>NC_059665.1:5000000-7500000 GCF_905147105.1 Pieris brassicae | reverse complement strand
TTACATTTATGGTACGTCATAGGTATCTATGGTACCAGTATTGGTGCGCCGCCATCTTGTTTAGAGAAGGGTTTTGGGGGGTTTTTTAAATTAAGAATGTTAGTTAGAATTTTTTAAGCCAATACTTAACAGAATTGAAAATACAATTTTTTGCAGGTAATAATATGCAATGGTTTTAAAATTCTTGTCAAATAGTTTATCGTATGGCATTGCAGGCGAATTTATACATGACTATAGAAGAAACGAGACGCAGGTATCATATAACACTGGGTATCATTACTTTAGTAATTTCATGCATTTATATAAACGTACGTCTCGGCCATCTGTCTGTCCTTGTCAGCATTGTCTTTAAGGCCTGTGACCTCTTCCATAAGTAGTTTGGACACTCGGTTGTGTCTCTCTATTTGAGATCTAAGTTCCACCAACTCTTTTTCCTGTTGAACGCATTTTTCTCTTTCTACCTCCAATTCCTGAAAATATAATGTTCGTTATTAATTTTCACTAAATCATGTAAATTAACAAACATTATAAAGAGGTAATCTTTGTACGTTTGTAACGAATATACAGGACCAATTTCAAAAATTCTTTCATCATGTTATATTGTTTGAATAACATAGGCTGTATATTTGGTTTCCATCAAAAAATAATTATATCTAATAAAATCTTTATTTCATAGAACAATTTCGCTAATTCAATATTGTTGTGTTTATGGCCGAAGAACCTTTTTTTGAGAAAAAATAAGATAGTTGCGCGGAACATCAGACAATTTAAAAAGTCTTAATGAAAATTTTAATTTAAATAACTGTCAGTGAAATGCGAATAAAAATTTCATATTGTATTACAATAATAAACAGTATGATTTTGAATAATATATTTGATTAATTATGCCACGTCTGTCGGGTCGGTGATGAATTGAAATTTAATGTTATTATGTTTTTTGGAGCTACCCTTTTTTCACATTTCTAAGTTAAGATATATAGATGAAAGAGTTTTATAATTAATTTAATTAAGAACCAAAATCTCCAGAATATATTATAATATACCTAAAGGTAAGACAATGTAAAAGTTTATCCATTGATTAAATAATATATTTTACATTTAAGTATTCATTCAAATCAAATAAAGCAATATTTGAGGCCGACGTAATTTCTCGTTATCATTTATATCGAGAAGTTTCTTTGTCATTAATCATACAAATATGAATAATTGTGTGACATACTATAAATAAAGAGAAGTAATCTACACCATACAATTAAAACGAAAAAAAACATGAAATTAAAACGAACAAACTATTTACATATAATAGAGGTTTATAACATGTGATAATTATGAAATTGATAATTTTATAAAGACATTCATAGATATAAAACAGATTCTGTATGATATAAAATTTGGATTACGATAACAGGGAAATCCCCGATTAACAACAAAATTTAATAATTCGTAACTAAAACATTCCGTATATCAGCGAGTACATTTTCGTGTCTTTGTCTTATCTTTATTATTATATCGTTCAAAATCTAACTCGGAAGCTACGTCATGTGTCTTACAAAGTACAGATAATTGTATTTTATTTATTTATTATTTCACACTTCGTTACCTTATACCAAAACATACATATAACAAAACAGGTTACATAAGTAATTAGGCAACGGGCGGCCTTATCGCTAACAAGCGATTTCTACCAGGCAACCATAATATGGAACAATACAAACAAGAAACAGCTACAGAGGGTAAAGTATAGAAGTGCATAACAATAACAAAAATAAACAACTAACTAAACCTAAAATACAGTACAGTGGTTGCCTGGAAGAGATCGCTCGAAAGCGATAAGGTCGCCAGTTGCCTTCCTTTTGATTTAATTATGTTCAATTTTTTTATTATATTGTAATGTAACGAAGTGTTAATAAATAAAATAAAGTAAAATCTAGAGAAAATAACAATAAATACTAATAATAATATGTATAAACAAAAATGTACACGCTAATCCATGGATTAAGTCAGTCACAATATATATATATAAGTAGCTAATTACGAGGCAGAAGAAAAATGATCAAAAAGAGGATTTTTAAATAAATTTAAAGACAGCTTATATGATATCAATTGGTAAGTGGTTTTAGTGGTTTTATAAGTAGGAGTATCAAGAATTAGATTGTCTAAGGAACGCCAAATATAAATCCTATAAATATATAAATTTTTTGTAACAGCTCTATCAAGCAACTCAGTTAAATCTGGATCAGCATCAGCTTTATCAAGAATATAATTTGTGAATTTAAAAGTATCCTTATAGTTTAATATAACTATAAACTTTTAATTAGTATAATCATAAATAAAATACAATTGTTTTGTTTTTCTTTCCTTATTTATCACGTTAAATTTGTTTGCCTACCCATATATGTATATACTTTTTGTTACCACTCAATATGAGTTTGCTGTGAATAGAAGCCTGGTTATCCATATCAAAGGTTCATAGCATTGTCTTTTGTTAAAATAGCTTTTACACATTAAGAATAACACTGTTTTAACGGATTAAAGCTATGTTACTATTAAAAACTTATAATTATTTACATAATAATAGAATTATGTAAATGATTATACGTTTTTAATAATAATACATAGCTTTAATTCGGTCAAAAAGTGTTTTTCTTCACAGGTTCTTACCTAGTTTGGAAACGTCTCCCAATACCTTCTCAACTGTAATCTTATTTATGTTAATGTTAGAAAATAAATAAATAATTATTATTACAAAATAGAGAGACTATAAATAAAAAGTAGAGAGTCTGACCTGATTCAATTGCACATTGACCTCGTGGGCCTCAAATTCGTGTAACTTAGCCGCGTTGGCCTCCGTTTGTAATGCTGCAATCTGTTCGGACAGTTCAGAGACTGTACGTTTCAGAAATTCCACTTCTTCGTTACTGCTCGCTTCAGAAGCTGCAGAAAATAAAATATAGTTATGACTGCAATATTGGAACATTATAATACGAATGATATTAGTATTGTATTTGTGCATACCGTACCTATTATCGCGGCCACATGTTAGTTACTTGTTCCTTTTTTTGTCAAGTGTAGCCTTGTATGGGCGGGTTTAAATATATAATAGTAATATAACGTAATGTTATGTCGCATTAAGTTTGCTTTAACGATACTAATCCTATGTGACCGGTGAGTATCACTTATGGCTTTTTAGAATAAATGACTCCGCCGCCCATAGACACTGACAGAAGGCTCGCAAGTGCATTATCGGCTTATCTCTTCGAGTATATCTTCTTTTTAAAGTATAAGGTCTATAAGCTTTAGCAAAACGTTACGCATCTAACGAACTAAAACCTCTCATTCGAATTCTTCGCGAATATAACAGAATAAACACTACTTATTGTTATATTCGGAGGTCAATTTAAAAAAAAAAAACATTGTTAAGCGCCTTTCTGGAACCTAATCCGCATTGTTAACCAAAAAAATTCTAGTAAAAATTAGAAGTAAAAAAAAAAGAAAATTATTAGACTATTTTATTTATAACATTTGTTCACCAATAGATAGCTTGTAACATATACTGTAGAAATCCTATAATATGGTCTGGTGTACTTTAAAAAATAAATAAAATAATAGTAGATTTTCCTGGAGATGAATGATGAAAAAAATAGAAAGAGAGTACATACATGTATCTGTAGCGTCTGTGATATCAATGTCAACGGTGGTGGGGAGCGCGAGCAGCAGCGCTGTGCTCCGTCTCTTCAGCTGCTTATTCTGTTTGTACCATTCACCCGCTTGTTGCATGACCCTGGAATTCAGGGATTTTATTATATTTATGCATTGCATAGGTGAACAAAAATTTTGTATAATATAGAGGAACAACGTAACTATAATACAGTTGAATAATTATCAAAAAAACGTCGCGTAGTGAATATAAAGACAAAGTTATTTATCTTTAAGCCTTTTAAATACAACAAAGGCGGTGAAAATTTATCATATAGACGCTTTAGTCTAAGGAAAAAAATACAGGTACGGAACGGAGTATATATGTACATACGGGGATATAACTATAAAATATTGTTTTTTCTATGTAAATATTTTTCTGCAGTCTTATTTTATTATTATGACACATTGATAAACACAGCTTTTTGTTAACAACATTTTATTATTCATTCGAGTCCATTACTCACAATAGTTTAATAACAATCCGAAGTAGTTTTCCATCGTTCACGCATTCGACACACATTTTAACTTTATAATAAATCTTTAACGAACATAGTAAATTTTAAGTTGAACCGTCGCGCACGCACTAAACCAGAAAACTATTTAATATTACAAGTTTTACATCGACAGTGAAATTGGTACCGAAATTATCATATTTAGCGGCACACAGGATGTTCTAAGCACGTTTTATTTCCTACACACATTTCTTGTGGGAACTATAGTTTTCTAATATTTGGAGTGGGAGACTTGATTTAAATAGCCTTTTAATATTATATTAAAAGTTTATTATTGACTCGGTACACACAACACACACTTATGACAATATTAATTAATAACAAAAGACATTCGTGGTCGCTTACTGCTAGTATTACGACCGTTCGTTACGAATGTACTTACTTACAATTGCGGAGGCGGTCATTCATAATACTTGAAAATTACTTTGTGTAAACAAACAATATTATTAAGGATTTGGACTTTAAACATTTATCAAACTAACGACAAACATCCTTATTCCCATCTGCAAATGGATTATTACAGTTTCAAATTCAAATATATTTTCAGAAAGAAAGTTTCTTTGCAACTCCTGTTTATGGAGTTGGCTCTACAATGGATTATTGTTACAAGAGAACAATAGTAAATAACATTATTGGTTGTATTTTTTTTCATTACTCTTCATAGCGTATCTCCTCCTCAGGAGGAAGAAACCAAGACAATTTTATCAAACCTATATATTTAATAATTATATATATTTAATTCTGCGGTATCAATATGTTAGACGCATAATTGCGACATAAGTTATATCAGTAAAACACATATTTTGGGTGTCTATTACATAAGTTATTGAATATCTTATGTAATTCATAATTCCTTAAAAGCCAGGAATCCTTCCATATTATTTAATAACTATAATTTGTGTTTTGCAATAAGTGTTACATAAAATTATATTACATTATATATATAATTAATTAATTATTGTATATATATATATATATATATATATATAATTTAATTTCTCAATTAAACGCTCGTTTGTTTGAACACCCTATAATTTGAGCTTTCTAGGCAAAATGTGGAACGCAAATTCGGTACATCACAAAATTATTAATTCATATTTTATAGACATTGATCTTGCGCAAGTTAACAGTCGCTAATATTCCGATCGAATGTGTCGACATAAATATTAAGTAAACCTCGATCTATGATTGATATTATTGTCTCTATTACAAATATTTTTTTAACATTTCAAAGTAGTGGAGTGCGAAGTGCGATAAAGAAAAGATTTGGCTATTCTGCCTAATGATAGGTAGAACAATATGAAAGGAGGTAAAAATTCATTTGCCGTATCAAACAGGAAAAGCAATCTCACTTATATGTTTCAAAATTTAGTTAAACGAATAAAAATATGTTTGCTGTCACTTTCTTAAAATATTAATAATTCAAATAACGACATAGTTCATCATAAATAAATTAAAACCTTACATCTTGTCCCGTTATCCGGTCACACCGATATTTAACCTCACACTGAGCTAAGACAAATCACCTAATTACTTTATACTTAACGCATCCCATGCATATGCAAGGTTCCTTTTAATCCTATGAATATGTAATGTAAGCCCTTACTTAATATTCAACCTTATTTGGAAGAAATAGTACACATTTTTCCTTAACGTTCAATTACGTATAATCAGAATATTTAATTCTCCGAAAGATTTTGCGTCATTCGGGACGCTTTTAGAATATTTAGAATTTTACATCAGACGACATTGAAATAATGTATTTTTGTCACGTATTACTAATTAGTTAAATTCTAGTTAAACAATTAATAATTTGTGATTTGTTTCGTAAATATTGTACCATGTAACTTGTTATTGAATAAAGATTTTTTGGATTGTGTGATTAAGAAAAACACAATATCATACGTTTTTATAACATCTTGTGATCAACCATGAACAAAAAAAAAACGACGCCTTCCCGTTTTGTAAAGCTCTCTTCCAACTACTTTTACACGAATTATTAGCTAAGAAATAGCAAACTGCTTTAGGTGACATGATTTTTTTTAATAGGGTAGAAATAGGCGTAAATAGGTTCCTTCAAATAATTACGTATAAATTTACGAGTATATTTACTTGAAAGAAAATCAAGCATCTTTCCTTGGTTCTGCATTAAACACAGTAATGGCGAGGCCTTATTGAACTTCTTCCCAAACATACCGTGCCTCTATAGAATGAATTCTTTGAGTACGTTGTCCTGTCTTCTTCACTGAATTATTTTACAAAACAAATTAGATGGTATTATATGTCCACGCAACAGAATTTTACTGCTTGTGTGTTCACTAAATAATATTAACTGCTAGTAAAACGCATGATTCGTTATTGCACATAAAGTGTTTTGTTAAAGAGTGTCAGAGCTAATAAATGACTAGTGTAAACTTTCCAAGTTCCAGCGATAAAATCAGTAATTCCTACAAATGTGATTGCAGATATCTTGGCATTACGTAAATGCACCACAAACGCCTACATACTCCCACTTAGAAATAGAGCAGTTATATAACGATTAAACAAATCGAAAGAGAATTCTAGTTAGTCTATATGACTCTTAAGAATTTCAAGTACACAAAAATTCTTAGGGCTCTATTATTATTCTTTTACTACTTTTGTATCGCCCAAGATTCCAAATGATATTAAATTTATTTGCTAAAATGTTGAGTTACTTCAACTTAGTTTTAGTTTTATATCAAACAATGCGATACTTTTTAAAAGAAACGCCTTTCTGAGGCTTCTACGACCTGTGCGTAGTGTGTTGCCGGTCTTGCACTAAGTAGCACGTAATTTTAACAGACCTATGTCTATTACAAAGTATTCTGTGTCTTATCTCAAGAATGTATTAAGTAAGGGATCTGCATAAGCAACTATATCATAAAATATTATAACTGACTAGACTAGATCTTAGAAATAAAATTTAAGACGTTAAAGAGGTAATAAACAACACAAGGTTCATAAAAGTATTAAGTAAGACTTAGGATACAAAGTCGATAAGCCTATTAAAGAATCGACACGGCTAGACATTATCTGCCAAGTATCTAGCAAATAATATTACTTCTAAAAGAGAATTAATAGATAGATTTGGTAAAAAACATGCACATATAAATTATGTCCATTTATAAAAACATACTCTCACCAGTCTCCATTAATCAACCAATACATTTGATATTATGCAGGCATTTGTCTCATTATTTTTCTTGATTATGATTCAAAACACATAAATATGTGAATAGGACACACTTAGGCTACCTCCCCAAGCTACATTCCATTAAATTAGCTTGTGAACATGCTGATATCGCTATTTTTTCCTTGATTTAGTATGTTTGTATATAGTATAGTTTTATAACACATAAAAATATGTGTATTTGATACACACAAGCTACCACCAACACAATCTAATACATAAGTTTGTAAACAAGCCAATGGAAGGAAATAAGAAGCAATTTCTTTTGGCCTAGTAACCGCAGCTAACTGAATATTAATTCTTAGAATTCTATAGTTAGTATTTGTATATAAGAGAAAAGGAATTTCTTACTTTTGCATAACCCCTGTGTCAATTTCATGTTGGTTTTTGAGCTGTTGGTATTCTTGGAACAGTTTCTCAGAGACATGCCGAAGCTTGTTGAGCTCCCGCTCCCTGTCATTGAGTTCTGCATCCAGATGATTTCTTTCCTCCAATAAAATATTATAACGACGTTGAAGATCATCATGCTCTCGACGAGCTGAAACATTAAATAATGACAAATATAGTTTTTAAACAAGTTACATCAAGTAGTTCATATATCAGACATTTTCTAACTATGTTATGTATAACAGGATAGTTCCAAGTATTTTTTAAGTTTCTTAGATAGAATTTAATTATTTTATCTACACAACTGTGTTGAACGAAATAGAAAAACTAGACTTGTTCTTTTTACATTTGCCCAATAGATTATTAAATAATGGAAATCTGTATATAGCACACAACTTACTATGCTGAATGGTCTTAGTAATTAACAAAACTTAAGCGAGTTAGTTTCTGTTTATTGCACATTCTATATTAAGACAATAAATTAAAAAATATATATATATCAGCTTTATTAGTCATGTAGCTTGTTATTATATTACATATATTTTCAGAATGACAACAGAGGTATGAAAACAACAATTATTGTTATTATTATGTATATGTTATATCATATTAACTTTGATTTAAAAATCTATTATATATTTAAGAATACAAAACACAATAAAGTAACTAGTGATAACATAATGTGCAATACTTTTATCGTTGGTAATAACTTGATTAAAGTGATATTGATTTGGATGTTGAAATAGTATCTTAGGTTACAATTTCAACGACTAGTTTAACTGTCAAGAAATAGAAAATAAACTCCTAAATATGCTTATATTATAGATTGCTATGATATGCTTATATTATATAGATTAAGGACATAATATTTTCGATTAATTAAATAAGTTATTAATACTTTATTGGTCTTGATATATAGAACCAATAGATACTATTAGCACAATATACTGTAATATATTATATATATATATAATATTTTGAGTTTAAAGATACTAATATTATGAATGAAACAGTTTCCTTACTTTTAGAAGATTAATCTTTTTCGGAAATTATTGCAGATTAACTACATTTATATATGGAAATGAATAATGAACCAATGAAAATGATTACATGTAATAGTTTCTTTAAAATGAATAAGATGTGAGATTTCTCAAAAATATTAAACCATTTTTTTTATAATTCATGAAATAGTGAAATCATTTGTCTAGTAAAATTTAAAATACGTATTTACTGGAATAGTGATACACTTAGAAAATCATAGCATAATAATCTCGAAAATTAAGAATGAGTCACTAAGATATACTTAGAATTTAATCTTTGTTTGTTATAAAAATGTGTTAACTATATTATAATCGATGTCAACATTATTTTATGATATAAATACCTTTTTCAGATTTAAGGAGATAGGTTTTATGTTTTCTTTCAGCATCTTCATATCTATTTTTCCATTTTTCAACATATGTAGAGAGCGCGATATTAGCTTCTTTAGTGTTTTGCTGCGCATCGGACTGCGTCATCCTGCCAGCAGTGGCTCGCGGGATCCTTGTGGTTGCACTGGGACAGAGTGAGACAGTACTCCGTCCGCCTTGACACTGATTATTGTTCGATGCGATCGCAAACACATTATCACCGTTCCTTTTAATCATTTTGCACACGCTCTTACTTGAATTAATAATTTGTGATCATTTTCCTAATTTCCATAATTATAAATTTAATCTATAACTGAATGATTGTTTGAAAATGAATTAACACAGTACCATCGTAATTCCCTTTGTTCTTGCGGTTAAGGAAAATACGCACTGTATTAATGCGGCACTATTGCATTGTGTCATTCGCGCTCACTTAGCAACCTTGGCAGAATGATATAGAAATAAAATTTTATTGTACGAGTATTAAAAAGAAAAGTACAAAAACAGCACGTTAAATGTCGTTCAGCGACAGATTGCAACTAACGTATGCCTTGTAGTTGTGATATGATAATGAGAAGCACGTCATGGTTGAGTCATTCGGTCTGATGTTTACGTTTATTGTTTAAAGAAGGCGGTCTCCGATTTTTAATGTATGATTTAAATTAACTTTAATAAATTTCATAATTATATTTTATTCCTAAAAAATAATTTACTTTACCTAACTCATTCCAACCACCTGTATAAAACTTATTTGTTGTTTTTATAAGGTTAAAATTATTACGTTATTAACGATTTTTTCCACGTTGATTTTTAGATCGGTTATCTTTAATGTGCAAAAAATAAATTGTTTAACAACAAAGTGTATTACAGACTCGCGTATTACTTTTAAATTATAGGTACCTAACAATTAATTTAAAAAAATATAATTCTTCGCGTAAATTATGAAAACACACAACAATTGAGGTTACTACAAACACTGCATCACTAGAATCGTTCATCAAACGTACTGAATGCATTTCATCCAAGAACGGAAATTCTAATTTTAACATAGTTTCTAGTTAAAAGGTGCGCCCGTATTGCAAACGACAAGACTGTAGCGTGGGTAGACAGGACTCAAATGGCCTGTCTTGTGATTTAATTGTCGCGATGAATACTTACGACGTTCATGAGCTATTGAAGACTTTATTTGACCACCCAGATGTAAGCATCTATTGTGTTATAAGCGTTCCAAATAGAATTAACAATTAGCAACCTAAACAGTAACATATATATGAAACGCATTTTACTCAAGATAGAGTACTCTTCTCTTATATATTTTAATTCTTTGCTAGAAAATTAACACGAGTAAACTACGATTCCACCTATATATCATCTACCTACACGGTAGGTATACATAAAAATAATTGAAACAAGCGCTTAGTGATAAAGGCTAGACACACGAAATACACAACGCAGAAAAAGTACCTATCATTCAGAAAGATTCTTTATAATCTGACCTCGTTGGAACGATTCATACGTAATTATCAAATTAGAGTGAATTAAGTTAGAGTCCTAATGGCGGTTTAAGTTAATATTAGGTCCTCACAAATGAAATTGGCGTTTTGTCGTACTGGCTACTTTGATCTCAAATACCTCCTCTTTGGTTAGGAATTTCAAATTCAAATTTGTACAGCTATTTAGTCATGTATTTGTGCTTCGATGACCGTCAATCATTTGTCTTTTTCTTCTGTTTTTTTCTGATTGCGTCACTCATTTTACAAAATGGAAAACTTAAAGTATCGCATTATTTACGAGTACGAGTTCCGCCGTGGCACTAGTGCTGCGGAAACGACTCGAAGGGTGAATGATGTGTATGGCGGTCATGTTGTAAAAGAAAACACAGTTCGTTTTTGGTTCCAACGTTTTCGTTCTGGAAATTTCGACCTGCAGAACAAGCCCCGTGGACGGCCTGAGACCCAAGTTGATAATGAAGTATTGAAGGCTATTGTGGAAGCGGATCCATCGCAAACCACGTCCGAGTTAGCTGCAGGCTGCGGTGTTAGTGATAAAACTGTTTTAATTGAAACAAATTGGGAAGATTAAAAAGCTTGAAAGGTGGGTATCTCAAAAATTGACTGAAGCAAACCGGCAAACGCGCGTCGACTGCTGCGTTACATTACTGAACCGGCACAATAATGAAGGTATTTTAAACCTGTGATGAAAAATGGATTCTTCACGATAATCGGAAGCGCTCAGCGCAATGGTTGGATCCTGGCCAGCCAGCCTAATCCTGCCCCAAGCTAAATTAACCCCAAAAAAGTTACTTGTAAGCGTTTGGTGGACTAGTGCCGGTATTGTTCATTGCAGTTTTCTCAAATCTGGCCAGACTATTACGGTTGAAGTTTATTGTCAGCAATTACAAACCATGATGGAAAAGCTAGCAGACAAACAACCTAGGCTGGTCAATCGCTCCACGCCATTGCTACTTCACGACAACGCTAGACCACACACTGCACAACAGACGGCTACCAAATTAGAAGAGCTTCAATTGGAATGTCTAAGACATCCTCCGTACTCCCCGGACCTTGCTCTAACAGATTACCATTTTTTTCGAAATTTGGACAACTTCTTGCAAGGGAAAAAATTTAACTCTGATGGGACAGTCCAAATCGCCTTCACAGATTTTATTGATTCCCGTCCGACCGGTTTTTTTTAGTAAAGGGGTCAATGAACTACCTATGAGATGGAAAAAGTGCATAGAAAACAATAGTTCATACTTTGATTAATTAAATATATCATATTTAGTGGGAGTGGGAGTGCCATGCTGTTGCTTTCGGGCTTCAGCCAATCGGGCAGGCACGACCGGGGCAGTACCACTGTCTCACAGAAAACCGGCGTGAAGTGATGCAATAGGTTCATCTTATTGTACTCGCGTTTCGTGCGGTGAGTGAGACTCCCGGAGCCCATCAATTCCCCCCTCCCCCAGAATATGAAGATGCAGTTTAAACAGAGATTACCCCAGGGGGGTACCACACGTTTCCGCTGTGGAGAATCCCCCTCTGAGCGTCCATCATCGGAACAATCAGTATTCGGTTGTGGATGCACAGGCTGCCCTTCGTATTCTGGGGTGGGCAAAAACTGCTCAAAAAACTATAAGTTTCGATCTCGGGGCAAACGGAAGAATTTACCGAAGGCATCCCCTTCCACGCTCTCAGTGGACTTTACCAATGTTAGGGGGCTCAACTCTAATCTTAACGCGGTTCACTTTCACCTCGAAACTGCGAAGCCGGCCTTATTCTTCCTTACTGAAACTCAGATATCCTTCCCGGCTGATACTTCCTACCTCTCCTACCCGGGGTACAAATTGGAACATTCATTTGTGCCGCGGGCAGGAGTTTGCGTGTACGTCAGAGAGGATATCTGTTCTCGTCGCCTCGGGTCGCTTGAAGGAAGGGACCTATCTAGCCTCTGGCTGCGCGTAGACTGCGATGACCATCCGCGATTCTACGCATGCCTGTATAGGTCCCATAGCGGAAATACCGAAACTGAGCGACTCATTGAGCACATCCAAATGACTACAGATTCCCTGCTCGAAGGGGTTGCTACCGCTGAAATCGTGATACTTGGCGATTTTAACGCTCACCATGCCGATTGGCTCGGTTCGGAAACCACCGATCACGCGGGAAGATCCTTTCACGACTTTGCTTTAGCTTACGACCTGTCACAAATGGTCCCTGCGATTACGCGAATACCAGATGTGGATGGTCATAAACCCTCTTTGTTGGACCTTCTGCTGACCTCACATCCGGAGACCTATCAAGTCTCTGTTGACCCGCCATTGAGTTCATCGGATCATTGTGTGGTCCGGAGTACTGTGCCTACTACGCGCCCTCCTCGGCCCCGTTTTTCGGGTTGTCGTCGTATTTGGCACTATCGGTCAGCAGATTGGGATGGGATGCTGTCTTTCTTTGCGTCCTACCCTTGGGGGCCTATGTGCTTTTCGTCGGAAGCTCCAGATTCCGTCGCTGCCTCTGTCGCCGAAGTGGTTCTGCAGGGCATGGAACTTTTTATTCCATTCTCTGCGGTGCCGATCGGTGGCAGGTCACAGCCCTGGTTTAAGCGTTCTTGCAAGGCGGCATCGCGTCGAAAGCGAGAATGCTTTAATGCATGGGCGGAAGCGGCGATATCTCGTGATGCCAATACCAGCGAACATAAAAAAGCATATAACTCAGCCTCCAGGTCCTTCAAACGGGAAATCGCTAAGGCAAAGTCAGAGCACATCGCCAGATTTGGCGAGAGATTGGCCCAACTCCCTTCTGGGACCCGAGCCTTCTGGTCTCTCGCCAAAGCTGTACAAGGGAATTTTTGTCAGCCATCGATACCACCGCTGCACAGAGAGGATGACTCGCTCGCCCACACTGCGAAGGAGAAGGCCGACCTCTTGGGCTGTCTCTTTGCGTCCAACTCGACTTTGGATGACCGGGGGAGATCACCACCGGCGATATCGCGGTGTGATAACTCAATGCCGGAAATCACATTCCAGCGACGTGCTGTTCGCAGAGCACTATCTTCCTTGGACATTCATAAGTCGAGCGGGCCGGATGGTATCCCTCCAATTGTGCTGCGTACATGTGCTCCTGAGTTGGCTCCGGTCCTGACGCGCCTTTTCCGGTACCTGTACTCGCTCGGCACTGTCCCGAAGTGCTGGAAGACCGCTTCGATACATCCGATCCCTAAAAAAGGCGATCGCACTGATCCATCCAACTATCGCCCAATCGCAATAACCTCCTTGTTCTCCAAAATAATGGAATCCATTATTAATGGCCAGCTCTTGAGTTATCTAGAGGGCCACCAGCTGATTAGCGATTATCAGTACGGCTTTCGTCGTGGTCGTTCAGCTGGTGACCTTCTAGTATACCTTACTCATAGATGGGCAGAGGCAATTGAGTCCAAGGGGGAGGCACTAGCGGTTAGTTTGGACATAGCGAAAGCCTTCGATCGGGTGTGGCACAAAGCATTGCTCTCGAAGCTACCAGCCTACGGGCTTCCTGAGAAATTATGCGACTGGATCTCCAGCTTTCTAGCCGATCGGAGCATCAAGGTCGTCGTCGACGGAGCATGTTCCGACCTTAAACCCGTGAATGCTGGGGTCCCACAAGGCTGTGTTCTGTCCCCGACCCTGTTTCTTCTGCATATCAATGACATGTTGCAACTTAGCAACATTCATTGCTATGCGGACGACAGCACTGGGGATACTCTTTACACTGGCCGGGCAGGTATTTCTCGGGCAGTTGTCGATGAGTACCGGAACAAACTTGTGTCTGAAGTCGAAACTCTTTTACGTGGAGTCTCGGACTGGGGTAGACTAAACCTAGTCCAATTTAACCCCAAGAAGACACAAGTTTGCGCGTTTTCCGCGAAAAAAATACCCTTTGTCGCTACTCCTCTTTTCGAAAACACTCTTCTTGAAGCCACTT
Source organism: Pieris brassicae (assembly GCF_905147105.1). Classification (NCBI taxonomy): domain Eukaryota; kingdom Metazoa; phylum Arthropoda; class Insecta; order Lepidoptera; family Pieridae; genus Pieris; species Pieris brassicae. The sequence goes on along the minus strand of NC_059665.1, from coordinate 7,485,326 downwards.
GCCATCGGAATACTTGGCGTTGACATATCGAACGACGTTCAGTTTCGCGGTCATTTGGAGGGAAAGGCTAAATTAGCCTCCAAAAAGCTTGGTGTGCTCAGCAAGGCGAGACGGTACTTCACTCCGGGCCACCGCTTGCAACTCTATAAAGCGCAAATACGGCCCCACATGGAATACTGTTCTCACCTCTGGGCGGGGGCTCCCCAGTACCAGCTCCTTCCACTTGACCGTATCCAACGAAGAGCGGTTCGAATCGTCGATGACCAATCCCTCTCCGAGCGGCTCGATCCTTTGGCGTTGCGTAGAGATGTGGGGTCACTCTGCATCTTCTACCGCATTTACCATGGAGAGTGTTCAGAGGAGTTGTTCGGATTAATACCTGCAGCTGAGTTTCAGCATCGGACGTCGAGGCAAAATACAAAATTCCACCCGTATCACCTCGACGTCCGACGTTCCACGACTGAGCGTTTCTCAAGGCAATTTTTGCCGCGCACCACCGCTATGTGGAACCAGCTGCCCACTGAAGTATTTCCGAACCAATTCGACTTAGGGTCCTTCAAGAAAAGAGCGTACAAATTCTTAAAAGGCCGGCAACGCACTCGCGAGCCCTCTGGCATTGAGAGTGTCCATGGGCGGCGGTATCACTTAACATCAGGTGAGCCTCCTGCCCGTTTGCCCCCTATTTTATAAAAAAAAAAAAAAAAAATTTAAAATATTCGACTTTTTATTCCTCCCATACAAAACGCCAATTTCATATGTAAGGACCTAATATTTCAAATATATTGAAATTAGAATTAGATGTGACGTATTAAAAATAAAATGACTTACTGCCCAACCTGATTGAATAGTTAACACAATATGTTATTAAGGTAATAGTAAATATAAAAACAGACTTGGCACATTTACTAAAAAAAAACATTTCAGGCTAATAAAAAAGCGAGCCGTTGGGGCCGGACGGCCTCACAAAACTTTTCCATATTTACAAAATGAGGTCACGTTGAGGCTTACCTTTGTAAAGGGCTCCGGGTTCGAGCAAGGCAATCCGATTACCTCACGATAGCCAAATTGGTCTACCGATTCAATATTAACTCGTTACTCAAAATTCGTATCGATATTTCTAGCGCTTGCACATCACTACCATAACATCATTTAGGAATAATTTTTCTTCATTATTAAAATAGTCTTTTAAAACAAAGTTAACTAAAAGTCATCAGTAATATCATAATAGTCTACCTAATGAGCACTCGTCAAGAAGTAGATATTTTATTAATGCGTAACAGATAATTATACTAGTAAGTAAATTCTGTGTTGCAATCATATGTATTTGCAATAAACTCTGATTAAAGAATGCTGTGGAATTATTGTTGGTTTTGTTTTTGTAACTTTTTTTATACAACAAACCGGGACAAACGGGCTCATCTGATGTTGAATGATATCGTCGCCCATGGACACAATGTGCAGAGGGCTCGCAATTATTTTGCCGGCCTTTTAAGAGTATTTTCTGACTGGACTTTGCTAATTGTTGTAACTATAGTTTACTGATTAGTCTAATTCATATAGTCATTCAGAAAGAAAAAGACATTCTCAAAATAACCCTTGCCCTGCAAGAAGTAGGTAATAAATTCTGTAGGATATCATCTCAAATGAAAATAACCATTACCAATATACCTTGTCCTCATTTTAAGTGCGAAATAAGTAAATTTGTGCACATGTGCGACGTTTATTGCTTCCTTGAACACATGATTCACGTCTTTGAATGCTATTATTTTTACACACTACGAGGATGAAAAGTCGGGATCATTCACCCTAGTTCTATTTTTACGATTTATCCCGAAAAAGATCGTAAAAGATGCGATTGTAAACAAAAATAGGAGGGGGCGTCAATTGTATTCCAATTAGGTAACTGTAGTCCATTGACTGCTACCGTTATTAATTGAACGAACGTAATAGTTTAAAACAAATCACAATATTTACTTTACTAGCTCGATAAATACCTAATGAGTGAGTGAGTAGTAGTATTAATATATCAGTTGAAATGATACGATCGATTTTATGATATGATGTGGAGCTATTACAAATGTTTTGTAATAGCTCCTATAATATAATAGTAAGGTTATTATTCATTTGGAAAAATATTTAAGGATTAGATACATATTTGTTCTATTATTAACGAAGCAAAGTGAGTATGATTGAAGACGAAAGATGAATTTTGATTGTGTTGGTTCAAATGGACATAATAGTATCATGACGTGTCATCGCGTGTCTACGCGTGTTAGAGATACCGTTGACCAATCACAATCAAACGGAACGCGCACAATGTGCTCAGCGGTGCTTAAACAAAAATAATAATTCAGTAGCGGTACAACGGTTTATGGCAAGTAGATAATCGGCCATCTGTCAGGCACACACGTCGATACATCGAGCAAGACATGCCGGTTTCCTTAAGATAATTAAAACTCGAAGACCTAAGATCAGAACCTCATTGCAACTTTGGTGATCAGGTTTTTCTATGCTATCAATTTGCTAAATTATACTGTTTACCTTTTGTACATATCACGAAATAAAAAATTGGTTACGTATCGATTTATTGCTCGGGTTGTTTTTTTCGAAAACTGTGCTAGATCAACTGCGCAATAATTTTACACGAAGAACCTTACTGAATCCTTCATACGCGTTCTCAATATTCACGTTAAACTTACATAATCATTGTATAAGGTCGCTGCAAGAGTAGGTCATTCCATGTAGGGTATGTTGACGACAATTGCGAATATATTCAATTTAAAACGCTTTTTGCAGCTGTCCAATTAATATGATTAGACGGGAACGTAGAAACTATATCGTCACTCGATCTTAATTGCGTGTTAAAGGAGGGACTGTCTATTTTTAAGTTTACCTAGAAAGCAATAGTTTATAGATAGATTACATAATCTTCTGAAGTTTTTATAGTACAAGGATTTATTTTTATAAGTGGGTTGGTGTCCAAATAGATAATTTACTTTAGTATGTCTATATACGAGTATCTGCTGTGATTACATAAGATTTAACTAACCTATACAAGACATTCTGCCTACTCTTTTTACCGTATTATGTTGCTTATACTAACGTAAAAATCTTTCTAGGCATAGGAGACACAATCATTTAAACAAAAGAATGATCATTGTTGGCAATACAAGAGTTCATCACATAAGTTGACCGAAAGTTTAAAAAATATATATACACAGACCGCTAGAGCCTCTCTGTTATACACACATAAATAATAATTTTGTCGTATTTAGATTTTTCCTCTACGTTATTCAATAAAAGTAACGGTATATGACAGTACAAATAAGCATAAATCTACAACCACTTATTTCCCCGTTAAGTTTTTAAGCAATTATAATTAATCAAAATAAAAAATTACTTTATCTTAATGCAGTGAGTGATTTCGATAGTTTTCCATTTTTTAATTCAGCAAAATGTATCATATAATTAATACAATGAGAGCATCATATTTTTTTGACAGTAAAAACTAGGAATAGGTTTGTAGAAATATTATGGAAAATACTGAATGCCATCGCTAGCTCGAGAAATTATTTCAAGACTGTCATTAAACGAGCAAGTTATCAAATAAATTATTTTGTAAAAATAGTTGGTTATTCAACATAACCCATGTTCGTCTAAATATATGCATTTAACCAAATTTATAAATAAATAAAAACATCGCTGTCATAAAAAAACTTTGATTTGATATGTGTTATAAATGTTGTGTAGGTGGCAAAACGATCTGGTTAAATAATTATTAAATAAGATGATAATAATGATGTCGTAAATCAGATTCATCTTATCTATTTGATACGTGATAAACTCCATTAAATAACCACTATTTATTAATGTAATTTCAGTATTATTTCTAGATTTGTTAAATATTTTGCTTCAACATACTACGATATTATAGCTAACTAATTAAATTGAAAGGTGTACTTTTTATTAAGATAAACATAGGCTATATTTTAACGTGGATCGCTCACAGTGACTAGTAGTTGTATAACTATTACTAGCTCAAAGCTAGCTCGACCCTTTTGTGTCTTTATAATCCCTGTAACTACAAGGCAGACTTGACATATACATGATATAGTTAGGTACATCACACTGGAAATAGTGGCAACAATGGCGGTGTTGTTATAATAAAATATAATGTCTTAAAATAAGAGAAGAAAAAAGAAGAAATAAATAAAAAAAACTATTACTACGAACAAAATTATAAAATAAGTGACGAGGACTATATTTGAAGTGAAACTTCTTTATCGGCGTTGGAAAATAAAATACCGTCACATTTTTCCGTTACGCATTTTTCCCTACCACGGTTGATTCGAAGAGATTCGAAGCCATTAATAACAAAAATAATAATAGCGATAACAACGATAGTAATCATTCTATTACAATTAATGAAATAAGTAAAATAAGGTAAAATTAAATAATTGCGTGTTTTGTATTCATGTCTATCATAGACTAAAAGCCTTTTGTTAAACTTTATTTAATTTACCTTTATTTAATCAATTTCTGTAAAATTGCATATAGTAGATCATTTTTCGAAAAATAAGTTCATAAAGAAGATTCCCTTCTTACGTATGTACACTAGTACACGCACACATTTTTTATTATATATTATACAGTAATCCAAAAATATTACACTATACGATACTTTACGGGTATACCCCGTACACCGTACGTAACGCCTGTTGAAAATATAATACATTCTGTTGTTAATTATCCATTGCGCTAAACTTTTAACAGGCACTCATCATTATAAACTTAAGTACATATGTAGTTTAAAATATTTTGTAATACCTTTATACCAATCGTATTAGTAGAAAGTCCCTAGTTTAGGGGTTAGCATATGCTGCTGTTATACCACTGCTGGTCATGTTATGGGTAGGGGTTAAAGTAAAATAGGAGATTGCAATTTTACTAAAATAAATATCAATGGTTAGTTGGCGGCTTTAGAATTACAATACCCCGTGACTTGGCTAAGTACGTAGAGCTGGTCTTTTTCTCTCTTATCTATATACTCCGGGTCTGATATTTGACCCATCTTAGTAGGAAAGGTATGGAATAGACAATGGTAACTCTAAGACTGACTAGTCTCATTATATGTTAGTAGCTATCGCCAAATTAGCCAGAAGGACATTATGAAGTGAAAGGAACAATATTTGTAGTGCCCTATGATAAACTTAAAACTAAATTTTTAATTTCAGTGAGCAGACGGACGTGGCGAAACTTGTTAATTCTGTTGAGTCGTGCGCCGGCTCAGGTAGCGCGCAAGCGAGATCGCATGTTATTGCCTATATATTCGCACGCGACTACTTGAGCCGGCCCGCGGCGACCAGCAGACCGCTTTCGCACTCCGTATTTGATAGTTGATATAATTTTTGGTAATTTTATTATTTGCGTTGAGGACTTATCACTCCGCTTAATTTTATTTCTTTTGCTGTGCCATTCTTCTACATTTCTTTTACTCCTTCTTGTTTAAACTTCTGTGACGTGTTCAATAAACTTTCTATTTTTTGTGCACTCGGATTTTCTTATTACATCCAATTTACATCGTTTAACACACTATATATTGTCTATAAAAAGGGATTGATAAAAAATACCACTAGTTGTCTTTACCTAGTAACATAGATATGGATGCTTCTGCAAATGTTATTTCTTTTAAATCTGTTCAAAACAACTTGCATTGTATTTGCTTCGATCTTATAATTTCCTTGACCTATTTTATTGTTTTGTTATGTTATACTGAGAATGCTGCTTAGGACTCTCTAGTTGTGGGAAAAATATACTTTTCATCCTTCAAATATAATTTTATCTAAATTTGTAGTCGCAGTAGTAACATATAATATAATATGTTAATTGATATACATTATTTTGTACCTAGTCACCATAATTATTATTAATAATTAGCATTTATTATATACAAAATATGAACACTCTTATCATATTTTATATTTTAAGACTTACTAAGATGTACTATGTCTAATTTTATAAAAAAAACTATGTTATATATTCTTTATTAATTATACGTATTATATAAAATACTGAGTTCGTTTTACCCGAATAAGGTTAAATCGTAAAGGTGTGATGCAATAAAATTTAGATATTACAGCATTTAAAACGGATGACAATTTGTTACAATTTATGTCGAATGGCGTAATTGTAATATCTGTAATGCATATTACACGTAGCGCCCATCGTAGCGGCGTAGCGGGCGGAGTCTACGCGCTACGTGGGGCGGCATACCCCGCAATGTTGCCACATTAATGAATTTGAAGTAACAGAAAAATAATGTAGTTTTAATATTATTTACAAAAATAAGGGACACGGAGATGAGTACTTTTGTAATTATATTGTATTACAAAACGTTTAATACAGTGATATATTAGTTATTTAAACATAGCTTTTATGATAGATAAATTCTTGTCAAGAATTTGTTATTCTAAAAGTAATCTCAATTTCTTATTTTGACCCCATATGTGCAATCTGATAAATGGAGCTTTCCTTCAGTAAAAAGTAAGTTGTGACTTTTAGGAATTTAGTTTTCTGTATATAGTGGATACTAAATTCTAAAATATGTACATTAAACATTAAATCAAAATCTCCCACATTCCAGGGGAAATCTGGTAAGAGTATCACTTAATAACTACGGCAGTGCAATTCAAGACGGCGCGGCATTAATACGCGCCCTTTCGCGACGCACAATAAATAACAAAGTAATTTTTATTTATCCATTTGTACGCTTAATAGTGTAAAAAAAGTATTTTTATATTATTCATACGCTGGTCAATGATTCTTTAATTGATTCTTAATCAATGCGTTCAGTTCTGTTCGATCTTGGTTTGGGATTGATTTTTTTCAGTGTCACACTTTAGAGCGTTGCGGTATTTTTCGGATAGATTGAACATTTCTATGCGGAATTGATTTGAAATAAATCTCATATATGCCTCACTCACTAGCTGTTAGCTATTTATTCGATATAAAAGCAATAATTTTGTGGAGCTTTGAAATATTAAGCCCTACATTTTAATAATTTTGATAAATTTCTATCTTAATCTTTTACACTTGTATTTTAAATACATTCAGGTGAGTTGTAATTATATAAGGCAAATAACCATAAATATTAAACTCTGATTGTAATTACAAATTCAAATATTTTTAATCATACTAATACACCAAAATATCTTTTTTTTAATTCAAATACAGAAAAACTTTCCATTTGTTAAAATCAAATGAAGTCTTTAAAATGGCGCGTGGAGATCTATACAATTTATATTATAGAGTGTTCAATAAATATATAGGTTATATTAGACATCATTTTAAAAATTACATAAATCTAAAGTAATAATCTATAACAAAGTGTTTTTTTCTGATTGTGGCATCGCTTTTTTCATCCTTGAGAAGTACGAAACTTTTTTATTGATTTATTAACAGTTACCTTGCCTTGCTTGTTGTATTGACCACTAATCTTTTGGTGAGCAAGACAAGTAAGCGTAGCCAAAAGATAAGCCTTTAAACTTGCTTATTTTTTAAGAAATAATGGTTAAGTAAGCATTGAAAATCATGCCCTCTTTTTCAAAACGAGGTTAAAAATATAGGTTACTCCGTGCGCTTTCCTTGTTTTCATTTTAGGCCGCACCAGGAAATCTAGACCAGTCATTTTTACTACTTGATTGCTATTCGATACTATATTACTAAATGGAAAATTTCATGAATAATGAATGTATAACTGCATTACAATCTTAAAGAACATTTTAAAATCATTTATTTATTAAAAAAATATCATTTTACATAACACATTTACTTTTATTAATTATGATGTGATAAAGCCTCAAAAACATTATAAGGACTGAATTACTCAAACTAAATCGGTGTATTGAGAATTTCTTAATAGGCATCACACCACATCAATGCTTGGACAAGATTTATAATGTAACCTATAATAGGTAAGAAATTTAATTGAATATTAAACTTGAAATAGCGTATAATACTAAATAGTATTTACCGTAGTGAAAAGGCGTTGGCGTTCCGACATTTCGGGCTGGTTCCATTAAAGTTACGTTTTATAGCAGTTTAACTATAGCTTCAACTTAAGTAGAGATTATAATTTCATAATATATTCATGGTTCAATTATAACAATATTAAAAGATTTTTTTAATGACTACTGCCTTAATGCATTTTTAAATTGTTTAAAGTTTTAGACAAGGTCTTCATAAAATATTTTGAAAAATCATTCTAAAATATTAACCATATTAATTTGTGCAAAAAGATGTATACAATTGGTAGAAGATATAACTATATTAACATTTATACGATATTCCTTGTATTTACGTAATCTCAAAGTACAGTCAAGACAAATAGGAACCCGAGGAACCTAATTAGGCGGCGTACATTCAAGACGACAGTAATTCAGACTAGTTTGCTATATTTCAATTAAACTCTGAAACTAGATCACGTTTTGAATGTAACTCGTGCCAGAACAGTTGTAAAACTCACCTTTGTGATCCTTTTTCTGTATCATACAGTCGTATTATCACGAATTACACAACTCAAGTACGACTTAAATACCATGTTATTTAACAATTTTAAGCAGAATACTATATTGAAATCCCTTTTTTAGAATTAGTTATGAATTGTAAATTTAGATAGCCTAAGTCAATCTTAAATTTCAACATTTTTAATTAATTATTTCTGCGGCCAGGGTTTTATAATATCGGGTTGTACTTATTTGGTACAACAAAATTAATAAGAGGCAATAACGTAACGTTAACAGATAGAGACTTTAGTACAATATATAGGAAAAAATTCAGGTTTTCGGAAGATTAAGATTCCATTATAGATTTTCTGTGATGTGTGTTATCAAGTAGGTGAGGTAGGAGGCGTTTCTTTATTTTTGAACATTTTATTTCCCTTTACTCAAATTTTGCTTCGCCTCAAGTGCCTCTTAATATGGACTGTACGTCAATAATCATAGATACCGCTTCCACTATTTATTACGTATTAAAGGCTAAAATGAACACATGAATGCTTAGTTTCTTTGAACATACCTGTTTTGAAGCACAATCTCCAAAGCTGGATATGTGGACGAATGTTACCTAAAGTAAAGTGTATGTACTGTAAATTGAAAATAAAAAATGGACTTTGCTACAGACTTCAAATAATATTTCAATTTTGTGTTCCATATCCAGACGCTTAGACTTCAGTAAAGTCACTTCTGTCTGAGTGTGCTGCTATTAAGTTGAGAGTAAAGCAATTTTTGGCCTCAAAAAGTAAATGTAGGAAAAGCCATTTTGTCCACTGAGAAAAAGAAAACTCTCCTTTAGAGATTGTCGTTTAGCCAATTTTCTTAATCAGATACCTTAAGATATGGAGTCATTTGTCCTTCTAACTTACTTATGCAACCAGCGCTAGTGTTATCTAGAAATTGTTGGATAAGCGAATTGTGGCATAGTTTTCTATTTAGGCGAGTATCAAATTTAAAGAAAAAGCTATTCTTTATAAATTTTAAACGTTGTAGGTTCTTAAGTTTATTTACAGGCCCTTATACAAATCAATTATACAATAATACTATAATGTAAACTAAGACTGTATCGTCGACAATAAATAGTGATATCATAATAAGATGTAAAAAGTGAATGGATACGTATTGTGTAAGCTAAAAGTGAAAGTCAGTCAGTGCGGCAAACGGATCTACGCCGTGTGAACGCGTGTGACAGAAGATAAAACAGCTAAACCTGATATCACTTTGGAAACCTCATTCCTAAAGACATAGTAAGGAATAGATGCTCTTGGAGAGTTATGGATAAAAGAATTGAAATCTGGAAAAAATAGAGTGTGTATTATTTTGAATTTGGAATAGATATACGCAAAGCGTAGAAGACCACGAGGTTTTATCACATTTAGTGTATTGCCGCCCCCGGCGTTCAGCCAATGACGCTGAGGGTTCCGCCCCGGAGCGGTTTGACGCTCCTAACATTACTTTTTGTACTCTATGCTGGTAAGTAGTTTTTGTTTACTTTGACATAGAATAGATATTTTACTGCTGGATCTATATCACGTTTTCATGTATATTAGTTTGGCTTATTACTTATTGAACAGTATTTGATTCTAGCATGAATGATATATGATATGAACAATTAACCAACATGAAATAGTTTAGTAATCAAAATAATTAAATAATATCCCAGACAAAATTTATCAGTTAATTAGTTGATATTCGAAAATAGGTGAGTGTTTGTCTTTGACTACCTTATGTATGATCCCTGTATTTTCAATACATGGTTGTGGTATTGTTATAGATTTATCCAAACGACACTACGCAGATTTAGGTACGACCTTGTCCAGTCGTTGTTCCTACCTTCATGTTCCTATTTTTTTGTCAACCGTTACCAAGACGTGGTTAAAACAGTATCAGTCATAACGGGAAATTTAACTAGATATCATATTTCATGTACCAAGTACCAACACCATAATGGTGGTAGTTATATATTTTTATATGTAACACCGTTTCTTTTAGAGTTCATTCATGAATGAATGAACAAATTATTAGATCATTGGTACTAGTAAGTAATTTACTTAAAATGATTTTTTTTAAACGCTCTAAAAATAGTTCTAAGATTTTGACGGAGGTATGACATTATTTATCAATCTGCGATAAGCATTTACTTTTTAATCTTCGGTTGATAATACGTTTCTGTCCTATACCCCAGGCACGGGAAATAAGCGACTTTCGTGACCTTTCCTAATGAGAGCGAGCTGAGATCAATATAATATATGAATGTCAAGTGCATATTAGTGGGACACCTTACTGTATGACCTTATCTGACGTGCTTTAATGGATTTACTTAGCAAGCTTCCCTAGTTCACTTGTCAAAGCCAATATGTATAGGCCCGAAGTATCCTTGATGACTTGCCTTTATTTTATATTTCACTTCGCAAGCATTCGCATAGTATTTTGAATTTCGAATGTCCTGCACTCCTTTGTTTCTTGGATCCGATCAATGAATGATTTTTAAGAAATAGTTAATAGAAAATTAAAAAAACAGTTTTTTTGTGAACAGAGAATGTTCTTTAATTTGCGTATTTTATTTATTATTTTATTTGCGTACGAGCATTATGTTATCTTAAATTCTCGTGATTTGATGTGTCTTTTTACTTTTTATTTTTAATGTATCATATTTTTAGTTTATTTTGTTTTCTGTTTAGTTTTGTCTTAATAACTATATATAACATGTATTTTTGCACTTCTTGCCTATCTTATGTAATTTAATCCTTTTTTTTCTTTGGTCACAGTGGTTGCCTGGAAGAGATCGCTCGAAAGCGATAAGGCCGCCAGTTGCCCTCCTTTTGATTTAATTATGTTCAATTTTTTTTATATTGTAATATAACGAAGTGTTAATAAATAAATAAATGATATGTAACTGGGAGATCTTATTTAAATAAACATATTTCAATTAGCAATACACAAATTTACTTTGGGCTTAAATTGTTTTCCTAACTTAAGAAAAAAGTATTTGACTTCACTTATTGGTCTATTTATAAGCAGGGGTCGTCCACAGTGCTTTGCCATCGCGTTCTAGTATCTTTTTTGAATTTACAGCGTAACGAGAAAAATAAAACTATAAATGTGATCGTGGCCTTATTAATAATGTGTGTGTAGGTAACTAGGTCACGTTATTGTCAAGGATACAAACCTGTTACCAGTCTCTACTGATTAATGATGTTAAATGCGAAAACACTTAGATGCAACCGGTCTGGGAATTTTCCATCACATTGTGTTAATAATGAATAGTTTGGCTCATACAAGCTTAAGCATCTTTTTACACAATATTTTATTTTATAGGGCAGGTATACTTCTACAAATCCATTTATTTTTTTGTTGGGTAACTTCAATTTGTTTCGCTGATAATCGAACCTAGGGCATCAACCTAGAGCGTAAAATTGGACATTTTTGAATTAAAGACAGCTAAAACTTAAAATAAATTATACATTCTTTAACCTATAGTTTTAATGAATATTATGTGATAAACTTCATTTAAACACAACAGTATACTAACGTTTTACACAATGTTAAAAACTTCATTATATCACTTGAGTATATTGAATTAGCCTTTTTATCGTGATACTTTTCCGTTAAGTAGATTGTCGTAATCCCATAATCGGCGCGCGCCAGCAGCGTCGTTAACACTTATTGTTTTACACCCCACCCCTTTACGTGATGTTCTCGTAGTATTAACATCTTAAAGTGTCCATTTCTTTACCAAAGTTGAAATATTTTCATCTGCTGCATCGCTTAATCTTAAACAATCTATAAAAAGGAAAATTGTTTTACTAATTTTAGGAAAATAACAATATATGCAACACATTGAATTTTTTATTATTGTTTATTTAAACTCTTTCGCGAGATAGATTACGATAAATAATATAAATATATATACGGTATGCGAAGACATAAACAATATACAATATTTTATATATAATCACTACAAAAAAAATCCTAACTACATTCCAACTACGGAATTAAAAACCTGTATCTATAAAATTAATTGAGAAAGTGAAAGATCATTGAATCAGGTGGTTTCAAAACAAGATACCCTACATTATGTTAATGGTCCCCCGGGAGAAGATATATTGCGATGGGGTGCATAAAATTTTAGATGGGAAACACTGATTTGATAGAGGAAATCTAGAGAAATTGTTATCATAGAGTTAAATAACGGTGTATTGTATTTATTTGTTCATTGTTCATTTATTAAACCGCTTCAATAAAAACCTTCAAATGTAAGTTTTACTTTGCCACACGTTGCCGTCATTAAAGAATGGTGAACAAAAGGGAAGAGCCTCGACTAGTATGTCCACTGCCTTATCGGCTCGAAGGCCCCAGTGGCTAAGGTCGATAAGTTGTATATGTCCTTTGCGGCCGGAATAACTTCGTTATCGCGTTACCCGTTTTACCCTGAAGGATATTACATCATCGCAGTAATTGTAGCCTTAGAATAGACACTACAACAATGACTATAGATACATACTATGATGTTTTTCACTAATATTATCTACATAAGTGTTAGGACTTAGGTATATGGGACCATTGTTTTGTTAAGGACGAATTGCAAGCATGAACAAGAATCCATATAAAATCGATGAGAAAACATTATCGTTAGCTAAATGAAAACGGGGAACATTCATCTGAGTAATAGGAGTTTTGTGAACGTGACTTCGCGCCAACGAAATAAATTTTATCCTTTCGAGCAACGCATACTAATAGCATTCCGAGAATTTCTATATAAATTGAATTATTCCTCATTTGAAACTAATGATTTTTCAAAATATCTAAAAAAGTCAAAATAGATTTTCACCGCTGCAACCTGCTATCTATTTATAAAAATACCATAAACATACAAATTTCCTTTCGTCCCTTTGGTCTTGGCCACAAATTTCTGTATCACTTTTTTCTTGATATTTTTTTTAAGTTGGTAATCAGGATTCGCTGCCTCACACACGTTAGTTTATTTTGTTATTATGAATTGAAACACTCTGTTTCGAGTCGCATGCTTTATCCACTACATACAAAATTATTAAAATCTCATTGCGCTGGAATATTGAAATTAAAGATAAAATGATAGTTTGACTTACTAATTCCTATTTAAACCGTATTCATATATTTAAAGATGTAAGGTACATTTAAACCTTTAAATGAAAACGATACCAAGAAAGAGGTCTCATTCTAAATAAAAAAATCGGGTATTTATATGACTCATGGTATCTTGTTATATTCATGTATATGATTATAAGCGATTGATTTTAATCTACCTTCAAATTAATTAACATATTGGTGCTAAACAACCACAATTACTAGCTTCATACTGTACTCTATGTTTTTATCATCACCAACTTTTTTAAATATTGTCTTGTATTGTCCAATGGCTACGACAAAACTGAACAAAATTTAGGAATAAGGGACACCATTCTAAACTTTCCTGTATATATAACCGAAATACAAGAATATATAGTTTTTGAGACTTAATCATACTTTGCTAACAATATCTATGTGCGCATAAATTACCTACGACGACTATACGCATATAGTATGAATTAGCCAAAGAAAATATATACAAAAAATAACATTAAATATCGTGTTCCCGGCACTGAGGCTGGCAAATAGGCTTGTATAAATATTTTCATACGATAGTGTTCCCGAGCGTTGCGAAGCTTTTTTAATAAATAAAAGTCTCAAGATAATAGATAATACATTTGCACTATATTAGTAGCGCACCAACGAGGTCGTCAAGAATAAGTTTCCTTTGCTTTAATATGAAACGTCGCAGCTGCATTCGTTTCAAAGAGCTTAGAATCCTTGAAATGTAAGCCTTCAATGTGTATGTTAAACTTTATTATACATATGTAATGTTTTATTTTGTTAGGGGCATTGTTTCTTTACTAGTACTATGTATCATACTGTGGCCAATATTCTAGCTAAATAGGGATATTTTTTTAACGTTAACTAAAAACTGTTTTGCTTTGTTCGTAAATCTAAATCGTCACTATGAGACGATACTAGTTTATTATCCTACTTAAACTTTTTAAAAATTAAACACGGTTTCTTTGAAAGCATTTGGCATCTCTGGAAAATGCAAGTTATTTCAACGATTTTCTGTCAAGTTCTTACCACTTCGCATTGTTTTCGCTCAAAGGGTTCACGTTTAACATCTTATTTGGATTTAGCGGTTTTCGATAAAACTCGCGATCCGATACATTTTACTTCCTATAAAATTGTAATAACTTTGAGGCTTAAAAGGGTTATAGCTGCTCTCGTCAAAGAATGAAAGAAAAAAAATCGTGAGGGATTAACCGTTTTACATTACGCATTATTTAAGACGTATATAGAAAAAATATTCAAAGGTTTCAAGTATTTTTTCTAGACATTTTTGGGCTTGACTGTCTGATATTGATCTAAAACTTAACAATGTTACAAATGTTAAATCTAATAAGAATCATTGAGGTTTATTCAGTAGATATATTTGTAAAATATCTTTTTTATTAAAAAGTCTAACAAACTGAATGCTTTTTACATGCTACAAATGTGTACCATCGTCACTTTGAATCGAAACAATATTGCACAATAAGTTGCAGGATATTGGAGACTTGAATTTATAGCTGATATAAAATATCCAATCTGCGTTCGTTCGTTATAACAAGTTACAATAACATTACGGTCGTAGATTATACTCTAGGGAGTCGTTGACAATTATTACAACTTGTGCTGTTCTTTAACCATCCAAGTTCTAAAAAATATTGAAAATTTCATTACATTAAACTGTATAGTAATAATGATTAGAAATAGATAAAAATAAAACTAAAATAAAACCAACTGATCGCTCACTAGCCTTAAGTTATTGAAATAAGCAAAGTAGAGCTGAACAGAAAGTTCATAAGAGAAATTTCCTCAATCTAGACTGAAATGAGTTTCTTGCAGAAGGGAATGTCGGTAATATACAGACGGAAAGTTAGGGTGAGCTAGGGATGAAAGCAACAATTGAGAAATAAAATTTATAGAATTATTACCATACATAGCTAATAATTACGTTGCTTATATCTTTATTTCCAAATAAATTAATAAAAACCATGCAAAGTTACCTACAATTAAATATTAAAATGTTACATTGAACGGTGAATGATGTATTTGTTTATTTAAAAAAATATATCTACATCCCGATATTATGTCATCAAAAACAGACTTTCATCGTTTGATAAACAAGACAAGCCATTCAAAATATTTGGTGGTAGCCCTAAAAGAACCCTTGCGTCGCAAATCTGAGCTCGGCGGAGCATGGGGCGAGCGTCAATCAAAATATCTTGTAATGGGTTCGTTCCCTTCAAGATATTAGGAAATACGCCTGAGCGATTATATGTATCACTAGTCTGCGCCAGCAACTTTATTAACATGTCCTCTGCTTGCAATTACATTTATTTATTTATTTATTGTATAAGTGTTCTTAATATAAAGGAAGTTGATGTGGTGGAAACACAAACTGTGAACAGTTTTTCTATCCACCAGGACGTCGAACATAATTAAATCATTAACACACATATATATATATTAAGGCCAGTGACATATAAACTGTAAATTTATAACAATCAAACCATTCAAACGATTTAAAATTGCACGTAAAACGTCATAAACAAATCTAAACACTGACGCGCCATAGATAGATATAATATTGTACCATTTTTTAAACCAATTTATACGGACCAAATGTTTTTTTTTTCGTTACAAAGCTGACGAGGGAATTTAGGCGGGAATTTATTGTGCTGGGAGTTACTTTATATTTTTATAAAGGGTTAAAACTGTATCTATCAGGCTACTATATTTTGATTATAAATATATGAATATTAATACTACGCAAATAATTTGTTTTAAAGATAGAATTGACTTTTAAGGGGTAGAGTGCCGGCGTCCAGAGCCG
Organism: Pieris brassicae; assembly: GCF_905147105.1. NCBI lineage: Eukaryota > Metazoa > Arthropoda > Insecta > Lepidoptera > Pieridae > Pieris > Pieris brassicae. The sequence goes on along the minus strand of NC_059665.1, from coordinate 7,468,835 downwards.
TACTATGGCCGCATAATCGGTCGCTTAACTCAATATGCCCACGGCATACGAGGCACGGCATATGCCGTAGACGAGAACACAGTCTTTATACGAGGCTTTGCATATGATGGGACTGGACCAGATGCCTATTTCTGGATTGGGGATACCCCTCAACCTTCGCCAGAAGGCATCCTTGTGCCATATCCTGAAGATTATCCTAGCAGGTAAGAATATGACCATACTAAGTAAATACAATTTATATAATTTGCAAATGCTATAAAAGTTCCTATTAGTTAAATATAAGTGTCTAAGCAATGAGAGATGGTACAGATATACCATCTCTCGTTGCATTAAATCTCGAATATTACAATTCTTAAATCGTGGTGATAAAACATATTATTTATTACATATAAAACTTTTCATCCTTGTTAAAAGCTCACACTAAAAACCTCATTCTATTAAAACCCCGTTAGGTATAGAAATGTAGCGTTGCGCATAAATAGTGATTGATATCAGCCATTCGTTTAAAAGGAATTTACTAAAACCTTTTCCATTAGCATTTTATGTCTAAATAGGTTAATATCGTCTCTTCTGTCGTTAAAGAATTAATCATGGCATTATTTCCTTGGTTTTTAACTAAAGGTCAATGACTGATGGAGTATTTCAAGGCTTAATAAAGACACAAGTTTAAAGTCGCGTAGTATAAGAACAACATGTTTTTACTGCATTCATGCAGATTCATAATGTTGCTTTGGCTATTATATATCAAAGTAAAAATAAAATATATAATTTTACTTTAGTAGTAGCCGGTGATTAAAATATGTAGGTGTGTTGCCTCAGTACGTATTATTGTGTTAACACGGGGAATGTTCAGAGGTGTTGTTCAGATCAGACTCGGACCTCGAGGCAGAATACGAAATTCCATCAGTATCACCTCGATGTCCGTTGTTCGACAACTGAGCGTTTTGCCGCGCACCACTACTATGTGGCACTAGCTTCCCACATCACTGGGTCTGTAATACATCAATATTACAGACCCAGTTTGACTAAGGGTCCTTCAAGAAAAGAGCGTACAAATTATTAAAACGACAACACACTAGCGAGCCTTTTTGGCATTAAGAGTGTCCATGGGCGTCGGTATCACTTAACATCAGGTGAGCCTTCTGCATGTTTGGCCAAATTCTATAAAAAAATCGCTTAATTAAGAATCTACATCGTGAGATCTTTATAAAGAATTAAAAGAAGTATAATTAAACTTTCAGCCGAAAGTTCACAGCCGGAATATCAATTTCAATGTTTTGTTATTAATGGCTTGGATGTTTTCAGAGATCCACCGGTATTATCAGCACATTCCAATTCTGATATCCTTTTGCGGTTGCCAGGAGGCAAACGCCTTAGAGACATCAAGTGGATCAGTGTGTGGTGTCGTAGATTTACGGTAAGAAGAGGTCCTCTAGCAATATATATATATAAATATATCTTTCTATACATGACGATCACAACAACAATTAAGAATTTATGTGTCCTGCCTTGGCAGTGTATATTATGATGCCCCTAAAACCAGGGACGTAAACAAGAAGATTTAAAAATACCGTTCAGCATTAGGAAGTTAATATTTCCAACTTAGATCTGTGGATTAAGCTATCGGAGTTAGATATTACGGAAGCATAAATGTTGATACGTTTAAAAACTTTTTATATATATTTATGATTTAACTACAAAATATTATAGTTAATTTCTGGTTTTTGTTGGCGTTTGAAACTCTACTTCGTTTCAAAGCCTTTCAAATTCTGTGAACCCTATTTAACTAACTTATAATGAGGTATATGTGAAATGATCCTTTAAACAAAAGCACATTAACGGCTCTCGTATTACACTAAATCTGATGTTACTGATTCGAAATTGGCGGTAACGAGATAATGTTCTGGCTTAATAAAATTAACTCGCAATAATAAAAAGGCATTAGAATAGTAAAGTTTTACTTTCATTATAAACAATCAAGCCGATAAGCCTATTAATATGTGATAATATATGTGTAATAATAAGGATCAGACATCAGGATAAAATGACAGTCCGTGAAAGGCCAAAATATCGATTAGAAGGTGGAATGCGGGGGGGACCGACGCGCGCAATCTAGCTTCCCGCCAAAATGTCAGTTGTGTCAAATTAACTTTTTAATTTACCACAGACTTACTGAACAGTACTTACTGAACTCTCAGTCACTTTTAACATAATATGCAATATTATGTCGTATATTACTTTGAACCATAAGAATATACAATTTTCGTACGATTCGAGAATCTTAACGTACATCACAGCATAGTGAATACACAGCGCGCATGATATATACATATTTTTTATAGTTGGTATGTTTTAGTTTTACCGAAGACAATTTAGACTGAATATAATAAACAGCATAGCAATTATCTGCATTAGTAATACATACATGTATATGCAATAGTAATTAAGCTCCAAACATTTACCCAAAAACTAAATAAATTTAGTACCAAACTTTTTAAATTTGTTTTAATTTTATAGTTATTAATTTTTAAGTTTTATTATTAATTTAGATTAGGAAAATTTTAAATACTGTATATTTGTGTGTTGGAATAAAATAATAAAAGAACAATAAATCTAAATTTAAATTATAGTTTCTTTTGTAGGTTGAGTTTTTGGAAATACACAGGCTTTGTTTCATTGATATCGGATATTGGAGTTACAAGCCAACAATTAATAATAACAACAATATCATGTTTCTGTAATAGCGAAGCCAGGGCGCTTTATCAAATTTTATAAACCATTTGTATTTGGTATAGTTTATAATAAAAAACATTTTAGGTAAACTTTGGGGACGTGTTTGTCCCTCCCGGATTGGATCCCCCAAGACCACGTGTATTGCCAGAGTTCAAGCGACTTGCTCACGGCCTGCGATCTGGTAACATTAGCGTGTTGGATGCAAAGACGTTCTACATTCCCAACTTGCATTATGATGGAGCTGGACCTGACGCCTACTTCTGGGTTGGGAACGGTAGTGAACCAAGTCCTTTTGGAACCAAGGTTAGCGCCTATTATAATGAATCATTACGATGGCTTACGATAGATCACCATAAGTTAATGTTTTTTTGAACTTGGTGAATGGTTGAATTAATTTAAGTAAATTTTTGTTATCAAACTTTTTCGATTTAATTATTCGTATTTAGGTAGATAATACAGATAGTAATAAAGTTTGTGTCTAGGTACCTAATGAAATGGGATCCCTTAACCCTCTCCGAGGATACCAAGGTGAGGATATAGAGATCCAGTTACCTGGTAAACTGACAGCTTATGACATCGACTGGCTTGCTGTTTGGTGTGTAGAATACAGGCATAACTTTGGACACGTTTATATTCCTAAGGATTTAGACGTACCACCTGCGTTAGGACAGACGAAGATTACTGTGAGTAGTACTATTTATTTATTATATATAATATTTGTCTCTATGGAAATCACGGTCGACTAATATGCTCTCTATTTGGATTCCTCAAATATCCTTCAGTAAGGCTGAATTAGTCCATTTTTGACATGAGAGATGAAAATGCATTTGCGCATTTGTCCTCGAACGTAACAGGAGTATGTGGGACTTGTACACCAGAATAAATGTATTGAGAGACTGGGTGTGCAATAATGCCCCATACCTCAGGCGTTTAGTGGCCGTCTCTCTACCGGGGCATTGAGGCCCATAAAAGTGTTAACTTTTGAATAATACTCGTACCAACACCGTGTGTGAGATTTACGACATGTCGCTGGTACAGGTGTTTTTGCCAGAAACAATTCCCTGTAATGCATACAATTTCAGATTACGATTACAGTGTTGTTATTATATAAGGTTTTTTTAAGATTCAAATACTCAAAACATGATGTACATCAAAACTGTCGAGTATATAATTTCTTATTTTGGTAGACACGTCAACAAAACCTGTGTACTTTTCTCTTGTGTTATGTTTTAACTTATATAAAATAATAATAAAAATAATGTCAACCCTAATTTTTGTTCTTGCAAACAAGATATTTTTTTATTCATTTGTTTAACAAATATTTCTTTACAATGCAGCTTTCTGGAATCATACATTGGATTATCGATTTCAGGTTAACAGGATACCATCTATGCTAACGAAACTAACAAAAAATTATTTTCAGCCAACGTTGTTCTTGGACTGGTTTAATTAATTTCATAAACTGTGTTGATATTTTTTATTATTGAAGGATTATGCAATTTTTGGAAACCACAAATTATTTCAATAAATCCTCAAATACTGAAATTATCAACACATCATAATATAAAATAAAATGTATTGTTTAATATATTTGTGTAATAAGACTGCTTGCAATAAACTAATTATTATTTCTTGATATTTTCTTCCGCTTACATTGGAATATAAAATTTAACAGCCTGCTTGGTGGTATAATCCGGTGAGTGCTTTGGAAATAATATATATATATATATTTTAATATTATTGCATGTTTGTAAAGATATTTAACAATATTTGTATTGACTGCAAATCCGTGGGTAACACTGAAAATGTTTAGAACTGGCCAGTTAAAAACATTGCAAACGAAAACTTTTTTTGAATTTCAATTTTAGAACTTTTTGGTAACCTAATGATATTGCATTCATTTGTCAATTTTTTTTTTCTGAATTGGCGGAAAATCTAAAATTCTTGTAACATGTGAAAATGAACCTAACGCAAGAAAATTTTCGGTCAATGATTTTTTATGACTTTCGTCGTGGGCTTACTCAACAACAAAGCTATGATAGGCTGCGATTAGCATTTCTTAATGAAGCCCCATATCGTGCCACTATTTGCAATTGGTTTAACGAGTTTAAGCGTAGGACGCGTTGGACGTAGCAATCTCAATGATGATTCGCGTGAGGGATGTCCTTTAACAGCGACTACTGAAGATAACATCAGTGCTGTGCGACGCATTATAGAGGAAGATAATAGAGTAATATATAATCAGATACGGGCAGGCCTAGGCATTGGTATGAGTCAAGTTCAAAAAATATGAGACGAATATTTAGGCGTCATGAATCTTTGTACTAGATGGATTACCCATACTTTAACCGACGACCAGAAACTGCTTCGCATGTACTGGTGAATATTTGACTGGCGCCCTGCGACTTTAATTTATTCCCAAGAATTAAAGATAAAATTCAAGGTATTCGCTTTACGAGCCCTGAAGATGCGGTGAAAGAATACGAAAATGCCATAGAAGAGACCCCTAAAGAAGAATGGGCCCACTGCTTTTCTCAGTGGTTCCATCGAATGCGACGATATGTAGAGAGGAACGAAGATTACTTCGAAAAACAAGAAAAGTATTGGCAACTTTCTACATTAAGCCGTTTTTCATTTTCTAAACATTTTCAGTGTTACCAATAAAAAATCAATTCAATGTAACTAAGATTTAACTAAATGGATGTTACAGACTAGTTCAACCACATCTCAGACGCCGTATAGCTCTTCTAACAATTGTAAGGAAATTCTTGATAAAAGGCTGCAAGTGCGATGGGAGATACAGGTAATTATTACTTATGAATATCAATTATACATAACTAGAGCATCAAATATAGATTTTGAAGTTAAGCAAACTAAATAAACCACTAAGACACGGTTCTTTCATATACAACGCAAAAGGCGGGAACTACAGCCCTATATCTTGTGCCAAAAACCCTGTTGTAGTATTACAGTTTATAAATAAATTAATATGCTGTCTGGAAACTGAATTATCCGGTGAGAAGCAAGGGCTAGTTGTAGCACAGTAACAATAAAATTAGAAATGTAAATGATATCCGTCATTAAAACTGAAACCTCAATTTAGTAAGAAACGGCCCAAGCAATTCCAGCTATTACCATGCCGAACCCTCCCTCCCACATTAAACTCTCATATTTCATAATTTAATTTACATAAGCGCGAGGGCGGGAACTGAATTATTATGAAATATAAAATGGGATGTTTCAGGATATCGACGAGTGTTCTCCATGTTTATTTAAATTGTTAGTTTATAACTGTCACGGTTAGGGCACACACAAGTGAGATAGATATGTCTAGAACTTTATAGAAATTTAGTAATATTTGGTTACATTTGCTACTGTTATAATTAAAATGTAGGCTTCCGCGTGATTACCCAAAATGAGTTTAACAACGTATTCATAGGGTGATGGGAACCGTTTTAATGTGTTATATTTAATTTGACTTGGATTTATAAAACTACAAGAGAAGAGTAATCGTATTTGCGTCAGATGGACGAAGTCATAAGTCCACTTCTTTGTATCTTTGAAATTCGCTTAAGAAATCGAAATTATATTATGTGTAAAACTGACCAACGTTTATTATTAATATTATCATTTTCGTTACAAGCGAGTGGTATGCAGACAAATGTAAAGGTAAATACGAAATTATAATGTAAAAAATACCCTAAGACAAACAACAACCTATATATTTAAGAGATCAAATTGTTCACATAGATTATAAATAGATGTCATATTAAATACATGATAATTTCTTGTTTTTATTCAGTTACCTATAAAATATTTCTGATATTATTAAAGTACCAAATCAACTTTAATACTGAGGTTTTGTACTCTATATTGTGTTTCTTCTCGTAGCGCTGATTCGAAATTCTCGTGGTACTAAAACTCAATATTGAAGTGGGGATTGGTATCGGAAGTTACAGAGCACTACTACTGATTGTTATGGTCATGAAATTAAACTGAAATACATGAAAATATGCAGCTCTTCGTACAGTTAATTAGAAATAGAAAAATGACTCCCATATTTGCACACAAATATAAGTTTAAGATTGTATTTATTAATCACCAGGGCGACCTAATCCAAATAACGCTGGCTGCCCGTCTTCGTAAGGAGCAGTATATGGCATTCGGTATTTCTGGTGCTGAAGGACGTCCTGCTATGCTCAACGCTGATGTGGTTGTCGCATATTGGGATAATAGGTACGGCAACGTATATACAAAGGCATAAATAGACGCTTGGCGTGGTTAAAAGATGTATTTAGTATAAGTATTTGTTTGTTAGATATATTTGTTTAAGCGGTGATATGCTTGAGTGCTGTGTGATTTAGGAGCGGTCTCACATAGCCAGTTCAACAACACCATATTTGGTTTTCCCATTTATGGTTAATTTACATTCAAATATTATTAATAGTCTTGGCGAAGTATTGTAAATTTAAAATATTACATATGAAGTTAAATGCAACAACAACCTTCTGAGTAGAGAAGTAACGTCTATAAATTCGTAATGTGTAATGCAGTTTTTTATGTTTGCCAACGGACATAATAAAAGCTAACATATAAATAACTATAGAAACTGAACTGACATTTAACACACAACCACAGCATGTTATTCTTAATAACTATTGCTAACTAACAGAATTCTTACATACTATTAATTTAATAAAGCACGTAATAAAAGTGTTCACGTCATGCGTTTTTAGAAAAGATAGCTCTGCAAAACTCTAAGTAAGACAAGTGTTGAATCAATAAAAGCAAGTGAGTAAGAGAGGTGGATATAATTCAGGAGAAAAATTGTAATAGGACAACGAGGCATCCCTAAGCTTATTCTTGAGAGAACAAGGGGACCATGTGCGGCTTTTGATAATCATGTCCGCTCAGTACTCTTGTCTATGGACATAATTTTAAAGTCTTAAATCTTTTTTGATATGACCCGCCGAACAATGTAGGAGAAAAAACCCGGGTTTCCACCCAAACAAATCATCTTAATTGTTTCCAGTCATAACTCATGTCTTGGATGTTGTGGGCGCCACACACCATTGCAATACTGGATTATTCGCTTTTTTTGGAACCTAAAGCAGTATTATTTATATGATATTTATACGATATGATTGTATTCAGGCTATGATAGTTCCAAATCAAACCCACGAATAATAATTTATCTTAAATTTTTGAACCGACCATATTTTAGATCAAATCAGCCGCGAGTTGCAGACTACACAATTACTCACCTTGCACAGTGTGATGGAGAGCGAGGGGTGTGTCCTGATGCCAGACTCAGCGGAAGCAACGATGTGGTACTTGGTATGTGACCTCATTACGATTATATTCTCTAACAGGGCCTGTAAATTAATATTAATAAACTTAAAATTTTGTACATCTCACTATAATTATATTTTCATAAAATTTAATCGATAACACCATAATATTTTTTTATGATTAATACAGCATCAAACAATTTTACGAACGAAAACCGTCATAAATACGTATGTGGTATATATACGCGTGGTATCTTACAAAAAAGACATTATTATATGTATTCAAACATTTCAATACGATCTAAAAAAATGAATGTAGCAGTAGATTAAATATTAAATTGTCTATAGTCCTCAAGAACATTCGTAATCCTCAGTTTCCGGACATCAAAAAGACGGTGTTACCACCATAATTTACCGTCGTCCCATTGCCGCGAAGGAGCCTATGAAGGATAAGGAAGTGCTGACGTCACGGTCGCAGTCTGTAATTGCTGCTTTTGGGCCACTCAACTCGAGATATGAGGCTAATGCTCACTCATTTATGGATACCACTAGAAATGATGTCCAACTAGACTTTGGCGCCTTGGTATGTTTCTAACATTGCAATTCATTTTTTTCGATATGATATAAAAAACGAGTGGATGTACAGATTCGAGCGGTAACACAAGTTCGGCTCTGAACATCAAGAGCATTCTACTTTTGCGGCGAGATATCATTGAGGTACTTACTACTGCGGCTGATAAATGGACTACCCTGTGACCTGTTAGATTGACTAACGTTAACCAACATAAATAGTCAATATAAAAACGCCTTTTATAGGTATTTGTCGCGGTCATAAACACTGCTATGGTTACATTTATACAAACTACAGCGGCTTTCTAATGTAACATATAATGATTTTATTATATTATTCTGTAAAATAAAGAAATATTAATAAAAATAAAAATAATTAATAAAAAATATAAAGCAAATTACAAAACAATTATAATAATAGTACATAATTTAATTTTACGTAGTTTCTTTGTTGTTTATTTTGTATGTTTCTGAATAATGTATATGGTCTATATCTGTATTGTGCGCGTTGTGTTTTCAAATCGTGTTATAAAAACTGTTTCCTAATACAGAACGACAATACTTGTGTTGGTTTGGCTGAACTTGAGGCGGGCGGACCGGCACCTTGGCCAGCGCGAATTATCGCAGGCGTCAGCAACTTCACAGCTCGGATTGGTCCTGCTGGTGGAAGGAGAGGATACACACCTATTACAGGTATATTACTCATATTCCATATACATTTATTCTATTTACTAAGATATTTTTGCAGTACTAAATCACCAATAAGTTAACAGAGCATTAGTTAGACTTAATTCCTTTGTAACTATTATTGTTTATTAAACGTGTAGGTACGTTTATAGAATACATAAAGACCGTTTCTAATACGTGGTACCGGACTTTCCGGCGTATATATTTATAATTATAATTTTTAATTATATTATAATTTGTCTGATTGCGTAATTTGGTATTTTTGTGTATCATACAATCTTTGTTAATTTCACGCAGACAATGAAATCACAGACGGATTTCTACCATATGGTAATTATTCTTTATCTATATAGTAATATCTTATTCAATGATTAAAATCTAAAGGTAAGTTAAAGTCTAAAGAATTATTTTCATGGCTTTAAGAAAAATTCGAATGAATATAAATTTATGAATAACCATGAGTGCTGTACAACACTAGTAACATTACGCTTTTTAATATTAAAACCTTTTTTGTCGAAAATATTTGGTCTGCTCTCCACTCCACTTGTCCTATCAAGGCCACACAGCGTTGAGCCACACAGATGATCCTGCCCTGTGATTTCTAGATCATCCCTCTATTGCCTGACCTGTCTACCCCTTTTTCTGTTGTCATTCGGTAGTGATTGTTGATCGTTTCTCACGACTTGTTATAAATAATAAAGATAAATTTTCGTGCTTCTAGGACATCCATCTTGGGGTATCGCATGGTATATCAATGATATGTTGATACCTGAAATATACGTAGAGCGCGGGAAAACATACACTTTTTTGGTAGAAGGTGGTGACGATAGGACGAACCCGGCTAAGTAAGTACCGACAGTTCTATTTATAACTACGTGACAAGTCCAGTAAATTATGGGGTACAGACTACTGACACATTTTGACGTCGGTGTTTGTAATCCTTCTGTGCTTACCACGTCAAAAGTTGCCTGGTATTGAACGTTGGGTACAGGAATGTAATGCCTTAATCAGTATACTACGATAATTAAAAACTATGTTTATTTAGCAGCAAGATATGGTGAAATACACCAACGAATTTCTAAACCCAGTATGGGGTAAACACAGAACGGAGAAAAGCCTATGAAATTTATCTACCTATATAAAAAAATAAAATACATAAAATTTATTTTTTTGACATTCTAAAATTATAATTAAGTACATGTATGGTATTTCACTACTACTACAAATATAAATATTTTGCAGGTTCCATCCATTCTACATAAGCGATTCTTCAGAAGGAGGATTTGGACAAAAGCGTGAGGAGGATCAGAGGAAGCAACGAGTGTTTGCGGGAGTCGCTTATGATAATGAGGGATACCCATATCCAACAGCTGGTAAGTTTATTCACGTTCGTTTATTTAAGGGTTTAGCGTTAAATATGCCATTTACGAACTCTTTTTCCTGTCATCACTCAGCTGTAAAATATTGTTACGAAGATTGGTTGACTGAAATGTTTAGATTTTTCCACAAGTTAGAGACGTTTTCAGCAAGCTGAAATATGATTTATGGCCATTTCAGGAGAGGCTCTATCACATTGTGATATTTGAAATAGTGAACACTGTGTGACTGTTGTTGAATGAATGAAATGTTGAACAAGAAGATGAATGTATTCATTCATTAATAAGTACTCTATGACATTTCAGTGGGAAGATACTGCGAATGGACACACAAGACAACAGACCAATCTAGCACTTCTGAAACATTTGAAGATTACCTTCAGACTCTGCAGCTGGAGTGTAACGAGGGTGAACCTGCTGTATTGGAATGGACTGTCGCACATGAAACACCTGACTTGCTTTATTACCAGGTAATCTTACATAGGAAAAGATCTTTGGCATGAAAGTAATAATTATTTATTTTATCTACTGTGTTAGGTATATGTACGGTTAAACAGCCGAGTAAGTCTGTAAGAAGAACATGAATTAATATCGACGTAACATTCCATTTCACATTCTCAAATTTTTACTAGGAATTTTCTAAGAAATAACATTAAAAGAAATGTAACTTTGATAAGGTAGGCTTTCAATAGCAACTGACTCATACAAAAAATAACAAAACTAACTTCCAGTAGTTCCGTTTAATATTTAAATATCAATCTTTTGATAAATGAACCAAAGCATGCGTTCAATTCCAGAAAAAGAGTTATGGTTTGGACCGGAAAGATAATACAAAAAAAACCCACTAAACGACTTTAGTTTGTCATTGCTCGCTTGATTTCGCTTCCCATTAAATGAATCATCTTGCATTTATACTTCTTAATGAAATTAGTATTTGATAATAACATATAATCAATTTCAGTGTTACACGCATAATAACCTTGGCTGGAAGATCCACGTAGTTGACCCAGGGACGCAAATACCCCTTCCGGGCCAAACAGGCGACTGCTCAAATTTCGCGCCATTACCGCTGTCAATTATCGCGCCAATTTTGACAGCTGTCATCTACGCACAGTTTAGATAAAGGGAACATATAATATTGTCGAGCTCTGGGTAATTTTTTAAAGAATTGTTCTCGCTTTCCGAGATTAACTACTCTGTCCAAATAAATTAATATTTTTGTACGGTTGTATATTATGTCAATCGCCGTACCAAAATATAATTTTTTCAAGAACATACCTATGCTGGTATGATATTACTATAGCCTGAGGCAAATAATAGTAAATAGACTAAAATGGTTTAAAATTTGTAGAAAACCAGAGCTCCTTTCCTATAATTGTACAGATTATGTTATGAAAGGGTATTTAATGTCAATATACAAAATATCAATTTCATATCAAAATTAAAACGCATATTTTGTGCATCTATCTTTACATTTTAGACTTATTTGAAGTTTGTAGACCTATTTAGAGATTTTATTCATAGATATAATTGTATGAGAGAAAGATGATGCGTCTTCTCTCTTTTCGTAGTATAATGTATGAAAAAGACAAATTAATGTTACTGTGACAATAATAATTATAACCTATAAAATAAAAAGAAATTCTTTAGAATTTTATCGATTGTTAAATAATTATACGGATTTCACTCAAAATAATTCAAATTATTAACATATATTTAAAAGTGAATGTTCTCAACCTATGTAATATTGACAATAATAGTATTAAATATTATAATTCTTTAATTATTAAGGTCGTGTGTGCTTGACAATAAAAACTGTTATAGATTTATAGAACTGTTTTCGAATTTTTATCTTACTTTTAAGTTTGACATATGACTGTAATTTTGACAATAAATTCAATATATTATAAGAATAAAACTAAAGTTTAAGCATACAATATGTATTTATATAAAATGAGCCTACATTATAATTGTAACTCACGTATTGATATTTATAATTTTTTCATTAGAGTTTTATATAATTTTATATAGAATATATTAATTGTTAAGATAACATAGCTTTCATAAAATTATAAACTTTTATTGCAATCCGACAAACTAAAATATGTATAATTAAAATCCAGCTTATAAGGGACTTGAAAAGGAATTGCATATAACTCGAACTTTATTATAATCATATGTACCTAATAACTTCAACACATGTTAACAAATCCTATACTGTATACTTTATTATATCTGAATATGTTGCAAAATCATGTTGGATCTTGGTCTTTAGAAAATGTTTAACTGGGGAATTAATTATATTGTTATTGATCAGACTACGCACAATGTTGGAGGCACAAATGAATATAACAAAATTTATATCTGACCACTTAAAAAAACCATAATATTACTTAATATATACTCTTTATTAGTTTTAAATACAAGTGGAATGTGTACAACTCAGACTTCGTTAAGTCCAAATACTGTCAGTCGAAAAAAAAATCGCAAAATATGCGGTATCTCGAATTTAGATTTTGTAACTCGAACAAACTCTCATTTCCTTACGAAGTATTGATAATAGATATTTATACACTTTAACTCGAATTGTAAAAAGGAGACTCCGTAAGTCGTGGTTAGTAAAATATAATGACTTGGAATTCCACGCAATAATAGCAATAAAATCCTAAATGAATGACCCGATCATTCGGGGCTTCTAATCTATTTTTTTGTCTTGTATACGTGCAATGAATGTATACATACATAAAACTTTCTAAGTAACACATATTTTTATTTTTTAGTCTACAATTTACTTCATTAATATGTAATTCGTTTTAGTATATAAAATATATATATATATATATATATATATATATATATATATATATGTACTACAAAACTTAAGTTGAATTGTTATTCAAATTCAACTCTCACTTAGAAATCGCACCTGTGTAAGTCGAAATTTCAGCAGTTAAATCATATGTATCTTGAAGTTCTTGTCTAGTCGAAAACTCGTAAACGTAGAGATTTCACTTTAAATGTAAGTCAAGATGAGATAAACAAAAAAGAAACTGATTTTCGACTTTTAAAAAAATCTTATTGCATCTGAATTACCTGCTTGTTTACCAATTGAAAACTATTGGAATTAAATAATTTAAAAGTTAGCTTCGCTTCCGAAAAAAATTTAACTATTTAAAAAAGTTAAAGTCGGCCAGTTTTCTGCGTATTGTAGAAAATGTATGAAGAAATAGCTTAAACCATACCATATAACAAAATAACAACAGGACGAGTTGATCATTTAACTGGTTAGAAAAAGAGATGAGAAGCGCAAAACGCAAGGCAAATTATTGTAATAATAATTCAAATTATATGGCTATAGCGGAAACAAATTAACTATAACTAAATTCACAACATTACTGAGGAAAAAACGAGATCATCAAGTCTATTTTTTTTAATTTTTGTCATTAAAAATATGAACTTATTCATTAAAACATACTATATATATAATAATTGTCGAGTTATTATAGAAATTACAGACAATAATAATTTACTTACACAAATGAAATTCACAATGATAATGCAATTATTCTGAAATACTAAATGTAAATATTATAATATGTAGGTCTTTTATAATATAAAATTTTGTATAAATCGGTTGAATGCAATTCTGTGAAATCATTGCTTTTAAGTACTTTAAATTTGAAATAAACGATTTCCCTAATTGTGTTTTTTTATGTTCTCTACAAGTTTTTCTTATAATTATAACGGTATCGATCTAAGTATATAGTTTTTGATTTGTATTCTATAATGCCTACGTCAAGACTGACTTATCATAAATAAAAAAATATCATTTTCGTGGACTAGTCTGTGGTTCAACTGTGTTCACTATTCACAGTTGTCAAGTTTTAGTGAATGTAAATGTGTGAATGGTCAATGGTGATTCATGTTGTATTTTTGAGCATCTGTCATCTTGGGTCTAGTTGAATTTAAATTTTTAATATAAAATAATTTAAGTAACATAAGCGTAATGAAAAGGTCCTAGGTATTTTATAACTGTGAGGTGCAACTTTAAAATGAACATGAATATTATGTAAAGAAACAGTTAGTTGCAAACGGAACTTCAGGTTCTGTTTTCATTAAAATTTTCTTTTATTTGTCTAGACCAAGTATAAGTGTTTTTTTTTATTTGAGTTTGAATTCAGGAATTTCGATACAACTATGGCGGAAAAGGTATGGTATTGTCGAAATTTGTGTGTAACAAAGCTACTAACTTATACGTATCTGTGTATGAAACCTTTGTAGTTTGTTTTACCATGTGTCACCTTATAAAAAAGGACAACAGTTGTTGTCAGATGAGTAGTTACTTTTTTGGTTTATTACGATGTGTAAATTCTAGTATTTCGAAGTAATGATTAATGATGGTACTATTTTGAGTGTTTTGATCTAAAGTGAAGATATGTATGATTTTAATATCATCCATATATTTACAAATTACAGAAACTCCACGAAAACCCACTTCCAGAGGCTTCTCAAATGGAGCCAGATAAGCTCAAGGATATGCCACAACCTGCCCAAAAGTCAACTGTAACGGTGCCAGTAGTACCTGCACCAACCTCCCGCTTTAGCTTCCCCTCATTGACAAAGACTCCACCCAATGAATTGTACAGGAAATTGTTGCCTGCCATCCTTTTTGTGCTTACATTTGTTACTGTTATGACAATGCTCCTCATTTATATGGATACAGTTGGTATGTATTTTTCATAAATATTTGGTCAATCTATTCTAAATAAAAAACTTAAAAACTACTTGTTTTGTGAATCCACTAATGATCATCACAGAAAGCTAGCACTGTAATAATTCAAAGATGTGAGAGACTTAATATCAATATTTAGTCTCATAAATCCATTTATTTGAGAAATGTGTTTTAGCTTTAGGTGCTCAGCAGTTCCGTCTTAACATGTCTCGTGACTATGAGCTGGCTCGTATCCCTGCTGAATCAGCAACATTGGTAGCCTATGTGAGGCAATTGCACCTTGCTCCAAGGCCACCTAAGAGCCCACCTCCTGCACCATCAATTACTGATAGAGTGGAAGTTCTTGATAAACTCTATGGAGAAATTGTAAGTCATGTTTTTGAGGATTTGTTTTATTAACTTAAATAAAAAGAGTTGAAGTACCAGACGATTATTAAATTAAAAATTGGATACAATTTGCCTGGTGACAATATTAAGTGTAATAAACAAACACATTCACATTTAGTTACTTTTCCAAATTTTCGAGAGATAAATAAGTCAAAAACTATGGTTTATTAGTACTAAAAGATCTCATAAGAAACAGTATAGAATACTTTCCGCTTATTTAAAAGTAGTTTTTATAAGTTGTATAATTTAATGTATTTTTTACATAAGTTGGAGGTAAAAGATAATTATTATTATAACCATATTTTTTTCTAAATCCATCAATAAATTACACAGTACAATGGGACGTTTGTCGAGTTTATGCCTCGTGGCGGCCGTGAGCCTACCACGGCTTATCTGGAAACTGCTCGTGGGTGGAGAGGAGTTGTAGTTAGAGCAGCTCCTAGAGATTTTTTGGCACTGCGAGGCACAGCCAGTGCTCTACATGCTTGTCTAAGCCCTACTACACATCCTAGGGAGGCAAGTATATTATTGTATAAGAAAACGATACACGTCAAATAGCAAACAAGTTTGATGTTATAATATTTTACATATTATATGATATAAGCATATCATATACATAAAAATAATGTATATATTAGTTCTGGCTCGGGTTTATATAATTAATTTCCAAAACAAAAATAAAATGTAACTATTTAAAATTGCAGATTGTTTTTATTTACGTGATGACGCCATGATTTAATTTATTAATATTATTATATATCTTGCGTAAACAAACTATTGTGATATACAGGTGAGCTACCAAGAGCCGGAAAGCAGTGGCGTATCGTTCAGTTCGCGGGTGCTCTGCCTACCTTTGTACACGGTGCTGTTGGCAGCAGATGCCGTCACTGCGGACTACGCCCTTATTGCTGGAGATTCCGCCCCTGCTGCTCTCACTCATTTGCCTTTTAATGAACCTAGTGTGCGGCTACAGGTATGTTTTTTACTATTGATTTAAGATACAATTTTTTTACTGTTATCTATTTAAGCTAATTACTTAAAGTAATTCATTTAACTACGTAATTTAAATGTATTAATTGGTTAAGTGTTCCTTCCGATTGCACCTAGCCCTTATTACTTTTATTTTGTATGTAAGTTTGGAAAAACAGGATGTGGTGTTTAGTTCACCCGAAACTGCTGAACCGATTTTAATGAATTGTAGAAGAAACTAAATAGACATTTTTAATATTGCTAATTAAGTTTGAGTAAGAGCGTTAATGTTTCGACGAGAATAGAACTCGTAACATAACGTAATTAATGTAATTGATGAATTTTTAGAGTTATATTCTATTTATTACGGTATTTTAGGTAATCGAATTCCGTTCCACGGACATGTCGGCTCGTAACAGAACCACGGAATTCCTGCTTGGTAAGAACTACACTGTAGCGGCTGAGTTCCGAGACGGCGTTATGTACGCACTTAAAAAATCACTGCCATAGAGAAGTGCCTTTGATAGACTAAAATATACATTGCATTGCAAATTGTTAATTGAATAAAACATGCATAAAGCCATAAATCATTACAATTGTAACGATTTTTATTTTTTAGGCAAGGCTACGATAGATTTTTAAATAATGAGAGGAATAGTTTCCAGGAAATAATTAAGTTTGGAATCAGTTTTTTTTATACTTTACTCCGTGTGACCTTCAAGTCAAAAATATTTTATTCACTTTTGTGTATGTAATCAACATTTACAAATTCCAATCAAATTGTTAAATAATGTTATCTATTGATTTGCAATGCAATGGTTTCGTAGTAATCGCATTCACTGTGACGTAGACGTCGTATAGAAAAATGACAATACCTTAGAGGCCTCCAATTATCGAACAAATAGTATTAAAAGATATTTTGTGATGAAACCAACTGTTCATGAACGAATTTTAATTCAAAATAGTGACATTTTACTAATAAATTTGAAAATATTTTAATTCAGTGATTTTAATTATATGGTTATTATTTTAACTAGATTTAAGTACCGCGTAATAGGGTTAAGTATGCACTACACTTATGAAACTCAAGTTCCTTGCAACGTTTAACTATTTTTGTCACATTTACATGATTCACTATGCCCACAAAAGTGCAGTGCGAGGAGAACTTTTTTTACAAGAAAGTATTGTATAATTACTCGTGATTATGTATTTTTTTCTTTGTTCGAGACAGCTTTGCTGAATATTGTCTATTTTCAATATTCTTTGTACATGGTGCTGTTGGCAGCAGCAGATTATATTTCATCTTTAGTATCTGCTCTAATACGTAATCTCAATTTCCACTAGTTTTATCGAATATTATAACAATTTGTTAATTAAAAAGACTGATATGGTTTATGATTCTCTTTTTAATTTGATTTAAAATTATATTTTTGTATAATTTCAGTATTAATAAGTGATTTTAATGAATTTGATGTATTCTGCTGCAAGACTTTATTTTTGTTATATTCATATGATAAAAATAAAGTGTTGATTAGTTCTAAGTGAATAATGTTTCGTTGTAATTAGATTAAACTATTGAATATAATGCAAAGCGCTTATTTTCACAATTAAATCGCTTTAATGAACTTATATAGTTTTTATTCTGTAACTAAGTATCGTTAAACCCTTATTAATTTACACTAATATAACAATTAATCGATTAAGTCTACTTCATTGCCCACACTGGCTATGGCAATAAAATTAAAACAAAGCTGGGAAATACGAGATTTGATCAAAATTGTTACGTGAGAATATTTGCAAATTTAAGGTTTAGAAATAAAATAACAAATATTTGTTACATATTTTAATAAACAGTCGTTCTTTTACATTGTTATTTACGATTCCTATATACAATATTAGTTAATAGTTAAATACAGAGTTTTACGCGAATTAACAGAATGCAACTATCTTTCTGTAATCAACGTGATCAATAATTAATATTTGTCTCAATGGATAGTGCTTTTCAAACATTCCATATTATTTAAGCCTAATAATTAGCGTATCAGTTAACTTCTTGAAATAGAGAAAACTCTTAACTTTGCTGTTAACTCGCGATTTCCCTTTAAAAAAAACTTGTGCGAACAACTGATGAAACTAAATTAATCGAAATAAACTATTCATGAAAACAACTACAAATAAAATTTTAAATTATAAGTATTGCTTTAAAATCCCTAATCAACGGAAGAACTTTTTTAAATAATTATATACACAGGTGGGCCTTACAAATATAGTCTATGACGTTGATATTTTAAATTAATCCATCCATATTTTTATGTTATTAAGCATTATTTGTAACAAACACTACATTATAGAATTCAATATTGCAGTTACTCGGCTTAATCAGATAATATTTTGAATAATTCAGAATAGCGCAAGATTTCTCAATTTTCATTAAATGAAGGTCTGAGATAAACTTACTAAGAAAAAACTCAATACACCCGCAACTCTATGAATATTATTTCGCTAAAACCCTATGCTTTAAATAGATATGACAAGTTAAACAACTTAAATTAGCAATTTTTTTTCTGGATTTAGACTTAATGTTTTTATAGATCATTACGATTATCGCACTATATAAATATTACGGGTTTAAACAATAGAAACGTTATAATGGATTGCATCTCTTGGTCGTTTATAAATGTTAATAAACGCGTTTAATGCGATAAAAGAATATTTATTATTGAAGAAATACGTATTTCAAATTTTCACTGAAGTCCATGTACATACCTTATTATCTGAGTTCACCCACCTACGGCTTATACAATTAATAACATTGGTTTTCTCGAATTAAAAAAAATAAATGTTCTAATCTATTTGCACCTAAGAGCACAAGACATTGTGTAGTATAAATGAATCTTTCACATACCGACATACATATGCTTGTTTTAATATAGAAAAATTTCTGACGCAAAATCTGCTAAATTTAATTAGTGTGATGCAGCGACAACTTTCATTTTGGTCCCAACTAGCTTCATTTACACTACACAATACGAAATTAAAAAAAAAACAGAAGTACAATCACTAACAAAATCTACGTTATTAAGGTTTTTCACAAATCTCCCTTAGCACAAACTTCAAATCTTGTCAAGTGAAAAAAAAGTTAGTCGCACATTTTTTATTTGAAAATTCGGCACACTTAAGTTTTTTTTATAAATATTCAATTACACGAATCAATTCTGCATGCCTGTGCTAAGGACGCCATGATGCCATAGTTTTGAAGTTGACAGAACAAAGGTTACTGTGCTAAATGAGCTGCCATTGCCACAACAATTAAATCTGAACCGTCTCCATTTACAACATTTCTCGTCCATAATTCCACTAACCAAAATGCAATCTAAAATGAATAAAAACAACACTTGTTTAAAAGCACAACATCACTTGAAATTCAGACTTGATCCGTTTTATACAACCGAGGGGTTATATGCCTGATCGCTAGATTATTTACAAAACATCTTGGGACCACACCTGTAATGTATTTCATGTCAACTATGGACCACTAAGCTGTTTCTAAACCCAAAATACAACAGCTACTATGTTTCTATAGTCCATATATTAGACGGCTTTTCATTAGTATAAACTACGACTCGCAAGTGATGTTAATATATTGAAACTTAGTGTAAGCTATGCGCGGAAAACAGTAAATAAAAATGATTTTTACAAGTCTGCGGCCTCGGCGATAATAACCCCTGAGTGCTATCTAATAAGTGCGAGTTTATGGGGCGCTATATGTTTCTACAAGGAATTTAAGTACATTATTAAAGTCGCTAGTATACTAGTAGGTTGTCCTTAACTGTATGGAGCCTAAGTAGTGACAAAAAAATATTGCTGTCTGTAATTAAATATAGTTATTTAGCATATACGATTAATTCTCAAGGAAATTGACGCTAAAATCTATCTTCTATGTGTAAGTACTAATATTCAGTAATAAAAATAAATCTTTAGCCACTATTTTTGAGCATAAAGTTATACGTGATGTTTCAAAGAAAGAATTTAACAGCTGACATAACCTAAACATTAGAATACAGCACTTTGAACAAAGTTCCTTAAAACAGAATTGACGTATAACTAATTCTACGTATATTTACATAGCCCCATACATTCAACTATGTCACATATAAATACATAACACTTATATTACGCTACTGATGAAGGAGGTATAAAAATATTCTATCCAACTTCATAACAACGACCAACTGATATAGGTATGGCAGTATGAATGGCCATAAGAGGTGGTTTTCCCGCTTTGTCGCAAGCAGTTTAAGATGAATAATATCTTAGACAATTGAGAAGAAATGCAATTTTAGCCAAACCTAGAGATCATCAAAATAGGAATGTTTTCATTAATTTCAATACTTTTAAGAATTTTAATTTCCATTTCCACCTTTCTAACGAATAGCAAATAATACTAAAGAATGCGAAAAACTTTATCTTACATTAAAAATTGAGAAAGGCGCGCTTTTGATTTCTTCCAATTTTTTGTAGACTTCCCAATGCGTATATAGACGTACACGTACGTAGATAATATAACCATGATTTTTAATTAATAAATTCAACGCATTTCATCCACGTTTAAACTTGCGTTATTAAATTTATAATCGTTTAAGTTCAAACACATTAGTTTATCAAGTTCATGTATTTTCTAATATAATATAAATTTAATATAATATCATGTGATATACAATGATATGCACGACTGTACACGCTTACACATGTAATATCAACTCGTATAAAATTGAAAACTCAGGTCTCTAACGATTTTTAAGCAATGAATTGAGTTATTAAGCGAATATTTACAAAAATGCTACATTGGAATGCTTAAAAAATGTTTTCGGAATAAATGTCAATTGTATAATATTGCAGTTATAGTGTAAATTGAAGATAATCGGTCCGCGAAGGCGATAATGATTAAAACTATATTTTAACTCGGTCAATATTCATCGACTTATCAAAATTTATTTTTCTGTTATTTGGAACAAATGGGCCGTTAAGTTGTCACTGAATTGGAGATCTCATTTATTATTATTTTTTTAACTAGACGGCCTGTGTCATTTGATAGTAAAGCGCAATGAAATAAAAGGACCACTTCCAAAAAATACATTTCCTCGATTGTAAACTCCAGCAAAATATTTTTCTTGATTGAAACGTTTGTAAGATGTCCTGTGATCGCTGTGTCCCTTCCTAACTATAAGTTTGTACGTTGTTTGCATAACTATTCATTGCTCAAAAATTTAACTTTGGCATACATCTGCCAATAACAAATATCATTGGAGGAAATTGTGATTCTGTGGCCTCATGTTGTTGTTAACTGGGAAATTGTTGTTAACGTTGGACATAGGTGTTTGCCACATTTGCCCCGTCGCCATGTTGTTTAACGGCATCATGTTGGGCATGGTTGGTGCCATATTCGGAATAGTTGGTGCCATGCTGGGCATATTCGGTAGTATGGGCATATTAGCGTTTACATTAGGTTTATGCGCTGGACTATTGGGGCTAGATTTAAGCTGATTGATGGATGGAGCGGGACCAGCTTTGGGCGATCTTGGAGCCAACAAATTGTCGACGTTGATATTAATAGCGCCGGATGTGTCGGCCCATGTTGCGCCCAACTTTGCTGATGGCTTTGTGTTGATCAATGTTGGTTGTTGTTGACTAACTGGTGCAATCGGTTGAAGCAGGTCCACAGGTGTGGGCTGTAAACCTAAAGGGGAGGACAATGTCGTTGTTAAGTACAGAAAGGACCAATTATTGATTGATAATAAAATTATATTATTTGACTCTAAGAAAATATTTTCGTCACTTTACCAACATTAAGGGGATAAACAAACAAATTATATAGATACATATTTATTCATCTAACGGTGGGTACAGCATTTTAGGAAACGAATTAAAATTTTACATCACCTTTTTAATAGACAGTTAAAATTGTGCAGAATTTCAGCTCGCATTTATATTTAATACATCAACAAAGCGAAATACTAAAAGTTATTTACAACTATAGACAATTCGAGAAACAAATGCATGCTTATTATATAGCATCTACAGATTTTTTATACAAATTCTGCAGAAAATTCCTAATGTAGGGGTCACATTACTTACTTATTTCGTTCGTACATTACTTAGTTCGACAAATTTTTCTCGATCAAATGCAACACTTGTCCGGCAAACAACCCCGCTTCAGTTTTAGCCCCACTAACATTCATCGCCAAGTCAATATTATTCAAATAATCCATTAGCCAGGCGCATATCTCTGACATCATTGAGGCAAATTCATCCCGAAGTATGGTTGGAGGCAAAACCATCACTATAGACGCTATTATTGATATTACACACGTCTGAATCTTTGGTTCCGGCGAAAATCTCATGTACAAAATCATTGGAATTATTTCCTTGCAGTAAATTGCGACTTTTGGACAATTTTTAGACGCTAAAATGACGTTGCCTACAACGGACAGGTATTTGAGAAGGAGAATGTTGTCGACGTCTTGCTTCGTATTTTGATAGCTTAACGTCAATTGACGATGGCCAAAACCCCCAATGAGGGGATAGAAAAAATAATCAGCTACCGCCGCAAACTGATTCTTCTTCGCTTTTGCAAAAGGATGGGGTCTTTTTGTATGGAAGTATCGAGTTTTGTTAATCAATCTTCGTCTAATCACTTCTTCTGAGATCGCATCATCTGTTTTTTGCTTTGTTTCAGTCTTAGGTTTTGGCTCAGTCTGTCGAACATCTGCAATTCTGTTAGCGGCTTCGGATAAAACATCAAGCATAAATATTTTAGTGGCAATCGAGTATCTACCTATGTCTGTATGTATTTCTTTGCATAGATGTTCCGCACCATCTTTGGGATGAGCACAAACTATAGCCACTGATGTGTTGAATCTAATGCTATCAAAATTTGAGACATGATACTTTTCCTCCAAATGCACGAAGAGATCCAACAACTCTATGGCAAGAACTTTGTGCTCGAGCTTCATTTGTTCGTTGACTAATTCGTCAGCGCTTTCTAAAGCCACTTCAAAGGTTTCCTGTTCTTTAGCATCCCTAATCATTTCCAGTAGATCTCGCAAATAGCTGGGTTTCTTTTTTGCCGACATTGGCTCATCATTACTCATATCATAAGGCTGTAAATCATCATCTGAATCTAATTCCTCGTCAAACCCATGTTTTTTTAATTCATCCAATTTAACTGATATGATAGTTTTTACAATGGCTTTGGTTTGTTCCGAAGTTTTAACTGCACACGTCATAACAGAATTGTTAACAGGTCTCTCTATGTCATCAACTTTAAATGCAATAAGGTCTAAGATTTTACTTAGATTGACTCTAGTTAATTCATTTGCTGGTTTAGCATGTTCTTTATCTATGAGGCATTTATTTGTAACACCTTTTAGAACCTTGTGTATTTCTACAGAAGTATTTCCCATAGAATTGTAATCGAATTTTAGCTGATGGACAGCTTCTCTATCTTTGCTGTCAACTTCTGATAGAATTTTAAAAATTAACTCGATCGTGGCCATTCCGATACATCTATACTCTTGTGTCATGACGTCAAGATGCTTGGACATGCCTCTGATTAAAATTGTTTTTATCTGTAATAAGTCCCAATCGTCCGAATTTTGTTTCCAGAGTATTACTCTATATTTAATAGCCAATAACAGTAATACGGACGTATACATATGTTGATTAACGTCAGTAACGTTTTTTGATCTAACGTCAGCCCAGACTTTAGCCAAGCTGAGAATCAAATTTGATAGAATATCCTTGCATTTTTTACTTGTAGCAACATAATATAACAAATTTTCCTGTATTGTAGTATCTTTATAGTCTTTTAAGTGAACATTGTAAGGCATTTTATACAATAAAATCTCGTTCCAATCTTTGCTCGAGTCAATGTTATCGCCAAGTAGCGTTTTAATAGGCTGTTCGTCGTTTTTGTAGTAAATCGGACATCTTTTGAACAAATAAACGACCAGTTTATCAATAGCACTACGATGTAAGTGATGCGATAGCGTCTGTAAGAGTTTTCTCCTCACGAACTTACTTGGATCATTATTATTTGCATTCGTCCAGGCTATGAAAATATCTATTAAATGAAAAAACGCCTCTGTGTTACTGTAATTAGTAAAGAATTTTGATACGAGATGCGAGAGACAGGCGAGATCATATCGGGCACCTTGAAAAAAATTACTCTCCGCCATAAAATCTAGAGATCTGACAATTTGAAATACCACAATATAGGAAAAATTTTCATGCGAGAATTCCTTTGGAGTTTTAATTTCAAGTCGATTCGCGACTCGTTCGGGCAACGTTATGAAGTATTGAACATAGTTCTCCCATTCATTTTGGAGTTTGATTCTATCTTGTCCGTCGCCGATACTGTGTGAGCAATCTATTATGGCAGCTAGAATTGCATCACTTTTGGCATATTTCTGTAAAATGAATGCCGTGGCTTCCAGGGCTAATGCATTTCTCTCTTCTTTCAAAAATCCGCATAAAATAGACAAGCACTCCTGGCTCAGGTGGAAGCCTTCTTCGACTGTGAACAGCGTGACGATTTCTTGTTTGAGAATAGGCCATTGTTGGAGAAAGCTTCTACATGACGACAGTAGTTGACTGTAGGCGTCCAGATGGTCATTTAACATTTTGTCATCGCAATCAAGTAGTTTCTGTGGGGTTACGGGACCGGGGAGGTAATTAAAAAGGTTCGTTAAACAAGTTTTTATTCGTTTTACGTCCTCTTCAGATCTAATTCTTTCTATGTTCTGTAGAGTATCAACGAGGTGAGCTATTTCTGTCTTCAGTCGGTCACGGGATCTCTCGCAGCCTGGAAATTAAAAAATCCTGACTGTGCCCAAAAGTAGATGGATCAAACACCGAACATTTACCAAATAATTGTTGGTCAAGTGACGAAAATATAATTAAATATAACTGAGAGGAGTGTTCCTTAATAAAGTCAACAACAATACAAGAACAAAAAGAATAGATAAAAATAAATATTTAAACTAACATGTAGGTTTTACATCCAGTCGTAATTGCAGTCGTCTATATTTTTACATGGAAAATGGTAGTAAATCTGACATCTTTTGTACATAATTTTGAGTAATGTTTTTTTAAGAAATTTACGACGCATAAGCAATTACCACTACGATTTTGATAAATCCTCAGTAAATAAATTAACGATACAACTAAAAGTATAACGAAAAACTGCAAATATATAATAATTTTTCTTTCCCTTAGTGAATGGGTTGTTATATTAGTTATATTCTTGCAATAGTAAAGTACTTAGACAATAGTTTTTATTGTGATGATTACTTATTAAATAATTTCTCTTAAAATCTTGAAATGTAATTAACTTTTAAAGCCTTTTAATACATTTACGGGTTTATATCCGTAGGTAAATATACAAGCTTACCTTGCATGGGCTGTAATTGTGTGTGCGTGATGTTTGTGCTTGCGAGTTGTCCAGTGAGTGAGTCTAAATCAAACCCATTGCCGGGAGGCGCTAGATCACTTAAGAGGTCTAGGTTAGATGCTGGCGCTGAAACTACACAATTTTTATTCAAAATTCCGTGACTCCATTGATTAATACATATTATGTTAGAATGCCAGTTTGAAGTTAAACTTAATAAATATTTTTAATGAAATCCATTGCTTAAAAATTTTTTTTTTCAAAAAATTGTATAAATTTTGCAGTCAGTCACTCGTGAAATCTAACGGCGACTATACAAATAATAAAGAAGTAGAAATCTCGTAGAGGAACAGAACACGTACAAGATTTTCGAGGTCTTCACCAAAAGATTAGTATTAGTTAAATAATACTAATCGATCTTAGAAAATATTTTAAGATATAATTCATAAACATCTCAACCGAACTGTGTATGTGTTATATATAAGATTTTTCATTTTTGTCATAAGCTGTGTATAAATAAAATAAAAAAAAGTATGTTTAACACAAACCATTGTTAGTAGTGTTGCTATCTATGAAGGCGCTAGTGAAATCAGCAAATCCATCGTTGGTTACAGCGGGTGGAGCGAACGCGTTCGTAAAATCACCAAATTCATCTTTTTGTATGGACTTCGGTTCTTCCGCTCTGTAATTTAGCAAGTTATTACTTATATAAGACGAATATAAACAGTAAATTTAAAAAAAAGTTAAAGTTGTGTCAGCCAGAAAGTTGATCACTTACCAAACCACTGGTACCAAACAAGCCAATTCTCATAGCTTATATGTTTTCCTAGTTTAATAAGCGCGGGTATCACGTATAATTGCATTTAACTTAAGAACTTTTCGATTGCTTCAATTAAAACAGTTAAATTAGACTAAATAATATTAATATTATTTTATTTTTATGAAATACCTTGGATCGAAGTCGTCTTCGACTAGATTGGCAACATTAGTACTTGTTATTTCAGCGACTGGACAGGTCTTAAATAAGTCATCCAGCAACTCCTGAGACTTGTTTGTTGCCGGTTGCTTAGTTACTGGCGATGAGGCAGTTGCCGCTTTGGCGTATGTTGCTGCTGCACCTGAAAAGGTTCATAATCTATAATTTAAAAAAAATTATCACATTAAAACACGTTTATATAGTACACGAAATGTAACATAGTATAAGCGCAACAAACCTTAACATAAGATTAATCTTCTTAGTCAGATTTAATAAAAGGTTATTTAGATTGGTAGGGGAAATGGGCAGGCCACATCACAAGTGTACAATATACGTGTTACTGGACACGTGAAAGACAGATCAAAAGATGGTTCAATGACATAACAAAGGTAGCAGGTTGACCGTAAATGCAAGTGCACATAGAAAGTAAAATTCCATTGTTGCACAGCATGGATTCGAAGCCACGACCTCTGGTATTAAGTTCGCCGAAGGCCGGCACTACATATAGTGATTACCTTGGTTGATTTTCCACAAGTATGGTAGAATTTAAACTGGCTTTTTACCTAGGTCAATCTTCTTAGCAGGTGTAGCGGGTTTAGTGCGAGCAGGACTACGAAGGCTGATGTTAAGCGGCTTGTGGCGGTCTCTTACTCGGTCTGAGGGCGGAGGACTTTCGTCTATCACCTCTGAATCGCGGTATACATTTTCTCTGGAAAAAATATATATAGATGTTACAAAGTCTAATGACAAAAGGAATTCTTTACCATAATCTACTCTACATGAAAACCTATATAAAATAAAAATAATGAAAATTATACAGAAATACAATCTAAAAAATACTTAAAAAGATAATCTAAGGACATCAGAGTCAAATTCCGTTTTTAAATAGAGCATTAATTTCAAATCCCACACAACAAGGCAAAATCCTTAAAAACAACAGATTCTTCAACAGAAAAAAATTGTTTTGAAAATGAGTTGAATATAATCGTGAACCGAATGCTATGTATAATAATATATAGGGTAGTATGCTTATTTACTTCTGCGGTTTCTTTCCTCCACTCTCTCCATCAGAATCCTCTCTTTCATAATCATCTTCATCATTTCTTTCCTTTGGCTCATCTGGAATAGTTAGCCAAAAAGTTTATTAAACAAATTGAAGTTACTAAAATAGTATTTTAATGAAAAGGAATGTATGTTAAAAACATGAATATAATGATAGAGTGTTAATAAATTTATTTACCCCATGAAGTATTTCTATCACTGTACTCTCCCCAGCCTCCAGAACTTCTGCCCATACCGCCCATGCCCTCCATTCGGCCCATTCCCATACTGCTCATACCTCCTGTTGCCTCAGAGGACATGCCTGGAATTAATTATTATTCATATAAAACAAACTTCACAATCAAATTGGTTATAGATGAAGCTTCGATCTGCAACTAATAACGTTTTATTTAATAACTACCAGGTTGTTATTATGACGTACAATTTGTAAATATCAGAAACCATGTTTGCTTCTTTTATCCCTACATCTTGTAACTAATACCTCAGTTAATATGTTTATATTTATATATATATATATTTTTTTTTTATTTAATAAATTCTATCAGTATGACACCTGGTCCAATTATAATGAAACTATAAGATCTATTATAAAATGAAAAACATTTCTATAAAAGAAAGTTTGTAATATATAGAAACCATTTTTTTAAATTCAACAGGCAAGACAAATAATTAAAGTACATCTATAATTCATACAGTTATAAGAATATTGTATTATTAATAGTTAGGAGTAGAATTGTTTCTTGTTGTTTTGTTGAATGTTGTCATATGAATATTAAAATGTTTAAGAACAAAGGAGATGTATATAGTATCAATCTTGAAACTAACCAATATATTTGTCCTTATTCTTTTTGGCTTTCTTCCTCTCTTCTCTCAACTTCTCATCATCTTGAATAAAGTCAATCAGTTCACGGACTTTGTGCCGCACATTTACGCCCTAAAAATTTCAACATATATATATCTTATTAACATTAATAAAATAAAATATTAATAATAAATGACATAAAAATAATGGAATTGACTATAGATAAAAAAATGTATGCCTATATATTTTTGATTAGTGTTTTAAAGTAAATTGTAACATTATTTCAATACAATCTCAGTGGCTTTGAGGTAACCTATACCAAGCAATGAGGATGTTTATCAACATAGTTTACCAATACAAACACTGATAACACTGATCTTTTGCCTGCCAGGTAAAGTAGTTTTTAAGTATTGCTCTCATTTATTTTTGATTCTCATCATCAGTATATAAACAAACATATTAGTTTCTTGTTGGACCCCTCGCATGCATTTCTTTTTCAAGCATAGAACTTGTGTGTAGACTATGTGTATAAAAGCAAATAATTACTGTTGACATAATTACCAAATAAGAAAATCACCCTACATTTATAACTAAATTTATAATTAAGGTATATATATATTACTAGTACTAGTATAATAATACTCCTTTTTACCTGATCTTTACCCAGATCGTCAACATAAGTGTAGTTTTCCAGCGACCTCAAGTCATAGATGTGTTCCCGAGCTGAGGTGACTACGCGTTCTGACCCATTACGGACCAGATAGCTCAGAAGGAGAAGACACTGTGGAAAAATTAAAAAACAAAATTTGTGTTTTGATATTGTATAATAGTTTTATAAATATCTATTTGACAATGGTAAGGTAAATTGTTAAATTTTCAAGTTTTATAAATATCTAAAGTAAATACTTTACCATTGTCAAATAGATGATTGATAGAGCTCTTTAACAATTCTAGCAAAATTGCTAATCCTAGAACTAAGAATTCACTTTTAAAGTCAATAATAATTTTCCATTCAACTCAACTCAATTCAAGCTAATTATCAAAAATCTTAATATTTATAAAATAGAAAAGGTAGATATGAAATATTAATATATTTTAGGACAGTTGAAAAACAGAAATGAACTTATAAAAACAGTATTGCATTAAGTATTGTTTACCTTGTAAGTTCTTCTCCAGTGTGATCTATTATCATGCAACATTCTCCGCCAGAGCATAGACATAACTTCAGGAAAATGCTCATATGTGAAGGTGGCTAATGCCAATTCCTGCATTTGCTGTCCAGTTGGGCCCCATGCCTCATCTGATGTTGCTTCTCGTACCTTGCCCTCAACTTCTGTGTAGTTCATTACTACATTTGTTCTAAAATATTAAGTTATTTAAATGTATATTTAACATAACTTTACACAGCTTATCTCTATCAAAACCAAGTGACTACATTAAAAAAAACTAATCTCAGATGCATCCTCACTTATAAAAGATGTCCAGTAACAAAATATGAATGAATTAATATTTATTGTGCCATCAATTTAAATTAATGATACTAAGATGTTACTGTAAATGGCTAAATAGTACAAAAGTAGATGTAAATAAAATAGTAATAAAAGGAGGTTACTAATAGTAACTTTACTTTCAAGGATAACTTTTACATTACTTAACTTATAAATATTTCAAAATGTCAAACTATCACTAATCATATAAGCAAAAGGTGAGGTCAAGGTTGGTATAAAATACAAGTTTCTTTATAGAAACAAAAACAGAAATTAAATTTTAGGTAAATATATATCATATAATATACAAGAGAATACAATTATAGATATGTATAACAAATCTGTTGCAAGCCTAGATATAAGCTTCAAAAAAAAAATGCAATCTCACAAGTTGATAAGATTAATATTATCAGTTTCTTTACAAGGGAGACATATGGCCCATCCATTTCGTAGGAAATATGTAAATACACAAGAAATAGTGGTGTAGTAGGTATTTCTTTATGTTTAGATGTACTTTTTTTTATCTTTTTTTATATAATGTTCTATTATGGTTAGTAAATGTAGTGAAATTTTACAGTTTTAAAACAAAGCAATGTACAATAATTGCATAAAGTAAATACCATAAGCAGAATACAGGAGCCGCAAATTTAATCAGATTCATAAATTCATTTAAAAGTTGGAATTTGAATGGATTTGAGTTCAAAGTAAAAGTTATATTGGTGTTAGGCAGCTCCCTTAAGAGACTGAATATTTTAGGTTAACGTTTAGGTCATACAAATAAAACCCTAAATTCAAGTAACAATTCTGAAATACAATTTACACACACACAAATGAGTTGAAATATTGTTGGAACTTACACTTTATCCGCCAGCTCTCGAACCTTCCACATGCTGATAAAACGATCCATTTCACTGCACTTTCGCTATTTGTAGACTAAGATGGAAAAACTTGAATAAATTACCGTTAATATCACGAATTTTTAACTATAAACGCGATCTGATGATTTGGCTGACATTATTGAAAAATGTAAAATGGCGACGACGATGGTCGCCCGTCGCACACCGATCATGCAAATGTCATTCCTGTTCCAGTCAAATTGACACGAAATAGGAATTCAAGATGATGCAGATAATACAGATTATAATACATATACAGAATGTCGCTTGTTAAAAAAAGTTATAGAATGCTTTCAACTTTGGTCAATATGGTGAAAATTTTCTCACTATATTTATGTCCAAACAACATTAATTTTGAGCTTTTACTCATATAAAAATAATGAAATACCCTTGTGTATACTGTATACTGAAAGCTTTTATTCGCAAGCACTAGTACATACATTGTTTGATGAATGTTTAAACATTTAGTAATAGAAAAACACTTACAATTTTACACTTTGTATTAACATACTGGACTATTTATTTTTATAGATTTAATTATGCATCTAATACATGTTTTTCTTAATTTTAAAGTTATGCAATATATTAACTACAACCTTTACAGTCACAGTCACAGTCAGTGAACATCTTAAAGTCGCCTCATTTATAAGTAGAAAAGGCTCCATGAACACTTTGTTTAATCATTTAATATTTGGGCTAGCAATAAAAAAGCACCCATGTTCATCCATTGAAATCTTTAAACACAATTTTCTTCTAATGAGAATTACTCATTAGAAGGTCATACATCATTTTTTGAGCTGATCATTCTGTGGTTGCGCATAGTACTGCCATAGGTCAATTGCTTTGTTTGCTACTACTTCCTCACATTGTTCTGGTATCTGTAACAATAATAAACATTTGAATGGTAATAAAATAGAAAGTAAAGTTCTGCATAACATTCATTTTAAATGACATTGGTCTTTCCAAAACTTATGTAGAAAGAGAATATATTTATTTTGAATCTAGTACCTTTATTTGCAAGTTTCTATGTGAACTTAGAAGTTATAAACACTTATCTTTACCTCAGACACACATTTTAGCACCTGATCCGCTGATGTGGCTCTAAGAATATTCCTACGTAGGGTCATAATCAACATCACTGCCACAAAAGATAGAATTTTAGGTGCTCCACTACATACTTTATCCCAAATCCTGAAATTCAAAACAAAACATTAAACTATGGCTACTAAAATTATCAGTGACTTTTAAGTTTTTTCTTATATATTAAAAATAAACATTAAAATTATAGTAAGCTACATATTTCTATATAGTTTATAAAATTTTGATACAACCTAACTTTCTTCAATTACTATAGTTAGTTGTGTAAATAGTGGATTTATAACTTACTTTGTTAGTGAACTATCATCTAAAACTCCAGCAAAGCCACAATTGAACCATTTAGTTAAAGGCAACTTCTCCAATGCCTTGATTTCTATTAGGTGGCTGAAATGATCAAATTCATATGGTACACACAATTTCGTTATATATTAGACAAGATTATATGAGATGTATGAAAGACATGTTTAACATCCCTTAGAGGAGTTTCCAATGAGTACAGGGAAACATTTCTGTTACCATCAAATTTAAAAGTTGTGGTAGGAATCAAACCTCAATCTAACAGGTTTATAAGATTTTATTGTCAAATTTTATAAATGTAATAAACATTATGTGATTTCATATCTAAGAATGTGGTTTTAATTTTGAATCCAAACTTTTTTCCATTTATTCCATAAAATTTTCTTGAACAATAATTAAAAGTTAAATTTATCTCACAATATAATTACTTGTACAACTCTCCATCCTCCTTTTCCAGCATGTTCTGAAAGGCTTCCTTTAGTTTTACTAAATCTTTTTGCATATTTCGCACAATATCTGTTAATCCCTTGCTGATCCAATAAACATCTACTTCATGGTCATATAATTCTAACAATGATTTAGCGATGGGAATAAATGTGTCCGCAGACTAAAAATGTGATAAAAATATTAATGTAAAAATGTAAATTATTAATATAATTATATTGATTTTTAATATTGTAATAATCATAAAATTGACAATAGTGCAAGACAACATTATTAATTTCTTGAACCAGATTCAATCTCCCAGTGTATATAAAAAAAGTGGTAAGAATTTTCATAAATAGATTGATATAATTTGTTAATATTCATATAAGTATAAATTTGTAAATTGCAATAGATTTTATTGCCCGTTACCTATAATACAATATTTATGTGAAATATTTAAACCTTCAAACTAAAAAAACATACAGAATAGTTGGTCTCTGGAAATATGGGTGGTTCACGTTCTTCTAACTCAAGCAACCACATTGCTAATAGCACTTCACTTCGAGGGGCTGTCATCTCTACTCTTTCCAACATTTCAGCTGCATACAAGAGATCATTATATTGTTCAGTCCGTTGTTCCATCACAAATTGATGCGAGTCAGCATAAACTGGCAGGATATCTATGAAATAGCAATAAGTAAATATAAAAAGTGATTGATTTTTATTAAATAAAGATAGAATAGTTTTAAATTATGTTAGTTGCAATGCACTTTGTTTTGATGATATGCACTCACATTACTGATAGTCTATTGAAATACAACATTTAAATGTAGGTCTTACCTAATAAAACCTTCCAAACTAAATTTCTATATGCAGCTGGCACCGTAAACCTCAGACAGAACTGTTTCAGCTTTACTCTATCCCATGGTTTCTCTTTCATAAGTATTTCCAGCGATTTCTTTTCTTCTACCCCGCGGCATCCCACTTTTTCGTAATACGATGAACGAAAATTACGCTCGTCCGTCATAGTCGGCATTTTGAGATGATACTGGTAGTTTTTAAGTTTTCCTACATATATTTACCTAAGCTGCATTATCATTGATTTTCCTTAGATTATTACCATGAATGACAAATAAATATTATCAAATAATAACAATGAATTACGATATGCCTTTTGTTGATTATTAGAACGAAAACAAATTCTTTTTTTTAAACTGAAATTTAAGATTCACAACTGTTGATGACAGTAACAGTGACAGAATAATACAAAACTTACACAGTCCCTTCATCCATGCTTTCATAGAGAAGGTTTAAATAAAGCATGATTTGAGCTGGATAGTATTTAAGGCTACCGATGTATATTACTATATTTTATGATAATACGTAGACATAAAATGTATAAAAAACTATGTTTTATTTCTATTAGTTGTTCCTAATTCAAAAATGTTAATGTTATGTCATCGACAAAATTAGAAAGACTGTATCCTAGCAACTAGCATTCATGGTAGGGAATTATTAATCAGTTTTTGCTGCGAATTGGTATTTAGATACAATATCATTCTAAAGTGCCAAATGAATTCCCAACTTCCAAAAACAGATTTAAGTTTCATAGAGGCTAAACGTCGCGAATTAAAAGAGTTTTTCAAGGATTTAAAAGTTTCGCAGAACGATATTAATAAAGTTATAGAAAATGAGTTAAAGGCCTTAATTGAGGATAAACACGAGGTTGTCCCTTATATTGCTGCTTCGGGTTCCGGAGATGTAAAATCTGAATATGACGTGATGTCGGGTCAACCTTTCACGGAAATCGCTGATTATAACAAACCTTTAAATTCCGCGGAAGTAAAGGAAATGATAAAAGACAATCCAATTATAGCAGAAAAAGCACGCCAAATACAAATTACAACTAACCGTGAAGGACGGGCAAAAGGTAATATAATTCCGTATGATCAAATTAACATGGATACGTTTGACGAAATGACTCAAGAACTTTGTGAAGCTGATGGTGATGCAGACAAAATAAAGAAAATAAAATATAAGAATATGCAGGCATTGTGCAAGTCTGTTGACAAATATGCAGAAAGAGACAATATTAAGGATTGTGTTGATGAAGTAAGCAGAAATGATAGTCAAGAATCCAGTAGTGATGAGAAAGAATTCCAATCAATAGATAAAATCGTATCGGAATTAACAAATAAATCACATGAGACTCGTTTTAATGAAACAAAAGATATGCTACGAAAATTGGCTGATAAATACGATGATCCGAATCAAACAGAAAGTCGGGATCGGTCTCGGAAACTGATCATTACAGATGATCCAATATTAAAAGCATCCTCATCTCAAATTATCAAAGGTGTAAGAAGGCGTTCAGCCATTGATGAAATCAAAGAAAGTTACAAAATAAATGAAACAATGAATATTTCTCTTCTTGATAATCCAGTAAAACTGGACCTTAGATCAATACAATCAAAGCAAGAATCAAATGCAAAAACTATTCCTGAAGATGAAATAATTAACGAGGAAGAGGTTTTTCCTACAACTTTTGAAGCAAAAATAAAACATACCGAAAAGGCTCTAAAAGACATTAATTCTATTTTAAACACTATTGAAGTTACTGAAGATAAAAAAATTAAATATGTTGATACAACAGATCAAGACCTCATAAGGACATCAAATGATACTTGCGTAGAATCATTAACTAACAAAATTGATAATGGAGAGCAGCAAGTTAAATTTGACTTGAAAATGGAAGAAACACTTCAAAATAGACTGGAAAATATTTATGAATCAGGAACTAATGATAATGTAGAGAATAAACAATTAGAATTTAAAGAAATGAAAAATCTAGCTCGCAATATCGTCGATGGAGCCGAGAACCTCAGCCTTTTGATACGAGAAGACATAACAAATAAACTAAACAGTATGAATGAACTGTTGAATGATGTTAATGTTGCTCTAGAAAACTCTAGAAAATCTAATTTAGCTTATCAAAAACTGAGAGAAGAAAGCGAACAGAGGATAAAGAGTAACGAAAACCATGCAAGCAAAACTCAATACACGGAGCTTGGTGAAAGCAGTACCAAATGCTCTGTGACACAGTTAGACTTGAACAATATTCATTCTGCCATAAGCAGTCTTAATACTGAAATACATTGTCACGAGGACCGAATAAAGAAGAGCAAAGCGAGCTGTGAAATGAGAACGAAAGAGTGCCAGGAATTTGTCAAAGAAATAAATAATGTGTTACAAGTATCACATGAAGTATTACACCCTAAGCTTATCTCTTCCGCTTCTAAAGAGAAAGTAACATCTCAAGAAGATACCACAAAAAATTCTAGAATACCTGATGATATATCAAACAAAACACGCAAAGAGTTATGGGATGTTGAAATTATTTACAAAGATGAAAAAAATAAAAATATGGCTGAACAAAAACAACAAGAATTACTACGTACCGAGCGGATTAATGATCTCTTGTTAAATATTAAAGATAAAATGAAAGATAATAAGGAAGTATTGAGAATAGCTAATAATTTATTACGAAATGGGAAAAGTGAAAACGTTACTGAAAATTTATGTAAAATTATAGAACTCCCAGCTGATAATGATATAAAGGCACAAGGGGACCACGTTCGCAATGAGGAAAAAAATAATGCCACTTTAAAAGTTTCTGAGGTGCCGTTGCTTCAAGAAGGTAACTATAATCTTTTACATATTTATATAATCCATTAGATAAATTCCTTTTAAATAGCTATACCTAACCGACTTTGCACTAAATAGTTATTTCATGTACGTCATCTATGGTCATTATTATCTATCTATATTCCATTTATTTCTTTACGAATATATTAAAAATCAAAACAAATCTTTATAGCTCAGTACCAAGGCGATTGTACCAAGGTATTGATCTTAATTATATATGTCTGTCTGTCTGTGATGTTGCCCTTCTTCAAAGTGATCTTAATGGTATAGATGCTTATTAAATCGTATGATCCTCAATATATACAAGTAATTTCATATTAAATACACATGAAAAAATAAACTGTTTGTTATTGTGTATGAGCTTGATAGCGATTAAAGGAGCTTCAGGAGATTCGTGATTTGGGTGTAAATCCGCTGTTTTGCTGGTAATTTTTTTTTTCTGCTGAACAAAAATTATCATATATTTTAGATAAAAAAAACTTGTAACATATACCGTAGTTATAGGATTATGTATGATGTGGTGAACTTATAAAATAAATTGAGATGGCAGTCTATCGCTGACCACGATAGTTGAAAATACGCTAAATACGCTGTTTTAAATTTTACAAATCAGTTCACTCTGCTCACTCTTATCAAGAAAACTCTTCTGCATTATCGGAGTTGAACGCGTTATCTCTAAATTCTGATTTGGATTTTTAGGATATCAAAAGGGTATTTCCGTTTGAAATGTATACTTGCTGAAAACCCTTATAGGACTTTTGCCACGTTTATGGCTCCGTGCTTATTGTTTATCCGCTAACTAGTAGGTATAACTAATTAAAAACAAATGGTTTCAGTATCCTCTATAGAGTTATCACCTTGTTTTTTCTGGTTAGTGCTTTATTTAATTCTGCGTAAACACAGTTGAATTCAGAAGCTACTTGGTTTTTTATATATTTTAAACTAGGTCTTAATTTGGTTAGATAAAAAAGATCTTGAAACGGAAAAAAAAGAAGATAAAGTAAAGCAAAAACAAAGGGAGTTCAAAATTAAAATAGAAAAAGAATTCGAAGAAGAAAATAAAGGTCCACGAATGACGAAGGAGTTTATCCGCAAACTGTGCAAACAGCATAAGCTTTACTGCACACCATATCTTAACGACATATTGTATTTGCATTTCAAGGTAAGCCTTTGATGATATTTCAAAAATAATCTATTACGTTTATTAAGTTATCTTAGCTTTATAGAGGCGATATTTTCCAAATAATTATCTAGTTACGTTAACCACAATTACAATAGGCTCTACAGCTCTCAATTTTATTCTTCTAGTAAGAGTTTGGTTAGGCGATTCTGTGATGAATACGTTTTATTTATAGGGTTTCTCAAGAATTGAAAACCTTGAAGAGTATACAGGCCTTAAATGTATATTCTTAGAAAACAATGGTATTCAAAGAATTGAAGGTTTAGATACTTTGTCGGAGTTAAAGTGTCTATACTTGCATTACAATATTGTACGTAAAATAGAAAACCTGGACGGTTGTCCAAAGCTGGACACATTGAATTTGGATCACAATTTTGTAACAAAGATTGAGAATTTGAATGTAGTCCCAGATCTTCATACCTTGAGTATAGGCCATAATATGTTGACTACAGTTGGTAAGTACTACGAGTAAGTATGGTAGACAAAACCGAAGTCCTTTACCTAAACTCCTATTTTCATTATAGGTTTATAAGTCTGTTCAGTAAAACATGTTTGGTACTTAAAAAGCGCACTGTATATATTATATACGCAGTTTACTTCTATTACCCATATTTAATAGAAGGAGAACAGAGCGTGCGCTGGGATTATTGCTACTAATAATCCATCTGAATATAATACCGAGACTACACATTGAATCTAGTTTTTGTAACGTGTTTCATTTTTCATCTTAGGTGTGGCATGTTCGTGTAGCTATAAATCATAAGGATTACAAACTAAATCTTTTAGACACTGTCAAAAACACATCTACAATAGACGTGTGATTTAAATTGTAATAGTATTTAAAGTGATGTATTTTGAATACTTTGCCTTTATTAGTTGATTGCAATTTTTTAGAGGATCTGGAACACCTGAGAACTTGTAAAAATCTCTCAGTTGTGGATTTATCATATAACCGGCTTGAAGATCCTCTAATAGTCGACGTTTTGGCTGATATGAGCATATTAAAAGGTATTTTATTAATTTAATATTGTAATAATGAATAATTTTTTCGTTGAATGTATAAACTCACGTAATTTTAATATAATTCTTATTAAACCTACTTTCCTGACAATCACTCTTTAAGAGTCTAAGTCTTACCTAAAGATACAAGTATGTCGGCCAACAACAATCTAGGTACATATCAACTCTATATAATTTTATTTTCTTTCTAGTACTGGTACTAACGGGTAACCCAGTGGTCCGTAATATCCCTGCCTACCGTAAGACCTTAACACTGCGACTAAAAGAGTTGCTTAACTTAGACAACCGACCAGTATTCCCGCGGGACCGTGCTTGTGCTGAGGCGTGGCAACGCGGCGGTGTGCAAGAAGAAATTGCTGAGAGACAACGGTGAGAATTTTAGCGATAGCCTGAAAAGATACCTAAAACAACAATCGATATGTTGACAGAATTAAGCAATGTAGGTAATTGAAACGTTAAACTAAGTAGAAGACAAAATTTTGATTAAATAAACGTAAAGTTTATTTTAATGAAAAATAAAGATTAATATATTGTATTGCAGCTGGATTGCCCGAGATCAAGAGAAAGTAATGGAGAGTGTGAGATATCTCATGAAAATGAAAGAAGAGAATAGAGCTAAGAGAGAGGCGAGAGAGAGAGAAGCAAGGGAGCAAAAAGGTCTTCCGCTAAAGGTACTTTTAAAAATGTCTACTTTTGACCTAACATCATGAAGTTTCTTCTGCATCAAATTGTAAAAACTTTAACTTTGACTAAATACGAAAAGGAACACATAGTCTTGCAATAACAAATTTTACAGGAGGAAGAAAAAGAAGAAGCAGATGAAAAGACAACAGTGGAAGGAAAAGTAATTGAAATGAAAACCAAGGATGGTGTCGCAGTAGACATGTTATCGGGGTCTGAGGCTGAAGATAGCACTAGTGAAAGCTCTAGTGAC
Organism: Pieris brassicae; assembly: GCF_905147105.1. Lineage (NCBI taxonomy): Eukaryota > Metazoa > Arthropoda > Insecta > Lepidoptera > Pieridae > Pieris > Pieris brassicae. Next base: position 7,428,759 of record NC_059665.1, on the reverse strand, counting down.
AGTGATGCTGATAGTGAAGGTTTGGTACCCAAAGTTAAGCTAAGTTAAGCTGCATTAATATTGTTATATTTGTATGGCTTATGTTGTGTGTAATCCATAATAATTGAGTTTTAATATGAAAATTAAATACATAATATTTCGGTCTTTTGCAGAAGACGGAACATCAAAAATCGAATGGTCGCATATAGAGAAAGGGAAGACCTTAGTACAAGAGATGAAGGAAGAACGTCCTAGCGAACCAGATGATTATTGGCCCGTCTTTGGAAAAACACCTTCTACGGTCATGGGGGATATGTAAATAATTTTAGAAACATTAAAGATTTACAAATTTCATTAGAACTAAATCTCGTTATTGTCTAAGGTTCAATAACAAGATTTTTTTCCAAAATTTTATTTTATATTAATTTCTAATTTCTGAAAATTAACAATTTGAATCCATTTATCCCATATTTTTCCCCCTTTAGGAAATTCTCATCTGATGCACAATCATTAAGTAACATACTCTTCGGTCAAACACCACACACGATAAAGAAAGATAGTAAAGGAAATGAAAGTAAGTGCCCATTACTTAAAAGTTTGACATGTAAAGAATGTATCATAAATATGGTGATATTACAGAACCTTCAGGCGTAAAAATAATCGAAGTACATAATGACGAGTCATTAAATTTGGATACTCAGAAAAAACCATTAATAGAAATTATTGACAAAAACATAGCCGATGAAGATACCCCGTTACATGAAAATGTGACAAGTAATATTACTGAAACGCATACAGTGATCATAGACCATGACAGAAAGTTGTTGATGGAAAAATGTAGTGTTTCTAAGTCCAAATTTTTAAGTTCCGAAAAAAAAGTTAAAATAGCTATTAATGAAGTGCAAAAAGAAATAACGGGCTTGGAGGAAAGCATGGTAGGAAATGGTGGAAGTGATGAAACTGCTGCAAATAATACAGTAAAAGAAGAAACAGGTTATGACGTACACGGTGTTGAAAGAAGACGACGTGGTAAACTATATTTTCTTTTCTTATTAAGACAACATGATATAAAAATATTATTGTTACTATTTTAATGTTCTGAAAATATTGTAGGAATGGCGGAGGAAGGTATTGTTTTTTTTTTTTAACAGGGGGCAAACGGGCAGAAGGCTCATCTGATGTTAAGTCATATCGCCGCCCATGGACACTCAATGCCAGAGGATTCGCGAGTGCGTTGACGGCCGAGATGATATTTTTAGAAGTACGAGCCGAAAACTACCTGGCTTGCGATCGCAATTTCCTTCTCAATTCTTTTTCACAAAATATGATAGAGATTAAGTGAACTAAACACAGAAATGTGTCTGTCCCCTAAGTGTGTAAGCCTAAGTCAAATTCTTAGGTGACTCATATAACTCCAAAATAAATGTTTGGAGGGTTGTATAAAACACTCTAGTTTAATTCAATAAAAATGATTCATTTCGCGAATATTTGTTCCTAATATGCGATATAAGCGCGTATTAGGAAGATATATATGATGAATGAAACAAAACACAGGCTTTGGTTCTAATTGTGTTTTTCATCTGTATATACTCTAGTCGCACAAAGTAAAGACGACGGTGTAGCCCTGATTAATTTTCTCGGGAACACTGATTTGGAGACAAACGATGAGGCCTTGCACCCAAGTGCTGAGGACCTGGAGATATTCGCAGAACTGGAGCGAGAACAACTTGAGAGAGATGCAAGAATCGCACGGGGGGAACCCGCTGTTGATCCTATGGTGTTTACTGTTTTTATTTGTAATTTATTGTGTTCATTTAATTATATACCGTTCCTATATCCAAAATACTACTCGTTATTGATTCGAGACGTAAATTTTTCTCTAGAATATATAACGACTATCAAATGTTTGTGCAATGAAGGATATTTACAAAAAATATATGTATATCTTTACTCCCGTTGTAAAGATATGACAAAAGCTATCTCTGCTATAACGTATATAAGCACAAGAGTCAAAAGTGACTTTATGGTATTTCTCCTCATAGAAACTTTACGATAAGAAAATAATGGATGAGTACCACAAAAATTTGGAGCGTGTGCCAGCGCATCAGGTCACTGAGAAAAACTTTGTCACCACATACCGAAAAGACAACGGGTACGACCGCATCGCTCTCAGCCAACTCACTATGGGAGTGCAACCAGGTAATAGTTCCATTTTGTGAGAGCAGACATTTATTCTATGTTATTTTCAACATAAATCAATTAGTCTTTCGTTTTTGTAATTATATTGTTATTGTGTAGCTAAAAAAATTATGCGTAACCTGAGAATCTTTTAACAGATCCTAACAAGGTAAAGCTCACTCACGTTCCGGGAGCTGTTCTCTTTGAATATGTTGAGAAGCAGAAGCCCATCGAACTTCAATATGAGATAGGAGAGGAACACTTCGATTCCCCACGTAAGAATTTTTACATGTCAGGTTGTGGGTAAAACGTAATTTTAAATAAACAGTAAGGGCGTATTTTCCCCTTTATCCCGGGAATAGAATCAGGCCTTAAATTGCTTTGTAGTGTATCCTGTGTTAGGTTAGTCTATTTTAGTGTACTCCGTGGATGTAACGGAGACTTAACGTTTATTATTTTATTACTTAAAGCATCATCAGAAGAAACGCAGTCAATAAACATAGATAGTGATTCAAATAGTGAGGATATTGACGTGGTACCAAAACAGGAAACGGCGAAAACTAGACCAAAAACAGCCGTAAGACGACGTTTGATGCAAAAAGATGATGCTGTTGTAACTGAAGGTAATTTTAAATTATTATGTATGAGGTTTTAGGCGTTAAAAGTTGTATAGTAGGCATTGACGTATAACCAATAGACATAATGTAATTAATCAATGAAAATTTTAATAACTAAAGAAATAAATGTTTCACCCCTGGGAGTCCGGGAGAAGAGATAAATAATATACCTACAATCAACAACCAGTATATACAATTTGCTATCCAAATTAAATGTAACAACCACCAACTAGTGATCGGCATGAATATAAACTAATTCATTAAACAGTGGCCATACAGATACTTTACAAATTATTGCTGCTTTACAGCCTAGTAATCGATGTGTGCCTAATAAATCCTATTCAAACGAATATGAGTTCCGGACTGAACTCTTTGAACAAAGTTAGTAGTTCAGTTTCAATCTAAAATTTATTTGTGCAAAAAATATAGCTCTCTCTCTAATTACGAAGTTATTGTTTGAGAAGATGCTTAAAGGCATCGAACAAATAATATAAAGCTGACACATCTATATCATAGTCCACGTAACTTATAGCTTAAAGCAATACATCATAATAATAAAAAATAATAAAAAAAACAAACCTTCAGACTATCAGCTACTACTACCTACTGGCAAAATATGATCATATGTAAAGGTGTTACCAAAATGAACTGTGCTAACTATGAATTAATAAAGAAAATTTAACGAAACCAGTATTATTTATAAATATATTCTCAAATAATAATAAGCTAAAGTCCAGCTGCAATTTGTCTAATCTTAAAACAGCAGTTAGATACTCTTACCTAATTTGAACAATAGCTTTAGAAGTTAACACGGCCACCGGCCGGTCGACATTGCCGATGTCTTCGACGATTTCTCTCTAGACGAAACTTACCTCTTTCACTATTTTTTTTACGGTGCCGTCAATACTTCTTGTACACGCCACGTTATATTTTTTATTTGGGCCGAATATATAAAAAAACTTTGACAGTTTGCTTTGACATTTTGAAAAAACTCTCTTTCTTATTTGAACACTACTAAACTGAAACAAGGCTTTTCATGCCGATGCGTGTGTGATATTAAGTACACGATTGAACATACTAAATCGATCGATCGACGATAAAAAGCGTGTAACGCCAAATCACGTAGAACTTTTATTTTTATTTTTATGAAGGAGGTAAAAATGCACAACTGCAGGCCCGCGAGCGCATGCAGTCGCTATCGCGGGGACTGTGGGGATGGTTAACTCTTATCCCTCTGCTAATCAGAGGGGAGAAACCCGACCCACTAAAATTTCCTCCTGAGCCTTCCATATCGCCTGCTATGCCGGACACATTCATTCTAAATGAATGACGTCTGGCATCGCATTGAATCCCCCGGGGGTCACACTAGGCATTCAACCCAGGGAACTCAGGCGAATATGACTCCAAACGGGCTCAGCGACGGCGCAGGGGGATGCTGTTGGGCAAACGCTCCTCGCGTCTTGCCCCCGCACCCCCGCCTCGCCGCCGGCGAGCACAACCCCTCCGGCCATCGCCACGCACCTCCCGCTGACACTCGGCAGCCTCCTTCTGCAGCAGGACATACTCACAGAAGAAAGCCACCGCACGCCATGCCTCTTGGCTACCAAGCATTGCTGCAACAACGCTCGGTAGCGAGAGGTCCGTCCCGACGACCGACACTAGGTCATGGCGTTGCCTCGACCAAGTGGCACAATCGGCCAGGGTGTGCTCCGCCGTGTCCTCTGGGGCACCACAATGGTGGCAGATGGGAAGGGTATCCCGCCTCGCCCACCTTGTGCAGATACCGCCCAAAGCACCCATGCCCAGACAGTATCCGCGCCATCCGAAAGGACACGGCTCCACTCGGGCGATTCACCCATTCCCGCAGGCATGGGCGAATCGCCTCCACGGTGCGTACTCCCGCCCTAGGCATAGCCAGATCATGGGCCCATCTATTAAATGTGGTCTCCCTGGCTTGCCTCCTTGCCGGTCCGACCAGTTCAGCCCATTGGCCACCTGCCCTAGTCTCACACTTGAGACAATACAGGTCGCCTAGGGCCAACGCCTCTAACTCCCAGGGGGGAGTCCCCGCCAACAGGCACGCCACCTCGAACGAGACGGTCCGGTAGCATCGAGCCGCCCGAACCGCCATCACTCGCTGTGGCCTCCTGAGTAGGGTGCGGTTCCTCGCCCTCAGCCTATCATCCCATACAGGGGCCCCATACAATGCCATACTGCGTATGATTCCGCAGTACAACCTCCGCACACTCTGCTTAGGGCCCCCAATATTCGGCAATAGCCTTGCAAGCGCCCCCGCCGCCCCTACAACCTTCCCCCCGAGAGCTTCAAAGTGGGCCTCGAAGTTCCAGCGGCCATCCAAGACGAGACCAAGGTACTTCATCTTGGACGCCACCGGAACCCAGTTCGCCAGCTCCTTTATCCACATCCACAACACTAGTGGGCGCACACCACCCCTCTATAATGGCCATCTCCTCCGCAATCTGGCGGTCCAGTCGACGTACCGACCAGCGGGGGAAGCTCTTCCGACTCTGGGGAGTCTGGCCCACGAGTTCTGCCGCGACACATAATAAGGCTTAGTGACGACGGCAGCCATCACACCCCACTCCGCCATCGACTGCAGGAACAAGTCCTGAGCCGCAGCGGAGCGTCTTAAATTCCCTTGTAAGAGGCTAGTGTCGCTGTCAACCATTTTATTTGTTTAACAGCTCCAGACCAACCTCCATGGGAGTGTTCCTTACCACCGTGCTGGACGCTTTAAGGGCATACGAGGCCCTCCTGAGCCTTGAAGGGTTACAGGCCCTACCTGCCATTTTGTGGTCCGCCGGCTTCCCGGCCTCTGAACAAACCACACAGTGCAACTCTTTTGAGCTGCATTCATTGGCCTTATGGCCCGCAGCCCCACATCGGTGGCAAACCTCCACCAGGTCCACCACTGAGTCACATGTCGCACGTACGTGACCCAGCTTTTGGCACTTATAGCATCTCAATGGACGGTCCTCCCGGATTTCCACCCGGCAGGAACTCCACCCAATGAGGAGCCTCCCGTTCTTTACCTTATTGGCGGAGGCAACCGGGCATAGGAGGAACATCTCGTACCGTACAACCCTACCAAAGGCCGAGAACAAATTTAAAACTTGCACTCGAACCGGGAATCGAACCCAGTACCCCTCACCACAGCAGTCACATACAAAGACCGCTAGGCTATGAGGCCCTTGAATCACGTAGAACTATGCCAGGCCAGTTCCACTTCGGACCACCTAGTTCAGAAGGATATAGGTTCTGAAGGTTGTTGTAATTAAAATGTTTCTTAAATAAGGCCAGATATCATTTGACGCAGTAGAAGACAGTGAACCAAGTACGTCTGGTGTGAATTCGGATAGAGATGAAGCTAAGCGGACGATAATTCGGACGATCAATTCATGTGATGATGACAGGTTTCCCTCACAAGGTATACTTGCCAATACCAAATTTTTATATGTCTGTCAACCAGCTCCCATTCTTTTGGGTTTTTTACACTAATACTTGCACCTCTTCAAATTACCAACAGTTCTTGTTGAATTGCTGCAAAATCCATCCCTCTGGGAGACCACTTAGGCATATTTGACTTTATACAGTTTTTTTTGGTTTTATATGCTATATTATATGGTATTTATTGCCTATTTGAAAACCTTATAATTTATAAGGAACAAATTTCGCTGACATGGAAGAAAACGCCCGTATAGAGGACACAGTGGCTTCGCAGATTTTGGACAGGACTTTACAATACGAAGAGGCAGAGCACTATCGACAGTGCGGGATCGTGACATCACACGCAGGGAAGGTGGATAATCGCACCAATTCTATCATAGAGAGCATCTCAGAACAGCTGGATAACCAGTATACGGTATGATCGATGCTATAGCACTAAAACGTTTACATATCGTCTAGATAAAGCGAGATACTTTGTTCATAAACTTTTGAACCACTATAATTTAAGTTCCTTATAACTTATTTCCACTATTGCGGTAATTTTTTTGATTATATTTACTTTTATACAGTTTGCTTGGAAATGTTTTAATTGTAATAAAAGTTTAAAATCTTTACAGATTCCCGAAGTATCCCAAATAGTTGATGCGCATATAGGCTTGGCTGAGCAAAGATGGCGTGCCGGCGAATACGTCCATTACATTCCAAGTCCACCTGAATCTATAATCGATAACGTTAGTGACAACGACACAACACTTGTACCAAGTAACGAGAATTTGTTTGAAGAAACTCTAACCGAAGAAAATAAACAAGTAATGGTAATTAATGAAGCAAAAGATTCTGGTATTGGGAACGATAAACTTGAGGATTCAAAGGCGTTTGAAGAATTTTATGAACCTATAACAAATGAATCTAAGATCCTTAATCTTTCTGTAAGTGAGGAAGTCTTTGAAGATTGTGTTGATACTGAACCCAAGGGTTTCGATAGGGTTGATGAGAGCTATAGTTTGGAGATGAAGATCGCTCTAGCTATTGATAAGAAGTAAATTGCTTGCACAAGAAGTTAACTGATAGCTGCTCTTAGTGTGGAAGAGCTTATTGGCGTATTTTTATTCATTTTAAAATTTAATCTATTGGCCCTTCTCAAGAAGGACTTAGTTGCGTGATTCTTTGTTTTAGTTTCCTTTCTATTAGAAATACGAGCTGTCTCGATAGTTTCACATTTGGTTTTAGTGATGTTATAGTTTGTGTGGAAGTGAAATAAGATTTTTAGACTCAATTCTATTAAGCTACGTTGATATTGACGACGAAGTGATGCTATTATTCATTTTATGAACTACAGTTAAATTCAGTAGTATAAATGGTTGGTGGCCGCACTTGACGGCGTAACCCAGTGGTTATTGTTTGTCTTGTTCTATACATCTTCGTGTTGTTTTATCAATTTAGTTTAGCTTGAGCAACAAAGAATGCACTGAATTATGGACATATAGGGTTGGTTGTGCACTTCGTAAAAAAAATGTAGTTAAAACGGTTGGAATTTTATTTATTTATTTATTTTACATATATAACTTGTCATTAGGAATGTTTAGTTAAAAGATTTATGTCTGTTTGCGTTCATTTAATTTTTGTTGTTTAATAAAACATTTTTTATGAAACTAAATTATTTATTGTTCCGCCTTCTTAAAATATAATTCTTAGCATACATTATATATCTAACAACAATGATATAAAAATAGTTTTCATTTACAACAATATATTTACAAAAATATACTTAGTAATAAATAACATCCAGAGTTGGACAAAATATTATCATAATTTTTGGTATTTCTCTTAAACAAGAATGCATATAGATTTAAAATAGTGTAGTGTACTACATGTCAACTGTGAATTTTGAGAAACTAAAAACTAGGACTAATAAACTTCGAAATTTTGACAACATAATAACTAGCAAGTTATAAAATATATTAACAAAAATAATGGTGCAAATCAACACTGATCGACGAATCTCAACTGCTAATATCTATTGACAATATAAGAACATGATGCGTCATCCAAATATTGGCACCATGGGTAGTTTTGTTCAAGTTGAAAATGACCATTAAGGCCAAAAAGTAAATGCAGATTTTAAATAATTGCGTCAAATGATTACCTAAAAAAGCCTATTAAGTGAAGTAAGCAATATCAAAATTTGTTTGATTTTCCAGACGATTAATATGTCCAACGAAAATATTACCAAATAAAATTTCACATCTGAATAATTTAACGTTTCTTAGACAACAAAAATGAGCAATCAAAGGAGGCACTTCGCATTTAATTTAAACCTAGTTCGTCTGTTTTTTGTTGGACGCTGTTTCGATGACGAAAGTTTCTTTGAAAATAAGCTTTTATAACTTTAAACCAGCGTTTTAGATTTTACTCATTACTTCTTTTGATTTTTCTCACCTAAGCGGGATGCTGTTTAAGATCGAATATCTCCATAAGCAATGGTTCAATGGGGTTCACGTCTAAGTAGACCTCGGTAACTTCTGCCGCGAATCTTCGCAGTTCAATGGTCTTTTGAATGAGTTTTAAAAAGGTCGATTTCGCTTCGCATCCAGGGTATACGCTTTCCAAGTAACGCCGGAGGAGGTAGTAGTAAGAGTTCTGAAAATTTATTTGTGTTTTGTAAAATAGAAAACCCTGTAGATTCGTTTCAATACAAATACTAACTGTATAAAATATTTGCAGATCCTTTGCGACTATCCAACATTCATATTTTTGTTTTTTTAGATAGGGTAAAAATTGTAAATGAAAAACAAAGAAAAAAACGCCATGAACCTACCTTAGTGAAATATTATCTAAACATTGGCGTATACGTATGGTTGTGTGTGAAAAACAACTGACTATATATGTTATTATGCATGGATAATTAAGTAATAATTACCTGTTCCAATTTGATAACATCTCTATGCACAACCTTTGCCCTGTCTGGTGTAAATAAAAGTAATGCAGACATAATCAGTATGATGTGCTCGTCTGTCCGCCATTCCGGCCTGAAGGACCTGATAAATGCCTCATGCGACCGATAGATGTCGCCTTTCGCAAGTTTTAATACATCTGTACGGATACTGCTAAAACACGACTGGCTATGTGGCAGCTGGAAATAATCATTATGAACAAATTACAACAGTACAATTGGTGTTTCTAAAACAGGTAACTTATCACCAACAAAACGAGAAATCAAATTAACGTAAAAAAATTTCGTACAGATAAATCTAATTTATTATTAATAATATTACATAACAATCTTAAATCTCACATCAAATTTTAAACTATTTTTAAAAATTATTTATTTCTTCACATACTTGCTTTTGCAATTATGATATGTTTTTAAGGTAATCTTTCATTATTTGGGATTCAATGTAAAAATAATGTTTTTTTATTTACCTTCCACTGGTCTCCTTGTCCGTCATAAGTCATGGCACTGCGCAAAACCATCATCTCTATGCAACCGCCTTTTAGTAAGGCTACCTGTTAATTTTAGTCACACTATTAAAGCTTTCAGTTCGTATAAATAACTCCTGTCTGTTTCATTGGAAACTTTGTTCTTCTACTGAATGCAATTTTTCAGTACCAAAAGCTACGAATTGTAAGATATTTACGCAACCAATGTGACTAGTTATATGACATATAATTATTTAGGTGTTTTACTATAGGTGCGCAGGCGACAATGTAAATAGAAGGATGTGGATAAGAGTCGCGCACTGAAGCCACTGTTCAACGTTAAGTTAACAATCAACAACACAAGGGACGACGCGTTACCATAGTTACGCGCGACATGTAATTACTGCGCAGTTACTAATGTTTGAAGTGAATTTTGTTTAAAAGAAATATACCTGATCTTCTTCGCACATATTCTTAAAAGCATTTATCTTCTTCGCCATCTTGATCAGCCGTCTAATTGCAACCGCGGTCAAGTTAACAATTGTCACTAGACGCGGATCGTGTTTATTGCTGAATGCCTGAAAAATAATAAAGGCTTAGTTGCAAAACAGTCTTATATAAGGCGCATTTTAAATGTGAATCAAATAATTGTATGAAAATTTAAAGCTACGTAATACACTATTTCCCATATAAATATTTCGCTCAACTTTTTTTTACCAAAAGGGAAATCGTGTATAAGAAGCTTGTAACACGTAAATGAGCACTCCACAGTCTCACCCCCTTGTCACTTTTACGCCTCAAATATTTCGTGAGCGTATCCGCGCGCTTTATTATATTATATGCATGTCTAATACTTTTTCCGATAAGTTACAAAGTATCTATTCTAAAATACATGACAATTACGGTGATTATAAATTTTACAAAAAATAATAAAAATATTAATTCCAACTACAAATTCAATTTGAATTTTACTTTAGTTTTTACTATTACTACAAAAAATTCAACCAAAAATTCTTATTCGCTTAACAATGCGGCTTAGGTACGCGATAGGCGCTTGACAACGCTTTTTTAAAATTCATCCGCCCACTACGAAATATAGGCAATATCATCCTCTGAATAAGTAGCGCTCATTCTGTTGTTTTCGAGAAGAATTCAAATGAGAGATGCCTGAACTCCGAGGTGGTTTTGACAGACGGAAGTTGGAAGATTCTGTTGATTTTGAACCTTGTTAATTCATTAGAGATGACAGTGATAATATTCTGTTCTGTATTTGACCATTTAACAGTATGTATAAGAACGTAACACCGGCTATAGATCTCTCGTACAGTAACATAATCATAAATTTCGTCGTTGTCGTCGTTAGGTCGTTGATGATACTCTCGGTTGATGAAGTCGCCTATGAGAAAATCATTTAATCATGAATGCAAGACACCTTGCATTCATTAAGGAGTGAGTGATCTTAAATTATTTTAAATATCCATTACTTCAAAAGTATGCGAAAGTATCATTTGAGAAGCGCTTGAATATTAATTAAAATTTATTAATTAATTTTTTTTTACATTTACTTTGATAATTTATCTCACGTATATTAGTATAAGATAGCTTTAAGTTTGGCAATATTATTGTTCAAACAAAATAGCAACTTATAGAGAATAACTCAATAGTTATTAGAAAAATAATAGAAGACGATTGCACAATTACTTATAACATACCTTAAATCCGGAAGTATCTCCAATAAGTTCTGAGACATCGTCATCAATGGGCGCGTTGAGGGCTTTGTTTGCTACTATAAGCTCATTCAGCTTTGCTCTTTCTACCTATAAGATTGATAAAACTAATTCTCTCTATTTCCAGTCTGTTTAGTTAAAAGACTTATCAACTATCCTTTATTCATAGAAACTAAATCAATATAATTATACTGTTTTAACACAAGTCTCTATTCTATCTCATATCAACATAGCATGATTACAATTTGATCTGAAGATTAGTTAACACAATGCAATAACACTGTTGGAATTTTTATAAAAAATAACCTATTATGACTTATATATTTTATTTATTCATGAACAATGCTAGTAAACATTATGCTATTATTATTAGGCAAAGTATTGAGAAGACAAGCCATCCAAGAGGACTTTTATTATAATACAGTCAAAACCGTTTACGACGACATCGTTTAGAACAACATACCGGTTACATTGACCAAAATCAAAGGTCCCAGCTGAATTCTAATGTATTAGGTACTTAATAACAACATCATCGGCTGTTACGACTATCGTTTTTTACGACCAAATATGAGTAGTCTCTTCGATGTCGTTATAACAGATTTTGTCTGTAGGAGTAAAGAAGGTCAATCATAGGTAGTGTAACAGAGGCATTAATGTGTTTGTTCCTTGTTAAGCACACTCACATGGTCTTATATTAAGGGAAGATCTTTACTATATTGTGTTATAGTGGAATTGGTGCAACTTTACGCGTATGGTGTAAATCTACATATCTTCTTTATAACACATGATTAAACAATGATATTTCATCGATTTGAATGTTGTGTGAATTTAAATAGTGAAAATCACAAAACTGTTTTATATCCAATCCAAAAGCCATTCTAACATTTATTACTTATTCTGTAGTTCTATTCAAATATCAGCAGTTTGAATTCAAACACATACTCATAATTAAAGTAATTCTCTAATAAAATTATTAAGTTGTTGATTAATACCTCGTTGAGTTCCCTAGATGAACTGTTTACATTTGTAAGTGATGTGTAAGCTTCAAATTCCAATTTTATTGCTTCACACAATATTGACTCCATAGAGTTAGGCTCAATTCTGTAAAAAATTTGTATAATTTTTGATATTACACAAAAACTACATAAATATTATCCTGGTCCTATACTATTTTTCTTTTTATTCACTTATTGTACAAGTGTTCCAGTGTTTTTGTTTGGTTCTTAGGTTTTTTTTTTATTAATTATTAATTATTTTTTATTATAATATTTATTTAAATTTAATTGCTACAAAATGTATGATTCATTAGAATAAAATTTAACATTTACTAAAGGAAGTGAACTGTATTTCGATTTGTCTGGAAATAGAAATTATTATGTAGCATTGTTCTAAATTAAGAAATAATCATTTAAAAACACAATAAAAAAAGATTATTTTAATTTAAGTGATTAAATATTGTAAATATAATTATATTACCTTTCAACATCCTGTAATATTTCTTTAGCTTTATTGACATCAGCATCACTTGTGGATGGCATTTCCTCATGATTCATTTCATTTGATATAACTGCATGTGATATATTGTCTCCATTGGTTAATAATGACCTGTTATAATTTAAAATTAAATAGTTTTAAAATATTGGTAAATATTACTGAAAGATGAGAACTATATATACTATTTTTTTGTATATATTTATGTATTAAGTATACATTAAGTAATACTTAATTTTTAATGTAATAAATAAATCTAGTGAGTAAATGATATACATAAATGTACATAAAACATCTACACAGTAAAGAGTAACAAGTTATATAAATGTAGAGGCCATTCAGTATCACTTCTGTTTCAAAGTCACTTTAAAGATAAGGATAAAGTTACTCTTTTGTAACTAACCATATTCAAAGCTTTCTAAAAAATATTATTACTAACTTTATACTGTCTTGTTTTGTAGTTTCACAATACATGCTATCTACTTGATTGTTCATATAACCTAGCTTTGCTTCATGTAAATCTCGACTAATAATCAATTTTTCATTTATTGGTCGGAGTTTTACATACTGGGTATCACAGCTTGGTTGTGAATTATAGCCATAGAAAGGTGGGGAACTCAATGAGTTTTCCATGTCCGTGCTTAAGGGAGATTGTACTGTGCTATTTGGACTACAAGTAGTGCTATTAAGAACATTATGTTGTATTGTAGGTTCAATAGCTGGAGGTACATCTTCCTTTCTTATTTTAGAGCTTGTTACTGATTCATCACCATCTAATATCTGACGTTTCTTAGCTCTGTTTTCTTCTATTTTCCGTCTTTTTTCAGCTTTGTCCTCATCTGACATTATAAATTCCTTCACCATACCCACTGAAAAACATTTTTCGAGTCTACATTTCTGACAAAATCGTCGCGTAACCACTGTTATCTCGCAATTGTCCGAGAAGGGGCACTTGAATTCTTTGTTAGTAAGGGCATTACGACGGAAAAATGCTTTACAACTCTCGCAGGATATTGCATTAAAGTTGTAACCTAACGCTCTATCACCACAAATTAAACACACTTTCCGCAAGTTAGACGGTACTTCCTTTTTCTGGCCCGTCGTTTCGTCTTTTTTATTATCCTCGGTCTTCTCCATTTTTACAAGCACATACCAAAGTTGAATATCGAAACCAGTTTAAAATAAAAATTAACCAATTTATTTGGCATAATCTTACTCGTGAAACGTTAACAAGAGAGATAACACTGCTCAAGTTACATGCGAATATATCGCGATAAGACAACGATTTATTAAAATAATTTGATTGCAATGTTATGAATTGTGGTAGGTACGTAAATAAAAATAATAAATTGCCAAGGCTGAAGGCAGCTCGAAGGTGTAAATGATGACTAATGTCCATTGTCATTGTAGGATATGTACGTCAATGTCAATACTCGATCAAAGCAGTCTAATAAAGGTCTTCATCTATAAAAATAAACGGAAGGCACTGACTACGATACAAAAAAATTACTACATTTTGTTCAAAGAACAATCCTGTGTATTAGAAATGAAAAAAAAATAGCGGGCTGGGCGCTTCTCCATTAGAATATTTTGGATCTGTAATTAAAACAAATATACGTAAGACAAGGCGTCTAGACTAGCCTGGCGGGAAAGCGTATATGTGTAAGGGTGTCTTGTATGAAAATAACAAATTTTCTGTTGGGTGTGTCTTATTTTGAGAACATCACACTTTCTATGAAATGCAGCCGTTGAATAACGATAGGGGAGATCGGCGCCTAGTTTAAGAACACTTTCTACTTCATTAAGGTGACTTTTGGTGCAACCTCCCCATTTATTGATACAATAACTAAATTGTATTAATGCTTTAGATTTCTAAAGATATAAATCAATTTTCGCATCCCGTTGACAAGCGTTTCTAAGTGAGGTTTAAAAGTTCGGCAATGATCGACTTGAACGCCCAAACACCTGATGGTCATAGATAGCTCAGCCATAGTTAACAGGTGTGTGCCTTCATTGTTAGGTTTGGTAGAAGATGCGATCGATATGCAAAATATATCCAATAGAAGAATACCCCTCAGTCTTTGCAATTTCCCGAGATAAGTCAGACGAGTTTCGGTAGTCTGATATTGGTGATGCAGCACCGGCAAGGCGCAGGTGTGTAGTATAAAGTATTAATTTTCTTAGCATTACTTTTGTTAAATGTTTTTAAAGTCTCAATCACACTCCTTGTAAGTATGGTAGTGTAATAATTACAAGTATGAATATAGTAAAATTTGTCTTGCTAGGAAGCCTAAACACGACGCGAATGTATGCTTGGTGGTTTTCTATACCAAATACCTACAAGTAAATGTAATGTAAATGTGAATAAGTCATCTTTATATAGCTTAAGTTTAGGTAGATTTTCTAAATTCAATGTACCTTATTTCTCATAGACTGCTCGCCAACTTTTGATTAAGTTTTTCAATTGCAGGCCAAACTTTGATGTAGAAGTTTCGATTTCCCTGTTAGATTTCTGCCGTAGCTGTCGTAGTTTGCTGTCCAAATACGCTTGCTTTTAATATCAACACACTGATTCCGAGTTAGTTTTAAAAGCATTTGGCGCAACATTTTATAAATTTTAGTTTTAAGCGATGTTACATTGACCATTGGTTGATCTGACAATTGACGCCGCTTCGCACCACGTACCGAGACATTGTCGAGATTCAAAATAGTTAATAGCTGATAAACTGGCGGTGAACAAAGCATTTTTTAAATATATTAATTTAGTATCGGTAGATAGAAATGAAACAAAACTGCGCTGCAGGAAACAGGAATTATTCGGTGGGGCCATATTCCACGCAAGCCGTGGACGTCGTTGGAGTGATAATGACAGTATTTGTTGCTCACTTACACTTAAACGTAAGGAACTTTTGAATTCCTAGTTACTAGTTAGCACTTAGTTTATTTAGCTTTATTGTAGTAATTCACAAACATCACCACTAAAATACACGTCTGTAGTAGTGTATTAAGTAATTATTTCCTTACAAATACAAAGAATAAAGAGTTTGCTAGTAAAGCATTTAATAGGTAAATTAACTTTTAACTTAATTATTGAATTAAATTAACTGCAACTTTTTTTTCTCTTTACTCACAGTGGTTACCTGGAAGACATCGCTCGAAAGCGATAAGGCCGCCAGTTGCCTTCCTTTTGATTTAATTATGTTCAATTTTTTTAATAATATTGTAATCTAACGAAGTGTTAATAAATAAATTACTTAGAAATGTACAATTAGCCTTCTAAAATTACGGGAATGTATTTTTAGCCCCGCGCCATAACAAACACAGGGTAGTTATAAGATTGATATGTGTGTGGCTATGGCATCCTAGCTCCTAAACGAATAAGCCGATTATGATGCTCTTTTTTGTGAGAAAGATGACGTCATCGACTTGTTTCGCCTACAACTTATGAAGCATGCCACGTCAATTTGGCGCGTCCTTGTATGATACTATTGAGCTACTCTGAAGACGGAGCTCGAAGGGTTTAGGCAACATTAACCATAACCAATATGATTAAAATACTCGGAAATATAATTTGAAATATTAATACCTATGACAATAATTAACTGATACTATTTCGATTAAGTAGTTTATCGGAAAGTGTTAATTGCTTTAAAGATTCGTCACACGAATTTTTATGTGATAAAAACGTAGATATTCATATGATCGTAAAATAGTATCTTCAGTTACAAGACGGTTTAAACGATGACTTAGCAAAAATATACGGGTTGTACGTGTTATATTTGATGTTTTTAACACACGCTCAAGTGAAAAGCATTTTTGCAATCAAGCAAATCTATTTTGTGGATTCAGCATCTGTTATGTTACAGTCAGTAAAAAAGTTTATCCGTTTTTGTTATTGCAATGTAAACATGAACGTCAATCATTTTAAAATTTATGTGGTTAATTGTTTTCATTTACTGCCCATTCTCAAAGTACGAAACACTTCGTTTTTTTATGAAGCACATTCTACCAAAAAAATCGAACTTACATTTTAAATGTTAAATGTACCTAGATTTTGTACACCTTACAAGTCTGATAAGTCTATTGATAATCATTAAGTCACGACAACTGATAAAATCACGAATTATTAAATATGTTAAGAAAATTTAAAATCAAATGTATTTCAAAATTATATTTTAATTGACCATCGGACACAGATATTATATATGCCCCATATACCACAGTTAATATACCAATGTGGTAAATCTATGGAGTAAAATTATCAATAATAAAATGGATTAGGTTCATCCAAGGCTTTCACATTTATCGGAATACGAAAGATAATTATGTGATAAATTGTACACCTGTGTCTAGTTCTATTTGAAATGAGTCAATTTATAAGAAAACAGATATTGATAAGATTTGATAGATATAGTAAATTTGTTACTGTTGCCATCAAATGTTTTGAAATACCGCTGCTTAGCGATTAAACCCACGTATAAACCTTTTTTTATTATTAATAATAAATATAATATCATTTTCACGCTACCCGTAACATAACTTTTCGCATCACATAAAATGACTTCCGAGTTTTTCTCAGGTTTATTTACGAAAATGTTATACCTTCACTTATTAGTCTTTAGTTTTAGTTTAGTTAATTCAAATATTTATAATGTCAAAATTTTTACTGACAATTATGTAAATCTCGTAGACACGCGCTTCTTGAGTTTAAGTGTTGATCCTAAGGATCTTTTTGCATCCATTGGAAAATATAACAGGTTAGTGTTTTGTTTTTAAGCAAATAAAATGTAAATTTATCCTTTAGAAAATTTTTAACTTACCATTTACGATCGTTTAACAATGCATTGTAAAATATAAATTACTTCAACTTGAGAATCTCTGAGCTAATATATGTTTAATAGATAAATGGTATATATTCATATTTGTAACTTAAACATGATCAATGTTTAAGTTACTAGAAGACAGAATATAAAATATAACCCCTGTCTTGGTTCGTAACCTGGCCAGATTTTGGATAATAGAAAAAAGTTTACACATTTATTTTTTTAGGAAAACTTTGCAAATATTTCACTTTTGCTCTTACTTATTTGCCAAAAACTTAATTATATCTTTAAAACTTTAGCAAAGAATGCAGTTGCATGGCTTCTGCGTTGACACCGGCGTTTCTGCGTATTGCTGGGCCGTCCACAGGGCACCTTACTTTCATAAACAACACGTTCGCTATTTCTAATCAACCTGGGTGGCAGTCTAAAGGTTTGAGTTTTTTTTCATTGTAACGCATTATTTTTTTAGTTACCTATCACCAGCTCGGAGACTGGCATCTATCGACAAGAACCGGTCGGAAGCTTTGTTGATACTCCTTTAAGAACCCAAAATTTCATATCAAATTGAACAAAACAATAAGTAACACGCTCTTCCTAAAAAAAGCTAAACGATTTAATAAATTTTATACATTTATTAGAAAATTCGTATTGCTTTTATCTCTAAAAATGAGCTTACAAAACTTTTAATAAAATGTTAGTATTCCTTTTGTTAGAGCAATATATTATAAATATAACTATAACAAAAACTAAACTGAACTATATTTCGGAGTATTTGAATGTGTTATTCATACGTAATAGCTTGGGAAGTAATAAAAATAATTACGACTTCACTTTTAATCGTAATTAACTACAAATGTTATTTAAAAGAATATCTGTGAACACCGAAATTAGAGCACGTAATGTAAGTGCATTAGATATAGTGAGAACAATGGCAACCACATAGGCGTTCATTCACGTAGTGGAATTTTAATAAGAAAGCATTTAATATGTGATTTGTCACTGGATGAAGTAAGCAGAAGTAGAATAAGGCGTCCATTCATCGGATTGATTGATCTCGTATGTAACCATACTCGTAAACGGGTACGTGACTGGTCGGACTTGAATATGTGTATATAATAATTAAATTCTGCATTACCTTGATATTAGCCGTTTTCGTATTGTTCCCGTATTAATAAAATACAAATGGCTGTTTAAAACCGTATTAAAGGGTTTATTGCCAGCTCTTCTCCGTCTTACACCCTTGCTTTGAGAACTGCCAGTAAACGTAGTTACAGAAGCATTAATTTTTATTCTGACGATTATTCGTATTGTTTACTATATGTATAGTAAAATTTGTCGCATTTTTAGATGAATTTATAACAGTAACACAGAAACAGTTGGAGAAATTCATTAAATCGTTGAATACTACTGGATTCGACCTGGTGTTTGCCTTAAACAGTGATCAGAAGACGAATGCGGGTATGTGGGACGCAAATACCGCTTTAAACGTCTTAACAGTTGCTGATCGTTTAGAATTGGCAAATGTCTTTTGGCAATTGGGTTATGGTAAGTTTTAAAAAATATTTCTAACAGAATAAAGAATATGACACTAATGCTGTTTTTATCTTCGAAATTATTCAATACAAAGCTTTATCAATATTTAATATTACAACTCCCATGGTCTTTATATTACATACATTTAACACTTGGAAACAAGACACGTGATAGTATTTGAAATTGTTGTTTTAAATGAAGTTTGTTAGTTGGTATGATTTATGCAGATCATACAGCACATACGATTTGTATTGAGAAATTAGATTCATATTTAAACATAATGAGACATCTGTGGACTTTATCACGTATTCTATGTTGTAAGATTAATTTATTGTGTATTTTTAGAATGCAAGAACCAGTCTATAGAAGAATACCTTAACGATTTGCAAACCCTTAAAGTAATAACAGAGACGTTTTCACGTCCTGGGTGGAAAGTTGTGGGAGGTGACATCACACCCTGTCTACATCTGCACTCCAAAAGTGATTTCAGAGATTACGTCACCTTGTCTAATGACGTCATGGACGCTTTGTTCTTAAATGGGTATGGGCTATTGAACATTATAGGAAACAAGTATTGTACTTTAACCCTAGTCTAATTAGTTTTTGTCTTAGTTTATTAATATGGAATAATGGAACTAAACTATTACTACGTCATAGCAAAAAGACGATAAAAATAATTAAAATATTATGTAACTTTAATATAAGTACTTGACACCATATCATAATACGAAATGCGTAATTATAGTCATTAGACAAGGGAGTAAATTGAGATTTAATTTGAGGCCAAGTTATTTAGATAAACTATTATAATAATTACACAAAAAACAGGACCGAGAACTTAATAATCTTAATTACAGCAACTCATCCTCAAAAGAACTTGAAAGCATGTCAGAGAAGGACCGTAGGAAACTACTTAAGGTCTTCGCCAAGAGTCAAGTTCCGTTATGGCTGACAGAGCAAAACCAAGCAAAAACGGAATTGCACAGGGCAGCCGAATGGCTTACCAGTCTTGGCTTTGCAGCCCGAAATGGCTTTTCGATACACTACAGGGATTTGCTTGAAGAGGAACTGCATGAACCAACGCTGGTAAGGACTTTGATTTTACATTTTGTAACTTGATCTTGTGTATGAACAAACGGAGTAATTTTTTTTACTAATGTTTTTCAATTATAGTTGAATATTACGGATTTATGTAGAATTATTTTTGGTGTGGGTGCATGAGTGTAATTTTTTTACGGATGATGTCCAGCGTTTTTGATGAAGAAAAGGGAGAGAGCGATTGAGACCGATAGAGAGAGTGAGAAAGGGAGATCGAGTTTTCGTTTAGTAGTTTCATGTTAGAACTTTAGATGGCAATTCTGTCGCATAACGTCTTGTGCAGTAAACGCAGATTTTATATTTATTTAAGTTATCATTAATGTATGTATACAGTGTCTTAACAGTTTGAATATAGATATACAAATACATGGAGTGATCATATACTGGTACATGATCATCTATTGGGGCTTTTACCTTAGTAATAATTAATTTGCAAATAAGTTTCACTTCTGACATGTGTACGCATGCACTTTTCTAACGAGACTATGTGTGATCTTTGGCTAGAATTAAAGTGTTAATATGAGGTTGAAACAATATAGGAAGCGAATTGATAATTATATTAAAATACATCCTAACATCTCCTATAACCTACATATCAGGTTACAAAAGACTTACACAAGGACTACTTTTTCTTAAAATAATTTAATAATTGTAATCTCGTCTCCCACGACACAGCACAGGGCAATAATTTTGTCACGACCATATTTCTGTCATGAATAATGTTTTATTATTATTATTTTTATAAAACAGTTTTTAGCATTCAACTTCGTTGGTAGATTTGTGTCTAATTGTGACTTCGATATTTCAAATCTTGCAGAGTTTTTACATGGCTCTCCTATTCAAAAATCTTGTTGGTGAACGAGTTTTGGACGTCGATATAGACGTAATAAACGCAACTCTCTTCGCACACTGTACTTCCCTCGATCACAAACCTATTCCTGGTGCTTTGACACTTTATGGTGCAAATATGGACGACGAACCAGCCCGGTTCTCAATCAAATTACCCAAGAAAGAATTAGGGGGTGACATTATGCAGTTCGTACTAAGTCTTGATAAAAATGAGTGAGTATTTATTCGAAGATTTTAAATTGTCAATTGTTAACGAATTTAAAAAGCCTTTCATAAGGACATATTATTTCTTATGCAATGACAGAAATATTTAGCTTATCAACCTTCTCGATCTACACTGAGATAAATTTTAGAAGATTTATTTTACGGATTTTTGTTTGTTATTTGTTTTAGAAATATTGTGGTAAATAGCCACGCCATGTATTACGAAGGAGATATTCGGCCCGTAGTTAAACACGTTCGTCCATACAAATCTTTACTCATAAGCCTGCCACCTAAATCATTTGGATTTTGGGTATTAGCAAATACTCAAGTTCAAGCTTGCCGTGAGCTAGCTAAAGAAAAAATTGAAGACAATTCTGAAGTTGTTGTTTTAAGCCAAGAAGAACCACGTATAAGAAGAATTAAAAGATCGGATATACGTGAGAATAAATCAAATGACATTAAAATATTAGACCAAGTTAAAAGTAGTTTGGCACAAAACAAGGCAGCCTTACGGGATCGGGTATTTGCGATTAATAAAGAGTTGAAGAAAATGCATACCATGTTTCAAGCCAAAATGAATAACGATGCTTTAAATAGACTTAGAAGATCTCATAATAGCCATGAACATTTTTATACAAAGCCTAGAAGAAAACTTATAGGAATAAGTAAAAATCTACCTTTTAGTTCTAATTTAATAAGCAAAATTCTTGATGTAACAAGTGACTTTACAAGTCCTAAGGATTTTTTGAAGAAAAACAATAAAAATAGCGTAATAACGAAAATTAATAAACGCAGAAGACACTCAGAGCCTAGAGAAATACGAGCAAACAGAAAAGGTGTAGGTAAAAAAATAAATACAGAATCTCTAGACTGCAATCCCGGGTTGGGAATTAAGAATAAGAAATTAAATGAAGACTTGCAATTGCAAAGACTTGACGTTGGCGAAGAAACTACTAGAAAACGACGTAGTATTGCACGGAATAGTTTATCAAAGTATGACGAAGTTGATTCATTAGAAAACGCTATAGTCTTGGATAGTAAAGAGAACAGAAAATTTTCTAAAATTTTCAATAAAGTTAAGAATTTGGGAAATCTACCAATGGATATTGCTCTCAAAAATGATGATTATGAAAATATAGGTGACAATTTAAATGCAATTGTATTGGAAACAAAGATAGAAGATGATGGTGCAATAATTAAAATCAGCGAAAATCCAAATTCTAAAATAATATCCTCAACACTCGAAGACGTAATTCAATTCTTTTCTAATGTCAACAAAAAATTGAAAAAAGTCTGGGATATGACTACACTTTTAGACTAACTTTTATCTAGGATGAAGATTAACTGTTTTCTATAAGTATTATAATATAGTATATTTAAGATGTCCTCATAATATCATTATACATTAAAAGGAATTAATGTGTTTTAAATAAATTAGTTAAGATAAGGTGTAATGAAATAAAACAACAACTGGTGGTACAATGTAGTTTATTTATTATTTAACAACATGGTAGATACACCACTTTCACACTCACGGTAAGTTAATATGAAAATGGCTACCTCTAAACTTTATACATAACTAATAAGGAGTAAATAAATTTAACAATGCACTGCAACAGTTAGATATAAAACAATAAGTAGCGAAAAAGCCTATTCTAGTACGAAACTACGTATGTGATAGTAGAGACAGTTTAATTTGGAACTAATTAGATGCAAGACTACAAATGGCAGTCTGGCCGAGCTCGGAAAATGAGAACTTATCAAGGTTAGGTATAACAACAAGGTTTTCACAAAAGCTCAATCCGATTTATTTACCTAAAAACATTTTCAACAATAACCTTTTTCGTTTTCCTCCATTACTCTAAGTTAATTAATCGTGGATAAACTACAAACTTCTCTTTATAATAACAATACAACATGCTTATGAACCAAGTTCATACCTGATTAATGGATTACGATTTATTCAATTACATTTTGTTTTACACAACTTTTTAAATATTTAGTTTTAATTTTCGTAAACTTGCAATTTTACCACTAGATGTCACTAATATTAAAAGCTAACGCACTAGGTGATCTTAAATTGGCCAAATAACTATCCTATGTGAACAAGTGAAGCAGGTACCGGGACGAACGAGACCTCAAAGTTGTTTCAATATTATTCTCAAGGGCAGCAAGAACTAAAGGGCTCGTCGAACCGTACATGCCTTCACGTAAAATGCTATTTAAAATATTTTCTATGAAAATTGTACTTAAATAAATACAAACAAAGACTTTTACGGACAATACAGATATTATAATTTTGTTAAAAATATTATTCAAAGCGCAGTTTTTGCAGTCTGTGGCACTTTAACATCAGTTCCTTGATCTTCAAAATTATTTCTATACTATTCGGAAAAGTCTACAAAATATATAAATATTTATCTAACAATCAATTAATACTGTGTTTTGAAGCTCTTGTGTTAGTGTAGTACGAAGTGTCGTTGTCTCTAAGTTGTCTACTTACTAAGTTTTTGCTTTTTGTTTACTAATTTTTAAATCTTGTATAGTTTTTCTTACGCCTTTTATTTCATCGTTTAAATAATTATTAATAGCAATATCTGTATGGATTGTAAGGTTTTTATTTTATACTGGGAAACCCACACACGCATATTGAAATCTCGCATGTTAATTTTTATATGTACTATCAAAACATTTTGATAAGCACGTTAACATATATATCATATACAACTTTATTAGTCTTTCTTAAAAACGAATTTAAACGCTGTTTATGAGTTTGTAAGTACTAACGGCCATCTAATAACCACATACATTAGAAAAGTGCGAGCAGAGCAGGGTTTGAAAAGACGGTAGATATTGGCACCGCAAGGCCAAAAAGTCACACCTTCTAAAGAATGTAAACAGATATAATATAAAAAACAACAATAGTAACATTACCCTGAGTATAAAAGTCATAAGATCAATCACTCAACTGGTTTTGTTTTGAAAAGTCAGAAATTGGTCAAATCACTTAGGTCTTAAAAATTATGCTACAAATGTAGTAAATAAGTCAAATTCTCACGGGATTTATTAAATAATGTATAATTATTTCTATACTACGCATCTACCTTGTATAAACCTTGTTTTATATAAAATATGTTTAATCAAATAAAAATTAGGTAATCATCTAACCTTGAAAGACTTTAGGGTGTAAGTGTGTTTAATCTGTTAATTATATGCATAGTTGCTAATACAAGTGAACTCGAATAAAAAACATGCGACAACCATTTGATATCACCCAAATTCCTTCACGTTTCGAAGCAATCATTTACCTTACCATAATCATTCGTTATACGTTACTATACACCAAACATCTAAAGCTTACATACATATAGTGGCTTTAAAAGCGTCTACACGTAATCCGTGGATATTTGAAACGTGTAAAAAAGACAAATGAGAGAAAACGACACTTTCAGAGCTTTAAAATTCCATGCAGCCACACGCGACGTTCGAGCTTTTTGAAATTAGTGACAGTTAGCTAATTTATTAATATACATTACATCTAAAACTCGCTACGTATCAAAATAATTCCCTAATCAACTATAACTACGTAGTGAGAGCCAACAACGAAGGTTATAGTTCTACAGGCGAAAGGGAGAGAGGAAAGAGCAAGAAGGTTAAGACGTGTACAAATTTTGTAGGCTGAGCTATTAAGATCTGAAAACATTAGTAGTCATGATCGGTAACATGAAAACAAATCCTCAAAGTTATACGGTCGATCAATACTTTGAATTTTACATTCATAATAATACATTGGCAGCGAGCTGAATCCAACGTTCAAGCGAGTCAATTTAAGAAATTAAAATTCATGCCACCATTTCAATAACTTCTATTTATTGGCAGAGTTAGTGAAGGATTCGTTTTCAGATATTTAGTACTCGAGCTCTGTATCCAAAAGTTAATTTCAAAATTGGTCATGCCAAAATCATTTAAAAAATTCAACAGACAAGGTGGAATCTTACGCCTATCATTGTATATCCCAAATATCTACGAACAACCGTTTAGCTAAAATCTGTCATGCGCATACATAGAACTATTACAATATATGATTAACCTAGCCTAACACACGTACACTGTGAAGATTTAACTTTTATCTTAATTATTAGAGATTGTGAAGTTTTAAATAGCTTATAGAGACCGGTCGCTTGACCTGATCGGATGATTGTGAGTTTAATGAGTGGCTAGAAGTGTTAGCGAGATCTATTGAAGTAAGCTAAGAAAATATATTGCGAGAAATAGGTATCTTATCTGAAAATATAACTTTATACAGAATCAGAAATTATTGATTCATATTTACATTTGGGGTGTATATGGAATAGAGTTTTGCAAAGGTAATTTTAATTGACCTGAAAGTATAATGAAGGTGGCAATAATTGTCCATGCTTTGCTATGAGAGCGTAACTATGTTGAAGTGTGCTTTTTAAAGATGATAATAGTATTATAGTGAAAGATCAAAAAGGGAAATACGTAAGAGCTAATGTAAGGGAATGGAAGGGCGCGAGCGGTCGGTCCGCGTCGGGCGCACAGCGTTAGTTTATTTTATTCTTATATCACAGCTTTTGACGATAACAAATCTTTTGCATTTGCAGCTTAAGTGGAGTCTAATATTCGAACAATTATCCATTCTACAATTCATAAACCTGCATTCCCATCCGCAATACAACGCATAGATTAAGTTTCCGTTTATAGTTGTTTCAAAACGGACAATCATAGGCTGGCGGATCTTCATAAACGTACGACACCAATCGCTCGAAAAATTTACTCGCACAACATTAACTTTACTCTAAGCATAAAACATCGATAAACATTAGATTCGCGTCAACTACTCTAACTGACAAACGGAACAACAAGGTGTCGTATCTACAATATTATATACTAAACGAACATTGATCTTATATTAGACATGCAAGAACAAAATGACAACGAACACGAGCGAGTCACGCTCGATAACAACAATATTGTTAACTATGAATTACAATTTCGATGTGGATTTTAAGGCTAGGTCGATAAGGTATACTATCCTAACGGAATACTTGACACGATCCGTACACATTGAATAAGCGAACATGCAAAAGATTTAGAGGCAAAGTCGAAGAGCTGAGAGAGAAGATCGAAGAGCGCAAGCCACACCCAGTGCCAACTGCCAACTGCCGGCTGCCAAGTGCCGAGCCGAGGGGAATTTGGATGAAACAAATATTACAATCGAATACATTGTTATTTTAATGTAAGTCGGAGTCCAAGGGGAAGAGAGAGCAGAATTAGACGCGTGCAAGACTTCTTAAATTATTCGCGCTATTTATACCGTAAGTTGTATTAAAATTTTCATCTTTACACTTAAATAACAATATATCACAAGCGTTAACATATAAAACAGGTTATCCTAATGTCTGATCGCAGCAGCGATGACTTTTTGACCTAACGCATCAACGTGGGTCGGTTGTGTCGAGGCTCTTTATTATGAATGTATAAAAATATTATTGCTTATTATCAAGCACCAACGCGCCACTAGCCAACTACGTCCGAAATAATTTAGAATTCAAATCTCTCCTACGAAATGTTTGAGCGAAATGGTTCTGAGGGTTAGTACTGTGTGTGTATGATGTGACGGAATGATCAGCCTCGGCCGCGATGCTCACTGCATCACGCATTTGCTCTCAATCTGCGACTTCAGCTCGTTCACCTGGGTCTCGATGGTGTTCTTCAATTCTGTAATGTTACGATTACATTTTACGTCATGATATCATAGTGATTTAAACAATTGAGCGAATTTTAGGCATATGAATATGTGTATGAATAATCTTACTCGTGAACTCGTCCTGATCTTCCAGTTCCGCTTCAGCAGCCAACTCCTCGGGAGTTTTTTTCTTCCTCATCAGAGGATTGTCTGGCTCCTGTTGTTGTTGCTCAACCATTTCCTCTTTCTTTGGGATTTTATACTGAAATGATAAATTTTCATAATATAAGTCAATAATATTGTCATAACTGTTATTGAATAATAATTTTTGGGAACCCTAACACAGGTATTTTTTTTATTAAAAGGGTCCCCAATACATACGTCCTTATCCTTAATAAACACATTTTTATTCATTTTATTTTTATAATAAATATATGTATATTTCTTTAACTAAGTTTGCCCAACTTAGTTAAAGAAATATATATATTTTGACAATATAGAAACGAAAAAGAGTAATCATTTATAAAAATAAATGACTCATAACAAAATGTACCGCAGATATGTTGATATATGTTGACTATTAAATATTTTTGATTTTAAAGGCTCTTTTGAATATTTTATACAATACATATAATTGAAAAAAAAATACTGATTTATATGACATTTTGTAATAATAACACACAAATACAGAGTATTTACAAAATTATTAAACTACATAACAGTAAGGCAAATATTATTGCCTATTACAGATACAGTTTTATAATAGCTAAGCATACAATTTCAAGTCAAATATTTCTGTAAATTATATTTTAAACTGGTCTCGCAAAGTACATGATAACAGCAAAATACTTTGTGCCAATACTTTTCATAGCAAGCAATATCGGTTACGCTCAAATTCCACTAATTTCCCAAAGGGTTAAAGTTACCATACTCAAAAAGTTTCTAGAAAATGATGCGGAGGGTTATTAAGCTAGAATTTCAAAATATTTATTTTGTATTTTTATTTACTTTGACTGTGTCTCGTAAACAATTACGAGGTAGATAAATGAGGATATCGTAATGTAGTAACCACAACGTATTGCAAATATAGAGCGAGCTACGTGAAAAAGCAATCATGTTTAATAGTATTTACATATATATGGGACATGAAGGTGGGCATCAAATCATACTGGTTTTAGTACTATTTCGAATGAAATAACAATCAGCATTTTATGTTAAAAAATATATATGTTTTTAATTTACATAATATGCTTCATGGGCGTTGACCTCAGATTGCATTTGTTTTTACTTTTTTGATAATTTTTATAGGCAAGTAAGCTTGCTGTCAATTATAAGCGTACGGATGTTTTCTTCACAATGTCTTTCCTCACCATACCCACTAGTGTCAATTAAGCAAATATTTTATTTTGTTGCAGCGTGAATGTAAACGGTATAACTGTGACTTTTTAGCTGAAGATGCCTGTACACTGTACTTTAGATATGATGAAAAATATCTAAGGGTAAAAATATGAACGGACAAAACCGGCATTATTATCAACTTTTATAATCCTCTTGGTTTTAATCTCCAATTTGCATGATACTTTAATTTAATATTTTTCCCTATCATTTCCTCTGGGATCTCATTAGAGGTATTGGAAGTCGCGTCTTGTCAACGCGCCACGATCTGGTTGGTATTAGTTTCATTAAATGAATAAAATCGAAAAAAGTTTGCCTCCAATTATATTTCAGCATTAAGTTATGTAGCAGGATTAGTTTATTTGACGTATTACACTAGAAGAGAAACCACCAAATATTCTTCGCTAGGAGCTTACTTATCTATAATGCGACACTTTGGTAAAGCATTTGTCATGTTAAAACAGAACATCATCAGCTAACATAAATAGAATTTGAATTTGCTTTAACATTTGTAATATTATTTGAAATTAAGAGTAATAAACATTGGCAAAAATGATAGTTTATCAAACATTTTCATAGACGCAAAAGTATGTTATAAAAAATTATATACACATGCAAACTATATATATTTTGCTGTACAAAATATAAAACTAAATATATTTTTCTTTCTTCATGACGACTATGCCGCAGTGAAGTCAACCTGACTCGATTAGGGAGTCGCACAGAGACGGACTCCCTACTAGAGTCAATTTAACATCCAAGGGCTCTCCTTCTGTCTTCTTCATTCTTCTTTTTCTACTTGAGCTTGGTTTGAAAACTAGAAAAAAATGTGCACTGGCATAGATTCAGCCTAACTTATAACACTGTGCAACCTTCGAGAAATTTAAAAGTTTATTTAATTAATTTCTAAAAATACAAACTTTTATTTCTTTAATCAAATATAAAAGTCTATTTCTTGTTATATATAAATAAAACGTACAAGTCAAATTTCGAAGGCTGATAAATTAGGGGTAACATCAAATTCACACACAATGTCTAAAATATCACAAGCGCTGAATTATATTGCAAAAATGTATATTGAAAACAATTAAGCGGTCACCTAAATTCTTGGATTATTAGTTTCAAAAGTATCCGTCAAGTAGAGTGCTGCCGACAATTTATCCGGAATGAGATCGTAACGTGGTTAGTTCGCAATCTGGTGGAGATTGCACCCTAATACATGCTAATAGACTATCGATGGACAACGGCATAGACAAAAATTGCTTTAAGCTTCTGCTAATACTTGTGCAAATCGGAACGTATAAAAGCATAAAAGTTTTAAGTTAAATGTACTATACCATAGAAAAACGACGATACCGTTACATATTATAATCAATACGTATAATAGTATAGATATAAAAAAAAAAATGAACATTTTGTATATGAAGAATAATGTATGTACATATAAATGGCAGACAGGTTATACTAAGGGAGGCCATAATGTTGGACACGCGCTTGGCTTGTGCCGGAAAATTGTTTGGCGCGGAAAATTACGTGAGAATGATAAGCGTTAGCAAAACGCATAAACTTTTTTTAAGCATCATTGAGTTATTTAAGCTTATTTTACATTAAGGACTAATGCGATGATAGGTGGTAATCGCTGTGGTAATATAAACTCTTCGATATTTTTTTGTTAAATAATGTTAGGAAGGTTATTTACAATCATTATATTGTATGATAACATATTTTAATTAAAGTACTTGTTTTTTTAAGTAAAACAATATATAATGAAATGAAAATTTATTTGCTTTAAAGTCTTCAACTTTATTAAATATACTTGATGATTTATCTGTTAACCGTACCCTGCGTAACGTAATGGAAACATTTCAACACGGGGTGATTTTTCTGCGATCCGTACAAGCGTGGAATAGGTTTATTGATTTTCACTTTATTTGCGCACGTAAAGTGTGTCGATACGTTTAATGCAACCTTAACGCAAATACTTTACGACGAGATGGGAGAAACTTTCATATTCGATAAATAATTTTATGGCATAGAAGCAGACGTGATGGAAATATGAACTGATTAGATAGTCTTCAGTTGATGATAAACTTAATTACGACACTCTTGTAAGTGTGTTTGGTATGGCTTTAATCCGTTTATGATGTTCTAAATTGAGAGGCTGAAGTTTCAATTTATAAAGTTATTTCCTGTTCTGTGTAGCTCAAATCTTAATACAGCCAACGAAAACCTCAGATTTCTTTTTTTGTCAATATTTGCAACAATAATATATATTTTTTAAAAGAGCTTCTGTTTTATTATATATATTATATTAGTATTAACATTTATGAAAGCCTATGTAAGAATGCTTTATCAAACTAATCGTTGAGTCCGTGACAGAAACGGATATTTTTGCATTAAGTGTCATTATATAACAAGTTTATGGAAAGGTTATTATGACGAGAATGTGCTAGCGTGACGACCTCGAACCGTCGAAGCCTCTTGCGTATCGACTACTCCATATTATATACTCTTTGTATCATAAAATTTTCCATAAAAATACGAAATTTATTTCTTTACCTTGAACGCTAATTGATGGTATAATACGCTTTGTAAAGGTATCTTCACGATTAAAATTGACGAAATATGTTTCAAAAAACTTTGTATATATGTTTTTTTTATAAGTAATCAATATTTTAAAGAAGAAGAAAGCGCCAGTTGTAAGGAAAAGCAAACAATTTTCTCCAATCACATCAGTCAAAATAAAAAACCTATTACAGTACTTTTGGCAAATAAATTGCGTCTTTTCACACGACGTGAAGTCCCTAAGCATCCTCCTGTCAAGCGCTCGTGGCCTAATGTGTTTGTCCTTCTCGACAACACAAATAGAGCACTTCACGAATTAAGTTTTAAATTGATCTTTTGGTCTACGGCTTTCACCAGTTGTAAGTGGAATCTAAGGCCATCGGAGCATACATAAATGTGTCTATTTCAGTTATATTTTCTTCAGTGTTAACGTTTAAAACAAAATTAACTTGTTGGCGCTAATCAAAGTAAGGACAACCTCCCAGTTTCAAGAGTGATGTCTCATTGAAGATGTGATTAAACATATCTTACTATGTATTTTATTTTTATTTTGAACTTTTGTATAAGAAAGTTACCTTTAATAAAATATATTTTCAGCCTTGCAACACCTTTTTATCTAATAGAATATTACTCTCGAAGGAAGGATTTTATTTTTGAAGACACATGTTCTAGATAGTTTAACATATAGTAGACGGTTCTATGTAAAGGAAATGTGTCGTTTGCACTACGAGAAAGTTGATGAAAGTTTTCATTGTAGGGAGCGGCCCCTATTAGGAGGCATTAATAACACTTAATTACTGTATCACTACTTCATTCAGTTATCGGCACGTTCTTTTGCGAAAATTGCAAAAATAGATTCTAACGTTACCAATCTAAGTGTTACTTAATGTATTTTTGTAGGAGACGTTAACATGCGGTTTTTCTAATATTTATAAGGCAAAAAATAAAAATTTAAACTCATATTACTTTATATCATAAACTAAATATATCATGCTTTCACGTATTATATATTATATATTAGTCAAACGATCAAACAGTTTGATAAACTACGCAATTTCTTAGTTCGATTCTCTACGATAGATCGTTTTAAGATAAATTTAAAAAACACTAATATTAAGAAAACACTTTTTAAACGGATTGAAGCTATGTATTATTATTGTAAACTTATAATTAAATTTAAAATTATGTAATAATTATAAGTTTATAATAGTAATACATAGCTTCAATCCGTTTAAAAAGTGTTTTCTTAATGTGTAAAAGCTATGTTAAGAAAATACCACACTAATATTATAAAGAAATATTTCCTGAGTGGCATAAGCCATAGTGACAAACTGTGATTTCAAATTTTCCCGTATCCGAATTATGTAAGGCTTTAGAAAAAACATGTAAAATATATCTTATTCTAGGATCTAATAAACGGAAACAACGGCCTTCGGAAATCTTGGACGATTTCCGAAGGCGTCTAATAAAGTAGCCTAATTTCTTACGTATGGCGTTTATCGACATATACGGAAGGTTATTGGAATCTCACTCTTTACGATAATAGACTCACTAAAAGATAATGGTGGGCCAAATTTCGTTAGGCCACTAAACGATTGACCAGTATAAGTTTGTGAGATAATTTAAGTGAAAACGACACCGTCAAGTAGCAATTTTATAAATTAGATATATTTTAATATCTGTATGGTAAAGTTAGGTTATTTTGGTATCGTAATTAGGGCAAGAATTTTGTATATAAAATACCAATAGTAGTTGTAGTCTTAAAGTGCATTTGACAATTAGGAAGTGTAACAATTAATACTGATTTTTTAAATAAAGCACATATTTTTAAACATATTTTACAAGATGATTATTGAATATATCCAAATGCATTAAACATAACACGAAACCCTTTCTTATTGATGGTGACTCATGAGTTATCTAGAACTGAATTCCGAAAAACACCTTACGTCTACAAAAATATATCTTACCCCTAGTTTGGACCTATTTTGTATATTAATATACTTACGTCTTAAAATGTATTGTGTTACAAATGGCTGGTTTTACCTAATTATTACAAAGTGAACATAGGACTGAGATTGTAGTTAGTACAAGTCGTAACAATATTAGCTGTGGAGAGTAAATCAATAACTCCGAGTTCATCACGAAGCGACAAATAACAAGATCTTAGCAAGTTTCAGAGCGAACTACGATTTACATTAGTTAGCTACTGATATAGTGCAGCGAATGCGAATTAAGAAACAAAGTGTTAGAAAGTTTGACTTTAAACAAGTTCTAAAATGAAATTTAATGCCAGATGCCACCATTTGACTTGAGATTTACCTTCGACAATTATTAACAGGTTTTATAATTCCTGAATATTAATACCAATAAGAAGTAACTACTATGACTTTTAAGTAATTCTGATAACTGTCTAAAACACTACTAACACTTAACCCAAAATTTTGACGAAATTTGGTGTCCTTTGACGAAACTCAACAAATTACGTTACAGGTCGTTTGAGCTCAAAATTGCTACTAATTTACAGACACTAAGTTTTAAAAGCCTCTCTCCTCATATCATATAGTGTATAAATAAATTAAACCTTCTTGTTCACATTTCAGGGAATAATTTATTTCATTGTGTCTTTAAAAACGCTATGTCTGTGTGTCTATGTGTCTCTTTATTGATATTTTATATTAAGTAATAGTTTACATCTTGTGTAAAGTTTCTATTACTGAAACTGTGATTATATTATAAAACTGTAAAATATATGTAATTATGCTAACACCTAATTGTTTTACGCCACTACAACCTTCGCTTCTATATTTCTATTACAAGTTTTGCCCTAGATTTTAAAGAATTACGACTATTATGGACCACTTTCTTTGTCGCAAGTCATTTAGTGCACCCTTTGACATTAGGCAACTGCCATTTTGTCGTAAATTGCCTCAAAATGGCGTTGGTCAAGTACCGCGAAAGAAATTACCTCCGAGTGGCTCTTTGCTGAATTTCGTTTGTGGGATTTCGATTGTTTTTTGGTTTACGACTTACGTGCTAATGCCAGGACGAGGAAACCTATTTAGAGAAAAAGCTGAAACTTTTTAGAGTTAGTTTTTATTATATTACTGAACTGACTCACTAATATATATATTAACATACAGTAGGCGTAAATCGTTTTAATTTAGTATGTAATTGGTTAACAATGTTTTTTTAAAAGCCTTAAAATTTAATAGAATATATCATAATTGAAAATACTTTGTTAACTGATTGTAGTGGTTTTTTATTTCGTAAATAAATACGTCTTGTAAATTACCCAAGATTTATAGTAAAATAGCTCATTTAAGGGTGATTTAAACTTGATTACATTCATGTCAACTAACAATTTGCATAAGTTAGTAAACTTTACGACTCCTTATACGAGTGTTTGAAATGTTCTTAGAAATTTTACACGCGAATTTGCTTCTTTAGAAAATCATTACTTCGCAAAGTAAATAAATATTTAGTCATTTCGCGCTCCTGTAGCTAAGCGATAAATTACTTTTAAGGTAATAAATCTACTTTCAATATTTAAAATTCGTCTTTCATACTTATAGCTGCCGATAAAATTTATTTATTGCCTCGAGTTTTATCTATACTTTGTATCAGTGTTGTATAACTAAAAAATATATAAAATAGATCATTCCAGAACTACTTGAAATATTTTTTTTAATACTGGTTTCACTTTTCTTTATTATTGTAATCAATATTAATAAAAATAATACAATTAAACCAAAAATATATCGAATTTCCAGAAAATGTTAATGAAATGAACAGAATATTGGCTGTAACTTTTTGTTCTATTCAATTCGTTTTAAAATTAAACGTTTGTTATATGGGCTTTCCGAAAAACGTTCAAATATTCCAGTTAGCAAAGCTGAATCGTTCAGTGACAAAGCCAATGACGGGCACAATTAGTGCAGGAAGCGGGTCAAGCGCACTTGTCGCGGACAATTTGCTCGTCACCCGAGTACCGGTGAGAGGCCTGGCGTTACAACGCGTTTATATTCATGTGGAAATGCTGGAATTATGTAAAAAATCTTGTTTAAAATTGATTTTCGCGTGCAAAATTTAAACTATTATGGAATTAATCGGGATGAGCATTAAGTCAAAGATATCTAGATAATATTTATTCAACTAAATATTTATTTTTAATTTACGAAAGCTTTATGCGTGGTATGATTACTAGTGATTTTTCAAATTTAATTTTCAACAATTCTATACGGAATGCATTGTATAATTTTGATACGAAATTGGCAAGGTATTGAACTGTATCTTTGAGTGTGGCTCATATCTTTTTTTGTTTTGCTTATACGAAACGAAACTAACCTTATCCCTAATCTCCTGTCGCATCTTCTCCCTCTCTTCCTCCATCTTGCGATGTTTCTCCTTGCGTCTCTCCTCAGCTTCACGGATGGCCTCCTGCCGTTCACGTTCCGCTTCTTCTTCCTTCTCCTTGTCGTCGCTGTCATCGCCGTCACCACCAACCGCGCCTGCAAATGAAAGCATTATGAATCTTGCTTTCTTACAACATAACCACTAATAATGAAATTTCTTCTACGAACTCTTCATAAGAGTTATACAAGATTTTAGGATTACATATCATATTTATTCAAGACGGTGCCTCTAAGGTCATAGTGATTCTAAGCGATTTATTGATAATCAGCCGTTTACAGTATGAATGTGACAAGAGTCTTCAATCGTTCACCAGCTAAGAAAGCAAGAAAGACTATCTTATTGTGCTACTTGTGTCAGTGAACAAATATCAAATTTCGTAAAATATGCATTTTGATTAATGGTATCATTTACTTAATAGACTCGTTCTACAGGAATTGTTTCACTGATGTTTTGTTTTGGATTAATTAAAGTGTCTGACCAATGCTGCTGGAGATTTATATGGGTAAAAGTTGAGAGTTAATTTCACGATCTTGAAATTAAAGTTGGGTAACGAACAACTTGGGTTTAATCATCCTTTATTTCTAATTAGCTACACAAATATTAGAAATGAACCTCATTTTACTGGTAATTAGATTTTTGTTACTTATATGGTAAACGATCACGATGCCTAGCGACTTAATGACAATGTCGGGAGTTTTACGGATACCACTTTTTTTAAATTTAAAAGGATGTTTTACGTTTGCGGATAAGTGAAGAGAGGCGAAGTTTTGTTTGTTTTTGGTGAAGCAGTGACATGCAAATGTAGTTAAAAACTGTAAACAGAGCGGAATAACGAATACAATAAAAAATCTCGACCCCGATGGTGACGTGACGAATGCTCAGATTGACGTGTAATGGATTTCTCTCCCCACGCTCGGCCGGAATTCGATCGCAACCGGTACTAGTTTTGTTTGGTTCCATTTAATACATTTCCATAGGATTTGAACGAATTATGAATATGTAGTAGGAGTATTTACAGAATCTTTTCATTCACAAAGGCAGTGTTGTTTTCTTCAAATCAGTATTAAAAAGCCCGCCAATGAAACGTGAAATGTATTTTTTTTTCGCAAAAAATACAAAACTACAACTACAAATCATTTAAATTGCTATTATATTTATGATTTCTGAAGCAAAGTCATGTTTAAATTTCAATACTTTTAGAGAATACCAGGCGTATAGAAAAAGATAACCATTTTGAAAATCTGGTCTGTAATGGTTTTTTATCTTTCCTATATATTTTTTTATTGAGTACAGTATCTTACAGTAAATAATTGAAATGATTTTTAGATTTTTTATTAATTATAACTAACTATTTTATTTCTATACAAAGAATTTACATAACATTGAATAAAAGCCTCAATGTACGAAGTCATTTTATATACAGGCTGTTACCACACGACGTAGTCATGCAAAGGGGTTAGGGTGTAGCACAATAGGTCATTGACCCCGGGAGGGGTAGGCGAGTGTAATTCACTGGACGACCGCTTACACGTAAATTGCTTGTGACAACACCGGGGCGTATGGCAAATAGTGTCGACAAAGTTTCATAGCTATACGATCAGTAATTAATTGCAATAACATCTTATAAAGTTACATTGCTATAAGTGGAATTACTTTTGACGACGTGTGTATTTGTTCTACGAGTATCTGTGCTGTAGAAGTCAATTTTAAGATGTCACTACGGTGTAGCAGTATTGCTACGTGGGTTCATTGCACCAAACTTTTGTATGTAATTTGTATTTGTAATTCATTCGGTACACGAATGTGTGAAATATTGTATTTAAATTATTACTATTTAAATACAATATTTCATTTCATTTATTAATACCAATCAATTAACGATTTATTTGAAAATCTATATTATTCGTATTTAACTACGCGAACTTCTATGAATCCAAATATCAAATTGAAATATTTAATTTCTTCAATTAAAGCCCCATGAATATTCATCAGAGAATTTGAATGGTAATCGTTTTTTTCAAATAGTCCTCTAATGAAATATTGATAGCAGAATACCTAAAGGAAATTCAATTATTGCGGATAATTTATTCAATTTTTACTTTGTGGAATAATTTGGAGAAATAGCTGTAATTCGTTTTGATTATAAATAAAGTGTTGAGATTCAAAGTTATTTTATTTTGAAGAAAATATTTACAAATGTATTCTATATAATATATATGCTGTATAAAATCCAAATGAGTGACTTAACTTTATTCAACAAAAATCAAAATCAAGTGCTCTGGATGTTTGTGGAGGCCATATCTTTTCACTATTTGATCATAATTACGCAAGGCAGTCCATAATATTTCAAAACACTGATCTAAACTATTAATACAATGCAAAAAATTACACCAAATGATTTCAATGACAAATTTCTATAATAATGCTATAAAATATTTCCTCATTCTTTGAAATTCGCATAGAAACGGGGGTTTATTTGACAAAATCTTGTTACAATCTCAAAAGGAGCTTTACTTTACAAGTTCTCAGTAGCTATAATTTTGTACAAAATATTCCTTTGAGTGAATAAAATCAAATCAACGAAGTCAAAAGTCGGTTAGCGGCGGAACAGAGCTGGAGCAATTCAATTAAAACAGAAAGCCGCGGCGATATCTCTTTAAATAGCTTGCTCTGTGGCTCTTGTTTATAATAGCGCTATGGTCTATGTCTTGAAAGTTTTTCTGTAGTCTGTTAACCAGCAATATTAGTTTTAGCTTCTTTCGGCAGATACCTACTGGCCTCCGACTAAGTGCTATTAAAGCGTCTTATGTTTTTAATATTCAACAGTAAAACCAGTTTATTTAGTATAGAGGTAATAATTGATAGGTCGCGATTTAAAATAACATTTAAACAATATAACAAAAACTTAGTTCTCTCTTTCTCAGTGATTATAATTTTTTACAGTATACTGATACTATAGTATTATGCAAGTACTGACTTGCATTAAGTCATATTAAAGTTAAGCTCATATGGAGAATTCTACGAATATAGTAAAAACATTTTTTTATATAAAATACCTTCGTCAGTTTCGTCGAATTAAAATTCTTCAATTGATAGGAACACGTAAAGGAAAACATCCAAGCGCTCTTCAGTATGCACTTCGGTATTCTGGGTGAAGTGGAATTCCGATCATCTGACTATAATTATTCGTCCCCTTCGATGTCGTAGCGGAGAAATTTAATTTAGCCAGGCATTAGGAAAAAGGCGCTTGCGACCGATTCGATTATTAAGCGATAAAGGATCTGGTATTCGTTTTGAGACACGCTTGTGGCATAGGGGAGAATGAATGTATTTATTATGTATATGCAAATTTCGCTACACTTTTGTTTACATTTTCTACTTTTAATTTATTCCAGGAATCTTAACTCTTATCTTAATAACGTTATTACAAATATCGTAATGAAATTGATTTATAATAAATTAATGAGGTATAAAAATATTGAATTAAAAATGACGTCCACGATAAATTGAGTAGAATTTTTACTAAGGGAAAGCATTTTGCTTACATAAGTAATAACAGCACTACATTCATCATGCAATAAATAACTCATTATTTTTTATAGTCTATTAATTACGCCCGTATTATCATAACGAAACGTAATAGTGTTGTTTACAAAAATATCCTTGTTTATCGATCGTAAACATAACGAGAGCGGGTCGACGTCAACACTGTCGTTAAATTAATTCCTGATATTCATCGCACCCTGTGTCAAGAATAAATTACATCGTCAACAAAAATATACTTCATATTGGTTATGATAAGCGAATATGTATATCATATCAAAAAGAAGACTTTATTTCAAAAGTCAATTTAAAGTACGAATGTCAGCGACCTATTTCAGAAAATCCAGACAAATCTCAGAAGTCAAAATGAATATTTAATGCATGGGCATAAGTTAAGGGTATACGAGTGAAATGTTCAAGCGCGTACTAAACTTCGCAATTGAACACATTTTTTTGACTTCGTTCTTACTATATCGAAATTTAAATTATGAATTGCTTGTTAGTCATGGTCAGCGAGTGCTAAATTATGCAAGGTAAACAACGTAATAAGCTTGTGTATTTAAACTTTACTAATTATACCCATAGGTCAAACTGTTCTTCAAAACCTGTCAATGGCGCAGAACTTAGGTCACGTGTTGTATAGCCTTATCTACCTCAACTGTACTGTAGGGTTGATTATACATACAAACATATATTTAATATTTTACAGTGATAAACTGGGTTTACATCCTTTCACTTTGCAAGTTACTAGACACTCTGATGACACCTTTTTGTGATAAAATATGGTCCAATGGAAGGTTTGGTTTTTCTGTACAGCTATATAAGTTGTGAGTATGTTTATTTATTACAAATATATATAGAGCGTTATCATTATCATAAGCAAGTAGATCAATTCACCGGGATTTTTATTCGCTTAATGTGTTAACTAATATCGATATTAATAAATTAATAAAATACATGTTTTAGTTATTATAATGCTTTAGTTTTGTGGTTTATATTTATAGAGTAACCGTGCATATTTTAATTGCGATTGTGCGAGTTTGGCACAATATATAATCACTTTCCCGGCTATTAAATAAAGAATATTTTTTATGACGATATAAAAAGTACATAAAATTTAAAGCGCACAGAGTTTTTATAAATACGAGTGTGATTGCTTCTTTACTGTTTCAGGGTACTTGCAAAAGCTATATTGTATAATTTTAATTGAGATGGTTTAAGGATAATCTTTTTCTAGATAGTAAGAAGAAGAACAGAATTTAGTTTAAAATGTACATCATAAAACGTCGGTCGCAAAAGTGACACAGGCATCACATTTTTGATACATCCTAAAACATCGTATTATAGGTTAATTATTTATGAATTAGAATAAATATTTTATATTTTAGTAATTAGAAGTATCAGTCTGGTTTCGGAGAGAATTAAATATTGAAAGAAAAAAACTTTGACTTTAACGCAAATTACAATATTTAAACATAATGGAGTTTGTATTTGTTTTAATTTTAGTTATATAATATGAATTATAGTATTTAAAAATATATTTAACCACTTAATACTTTTTAAAGTTTAACTTTAATTAAAAATTCCTCAGACGTCACTACAATATTTTGTCTTCGGTAACAACCCTATCTTTCGTTTGGATAGGCTTAGCGAATATCGATCTGTCTAATAATAGACTTGCCTCGACAACGAGCCTCTGTATATTTTATCACAACCTTTTCACTTTTAACTATTGCTTTAAAATTCAATTTCTTTGTTTTTAATTGGTACATCCTCTATTTAAATTATTTACGGTTATATTTTTATTTTAGTACAAATGAAAACTATTTAATATTAACATACTTTTTACATGCTTTGTTTATTTTTATAGTATCATTCGTATCTATGAAATGTTACTTGGCCATATTTTTATTTATCATTTAAGGATATCGTACAAGCGATAAGTACATATTCTATTAAATATATGAAAGATATTTGCAATTATGGATATATATATAACAAAGGATTTAGCAATAATAATTCGTAACAAAATGAAAATTATTCAACAATATATTTCAATGTTCATTAAATAATAACTATGTAGCTGCAATGTTTCGAAATAACCAAGATTATTATCAGTCATTAAGGGCTCTAGAGGCCCTCTAAGCACTGCCCTAAGTAATTACTAAGACAAAGAAAATTTAAATCAATTGAGGCTAATATAACTTTGAGTTCATTCAATGATAAAATCTTTTATATTTCTTATAATATGTAGAATAATAGAATTGATTTGTAGTATATACGGTCGTTAAAACCAGAAAATTATATGTTT
The DNA here is from genome assembly GCF_905147105.1 of Pieris brassicae. NCBI lineage: Eukaryota > Metazoa > Arthropoda > Insecta > Lepidoptera > Pieridae > Pieris > Pieris brassicae. Next base: position 7,387,432 of record NC_059665.1, on the reverse strand, counting down.
TTAATAAAGTATTCTTACTTTTTACTTTTAAAATTAAATTAATTTTAAAAATAATACTGAATTTGGTCCTACCATGTGAGGTGTTCGTGGTTTTAATAGGTTCTTTGAAATTAGGTTTAATGAATTAAGCTGTGGCGTTAAATTAAGTTAGTATTTTTTTTGCAAATATCAGTAATTCTTTTTAATTTCCCTTCCCATCCTCCTTTCGTGTACCAGGCAATTATAAAGACAATGAAAGTTCAAACCAATTATGTACTCCATAATGAGCCGGTTAAGTTAGTTACAAGTTCGAAACAAGCTGGGTTTTATTGCAATAATTAAGAATCATGACTATTTATTCAGTTTATTAAAGTGTTACTACACCTAAAATAAAAGTAATTTAATAACACAGAATTAATTGCATTAAGTTGGAAAAAGTTAAATTATTTTTAATAAAATCTAACGTAGAATGTATAAAGGAGTTTTTAATAAGCTTTGTTCGTAACAATAGGTTCGTAACAATACCTTTTAAGGTTTTATTTAGTTAATAATAATAATGATTAAATTAGTTGAAGTATGCCGACCTTTTATTAGTAAGCATCTAAATAAAAATGTCGATATTCATACTCATATATAATATATATAAAATGTAAGTAAATAAAATTTACCACAATCCAATACAATAACAAATTAAACAGTATTTGCTCAAGCAAGCGCATAACGTATGGCGAATATCACTGTTATCAAACAACAATAATTTAATGCCACGGTGATTACGTCACGTACGCCAGTGATTGGGGGACGTACTTCACTACTCCAAGAAAATATTATAAGTGCACCTACAATAGTTTTTGTATTTAAACAGTGGGTATTAGGGTAGTTTTTATTAGTTTGTAACTGAATTAATAATATTAAGACAAATTGAGTGCATTAATTACCATACATAAACTAACTCCTTACAAACGTTGTGAAAAAAAAGCTTGGCGATTAAAATGAGTAGGCGAGCGTTTATTGGCAGTTCTTTTCTTCCGTTCTACGCCCTTGATTTGAGAACTAGCAGCGAATGTAAAATTAGAAGCATTTTTATATACATATCTGATTTTGACGTTCATAAGTGTTGTGTTACCTATATGAATAAATAATTTGATTTGAATTTATTATCTGTGTATTACAGTTAAGTTCATTTGATAAGCTAAAATTTTATGTACATTTCAACTTTTGCGATAGACGGTCCTTACCCTTTTGTAGGCTCTATTATAAAGTCCGTCCCCTCGACTTGTAGTGAAATATAAATTATTCAGTATTCAAATATATTGTCCTCGACCGAGCGATATCGTGCTTGCATTTCACTATTTATAGCTCCAGCTTGGTAAGGGATGATCAATTTAACTACCTGTCGGGGAAATGAGTTTTTAATTATATAATAGATACATTTAAGACTCCACTTCATCTATGTAATTTAACCGATAAATTCACATGTAAATAAGAGATCCTAATGTTAAATAAACGACAAAAATGTTATTTTTACAAAATAATTTTTGATAGTCTGTGCCGTGGTTATACAAGCTTTAAAATTATTATCTATGTTTATTTTATGTTATCTATATTGAACAGTAAGAAAAATCAATGGCGCTACAACCTTTTTAGGTCTGAGCCTCAGATTTCTGTATCTGTTTCATGATCGTTTGTGAATTGAATAGGCAAGTAGGTGATCAGCCTGCTATGCCTAACACACACCGTCGACTTTTTGGGTCTAAGGCAAGCCGGTTTCCTCACTGTTTTCCTTCACCGTTCGAGCTAATGTTAAATGCGCACATAGAAAGAAAATCCATTGGTGCACAGTTGGGGATCAAACCTACGACCTCAAGGATGAGAGTCGCACGCCGAAGCCACTAGGCCAACACTGCTCTATAATATTGAACAGTAAAGTGCATTTTAAAATCTTAAATTTTATGTACATTCTCACGGTAGACGTTATTACCCTTCCTTTTATCATTATTAATTTTGAATGAACCTTACATGTACAGTCAGTGTGAAGGAAGATGCTGTGTTGTCTATGATAATGCACATCGGATTATCTTTATTACAGCAAATAGTTAAGTTAGGTTACGAATATACAAAGTTGTTTTAAAGTGGGTTACTAGTATATAATGTAGAGTCATTCTCAACACGCCCGGAACTCAAAGTTTTAATTAAGATACCGATGCCCAGTGATACATTGCTGGAGTAAAATAAATAAAATTTAACGGATATTTTTGTAGTAACAATCATATAAGTAGGTATAAGTAGTATTTTTACCCGAATTTAACGTTCACTAAAGTTCTAATGTAAATTAATATCTATAAACGACCGTGTGCGAAACATACATAATCATCTGGGGGAGTATCTTTTTTGTTCCCTTCATGGAGACGTGATCTTAGAATAAATAGATATTTAATCAAACAATTAATTTTTATAGCCTTTAGTTATAAAGTCTAAATTGCGAATTTATGTAACCCCGTTTGGGTTTGGGACCTATTTATACGGCTGGTCGTGCCAGACAATTGTAATTGTTTTAAATGCGATACAACGTCAGTATTAAAATGCGACTCAAGAATAATCTTTTAAACACATTTCTTACAATATCAATAGCCAATCTCTTCATAGAAGTATTATTTACGAAATACCTTTCGGTAAGATCTGGTATGAATATACGTAAGCCTTTTAAAGCCCGTACCACAAACAGGATAACGGTGAAATAAACATATTTGAGCGCAAGAATAGCGACAAGCTCAGAACTTTTACAAATATTTTACTTTTCACGCTATCTGGTTTTAGTTTGAATGTAACTTTGAAAGTTATAAAAAATCAGTGTGTTCTCTCTCTCTTGTAGGAAATCGTGAACCCCTTTAACGATAGTTTTCCTTTTTATGAAAACCCAACCCAGAACCTATTCCTTCATTTAATAAACAAAGGTATTTCTAAACTCAGAAGGCGATTAAATGCAATTGTTTATTTTGTATTGTGAAGATGTTTTAAAGGTATTTGCGTATATTAATTTTTAATCATATGTAAAAAGTATACAGAAGAAAAAGACATCTAAATTGTATTTAAAATCGGATAAATTGTGGGTTAATTTACGTACAAATGTTTAATAATTTGTTTTGGCTGTTTGTTATTAACTATTGGAACATCAAATAAAAACTACCTGAGCTTTACCGGGTGTGAATGATCCGGGTATAATGTAGAAATTCGGGCGCAAATCCGTTCACATTAATTCCACGTTTTATTGTACTGGGCTCTATCAATATTTAGGTCACGATCAGTAACCATTTGTTTGGGCGAATAAAGCGGAAATTTCTACATTGGAACTTGAATTTTATGTTCATTGAAATAGTGCTTTCGAATTGTTTATTTTAATTTTTACTTCGAAATGAATCAAGTATTGGAGCGAAATTGAATAACAGTAATTGGACTTTTTAATGTTTATAAAACATTTTTATGTACAGGTAATCTTTGTTAAAAACGTATTACATACATTTTATTTCAAATACGTTACTGTCTATATAATTTTTTTAACGTAGACTTTTAAATAATAACTTTTACTTGATAGTTTTGTTTTTTATTGACCTCTTCTTTTATATTTCTTTAGCGCACTTCTCTAACGGTAGGGAAAAAGAAACCGTAAGGAATCGTAAGGAAACCGGCGTGTATCGTACACAGCTACGATACACGCTGGTACCTATTAAAACTACTTGCCTATTTAAATAAAAAATATGCATAATTTTAATACTCGGAACAAACACAGGCTGCAATTTCGGCATACTAGACTATCTATAGTTAGTCTTTTTTGAGAAAATGGATACTTTTGTTTAATAAAATACCAGAGGCTCTTTTTATCTCTGCCTTTTAATAAATTTAAGAAATGTATTAAAAAAAATAACTGTTGGCTTTCTATTAAGTTAAGGGTTATCTAGTTGATAAAAGGGTCGGGACTAGTGCTGGACAAGCTACTTCTAATAAATTTGCGATATTTGTTTCACAATGAGTGTTGTTTGCCATTTTGTATGATGATTTGTTTTTTTTTAAAAGTACCGAGAGTTTTTTACGCCGGCCTTTTCTCTCGGCCTACACCCTCTGTCTTCTTTGCCGATGAGTATGTCTGCGATACAAATTTAATGATGTGGAATAAGTGATACCTGTATCTTATAAACCATAATAAACTTATTTTTTTTATAAAGAAAAATCATTTTAAAGAAGTAGCGCCAATGGTTTTTTTTAGGTAGTATGGTATTGGTTATAACCACCCTACCGACATATTATACTTTTGTAAAACTAATCCTAAAAACTTTCTTACTATGTATGCAACAATGCTTCGTGGTGCTACAATATATATATATATATCTTACTTACAAGAAATAACAATAATAATAGACTTAAAGACGGATGAAGGTTTTGAATACAAAATGGAATAGTTCATATTGTCACGTTAATATTTATTCATTAAAGTGTGTTTTGCATATTATATACATTATACATTATAAATATTGCGTGTGCGTTCTACAAAAACTTTACGGCTTCCTGCATTATATTGTACTCAACCTTTGACCCGTTAATGTTACACTCGCGGATAAAGTAAGTCACAGTCGTGCTAGCTACAGTTTATATATTCAATTGTCTGTTATTTATATATTATAAAACTTTTAAATGAAAATAAAACAATGTTTAACAGTATTATCCCAGTATATGTATAGTAATAATTAAGAGCCGGAAATAGGTGATCCCATATCCTGCGTAGTGTCTAGTTAGAAATTGAACACAATTATTATAAACATAAAATGATACTTTAAATAATTTAATTGTATAGTAAAATCATTAATACTTAAATGGTAACAGTTAGCATAGTTATAAAGCAATCTCAATATAAACACATAATAAATCAGATTTATCGTCGAACAGTAAACTTTATCGAATGGAATTTCAATTAGTTTCCTTCAAAATCGTTAAATGTTGAATGTTTTAAGTAATTAAATCCAATTATTCATGTATGTTTTGCCCTAACTGAATGATTATGTTAGTAAATGAAGCTTAAATTTAACTGAAGTTATGGTTTATTACAAGATATTTAAGTTTTTATACTATTACAATGATAAAGGTAGGTAATGCTGGTAATTTTTCAAATGTAAAACCGGATTAGTATTTTTGTTCTAAATTTAAAAATATGTTTCAAATATTATGCGGTATTGACGAAATCGCAGCTATGATTCCCGGCAATCGTTAAAAGAATCGTTATACACCTCACGTTTTATTCTAGATATCTGGGAATTTATTTCAATGAAAACTGCATTAGCTTTTGTGTTTATCCTGAACATATAGACAGATAGAGGCTCGGGGTCCTTATTTGTAAATAATATTAATGTAAGACGAATGCTATTACTGACTTTATTGTAGGCATTATTAATCTCTTAAACTTTTGTCTAGAACTCAATCAATATTTTTGTCATAGTTAAAGTAATTTTCGTAAGAAACGTTTTCAATAGACCATCTTTTCCTATTTACTTCGCAAATCCGTCTACCACAAAAATATTTCGTTACATACACTAATAAATAACGTGGCTTTCTATTTGTAAAAAAATCACAATCGGTTCAGTAGACACATAGATTACTCCCTACAACCTAAGAACCTTTTCTTCTTTATTAGTGTACATAGAATAAAAATATATGAATATCATCTATCATCCAATATGAGTATAATCAAATTACATGAAGTGTTTACTAATTTTATAATTATTGGTGCTTCAATATTCTAATAGCAAAACTACAATATCACAAATGATGTGATGTTGGCAGAGAACTGTGGCTTATTAATTTATACAAATTTTGTATAGAAATTTTCTATGGTATATACGTACAAAAAAGATTGTTTTGACACAATTAAGAAAACCGGACATCACAGCGGGTGGGGCTATAAACTGGACGGCTACTTAGCTCCATTTGCCCGTATATATTTCATACAAGCCACCGTTTTAATCCACGTCCGCTAAAAGCTTTCTACTGTAATGTTTGGTCAGCTCTCACTCCCAAACACAATTGGTTAGACAGAGAGGGAAAGCCTTTTGTGTTTGTTCTACCAGACTAAGATTTGCGAAGTATTTTTTATCTTCTTTGATATGACGCTTTGTTTGAGATTAGTAAGAATACGCCGTCGGATATTCTCGTAGTTTTGATAATTCTTAGTTGCTTAACTGTTTTGAATATGTTACTAAAATTAAATAATTTTAAATTTATTTTAGATATAACATAAATTAAAAATATATAAAAAAAAGTATAAATATATTGTATTAAAAATTGTAAGTTTACTTACGGATCATGTTAAAGTAGAATAAATGTATTAATTCTATATGAAAAAACTCAGAAAGTTTGGTATTATTTTCTTTAATTCTCGGAAAACAGGTCTATTTGTCCCGATCTATTTGCAAGAAAACGCTACGTAACTCGTAGCAAGTTCCGCCTCGTAGACGTCTACGGTCATTTAATGCGGCTCGTAGCATACTAAGAATTGTCTACGAGTGTTTGACTTCGTTTTTAGACCATTGTTCACTGTATTCTGTTATTTCAACTGCTTATATTTAGCTTTTGTTTGAGCTCATAATACTTCTCTAAGTATTAGAGTCTCATTAACATATATTTTGTGAAACAAATGGTAATTACTTGGATTCTTTGTTTAATTTTATAATAACTCCACACTATCAAGAAAGTATTGTAGGAATCTTTAAGATATAATTAAATACATTAATGTCTATATAGGTAGGGTAGATCACCTTTTCCTCAGGAACTAGTACATAATATATGTATTGATATTATAGTGCCTTAAGCCTTCCATAAAATTACGCTATTAAAAAAATAAAACAAGAAAGCGATATACCAAGACGAACATAAGAAGTATTTTATCTCAGTAATATAAAGTTATGTACGTTTTAAATTTGAGCTTAAATAATATAGGTTAAGCAATAAATTATAACGGGCCATTACATCCAGGGTTCAGCCCAGCAAGGTCTAACCTACTTGGCTCTTTGCCAAACTCAGACCCCTACATACACTCGTTGAACATGCTTACCCAGATCTCTATATACATAGAATCAGCTTATTTTAATGATAAGGTTACTTTCGACAGTAAGTTTTGATGAAAATCAACGGTAACGTAATTGATCGGAAACATAGCTTTGTAATGCAGTTAGACGCTTTTTGTTCATTTCAAAAGTACAATTAGTTTTTAATATTTATGCTATGAAAATTGTGATAATGCATCTTAAATATAAAGATGTTTTATGTTAAAAATTTCAATAAATTACTGTAACACAAGTTTTGTTATTATACTTTCGTTAATTTAGATATTTTAGATTCTCGTTAAAGAGGGGTTTTATACTATCAAAGTATAAAACGTTACTGAGACCAAAAATATCTTTATATATCATATAAAGTTCTTGGAGACAGTCAATTAAGTCTTTTTAATAAAAGTAGGCAAAGTAAAATATTAGCAGAGTAATAGTATAAACTGCAGTAATTAAAAGTGGCGCATAATTTAACGTAAGCACATACAGGAATACAGAACCAAATAAACGTGTATTAAATAATATTTTAAAGGCTAGTTAAAGATCACTTACCTATGAAATTCATCTTGCTTGCGTTTTCACTTATCCGAGAGAAAAAAACAAGCCTAATCTACCAACTCATAACAAACTTGAAATATAAAAAATATTTTTTTTTTCCCTAATGAGCACCAAAGTTTTCTATAGAAAATACATGATACGTATCGTTAACTAGTACTAGAATAGAAGAAGAGAGTTGGGATCTCGGAAAATTACATCGTGTTCACGACACGACCGGCCGCCGCGGGTAACGGAAGGCCAATGCTGGAAGTTCTGACACGCTGCGCTATTTATGCCGTCACTAACGCACACCAATACCGGGCATGCGTTCGAGATACTCACACTAGCGTAAAATTAAGTGCGAAGGGAAATGGAAGAGCCATTGTCAATCTGTAATGGGGAAGGAAAAGTTGGTTCCCGTCAATTTGTGTATAATGATTGTAATTGCCGATCCCGTTCTAATCATTTATGCGGATCTCCTGGGCGTTATTCAACCCTAGTACTTAACACAAAAAGAGATAAAAAAGCTTCTAAAACCGATACGATTCAATGATTCCGATAAATAAAAGAGTAAAGTAAGAAAAATTGGCCGTATATTTTATTTGCTATTGGTTGAATGTGTGAGTTGCGCATGTGTAAGAACAAAGAGGCCGCCGGTTATAGGCGTGGCCTTCTGCCTGTGTGTGTGCATTAAATCTTTTATAGGTCGATGCATTAAGTAATTTACTATAATATCATGCATTTGACAGAGTACACTGGAAATATATTGCAGCGTTGTTCTAGAGAAAATAAACTCGATTTACAAAATATTTGTAAAATTAACTTTGATGATATCTTGAAGAATAATACTGAAAATTTTAATACGGAGAGAGTTCATTTACAGATAAGAAATTCCTTTTAATAAAAATGATCTTTCAAATTAAACCTGATTATTCAGATAAAAAAGTCAGATTTTATAATATTCATTAAAGAACCAAATTGGTGATTACAATTTATAAAATAAGACTATATATCCTTTGTAGCATGTCGTAGCGTTTCGTAGCATTACAACAATGTATAGCGCAAGAAACAATGGTGGTTTGATAAAATGTTTTTTATACTAATTTAATTACAATACATTTATATAAAAAGCAAATTATTATCATTCATTTAAAAAAAAATATATATATATATATTTATATATTTATATTGTTTGTACGAAGAATCAAGTGTGCAACCAACAATGCTACCGTCTCACAAGTAATAGTACAAGTAAAGTTTTTTATGTATGAAATTATTTCTGTTGCGACGAACTTTAATTAATTGAAATTTTATCAGCGTGAGATTACTATCGTGTTCTGTGTAATAAAGATAACTGATAATAATAATAACAGAAATACTTACGTTAGTAAATTTCAGCAAATGCAATTGTACATGTTATTAACCTAAGACAGCTGCAACTAATGAGATTCTAAAGCATAGTATTTTAATGAGTACCTTTCGAGGCCTCAACATGCTTTTAGTAATTCTTAGTGAACTATTCACAGCACGAAATTGAATATAGATTAATAGAGCATAAGAATTCAGATTGTTCCACAGCGGAGTAATGAAAGCGTGGCATTTTAATATAATATTCAAATTCAATGTACTAGTATATAGACGTCGCTTTTGGTATGCGTATAAGGATATAATTATTGTGAATGATTTACATATTATTAAATGCGTTCATAAATACCTAGGAAAGAAGTTTGTTTAATATTTCATCTGTTTTATACCTAAATAAAACTAATTCTTATTTTTTATAATTGACACTCTCAGACACTAGAAACAAATAAATTAATATAATATTTATTGAATTATTGTTTTGTGGCAAAGTTACTGAAATTAAAATTAAATGTTAGATAGAATACAAGGAGAATAGTAAGTTTCCTACGGCCTTATAAATTTCAGTGACGCCTATCATGTAAGAATAGATCGGATCCTGGGATTTGATTTATAATCTTCAAGCTACTGAAGTCTACGAACAAATGTTTGCTTCTTCAGCTGACAAATATACTTTTCCCAGGCAATATGCGGGAAATGTATAAGTACAAATTGTAAAACTAGAATAATATTTATTCTACGTCAAAACTCGCTGGAAGTTAAAAAAATTACGCAGCCCAAAAAAAGTGCAGCTAGTATATTTTTTGTAAATGTATATACTATATATATTGGATAAAGAATTCAACAGAACAGTGCATTTTATTGTTATCTACGGCTAACCGCAGCATTATCCTATTAGCATTAAAAGGAAATTTACCTAGAATTGCTTTTATATTTATATGTACAATAATGTTGGAAAGCAATACGAATATAACTTATGAATAATATAAGGGATAATAAATATACTGAATTGTTCTTTAAAAAAATTAATAGATATCTCTTACTTTTGTCCTTAATTAAATGGGAGAGAGAAAAAAGAAAATTTACTCTTTATCTAGATGTCTTACTAGTTTTAACGACGAACTACCTAGTCTAGCTGTACAAGCTAAGTTCTATTACAAATGAAAAAGTATTTAAAAAATTGAAGAAATTTAATATTATTAAAATTTACACCTGCATATTTATCAGTCACAGCAAAAAAATTAAATATATTCTATTTGAAATGGTCACCTTAGGTTATTTCCATGCTTTCACCTACGTGTTGCGACAGAAGGCGTTTTGATCGATCTACTTGCCTTTAATTGTAAAGATTTTATAACATGCGACAGAGTCCTAGCGGGAATCTTCATTTCTCGCGAATAAGACTTTTTGCTTCCTAATGGGGTTTCGACGAATTCTGGCATTACCAGCATTAACAGCCTTTGTAGTTCTAACAGCATGCGGTCGCCCCGATTTTTTCTAGTTTTCGACAGACAAAGTGTTGTTTTATCCATTGATAGTACGACGGCTAATACTAAGGTTTTGAAGTGTCCGGAATATGACCGACCATACCCATTTTGTGCAAGGCGATCACTGGAATCCTATTTTCTTTTACACCCTATTCCATCTTGTAATTTGATAGTGAAAAGTTGAAAAAAAGAAAAGATTTTATGTAACAGTACTTATGGCTAGAGAACAAGTTTGGCCATACATAACTTCTAAAAAATAAAATATCGTGCTGTTTATTGTATTTGTGGTGATTGAGCTATTTAACTATTAACATAGATTATTACTATTCATATCCATATATAATTTTCTTTTTTTCGATTGACAAACCATCGTAACACGCAAGAAAAGTAATAAAATAATATATAGCCTTAAATACCATCAATAAATTGAGTTAACCAAAGGAAAGTATATGTGTTAAAAACTCAATAATATATATTTCCACATGAATTGCTGGTGTTAACATCGCGTTACATAATAATATGTAGTTACAAATTATCGGTCAGTATTAATTTAAAATGAGAATTGATAGATTTAGGTCGAATTTGTATCGATCTTAAATCTGAACACGCGAAGCATGACCCACTAAATAATTTAATGGACTGAATTCACATTTCTATACTTAATATTACTACGATCGATGACAGAAATCTTCAGAAATAAACTCTGAAATATAAGTAACATTGTCTTTCTACCAAATGGTTTTCATTCAGCTATTTTTTGGGGGTTACCGAAAAAACATCGCTTTTATTGTATACAGTTATTAGTTTAAAACTGAGTTTTATATTAAATAGATTGTTAAATAGTTCAATCTCTTATATAATCTTTGTTCATAACAAAATGCGTAATTTTTATTTCATATTTTTCTCATTTGCGCTTGCATAGATTATACCAATTCATAAATATGCCTAATGAGTTTAAAACATAGTTTGCATAGAAGTGGTTCAGAGCTCTATTTAAGTCGTGGCATTGAACTAGTTACCTGCACTTCAGCCGCTTTTCAACTTAAAAACGTTTCAATTTAGTCTCGTATATATTACCGTTCGTTTTCATCCTAATTCAAGAGTTAAAGGCCGACAACGCATTCGCGAGCCCTCTGGAATTGAGTGTCCATAATTATCACTTAACATCAGTTGAGCCTCTTGACCGTTTCTTTAAAATAAATAGTTACTTTTGCAGCTCAAAACTTGGCTAGTCTGCGAAGTTAGATAAAAGTAACTGTAAGGTAAGTTCAATAGTGTAAAGTAATTTGTAGGTTTAAATGAACCCGGCACAGCTCGGTTTTGCCTCATAAAATAATTGCATCGTTAAAGTATGAATATTACGGGAACTTAGGATATCCGTAGTCCTTTCTTGATTAGCAGTCGCAAGCATCACAAATGAATTTATTAATTTTAGACATGCATCAATCTGCATGGTTTCCTACGCGATAAGGGTTTTTTTTAGTTTAAGTAATGAGTTATATAGTTGTATTAAGCATTCCTTCGTACGATGTCTAAAAATCAACTTCTTAAATTTCTCAAACTAAATCTATCTCGCTAATTCCTACAGTAAAAATACACTCGTCGTGCTCTAATACGGAATTTATGTGTAATGAAAAGTTAAGTGATTTGGAAGGGTAGCTGTAATGGCTTAGATATCGCCGAATTCACGTGTTATTGCTAAAATTTGTATAAATTTTCGTCATAAAGGGTTGATATTACAATTTAAACGCTGTTGGAATGTTTTACTTGATTGTTGTGATTTGTATTTTGAGGGCATATGTTTGTATGGTGATAAAAAACGAACGATAAAGATAGATCTGTAATAAGATTTTATTTCCCTGTGTAATTTTTGCAACTGGATCAAAAACTTCGACAAAAATGTATGTGTTCTAGTTTACGTTACAAAGTTGTGTTTTGAAACACGGCTGCCAGTCCGCATCTTTGTGCTTACCTGAAATCAAAGAGTTAATTGTAATTTACGTATCTTATGATACTAGGAGGCGACACAAACTATTATTACTATACAGAGCCTGTTTAGCATATACACAAGGTTTCTTTACTAAATGAAAAACTATTCAGCTTTTAGTTGCAAAAATCGTCAAAATCCGAAATTAATTACCGCATGCTTACTAGAGATTACGGTAAGGAATAGTTTTCTTTGTAAATTCTACTTAAAAATTGGTGAAACGTTTTAAGTAAAGTCGCAAATAATAGTTAGAGTTTTATATTGTTGATATCAGGTGTTTCGCAGTCGGCAGTGGAAGTGGACGGACGATAAAACGGCCGCCACTCAGCATTGATTTCATTTACAATTCATTTGATATACTTAACAGAGGGCGCCTCGCCCCTAGGGATGGTAGAAAAGACTTTTATGTTTACGTACTATGGTAAAATTATTAACAATTTATATAGTCATTTTCATTTCTTAGAATGCTAGTGAATTAAAAAAGAGAAACAGTAAAAACCATTAAAGAACCTCTAAATTTTAATTATAAGCAAAAGATAAGCTTTGCGTACAAGAATTAAAACCTTTTTAATTCATTTTGGGTTGCCACAAAACAATTCGGATGAATTAAATTGTATTAATTGGCCTGTAACAGCCCTAATCCCGTATAAGGTTACACAGCACAAGTGGTCCGGGTAAATACGCTTTCTTATTCATCCCCCTGCCCACTTCCATACCCCTCCGCCCGCGATAAGTGTTAATGGTCTGTTTGCTTTGCTAATTAGAATAGCTGTTGTCTCTGTGTTTCGGCTTTATTTTTCACATTTCCGTATAATTACGTAATTATATTATACGGAACACGATCTATTTAATGTTTGCAATGGTCCTATAATATTTGACTGCGTCCTTACTGGCCGTACAATTTTAATGATTGATAAAATGATTACTTAAGTTAAATTGCTAACAAAAAGCCTACATGATACTACATATGCGAAACTGAATTTCGATGTAGTTTCTTAATAATTCTGATGTCGTAAATTTGGAGTTAAATGGCACGAAAACTAAATTACTATCGCTATTGAAAAACAGATAGTAGATTGAATGGCCTGAATGCACGTAGTGAAGTACGCTGACATTAAGACATCGTACTTTCTAATAGGCTTTCTCAAAAGTAGCTTAAAATTGTTATACGTTAACACTACTATAAGTTTTCATAAAAGATAATTAAAATTTGGAGCTATCCAACATATAAAGAGAAATATACAATTCCCGAAATCCCTTTAAAATATAAACGAATTTTTAAAACACAATCCAGCTTGTGTCGTCGAAAATAACCGGTGCGTCTTTGACCTATTCTGCCAAGCTCTGTATATAATTAAAAATAAAAGAAAATACAAACAAAGAGTACAGAGGTTTGCGAAAGCAAAACGAGCCGTTTAAATACAGTTCCGTGTGCCTTGTAATAAAACCTAATTGCTCATTTGGGGCTATAGTTACCAGTTGCAGGTTGTTTGTTTTATGTCTGTGCTTTTGATTAGAGATATTCTAAGGACTATATTTTATATAAAACTTTGAATAATCTCAATAAACATCGTGAAATCTAAAAATATAAAAAAATATCAAGTTTTTAAACATTGTGTTAACAGACATGCAAACATACGGAGTTATATTTCATGAACGTGTTCGTAATAATTGTAAAGTTATGTTTATTTATAAGTTATAAAAAACAGTTTTCTAACGAAAAGCAAATTTTAAATTCTGTATACTTACACGTGATAGAAGTAAAAACCAGATTACCAGAACTAAACTTATTAAACGTGTGGTAAAATGTTTCGTTTAAAAATAGTAATATGTACCAAAAATTCCCAACACATAAATTTCTTGCTACATTATAACTGTACTATATTTTACTAACATTTACTGAATAGTAAATTTTGTTCAGTTTTATAAAACAACCCGACAAGGGTGTGATAATTTTCATCAAGTAAGCTTCTTTAATTAAAGATATTTCTTGTAATTCTTTACTTTAAAACACCTCTGAGATCTTTGAATGTGTACATTTGCTAGATAAAGTGCAGAAACACATCGAGGCAATTGCAAGGAAAATAGTTTGGTTTACAAAGCTAGTTGCCTTAGTAAATAGAATGCAGTGGAGTGGGCTGGACGGAAAAAGCTAACGTAGACGGGACGTACGTATCAAATTAGCGTATATTCTATCCTCTATCAAGCTGAGTGGCTGATAGAAGGCTATGCGAGTGATAAGCTCTTAGCTTTAAGTAGAAAATATTGTTTTCAGAGCGTGGCTCTATAAAAATCTCAGACTGAATACACTATTTTAATTATAGCAGTGTGATTAGATTAAGTTTTTTTATGAATAAGGGGTATACTCAAGATTGCGTACCATGTAATGATATAATATCATTACAATCTTGAGTAAAAAAATTCAACAAAATTTTAGTAATTTTTGGACGATAAATTATTGCTTGGTTGTCCATGAGTTCAAGTTGAAGGTGTGGAATTTCTTTACCCGCATTCACCTCACATCTGAAGTAAATTAACCGAGTCATGGCTTACAGTTTGCACCAGTCCTTATTTTCTTTCGCGTTAATTCATTGACAGAGAAAATTGAAAGCTTTCTCGGGTTTATTTATTAACGAACTTACCTTTTATTTTTTAAGAACTTTATTTTCAGAAATAGTTATATTGTTTAAGGAATGTTATTTGTAAGCCACTGTCTGATTGAGTTAGAGTAATCGGATTATTCGGAAATATGTTATATATGATACATAGATTAGGGTATTATGAAGATATGTTATTTAAGAATGACATAATGCGGGTAGAATTAGTTTTCGTATGACGGTAGTCCACACAATTTTTTAGTTGATTTTGGCCCTGTATTCAGATTAACCATGAGCATAACTAATGTGGGACGGTAGCTTAAAATATTACGAAAAGAGAATGTTTCAAGCTGAAAACCCGAATATGTTCTACTGAATGTCCCTTAGGATATACGAACAAAGCCGCTGCTACGCTATTATTATACGCTGTTATATGACAGATTAACGTAAGGAATATTATTAGAACTCAAATATCTTCATATTATATAAGTATAAGCAGGTTTTCAGTTTGACTCAGCTTAACGAGCCAAAACGTACGTATAATTAATGAGTCTCTTAATTAATTTCTTTCACATACAAGATTGTAAAAGCCAAAACATACTAAAATATCCAAATACAAAATTCTTGCGGTATAAATACCACGTGATTTTATATAAGGTCTACTTTCAAATAACAATATAAGCGAATTTTAAAAATACTTTACTAATTCTGCTTTACATAGATGAAACACATTTTGATATCAACATTATCCATGGATAATGATATTATGCATTTAATCATAATTTTAATAATTTAAATTAGAAATTATGCATTAACAAATTGTAAGCTAAACCAAGCCCTGCCTTATGTTTAAAACCATTTGATGCAAATACGAGTATAATCTTGAACCAATGTAACTATTAAATATATGTTATATGAACTATGTTTTTGTACTATTGTATTGCACTCTGTTCAGAACTTCAACAGAAAGGTAGAATTATAACCAAGCAAGGCATATCATGTATGTAACTATAAATACACACAGGTAACACTCTTAATATCTACATTCTAGCAATAAGAAGAAAAAGAAATACTAAAGAAGATGATTGTTACATTAACAAAAATATACTGGCTGAGATTCCGCTTTATGTGTTGGTTAGTTTAAATATTGCGGTATTTAGAACTACAAGGTTATGTCGGACGCCGGACACATTTGACACATCAAAATTGACAATTGACTATCATTTTAAACGCAGAATAACATGTTTGATCTTGACCAAGTTTCTGACATAATGACCTAGCGTATAAACAAAAAACAAATCAGCAACAAAACATATTTTAGTCCTTGATTAGGAATTTTAAAATTAAAGCTTTTAACGTTAGTTGTTGGTTTTTGTTATATTATTTTATGTTACCAGTATTATGTTATTTTAGCGTATTAAAGTGTAATTTTAAATGAAATGATATAAACAAACATATTAGTGAACTAAATACTACTGAAAACCTGTAAATTATTGTTCACGAGACACGAGTTAGCCTAGTGATTCAGTGAACCATTATAAATCACTTTGAATTAGCATTTACAAATTCGAAACGTGTCGTATGACCATTAACAATTCAAACACGACTGGGCATTACCAAATTATTTAGTTTAAATTACTAAATATTGTGTTAATATTATTGTCATATCGTAGTTTAAATGTATATGAAGGAGAACGTTTATAAATTAACACACTATAAATGTCACCTCCATTGCTTAGTGATTAGACAGATGGGCCCTTACTCTGTAACTTTCAATAACGATACTGACAGCGTTTCAGATTTTGCGACATCATTGCTACCGACATTGAGAGAACTACATCGAACGAACTACGGAGCACGGACGCTGGTGTATTTTTCAGGTTGGTTGGCATATGAATTATCTACTATCTAAAGGGAAATGTCATATTTTTTTTCAAGATATTAAGTAAATAAACCTAATATTCCAAAAACTACAATGA
This sequence comes from Pieris brassicae, assembly GCF_905147105.1. Classification (NCBI taxonomy): domain Eukaryota; kingdom Metazoa; phylum Arthropoda; class Insecta; order Lepidoptera; family Pieridae; genus Pieris; species Pieris brassicae. The sequence continues at coordinate 7,370,413 of NC_059665.1, read as the reverse complement.
ATTCAGAATGGAGCTGCGAAATAAGCGAATCTCAATACAATTTCGTCTATAGTGATCCGTCATCTTAATTAATTATACGTATAATTAATCACAGGGGCGTGGGTTCGGAACTAGGATAACATCACACCGAAGGAATTCATTTAATAACCCTTTATTATTCAGTATTTTACTCGCCAAACCTTATCAGATATAATCAACTTAATGGTTCTACTAGTGCTGATGGCGTATGCCTTAATTTATATTTACCAGATCCAAATTAGAAGACAAAATAAATGCTTAGTCTAAATTTGTATTTAAGTAATAACGGAAATAATTTTGTGTATTTTAGGACACTGTCAAGAAATAAAACAAATATTAAATATATGTTTTCATGAAGCAATTAAACGAGTAATTGTAATAATTCTAATTATTGTATAACTTTGTTATTTTCTGTTATAGTTCCAAAACTATTTTTAATAAAAAATAAAAATGTTTAGATAATTATTTCCAATTTTTGGGGCTTACTAAGGTATACTCGCGGTTTAGTTTATAAACGTACGATCAAGAATTATCATAATGTAACGTCACCGAGAAAAATATTAATACTCCAACAAGTATCTCCACGAGCTCTAAGACAAAGATTAAACTAAAGAATATTCTTCACTGATTTATTATGAAAAGACACTTGTTGCTAAGGGGACTAGAAAGGGGGAAAGGGGGATGAACAGACGGAGGATTTGCGGCGATGTCACGCGCGCTCTATCTACCCTTTTACGATGCATTATAGGATGTCCAGTATCAGTCATAGGTGTTAGCGGTTAAATCAAAAGTATAGCTAGCAATATGTTCTTAATATGTTGACAAAATCTTTAGAAATACATTTTCCTGTACTTTCTTATTCCTATTAAACAGATTAATGTTTCAATAGAATCGAGAAGTAAACCAGACCATATTTAATCTTTAAAAGAATTGCTAAAATATCATTTACTAAGCGATAACTATTTTAAATAAAGCAAGTTTTTAGCAGCTACTCATTTTCATACTATTTTATAGCATCTTTGTTTGATGTTACCGTAGGTAATGGTTTTATATCGGCTGTTTATCGAGCTATATTGTAGGTATTTCAAAGTCCAGTCCTCCGTGTTATCTCCTATAACTTACACCACCCAAACAATTGCTCGGATAGAAGATGGCACGCAATAAGTTAGAATTTTCCTAATAGTGTTCGGAGCGAGGCGACCGGGAGGGAAATGGTGCGAAAATGATGCCGACAATGTGTGAGATTCGTGATATCATCTTCGTAAATATACCTTTATAATTTACTATCTTAGTAGTGCAGGAACAAAGCGACTTTTTTTCATTCAAACTTATTTAAGGTTAAAGTTATGTACTTATATTTGCTTATTTGAAGCAAAACTAAACAATACTAACTTGAATAAAATCGTGTTACATTCGTCAGTCAGTCATCCCAAATCTGTCGAAAATATATCTAGTTGTAAGGAAACGGTTAAGTAGCGTTAACGGTGATGTGCGGGATTGGTGACCGCTGAATGGGGACAATTCGTGAGCTCCATTGAGACAGCAGGGCATGCTTCAGGGATCTGAATTTTCAGGTAGGTACCCTAAGCAATGCTTGAATTCCCATACAGTCTGGTCTATCCCAGCTCTAAATAAATAAAATATTTATTTAGTGCAATGTAGAAAAATATATTGAGAAAAACAACATTGTGTGTACTTAAGAAGCGTTAGCGTTACGCGTTACAAGTTATACTTCTTTGGTGTAACAAGATAAAAATGACACTAACAATAGAAAAAAGGTATTTGATACATAGAAAGAACTTTTATTATAACGCATAATGCGTTATAAGTAAGCAAGCTAATTGTGTATTATGTCATACTTTTGAATTCTCAAAGCCCCTTTACCCTACAAGAGAACCAACAAAAATTACTTAAATAAATTTCTCATTATGTTGAGATTTATTCGATTGAGAAACTCTTAGGAAGGACACTTCAAAAATTCAGGAAAAGGGTACAATCGTCGTCCGGGCGCTTGTTAAAACTTTTAAAATTATCGTCTTAAATGTTAGTTTAAATGCTTTGGGATTAATCCTTTAAATTTACTAAATATCGCTGAAAAGGTTTGGTTAAAAAGTATTAAACACGCGGAGTGAATTAAAACTTTATATATTTGAAACATTCATTTTATTTAGCCCGTTCTACTAAAACTGAGTAAATAACTACGAAATACTTGGGTGATTGCTTTATTTTTTAATAATTAAGTAACATTCAAACATTCACCAGTAGGTACTATAAAAAAGGTTATTTATTATTTGCGTATAGAAGATTTAGCTACACGTATTGTCTCAAACCATTCTTAAACACGAGTTATATTGGCAACTATGCCGATTTATCGCATCTTAAAAAGGCCTGAGCCGCCGGTCGTAATCTATAGCGCAGTATATCACAATAATGGAGCCGAAACACAGTGCGATTGGATTTAGCAAACTATCTGTCTATTGAATTTCATCTTTATTTATTGGGTTTGAGGAAAATGGCCCAAATGGCTTCTAAAGGCATGTCCGCTTCCGGTCGTGGGCCAAGATGGCGTCGCGACAATTTCCGGCCCTTGACCGCCATTATTAACTCACTTTGATTTTACGTTTAAATAGCTCTGATAAAAACTTTTTTGTCCCTCATCAAACATCATCACTTTAAAACAAAATATAATTAAAATAAGGGCACAAATATTTTAAACGATAACTTACGTCTCTGTATGAATTCAGAATTTAAATTTAAAAAAATTAGACATAGCAAACTAATATGCTTCCTAGTCTCAATTTTTGTTAATAAAATTGTACGTTTAAAATAATGTTTAAGTATTTCGTCGAAAAGTTAAAGTTGTGCAATTGTAACGATAATAAAGAAACATAAAAATATTTTTCTTAAACAATGACGTCTATTAGTGAATATTATTTTAAAATCCGTTGCGTAAATAAAAAGTTTTTAGTAAAGAGACAGCCGCCGGCTTTTAGTTCATATAAACATTATCACGAATTAACTATTAAACTCAACAGTAGTTTCTTGACATAATCAAAATGCTTTATCACTTAAAGGGTTACTGGTATATGATTTCAGAATGAGCACAAATAATTCATAAGGGTATCCATCAGCTCGGGTCATTACCACTCACAATGACGTATCATGTTATCAATCTTCTACCCCTTGATCAAAGTAATATACCATAACTGAGCTTATTTGAACCAGGAACTGCCTTTGTTATGATTTGTTGATTCAGCCTGTTGTATTTAACCAGAGGTTTACTTGCAGTAGTCTAGAATTATATTGCATGGATAAAACGGTCGAATACTTGTTATATATACATTCAAGGCCAGCCAAGGGAGCTTAGAATTTTAGTCAAGTCGACAACATAGAAAGTTTCGTTAGTTATATTTAAATCTTATATATGCTTTACTTGAAAATATCACCCTAGTCAATATAACATAACTCGTGAATATTTTAGTTCTGGCTTACCAAACTTCAACTTCAACGTCAATTTATCAAACTTCTCGGTTATTCGGGTTATATTTGTTTTATTTTATGTTTAGTGTTTTCAAGTAAGAAACAAAAGAATCCAGAAACATAGACTATATGTACGGCGGTATAAGATGTGATCATCAAAGTAACATTCGTTAAGGATCGTTGGTTATCTAAAACAAAATAACGAGACCCTTAATCGACGTTTAGTTAAGAGTATGGTATTGTTATATGACTTAGGAAGAAATTAGACGAATCACCGAATAGTATAACTTACGAACTATTTCATTCACAGTATTCAAACTTAATAGTCACACACGTAAATATATAGCCCAAACGTTTTGTTTGAAGAAAAATGGAGAACAAAGAATTCACAACTCAGGTGACCTATTTTAACCTTTTCCCAATTCCTATATCAAATAGCAAACAATTTAAATAAGAGCCGACAATAAATCGTAACAGAATCTTTGGGCAGTGTTGCCTTCAGTATAATCAATATTCTCCCTAAAAATCGGGAAACGGGATCCATCAGAATCGGACAGATAACACGGGCATACGTCAAGGTGGGCACCTCATGTTAATGCATTTTGTGTTACCGTGATTTATTTAAGAGGAAATTGTTTTGCGCTTGTATAAAAATATCGTTTTATGTAAAGCAATCAGAGTAGTTGATGTTTTCGGTTCGGAAGTCTCCTTAACAAAATACACAAATAAAAATATTTTCCGTAAATTTGATTTAGCAAATGGAACGTCAAAGTTAAATATAGAGTAATATTTAGGAAACACAACTTCGTTATTCTAAGATGAATCAGTGAACTAAAGAAAATCGGTTTTAAATAGAATAAAATTTAATAACACATAAACGATTTTATTAAGTTAACATCAGTTTGAACGCGCTACTCGCAAAATATCTTTCATTTGTTAAAATAAAATTATGTGAGAAACAATATAGTGAACGAGGTTTATTTATTCGCCATTCAACTTCATACAAAATGATACTGTCTGAAATAAATTTAGTAATTTCTTAAGAGAAAGTATGGACGTCTATGGAGCATTTGCGTTTATGGACGAGATGATTCCAGTATCATAATCTTATTAGAATTGATTAAATGTTATTTATTTAGAATATACTTACATGTTTGGTAAATACCTACATTGAGGTTAAAATAAACATTCAAAATTGAAATCCATCCTAATATTAAAGTATACATACGGTAAAGCTTTGAACACATCAATTTTTTTACATTAAAGAGTCGTACTAAGCTCTACCTTCAAAATGACGTCATATGGTAGATTTTATATAGTTCATTCCAACGTTACGGTAGGAAGAGCCGAATCAGTCTTAACTATTTTTTTTTTAATTGCGACGCAGTGGCTACAGTATATGTATATAGCTGGATCCAGTTACTTGCCCGATAACAACGACCAGTGACGTAATAAAATTAGTCCCGGCGGGGGTCGTAAGAAGCCTGATTTGCGTAATCAAAGAGCGTCTAATCGGATTTGCTGCGATTCACCCTTATGTTTACATTTTACTCACTTCCTTTGTCGATGTTAATGGATATATTAATTTTATTTCTGTAACAAATATAACGAAACAAAACGCAAAACTAAGATCAATAAGATGCTCTTTAAGTCCTAGTGGGTCATCAAATTAGCTATTTCTCAAGTTAAGTTCGTAAACTTTGAGAAAAATTTATTCAATACCAACCCTAGCGTAGGAAGATTAAAATTGAGAAACCTTTTGTCGGATTAAAAGAACCAAACTTTTTATGAGTCAAAGGAAATAATAGATAAAATTTAAATTTAATTTAAATTAGATACACTTTAAAGTATAAAACGGTTACGATAAATTTAAAAATAATCAAACGTCAAAAAGGCTCGTACCTAAAAAGCGTAGAATCTAATCAATATGAGAATGGCACTCATTCCCGCGATAATTTCGCTTCCGACAAGATGGCCGCCGCAATTTCCGCACCACACTTGAAGCGCGTGCATTTGACGTGATAATTGGCCTTTTCTCTTGATATTCATATCTTATTTCCCAGTTATTTGTACTCAATCGTCCACTGTTTGATATTGGGGGCTTGCCTGTGATTTTTTGTAGACAATGGAAGGTTAAAGGGTTGATATCTCGTGGTTCACTAAATTAGTATAATTTTATTAAAACTAATAAATACTAGAAATAAGCATTTCTTTGAGATACCAGCTATTACAAAAATACTAAAGAATTGCTGGCTTTCAGTTTATCTATAAAATACAATACAAGAGTAATTAAAACAAAACTAATGGCCAAAACACTTTTTAACTCTTGCGTCATATCGAAAAAGAATTGCTTACTTCAGTATAGTGACAATATTAATATTGACTTCTTCTAAAGACAACATTCGTTATATTTATCAACGGTAACTTTAAATCATGAAAATGTATTGTGAATGAATCTTTTGTGGCGAGGTTAAGCGATTGAGATTTGAAAAAGTATTTTTGTCGTAGTCTGTGGACCCACAGCGAGCAAGATTAATTTGCGTCGCGCCGAGAAAATTAAAAACTGCTCGGATTATAGATCCCAGCCTGCAATCCGATTACAGGATATCTTGATATAGCTACGCTCTTCAGATTACATAAAATACTATTAAATACCGCAATCTAGACTATTATCCTAATATCAAAATAATTCATAAGTAATTAGATACAAACTCAATTAATTAATTTTTTTTTAAATCTATCTTACCATCTCAGAGAGTTTACGTGGGTGATATAGATAACTTTATGTAAAATTGAATGCAGGCTGTCTGTTTATACTACTTATTACTCATAAATTGACAGTTTTTTTCTTCCTCTACCCCGAAAATCTATTCAAAGGCAAGTTCAGAGAGTTCCAGAGACACAACTTCGCTCACTACAGTGAGCTTCCGTCCTGCCCTTCAGGCGATTGACCACCCCGCGACGGCCCAAGCCGAGGTTCGAGTCTCACAGGAGACGCCCTTGCGCTAGCCGCGGGAAAACAAGCCATTCTGGCCGAGCTACGCTCGCCAAAACAGCCCGAGCTGAGCTGTAAAGGCCCTTAAGGCCAACAGCGAGATTCCATTAAAAAAAAAAAAAAAAAACAATCCAGAGACACAGAAGCGAATAGTAGTATCGAAGCGGTTTACCGAAGCGAGTTATCTCTCGCGGGCAGCTGTGCGATTATTTGTCGCTAGGACAGTCTGATTATAATAGTGTATTGACAATATTACATAATATTGTCAATATTAATAAAATTCAGATGCAAGAGCATATAAGACCTATTTATAAATTTAAAAAAGTCTATCTTATTTGCAACCCCTCCAATTGATCTGCGAAAGTCATATAAAAGAAATTATTTCACATAAGTACAAAAACATTTACGAGAGTCTGAATTCTAAAGCAAAAACATTCAGCATAGATGTCGCTAGTATTTTTCCAGTATCTTTACAAAGAGGTTTTTATGTGCCCGTAACCACGGTAACTGCTAAATTGTCTGTGAAATGAAAATCGTTTTCAATTGGCTTCTGTGAACCGTTAAGCCTTCGTGTTTCCACACTTGTGTCAATCTAATTTTTTTAGTGCAATTTCGATTTACACGATAAACTGCCTTTAGTAACTAACATTTTTACGAACTTTATCTTTACGATATTATCATTCAATCATTTATGCTTCATAATTAAAAAGATCGATTTAATAAATTAATTATTTTATAGTAATATAAGTGTTTGGTCAACTGTTTACGAGTCTACCCTGTGGTTTACTAGTCAAAAGCTGTGTCAATTATAATTGAATATTAAGAAGGAAAATTTGTCCACAAATAAATAGCGTAATAGAAATATCAGTTTAAGCAACCCTGGCGGGACGCGTGAGTATGTCTGGGCTACGTGACGGACTTTCAGCCAACCCGGCTCCGACTTGCAAATATTTCGCGCACTTTGAGGACGTAGACTATGATTTAGAACCTATTACTAGATAGAATATCTAGCATAAAGGATAAGGATAAAGTATAATAATATCGAACGGAACATAAATTTCAATGGAGGCTTTATAATTATCATACATATATAATTCTACATATAAAAAAGTACCTTACCCTAAATTCTATTCTCCCGATTTAGTGTAAACATTTAATAATATAATTTGATAAATAAAGTATTGTCAATAGAGTATTCTTTGATTTTAGAGAACATGTATTTAACTTAAATGTCTTAATTTTTAACAAAATATTTCACAATATTTATTATAATTCTGGAGAATAAATTTACTTAGTTTCACTTAATTTAGTATATATAAAGCATCCCCGACACTAATAGTGAGGCTAAGTTTTTGTTTTTTTTCTTTATTTTACAAAATAATATAATATAATCACACTGTGTGTACAATGTAACATACATTAGAAAACCGTTGTGGTTTGTATTAATGTAACCATAGCAGTCTTGTTTAGCAACGTGACAAATGCATATAAAACAAATTTGATAAGTTATCCGCCAATTTATATGTGCAGCTAATTCTTTTAAAAAATTGTCATTTACTTAAATGTATCCTATTTTTTTTCGTTTCGAATGTATACATCCTAAATTACAATCCTTACGTGACACCTAAAAGGAACGCAAAGACAGTTTTTCTAAATTCGTTTGACTTCAACATAATACGTGTATAAAAACCAACTGAGCCGTAAAGAAAACGTAAAGTACATTTGACGTGAGGGAACAAAAGGCATAAACGCTCTAAATCGAATAACCCACTTTCTTATTTAATACCCTTATTGTTCTAGAGGTCCCTCTCGATATTGACGCTGTGGTATGCGGCAGGTCCCAATATGGCGTCGGCAAATATCACACCCCCCTCAGCAATGTCGGGAATTTGTGGGCTCGCTTTTAACTGGGACGTGCCTTGCCTCACGATACGCTTCGGCGACGCTTCATAAAATAAATGGACTTGAAGAATTCATGTACCACCCTTTGTGCTTATTTAATGTTGTTCTTAATTATTATATGTTTGATAAATGAATAATATATTTCTTTGCTTAATATAAATACGCTGACTAATTTCCATATACTTTTATACAATAAAGATACACTTAAAATTTAAATGAAATAGTTTGTGTTGTCCACACTAATATCATGTTGTTATAATACTACAAAAACATCCTTCGATGTTTTTAAATCGCTTAAAACAATCTGGAGATTTTCGATAAATACGTTATTATGGTTGTTATAGACTAATTCTATTCTGATTCGAGCAATATTCCAGTGGTATTTAGTTAACGCATTATCGTATTTATCAGAATTTGCAATATGTATTTGAGTGTAGGACTGAGACATTGTTTACATAGCTTATTGTAGTCATTAACTAATTGATGTAATTTGTGTATAATTAATGGTCCGTTATTTGGAAATCAGGGTACAGACAGGTTTGACTAGAGCTAACTTTACCCAACAGAGGGTACTATAAATCCATATTGTTATTCGTAAGCAAACTATTTTCACACTTATACAAACTATATATGGTTGTTTTTTGTTTGCTCGCATTTTTGGTTAAAATTACGAACAGTGTGGTCTATTACCTCCAAGTCAGAGTCACTTTGTCTTTTTCATTCATCCGCATAAGTTGGTCGTGCTAAAACATTTATTTAGTTTTTGCACTTAATGAATATGTCTATCTGTAAAAGAGATTGTGTTAACGTTGATGAAGTATACCAATTGGTAAGTTCTTTATTATATGAATTATTACGTATTTTTAAGCAAGTGGTAATTAATAAATAACATTCTTTATTTAATAAGAAAAAACAGAGTGTTGACTTTTTGTAGAGTATAACTAAAGATGAGTTAAAGTATTTATTTAAAAATAAACACTGGTACTCCCTTGTAGATCTGGGCTATCGATCTTTTTTTTTTAATAGACAAGTTGGTGCCTTATGCACCTGACACACTCCGTAGATTTTTAGTTCTAAGGTGGCGTATCTTAAGTTTCCTCGCTATTTTATCCTTCAGTGTACGAGCGAGTGTTAAATCCTTACCGAGAAAGAATAATTTATTGGTGCACAGCAGGTATTCGACCGCACGACAGGGTTGAGAGCTGCACGCTCACCGCTAGGCCAACACTGCTTTTGCGTTGTAAACTATATAAATAATCGTTAAAAAATAATTTCAGAACGTAAATATGCAGAATAAGAAGAAAGAACTACTTAGAATGTTGGATGAATATGAGCTGGAGCAGTGCATTGTGTGCTACCGGCTCAGATGTTCCTGCCATTCTAAATACCAACCGATCCAACATATAAGGCCGACTAAAGAGGACCACCAGGCATGGATAATGGCCAGTACTCGTAAAGAAGAAGCCGACAAAGAAAAAAAGGTTCTGCAAGTGAAGCAGAACCTTGTCAATAGCAACAGCTGTAGTGAAGCGGCTATAGATGCCTTTTTTAAAGCGTTCAAAATGTCTTCCAATACATCTGTGACATACCTGTCGAATAAACTCGCGGAGGCATACTCCCAAATAAAGAAAAAACAAGAATATCGTTACTTCTAATTTCATAGAAGGCATTACGATCGTTAATATAAATTGTTGGCTAGTGTGACGGACTGTGATAATGTGATACTTGATACTGGGAATTGTAGTAATAGGAAATAATAAAGCTATTAGCTATTTATAAGAGGTAAGTATTGATTAACTTTGTTTATAAAGTGTGCCGTTTTAAATCTGTATGAAGACTAAGAAAGCGCGGATACTATATTGCGGCTATTTTAATAAGGTGAACGGTTATTAAAATACATTGACTGAATAATTTCTTCAATGATGTCATAATGAATAACGAAAAAAAATTGAATTTTATTTTATGTATGTCTAGACAATATAGCTTTTTCACAGTGATTTATTTGTATAAATATATATTTTATAGTATCCGACAAAGTGTTTATCGCTATATTTGAGGAATATTGTCTAGTTTTTTTACTTCTTGTTATTTTTATAAGAAACTCATGAGTTCAAAATGATGGGTGATTGTAATTATCTAATTGAAATCTTTTTTTATAATACGTGAGTATTTAGTAATATATATTTTATGACTTTTGATAATTTACAAATTATATACAACTATATATATAGAAAAATCTTTTAATAAAAATATTACTATTTGTGAATCTTTTAAAGTCATAGGATAGTACATAAATAGAAATGAACGAGAATATCATTTAAAACCAACTTTAAAAAAAATTAACAACAAAATGTTTTAATAGCAAAAGGGTGTTTGCATATGGTACAACAATAGATTATAAAATGAAAGAATATTAGACAACGAGACGTTATGTACAAAGTTGGTTGTATTTACTTGTAATTTTTGTAATAAACGGGTATGAAAATTTGTGTTATTTATTGACTACATTAATCCCTACCTATATTTAAATATATTGAAAAGTCATTCGACCTTTTCACGCTAAGCTTTAATTATTCCGATTATATTTAATTCATTTCTGCTTTAAATAGAGATTGATTCATTATCTTATATAAAGTAGTAATGAATTAAGTATAATCTTGTTAGAAATTTGCACATAGTTGCACTTTTCTTTTCTTCATTTAATAATAAGACTTATTTCAAAAAAAAATAAATTCCTGGCATGTGAAAAATATAATAATATAATCTTTTATTTATTTACAGGCCATGCATGGCCAAATTCTAAACTAAAAGTAACATAAAACTAAAATAAAATACATACAATGCTATTTACAAAATTGGCAGTAAACCTCCTGCCTCCTCTAATCTTTTCCAAGTATATTTTTAAGTCACAGTATATTACCCCCATAGGCTTCATAAATAGGTCGGTGAAGAGTCGAGAAACCCATTTAGTACCGAGAGTAACCGAGGAATGGGCGCTTGTTGACGCTTGACAGTGCGAGCCGAACGCACAGCAAAAAGGTTATGTTTCCGACAGCAGTAATAATTGTCCGGAACGTACAGTCTCATGATCTCTCCCAGCAATTATGCGCTTTCCGTCTAGTTTTTAATTACCATTAAACCAAATTTAATTATAGCTAAATCTATGAAGTTCTAATGAATAGTACCCTAAAACCCCCATCAAGAACTTAGTAGGGTAGAGGTAAGGAAATTTTTTTTATCTTATGTCAATGGTCCGCAAATCAAGTGCGAGTTGTGTAGTAGATAAAACAAGACTGAAGTCTGAATTATAATGGAAACGTAAGAAGGGCTCCCAAAATTGTAACAAATTGCTTGGCACGAAAAAGATGTATCAACAGCAAACTATAAATCGAAACTTATTAACATAACGAAATAGTTAACTAAACTTTTATACTACCACTTATGCCTCTTAATATTTTTAACATAAGCCAAAACACGAGAAGTTATTCCTAAATCGACTTGTAAACAAAGGAATACTTTAAAATCGCAACCCGACACATACGGGTTCTTTCATTCAAAATAATTCGCAGAAGGAAACCATCTTTCATAAAACTTGTAAGACTTTAAATTCAAATCCGCTCTGAAGCATTGTTTGAAAGATATTTTTAAATTCTTTTTAACTAAAACAATGGAGATTATTTATTTGAAACTGCACCCAAAGGCACCAGCTGTAAGTTTTGTTTCAAATAGAAATAGGACCTGAGATTAATCCGTATTTATACCTAGCCCAGCCATAAGTTCTGTTAGAAATGAAAATGCATTTTTCTAAATGAACTAATGGAATATTGTTCAAATTTATACCTACACTAGAAGCCCGTCCCGGCTTCGCACGGGGTAGACAATTATTTATTTTTGGAAATTTGGATATAAAACACTTTTTTTCACAAATATTTTTATTTATTAAAAAGATATTATTTATTAATAAATAATATATGTTAAAAAAATCCCACAGTTATATTTGACTGTAAGTCTATTTATGTTCAATTTCTTTGATGGTTTAAGTGGCGGGCACTTAAATAAGTAATATTTACATAGGATATTAAATACATTTTACTATGGTTTTTTTTAAGTAATTAGAATAAAAGCAGAGTCGAATAAAATATATACAGTCTAAATTAAACATTGACATCTTTCAACTAAAAATGTATCTACCTATACATCTAGGTATTTCAAAGAAATTTTTGTTCGTGTCGATAGAAACTTGCCTATCATTATTTAGTATTTTCCATACAATTTTTTTTTTGATTGGTTTTGTTGTTGCCCGGCGCGCTTTTCAGACTGCATCGCGAACAACGGCCACGGCGCTATGGCGGTTTTGTTTACTGTTTGAATTTTTTAATTCGTAATATCTTTTGAATGGAAAGTCCAATTTAAATAATTTAAAAATTATTTTATAGGTAGTTAAATGGTCTTGACCATAAAATAATTTATTTGGATAAGGATTAATATAAACACATAAATAGCATGGTTTGAATTTTGTTAGCATTTTGTTGTTGTTGTAGTAACATAACTACAATAGTTGGACATATGCTACCGCGGAGTTTTTTGTAGACATTATGATGTTCTTCAATATTGTTGTACATTATTTTTTTCTATCGCTAATAGTTTCGGCAGCGCATTCGACGAAAGACATTTTAAGACTCATTTTTCTACACCTTCGGTTACATTGTTCCAATTTTACTAAGGATCCCAAATTTTTTTCAAAATGAAATGTAGCCTATGTCAAATTGGCAGAATGTAGCATTCTATTGGTGAAAGAATTTTTTTAAATCGGCCTAGTACTTTTTGAGCCTATTCATTACAAACATACAAAAATTGGTACAAATCTTTCCTCTTTATAATATTAGTGTAGATATTTATTAGTCTCCTCAAAAAAAAAATCTATTTGAAATGGTCACCTTTGGCTTTTATACGGGCCTTTAATCTGTTTGGCCACGAATCTATGGATTTACGCACTGTTTCCAAGAAATTTCACCACTGCTTGCTCCAAAGATTTTTTGAGAGGCTCAATGTTGCCGTGTTGTTAAGAGCGGGCTTCTAAACTAGCCATAATTTGAAGTCTAAAGGGTTGAGGTCTGGGCTAATTGAAGGCCAGTCTACAGCTATAATATGCTTCATACCCGCTTTGTGCAAGGCGATCACTGAATACCTATTTTCTATAACACCCCATCCCATATTATAATTTGATAATGAACACGGAACCGAAAGAAGTTTTTTAAATAATACCTATACTTGTTCCAAATTTAAAATATGTAATTGAAAAGTTGAAAAAAAGAAAAGATTTTATGTAACAGTATTTATGGCCAGACTAGTTATACATAGATAATCAATTAATGTTTTATCTTAATAAACATTTGAACAAAAGACACAGTAATAAGATTTATTATTTTGGGTTGGTAATTATTAACAATAGAGAGTTAATGTAAATCATAGACCTACATATTCATGACTATGCTATACCCTACATATTCATGTATATGAAATACAATATATATGTAAAACATGTTACATTGTATTTTACGTACGAACTGGGATCTTCTCACTTCATCAGAAGCCTGCGATCTATGTTCTTATTTTGAAATTCTATAATTTCATGATTAGTAGTCACTGTCAAATCTCATTTGCTCAACAGTACATGTTTCATATTAATATAGGTACCTAATTATATTCCCGGATTAGAATATATGTATTCTCTATTGAAAATGATCTGAACCAATCCAATAATGGATCAGCCTAATTCGGTAACATAGAAATAAATTCTAATAAATAATAAATAAAGTTAATTCTGTGGGAAAGTAAATGTAAAAATTAATATAAAAAGACTAAGCCAGATTTATTTTTGTATGACAAGAGTTCGGCCGACATCAAACTATTATTACTATAGACGGGGATCGAAGCCAGGATTCGTACTGTATTGCTCCTGAGAAATATTTTACGTGACAAAAGCTATGTTAAATGGCGAATATTTTAAATTACAAACAATTTTTTTAATAATTGTTTGTAAATAATACATGTATCCTTACACTTTCAAGTTTTTTTAAAGTAATAATGACGAAGACTGTAGTGGCTCTTATTTAACAGTCAAAGTCAAGGTGACAAATACTCCAACTTTTTGACAGCCCTTTGATGTTTCTGAAGATGACAGATACCTTGTTTTATTTAAAAATCTAAGTAAAAACCTAAGCTGTTGTCTGTGTAGACTCCCGTTATTCGAATCTCGTGTGTTAGTAGATACTCGCCAGTCAACAGTTAATTGTCGAACTCGATCATCAATTGGATTTAGTCAGTTTGCATCGACCAGGCATACGAAGTGCACGCATTACGGTATTTATGAAGATGGCGGCCATCACATCTACACCAATAAACAGAATTACTCGCGACAATTTAACAGTGCTCATCAGGAATAACAGGTTGAACGAGTCCTTTGAATTTGCTTCGGATACTGATAAGGTAACTATATTTGGAGTGACATTTGTGATACGCTAGACTTTTAAACAGTGTCTCCGTACGTATATTAACAACTAAATTAATGTAATATTCTCGTGCCATAGTAAGCTATGAGTGTGT
The DNA here is from genome assembly GCF_905147105.1 of Pieris brassicae. Classification (NCBI taxonomy): domain Eukaryota; kingdom Metazoa; phylum Arthropoda; class Insecta; order Lepidoptera; family Pieridae; genus Pieris; species Pieris brassicae. Next base: position 7,355,412 of record NC_059665.1, on the reverse strand, counting down.
GAAAGATATACAGTTAAAATTGTATTATTTTTTATAAGAAAACCTTTGTGTGCAAACTTTGCCTAAACTGTTAAACGTTCTAAAAATTATAATTAGTAAATTAAATTAACAAGATAAAAGGTACAAAGGCATTTATACCTATGTTAATTAGGGGATGATAATTAAACCATATATTACATAAAGTACGGTTTGAATAATTTACATATATATACAGTCAAACCCGTTTACGACATCGTTTCGTAATATTGACCAAAATCAAAGGTCCAGACTGAATTCTATTGTATTAGATACTTAATTACAACGTCATCGGCTGTTACGACTATCGGTTTTTACAACCAAATATGAGTAGTCCCTTTGATGTCGTAACAAATTTTGACCGTAATTATCAATTTTACAAAATATCTTATAATCGGTTTTCGTTTGGATGTAAGGAATTCATAGAAATTGAAAGTAGCAGGTACTTCTAAAATAATACAAAGAAGCAGGTAGATGGCGAACGGATGTTTTGATCCTTTTTGTCCCCACTCAAAACCGTGCGTCTTTTCTATCTTACAATGAGTTTATTATTCTGCGAAGTTTCATTATAAGTCAATTTGTTGTTGGATTCATATTTACGCGTGAGCATTTAAATAAACCTAATTTTATAAAAAGACTAATTTATAACTGGACGTTTCTAATGAATAATCAGTTGTGATCATCGAGTTATTTTTTACTTTTCAAAGTACTTTACAGCTAAGTTATATACGTAATACTGAATTCCTTGCCGTAATTATGGTATAATTAATATTATTTGTATTGCTATAGTTTTTTATATTGGTCATAAGTTGGAAATAACAAAAACATAATTCGATTGTTAGATTGATGACTCGAAAAAACTTCCTTAATAACTTAGTGGCGTCTAAAGTATTATTTCAAGTATGAAGCTCACTATTCAGGTCACGAATAGTTCATGAACTCTCTTAGAATATTTTCTTCAAAGTTTTTCTGCGTTGTAAATACTTTCGTTTAAATCTATCTATTTGACACAAATAATTAAGCACCTGAAAATCTTTGTCAGGAACTGGCTGGTTAGGTTATAGTTAGATTAATTAGTAAAAACATCTAGTGTTTTTATTTAATTTTGTTATATATGGATTACATTAAAATAATCGCAGCATTATTGACGCGGATCAAAGATATACTCGTAAATTAAAAATAATAATTTAATTTATGTAGGATTTAAGTCCATTACAAATACAAGTTTTTTTTTATATTTTCAGATGGAAACTGATTCTCCTGTCCGAACACCTCTAAATCTAAAGCCGATAAGCAAAAAGCTGTTCCATTCACCAGTCGAGGACATTAGTCCACAGAGACTAGAGTTTGCTTCTGGGAACGAGCGAAGAAAGCAGCTAAAACGAAAATTAAGAAGAAGAAGCCTTATCCCGGATGATGAAGTGAAAATCAAGATGGCGTACGTTGAGGAATGCAATAGAGAGGGCTATAGCCCAGAACCGTACGGAGGAATGAGAAAGAGGGTGTTGATCAGTTTGTTTCACAATAAAGAGTATAGTATGGATTGCTGTGATTAGTATAAATATAATAATAATTCTAATTGATCTAATAATTAAATAGTTATGTTATTATAACTTCAATTATATGTACAACACGATCAAAAAAATATATAAAAGAAGAGAAATAATTACTGTCTTCCAGATTAAATTTAATTATAAGTACCGAATCTATAATAGATTAGTTTTAAGGAAAGTATATTTAAGGTAATATTAAGATCCACTTCGATTGGTTTATGAAATAATACGAGTATATTGCAATAGAGGAGAACGACGAGACTGTAAAGAAATAATTAGATTAAAATGTAATGAAATGAATAAATACAAGTGTAAAGTTTTAGTTTTATTGAGATGTCCTTATATGTTCTTGAGATGTGGATATATCAACACTACGGCATATATTTCATACACAATATAAGATTATTATTTAAAATTAGTTAAAGATTTTGTATTCTATTGCGTAATACTCCATTGGGAGATTACCAGACAACTTAGACTAGTAATAAATTGTCGTTCTTACAATATTGTATACAGTGAGCAGGTATTATTAATAACAATAACAATTTTCAACGGGAAACGCTTACAAGTAAACCCACGGGGAAATCAGCGCTTAAGCGGTTTTTATTCATTAGTCGCGTCCGCAAGAGACATTTATCTGTGTCTGCTATCTGGGGTGTGTCTCCAGAGACTATATATATTTGCTATATATATATGCTATTATATTTTGTACAACAATAAACACAATTTTAATAGATCTTAAGATGATGATCATCTTTGTATCAAGATTTATAAATACACTTGCTCCTTTCCGCGACTCCAAGTAAACGAAAACTTCAAAGTACAACTTAACACTAGATATTTCCTTGCAAGTTATAATAAGTAATTTTTTTTTGTGTATTTAAGGTAACATACAGAGGCACTGCACTATGCATTAGTGAGCATAACACAGATTAGGGTAAAAAACAGCCGTCACCGGTTAAGGCGAGAACCTTTACTTCGCACTTCGCTCACTCCAGTGAGCTTCCGTCCTGCCCTTCAGACGATTGACCCCGCGACGGCCCAAGCCGAGGTTCGAGTCTCACAGGAGACGCCTTTGCTATAGCCGTGGGATAAAACGCCATTCAGGCCGAGCTATGCTCGCTAAAACAGTCGGAGCTGAGCTGTAAAGGCCCTTAAGGCCAACAGCGAGATTCCATTAAAATAAAACATACATTCAAAAACATAAAAGGTAATATTAAAAAATATTTTTCCAGCAAAAGGTATGTATAGAAAAACAGTTACATAAACTATAGTTTAGGAATTTGATGTTAAGACGATATCACAATACAGCGTATAACATATATTGGCCAAATAAGCATTTCTCACGATCTTACGACAATCGCTAGGTGTCACTCTTTCTAATACGTTTTATATTCTTATAAATGAAGGAGAGGTTGTAATATAAAACGCTACTTCATTGTGTTGGGAATAAATAGTATTGTTTACCTATGTTCCTATTATTTGTCTTCCAGATTTAAAGCTACCTATAGCCTATAGCTACACAGGTATATAAAACGTTAATGATTTTTTTGGCAACGGAAACGGTTATACTAAAGATTCAGTCGTTATATATAGGAGTCTAACACCTGAAGCCGGATTCATTTATTGATAACGCTGTTATTGGATGTGTTAGGTAGTTAATGAAATAAATAAATTTTCTTATTCACAGTTTGTAAAGCATTCTTTTCCAAAATTTCGCAATAACTTATCATGTGTATCTCTGTTACATCACATTGTTACTCGTATAGTTTGTAAGAATTCAAGCGTGCTGTTTACCTGTTGATGGGATTTTATTGTTACTTTTGTGTTTTCTGTCTTAATGACGTCGGAAACCCATTTTTAAATAAATTAATAGACATTTAATAAAACAGTGGCGCAATAATTTACGTAAACGTATTTACGTTTATGCTTCCCAATATTATTTTGTTATAGGCAAGTAGGTGACAAGAATTCCGTGCTTAACACTTGCCATAGATTGATGAATTTAAGTTATTACACATTATATTACCAACAAACCAGCAATGTTGATTGTGCGCAAAAAATAATTTATTAGCACATCCGGAAATTGAACGCGAATTTAGCGTCTAGGTATTCTTATGCGAGCATACCATTGAGTAAAGATTTGAATGAGATCCTCATAGATTTATTATATAAAGCTAAAAAGATATTTCTATGCTACTTGAATTCAGTCGAAGACTAGTCGGGAACAACATTTGATGTGCTGAAATACGTTATTTATCTACCAATAGATTTAATCGACAAACAACTCCTGCCGCAGATACCTGCTTATAAAAGCGGCGATTTGACAAGAAACATTTTAACTTTCTAACAATGCCTTGATATTAATATATTTTTCAAATACACACCTTTAACTGCGCTTAACTTGTTGCCAACCATCTGCTTTGCTACGAACGCCGCCATCTTGTTGTTTGTTTGTGATTAATTTATCTGAAACAAATTTAAAATAAAAATCATTAACTTGCTTATGAGAATTTCTTCATCTTTCTGAAAACAATGATCATATTCTTCTCATAATTTATTGACAGTAAACGTTAGTTATCGATGAAAAATTTAGAGCTAATTTAATTTAAATTTATTACCGGCAGATCGTTATTAAAATCGTTTTTATAAAACAAAGTCATTTTTTCTGTGTAATGTTATATTCCCTAGGGACATTTTATTTAATTAGTAGTAATTAAATACTTTTAGTCGTTAAAAGCGTCCATTTTGAAGTCCATAACAATCATAAAAGAAAGTAATTTTATGAAGAAGCCATTAATTTTAAACAGCATCTTACAATGAATCATTTTATCCGTGGATCATTAAAAATTGACAAAGTAGAGTGTGATGGCCATTATGCCAAATTAACGCAACTTTAAGATTTCAAATCGTTTAAATTGCGAAGGATTTTTACTTTTAATCGTTTACTTAAGCGGAGATGTTATGTAAGTCAACTTTACAATTTCATGTAATAGTGTCCATGTATAGTTAAAAACAATATTTAAAACAAATTAATTTTAATTAAATATTTTCTTAAAATATGCTAATAATTTAATATCTACGAACCCTATAGGTATGAACTATTCGAAACCAACAGAGTTCAATTTTTATACAAGACTTTATATAATTATCAGACGCAAGATTATAAGCAAAGTTCAATATCATGTTTGCCAATTAAATAAGATATTATTGAGAATGGGTATAAAAGAAAACCTGCCATCTAGCGGATCTTGTAAAAACTACAATGTTCCGTTTAAGATCCTGAAGGTACGACATTTTACTTAGATCACTAGATGGCGCTTTAATAAGTTGCTGGAAACCGGGAGTAGTCATATTACATTGTTAGATAAAACAAACTAGGTATCTTTATAAACTGGATTATTACTGAAACTAACTAATAATTTGGATAGGTAAAGATATAGTAAAATAAAAATACTAATGTGACTCGGATACCAATAATTATTAATTTTAGAGAAAATAAATAATGCTTTTAAAAATAACACTTTATTTCCATAAAATAAATTTCATCAAGTTATTTAAAGTACATTTAATACCGCTAAAATAGTAACTTAGATTAAAATCTTTCCACCACTTCAGAATTTGAAATTTGTGTTTTGGGTCTATTATTAGATTTTTTAAAAGATTATTATACCTTGTCGAACTTAAATTTTACACAATGTAGGCTATATACGCTTAACCCTAACAAAAATACTGAAATTCCAAAATTCCCATAATCCACAGTTAAGCGAAAAGTTCAACAAATTCAGTTCGATATTTACGTACGGATAAAACAGTTTTTGCTCATTTGTAAACTCCACATATCATAGGATTTGTCCCAAACTTCGTACATTTTATTCCAACGTTGATAAATATGCGCCACTATTGTGCTCAAACAAATGAGGACATTTAAAATTGCGGACATATTTTTAAAAGTAACGATTCTAACTGTAAAATTACTCGTGAACTTGTTTTGATTCTTACTAAATATTTGCATTTCAATAGCGGAACTAATGTTTATGTAGTTAAATGTATAACGTCTCAATAGGACATCGGCCAGACCTATTTGAGTAGATTTCAGTAATTCCTTTTTTATAGGCAATAGATGCCATCGTCTACTATTATTACTAGGTTGATGCCTTCTATATCTTCTTATCTAATAGAAATACTTGAAGTGGGGTGTTTTTACTGTGCTGTAGAAGAGTTGTAGATTGGAGGAATTCAGGAGGTAACATAAGGCCATAAGAAATAAAGAAATCATGTATAACAGAAAGAATAGTTTGTCGAAGAGATTTCTACAAGAGTTTTCGCAATAACTACAGTATTAAATAACTAACAAGCGTTACTAAGGGCTTATTATATATGAAAGAGAAATAATTTTGCCGTGAATAGAAAAATTAACCTCTGTCATCCGCATCGTATACCACAACTAAAACAGGCCGAAATGCAGATCATTGGAATGTATATATTGTAATATGATCATGTTTCTTAATGTAATTCATCGCTTACATGTGTAAAATAACTGCATTATCTTTAACACATTTACGATTCTAAGTTGCGTGTATAAGTTATACCAAAGACGTATTTAAACCGTAACGTTCTCTTAAGAACTGTTTTAGTATTGACTTGGTCTAACTATCGCTAATATTTCGTAGTCCGATAAGACCCGGGTCAATTCTGGGTCAAATTTACGAGAGCCGTGCGTTTTACTACCCTTCCTACCCGGATGTGGTACGCCCGGATATAGCCGGCTCATTCTGGTCGTACAATAAACTCCGCACGGTTTTGTCAGATTAAAGCTACGGTTATGGTTATAAATTTGGAAACTATCCCCTCGCTTTTTGTGTGAAACACTATCGGGATAAATCTCTGTATTATTAAAAGAATTGGGATTTGCCCGGTTCAGACGAATGTTTCTTGAATCACAGAATTCTATTACAAAAAGTTATAATTCTTGTTAGGTCTGAGGATTAAGCACTATATTAATGGTATTTTCGGGTTAATTACAACGAATCATAATTTCATATTAGTAGTTTTTGGTATATAGTAATAAATTGTGATGCTATGTCGATGTTTCTGAAGTATGTTTTCGTTCGTAATAAAATAAATGTCCTGTAATATATTGATATAGATTCTAAATCTATATAAGTATCTTTTTTCTAACATTTCGCGTTGAAGGATAACAAGTAGTAGCAACTACCAAGCAGCGAGCGCTCTGACAGTTTTGATGTATTGAACTCATATCGCCATTGACGTGTGATATACAACCTCTCTACACTATTAAAACATGTACTTCATGTGTCGTGGCCCGTTCGTAATATTGATAACTATAAGATGAAATGTTTTGAGATTTCGTGACGACTAAGACTGAGCATATCGTTGAATAGTCAATTTTTATTTCTATTTTTTATATAATACAAATAAATGGGCTCGTTGTATCTATCGTTAAACAATGGTTATTATTTGATGTTACTATTAACAGCCATCTTCAATAGTAGATTTTTTATAATATATGAAATTTTATTAGCAATAAAACGAATCAATTGGCAGTACAACTAATAGGTTTTTGTAGGCAAGAAGGTTATCAACCTTCTGTGATTTTTGGTCTAAGACATCCATATATTAGATGCATATCATCACGAGTTGCACGCACGAGGCACTAGACCAACACTGCCAATATTGTTCTATTTTATTATATATAAAATTACACTTCGTAAAATTTATAGAAAATCAAATAACATAATACATAAGGATGAGGGATGCAACGGGCGGCCTTATAGCAAACAAGCGATCTCTTCCAGGCAACCCTAGCAAGGAAAGAAACTAATAAAAGAAATAAGATGTACCCAGGTGCAAAAAAAATTATAGCATTACCAAACTTTATCTAAAATAATACAAAAATAAATCATAAAATAATTTCGATGCAAAACAAAAGAATAAGAAATACAAGAAGTCACGATTGAGCAGGATAGGATATGGTTAAGAAATTTTAATGTAGAAGAGTTTTAAAACATAGAAGCTAGCCAATCGTATGGAGTCGGGCAGCTTATTCTTCAACGTAATGGTGGAGATCCTAAAGGAATCACCTAAGAAGGATGAGCTGTGAGATGGAGTTTCTAAAAAGCATATATTAGAGGAGCGTAACATATAGCTATAAGGACCAGAGAATTTGAATTCATTTGAGGATAGAGAAGATAAGAGGGAGGTTTGGGATTTAAAAGAATTGAGTATAGAAATTGAAGGAGATTATATTATATATTTTTTTTGAATATAAAAGGTTCATATATTGTAAAGTTCTATAACAAAGGACTATAGTAATTGCAACATTCTACACAGAATATGCAAATATAAAAAGAAATATCCCAAGTTTAATAAGTAAGCATTACGCTTCAAAAGAACTCAGCCACGCGCGTAAATTATCCTAATTTTGTACCACAAATCCCTGTTCTTGCAACTTTTTGAATTACCATTTCTGTAATATACGAGTATTATATTTGAAATGTGTTGAAGCCCAGAATACTTTGTAAGCTACATAAATTCCATCGATTATACCATAATTGTATAAGTTGTTACTTTAAGGGGTTTGAAGTACAAATATAAGTCGATTCAAAATGGATGGACAACTTGATAACTGAAACAATTTTAATCAGCCTACTAAATGTCGTTGAAACTAATACTAGATAACTTTACTACATTCAGTAATTAGTTCGTCATAAGTTATTATTCAAATTAAACAGTTAACCCTACAAATTTCCCTAAAAAAATAAGAGCAGTCCCGTTACTCCCTTGGAGCCTAGATAGCTAAATTTTACTTATTTATATTCCTAATTTTTATTTATAACCTTATAAATAAAAATTTTGATATTGGATATTGCCAAAAGGCTCGGAAGTTCCGCCCTTTTAAGAATTAGTATTTTCATTTTTTGAAGCACCCTAACTCGAATTGGTTCAGAAATACAGTGTCATTATTGTCTATATTAGTATTCCAACTATTAATATGTATTCTTTCGTAAAATGTCGCATCAGAAAATGATTTATAATATTATTCTATTCAGTCAGTTCAGTTTAAGATAAAAATACATAATCCTGATAACATAAATTTTATATTACAAAAGCAATAACTAACCTTAAAATATAATACTGTTTCTTAATGCCTTAACAAACCCATCTCTTCTCATCATGGAACTATTTGTCGGTATACAAATACATAACTATCCGCTTTGATAAAACTTTGTAAATATGTACTCAATAAAGCATTTTGTATGAACAATTCTACCTTTGCTATCGTTTGACTATGACTTGTTAGATTACATTGACTAGTTCAATTTCAATGCAATTTTTCTGCAATGCGAAATGCAAAAAAAGTTACCTTTGTCCGACTATAGTTCTGTTTAAATATTAAATCGATATCTGGCATATTGACAAATGTTGTCTTTATTACTTCCTTTACGTGGAAGGACAAGTAACATTCTCCAAGTTCTTATTAAGTAATATAAAGCATTTTCACTTTATAAATTAAAGAAAAATTATATTTAATATTGGTTTAACTAAACCCCTTTTTGTCATAATAAAGGGAACATTCGGGATCTTCAACTTATATAAGTATATGATACTCGTACATAGACGTTAATATTTTCAGTCCACGCTCATGTATCCGTCAATTATTCAAGGTAAATAAACCTTCTTTCATATACACATTGAAATCCCAAATTATACAATAAACATTAAATTATAATTCTATTTCAGTAAGAACAATGTTTATTAAGAATGTATTTGTAGATTTTTATTAGTAATGTTAAAGTTAAAATATACTACAAACAGCAATATCAGTACATCAAAAATAAAAACGATACCTCATCTCGGCAATTATCCCTTCGTCGCGCCATATTTATCACACAGATTGGCGGCACTGTATGTAACCGAAATAATGTTGCCCATTTACATATCCATACAAACATTACAATTCATCTGTTTACGACTGCCTTGGGATACATTTTTAATCTATAGCTTTCGAACTTTAAATAAAAAGTTAATTTAAAAAATTATTGAAATGAAATGAAATGACAGCTCGATGTCGAATTAGTTCTCTGGCCCTCGAACCCTGCGGAACATTGAATCTAGTGAGAGCTTCTGAGACTTTCTGTATACGAAAGAGAAATACAATATTTAGATTCCTTTTAAAAACTTGTCGAAAATTGTACATTTCATTTCAAATAGACTTCTGATACAGTGAGCACTCAAACTAAATCGGTTTTGAGTCAAACGGAATAAGATCCGTCTGTGATTCAATACTAGTTGGGAGCTTGTGATCATTACGGTAAAGCTGATTGATTTGCTCATAGACCCCGAGCTTAGTTTACGGTTACATTGTGGTTACTAAAATTAATTAAAAATATCTCGGAACATAAACGTTTTTGGTATGATAATACGTTGTTCTAATACATCTGTGAGTAGTAAGTTATGATTATTTCTATAAATGAACACGCAGAATATCTTAAACATAGAACAATTGCAGATTAACTTTTGTGCCGTGTAAATTCTCCTAGAGTTATTCACACGTAGGATATTTTCTCAACATACTGTACTCCTAATAGTGGTTTATATACGTTACAACTCGTAAATGCTTGCCTATGCTATCACAGCCTTAATACAACTAATTAAAGCATATCTTGAAATTTCTCAGTAATCAGTCACCGATATCCTGCCATTGCTACAATTCTCACGTTGTAGTCGTTAACTGAAAATATTAGACAGGCGTGACTCATCGGAATTTTTTTGTGTCAGGGAAGCGAGTTACAATATAATATATAGTAAAATAACATATTATTTAGTTGCAATATACAATAAATATATACTATAAATTTAATTTATTTGCTTGCGGATACACGCGTCTGTCCAGATACACGGTAAAAAAAATTCTATGTTACTTCAGGATAATGTAGCATTTTGAGACTGAAAGATTTTTCTTAAAATCCAATTAATTCGTATAAAAATACATAAAAATACTAAACTTTCATCTTTACTTTATTTCCTTTAGGATAAGATGAGATTTTTTTGCTTAATATCCATTTGAAAAAAGCCGCAAATTGTGAGTGTTAGGAGAGAATTTCTAGTCAACCCCATTAAAAGCAATGACAACAATTAACTAACTTTATCAAGATTATCCTACAAAAAATGTTTGCTAATTAAAATGAATGCTCTCAGTAAAACAAAGTGAATTTGATTGAAGGTATTATTTAAGTACAGTTTTGTTAAGATTCCAACAAACTATTTTAAAGTACAAAATTTCTTTATAACATGTAAAAGCATGTTTCAAAACATATGCTGATCTAAGATAACCTATACCGGCATGATCGGGATAAGTACATTTTCTAATTTTAAATTCAAAATAAATTTTAATAAAAACTTTATAAATGAACTGATTTTACAAGTCCTCGTAAATTGTAATTACTTAAAAAAAATCAGTATTTTTATTTTAGTGAAACGATGGTGTACAAATTTAAAACCCAGCGGATTGGAATAAGTAGATACTGTCCGGAATCTGAAGGGTAGTTACAAATTTCATGACATGGTATTTCCTGTTATATTAGGAATACATAAAAATGTTGAGTACTTAAGCAGATTGTTTGCGTGAAATTTGTCGAAGTCACGTCATTATCTGTACTTAATATAAACAGGAAAGGTAGAATTTTTGTAAATTTGTAACAAATAAACTCAAAAACTATTGGGTCAATACTACATTATACCTGCGTATATAAAAATTTAATTAAAATTATAAGGGTTTAATTAAAATTATAAGGGATTCATTTGAAGGTACTTTTACTAAAAAATACATTTTAATGAAGATTCTATGAAACTGATTTCTGGTAGTCACTAACACCCCGATTACCCACATTGGTTCACTGATCTAAGGATGGTGGAGAGATATCGACCAAAACAATCTACAGACATTTAAAATTCTAATTAATATTATACCTAATAAAAATTCAGTCCATTTATTAATTTTCCTATACAAAATATCGCACACATGTATAACAAGCATAATAGACTTTTACTAGTACTAACAGGTACTTAACGTTAATTACCATTTCTAGGTATCAACTGTTCGCTCGAAGTAAATGGCTCAGCTGTTCATTAGCATTTGCAATTTAATTCTTCTGTGGACGCAGAATTCACTGTTTCAATAGGAAACCATTTTGTGACGACGAAAGAGCGCTAACTATACAGTAATTTCTCATTACCAAGTATTATGGGAGTGGCAAACATGTCTCTTCATTGTTATTTTGTTACGCTCTTATTAATATACCTATTAAAATATAATATCTTCGATATCGAGCATCAGAACTGAGCATTACTTAAAGCAGGGCATAATATCTACCCACTGAAGTATTTCCGAACCAATTCCACTTAGGGTCATTCAAGTAAAGAGCGTACCAATTCCTTAGACCGGCAACGCACTTGCGAGCCCCCTAGCATTGGTATCGCCGCCCATGGATTTCACTGAAGTTAGCCTTTTGCCCGTTTGCTGCCTGTTCTATAAAAAAAAAACATTATCCATCTCTTACTTAAAATAGGGACAAGTACACCGATCCCGATCTTTTTGTATGCAAGTTACAATATCCGTAGCGCTGATTTCGCTTAGGATCGAGGTACCAAAAGTCAATATTGAGATAAGGATTGCTGTCGGCATGGTTTTTGGAAGTTACAAACAGCTCTGGTCTGTCTCGAGCATAAATGAAAATAAATAAATGAGATTTCAAACTATTTAAAGCTTGTAAATATCTGTGATTACGAATGAAATCAATAGTTTTTGATATTCTTCCGTTTTATAATATTTATCTTCTATATATTAGGAATAAAATAAGATTTTAATAGAAAATGATCGCTCTAAGACTCTTAAGCTAACAATGAACGCCTCTCCTTAGAACCCCTTTGTAATTAGCCCTTAACTGAGGAATGACGTGTTAAACGATGTGAAATTACTTAACTTTGAAATTAATTAACTAATGTAATTAGAGAACTGGAGTATACATAATTTTTTGGGAATTAACTTGATAAATTGGATATAGGTATTAATATCATGGTTGTAGATTAAACATTGATAATGTAATAAAAAAGCAATGTTGGTCTAGTGGCGTTTGTGACCATAAGAGTCGACGGAGTGTATCTAGCACATCACTTACTTGCCTATTAGAAAAAACAAATGATCACAAAACAGTCAAAGAAATTTAAGGCCCAAAAAAGACCTAAAAGGTCACAAGCACCATTGGTAATAAAAGGTGATAAATATTCTTTCCGTTGGCGTCTCTTATCGCATGGATAACAGAATATGCTGTTACAATAGCACCCAAAGAAACAGTTCAAAGGAACCTACCGTCTATCAACCCAAAACCAACCAAGCTTCTGGTTTTCGACGTATTAAATAAAATATGTTTTTGTTTATATGTTCATTTAAGCCAGGGGCTGGTGAGTGCCAATGTCTATAAATCAAAGCCTAAGCCACGCCCTTGTGGGTGCCAAAAAACCCATTTATTAAACAATTAAATAAATGTAATTAAATGTGATGTATATTCGTGTAAAGTAAGCAATGTAGCGGCGGGAGTCTAATCAACTTCTCCTAATATTTGCAAATTTAAATAAATTCAAATGAAGGTGAGATCCGGTGTTGTGGAAAGTGGCTCTTTTTCAAATTATTCCAGACCCAATCGTAAGGTACCTTTGACCTTTATGTTAAACCCAGATTACGAAATTTCCCAATACGAACGTGCCGGTTTTATAGTAAGGAGTTAATTTGATTGTTTTTAGAATATTTATGTTTGAAATTGTTTTTTTTTTGCTAATAGGAGGGTATTTAATAGGAATAAAACGGGCGATACCGCCACCCATGGACACTTACAATGCCTGAAGTGCGCAAGTGCGTTGCCGGCTTTTAAGGAATTGTACGTTTTTTTCTTGAGCGACCTTAAGTCGAATTGCTTCGGAAATACTTCAGTGGGTAGATATAAACACAGCGGTGGTGCACGGGAAAAAGTACGTTACAATAATATCTAATTCATATTATACATTAACCCTAAACTTTATAAAGAAGCTAACAAAACAGCAAAATATACCTATTATAATTAATAGGTAAATACATATATAGGTATACATATTTATAAATGAGCGAGACATTATGTACCTAAATCGTTTACGAAACAACGCTCATTATATAAAATGTAAACGCGTTTTAAATGAAATAGCCGTTGTAATGCTTATTAAATATCAATTTTATGTTTTATAATCCAAAATGAATTAAACTTTCGACTTAGTGTGTATTTTTTGCTATTTTTATACTTGAAGTATCTCACATAGTTCAAGTTTTATTTTTACACATTTTACACAAAGTGCTCGTGCTATAAAAATAATTCCTCGATATATCACTGTTATATCAGTCACTGTACATCAAAAAACCAAAACCAATTACAAAAATATATTGGAAAATTCAGATACTCCACGACTAGGACATCAATCAATTATGCGATGTCAATCTATCTTTGGAAAGATTTATCTATGAAATTGAATCACGGTAAAAAATATAAAAATTATTTGGGCTTGGATATAACGCTAAAAAATGAAATACTCATACTACATTTATTACTTTAATTGCAATGGCACTTTAAGAAGTTTTTGATTTGAAGTAAATAAAATAGGAGCACTTGGATTTCGCCAATTTGAATTTTGAATTTCTAACGATAAGTACAAGGATGATGCTAGTAGTTTCTGTTGCCGTAAAGTAAAAATGTATGTTAAATCATTTTCGAAACTCACTTGTTTTCCTTGGTGTAAATTTTCATAACATAGAGCGGGCGAGGCACGAGACATGACAAGAATGCGACACTGCGGGCAACAAGACATATTTCTTCGACAAAGATTCGAGAGATTTGAATACTGTTTGCGAGGTATTCGGAGTACTAAATACAGCAATGAAGTATAGAATTGTGTATAAATTTATAACGTTTTAAAATTTTATTTTTTAAATGGCCGACATTCGCCTTATATTCTTAGTGTACGATTCTCCACTCGGAGTTGCGTTTGTAATGCGGGCAAAACTTATCTAACTTCTATTTTTAACTTTTTACAACCTTTTGTAACACGAGCGTTTTTGTACAAAACAACTTTTTATTTGACATCAAGATAAGTTCCGTTACTTCTATATCTAAAATACCTTTAAAAGATTTTGTAATATAGATAAAGATAGGTAAATTGTAATTGGAATAAACAATTGATTGAGAAACTTAGCACATAAAATAATATTCATTAAAATTTCGCAAGATCAGTGTTGGAGTATTCGAACAAATATGAAACAATCATAAATAATACTATTACGTACATGGTAGTGGGGTAAAAATTGTATAATATAGATTTTGATGTATTATATATTTCTAGTGTTCAGTGACTACAATAGTCGTTGTTTTAAGGTTTCTTTACTAATGTTCAATCTATCGTTCGTAGCAATATCATTTGTAGTACCTAACATAGAAATCAACTTCACGCCTAAATTAGGTTACACTAAGCGACTAAATACACCATTCAACGTCTCATCTCCTACCAAACATACTGTCAGTTAATACAAAGACGGAAAATGGTACCGTAATATCTTCCTGGATGCAGATAAAGTAATATCTTCCTTATTTAGGTAATCTCTACGGCCCATCGAAAGACATATTTCTTATGAAAAAATATTTTGAGACTTTACTTTATGATCTATCAACTGTTTACAGCAGATAATATCCATAGCTTTCAATTCCCATAGACTATAGAACTGAACAAAAAGTACAAACGACAACTGAGTTCTACATAGACAATTTTTTATTAACGGGTAATACAGAAAAGTGACATTTTTATTACAAAAAGGTAATAGAAATATCACATTTCTTCAATTACAATATAATCTGACCCACTTAAGTCAATTAAATCATTTTATAAGGTATTTTAGGTATTAATATAATATTTAGAAAATTATAAAATATGATAATTTCCTAATATTTCAACAATTCATTTTCGTTGCTAATATCTGTTTGCAGCGCGAATAATTCTAATTTGTGTTCACATTTCACGTACGCCATCGTACGTTGACGTTGGAAATACTAAAGCCAACACGTTAATACGATTAAAACTTGCTTAAACAAACTTTAACGCTATTTTAACACGTTCAGGGAAAAAGCTTTTACAATTTTATTATTATTTTTTAATGTGGCAAGTCTCAATATGATAGCTTTATTTAAAATGTGAAAAAAGTTTAACATACAATATTATTTACCGCATAATATATATAAGTGTTATGTTTGATATACTGCTTTGGACAAATTAAAGTAATTTATTTCTACATAATTCTTTTCCAAAAAAGGTTTAAAATAGCAAGTAAAATAGGGGTAATTATTTAAGCGGAATGATTAATCAACGTTACCTTATGTAATCATAGCGTTTACAGGCTTTGATGTTTTTTAATCGTTGAAAGTCTGTACATAATTACGGTCTTATTCATATAAATTTCTTGGAACATATTTCATTAGAGTATCTACATGTACATTCTAAAGTGTCCTAATGATGGACGAACTTAAAACCTCAGCTGTATACAAAACGTGGAGTAAGTATGGCATTTGTTACTCATAATATTCTATGAAGTAATTAAAATGTCGCAGGTGTCGATCAGGATAGTGAGATTATATAAGCAAAGAAGAAGACTAAGAGAAGTAAGACGAAACGTTGGATTTGATTGTGATAAAAACAGATGTTCATCATGTTACAGTATACGGGGGCTGATTCATTATCATGAGTATCAGCTGATGTTGTAACCTTCGCACGGTACAAAACCTCATAATTCGACCGAATAGATCGGAACGTAATTTGGAGATGCTGATGACCAATCGCAATCGAAGGGAATGAAAATCGTTTCGTCTGTTGTCTTACATTCTCACTACCCAGTACTTGATTTATAGACTCACATAAGCATGGGATGTTTTCTTTTTTATGTATTAGCAGGCAAACGGGTAGGAGGCTCACCTGATGATAAATGATACCGCCACCCATAGACACTTACATTGCCAGAAATCTCGCAAGTGCGTTGCGGGCTTTTCAAGAATTAGTACGCTCATTTCTTGAAGGACCCTAAGTCGAATAGGAATTTCTACATGGCAACTTCTACCTTTTCTGGAGTTATATATGACATACAAAAGAATACACCGAAACATATGAGTATATTTTGAATCTGCGAATAAACATACGGGAGATTAATATCACAGTCCATACATCAGTAGCGAGCTCAGCCAGGCGTCACAGGGCGGGCCAATAAATATTGCACCACGTTCATTTACCTTTTGTTTGTTATTGATATAGTACATTTATACGGCACTGAGTTATTTTTTTACCAGTCTGATTCTGAAAATATGATATTATAAAGTCAAAACGTTTTATACTAAAAATTTGCTTTTATAACACGGTATGTGATAGACTAGTTTAAGACTGTGCCAGTTTTGGCATACTTAAGCCACCTTCACGACTTAGGTCGCGAGTTTAAAAACCCAGCTTTGTATTTCTATGTGCGCAATTAACCTTAATACGTATGACGAAGAAAACGAAAGCAACCCGCTAGGTTCTAGTTCCAAATATCCACATGTATCTACCTAGAACTTAAAGTTGATAATCTATTTGTCTGTAAAAAAATGTTGAAAGGAATAATAATACACCTACGACCTGGCCTACCTACGGCCGAGACCCATACAGGGTTATAGCTTTTGTATTATTATTATTTTACCTGTTCGAGTTGTCATTTTATTTTTTGAAGCATACACAGTGCACACTTGAATACTAAAGCAGCGAAAGTTCTATTATGTTGTATATGTCGTCGGACTCTTAAGTAAATATAGTTTCCTATTCTATTCATACAGCAATGAAAGCCAAGTAACCCGAAATATCCGGGATATCTTACTTATTATATTTATAAAGAGGCTTTTAAAACGATGTAAATATTAAAACGCAGGGAAGCGTAGGGCTTAAGGCGATAAGGCTTCCACTTCCAACTGACCTACTTCACTGAATATGGTGGCTATGTAAACATAGTATGCAAGGGTCGATGACTAACCAAAAATTTATGCAGGTTTAAGTGTAAGAATTTTTTTTAAAAAAGACGACTGTTTTTTAGTATAGACTGCTCAATCGTTTGTCAACCAGTGTATAACAAGGTTTTACTAATATATAAAATGTGTTTATTCATTTTAAGTACATATGCATTACAATGTGTAAGATTTGAGAACCCTTTTAAGGAAAATATACGTGTCAGGGTTTCCAGCTCTTTAATAACAAACTTAATTATACATTCCTAAAATATATTTATATTTGATTTAATTACATCTTTTATTTATTTTTGTTTTTGATTTTTCAACTGTTATCAACACGCTTGAGGGCATGAGTGAGTGTGTGAGTGAGTGAGTGCGTCAGAGAGTGAATGAATAAAGTGTGTACTAGGCCTCAGAAGAAGCTCTAACACTGCGTAGGGTGTGTTCATAATCCAATCCTTTAGTCGTATTTTTAGATTGTAGACGGTGAGCGGATATATGTTAAGCAGCCTTTTTAATTTATTATACTTATAGTCTGCTTGCATATTGCGTCTGGCGAAGTCAGTCCTTACGGTCTGACCGACGACATCCTTATTTCTTTTTAATGCTAACTTATTACAGCTCAACTATCCAAGACTCTATTTAAAATAGTTTTCTTGATACATAGTCTTAATTCTCAATAAATTTTAATAATTTTTTACACGGTTACACGTATATATATATTAAACTAGTAATTAATTTTGTAATGGGTATGTATATATTTTTACACACATATAGAAAACAGTTACAAAATACATATACCCTTTCTGTCTCATGTAATAATGATAAAAATAATTTATAACTTCACAGAGTACTTTCTTATTTTAAATTGCGGTAATCCTACTTTCGCTTATATTTCAAGTTTATAATAATTTTAAATTTTACACCATTCAACTTATTTTTTCTACTTTCAACTTATACAATTATTTATTCATTAGAAACCCAAAGATACTTCAAAAGTTATTTCTAAAAATGTGTTGCTTTATTTTGGTTTACAGGGACTAAAACTAAAGGACTATGTATTATAACATTTATCGAAGTTGAAGATACACACCATTTCAGGTTAAAAAAACAATTAAAATGTTTGCTACAGTACTGACACAGAGAGAAACTAGTTATTTAGCAGTAATGTATAAAAAATAATTAAATTATTATTTGACATTACAGTCAAAACCTTTTACGACAACATCATCATACCGGTTATACTGAACAAAATCAAAGGTCCCAGCGGGTAAAAGTATTAGGTACATAATAACAACGTCATCGGCTGTTAGAACTACCGGTTTTTCCGACCAAATATGAGTAGTCCCTTCGATGTCGTTATAACAGATTTTGACCGTATAAGTTTATTATATATTTATACTCAAGAGAGTATAAAGTAAATGGACGAAATTTACATACAAATGAGAGCTTTATCATGAGCATCGATGCGTTACGTCTCCTGCCTTAATTTCAGAACAAAGTTAATAAAACCTTTATAATAACTTATTTAAAATATGTACCTTAAAATGACTGTCAAAAATGTACATACAAAAGGAGATAAAAATTGTAACTAAAATAATATTTAAAATTTATTAGAAGATGCTAAATGAATGAGAGAGTAAGTTGAGACTGGTTTAAGTTTGTGGGTCACATTTAGAACGTAGTTATAAAGACGCAGGTCAAATACGTGCGTGTTTGATGACTATAAGGAAAATAGACAGAGCGAAGGACATATATAAAGGATACATATACATATATAACAAAAAAAGAAATAAACATTATCCAAATTCATTTTTTTATTTTAACTGGTTATATCCCTATCTGAAACAGTCCAGATTAATTGGCACAGATGGCTTGGCTAGGAATTCACTATTTCCATAAATGTCGGAATAAAAATTCTAGTTTAAAATATTCTCTATATGGAATATTTTTCTAATTAAGTGTTAAGTAGAAATATGGAAAGCAGAAATAATAATAATGAGCCGTGAGTTGCGAGCCCGCTAATTGTGAGTTTGCCTACACATTGTGCACTGTGTATTGTGACGGGTATAATAATTTCGTCATTGTTCACTTTATTTAATAATTCAAAGATTTTCAGTAAGGTCACCTTTAATAAATAAAATACCGGATTCTAAACAACTTTCTCTTTAAATCAATAAAGACACTAAAACTATCCTTATGATATCTCATAGACTACTGATTTTTTCCTCAGTGAGTTGTTTAAATATTCCTTCATTTCAGCGCTAATTGGGTAAATACTTTAAAGTTAAAAAAGCCAAAAAAATTATCTTCAACGTACATTTGCAAATATATTAATAATGGGTTCCTTATTTCTATTAATGCCGAGTTAATCTGTTAACAAAAAATAATAACCAATATCTGTTTCGTAATCGTTTGTTTTTAAAGAGGCAAGTAGGTGAACAACTTTTTGTGCCTGTTTTTTTGTTTGTGCCGACAACACACGCCGCCTATTTGGGTCTAATGCATGCCTTTTCACGATGTTTTCCTACACCGTACGAACAAGTGTTATATGCTTTCATATACAGAAAGTCCATTGGTGAACAGCCGTGCTTTGAACCTACGACCTTGCTGATGAGAGTCGCACGCTGTAGCCACTAGGCCAACACATCTCGCTACTACTTTCTGGTTAGGGTAACAAGTATTTATTACTTTTGTTATACTTATTATTTTAATTTAAAGTAATAGCGAGATACGTGAGCTGTGTGGGTTAGGTTAGGTTAGGAATAGGAATTAGTGACAATGATACGAAAGGAGATAAAGGACAAGTGAAAAGTTCCTATAATGGACAAGCTTACATAGTGAATGACATGACATGAAAGTGGATGAAGCGAGAGAGGTATCTTAGGACCGTAGCAAGTGGAGTTCTGTGGTCTCTGTCCTTTGGTATAAATGCATAAATATATTAATAACATTCCCAGAACGTTCAGTAACTCAGTTATCGTAAGTTCTATTGGATTATGGATTGGATATCCTAGCTTTAATACGTACGTAATGCGTGTATGTAATGTAGTTCGGTAAATGCACGTAAAAGCAGGATATAAAATTTCAAAGCCTTAAAGTAATGAAAATACAAATCTAACACAATTTTGTTAAAAATAGTTAAAAGCTCTTTAAACTAACATAAGCATCGGAAAGCAAATTGACCGGCGGCAAAGCGCAGAGCGCTCGACATATTGTCAACAAATAACAGTTAGTGCTCACTTTAATTATACTTATTTCAGTTATTATGCTGCCAACATTACTATTATACATCTGTGCAGAGCCTTTTGTATTTTACTTCCATAATATTGAATGTGGTAATGATGACGAGGTAAGTAATATAATGATTACTCAGTAATGATATTTCACATTATTAAATATGGAACAACTAAAAAAAATTCTTGGCAACCTTAGCTATTTATTTTAACCTTATGAAATAGTCAAATTTTATACTAACAATTACTATAGAACCGAAAGTGGGGCGTTGAAATAACCTCGAGCACTTAATGGTAATATTTGAAGCACTTCGACAGGAACTAAGTTAAAAGTTAGCGCTTCGTGTCCGGACCAAGTTTTACTTTAAACGGCCCGAAGTTCCAGTCATTTCTCACTTTAAACTGTGGACTACTTTTATAGGTTTAAGCAGTTAAACGTACCCACGGAATTCAGAATGTATAGATCACGAAGCACGCAGGGCTTCCCAATCCATTTTTGTAAGTAATGTGTGTTGTCGAAAATTGTGACATTATACTTTTACAGAGAATACAAAGTAATTCAGTCTAGATTATACAACTAAAATGTGAAACGGTTTACTTAGACATTTCCATAAAAAACGGGGTTTTCCTTTGTAATTATTTAAAACCCTTATAATCCTTATCTTATCTCGTTTGTAGGCCTATTTAATTAAAAATTATATAAGCATTTCTGAACAAAACGCTTTTATAATAATGAGAATACTATTTATTATTATTTTAATTTATATTTCCTCTTTCTTATATTAAGTTTTTACTTGAAGCCTGCGCAAAATATATATTTGTCTCTGAAGCACTTACTAAATCAATGAATCATATACAGCTATGAGGCTGATTGATCTTTGCGTGATCAATATTGATGTGGGTAATTTTTTTTCCTTGATTTTATTTATGTTTATAGACCGTATTTCGTTTTTTTGCATTCAGTTATACAAGCAATATGTATGTAATTATTTACCGTTTAATGAATTAGATGATAAAATGATCACCTATATCTTGTATTCTTCTTCTTCTTTGTTAGAAGTTACATTAGCCACCGACACGATACTAGTAAAAAATCAACCCAAGCCCTATCTTTTTATATTCACGGAATACCAATTAATGAAGAGATGAGATAAATATTAATCTAGGAGTCTAGTCTGTTTATCTAAGACCCAATCTAGATAATTGAAATAGCTAAAAGCGTTCAGTCTGTCTAGATCGAGTTTCTGGGTCATCTTATCGACAGCATAGAACGATAATATCAGAGCAAACATATTAGCGAATATCTATTTATTCACTGCAGTTATCCTATTTATGGACTCAATGATAGCGCTCACCAGAGTATGAAGTCTTTTCTCCATTGTTTTGTTTAGAACTGGCAACGCACTTGTGTGTGGTTGATTTAATAATAATGTGTTTTAACTTGAAATCATTACCAAACATTTTATACATATTATTATTTTATTCACAAAATTACTGATATGATATATGTATTCATATAAAAACCTGATGATGTTCTTTAGAATATATACTAAATATAACGAATCTTTCCTGTTATAGAATATAATTATAAGAAGTAACTTAAAGCTTTAATAACTGCTTTTTATAAATTAATATTAAATGCATTATAGAGAAAATAATATTAGTGGAGAGAATTTTTTTCAGAAAGCATATCCTTTATACGTATATTACCTTAATACAATAATGGTAGTATTAAAGTTGTAGACAATATATAATATCCTAGACCGACGAATGAAAGAAAAAGTTCTGAGATTGAATATTTAAATGTTGTGAGCGTTAAGCGCAAGTGTCAGAATGTGCAAGAAATTGGACATAATATGGCGACTAGGGTCTAGACGCGGACACGGAATAGATTCATATAGGATGTGGTACTAGGATATTATTATTCCTATTATAAGGCAGAACAATTCGTATGAAGATCCATTATTACATTTATTTTGTTGTTGAGTTTGATTAGTAATCAAACTCATCGTTAGAATCGAACCGAAAAACTAGGATATTATATCTCTATTAACGGAAGAGAAGTTTTAAGACTATTGAAGTTTAAAATCACAAAATTAGGCATTGAGATATATTCTGACTGCTGACGAAACTCCTCATTATGAACAGTATATTAATCAAGTCTGCACTGTAGAAGCATTTCTACTATTCTCTTATGTCTGTATATTAATTTATAATATAAAATGAAAATAAAAAATATTTTCATTTCCATTCCTATACCAGACAGTTGCAAATAAACTGCGAACCAATTCGTATACGAGAATGAGACGGATTTCTAAGAAACAATACCATATATTTTTAGTGCAGTCACAACAAATTCAATCTGTAGAACAAACTGAATTCAGTTCACGTCTCGCCTAGACCGAGACTATATTACGACAACTTTCAAGACACTTTCTGGAGAATGATTATATTTTGAACATATGTTATTTGACAATATTATAAAAGTTTAAATGCCTTGTATCTTGAATGCTACAAGTTTTATTAAGGAAATAAATATAAATAAAATTAAAAAGTTTCAGGGAAATTTACCGTGTACCGTCTCAGTCTTATGAAAGAAAAATTAAGGATTGAGGGGATCATTAGAAAATTTAAGAAAACTTAACAACATAATAATGTCGTTCCGTAAAATGAATGCATTTTACGTAACTGTCAGTGATTGAGTGAATGCGCTCAACAAATATAGTTTACAACTGATCATAGAGCATCACAATAATAAACACTAAGCTTTTGAATTATACCAATTTGACTTCACAGTTAAGACAGCACAACGACTGTCGGATCAGTTAGTAATGATTGCGGATGTGAGCCTTTCATAGTATATCGCTTCAAACAAGACTTAGGCCCAGATACATCATTATAAATAAGTGATTTATAAATTGATACGATCCCATCGCAACAATTAAATCAAGGTAAAACTTCTTGCTGCGAAAGTATCGAAATCGCAATTGTTAGTATTACTTTATTTCAACACTATTTCGTATAATCAGCAAATTATGGAATGAAGTGAAGCCTTGTTATTTAAAAAATAATGGGTTTCCCATTCTATCCAATACTTAAATAATTTCTAAAATTTGTCTGTTTTCTATTTTAAACAGTGAAAGCAATAAAAGTATTACGATAACAGTTAACGTAGTTATACAAGTAACAATCTCGAATTCGTTACAATAAAACTGTACATTGTGTATTCCTAGTATACATTTTACAATAGCAGCATAATAATTAACAACGACTGTAGAAAACTTGCCGACTTCTATACAATAGTGTAATCAAAAATTAATATCCGTTTCAGGTTAAAAGGAAATAGGAAATAATGCAATTTACACAGTAATAAATGTACCATACAATGTCGTTTACAGTTCTCGTACATTTCCGAGGGTTAGTTGTATATTACAAACATAACTATATTACTATTTCAAAAATATAATTCGTGATTGCATTGGGTCGTTATCGGTTTGATTATCGCGGCTGCAGTAAGGTAATCACAGTTGGCATAGATTTATATATAGATTAACAGTTTTACTTTGGCTATTGGATATATATTTGGATTTACACATTCTTACACGAGGCCTTCGCTTCTGTATTCTAATGTAATAATCCATTGGTTCACAATGACCGGGAAAATGGAAGAACAGAAAACCCTGCCTAATACTATGAACCAGTCAAGTATCACAAAACCTAGACACACACACAATCTCTGACACCCTTTACTTCGCTGTAGTTTGTCAGAGAATTAAGGGTTTTACAGTCTGCAGACAGCAGCAGCAGTTCGACAGTTCAGCAGTTCGACGAGGATTGGAACAGCCGCCAGAAGCGTGAGTTTGAGAGAGGACATTTAAGACACTAAGCCACTGCTTGCGAGCAAATATATACAATATGTAGAACGAGGTCAAAATAGTCTAAAACTAAAAATATAGCCTGCAAAAGTATTTCTAAGAAACCCAGTCTAACGATGATCTGATGTCTCTGACGCAATAGTATCCTTCTTAAAGTAGTACAATTCCCATATAAATTTTAAACTACAAATTTATTTATGAAGTCGGAACGGTTACTAAAAAACCCCAAGCGTCACAAGGCACTAAAATACGGAATACCTAAGAATTTATATGAAATAAAACTACTAATATTGATATTATATTATGTTAATGCAAATATCGTCATATGTCATATAACTCTCTGAAACGCGAAGCAGTAACTTCGCATGTCTTTTGATGTGATTCAGCGAACATCGCGACTCAATGCACTAACAAGATCAAACTCTCGCTCTTTACTATATTAAGTTGTTGACACAGCCAATATTAGTAGTTGTATGTTTGCTTTAACGAAGAGATTAATAAAAGGAATATCTTATTGCAGGTTTCAACTTTGAGGTGTCTAGGTCAGATCTTGAACATGAATCTCGAACCTTTATCGTTAAAGTCTTGAATGTGTTTCTTTGTTGCCTTTACACGTTAAAATATAACAAAACATCAGAAAGTCGCTACAATATATTCTAATTCTTATAAAAATTCAGGAGCATAAATATATTTTGAATAATCAAGAACACTGTTACAAAATGTTTAAAGTGATTTTTGAAGTGATATTCATAGTTATTTTGACAGTTCTAAAACAACGTGTACCTATGCATAAAATTATACAAGAAAATGTGACATCACAAATTTTACACATATACACATCAATTATATTAGAACATAAGCAAGCTAGCAAAGGAAATAATTAAACAAGCACAAAAAAAAAACAAATAATAATAATAACTGAAACTAAATAGAGGCTTAAACCTTATTATAATACATCGTAGCTCTACATCTACACTCAAAACGTTGCATAACAGCCAATTCACCTTACAGCAAAATGACCATTAAAATAAAACACGTTTGAAGTAAATAAGGCCACTCGTTATATAGGTTAATTATCTATGTGATTACGTGGCCCGCTTCACTGAGACTTACCGCTTACATACTTCTTACAAACTTACTACACTTAACACACCGCACGTTCCTATTTCAAACTCGAGTTAAAATCCTTTGTTCTCTACTTGACTCAACGCGTATAATTGTAGTTTGGGCCCTATGCTATTTTTAATACTTAATATGCGTTTAGTGTACAAGTTTTGACGTAAATTGATAATAATAATAATTCTTTATTTGCCAGTATATGGTGTCTTCCTTCTTCTTGGTTGGTTCTTTTTTTATAGAATAGAGGGGAAATAGGCACGAGGCTCACGTGAGTTTAAGTGATACCGCCGCCCACGGACACTCAATGCCAGAGGGATGGCGAGTGTGTTGCCGGCATTTTAAGAATTGATACGTTCCTTTTTTGAAGGCTAAAGGTCCTCAAATTGGTACGGAAATACTTCAGTGGGCAGCTGATCTCAGCAGCCATGCCTTAAAAAACGCTTAGTTATAGAACGACGGACGTCGAGATACGGGTGGAATTCCGTATTCTGCCTCGACGTCCGATGATGAAACTCAGCTGCAGGTACTTTTTTGATTTTTTTTATTTAAAGTATTCCTACAGCTACTTATTAAACAATATTCAAACAATTACATTATACACAAAAGCCAAAAACGGAATACACATTCAAACATAAAGCACAGTTTTACCTATTTATACAAAAAATATAACAAAGTACAAATTCATACTAAATTCTAGATTATAAGTTCTAAGATTCATTCATCATTATAATAAAGCTTTAATATAAAGGAGGAATAACAAAGCCATTATTAATAAAGGATACCAGAGTATTTAAATATTTTTTAAGCATTCTTTAGTCACACTAAATATATATTAAATGTATTAATCCGATCAACTCCTCTTAACACTCTGGTACAGTAATATGATTTATTTATTTATTTCCACGTCATTATTATATCTTAACAGTTACTACTAATTCGATAGAACGTCAAAATATTACCCTCACCGATTATCCTACATAAAAAAACATTAAAAAAATATATTTATATGCCTAAATCTTATAACTAACAATATAGCAAACCCTCTTGTGAACTCAGCCAGTGTACGAACAAATAGGTCTACTTCAATAGAAAATTTATTAATTATTTGTATTGCTCGCGTGAGTGGCGCTAACCAAGTTGGAATGTGCGCGCGGTACATCCAAAAGTTAAGCCGGAAGCCTCAGGTTTCTACTTGGTACCCGTAGACACAGTCTCTCCATTATATCCAGATGATGAATCCCGACCCGTAAGTATCTTAAATAAATACACTGACAAAGCTCTCGTCTGAGGCGTAGCTGGCCATAACCCACCATACCAAGAACAAACAGGGTCACATAAGTTCATGATGGTTCTAACTGATTTTCTTCACATATTCCGTGATTTCCGTTACAAGAATGAGTAACTATTTGTAAACAGTCACTTACTCTAAATAGTATTTACTGATTGAAATGTACTGGTATGGTACTGTGCTGTATATTTTGTACATTTAATTTAAAATATAATATTAAGAAAATGTAGTACAGCAACACTATGTTTAAGGAAGTGTTAAACAATACAAAGATCTCCAATACATTTATAAATAAATACACATTGATTTCTTATTAGAAAGGGGATCCAACTTAATAATCATCGTATATAATCTTTGTTTTCTTTTTGTACTAGTGGTCCAACACACATTTTATTAATTAGTATTAAGGTACTAATTATCTTAATACTCGTACAGTACTGCCTGTTCCAATGTCATTGGTCAACAGGATTGGTCAACCGTTCACACGCGACATGATGCGGAATGTTACCGTATGCCTTGTCTGCCCATTTCAAAGAATGCCAAGTAATGAACATGTACCGTAGTTTTACATTATTTTAGTAGATATTGCTTCTTATGTAACATATACATGATGTATCGGAAAATACTTTATAAGAAATATTGGAAAAGGATCTAAGACCATAAAAATAAATTATTCAATATCATAACTCAAGTCTCAATACAGCGATCTCTATCGGGATTCCTCGCTTGACTCGACTTCATAAAGCCCGTTTTATACGTCTCTTATACACACACTCAGGACTTTAATGTCGCAGCCAATTATATAATATATATCATTTACTTTTCATTGACTAAGGATCATGTTATACAATTTATAGAGGCGGATAATATGGGACTTTTAAAAATGTATTTAGAGCATCGTAAACATACGTCTTAAATAATTTCGACAATAAAACTACCCAATTCATAGAGAACTATAAAATAAAGACTATTATTACAGACAGAGACAAACATACAACATTTTAAAGAGATTTTAAATACACAATTACTACTGCGAAGCCTGGAAGAAGAGCCGTAAAAACAAAAGAAAATAAGAAATATTCAAATGTCATTTTCATAAATTTACCTTAGATTTAACCCGTCAATAATGGTACTCAAGGAATTGTTATCAGGGAAATCAAGGAAGACGTTACGCTCTCTCATATCCGCATTCGCCGGGTTAACGTTATACGTAAATACGCTCGCGCCGGAAACGCGAAATGAGTTTCATAAATAATGGAGCAGGTTATTTTGAAAATGCACTTTTCTGCTCAAGTGTATGTCATTTATAACGTTATAGTCGCGACGAACGGTAACATTTGGGGCGCAAGTATACATTATTTTTGCTGACAAAGCAACATAAAGCTGTCTTACACGATTGAAAATAAATTTCGTTAATGCCTTTGGCGAAGGCACTGTTATTATAATTTCATTCATAACATTCTTACGCTTGAATAGTTAACACAACAAATAAATGTTTGATTTTGTGTTCAAGATTTTACCGGTAACAGAATTTTTTATTACATTTGTAGGAATGGTACGTTAACTTCGTAATTTCTACGCAAACGAGACATGTTAGTTACAAAATTAATTAACAAAAAGATGTTCTCTATTGAATTTTATTTTATTATGATTAGCAATAACTAATCATAATAAAAGTCAATGGATCGTAGTCCAGTCCAGTAATTATTTGATGAAGTAGACACGTTTTTCCGTGTATGTCATTTATAGTTTTCTTATAAAGTAAGTTCATGTTCAGCCCAAAAAAAATGTTGCACACACCGTTAACTAACTAAACCCCCAATTGGACTTAATAATTCTAACAAAGTTCTATTAAAATAAAGCTTAAAGATCTGTCTTAAGGCACAAGGACAAATAATATAAAAATAATCCGTCATATCCTTAAGCGATAGTCTTTTAATAAATGTGAAAAAGAAGAACAATTCCAATAACTCATCTCGACAATTATCCCTTCATCTCACACGCACATTTATCACAGAGATTGCGGACACTTTATGTAACCAAAATATCGCCAGTTACAAACACTCATATTTTATCCTATATTTAAATATTTATTGGTAAACGGAACACGTTTTAAATGAGTTATTATCATTGTTATAGCATTTCATTCATTGTTATATTTAAATTAAATATATGAATTAATATAGTTTGTAATATTGACGTCAATATAATAAACTATAATATAACTTTATTTACACGTGTAATTAAAAGAAAATGTTTACTTTATTAATTCTAAATAATTTTACTAAATATTTTTAAGCGACTAGAACCTGCAATCCCTTCAAATACTACTGAGGGAGACCTATGTGTCATAGTAATTGTGTATAGAAACTAGTTTTGCTATGGGGCGATAAAACTAAACTAGAAAAGAATTACATCGTAAGGAAATCGGCAAGTGTTAAACCAAAAAATGATGAAATAATTTTAAAAACAAATGATCACGACACAAATACAGACTCTAGGGCCCAGATCTAAAAGAAAGAGTGTAGCCCCTGGTGTTTTGCTACAAGTAATAAATTAAATTCATTTATTAATTCATAAACGAAAAGATTAAAAATTATCTCGGAGTCTCAAAGTTATAAAGCTATCATAACGTGACCGTTTTAATGTCTGTAGAGTTCAAACTGAAGTGGCTTGACTATAACTGATATACACTGATAAGAGCTAAATGTGAACTGGCAATGAATTGAAACAGGAACAAAGCTCGGCCATATAATAGTACTAAAGGCTCGAGTCCCTATCCAATCTATTGTCCCTCTCATAGTGCACACTATAGATAAGGAGGTATTCAATTTAAGTTTTCTATGTTATTTAACCAAAATGTTTTTGTAGTTTCATATAAAAACCAAAGTAAAAATTTAATAAATGTTTCATGAAATAATGTCAGAGTTATCGCTGCATCACATCGCATAATTACTGAGTATAAAAATTGGTTGGTCATAGTAAAGGGTTTAGTCTTAAAACTAGGGAGTCATGGACTAGGGAGACACAATGAACCTTGTTTTATTAAACTTTTTTATTATATATAAGGCAATTAAGTGATCAAGATTTTGTAGCCCCAGAAAAATATATAAGACACTACGTTTGAAAGAAATAAATGTATAACCTAATAATCTTTATTAGATTTTGACCCTATTTATTTAGATCAAAGAAATACTAGAAATACTTTTAAATGCTGTCAACAAGTCAGTTTCAATATCATACAACGGAGCTTTTTGCGACTGAATTTTAATATTTTCTGAATACTTCGATAGCTTTTTGCGATGTTCCGCGGTTCAAAGGAGACGCTCGTTAGGGATTCCTTCCTACAATTTAATAACTCACATTTTATATTACCAAACGGAATTTTACCAATTTCTACTTTAAAATTACTTTTATGAGAATATAGTTTAGTCGTCGATCAATACAGTATTTTACGTTTCGATTAATAAGATTTAGTAAAGTAATTGGATGTTATAAACAATTCGGCTCGAATTATTAAAAATTCATGAATCAATCACTCAGGGTCTAATATATGGCAACACTAAGGTTACCAAATAGGCAATAATAAGCTAAGCTTAAATAATTCGTAGTATAATAAAACATCAAATATATTAAATTATATATAAATTATCGTGATTCATGTGCACTTTTTATTGTGCATGTGTCCTTTTTTATTATAGTTCGAAAGCGATAAGGCCACCAGTTAAAGGTATTACCTTTTTATTATATTGTATTAATTTAACTATGTTCACTATTTATATTATGTGCAACGAAGTGTATTAACACTTAATATTAAATTAATAAATAAATATATAACTAATGTGAATCTTCGTCTTTAGGCACTTATGAGACGTAGATATGTATACTTAAACCCTTGACTCAACCCCAACCGACTGATACATACTACACAGTAAATATCTGGTCATCAGATGACTAAGTTTAGCATAGGGCTATAAGTGGAATGTCACTTTCAGGCAAAATCCACGAAATGTAAAACAAATTCACCACTTACTAATTCTTAAGAACCACAAGAATGTCGCAACGTGCACGTTGGTTTACATTCTATACGTATTCAATAAACGAGAAAGAGCCGTTTCCTTCTACGCCATTTATTAAAATTGTAAATTAAACAAAACACAACATAACGAAATGTTTTTGAAGAGTGCGTGCAAATACTGTTAGTATTTTAAAATTGTTTTATAGTCTGACAATATAATAAACATACATTAGAAATTTACCATTACATTCGTAAAACCGTAATCTACACATACATTCAGCTGAATAAACATTAAACAAAGCTCCGGTCCCCAAGCCCGTGTCTGTGAATCCGTGAGACATTCGCATACAAATGTGCCCAATTACTTGCTTCACAGTAATGAGACTCGGCTGATTACACGATGTGGTCACGGGCACTCGCTACATAGCTAAAACTTTTATACGTTATCGACCACTTAGTGGTAGAAACTTGAAGCAATTTGATATCATGCAACTATTATATGTAACATAAAACATTCTAGTTTTGTAGAATAATATTAAAATTACGATTTCAGATATGAATATATGTAAATCTTTCGTATATTTATGCAGCCTCCAACAATAAGTTATACATAATTAAGACTGTTTAAGATTTGAATTCCAATTAAAAGTTTTCGTTTTGATCAGTAGTTATTTTTGACACTTTAGCAATATATGTAGTATGTATACGAATTTAGTCCTACAAAGAGATAAATTCGTCTTATTAATGTTAAGTAAAAAGCTTCGCTTGAAGGTCCAACTCGGGCAGTTTGGGAAAAGAACACGTACCGAGCAATTTATTTCTACACAAATGTATTAGAGCTTTCCTTTAGCAATTATCCTAAAAACGTATTTACTCTCTATGTTAATTGCTGGGTACTATATTAAAAGCAGTTTATTTGTTTTTACGATAGTAATAAATTGCAGGTTCGAACATTGTTTTTATTACATATTCTAGAGATACGTATTTATGCATTTACAGTAACATAATGTAATAAATAAAATAAAATAAAAGATGAATCAATGCCGGTACAACCTTTTTTTTCTGTATCTGTTTTCTGTATTTGGTACTTTAATAGACAAGTAGGTGATCATTCCATTCTGTGTCTGACGCACGCCGTCGACTTTTTGGGTCTAAGGCAAGCCGGTTACCTCACGATGTTTTCCTTCACCGTTCGAGCGAATATTAAATGCACACATAGAAAGAACGTCCATTGGCACACAAGCGGGGATCGAACTTACGACCTGAGGGATGAGAGACGCACGCTCAAGCCACTAGGCCAACACTGCTCAACAACATTATTTAATCAGTAAATTTTATTATACTTTTATTGTTTGGTACTTGAAACTACGTGTTTAAACGAATATCGCCATTTCTGAATAATGATACATCAAGAAGCTTACTACTCGATCTAGTTTACCTAGATAGAAATTGCCATAAAAAAATAATATTATAATTATTGCGCTAAGAAATTACAGTAATGAAACAAGTCATAATTTATTTACTGACCTTTCGAATATCAACATGCAAGAAAATAATAGTGTGGATAATAATGCATGTTAAGTATAATTAGTGTAACGCATTGATCCATAGAAAGCAATTATCGGGTAGCGAGTAGACCAATTACAGTAGAGTGGATTAAACGTGGTAATGCGGCATCGGAGCCTGCTTTGATGTCAGATCGCCTGGATAATAACTAACGTTATTACACAAGAAATATTTAAATAATTTTTCATTAAATATAATTGGCTTTTACAGGGGTCATAGAGAATGCAGACATTAAAAGGCCATTAAAATTACGTAAAACGCTGCTCATCAATGGCACAAATGAAAGCTTTATACTATCGGTCTGTCAATTCGCTAATAAATAAATGAAACAACAATATTATTTATCTAATTAAGCCCTTACTGTGTTTATGAATAGGAACGATGGCTATTTACGTTGTAGCAGAAACGTAGCAATCTCGTAGCGTAGGCGAAACTTGTCGTAGAATTCAACGGTATGGTTGTATATTCGTACTATTATTTATTTGGTTAGTTATATGTAGAAACCTGTCAACCGGTATCTAGTTTACTTAAAAAATATGATACAAAATAGCAAATTCCGTGAAAGAAATACGAATTAAGAGAAAAAATTAAGACAACATCATAACAACGGTGAATGTAAAAAAGTTTGCAAAACTGAATTTATAAAATGTGGTAAGAATTTCATTTGAATATATATGATACACATTTCCGAGTACCGCTGATCTCGACTTTTACATCAGAGTATTTTGTTTGCACATATCATACGTAAATATGGTGTTTTACCCTTTGTGTATGTATGATATTGTATTAATAACATATGAACCAGAAAGGCCCTTATATAGTTTTGTTCCACAACTGAGCGTTTTTTAAGTCAGTTAGTTTTTGCTGCATACCACCACTATGTTGAACCACCTGCCCATTGAAGAATTTCCGAACCAATTCGACTTAGGGTCCTCCAAGAAAAAAGCGTACCAAGTACTTGAAAGGCCGGCAACGCACTGGCGAGCCTTCTGACAATCTCAACCTCGCAACCTGGCAACCTCATTAAAATCTTGTATTGCATTTGTATGCATTGATACTTCCTGTACCAGAACTACATAAAAATATAAGGCAACAAATATACTTTTAACAATAATTCAGAAGTGTCAAGTTCACTATACAATATTGATACCAAAATATTTCCTAAAAAATTATATTATTTTGGGAGGAAATGGAAGATTAGCCTTAAAATTTACGCCAGAGCTTAAGTTTAATATTTTTGCAAGTTTACACTGCGACCAATGAATAGGTGTGTAGCGACAAGCTATCAAGATTTGGGACTAATAGTCTTACTTTAAATTTTAAACTGTGACATTTGAGCTTCATATTTTAAAATAATTGCTTCTTTATTTTATAGACATCTACGAAATAAACTGTATGCTCTATTGAGGACTAAATTAATGCTCAAGTGCACAATTCTCTAAAATACTGTTTATTGCACAAAATTGCATACACACACTCATTTATTATTTCGGTAACACACGGTTAACACTTTTGTAATTTCACTGTAACATATATATAACATACATGAAGAATATTTACGAATCTAAATTTTTTTTCTTTCACCTTTGATAAACGAAGCTTGAACCATTTCAATATTTCTCTTCCACCTGTCGACTTAATACGAAATTATATTCGTACCAATTCTTGTGAGCAAAGATTTCCACTAGGTTTTTTTCAAATCGATAACTTGTTAAAGTGTTTACCTGATAGGATGGCGATATCAATTATTATATATTTATTGACATTGTATAATACGTAGCTATTGTTGTTTGCCAAATTTTAGTATTAAAAGTTTGAAATTTATATACATTATAACTATTGTTTTTCTTAATCTACGATAACCGATTCTGTGTGCCTATGGGCAAAGGCCTCCCCCATTGTCCTCCAGTTTTCTTTATTGTACACTAAAAGATTGAAATAATGAATCCCAATTATAAAAACGATTAAATAAATGTCTAATGAGGTAGCTTAAAGAAAGATTAGCCAATATATCGCCATGGGAAAAAATATCTTAATAACGTATTCCGTGATCCTCGTTACTGAAAAAAGATTTCATTGTAACTTTATTTTATTCAAATGCTGCTTAGATTGTTTATTGCGTGTTATGAGGAAGTTATTATACGTTTACATTTTTAAAGGAACGGAAGTCTGAACGTGCATTTATAAGCTAAACGTGTGTTTCAGTACTCTGTACACAAATAAAGATATTTCACTGAAAGATTAGAGAGCTTTGCGAAAATCATTATCAGACAAACATTTTCTTTGGTAACTACTGTGATACTGGCATTTTCCGACGGCGACGGGGCGGCGCGCCATATATTAATTTACATTGTTTGTTCCATGTCTATCTTCTTTCATTTTGAATCAATACGAATAAACGCCTCATCATGAATTCTATATCGCGTATTTCTTATGTATTAGGCGGCAAACGGGCAGGAGGCTCACATGAGGTTAAGTCATACCGCCGCCCATGGACCCTCACATTGCCAGAAGGCTCGTAAGTGCATTGTATATTTTGGCAGAAAGCCTTAAATAAGTTTAATAATAATTTATTTATTTATTTTTATTTTCTCCTATATAACATTTATATAAATAAGATTACATTTGAGAAGGTATTGGGAGACGTTTCTAAACTAGGTAAGAATCTGTGATATGGATAACCACGTTTCTATTTACAGCAAAGTCATATTGAGTGGTAACAAAAAGTACATACATATATGGGTAGGCAAACAAATTTAACGTTTTAAATAAGGAAGAAAAACCAAACAAAGCAGTCAACTAGTTAGAAGTAAGTCGAAATACAGTTGTATTGGTGTGGCTTAGGGTGTGGTTATGTGAGTGTGTGTGTATGTGTGTGTAATAGTGGGAGAGGAGGGTATGTACGCGTGTGTGCGTGAGTGTTAGAAAGGTGGGTGTGGGTATGTCAGGCACACGCCGGAAAACATAAGTCAATAAATAGACTGTATTTAATTTTTTTGGCGTGGAACGCGAATACAGATGTATTCATTCAGTATCAGTATGATATAAGGTCCTTTATATTAGGGGGGATCTAAAGCAATCAGTTAGATTAGTATAAAGGATTAATTAAAAAACAATTCTTAAAAATCCTCTAATTACGTTTATAAATTATTTGTTAAACTTAAACTACCATTAAATTAATCTGCTGCACACGAGACCTTCAATTTATATCTGAGAATTTCAGGAACAAATTGTTTCTTATCCTATATCCGTAGCGCTTCCGTTGCACGTGTCAACCTTACAAATTAACTGCACTCGACGATTTATTAGCAAATCGAGTACATATTTTATACGTTCAGAAATTTATTTCTGAAAATGACTTTACACAATATAGAGGTGGAATATGGTTAATTTTTTGTAGAAATACTAATACCAAGTTTAGGTGAATAAAAGTTAAAACCAGAAAAAAGAAAGAATGCAATTGTTAAATACAGCAACTGGGCGGCAATCATATATAGTATTAAAAATAGTCACAAGGCAGTTGTCTAAAACCTACTGGTATCTTTTTAATTTATACTTCTCCACACTCGTTATTTTCCCAGCAATATTTAGGTAAAACGGTAAAGTAATAAATAAAAATATTGTGGGAGCAACACGCTGTATAAAAAGCAAGGGCTACAATTTCTCGTTACTTACATAAGCTCTATAAGCTCTCGAATACAGTCTGAAACCCAAAGTGAACCTTACAAATCCTTAACACCTCCATCGATTTACTGTAGAGAGACATTAGCATAAACAAACGCAACTATCTTGTAACTAGGCCATTCATATTCAGATGGCATTGAGCGGAGATGTCACAATTCCATTGCTGTTAAAATATATACGAGAAGCTTGATAATGTGTTAGTAAATACTACAAACTTAACATTTTATCAGTATCGTTCATAATTCGGCCGCAGCAGATTTTTTTTTCA
Organism: Pieris brassicae; assembly: GCF_905147105.1. Taxonomy (NCBI): domain Eukaryota; kingdom Metazoa; phylum Arthropoda; class Insecta; order Lepidoptera; family Pieridae; genus Pieris; species Pieris brassicae. The sequence continues at coordinate 7,318,678 of NC_059665.1, read as the reverse complement.
TGTAGGATACAAGTAAAATATATTTAGGTTCGTATAATAGGTGATTATTTAAGTAATTAAACTATAACGATTTAAATGGATAGTCAATGACAGTATATGTACATTGGTAAAATTTTTGGACCAAATTTTTCACATTGTCGCAGGCAGAGAAGACATCTTTTTCTTATTTAAATAGTCAAGATGCTCATTTTAAAATACTACTTAAAATTATGTAACATGCAAATATGCAGATAAAGCCTACAAATATTTCACACAATTTGGAGTGAGTCAGTTGTAGTACAGATATTGTTGGAACAGAAACAATCGATACACCTTGGCTCGGCGCCAACCTGCCCCGTCATTGACCGCGCTCACAAATATATTTTATGTGTCATAAACAAACTTGCTATTCTACTATTTATGGTAGTTCTTTTGTTTATGGAAAAGCAACTAATTACTGTCAGAGGGAGCGATAACAAGATCGAAGGTAAAACCCAATGACGTATTAGGCTATATTATAATACTTAATAATTTGTAAATTGTGCACTAGTCACAGCCCTGGGATTTGGGTAAGTGCTGTACATATATTACATATTTTTTAATTGTCTTTATACATGACGGCGTCAGTTAATATTTTAATTTAAAGTATTAAACTTTATTCGATTTAGGAATATATCGGGGATAAGTATTTACTAGTACATTCAACAATATAACAATAGATTAAAACAAATCTTTGGTTAAAAGTAGAAAAGCTGTACCTGTATTTCTCTTATAGGTGAATGAATAAAGTTGACTTTAATGCTCCGTACCTGAAAAAAAGTAAACTTATTTTTAAATAAATATTAAATAGTTAGTCAGAGTAGTAGTAAAAATCTAAATAAACCGTAAGTTTTATCAATAATCTTAAATCATTTCAATTTAGCATTGATTCATTTGTATTAAAACTGCTTTGTACCCATATACTTACTAAATAAACTTATTTTTAAATACTTTTCTAAAAACGCCAGGCATTCAATTATCGCATATAAATCTGTTAGAAATTGAATTTACATACAACCATTTATAACAATATATTACTTCACAAGCCGTCGCAATGTATAGCGGGTTTATAAATCTATGATTTGACATTTAGTTTATCTTTATCATAGAAAACTAGGATTTCAAACATGTTTTCAAGTTGTGGTCTAAAGCTTTCGTTAACAGGGTTTGTTTTAAACTTGTTTGGCGTAGAGTTGTTATTAGTCAGCTCGTAATGTCCGCTGCAGCGTTGTTAGTAACGAATTGTTTGCAACTTCGGTTAACCAATAATTATCATTGTCTATGAAATATGCTCTCTATTGAAAATCAGTGACCTATATTTGATATTATTATTTAACCCAAAAATTTCCGTTTTTGTTAGCTTAGAGCGACCCTAATCCCTGAAGTCGTACGTTCGAATCACTGCTACACACTAATGGAATGTTATTTCTATGAGCGCAATTAGCACCTGCTACTACAGTGAAAGCAAACATGGCGTGGAAACCGGCTTGTGTCAAACCGTAAAATCCATTACATACTGCATCAGCAAACAATCTTAACACTACAAAAACATGGTCATCTCAGTACCAAAAGCAGTATTATAAAGCATACAAAAGCCCCTTACAAGAAAATATCCCTCATCATTCACATATACGTAAAAAATATTCGACAGCTCATGAAACTATTTTGGGTTTGATTGTTATTTAAAAATAGGCAAGGGTAAGATTGCTAAAATTATAATTACATATGTGACATATATTTTTTATGATAATCAAAGGAAAAATAAAAAGGTTTTTGCTTAGATATTAAAAGGGAGTAATCCCTCAGCCCGTCCCACCATCCTGCGTATTGTGTCGCGTTTTATTACATTTTTAATACATTCGAGGAAACAGAAGCTTCTTCGAAGAATCTTTTACGTTTAATTTTTTGCAATCCTGTGATATTGATTTATAGAATACTTTATCAAAAAAGTATTCGAGCGAATCAATTTTCTATGATATGTCTTTTTAACATATGTCTAATATACGAAAAATTATTGATTGCGCTTTTCAAAATAGTGTTACCTTATTATAATTGTTTTTAGCCTTGTAACAAGCTGACCACCAAATTCAATACGTTACAAATATTAATAATCCAAACACAGAAAAGTGCTCCATATTCGATTGGATGTTGAACAAACAACTTCAAAGTGATTTATGCTTTCAATGACGATTTCGATATAGTGACTGAAAGAGATAATAATAATCTATTTAGTTTGTAATTACAACTTAAAATTAATTTTAGTACCTTCAAAAAGATAAATAAAAACGTAAGCTTGTCTCTTACATGTCTCCCAAATCGCCTCAAAATTTTCGACTGTCACTGTGGACACCGTTCATGAAGGTGTATAAATGTTGACTTACATAAATAGAAGCTATACAGAAGACAACTGTACTCAGGAGTTTTAAACACAACAAAATTAATGCACAAAACATCCGGAATATTCACATGAAAAATTATAACTGATAATTATATCCGATATGGAATTGATCATAATAGTGGAATATCGGCGATCACAATTGAATTGTATTCACACATCAATGCAATTACATTCGGCTGCAGATTTAGACAATTGAACGCATAACTCGCTAATACGCTAATTCATACAATATACACGAGATTATACTAGTGTCTATGCTAATGACTCTTAGCGCTATAACACACACGTTATGATAACATTTAATTCAAGAGCATTGAATAATCGTCTGAAACAGAAACGTTACACCATAATGGATGTTACCCATTACTGAGATTATTATTGATAATTTGTATGGCCTTCTTTTCCGCTTCGTTCGGAATCTATAAACTACGAATGAAACTCATTTTTGAGGTGGGTGCATTCGACCACCAGCTATGCCTAAATTTACTTTTTGAATGTCTATTAGACACCAAATTCTGATCTGATCAAGACTGATCGTACTTGAATTCGTATATGCGGTGATGTTAGTTATTTTTGAATATATATTTGCGTGTTGTTCCCACGAGAATGTAAGTGCGTACTCCTATTTGACCATGCCTCCTGCTGATGTCATGTAGTTGGTTGTAGATCCGTACAAACGTTGTGTAATACAAAAAAACTTCGCGATAAAAAGAGTGGCGGAGAGTTTATTGCCAGTTTTTCTCTTCCGTTCTACGCCCTTGATTTGAGAACTAGCAGGAAATGTAAAATTAGAAGCATTTAATGTATATTTCTTTTTATTGACGTTCATAAGTGCACATTGTGTTACCTATGTGAATAAATGATTTTTAGAAGATAAATAAAGGCGTTAGAAATGCGGAAAGTACATTCTACGCTTTAATATAAAAGTAGATAAATAAAATTTCAGTAAAGAATGTTGAATTTTTATATTGCACATTAAATACCTCTGTTACTGGTCTTAAAATAATAATATTTACGAATGTAATGCAGCGATATAACAGTTCAATAAAAGTGATTTGCTGTCTTTGTTTTGCTAATGCATATTTCATATTGTGAATTGTATGTTTGTTGACAGCTTTTAAAAAGTTACATCAAAATAGTAAAGTCCATAATAATTACTTATCTATCATGAGGAGTAAACACTCAGAGATACTTAGCTAAATTTACTTTAGAGTATATCAGTTATGACATAAATAAAGCTGTCAGTTTGAGCCGCAAATGGGTATAAGCGGTTAATGAAAAAGTTTGAGAGCTTACGAGGTCTAAACTTACTACTCTAAACAGTATTATATTGGACATAAACTTTGCTCTATATTTCACATTTATACATTTGACAGCTCGTCCAGACTTATTCTTTAACGGCGAGCATAACTATAAATATTGGATTGTTGATTCAACTGTCGGTGTTGATTTTTATAGATTATATCATTTGAGGCAACGAATTTTGAATATTGACAATTAAAACTCTGCAAAAGTACCTTTTAGTGTGCTTTAATATGTGGCATTCAACGAACCTATTTAAGTTACTGTACAATAATGTATAATGTACTGCACACTACACAATGAACATTTCTCGGTCTGAACTAGGACTATTACTTATATTCAAACTTACATTACTCACGGCAATATCAGTTTACTTTAAAAGTGTAAAATCCCTATGCACGACAATTGATTATTTTTTAATTAAAATGCTACATCACATAAAACATCATTAAAATCCTTAAACGTAATAAAATAAAGAGACCCACTGCAAAGCTCTCGGCAACGCGACAAACAAAACTTACTTAGAAAATATTTAAGAATTGGAATTTTTGTAGTAAAAATATAAAAACGCTGTTCCACAAAGTTTTAATGCGAGTCTGAGCTTATACGAGAAAACTAAAAACTGACTAACGACAGCTTTTTGCGTCGTTACAACAAAATAGACTCTGTTATTTGCTTTTATTTTTACATAAACTTTATCCTACGTCTTTTTGTCCTCAAATCATAATGGTATATTTTTAAGTAAAACAATACTCAACAGTGATGTCCAGTGGTTTAACAGACGACGGTATAAATCCCAGCCGTGCTTCGATGTGGGCAATTAACAGTTGCTCGATCGATAACGGTAGGTATTGTAAAGAAAGCGGCATGACTTAGATTATTACTCGACGACATGAGGGATGATCGTTGCCTAATAAAAGAAAACGATCAATGATTGAAAGTGAGATCAAGGAACCACAAAGGGGTAATGGTAATGCCATTGGATTATTATAATTATTAGTTGGAAATAATATATTCAGCGCTGCCCTGTCCTAAAAAATGTTAAGTTTGAAGATGTACGGTATTATTAGCATATTACTCGTAAAAGCCAAAATTATTTGAATTTAGGTACGTTTATTTACACGACGATGAATACGATAGCTATAAGGACGAAATAATAATTCATATTAAGGTTTTTGTCACGTTTGTGAATAAGGGGAGTGTAGTTTTGAATTGCTTTGATATATTTGTTTAACTTTGCTATGGTGCGTATTGTGAAAGGTTTTCTAAAGGCTGGTACAATTATAATTTCGAATATAACATAAACAACTAAAGAAATTTGCTCGTATGAAAGTTTATCTGGTTGTTAATATCAATAACATTACACCTCTTACACATCAAAATAATTCATTCATTCTATTTTAGCGACAGAAAACTATCAATAATATTTAATGGGATTAAAAGGGTATTACAGGCTTCACATGTTTCAATATGATCGAACGTTGTAAGAAAATATACTTAACACAGCGTGAACTTAGTGACATAATAAGTTGCAAGGAAAATCGATCGAGCCTGGCTCGAGGCCAGTTGAAGCAAATCTTGGTATTGACTGCCGAGAAAATAATAATATACGTGCGCTTGTGAAAAGAAAAAGCTGTCAGCGGTCTACAAGTTACGTTTTTCCTCTATTCTTTAAGTCACTTGAGACAAACTTCACTTCAACTATGAATAAAAATAACAATAATAACCTAGTCATGACGAATTTACGTTGCACGTAACACAGACACGTTTATACGTCGCTGGAGAGCTAGTGCCTTAGCATTAACTTTTTTAAATTAATATTAAAGAGGGTACAATGTAACAAATACGTACAATTTTATTTATAGAGAGTATAGAAAACTTAATAAAATAATAATTTTATTACTAAAAAATGTATTGCAAATTTTACTTATTTATTTTTATCATTTAGTTATTGTGGGTATACTGGGTCACAATCTGACTCATCAAAAATATATCTATTGTGACAAAACCTCTTAAAAATGCATTTTGTTACACTCTTAAATAAAGTAAAGATGAATGAGGTGAATCTTTAAGGCATATCAAAAATTAAAAGTCTGCTGAGTTGGTGTGCCGAGTTTTGCAAAGTGGGTCATGCCGAGTGTAATATTATGCGATCGTTTCTCATGTTTAAAGAGTTAATCTGACACAGATGAGAGATTTGCGCTGAAATATCTTATATTAATTTAATATTGAGTTACATTTTCAGAAGTAAGATTATGCAGTTATTAAGCAATGTTTAGGTATGATCATTGAGCAAAATTAAAGCAGCGTTGGTCTAGTGGTTTTAGCATGCGACTCTCATCACTCAGATAGTTGGTCTCGGCTGTAAACCAATGGACTTTGTGTCTCTGTGCACATCTAATACTCGCTCGTACGGTGAAGAAAAAACCTGTGAGGAAACCGGCATGCCTTAGACTCCAAAAGTCGACGGTGTATCCGACACATAATGCTGAGAACCTACTAAAATGAAATATCAGAAATCTGAGGCACAGACCTGTTGTTGTTTTAACAGTACTAATTTTTTTAAGCAAAAAAGAAAAACAAACACATACTTTATTTGGATTGATAAATTATCCGTCACTTTGTTATTTATTGAGATCGTACAGTAACTCGATGAGATATAAAAGTCATGACCAAATTTCGAGTTTTTCATGTTTGAAAAATTGATTCTTTCAGCATATGTTTAAAGACAAGTACGAAGTATCAAAGATTTTCAAGACCGCCAGCTCAATTTGGTAGACGATGGAATATAGACGGAGCAGGGCGTTGATAGCAGACTCTTAGATATGTTGTATTGGGGGCTGGCTGTTTGCCAAATACTTTTGGCACCCTGCCAGGCTTGTGTCGATATCTACGAACGAAGCCTTATTTACAGTACTTTAAATATATTTAAATCAAATATCATTTGAAATATCCATGTAATAGTCAGAGAGGATTATAACAAAATAATTGTTTAGCCTGAAAACTTATTCACTCTGTTAGCATTTATTTGAGAGACGCGTGAAGTGTCTGCACAATGCCCTGCCCTTACAACAGTATATTTTATCAATACGTGCATTTACTTACATACTATCAGAAAAAAGATTTTTTACAATATCAAGTGTATATTGTATGTTTGAAATATGCTATTACTTTGATTTTCTTTCTTTACTAATATAATAGATTACTTACATTATTATTATAATAAGTCTAAATGAAACAGACGTAAAAATATAATATAAATTTAAAAAAATTAAACTCCTTATAACTTTAAAAAATATTAACTTAAACAAATTCATGATCATTAAATTTTTGCTTAATTAAAATCCTGAGTGTTATTTATATTTAAAATTAAAAAATATCAAAGTGTATTTGGCAAAGTGGCGCGAGATTACAGCGCTTCCTTCCGCTTCCTCTCGTTAATTTTAATTCAACAAGATGGAAGTTTATTAAAAAAACTGGATTATCTTATTCGTGTCAAGTGTTTGCGTTTTTCTTAAACGTGTATTGCGAGCCAGAACATCTGTTAAAACATTTAAAATTAAGTCCACCTTTACACTAAATTATTTAAATTTCTGTCAAAAACCCCGTTTAAACCTGAAAACGAATTGTTTCTGTTATGTACAAAGATATGATAACTCGTCCTGATATTGACTTACTAAAAGCATATCAATGTATGATAAAATATAAAATACCTCGTTATACACAGTTGAAAATTTGTAAAAAATCCAAAAATTCTTTAAATCTGAATGAAAATCATACAGAAATATACACAGACGATATTTTATGATGATACGAACACAGAAGTGACCAGCAACTAGTAAGATTATATAATACAGGGTCAAAAATATATCAAACATTTATTTCATAAAAAAATAGGTAAAAATCAGCAAGGTACATCGATATATTCAAAAACCAGAAAACAGTAATAAAATCGCATGGATTCGAGTACAAATTGAGTTGTCTCAATAAAATAAGTCAGCAGCTCGTTGTGCATTCATTGCTCGGTCGCTCCAGTCTTACGTTGTTTGTGCACTAAAATTGTATGTTTACAAAGTATATTGTGAGCTTATCATTCTTACTAGCTGCTTTAGAGGACATAAACGATAGTAAAAAATGTTTTAAAATTCCACAAATATTTTAAATAAAGTAACAAACAGTAGGCAGGAATATATGAATGTACATTTTAAAGTTGGTATTAAGCTGGTTACAATAATTACCCAATTGTGCTTGATATAAAGAATTTCATACCTTTTACACATATACAACCTTAAATATTAAACAACGTATTCATAGCAAATGTCCTAGAGGCTACAATATATCGTAGCAACCGATATTTGTCGGTAAGATGTAGAGCGCACGTGCTGCAAATGTCCCTAAGAGAACAACTTTTGATAACTTATTTCCGTTTGACTTTTGGATTTGTTTTTCTTCTGAAAGAAACATTATTGTTATTGACCAAGGTTAAGTGTTTGGTAATAATGAAACATAGTTAGTATTAAAATATATTCTAAACGGGTTATAATGATTTTTTCCGTATTATAACTAACATGTCTTTAAAATTTAACTAGCTTTTGCCCGTGAGTAATATGTAAGTTCGTAATATAAATATACGCAAGTATTTAAAAGTTTCACTAGCTGAGAAACAGAACAGCATTAGAAGGATATCATGATCTCATATCTTCTCTGTACGATAATTATTATAATTCACTTATAAAACACTAGATGTACACTGTCAGTTATATTGTAATATACATTTTCATTTAGCCAGGAATTAGATCTACACAAATTGAAAGGCTATTTCAAATTCTCCCGTAATAAATCCATGTTCGGATTGCATTAAACGAAATAGTGTCGACTTGCCCACCGAAGCCTCATTAACATAATTGCAGTTAAATTCGTTGCTATTTGCACGTCCAGTTTAGAATAATCCTGCCGTCAGTTAAATTCGTTCTGACTAATGGTTTCAGCTTGACTGGCTATGCCGAAATAGTTCACATAATACATTAAGCTATCATTGGCTGACCTATATCTAACAGGAATAGAAACTACTCGAGTCTTTTGAAGCGAAAAGCCCTGTCCCCTTTAAAGTTAAATAAATATTTTAAGAGTTAACTGTAGTCATTATTTCAAACAAATTTATATTACTTTTTATTCTAATTTTACTAATGTGAGTTTAAAAAAAAATCCGCCGGTATAGTGTTAAATTAATTGAATTGAAAATAACTGTTTTCAAAAAATAATTAGATCTTTTATGATAATAAGAAAAACTAAAAGTTTCGTTAGCTTAATACCAAATATTTGTTCAGAAGAAAAATATGCAAAGTAATAGATTGATTACATTAAACCAGGGTATAATTGTTAGATATTAGAACAAGAATATTATTCAGTGGATTTACTTGCGAAGCCTTTTGTCGTGAATAATGTTGGAGTGTATGTCGGAGTTAAACCTAGGGATTTTGTAGTGAAAGATTTGACAACTCCTTTAGTATGTGTTACTTATACAAGTAACTATGATATGTACGTTTAATTGGTCAACCTAAAATACTTTAGTAAATATGATTCTGCACGTATCATTATTCTAGAGACTGCAAACGGACTGACTCAAGAAAGCCTTGAAGCTCTATAAATACTTTTCCTAGCCGCTGCATCTACATTGTAGTAAAGTGCACTTGACATAAAAAACAAAACGATCACACTCGAATTCACTACCAAATTTGCTGTTAAAAGTCATATCATCCTCCAATATGAAAACTGTTTCTTAGGGGTAGTAAATTTTTTTTGCCGGAAACCGTATTCAAAACCTTGAATTAAAAGACCAGTAACCAGTATAAAGCCTAACACTAAACTTACAAAATATGCACACGAATTGTACATATATATTATTTTTCTCAATATGCTTTCATATATTTAAAGAAAAAATAAAATAAATAAATAAAGCCCAGTTGTACATGACAGCTGTTCCCAGCAGCTTTAACACGACAATAGGCCTACATTTTGAAAACCTTGCCAAAAAAATTCTGCAAATCGAGAAACTTCTACTACTCATGCGGGACATACGTTTTGAAGCCAAGTAAAAGTATTTTGCTTCCTCCAATCTCATAATTCCGTTCACTTTATTTCAAGCACAATATTATGTACCATTTATCTCTGTCACTCGTCACATCCTTAATTAATGCCCCAGACACACCATTTTTTACACGCAGTCCATCTATTTTTTCATTCCCGAGTTTTGTTATCCTAAACGATATATATTGCAGAGAAAATACATACCCTAAAAAGGTAATATACATAAACAGCGTTTTAGTTATAGTTGTGACTTTATTTCCGTATTTAAATATAATTAAAATTAAATTTTATCCTAAGCAGAAAATCTCCCTTACTAAAATTGGCTGTGCTATTTAATTTAACCTCTAGATAATTGGTAGTACTATAACGATTACAAAATATATCTTTTAAATGTGTAACGCTATAATGTGTCTTAATAAACTCTAAAATACTTACACGAATCTTAAAGGGCTTTTATAATTACGGTTAATTAAGATTTTTAACACAAATAGTGTTAAGACACCTTGGTACGTATAATAACAATATCAATATTAAATTATTATTGAATACATTATCACTCTGTCGAGATAGTATTAGGCAAACGTTAGTATAGTTGGGTTCGTGTGTACTTGGGGCGCATATGCATCAAGTTAACTAGTATGCTATTGGATTCTTACTCTCCAAAAGCTTTTGTATGAATAATAAAATATGTGTTTCGACATACGGCATGTTTTTTAAAATATATGTTAGGTTTCGTATCTGTTGGCTGTGACAGTAACGACACATCGTTATACAAAACAACATTCATGTGGGATAGAGTACGCGTCGTTTGTTCTTTATTCACTAACATTTTCTGAAATATCATACAAATCTCGATTCTATAAGAAAAATAAACAATAAGTTCTTTTTATTAGACACTGAACTCTTTTTTCTCTCTCTCTTTTAACACTTTACTTTTTGTTTAAGTCATAGCCCCTTATTCACATCAAAACAAAGCAGTCTATCTGCATCGTTTTAAGTCTCTTAGCACGGTAAACGTAATTTGACAGAAGGAGACGAAAGAATACTTTACTAAAAACTAATTGAATCTGTTTTTATGAATAAAGGAGTTTATTGGGATGAATGGGTAACTTTTTTAAATATTTTTTGTTAATTTCATGTACTTTTTTGATCGTCGCAAATACGACATAGCTTGAAAAGATTTAAACCTATTTCTGTTATCAGATTAATATTGAATGAAATTATTCAGACCACTCATGTGTGTTAAAAATATTCATAAAGTGTATTACATACTTTTAAAAATTGTGCTGATGTTATTTAAAAGTTGCTATATAGTGAATAAATAATTCGAATAATTTTTATTCCCATTTAACTAGCATAAGAAAAATACTTGGCTCATAAAGTTAGCTGTAGCACAAAAATAATGGATACCGATTGTTATATATTTACATACCGCAGGCGAACAATTAGCGAACTCTGGGGATGCTTTGTACGTCATTATATTTTTACGTCATCTTTTTAATAATATTTCTTTCTTATCTTTTTTACGAGGAAAATGTCCTTTATAATTTCTCACTCTACAAACCTTAATTATATTAACAGTTCTTATTAGCGAATTTATTTAGTTAACGGTATATGTGTTGTGATTGTTATATATTTACATACCGCAGGCGAACAATTAGAGAACTCTGGGGATGCTTTGTACGTCATTATATTTTTACGTCATCTTTTTAATAATATTTCTTTCTTATCTTTTTTACGAGGAAAATGTCCTTTATAATTTCTCACTCTACAAACCTTAATTATATTAACAGTTCTTATTTGCGAATTTATTTAGTTAACGGTATATGTGTTGTGATTGTTATATATTTACATACCGCAGGCGAACAATTAGAGAACTCTGGGGATGTTTTGTACGTCATTTTATTTTTATGTGATCTTTTTAAGAATATTTCTTTCTTATCTTTTTTTACGAGGAAAAGGTCCTTTAGATTTTTTCTCACTCTACAAAAGTTAATTACATTAACAGTTCTTATTAGTGAATTTATTTAGTTAACTGTATATATGTTATATAATTGATGATGGATATGGAACGGAATATAAAATGAAGATGATTTAACAATCAAACTTTGTACATTTTGCAAACGGAACCTTGTGTTGCGCCTTTTTTATTACGACACAATGAAGAAATCCAAAAAAAAATGCGTACATATATAAGAGTTTTCTCAGCGCATACATTACATACCCAAAGTTATGTACGATTAGATGTATGCTATTTAACGGTTTGATAATAAGTGTAATATTTTTATTATTTTAGATTGAAAGCTCTGCCTCGCGGTTATCCCCACGTCATTGTACTATTAACGTCATGATAGCTTTCCTCGATTTATAGGTTATCCTAAACAACATAATTCTTAAAATCGAACCAGATTTTGAAATTAGCCCGTTTAAACATTAAAACAAACTTTAAATATTCGTATATACTTATGAATACGATCGTATACGTTATACGTAGTCGAGCAAGTAATAATTGCATAACACGGTCGCCTTGAGACATCAGTCAGAGTGGAACAATTATAGTCGATATTGGCAAAGGGAGTCTATGATTAATGACTTTCCTCTTGTTCCCTTGACAATACCTAACCAAGTTATGAGATGTGACGGAATTTAATTTTGGTTCAATAATTTCGATGAAGTTTCCTAAGATTTAAAAGAGTAATAAATACGTATATGTAGTTTTCCTGGCAATTTTATTTTTCTAAAACATTGTTTTGTATAACACCGTTATTTACATTAATAACTTCAGTAGAAAGTTTTTGATGCCAACAAATAAAGTTCACCGAAGAATCCAGTTTTTGTTTTTATAAACATTGCCTTCATAATTGGGTGTTTACCATGAAAAATTTTCCTTATTTTAATACCAAAATCGGCTTATAACCTTTTAAAAATTATGCTATAATTCACTTTCATAAGATATTTTTTAAAGTAAACAAGGGTAGGCTGGGGGAAGCTAATCGTTTAATTATGTTGAGTGTTCCGCCGATACTGATAAGTTATTTGGAAACACTCAGTCTTTCCAATGTTTCGGGATTAGTGCTTAGGAATTAATCCTTATATATAAAATCAATAATATTATGGTGAATACAGAAGAGCAGTGTTAACCTACTGGCTTCAGAATGTGACACTCATCCCTGAGGTCGTAGGTTTGATTCCCGGCTCTGCACCAATGGAATTTATTTCTACGTGCGTATTAAACATTTGCTCAAACGGTAAAGGACAACATCGTGAGGAAACCCACTTGCCTTCAAGCCAAAAAGACAGCGTGTGTTAAACATAGGAGACTAAACACCTACTTGCCTATTAAATTGACAAATGACAATAAAACAAATACAGACATCTGAGGCCCAGACCTGAAAAACGTTTAAGCGCCATTGTTTTTTTTGTTATGATGAATATTAATTATTATATTAACAAATGAAAGAAGATATCGAAATATGTTAAAAATGTTTCTGCAACGACTGACAATAAAATTGCTGAAATGCAATAACCATTTTTGGTCTTCAACATACGTCTGTAACCTTTGATCGTGTCCTCACAACTCACCGAAGGCGGAGAACAGATGAAATTACACCCTTTTACACAACTGAGACTTAGTTGTACGTATTATATTAAATAAAAATGGTATTTTTCTGTATAAAGAAAGATATTTTTCTTCATTGTTTTTCCAAATTCTATTTCATCAATAGTTATATCCCTTGAGACAAACTGCGACATGAATCGTCAGTACAGTTAATATATGAATTATTTGTATTTTCATCAATTTTTTTAAAGTATGTCGCAAACTACCTGCTTAGCCTTAAAATCTTTCTCAAATACGTCTATTTTTTGTTGAAAGTGTAGTGACAGTGACGAAGTGTCACCAGGGCCCCGAGAGACGCGTCCAAATCCATTAAGCTTTTAAGACTGCCGAGAGAGCCCAAAAAGAAAAAAAATGCTGAATAATTCAATATTATGTTTTACATAAAGTCTGTCTTATTTAGGTTATACGAAAATACTTTTGCACACAAAAATTACCCCCGACATACTGAAAATTATTATTTAATTGGTGGTTTAAACATTGTATGATGTTTATCAATTACATAGTTACTCAACTGGCTTAATGATTCAAAGTGAATCAAACTTTAATGACTACTACTTTGAAAAGAAGTTGTTTCGGTAAAATCACATTAACATTTAAGGTTTTACGATAATTTCAAAAAACGTTTCTACCCCTTTTCTCCTACTTTCCACTTAAAGGATGTATGAGATGTGATGCAGTTTCCTACTCTTTTGAACATTTAATCAAATTATCCAATTCCAAACAAATAATTAACCCCCCCGCCCCCACGAGAGCGCGGCCATCAGACATCAATTATCGATTGGGATCGTTCCGAGTGACAGACAATTACGGAACCCACATCACTAGACCAAGGGTCACTTGAATATGCTACACACGTTTTATACCGCTTTAAAAGCCAAAGTTAAGCCCCTTAAATTACACTTTAAGATGGGAATCATTCGAATTTTAATTTGAACGTAAATGTATAATGGTGTAAGAAAAAATTACTTCCCTTATGCACATTTGAATCTTCTATGGAACGTTATAGGTATGAATGAAAGGAAAAATATTTTTTTTGTACTTTTTAAGATTCCCGTCGCCTTTTAATTAAGGTATAAGCTGATGGTTTTATAATTTTTTAAAGCTAAATATTTTTTTTTAATTTAACTCACAGGTACATTTCATTAAACTTCACCCTATGTTAATATTACGGGTATAATTGCCCTTCTGTCCCACGCGATACCGTATAAACGAGCCAACTTTTTATCAAAACACATAAAGCGTTATACTTTTTGCAAAGCTCGTTTAACGTACTAGTTTTATGTGTTACAGCAGTTTTGTACACTTTATAACTGTATGCACCGTTCAATCCTTTTAGCCATTTTTATTAACGATTCGTAAATACTATGTGCTTCGTTTTAGTATTATAAAAAAAGTGATATTTTTGAAATAGCGAAATAAACTACAGATACCACTTACTGGGCACTCAATTACACCGACTTGGACTAATATGCAACGGCTATTTAATATATGTCGTAAAGGGACTTATGTAAAATTCTATGTGTTTGACTCAGCATAACAAACATATTGCTTTATACTGTCTACATCAGTGTAAAGTTAGTGACATAAAAAGTTATAACGCCTCCAGAGAGCAATAAGTGTAAAATGTACGCTTTATGAGTTTCCTCCATTAGCCGATATAGTGTAACGACTACACTCACAACTTACACAATACACTTGGAGACATTGTCATATAAACTAGTGATCATAACGGATAAAATACAAATTAAAGTAAGACTTTGGTTATTAAAGTTATATAAAAGTATGATGTTTTTTAAGTAAGGAAATGCATTATGTATATCCTGAAGAACAAACAAGATATTTTCTCTTTGGTCAGAGAAGTAAAACCAATTTACATATCATTGTACTCTGACCCAATGCAGAGAACGTGAGCGCTATTTTCCAATAACTTCGGAAAGAGCATTGATGGTTATTATTCGGGACCTTCATGTATGCTGTAATTCTGACAGACCCGTTTAGTAGCGACTTAATAAAATAACCACAATTGTTGTTTGATTAGAACACATAAATTATATTATTATTATTTTATTTATATTATTTTCAGCACGGTGTGGGCTAACACCAAAATTTTCCATGAAATACAATATTTAACTAGTAGTTCAGAATAAAAGAATGAAAACAATATAACGAGACAAAATTGGAGTGCGTTGAAAAGTATTGGAGTTCCGGAAGCGCGGGATTATACTCTCGTCCTCCACAACTCCCCCGCCCGCCCTTGACATACTTCAGCTTAGCGCAGCCTACACAATAAACGCTATGTGTATTATATATAATTATATTTTTTTGGAATTACAATAACGTTTGATATAAATATAACAACACTAGAAATACATTCTGTTAAAAGCACACGTAAACTTATCCGTATACGTTTACGTGTGCATTATGGAAATGTATTTCATAAACAGTTGGTTATATATGAATAAATTCTAGGTTTAATTTTCTTCATAATTAAAACATCTTGTTAGAAAAATGTTACAAATTTAATGGTAAGTTTACATGAATGAATCTTCATTCCTAACGTTGCTTTCGTGTTGGTAAAAAATCTGTGATAAAATTTATTTTAACCAAAGACATTAATATCACAACCAATGTGGTTGTCACTCTCAGTTGGTTTGCCACAACAATACAAAGAGAGGTACAAATTGCTCGCATTGTGCTGCTCTGCATCACAACTAGATATTCTCAGTCTAGTCTTTTATAGTTTTACAGCGATAAAAGTAGATCAAAACTCTTAAAATTCAAGATATAAAATTCTCCAACAGTATGTCAGCGAAATACCTATTAAATATGATCTGATTTTTATATCGAGTGCCACTTTTTCACAGAAATTTATTCACATAAATATGCTCGTTTTCTGAAGTGCTAACAACCTTTGTTATAATCTTTAGATTACAGGTACTAAGGATTTCATTGATAATTTTTTCCTTCTTTTTACAAGTAAATGTTAATTACGCGAAAAGAGAAAAATCCGTTGCTACATAGCTAGAGTCAAACACAATCTGAGGATTTTTCTCTTATCACATTCATAACCATCAAAAATCAAACTACTACTACTAATAATCAAAAGATTTCTCATTCAGTATATAAAATTATAGGCCTAATAGGGAACGTTTAATAATAAGTCCGTAACATTATAGATACAACCTTAACTTTGTAATGTATTCGTATCGAGCTACCGTTTTATAAATATTCGCAGCCAAGTGCTACGTGCTACGTTGTTCTACGATAACATCAACAGAAATACAAATAATTCTACGAAAACATAGAGGCTAGATCGCAATTTATTTATCTATCAATCTTTATAATGCAAACATTAAGATATCCTCGTTGCCATTGAGTTCCGTTTAAAGAAAATGATAATGGTTATTGTTCTGTATTGAATAGTTGCCAAGATTTTTTTAAATTTCTAAAGCGGAACGGCTTTTATACTTAATACTTTTACTGTTTCCTATGAATGAAACCCCTCAGTAAAGACGTCTAATAGTTATTTGACCAGTCGGCTTCTTTATACCCAACGTAACTTTCCTTTTGTGAGGAGCTTACTAAAATATTTCGTATAACTGCAGCTGAAGAGCGCTTAACATAAATTCCACGCTTGGACGGGCTACGGTCGACAGCGTTCGTAGCCACAAGCGGGTCATTTGTTAGCTGTGGTTGTGATCTTATCTATACAACTTATCTTACTACTGCTGTGCAAGGATAACCAGCCGTTATACATTATGTATATAACGATTATTTTTATTTTAAAGCATTGTGAGCACACTATAATCCTTTCATGACAGAGTACTTTAGAGTAACATCCTCTGTTATATATTTTATTATTACTTTAATAAATATTTATACGTTATTTAAATTGTTCTGCGGTAAAGTAATATTAGTTTATGTGTTCATTATTATTTTTACGGTCACCGTAATTTTTGCACATCGTTGGATATGTTTTAAACGATACAACACGTATTTATGTGATTTTGCGTAATATAGTGTAAACTTTTGAAATAAATCAATACAAAAGCGATGATCAAACATGTCAAACTGACCTTATAGAAATATCTTGTGAATAACGGACACCCACCGTCTACCTGTAAAGATAAAGTTTCAATAATATATTCGTTATATAAAAACAGTTTCTATGCAAAATCCATGCTCGCTAAAACGATTCAAAAATTTGCATACACAAAATAACGCGACTTTGCAATGTTAGGAAAAGTATTGCTCAAGCGTTCCGAACTCCGGGAATTGTATTGAACGATGCACATACTCGTATATACACATATACCCAATTCTTTACAATGTCGTTCATATCGACTTGAAGGTGTGAAGATTGCTTGCTCAAAGTAAATTACATACATTGTGTAAAAAAGTGGCGTTACACATTTAGAACATATGTTAGATTTTGGTATCCGTTTTGTGATTATTTGTTTTTTTCTAATAGGAAAGTAGGTGATCAGTCTGCCCGACACACCACGTAGACTTTTTGATTATTTGGCATGTCGGTTTCTTCACTATATTTTCCGTCACCGTACGAGTGTTTATGCGCACATAGACACAGGAAGCAATCACTAAACCAACACTGATCTATAAATAGTCTACGTAAATATAAAATATGCCTACTACCTATAACATCTACTGCATATTTCAAATATGAAAACTGTCGACATTTCAAATATGAGTTTTTCGACATACTTCATAAAGCATTCGAACTCTCATAGAAATATTTTACGTCGACGTTGGCGTTTCAACTTATTTACATATAGACCTATTTTATATACCAACAGAATTTCGACATAACTCATTTAGTATATAAAATACCGATGCTGCATAAAAATAGCATCATTAAGACATTGTAAGAGCGGCGAGACTCAGGCCGGAGATAAGTGGCCTGCATTAATCTGATCTCATTAGAGCGTAACTTTGCCGGAATCAAACTTCAAAATCGCTAGACTTTATTTTAATAAATGTCTTTTTGGATATGTGATTACAGATATTGTTTTCAAAGTTAAAAATATTATTTATAAAAATTAGAATATTTTTTTCATATAATCAAAAAGTATAAAAGTTGGAGAGAGGGTTTTTTCAGTTTAATGGAAATTTAGAAAAATCAAACTGGTTTCGTGATTATGAAATAATTTTTTTTCTTCTTTAGATTTGAAGAAAATGAAAAAAAATGGAGAAATAATTAAATTTCAGGATTTATTAGTTAAAAATGATTCAAACATTAACGCACGAACAATCCAAAATAAAAGAAACTGTCTATAGAAAATTACATGCGAATATTGATTTATCCAACGCAAATAAATTGACATCCCTATGATTAGCGAAATACATAAATATAACAAAAGCATTGCAAAAGAAAACAGCTTGCAGTGTCCCAGCAAATTGCTTTAATGTACTCTGAAATTTCATATAGCTCATCTCAACTCCTAGCTTACTCCCCGGACATTTAAGTAATGACCAAGCTTTTACTTTCAAGCTTCGGGCAATCAAATGATAGAGATTTTGAGAGATTGATTTTAACACAAAACTAAATTTTGTTGTAAATATATGATTTATTACTCACTCATTACAAAATAACGTGTATAGATAATTATTATTGAGAAGGAAATAATAGATTCCAGAAAACTTGTTGAAGTTAGTTATTGGTCTCGATCTCATTCATAGTTTTCAATGTAGAAAGTCACAACTATTAAAGCCATCATACCTCATTTGAAGAATTGCTTTAAGAGTATTATTTGCTAAGTATTAATAAATAATAGGATAAAAACAAAAACCTGCTATATGTATAAAATATTCATAAAAACTACTGTACTATCTATAGAAAATATATATCGAAATACAAGTGTGCTTTAAAATTTACTGTTTTGTACCAAACCGAGTTCAGTATAAACTAGGTCACAGAACAAACAAATAACGTGATAAAATACGCAGCTAGAAAAAAATATGGAACTCCTATAAACTCCATCCAACACAAACTTGAGTATTATTTCGATGTCAGGTTAAGGTTTCTGAAGTCAAATGAAGGTTTTGTTTTACTATCTGAGTAGTTGATAAAGTTTTTAACAAAAATAAAACCACTTAACAATAATTATATTGTGTATTCGAAAATCATACTTTTATTGCGCGATTGTACTTTTTAACTCATAATTGTATTTTGTATGAATTCGGTGAACCCTTTCTACACGCTTCTTAAATAATGTTCTTTTATAGGCAAGTCGTCCATTTTTTTAATTGTCTTCCTTACAATGAGTTCTTAACTATAGTGTGATTGTGCACCTAGAAACAAAAAATCCTAAGTGTACAGCTGATTCTATTATCACCGAACTGTATAATAGTACTAAACTAACTAAAAGGCTAATTCTGCTCTTGAGAAACTAAAATATTATACTGCATTATATAACATCTATTGCTATTTACCTTGCAAGCAACACTTAAAGTAAATGTGCCTAAATAATATTTATTATACTTATAAATTATCGGCAATCGGTTGCTTCTTTATTTACAGGTTGTCTTTCGACAAAGGCCTCCTCTAAATTTTTCCAATCCTGGCGTTCTCGCTAGCGATTCAATTCTTAATTTTAAGCTCAGTTGTTCTTTCAATGTGCACGTCTGACACCCGTACAACAAACATGGCAAAATACACATATTGTAAACTTTTCTCTCTTTCATCATTGGCGTTTCATTATCTCACCCAGTGACCAGAACCGTTTACAAGTGTTGGCTACTTTTATGCATGCACACCTAGGGTGACATTTGTTGCCCCTAAATAAATATATTCGTTTACGTATTCTATTACTTTGTTTCTTTTTCTACAGAATTTGGAGGATATTAGTAATTTCGGCAAATACATTGTATACATAAAACATTAGGTCTATAATTAGCTATATCTGCTTTATCGCCCTTTTTTGTAACGGTAAAATTATTAATTTAAGCCAGTCCTTGGAGATATTTTCTTATAGTAAGTTTTTAAGGCAATTACTGGCAATGTGCTTTTTAATATTTTATTCGTAACAAGGTCTGTAGTTGGTGATTATCTTAGCTTTCATTGTTTCTATTATAGTATCTTATGTATATCTTCTTCAACATCATCGTTTATGCATTGTATTATTTTAGGACTTGTGCCATCTTATGGCTTCTGTATACATTTTGATAAAAATCGCTATTTTTAGTAGCTCAGATCTTTTAGCCGTCATTTTTCCATATTTATTTTTCATGTTAGGTATCCAGTTCTTTTTGGTATTAAGTTCCTTAAGTACCTTTTTTCATTTAAAAAAAATATGGATTACTGATCTTATGAACGTGAACAAACCATCATACCTTATATAGTTTAACTTTTAAATTTAGTACTACTCATATGTTTTATGTACTTAATGTCAATCATAACCATCGGTACTAAAACGTTATGTAAACCAAAGTTTGTTTAATATTTTAAATGTGTAATTTTTTTAAAACTTTTGTTATTTAAAAACCATTACAGTATAATATTGATACAACGGCAAGAATAAATTTATTTTAATACAAAAGTTAAAATAAAGATTCCCTTTCATAAACTAACGAACTAAAGAAAGAAATAGCTATATTTTATGACAACAAATCAGATACAGTGTGTATACGCTATTGCGGGATTACAGCACTTGTGTTGTACCGTGCGGTATCTAGGCGGCCGAGGGGCGGTAACATTTTACAACAGTTGTATATCTCCTTTATACTGCCACTTACAACTAACTACACCATTCGCTCCGTATCTAGGTAATTTATTGATTTAAGCTACTAACTATATTGTGTTGTCTTTTGTTAACATGGCTTTTACACATTAAGAAAAACACAGGTTTGAAGCTATGTATTATTATTAAAAACTTATAATTATTTACATAATTTTAAATTTAAATTTTCCGACGTTTCGCGTGCTTTACAGCGTGCGTGGTCACGGTGACATATATATGATACTAACTATATAGTTACAACAACAATGATATTATTCAATGCAAATATTGCTTAATACGACCATTGTCAATCTTAAGATTTTATAAATAACAACGAAAATACGAGAATAGTATGGTATAGTTTTTAAAACAAACGTTTTACACGTTGAGTATTTGTTGTTTGGAAATTCAACAATTTTATTTGGTTTATAAAATCTTCAGGTGTTGCATTAATTATTTTTCTTTGTGATCGGTCCTTAGTGCCTGTAAAATTTCGTCAATTTTTGGTTAAAACTATGTCGGTTTTCTCTTGTTTTCCTTTTGAATTTTGTAAACTTTGATCGCATGACCTCAGGCTCCGTATATTAAGTCTATTCTACATTCGAAATTTAAAAATAAATTTAAAAAATTGTTGCTTTTCAAAAACAATAAAAATTTCAAAGCTCATAGTAGAAGTCTATGTTTTAATTCTGTTCAAAAATGTTTCAAATGGAAACTTTATCTGAAAAAAAGCGGAAATTCAGTTACACAATTTCACAGAAATGCCGTAATTTAAGGAGGTTAAGTGCCGTTTTATAAAAAGCTAAAATGGCCGCGTTTCCTACTTTGTAGAGAAGGCGCAGAGCGGTCGTTAGGAATCACGCAATTACGAAAATGACACAAACCACTTTCAAATATCGCTTATACGAAGTATTGAAAATCGAGACCTCATGTTGGATAACGAATTAATAATAAGGACTTACTTATAAGCATATACTTGTCATGCATACACAAAAAGAAATCTATTAAACGAATACAACCCGAATGTATTAAATCGTACAATTATTATTCAACAAATCTTTGAAATATTAGAAACACAATGATAATCATTTCCAAGCCGTATGTAGCTCATCTCTATTAAGATTTGCTATGTACGCAGAGATACAACGACACCTTCTATTATATAACTGATATCTCTATAGAACGGTTATGCGACCCTGCCTGAGTATCTCGAGAACAGACTCAATACCGATACCTCGACATATCAATTACACTACCATTGAAATTTTCTTGAATCATATTGGTTTAAGAATAAGTTTACTTCTCATAAGAATTGCATACATAATTTACTTACTGAGAACAATATGTAAAACTTTGATTAATAATTACACCTCACAGATGTACGTATATAAAAAAATATTTTTTTTTTATATTTATTTAAAAAAATATCTTAGTTTATTATTATATTGATATATTTTGAATATAAACATGGGTTATAAAACATTTTAAGTATTGGGTTTTATTTGTTTTTGTTAAATTTAAGTAATGAGTAATGTACTATTTACATCATTAGTATAAGTGATTATATATATATATATTATAAGCCTAAACTCCAATATATCGCCTGTAACGAGCACATATAATATATGGTTGCTACCTGAAAAATTGATATTCAATAATTCACCTGAAACTTAAAACAAAGTCAGCTATTTTGGCAAACATAGCCATATATATGGGAAGCGTCATATATAAAGTCTTGCTAAGAAGTTGTGAAGGGCAATTAATCAGGAGCTATCTAAATCTCTGCATTAGCGGCCCGCATAGGCCGTGTGACATTTATCACGCCTACAACCTCGCGCCTCACGCAAAGGTTTTCAAAGCTTCCTATGCTTACGGCCATAAAACTTGTGAACTTCTCGTACAAGTAATATTCGAGTAAAGAAATGTAGGTCAACAAAGAATATAATAATATTATAAGAAACGGATATAAATATAATTAAAAAAACAATATATTCAAATATGATGTTAGAAAATTTAGCTGTTTAAAGAATAGACACTGCGAGCGCGCGGTTGGAAATAAGGAATTAAAGTATTGGTAGAATTACTTTAGAAATGCTAATTAATATTAATATTTAATTACGCTCAATATGGCATGGGGCAAACATATGTTTACAACTATTTCAATTATGTAACGATAAGCAGGCGTTGATTTTCGGCCTACCAACATGAAACAATAATTTACTGACTTATATGTCATAAAGTGATTAAAGAACCACTTAACCGACAGTCAATTTAAAATTCATCACAGTTCATAATGCATCAAAGTTAACAACGTGGCTGGCC
This sequence comes from Pieris brassicae, assembly GCF_905147105.1. Lineage (NCBI taxonomy): Eukaryota > Metazoa > Arthropoda > Insecta > Lepidoptera > Pieridae > Pieris > Pieris brassicae. The sequence goes on along the minus strand of NC_059665.1, from coordinate 7,295,196 downwards.
TTACAAAGCTACAGAGGCTACGATCGTAGCAGGAGTTTCGTGGCCAACTCGTAGCAGGGTGTCGCGAACAAAGTTTAATGAAGTGCTTTCCGCCTGCGATTGAATCTATAGCGTGGAAAGTTATACGCTGAAAGAATATACCAACGCTTTTTTGTGCGTGACTTTTAGATTTACAGCTTAAAATATATATAACAAGGAGTGGTTTTAAAGTAGAATTGAGTATTTGAATTAATTAAATACCTTAAAATCTCAATTTTAAATTATGTAAACTCACATTTGCAATATTTCGGTGAATTTGATAAAACTTCAATTAGTGCAATTCACAAAAAGCAATCTAAATAAAAAATAATCTAACGAAAATCTTCCAAGCATTATATTTAATACTTGTAGCGAGACCGTACCGTTATATCAAAGGAAGCAGTCTTTTAACACAGTTCGCAATTACAAAGCGAAAATTACAAGAAACATTAACAACAGTTTTCTAGACTAGTTTCCGTGGCTTTGACTTCAATGTCAGACATTTGTGTCAGACACTTTTGTCAGGCTCTAACGAAGATCCGTCAAGATAAAGTGCCTCCGAGAGCACTTTGACGTTTGTTGAGATAAATGTGTCAAACGCTACATAGATTGCGTCCTAAGCGTAGCTACTTGTGAATATATTTATCTACATTTATTTTATTTTGGTTTATTCTAGCTGTTATTTTTTTATGCTAGAGGCTTCTCCTGTCAAAGCGACAATTTAGTATTTTACTAAAATCGCACTTAAAATGATTTAGTTTTTATTATTTGGAAATTGTTAATTATGATGACGATGATATTAATTTATCCCTAATGGGAAAGGCAAAGGACTTTAGTCCATACAGCCAGGTCTTGTTCTTGGAGAATTTTGGCAGTTTTAAAGGCCGAAGCCACGTCTTCATTGTTCTTAATCGTAAAGCCGAAGCCATGTCGTGTCTTATTGTTGTCATGTCTTATTATTCTCGGTTATAAGGCCTAAGCCACTTCATCGATGTTTTGAATTGGTCGAAGTCAAATCCAAAGGCAATAATAGTAGAATCCAAATAAAAATTATTTATAATTATTAATTATGTCTTTCAATGACAACCCGGTTAATTAGTATAACTGAAAAATTTGGAATATTAAGTTTATAATTTTAACAGTTATTTTTATACTTGACATAGAATAAAATACTAATAATAATATCAATGCAGTCGCTCTACAACCCCATACGTGTCTTGCCTCAGATTGCATCTGTTTGTTTGATAATTTTTATTTCATTGACAAGTAGGTGATCAGCCTTCTGTCTGACATATGTCATCGACGTTTGGATTAGAGACAAGCCGGTTTCCACACGATGTTTTCTTTCACCGTACGAGCCGGCTCCTGAGTTTATGATCCAAGATCTATGAAGCCAACATTCTCTGTGCTATAATAGTAGTAATAGATATAGAAAAAGGAAAAGTCCCCTTTCTTTGTGATATTTTGTGCTGTAAACCGAATCATCGCATATGTATTGAATTAAATTTATAATCCCACTGCTAGTCCAGAGTAGGAAGACACGTTTAGAATATAGTGAATAACCGAAATACGTCGCTCAACATGATCTACAATGTTACTTAGTTTGAGAACGAACAATATTACTAACGGAGTTAGTTATAAAGCTTAGGAAACTTTATCAATCTGACGATGTAGTGTGACACAGTGTAATCTGATCGTCTACTGGAAGTACCTATAATCTTTACATAGAAATCAGAAATATTCACTTGACGTACGAGTGCAAAAATGTATTAGTCTGTCTCTTGGTTTGTTGTGAACTAGTTTTCATCATTCGCTATTTTTCTTCAGTAATATCCTACATTTAACTATAGACCTAAAGTATGATAATCAATTCCACGCAACTTTAATATAATAGAGGATCTTAAAAATTCTTTGAAGGATGTGTCCGAAATGGTGTCTTCTAAAATTGACGAGTCCTAGGAACGCTGTATTGGAGCTCCGAACAGGTCCCCCTCTCTGGAACAAACCCCTCCCGCTAAGAAGTTCGAGAGAGTTAAGTCTTTGATAGTTATGTTAGAGAATCTGCAGGCCCAAACGGCGACACTATTTAAAGTACAGTCCTATAAAGTCCCAGCTCTATTTCAAATATGATGAAATGGCCTTATGTAACTGAGCATTGCGTAACTCGCTGTCATCAAAGAATTTGGGCTGCCATAATTGACTTTACTACGTTTAATGATCTTATCCTCCACTTTTGAAGACCTTCTGAAGAAGCACTCTAACGTTGTTCATATCACGGCGCATTAAACTCTTAGGCGAACTTTCAATATTTTGTCATATCTTCTTACTCCAAACTTCTCACCACCGAACGTGAAATGTAGCGTTGCATTCTATCCATCTCCAAGTTCCAACCCATTTCGAAGAATGTTGTGCGCATCGTACTCTCGCAAATTAGCGAATTTCTAAAAACTTCATAGTAGTTCAACTTCAACCCCTTTCTAGTCTCGGTTTTGCCCAAGGCATAGTACGACTACTGCATTAGTTAAAGTTTCTGTTGACATTCGCCGGGGGGTAAATGGTAAGCAACTCACTGTTCTCGCTCTCCTTGGCTTTGGCAATGGCTCCAGTGAAATCTTTGAAATTTACTTAAGTTGCTTCGCTCAATAAAACTATCTCCAAAGGCTATTGGCTGGTTCAATAGCCATCTTTATGGTCGTCACCAGCATATTGAAATAAATAGAACCCATTCTCAGTGGAATAATATAAATACTGGTGTTCCACAGGGTGGCAGGTATTTTTTTATGTATCTTAGCTATCTTGATCGACTTCCTGACAGCAGCGCATCTATCGGCTCATTTTCACCTTTATGCTGATGACCTTCACATTTATGTTCATTCGACACTTGATGAACATCAATTCGCGATTCAGGCGATAATGAGAATAATATAACAGAGAGCACAGAATTTGTTTCTTCCAAGAGCCAAGTCATAATTATTGGAAGCCCTAATTTTATTTCAATAGTTAACAGGGCTCAGCTGCCAAGTCAATGGCGTGGTCTTGACTCTCAGTAAGACTGTCAAAATATTCGGGTTATCTCCGGTCAACCGATGTCCAACCCTCAACACGTCAAAAATATCAGCCACAAATTACAGGCCGCTTCTAATGCTCTGAGACGGCGCTCATCTTTCTTCCTATTCGCACTAAAACTATGTTGGCGCAGTCCCTTTTGCTTCCTATTCCTGATTACGTGGACTCATACACCGCTGACATGCATGAAGAGCTGCTTATTAAGATTGATCGCCTGAAAGATTTCTGCATTTGCTTCATATTTGGTCTGAGCAAATAAGATTATGTTTATAAATTCCTCTGGCAGCTTGGGTGCCTGGTCTCGAATTCGACTACATCTTCCATACACATTTCTATTCAATCTCCAAACTCCTTTTTATCTTAAAAATGATAACTATATATTGCTCCTCTGATGCATTTTGGAATCCGTTCTCACAACTCATCCTACTAATCCAAGTCTTTTAGGATCTCTCCACCATAATGTTACGGTTGCTCTCTTGGTTTTGTAATTATACATAACAATGTGGACTTGTTATCTATTTATATTTTTTATTTAGTTATGCGCTTTTTGCACTTTTCCCTTAGTATTTCTTTTTTTGCAACAAAGTGTTAATGCACAAATTAATACAATACATTTAACCAAAACAAAACAGAGTAGTAGAAAACTAAAATGTTATTTTTTTATTTATAGATATGTTGTAATCGATCGCCTTTAAACAATTGAATAGCAAACGTGATAGCTTTAGAATTGGCTCTTTGATGATTCGAAGGAATGATATTCTAAAGCTTATGGGAAGTACAAAATTCAAATAATCTATAAAAGCTACTCTGATTTATGAATACTTTAGGTATACTAACCATAACACTGATTGAATTATTCAATTTATTAAAACAGAGTGCCTATTAAAACCGACTTATACGCTCACTAAGTCGTAGGAGATATTTATTTCTAAATTTGATTTTTGTCATCACTCGTACATTTAATTATCAAACTTTGTTTTAATTATTATTTATTATTAAAACACTATATACATTTACGAGTACGTTCCTAGAAGGCAACTGCAGTTGCAACTTAAAAAGATTATCTTGGAATAAATAACTAAATAAAAAAATAAGTGTACTTTTAATTAGTATTTAAATAACCTCTGCCAATCTGTCTTTGGCATTTTTGTAATTGAGATCATTTCTAATGTCTACAACAATAGCCTTGATCTATAATTATTGGTTCTATTCCCATATTTTACTTAGAAATGTCTAGTATACAAATCTATATTAAGTTTGTTTTACTTATAAATAGCTTACATGCAAACAATATTACTTTACCCGAGGTGGCATTCATTCACTCAAAAGGGTTAACCTTTGATCTATATATTAAGAGTTGTATTGTTTGAAGCTTTGTGTGTCAAGGACTTTATGTGAGCCTGTTACCTCATTGTGCCAATATTCTATCACAGAATAAATAAGCCAATTCTTGTATAATAAGTATTTTGAATGCAAATAAGCTTAAACAAAAAGTACAACTATACGCAAATCATATTCATCCCGGCTGGATTGAAATAAAAAAATACTTAAAGTGCCCTTTTTGGAAAATTGGTGGAATTTGATACAACTTGAAAGCTAATAAAATTGTGGATACTGTTCTTGCAATACTTCGGGCGTGTCGGACATATCCTGTTAAAAGATCAAATCTCTTTAACCATTAGTCAGTGGGGCGAAGAATGGAGAACAGTTTTTTGTAATGAAGTGAAGAAAATTTAATGTAAATATGACTGGTGAATAATTAGGCAATAATTACACACATTAATTTAATTATTTGAATGACGCTGATGTTTATATATATTAAGATTAAATTTTAAGAAAGAATCTAAGCTCTATTAAACACTAAAGAAAGACTGCACGAAAACGGTGGGAAATGTAAGAAATTATGATTCTTAGAAGGCCGACGAAGGTACGCTACACCGAGAGATATGAGCAATGAAATTGAGACTGTATTAAAGGTAACAGACTATTCATCTTGTATCCAGCAAAGAAAACATGTCCAATTATATAATTTTACTAAATTGTGTTTCATTTTTTTGAATATAAAATTAATGTTCCTTCTGAGGACAACGTATTGCATAAAACATTTTTAAATTTAGCGAAAAATTGCGTAATACTCGCCGTATGCTTCATTTGTATTTTGTCAGGACATGACACAAAATGTACAATTACCACACAAAGGCACTTTAATTAAAATATACAGCTCACATTATGTCTTTCTGGCATTCCTCGCGTCGCTTTGTTGATTGAAATAACTGCGAGCCGGCCACGGAATATGAATTATATTGCGAAATACCTTGGGACAAAACATCACCTGCTCCTTACAATTATAAAACATTTTTGTATAATACCCTGAATAAATTAAAAATCTCTCTTCATAATTGTTGTTAAGCATATTTAATAAATAGTTCAGAGCTATGCTTATTTTCTTTGTCGGCGCCAGCGTTGTGAGTATTAATAAATGTAGATAAGAGTAATATGACATAATTAGGAAAATCAATTCAAATCAAAATTTCGTGCAACCATAGTAATACCTTTTTAATCACTATACCAATTAGCTTTAGAAATGTAAGCCTTTGATTTAAATTCTAATATGTCTCGAATAATGTTTATAGGTTTAATAACGAAAAAAAGATTTTCTTAACGCAAATATAAAAGGAACAAAGTCATGCGCTCATTGTCGTATGAATGAAATTTGAAAACAATGAGCCGTTCTGTTGGTGACACAATTGGATAAAGCTGGGTTGGGTTTAGAGGCAGAAAGTGTCGAGCCAACTTGAGGGTTTTATTCGAGAAAATTTTAACAAAAACTGTCGGTTTTCGGATACACTTAGACATTGCTTCAAGAATATTTTAAATCCGGTGATGTTTTCTTGAAAACATCACAGAATATTTATCACTTACACCTAAAATTGAGTTTCAAAATAGGATGTTTTTTTTTTTTGGATTTTTAGAATTAGGCTCTAATTGATAAAATGCCGAAAGATTTCGTATTTTTTACAATTAAAAGACATAATTACATAAGATAAACAGCTTAATCAACGAAATATATAATTTTATTTGTATGGGTGGATAAGTAATAATAATACATAACACCGGCTGTGCGTAATTAGGTATTACTTATTTAAATGTACTTCATAATTTTTATTGGTGTTTTTCTTACGAAAATGTTTGAACTTTTTCGTATATATTTTGTATTATGTACATACATATTCGGCTATACCTTTAGCATTATTATTTTTAATATATTTTGTTAGCTGTAGGATAAAATAAATGAATAACGATGCAACTCAGAAATGTAAGGCGGTAAAGGCATTTTACCTCCCGATTAGATATCGTAAAATAATTACAAAATCTTCCTTAATGCTATTAATATACAAATACACATAATGACAATAAAATAGCGGAGTGAAGCAACACACATTGTTTTAATGTTGTGTGATCCTTACTAATCTTAGTTAGCGTTTATAGCAAAAAGTTATTAAATAATAATTGGAAAACTATATAATTATGAAACGAAACGAATAGGTATCGCAAAACTGCGAGGAAATTCTGCCAGCGTTAAAGATACACTTCCACAAAGACCAAACTTTTTAAATTTGTTTTAATTTTATTTTTATTAATAATTTTTATTATCACGATGTAGGTTAAGTTTACTAGAAGGATAAGGTATTGCAAAAACTGTATTTTTGATTGTTATGATTGCTAATAAAGGTTATAATTATGATATTGTTTTCCTTTAGCAGAGTCGTTTTTTTGTTAATTAATTCCTATTGTTATTATTTTCTTTTCCCTTGTTATATTATGTATTGACATAGTATATTCGCGAATGCTTGGCGGACGTATGATACTTCTACAATAGAAAGAGTCCCCTTGTGAGTTGTATGCTGCGATATAGCGGGCTACTCGATTGTGAGAAAAGTTGCATAGATCTCGCCTGCGTTCTATAACATATTTACAGAAGTATGTAATAGCCCTGATTTTAACATGTGTGATGTTTGCGAGCAAAATAAAACATATAATAACAATACCGTGGTGGTTCAACCGTTTTTATGTCCTGGCTTTGTAATACTGTTTCTATGATCATATTTTCTTTTATATGCAAGTTGGTGTCAGATTAACCCACGGTGTCGGTTTTTGGTTTTAAGATTTACCAGTTTTCTTATGACGAAAGTAACCAAGTTGCATTAGTACACATAGAAAGAAAAATTCATTGGCATGGCCTCAGAGTAGGCAGTCGTCGACCATCGAGCAAACACTGATGTAACTACCAAGATGTATTAAACCTAATTGGGCATATATAATCATATCTAACGTTAGTATCGCAATAATGAGTCAGAAAAAACATCCTTGAAATCTATAAACCAATTTAAAGGCTGCCGACCTGACATGACAAAAACTTTAGCTTTCATTTTTGCCACTCCACACTATCTAGCAAATCCGTCAACTGTCAGTCAGCTGTCAGATTATGTGTGACGTCATTGTCATTGGCTTGAAACTTTCGATAAAATGTAGTATTGGGATGGAAATAAATTTTCGCCGATTGTTACGAACTATAAAATTTACGACGTCCAAAATTGTAGATACCTTCAAATTGCCCTTATAATGACTTACTAATACATAATACACACGCTTTATATTAGGTTCAATTAAAACCTCTATATTGAATGACGTAATTAATTAATATAAATTTGGTAAATTTTGGACCGTCCAATACAATAAGTCAAATTGCTAATTTATGTATTACTTCAAAAAAGGCGCGTTCATTACGTAAGACTTATAAAAACAGTATTTGAATACGACGTACAAAGGTGGTAATTGTACCGTTGTTTGCTCTAATAACGATACGCGACTTCAATTGAAAACTAATTGAATTAGCTGTCATTTAGGAAAACCTACAACTGCGAAGTATGTTTTATCGTTGCTTAACATTGATAAAGAGATAAAACACGATATCCAATATTTATATTGCATTTCAGTGAATCGCACTGAGAAATAAACAAAGCGAAAGTGTATAACTGTCAGTGCAAACGGTATGAGTCACTTTACGATTATCGCAGGCTTGGTCAATAATTCAATCTCTTATCATACATCAGTTGAAATAAATAGTTTTACAATAACTTACCAGGCTGTAAAGTGGAGTAGCAGCGCGGTGAGGTTATGGCGACAATGGTCAAACAACACCAAATAACGTGCTCCCCGTACGGCGGCCGGGCGCCTACTGCCTCGCGTCGATCGATACGGCGACATGCTGCGTTGCGTTTACAGAGACGATGTTTCACTAGTTTTTATCTTTTAAATTCGGTCATTACTCTAATTTTAATTGATTTTCAATTCATGCATTTAATTAGCCAGGAACAACACATGCGTATTCGTAAATTATGTTTTAGAGTGGTGACTCTGAGTGGAGAATCAAAACGTACAACCATTTGTAAATATGAAGTCATGTTTGCGCAAGAAATTTTAAAAGGCACTTTTTTTTATTGAGCTGAATTTTATTTCGTTGTCTACGTCAAATCTTCTTTAATGTTTATTTATACAGGTTTTGTAATCAAAAATAGTAACAATACGAAGGCTGCGACACCCATAGAAATTCATATATCCTTTGCGCTAAATCGGTGTCAACCAAAGAAGGATTACAATTGTCGATTTGAATTTGACACCAAACCGGAGATGGTAGGTGGTGTCCCGGTGTAATGGCGCAAGAGAGTTCAATTTTAACCGCTGTCGCGTGCGCACTAAATATATACCGCATACCGTAAGGATCCATTGTTTAGAGTGAGATACGCCACCGTTGATGGTAAGTGCTCATCGATTATTGGATATAAGTCTTATCGATTATTGGATTGTTTTTTTTATTATGCTGACACGCGACCGCCGAACCAGCGCATATTATTTCACTGAGGGAAGGGAGCATCCTGGATATAGCTTCCGGATACCCAGGCCCACACATATCCCATCAAGAAACAACAAAACATTGAAGTTCCGATAAGGCACTTTTTTCAAATAAGTTTATACAGATATAACATCGAGTATCTTTGAGATAATTAAAGACTCTTATATATGCTACAGTACGTAAATAATTTTATATAGATCAAAAGAAAACCCTCAGAGACGACCCAGGGACTTAGGCTTATTAGTACCATTTAACAAGAATAGTTAAAACATAACCTCCTTTCTTAGAAGATGGAGCATCCTGAAAGCCAGAGTTAGCATCGGAATACTGGGCTTTGACAAATCGAATAACGATCAGTTTCGCGGTCATTTCGAGGGAAAGGACCTTCAAGAAGTTTTATGTGCTCAGAAAGGCAAGACGGTACTTCACTCCGGGTCATCGGTTGCAATTGTATAAAACACAAATTCGACCCCATATGGAGTCTTGTTCTTACCTCTGGACGGGAGCTCCTCAGTACCACACAATACAATAGAGCAATTCGAATCGTCGAAGACCAGTCCATCCAACTTTCCGAGCGTCTTGATTGGTAGAGATGTGTATCGTGTGGTCTTTATTTTATGGTATTGGTCGGATTTATATCGATATCTTTCAACTCAGCTGAAGTTTCAACATCGGGCGTCGAGAGAGAGAGAGAGAATACGAAATTTCACCCATATTCCCCTCGTCCGTCCATCGTTCCACAACTAAGCGTTTTTAAAGCATTTATTTCCACGCACCACCACTATGTGAAACCAACTGCCCGTCGTGGTATTTCCGTATCAATACAACTTAGGGTCCTTCAAGAATAGAGCGTGCCAATTCTTAAAAGGCCAGAACACGCGAGCCCTCTGGAATTTTGAGTGCCCATTGACGGCAGTAACATTTATAACGCAAGTTAGCCCTCATTTATTTTAAAAAAATCATAAAAGTAAGTGTATATTTATAAAGATATAGAATTTTGTAAGATATTTTTCTTTCTTCAATTTTCTATTGAAAATTTATTTTTACCTTAAATATATCAATAAAAAGTCCATAAAATTCCACAGAATAACGCTACGATATATTTAACGGAGGTGAAACCGCGTGGCACTAGTAATATGTAAAGGCTTTATTAGATGCCCGTTTCAAAGTGATACGCTAAATATTTCCTAAACTTATTATTATATAATGCCTTTGTTTATGTAGCTCATCAGTGGTGTCGTGACAGCGTAGTACAGTAGAGCATAATTTTCCACATATTTCAGTCTCGACTCCGAGCGTCACCTGCATCTAATTTATTGTTGCACTTCCCATTAAACTTCATTGTTAAGTTTCAGCGCTAGTAAGGACAAAATCGTGAAATTTCGCTTTAATGTATTAATCTAGAAGGAAAATGCGAACAAAAACCCAGAGAGATCTTATCAAGATATAATCAATGAATCATTATATATATCCAAGTTGAATAATACTCAGATCCCTTACTGAATTTAGGATGACACATAAATATACAATATCATATATCTTTAGGAGTGGTGTTAAAAAAACTCTATGTAATATCTTTGTAATTTGTTTTTCTGTAATAGGAGGCAAACGGGCAGGAGCCTCACCTGATGTTAAGTAATGATCGCCGCCCATTGACACTCACATTGCTAGAAGGCTCGCAAGTGCATTGCCCTTCAAGAATTGGTACGCTCTTTTCTAAAAAGACCCTAAGTCGGTTCAGAAATACTTCAGTACTTATAATTGTCTTTTGTTATTATTTAAGCACAAAGTCACTTTTATTAGTGGAGTCATTGTTGAGATTTACTCGGGTTACGTTAGAGACATTTTTATTTTTATATATACTATTTGTTAATTTTAATTGATAATAGTTACGTCCACTATTTAGAATTTTATAGTGAGTGTTTAGTGCGTTTTTGAGAACTATCGTGAGGCAAGGTATTAGCATCAGTCTAACCTCCCTTTGTTCCCAAACTAATAGAATTTCTCCAAATCCTTACGGCTGATAATATTGTGTGCCTTTCTTCCTGGTAAGAAGATATTGTAACGAGGTATGTACTCAGGACTTATTATTCTAGTACAAGATTGTGTATCGACGGCCACCGAACCGTTCTTTGTGGTACAATGTTAAATACGTTATTTATTATATGCGCGTTCACCTTCCTTTATTATTTTAAATGTCTAGTAGACGCCAAGGTCAGTATTATTTGTGTTTCATAATTAATTACCATTATGTATAAGACACTTTTTCGTGCACCAATTTGGTTGACACTATGAACAATAAACATTTCCAAATAAGTAAGAATTATAAGCCCTCAAATACATACTACAGTTATCCTTGTAAACTAGCAAGACCCCAATAAACCTAATGGTCTTAATACTCTTTGCTTGCCTAACTAATAAAAACAATATAAACAGAACGAATTTCACTCAGATTTTCTTCAAATTTTAACTCTTATAATAAAATCTAATGGCATGCCAATATTCCTGAGCAAGGATATCGACAAAACTACACCTTAACTACTTGCTGTTCCGCCGCGCGCTTCGAGTTTCAGTTCTTTAGTAAATAACATCGTTATATGAATATTATTTAAATAAAGATTTTCAATTCACTTTACCGAAGTAATTTAACATCAAATATTTATTGTGATTTCTTCATCATGTCGCTTATTACTTGCATGTTTATGTTAACGTTATTCGTAAAAAGCCTTACTTTAAAGCTATACAGTGAGAGTCTTCTAACGATACAAATTTAGCTGAGAATGTCTTTAGCTGAATTTGAGAATTGGGCTCCTAATGCCCCGATAGTAATGGAAACCAGTAGTCACAGTGTGACTCTGACGTGGTCTCCAGGAGAATATAGGTATCTCCAGAACCATCTCGTGTATACAGTGCAGAGGAAGGAGAAGATGCCACCCTGGGTTACTGTATATAGGTAAGAAAATTTAATATATTTTATATGCTATTGATTACTTGATGGAATGTGGCAATACAGCGAACCCCTATCCAACATATCCTTTATAATTTAAGCCGCCTTCCTTAAATGTCAATTACAATTTAAATAATTAATTTACCCTGACGATAATATTATTACGTTGTAAAATGGAATCCAATGTCTAAAGTAAAACTTAGGAGTTTGAATGCAGCTTTTATAAAATACCTCCTTTAATATGAGGGAATTATTTTAAACTAATTGAGTACAAACCTTTAAAGTTTACTTTTTAATATTAAGATTTTGATAGAAGTAATTATGTATACATACATATATTCATAGATTTACAATTTTAATGAGGTCGAAAAATTTTTAAAGCTTATTTTGATCATAAAGGCATAGCTGAAAGTTTAGCTATTGCATTATTGGCATACCAATTACTCCATAAAATTTAGTGTAATCTAATTTGTATTGACACTTAATTATAACGAGCAGTCAACCGCTGATTGCTAACAAATGGTGTACTATAATGTTATTATTGGGTACAAATTATCAAGCTGATCACATATTCTGTCATAACCGCATTATGCTTGCTGTTATAGTGTATAAGTTATGGACCATCGTACTAACATACATAATAGCAATGATTTATAACCTAATATTAACAACCCGTCCTCATGGGCTCTATATCAATTTAATATGGTCTTTGTACGTTTGGGAAAATTGAATTCTATGTTTGAATATGTTTGCGTGGCAGTAACAAAACTTATTCTGTATCTGTGAGTAAACACGAGGTTGGATTTCACGAAGAGCAAAGCTGATTGTGGAATAAAAAAATCTAATTAGAAAAATATTTTGGAATGGTGCCAGGTTTATAGTTTCTATATATTTATTAAATACTACTTAATATGCTTAATATCCTCTTTAGTGTGCACCCTTCATTAATTCCCCTAACCGTCAGATACGTCACTTAACAATTAGCACGACATTTACAAGGGTTAATAGACACGTCATAAGATATTTATTAAAGACAAATACAATTTAAAGATATATGATTCTTTATTAATATTGCTTTACGATACCATATCCTAACACAGTTCATCGTGATTGTTTTTGAAGTGTTTTTATAAAAATAACTTTTTATATAGTATATATATATGTATATAGTAGTAACATTTTATACTCGTATTTCTGACAATGTAATTTCATAAACAATTTCGTAGTTAACGAGATATAAAGGTATATCATAGCAGTCCCACCGTAGACCTTTATAGGATTTTACGAGGCCCATTATATTATGTAGTCGTGTTGGCGACTAGTTAACCCTTCATTTGATTTACAACTCAACAGCATATATTGGTCGTTACTAAGGATCATTAAATAGGCTTTTACACGAATACATTACATGGCCGTGGCTTCGTATTCAATTCGTGAAACAAACATAGGCAAAAATAACTGACGAGAAAAGGCCCAATGAGTATGAAATCTCTTAAACCAAACAAAAACAATAAAATACAAAACATTAAACGGGTAAATAGTATGATATACAGTAAAAGTATTTATGTTCCGCAAAACATACATTTTATCGTGGTAAAATCAATTTCTGAAGATTGTATTTATCTATGTAGTAATTATTGTGATTGGACATCCTCAGAAAATTATATTCAATACTCTATTCAGAAGATTTGGCAGACGTAATATTCTGGTACAAAATAACTAACCAAATATCATACAAACACATCCACAGCCCGATAAACATTGAAAAACAAAGAAAATATTTGCTTCCAAAAACCGTTCAGGTGTTTGACAATCTTCGTGATATTTCAGCGGCGGGAAAACATTGAAAGCAATTGAGAACCTGGCCCCCACACAGCCTCACAAATTCCGCCTCAAGATCGCTTTCAAACGTAGAGCAGCGAATAATCCAAAGATGAATGATCAGCCTACAGATAATTCACAGATCGACGCGACGTTACGGTATTATTTCTACAGTTTACGTACTTTTGAATGTATTTTAAAAGAACAAGGATTTGTATGTAGTTGAATCTCGATAGTGATTAGGATATTATGGCCTATATGTACTTCCATAAATACAACTTTTGTGTAAGTTTTTATTCAAAAAAAATGTTAATGCCCCATTTACAAATAGGGAAAATAAAGGCACGAATAAGGTTATACAGTCACTGTGGTCTGAAGAGACCTGGGCAAATACTGCTAGTGATGGCACTACAGTTGCTTGTCTGTGTATGGCGGTCCGTTGCGGGTATGGCCAACAGGTAAGCAATATCTACCATTATGAACCGCCATTTTATTATTTATGCGTATGGATTTTATACATATAATATTAAAGATTACTATCATTCATAAAAATATCGCCGTCCCAATGCACCGTTTTAACTAAAGTACTTTTTTGCCTCTTTTAAATACAAGGTTATGTTCTAGGAAATATTCATTTCTTAAAGAATAAATTTATGTATTAATAGAATTCGTGCAGTTCATCTGTATACTATTAAGATTCGTTATATAGCTTGCTCTCAAAGACCCATATTAACCTTGAAAAATCTACGTATATAACATCACGTTATCACGATATTATTATGTGTAATTGAAACGAATAAATGAAGCCAGTGAACCTTCCGTTGCACAGAGAATGAACAAATTAATTATCAGACACTAATTAACTTGTCAACGACAATCGTGTCGCGTCTGCACTGAGCGCAGACATTCATTTGTGATTATTTTGTTTGAAAAACAAGTATGCGTGCGTCAAATGGAGATTCCCTTGATTGGTTTATTGAAGGACATAAAATTGGGTGATAATCTTTATCATGTATAACGTGTATTTGACACAGTTTCTGTTTTTAAAACAATTTTCAAAATGAAATAGCAACTAGCGACGGCTATGATCGTTAGTGTTAGTGTAGAATTCGCTTCTTCTACTGTATGTAATAAGAAAGTGTATGTAATATGAAATCTATTTATTATGAAATGCATACAATAGCCACGCAAACGTTATTAAGTTAACTAAGGTGTCATTTAAATGGGTAATTTGGAACTCTCATTAATAGTACAATTGAACCATACCAAGGTTTCCAATAGTTGTCATTTATTCCGTTTGGAACATTTTAGATGAAAACGGAATATCATCTGGCCGGTTAATGAGGACCACTTTGTCAATTATTTCGTGATTGAACTCGCCTGGGTACAAAGGGATTTAGAAAGTTATTTGTATCGAACAGCTGAGCCTTCGATATAAATAAAATTCTATTAAGTGCGGGATGAACGAAACTTTGAAATATTTCTACCAAATGACTGGATTAGTGGTTTACCGTTGTTCATTATTATTGAAAGGAAAATGTTTGCTAATTGTCCATTCTCTTTGTAATAAATTTTCCTTACCTTTTGAGCTTACTGAAAACAATACTATGCAATTTCTAAGCGTTTTTTTAAATAAGAATTGAAATGTTTTATCCTGAACTAAATGTTGTTCATTTAGTTACTCGGTTTATTAAATATAGGTAATCTTGAATAGGTTAAATAGGATAAATATAGTAAAAAATAAATAATTGCTAATACTAATATTCTTCAAAGGCAAGTATGCCACCATAGTCAGAACTACATTGACTTTAACGATTTGCATTTCCTGTGGAGCAGGTGCAGCAGATGCTAGAAGAACGCCCAATCCTTCTGTCTGTCATTAACGCTGCGACAGGCCTAACACCGCTTGCAACTGCTGTTATAAAGGGTAAGCTTTCGATATAGTGCAATCAAACGACTGTATATTTTAATAAACCATAATCTTAAAGGAACGCAATAATTAATACAGTTTAAAAAAAATATTCTCGTTTTTCTCTGGCAAATTTTGTTTACGCTGTAACGAAAAACTCTTAGAAGTTAAAACTGTGATTGAGATAAGTTTTACATATTTATTGTTGTGCAATTAAATTCTATTAAAACAGAAAAAATTGGGTCCACTAAAATATTTAGCAGAACTGTTTGTCAGTGAGAAGTGTTGGAAAAAAGTGGTAAGATCTTTGTTTATAGCATGAATATCATTATAATTGTATAGTAAGGTGTGTTGCCTGAGTTTGGGTTTACATATTTCAGGTGATACCAATATGGTGGGTATTCTGATAGCCCGAGGGGCAGACTTGGAGCAGCGTTCAAGTGTCGAGCGTACACCACTACAACTAGCCGTTTTATCTGGACACTGCTTACTTGTAGAACTACTTTTAGATCATGGCGCTGATATACAGGTAGATAATCATTGCTGTGACTTCATCGAGATTTGTTTTGTGCGGTGTTCCAAAACTAACTCTGGTACCACCATTTAATATAACATTTGTTTTATTTTGTTTAGTAATTTTTCCCATAGATTGATATGATTTATATTATAATACGACTATTATAGCTTTTCTAAAATTGTCGCTTTTTTATTCATTGTTTTGTTAGGATTAAACACAACTATTTTGATTAAAAAAAATTGAGTCCTGTTACCAACACTCTGAATTAATCAAACTATATTTGTAAAGCATTGTTTGCATAGTCTCGAGATATAAACCACCTAGGCGTGGAGCACCTTGCAGTCGACTCTGGTGATCTAGAAACCCTAAGGTTTGTGCTGGACCGAGGAGACCACGATGTCACGGATAGTAATGGATGGACACCGCTATTCAGAGCTAGTGAGTTTAGATATTTAACTTTGTTTCTTTATTTCTTTTCTTACTGAAGTGTGTTTGTTACGCAATCATTCATTTGAAATATGAAATGCAACTGTAGTCGTTATTTTACGCAAGTTAAGAAGTCTATAAGAAATATTGTTAAAAATGTTCTATCTAGTTCTTGCAAGTTCTCATACTTTACGTTATTAGGGTCGCTTGATAAGCAATATCCTCAGATTAATAAGTTTTCTGTGCCTTTTTTTATTACTGGGCGACAAAGTATTACATAAATACATGTAAACTGTTTCCAATATTGTCATTGTCTACCTACGCTTTTTAAAACGAACAACATCGAAGTAAACCGCTGAAAACCCCACTGAAATAAACGTTGTCGAAATGAAAACATAAAATATTACTTCTCTATGCTTTAACATTTATTGCCGGAGCAATTTAAAAACGATTTCATGAATATTTTAAGTTTAATCCAAACGGGTTTTACGCCTTACTTAAACATACTGTTGACGAATCTGGGTTTTCATATAACTATTATCGTACTCAGAGTCGTATTAAGAATCGCTAACTAAGACGCGATTCGATAATTAACGTTAAATTATTTTACTTTAAATCTGATCGGTTTCTAAAAGCTCTTCTGCCTAATTATGGATCACCGTCATTCAATTTGTCGTTAACTAATAGAGCATTAAATTTTATAGTTGCACCGTTTTTAAAATATATACCGTATAATTTACTAAACAGATAATTAAATAAATGACTTAAAGTACGGCTTTGAAAGATGAATTAATTTTATAAGTGTCTTCCTTATTTCACTCTTTACTTATTATAAGAAAATATGACATACAATTTTATGCCTTTTATAAATTCTAAAATATAACTTATTGTACTTTTAATTCATACCCAGTTTGTCAAGGAGCAAGCACGAGTGTTATAGAGGAGTTAGTCAAACGTGGTAGTCGTTTGGAGGTGACTGACCGTGCTGGTCTTACTCTAATTTCTGCAGCCAGACTTCTCACTGACAAACAGTTAGTTCAGCTAAATATTTTAGAGATTTAAATTGGCCTTCTTTTCATAATCATTTACTAAACATCACTTTACAAATTTACGTCACTGAGGATAAATATTGTAGAATTTATCACTTTGTATTTGAGCGTATACATCTGTGCATTTTTATTGGAAAGGGTTATTGTTTCTCGGACCCAGGTTCTTTAAATAATACGCCATAGGCGCAAACTATACTAACATTGTTTTTTTAGTGGTAGGCGACGTGCCTCGGTTTTGCGACTGGTGGACTCACAGTTTCAGCACGAGAAGGTGGTGGCCAGCTTCACTCGGGTCACCAAGAAGATTTCCAGTGTTCAAGCACTGCGTACTACTAAGTAATGCAATAGTTTATAACAATCGTTTTATTATATATACCACACAGTTATTATTTCTATAAACATTTAGAACCCGATTAATAATGATTAGAAAAGTTGTATATCTGCGCAAATTGTGGTCTCAATCATTAAGTAAAACTTGACCACGTTAGCTGAAAAGCACTGGAATCGTGGAGATATACAAATAATGTTTGATGATAATAAATACAATCATATAAACAGAGGGAACACTTAATAAATACGCGTTTATATCGGTAAAAGAATTTTTATTTAAATGTGTAAGACTGGTGTAAATCAACTACTGGCAAAAAAGTTTGCGTATCCAATAACCACAATAATAATTCATCATTTAACCCTCTCCTATAGATATGTGATTCAATTCTCACAACTAATGGAGTTTGGAGTCTCATTTTTATAAGCATCATTTTTCACGTTTACGTCATTTGGTTATTTTTTTACAATAAGACACGATTATAAAATTTAATTCTAAATTTATTAAAATTAATAAAAGAAATATATTTACAACATCTTTAAAACTAACAGAGTATTAAATTGCATTACGCGAAAGCTGGTAATCGAGTAATAGAAGTCAGGGACCTGAAGAGTTGGTGGCGACACAGCCTACATACGAAATGCATTTGATGGCAAGCCAATAATTTAAACCAATAAATAAATAACTCCCTTATTTCTTAGCACACCTTATACCATAATATTAAAAGAATAAGTTGCACAATTGAACTCGTAGTCTTAGTTTCGGAGCCGTTAGCCTGCGTCGATTGCTCCTCAAACTCCATCTGATTCATTTTATTGTTATTTAATTTTTCAGTAACTTGCCTCTGTTCTTCTAGTTCATTTCTCTCAAACTGTGCAGTTTTAGTGTCACGTTTTGTTCGCGATTGTTCATCGGTGTCTAAATCTTCCTCGTACTCTTCCAAATCTTCATCTTCGTTGTTTTTATCTGAGTTACTTTTTATAGTTTTTTCTTTTATTTCACTTCCTTCTGCTTCCAAGTCTTCAAGTTTATGAGAAGGATTTACCAACTTTAAATGAGTTGTCCGAGTATCCTTGAAACTGGATATTGGTGCACTTGCTCCGTCTCTTCTTATATGTTCCATTACTTGTGGCGGTATTTCACCCAAAAATGGGCCAAACTGTGGTGTTTTTAACAGCAATTCTGTATTGGCTGGTAATTTTGCTGAAAAAAGTTTCACGGGGGTTTTATTAACATCTGGTATACTAGTTAAAGTATCTGCGGAAACTGTTTTTCCATCATATGTTGTAAACGTTTGATCATTAGATAGCTTTTGTGAGTGTTCCTTTGGTATTTTAGGATCTGGTGGTAAATAACTTGGTCTGATTCTATCTGACTCCATTATTAAATCAGATCCAACTTCTTTTTCTATATTTTTTTTACTGAATAAAGCATTTAGTTCAGACTCTGTCTTCACATAAACTGGATGTGGCCTATCTTCTTTGGCGTGATTTTTTGGAAATATTTCTTTTGTTTTATCGTTAGTTGAGAGTAGATGATCCGGAGGAGATGGAATG
The DNA here is from genome assembly GCF_905147105.1 of Pieris brassicae. Classification (NCBI taxonomy): domain Eukaryota; kingdom Metazoa; phylum Arthropoda; class Insecta; order Lepidoptera; family Pieridae; genus Pieris; species Pieris brassicae. Next base: position 7,275,645 of record NC_059665.1, on the reverse strand, counting down.
AACATGGGTTCAAAAGTTTCTGTCATTTTGTCGCTCGGATATGCATGGTTGGTGTTGATGTATTGTGGTGATTCTTCATAGTCTTCTTCAACGTCAGTATCTTCACGTCTATTAGCATTGCCTTCATATTCTGCAATTTTATCTTCGCTTGCCATTAGAGGTTCCCTTATTATGGGTTTGAAACCACTTTCAATTACTATGGAATCGGGTTTGAATCCAGTATTTAGGGCAGGAGGGAAAGATGTGTCTGTAGATTGACCAATGAAATCAGAAGATTTAACATCATGTTGTGAAGAATGTGGTTGTTCTACAACTTTAACTTGAGTTACAGTTGGTTGGTGATATTCAGGTTCAAGGGTTGAAGGAGGCCCGTTTTGCTGGGTTATTAATGCAATATGTTGGTCCAGTGACATCGGGTGGTCCATAGGCTTACCAAGTATTATTTGTCCGGGTTTCGTGAAATATGTTTGTTGTGTGCTCTGCTGTGGTACTGCGTCATTAGATGAGCCAGGCAATGTTATCTGACTTTTAACAACTTGATTTGCTATTATGTCTGTGCGGCCTAAGCTTAAAGTTTGACTTTGAGATGGCACGGGCACATTGTGGCTAGGTTTGCCCATTATAACCGACTGTGCTAAGTTATTTGTCGGTTTTTGTGCAGGTTTCGGCCCCTGTTGAAAGAAAGCCTTATGTGGGTGAAGCGGTGGCATGGCTTTCATTGGAGGAATATTCGGCATTTGTGTCTGTCTATTTCCATTCATTGGTGGTCTGGTATTAGGGTACTTGTTTGGTTTTTTGGGAACTCCATGAGATATATGTGGATTTGGCATTGGTAACGGATAACCTGTATTGCTTTTTGGGTAGGCGGGATAAGGCCTACGTAGTTTAATTTCAGGTGGAGCGGGACGCCTATATGGTGGTCGCATATTTCCCATTGGTTTGTTTTGTAAGTTTGGTCGCATAACAGCATGAAGTGTTTGCGGTTTTTGGTTCGGAGGCAACATAAAAGTTTCAGGGACTTTGCTGGTTTCAATGACATACTCATCACCTCTTATCGGTAATTCTGAAGCAAAGCTTTCCTTAACATCTTCATATACTTGATATTGTTGTGGGGTTAGTGGATTAGTGGAGTTTTTCTGGAGATCGCCATTCATTGTTTCTTCTAAACTCTCCACTGCTTCTATAACATCTTTAATTTGTCCATGAGATATTGGCAATTCATACTCGTGTCCGTTTGTATATAATTTTCTATCAGGTTCAGGGTAAATTTCTCCTTTGAGACCGCCTTCACCATTTTTACTACTGAAATCGTTATAATTTTGTTTCGTATTGATTATTTTTTCGAATTTCTTGCGATGATCAAAAAAGCTAGAATCCGGTTTTATGCGACTCTGTACCTGTATCGACTCTTCACTAAGCAGATCTGTTGGCAGCGCTACGCTCTCTACAACCCGACTCTCCTCAGCTTCAGTGGCATCACACTCATCAACAATATTTATTTTCCAACCAAGATGTCTGTGTGTGAAACACTGAAAATATTAATAAATGTTAATAAAATGATACAATATCTAATTAATTTTATACAATTGTCACCATCTATAGAACCTCATGCGAAAGAAGATTTGAAGAGCTGAAACAGAAAAAGGATGGATTATATACAGAAAGGATATCAATTCAATATGAGACCAGAATGGTTTAGAGAACTGATAATTTGATAAACATGATATAGTTAAAAAGTGTTAGAGTATACAGTGAAATAGAAATTAGACAAATGCGTGACACCATTGTAATGTAATGGTACCTGATAGTATACAGTATCCGGTGTACTCTTGTCTGGGATCCAAGTGACTACACCCGGGTTTCCTTCTTCACAAACAAGTGTAAGAGACCGCTGGTAGGCCCCGAAACTGGGATACTCATCGGCACTAGGACCTTCTGAATCCGGGGTCCAGTTGCAAAGGCGACCCACGCCGGTAGGTATTAGATCACCGCTGCGCGTGCGACGTACTCCCGCATATATTTCAACGCCCTACAGGAGATAAATTGTATTAATTGACTTATTCGTAGTAATTTAATTACCGAAATAATTTATTAAAAGTGAGAAGTGTAATAATAAAATAAAACAAAATCTCATACCTTCTTCTCCGCGTCGTTTTTGTGGAAATACCCTCCGACAGGGTCATTGGTGATGTAAAATGGATGAAAGCGCGCCGGCTCGGCTGAGTTAGAGCCTCCCTCCACAACAAAAGTATACTTTTTGCCTCTCACAAGAGTCAGTTCTGGTATCAGTAGACCGTTAATGTACCACGATATACCCCATCCGACATGGCCTAGAATGTAATGCGTTTGCAAAATAAAGAAGGCAAAATATACCAAAATTTATAGTATTATAAAATTACCAATCTCTGTGATAGAATATTAACGTAATAAAACTTGACGAAACATACCCGTAATAGCGGAGTACCCCTGTTTGCCACCTGTAGGTCCCATTTGAGCGTAAAAAACACCATCTGGTGGTTCATAGCATTCTATTCCGGGGATTTCCCAGGGGACAGACTTGGCTACTGACGCAGGAGGAGGAACTGGATTTGGCTTGATGACAGCCTAAACAATACAAGTATAATACAAGCTACTTATAATTTTTCTGTAGAGTTGGATGTAAAAACACATACATAGAACATCTTCTATGTAGCTATGTAAAATAATTTAATACAGTTTAGCAACGTTCCAAATAATTAAACTAAAAATAAATAATGTTGAATTTCATAGTGTAAAATTTCTCATTCCTGAATAGTTAATAATAAGGAGAAAACCGACCTGAGAGCTGGTTTCCCGGTCAGGCTCCTGGAGCCTAGTGGTAGGTGAAGCAAGCTGGGGTGAACCGTCTTCTTCCCCTTCTGGCATTGGACAGTTCCATAAGGGAGCTCGACCGAACTCCAAAAACTTGTCGCCCTGTAATGTGTGTAATATCGTAGCAAACACATTTAGAGCTAAATTACTTCTCTTATAATATGAATCTACGAAAATAATCACATTTGTTTCATCTTTAACTGTAAAATATTATCGTAATTACTTAATAAACATTCCAAAAAGTATAGCGTGTAAAAGTATAACTTTCTTCATAATGAAGAAATATACTATAATTCCATGTACCTACTTATAAGATACTGTATAATGATCTAAGATTAACAAACCTTAGTAAAGTATTGATGGTAGGAAACCTGGCCCTTCGAGTTGATTGGTCCAATAGCCCAGATAATCGGTTGCGAGGCGTTTGTAAATATAGGCAAGTCTAGTTTATCGGAAGCCCGTAGAGGTCGCTGGTATGTCACTATCGAGTACCCGTTGACTAGTGCCGCATTCAGAAGACGGATGGAGCCTGTGTGTGGCTATTAAAATACGATTAAATTCATATAATTTTTTTTATATAATAGTTAAAGTTATAATAAGTTCGATCGATCGATCGATTCGATCAGCTGTGCACTAAAGGGCTTTCTGTCTATTTGTGCGTTTAACACTAAGGAAAACATCGTGAGGAAACCGGCATGCTTTGTCGAGTCGACGGTGTGTGTCAGGTACAGATCACACAATTGCTTATTATAATGATCACGGAACATATACAGAAATCTGAGGCCTAGACTTAAATGGCTCGTCAGACCTGTCCTCGGGACATGGCGACGCCGGCTAAAGAGTTATCAAAGCGTACGTTCCATATTCTAATTTGTTCCAGACACAATCTCGTCTTGAGCTCTGTCAAATCAAATTCAATCAGAAAAAAATGTCGGCATCTGAAACTAGTCGCCAATTTATCTGACAAAAACAAAAGTAGACTTGAGTTTTAAAAAAAAGGACAAAGTTTCGGTCAACCTTTCAAACGACGCGCCTGATTAATTTGACCCATAACTTTTGACATGGAGACATTAATTTTCCTTATCAAACTAACTTAGGTAGATTGAGGAACCGTCACGTGCCATTAGCGAGGTCCCGAGCACACAAGATCCAATATCAATATAATATTATGGTTTAATTCAATCGAGGCAAGAGCCGAGATTATTATCGACTAGGAATATTTAGCTGCGAGGTACACCTTAACTTAATTTGACAGCCATCGTTATTGAATTACATCACAAAATTATAAGCCCTATATGTTAAGTCTTAAGGCAGTCCTTGGTATGATGTTATACGTATAATTATGTTTATTGTTGCGTCACAGGGTATAAAGTTAAGTATAACCTACGTCGTAGCTCATAATGTCGCTATTCTACGAATATGTTCGGAAGTAAACCGCATGAACTGAATATTGTTTTAGATTAGGTGAAGTATTCATAAGTCGTTTTAATTAAATTAAACTTAGTTTGTAGATGTCTTCGTACCGCGTATTGAAGTTGACTTTGGTTTAAACAGCTACAACTATTTATTTGCTTCGATTTACTAAATCTAAGTTTAAATGAACTCTTTAAATTGCTGTGTTGAAGACAGGAACAATATGGAATATAATTCTGATGTCTGCGTAAGTCAATTAGGGAAAATTGTAAATGCTATGTTACAATTTTTACCTTTAAAAACGTCTGTTTCGCCGCGAGTCGAACCTATCACAGCTTTTGTCAGCCCTACTTAATAACGATCTAGCTTACTTCAAATACTACATCTGGACAAGATCCGTGTCTACCAGCGCATTGGCTCTTGGCCTCGAGGAAGTAATCGTCAGCATAGCCCTTTAGCGTTTCCTTGTCGATCCAAGTCACACCAACATCGCCGCCAATCATTTGGGACTTTTCTGGATGGCCCGAAATACCGAACGACATGTATTCACCGTCCTCTGAAATTTAATGATAAATAATTAGTTTTCAATTAAATTAGAGAATATTGGTAAAAATTTGGCCAAATCTCAACACGTCGTTACCAAGCAAAAATATTTTTTCCCAGAATCCCTTTCGTGACTTCCCAAAAAACGCAGTGTATTAACAAAATGCATTATATGTCTGCGTCTAATTGGTTTGTTTAAAAAAGGAACTATAAACCCAAAATCTCCAAATTATACCTGTGCGTTTTCAAGTACCATACATAAAGATATGTTATGTTTAAATTTTTATTCTTTACCTAGTTTAGCGACGAGTTGTATGACGACACTGTCCCCAGCGACCGCCCACCTCACTTCGAATGCCAGGTCATCATATAATACTTCACAGTTCAGCTTTGACTAAAAAAAAACATATAGATTATAGGGTTTGCATTATTATTTTTATTTATTATAGCCAAAACGAAGTTTTATTTATAATACCTTATAAATATGTTAAATTAGTAAAAAACATACAAGCAATTCGACTGGAATAAAATCAATGGATTAATGTTTATGTGTTTAAGACATTCTGGCAAACAGTATACCTCAGTCTTTATTTACTAATCAAATCTTGATTCAATGCTGAATGAATCGACAGACATAATAGTAAAAGTATTTTTCGATAACAAGTAATTCTTATTAAATATAATTTCAAGTAAGAAAGGATCATTAATTTATTATTACTAGGCACCTAAATATGAAATTACGTAAGCGCTCTCGACATTTCGCTTTATTACTGAACTGTCAATAAGTCTACGAAGTGTTCTAAATAGATATACGTAGACACGTAACCTGGTTATATGTTACAAAGGCGGCCAATTTGCCTCGGGCCGGTGGAACCTCAATTTGAGGTAATAACTATCTGGCGACAGGTTTTCTAGTTCACGCCGTTACCATAGTTACGACTCTCTTCGAACGTCTACCGACTGCTCAAACCACCTTCATTAATTTGTGGTTTAATTATTAATGAAAAGCAAATACAGGTATTTAAAGTCCTTATATTTATTTTGGTAATTTTCTGTGTATGTTTTTTGTGGTTTGTGTAATTTTGATATGTAAGAAAGAAACATAAATATTAATTAAAAAGCAATAACTATCCTGTCCAATAAAACTAATTTTCACGTCTTCACAACATTTTTAAATAACTAAAACTATTGTTAGTTACTGAATATAGCTATTTCAATTTTAAGTTAAATCCATACATATAACTAACTAAATAATCCCATTATAATTTTTAATGTTAAAGTTACTTAAATAAGGTTTGTTTGAAATAAAATACCGGTAGTGGGTTAATTTTCTGTCACTATTTACCTACGAGCTTTTCAGTTATATAACATACACAATAGCTATAATAAAAACCCCAAAATGAATACCCTAAAAAGCAATTAATTTTATCCAAAATTTTGCTAATGCGAAAATCACCGCTGGGCCATTTCATTTTGAAAATTAATGTTTTTGTTGTTACATTACTTTATTTTTACTTGTAGGAGAATTTAAAAACGGATAAATCTTTAAATAACTGTGTAGTAATAATAATATTAATATTTTTTTAATTTAAACTCTCATTGTATGTAAACATAACTACATGAATTTTAATGTATAGGATATGAATGCATACGAACACCGAAAGAATGTCCTCGGTTTAAATACAATATAAATCAAAATATAATTTAAGAATGCAAATTTGAAGTTTAGTATGAGACAGATATTGGTTCGTTTTATGGCGTAAAGTTATTCATGAGGGTGATTCGGGTCACTTTGGGTCACCGGGTCTCCGCAATGCGTACAGAACCTATAACTCAGTCCTTTATTACGTTTCTCAATGTTTTCCACTTCTTAGAAAAGAAATTGTAAACCTCTGAATTAAAGTAAAGATCCCATATACAAACAATTCTTAATAATTAGTTAATCTGATGGCATTAGCACTATAAACAGAATACTAATGGCGGATATCAATAAAATACAATTTAGACGTAGTAAATTAAGATTAAAATAGCTATAGAGACACTTTTCGAAATAATTCTTGATACAAATCTAGTTACGAAATGATAGTAGAAAGATAAATAAAAAGTATGAATAAATCTAATTCAGTTTTTCTAGAAAGCACTATTTGAAAGCCGGGTATAATAAAACTACAGTCGTTGCCAATTCGCTTTGGAGTTATACATTATATAGAGTTTCTATTGTGTGCGACCACTGCCCTACATGCTCACTTATTTATTCTTAAGCCCACACTATGACAATGTAGATAATTGTTTCGCAAATGAAGTGTTTGGCATGCATCGTATATTTCATAGTTTTTATTACTATTAGTATTTGAGTTTTGACTCGTAATTTTTTTTTTACTTCAGAATGAGCGTTATTTATTAAACGTGTATTTTTACGCACTTTGTAAGTGCATTTCGCTTAAAGTACTTAATAGTTCATCATCATTCATCAATTAAAACTATATTTATAACAACATTACTTATCGCTATCATCATCATCAGAAATCCGAAGTTTCTGATATAATATTTGAACTGTTGGCAAAATTAAAAACAAATCCTTAAATTATGCAAACAAACGATCTCGGCTTGCTTCAATTTAAACTATCTAAAACTTCTTTCTTAAACTAGAAAATAGGTTTCAAAGTATTTTTCAAAGAGAAGTTTCTTTATAATTCTTGAGAAACAATTTATCGTGTTTTCATGAAGCATTAAATGTAATGGATAGAAATGAAACGCGATGTGCGCGCCAAGCTTTATTGCTATGAGTATTTATCGTTTATTATATAAATTTACAAACTATAGTATAAAATGTAGAAAAATAGTAACAACTTACAGTTATTTGATATCACAAAGAGTACAGTTGTCTTTACATTCACATACCATGAACGCATACGTTTTCTTTGTAATACGACATACATAAGTCATTTGTATGTTTCAAGACTTAACAAACAATTAATTATCGGAGATAAATTCTACTAACCGCTATTATGTAAACTTTGAAATGCAATATGAAATGGACCCAATGGTTTCACGTGCATGCAACTTCATCAATCATTAAATGATTACGGAATATTGTTAGCAATGTTTTCTCATGAACATTTGATGAAGCGAACATCTCTATAATTTATGACTTAATAGAGCAATCACTGTGCGGCTTACAAACTCACTAGACCTCACACGGCTATAATCATAATAATTAACATCAGAACATAATGTTATCCACATGTAAGCCGTGCAGCATTCAATGCCTATATAGTATAGGCAATTATCTCGAGATATTATATTATTCCAAACTAATAATATAGCGCAGCACGTTTACCTTATTTGCATGTTTGTGAAGTTTTAAAGAATAATTTTAAAGCCAAATAAAAAAAAGGCAAACTTATTTTATGTTTAATGTCATGTTACATAAGCCTTCGGTTTACGAATAAGTCGTGTAGAATTAATTTCTTCAACACGACATAACTTTTTACTAAATCAAAATATTTTCGTAGGAATATAAAAAAAGATCTCCACGTAAGAGCATCTGTACTCAACTTCAAAATAGCCTTTTTACGAAGGCACTTGAAAGTTTTACGACTATCCTAAAATAATATGTTATTAGATACAACTATTATATCACTCTATACTGGCAGTACAATGTATGCGGTAACTGTTTTTCATAACACTATACCGTAAACATTATGTATGTAATTCTATCAAAAGTTAACGCACTTCACAATTTCAAGGATAAGAAGGCAAGACTATCACGATCTTTAATCAATTAGTTACGCTGACAAGTAGATTCATACATAGAACCTCATTGCATAGGTGAACGCATCGCTAGTATCGGATGGGACGGGACGAGCGAGGTCAGTTGGTGAGAGGAGAAGGGCGGTTAGGCAACGCCAGCCGGTGGGGTTACAGAGACCTCCCAAACGGGTCAAGGTCAAATCTGTAGTCCTGACCAGCGCTTATAGGCACCCCTTGATAGTGTTGGGTAAGCCGAGCCTGCTCCACATTGCCATTTTGTACATAAAGAGGACTATGAGGAGCACTTCGTAAATCAAATTCTCTTTGTTGTCGCAATAACTCGAAGTACTGAGCCTGAAGAGCCCTGCGTCTCTGTTCGTTATAATACTGCTCAGATAATAACTCTTGCGTTGCCGGATGCAATAATGTAAATGTCTGACGCTCAATTTCAACTTCGTACTTTTTTGTATCTTCTTGGTGTGAGGTTGTGTCAGAATGAGAAGGTTTCTGGACTTCAACTGGTTTTTCAGTGGTATCATATTGTTCTTTATTCTCTGTGGGTTTCTTGGGGTCTTGTGCAATTACATATTGATCAGCACGACGTTGTAGATGTGAGGGTGCAGGGGAATGGTCTAAAAGAGGAAGTGCAGCACCAAGCCGGGAGGGACGGTAGGTCGTGGCTTCGAGGCGGGCTATAGGCCGAGTTCCACGTGCCTTGGTCTCGCGGGGGGTACTCGCCGACAGCTGCTTGTTGCGGCTCTGCAACAGGAAACTCCGCTCAAGACAGGATATATGGATGAGATGAGGAAAGGAGGTGATAGATGGACATTAGTTGCTAACCGAACGGTTTTACCGAACTAATCAGCATGAGGCAAATGATGTTCTACGTCATTTGCTTAAAAATTATTTTATAATTTAAAAATCAACAAACAACTGCGCCGTTCTTATTTGAAACCTAAATTGTGCGTCTCGAATTGACGTTGAATAAATAAAGTAAATACAATGAAGCTAAAACAACACGCGGTTACAAAACATTTGCTTACAGAATCTCGAGGAATTGATTAAAGAGGCTGTTTAACGCTCTCGAGTGTCGAGTGTCGGTGCGAGGTGTCGGCGGCCGCAAAACTAATTGGAGATGTTTATTCGATTACCTAACAAAATTTGCTTCGATATTGAGAAATAGTCATGTTTCGCAAATATAAATATAAAGGTTGAATATAAACTATTCAAAGCCAAGTTGTCTAATAGAACCGACGTGAGAGAATGAATTACACAAATGAACCCGTTGGCCTTAATCTAACGTTCAATTAATATCCCACTTCTATTGATGCAAAAACTGCTCAACATTCAATAAAAACTTATAACCTTTTGTCTGCGGTTTTGTAAGCAGTCTCGGTCGTCCTCGGAATAAAAGAATTCTTACAGTATCCAAATTTAAATGCTACGTTTCCTTATATAAGATAGGTGTTGAAAAATGCATATAACTTGTGCTCTTTATTTATCCAACATCAAGTCTGGACAGATTATTAATATACAAGAATACATATAATATATGGCATGTAGCATTCTTCTTAAGATATCGAAAGCAAAATCTTAAACAACAGATTATAAATACATAAAGGATGTCGTATTACTGCTTGAAGACCTTTTTATCTAGACAAGACTTGATCTATATTCTAGATTCACCCAGCTGACGAGTGCTACGTAATGTTATGGTAACGACAAACATCTCATAAGACCTGTGAGTGAAACTCGTTAAAGGAAAACACGTTGCACTTTTCTCGGCGAAATTTCACCAAATCTTTTGCTATTCATAGAAAAATCACGTATGGTTCACAATTTTAAAGATATCGATAGTGTCCCCTTATTATAGATGAGACTTAGCACTATTTTTTTATATACACCTGCTATGTTAATATATCTCCTGTGATACACAGTACGTAGTTCGATTTTTCGTCAATAACAGGTATAGTTGTTTCGATTCGAAAGAACGGAAATCTAATATACAGTTATGAATTTGTGTCTGCCACATTCTCCACTAAGGAATAAAATTTATACAATTATATAACTATATCACTTTACATAAGTGATCATAGAAAAATACTAAAGTGAAAAATTGGAAACTTAAAATTAAGTTTTAAATGAACCTATGAAATCTAATAAATTCCATTTTTTGACACGATGCGCGTTTAATGTTGTTACGAGTTCATAGTATTGTCTGTGTTGTTACGTAATGTGGAACTTGCTCCATATTGTATGAAGACAATTGCAACGAAGCAATTTGCCCAGGGAGAGGGGGTAGATGTAAAGTTTTTATGTAAGGAACATTTGGCCTCCGCGCCTTTATAGTAAAGCCGATCATATACGAGGAATACCAAAAAAAAACATTTGACTAAGACATAATTTAAAAGTTTATTTGTTTTTGTAACTTTTATTTAAAGTAATTATGAGTTGATAAAATGCTTACCAAAGTCTCATAGTTTTATCCCAAAGCTTAATTGAGATTTGTTTTGATTTATTATTTCCTTAAATTAAAATAGTAAAAAATGACGACACATTGTTTCATATTGTTTTTAAGAATAATATAAATTTATTAGGAAGCAATCTGAAGGTTTTTAGCGTACATAGTAAAATTAATTTTTGTATATAGCTTGTAAGGCAGAATAAAACAACTGTATCATTAGAATAATTATCACATTTAATGTGTTAATTTATGTATATACTGACACATAGATGGTAAAAATATTCGTATCTAGGACTGTACTTCAAAATATCAATTATGGTAAAGTTAGCCTATTCGTTTGTAAAAGGCCTAACGTCGAGATTATTGGAGCAGCTCCAAACGGTCCGGCCTCTTCGACGCTGTTCATTTCGTGTTTCGAGTACACTCCTCACCACTTCAAAGAAGTCCTAATTAGAGCATTGAACACTAGACACGACAGTTTTAAGACAGACTTACAAAATCTAAAATCCTCTGTCACAAATAATAATATAAGACTTCGGATACTAGATACTTGTACCCATGATTGTATTAGAACAACCAAATTTTAAGGTTCTATCCTCTATATGAGGCCAGCTTCCTCTAAACCTGATGCTAAGTGATGGATGGTGAGTATTATATAGAGTGCATATACAAAGTATATGCTACCCACAATTTTGTTATTTTCTTTTTATTATTAATATTAAACTGGCTATATTATATTCCTACTACTAAAAGTATTTGCTCCGAGGCCAAAGACGCCCTTAGCCATATCCTAACTAAATCCAATTTCACGGCTGGCTCCACGCCCAACTTGACGTTAGCATGTAACTGTCAAGACCACGGTTACAAATTTAATACAAAAATAAGCATTTTTTGCAAAAACATCAAGGCTCATTTAGTATAAAATGAAAATTAATTTACTTATTACTTTCAGCTTTCTAAACTTTTCTAAAAACTCTTTTGAGATTTTTTTAACACCATATTCATCGCCATACCACAACAAGAGATGTTCAATAGCCTACAATATGAATATTTCAAATCATCACTGTACCGTCATGCGTGAGCTTAAAATAATTTTATCAAATATACTAAAATATCCAAATGCGAAACCAAAAACTGAGCCACTAATACAAATGTAAATAATAAATCACGCTCTATAAAAGCAACCGCGTCTAAGCCTGCAATCCATTAATTTGCTAATATAGTATTGTTTGTGGTGAATTAATATATCGTGTTCGATTGCCGAGACGTAATATATGCGTTTACCCTTGGCCCACTTCTGTTCATTAATTATTAGTTATGTTAACCTGCAGACGTGAAAAAGCTTAGAATCAACCGTACAACTATTTTTTTAGGGTTTTCAATCAAATATTTTTCTATAAACCTGCGCGATTTTCGCATTTTTTCAAATGCCTTTGAGATTATCAGTACAATCGGTTCCTATTATATACCGTATTTATTACAAGAAAGCTAAATAAATCTAATAATCTTGTTCTAATATAACTGTTTCTTTATTATCAGGGTAGTTTGCTTTAGACAGGCCCCTTAATAATTTGTATTCCATTTTACGTACTTGTTTGTGTATTTTCATATTTTTTTTCTGAAAGTTTTTATATTCACAGTGATCTTTTAGTTAGTAAGATGTTGTACAAACCTGTGGTGATACACCAAGCATCTTCAGGCTAGGCGGGACGTTGGAAAGGACGGCACGCGGCAGGGTCACGTGGGCAAAGTTTACAGTAAAAGCCTCGCACCAGATCGCAAAGTGTCCGATGTCAAATACAGTCAGCTCCTACAGAATAACAAAAATCTAAATAATCGCGCACATTTATTTAAGAGTGAAGAACAGACAATGGTGTTGTTATGATATTGAAACCAAGCGTTACCCGATCTTCCCAGCATCGTCGTATCTAAATAAATCATATTTTCTCTCATTCACTTCTACATATATAACCTTATTGGATATCCAAACGAGTAAACAAAACCAACTTAAATCCAACATGATATGAATAACGTTTAACACATACCCCTGGTAACGTTAACACAATGGTCTTCTTGTCATATTTTCGAAGTGGCGTCTCTTTCCCATTTTCGTCTGGAATTCGGATCCCCTCCGGAGATGGCTTGTCGCCACGTCCTACCCAGAACTTTGCATCTGTTGACAATTTATTAATTAATTTAATATTATCCAAACAAACTTTAGCCCATTTTTTTCATTATAATTATAGGTAAACCTTATTTTCATCATTACCTTATAAAGCTATTTTCACTTATTTAATTCCCGTTTGTGCTCCGCTTACACGGTGAAATATAATGTTAAATAATTATTACGTGTGGTAAAATTGTATATACTTTATATACAATTTTACTTCGGAAGCTCTACGAATAACGTTATCATTTAATGCACAGCAATATTCATTATAGATCATTGAAATGAATAGCATTGATATCGCAATTGTTTCAATCCCAACATCAGGGCGGGATGAAATTCAATATGAAGCCGCGATAAGACCTCTCCCCCTTCCCCCTATCAGGGTACACCCCGATATCCGGATAATGTACATTACCCGGTCACACATAGGATTCCTTTTATTGCATCGATTCGTGAATCAAATGATAATTTGCTCTATCCGGTTTGATCGGGGATTTAAGATCATTGCGTTCGTTTCTATTGAGACAAACTGATATTTATTTTTAAATATTGTCTGGTGAAAGCATTGAAAAGTATAATGTTCAAATTATATTTAGTTAAACTGCGGCCTCCACTTATAACTATTATATATAAAGCACAGATCTACGTCAGTCCTCCAGGACTTTATTTGTAACTAAATCGATAGAAACATATATGTCGTTGACTAAGTTTCCTGGTTTTATTAAAGTAAATGTTTTACATGGTACATCAACGTATAGTTCATAACTAAAATATTGGATAAGAAATTACTTCTATAGAAATCGACCATTCAGCAAAACGTCAGTTATGAGCGGAGATTACCGCTTGCAAAAATTTGCTCAACAAAAAGAACTTTCTACTAAATTATTTTTATAATAAGTGATATTGAAAAACAACTTATATAATTATTTTAATTAAAAAGTATAATTCTTTTCTTCATACTTCTTGTATACGTTAATGTCAAAAGTACATACGACACCCTTTATTGATATTTACGTGACTCGACGTGTTTATTTATTTACAACATCTGTATGCAAATTCAGATTTACAATTAATTGTTATTTACTGAACATTATCATATTACTATAATTATTATTGACAATATACGTTATGTGCGATAACGTCTATGGAAGTGTTAATAATACATTTTGTATAATTAGTAATTATACACAGAATAAAAACCACACTACAGCCCTTTAAAGTCTGGGCCTCAGTTCAGTATTGTGATCATTTGTTTCTTACTAACAGGCAAATAGATCAGCCTTCTGTGGTAGACACACGCCGTTGACCGTTTTGAGACTAAGGTATGCCGGTTTCCTCACGATGTTTTACTTCACCGTACGAGTTCCAACACCGAGTGGTGTTGTGTGAGAAAGTTCATTGGTGTACAGCCGGAGTTCGAACCTATGACCTCAACGATGCGAGTGCGAAATATGTAAATTATATCCTTTTGTTTGTAGTAATCATTTGCATCTACCAATAACGTAAGAAGTCATGCATATGGATGAAAAAAAAATAACAAGTATTATTATAACTTTACTTTTTTCATTACAAAATGTTGCCTCAAAAAACATTTTATATTTATATGTTCTGGGACCTTTCTATTTTGACCCTTATTTGCTCTTTAATAATTTATTCTTTAACGGGTTAAAACGTAAAAGATTCTCCTGTTAACCACCATAGCTGAAAAGCACTCGAATCGGGTTATGTAAAAAACATAAAATATAAATATATCCTATGTTATTATTACAACTATTTGTTACGACGCTTATCATTTTTATCATACATTTGGTGTTGTATAATCGGACTTAGAACGAAATGTGACAGCAGTATGTATGCGTACAATACAAACAAACAACTTCGACTTGATAGATTTGTAATATACAATGAGGTCATCTAATGAAAATACATTCGTTTTTATCGCCTCTATATCCCTAGCCTTTGCCCCGCCAACATTCCTTTACACCTTTTAAATCCAATTTATTTTTTATTGTTGAAGGGATAAAGGAGCTGGGACTCGCTTAATAGCTAGTTGTGATGAACATACCAACACGTAAAGTTTGGTAACAAAATCTTTCATAAGTTAAAGTTGGAAACATTTTAAAATGTAACATAACACACATTATATTGGGATCAGGATTAATTTTTGTAGTATGACAACTAAATTAGTTCTTAGCTATTGTAGCGACACGTACTATGTGCAATAACATTTAGATGATTACAATCACACAACATTTTAATAATGTTATTTGCTTTCTCATAATATTTATTATAAAAAAGTTGTCATATTAATATAAGGCGTCTTTAAATAATCCCAGTTATAATAAGAATTCACTGCGGGAGCTATTCTCTTAGTCGGAGTCACTCCTGTGATTGCTTCCGGAACGAGTCCGTAGCTCACTAGTAACGTAGCCACGTAGCACACGTCTACAAATGCTTGTACTGTTTAGTTACGCTATGTACCTTAGAAGACAATGACAGGTTTCGAACTTAAGTTAAAGTCGTAGATGTGAGATTTTCAACTACTTTAAATTATACAATATATGTAACGAATGCGTAGTATACGTCGTTGTATTAAAACACTGTTGTCTTTTGTTATGATAGCTTTTACACATTAAGAAAAACACTTTTTGAACGGATTAAAGCTATGTATTATTATTAAAACTTATAGTTATTTACATAATTCTAAATTTAATTTTTTTTCCGACGCTTCCACGTACGCTGAAAAGTACGCGAATTTACAATTTAATACATAGCTTTAATCCGTTCAAAAAGTGTTTTTCAAAACACTGTTTACAAATATGGTATATATTGCAAATCATTTAATGATTTTCATATGTCATCGCTTGCATACCATACACTATGCGTACCAAAACACTTACTGTTTTCAACTATGAGCTTTGTAACAACATGATATTTAATTTGATAAACAAATGTAATATTGTTAAAAACTTGACCTACCGGGCGCTTCGCCATCATAAGAGAAATTAGGAATGAGTAGGGTCTGCGCATCCACCACAACTATGGGGTCCGATGACACGCCATGTACTCCACGTAGTGCCCCAACCTTTGCTGGTTTGGGGTACTCCAAACTCTTGGGTATCTCCACCGAACCAAAGTTCACCTGTAACCAATAAAAAATGAGTTACATACAACTATGTGCATGTATTAGACTTATTACACGGAGGTGATATTGAACCATTATAAAATAAAATTCAAATACGGACAAAACAGCAGAAGCCAAAATGAAAAAAATATGTCAAAAATATTTATAAAACAAAGAAGGTATTCCATCTTGAATTTTTGTAATATCATGTGTCCCCGACACATATCTATTGTTGCGTCTTTGTCGGTGCAAGTTTATAGGAATACAAACACAACGGGCTACTGTTCATTACGTAAGCGTTTACATAAACTGCATCATGTCCAACTCTACGATAGTTTCGTCTATTTATCTTGGAAAATTTACGTTTCTCCTGAGACTACCGTATACTATCGTACATAGCGAATTTACATTTCTATAGCTAGGCAAGGTAGTTAAAACATGGCATTTACTCGATTTAACAAAATGTTAAACAGTATATTATCCATTGCATTATGGGCTCCATGGAAAGAAGCATACTAAAAATAAGAAAACTACATAAAATTAAAAGCGAAAAAATAAGACGTAAAATAAAACAATATGCCCTAAAACAGAAGTGGCAATGGGCGGGGCATACAGCAAAATACACAGATAAAAGGTGGACTTTAAAGAAAACTGTATGGACCAAGGACCAAGCGGAAGAAGGAGAAGGAGCGCCCCAAAAAAAAGGTGGATAAAAGAAATAGAAGCGGTACCAGAAAGCGAATGGACAAAGAAAGCCATGGACATAGTCAGTTGGAAAAAGCTGGAGGAGGCCTTTACCCGCGATGGGGTTCCGATCGACGGTACTGAATTTAGCTAAGATATAGGATAACAAGATAAATAAAGTAATGTGTCAAATGTAATAAATCTAAGCTGTATATTATCTTTTTTGTCATGATTGGAAATTAAACGGCCTTTATTATTATTATCCATGGCTCGTTTAACATAAAGGATTTGTATTTACGACCAGGTCTATTTAGTTAAAAATTAAAGTGAGGCAAGTTTTTTAAAAGGGGCCGTACTGCGTCATTCCAGAGTTTCTAGGTTTGGTTGTAGGCATAGTACCAACAGGGGCTTTTTGTCAATGTACGTGTTTAACACTTGGTCGTACGGAAAGCATCGTGAGAAATCTATGCCGATTTCCTTAGACCCAAAAAATCGACGTCGTATGTCAGGCACAGTAAGTTGATCACCCTCTTGTCTATAAGAAAAATCAAATAATCATAAACAGATACAGAAATCTGAGAGACCTGAATAGTTCTAGCGCCACTGGTGTTTTTTTTTTATATTGCCAGTATAATATTGAAACAATACTTCCTTAAGAATACAAAAAGCTTTTAACTCACGGAATAGTCATCGCACCAAACTGAAAACCAGGCGTAGTCCTTAAGGGTGGAACCATCCGGCAATGATAAAGTAATACTCTCTCCTCGGTACTTTCGTAGAGGACCAGCGCCGCCACGCTCGTCCCGTAGTCTTACAGCACCTCGTGCGCTTGGGGTCTTGCTTGTCCCAACATAGAAATACGCCGCTGTAAAAATACACTCATAAGAAAATAAAAATTACTATTTTATATTAGTATGTATGTGTCACTCTGGTTGGTTCGTGAATACCTAATGCTTAATAGCAATTTTATCTTCCTCACCTTAGTACGTTACTTATTCGCGGTAATAATAGAATCATATTTTTAAAAACTAACTACTACGATTTGATATTTTAATGTAGTAATATAATTTGATATACTCTCCATACGGTTAAGTAGAAGTTATTTGGTTCGCTAAATCTTCGCTCATTACTCGTACATTATAAAAAGAAAACATATACGCGAAACAAAACAACAAAATATGAGAATATATCATAAAGTATTAAAACTCGGAACCCATCGCTCAAAGCATTCATGCAATTACCGCAATGTTATTGTTAAAAATTAAAGATATCTTTGTTACATCAACAATATGCTGTCATGTTATTGAATAGGATTGTTTAAAATCAACCGATATTGTTCTCATACAAACTGTATTTTATACAAATAAACGTTTTATCAGCGACCCGATTGTTTCACGCATTTCTCGACCAAACCCCTATATTCCAAAGGCTTTGACGTGACGTCATTTCAATACGCCTCATGGAGAGGGAATTTTAAAGGCAAATTCAGCGGAACAGTTTCTATTCTGTGAGATGTAAAGTGGATAGATTAGTTTGCTGGCTTCGAGCTGACACTTCACGTCTCGCCTCACTGCCATCTCCGGAAACTTTAAATTCCTCGCACAAACCCCGGATCATAGAGAACTTTGTTTTAAATTTAACTTTTGACTTTCAAATCCCGTCCGCCGAAGAAAATAAGCTATTACAATAAAAAAGGAATTATATGACATGATGATAGTCTTGTTGTTACGCTTTAATACTGGAATTAGGATATTTGTTACAGAAAAAAGATAAATAAGAAGGGCCATGTTGTTACTATTATACACATAAATAAAATATGAACATACATTTTGTACTAAATCTGTTTAAATACATCCTTCAATATAAAATTATTATATTTAAAGAAAAGAAAATAGTTTTTTGTAATTTAAAAACTGTAACTAAGCGGTGTTTATTTTAATTTAACTAAGGCCATGTTGTTAACATTGCGTATTATAGTCAACAAAAAAAATTATAATCAAATATACAAAATATATCAATAACCGATGTAACATTTTGATAGGAATTAATTTACCCCTATAATATCTCCTGTATTCGCTGCTAATATTTGAAGTACAGTCTGGCATTTAGTCGCCGAAGAATGAAAAATAATGATAAAATACGGTTACGCGGACATCGGCAAGACGGCCAAGAGGCAATTGGATTTTTCCTAACCTTTTTATGAGGCCCTCAAGTTTATAACCACTTGAGAATCAAAGAGGTACCTCCCGAGGCGGAGAGGAATCAAGAGAAACGGTAAATAAATCGAATCTGAACGACGTCTCATTGTGAACTCTTTTATTCGAGCACTTCAAGCAATCAAGTAATCAAATTACTCCACTCATTAAAATCAATTCTCGGAGTACTGCCATGAAAGCCAATCTTATACTAAAATTTTAATTACTATATAATTTCGACGTCGTTTTTATTTAAAAGAACATATATTAATGTGTGTCTAATAAGCTTTAATTAAATAGTGAATGTGTTGGATATATATTATAAATAACCATTGTACGTATATTTAATCAAACTAGTGAAAAAACTTGTAAAATCGCTCATATTACATTATATATCTTTACTTTATTTATAGCAACATGAGAAAACTTACTTGAAAATGATGTGTTACATTTAAGATAACTAGTTTAAGAATACTAATTCATCGTTATTCTTATATGTTTTTGTGTGTTCTACTTCTTCATTCTGTGTCCATAAACACAAAGAACTTATAATCGCACAAAGTTAATTCATTTGAAAAATTCTTCGCTCAAAAACTTTTTTAATTTCTCGCATTGTTAACTGTACAAAATTCCGCGATTTAATTATTTCTTTGCTTGCTTACAAATATAATTTCTCGTTTTAATAAGGTATGTATCACGAATAGACAATATGAATTATTATGGCAACATTACTAATATTATCTAGGCAAAACCTAGCAACACCAAGTTCAGCTGTCACTGCAATGACATCTAACGCTGTAGGGTACATTACGGCGTACAAGAGAGATCATTTAAATTTAAAGCTGAATATTTTAAAAATGAAACGAGTAATCGGTGAAACCTGTATTTTACTTTTATTTATATAGACAAATATTTTCAGTTCTGCTGTTATAATATTATTGAAGTGGTTGCAAAATGAAATATTTCAACATTCGCAATTAAAACTTAACCTATATGAAAAATGGAAATATATTTTTACATTAAATTGATCAAAATGTCGTTGCTCTAATTAGCACGAGAGCTACTCACTGTAAAGGTCAAATGATTCTACCGTACCCCACAGCCCAGGCCTCTCCTGTGACGTCATTTCTAAAATTCATTCATGGAAAAACGATTCGGGTTAATTAGTAATTTACAATCAGAATCTATAACTTATCATACAATATAACTATACATATTACTCCCTTCCTTGAATCAGTCGCTAACTAATTCAGTATTAAAATTCGTAGCCGAGATGAACACGCTCTGTCCTTTTCTTAATTATATGAGTCCTAATTTAAAGACGATATTATGTATAAAGTGATATGAGGAAAATGTTTTTCTCAACACATAGTTGATACTCATAATAGAAATATATTTTCTCAGATTAACACTGAGAGCGTAGAAGTATATAATCAATATAAATTACTACGTATATCACGGAAATGATTGCATCGTTAAACCATAATAGTACACAATTTGAAGCGTTTCTAACCGGTTTAATCAAAAATTTAATTACTGTGAAAGTGTAACCATTTTACGGTCAAACGGGCGTACGATTTAAGAAAAAAGTTTATTTTTTGTGTTTGAACTTTGAACATAGATTGAAGAAAATTATGAAGGTAGGTACTACTAAAAAACAATGGTTTTGTGTTTATTTTTAAAACAACTGGCTTAAAGATTTAACTTAATGGATTAAGGATTTTCACAATTAACTAATTAAATAAGCTTTCTTCTATCAATCTTGCGATTCCAAAGTAAATAATTGTTATAATAATAAAATATGATCTCGTGATCAATAGTTACGATGTTATATGCTAAAAGCAGTAAATGATCATGCAAAAATAAACTTTTACAAAAACATGAGTTAATTTTCTTGTATCACAAAGCCCGTTAGAAGCGCGCGAAAGGCATTCTTTGAAAACGAAATTAAATTCCACTCGAGAGCTGTGAATTCAATCAGTTCATACAATGTCTTATGTATGTAAAGACCTAGTACAATGTTAGTGTTCGCGAACACGTTTGTTTAATTAAAGGTAATCTTCCATAAGACTGAAGCTTGCAAATTACGTGTTTTCAAAGATAATTGCTAAATAATTATTTTGATTGAGTAAATCGAGCTTTACGAGCTTTTATTTAACAGTTAAATAAGTATATGTAATGTTTTCAAAGTTTGTTTTAGTACGGGCTTTATATATTCGAATCTGTTTTGTTTTTATACATATTACGTTGTATTTTAAATCGCAGTTGTCGCTGCTAAGCAAAATATACGATATTTTTTAATAACTCTTTGTACCAATTACACTTCGTCCAGGTAATTATTTTATTAATATGAGACATTTTTAATTTAATTTAGTTCAGTGATAAGTAGAGTAATTTGGGTGTAATAACATTAAATGTATATAGGAAACAACTAGCTCAATAAAGCGAGTACAAAGTGAGCCCGTATCGAGGGCCTTTGGCAGCACAGCTCTTGGGAAATCTACCAAACGAGAGCGCTACAATATCATGCAGTGAATTATAACGGAGTATACTTAAAATAAAAATTAAGCCGGTATATCTTTACCACTTATAGGGATACAGCAAATGAAAGCAGCTTTAAGCAGATTAAGCGCGCGAATGTTCATAGTTGAAGTTGAAGTTGACGCCTGTGAACTGACTTTTGTCACTATATTGACAATTGACAGTAAAATAAATCCTATACCTGAGTCCAGGCCCTTAAGAAATTAATAATGAAAGTAGAAACTGAAAGCAAATAAATTGTAGAAGCTTAAATTCATGAATTAAATTCTTTATTAATTTTTACTTCGGGCATTTAATATTCTTACCTCGAAGGTACGCGGCTTACGTAATTTATTTGACGAGATTTCATTAGACTGGGAGATTTGAGTCCGCTCTCTAGTAACGTAATATATAAAAACTAGCAATCTAGCGGCTTCACACTACAAACGCGATCTTTAAATTTTACTCGCGTAAAATATTGTAATTGAGTTCCAACAATTATTGTTATATTACAAATAATTTACACAAAAACTTGACAAATAAATATACTTAAATATTTCTCATGAATCTCTCTATGGATTTGTATAGTACGCAAGAATAAAGCTTTACAACTTTTCAACTGCGCATATGAATTGTATCTTTACTTCAGTATCCATTTGTTTATTTGTTTAACAAGAAGATAACAAATTACGGTTTATTTGTTACTCTATAATGAGGTAATCATTATCTTACATTATCATTACTGCTGAAACTTAAACTCTGTGTTTGTAAAACTCATCGCGAGATAATAATGAGCTCGTTATTCACACAGTATACTATATATTTTACCCTATATATCATCTATGTATACAATGAGGAAAATAGTATATATATAACACATCGATTTTGTGAATATTAATCTGAAAGGTTTGACATTTTTGTCTATAGTATTTACTAGTAGATGATTTGACGTTATACTAGATACGTTTTGAAAAACTAGTGTAATTATTGGTTACGGAGATTTAAAGGGTCCACTCGTAACTTTTATGCAAATGAAGAATACGAAACTTCTCAAGATTCAACTCCCAACAGAACAATTATAGTTTCAAGTTGGAATGCATATAACAGTTTATTATCTTTACCAATGTAACTTCAAACATAAGAAATAGTTTTTATATGAATAGTACAAATATAGTATAAGAAATATTATACAAATCGAATTAAGTTATATTATTCAAATCTGTTAGAAATCATTAGATTTTAAAATATTATGCATCCATAACTCATTTCT
The DNA here is from genome assembly GCF_905147105.1 of Pieris brassicae. Taxonomy (NCBI): domain Eukaryota; kingdom Metazoa; phylum Arthropoda; class Insecta; order Lepidoptera; family Pieridae; genus Pieris; species Pieris brassicae. Next base: position 7,252,659 of record NC_059665.1, on the reverse strand, counting down.
TTATCAAGGTTTTGTCGTTTATGCAATCGGATAAACTGGTTGTAAAGTGTAAATGCAATTTAACCCGAACACGGAAAATTATACAGTCGTACAAATTTAAACTGCAATGTGTAATAAATAAAGCTCTTTTTATAGTTTCAAGTTAGTAAGATATCTCAGCAAATACATGGAATTCAACAAAATGTTTGTCTAAGTTTTAAATATTCCGTGAGCGTAGCCTAAAGGGCCAAAGGCATATTAAAAGCTATATGTATTAACACATGTTTTTTTTAATTTGACTTCAACGAATAAGGTGTAATTACAAAAACATGACAGCGGCTGATTGTCATAACTGCCAATTCAATATCTACAAAGAGATATGAAAAATAATCTGATCTACTGAAATAAATGAATTAGTAGCGATTCAATGATGTGTGTTTTTTAGTGTTATTTATTTATCAATAAGGAAACACAAGAGACACATCACAAATACAAGATATTTAAAAAATACAAGTTATAATTATAGAAATCCTTAAATTATTCACAGTTAAGATTTTTTAAATAAAAGTATAAGTAAAATAACTGAAAATGAAAATAAAACAATAATAGACACGAAAAATTAAACCCAGGAATTTATAGTACCCAAAGACAACAATTACAATAGCGCGCTTTTAAAAAGGCGCTTGAAAGTAGTAGGTGAGCACGAAAATATATCATATTTGAAAAACTGAGTGTTATAGCAATTACACATTATATTATATGCATGGGGGCACGAAATCCGATGTAAGTATTGTGAACCTTGATATTTAAGTATCGTGAAAATATAGGTTGTGTGTAGAATACTGACCTGGTCCAACACCGTCATAGTTGAAGTCCTTGAGGTAAACTGTGCGTGAGTCTACGGCGTAAAGTTTTCCGCGCACGCCGTGTTGAAGCTCAGATAGAGCACCGACTTCTGATCCATACTGGAGACACTCGCCCAGTCCTGAAAACAAAAAAGTGCTGTAAAGATGGACTGCAAGATATAACAATCTTTGTTGTGGGTATTGACAGAAATACAAGTTTTTGGTCTATCATGAGCACTAATAAAATATTACAGTACTTTCGTTTTTAAATTATTATTTGAGGATTTTTTTTTACACAGAGCAACGATTCTATCTTTACTACACTTGGTGACCAAAGCCTACGCACACTTCCTTGTTAAGTATAATATAATTTAAATAATTTATCATATTGTCACACAATAATAAAATTATAACACAACAAACTTTATTAATTAACTTGTTGACTATAACAAATAAGCAAATGTATCGAATGAGTTTATTTTGAAATTTTCTGTTAGAGTTAGGGGCATAAAAGTTCAATATACTAAAAGTGTATGTGAACGTCAATAAACCAGTTGGTCAGGTTCTACTTCCCATAAAAGAATAACGTGTATCCATTAGCAGCGGGAAGGAATGTGCAAAGAACGGTAGGAGGGAAAGTAGACAGGAACACTCTCACTTCCGTCAACAAACCCTTGCTTTAATAACTTTGATTTATACAGACACATTCAATATTTAAATTTCCGTTCGAACGGTTTTTGAATATTTCAATTTTGTTAATTAACGTCTTATTTCGCGTTGTTAATTTAAATTATCATCATATATTTGTCATTAAATGGGTTGCGTCGTTGAGAACAGTTGCGGCAGTTGGCCTCGTGGCTTCAGCGTGTGATTCTTATCCCTGCGATTGTAAGTTCGATCCCCGGCTGTGCACCAATGGACATACTACGTATGTCCGCATTTAACATTCGCTCCAACGGTACAAGAAAACATCGTGTGGTAACGGACTTGCCTCAGACCGAAAATATAGCACAGGAGGATGATCACCTACTTGCCTATTAGATTGACAATTGATCATGATACCTATAAAGGTTTTAGCGCCACTGGTTTATGTCGTCCACATTTATAATACCTGTACACGTTTTACAAACCCTTTATTTTTTTTTGTAATTTTTTATTATTTAAAGAATTCTTTTTTGCATCATCATATTCATCGCATATTGGACGCTTTTGATAAAGACATCAACGCGTTCACGTATAAATAAATCAATAATATATAAAACTATACTGAATCTTTTTTTCTTAAACGATTATACATATGAGTAAAATTAGTAATATAGCGCAATATATAGTAGTAAACGTGATAGATTCGTCTCCTAAAAAATTATATGTATTCTATTCACGCAAAAAATATCTTTGACCTGACAAGTAACACAACAATGTTGTCTATTTACGATACCAAGAAAGTACTGTTGAGAAAGTGATTTGCCGTATATGTTCATAGAAAAATGTAATAATGCTTCAATGGTATTTAGACCTAATGCATTAGTTATAGAAGCGTTTGTCGTACACAGTATCGGATAATCAAGGTGAACCTTTCAAAAGGCTGACAATAAATCATTTTATACAACCACTATAGAACGGGTAATTTTAAGTAAGATATATAAATAAAAACACACTTCAACAATAACTTTTTGAAATTACTAGCAATGTGTTTTTTGCCTATTGTAACTGTGAATAAATACATGTTAAATGTTAAGAAAATTAAGTATTTTACGTACAATAAAGTATTATTATGGTTTGTGTTTTAGATTAAGAATTATAAAAGCAACTCAACGTTCTACAATAGTCTTGAACTTCTCTATTTAATTAAAAACATAATTATTATCTACTATAAATTTTAAATTAAATTAAAGTAAGTATACTATTACGTTAACTAATTGTTATCTATCACATCGAACTTAGGATATCTGAATATAAAATAAACAAGTGCGTGACCAATAAAGCCATGAAGGTGGGCAGGTACAGCTGACAGCGTGATTATATTCAACCGGGCCTGCCCGTGAACTGAATACATAACGCTGTGCCCTGGTTTGTTTTAATGTTAGTTGTTTATCGTGTTTCTGTTATAGTGAAACTTTATCGTGGTTGTACAAACGCGAAAGCTCATAACGATGCATGATATCAAGGTCCATACTCTAGAACGCCTTTATCGTCGAACGTCACGTCGAATCCTATTTTATTTAATTTTGACATTGACAATGAATAATACGGGATCGGGACATCAGATTGATTGATAAGTCTTATTAATTAACCGGCTGTTCAAATGCAGTTTAAGAGGAATAACACTTAATCCTTGTATTTCATGTTACAATCTTTTTTTTGAACAGTATTTAATATTTTGTCTATTATTATACATATTATTTGCCTTTACAAATAATAATTTGACAGTTTTTATAATTTTGCATAATCTATGAAAAAGTTTACATTAAATAAGAACAATGTCTAACTTTAAACATTTTTCTAAAGTACTCAAAGAAACTATATTATTATTTAAACCAAACCTTAAAAACAACACACACCGTGTAACGACGAAGACGAAAAACGAGGTTTAAATATAACAATTTACATTGTTATGATATATGAACCGGCAGCGTAAAAAATAATGAAAATCATTTGTAATTACTGAAGCACTATTATAATTTACAATTACAACAAAAGAATTAGAATTTCTAATTAAAAATGTTATTTCCGTTCGACCCTAAAATTATGTCTATGTTATAACACGATTTCCTAATGTATCTTATTCAAGGGTGCTGCGTCAAGATGCTACAGATATGAACATAATTAATTTAATCACGTCATTAACCTTCCATCTCTGTGTTGAATGGCTCTTAACTATTATTGCAATGATGTAAACGAAAGCTACGCAATTTGGCACAGTAGGGAACATGGCATTTAAAAATTTCTCTTGTAAATGATTGCTCAAAGCTAATTGTTTAGAACTTGAATACATCTAATACATTTATTCTCCTATCCTACTATCCTGTACTTGTGCCAAAAATCCAAATACTAATAGTAAATCTAAACTATTCTCTAATCCATTAAAAATTTCGTTAATATCAGCCCAACCGTTTAAGAAACAAACACTATTGGAAGATTTATATATATATATAAATATCGTCCAAACACATATGACTTTTTAGGACTTTATTTATTCAATATTTCGAAGATAATTTAATAAGACGTTAAACAAGTATAAATTATTGTTGTACAAAAGTAGTACCCAATATTTAAAGTATACGTATAGGTCAAAGCTCACCTCGCAATTTCCTATTACACCTTTGACTTCTGTACAAGCTCTTCATGGCTCATTGGCAGACAATGAAATTACGTTCAGTTTGCGCCTTCTTAGGCTCAGGATTATAGTACTAAAAGTCTTACGCAGTAAAATAGCTATTTCAAAATTGTTTTATCGATAATGTATAAAACAGTATGTGTCGCGTGATTGGAAACTAAATTTACATTACTGTCGCTCTCTGGAATTTCTTAATCTTGCAATATACCTATATAAATACAAAGATAATACGATTACTAACCCAATTATCAGGTTAATAATCACATCTTGGAAGTTAAAAGATAAAACAAAAAAAAGAACATTGGCATTGATGACTTTGATTGCTCAACAGTGTATTTATTACAGTCACAGATATGGAATACTAGGTGTATTTTCCTTTTTTATAAACTAGGGGGCTAACGGACAAGAGGCTCACCTGATCAAGTGATAGAAGGACATAGACACTCACACTGCCAGAAGGCTCGCAAGTGCGTTGCCGACCTTCCTTTGACGTTTATCCTTTTCACGAACGTTTAATTTATGAATCTCCTATTCTCTTTTTATAGACAATATAACGAACCATAGATAATAGCAAAAAATATGTACCGTATGTAAATCCTTCTAAAATTATAACCAAATCGCAATGAAATCGATCTCCTCCCGGTTAATTTCATCAATGTTCTGTCCGATTTGATCTCAGTGACTTTCACTTTTACTTGCTGATTGATCGATACGGCTTCTTCGTGAGAATATTTCGTAGTGACGTTGTCGCCTGACAAATTATCGCACGAAATACAACTTCAGATTGGGATTTAAGTGGTAAAAAATTAATATACACTTCCAAGTTTATATATATAATCGTCATGGTAAACTTTTATTTTAAATATTTCAGGATATAAAAAGAAGTTTACTAGTTTTAACTGCAACCGCAATTTTATAATTATTTGACTTTGAATGATCATTTAAAAATAAAATAACCAAACGTGTGATACTCACGTTTAAAACACTTAAATAAATAATATTTATACATAATACAATTTAATTTTTAAATATATATGTATTTTTAAATAAAAAACAAAATATTTCCTAGTTGCTGCGTGCTTTAAACAATTCCAAAGACATTTTAAAAATGTTATGAAAACTAGACACCATTTACTTTAGTAGTAATACTTGTGAGGTGCATTAAACGCACTGAGTCCACGTGACATTCATCAGACGCCAGCGCATCGCTTTCCTTTTGCTCTCACTTTCTATACGTTTTTGTCGATCCTTTCTTACCCCTCTCCTCATCTCATACCCCTTTGACTTCTTCGAATAAGTCATGATGTTTGTCCTGCTGTTATGACTTGTGAAATGATGTGCAATTTAGTAAATGTCATTATTTATGCATTTTGTTTTGCTTACTTAACGTTGTTACGTTGCCATAGACTAAACAATTATTAATAAAATGTATTGTTACGTCATATATGAAATGCTACATTGACGATTGAGTAATGAATGTTGGTTACTTTTTAACAACCGGGTTAAAAGATTCTAAATGTGTCATAATAATAAAACTTTTTAAACGAATATAAACATATATTTATTACATTATATACTCGACTGATTTTCAGCAATCGCGGTGAAAAATACGTTTTTTACCTTAACCAACATACAACCTAAATTATGTATCTCTATAATGCGAGACCAAATTTATATTATTAACTTAACTAATCAAATGAATGTCCTGTTTATAAAAGCCATAAAAAAATAAAAATCAGTTTATTTTTAAATATGACATTAATTTAACTGCAATGTCGAATTTATCTGTTTTCATTAATAATATGTTTTGAACATACGGAAGCAGTAATCAGTGCTAAGACTAGTCTTTGAATCTTACCCTGATAATAATCAACCTTGTTATTAATTATATATACCTAACGAACCAGGTGTGGAAGGTATATACCCGTATTTATTATATCGTTATTATTTAATGAGCAATATATCAAATTTCACTTTGAACACCTGCTTAAAGATATCATATATAGAATTATATCATCGCCCTATATAAAATAAAATAAATTTACATATTTCTAAAAACACAAATAAAATAAAATTAACATAAAAGCGTTTATTCTTATAATTGCTTTCTTATAATATATATTTATATTTACATTTACGTCTTTTTTATTTCTTTAACTTACCATGAATAATAATATTGTATAATAATTAGATAGTTCAATATCTATCAATATTGAACTTATGAATTTAGTTAGAGGGAATCGTAGAATCGAATGAAGTCATACGAACTTTGTTCGTGGATAACTTCACCCTACAGTCTTACAATGCCATACAACCCTCACTATTTGCGATTGTGGCTCGCCCAGACAATGCCACATACGTTAAAATGAGAATATAAACTTTTAGTTTAAACTTGGGTTGGTATAAATGAGGAATTGGAAAACTTGTGGTTTCTACATAATACCATAATTTTGCATCTACTCTGGTTTGTCGTTGGCAGTTTAATGTGTTAAACTTTAGCATTATGTAAGATGTTGTATTTACGTAAACAAATTATCAGAAATAAGCTTGAAGCTAAATGATTGCAATAATGCATAAATATAAATAATTTTTGTAGAAGTTTCTTATAAACGTTCAATAATTTTCATGAAAGGATAGGTAATATTGTAATGGAAATTTAATTGTTACATTCGTTTAAAAGCCTTAAAAACACATTGAGGAGAGCAATGTAATAATACATATGGCAAGACGCGTATTGCATCAATAACAATGATTGCATACATCGACTCCCACGCTGATTGCCCAATACTATACAATACCGGAGGCATTCTGTCAGATTTCTAAAATATAGCAATGGGCTATGTTAGACTATTAAGGGCAGTGTAGGGCGGCGAAATGTAAGGGTTGTATAAATCGGTGTAATGAGTTGTAACACAAGAGTGGACATACTTTATAGCTACATTTCTTGGACTTTCTCGCATTCGCATGGGTTAGAAGTGAACGCTTTAATGGGATAAGATGGCATTATATGTTCTTCCTATTACAATTTTAAACCACACTTGGTATTAAAAATGATAGTAAGTCCAGCTAATCAGCAATGCATTTAAAACCTGACGTTACCTGAAGTTAAACTAAAACAAATGTTTTTGCAACATTATTAATGCTTAGATATTGTGTAAGAAGAGTAGAGGATCTCGGTTAAGAAATACAATGTGTGTAATTAAAAAAGCATTAGGTATATAATGTCTTCTATATTCGGCAAAATCGACAATACAAAGATCATTTAAAACACATTAAACGTCTACCCAGCAAAGCGCGAGTCTAAGCTATTTGTTTGTTTGTCGTTTGTGAAACCATGGCCGTAAACAATATCCTATAAACGTACAAGTTTATTACAAAATGCTTTGCGGCTTGAATTATTTGAGGCTTCTAGAATCTTCTATCTATGCATACATACATATATACTCAGATGTATGTATAAGCCGTATGTATTTGATTATTTTGATACAATGTATCAGATAAGGTACAAGATCAGCTTCTGTATGTTCTTGAATATAAGTAAATCTGAATTATAAGCCGCGAAGACCAAAGAGACAACTAATTTAATCTTTATCGAAATGCACGAATAATTTCCGCGACAATAACTTATTATTTCTGAGGAAATTTTTGAACGGCTACTCGAAGTTATATCATATTTGTAGATATGTGTTAGTGTAATATTATAAGTCTTATATCGGCGCGTGCACCGTTCAGAGTACCGTTGTGCTTGCCGAGTGAGTGCGAGGAATGTATGCGGATCACTGCTCGTCGCTAAACACTGTTCTCTATGTCTTTACTAACGAATTATAATTGAAAAATAATTTTAAATGTCAGTAGTGCGTAAGTCTGGTTTGTATGTAAGGAAAAGATCAGACGTACGACGTTACATAGAAATAATAGGCAACATTAGTTATTGAGTTTTGCGTCTTATTAAATTCTTTATTCTTCCAGACCTGGGTTTATACCCAAAAAAGTACTATAGTTTAGCTATAAAGCTAGTGAGTATTTTGAAATCACTTTTTAGTTGAATTATCATGAACAAAATTCCAATAAAAACATGGCATTCGTAACTTGAACAATATTAACATTATGTACATTAACTTACGCAGAAGAAACTATTTAATATTTTTGTTTAATATACACGGTAAAGAGAAAACATAAGTGAAACACCTACATTCCTCGCTAGGGAATACGGGACTTCACTTTCACGACACGGTCAACACAGTTTCTTGAAAGCCCAAATTACATTATATGATTTCACGTCCTGAATTAGGATGCTGAAGACAATAGATCAGGTAGAATTTACTCGAATTATATCATTCTCCTTTAATTCCTTGTATAAAAATTTGTAATCTAGTTAAGAGGTAGGCAGCGTAAATTTCCTGAATCTACACAATGACAGATCGTTGCGTCACAAAGGAACAAGCGAAAAGGATCGTTATCAATCGTTAAGGCTAAGAAGTGACGTGCGGTGAAGATGTAATCAGAGCACAAGCGTTTACATAATCTCACCCTCGGGTCGTCTCGTGCAAGATTATGTCAAAGAATAATACATATTTTGAGGAGTTTTGAACCATATAATCCAATTTAGACCAAGTATCTGACATAATAAGACATATTTTAGTTACGTTACTATAAAGAACTTGCATTTTCCGTTAATAGCCTGTCGCCTTCTACAAAAACGACCCACGGCAAACGGTACATACGTAACCTGTAGGTATGAATTCTCGGATACTGAGTATTCACGGCAATTATTATTGTGTAAGGTATAATGTACTTTGCAATAACTGTGAAAAAAGAATCGCTGAATAGCCCCGAATAACCAATTTTATTATAACGTTATTTACAATTACCACTACAAACAATATTTGCTCGAAAGTAGCAAACCGGTGCTTAAAATAAGCTCCAATAATCCACTCAATTAATTCCTGCTAAATAATATTATATGACATTATGTGGGGGGTTACTGGTTGGATCATGTTAATATCCAACCTGTTCACCCTCCACCGCTGCGCCAGTAAGGGGGCAACTGGCGCAGCGGTGGAGGGTGAACAGGTTGGATACGAGAGATAAAAAAAGAGCAGAACCAGTAATGCTGGCGCCGGCGCCCGCTGAAGGTCCCTTGCATGAGAAGAAGCGATTAAAAAATCGTGATAAACAAATAACAACCAATTAATTATGTGTTAGAGCAATTTTTTGCTTCCTTACAAATTTTCGTAACTTTAATAAATGTATTTCATAAGTTTTCGTCATTAGTTGATTTTTTTATTATTTTAAATTATATTATCGACATAAGTAGTGTGTTCCCATGATCGCTCACAGTTTCAATAAGTTTAAAATAATGGCAGACTGCGTATAAATATAAAAATAAGAATTACAATTATTTCATGGAAGTTCTGAAGAGATTTTGCTCTTCTCAACGAACATCTTGGCAGCTTACGAGCCGTGACCTTTTATAATTTAGTACATACGACACGCTCGTAGGTCGTAGCTTGTACCAAACATCCAACCATATTTGATTACCATAACTCGACATTTAGCCTAATACCGACACAAATAATTATCACAATAGGTGTCTAAAATGTTAACACTACATTTAATGTAAATGTCAACAGTGCTTTAAATTTTTTAAACGCAATAAAACTTTTTCTTTTGAATAATAATCTTATAATAGAAAAAAAATATTAGAAATGAACCTCTATTCAGACCAAATACGTATTTGACATACTTTTTTTTTAAATATAAACATATTCATTACTAAATATGTACGCTGGACTTAACTAACTCTGATCTAGTTTGAGTTGCAAGAAGTATTTAACGCAATCGTCAATTTTAAGAAATTTTGTGAAAAGCCTTAGTTTGACACTAATATTTTTCATACCATTTTTTTACCTTGTCAAACCTATAAGTAGGACTTCAAAAGACTTGGTTATCTGCTTTCTACATGAGTGAAGAAAAAAAAACAAATATAGTAGAGAGAACTGTGTCCTAGAGCAGTCCAAACGTATTTTCTTGACGTAACGAAAAATCCAATTGTTTTGCAAAATTATTTAATTGTGATGAAATAAAGTTTTCTCGAGATTTAAAGAGCGTTTGATTACAATAACACATAATATAACGGGACAATTTAGCTTCACTTTCTCACGAGAACTTCTCAAGGTGACGAGAGATCTTGTCATTGTTAGTTCAATATTATTTACATTTTTAATGCTCAAAACAAAAAATATTATTTATATATAAATCCTATTTAAATGGTGTAGTAGTTACACATAACTACTAAGCCAAATATAAGCCATCTTTAAAAAATAATTTTTATTTCTTAATAAAAAATATCTTTCTACTTAATATGGGAAAAGAATATAAAAAAGATGCCAATATAATCAAACTTCGATATAAAATGGGAAATAAATTATGTTTTTTTTAATTAATTAAGATTACAGTACTTGCATACCTATTTTGTAAAGTAATACCTGTGGCGGTAGAACATAACGGAGTGTTTGCAAATTATTTAGGCTAAAAAAGTAGCACATATATCTCGTGTTCTTTGTATTTATAAACGAAAAATTAATTCTGAACATACAACGCATGGAGATCGGCACAAATTGTTTAGAATGTATCGTCGTGACAGTTAGTTTGCGAGATTAGGTTACGATATAATATATAATTTGGAGGGCATCAGGTCAACTTTCGTCGTAACTGTACAGGCATTCGATGTGAGAGGATTGTGTATAAAATCCATGTTGTGTAAACTAAGGCTAAAACTATGCGTTCTTAAATCCCCTTTAAGGCGTTTTTATATAAAAAAATATCTATTAGTAGTAGTAATATAGAAATTTATTTCAAACTTCATCTGTATTGGATGGGTTATACTAGTGCATACTAATATAACATGTGTTAATTGCGTAGTAAAATGATAATAACAGTTGAAATAAAAATTAATCTCAATAATTGTTATAGTTAGATATTTTTTTACCAAAAAAATTAAAATATTTTATAGTCAAAGGAAAGGAAAAAAAAATTCACAGACATTTTGGTTACAACTTTACTGGCACAAGAAAGTTGCCGCGTCGCATGATTCTCGCTTATGAACTCATTGATTTGCAGCTGAACAACATGTCTACGGTATATTTACAGTTAAAACAGCGGAAAATATTATCTTAATCGCTCAATACTTCGCAAAATCCGGAAACTAATCTTAAATTAATTAAATACAGCAATCTATAACTAAAATTTATTTTTATAAAAAGCAGCTTTCTTCTCTACTTCTTTTCATTTTGATGTTTAATTACAGAAAAATAAGTATGCCTGATTCACCATTCACTTTTTTAGTGTAATTATATTTCTCTTTGTCTATTTCATTCCAGAAGAATGCATAGGGCTTATTTCTTAATTAACTGTAGTAATAGAAGAAGCAAAGAAACTCACCAAATGCCAGTAGCAACGTGAACGCCGCTAAACCCAGCATCTCGTCTCACTACGCGCACTATTTGTATTGCACGAATAAGCGCACCGAAGGCGTGCGCGCGCGCAAAGTCACTGGCAACAGCTGCCGTGTTGAGTAAGACATCAGCCATCATCCGACCGTGGGACCGCTCTCTCGAAAGTAAGCTATGAGCCCTGACTGTACTCGATTGTACTTTACAGTAAAAATTGTTATAAGTTGAAATTCAAAAACTCAATACACGATCTTCCTATACATTACATATACTATTTAAGAAAACCAGTTCATTGTACTAATAAAAATATAAATACGTCTGTAGTGCTGAGAATGTTCTGAATTTAATCTGGATTCATTCATGCTGATTATATTGTCTAAAATACAAACGTGTAATTCCTAACATTGCCTAAATTCTAATGTTGCAAATGTAAAAGCATCTATGCTTCAGTTTCTTATAATTTATTGTTTAATTATTACATAAAATCTAAATTTAAATATCCAAAAATGATTTGTGAAAATAGATATATAAACAGTACTGTGTCACCCTTCTTGTCTCGTTGTTCTATTTATTGAGACCCTATTATTTACCTAGGAGAAAGTAATAGAAACCAAATAAGGAAAAAGGGTGATGATAAATCAACGCTAAATATGTTTCTCTTATTTTCTTTTGTGTCCATACAAAACTACTGAACCGATTTTAATAATAAAGTAAATTTGTACATTTAATGGCAGGAAAAATAACGACATTGATAAATATTTTAAGACTTGATTCATAAATATCACAACCACGAATTAACGTTTAGTATGTGAACAAAGAACGAATAATATATAGTTTAAAGAAGAATGTTATAGCGCTTTCTAAATACTAAGGGAAGACGTCTTTGAAACAAATTTCACGAAGATTTAGTAATAGCAGCATCTTCCGACAATTTTAATATAATTTATAAAGTTCATTCCAAACTTCTTCGTGTTGTTTAAATTGTTAAATTAATCATTGTTTTGAACAAAGTATAAATAAGAGAATGACGTTTGATGTTTTGTCTTAGCTAACTCTCGTTTCTGAATTTTACTATTAAAGATTGTCACTGGTACAACTGAATAAATTATTGTGTTGTCGTACTAAGATACCTGATATGGTACTAATCGTCATTTATATACGACTACAACATATGTTTTTTTTTATATAGAACAAACGGGCAGGAGGCTCACCTAAAGTTAAGTGATACCGCCGCCAGCCTTTGACGAATTGGTACGCTCTTTTCTTGAAGGACCCTCGAATTGGTTCGGAAATACTTCACTCGGCATCTTCCACGTAGCGGTGGTGCGCGGCAGAAATTGTCAAGAAAAACGCTCAGTGGTGGAACGGCGGACGTCGAAGTGATACGGGTGGAATTTCGTATACTGCCTCGACGGCCAGTGATGAAACTCACAGGTGTTAATCCGAACGACTCCTCTGAACACGCTCTTCGTTGAATACGGTCAGCCGCCGGCCGGCCGCCCAGAGGTGAGAACAGTATTCCATGTGGGGCCGAATTTGTGCTTTACAGACCTGCAAATGGTGGCCCGGAATGAAGTACCGACTTGCCTTGCTGAGCACCAAGCTTTTTAGAACTTTCCCTCCAAATGACCGCGAAACTTAACGTCGTTCAATATGTGGAGTTTACGTCTACATTAAGTTTTTAAGCATCGGAATGCTTGACGTTGACATATCAAGTGGTGATAGATGCCCCCAAGAGGTGGCCATTAATAATGGGTTCCATTATTTTTGAGAACATGGAGGAGGAAGAGCTATTGGGCGATAGTTGGACGGATCAGATTTTCCAGGCCCTGCCGAAGTCTGCCTGTAATCAACGTCAATTATATACTACTACAGCACATGTTTTTATTCTCATAATTGACAACCTACCCCTAAATGAGGGGTTATTAATCATAATTTAATAATGATTATTAAATTAATTAATTACTGACCAACTTTCAGAATTTGTTAAAATTCGCAAACCACTTTACCATATTTACCATAATTAAAAGATTAAGTCATTCGTCAAAAATAAGAATACATTAATAAATTATTGAAATATTATATAGAATTAATCATTACCAGATGCTTAATTGCCAAAAGGTGCGGCGGGCAACTTATATAGAATCTACTATTACTCATTTGAGATCTACTATAAATAAAAACGAATACGGCATTCACTAAACTGGCAACTGGAAAAATATAGCCTTCGCTGTGCTTTCGATGTAAAAATAAGTGAAAGTGCAGATTTATGATTGGTTCTGCTAAAATGATTTTGCCTACCAACCAATCAGAGCTAAACAATTCTTAGTTTTACAAAGTTATTCGAGTAAACGAAGGCCTACCTGTTTATTTCTTACTGCGAGTGACAGATCAAGTTGTGCTTACTACGAGGAACCGGAAGTGACCTTTTTGTAAATAATACTTGAATAGAAAAACATGTTAAGTTCTGAAAAGTATTTTTAAATAAATATTCAGAATATAGAATGTATAGCATATGGTTTATTTTCCTTACATTTATTGCAAAAGGTATGATGATACAACTTTTATTAATTCTTATACAACTTTCTCTTTTAGAACATGGCATTGTGAATCATATTGTTACAATATAATTACAGATTGTTCGTCACAAGATGACGAGGGACCCTACAGAGGAAAGCATATAGGAAAATTGAATTCATATCATCATCAGGTATTTTATCTGCATTAATGACCTTTTACTTATTATCACATCAAGGTTTTCTCAATTCTGATTATAACTTCTCTTATAAACTGTAGAGAGGAATTATCCTTATCAAATTAGCTTAGACAGAAAGAATAAGTTGTTTGTTTAATAAATAATCTATATATAGTTTCTTTGTACAAATAAAGTAACTTTACAACGCTGTAATTTAGACAAATTGAATCCTAGATGATTTAGTAACAATTATTTGGCAGCATGATCGTTCAACTGTAAGAAAAATGTACTGAATTTTAATTTTGAGAAAATAAAATAGTAGTCCGTACTCACCTGGTTTAATTATTTAAGGTATCAGGAGATGTATATGCTGTAGATGATTGGACCCTGCTATTGGTGGACTTTAACTATGATGGCACAGGCGATGACACATTTTTTTGGGCCGGGGATTCTGGGCGACCAGGTCCTTTAGGTTTTATTGTCCCTGATCAACATGGCAAGTAAGTGCTACATACTTGAGTGATATGAAACTACTATATAACTGTGGAATTATCTGATCATATAACAGAATATATAAACTAAAAAACTTTATGGGTACAGCACATTTAGCATACAAAATCAGGATATGCTTCTTTCTACAGGTTGTATTCTTTAGTCCAATTATACAATATTTTATTCCAAACAATATAATGGTTTAAAAATAACTATATTATGGAAGAAAATATGGTAATCATTCAGTCAATTTGTGTATAAATATGATTTTTGTATTTGACTTATCTTATTTAACAGGAATATACATTCTTTCAGGACAAACATACTAGAGCGGTACAATAATGAAGAGGTGAGATTACGTCTACCGGACGGCAAACGCGTGTCAAGATTGAGTTGGTTCGCGATATATGACCTTGCTTCCCAAAACGCTTTTGGTGATGTATATGTGCCTGAGGAATTTGAGTCGCCAGCGCCGCGTGCGCTCACACCTCTTACACAACTTGGAACCATAGAAGTGAACAGCGGTCCCGTCCGTTTCCTCGATGCCAGCACGGTGCTAATACCAGAATTGCGATTCGACCCGGGCGGTGAAGATGTCTACTGGTGGACCGGAGTGGGCCCTCAACCGTCAGCCCGGGGTGTGCCACTACCCGATGACCTGGGATATCTGGAGCCACTGCGAGCGCATATGGGCGAAGACGTAATGTTGCGATTGCCAGGTGGGCGCTCGGCGGCGGACATCGACTGGTTGGCGCTATGGCATCGAGCGAATGGGACCGCACTGGCAACTGTACTAGTGCCCGATTCACTTAACGTGCCACCGGCCGCCGCCACCCTGCATCCTTTTGTAACCCGACTACCACGATGTGAGCAGCTGCATCGTGATCTACAGGTCTCCTGGGACATCTTCGGTAACCAGATTTCTATACAGCTGGCAGGAATGGTAAGTAACTAATAGGTATAGGGTACTTACTAAAGTTGTCATATCTTATAATTGTATTAAATCGAATGCGATGATTTTGATTGTGAATGTTTTTTATAGCATTTGCTCGTTTGTTTGGCAGTTCGGGCAACCCAATCTAGGTAACCAATATCATCACTATATAACTAGTATATGTTTGTGAGCTCCATAGCCATTATAACAAAACATTTATGCATACTTCGCAATGCATAAATGTTTTGTTTAAACATTTATGCATTGCGAAGTACACCTTACTACAGACCGATAAGGACGCCATTACAAATGACAAGAACTCTCTTGTTAATAATTCACTTTGCGACACGATCTAGAAAAGGTTTGATACTTTCGTGAAAACAAAATTAAAGAGATCTACAACTACTTTTCTACTACTAATATAACATCTCTAACGTGCATATTATTTATGCGCAGATAGGAGAGAACGAGTACATGGCGTTTGGCATCTCGGGCTCGACGACCAGGTCACAGATGTTGGGATCCGACGTGATCGTAACGAGTTGGGACAGCGCTCTGCAGCGTGGCCTCGCGCGGGACTACAATGTGAGCGCAGTGGCGCCTTGCGTGCAGGTTTTGGGCGCCTGGCGTGGAGTCTGTCTCGACACGGTCCTTGGCGGTACGGACTCCGCGCAGGTTCTATTCGCGGAACGCACCGATGGTCTCACGGTCATTACCTACCGCCGTCAGCTGAAGGCCGACGACACGCTGGATCAAGAGTGGCCAACTGACCGCGCCGTCTTCATCGTTTGGGCCGTCGGGCCGCTGGACCATCTCGGCGAGCCCGCCTACCATCGCCTCAGGCCCGCGATCGATCATCAGCTCGTATTGCCCCACGATTCGCAATCAAAGTCTCGATCGCAGTCTGAGTGCCAGCGCTTTTCAATCGCGCGACCGACACCCTCGCGTCCCTGGGATCGCGCCGAGTTATTCGATCCAGCCTTGCGTGTGTTCGCGTTTAGCGTGGGCCCGGCGGGTGGAGAGCGTGGACTGGCCGCGCGGATTCCCGCAGCACCGCAACGCGCGCTGTACGTCAACGGCCAACTCGCACCTGACCTGCAGCTCCGGCGTGGCCTAACTTACACGTTTCGCGTCCGCGGAGGCGACGAGCCGCATTCCGCGACGTTGTATCACCCGCTAGTGGTGACGAGCGAGTCTCACGGCGGTCTAGAACGGCTTGGCGACGCGACCCAGAACGTAGTGCGCGTGTTGGCGGGGGCGCGTCGGACGCGACGCGGTCGTTTGAGCCCTCTAGCGGCGGGTGCTTTGTGCCTCGCAGAGAGAGATCCGGTGGCCGACTCGCGCCGCGACGCGTCCTTTGAAACGTTCCGGGCGTTTAACCGTTCATTGCGCTGGCGATGCGGAGACGGCCGTGCCGCGGAGCTGCAAGTGACACCGAACTCGACGTGGCCTGACATGGTGTACTACCACTCGTTCACACATTTCGATATGGGCGGTCGTATCTTTGTCGTTGACCGTCACCGCCGTAACATCGCACGTTCGCCCGCTACTCCGCTTCGTGTCTCGCTAACAATGATTCTAGTCGCCCCGATACTTGTGTCACTCGCTATACATATGGTGTAGTAGACAGGGAAAAATATTTTTTTTACAAATTAAAATATCATCAACTTTCGACGAGTGAAATGAATATGTTGACGTTGTTTGACGAAGTCTTATTATAATGAGGGCATTGAATGCAGATCCCGTCCAAAGCTGTGATACGTAACAATCACTGCCAAGTTTATTAAAATTACTTGTTTATTGTACAGCTAAGTTGAAAGAACTGAGATTATTTTTATAAAAATTTTAAACTTATACCACAAATAAATATTGAAAGTAAACCGTTATTTTTATTAAATTACATATTAAATTAAACAGCACGATTGTAACACTTATTGGAACACCTTGACATATTTTTGTACCTTAACACAAGTTTCCAAAATTAGACAAAATCCTTGCTTACATGCTTTGCTTCCTCCATGCTCATAATAATAACTAGTTGCCGTGGTTACCACTAGTTGGTTACCACCAGGGTCACCGATAACCGTGGTCATCAAAAATATTTTTTTTCTGTTACGTCACCTTAAAAATGTAAATAATCTATTAAAGGTTTTTTTAAATAATTGCAAGATTTATTAACCTGCAATGTCAACTGTCGCGTTTACCAACATAAATCAAATCTTCATATTATATAAATATATGTATATATAATATGAAGAATTATGTATAATTATATTTATTTATTTTAAGCCTTAAATTATTTCCTGATCCACTCATATCTTGTTAACCTATGTGTTAGTAAATATTTGTAACAGTTAGTATGTATCAGAAACCCTCTCCGGTGAAAGGCCTCCTCCAAGGCTTGCCATCTTTCTCTATCTCGAGCTATTTGCATACATTGAGGACCCGCAATTTTTCGATGTCATCATCCCATATAATTATATATTATAAGTATAATAGATAATTATACTCCGGGAGAGTTATCCGAGATGCGGAAATTTAGAGTTATCCACCAAATGTTGATTTGATCTTAGGATAAAATTGTATGAAATTACAATATATGGATGTAATAACATAAAAACCTGCCATTCCAGGTGTGGGGACTGGCAACACTGCGCGGGAGACGCTAGTCTTTACCGAGCTTCGTCGCCGGCAGGTCGTACGATCGTACCTACGCCACGTATCGCGACACAAGCTACCGGTAGACTGTTTTAAACGATACATTGTATTGATTTATTTTAGAGTAAATATACATGTGTGTTTAAGTATATGGGGTTTCATTTCCACCAACCCTACACCCCCATATATTGGTGACCCCGACGTGATGGACAATCAAGACGCTACACTACATACGGACTACGCCTGGTCCACCTGTGTTTAACCGACCGCGCAGATTGGCACCGGATCGACTCCGCAGAGCGAAACGTGAGTTCGAAGACATGGTAAGAACAGGTATTGCACGCCGTTCAGATAGCCCGTGGGCAGCGCCGCTACAGTTGGTGCCTAAGAAAGATGGCACAGACCGCCCATGCGGTGATTATAGAGGTATAAACAGCCGTACAATACCTGATCGATATCCGGTTCGCCACATCGCCGATTTTTCACATAATTTAAATAATTGCATAGTGTTTAGCAAAATTGATTTGGTGCGCGCATACAATTTAATACCTGTCAATCCCAGTGACATACCTAAGACTGCGATTACAACACCGTTCGGTTTATTCGAATTTCCTTACATGGGATTTGGTCTGCGGAATGCCGCCCAGTCATTTCAAAGATTCATGGACGAAATATTAAGAGATCTGGATTTTGCTTTTCCTTATATTGATGATGTTCTCATTGCCTCACGAAGCCATGATGAGCATGAGATACACCTACGTCAAGTACTTGGACGTCTACGAGATCACGGAGCTGTTTTGAACACTTCCAAGAGCATATTCGGTGTTTCAGAGATCGAGTTTCTTGGATATCTTATCACTGCAGAAGGCACACGTCCTACTCCAGAGAAAGTCATCGCAATCCAGAACTTTACGCAGCCGAAGAATTTAAGAGAACTCAGACGATTCCTTGGCATGATAAACTTTTACAGACGTTATTTACCAAATGCTGCTCAGATGCAAGCACCACTCCATGATCTTCTTTCTGGTAATGACAATAAAGCAACGACGCCCATATGTTGGACGCATGAGCTCGAGGAGGCCTTCAAGTTGTGCAAAGAGAACCTTGTGGATGCCACTCTCCTAGCTCACCCAAATCCAACGGCGAATTTAATGTTAGTAACAGATGCATCGGATATAGCGATAGGTGCAGTACTACAACAAAAGATTAATGACGTATGTCAACCGCTTGCATTCTTTTCGAAAAAGTTAACATCAGCTCAGCGGAAATATAGCCCATTTGACAGAGAATTGCTTGCAATCTACGAGGCAGTGAAATACTTCCGTTTTATGGTCGAGTTAAGACCTTTCACGATTTGGACCGACCATAAACCTATTGTCGCAGGATTTCGCAAGGCATCGGACAAATGTTCGCCACGGCAATTCCGGTATTATGATTTTGTCTCGCAATTTACGACTGACGTGAGACATATCTCCGGTGATGATAATGTCGTAGCGGACGCACTGTCAAGAATCGAAGCTATATCGGACATAGACTTAGACCAGCTGGCTGCAGCACAAGATAGAGACGCGGAATTGAACGATATATTAAACAGTAATTCTTCGTTAAATTTAAAGAAAATTTTCATCTCTAATTCCAGCAAAGTGTACTGCGACATCTCCAGCCCTTCGCCACGTCTGTACCTCACACCTGATTTTCGGAAACAAGCGTTCAACTCCATCCACGGGTTGAGTCATCCTGGTGCTAAGCCTACGATTCGACTTATGACAGAGAGGTATGTTTGGCCGAATATAAAAAAAGATTGTAGGGCATGGACGAAAGCCTGTATAGCGTGCCAACGCTCAAAAGTTGGAAGACATACTCGAGCCCCTATACACGTTTTTTCACAACCATCTTCACGTTTCGCCCATGTTCATGTAGATCTTATTGGACCGCTGACTATTTCACACGGCTACCGTTATTGCTTAACTGCTGTCGACCGATTCACGAGATGGCCTGAAGTTATTCCGTTAACAGATATAACGGCTGAAAGTGTGGCTTATGGTTTTGTTAACGAGTGGATCGCACGATTTGGTTGTCCGCTTAAAATTACAACTGATAGAGGAAGGCAGTTCGAATCGCATCTCTTTAAAGAACTTGCAAGGCTTACTGGTTCCGAGCATATCTCAACTACTGCATATCATCCTGCAGCTAACGGCCTGGTGGAGAGATTCCATCGACAATTAAAAGCGGCTATAATGTGTCATGATAACGAGAATTGGCATGAGGTGCTTCCTTTAGTTCTTTTAGGCATACGTAGCGCATGGAAGGAGGATATATCGTCCAGCTCTGCTGAGCTGTTATACGGTGAAGGTCTTAGATTACCTGGAGACTTATTCATATCGTCGGGTACTGAAATCACCGACCACAGTGATTTCTTGTCGCGTCTACGGCAGCATATCAGCCAGTTAAAGCCAACGCCTGTTATGCGACATGGTAAGGCCAAAACATTCGTGCATAAGGATCTAAAACAGGCAACGTCGGTATTCTTAAGGCAGGATGCCGTACGTAAATCTTTAAAACCACCATACTCTGGTCCGTACAAAGTCCTTGACCGGACAGACAAGACCATGAGAATAGAAATGGACGGCAAGACAACAACGGTGTCTATAGATCGAGTGAAACCGGCACACATATTGACTGAGGAGGAGCCTATCAATAACACCATTGCAGTTCCCAGTATGCCCCCTGCGAAGAAGCCTGATTATGTAACTCGTTCAGGCAGAAGAGTTCGATTTCCGCGCCACTTGTACGACCTATAGGTCTCCGGGGGGGCTGATGTGGGGACTGGCAACACTGCGCGGGAGACGCTAGTCTTTACCGAGCTTCGTCGCCGGCAGGTCGTACGATCGTACCTACGCCACGTATCGCGACACAAGCTACCGGTAGACTGTTTTAAACGATACATTGTATTGATTTATTTTAGAGTAAATATACATGTGTGTTTAAGTATATGGGGTTTCATTTCCACCAACCCTACACCCCCATACAGGTATTTACCAACAGAACAACTTGGTGGCCTTCAAGTAAAGAGCGTATCACTTCCTTAAAGGCCGGCGACTCGCTTGCAAGCCTCCTGGAATTGCAGGTGTCATGGTCAGTGGTTGCCACTTAAAACTAACATGCTTATCTGTCGCATGTATACCGAACTTAGACGGTACGAAATAAGCCTTTACATTCCTCGCTTAAAAACATTAGTATCACCATATAGTAGCAAGTAGCGTTTTATATTGATAATAGCAAAACAGTACAAACTATGAATTGTTTCAATGCTGTCCACCAGCGATACCTATAAATGGTTTCATAATGGTCATCCGAAATATATGTGGATATACCATAATTATATTGCAACGATGCGAACTGAGTTACTAACAAGGATTTGTAGTTACACTGGCGCCACCCCTGTATAGCCAATAATCGAAACATTTTATTACTCCAACATGCTGGTATTTTACTTGTGTTTGATAATAGATAGTAAGATTAATTTAGGTATTGATACATATAATATAACTCATTACGGCAAAAATACGATTTTTTAATTAGATTAACTTTTAATTATTTCCAAATATACAACATATACACATAGAGTATTTCTAAATAAGTTTACAAACGAAGATGTTTATTATTGAATAATGAATGGTATACTTATAATAATGAGCTATGGGGGCAGCAAGGGTCGATGAAGATCAAGAAATTCGAGCAGAGTGCGCGGCAGCAGGTGGGCGTAAATCGTTTGAGCGGCGGGTAAGTGTGGGGGTGGCGGTGCTGCCGCAAGCAGAGCACGAGCTGCCAAACAAGCCAGAGATATGTGCACCAGAGGCCGTATTCGCGCCCCACCACTCAAGGCCAGCAACTCGCCCGCCGAATCGCCGAACTTGTTGGGTTGGTCCAGATGTGCACCGCCCGCTAACAACGTCTCGACCAGTTGTAGAGACTGGTTGTAGGGAATAGCTGCCACGTGCAGCGCCGTCGACCGTGCCTCGTTGCGAACGCGAGGATTGGCGCCGCACGCCAGCAGTAGTCTAGCCACCTCGGCACTCGGAAAAACGCTCGCGACGCCCGCCTCGTCCGTGAAGTACGTCGACCGCACCACGTTTAGCCGCGAAACCACCAGATGCAACAGGGTATCGCCTGTATGCGCGCTACGTACGTCGGCCTCCACCAGGCGCCGAGCGGCTGCCGCCGTACTCTCGCGCTGCTGATCATCGCGCGCCGTGGCCAGTAGTAGATGCAACAAGTGTGTCACGCAGCGCAACGCGCGATCAAACGTCTCCGCCTGTTTCTTGTGCATCGGTCTCGCGTTTAAAGCACGCCGGCACTCCGGTAGGTGACCCGCGACGAGTGAAAACACGCGCGCGACGTCCTCGTGACGCGGCAGACGGACGGCACGCTCAAGACGGCCCGCCTGCGCGTCGAGCAATAGGCGCGTAAGAGCACTGGCGGTGTGGCAAGCGTCTGTATGCAGTAGTGTGTCACGCACGATTCGCACGTGCAGCGCCCAGGTCCACAAATCGACGCAACGCTGATACCGGCCAGCGTCGGCGTAAGCGGCGCCTCGATACATAAGGCGGAACATGCAGTCCTTGTGCGAGGGGCCTAGTGTTCTTGAAGCCACCAGCAACGCTTGCGTTCGCAGCAAATCCGCATCCGTCGCCAACTCCTCGAGTTCTTCGAGCGTGCGCCACTCCTGGGCTCCTTCGAGAGCGTCGCCGGCGACCGCCCGAAGCGCTTCCCCGTCCGGTTCCTGCGGCAGCCACGGCCGCTTCTCGATGTAGCCGTCGACCTCGTAACGGATGTCGGTGGCGCGACGCCAAGACGCTAGAGCCGCGGCGACGTCGTTGAACTCATCGAGCTGCGTAGCACCGAGCAATTCGTGTGCGTCGGCGCAGCGCTCGGTCTCGTATGGTACCGAGGCCAGTAGGAGCGCAACGATTTGTGAGGCGCCTTTGAGGCAGGCAGTCCGCAGAGCGTCGTCACCGGCGCGCGACGTTAGATGCGGCGATGCGCCATGGCGTAGAAGCAGGCGCGCAGTTTCAATGCGGTGCTCCTGGATTGCATAGTGGAGAGCAGTCTTATTCTGGGTATCACAGGCGTCGACTCGCGCACCGTGCTGCAATAGATAGGCACAAAGACGTGCTGACTGCACTGAGTTAATGAGGCATGTACCTCCGTGATGGTTGGGCCTGTTAACGTCAGCACCCCGTTGCACGAGAAATTCTACTACGTCCAAGTGCGTCATGAAGCAAGCGGAGCGTACAGGCGTAGAGCCCGAGTCCGAGGCTGCGTTGAGGTCGGCTCCCGCATCGGCAAGTACTGTAAGGGCAGCGAGGCGCCCAGCCACGGCGGCGCACCACAAAGGCGTAACGGAGTGTGCTGAACGATCATCTGGTACTTCATAGACACCGCGCTGTTCCAGAGGAGCATCACACACGTGCACAAGGTACTCGGCTAACTCAGCGTTGCCACGCCGGCACGCGACGAACAATGGTGCACAGCCATCACGGGTACGAGATACGACCTCGCGTCTTTGGACTGGAGACAATCTATAAAAAAAAAATATTTAAAAAACCTGGTATGCCACCTACAACACTCTTTATTTTATAGCCCGCTGCACTGCTGTCCCAAGTTAACATACAAAGCAAAATGATACTACAATAAATTACTTCATTTGTTTCAAAATTTCGAAGTCTTGGAAAGGAATCTATTTATTTATTCAAGGAAACAGAAATATTACAAAAACAGGTTACCTATGCAAAAAAAAAATACATATTACAACTACAGAAGTGTCCTTAAATTAATTCACAGAAAGGAAATTTTTTATCGAGGAAAAAATTTCATAATTTACACAAACAATGAATAGGCATTTAAAAATCAAATATTGGTGATAGATATTAAAAAATGTAAATTAGATCTAATACAGACCAGTTAATAGAAATTATACCTACACAAAACATCATCAGTACTTTTTAAGAAAGGATATTATTAATTTGTAAACATGTTGGGACAGTGGTTAATATGTTCAATACACCCAGTAGTACAATACAATCTTTTTCTGATCTAGATCAAAAAACATACACTAGAAATATCACCTTTCAAGTGCAGTGCGTACTCTGGCAGTAAGACGAGCTCCAGGTGCGCTATGCCTACATTCCTGCATAAGCTCGTTAGCAATGCTCTCTAGCAGTGCCTTCTCTGCTCCTTCAACTTCCCCTTCTCGCGACATCTCCCTTCACTGCCGCACTTACTTACTTCTCATTACGCCTCCTATCAGAAACAATTGACCGATTTTAGATTACTACGTCTATAATACACTATAATTGCACAATACAATATCTGCCTTTGTTTCAGAACAACTGTATATTTTACCATTCTACGCATTAAAATGACGATGGTGCTCCATTAATTTGAAAAAAAACGTAATCATTTCGTTATACTTTATATGACTCTTTTATATCAAAATTATTAAATCTCCCTTAAATTCAATCCCTTCATACAGGATTTTGTTTAATTTCTTATGAAAAGTAAATATACAAAATATTGAAAATAATAACAGAAAGTGGGAACCACAGATGAAATATAGAACACAGGCTAGGATGATGGTATATATTAAAGACAATATCGGCAAATCAGTCTTCGTACACGAGAAATAATCAGTGCTGCCAAGTTTCAAACCTAGCTGATGGTAGAATGCTTCTAAAAATACGGTAGATTTCCCGAAATTATGTTGTAATTTATATTTGAAAAAGACATATTTTTAATCAGAATGAGACAGTATAATTGTTTCAATCTGAATGTGCATCGCGCAGTTGTGCTACCTGAAAAAAATAATAATAACGCTGTTACAAAAATAGAAATCCACATGAATTAGCTTTCTTTGAGTTTATTTGGAAACTTACCTGGTGCCAAAATACGTCAGGAGGTTGACTTAAATCCAAACCTTTTTGGTAAAAGGGAACATTTGCCTCTCATTATCTAGTTCTTGTTGATGTTGGATTGAAAATGGGGACATTCTGGGCAGTAATGGAAATAACGACGAAACTAACTCTTCCCTATCATTAGAAACTACTCTTACAAGATTAAATTTACCAATTTCTGTCATTAAGAGTAACATTTATGAATGCCAACACAAGCTCTAATAATAAAGTTTTTATACATCTTTTTTCTTAGATTACATTTTTCTTTCTTAATTTTCAATAGAATCTAATTCCTTTTTGACACCTAAACCTAAATATACGAGTATCAGGTCTTTGTGATTTATATCTGCCATTGGATCTAGAGATTTTCATGCAAATTATTCCTATACATAGTCTATTAGACAATCATGTCTCGTTACTTATAAAAACATTAACTTAAAGATTAATTTTATTATCACTTCTCTGTCTCAGCGAGAATACGAGGGAATGAGAAACGTTAGAAACTTACACACTAAGCTAATTTTATTTAATGTGCAGTAGGCCGTTGTTAGATGTGATAATTTTTGTAAATAAATGATTTTGCTGTCATAGGTTGTATTTATTTCTACGTTCTTATTTTATTTTTATTTATTCACACTTCGCTGTATTTCAAAAACACAAATACCGAAACACAAAAATTATAAAACTTAATCTACAGTAATACAAAAAAAATATTAATTGAAAGGAAACAATTTTTAACCGGATTAAAGCTATTTGTATTATTATAAACTTATAATTATTTTACATAATTAATAATACGCTGTAAAGCACGCGAAACGTCGGAACAAATTAAATTTAAAATTATGTAAAATAATTTTAAGTTTATAATAATAGAAATATGTAAAAGCTATATTAACCAAAGACAAAATATTCATTACCTAATCTCACGGATTCAAAGAAAAGGAAATACAAGAATTACACAAGTCGCGATTGATCAGAATAGGATAAGTTTTAAAAAAATTATACAGAAGAGTTTTAAAAGATGAAAGGTCTAGCCAATAGTATGGAGTCTATTCCACAACTTAATGGCGAAGATCCTAAATGAATTGCCTATGAAAGATGAGCTGTGGGATGGAATTTCCAATAAATATCTATTATCTAACATATGATTGAATAAGGCTAATAATAAGAAGGACTTATTATTATTAGCCCATAACATCCCAACGATGGCCAATGGCCTGGCTCCTTTCTTTTCATGAGTTCGTACTAGGAAAAGCATTATGTTATCTCGATAACCAATTTTCTACCTTGTAATCATAACCAATAACAATACGCAATTGGGAATCATTTTAAAATATGGGTAAATTTTTTCAGCAACACTAGAAAACTATTCCTGTTTCTCGTGCAGCCACGCTGTTTATCCATCTATAGGAACTTATTCTGAAGTTTGCTAGCTTATTGCAGTATCTTAATGCCCTCTACACTAACGTGACTGCCTTTAGTCGTCCATTATGGTCCATTGTGTAAAGACACAGTCCACAGATTACTAGGAACTAGGAAGTAATCTGTGACGAAGGCACGCCCCTCCGTTTAGCCTTTAATCTTTAGTAGTTATTGTATTTCGTGTTCTAACTTCTACCATTCTCACCGTTTAACCCTTATATTAATTATATAGACTTTAATTGATTGATGCGAGTTAACGAGAATAAATAAAACAAACTATTTCTTAAGAAATGGACGTCAAGTCCTATTTACATGCTTGGACGACAAAAAAAGGTTTAACACCGCAGTTTGATATTCGTGCCACCGGTAAGCGATTTCAATTATTTGTGTGATACTCGCGAAAACAATGACGATTTTATAAATTAGAATATCAATAATAT
The DNA here is from genome assembly GCF_905147105.1 of Pieris brassicae. NCBI lineage: Eukaryota > Metazoa > Arthropoda > Insecta > Lepidoptera > Pieridae > Pieris > Pieris brassicae. Next base: position 7,225,450 of record NC_059665.1, on the reverse strand, counting down.
AGATATTATTCTCTACACATGAGTTTATCCTCGAAAGTTTAAACAACGCCTATATCATTAAAGATCTGTCCACAGTCAAGTAAAACACTACTTCCACCAGTATTTTGTCTTTAGTAAAAAAAACTACAGTGTTACCTCGATATAGTGTTTTGAGATATGAACAGTCGAGCGAGTGATATTTTGATTTGAGCAAGATTTGAAATACGAGGACCCACACATTACAATAACAGTTTCTCCCATCTCAGACTACACCTCAGTCTGTTTGCTTCTTTCCCTCGTTTTCAAAGCAATTTTGATAAGTTCAGTTCGCGTTTTTTGTTTTACGTACAAAATATTTAATGGGGGCTTTGAGATACAATCAGGGTTATGGAACAAATTAAACTTGTTTTTCAAGGTATCACTGTACTTTAAATATTTTATGTAACCAGGGCCTAAACATCGCCAAAGATTTCTGTGTGAAGTTCGCGTAGATGGCTACACTTATGTTGGTGCCGGCAACTCAATCACAAAAAAAGAAGCACAAAAGAATGCCTCCCGAGATTTCATTACCTTTTTGGTGCGTTCGGGAGAGGTAACAGCGTCAGACGTTCCAGCAGATGTACTGATTAAAAATGAAGCCTCTGATAATACATCGCCAGCCTCAGGCATTGATAATATGGAACCCCAAGCAATACAAAATAAACCAGTTTTCCAGGTATTTGTCCCCAAAACATTTATTGTCATAAATATTTGGAATACTGCAAGTGTTTTTTAATATTTTAAATGATAAAGTTTATTTCATATCTTATAGGATCTTTTCTATACTATTTTTAATCTTTTAGGAAGGAATGGGCCCAGAAAAGATGGGCCCTGCTTACCAAGCTTATGGTGGGTCATCCGAGAACTTTACATATATAGATAGAATGCAACAACAAAAGAATGTTGAGGAGGCTGAAGACCTGGATGTTAATGCTGCACTACATGGTAATTGGATGATGGAAAATGCTAAGTCTAAATTGCATCAGTTCATTCAAGTGAATAAGATCAATGCTGATTATGTATATAAAGCGGTTGGTCCTGATCACACCAGGTAGTATTTATATTTAATAATGTTATGTTTCAGTTGTAAAGAATTTAGCATTACAATTAACACAAGTCATGATATGCCAAAATTATTAGTCTATCCTTAAATGCAACCCTTTAAATGAAACCTACTTCTTAGTGAAAACTATTGTATTCACTATAAAAACTGGGTTAATTTTTTAAAATAAATATCACAAAGTTGAAGTTTATTCAAGTTCGGTTAAGAATACAAATCATTATAATACAATTTGTCTGTTTGTTGGATGACTAAAAACCATTACTTATGGTCTGTTGTGGTGATACAGGCCTTTTGCTTGTGTTAACACATATGTTAAAAGTTCATAAAATATTAAACAATAACCTCTGTCTTAATGCTGAAATGGTAACTAAGGCTGAGGTCAGACAAGCTTTCAATTATGGTTCACCAATGCTTCCTTAAGCTCAACCTATGCATAGCAAAAACTGTAGATAAATGCAAAATGCTACTTTTTGTCCCATCCACATCCAAATTTAGCAACACATCGAAATTTTACCTATAATAGAATTTAACATCATTTACCTGTTATGTTTAGTTCACCAGATTTGAAAATTCAATCTTGCTATTGAACATTTAAAATGTTAATTATATAATATAACAAAATATTTATATTACTTATAATAAAAAATAAATGTAATCCCATAAAACAATGATCTTCTGTAATAAACTTGGTAAATGGAATCCTTAAAGACAGCATTTTACATTAACTGTTTAAGTAAAAAAAATTAAAAGTTCATTTTGTTTTGCACCATGCATTCAGCCTAAGTTTAAGTGAGAACTGACAACTAACTCTCCGATCTTTCTTCTCAATTTTGGTACCAATTAGAGAATTAGTTTTAATTGTTAGTGTTTTTTATAAAGAGGAACTTGATTTCCAGTTTTTCTTCATGCCATAAAATTTTAATAATAAGTATTTTATGATGACCTCACGGGAATCTAAAACATGGGCTAAATATGGCATTTATAAAATCTTTGACCTTAATGTTCATCCATAAAATATTTTTATTAAATTTTTGGACATACCTATAGCTATTTTTTTAACCAGCCAGGCACGGCATGATCACAAATGTTGCTAGTTTCGGAATTCATATTTAACACTAATTATTAACAAGGGAATGATTTCATTCGTGATCCTAATGGCCCAGTAGAATGCTAAAAATGAATGTACTTATGGTATTGTATTGTACAGGCTAGCTAACATTATTGGTGGTGATTTCAATAGTTTTGCAAAATACAAAACTATTGAAATCACTAAATGCAGCAATACTTCTTCATAATGAGTTGACACTGATAAGCTATACATGCTATAGAGCTACTCCAGCTTTTTAAGCCACTGATTATTCATAATGTTTGAAAAGTTAGTGGCAATTTTTGTTTTAGAACAAGCAGTTCTGTGAATATGACCAGTGGGATAATGTGTTTTTTTTAATTTAAAGTTCTAATTCAAAATATGGAAACATGTTCACGTCATGTTTCAAGAACATAAAAATATATATGAAATTAAAATTATTTGAAGTGATCTTTGAAAAAGATAACAATGATTACTTCTATTGGTAAAAAAAACCCAAAACATTCTAAGACCAATTTGATTGAGGTTCTAATACCACCTTAATAAAATAGTTACTTGAAACGCTAGTTACAGTATTTAATATAAAAAAGTAACTGCATTCTGAAAAGTAAAGAACTAACTTTATAGAATGCTTATCTATGTTTTTATGGGTGGTTTTAGAATAAAAAAAAAATTATCATTCAATATAGTGTCTTAGATTTTGTTTTGGGTACAGGTTCGTGCGCTATATTCGTGTCTAAAAACTACTGGTCACATTCATAGAAGGTTCCTATTACACATGGTAAGTAACTGTAATATATAAGCATGTTGCCTGTAGATGTATATAATGAATTATGATAGCTCAATATACTAAGAATCTCACTTTAATGACGTATTATGCGTTACGTTTAGTTATAACGACAACAGTGATTGTAATATGAACTAAAATAGAGAGCATTAAGTTATGCAACTGATCAGTTGAATTAATTAAGGGACACTGATTTTTTTTTCTAGTGTTTGGATAGCTTACGAAGTTTACAATAAAAATACATCTTCTATGTAATTTATGACTTAACCTTTGTAAATTCAACAACCCGCTTGAAATTAATGTAAAAACTGAATGCATGATAATCTACATAATGAGAAAGGGGCGTGATTTTTTCAAGGTTTACGTAAGACTAATGTATATACATTGGGTAAATAAACTTATACTTAACAGATCTTTATGAAAAACTGCATTTTTCAGGAGTTTCTGTTGCGAGATGACGATTTATGTACGTCAGCTCGGCCGCAATGTCACCGGACGTGAGACTGCGTCTAACAAACAAACTGCGAGTAAATCTTGTGCGTTGTCGTTGGTTAGACAACTATACCATCTTGGTGTAATTGAGGCCTATAGCGGAACGCTAAAGAAAGATAGGTAAGATATACCAAATTGTTTATTACTATTTTATATGACTTAAACAATATGACTTTTATTTTCTTCTTTTGGCGCGTTATGGAAACGTGATGAGATTAAATTTTTATTATTAATTGCTTTAGGTCTGCGGAAGGCTTGATGAAACCATACCCGGTGGCTATCGATCCCAATCTAGAACAACAAATTGAGGAGGCATTGAGTGGTATGGAATCAAAAATGTATTAGTATCTAACTTATTTATAAACATTCTGTTGCCTCTAGGCGACTACAAATAAAATGAAAATCCTAATTTATTAAAACATTAGGTCGGTAAATGAGATTACGTTGTATCGTTGAAGAATGAGTGATTACGCGTCGATGTGCAGATCCATATCTTTTAGATGACACGTGTGATTGCTCGTCAGCAGCGCGGAGATGACCAAGACACTCGTGTTTATATAATCGCGCGCGGTCTGTTTTAATTTTATTAAAATAACGCGGAAATAAACAATACAAATTTATTTCATAATACGCATTGTTCGTTTCATATTTGTATAAGATATGCTGATTTTTGTTTAGAAAATATACTTTGATTCTGTAAGTAATTATTTACCACGCAACCTACAAAACATAACTTAGCGTTCAATAAAGGTATCCTTAGTTTATTTAAAAAGTAATAATATAATAGAATGATTGCAACTTCACACACATTAGTACATCTTTCTAAATAAATTCTTGTATACAATATATCTTGTATATTGTAAAATAATTGGCTTCTAATCATATCCATTTTTATTTATTTTCACAAAACTATCGGTAAATGATGAGCTCTATAAACAGATGAATAACATATTTTAAATAGGAGGACGGAGGTTAAATATTTAACTTCTTTTCTGACATCCATAAGTGTACTTACCTATATGAATAAAGTTATTTGGACTTTGACTTATAACGAGACATTTTATTTTGCGAACTAGCGAACTGTGATATCGACTCCCGGTGGTGGTCTTCCTTGAGAAATACGACCTCGAACTATTGAAAGTTAGAATGTACTCTTCGCTAAAAGGCTGGCAACGCACCCCCTGTGTGTCCATGGGATGCGATGACGCCCTTTTTGGGCGACCCGTAGGCCCATTTTCCCCCCTATTATATTAAAATTAAAAAAACCGATAAATTTAACTGATCAAAATATCATTATTTACCTAGAGGAAATCTCTTATAGAGCTAGATATCGTGCCGGTGGATGTGAATGCACCACAGGAGAACACTGAGGGGCCAGGGGTGACGATAATGCAAATGGACCGAATTAAGGCTATGAAAGAAGCTAAGCAGACGGCATCTGGTGTTGTGTCATGGTCGCCTCCTCAGCCCAATTGGAATGCGTGGACTGGATGCAATATTGGTAAGTATATTATTGTCTCCGCAATTACAATATTGATTTCTAAATATTATTAATATGTCTCTCTCTCTCTTCAATCGGCAGCTCATGTCTGAGCGGCAGGTCAGCAATGAAGCATCTGGAACGGTCTATCTGCTTCCATCGGTTTCTGTCCAGCACCTCTCTTATGATAGTGTACAGTTTTGAGGACGATGAGTCTTACACTTGATCGGTCCCTCTGGTTGGTGAACGGTCACGTGATCTTTTGCCTTCTGTGTTACCAACCACGATGGTGAAACTGTCACCAAATTCTCTTCGCCTCTGCGCTTTATTAATTAATATGTAAAGAAAGTTAAAAATAAAATTGTTGCCTCAATGGTTGTTTAAAGATTATATTTTATCATGTATTAGGATTTTATCTACTGTACCCAAGTCTTTGCATGTTTCAAGTCATTAATAGTTGACAGCATTATCATAAATTGTGTTTTTTTCTCTTAAGAATAGTCAATATATAAAAGAATGGTTACTTATACAAATCCGGGCTATAAGCAATATCATATATATTTTCAGATGAAGGCCCTCTAGCCACAACAACTTTAGATGACATCAGCTCTGACCTAGAAGGATGTCACAGGAGCCTGTGCCAAAATAGCACAATGTATCAGGTATTTATACAATATTAGATAGTCCGGTGAATTTCGTCAAACTTATTTTTTTTTTAGATCATACCAGTCTGATTTATATACACAATTTTCTGAGCGCATTTTTAAATATATGACCTAGCTATTTATGTTTCCCGCCATTAAGCGAGACAAACGAACAGCAATTCATTTTTTATACATATATATATATAATTGTGTCGTAGTTAAGAATTTTGACGGATATACCCTAAACATGAGTATTTTTTTAAATTTACGTTTGTCTAATTTGTCATTTTTAATATAACATTAAGGTTTTCAATGGGTTTCTTAAATGGATGCTATTTAAAACTCAAAAGAGTATTTATTCTATTATTTTTACTACTGTTTAAAAAGTATAGAAAAGGCACATTTTTTAGCATTTTATTCTTTATGGTTTACACAAATACATACAATACATTGTAAAAGCTGTAACAGAAAGATTCTTATATTTTCAGGAAAGTATTCGCGAAAGAGAAGCATTGCCAGTTTATGGAATGAGGTCAAAAATAATGGAGGCCATTAATGACAACCCTGTGGTTATTATACGTGGTAATACAGGTTGTGGGAAAACTACTCAGGTATGCAAAATCCTATTGTTTAAAAACCTTGGACTTGGCCACAGTATTGTTTATATATTTCTTAATCAGCCAGTAGTTGCTCAGCCTTCTCTGCTTGTAACGAACCGAGTATTCTATGCCGGTTTCCTCACGATGTTATCCTTCAGTCTATGACTCTGTGTATGTGGTAGTGTCCGTTGTACCCCCCACCCCCCATGAAACGCACCGTAACGTTTTCTGTATCCCATAGTAAAACGTTTTGTGACAACCCCCAGTGACTCATTATGCCTAAAACTTACCATCAATAACGCGTAATTCAGGCCCCGCCTCGCATCGTAACGTTTTACAAGAGGAATCCCCCCCCCCCCACCCCCAAATTCGTTACGTAATACTTGAACGCTCCCTTAAGGAGAGTGTAATAAATTAATTTAATATTTATTCAGCTTTATCAATTGTAAGCTTCCTAACGTGCAATATACTATGTGTGGTATACATAAAGCCCTACAAAACGTTATATCTAGTTTAATATGTTAAGTTAGTATGACAAGTCTTATTTCGCGCAAAACCACCTGAGGGCGCTGTATGATTTTTTAAATAAATGATAAATGCTTATGAACTCATAGTAGATCTACATTGCTTTAGTTAAATCTGTCATTAGACTAATATAAACGAATTAGGGATGTTAATTTTATCTGAATGTTTACTATAATATATTGTATAAAATAATATGGCCTAAAATTTATTTCAGCTATTAATACGTATTTTAAAGCGTTTAACCAGACCAGTCTTGCTTTGCTTGATATTTCCCTGGCCTGTGGGTTAATGTTAGTTATCGAATGCCTTTATATTTATATATGTATGTTAATTGATGAAAAATATACCAGATTTTGTTTGGAATTTTCAGGTGTGCCAATTCATACTGGATGATTACGTAGCGAGTGGCCAAGGCGCGTGGGCGAACATATGTGTAACACAACCGAGACGGATATCCGCTGTTAGTGTCGCGGAGAGAGTAGCTGCCGAACGATGTGAGGACCTAGGGAATAGTGTGGGGTGAGAAATATAACCTATATTTAAAAAAAACAATGGTGCTACAACCTCTTTAGGTCTGGGTAAGGCCTCAGATTTCTGTGTCTGTTTGATGATCATTTGTTAATCAAATAGGCAAGTAGGTGATCAGCCTTCTGTGCCTGACGCACGCCGTCGACCATTTGTGTCTAAGGTAAGCCGGTTTCCTCACAATGTTTTCCTTCACATTTCGAGCCAATGTTAAATGCACACATAGAAAGAAAGTCCATTAGTGCACAATCGGGGATCGAACCTACGACCTCAGGGATAAGAGTCGTACGCTGAAGCCACTAGGTCAACACTGTTCTAACCTATGTTAAAAAATATTAAAGATTTTCCGTTAATAAACTAGTTATATATAAAATAAAATATACTTGGGGTAATTGATTCATTGGGTCGGCTCTCAGCTAATCAACAATTATATAATGCACAGATGGCTGAATATCAGTTCACAAGTAATGGCTTTCTTTATATTATTAAGTTTTAATTATGATTACAATTATATTAACTGAACCAAAACGTTTTAGATACTCGGTGAGGTTTGAGTCGATCCTTCCGCGTCCATACGGTTCGATATTGTTTTGTACTGTGGGTGTGTTGTTACGGAAACTTGAAGGAGGCCTAAGAGGCGTCAGCCATGTACTTGTGGATGAGGTAAGGTATAACGTGTTAGATGTAAATATCTAGATGACTTATGATTGTCTTGGTCGCAGATTTCTGTATCTGTTTCGAGAGTATTTGTTTTTCTAGCCAAGTAGGTCAGCCTTCTGTGCTTGACACACGCTGTCGACTCTCTACACATTTAATTTCTTAATTAATAAATTCATCGACACTCGTATGCAACCACTAAATACTAAAACTGATTTTTGTTCCGTGCGAACGCGTGCGTGCACGCAAATATTAATTGTGGTTATTTCTTCTATATCGATATCGGCACAGGGCATCGGCATATGTATACTGTGCATTTTCCTATGTAAACTAGGCGTTAAGAGTAATAAACATCTATCCGTCCTTTGCATTCAGTAGGATTTTCTTGTATTTTTTAGGTGCACGAAAGAGACGCAGATACTGACTTCGCTCTCATTCTCCTACGTGACATGGCGCATACATATCCCGATCTACGGATTATACTTATGTCGGCCACCGTAGATACTACACTATTTGTTAACTACTTCGGAAACTGTCCCGTTATTGAGGTAACTTGAGAAGGATTTATAACTTCTGTAATATAGTATTTTTTTTTAAATAATGGCTTGTTTGTTTGAGAGCTGACATATTTGACTGCGATCAAGACGAAATTGTGATATAAGAATATGTCCAGAATATGTGTTAAAATTAAATTTATTAAAGATTTACTTTTTTACTATCGATATTTTGTGGGATTGAATTTGAGGAATTATGGGTAATACTCAAAAGAGACTTAGCGCCAAGCTTAGTGAAAAATGTTATAGGCAACCACATATTTTTGTCAAATCGAACACTGTAAATCTATTGTTTCAAAATATTAGGTCCTTACATATGAAATTGGCGTTTTGTCGTACTGGCCCTTTGACCTCAAATACCTCCTCTTTGGTTAGGAATTTCAAATTCAAATTTGTACAGCTATTTACTCATGTATTTGTGCTTCGATGACCGTCATTCATTTGTTTTTCTTCTGTTTTTTTTCTGTTTGCGTCACTCATTTTACAAAATGGAAAACTTAAAGTATCGCATTATTTACGAGTACGAGTTTCGCCGTGGCACTAGTGCTGCGGAAACGACTCGAAGGGTGAATGATGTGTATGGCGGTCATATTGCAAAAGAAAACACAGTTCGTTTTTGGTTCCAACGTTTTCGTCGCCTGAGACCCAAGTTGATAATGAAGTATTGAAGGCTATTGTGGAAGCGGATCCATCGCAAACCACGTCCGAGTTAGCTGCAGGCTGCGGTGTTAGTGATAAAATTGTTTTAATTCACTTGAAGCAAATTGGTAAGATTAAAAAGCTTGAAAGGTGGGTACCTCACGAATTGACTGAAGCAAACCGGCAAACGCGCGTCGACTGCTGCGTTACATTACTGAACCGGCACAATAATGAAGGTATTTTAAACCGAATCATTACCTGTGATGAAAAATGGATTCTTTACGATAATCGGAAGCGCTCAGCGCAATGGTTGGATCCTGGCCAGCCAGCCAAATCCTGCCCCATGCGAAAATTAACCCAAAAAAGTTACTTGTAAGCGTTTGGTGGACTAGTGCCGGTATTGTTCATTGCATTTTTCTCAAATCTGGCCAGACTATTACGGCTGATGTCTATTGTCAGCAATTGCAAACCATGATGGAAAAGCTAGCGGCTAAACAACCTAGGCTGGTCAATCGCTTCACGCCACTGCTACTTCACGACAACGCTAGACCACACACTGCACAACAGAAGGCTACCAAATTAGAAGAGCTTCAATTGGAATGTCTAAGACATCCTCCGTACTCCCCGGACCTTGCTCCAACAGATTACCATTTTTTTCGAAATTTGGACAACTTCTTGCAAGGGAAAAAATTTAACTCTGATGGGGCAGTCCAAATCGCCTTCACAGATTTTATTGATTCCCGTTCGACTGTTTTTTTTAGTAAAGGGATTAATGAACTACCTATGAGATGGCAAAAGTGCATAGGAAACAATGGTTCATGCTTTGATTAATTAAATATATTATATTTAAAAATATTTGACTTTTTGTTCCTCCCATATAAAACGCCAATTTCATATGTAAGGACCTAATAATTAACCAAACAACAAATATCCTGGAACGGCGCAATATATTTATTATAAAATTCTAGGTTCCTGGCCGAACACATCCAGTTCAGCAATATTTCTTAGAAGATTGCGTTGAGCTTACCAACTTCATCCCGCTACCTGATACGAGAAAACGGAAGATATCAGGCAAAAAGGCCAACCGCAATGATGATGACGATGATGATGAGGAAGGTAGGCTACGGCAATATTTAAGGATTTAGCATGTGATCATGAAGTTTCACATTGTTCTATTGTAAATATTACAATAGCAATAAAGTGTTAATTTGTGTAGAGAGTATAAATAGCTTGTTCATTAATTAATTTAAAAATCATAATATTGATTTTTATACCTCAGCCACGTGATGCAATTGTCGATGACGTAGCATGCTTGAAAATTTTATGTCTTCAACCGTAATTCCAATACTGTCTTGCAGTTTTATTTCTTCGAAAAAAACTTTTATTGTCATATAATAATAAAATATAGTTTTAGAACTCTGATTTCTGATTTTTAGCGGCTCTTGGAGAAGAAGAGGAAGATTTAAACAAGAATTGTCAACTCGATAACAATTACTCTCCGCAAACTGTTGAAGTTATGTCGAAATTATCAGAAAAAGACGTAAGTAATCCTAAACAATTATAGTGGACGTTGGTAAATAAATAAAATAGTTCAATACTTCGCTAAGTTTAAAAACTTTACAGAAATTGGTTAAATAATGTTAAGTTACATGAAGTTTAACAAAAGGCTTTTATTATCATAGACATGAACACAAATAATGAAAAAAAATATTACTACTAAGATTATTACAGAATTTCATAAATTGTAATACAATTATTACTATCATTGTTATCATTATTATATATTTTTGTTATTAATGGCTTCGAATCTCTTCGATAACCGTGGTAGAGACAACAAAATCATGGCCCGTAACGGAAAAATGTGACGCGTACCCGAAACGTGTGACGGTAAAAAAATTTCAACGCCGGTAAAGAAGTTTCACTTCAACATTTTACACATAACCTGTACATTAAGGTGCCAGGTTTTTTTTTAATTAATCTGCCGGGACATTCTGACGGGTATTTTTTTGTAGTTTTTTCGTAAGCTTAAAAATAAATTTCCTTTCAGCTAAGTTTCGAGTTGATCGAAGCGATTCTTCTCTACATACAGAGCCTGGGTCAGGATGGTGCAATTCTAGTATTTCTGCCTGGTTGGAACCTGATATTCGCTCTAATGAAGCACCTAAACCAGCATAGGGTTTTTGGAAATCAGAACCAGTTCCTCATACTACCACTTCATAGTCAAATTCCACGAGAGGACCAGAAGAGAGTCTTTGTCACACCGCCTCCAGAGATTACGAAGGTATGATTTTATCTTTAAAATAACAATAGCATTCATTACGAAAAATCATTACATATTTCCAAAATTATAGTTTATTATTTTACGAAGACCATATCTCGTTTCCAACTAATGGAAAAGCTACTGAGCCTACAATTTATCTTTTAATTAACCATTTAAATATATTTACTTCTGGGTTTTTTAAATTATTAATACATATTTTATAAATGAATAATTCGAAAAACATCCGTAACTGGCCAAACAATTTTCGATTTTTATTGAAAATACAAGTCATCTTGAATTAGGCCGATTAAATTTAACAGAAAAATTTATATCATTCAGATATTATTATACCTAATTATAACTACAGGAAATGAGCATAAGATATTGTCAGTCAAGATTGAAGGATTGTAAATTGTAATAGAATCAGCACGACATTCTGTGTTTTCTCTTATCTTGAATTCTCGTAAAAAACTAATTATATTTTTATTTTCAGGTAATACTATCTACAAATATTGCTGAGACATCGATCACTATAAACGATGTTGTATACGTTATCGACTCGTGCAAGGCCAAGATGAAGTTGTTTACGTCACACAACAACATGACGTCATATGCCACTGTCTGGGCTAGTAGGACCAATCTCGAGCAGGTATTAAAAATATTTTTACGTAATATATATATTTTTTCTGATAAAATATTCCTGATAACCAAAATAAACTCGCTTATACACCGCCATTCTGTCAACTTAATATTAACGTGTACAGGCAGCTTCTATGGTATGGATACGATAATTAATTATTTTTTTCACAGTCCAAGCAAAAGTATTATGTTATATATAATACTTTTGCAGAAGTTTATATACAGAAGTGGAGTATCTTTGAAACTTAAAGTGGGGACAGGGCACTGCCACCCGGCATAGGTCAGTTCTGTGGATTCAGGCAATCGCTTATCAAATAGTCTTGATTTCAATAGTTTTTAAAATCCTTTACGTTCGGTCTAGGCATTGATTGATATACATCACCAACTAGCTAAATTAAGTTTTTTTATAGAGAAAAGGTCGCGCCGGGCGTGTACGACCCGGTGTTTGTTTCACGTTGTGTTCGCGTACGCGTTACGAGCGACTGGACGAGCACATGACCGCTGAGATGTTCCGCACTCCGCTACACGAGCTGGCTCTCAGGTGAGAAATACAACATATCCAATCGTATTTCTATTTAGATTTTAAATTTCTGGTTGTATATAACATATAATTATTATGTATGTATGTAACATATAATTATTAATCGTAACCGAGTAGTATTGTAGTGAATGAATTTTGTTTCAGTATTAAACTCCTTCGGCTGGGTAACATTGGTCTGTTCCTGTCAAAGGCCCCGGAACCACCACCGCTAGATTCTGTCATTGAGGCTGAAGCCTTATTGAGAGAATTGAGTTGTTTGGACTCAAATGATGCCTTGACACCGCTTGGTACTATACTGGCTAAACTGCCTATTGGTAAGTCAGAATATCTGCCTTCCTAGTATTGTTAATTTATTTTTGAGATGCCATTGCAAAGTCAATGTCGTGGTATATCGTAGACACATTTCTATGTCAGGTTTAGATTTTAAGTTTTATGATAAAACATTTATAGAAGTAATCAATTGAACATCTAAATCCTTTTTCAGAACCTCGTCTCGGCAAAATGATGGTGCTAGGATTCGTGTTGGGCTTGGGTGACGCACTCACAACTATGGCGGCCAATTCCACTACATTCCCTGAGATATTCGCTGTCGAAGGCCGACGTCGACTTGCCTTACACCAACGAGGACTCGCCGGGGATAGGGCTTCGGATCATGTCGCTATGTTAAACGCTTTTCAGGTACGTCAAATACAGTATGACATGATTGCTTTAATGTATAAAATTAAGCTTTTCCGCTATTAAAATAACTGTTTTTAAACACATTAAGGTGTCTATTAGTGTAGAGCTCTTTATTTATTAATAAATTATTAACATACCTTCGGCTGCATAATATCTTAAAAAATGGTAAAATATATATATATCATTTATATTAATGTTCAGCTTCATAACAAACATCGTTACAAAAACTTTAAAAAAGTTGATTCATATTTAATGTTTCAATCTCCGTTCAAAACAAGACGTGGAAAATGCATTCTTTTTTGTCTCTACTAACAATTATTTGTTTGACGGGAAGTACCTTCAGGCTTGAAAACAAACACGAAAGATTTTATTGTACATTATTTGCAGTTATGGGAGCGAGAGCGAACTAAAGGTGAAGAGGCGGAAATGCAATGGTGCGAGTGGAAAGGTGTCCAGCACACGACATTGAAGGTGACCTGCGAAGCCAAATATCAACTTACAAGTAAGCTTAAAAATCATATTCGTTGTTACAGACTATAGTTAATAAGTTATATTAGGCAACCAGTTTCAAAAGTTTTATTAAACATTACGCACCTTCTTAAACAAAAGGACTAAATTTTACAGGAGAAAGAAATTACGATTTTTAGATCATTATTTATCTCTTTATAAAAAAGTAAGCAACTCATATCAGAGATATTTTTGAGATTATTTGTTATTTAGTCGGCTTCTTTTTAAGGTGTGCAGTTATATAATTTATTATTTTGTATGATTACATTTTGATAGGAACTTAATTTTTTATAGTAACACTAATAATTCTTGAATTATGTAAAGTTTGTTTAAATAATGTTACTATATTCTATATCGAATTCTAGCTATACTAAAGACTTATAATTTATTTTAAATATATTTTATGCACAGGTCAATTAAACAAAAAATCTAAATTTTAAATTCGACTAAATTTTTTATTCCTCTAGCATTAATGTCGTATAAAAATCAACTGTAACTAAAGTAAAAAAAAACACAAATATGAAAAAAAACAAATCAAATACAATTTCAAATCAAAAATGGGCCCAACTCGGCCTATGTTGCCGTTCACGACACAAAAACAAAATTATTTTTAAAAAGTTTACAGATTTCAATGATGTGTAATTTTTTGCAGACATTTTAACAACATCTGTGGGTTTTCCTGAAGAATGTTGTATTCCACAAAGATGGAATCCTTATGGAGAGGATAGTAACTTAGATATCGTAATCGCGTTACTCTGTATGGGATTATATCCTAATGTCTGTGTGCATCACGGAAAGAGAAAGGTATATATTGTAGTAATCTTGTTTTGTTGCATACGTCATTAACGCTATACCTGACTACTTTATCCAAATAACGTCGTAAGTTTAATTCCATAGAAGCATTACATTTAATAAATAATATTATTATTATTTAATGCTATGTAAAACTATTTAAGAAATGGCTACAATAATTTGTTAGTATTGAAACTAACTAATTAGATTTCTGAATCTATTTATCGGCTTAACGGAAATCATTATTTCACCGCGAATCGATCGATCGAATTTCCTAAGCCTTCATCATCTAATCTGCATAGACTCTGAAATTTAGTATTGATGTTTGGGCTGAAATTTTAGAACGCAGCAGGTTCTACGCCTGCTTTGGTGGTAGAGATCCGTTTCATCCGAGAATGAGTCATGGAATAGAGAGCATAAGAGATTAGCCAACATTAAATTCCGTTTTCTTTTGACAATAGATAGGAATTCTATTTAAAATTTTCAGGTATTAACAACAGAAGGGAAACCAGCCCTAATACATAAGACGTCAGTCAACTGCAGTAACCAAGAGCAGAAATTCCCTTCACCACTATTTGTGTTTGGAGAAAAAGTACGAACACGAGCGATCAGCTGCAAACAGACGACCATGGTGGCGCCATTACATCTATTGCTGTTTGGATGCAGGAAGATTGAATGGGTATGTATGGAATTGGAATTAAATAGATACTTAAATAACATTGATTTATAGTTCCTTGGATAAATAAGGATAAAAGTGTTTTTTTAGGTAAAATATAGTATTTGGCATCTATACTTATATTATAAAGTGGAAACATTTGTGTTTTTGTGTGTATGTTTGTAATGATTCCACAAAAAAACGACTGGAGCGATTTCAAAAATTGTTCACTGGACTGACAAGTAATATATATAACATTATATTAAAAAATTGATCCCTAATAATAATGCAATAATAATAACCCAAAGTGTGGAAACTATTGATTGTGACGTACACATTTTTGTTCTATCAATTTTTTTACCAACGACGATAAGGAATTTTCACTTCAAAATGTATTATTTTTGACACAAATATATATAGGTCATACGAAATTCTTTAATTTAACTTGAATGAGATTTTTTCCAACAGATTGACAACGTTATCCGTCTAGACAACTGGCTAAACTTTGAGATGTCACCTCGTACCGCGGCGCTGATAGCAGCTCTTCGGCCTGCCATTGAACGCATTGTTGAGAGAGCTGCCGCGGAACCTGATGCTGCTTTGCAATATTCACCGACTGAACAGAAGGTAAGAGGCAAAGTTTGCAAAGACGACAGGATATTGTTTTAACTTATTTCAAAAAAGGTTGACCTTAATGTATATTATATTTTTGAAGATTTATTAAGGCTTCCCGGCATGTAGGCTAATTTTGTAAAGTGTGTGTCCTATCTAGATGAAGTAACTTATAATATAAATCGGGTATATGCCTCACATTCCTCTTAGAGGAACAGTCCAAGATTAATCAAAATCCCTTCTAGGTAATTAATGTTAACAGGTATTGAAGTTGTTTTAACTGTTTAACTTAACTTTTTATTTCTTATTATAAAAAAGGATCTTAATAAGTAAATGAAGGATCTTGTAAATTAAACTTTAAAAATTACACTATTATAGACAATTTTATTAAATGATTTAATACTGAAGACGAAATGTTAGGCATTTCGGCTAGGGCTAGGATTACGGCTAATCGGAAAATGGGTCAGTAAGGAAAGCAATAAGTTATCACTTATTTTACTAAGCCCTGCCTTAGTATACGACGAAAACTAAACGTAGACAAAAATAGTCTGGTGAATGTTACCATTATAATAAGCTTTTAGCGTGTTAAATTTGGTTAACACAGTTTTAATATCACTTTTTATTTTCAGGTACTTAACTGTGTAAGAGCTTTGTGTCAGTTCACAGCCGGTGATTATGAAATACGCAGAGAAATATCTGTACCAACATTCCGGTCAGATGGACCAAAACGGGGCTATAATCGAGGCTGGGGCACTAATGGACCTAGGGGCGGTTTCGGAAGTAGCTCCGGGTTCGGGGGAAACCAGGGTTATGGACAAAATGGTAGCCTTAGTGATAACCGTGGAAGTTTTGGTGGCCCAGCTGGATTTGGAAGCCGAGGCGGGTACAGCCACCAAGCTGGGTTAGGTAGCCGAGGCGGGTACAGCAACCAAGCTGGGTTTGGTAGCCGAGGCGGGTACAGCAACCAAGCTGGGGTTGGTAGCCGAGGCGGGTACAGCAACCAAGCTGGGTTTGGTACCCGAGGCGGCTACGGCAATCAAGCTGGTTTTAGTAACCGAGGCGGTTATGGTAATAGAGGGGGATACGGCAACCGCGGCAGGTTTGGAAATCGTGGAGGTTATCGTGGCAGGGGCAATATGTGGTAAAGATAATTTAAGCCTCGAGATTAAGTACAATAAACTCATTAGATATTCTTGAAATGTTTTATTTTTAAAGAATTAAAGTACCTAATAATGTTTCGAAATAAAAGATAAATCTATAATGCCTTAAGGGCGAAAGCCTTCGTCATTCAACAGGGGTTTGAACGACTATCAGAACGAAGTCTTTGTCTGGAGCAACCATAACTTCGCTTTTCTTACTTCGAATACGTAGAAATGTGAGGTCGTTCGTAGGATCTAGATCACGGACGACAGACTTCGCTTTGTCTACCAGAGAGCTAAGCAGACCGGCGTATTGCACAGAAATGTGGTTATCCAAAGTTGATTTAATGGGTATTCCTTCGCCATTCACAACTACAACTCCTACAACTCCTTTGTGCATGGAAAGCTTGCGTATAGTCTCTTCAGCTTCGTTTGCCATTTAAAAATTTAAAGTGTATGACAAAATTGATCCTAAATCGTAAAATATAATGACATAATTGGAATTAACTTTTAAAAAATATATTTTATATATTAAAAAAGTATCTATATATTTTTAAATGTGACTGGGAAATGACAGGACTCCTGAAATACAAGTTTCTGCACTTCAGACCGATATGTTCCAGAATGTGTTATGAATGTTACAGAATATATGTTCATAGTATGACATTCCAATCTATATTAGAATTAGTTGTTTTAGAAATTACCTTAAGCATTTAAAAAACTTAATGGGTATTTTTGACATACAATTAAATAATTTCCAGTATCATAATTTAATTATAATACAATAATATACATATACTTTGGGATTTTTTTTAAATTTCTTTAATATTTTAACCCAATAGGAATAGTTGGTTTGACACACCAGGGTACCAAATTAACCTAATTGTAGTTATTTAAATGTAGCATTTATCTGACCCTTTTCATCAGTGCATAAACAATTTTCAATTGTATATAGTCTGATTTTTATTCTGAGTCTTAAGTTTTAGTAACCAGGTGAATGTAAAATAAAGTTATTATAAATAACATTTTTTTTTATTCAGCTGTATATGTTCTATATTATCCCAACATTTATTATTTATTTCTTTTGGGTTTTGACCTTGTGCCACCCAGCCTTTTTATTATTTAAGAAGAAATTACCTGAAAGATACTACCCATCTGTAATAAGTATCTGTGTCCTCCTTATTATGATTTCTAATATTGTTGCGTCATTATATAAAATATTTAAATATATACTACTAATAAGGCAAAGCTATTTTTAAAATGATACTTTTTATATTACAGTGTTTCTTACATGCTATCTATTTCTCTGTACTCTTGCTGTTCTTTTTGCATTTGTTGTATTTGTAAATAAATTGGCATCCTACCACTCCTTAATTTCTCCCTTTTATGTACTTTTAATTGATGCTTCATCATTTGTTTACGATATCCAAATGCTTTGTTACATATGTTACAAACATGTTCCTTAATGCCACCATGATCAATTCTACAGTGTTGATCATATGTCCTTTTATTATGAAAACCCTTTCCACAACACTCACATTTAAATTCATAACTATCTCTATGAGTTAAACTATGTTTATTAAGATTACTCTTAGTTAGAAAACGTGATGGACATTGTGTGCATTGGTAGGGCTTTTCACCAGTGTGAGTACGCATATGTAATTTTAGAGATTCTGGAAATCTTCCCCTGTATGGACAGAGAGTACACTTAAAGGGAAGGTGATAGAAGTGTGTCAGACGATGTCTTGTAAATTCGCCTTTGAAGAATGAATGTTTACCGCAGATATCACATATAAATTGTGTTTTATTATGTAAAGATAAGTGTCTTTTAAAGTAAATTTCTTTGTATATCTTGTTACAAATAGGACACTGGCGAGAAGCATTTTCATGGTCTATAGAGATGTGCTCAGTATACTCCTCAAATACTCTAAATGTTTTATCACATTTTACACATATATAACTTTCATCACGAGTTGGTTTTGTTTGTTTTCTAGTGGGTTGAGGTTCATATATGAAGTCATCTGCATCTTCATTAGTATCTGAAGGCAATTCCCGGAAAATTTTGTCTGAGACTTTTGCAGTATTCCTGAAGTCTATTGCATTTTGAAGCTTGGAATGACATTCATCACACAGATACTTTGGAAAGTCATCCTTTTTATCTATTGTAATATCAGTGATTGAACGAAAATTCTCAGAAATATCAGCTGTGAATTGATTCCCAAATATAGGAACGGACCCCTCTTTCAGACAAACTCTGCATTTTTGGTACGTATCCTTGTTACCTTCTGGTTGCTTTGATGATTCGTTTGTAGTTGAGTTAGATACACAGCTATAACGTCGGCGATGTAAAAAATTTAAAAGAATGAATCTTCCAATGCCAACCATATCTGTTTAGGCAAAATCCAGATAATTAAAATTACTATGCCCTAATTTAAATATACAACTTGTACATGTATTTAGTTAAAATGTTGACTTTCAATTCAATTTAAAAAAAGTCTTAAGAATGCAGTAGTATTAGTATAAAAAAATATCTCAGTTTTGCATTAGTCATAATAGTTGTTTGGTTTACGTTAAATTATTGAAATTTTAATCGTTGATTATACCTAGTCTGTATCGTGAGTCGTGACTTAGAGTAAGAATTCAGATTCAGAAACGAGACTTGTCACTCGGAAAACTACGACTCCTGTAAGTAATATTTTTTTTTTGGAATTGAATCTCGCTGTCAGCCTTTAACCGGCCTGACCTCCACCTAGCGCAGGAGGTCCTAATGGACGAGTACCAGTCGGACCACCAGCCGGTGCTGTGCCTCATTGCGGGGGCTCCATCCCCGCCCGCACGCACCCGGAGGGTCATCGACTGGAACACCTTCGAGTCCATCATGGAAGACACCCCTGCGCCCGGCCCACCGGATTCGACAGGTGCCGTTGACGACATGGCGGAGTCCATGACGCGGCAACTCCAGGCAGCTCTGACGGCAGCGACCTCAACGCGCACGCCGGAGATCACCTGCCAGGACCTTGCACCCTATGTGCAAAGGCTGATTCAGCGCAAGCGCGCGCTCAGGACGCAATGGCAACGCGACCGCTGCCCTGCGCTCAAAACGCAGCTGAATCGCCTCGCCGAACGTGTCAAGGCCGAGCTGGCCACACACGAACGGCGCCAGGACCGGACGGCATCACCCACGACGCGCTGCGCCATCTGTACATTAGGTGGATAGTCGCGCTGTCGCGCCTCTTCACGGGTATCCTCCGGTATACGCACTTCCCCAGATCATGGAAAGAGGGCAAGGTGATCTATCACCTTGCTCTCGACGCAGTCGAAACTGTTCGGGTGGCTGTTGCTGCAGAGGATAGAACAGTACCTGCAGCCGAGGCCCAAACAGTTCGGCTTCCGCGGAGATTACTGCACGACGCTGCATCTGACGAAGGTGCTCTTCACTGCAGCCTCGGCCCTCAACAAAAAGGAGGGGGCCGCCGCCGTTATGCTTGGACATGGCGAAGGCCTTTGACCGTGTCTGGCACGACGGCCTCGTGCTGAAGCTCATCGAGTCTCCACTGCCCCGTCGAATGGTCGCCGTGCTCCGCGCCTTTCTCACCGAGCGCACGTTTTTCGTTGCGACGGGAGAGGCGGCGTCGAGACCGCGACCCACACGGCGGGCGTCTCGCAATGCAGCGTGCTATCGCCCTTGCTCTACACCACGTACACCGACGACGTTCCGTGCCCCGAGGGGTGCACACTCGCCCTCTACGCCGATGATACGGCGTACGTGGCGTCATCGCTGAGGACCTCGCACGCTGCTCAAAAACTCCAACGCGCTCTGGACCTCCTGCCAGAGTGGCTGGACAAGTGGAGACTCGCCGCCTTCGGCCGGGGTAGGTTGCCACCACATCTACGCTTCCTGGATCGAGACGTGCCGTGGAAGACGCCGGTCACCTATCTAGGGGTCACCATAGACCGGAGTCTGACCATGACGCACCACATCTCCAGGGCTGTAGGGAGAACCAAGTGGGCGGCGCACACGCTTCGCCCACTCTTCACAGGCAACCTACCTCTCCGCACGAAGCTCGCGCTACACAAACTGTATGTGCGCCCTCACCTCACGTACGCGGCACCGGCGTGGTTCTCCTACGCCAAGGACACCAACCGCCGAAGACTGCGCACCGTACAAAACACCAGCTTACGGCGCGCAGTAAAGGCACCACGCTACGTGAGGAACGCCACCATAGCGCGAGACTTGCGGATGGAGTCGATCGACGAGTTCGTCGCACGGCTCGCGATGAGGATGTTTGTTCGAGCGGACGCCTCTCAACATCCTCACCTCCAAAACATCGCGCCGTGGCAGTCCAGGCCGCCCGACCAATACAAGTACCCGCGTGAGCTCTTCTCCGCGGGTCCCGACGACACCAGGGCAGCAACCGCGGCTTCGACTGGTCGCCTCGCTGGGCCTCCCCCGGGTCCACCGGGGGTCTCACCCGGCGGTGCTTGACTGCGAGCCGCTCAAGCTGCCCGATACCACCACTCAATACGACACCAGGGCCAAGTCGAGACTACTCCTTGGCCCCCTCATCACCACCGGATTTGACACCCCGGACATGACCCCATCGGCTGCGCGCAGCGGGTAGAGACCGAGTCTCCCCGCGCGCCGCAGCCCTCACCAAGGGCTATATGCCCGCCCCCGTACCGCCCTGTATCAGCAGGGCGCGAACAAAAACACCACCTGAAGGGGGCATACGCCCCGAACAGGACAAAACGCTCCCCCTCGCGAGGGAGGGTGTAGCATTAACTACGAGTGTTGGCCTTTACAGCTCAGCTCGGACTGTTTTGGCGAGCGTAGCTCGGCCTGTTTTGGCGAGCGTAACTCGGCCTGAATGGCGTTTTATCCCGCGGCTAGCCCAAGGGCGTCTACTGTGAGACTCGAACCTCGGCTTGGGCCGTCGCGGGGTGGTCAAACGCCTGAAGGGCAGGACGGAAGCTCACTGGAGTGAGCGAAGTGCGAAGTAAATGTCCTCGCCTTCCCCGGTGAAGGCGGTTTTTTACCCTAATCAGTGTTCTCGTAAGTCAAAATCCAACGCTTACTTTTATATATTTTGTATTCAAGTAATACTTTTTAGCTGTAGTGTGGAGGATAAGGTTACGGCAGTTGTCATTTCACATAGTGACATTTGTTAATTATATCAATATTATAAGTTATAACCAAACATAACCTTAGCAATTTAATTGTTGTATAGCAATTTGATTGTTACATATTTGTGACTTATATTTAGAATTTTGTGTTAAAATAAATAACTCATCAAGTAGAATTATGTTTATTTAACAAACAATATTAGTTTTGTGCTATCGAATCAAGTACTGCTAACCTATAAGAAAATGAATTTCGCTAAAGTATGAGCAAGACCTCTGAATATATTTCATATTATAAATACAAATCCTTATTAATTAGCACGGAATAATTTTTCAGCAATTATGGCGTTCAACACCAGCCCTTCGAGGCGCATTTGTGTTAAACTATTCACCTTTAAGACAAATGTCGGCTATTTCAATACCTCTGAAACCACTAGAAGGCGTACCGCCAAGCGCTGTAGAGCTGGATAAATTATACAAACGCGTAGAGCTTGAGATGAGAGGCATAGATCCTGCTGTGTTATTGAGCTATTCATGGTTTTGTATTGCTGCTGCATCACATTTAGGCATTGAGGTCACCAAAAGGTTTGTGTATATTTATATTATTAGCATAAGCTTTAATTATGATTAACTATAAATTTTGTGTTTCATGTAATAATAAGCTAAATATCCTTGAGTCTATTTTTTACTACTTTAACAAAACCATTCAGATTCATTCTAGAGATTCATGAAATTGATATGATATGATTACTGTTATATTTATAACTAAAAAATGCATTCCTAATTTGCAGTTGGACTCTCAGAAAAGCTGAAAAGGAAAGACATACATTGCTCCGTTGTGTTCATATTTATAAAAAGCACCGAGTACAATATGAAATCAGAACTTACTTTAGATTTTTACACATACAACGATTAACAGGCTCTACTTGCGATACATATTTGGAGTATATTGAAAGAAACTTGCCAGAAGGTTGTGCTCTGAAAGTTACGAAAATTGAATGTCAACATTTACCTGACCATATTAAACCCCCGACAGAGGAATAACTATAATGTGTAGTGTAGCTTAGTAAATAAAAGAACATCAACATTGTTATAATTTTATTTCCTTAATTATTATTTTAGCCAACTCAAAGTAGCAATTATCATAATTATGGTACTGTTAATAGTTAGACTATATTTACATAATGTGATCTTAATTTTCTTGACTTGGTTAAGACATTATGTATGAAATTCAAGCTATTCCTAACAAAGATTTCAATCAGTCTTATAAACAAATTTAACTACTATTTGTGTTGTGTTCATGTTCTGGTGAAAACATGATGCCGCCCTGTTTATTTTTATGAATATGGCTTAAAAATTGCGTAATGTCTTATAAATAAACTGTACAGTTGTTATAAACATTATTTTTCAAGGTACCTCCTTTATTAAATGTTTGATAAATCTATAAAATAAATAGTCTCTGTGAAATGTTGAAGGATGAAAATTAATATTTTTTTGGCAAGGAGGTACTTTTAAACCTATTCTATTCATACTGATGATTTTTACATACAGTAAAAATGAAGAGAATAGCGAAAGATAGCTCCAATGCATGAAATATCAACATTACAGCGCACCAAATATATTCAAGCCTTAGAATATATGTTTGATAAATGAGAAAATAGCATACTCCAACAGCTGATGGTATTGTAAGGACGACTGAGAAAAATACAGGTATCTCTGAAAAATAATGAATGTTTAATCCATATAGAACCATATAATTAATTATGTTTACCTGCTCAACACTTAAGTCCTGATATTGAATGGTATAAAAATATAAAACTTACTATACTTGTTTTTATCCTTAGATATTACAAAAATCTGTTAAAAGTTAGGAGGCCATAATTACGTAACCTTAAAGATTTTAGATCAATAATCATAACAACTTACTTTTACTAGCAAGGTTTCCTCTCCTGCCAAGAAATATACGCATGACTTCTACCAAACATAACGCACAAAATATACCAGCTTCAGTCAATAAAGCATTTTCTGGATAGGAAACATTTATTGCTTTTAAAATACCCATGGCCACTTCGCAAACGAAAAACATTCCTAAATAAAATGAATTTAGGTACATTAAGATTTCGTACGCAAAACTGGAATTAACATTTGCTACTTTAGACATGTTTGTTGACTATATTTTAAGTTTAAGATGTAATAATGAACAGTGTTAAATATATTGAATTTCGGCGAACTTAGTGGTTGTCATGACAACATGCGCGACTCGGAGTTGTTCTCACTTGAACGGAAATTTGGAAATCGTAAAGTCGCGGGAAGGTGACTAAAATTCATCGCTTTTAATTATAATTTTTATCTTAGTGTTTAATATTTATAAATTAGCACAGTTAAATGAATATAATTCTGGCGTATTTGGCCATTGTTAGAGCGATGAGAGATTCGTTCACACTTGAATGGAAACGGGAAATAAAAAAAAGGCGGAATGTCTGTTACTTATTAGTATTAGTGAACTTATTAGTTCACAAACAAAATAATAAGGCGCTAGTATCATTTTGAAAAAGAGGAATATAAGTAAGCATGTTTTCGTTTTGGCCTTTCTACCAGTTTTAGAAAAAAATAAATTGTTTGGGGAGAAAATCTTAATGTAAAAGTTAGTTATTAATACATATTATTTACTCTATTATAATGGTTTTACCGTTGCACTTCAATGCACTTTGAGTACAATTCTATGTAAGAAACAGAAAGTGGTTATACAGGAACACGGAATATAAGTAAAACTATACAGGCTGCTTAATTTAAAATATTAAGTTTATTCTATTTACTATGTCGACTGAAATATTATTTCTATTTTCTTTTTTTAAGACAAGTTTTTCGTGAAGTGCTCATTTACTTTTATCTACGTTACCTGGAGTTTTATGTTTTTTTTCCTATGAACGAAATAGGTGGTTTTTAGTTTTACTAATTGTTATCAAAAAATATTATTATATAGGATATTCTAGTTTTTAATAAAAAATCTGTAGCCTTTTGATATTGCTATAAATTACAATTGAAATAAATAAACAACAAATATATTTCATATAGCAAATAAACTTATTCAAAAGGAATGTGAACACTCCATTTAAGTGAGAGTTAAGGAAAACTATCCACGCAATAATATAGCACGCAACCATTGCGTTTCCCTAAGAGGCGGCCACTGGACGTCTTCTGTGTAATACTAATGTTATTTTTCTATCTGTGAATATATATTTTTCAAAATGAGAACAAAACCGGTGTTATCCTTTTCGAAGTTAGACGAAGAAACTGGCTCTATGCTGGATAACATGTTCGATAAAAAAGATTGCATGGTAGAAATTAATCCTGGCCGCGTGATTTTACCAGCGGATTACATGACCATCGGTCAAGATATACTAGACATGGAAGTTTTGGATAGCGATGTCTGGATGTGCTCATATCCACGAACGGGTGATATTCTTTTTCGTACATTTTTCTTCTAATTCTGTTATTTGATCTAGCTCAAATATCTATATATAAATCATAGCATATCTTTGAAAATGTATTTAGTAGTTAATAATTTGCTTTCTGGGCATGATTTTTTAAATTCTTTACTTAAATTTAAAAAATCAAGGATAAGCCTTTTATATCACACTAAAGTGTGTTGTTAAGACGAAAAAGTTATTGTTGTGGGAATTAAAATAGGGCGCAGCAACGAAAAGGACAGATCATTTATTAAACCTGTTCCTTAGTTATAAAAATAAATAATTTATATAATTTACTATAATTGTAAAAAGTTTTATTAAAATTAAAGGCTCGACGTGGGCACAGGAAATGGTGTGGCTGATTGGACATGACTTGGACTATGAAGGAGCCAAATCTATACAACAAGTTAGTTCCTTTACTAGTGCGTTAACTTATGTGCCAAAAAAAAGATATAATCTGTTTGTTAATAGTTACGTTTAATTTATAATTTGTAGTGAGTCTTTAATGGGTTTTATAACCTTATTGCTCCAAAACTAATATAATTTCTCCATATCCTTACGACTGACAATTGTGTGCCCTTCTTCTTGGTTAGGATATATCGAAACGAGGTATGTACTCAGGACTATAGTAGACTATAGTGTAGTATAAAATTGTGTATCAATGGCCACAGAACCGTATTTTGTGTCAGACTTAGCAGTATTTAATATTACAATTTTATAAAATTCAATAGGTTTATAAAAATCTATAAGTTACTATAATTTAAGTGTTAAAATAACAAGCTTTTGAATAAGACGCCAGGAGACTTAGTTTTTAAAGAATAAGATATATTTTTGCAAAACTAAAATTAACAAAATAATGGCCACTAGAGTCCTCAAATAATGTGTAAACGGTTCTACAAATTTCAATTATTAGTACATACCTGGTTTCCCAATAAACATCCCTAAAGAATATAGCAGTTGGTAAAAAAATAAATGAATAATAAATTCATACCTCTTATATTAGTATAAAATACTCAGATTCGGTGTCCATTGGTGGAGCTAAGCTGTATAATGGTGGACGGCCACGCGGAATGGCATGACGAGTCTGTAAAAGGCACTTCAGTGGATCTTGTAAAGTATCGTCTACCTCACCCCCGGTACATCCGTAGCCATTTACCCTGGGACCTGCTCCCCACTGAGATCGTTAAGGATGACGGGACCACAAAACCGAAGGTAGGCGTCCAATCTATCAAATATCTAAATAATCATTTTATACAAAGAGTTTTCTAATTATTGTCTTCGTGTAAATTGTGCGATTCTGATGAAGTCTCGATCCTTACTGTGCACATTATCACTTGCGCGTACAGCGAAGAAAAACACCGTGAGGAAACCGACATGACTGTCATTATTGAAATTTACGACAGCACAGAAGGCTGATCAACTACTTGAATAAAATAATCGATGATATCATAATGCTGTAGTTATTGGTTTATGATAAAACGTTCTATGTAGGTAATTTACACGTCCCGCAACCCTAAAGATATGGTAGTATCCTACTATCACTACTGCACCTTGGTTCACGGATTGAAAGGCAGCTTTGAGGATTTCTGTGATTTGTTCATGAGAGATCATGCGCCGTTTGGTCCAGTCTGGAACCATATACTCGGTGAGTCGATTCTATTAAAAGACATTTATTTCATACATCTAACAGAGCTTTTTGTCCCGGCTTTGCAATCTTAAAACTTAAACGCGTAATTTAATATTCTAAAACATTCAAGAAAATAGGCTTGTTTTTTCTAGCTGGACAGATTTATACTAAGTACGTTCTTCTAAATATGAAAGAAATTTGTCTATGTACAGAATCGATTTTTTATTTCCTTCCATAAAATTAACATGTACTTTTTATGATTTCCTTCACCAGGATTCTGGAAACGTCGGCACGACCCGAACATACTTTTCATAAAATTCGAGGAGATGAAGCGCGACCTACCAATTGTTGTACGTAAAACAGCGACATTTCTCAACAAAAATATGTCAGACGAACAAATAGACAAGCTTTGCGATCATCTATCCTTCCAAAACATGAAACAAAATCGCGCCGTGAATTTAGAAGGCATCTTGGAAAAGTCCTTTGGCAAAAGCTACTTGGAACAGACGCCTTTGCGTTTTATTAGAAAGGGGGAAATTGGAGATTGGAAGAATTTTATGTCGGATGATCTGTCTCGGCGATTTGATGACTGGGCTGAACAGCATTTGAAGGGTACAGAGTTGAGCTTTGAATAATTTTCTATAAAGAAATGATAGTTGAATAATTTTGTTTAATATATTATAGATAAATCTTATTTTACATAAACTTCAGTGTTCATTTCGAAGTTAATAACGTTTATATTAAAACTCTCCAAGCAGTGAGGAGCATAAAATTGTTTAAAGGTCATCTTATTGGAACAAATATTTAAATAATATAAAAAAAAAAATTTTAAAAGTAAAGGACAAAGCTTGCAATTACGATGTTTGACGGTAAGATTACGGTTAATAAGTTAATTCGAAATTTAATACAGTATTTTATGTTGTACGTAGTATGTGTTATATAATTTATTAATAAATAAAATATTCGTGTGTAAATAACGTTTTGCTCATACCAGCTTTTACGTTGAAGTTATTTTTAAGCAGATTTTATTAACAAAAACCTTATATACAATAGTTTTGTTATTTAATAAAGATTGCTAAGTACGTTTTTTTTATTTTATAAAAAAATTGTCATTTAAAAAACATGATCCAGGGTTCGATCCCCGGCGAAACAACAATAAATAAAAAAATCATCCATCTGTTCATCGTAGTCTCGTTACTGGTCCTGCAGAGTCTCAAGGACAATTTTATAAGCGGTTTTTATTTATCAGGGCCTTACAAGAGGGCTGAACTTGACTAGACTAGACTCAAGTCTAGTAAATATATTGCAGAATCTGAAACTAAAAATAATGTATACAAGTTTCACTTCTAGTCCTTATAAAATATAGGCACTCCGATCTGTTAAACTGTTTTGATGACTAGTTATTGATATATAAAGGAGGTAAAAAAACCCACCGGTCATTCTTAGTGGTTAGACCCATTATTAGTGGATCTGATTTGGTGTCTTGCATTCATTTGGATTAATTGCCGATATTTTGGTAATAAAAAGCATAGAAAAGTATTCACATTTATTACTTATAAACAAGGGTCTATTTAAATATATTCGATGTACACATAGAAGAGAATGATGCTTAAATTAGTGAAACAAGAAATACATATTCAATGGCACATTGAAGAAAATATACTTTCAAGGGACTCAAATTCATTTTGCCCCTTTAAGAAACCCTTGTTTTATTTCCCACAATGGAGATTTCATTACAATTTTATACTATTTATATTACATTAATACACATTACAATCTCCAGATTTGACTATAGAGTGTGAAAGATATCCTCAGATGAAGTGTCTCCTCATAGTAATTATAAATTAGATTAATCACTAAGTGCTTCAAGTAAGGATATCTCAATCAAGCGATAAAGCAAAGTTTGCTATCACAGTATGACTATACAACAATTGTCTTAGTGTTAAAAACTTTAATATTTTAATCGAAAGACTGGTATGGTATCTTGACATGGTCAAAACCAATACCTGTCGATAAATTTGCATAACAGTTACGTGACTTACTAAAATATTTTATAATATACAAGACGAATATAAAATTGTAGTACAATATTAATCTCAAAACGACTAGAAAAGTTGTTTAATTGACTTTCATCAATTTTTCCCAACCTCTATGATAAGGATATAATGTATGTGTTGATCCAACAAGTAACGCATACATTGCACAACTATAAGCATCAATTGAAGATTTCTTCGTCACACCCTTAGGAAATCTGTGCTCTAGGCAGTAACTTTAGTTTTATTAATGTCTTTGTAAATTATCATAACTTTAATTATAATTGATATTTTGTATACATATATAGATCTTAATTTAAAAATTAGATTAGTAAATAGTTCGAAATTAATAATTTTATACAAATAGACAACACTATCTAAATATGGTTAAATCCTATTAAAAGATCTTTGTAATATTTGGAAATTTCATTACAGATTTTTATACTGTTAAACAGTAAATCAATATAGTTTATCTTATATTTATTTGCTATTGTCATTACGTAAAGCTCGCGTCAGAACGATATTTTCTTTGGAACATCTTTGGATTTGCTTAACTGAGATCTACATGAATCTAACTTTATATTATCTAATGGGTGGGCCATTTGCAATATAACATGAGTAAAATTCAAAGTATTTGTGACAAATCTTAAAACTAAAACCTAAATAAGCATTGAGTACCTAATGGTTTTGTGAATCTAATCTCCAACATTAATAAAAAAATTACACGACACATAAATCAAGCCATTATAAGAAATAGAGGTGCCGACCGTAGAATTAAATATACAATTATCTAAATTTTGAGGATTTACTTTATTTCCTTGAAATACAGACTTGTTACAACAGCCACAAACTACGACAATAATCACCGCGATGACGTTATACCCTGAAACGCTCTAACCAAATTATTTGCACTGCTAGGAATATATACAATGTCTTTTCCTCAGCAACTTGACCCTTCGGGCCAGCTAATTAGTGGTGAGACTGCTGTAGGATCTTCTATTTTGGTCGAAGAAAGAGCAGCATCTTCCTTCCTCCACAAAATGATATTAGTTCACCAACCATACCGTCTTTATACAATTAAAATGATTCGTAAGAACAAGATTAACATCGAGTGTGGCGATAATATATATATATAGTACAGTATACTTTTGCAACGTGATAATATTTATATGTTTTACCAATTGATGAATAAAATGGTAGTAGTCAAAGCGACACTGGCTTCCATACAAAGCGAATGATCTTCCAATACTATTTTACTTAAGAGATACTAGAGAATTTTTAATGGAATGTCTCGGCCTCTCTTAGCATGTGTTGTTTAACCAGATTATCTCGGCCGATAATATTACATCAACTTGTTCGCTATAAAGTGCTTTATAGTCCCCGGCACGTATTTCACATGATTTTGCGTGATACAAGTAGAAAAATATCGAAAAATAACGTCTACGCATTGCTAAATCAACGTGCCGGGATGCGCTTCATAGACAATCATAACATATAACATATTTTACAATACTCTATTCAGCATAACATTTAAAATAATAATGGGTCCGTCAAATTAAGTCAATTAAAGAGTGCTACTTCTGGACAACAGAAAGAAGTTCTTAATGTTCGTTCTTTGTAACATTCTCTTTAAAATCAAGGGGGTTTAATATTTAGTTTTCTATCCAGCAACCCTACCAAACATGATCCGCACCGGTACTAGCTTCCAATACGATGACGACAGCGATCCCGTGGTTTTTTATGCAATTTAGATGTAATGTCACAAAATCAATATTCAATAACTTTGTAACGTCGGTCATAATCTAATAATTTTTTAGTTAGGACTGCACAATTATTACTTAACTTTTTCCATTCCGATTACATATTTATTCTAATAATGACAATAGTAGGTAATTTTACGTTTTACTTCTTCTAATAAATAATTAAAATCAGTTCACTATTGTCAGACCCTATTTAGTAGTTCTCTTAATATGAGCTGATGACCAATGATCGCGCTGTTCAAAATATTGAAGTCGGGATCGCTATTGCGAGTTACAGAGTACCCGTACTGATATTAAAACTTTTATCTTACTTTGTACTTTTAAAACATTATAAACGATAAAAAGACTAGATTAAATGACAACTGGGGTTACTGGATTTATGCCTCACGTGTGGATTTCCAAACGCGCCACAGCACTGATGATGATTAACATTTTTTGTATGATGATGACCATGAGGGTTTGTCGGAGTTTGAGGTTTTTCCTTCGAGTCTTTAGGATTTTTGAGGCATATTTTGTGATGTCCAGGAGCTATTCGGGCCCGAAAACGTCCCACTTTTCCCTGTTTCGGTTGATTTTGCTCTATGTTTTCTGACACCGTACATATGTGGGATAAACCTGTGTTTGCGTCTTGGTATTCTGTGTCTGTTTCTGTGAAATAATATAAAACATTATTACTAATGAATACCAATAGTATTTGCTACTGTTTGCTATATATTATTGGTACAGTATTTTATGCGATTCATAATTTTAAGTTAAGTTAAGGACTTAATGAGGATATATTGCGCACTTCTCAGACAAGGCGGGATCCAGCGTTGGTAATTCAGTAAATCATTACTTAAAAGCAAGCACGTAAATATAGTTTTTAGAAAAAAAAATACAATTGTTACAGGACAACCAACAACAGGTTCACTCTATCTATTGTTACATCCATAATAAAGTAATTTCACTCGCACAATAATCAACATCGTTTATCATGATTTTCAAATGTATATTATATATTGGCGTTTAGAATATCTCATCAAGGCCCGGTAATGATGAAAAAATGATCTAAGAAACGGATGCAATCTGAGGTCTGGACCTATTTAGGGTTGTAGCGCCAGCGCCATGATTATTTTAATTATTATTACTTTGATTAAAAGGTACTGTGTTAGTAAAGACGTACCTAATATTATATTCACAATTGTATTACATTTTTAATAATAAGAAAAGCTACCTATTTCCTCTCCATTTTGTGATGCCGTCCGAACATGTGTGATAGTGGTCTGTGTAATGTGAGTATTGGGCCCATATGCGGTGTCGATACCTGGCACCGAACAAGGCGGAGACAATCGCTGGAAATAAAAATATATCAAACAATTTTCTCAGCTCTCTATCGGATCGGTTAAATAAATAAATATTATAAGATTATTTCGGGATTGTAATAAATATAAATTATGAGTTGCTGTTGCAATAAAAAGTATAGGTGCAGAGCTCAATCCCCAAAGCAGTTCAGTGTTACTAGCATAAATACCTGACAAAATATCCATTATTTAATTTGATCTAAGCATACGACGCGACGTTTTAATTAAAAACAATAAATATGTAATGATAAGGATCATTATAATTTCAACCGTTGACTCTATTTAAAAACACAATACAATATAAATTCCTCGATAAAAATCACAGTCACCTCTAAATTTGTCTAATTTCGTTTTTATCAATCATGGCGAGTATTATGCAGTCAATTAATTAAATTACAGCACATTAGTTTGGCCAAGAGAAGTTTTTATCAATCATGGCGAGTATTATGCAGTCAATTAATTAAATTACAGCACATTAGTTTGGCCAAGAGAAGTTTACTAGCGATTTTCTGAAAATGAGAACACTACGCTCGCTCTTAGCGCCAGCGCTTGAATAATATTATAAAAACCATTCCCAAACACTAAACACTTTCGCATTTATAATATTAGTAAGAATATATATATATAATATATACGTAACTGTTCAACTGAATTTTTTTATCAACAAATAGATAAAACAAATCAACTAATACTAACAATGGTTAAAATAATAGAGGAGATAACTCGTTTTTATAAATTTAGCTGGCATATATAAATTAACACTGTCATCATTATCAAATTAGTGTAGATAATGTTCGTCTATGACAAGTACAAATGAATACACTTAAATGTTAGTAGGTTGGCATACACAGTGCTCCTTTTGGTATGGGTCTACTCTTTCCACAAATAATTTTCCTCTACCAATTACGTTCCTGCGCTTCTTTTACAACAGTGTATAATTTTGAGGACGATAAATCTTTAAAGTGATAAGTTAGCGAACGTGCATGCGATCTTTAGCCTACGGTGTTGTATTGGTTACGATGCCTGCCGAGCTTCTCTAGGTTCTCGTCGCCTCTACGCATTGTGTGACCAAAGTACGGAAAGAAAGATCTAAATATTGTTTTAAT
This sequence comes from Pieris brassicae, assembly GCF_905147105.1. Lineage (NCBI taxonomy): Eukaryota > Metazoa > Arthropoda > Insecta > Lepidoptera > Pieridae > Pieris > Pieris brassicae. The sequence goes on along the minus strand of NC_059665.1, from coordinate 7,192,100 downwards.
ATGGAGCTGTGTAAGGATTATTAAAAGTATTGGTGCATTTAGGGGTCCAAATGTGAATTTAGAAGCATTAAATTCTTGAATTAAGTTACCTACAGTTATAAATTATTTTTCGATATGACGTTACAGACAAACACGTCAGCGTCATGTTTGCGTCAGGGGTTTATAAGCAATAAAAGTAGAGGCTTTTAATAGATACACATTTAACTCCTGACTGTTCAGCGCCTGATATCATGGGTATCAGATTAATGAAAGTAAACATTTTAAAGTAAACCTAATTTTAAGTTTAAATTATTTATTTACTTACGATATTTTCAGTGAAAAAATCTTTGTCCATGTTCAAAACGGGAGCAGTTCCCACTCTGCACGGAGATGTTGAACTGTAACTAGGAAAAAAAATATTAAAAAAGAGTATTTTTCATTAAAAGTGAAGTCTTTCATGATTTTGCTGGAGTGAGGAGCTTTCTTTTTGTTGTATACCTAAGTTCTACTTCTATATTGAATATAAATTTTCACCTTGCAGCCACAATACATATCTATAAGGTTTTATTAATAATTTAAGTTAACTTTCATTAAATAATCAATAGAGAATATGAAGAACTGTCTATCATAGCAGCCCTATGTCTCACAGCAACAATCGTTTCATCAACAATTAAAATCAACCCCGTCACATCTATTTAGCCAAAAATAATTACCAGAACGAAGAGTCCAGGCTATCTAAGGTCCGTTGAGGATTCAAAGATTCCGCGTCAGTCCACACTGCGCCAACACTCGCTGACGTCGACCTAGATTCGGGAAACGGCCGGAATTCTGGAAAAATATGTCTTGTTAAAAACGAGGAGAACTGATTACTTTAATTTAAATAAATTATACAGAAACTGGGGTTTAGTATCTGTTTGGCTTAATTGACGGTTCAAAGCCGATATAAGGACGTATTATATACTTAATATTATCATTCGTTATTTGCATCGCTAACATAGACTGAGTGTATAGTAACAACATAACAGCCATCTCATTTGTAATTTTTATTGTGAATTATCATATTATGGCTTAATTTATCATATTTTGAATAGCTCTTTCAGTGAACGAGCAACATTACATATATACATATATTAAACGCACGAAAAGTCACAAATATCTTACACAGTTAAATCACACTGAAAATTAAAATTACGTAGTAAGCTTACTGTACCTATATTCTCACTTCGAATTAAATCTAGATTCACTGATTAAAATACTAGCGAGTAAGTCTTACCTTTATCTTTATCGGTTCTATTAGGCGAATTGGCAATACTTCGTCTGGCAACATCTTGGAAAGTGACAGGCGAATACATCCGTCTCTCTTCTGTTGGAGACGTTATAATCGGCTGTTTCAAAGTTGGCGAAATCACATTTCCCGTACTAATTAATGATGTTGCCGATGTTATGTTAAAATCTTTATGGTTCAGCTGCTGAGCTGAATGTTCTGCTATGCTGTCTCTTACGTCAGCTGCCCTTTCCCACTCTAACTCTTGTCCTGGTTGTATTTGAGAGATCACTTTTGTAAGAGATGGGCGGGACTCTCTTCCTTCCAGCCAGTAAGTCTTCATTGCACCTAATTAATGTTCAAACACTGATCAGATGAATAAGATTTGAAGGTTTGGTACATATTTTATTTTAGATATGAAGTATGTTTTAATCTCTCTCATTAGATATTTCCCATAAGTTTTTATCTATTTCATGATAAAAATTAAATATAATAATAGTTAATACATATATAAAACAAAATTCATTATTAATTCGATAGATACTATGTATTGAAAAATTTATGTACAAATAAAAAAAAATGAGAAAGCTTTTGTGATTAAGTGCGGAAAAAAATTAAAAAAAGAACGTGTAATAAAAAAGAAATCTAACAGAAACACCTGCTGTACTAAAAAGAAACAGAAAAGCATGCCAACTTACAGCACGTACCTTTTCCTTTGACTTGTATCTCCCCTCTTTCAGTGACCATATACGATGGCGATAACAACTCTTGAGTTGTTTGCGATATATGAATCCTCATCGCTTCTGAGGTAGACTCCATTCGAGAGGCAGTGTTCACAGAATCACCAAAGAGACAATATCTCGGCATCTTTAAGCCTACTATTCCAGCCACTACAGCGCCAGAATGGACACCTACTCTGATTGAGAGATGAGATCCTGGAAAATGTTCGTGGTCAAGTGAGATTCTCAATCGTTATTATTTCTTCTGGGTGCAATTAATACTTGTATTGCGAGGATACAGTTGTGTCTTAGACCTAAAATTGGTGGTATATCAGGCGTAAACGGAGATTGCTTTTCTTGCCTTCAAAATATCAAAGACGGAGAAGTGTGTTCGCATCCGAACAATACATAATTTTACTAATAATAATGTTTATTATAATAATATATTAATACTCGTAATAATATCCTAGAATTAAACAAACATTTCATAAATAATTATAAAACAAAAACGTGTATTACAACAAAACCGATTATAGCAAAGTAAACGAAGAATTAAGCCATTTATTTTTATTTAATACCATGTTAAATACATTAATAATGCTTCTATCAATTTACACATATGCATTACAATTGTTACATGGACGGGGACCCTTAGACAATACCACAGGGTTTCTAGTTATTTCATAGCAAATTTAATGATATAAATTGTATTCACAATATTAAGTTACACATTTTATCGAAATAATTTTTTAACAAGTAATTTTTATAAGAAAATTATTTAACACATTTTAAAAAATTCATAGAATAGTTCTTCACGTTCTTACCCGTGCTAGGGTCCTTTAAATCCGTGATAGCATCGACCATATCGAGTGCCATATCGCAAACCTTCTCAGCGTGATTGTCTTCCTTCTCTGGAGCCCCAGAAACAACCATATATGCATCTCCTATTGTTTCCACCTATACAAAGCATAACGTTTTTTTAAACGTAATTTAAAAACATGTAATCCTCATTTCAGTGCAGTGTTGGCCTAGTGGCTTCAGCTTGCGACTCTGATCCCTGAGGTCGTAGGTCCGATCCCCGGCTGTGCAAACAAATGAACAAATAACTACTAATAATAAATCAGTACATTCCCAGTGGACTAGATCCTTGTGCCCACAGCACTGACTTTCAGAGGTCATTTAATTACAAATATTATCAAATGCTAGAAACGAGCGCTCCATAGACAAATCTATATCTATCTATATAAATAAAAATGAATCCCTATTTCCCTTGGTCACGGCATCACACGTGAATAGCTGGACCGATTTCGCGATTTTTTTGTTGTTGTGTTTGTTATTGTCAGAAGGTTCTTATGAAAGAAAACATTAAGGAAATTGCGCGGAATATTAGACAATTTAAGCATACCATATTAAGTAATCCTGACTTTTGTTACGATAACAAATTTAGTTTTTCAGAGCATAGCGCTTTTACAATTCAAACTTTGTTGATGTAACCTTATGGCGTTTGACATAACATTGACAGAATGCGTGCTGCATATATCGTCAAAGAGGATGTAAGAAAAAATTAATATCGTTTAAAACAAATGCTTCGATCGGAGTTATTATCTTGATAAAATTTATATAATCTGCAACTAAAGGTCGGATCGCTGATCATTATGTTGCGGAGTATAACCCAGCCATGTCTTTGTAATAGCATCCGCCTTGCGGTGAAGAAATTAATAAAAAACGTAATTGAATCCAAAATTTTGAAAGGGAAGTATAAAGGCGAACAAGTTTTTATTCCTAGGATACCTTTGATTCAGGACGTGCCATTCGACTTTAAACGGTTACAATTTCCAGTGCGGCTAGCATTTGCAATATCGATAAATTAATCTCAAGGGCAGTCGCTAATTGTCTGTGACATTAATCTTGAAAATCCATGTATTTTACATGGCCAGTTATACATATGTAGCCTATTCTCGTGTCGATATACCAACAAAACTATTTATATACGCGCCAAAAAAACAAACAAAGAATGTTGCATATCATAAAGTATTAGAATAAAAAACACTTTGTTTATGAAATATTTTTTTAGTTAAGACAGAACAACGTCTGTCGGGTCCGCTAGTACATAATAAAACTATATAGGTCGTATTCTATTTTGTTTTTAATTATGTTTTATTTAAGAGTTAAACCTTGTAAACTCTGTTCCTCTCAGTCAGTGTATCGAATATGGAGTACATAGCATTCAGCATGGAGACCACCTCCATTGGAGTGATGCGAGAGCATATCGCTGTGAACGTCACCACGTCAGAGAAGAGAATTGACACGCTATCGAACATCTGGAAAATAAATTGTTATTAGAGTACACGAAGATAATATATAGCTTTTTATTTTAAAGATAATGATTAATTTGTACAGGATACTAACACTAGTGACATGGAAGAGATCACTTATAAGCAATAAGCGTTGCACCTAGCATTTAGTTTTATTACCACACTTTTGGTTAGTTTTATTGAACAAGGGGGGAATATTCAATAATTACCTCGCAAGTATCGATGGGATTCTCTCCATTCCTTAACCTATCAGCCACTTGTTTCGGTATCATCTGGTAGAGTAGCTCGTCTGTTCTTTTCATCTCTTCATCCAGTTTTCGCATAGATTCTTCTAGTTTCTTACTCTTCTGCTGCTCCTGGTCAAGCGCCAATTTGAGTTCCACAGACTGCTGGGTACCGGCTAACATTAGGTCTCTGAAATGTAGGTCAGTTATCTATGTTATGCTTATTAGTCAACTTATACTTTGTTCGATTTCTCTATCAACGTAATTTCTTTTACGGGTAGGGAAACATTGAAAGAAATCAGCTTGTACCATGTCATAGACAAAATATTGACGTCATGCCTTACGAAAATCCCTTATAGATGCTGAGTCCTTTTAAAAGAAGAATAGTCGACAGAACAGGCGCAAAGATGATGATGGAAACGACCTCATTAGAGGCAGGAACTTTATACACAATCAACGATATGTATTTTATTTGGTTTCTATGTTTGAACCTCGTTGTCCACCTTCTTGTAAAAGGAGACCTCGGCCTTATAAACTTAACTGTCAAGTATTCAGCGGAAACAGAAGAATATCTTATTCATATAAGTTTAAAAAAGCAACAAATTTCAAACATTATTCGTAAATTTATATTATTTTAACAATATAGAATTAAGTAAAGTTAAGCATAAGGATGTACCTGCTAAAATCATGCATAGACAAATCATTGATATAGAGTCCAGTGGACACGAGGGCAGACAGATCTGGCATTACTGGAGTTCCTAAATACATCATCATTCTCCAATTGTCCATATAAATCATTTGACCTGAAATTTTATATAAATTGTATAATACATATTACTACGTCTTTATTATGTTTCTGATACTTTTGTAGAATGAGGATTACTACGAAGCACGATTGTGAATTAATGTAATAAAATTTAACATTTTTACAATACATAACTAACAACGGGCGATGATTTGGTGATTGGCGATTTCATAGTATTATAGAATATTCAAACTTCGATCAGACAGTATCTATGGCCGATGCAACAATAAAACAAATTGACACAGGAATAGCAAAAGAGTCTTAGAGAAGTCATGCAAAATAAGAGAACGAGCGTAGTAATTAAAAGCAAGCTTTTCAATACTTGTGTACTACCTGGACTAACACATGGATCTCTAAGCGCAGCAAACAATGCTACAAGTGTGTCAAAGATCGATGCAGCGATGTATGATAGAATAGATAAAATAAAGAATACATCATTAAGAAGAAAAACTTAAGTAGCAGTTTTCAGAATAAAAATAAATAAACTTACGTGGAAATGGGCGGGGTACATGGCAAAAGAAAAGTTGAGCAAGTGCAGCAATTAAATTGGTGCCCAATGTATAAACACAAAACAGGAAGACAATTTAGAAGGCAGATAAACCAGATTAAGGAAACAACATGGTAAAGAGTGGCACAGTGCAGACAGGAATGGCAGGATTTGGAAAAGGCCTTTGTCAAAGAAGGACACATAGATATTTTAAAAGAAAAATAACATCAAAGAAATATACAGTTGTTTAAGTGTAAAAGTATCTGAAATAAAAGGCTTTATTTCTTTATTATTAACCATATTTACCTGATTTTATAAACTGATATTAAACGTAATAATTAGTAAAAAGTCAATGCGATAAAACTTAAAAATAGCGTTTGAATAGTGGCACGAATCAGCAAAGGTTGGTGTTAAAATCTTCGTATTATTAATAAGATATTTAATCATATTGAAATATTATTAAAAAATCTAATTAATGTCTTTATTTATAAAAATAACTTATAGTATCGTCCCATTATAACACTTTAGTGGCATAACATGGCTGATGTATGGACCTGAATTCGATACAAGAACAAACATTGGTTTCGGTATACAAATGGCTGATTACCTGTTAACAAAACGTCATTTGTTTACGTCAACATCTTTAACGGGATATAGGTTTACCTATCTTACCTAATGAAATGTTTGAATGCCGCAAGTTGAGGTACAAAAAACAACATATCAAGACGACGTTATGTAAATCTCGTCGTAGTGTTTCTTTGTGTATGAATAAAGTATTACTACTATGTGCAATAGTGCATTTCACTTGTCGAAAATGGCTATATAGTATTGATAGCCAATTCGCATGACAAAGGTACCTTTGAGATGTAAATTGATAATATCGGGTAAAGGCCTTCCATCGTATGCAAATCGTTTCTTACGAACCATACCCCGCACTGAAAATTGCCGCAGATATATTGTTTTTAGCCGTAAATTGATAAACATGTACCTATTTTGATTTATGTTAAAAAATAAACGTATTGAAATATTTATAAAGGATGAAATATTGATATAAAATGCGTATTTTCGAAAGAAATAAGCAAACTGAATGGTTTTTTAGACCACCTAAAATCCCACACACTTACACACCCCCACACATTACTTTCACCTCAACAAGCAGTTCAATAGTAATGTGTGGGTCTTAAAACTTTTATACATTCTATAATCTTTAAACGTTTTGCCAAAAATCACATTATTAATTGTGATTTAGCAAGCTTAGGACTTGTTTTCTAAGTAATTAGTGTTCCAACCGGCATTTGAGTATTGTAAATTCTGATATTGATGATAGTCTAAACAAAAATATGATGACAAGGGAATTGGAGCAGGTGTATTTTTGCTTACCGTGCATTCTTTGTATTGGCAATATAATCTGCGCAGACGTTGCGTAAGGTTAAGGTAAGGTAATTGTTAGTTCAGGAACCAAGTTTAAATTTAAGGTTTAAAAAGTGTTTCAATAATTTTTGACAGTTGTACATTGAATAAATCGTCGGCAGTATTTATTATTTAATTTATAATATAACTATGAACTACGTAATTAAACCAGTTTAAATCCGATAAATTTAATTATACCTTTTAATCGCAGGTTCTCTTCAGTAGTGCAGTCGGATTCATCAGAGAGCCGAAGCAGATTGTTCCGTCTGTCTGGTGCCTTCTCATGCATCACTGCTTCTACTGTCACCAGCTCGAATATATTGTTGGTACGATTCAATATCTAAAATTATGATGAATGTTAAAAAAAATTAATTATATCACTTAATAAAAATTCCGAAAAATTATAAAACTATATTTGTAAAATACAATTGACTTAAATAGAGTATGACTGGGGAATGTTGTTCAAATTAAAAAATATAATGCAGTTACCGTTTGAAATTTGAAAGCAATAAGTGGTCGGACCAAATCGAACCAGTTGGTGATTTTCTTCCCCACCAGATCTGGTAGAATCACCATCAGGGAGTTACCAATACTACGTACCACCATATCCGATCTAAAACCATTCAAGTTAATCGTCAAGTCTCTCTTCTCTATAGTAAACTAGAAGATTGCAATATTGCTAAATTTTGTAAGGCGTTTTTTATTTCAACCCATAAAGTAAGAAATATGAATGCCTAATACATTATTGGTGCAATATCTGAGAGATTCAGAGATCTGAATCAAAAAGTATTTTTCGATCTCTTTCGCAGCCATAACAAACAAATAACACATATATTTTATCTCTCTATAAAGTACACACCTAATATAAAGTGAATGTATAATTAGTAAACTACCTACAATTTTTGTTATCAACGAGAATTTTTCGTAATAAGGCTTGTTTTAGTCTGAGTACATACCCAAATACAATACAAAAAGGAAATATCTCAAACAGCACAGAAGCGCTGATTGGTAAATGCTTCTCTTCTCTTGTCATTGCGAGCGAGGCCAAAGTGAATGCACGATTGTCAAATGTCAATTGAAAGGTCACATGGACAGTATCAAATAGTAACTCTTCTCTAAGTAACTCTATTCGCATCTCTTTATGGTAGAAGTGGCGAGCCACCTGAAACAATGCACATTAATTTTTAAATAATTTAAAAAAATTGAATTGCTGGGATATTTGTCCTTACCGAACTATGGAGATATACGTTACTAAAAACTAATTTATGGAATTGGATTGAACCTCACTTAAATCTATTAATACACAGTAGTGTGTTTTCATCAGGTAACGTGTATGTGTGGCTAGCTATCATTATATTGGTTTATAACAGGCAAAGCATTATATCTTATATTCGCTATTATTTCATCGTACATGCGCCCGAGCTATTGTCAAAGATCTAATTACTGTTCTAAAAACCATATATATACCATAGACTTCAAATTTTATTATTAAAGTAAATATTAGAATGTTTTATTTTATTTCATGGCAAGTTTTAGAAATTTGCATGCTGTCAAAGCTCACAATATTTATTATACAATATTAGTTATTTTTTGTATAATAATTGCAATTTATAATAAAGTAGCTAAAGTATATATAATAATTTTATTTTCAATGATAAGATTGTATATTTTATAATTTATGGTATTATAAAGCCGTGTTTCACATTGTAATAGATATTACCATGTCCAATGTTAAAAGGAAATACCACAAACTCGACTCAGTATCTGTAAAGGTACACGGTTATTTTCAAAGTACGTTAGTAAGAAAACATTACAGATTTTCTCCTTACATTTGCTTATCGGAAAGTATTATAAAATCCATTATCACTATCACAAAAGGCAAGGACCTCGTTAAATGTTAGTACCTCTATTGTCGATGTGGACTTACAAAAGGCTTTTAGAATCTAGACTTAGTGATCCTCTTGGGACTATTAGCACAAGACTCAAGTATAACCAGCCTTTAAGAGTACTTAAAGAGTTTATAGACTCAATTATTAATAATGTTAGTTTTTTAAACTTAATTTTATATTGTATTAGAATTAAAATAATAATTCACTAAAGTAAAATGTGCATAATTGACACAATTTTACAATAATTCATGTTATATATTGTATTATATCACTGTACTGTGTCTTATTATATAATTAATTGTATGATTGTGATCATTAATTGGGTAGCGTAGCAGTTTCAAATTACCGTTTCTGTTAAAAGCGCCATCTATGTTACGTACATATTATTAACTGCACAAAATAAACTCATGGCGCTGGTTATTATGTATCTCCATTTGACATAGTGATATAAAATTACGACTCTAATACTGTCAGGGGGCGTAGCTCAGATGGTAGAGCGCTCGCTTAGCATGCGAGAGGTACCGGGATCGATACCCGGCGCCTCCAAGCCTTTTTTATATTTATAATTATTTTTTAAGAAACTTACCTCTCTTATTTGTCCCATAGCATAATAAACAAATCCTCTTCTCTTTGACCGATAGTGCAATGTGAGGCCTTGTCTTGTTTCATTTTCACATATGAAACTTGGGGCCCGCATTCTTGGGTAACTAAACTTTAAATATTCATGTAAATTGTCTAGGCCGTTCAGAAAATCTCTCATGTGTCGTCCTAAAACGGATAGAACGCGATCGTAGCCATACTGTGAGACGAATCCAACGAAATATACACCCATTTGATCCATAAATTCCTTTTCCGTTATACCAAGAACCTGTAAATACAAATTACCCATTTCTTAACATGATATTGTAGGTATAACTAATAATTGCTAATTAAGGTTATATAATAATTAGGGTATCAAAGAAGGAATAAACAAAGAATTCCTTGTTTGGAATAATATTATGTTGATATATATATATATATATAGTATATATATATATATATACTATGATAGTAATATTCTTCTTTATATATAAAACAAAGTCGGGATTCTTTATATTTATTACTTTTTGTTTTTGTCTCCGTCCCGCCTACCATTAATTTACGAATAAATAATATATATGTAATAAATAAAACGTAAATTCTATCCAATAGAGTCAAACATATTATAATATTTATCCCATCGATACGGTAAAATTTCCCCTCAAATTAAAATAAAACGTATTTAAATAAAGGTTTGGAATCGAAAGGATAGATCCACATCCATAATGGCGTATGGATTTTAAAAATGTAAAATAATTTCAACGAAGGATTGACATCTAGTCAAATATTTATGCATGTGTTGATTTTTTTATGTAGATTGAGGTAAGTATTTCAAGCTACTTAAATATACAAGATCTGCATTGGTTCTGTTCAATAAATTAGGTTACTTAATATTTATTTTGAATTATAATTAAGTTAAGCTAATGAAACAAATTATTTTTGCTTAAGTTAAGCTGTGACACGATAGTTATTGTCTATTAGGTGGACGAAGTTTGCCGGGATTGCTAGTATCATTTATATTATAATTAAATTTTTATTTTATACAAGAACATTATCCATAATTTCATCTGCTTTCGTGTCGGGGATGTAACTCAGTGGTAGAGTGTCTGCTTCGCATGCTGAAAGTCCTGGGTTCAAATCCCAGCATCTCCAACAATTACTATCATTTTTTATTTTTAAAATGTGATTAAATTTAGGAATCATTTTTTTATGTTACAGGAGGTAAACCGGCAGTAGGCTCACCTGATGTTATGTGATACCGCCGCTGGCCTTTTAAGAATTGGTACGCTCTTTTCTTGAAGGACCCTAAGTTACATTGGTTCGGAAATACTTGAGTGGGTAGCTGGTTCCACAAAGTGGTGGTGCACGGCAGAAATTGCCTTCGGAAACGCTCAGTTGTGGAACGAAATTATTAAAATATTTATTGAGAATGAACAAATTTTTGGTGAAGTTTAATTTCGTTTAAGAAGCAGTATTTGAATATTACAAAATAATTAATCTTTATTTCTTAGTTAATCCAAAAAGTGATAAAGAACAGTTATATTCATTAGGAAAATTAATACAATTATGATATTTGTCGGATATAAAATATCTTCCCAAAACAGAAAAATAAAAAAAATGTATATGGCCCATGAGGGGATCGAACCCGCGACCTTCGCGTTATTAGCACGACGCTCTAACCAACTGAGCTAATGGGCCGATATTATATCTTTTGAAAAATCTAATCATGTTGTTAATTATCATTCTTTATAACAATTTTAAATTTTTATTAGTAAAATTTGAAATTAACATTAACAAGCGCGATATTCATATTTCATAGAAAAAGGGTCATTTACCTAATTTGTCCCAAAGTAAAGAAAAAGTTCACTCGCTAACACATCAAAGAGTTTATTTCAATCGATAAATATTATAAATGTATCGTCACCTCGCCTGATCGCTTGCCCATTAGAAATATTTTTAGCTCAATATTTTAGCATAACGCAATCAATGACGAATGCATACTTCGGTAAATCTATGTATTCATTTATCAACGGAAATATTCCTATTAGTTAATCTGGTTTATTATTTAAGAGGCAATAATTTATTTTGTTAAACTTTTATATGTTTTTATAATGCTAAAGTTAGAAAAGTATAAGTTTATACCTATTAATTAGTATAATTAAACTATTAATTATATTTTGACATTTTCATGCGAAATTGCGATCCATTCTGATAGTGCTGTTTTTTTGTAATTTATAAGTCCAGTGCACCACATTCTTTATAATTAAAGTATTTTTTAAATGATATTATTTGCATAACTATACGTTTCGAGTGTCGTCGATTTGATCGATTCTAATCAATTTTCTACGTGGTCAGCGATATTTAATAAATAAAGTTTACATCAGTTAAGTTTTATTTAAATGTGTGACAGCATCAGGTTTCGTGTTGGACAAGTATTCATTGGAAATTCTATATATATACATCCCCATCAGTTTGCGCAATTGTATGGCTTTTGTAATACATCAATCATAAAACAATATTAAGGTAACCAAACAAACGCGTAACTCCATCGCACCACAAATTCAAACTTATTGGGTCATTAAACTAACAGTTTCGCCTGATCGGCCGGTCAACATTAATTAATATGAATTAGAAACACAATAATCGATACCTAGTCAAACGGAACGAAAGCAATGTAACATAAATTAAAGCTTATGATAATAAAGGATGTATGTAATCTTTATATACCATCAAAAACATTACTGGTAAAAATAACTCTCGCAACGCAGTTCTTCTATCGTTAAAGTTTTTAGATCCATGTCCAATATTGAATACCAAGTCGGGAATTTTATCATTTCCTACTTAAGGGACCTTTTGTCTTAAGTTATAACGTAATTAGCTAACCTAACAACGTCTTATAGAGACCATATCAATACTACAAGTCTTATATGTTTTAATTATAAATACTACAATGAAATTTGAATGGCGCAAAATTTGTTGTTGTTGGTGTTGGATAACGACACCTTTCATGGTCCTTACCTCTTGTGCAGTCTTAGCCAATCGTGCAATCAGATTCTCAGGGTACACCTGATGAACGGAGAAGGAGGGTTGCTCAACACCTGCCTGCCGCCTGATGTCCTCCCATTTTTCTTCGCCATACGTCTGACGGATGTACTCGGCCATATTTTCTAGTAATAGCCCGTACATCTTGATCCTTGGAATAATATAAAGTAAATAATTATAAAGTATTTTGATAATAGGAGTAAAATTATGTAAAATAATTATAAGTTTATAATAATGCATAGCTTCAATCCGGTAAAAAAATGTGTAAAAGCTATGTTAACAAAAGATAATACTAGGAGTAAACAGCTAAAAAATTTGGTCGATGTGGCTACGATACACAAAAAAGCTATATTTCCGTACACACAGAACTAATAAACTATGTCAGCAAAACAGTTTTTTATTACACCACATAATGTATTTCACTCACATACTGTCATATGTGAGAAAAATATAACAAATTCTCTAGAGATACGATAGAAGCGTCTATTTGAAATTCTATTAAATTTCTCCATTACTAGCTCTAAATATATTTCTCAACAATTACTAACCGCTAAATGCCTTGTGGCTAAAGCTGGGGATTATGGATTAAACAAAACTTAATAAACAAGCAAAATATCTACTTTGCTATATTAATAACGTAACTTTGAGTTTTAATAAATTAATTTGAAAATAAATTAATTTATTAAATTGAATTGAGTAATTTTATTGACGTGTAATACTGCTTGACCATTTGCAGACAACATAATGATATATTTAATAAAAAAAACTATCTATTTAGACATATTATCTTCCTAAGCATTTGTATTTTGTAACAATTACACTATAATAAAATATGGTATGGTGAAGTCGGGTTAGGTAGGCCATCTCGAACATACCTGGACCAAATCCAGGAGGATTATACCTATTAGAGAAGGGATGACACTAAAGTAATAACTATGATGTCAAAATAAAAGTAAAATAAGTATGATGTCATTGAAGTGGTTAAAACAGAGATCAGTGGCCTTTACCTGCCCGTTCTGGAAAAGGCCGTGAATATTATAGAAGTAAATGAAAAAACATTTTCGAATGTTATTTCAATTCAAATACTACTAAAGCTTAACTAAATTTTGAAACCATTGTTCTATTTTATGGCTTCTTATGTTACAAATTGCTTCATAATAAAAAAGTTTAATAAATAGGCTTCATGGGATTTTCTCAGTATTAAAGTTTGTAGGGCACGCCCGCCCACATTCAATTAAGTTAGACCGAAAATCCTTTTATATCGTAAAAATGGATACCTCAACACATTTTCTTGTTGAACACTGAATTTTCTTTTGTTTTCCACGTTTTTATGGCCTCTAATAAAAAAAAGTTCAGGCATCATTTGTATGGCTAAATAGTGAGTGTATTAATTAATGGTCCAAATATTGAAAAAATATCTTAAACTCTTAGGAATGTCGTAGGAATCCAATCTGTCTCAAACCATATTAGAGAATTGTTACATTACCAAGCGAACGTATTTTTCGTGGACTATTTATTGCTCATTAAAGACTGTGTTGCCATAAGTTTAAAAACAATTATAAATCAATGAATACAATAATAACCTATCTAAGTAGGATCCTTATCTTTGACCGCAAATGAATTAGTCTGTCTATATTCGACAAATCGAGAATTCAGATATTTATATTCTGAAACCGAAATCCGTAATACATGGCTCTAATTTATGAATTATGGATGACGTTATCGAAATGGACTTTTTACAAAAATCACTGAAGTGAAAATTGGTAATAGCCATTTGACACTGTATATATTTCCATTTAGTAAAAGATTTGCTTAATATAATTTTGATATTAAATATCAATTAACGAACTATGAAAATAATACGAATAATTCTTAGTCAATTTTCAAAATATTTCTGTACAAAAAGTGCACATCTTTGATTTATAAGAGGGTTCGTTACGGATGTACGTAAATCACTCCCAAGCTATCCCATGGGATCAGTTACTACTATTTTTATGACGCGATTGACTAGTAAGTGTAGTATATTGGACAAAATTACTTCGGTGTTAGAGAAAACTTGAATACAACATAAATTCATACAAAATAGAAGAAAAAACAATATAATATAAGTAGGTACTGTACTACTACTGATCCTATTAAATAGAAAGCACGTGTCTTATAATAAAGTGCAATTATTTGATGTCGTCCTTTTTCCTTCAATTTCATTGTCAATCAATGCTGAATATGCTTCTTTTAACTTTCTGTTCTCGTATACTGTAAAAACCCTGTAAAGAATGATTTCTTGCTTTAATTTTCTCTTCTAGTCTCGTTATTATGGTTTATATATTTTAAGTTAACTAGAAAATGTGGCGAATTACAATCCGGTAAAAGTTTATTCTTTATAAAAACAATATAGTAGTGCTGATGAAGAGGTTAAAGACAAATGGAAAGATTGTATGACCGCTATAATCAATATATCGTTTTAGAGGAAATTTATATCAAATAAACAAATCAAATGCTCTCACAAAAAATCTGTTATTTTTTATGGTAGACTGTGAGCTTTTCTGCCCAACTAATAGTTCATTTAATCACGGCAATAACATTAGGAATCTATTTAAAAATAAAATAATTGTAACACGAGACACGTCTTAGCAATGCGATTGACGCAAACCATTCAACTAGATTTAACGAAGTTATGGATATAATGTCCTCATACAATTCTTGTTATCGTCACATTATTACGATTATAACTTCCTTAATTTATATAATTTTCAATAATTTAATTGTTTTAACACCCTGGTACTTAAAGCGGCACACTAAACTTAAACTTTCTGATCGAATGGTCCATCCATATTTTGCAAGTATTATATATTAGAAATCATTATATACAGGAGTTATAGTAGGGCATAGACAGCGTACTTTCGCGCGTTTTCTTTGTGATCAACACATTCAGGACACCATTACAGATATGTCGAACACAACAATGATGGTATTAAAATTAGTTCTTGTTTCCGCAAACATACCATACATATATTGCCGTGATTTCTACGGAAATAACTTATAGTGCCTCCTTGTTCATCGGGATTACCGTAACCCTACACTGGTCATAGGGCAAATGCGTTTATTTCAGGAATATAAATATTCCTGTCTGCATCATTTCCTTAAAAGTGCCGACAAAGACGGTAATTTCATGTGACGATGACTCACCGATGTCCAGATTGAACATTCTGATTAACGAGCGCTGAGTCTGGATATCCATAGTTGCTGCACTCGCACTTATAATGGTTTTTCGTTTAGTTTTTATAATTTAACTGTTTATTGTTTAATTTATTTTTATTATCTCTTCGTGTATGTTATGTTGGCCTATAAGTGTTTGTCATATTAAAAAATATAATTTTATTTATCTTGTACCAATGTATTAGTGTGTAGATCGTTGGCAAGCTTTTATATATAAATAAAAAAGGGCTTATCTCAGACGATATAATATAGATTTGTGTCTTGTTTGTTATTATTATTATATTCTTGTAGATTATTCATTGTTGGTTCTATGTATTCTTTTGTTGTCTTTAAGTTTTTTGCGTACTGCAAACGGTGCGTTTCAATAATGTACCTATAAATGTTTCTTTGTATTTTTTTAGCAGTAATAAAGATTCTGTATTTTTTCTAGCGACTCTTTTCTCATAATTGAAACCAAAAGCACCTGGCTTTGTTACTAACTGGGGTAAAAGACGGTTGTCATAATCAAAGTCAAAATAACTTTATTCATATAGGTAAAAAAGTATTATGACTAAGTTTTGAGTCATACAAATTGTTTGAACTGGAGCAAATCAATCCCAAGGATTAGGGTTTTTTAAATATTCGTCAAATTTATCATCACCTAACATATAAAGACAAACTATTTAACTTATATTTTACAATTACTATGATTCTATGGAATTAATAACTTTACCTTAAGATGACTTATATTACATACTTAATCTACATTCCTCCATCCTTCATTTATTTCTGCTATACTAACTTATTTTTCAACTATTTAAACATATCTTAATATATAGGCTTTTATATAATATGAATTGGTGAAGGCTATGGAGTTAAACATTACGTATTCGCCGAACGTAAAGCTCATTAAGCCGATAGGCGTTTTAAACCTCATTGGAATTTACGAATACTAATTTTATAGAAACGAAAGATTCATTACAATGCTTTTTTAAACACGGCTTGTAGTGTGTCGATTTTTCTCATTCAGAAAACAATAATTTGTTTATTGCTTTACAGCCAAATTTTTGAACCATGATATACACCAGTACGCCTAAAATGAGGCGTAAGGTAATGCGGCAATGTACTTGAAAATACAGAATCTATTGTATAAGACGTGTAGTCGGCTTTATGAGTAGTTGGCAATATCATAAGATTTTATTTATTTTAACAAACACATTTGTATTAATTAAACTACAATCCTAACCGTAGTTGTACATAATAATAGTGACTATAAATAAATAAGTAAGAACAATTACATTTAAAAATTGAGTACATGTAGATTACCTTTAATGCTGGCAGCGTTTCCTTGATGTATTGGGATACTTATTCGTTCAGCGAGGAAAGCCCCAGCTCTGGATACCGATACAATATGTAGGGTTTGAAGTAATAGTAGGGGGTAAGTATATAAACCAAAAGGGGAATGACAGTGCGTTTCATTTGAATGTCATTGGTCAAGAACATATCATATCACATACGCGGCGAAATGATAAGTCATCATCACCGTCTTTTGTTTTACAGTCTCATGTCGCAGGTCCTTAACAAAAGCATATTATTTGAGGCACAGGTCACTCGCCTAATATACGCCATTGATTTTAGAAACTAATTTTAGCATCAGACCAATTGACATTCAATGTTCATAAACTGTCGTAGTATTGTATGATAATGCACATTGCATACAAAATAAGAGTATCTCTAATATTTGATATTGAAATAAAGAAAGTTATAGAAGTATCGATGAGATATGGACATACGTACTTTTAAAAGTATTTAAAGAATTATTGAATACCTTAATTTTTCAGTGATAGAAAATAGAGCCTATCAGAACTTCATTGCTTAAAAGGCGAAGTTTTGACGTTCTAATCAATCTTTTTGATTTCAGCCATTTTTCAGATGTGATTTTTAGAAAAAGTTATTTTTGATATTTTATTTGACACTCAACAAACCTATCCTATAGGATTATTCGATTTAAAATGTCTTCTCATTGTTTATTCTAAAATTGTACTGTAGTAATGCGATTTTAAAGACTGCAAAATAGAAACGAAGTTCGATATAGCGCTAAGCTCAAGGTATCTTTTATTTGTTTTATTGGATTTGTGCCTTGGTTTTTAACTATGCGCTCTCCATTAACACTAAGTTACCAAAAACGAAATACCAAGAATTAAAATGCCTAATACAGGTCTTAAATATACTTTATTTTAAACAAAATAACAATTTTAAAAAATATTGCAACTTTTCACATTTATATCTCATAAAAAATAATACAAAATATATTTACAAAACTATTATTTCCTCCAGTATAGGAAATGACAAAAAGCAGACATTTTGTCTGTTCACTCAACGGAAAATTAAAAATTACTAGTAAAACTGCGTCTAGCAACCGCTTATACCCCTGTATCAGCATTTATCACCTTGTCACAACCTACCAAGGCAAGCAGTACCTAAAATTTGTAATTGCAGTCGGTTCCAATCCTGACAGTCACAAAAAAAGCTATTTAGTTTTAGAAAGTTATAAAAATATTACGTATAAACCTTATTAAAAAAAAATTTAAGCATTTCCATATATTTTCATCATTGGAAGCCACCACCGAGTGAGATTCTCACTTAAAATAACATTACACTCTTGTTATACGTTCATAGATTTGTAATAAATAGATGCAAAATTTTCTGTAGCAAAACTGTGTTAATACATACGGTAGGCACTGTTTATCCATGATAAATAAGCTGTGGACCTAATAATAATATATCAACAAACTTTAATAATCGCTGTCTGCGGTTACAGCGACGCCACGAAGGTTTTTAAATTAGTCTGTGGCCATATGAATGTTAGGTTGTAAACAGCCCTCGTAAACATAAGTCATTCCATATCTATGTTTTCAAATCACGTTCAAACGTTAAATTGCTAATCCGCATTTCGCCAGAGTCATTCATGAGTCCATTGTATTTAAGACACCTCCAAAATATCGTATGTTGTTCAAACAAAATTATCACGCGCTCACCCTTTTTGAGACAATAGGGAAAGTGTTGCGAATAATAAACAGATATCAAGGTTGTTTCTAAATATAACACGTGATAACAATATCTAAATATTGAAATAGGATCATACATTGTAATACGAATAAGTAATACCTTAAAACGGAATATGTGGGTGTTAAAGATTCGGTTTAAAAAAGTGATTGGTTGATTCAGAAATACACTCATATAGACACAAATATACAAGTAAAAGGTTGAAAAGAATGGAACGCATATTGCCTGAGGCTGTACATTTTGCTCACTCAGGCTTTCTTAATTCTATAAGCGTGGCGATTTCCAAAATCGTCGGACTTAAGCCTCGAAAGTACAGCCGGACGTAGGCACTCTCTTCGACTGTTAGATGCATTAGTTACATAGCAATTAACATTTCATTATTTCGCTTATATTCTATTAGTCTGGCCTGTAGTGTAACATAAAAACTTCGTTGGACTGTACATATTTCAAATTTCATTCACATATTTTTTCGTTCTCTTTATCAAATTACAATATGGAATGGGGTGTAAAAAAATAGGATTGTGATCGCCTTGCACAAAGCGAGCCGTCGGTTATATTCCAGACACTTCCAAAGCTTGGTATCAACCGTATGTTCGTGTATCGTACTATCAACAAATACAACAACAGTTCGTCAGTCGAAGACCAGAAAAGATCGTGGTGGCCGCGTGCTGTTAGAACTACAAAGGCTGTTAAAGCCAGAATTCGTCAAAACCCTGCTGAAGCTGAAGCTGCTATAGTGGTCGGAAAGGAACAAAGTTCATCATCCTGTGTCAGTGATGGTTTCGTGGGGCGTGTCTTATCAAGGAGTCATAAAATTATTTTTTTGTGAAAAAGGAATGAAAACTTCATCCTAAGTGTAGATTGCAAGATGCAGTCTTGGATCATGTTGTGAAACCTCAAAAAAGCCCACTTTTTAAAAATACACCGTGGACTTTCAAGCAGGATTTTACACCTGGTCACAAGGCATGAACTCCCTAAGCCTGGCTTGTAACCAACCACACTTTATAAGAGCTGAAGATCTCAACCCTTTTGACTTCAAATTATGTTCAGTTTTAGAGGACATGGCCTGCTCTAAACAACACGACGACATTGAGTCACTTAATCATTGGAGCAAGCAGTGGCGAAATTTCCCTTGGAAACAGTGCGTCAATCCATAGATTCGTGGCTAAGATTAAAGGCCTGTATAAAAGCCGAAGGTGACCATTTAAAATAGTGTTACGAGCTAGGGGATCGGATAGAAAATGCCGTAGATTTATTCAAGGGTTTATTTCTTGGTAAATCAATGAGGAATTTATGGGCACGAATTAATTGCAGAGATGCACTAATAACACACAAAAACACAGTCACTAATTACTTCACTTATGCACACTTCACACAGTACTTTATCACTTGTATTCACTTTATCGCTTCGGTGTTTCACTCTTGTTATCGCATTCAAAACTAAAGGTGACTAGTCGCGTTTCGGCTCGCTTATATATCCCTGGGAATAATTCTAAACAATATTCGAGAACTTTCTAGGCGGGCTTGCTACTGAGTAGCGATTGCACAATTCTAGAACGTCCGCACTCTTTGTCTCTTTCGCACGTTGCTCCGTCCTTGTCGTACGGCGTTCTAGAGTGCTCAGTCTAGTTTCGAGGAAGTTCTGATCTCTCTCTCTCTCTCGTATCATTTCGTCCTTGTCTCACACCTAGAAAGTTTGGTCTAGAATATTCCTTCATCAAAGGGGTATACCTAGGCCTGAAAACGCCTGAAAACGGGTCCCCTGAAAACTGCACCACTCTACTACACATGTTCTGAAACCGACTGAAAAAAGGTTTCAGCTTCCTGAAAACTAGTGTAACATTATGGAAATTACAATTTTCTAATATGTGATTAACCCTCTCCTGAAACGGTCAGAAATCATATTACAGCCTGCTGAAAAGTTTTCTAACTAGTGGAAAGATCTAGAAACATTGCAGTCGACCCATCTTCGTAACAATAGAATGTATTTTTATTTTTTGCTGAAACTTTAATAAATATGTAGGTATACATTTTAATCATGTTATATTAATTCATTTTAAAAAATAATCTTAATATGTAACACAACTTTTGGCTGGACTAGGTATTGTTGTATGTGAGTCGTTAATATAGAGTAAAACTAAAATCCTCTATTATTTCAACTCATGACCCGGGAACCGTACACATATAACTTTATTGATTAACTATTTAAATGATTTTTTCTCCGAGAGCTCACAATTCATATAAAGTTGGCACTTAGGACTACACCGATGAAATTTTTAACGAAAAACTTTCGCCTAAAAATCAACTGTTCTGATGTATCGGTGGTAATATTTTGTGGGAAATTTATGTTACACGAAAACTCCATTAGGTAAGTTGAATCTAAAAGATTCGGTTACATAACCTTTGGCACGACTGGTATTAAAACCCTTTTACCTAGACCTTTAGCCTTGTAAATCGGTTTCTATATATTCTACAAATGATAAACTATAAATTTTTTGGACTGAATCCTAAGGTCAGACCTCGGCTGTGTACCATGCGGTGATGTTTTCTTTCACCGCTATGGAACAGCACTAGGCAGCGCTCGATCTATTTATGTTTCTGGTGTTGTTTATAAAAATATATGATAAATTTATTTATAGGTAATCACTAATGAACATCGAACAAAGAACTGGCTGAAGCCACTTTTTTTAATCGCCAAGCTTTTTATTTTTCAACATAACAGATTACACAATGAATAACTCTACTTTATTCGCGATTTCAAATTTCTTTTCTATTTGTTTAATAGATAGAAGTATTTTTATAGTGTAGTCTGTGTTGAAAGAGAACTGGTATGGCGGTGGCGTTTGGACACTATAATTCTTATTGGCTACGCGTTTTTTATTTACAATAATTATATATATTTTTCAAATTTCAATAATTTAACTTTGCTGTCAATATAAGAAAAAAAGGAACATAAGACTACTGCAGCCTCAAATCCTACGATGGTTTTCTTGCTAATACTCTAACAACAATTCACCATAACAGCACAATAATTACAAAAAAGGAAAGCTGATATAAAAAAAAAACATATTTAATTTGAACCGACGTGGGCGGAGGCAATAAAATAAAAAATGGGAGAGGCTATCATGGTCTAAATCAGAAATCGATACGAGAGGGGTGGACTGCAACAACGGCCGGAAAAGTGATTAACTGTAACGTTTTAGCTATAAAATAATACTTCAGTAGCAGCACTCTTTCGTGAAAGTTTGGATTTCTACCTTTAGATGTGCTTCTAATGAACATGTTGATAAACACGTTCGTTTAGTTTTATTTATTTATTAAAACTTCATTATATTACAAATAAAAACGAGTAACATATTTTATTATGGATGCAACGGGTGGCCATGTCGCCAATATATCGCGATCTCTTCCAGGCAACCCAAGTAAGGAAAAACCTAAAAGAAGATATCCCTAACTTAATAAACAAAAATAAAATTACAAATGAGAATGAAAAATTATACAATTACCAAACTTAATATAAACTAAAAGCTAATCATAAGGTTCATAATACAATTCAAAATGCAATAACAAATAAATGAGACAATACATAAATTACAAAAGATTGAGCAGGATGGGATATGGTTAAGAAGTGTTTATGTAGAGGACATTTAAAAGAGATGTAACCAATCATATGGAGTTGGGGAGCGTACTCCGACCTAAACGATTTGAATAAAAAGTATAAGCCGTGAGATGGAATTTTCAATATGCAACTATCAGAGGAGCGTAACATTTTTTAACAAGAATCTGGTATTGGGATTGTAAAGTATTGAATATAATGCGGCCGTATATTACAAAATGTAACATATAGGTACTAATTCAGCGAATCAATGTGATATTAATGAAATCCATTTCCGTCAATACACGCGAAATATTTGGTCGTTAAATTCGCATTAGGCAGTATTTTATGTCATAATTGATTATTACTTTACTACGTCATTTCACAAATAAGGTTTAATATGTTTGTTTTATTATCAAAATTAAATAACTTGCTATATTATTATTATTATTGTTGTTATTTTCTAAGCAAACCTTAACTCTGAAATCTTTCGTCATCATTTTACTTAGAAAATTATTGTTCTTTATATATACTAGAACTAGCAAGTTCTATTTCTTAATTTTTAAAATCTTAATAAAGGTGTATTAGTTAACTTTTATTATTAAATTGATTTCTGTTAATTTTCTCAACGAATTATTAAAACCTTTTATAGCTGTGATTGTGCTAAGCTCTCTTTCATTATTTTAATCAAGAGTTATACGGGGCATAACTGGTATATTGATTTTGTATCTGTCCTAAAAAGGGTTCAAACTTCAGTAGCTTAACGTATACAATTTGTATTAATGTTGTTGCTAGGTCAAATTTTCTAACAATAATATGTCTATCTATTTAAACAACAACATATAAAGAGATAATAAATCGTGTTGCTCAAGATCTATGTCTCAATATGAGAGACGTGATATTTTTAAGATGTACATGGCCTCGAACATATTTTTTGACAAAGTCACTTCCTTTAGCACTCGAAAAAGTTAGACAGTGTATTTTGAAAATATTTATGATAATATAGAACAGTATTGAAATTTTACGTAAATTAACCACGTAAATTTTGGATAAAATCAGTCTCCTGTTCCTTTCCTCTAACTGCCTAGTTATTAAAATCTGACGTAACTGGTCACAAATTAAAACAAAATCAAAACTTTTTAATAAATTCTAATTTTAAAATTCTCATGCCATCCTCGTTCTAATTTCAAAATAAGTTTAATTTCAATTTTGATCGCGAACTAATTAGTGTCAACCGTCATCAAGCGATATGACGAGTCAATATTTGGGAACGCTTTGAAGTAGCAATGCAAATAAACGCGGGAAAGGCGACAGCGCCATATTGCTACCTTATTTTCATACAATTTTAATGTAATGTAGCACAAAAGAGATATTGTACGAATGGAAGGTATGAACTTCCTCGTATTTAAGTGAATATAATTTTAATAATTTTAATGTGTTTTAGAAAAAGTTCTACATATCTATAAGATAACTATTAAATTAATTTATTAAAAATAATTATTCAAAGATACAGTTAACTCAAGTTGTCATAAAAATGAAAACCCATAAAAACATAAAAGTTGCCAGTTTGTCGATCAAATTAGATTTTATGGCGATCATTTTTACTTATAACGACGCAAATTGTCTTTGGCCTTAATAGACACTCATAGACACAGGAATGCCAGTCAATTATCTGTGGCAAATTGAAAGCATTTTTTTATTAAGCTCATGTCCGTTTGATAACATTTTGTGAACAGGAATTAAATTTTCCCCGATGTTACATAAGTATGTATTGAAGCTAGAAAGTAAAATATGAAAATTCGTACAAAAGTGTATTATGAAGCGAAATATAATATTTTACCGTGTACTCGCTGAATAATCTTTTCTGTAGCTCCATAAGAATCCTCGCAGACTGGGACTTGCGTTTCGTAGTAAAGGTATTTTTCCTAAAAACTATCGCTTTGTAATATATTTTTGTATTAAAAAATACTACGGAATAGTGCCAACGACAATGAGGTAATTTTATATAGGTAAATAATCATCATTTAGCGTACCACGAATCTTTTGCGGCTGTTCCTCAGGCTCGTTTATGACCCTCACCTATCATCGGTTGAGAATCGGTCGTTTCGGTCGTTTTACGACAGAAAAAAGGATGAGTGTGAAGAAAAAAAATCATATCTTTGATATACCAACCGGCCGCGGGTCCGTCAGCTGGCCCAGGGCCTTGCCTCGATCACGCTAATTGGCCCTAAACGGCTTGCGTAATTCTTTGCAACGCTATCTGCATCTTACTCTGTAACGACAGCGATACCGATCCTAATGTTGGTCCAAATTCCAAGTTTGTGGCTACATCAGCGCTACGGATATTGGAGAGACCAACAACATTGCATAAAAAAGCGCCATGATCCATATCGTTGTTGCTATTGGAAGTTACAGAGTAATATATCGCAGGAACAACACTGCAGAGGTCCTAAGCGAGGTTTAAGTGGTTGATTAGCAAATGGTGGCGCATGTTTGACAAGGTGGCATTCGCTAAAATCGAAGGCTAAGGCTCGCTTTGGGTCTCCGCGCCCGAAAAGGATATGGAAAGGTTAGATTGTGATTGCACAAATGGACACAATCATGATGTAGGGATTATGTGGCGTGTCAACGCATGTTGAAATATAGATGCTAGAATCGAATGTCTCCTTTATACATTCTCAATCCTGGTTGTTATCGAAGGTTTAAATGTTCTTTCACCCAAGCTATGTCAGAATGTAATTGGGTTTGTACATATTTTACTGATATAGTTTAAATATGCAAAAGGTAGATCTATTGGATGATAATACATTTGCACATACAATAAATAAGACTACGTTATTATCAGTGTTTTAATTTGACTTGTTTAGTAAGGCGTTATCTTCTACAGAATGTTTAATAAATGGTGTGATATTATCAAAGTCATAATATATCAGGATTGTTTTTCTGGAAACATAAAGCAAGGAAACGTTATATTAACAAATTTGCTATGCCTCGAGGCTTGAGCTAAGAGACATGACCTCATGAATATCTTGTAGCTATAGAACAGACGACCTTATAAATCGTTGCAAGTGGACACAGTATTTCTACAGAATTCAATTAAAGTATATATTGCAACGTCTAACAATTTGTGCACCTGGACCTTCGCAATGAATTCTATTTTCTTAGGGCGAAAGAAAAGTGTATTATTTTAAATAAAGATTAGATAAGAATGTATTTACAAACTATTTCTGTTTAATTGTGCGATTTTCTTTCGTTGTTATTTCTGTTTTTTTTCGAAGTTAGAGAACTCAAAAGAGGATTAAACACTTTAATTATTAGTTTAACGTGAAATAAACCGAATACTACTACTTTCAATATTAGGTACTTATGGAAATAGATATGAAAGATGCTA
Organism: Pieris brassicae; assembly: GCF_905147105.1. Classification (NCBI taxonomy): domain Eukaryota; kingdom Metazoa; phylum Arthropoda; class Insecta; order Lepidoptera; family Pieridae; genus Pieris; species Pieris brassicae. Next base: position 7,166,140 of record NC_059665.1, on the reverse strand, counting down.
TGCGAATTTTTCGCTGGCAGGGGTGAAATTGAATTTGTTCGCACAGTTATTGCTATAACGTACGTCAAAACGTGAAGCAAAGACAGATAATTTTAAGTATTAGAGGTTTAAAAATAAAATGTATCAGGAATTGTATTACATAAATTATGGTATGAATATACGAGGCACATGTATTGTAGTAGACTTTCAGTATCAGTCAGTCGGTGTTTGAAAGATATTTAAAAAAAACAATCATATCACGTTATTTTTAAACTATTTACTAGCTTTAAAATAGTGTTAAAGTGTACATAATACAAACAGTTATATTTCGACTCTTTTACACTTGCAACAATGCCAGTTTTGCAATATATGAATTCAAACACTTGCTACGACTTCTACGAGATGGTCTACGAGTCTACGAATATCTCGAACTACAATGTCTTTAGTGTTTCTATGTTTAGGACCGGCATATGACATTTCACAAGAGAATGGAAGTTGCAAGCAAAATAATGTAATACTTCGTCCTCTTTAATGCATACATTCTTAATGTACGACAAGCAATATTTCAATATCTGATACTGATCCGATTATTGACTGATGGTGCTCATCTGTACACTTCGATTTGACCTCAACAGCGACGCTACACTACGACTCAATTAATCGTGTCAGATTTTTTTCATTATTTACACTAAAACGATTTAATTAAAACAAGAATGATGAAAAATTCAACAAATAAAAAATAATTGTTTTCTTGAAAACATCCGTTTGATTGCCAAAATCATCATAATGTAATAACTCAAACTCAAATGAAAAAAGAAAACCTTTTTTTCGGAATATTATTTAAGGCCAGGGCGCCTCCACTTCTTTATCAGCCCCTGGCCTGCAAACCTCTAAAGCCAGCATTGATTAACTTTTGAAAGATAATAATCAATCTTAAAGTATTAATTTGATCTTCGACTGGAATTTAACTCTTTAGTCGGTTCGTGTTTGGTCGCGGACCGAGTACACTATGTGTCTCGATACTTATTTATCACAAATTTGAGTTGTTATAAATACAGGCACTAGTTGGTGCGGTTCTCGCTCCTACTAGGAGACATCTTTGTGCTAGTCGTGGGTAGAGCCCATTCCTGCTATGGTACGCTCGCCATAACAGCCCGAACTGTCGAGGCTTATCAGACCAACATCAAGATCCCATTACCAGGAATGCGGTCTCAGTTCGATTGAGCGTATGAACCAAGCAGAAGCCTTTACAAAGGAGACTCTTAAAGTCGAAATTAAACGGCTGGTGGTAACAAACTAATTTATGAAGTTAGCAACGCAAAACCGTTTTTAATAGTTCCGTTCCGTTCTAGATATAGTAGAAATACTCTAGTATAATGTTGAGTAATTCATTTATACGCACATACTCACAAGCTTGTATACAGCCAGTACAGGCGAGGAAAGTAAAGTAACAAACAAAAAAACCGAGAAGAAAACACGTTCGAAGAGAAATAGTAGATTCGTCTATAAGCCTAGACTTGAAGTAAACAAACTATTTATCTTAGTATCATTAGCATTTGCTTTTTTGTTGCAATTATCCTGTTTTGTACGGAATCTATTCACAGAAACATTAAATTACTATTCGAGGTAAAATATCGAAAACATAGCAATATAATTCAGAGCTGTATCTCCGTTAACTTCAAATTCGCTAGACCATGTAAAGCTTTACCGAACTCCGTTGTATGTTTTGAATAAAGCAACATCACTGGTCACTGAACTAAGAAAATTTGTACTTAAAATTGCAAGTTAAGGTTAAAATACGATTATAGAAACATATTTTATGTATGAAGTCCTGTAACTCCCAATAGACTGACTGACTGATAATTTTTTAAAACAGTATGCGACAAAGGGTGAGATTCAGAAAAGGTACTTCAAAAACGGCACTTCCATATTATCATATCAAATTTTATTGATTAGGTATGTCTTATTTGTTAATAGCTTTTATTTATCATTCAGTGTTGTTGTTAGTCTGTATTACTTTATCTTGTTTTTATTGAAGTATATAAATGTTTCTGTGTAGTTTTTTGTAACAGAAATAAAGATTCTATACCCATAACCATACCTCACACTTAACGCTAAGTCTCGTCTGTGAATCTGAGGGTAATGCCGATTATCTCACGATGTTTTCTCTCACCTTACGAGCAAGTCAACTGTGCATATAGAAAGTAAAACGTATTGATGCACAGCCGGGCTTTAATCTCAGACAATTTATATTGATCTCAGAGCTCCCAGCCTTACGTGTGATGAATATATTTTGTATGCTAGTCATATGCAATGGAATGTCCAAACCATTTATACTAACCTTGCTGGAAAAAATATTTTAAACGCGCACCATGTACCACGGAATAATTGTAATCTTGTTACCCGCAACACCACGGAGTCAGAGTAGACTAGCCTTAGATTAATTTTGTCACAAACATATTTCTATCATGAATAAAGTTAGTATTATTAGTACAGATTTTTATTGAATATCAGCTAAACTCAGTTCGATAGAGAATAAAATATCTAAAACAAAATAAAGCATGTAAATCTTAAGGTCACACATCGTGAGCTAAACTTAAAAAGACAGTGATAAGGGTCCGTGAACAATCGATACGTAAGCCAAAAAACTGTTGCAAGATCGCTATTGCAAAGATGTGGCAAAGTCAATCTTCTAAAACCAAAGAAACATTCATTGGGGGATCTGAGCTGGAAGATTTTGATAAACACTCTTGATATAGGAACCAATATGCATTTAAGATAAGATATTGATCATTTAATATCAACATAAGCATCAATGTCTTTATTACCACGACTATACATTTAATAACGAACTAATTTTGAGAGATAAGCAAATAACTTGAGAATGGATGTCATTCTACGAATTATACCAGTCCTATAAGACTAAGAGAAATTTTTTTGTCCCAATATCAATCTTCAGCAACACTACGTCGTCGTCAAATATGTTATTTCCTCTCAACAATCTAGAAATTATGAGTATTAAACCTAATTTAATGTACGTTATACAACTATATTTTTGTCTCGAAACAATATTCGAAAGTAAGTAACACCTAAGATTGTCCGTTGTCGATTTAATTTTTTATGAATATTCTATTTCAATTTATATATCTCTCGATAAATGTTTTTTTTAGAGGCGTTTATCCTAGCTTAGAGAAAGGATGCGCGGGATTTACAACTACACCATTCTAAGCACGTTTTAGGCCCTCCCACATATTGTATAGCCAAGCTGTTAGGTAATACATACTGTAGTTATTTATATCTTATCTGTTATAAGTGAAATTTGTTTACTAGTTTATATAATATGAAAAAAAACAAGCATTTATTGGTATTTACAATTGCTTTAATACGGTGAAGTAAGTAATACTGGCTGACTCAAGTTGCAGCAATCTAAATTACTTTTTTGGGGGACACTCAAAGTCAAAATAACTTTATTAATATAGGTAATCAACGTCAGAAAAGAAGTTACATTAATTCTAAATTTACATTAACTATCAGTTCGCAGTTAAGGGCGTAGATCGGGATCTCTAACTCTAACTCTCCGCCACTCTTTAATCGCTAAGTTTTGAGTCATACAAATTGTTTGAACTGGAGCAAATCAATCCTAAGGATTAGGATCATTATTACATATTATATCATCATTCGTCAAATTTAAAAAAAAGCATTATTGATTAATTTACGTTTAACGAGGGCTTCGAATTTATTGAGTGATAATTTCGCTTGGGAGTTAGTTATAAAAACGCATACAATTTCCATATAAGGAGTGGTTTATCTTCTGGAGACTGGTTGGTTGTACACTCAAATTGGTTCTGTTTCGATTATTATACTGCTGAAAGTCACCATTTGTTTTAAAATCGTTTATATTTTTTTGTACATACAACAAGGCTTCAAGAATATATTGACCAGATAGTGTCATAATATTTTAATTCTTAAACTTATTCCATACCGACTCCCTTGGGGAAACACAAGAAATACCCCGATGCCATCCCACTTCTGCAGCACAAATATGGATTGAACCTGTGCAGCAACACCCCACAGAAGAATACTGTACGACATAACGCTGTGAATGTAGCTATGATACATAATTTTAGCCGTGCCCTTATCAGTAAACTGTCGGATTTTATTTACTGCATATGCTGCAGAGCTCAGCCTATTAGAAAGAGTCTCTGTATGTGGGCTCCAATAGTGTTATGTCATGCCTAGAAAAACAGTGTTGTCAACAAAGTTTAGTTCACTCTCCTAAACTTTCAGATTACCAATATCTCGCTTTACGCTAGTAGTTATAAATCTAATGCATTTTGTTTTATTCTTATTAAGCAGTAAGTTATTAACATTAAACCAGTTTACTATACGAGTGATAGAATTGTTTACTTCGTCCAATAATATGTTTTTCCTAGTCACTTTAAACATAAGGGAAGTGTCATCAGCAAACAATACCATCTCATGAACTCCGTTGACCAAGAATGGGAGGTAACTTTTAATAAAATATTATAATAATAATAAGAGGAACTAGGAAAAATAATATAAATAAAGCATATTAACAAGTAAACAAGTAAGTATTCACAAAAAATTTTTTTTAAAGTAGCCGTCTCAATTAAAAATTAAAATAGCGCTTTAAATACAAAAAAAAGATCGGGGAGTAGGTTACGGAAACGACTTATAACACATTTATTTAACGGACTTTAGTTTTAGGCTTATAGCTGTATAGTTAACTTACATGTTTTCCTTTTCTATTAAAAAGTTAGTACGGAGTGAATTAAAAACTTCTTATTCAAATCGAATAGTCCTGGGCATTGTCGTAACTATAAAATATATTTTTGCACGTATTCAGTATTTATAAAGTAAATTGTACATACAACTCGATTTTAATTCAGCGATTAATAATTCTAAAAATTTTATGTACACGTTACTTCCACAACTGAATATAATATCAAAATCTGATAAAGTCTGCCCCTAACGTTTAGCGAACCCTTGTGAATACCCGTTATTATCCTCCCAGTAAATGAAACCGTATAACTCAGTTTAATTTAACTCTTAATAAGTAGGTACGGTTTATAGGTGCTTTAGGTTAGAACAATTCGGTTCATTGTTCTACTAAAACAATTGAATCCATAATTACTTTTAAAATTAAGTTCTTACTCTACGTGTAAATTTTTACATCAAAGTTATAATTAAACAAATATACATGAACACTTATAAGTGTTAAAAGTTATGACTTGAACTGGCAAGAAACAATCGCCAATTGTTTTATTTTTCAAGATGCTTTGAAGCTGCAACAACTTGCTTTACATAGTATGGAATGAATTATAATTAAAAAAATGATAATATATAATATTAAAAAAAAATTTGTGCGTGTACACACGTAAGAAGTGAAACTTCTTTATGACCTTATTTTTAGAAAAACGATCTACTGTATGCATCTTTACAGAAATTGGTTAAATAAAGTTAAATAAGATAAAGTTTAACAAAAGGCTTTTATTATCATAGACATGAATACAAATAATACAATTATTTCATTTTACCTTATTCCTACTAAGATTATTACAGAATTTGATTAATTATAATAGAATTATTACTATCATTGTTATCGTTATTATATATTTTTGTTATTAATCTTCGGCTTCTTCGGAATCTCTTCGAATCAACCGTGGTAGACAAGAAAAATATGTCGCGGAACGGAATAATGTGACGCGTAACCGAAAAATGTCACGGTATTTTTGTTTACAACGCCGATAAAGAAGTTTCACTTCAAAAACAAAACAATCGTTTAGCTATAGCTGAGCAAGCTTTTATTCTTAAATACAGTTATTATTTAGAAAATGTGCGATTAATTACCGACTCAAAGTATATTGTAACTTGGCATTATAAGCAAGTATACATTTGTGTAGGTATTTGTGATTACAATTCTGTATACCTTCGAGTACTTTTGCCTTGACGAAATTGATATAATATTAGGTCCTTACATATAAAATTGGCGTATTGTTGTACTGGCCACTTTGACATAAAATATCACCTCTTTGGTTAGGAATTCCTAAATCAATTTTTTCTTATTAAATCTGGCCAGACGATTACGGCAATTGTCTATTGTCAACTGCATGATGGAAAAGCTAGCTGTTCAACAACCAAGTCTGGTCAATCGCTCTAGGCCACTGCTGCTTTACGACAACGCTAGGCCACACACTGCTCTTAGAGGATCTTCAATTGGAATGACTAATACATCAACAGTACTCCCCGGACCTTGCTCCAACAGATTACTATTTTTTTCGAAATTTGTATAACTTCTTGAAAGGTAAAAATTTCTGACTGCAGAAATTTGATGACGATGATGGGGCAGTCGAAACCGCCTACAAAGATTTTATTGATTCCCATCCGAACGTTTTTTTAGTTAAAAATCTACTTTTTGTTCCTTTTATACAAAACGCCAATTTGATATGTAAGAAAATAATATATTCTTACACAAGGCTCCATAAATATACAGACTGGACCTGAACAAAATCACTTCAAAATGTACTAATGTAAATATATAAAATGGCTTCAATTATATATTTTTTGTAATTACGTTCTAATTGTATTTCAATATAAGGTGCTCTACTGTTTGTTTAAATCCACTGGGATATATGTATATATATATATAATATTGTATTATTTATACGTATGTAATAAAATAGGAGCTGTAGAGAACTTTTATGACCTTTTATAAGGGTCTTAATAAAATGTTAGATGTAGAATAATCCCAGTAAAATTATACTTATTGGAGGATTTTATGAGCTAAGGGAAAATGGAGTCCAATTAGGTATATTTCACCTTGATTGTATCGCGCCTCGCCGACAAAATATATAGATTTTGTTGTGTAAGTAATTATAATAAAAGACATTTACAAAGAAAAATATAAAATTCGTTTTCAACACGTTTTCTAACACGATATAGAATTATATATTTAGATAAAAATGTTTTGGTGTTCTTGTCAACAATAGGTCCAATATTGTCATAGTAACGCTTTTCATAATACTTATTGCGAAATATATAAAATCTTGTATGGTAGTAGCTTTAATAATATTGAATACATCTATCGTGTATATTATAATCCATATTTGTTTTCTCCTTGGGCAAGCTATTTTTAGTCCCGCTATTAATTCGTATCATATTAGAACTGTGAGAAATGATGGTGTTCTAGGAGATAACGCATATGTTGTACTTTTAGAACTTTCAAAGATTATATCAGCTCTTAATTCAATAGGCATAACTTTATCTTCATTGACTAATTTTGACACCGACTACATATTAAAAATAAATAATACCTATGTACAAATAAAAATCGCTGTAACTCTTGGAGGCACCGAATTCCAAAGAAGCTTTTGAAGTACATATACATTAATGTATCAATATCTTTTTCGTCGTTTTCTATACAGATTGGAAGGATACTGCCCACTAAGCGCTGCCTTTTTTTTAAATTCTGTTATTATTCCCTATCTAACTTATGTACTTGTTACCTCTATGGAATCATTCAGTTCTCTAACGTGATTTGGATCATTTAAAAACATTTTGAATCAATCTTAAACGTTTGTATATCAGAATTCCACTCAACTTAGTAGGATATACCTCAATTACAGATCGCGCAAGGTTGGTGGCAGTGGGTCTAAGGAATTGACTTATATCCTTATCCTTCGACAAACACTGGCTATACTACTGAATCATTTCGAATTGCCAACAGCTTTCGCTTAGGAGTGCCCAGAAGTACTCCCTATACGTGCCCGTGTCGCGCTCAACGACATCATTCGCCGTTGTCTCGCCTCCATCAATATTTCTAGCATAACATCAGCCATTTTGGAGCCAACAGGCATCTCTAGAGACGATGGCAAGCAGCCGGATAGGATGTCTGCAATCCCTTGCAGGTTAGGACGGGCTTTGGTATGGGATGCTACTTGTGTTAGCACTCATCCCTCGGACAAGCACGAGAAGATGGCGAGGCCGCAGAGTAGGTGGAAAATAATAAACGGCTAAAATATAAGTATCCTTTGATTTTGTTCCTTTTGAAGTAGAGACTCTTGAAGCGTGGGATTCAAGTGCACAGGCGCTAATTAAAGATTTAAGTTGGGGCCTGGTTTATAGCACCGGTGACCTGGAGCTGGTGGAGCTGGTGTCTACCTAACTCAACGAATAAGTATCGCAATACGAGTACAATGAGGATATGCCAGCCATAAAGGTAGGTATGTAGGTGTGTTGGAAATATAATAGTATTAATAAATTTGTCACCGTCAAAAAATATAAGTAGTATTATAATAATATAGTTTAAAAGCAACGGTGATGAAGTCACAAATGATCCACTTTGTTTTAGTTTAAGCTGTTCTCAGCATTGAGTGGAGTTTCATCGGAAAACTTAGAAGCACTGCAAAAGTTTTTGCTACGTAAGATATTTCCTTACTACGCCGTATCTATTACATAATTGAAAGCAAAATTTCTGCACATAGTGAATTGGTGTCCTAAAGATGTTATATTTCAATACTTTATTAAGAGACGAGACCATTTACGCTGAAGATTATGTACGAGTATGTTTATGTACCATATTAATTGTACTCTCTTTTTCATAACTCTAATACTTCGATCGCACTCCGACACGAGAGCAGGCGTACGAATATAACCGACACATTTTTTTTATAGAACAGTGGGCAAACGGGCAGGAGGCTCACCTGATGTTAAGTGATACCGCCGTCCAAGGACACTCTCAATGCCAGAGGGCTCGCGAATACGTTGCCGGCCTTTCAACAGTTGGTATGCTCTTTTCTTGAAGGACCATAAGTCGAATTGGTTCGGAAATACTTCAGTGGGCAGCTGGTTCCACATAGCGGTGGTGCGCGGCAAAAATTGCCTTAAAAAAGGCTCTATCGTGAACGGCGGACGTCGAGGTGATACGGGTGGAATATTTACGTACTCATCTGTATCATGTGTGCTCCTGTGGTATGCGAACAACGCATCTTCCTATAAGTACAACAATCCAAAGGCGTTTTAGTAAAGTAATTTATTCGACATTTAAATAGAAAAACAAAATGAACGTAATAATTCACGAAACGTTTGGCCTTTTTCCGTCAAAGCTTTAGCAAAGGCTTTGAAGGCACAATGTATATTTTAACAAAAAAAATTTAATGGATAAACCAGGACACTGATTTAACTAGAGACTTCATTACGAAAAATTTTGATTGTTGTAAAGTTCTAAAGTGATGGCCTAAATGGTTAAATAATTATTAAAATAGCCTGCTCTTTATGAGCAAGTGCCAAGACTCATACACAGCGTAATACTTAGTTCCTTAAATTACTATAATCAATAGGTAATTACCCCCTTTGCCTGATTTTGATAGAAAAAAGATGCACTAAGTTCGCTCAATGTTGACAAATATAAAAAAATATTATAGCTAATGTTTAAAATTGGTCAAATCTAAAACAACTATGCAGAAATATCAAAATTTCATATCTCACCAAAATAACGCCAACCTTATTTTATTAACAATTATATATTCTAAGACAAATTAGTAATTATCAATCAATAAATCCCTAGCTTTAATTCATCAAAGGAAACAAAATAAAATTAAGAATATCACGATTTACATAAGACATGGCTGATTAAACATAATAAATAATTAACATAGGATTGTAAAGGTTGCACTGACATGTGGGTTGGCGGGATAAAGGGATTTTCATACGTTTAACTACAGAGTATAACATTAATTTCCATCCTTGTCCGTGGTTTAAAAGCATTGCATTGACGCACTTATGATAATATTGAGCATTGCTGAAATATCTCTCTTGATGACAAGATATAGGCATAACATTAAAAAAACATCAAGTTTTATTTTTTTGGTAATTTATCTTTCAAGTCGAAAATTTTTAGTTCTCCAGTGATGGCCTTGCCTCAGGACGTTGTTTCGATCCCCTGCCATGCACTAATGGACTTTCTTTCTATGTGCGCATTTAACATTCGCTCGAACGGTAAAGGAAAACGTCGTGAGGAAACCGGCTTGCTTTAGACCCGACGGCTTGTGTCAGGCACAGAAGGCTGATCACCTACTTGCCTATTTAGATTAGATTGACAAATGATCATGAAACAGAGACAGAAATCTGAGGCCTAAAAACCTTGGAACGCCACTGATTTATTTTTTTATTTTAGTTCTCCGTTTATTTTCTGACTACGAATAAGATAAATGAAATGTGCTTCATTATGAAGAGATCCATTCCTGCACATTCTTATGCCACCTCTTGGATGTACGAGGATAAAGAAATAAGATCTTAGTGATATTAATAATACACGGAAGTTGACAAGTCTATGGTTTGATAATAGATACCATTGACAATGGTTACCACGCACGTAAGAAGGTTACACGCGTCAACAATTACTTGCCTTTTAGAGAAAATTATGCTTTATGTCCTATTGTAGGGGATTAATAAAATGTTTTCTTAAAATAAATACAGATTAGGAGTGTGTACGCACGTTGGCTTATTCGTTCGTGAAGAATCATAATTTGTTTTATGTTTGAGATTGTTATTTAACTAATATTTATGACTACATACAACGATATATTTGATGATATATTTTGAGAAAAATATTCAATTTCTTCTTCTGCTATAAAATAAAGTCTATTTTCCAATATTGTGACGTCTTTTATATTGCAGAAAATGGATTTAATTTAATATAAATTAAGCTTTCAAAAGTTGAATAGTTTTATTTATGTTCGAAAATTTATTTATATTTAAATGAATACAAAGGAATGTTTAAGCTATTCTATATAATACATTTAAATTATGAATATGACCATTAGAATATTATTTCTACATTCTTCTACTTCAAAGACGCACGACCTAAAATAAATTTAGCGTCATAATTCGTATTAAAGAAAGCAAACTGAAAATAGCCTTTGATTACTCATTATTCAGAGTAAATTGATTGAACGAATAAAATATCTTCTGTTTCGTTATTAACTTAATATCATAAATCCGGATATTGACTTAATTATAAAAAAAACACTAATAAAATCTACGTACAGATTACGTACTACGTACAGATCTATTTATTTCTAATTCCTAAGTAGATTGTATAATATAACCCAATAAGTAGGCATGAACAAACCTTGAAAGCGTCCAACTGTTTTATAATCACCTCAAAGCTTAAACCTTTTTTAACTTAAAAATCACTGAAACGTCACAAAAAATTTTCATAGACAAACTTTGCGCGGGAAAATCACATGTCACGAAATGTCACTGAATTGTGGCGCGATCGAGTGGCGCGCCTTGAGTCTGTAGTTCGACTGTTGTCTTTGTCATCTGCGAAGCACCCGCAGGCGCGTAGCCATCTCCCATCTCTATCCAGGATTAATAGCGGCATTTTACGGCACACTAGATTATGGTATGTTGGTCTTTATCGAACAGTACAAATGTAATGTTTTTACTGTAAGGTTAAAATAAATCGCATGGTATATACTGTTACAAGCACCTTAATTAAAAAAGACCAACTTTCTACATAGAAATTAATTAATTTAACAAGTCTAAGCGACCTTATACTACTTTTAATAGCGTTAGCGGACGTTTACGTATTATTTGTTTTTGATGAAATATCTCATGAAAAACCTTGTAAATCTAATCTGAAAACGCTGATATTCTCTTAAATTTCTTGTTGTTCCATGTTTTTAACTAAACCACTATTAGTTGTACCCGTTATTTAATAGACATTTATCCACGGATGCGTAAAGCTTAATCACCAATTTTAGGAAATCAATGGCAATAACAACGGATTAACGACATCTTCAGATACGCAAAGCGTAGACTAAGAAACTGTACAAAGTTTAAGACACCTTTTTCATTTTTGTTTAAAAATGATAAAAAAAATATAGTTGAAAACCCTTTTTAACAACTTAAAAAAGAACTTTTTTGTAGCCTATACCTATCTTAGTAAATGTAAAGAGATGCTAAATAAATAAATAAATATAGCCTTTATCTAATAAGTTACATTTTATCTTATTTTTACTTAGTTATTAACGAAATTTAGTTAACGTAAATGTAAACATCATCTTTTTATTTCGTATTAGACACCGGTTTCTTGTTCATCTTGCTTTTCAGCATAGGCCTCCCCAAGTGTTCTCCACAAAGATCTCTTGCTTTCCTCGTCCATGTCGCTCCTGTCACCTTTTTAATATCATCTTCCCATCTACGATGTTGTCTACCTTTACGTCTCGTTTTATGTCTAGGGCACCATTCCATAACTTCTTTGGTCCATTTTTCCGTACTTCTTATCAAATGTCCAGCCCATTTCCATTTTAGTAGTGTAATTCGGTATTTTATGTCTCTAATTTTAGTTTGTTTACTTATTGTTGTTAATCGAACTTTGTTTTTTAGTTTAATGTTAAGTATACTACTTTCCATTCGGTGTTGAGAAGTTTCTAGTAATTGAATATTTTTGTTTGTGCAGTTCCATGTCTGACATCCGTAAGTCATGGCAGGTAAAATACATGTATTACACATTCTCTTTTTGGCTTTGATTGATATAATCGGGTTTTTCATGACCTGTTTTAGAGCCCAATATCTCCATCCTATGCTTATTCTATTTTAGATTTCTTTTTTTGTGAGATCTGTGGGTGATATTATTTGGCGAGGTATACATACATACTCGTTTACATATTCCAGTTCAGTAACGTTGTTAAGTTTAATAGAAGTTTTGATGTAATTTGTCATCCTTTGTTTTACCTGTGTTCATTGATAATCCAACCTTTTTGCTTTCATTTACAAGTTGTTCAAAAATGATTTGTAGAGTCCTTGGGTCCTCGCATATAAGATCTTCGGCAAATCTAAAGTGGCTTACAAGAGACGCTAAAGTATCATAAATAAAACTTTTACAGTCGGCTATAAAGAACGCGACAATATCCATTTATAATAAAAAATAAAGCATTTATTTTAATTATTCCAGATCCTTGTTTCTTACTCTCATCTCAGAGAGCTTAGTATCGTAATTTAAAATAGTCACTTCTTAAGAAAAACACTTTTTGAACGGATTAAAGCTATGAATTATTATTAAATCATATATTTATTGACATAATTCTAAAAAAAATTTCCGACGTTTCGCGTACTTTTCAGCGTGCGTGGTCACGGTAGTCAGTTCCTACATTTAGACGAATTAAGAAAGCTAAAATGATCCTTCCTGGCGATGGATCCGCCTTTGATTAAAAGCCTTGTCTTAGCATTTATTAGTAAACTTTTAAACCTTTGCAGAATAAAGGCAAAATAAAGTAAAATTTCTTTTTCATCGATCTTTTTGCTAAAAATCTCAAAAGTGCACATTTCCTTCCCTTATATACATAGAAAACATATAAAATTATTATATCATGGTCACGTCATTAGGTCCTCATAAAAGGACGCACGATTGTTACCTTTTCGGACGACATTAATAGACAATGAAGCGATGTTCACGCGACAATGATATCCGTGTGCCATTGTTAAATATTACTTATCACACGGACTGTCATATGGAATTTCTTTCACTTGGTTACTACCAGTCTTCAAGAAATACCAAGTATAAAATGTCTTGTGATTCTTTAACAAGACTAAACTCTTTAATTTATTACAACGCAATCTATGCTAGTTATAAAGTGAAGAGTGCACCTCTGTACGCATACAGTTCTGTTACATAAAAGTAGTATGTAACAGAACAGAACCGAGTAGATGGTAGAGTAATAGTGATAAGTGTGGGTGAAGACAGTATGTACGAAATGTTATTGTATCGGACCCGAATGTTAATTTTCTGCATCGCGTATAAATTGACGATAAATAAATAAATATAGCCTTTATCTAATAAGCTACATTGTATCTTACTGTATTTAGTTAATAACTAAATTTAGTTAACGTAAATGTAAACATGATCTTATTATTTCCTATTAGACACCGGTTTCTTGTTCGTTCTATAAACAAAATCTTGTATTATAACAGAAGAGTACTGTAATTAATGTCCGACTTAATGTGATAGTAACATTGCAGCGCTATACATTTTCTTTAAAGGCAAGATAAGCCAGATAACCTGGAACAATTAACCGGAAATTTAAGTTTAGTTGAGTCTGAGTCAAACTTTATTAAGTCTTAATTAATATATTTTAGGTCAATTAAATGTCAGTAAATGTATAGTTATCTTTAGGTATATATATGTAACACGTAACTATGTAGAAAATTTATAAATAATTATTGTGACTGGCAGAGTCTACGTGATCTTAAAGTCCATCCTCTTCTCACTGGAGCAATCAAGTAAAGGCCCTCTCAGGCGCGGAGACTTGTCGACGACAGTGGGTAGTGGAGGAAATTGTGCAGCGTCACTAACACGACCTTTAGAAATGAAGAGCGTGACAGAAGTTAATCGTCATAACACACAAAAGGATTAATTACGGAAGTAATTTCTATCCAAATAACAATTACGAATACAATAAATATTTGTTCGCAAAAGTATTAATTAACTCTATACCTTTATTGTTCTAGGTGTCTTTAATTATAAGTCATGGTTACTTCGACAATTAAGTCAAAATTGTTTTGTTAATGGTCGCCTCAAGCCTAGTAATGGAATATCCGCTACAATATTACAAGTAATTCTTTAAAATACAAGACATTTATTAAAAAAAAATAAAGTACAGATTTAATAATGATTCACATTAGAATTGGAGTTTGTTTAAATCAACCTGTTTTGGAACTTTTTACTAACTAGAATATCAATTTTGCGGTCGGTCCATGCACGACCCACTGTGGTTGTAAAACTAAGGGACAGCCAATGTATGTACCGTGCGGTTTGGGAATGTAGGTTTGTTAGGCCTTTACATAGATCGCTGAAGATATATAAGCAAAAGCAAGTTTATCTCAATGTAATTCAGGCTCAGTTTAGCTTTCAATGTCTGTATATATCAAAAGAATTACTCAAAAGAATGTTGACTATAGGAAATACTTACCTACTTCTTTCTAAATAAGTAAGTAGTAAGTTTCAGTAAAATAAAACATCTCTACAATTATCATGGTTTTCGTAAGTATTATTAGTAAATTTAACTGTAATATAGAATCTCGTGAGCTATTATTTCATAAATCTTTATGAAATAGATTAGTATTCCCGACTTGTTTGTAGAAAATTGTGTTCTCCCGTAGTCCATTAAAATTACAAGAGCGACCCATCGATATTGTTTTCTGCTTCAGTGAACGTTTTAATACAGATTAAAAGAGAAATTGTGTTCAGTAATAAATTATATTATTTATAGAGCCATTATAAGTTTAGAACTTATTATCGTTACTGTGGCAATTCTATATCGCAACATTTTCAATTAAACCAGGAGCCATCCTGTGTTTAAAAAGTCATCACGTCAGTCACGAAGAGAGGATATTTTTTTTTCTTAAAATCTTGTCTCGTCTCGATTCTCTAGAAATCTCTATGTATTACATCTCTGATTTTAAGAAATTTTGATTTTAAGATTTTGACCATATAAGCGCAGTTATGCGTGTTTTTGCCTATGACAAATTTGTTGTTGTCTTCGTATAAATTCTTATTTTCCAAATATGATCCATGTAAACATTACAATTACACAAATAAGAGGATTGTTTCACATTTATGGAAGTAATTTAAATACCGTAACCAAAAAACAATGAATTCGACAATATTGTTAACTTGTTGAAATTTTATAGTGTTTCACATTAACGTCAACTACAAAAAGTTTTTCAATGGGAAAATTTTAAATTTGGACAGCCCATTATGTAAATTTTGTGATAAAAGCACAAAAAATTATTTATAATATTACATGTGCGCATATCTAGTTTACTCAGTGAAGTTTATACTGACTACGTACATTTAAAAACAGTACTCAGGTGAAACGTAAGCTAAGTAATTTGCTTTTAACCTCGGTTTTAATCATAATTAAAAAATAATATATAACAATGCTTGTTGGTTTCGACTTCGAAGGGACTGACTTCTAGACTTGAGATCCAGATTGAAAACTTTTCCTTTATATTTTAAATTATAATAACATATTAACCACTTGTTCATTGATTAAGATTACACCTTATAACTTACTAACTGCTTAATCTACTCTTAGCTTAGGCTCTTTTGTCTTTCCAAAAACTTGTACTTAGTACTTATATAAAAATTTGAACTCGTCGGCGGCTTAATTAGCAATTGAAAAATTATTAATGAATCCCAGAAATGTGTGGATCCCATAAGGGGTCGCAGGACTTCTAAAAATCGCCTTTTTTTTAAATATTCAGGAATCAAGGTGAATACGTGTTTTTAGGCTTCCTCTTCATCCTCTTCCTCTTTTGGTTTCCTTCACAGGGCGAGCTAAATGGAAATTGAAAAAGAAAGAAACCATGACCATAGCGAACGGTACTACTTGATTTAGAGATTCGAGGATCGTACGCTAAACAACTATCGCTGTTCTACTTAAGACTTGCGAGTAATTATTATTAGGTTATTTTTTCAGAATAAAAGACACGACGCAATTAAAAGAAAATATATTTTGTTAAAATTTATTTAGTTTTTACGTTCATTAAATTCCAAAAATGTGAAAGGTTCGATTTCGTTCCACGATATTTGATCCAGTTTATAACTTTATTCTCTCTTTAGTTAAGGAAGTTTTTCTTAAGGATTCTTCGATATTTTATACGACAGACCTACTATGTTTATATGATATCCTTACAATATAAATCCCTTTACCAGAAATTAGAAACATACAAATCTAAACCGAAATATATGAAACGTTGGTATAATTTTTATCTGCGATAAAGAATGATGATATATGTCAAAGTTTGAAAAAAACCTTTTTTTAATTTTTTTCAGTCTAGTTAAATTTCATTCGTTTCTTATTTTGATATTTTAAACATTCTTTAATATCGATAAGTTTGGGTACTTTTGTAATAGTAATAATCTCTATGATTATTATAATTATAGTTCGTTCGACGTTCTACTTGCCAGTAATACTCACTTAAGCACCATATTTATGTAATCCGTTGTCTTTGTAAATCTCAACTCATTTAGTTTCGGTTTTGTAGTACCGTAGAAAATATGTAGTCTTCGCTGCAACAACTTCGTAGAATTTGATGCCTTTAATATCTTAGTACGTTTTCACACTTTCAAATTCGAAAATATAATAATTGAGTAAACATTATAATTATTCTTTATTTTCATTTGCACTTTGATAAGTTTAATAATTTCTTCCTTAAAAATAAAGTAAGAATAGAGCTTAAATACTTTTATTTTCATTTAAAAGTTTGTAGGCATCTATATTTATTAAATCGTTTTAATTAAAGCATCTGGTCGCCCTAAAGCGCAAAAAGCAATTACGGGACTTAGCTACCTGGTATTTAGCAGCTCGAAAGAAGACGCAATCCAAAAATTGATACTAGATTCGTACAAATTAAGCAACATTTTAATATCCTTTAAAATGTGATTGTATACTTTTGAGATAAGTAACAACGTATTGGTTCGTTTCTATTTTGATAATGAAGTATAAATACTGCTTTCATCTCCTTAACATAAATAAATAGCGATATATCTAATTTATAGAAGCTTATAATAACTAAACAAAATTAATATAATAAGTCAGCGAAATCGTTGATTCGTAATACAACGAACTCAAGTTTTTTAATTATTTTTAATATCCCTACTAGATGGCGCTAAACTATTTTAGTAATATAGAAAAAAATACATTAAAATTTATATATACATTCCTTAAAAAAAACAATTTTTTTAGTTTTAAAATTTTTTCATAATTTTCGCGTAATTTGAGATTTAAAAATTTGTTTTAAATCTCAAATTACGCGTCCTGTGGTTTTCAAGTATGGATAAAAAATTGTAAGCTGTCATTGTAAGCTGTCAATTGCAAGCTCATTTCTCAGAATCTCGAATTTGACACTTTCCAAGTCAAGTCTAGTCATTTGTTTGTGTTTCTATCGGCGCGTGGAAAAAATATTAATTAAAATGTCTAACAAAAAGAATAAGGTAGAAAATGTTAGTGATAGTGAAGAGGAACAAGAATTAGATAGCGAGAGGGATTCCGACGTTGATTCTGATGGAAACTATGTTGGTGAGAAGGTAATAACATAACCTAAAAGGCACATGCTCTTTATAACTTAACATCGTGATAACAGCCAACACACATAGCGGTTTTTCTAAATAAATACTAAGCAGGATAGATATGTTTTCGTCTATAAGGTTTTATAACGTTAGCAGTATTACTGTAAAACTAGATTTTTTACGACAGCCAAAATCAGGATTTTTCGAAATGTATCCGAGGTATCAATCAATTTTAATGAAAATTTTTGTGCTCGTAGGAACTCCAAGCAGACTTTGAAGGCAGGAATCCTGAAGACTGTGATTATCATGGAATTAAACAACTGCTAAGGCAGCTGTTCTTAAAATCAAATGTTGATCTGGGAGCACTAGCTCAAATCATTATTTGTAAGTATACATTTAAAAAGACTTGAAGTCCTATTTTGCTGTAAACAGAATTTCTACAAAAAAAATAATTTCAGCACAAAACTATGTGGGCAGTGTCGTAAAACAATGTTTGGATGATGGAATTGATGATGAAGACGATGATGTTGGCGATGGTGTATTTGGAGTTACTACACTTATCAATATCACAAAGAAAAAGGTAAATTTATTTATGAATTCAATTGATCAGTGTATAAAAAATTTGGTCTCCGTTTAAAACTATCCACGTCTCTGGTATGCCTTTAATTGACCACATGATTAGTCTATTCTTTAACTGAGATATCAAATATTTTAGATGGCACTTAATATTTATCATATTTAGTGAAATACTTCATTATTAATTATGGGACTTCACTTTCTTATCTAGATAATAATGCTTACAGGATGAGCAATGTATCAAACAAATCAGAGCTTTGCTAACCACACTAGCTAATGACAATGCTGATGACAAGACAAAAGCTCTAGTCAACAAGGTCTTGTCTGATGACGCTAGTCAAGTTGGGCTTATCATAAATGAAAGGTAATATATAAGTCCTAAATTTTTTGAGAATATACATAACTCACTTAGCTAAAGTATTACTAGTTTGTAGTACCAAAAATAGTAGAATTTTAGCAGTTGTTGTCTAAAATAAATTATAGAAATAGATAAACATATACATTTACCACAGCAGGTTAAAGTAAACATTTTTTCTAGGATCCTAAACATTCCAGCAGCTATTAGTGTGCCACTTTTTTCCTCATTGCAATCAGAGGTGGATAGAGCAGTAAAACGGAACATGCCCTATACATTCCAGTATCTTATATGGATTTGCAAAACTTATAAAACTAGTGGTAAGTCAAAGTATGTTTAATTTTATAATTAAATAAAATTATCTAATTAATGTACATACAACGTCAACAACTTAATTTCTAAAAGTATTGTTATACTCATTATTCCTTAATAACATTTTTGCTATATTTGACTTATATTTATTATTACAAAATACTTATCTTGATAATAAAATTTCTAGAAGATGAATCTGATATACTGTTTGCCAATCAAGAAGAAAAGCCTTTATTAGATGTGGCAATCTCTAACTTTGAAGTAGATGTAACTGAACAAGCGGAACTTTCTCAGTGGGAATATGAAGGAGGCGCTATGACACCATACCGGAAGGTATAACTTCAATTTGAATTGTTGTTCCTTAAAAAAATTGTAAGCTTGATTGCTAAAAATAAAATTAATAAAAATTTGTGCTTTGAAAACCTACTTATACATCAATTAATTTTTCTGTGCATTTAATACATACAAGCTAGGTCTAGGTTTCACTAGTTCATTATAGAAATTAATTTAAGCACCTAGTTATGCTATAATTAATCTCTATAAGATTAAAGTTATTATAGAACAAATACTTCTCAATTATTTAGTTTCAGTCTGGTGACAGCGAAGGTATTTAGGAACTTACGAAATATTAATTTCAGGTACTCATATTTGACGGCAGCAAATTGAATGAACTTATAAGGCTCATGAAAGAAGAGGTAGAGAGTGTTTAAGTCATAAGTTGCTGTTAAGTTATGCCATACAAATGTATCGTATTTTTCATATTTATAATAATAATTAAGTCTTAATAAAATGTGATGTAAGCTTTACTGCTTTATTATTTATAATAACTTTTTTGTTTAAAATAATTACTTAAAATTTGTTGTCAATATCAATTGAAAACCAGTTAAATTGTGGAATGGGGGGCCATATATCATAACTGACAATACTGACTTTCTTATAATAATACTTTATTCTGATATAAAATCATTGTCCCTTATCCTACATGATAATTTTACACTAATTCTAAGTGATATAAATTTTGTTTTAGTGAATTAAATATTTCGAGATTTAAGAATATGATTTAGCAATAACATAGGCGTCTTTCATCAAAAAATCCCTTAAAGAGCAAAGACCCTTCAAGATTTTTGTGTTTTGATCCATTTTCTGTATGTCTGTCTCTGAAAGTGTCTTGTCGTGAGCCAAGTATCCGTTGACGGCGTCTTCTGTCATCCAGTGTGCCGGTAGTTTGTGCATGTTAAAATGCGAAGGGTCTGGATTTGCTGGCATCGGGGTAAGAGATTTCTCCCATGGGGTTATGTACTTTTGCTCCGAGTGAAGACCTTCAATGTATCTGTAAATATTATGTGTGAATATTACTCTTCATGATGTAAATAATATGTAACAGTTAATAAATTAACAACTATGACTCCAGACTATGTTAAATAACACCAATATTTGTATGACATACAGATGCCTAAAAATTACCCTAAAAGCAGAAAGTTATATAAGAATAAATTTTCTATCTATACATTATTTGTAGATATATATATTTTACGCAACAGTATTTAATTCGCTTTCAAACTCATCGTACAGTCATATACGAGTTATATATTCCGGTTTTCTTGATACCATTTATATTATATTAGAGAAGATAAAAAAAGGTTACCTGATATATGTGTCGGAGTGTGTGACACGTTGCACCCTGGGTGGCGCGGAAACGAAAAGGGGCTCCAAGGCTGGTCGGTTCCCGGTGGGCGGCACTCCGCCTTCGCCGCAACCCGGGCTTGGCGTGCTGCGAGCCATCGGCGACATGCCCGAAAGAGATGCTACAAAAACAAGTTAAAACTCATTACAGAATTGAAAAAAATTAAATAATAAATTATGTATTGTAATATTTACCACCAGGTGACAAGACCCCTGCACGTAACGTCGTCGTGTAAGCTTTCGGTGGCTTCTTCGTCGAGGGAAGAAAGTTTCTGCAGATATTAAATTATACGTACTTAATTAAGACGAAATGATAAAGTGGAAATAGGTAAAGATTTTTGTAGTGCAATATAAGCATTAAAAACTTTCAGAACTGATAACGTAGTATTATAATAGCCTTTCTCAATTCGTACAAACAACGCCAGTGACGCCGCGCGGGTAAAGTACTACAAGGAGCCCCGACATCAGATAATTCGAAATGCAACATAAAAATATATGGAAATGTCTGTATGTGACGTCACACAAATTTGCCTGTAGACAAATATGAACGTTTATACACGACTATAGTGACGCAACTGACAATAGCTCCTGCTCTATCTTCCTTTAAATTTCTTCTGTACAAACATTACCTGTCCACATCGTATCCCTAACTTTCTTTCCAACTACTAACTGACGTGAGACTTATATTAAATTATCGTGATTTATGTGTCTTTTTACTTTCTATTTTTAGTGTAGTTTTTTTTTGTTGTTCCTGTTTTTTTCTTAATAACTCCCCTCCTCCCCCTCCTTTTGATTTAATTATCTTATGTTTAAGTGTTAATAAATAAATAGGGTCACGCCAAAACCTTTCGTCTTACCGTGAACGTTCATGTACGGCCGTCAATTTCCCATTGCCCTTGTTGATGTGCAAGTCCCGTACGTGTCGTAGAAGCCTTGGCAGATTTGGGAATGGCGCCTGTCCCTTACGTACGCGCGTGCACGTTCGCCATAAGCACGGGTACTCTTTATTCTCTGTAGCGTTTGCTCCGCTTCGGTAGTGTTGTTGCACGTGGCCCGCTGTGAGTGCGAATTTATCATTTTGTTTAAATATGTCCATAAAAAGGACGTCTTTAAAGGACATACAATGTGATTAAAGGTTTTTTTTAAATCCTTGTTAGTGATACAAAATAGACAGTTTTAAATAACCTGATTACCTACTATTATAAAAAAAAGTGAAAAGTAACTAACTAATAACTGTTAATATAATTCCAGAATGATCAGGTGAAGGCACCAAAAACATTACTTACGCTCCAATTTGCTTTTCTTTGTTTCAATAAATGTTCCAATCACTAGCAGCGTTAAAATGTTATGTCTTTAGTACATGGTATAATGTATTGCACACATTTAACACAATACAGATGTAATTATATGGATCCGTAGGTACTTACTATTTCCGCCTTCCCCAATGCAATGTTCCATACAATCATTTAGGTCCTCAAACTGGTAGTCACAAGTGTCCCATGCGCACTCGTACGTCATTTCCATCGTGGTCTGAAATAATGAGATAAGAAGTTAATTTGATGTGTAAAGCTTTAATAACAAATATAAATGTTATCAAAAACATACATATAAAATCTATATGTCATGGCCGGGTGCTAGACTCATTTGAAACGGTCAATACATGTAGTTGAATTTTCAATTAACGAATATTGACTTTGATTTAAAATTATACTTTCTTTAAAATTAAAAATCACTTCAATATAGAATTCAATTCAAAAATCAAGTATTCACTGAACTATTTTCACAGATGTAATCATTAGTAAGAACTTGTCCTTCGGCTACAGTCCGTCTTTCTTTTTTATTAAACAGAACTGAACAGACTTTAGACGGCCACAATCCTACGTGATGTTAAGTGAGATATGGCCTATTAGAAGACACGCCTCTCCAACAGATGCTTATTTAACCACTGCCTCTTCTAATAATTCTAAATCATTTTAGTTTTATTTATTAGAGCCTGATGTACAGTTACCCATAGGGACTTTCAATAACAGGAAACTCGCGAGTGCGTTTCAAGGTTTTTTTTCAGAAAAGAGAGAAAAGTCTTTCTTCGCTTTGGTTCAGAAATACTTTACTTGAGGTTTGGAGCGCAGAGTTGCCCCCTAGAATTATTTCATATGAAAAGCTGAACTCACATGTTGAGCAAGCTCTTTCATCTCTTCAGCGAGCCTTGCTGCTGTCTCTTCGTTGCACCTGGCAGCCCTCTCTTCCCAACTCTGCTTCGTCGATCCCGGCAGAGACCGCCATTCATTGCCGACTATTCGAGATATTTCACCTGAAAACACAACCATATTTATTGAAACATAAAACCATTAATCTTGCTTGGGATCATCTGTATCAGACCTTTAATTATACAGAAGTTAAGAAAAAAACAAAGAGAGCCGAGAATTTCTGAAACTATATTACGTTCGAGGAAAGGTAAACAATCCAGCAATCCTTCAGTGCCCAGTACCCTCAATAAAAATAATTTAAGGAATTGCATAGATTTACTGTTTTGAATTGTGACGTCAGTTCATATACTGTAGGAAATAGTCTTTTTGTATATGTTTTACTCAATTACTGTTTAACGAGATGTTTTTTCTGTACATATATTGTTTGTATGTGATATAAATGTAATAGTTACCGCACTGCAGTTATCATATATATAATGAGAAATTAACAAAATATGCATTCGAAACAACGGCCTCCTGTAGCTTTTTAACCGACAACAAATAATAGTCTCGTCCAAAACATATCGATATTAAATAGATAATTCAATGTTTTCATTGATTTAAAAGACTGTTTAGATTTGCAAACATATATCATTAAAATAAGCTTTTCTTTAACTGACAAAGCTAATATGATAACACATACTTGTTAGTATTGTCTTGGAATCATTTAAAAGGTCTTACCAAAAGTACACTCTGGGTTATTAGCGACAATGGCTTTGCGAACTTCACTTGAATAAAGAATATATCCAGTGACGATCTTCTGCTTCTGATCTTTCTTCTTCTTGCCTGTTGTGGGAGTAGAGGAAGTGTTACTCTTCTCTTGTGTCGGAGTTTGGATGAGAGATGGATTGTATGGATTACTATTACCACCTGAAAGAAATAAGTTTTAGTTACATTGTCTAGTTGGTTTACCAAACATTATTAATATATTTTTTTTGTGCCTTCATTCAAACCTTTTTTTTAAATTATCGTTATATCTTCACTCCCATATTAGATACATAAATCTAGTTTCACCGATTTAACCGATTCAACATAAATTCAATTCGATCGAAAGGGACAAAAGAGTTCAATTGGGTCATTTTATGATCAGAAAAAAATGGGTAAAGTATGGAATTTTAAAGTTTTAATTAATAATTACCATTAACTTACCAATTGACAAAGGCGTTGCGGGTGACGCTAAGGAATCGTCGAGAGAGTTCTCCAAAATCATCTCCACGTCCTGACTGCCTATTGTTGTGTTTATGAGATTCGTGAATTGAGGCTTTACGTCCTGGAATATTTAATTAACTTTTAATATATATTAGATACATTTTTAAATTAAAAATGTTTTTATTCTGAAATAGCCGGAAACTTACATCTTTAAAATACTGACTAAATATAATGAAACTATATAATAGAAGTAATAAAATTAATTTAAGAATGAACTTCGTCTCTAACTAGTTTCTTTAAATATATGTATTATCACGTCTACCTACCATGGAATCAGAGCTATGAGGATTGTACGTTTTCTGCGCAAACGCAACTGCCGTTGTAACTTCTTGCGATGATGCAAGAGCGGGCGGACCCAGCGATTTGGGAAAGTAGTATATCTGAAAAAAATTGTTATAAATACTATATTAGCATTAGCGCCACTTTACCTGAATTAACTTAATTTTTGGTAGAGCCTTCTAACTAAAAAATACCAGACCTTTTGAAATCTAATGAAGGATAGCATTTTTATCTATGTGTCTTAAATATTTTCAATAAATAAAACTGAATTTAGCACGTTCTTAGTGTATACAACGAATCATATGTACTTTAGTTTTTCTAGAAACATTTAGTAATTTATGTATAACATTTACGCAAAATGAATGGATAGAATAACTAAAGTAAAGAAAGAAAACACTTTTTTACCGGATTAAAGCTATGTACTATTATAAACTTATAATTATTTTATATAATTTTAAATTTCACGATGTCACAGTGACCACGCACGCTATAAAGCACGCAAAACGTCGGAAAAAAATGAAATTATGTAAAAAACATCTAAGTTTATTATCTTATCATAATAAGACATAGCTTCAATCAGGTAAAAAGGTGTTTTCTTTCAATGTGTAAAACCTATGTTAACAAAAGACAATACTATAAACGAAAGAAGAGAAAAACAAATGAACGCTTACTTCATCAACAGTGACGTCTTTCGTGTGTTCAAACTTCCTCAAACCAGACTTCAGTTTACGCGCAATGCGATTGGATTCGTCGTAAAGCGACTCGCACACGTATATGTCGTTCTCTGAAATCTCTGTAGGGCGACCTAGAATTTTACATATCTTAATATTTGCATGCAAAAAATATATTTTTTGCTAAAAAGGCATGTACAAACTTGCAGAATTCCACTTCAAAAAATTTAGCTTAATAGCAAAAAAAATATCCATTTTTGTTAAACTTTTGTTTTAATAATTTTAGTAAAAAACTTACATTTAAGATAATCATCGTAATCCAAAACCGAACACTTCCCAACAATGCCTACTAACGGGCTGGTGTCGTGTAGCGTTGTTAACAGCACTTCTTGTTTATAGAAAGGCTGAAAAAGATTTATTATGTGATAATGATAGACTTAATAATTTAATTTATTTTTCGAATGTAGAAATATTCATTGTTTTGCTGTATCACAATAATATTTCATATTTTTGAATCATTTGTTCAGTCACTACAACCATAGAAAATGGAGGACCATGAACCCTTAACGTTGCTCTCAAGTCGTGATTTACCAGCTACCAGAGTAAAAATATTCAAGCAACTTTTTTATTATTATTAAATCTCATGCCAGCATTTACTATTTCGTTCCAAGGAGAACTTATTACATTATCGTTAATTATTAAATATCGCTCGTACTCGGACTTACCTTGTTTATGATATTGGATACCTCTGCCGGGAAAATAAAGAATGGACCGCGGAAGTAGCATTTATTACTAAAACAAAAAATAAATTTCTTTACATAACACCAATTATTTAGACGACAGTAATGTGTCTATTCCACTAGTTTTTTTTTATAATAAAAATAGTAATAAAGTTATGTATAGAAGATAAAAACAATATTTGTATGGCAGCGATTCCGAGCGAATAAAAATTTGACAACACACAGTGTCAGATTTTTTTAGCATTATTAACATTTTTACGTATTAAAAATATTTCATATTGATTTATATATGTGTATACAGAAAGGTTGAAAGTAATTTGGTTTTATATCTGACTCACTCTCCAGTCTCCCAAATAGTGTCGACCTGCGCGATGAGCTGAGTCCCGCCATCAGTGACGACGTACACGTAGTCTCCGGTCTTGATGACGCCCGAACACACTGTATTATACTGTTCATAGTATGTGTTCTCATCGTCCGTACCAAGAGGGTTGTACATTACTACGTCCTATAAAAACAGAGGCAAACATTAAAATAATAATTAAACATAAGTTTTTTAAATTATTTACAGCTACAAATAGATATACTCTCTATTTATTCGGATTTCACAGAGAGTTACTAAAGAGTTTTAAAATTAAAAAAATTTAATCAAAGAAAACTCTACAAATTTGCTTAATTGCCATGAAAAAAGCTTCAAATGATAAATTATCTTTTTATTTACAATAATAATAATAACAATAATGGTACATACCGGTCTTTCCTTCTCTTGGACATTCTCCAATACCTCAAGTTCCGCCAACTCGTCCTTATGCTTCTCAACGCGTTCACGGAATACTGACACTGTTCTATTGGGTTCCAATGGTACCTGAAGTTTAACAGATACATTTTGTTATCAATCACTTATCACACCAAGGAAAAGAAATAATTGTAATTTCATAACTGACTTCAGTCCCGGTGAACTTATCACCTACATATATGTCGGAGAATGAATATTTTAAAATTCCCGCCACTTTGAAGTTAGTCGTAGAATGCGGTGTGGCATGTAAAGAAAGACTGTCAACGTTCACAATTGACAATGCCTAGTCTGTGTGATCTACCAAATGTCAGTGGCGCGTCTCATTCTAGCAAATTGTGTTTACACTGTGATGAAAACAGATAAGAGCACTATGGTAGTGGTAGGTACTTTAGGTGTGACACTCACCTCCCGTGGTAAAAGTGTAGCCTCTTTCTCAGCGCCTTCCCAAACCTTGATTTTCTTGAACCAGCGATGCTTTGTATTGTATCTGCTCTCACAGACATACACATCTTTGTCAGCATAACCTGGTTATGACAAGGATTTTTTATCAAAAATCTGCATGTATCAAAAATGTGCAAAAGATTTATTAGAGAAAGAGCATACGAAACATATTAGGAATAATAAATTCTTACTTTAGAAGAAAGTTCCTTATAATGTAATACAAGGGATTAGTATGAATATCAAACCTTCAGGCCTAAACTTGAAGTACTCCTTGACATTCATAACATAACACCGTCCAATCACATGTTCCAAAGGCACACTACGGTGAGTCTCAGTCTTGAACACTTCCTGTTGAAGGAACTTGCGCGTGCGCACGTGGAACGTTTCGTGCGGGCTGAAAGTTTTATGTGACAATTAAAAATTATAAGAAAGAAATCGACAAACACTCATCCAAGAACCAGTTTATCTTGCTAGAAACAGTAAGGTCCTCATCCAAAAATCAATACATTATTTATCCTATAAATACTGAACTTTTTAGTAAAACTTACCGGAAATACACGTTAGCGTAAACCATAGGTACATTATCCGTATTGGTGAACAGCCTCTCGATCTGCACAATAGTGGCTTCTTTTGTACCACGTTCAGGCTGGATATACACAAAGTCTCCTTTTCCATATTGTGTTTTGGGAGGTGCACCGCCTGATAGAAGGGATTCGTCTGTGCTCGATCTAAAATATTTCTCTTCTTCAATTGTTGTTCAAGTAGAAGTTAAAATATATTCTATTCAAATATTTTAATGACTATACAGAGTATGTTAGTATGATTCATCAATTGCTTATCACTGGCTTAAAGCTAGCCTTTAATACATACATTAGTTAATGAAACAAAGAAAGAGTTACACGACATATACGTATATATACGTAGCAAAAAATATACGTAGATATAATTTTTCATCAACATAGACTTTCCTAAGTCATAGTTACTTTAACTAAAAATTAATACAATTCGTTAAGCATTTGTATTTCAGGACTTTCTGACACATACCTGGTCTCGTCATCTTCATCGTTCTCTTGCAACAGCTTGCACTGTTTCACCAGTTCCACTGACGTTGTCATGGTGTCTCTTGTGAAGTTCAACGCTGGAGTAACCAAAGTGTTACGACACAGAATGTCACGTTGTTCTATATAATAGGCCTGAAGCTCCACAGAATCTTCGAAGATTTGACTGTCTGTACGTGATAGTCGACGGGCTCTGAAAATCATTTTAACCGACTTAAAAAACGTGTATTTTTTCCGACCAAAAAGTTGATCTTCATATCTTGTATACAACTAAATAACAGTTTATACATTACATTCTTAGTCAATACTAATATGAAATATGTATATTTTATAATTTTTTGTAAACATATTATAATTTGTTTTGGATTTTTTTCGAGATGGTAAACATAAAATTAGCCAAGTAAATTTTGTAAACGTAAACTCATGCTTTCGTCTATCAATTACGGAGTTTAACTTAACACAGTAATGTTTTAAAATGGCATGAAATAGTTGAAACTGTAACACAAACCTCTCAAAAATAGCGAACATGTCTTGTTGGAAGTGATCCAACCGTTTGTATAGACCCTTGTCGAGCCTACGTTTGACAAGGTCCAACGAAATGGCGCGCACTTTCTCGCCATTCGCCGCTTCATCGTGTTCCGGAAGTTCAGCCATACTATCTGAGTAACACCTGAAATATTATAATAAAGCATTGTAAATCTGGCCTTTACTTCATTAGTACGATGCAGATACTAAATCTGCACAGAACAGCATAACAGTCTTCTCGTTCGATTTTCATTAGCTTTTTTCAAAAATGTACGTCAATATTTACTACCTACGTACGTAGTCGTCTACGTACTACTGATTTAATGTATGTATATAAATATATTACCTTCCTTCCTCGTCCTGGTGATTGTAGACTGTAGTGAAAAGATTCAGCAGGAGATCCTGTACGGCCACTGGCACATCTGGTACTGCATCGTCATCCTCCCTATAGAAAATATGTCAGTAAATGAAGACAAATGCTACAAAACTCGCTAAAATCAGATAAAGTTTTAGTCTGCCAAACAAGCGCGACTTTGGTATAAATATCGGCTTAATGTTATTAGTTAAGTTATAAATTTAAACATAATATTTTCTTAAAGGAAAAACATGAGCTCCAAGAAGATTTTTCAGGCTCTAAGGTTAAACACCTTTAGTGATTTTTAGTGTCTTTGTACTCTAAGTTGAATTTAATTATAAGAAAAAACAAAAATGTTATATATAACTTGTCAAGTAGTCTTTTTATATACTACTTGTAATTACAAAATCCCTTATCTAATTAACGGATTAAAATAACATTATTTCTAACCTTAACATTTGCTTAGTCTGCAAACAAACTCTTTGCAGGATCAAGGCGTCCTTATATATCTGCGAATCTGGCTCGTTATATTTGCAAGCGTTGTCGAACATTAGTATGAAGTCCGATGCCAACTCGTTTACCGAGGTGTAAACACTGTTCTTTAGTTTGTGGGCGATTCGTTCCATGTCTATGGTATTTTTTATAAGCTCGTAGTAATCTGGATATTCCGTTTTACTTGGAAGCTTCATGAATATCAGTGCTAATTGTCGGTTAGCTAGAAAATAATACAATAGTACTTGTCTATTAAACACATTTGATGTTCCAGTTAAAATAGCGACCGGGATAACGCAGCGCGAGCATAATCATAAATAAGACATCTGTCAATGAAACTTGGTAATCAAAAATGAACTTAGGAAATTCACGTTTATATCAATCCAAAAAGTTCAAAACTCGCAAAAAAACAAAAGGCGTACTTAGTTTAAATCAAAACTAAGGATTAATTATTAATGGAGAATGCATAAATAATCTGCGTAAGACGTTTTGTACGTAGTTGGCATTATACTAGTGTTGACAGGTTATGTCAAATTAAAGATAAAAATAATAGCTGAATAAAATATACTATATTTAAATACTCAAATCAACAACACCTCAATTGAGATAAGTAAAGAGTGTGGTAACTTTGTGCCATATCAGAACGAACACCGGACAAAAGCATAGACAAAAATGCAGTAAAAAATACCTTTAGGATCTCTATAATCCCTGATTGCGTCATACAATGTGCGTAATTTCTGTTCAAAGGGCGTGAGCTGGCGGGATTTGGCTGGCTTTATGGTCTTTATCGGAGTTTTCCTTTCGACGCAACTGTTCAATTCCTTCACCTTCTCATTCAGCACGCGTTCTAATAGATTTGCGTCCTGCAACAAACTTTTAATCTACAGAACTTGTAATGGTTAACATAAAAGGTGAAAATAATGTAGTGTTTAGCAGAAATCACGTGAGATAAAGGGCAATATACACACACACGAAGGAGCTATCTATCCAACTAGGCTACTCGAATTATAGGCAAATATAGTTGTCGGCAAAACTACCCAGAGTTGGGTAGTTTTAACTCATGAAAGAAATCACTTACTATATTTCGGTCGAATGTTGTATGACTATAAACTGCATGCATTAAGACGTCAAGGTTTACATCGTATTGTGGAATATACAAAAAACAATTTGTATTTGCACAACAACAAAGATTTTGTAATGGTTAAAAATAAAAAACCGTTTCATAATAAATAATCATTATAGTCTCGTTGCTCTATTTGATTATGTTAATAGAGATAAAGACAGCATCATGTACTAAAATGTTCATTTAAAAACTTTAAAATATTTTTTAAACAAGTACACTCGAACCGACAACCACTAAACACCATTTATTAAAATTCACTCGAAAGACAAGCTTTACATTCACGGCATATTATTTAGTACGCCCATGAGCGCCGGCTTTACATACCTTTACGATAGACTTCTGCTTGTATGGCATCCTCTTCTATAAACAATTATGTTAGTGTTAGACAAAATAAAAATGATGCATGATAAGGTTAGATAATGCAGGAACTATGAAAAGTGATGAAATTAAGAACACATACTTAAAAAAATACAGCTATCTTTGTCTCTACGTGCTATACATATATTTTAACAGTAATATTGACATAAGCACTTACCCCCTTTTTCATAAAAGTAAATTTAGGCTAAAATCTAGATATTTAAGTGTGCATTGATGGACAACTTAAGAGTCGAGATTTAGCTCTGACACTTGTCAAAAGCTCTTTGGAATTGGCTCTTACATCTGTCGCGTGGTCACATAATTTTGACAAATGAGAGCATAAGTTCACACAAATCTTATCTTACCTATAAAATTAAGTTTTAAGAAACTCATTTTTTATTTATTTTACGACAATGACTCCCTTTGCATTAGCATTCGCAGGCGGTCATAACAAAAAATATCCATAAATGTTAGTAAACAGCTACGGGCTAATACTAGCTAACTACAGTGGATTCTCAAACATAAATCCTACCTCATAAATCATAGATCCTTCTTCGTTAAACTGACGACAGTTTGAGAACATCAAGCGGAAGTCTGAGACCATTTCATCCACGGAGGTATAACGATCGCTCTGTTAGAAATTATTAAATATTATAGAAATTAATTAGGAACTAATGTTATATAGATTTTTTATTATTATTACTAGCTGCCCCCGCGAACTTCGTTTCTCGTTAACATGACTACTTAGCCTACCTGTAGTGCATAGCAACATGGCACATTTTGCTATAAAAACAAAGAAAACTAAAAAATAATAAAAGTTTAGGGGTGGACCACCCTTATCAATTAGGGTGTAAGAATGAAGGGTCGAGCGTATGGCAACCCGGAGGAGTATGGCAACGAACATTGTGACACAAGAATTTTATATATTACATAAATTTAATTACCGCTTTAGGGTGGATTTAATAATTTGGTTTATTTAAGTTTTCTTATTTCATGTATACTCTTAATGAAATGAAATGTTAATAAATTAATTTACATAATTCTAATGAAGTATTAGAATAAATTTGAAAGCATTTAGTAAAATAAAAATATTATAATAAGTTTGTGGCTTTGACACAAGAAACTTTAAGTTTAATATTACATTTATGTAATTTAAATTGTTTCTTGTCTCATTTCAAAAGGGCGTAAACACAATTAGACAGAAAGACATGAAAAAGTACTTAAGTCAAATTTTGATTTACCTTGATATTAGCCTCAATAGTTAGCATATCAATGGGCCGGTCAATAACATTATAGTATTCGGGATACAGCTTCTTGCTCGGTTTCTCCATGAAGAGGAGCATGGGCTGTCTTCCATCAGAGCACGTAAATTCCACCAACTGCTTGGAGATGTAATGCAGTTTCTTCTTCAGCGGCATATTGGGTTTGAGAGATGGTGATGGGGACGGTGATGGTGCGACAATTGGATTTACGCGTGGACGACCTGACAATTTAATATTGATACATAAAAATATTTTAAAGAACGAATGCTAGGAAATATATTTTATTTTGTTCCCGAAACCCTTTTCCAGGTTGTAATAATAAAATGTGTATTAATTTCATTATAATTTTAGGACCGCCCGAATTTCATAACGCCGTAAGGATGGCCGTATCAGAATGTTTAAACAAACACAATTCAAAAATATGTATCGCATATTGCAGGGAAGCATTGCATATAGTAATTTAAATGGTTCTTTTTTTACCTCTAGGTCTTGGTGTAGCTTGTGATTGGTTCTTAACAGATGACAGGCTTTCATCATCGCTGGAGGAACTCTGTACGATATCTAGCAACTCTTGGACTCGCTGCTGCATTATTCTGCGAATGTAAAATGAATATAAATTTTGAAACAAATATTCACCTGCAATAAAACTATAGAGCATATATATAAAAATGTATCCCTATTTCCCTTGGTCACGGCATCACGCGTGAACGGCTGGTCCGATTTCGCTAATTCTTTTTTTGTTGTGTTTGTTATTGTCAGGAGAGGGTTCTTATGAAAGAAAAAAATAAGAAAAGTTCGCGGAAAATTGGAAAATATAAGAATACTTAATCATCATATTAAGTAATCCTGACTTTTGTTACGATAACAAATTAGTTTTTCAGTGCACAGTACTTTTACAATCCAAACTTTTTTCATGTAACCTTATGGCGTTTGACATAACTTTGACAGAAAGCGTGCAAAACAAATGCTTCGATCGGAGTTATTATATTCTTAATCAATATTGATAATTAAGACAGGACGTCTGTCGGGTTCGCTAGTAAACAATAAACAATTTACGCTCTTTTTCATTTGCTGCATACTTTGAACAATAAGCCGAACTATTAGTAGTTTACACTAGGCTTTCTGTATAAAACGTGGCTTTAAGCGTAAATATTAAAAAAGGTATAAAAAAATCATAATTAATTATTATTCTTTATACACAGATTAATCGTAAGACAGATGACACACAGAATTAAGAATGCTAATTAATACATAAAAATCGTTACGTTCGTTAACGTTATCAAAAGCATGGCACTTGAAATTATAAACATTTAAATGTAATTTTATAAGGTTAAAAGAATTAAAATAATTTGTGTTGGACAAATAAATTATTTGGAATTATTTATCTTGAAAGGTAAAAGACCTCTGCTGGAAGTTGATTTGACAGCCCCTCATTTCGAAAAAGAAAATCCCTAGAAGTGGACTGAGAAATCCATCCAGCCAACGAACTAAACTAATTTACAGCAACGTATAAAGATAACGATTGGATATTAAACAACCTTGTCCAACAATTACCTTTGCAATTTAACAGCATCCTTGTAAATCCTTGATGTGCTAAGATTATACTGTTTAGCGTTCTCAAACATAATATTCATGTCACCAGCCACCTCCGACAGAGTCCCATAGTTGCCTCGACGTATTTTGTTCTTTATTTGATTCAAAGATACCGGGTTCTTGATTTCTTTATAGTAGTCCGGGTGATCGCGTCTCGATGGAAGCTTCCAGAATGGCGAAGCTAGTGGGGCATCTACAAATGTTATTTTTGTCCTCTCCTTAAATATAGTCTTAAAAAATGATCAGCTTGACAAACGTCGCCGAAAATATAATATTGAAAACAGCTTGCGGCTAACACTGCTCTTTAATGTGTAATTAAGAATTTAAGACAGAGGTAGTATTACATATTTTTTTTATTTAATATAACTATTAAGACAATCGATTTGAAATAACTTTTGAGACATTTGAGCCGTTCAAATGCCGATATTTTTCCTGGAGTTTTTTAGTTACGTCACGTACACAGCAGCCCGTGTTTGTTTTCTATAATCATATGAGTTATCTCAAAAAATAATCGAGACAAATTTTAAATATATGCATAAATACGTTTCATACCTAAGTGATGGCAAAACTTAATTTTGGCTTTAGAAAGCCAGAAAATTAACGACGAGAATGATATCAAAATCTTTAAGTTCATATTTGCAACCTATATAGGTACCGTCCAACCACTTTTGAACTGAAACTTCTTCTGCTTAGCTTTATACACTAAGTCGATTTCATTTACTGGTATAACCAAACAAACACGAATATGCAAAATTCAATAAAGTTATTAAAACAATTTTAGAAATTTTAATATTAGAGTAACCCTACAAGTCTTCATAAGTTTCAAAGTTGGGCCTTAACACTTAGTATGACTTCTGTATGGCAAATTGATAATCTATTTAATTTAAAGATAAATAGTAAAAAAATCTTACCACCTGGGCCCATATGATTCCAGACAGATTCTAATAACTTCCACTGAGGCGAATCCTCATTCTCATTCTTATCTTCATCACTTTCGCTTTCGTCTGAAGGCTGAAATGTTTTACCTCGACCCTTAAACAGTTTGAAATGCTTTTAAGATTTTTGTTACATGATCATAAGATTAACTTTATTTTCCTAGAAGTAATCAATATATATATTTAGTTATAGATATTGTCATTATTGTGACTGAAAAAATGTATAGTAAAAACATGAAGTTCAGTACTTTTCTTATAAATTTATCTATATTTACCGTAACAGAGGGCTCTCCATCTGATCCAGGGGGTTCCATGATGGCCATAGTTCTACTAGATAAAATGGGAACAACACGTGATGATCTCTTACTGCGAATACGCTCAGACACTTTGGGTCGTCCATGCTGCTCAATTTCTTGCTTACGAGTTTGGATTATCTGAAAATAGTATTTAATATTAAACACATAGATATAGAAATTATAATGAAATGGGATATAATGGGATCTGAGTTGTTAAAGATTTATTATGTTTACAAATATTATTTTGTTAACAACATAACTAATGATAAATTCAATAAATATTAGGCATGTACATTGGTTTAAGGTAACAGTTGTTCAACTTCTCAATCTTTTACACAAACAAATCAATTTTTAAGTTCTTAACTGAAATAGACCATGCAGTACAAAAAAACACTTACTTTCTTCAACATTTTTGCATCTTTATATATCTGGCTGTAGGGCTCATTGAAGAGACAGGCGTTCCGAACCATTAACAGTAAATCTTTCTCCAAATCACTTAAGTTTGAGTATTCACTTGCTTGTATCTTTTGCGCTATAGTTTTGAGGTCAATAGGAGTGTCTATTACATTGTAGTACTCAGGGTAGCGTCGTTTTGATGGAAGGAATTGGAATGCGCTATAAAGTGGTCGGCCATCTGCATTTGCTGTCATAACCTAAAGGCAAAAAGAAATAAAATACAAATATATTTTTAATCCTAGTACATTTATTTGCTAAATCCAATTTTTTACATTTAAATTATTTAAGACACTTACACCATTAAAAAGTTCTTCAAAAATGCTGTCCTCTTCATTATTTGTGGAAGTTTCTGACATATCTTCAGCCACATCTGATCTGCGACTTGATGAGCTTGTACGAGATACCTTTGGAACTTTCACTTCTTCACCTACAAGATTGTAAATCATTCAACATGTGTACTATACACATATACCAATCTAAATGTTTACATACTGCCAACATTTACAAGCTTACCACTTTCAAGACTGTGTCTGGTTTTTGTATACAATTTCCACAATCGGTTAGCATCTTTATATTCTTCTGACTCCGGCTTATAAAAAGCTTTAGCATTGTTTACTAGGAGTTCAATATCTGCAGACAACTCATCTATATCCTCATATGTATCAGTTTTTAGTTTCTGTTGAACCTAATCCAACAAACACATATACTATTTATATATACTTATTTCTAATAAGCCAAACTATATATATACATAGAAATTTTGAAAAACTTAGATTTTTGACAATTAGCACTGATCCATAACCTGATTTTACTAACTCTAGGTGAATGCCATGAATCAGATTAGATGTTGTAGTTTAGCAAAATACCGTAAGCTATAATTATGAACAGGGTATTGGATCAAATTCTTTACTGTATTTAACTCACCCTAAGAAGATCAATTGGTTGAGATACAACTTCATAGTACTGGGGCTCTTGACGTCTTTTAGGAGCTCTGATAAATGAGTCGCACAGAAGAGTTCCATCTTCCTTCTTGAATGAACGAATTGTGTCATACAATTGTTGACATATTTCACCCTGCAAGGTATTTATTCATTTAAAATTAAAAAAAACTTTTTTTAATCCTTTAAAATCAAAATAAATGCATATTAATTGCTGCAAAAATATGTGCTACAGTTTCCATATAGCACCTAGTAAAAAAACTGGTGTCCGTGCTTACCGGTTCCAATTTTTTCTTCTTGCGTGATGGTGGTGGGCCTGGATTGCTCAGCTCAACATCATCACTATCATCTCCATCAGCTCCTCGGCTTGCAACAGACGATGCACGACGCCGCTTACTCATATTGGGACGCCGAAAGAAATTATTTTTGTAAAGCTAACACTCGTACACACGTAGTACTTAAATACCAAAGATTTTTAAAAACTTCACGTTACTTCTTCTAACGAAAACAAAACGGTTAGTATGATAATAACAACATATTTTTGTTAAAATTTACGTCTACTTTATTTAGAACAATTGCGCCATTCGACGCATTTGATTCTCGAGTCTCGACGGCTATTCGTTTAAAAGCTAAGTGACAAATGTAAATTGACATATGTAATATGCATATCGAAACTATGGTCAACAAAAATTTGTTGCAATTTAAGTATTTGTATTCTGTTGACTAAAAACTATATTGTATATTTAACAATAGATAAAGGGATAAATACATGAAAAAATCAATTTATGATTATGAAATGAATATTATATTAGATTTTATGTGTAAATTTAAAAATTCATGTCAAATACTCTCACTAAATAACACTTTTATTCTATAATCTAAATAATATAATTTCACTATATTTTTTTATCGTTTTTGTTGGTACCCACATAAGAGAACAATAATAATTAACTTGCTGAATCCTTTACTCCACATTATATTATTATTTGTAACTGTACAACGTGGCAAAGTATGCGTTCTTATTAAACAATCTGTTTAAATTGTTTCTATTCCATCCGTTCTTTTGATTAACGAAAATGACTGAAGTAAAGTTTTGTAGTTACTTTAAGAATTTTATCCTTTGTGGAGAAATAGATTTCCACTGCATGTTATGCCAAGAGTCATTTTTTTATTTAGACAATGTGGATAAGCATCTGAAATGGGAAAAACATAGGAGCTTATTGAAAAAGCAGGCATACGATGAACGCTATAAAAGAGACTTTTTGTATAAGGTAAGTATGATTCTTTTAGAATAAGAATATGATATTACACAGTAAAAAATTTTTTTGCCTATTTTTAAATATTAGTTCAAAACTTTAAAAAAATTACTGTTATGCTTTGGATGAGTAAAATTTAATAAAGGTAAAAAAAATAACTAAGCCTAAAAAACAGGCTTGTCATCTTTCATCTACAACAATAGCTAGCTAATTAATATTTTTTAAACAAAGGCATTGGTATTTTTAACGAAATTCGTGTTTTTGATATGAATGCCACAAAGTGTTGTATAAAGGCAGTATCCCCCTACATTGGTAATTTTTAGTAGCTATGTATAATCTCATATTCATTATGTTTTAAACGTAGGACGTATTCATGAAAACAATAATAATGTTCATTACTATAAAGGAAGTAAAACTAAAGGGAAATTCACGTAAAATCTAAGTATTCTTTACAGATCAGAGACGATTTTTACTGTGAAGCCTGCAACGAGCTAACCACTGAACCTAAAAAACATAGACAATGTAGTTCTCATGTTGCAGCTAAAAGTGTTTCAAAAAGACCTAAATTTGAAACAATGAATTACCCCATAAGGAGGCGTTCAGATGGTACAGTCTTTATTGGTGATGTCAGAGTGACTGCCTTAGAATGGCATGGTATACATAAAGATTTCTGTACCGTATGCTCTAGACGGATTAAAGATCCAACGATTCATAATACTTTGAATGTCCATGTAATAAATCTGATACAATCGAAGACTGTTAAATTTAATGAATATTATTACAGAATGGTAAGATTACTTCAAATTCCTTTTTTTGTGCCGGCTATTATTAAGTAGGTGCTGTTGGTTGGTGGAAGTAATAAATTATAAGATTATTTATACTTCATCTTTATCTTTTTGCTATCGAACGATGATGATCAATATTTGTTAATTTACAGCTAAGTCAAGAGAAATTCTACTGCTTTCTATGTCTTAACGTTCATGACAATAGCACGATGGAATATCATATTACTAGAGATTGTAATGTCACTAAAAAATATAAAAACAACTATTCGATTAAAGTATATCCAAATATGAAAGTTTTAGTTAAAACTGATCCTGAACATCATAATGCGCTTCTTAAGATGAGCCAAGAATACTATAAAATAAATTTTAAAAAAGGAGAAGCAGTATGTCGGATTTGTAACAAGGCAGTAAAAGCAGATATGGCGGTTATGATCAAACATAAAGATAAACATGAAAATGATAGGCATGCAGGTTGTGGTAGGCCTTACAAGGTTAAGTATTCAGAAATCGTAGACCACGGAAAAAGAAGGCATGATCTTGTAATTTATGGAAAGGATAATTATATTAAATTTAATTCACTAGTAAGTTGGGGTTATTGCTCGATGTGCCACACGAGAGTCTCCGCTAGCATGCGACAGGTATTGTCTCATGTGCATGGACGACGTCACAAGTGTTTCCTAGAATTACATGGCTTTACGAGACCGAGTAAGCATGAAAAGACCTATTGGAGAAAGATAAAGTTTACGAGCTTTATGATAGGCATTTTTAAAATTAACGGCTCGTCTTATCTTGTTAATGATCAAATACAAATACATTATTCTTCATTTATGCTGTTAGGAAACTATGGAATTGATACGGATCAGTACATCTGTTTTGGATGCAATGAAGTTATAAAGAAATCCGACGCTCAAAATCATTGCAAAACAAAGACCCACGTAGACAAAATGTTGGCCTGTAATGTTATGACTGACTATGAAGAAAAGCCAGAATTCATTCGATTAGTGAGTAAAAATTCTTTAATTGCCAAGAATGAGTCATCAACTTTTTTAATTAAAAAAAATTAAAGCGTAATTCAAATTTATATTGATCGTTGTGATTACAAAATAGTTCATGTAAATTATTAATAAGTATCAAATAATAATAAAGAACATTCCAAAAAAACTATTACGCCGTTGCCAACAATATTTTATTATTTGAAAAATCAAATATTTCGCTAAATTAAAATTAGATCAATATTTCAAGTTATGGTTTACAGAAAGATCTTTACATTATTCTGTATCGATTAGGCATTTTAAAATAACAAGCAAAACGTTAATTCTATTTTTATATCATGTCTATTTTTACTACACCCACGATGGTAGCAACCAAAGCAACAAACGGTTAAGATTAAGTTATAAGAGAGTATTATTCTTCAATTTGAAAAAAATACCTTGTCTATCTATCTATACATTTAAAACTAGACAAATAATTGAATTTCTTTTTGTTTTAGATTCGTCCAAATTTATATCACTGTGCCGTTTGCGATCTGATATTACCATATTGGGATAATGTACGTGAACATATATCTGGACTTTCGCATGGTGCTCGTAGGCGAGTAAGCATTTTACCTTGCAATGAAGCAAGTATTTTACGGTCAATGCACGGTCCTACGTTAGATAGCAATAATAGTTTTAAGATTCATCTGAAACGGTTAGGTCTCAATTAGAAGGAGTCTATTTTGTCATAATAAATTTATATGAAATTTATTGGACGTGAAACACGTGTCATTATACCTTTTTCTATCAATTTGCATTCCTGCAACAAAATGATTTTGACATACATGAAGCATCATAAGGAAATTAAAAGTCCTATATATACCTATACTGTAGGCACGATTTTCATCTACAATTGTTCTTAGGTTGTCCTTATTTCAACCTATCAAAATACAAGGAGATTCATTAATAGGTTGTTTGTTGTTTCATGTCATATCACAAATCTATCATTATGAACTCATTTGAAAAACGATTACATCCTATTATACATAAATTTCTTTTGTATTTTGAAATATATATTTTATTAACTTGCTGCAAGGCGTAAACAGCTAGATGTATTTAATAAGACCAAGTCTACCATTTGCAGTTGTACCATGTGGTTGACAAAATATTTCATTGGTCAATATATTTTTATAGAATATCTCACAACACAGCTGGAGCAGTCATATAGGTAAATATTTGTCAGTCATGGTACAGCTACTGCTAGTATTTTTGCAAAAAGAAAGCAAGCTAATAGAAACTACAATATCCATAATCTTTAGATGAATAATTTATTTTACAGACATG
This sequence comes from Pieris brassicae, assembly GCF_905147105.1. NCBI lineage: Eukaryota > Metazoa > Arthropoda > Insecta > Lepidoptera > Pieridae > Pieris > Pieris brassicae. The sequence goes on along the minus strand of NC_059665.1, from coordinate 7,125,007 downwards.
AGTCATGACAATGCATAATGAAAAATCCTTTTTACAACTTGTAATACAGTTTATGACCTAATCTAAATCCAAGTGTTTTTTTTTATACTAATAAGTTTTATATATTCTCATGTATTTATTCAAAGTATGAAAATCTCTTTAGCTATATATAGTATAACACTTTAAATTACATTAACATAATTACACAAATAAAAAAATACCTTAACATTCATTAAACCATTGAGGAAAATGTGAGAGTAACAAATTAAAATTCCTTGGAGAGGTATTCTGCATTTCTTTTAGATATCCCACAGTTTTGTCTATATAATCTTGTTTAAAATCATCTGGTAGGTCTTGAATTTCTACATCTAGCAAGATAACTATATGGATTAACCTTGTAGGGTACAAGCTGGCAAAATGATCTTTGCTTTTAGTTTTTATAATACATTTAAAATTATAAACTAAGTCTAATATTGCTGAATCATAGTTGGTAGAGGTTAATACTGAATTTAATATTGAACTGCAAATTTGAAAGCAATTCGGCACTTCAGCACTAGTACAAAACAATCTATGATATGTAATGTTGCTTAATTCTAGATTTAAGTCAATATTTCTATTTTCAAGTACTTTAACACATAAGTTTAATAACATATTTTCTATATCTGGTTTCATTTTTATAACAACATCTGAGCGGAGAATGTTTTGATCCCATAAATTATTCAATATAGTAGAACACCTAATATCACTTGTGTTCCAATTAATAATACTGTCTGATAAATGGATAAAAATACTTGAATCTAAATTAAGTAAAGCCTGAACTAATTCTGGATTGATTTCAATATTATAACATGATTTCATATCAGTATCTTTGCATGTTCTGATTAAAAAAGCACTTAACTTTTGGTCAATTTCACTCATATTGTTAGGAAAAAATACATTTTTATAAGCGTCTACAAGCGCTGCGGTATGGTTTTCGTGTATGTTTAAATGGCCTTCAGGATGTACCTTGCATATTTTACGTATGTTTTCAAGCACTGACAGTCGTAAGTTTGTGTCCACATTTGTGTTATGCTTTGAAGTTAAAACTTGAACGAAACTTTTTGATAAAGCTTTCGTAACGGCTGGGTCTAATAAAGGGTCCTTGTAAGTAACTGCTGGGCAGGAATCATTAAAAGACTTGATAGCTTTCTCTATAAGTTGAGGATTCATTGTAATATTTTATTATATTTATATCTGCTACAACACTGTACCATAACACCTTTATAAAAAGTTTATAGACAAAGAAGAAATAAAAAATACTAACCACAGACTAAAGCAAAGTCGCCTTATGTAAGTTATTGGAAAATGTAGTGCCATCTAGTATCAAGTGGCATAGATATTATGTTAACATCAATTGTAATAGAGGGGGTTACTAACGTATGCGGTAAGAAATGTATAAGGAATAAACATACGGTTAAACAATTATAAATTAACACAAGTAATTAACTAATAAGTCTGTATAATCTTTTTATCTCCGCCCATACTGATCCTAGTTGAAGTATTTTACTTGATACAAATACTAAAAAAACATTTTAATAAAAATATAAAATAAACTTGAGACTAACAAAAATATGATATGATATTATATCTTTTTTCGGTGAGCAATTTCTATAATTTTCTGATGAATTGCTTTAACAATCAAATGCTATGTTTTTATTTGATTTAAAATTGATGTATTGTTTAAAACAATATTACCTAAACGTACTAGGTACTTTCAAGATTGCTATAATATAGGTATCTTAGCAATTTATAGTAATGATAGTATCAATTTGTAATTTTTACCTACTCCAATGGTAAAGATTAAAATACATAATGCTTATTTTTTTTTATAAATGCCATAGATATAAATTTAAATTACAGTACCTATAGGTGATAATTTTATGTAAATGGTTTAATTAAAAAACATTATAGTTCCAGCTTTCATCATTGACTGTAAAAGGTGAGTACTAAAAACTAATTTATAGTTATAGAAGTACCTATTAAGGACCCCTTTACGCAATTTCTGCCTTTGTACAGACTATAAAATTTTCCCACCGGCAATTTGGTGTTGAAATAATGAGCAATTCACATTTGCTCTAATGTTGCCGTCTCAAAAAATTCGAAATCACGAAAACGCAATAAAACATTAAATGTAATTCAAAATAGATGTAAGACGATAAGAAAGCTTTAAATGTTTGAATTAACATACAAATTCTGTATTATTGTAATGTCTTAATTAGTTTGAATTCGCACCGTTAGGCGGGAAATTAAAAAAAATAACCTCGATGATAATTCATAGTCTATGTTTCGAATGGACGTTTCGAAAGTGTGTGGGGCCCGCTTAATAAATTACCATCGGGACCTCACAAGAGGTACGCGAGAGGTCTAAATACGTGGGTTTCACCACGGCTGGCCCCGCCCTGACAGAGAGAGAAGATGCCAGATAATTCGGAGCAATTTATGTGGAGATAAAATTGTTTGCTTAGTGATTTTTATTACGATACTAACTTTACGTAGATGTATGCGTTTTTAAAAGACAGGTTAATTATTTTTTTCTATTTCAATCAACATTTTTGAAACTAAAGAAGATATCTTGAACGATTAAATTAGTATTTTTACGTTCTTGTGGTACCTATTAGGTACGCCTGTTTTGTAGTTTTTCAGAGTAGGTATATTTATAAATAGTACTTTAAAAAAAAAGATAAATGTACATGCATATATGAGTTACCAAAATGTAACATAGGTTAATTTTTTAATTACGTACTTTTGTACGTACTTAAATTAATATATTCTGACAACGTATAATAAATGGCAATTTTAATCTTTCGGACGGCATAATTCGCTAAACAGGTTTTGATCACCACGTCTGCTAATAAGATATTGAAAAAAAGCTTTAATTTACCTCATGCACGATTACTACATAATATTAAACACGTTTATTACCCTTACAGGTAGTTTTATTCGATATCGTAGGTAACGGAATATTATCATTAAAACATTAATCAATAAAAGTTCAACTAAAGTCGTTTAGGTCTTGATCCACACTCTGGAGACGACCCTCTATATCTGCATATCTGATCTGGTTTAAGTAAGAAGGTTCTAGAAAAATACTCAGAAAAAACAATAAAAAACGTATTTTATCTTATATTCTCTTATTATACTTCTGACTCCTGAAGTCTTCATAAATTATATTTATGTGTATAGATACTTAGAATAAATCGATGTATCAATTTTTTTGTCATTTTCAATTTGATTAATTATTTTGATTGAGTATGTAAATCCTTGACCGCAGCATAAGGATTACGGAGGCAAGGCAATTACAACTAAATTTGGCCCAGAAAAACTACCAATGTTATGTTGTACTTTAAAGCTTAATCATAAATGTTTTAATTTAATTTTTTTTAATAAATTCAATATTAATGTCTCCATCATCAAAGGCTGCGGAGACGTTTCCACATTTAACTAAAATTCATGCGCGAGACGCTCATGGGCCGCGGAGCCCAACCTTCGCCTTTAGGTACTGAGCTAAGGCAACAAATTTAACTATTATTGCTCAATTATTACATTTTCTACAATATTTTACCTGGGCAATTTGTCAGCTTGATTCATAATTTTTAAGAGAGTCAGAATTCTGGGCCTGATTGATTCGCCATTATTGGTTTTAAGACGTGACCTCCCAATGTTTTCCTACCTAAAGAAACATCGCATATCCAACGACACGGCAACTGTTCTCGTCTTTAATTATTAGTAAATTACGCTCTGAAAGCTTCCACTTTTAGTTTTAAATAAATTCAAGTAGCTAACTAAAATCGAAAGTGCATAATTAATGTTAGGTAAGCTAATTCAGAAATTGAACAAATCAATAGCGATGTCCGAGGATGATGGATCGGCCGCCATTACCTGCCCCATTCGCGCCATCCCGCCCGTGTGAACTGCGCTTATATTAGATAGGGCAGTCAGGTTGTAGAAAAACGAGTCTATTTTATAACAAAAAGGAATTCGGAAATATAAACGCTCTTACAGGAATGTAGCGATCCTGGTCAGCGTCATTGGCAGAGGAAGAAAATTTAATTTCTTTTACCATCACTATAAATATGCTGCGGCGTTACATGGAGTCGCTAACAACTTGCAACTTAGCACTCACGAACATAGAATATTTATACATGAAGAATCGTTTAGCTGTCTTTTTGTTTTTGCAGCAGATTTAGAGTGACCTAAATTATACTCTAAAACTTGGCTGAGCATATATCGGATGAGCAATGGACCATAAAGGCGAACCGGTGGCCTCTCCACCCTACTAGGACATGATAGAGAAGAAGACCGCTCACGAGATGAGCGGATGACATTATGAAAACGGCTGGCTTGAGCTGAATGCAGCTTGCCCATGGCAGAGATACTTGGAGATCCTTGGAGGAGACCTTCACCTGCGGAGCGGTTCTTGCAAACTAATTAGAAAATTGATATTACTTAATAATTAGTAAAAAATATAAAAAATAATGGGATTATGTACTTAATTTTGCAAGAAATTAAAGGCTATTTATTTGATTTAATAATTAACATTAAATAATACAAACAAGTTGACAATAGTCATATAATTACGAATTTCATAAAAGCGATTGGCAACCCTAAACAGCACAGTGAAGTTATCATTTGCGTTACGGGACTGACATTAGACGAAATTATGATAAATATAAACTGAAAGATGGATTGGGAAATGCTGCAGGTCTCATGCGTTTTGAAAATTTCCGTAGTTTTGGGGAGTTGTAACGAACGAATTATCACGTCTGATTAATAGAAACGTTTAAAAATAATATTTCAACAGTAACTGCCGCTAATATCTTAATTAAAATAAATTATTATATATACACGGTTTTCTTGATGTTATTATCATACTATTTTATAAGTACGTACTCTGCGATAGTTCGCTTTTTTATCTATTATACCTATATGTCGGAGCAATGGCGCTGGTACGATTTGATAGTCTGTAGTAATATCATAATCTTTAGTATTAATGTAGGAGATTAATACGAATGATTTATTTGATTTGTGAATGTTGCTAGATCTATAAATATTGGCAAATCAAATAAACCACAGATTAATTTGAACTAATTTGACTTAGATGTTATTAAATTATAATGACAATGGCAGCAGAAACCAGCGCCATTGCTCAGACATATACGTATACATAAGAATGCCATTATTTCTTTTAAAAGTATTCAATTACTATTATGATTTATAATCTTTCGTTAAATTTATTTAGAATTTAGCTGTAGACCAGAAATCAACGTCTACAATTCTGCTAAATTATTCAATTAATTATAACCAAATACTAGTGATTTCAATCAAGCCCTATAACCTGCAAGTATTAATTTAGATTTTCATTCAGTTTCGTTTGAATAATCTATGATACGTTACCTATAAATACACACCCTCCACACATTCTCTCTCTCTATCTTTCTCATATTATAGTGCAGTCTGTATCTTCGAATTGGCGTTTCAATTTAAAATTATCATTTTGTGTTATCATTTTAGTTAAGTAGAGTAAGCTATAAGGTTTTTCTAAATAAATAAATAATCGATCGAATGATTAATTGTCCACACTTCGGTGTATCGATAAGTATGAATTAATGCAATTTTTATACTGTCACGTCCATTATTCCGTGAGATTTATTGAAGAGGTAATCATGTAAAAAACGTTATGTGGTGATTCGGCCATTCCAGTTGTCTCGTTACAGACCACCGAGCGCGTGTGAGGGAGATAGCATTACGATATGGGTGGCCATAATAAAGGCCAAACAATGATCTATTATTTCAGTACTTGCGCAAGGTTGGTTTCTAATTTTCTTTAGCTTTAATTCAAGCTTAGTTCGAAGGCTAGCCTCATTACATTATTAAGTCTCGTTAAACCTTTTTCGTTTATAAAAAAGGAGTTTATAGTTGTATGGTGGAAACACAATAAACAGTCTTTCTGTCCACAGAGACCTCGATCTTTCCTTATTTATTTTCTTACTTATTACCAATAAAATAAATCATCAATCAATTGCGCTACAACCTTTTAAGGTTTGGGCCTCAGATTTCTGTATCTGTTTCATGATCATTTTTCAATGTAATAGGTAAGTAGGTGATCACGTCGTCAACTTTTTGGGTCTAAGGCATGTCAGTTTTCTCACGATGTTTTTATTCACCGTTCGAGCGAATGTTAAATGCGCACATACCTACGCAGAAAGTCCATTGGTGCACAGCCGGGATCGGACCTACGACCTCAGGTATGAGAGTCGCAGGCTGAAGCCACTACGCCAACATGGCTGCTTATTACCAATGTTTATAATGTGTTTACCCAACACAAGGTATTATAACCACGCAATTGAGACAACATTATTAGTAAACAAGTAACCGATAAAAATATCATATATATTATTATAAAATGATGGCCCTTTAGACAAACCAACTAACGTAGAATTTAATTGTAATTTTTTGACGCTTTATGGTTTTTCACGTACCTAACTACTTTTAGTTAAGTGAAAAATCAAACTACGTTTGTCTTAATATAGCGACTATATCGATTCAGTGGCTTGCATACGATTACGTAGAAATCTTTAAATATTGAGGAAATTTTCTGGTATTATATTATCATATTTGATTTTTAAACGCAAATAATTGCCGAACGTAACTAAATACAACCTTATCCAATATATACGAATCTTCGTTATTATTTCTTTCATTCATTCATCATTCTTTGTTATTGCTGTAAAATATTGTGTATTTATGTAACAAACTGTTGTTTAGTTCACAAATATATAAAAAATAACGGAAGGCATCATTGATGGTGGAGGCACTTTGAAAAGGCTTCTTTATCTCCCAAAACCTCTAAAGGGTTTTTGGGGGTTGCTCTAGGTACCCTTCATTCAGGCAAAGGCTTAGATAAATGTCACCTTTTCGCTACTCGTCTTTGTTGCAGTAAAGCTCTCACAGTGAAACATTTAGATTGCTATGATTCGTTTTCTATTAAGATTTCTAACAAACTACGTCTCGTAAGTAGTTCATATTTTGAAACCACAGAGAAGTACTTGTAAGAAATAAAGCTAAATATTATAATATTATTGGAGAAGTGGCATTCCTCTCGCGAGTTTTCTTAACAATATATGTAAATATAGTATGGTCCCGCAGCACATGATGTGCAATGTGAATAATGTTGATACGTATGTGTAAAATGTACTGCTGTTAGAGCATGGAGATTCCTTCTTGTCCAAAATGTTATTAACGGGAACTTCGACCTCAATTATCCCTCCCATAAAAGAAACTGGGGCGCTACAGGCCATGGTCTTGGCTTGAGATTTCTCTGTCTGTTTCGTGATTATTTGCCATTTCTAATAAGTAAGTAGTTGGTCAGCCTTCTGTGGTCTTCACGCCCTCGACTTTTTGTGACTGTTAAATGCGCAAGTGGATAGAAATTTTGGTGACCGGGGTTCAAACCTACGACCTTAGGTAGGCCAGCATTCTTTTTATATCAATCCCATGATTCTGAGTTTAAGCGTCTGGCTATCATTAGGTCTATTTCGACACTTTTGTAATGTTTAAAAGACCATATATTCCTTAACAAGTAATCCAGTAATAAGCAGTAATAAGTAAAGTAAGAGGTATAAATCATTTAAACGAGAAAAATAATTCTATCCAAGTCAATAGTTATGTGTGACTCGTAATGATTCTTGTGAAGTATTAACGTTTAAAGAAATTTTTGATCACGCGATGTATTTAGACAAATTACAATCTTTACACAAACATGGCTATTGAAATGGCATTTTAAATTATACATATTCTTTGTGTCTGGGAGTTTGCGTTCAAAATAAATTGAAGATGAAGTATAATAAAAATCACTATATATAATTACACTTATGAGTTACATCACTGTAACTGTATTTTATATTATAAAAACGATTAGTATCGCCAATATACAATTAAATTCGCTAAAAATACAATATATCCAAACTAACAAGAATTAAAATCAATCATATTTATAACCAGAATGACCTAATTTCATCCAGGGCGGTCTAATTTACCCAACGCAATAAAACCTCTTTTTGACATATCCGTGGCAAAATCCTAACCGATACCACCCTTTACTCCGTTAAGGTGTTAAGAAAAGTCTTGTTACATAAGTGAATTTGCACTTTACCCCCTACACATAGAGTTTAGATTTATATGTCGCCGTAAAGAAGTTTATTAGACTACAAAAGCGCCGCCGTGCTCGTCGGCTCCTTTGAAGCGGCCGCCAGTAATTACGTAAGAGTGAATGCCTTGCTTATCGTACGAATGGAGTGAACAGGATTTCAAGAAATTAACATCAAAGTGATGAGATTGAAAAGTGTACTTAGCGTGGGATTTGTATGGTCTAGCAATGGTTATTGGAAAATAGATTTCCTTTAGGAAATTAGGTTTCGTAATATCACCCTCAATCCGTTCATTTCGCCTCAGTCATGCAAAATAAACTGATCTGAAAATGTATTCATTTAACATACAGTTTTACGAATTTTATTTATTAAATTTAATTGCGTTGTGGAGATATACACTGCAATAATTAGTATTCTACGATATTATATTACTATTAGGTTAAGTAGGTAAATGTTTAGGTCTGATTAGCCGTGACTAGATAGCATATTCAATACTTATAAGTAAACGTAGATAATATTTAGGCAATTATTTAATACTCTGTGGTGACATAGACACAATTTAAGTTTGAAATATCTTTGTACATATTTAGTTCTAAGCATCAGAACCGGTGACCCCGGGGCTGGTGCTTTTATCGCTCAACAAATAAGTATCGCAATAGCGAAGAAATGTTGCCAGTTAAAGGTTAAATTTGTTTTAATTTTCTTTTTAATTATATTTATTATGACTTTGTAGGTTAAGAAAATTGTAAATACAAATTATATGTATGTAGGGTGATTAAATGATTCTCAAGTTAATAGCATTTGACGAAACAAATTGCGCAGATCAACTATTGTGTTCTTAAAATAACCTCCCAAATAGATACTTAGAAAGCGGATTAGAATCGAGAACTATGTCAGTTTGAAAATTGCGTTTCCGATTGTAATTAAAAGCACTGTCATTAACTTGTGACGAATTAAAGAGGTGCGGGGCGGGCGCCGTTGGGCGGAGCTTTCACTTCAAAGGAGCCGCCGCGGCGGGACAAAGGGAGATCTTATTGACGTGTGAGAGAGATAGGTATACTCGACGGTAACTGATGGAGTGAGACGGAGTTAATGCGTTCGTGTAGTGAGTTAGTGAGACGTCGAAAGGGTTGATTCAAGACAAAGTGGTGTGAGTGCTTATCGATGTATTTCATTTGATTTCAGTATTTGTTCATCGTTACTGTGCTGTTGTGTCACTTTTAAGGGTTTAACACCCTATCATATTTAATTAAAAGTAAATTTATAAGTTGTCATATTGTTTTTAAATTATGTTTTGTATTAGAATGAAGTTATGCAAAAAATGATAGCAGTTATTGTTCAATTATTTGCCAAAATTTCTACAAAATCATATTTAATTAGTACCTTCGTAGAAGGTACTTGACTTTTTTTGTTTAATCGCTAAAGTTAAAATATTTATGTAACATTTTATGGAATAAGATAAGAATTCGTTAAAACTTTATGAAAATAATAGAATTATCTAAAATAATAAAAATATCGACAACTGGCCAAAAACAAATGCGCACGCGCAGCACTAGCAATAAATCTGAGCCGCTAAAGAAGCTTACGTCATTGACGTATTGTTTATAAATCAAAGACCGCCTCGCGAGTTCGTTTAAATATACGACCGAGTTTTTAATACACCTAGTACAACATTTATTGCAAATGGTGTTATTTTATTTACTTATTGGTGAAATAGATTCACTATATCAAACAGTAGTCGAGTGGTTTAGCTATTTAAACCTTAAGGCGTAAGATCGAGTCCGTCTCTCCTTGAAATTTTGGTTTCTCTCAATTACTAGGTTAGGTATCTAAGACTAGGATTCGATTTGAAAGAGTTACAAGACTAGTGCCTAACTGACGCGGCAAACGTCGTTTTACCATGTATATTATTTCAAGGAATCATTTTTTTTATTTTAATAAAAATAACTAAAATAAAAAAATAGTGGTTGATCGTACAGGGGTGACAATTAAGGGTTGTATGTATTTTTGTATACTGTATCATAAAAAAATTAAAACAAAAAAGTTGACTAAAAAATAAAACAAACTTTATTGGGTTGAACATTTGGGGTTTGGAAGATAGAAAGTAGCCGAGTCTCAGACTTACTAAATATGCATTATAAAAACATATGCATCGGTCGATCCGTTTAGGAGGAGTATGGGAACAAACATTGTGACACGAGAATTTTATATATATAGAGGTACTACAAACACAGAAATGTGTCATATACTGGTGTAAAAAATGTCATCTACGAAGACTTGCTGTCTTTCTTCGATTCTATAATACGAAGAAACACAGAAAGGTTTTTCTTAAAAGCAATGGATATTGCTTGTAAATCGCGATCTGGGCCATAAATTTTATCCTTGAATTATTGAAAACCCCAACTTGAGTTTAAAATCCTTAAATAAACAAATTTCACCGCACCTTACACACTTTATTTCTTAACATGATCACAAAGTCGTACGAAAGACGTCCCTAATTCGATAATTAAAGAGCCCAGCCATTAAATCGAATTATCTATGACACGTTCACTCAGAGAAGAAAAGCTAACTACTCATTAGTCGTAATACGACCAGCTTAAGTTGACCACAAAAAGTCACACCGCGTTAAGCAATTTCCTATCACTGTATCAGGAGAAAAGATCTGTTGTGACTGGTCGCAAGTTAATAGAAGGAGTGCTGAGTCATCCAGGTAGACACTCCGATATTATAAAGTGGTCCCTCAAATTAATCTTCCCACGATCGCGAATTTGATAAACTCGTACCGATTTTTTGACAAGCTTTTAGCCTCTTTTGGAAGAGAAGTGAGTTGCAAATTAAAATGTAATTGTTGTGCATAATGAAATTATCTTTTTCGCTTAGGCGTGACAGTCGTTGGTGCCACACCTGTTATTATTACATTAAACAAACAACGCGACGTTAATTTATTAACACGTTACATTTTATAACGTCAAAATTAATTGAATTTTATCATTAATTTACTACGATGCACGAATATTGATAGTGACCAACTTCATCGGAAGCTCAAGCTAAAAATAAAATTTTAATTGCATTTACTGCGTCATACTAAGCCATAAGTTTTTGGAAACATTACTATACAATTTATATGAATATTTTGCTTCAACAATCTTCTATTGATTGTCGCAGTAGTAAACATGCCTTTATGACGTCACTGAGTAATTTTTTGCCGATTAACTACACAGTCATCTTATTCAAGTTGTAGCGGAAAACCGTTGGAAGCATAATTCATTATTGTTGTAAGTATTCATATAAGAACATAAATAAATCAGTGGCGCTACAACCTTTTTAGGTCTAGACCTTAGATATCTATTTCATTTGTCAATCTAATAGGCAAGAAGGTGTTCAGCCTCCTGAGCCTGGGACAGGCCATTGACTTTTTAGGTCTAAGGCAAGCCAATATCCTCATAAAGTTTTCTCTCATTGATCGAGTGCATGTCAGATGCGCACATAGAATGTAAGTCCATTGGTGCACAGCCGGAGATGGACCTACGAGCTCAGGGATGAGAATCACAACTTGAAGCCACTAGGCTAACATTCATATTTGCCGTTCCATAAATCAATCATTTCAGATTCACAAGCTTCAAGCATCCACTTAGGTTTCCTCAAATGACTAATATGAATCCTAAATTGGTCAACAGCTGGCCGATTAGGCACCACGCCCTCAGACAGTCCGGCAATTAGCCATCATTTATCTTCACACCTCTGTCAAAACTTTGTCGTTTCGAAAACATTAAAAAACGTACCACTAGATTAATTTGACCGAATGTTTTGGGCAAATGGCCTCTTAAGGTGTGAATTAGACGATTTTTCTCCTTGATAAAGGTTGACGGACAGTGCCTTTGTTAATTATGCACGGTTATCCGTTAAATTTATTTAATTACATGATTCGGGACCAAAGTGGCTAGAGTCTGTTAGTTGATTGATGAGATGGTCATTTGTTATGCAAAATTCCAAACGGCCTTTAGATCTGGTTCTGTAATGGCCGATGTAATAACCTAGGCAAGACCATTTGCGTATTTATATGTAAAAGATCAATTGTTTATGTCTTCACCTGAGTGCAACTGTCATTATTACATCACTAAGTATGACATTTTAATACCAATTGCAATTAATTAATAAATAAATATAAATAAATATTGACAATCTTGTAAGTTACATTATATCTTATTTCTACATAGTTATTAACTTTGAAATTTTGTTAAAGTGAATGTAAATATTATCATATTATTACCTATTAGACATCGGTTTCTAGATCGTCTTGCTTTTCAGCATAGGCCTCCCCAAGTGTTCTCCACAAAGATCTTTCCTCGTCTATGTCGCTCCTGCCACCTTTTTAATATCATCTTCCCATCCACGATGTTGTCTACCTTTACTTCTCGTTTTATTTACTAATTGCATTACATTTGCATGAACTTTTTCTTTATAGAACCTCTGTTCTATGCATACTTCAATGCTATTTTCGGGAATGGAGAAATAAGGGTCTAAGGCTTCTTCACAAGTGTACGTGTTAAGTGGTAAGGATTTCGTTCATCATTTAATTTATTCGAAGCGGCATCTCAACATTGTACCAATTTATATAATTTAAATGATTATTTTATTGGTAGTAAAATAACGGGACTTTGTACCTACTGTTTGGTGTCGGCGTCGTATTTCTTTAGAATTAGGAGTCTGTTTTATAGAATTAGGGGTAGCAGGCACATCTGATGTTAAGTTAAGTTAAGATACCACCGCCCATGAACAGTTAATGCTTTGTAATACGCAACAAATATTTTCAACAACTAAATACTTTAAATAATAATCACTTTACGATTATAATGTCATAATATTAGTTATTTTCGTAAATCGTTTTATGCGAATGCTAAACAGCCAGTCAATAAGTTAATTATCGCGATCCCATCGATACGATGTCATTGTCCTCTCATTGACTGCCTCGTAAGCGACACTCTAACCGCTATTAAACCGCCTTGTCAATTTATATTGTCTCGTAAGTAATTCCACATTCCCGGGCCGATTGTGAGGCGTTATAATGACAGGAGGATGACGTATGGATTTGTCGCTTATGGCGTTTGGAGGCGCGAGCCCGCGGCCACATCAAAGAGGTGGCCTCCTTTGATGGTGCCGCGGTGCCGGTCTGAGAGATGTGCTTTGGGCGTGGACTGTCGATAGTTTAGATTTGCGTGGGTCGAGGTATCGATAGCGGAAACTATAATATTGATTTACTGAAGTTAAATTTTAAGATATTTCTAAGTTGAACTTACATTTCAATATAAAGTACCCCATTCAAAACTCTACTTGCTTGCTTTGCGACCCAAAAAGTTTGTTTTAAAGCTTTCACCTGCAGGAGGTCCTCCTCTCTGTCGACCAGCGGTATCTAGGTTGACCTACTGCGCTCAAGTAAGCTTTCTTCACCTCCTAACCTTGACCTATGTGGTCAGGGTGCCCCAGCCAACGTATTTAGCTCCATATACGTGTTGGCTCGACAATCTAATTTTCAGACTCTCCATTTAACTTCTGTAAATTAATATCTTCTTGAGAGATCAATACTGAATTTACTATAAAAGTCTTTCCAAAAATAAAGAATGACTGTGCTGAAAGTGAAAAGTATAAACAAGAATTTATATATACTATATTTGTAAAGCTATTCTTTAGTTTTTTTTTCTTTGCCAAGCTATATCCATACGACTTGTATCAAATTACTTCACTATTAAATTATTATAAATAATAGAGCTCTTTATATCGATAAATAATAAACACTCATTCGCATTTATCACTCGATAACCACAAAGCAAAACTATCGACATCGATAAACTTAATAATCTCTTTGGACAACAATGGCGGGCAATAAAACGAATGGAGCACGTATTTTGACGTGAGCGGCGCTTCTGGTCTTGCATCTCCCTCGCACGGCACCTCTCGTTCGCACTAACTGAAGTGTCTCGAACGCTATTATCGTGTTGGATTAGATATCTTCGAAAATGGAATAAAACTTTTGGACTTACATACATGGTTATTTTATACAAAAATGATAATCATAATTAATAAATTAAATCGGCGACGACCACTCACTTTCCGAGTGGTTTGATCCTGTGGCGGTGCGAGAGATGTGGGGCTCTCTACTGCATGTACCACGAAGAGTGTTTACAGGAGTTGTTCGGAGTAATTCCTGCAGCGGATTTTTCTCAACGGACATCGAGGCAGAATACGCACCTCAAATTTCAGGTGAATTTTATGTGCCGACGTCTGCCGATCCACAACTGAGCGATTTAAGGGTTTTAACCACTATGTGGAACTAGCTGCCCAATGTGGTATTTCCGAACCAATTCCAAAAGATCGTAGCAATTCATAAAAGGCCGGCAACGCACTTGCGAACCTTTCGTCCCATGTGCGGAAATTAACATCAGAAGAGCCTCCTGTTTTATTAAAAAAATACGGGTTTTTTTTCGACACAGCGTGTGTCTCAACGGGAATAGAGTCCAGAACCTCGCGTTAAACACAGTTGGATAAAAATTGTCTATTTTAAAATTACTAATGCCGGATAAGAATCGAATCGAAACAGTTATTGAGTGTCGGTGAAATGTCTGTGATGTTACAAGTATGTGTGGCTCAGATCTCAAATCCCTACATCCAATCAAATGGACCGCCCCTTTGTTGACCTGTCTCGTTTCGATCAGGGCTTGAAAACATTTTTATTTCATTTATTTCTATTTTCTAATAAACTTACTTATTTAAAAAAATATTAAGTTATTATCTTTCTAAATATTAATTACGAAAATACCATTAAATTGATTAGGGTACAGTTAAATATAGAATGAAAAATACCTATTGACAGATTGTCTCCCCGTTGTTTTACTACTACTACTATGGATTCCGTGTGGGGCTGAAAATAATGCGTTATTTTAATCATTCAATGGGATGTCAACTTAAAGTTGCGAAGTTGGTTTTTCTCCATGCAGTTGACTTGCAGGCTGCAAGTCAACTTGCCAGTCTCATTACAGATTACCTAGGCCGACTCTACCTGGAGAATATACAAAATGTGGCAAATATAGATTAGAAATGGTTATTTATTTATTACCACACAACTATGTCTGATGAGAGTCGAGAGAGATTTTTTTATGAATATACTGTACTAAAATAACAATGGTTACAACATAATTATTATGAAACAATTGTTTATGCACTCCGGGCCACCGCTTGCAACTCTATAAAGCGCAAATTCGGCCCCACATGGAATACTGTTCTCACCTCTGGGCGGGAGCTCCCCAGTACCAGCTCCTTCTACTTGACCGTATTCAACGAAGAGCGGTTCGAATCGTCGACGACCAATCACTTTCCGTGCGGCTTGATCCCGGCGTTGCGTAGAGATGTTGGGTCCCTCTGCATCTTCTACCGCATTTACCATGGGGAGTGTTCAGAAGAGTTGTTCGGTCTAATACCCGCAGCTGAGTTTCATTATCGGACGTCAAGGCAAAATTCAAAATACCATCCGTATCACCTCGATGTCCGTCGTTCCACAACTGAGCGTTCTCTAAGGCAGTTTTTGCCGCGCACCACCACTATGTGGAACCTGCTGCCCACTGAAGTATTTCCGAACCAATTCGACTTAGGATCCTTCAAGAAAAGAGCGTACCAATTCTTGAAAGGCCGGCAACGCACTTGCGAGCCTTCTGGCAATGTAAGTGTCCATGGGCGGCGGTATCGCTTCACATCAGGTGAGCCTCTTGCCCGTTTGCCTGCTATTACATAAAATAAAATAAAAATAATGCAAACTTCATGTAACTGCGGGTGACATAATGTTATACAAAAATATAAAATCAACATTAAAGTGGATCGATATTTCTAGAAAATATTGTTTTGTACCTAATTCCTGACCAACGGTGGCGTAGCCCTGTATTGTCACTTATTCTCTGACATGTATTTAATACATGTCGTATTAAGATATCAGCACTTCGGTTACAACAGTCTAATAGTGCCGACTAGTTTCGATAATTAACGCGTAACGGAACGTTCTATTTGTTTACCTACCGCATTATGTATGTATGTACTCGTAATTTAAAAATCTAAAATTGAAAAGCGTTAAAATGTGTTTTAAATTTTCTTTAGTGTTCATTAAATTAATATTTACTAGTTAATTTATATTTTAATTTACCTTTCACTGTAGCAGTATATTTGAAAAATTATGTAAGCATTTAAGAATCAATGACGGATGTGTAAGATTGACGTTTATTAAAGGATGTTAATGATAATTTCAGAGATTAAAGCATCACGCTGCGCCCGCGCCTCGTAAAATACACTGTGGGCTAGATCTGCGTTACGTCACCTTTAACACTATAGACCAAGGGCTAACTGATAAATCGACTAGGTTATTGTTTTCCCAATTCAAAAGCACCCTTTAGGCAAGGTTCCGAAGATACTGGCAGCGTATTCCGCGCTAAGACCCCATGGACCAATTTAATTTTATATATTGAGAATATAGTATTCTATATATATCATAGGTCGCTTCTGGTATTTAAAATAATTGAAATGAATAACAATTCTGTCCTTGATGACTTAGAACCGTTTTTATAGTCTGTATGTTCACAAAAAACACAAAAACTAATGCACGGATGTTCATGTGGTTTTCACCACTGATTCATGAGGTAGGTTTCTGCATATAATTTTTCAAGGTTTTATATAAATTAGTTGGAATATAATGATAACTGTTGGAAGTAACTCCTGGGAAATATACAAAGCCAAGGTGGCATTAGTATAAAATAGCCCCTTTTCTGGGGCTAATCATTGCTTATAATATTTCACTTTACGCTGAAGAAAGAGCACGTACAGATAATTGGATTTCGGTACACGTACAGATACCGGCAAACTTCTTGAGCAAGAAACAAGGGAGTGGGGGAAACATTGCGCATCATATACAGCGCGGGACACAAACGTCAACTGATTTACCAATAGCAGTGATACCTAAAAATCGCCTCTGCGCATGCAAGGACATTTGTTCAAAATGTTTGCCGGTATCTATAAGACATAGGAAAGACCGGTGTTTGTTGTCATAGGGGTAAGTAGTTGCAGTAGCGTTTGTGGCAAAACAGAGAATGCTAGAATGAGAATATAAGTTCATATGGTGCGAAAGTCATTGACGCCAGAGGTTTTGTGAGAAAAGCACGGAGGTGTCGCTGACAAAACCTGCGTTTTGATTTTTGTAATATTGGTCTCGAAGCTGTCTAACATATAAAAGAGTTATCTGTTATTATTATTCAACCCCAAAGCTTTCGGTTCTTCAGTTACATAAATAAAAAAAACTTATTATATAAAACTGTGGTACAAATGCACAGAAATCGTTGAGGTAGATAACGTTCGACACCTCTTACACTACAATATACCACCAAACAAGTGCCTCACTTCAAAGGTGAATAAAATTACGATTATGATATTTCGTTTGAAATTAATTGTAAACGTAAACAATATAAATTCGGACGCCTTTTGATATTTCATAGAGATTTATGTTCGTGGCGAAGTAATAAACTTCGTAATAGAAGACATTTGTCGATCTATTTTTAAAATTATATTACATATTACACGGCAGTGCTGTGATACCTGAAAAAGAAATTGTTTCGAAACAGAGGATTGCTTGCGTTTAAAGAATGATAGAGAGGTAGACTAGAGATTGAAGGTCCTACTTAGTCCTATACCTATCCTACTTATACTTAGTATTCTATGTTAAGTATTACCCATGCGCCGGACTTGGATCGGTGTCTATACAGCTATGTATTAATTACTTAACGAACGTTGAAGAACGTTGGCGATTCAGTTCTTCTCGTTCGTTCTACGCTCATAATTTGTTAAATGATTAGTAAATATAAATTTAGAACTATTTTCAAAATTGTATAGTAATTTTCCTACAGATAATTAATTTTATTTACTTTAATTTAAACATGTCCTTGGCGATGGAAAAAGTTTACTTAAGCTGATCACTCAGTAAGTACCACAGACAATACAAATTGATTGATGATTGATATATTGAAAAGTGTAGTGTAGTGTAGAGTAGACTCAGTTTCAGCACTTAGACGCGCATTTGGTCTGTTGTGCGTTAAGTCCTGGCCAATTAAGACCTACCTTCTTCCTTCTCAGAAGTCTTCTGGGAAGTTCACAGGCTTCACGGAGCGACCTCACTGCTCCAATGATTTTTGCTCATTGGACTGGCACAGCCTTGGATTCCAAGATTACCTGGTTGATTCTTGTACGCTGCAACAGTCTAAACATATCGAACAATAAATACTTCCATCATTTAATTAAGAAAAACAAAAGGCATTTACAATCTCAAATTCAAACGCCATATTAAAAGATCACATAAAATATAAACAATTATACAATCGAATGCCGGTTTAGTAGTGAATTGGTCCTAATTATGTCGAAATAGGCGTTAATAGGACACCTAATGGCCACTTTTATTGCCCAAAAGGCACCGACAAAAGCCTTCCGTTGTTTTTATTGGCCCCTTTTTTGATACTAACTTATTGGGCAAACATCTTGGATCATCGATTCGACAATTTGAGCCTCGATGTTTGAGATATGCCTCAATATTTGCTCGTGGAACGCCCACACTGGGGGTGTTGATATACTATAACATACCAGGACCGTATCTCTGTAGCGATTAAAACATTTCGGATTAAATATTAATATAATTCCAACCCTGATACAGCCAAAGCAACAAAATTGAGATTTGAACAAAAGGCAAAATATATGAACTAGATTTTAATATTTTAAAACCAAAATACCTTTTATTATAGCCGCCATCAACATTAAAGTGAAATTCCAGGCTAAATGCATTTTGCAAACAGATAGATAGGTATTTGCTACCGTGGCTAGTAAATATACTACTCGGTTACCCGGTATAGTTAATAGATAATTTAACATTAAGAAACATAAAAAACAAATCGAAGAATTATTTTATATACATTTGTCACGCTTCTAACAAAAATACTATTGTTATTGTTATATTAATACAGTGATTTTCAAATGTATGTATACTTGGATTGAACTTGTATCATTTATTAAATATTGTATAATCAACATATCTTAATTTAACCAACCCAAAATTTTAAGTGATCAGAATTAGTATTTTTAATATATTTCGGATGACCTATTTTAATATCATAAGCTACGAATCAAAAATAATGAAAGCAAAGCGAGGGGCTGACTGACATTACGAGTGGGCACAGACAGCTCCTTTCACTAATTTTATTAGCGTCATTCCTCTATTGAGATGTTTTACAGTCGCGTGAAAAAGTTTAATCCTAATTTAGCTACAATTTAATTCTAATTGGGTTTATTTATATTTCAAAAAAGATTGTAAATGTATTTTATAGGTTAGTCTGAGGTAGTTCATAAGCTTTTAGATGTTAGCAAGTTTCTTTTGATTTTATATATTAGGGAGATAATGGGTTCCGGCTCACCTGATATTAAGTGTTACCCCTATAGACACTCACATTGCCTCGCAAGTGCATAGCCAGTCTTTTAAGAATTGGTATGCTCTTTTCTTGAAGAACCCTTAGTCGAATTGGTTCGGAAATATATCAGTGGGGAGCTGGTCCACATAGTAACCACACTATACGCCTTAGAAACTGCCTTAGAAAGGCACAGTTGCGGAACGACGGACGTCGAGATGATACGAGTTCAATCTATTATGATGGGTTGGTATAAGGAAACATCATTGCTTCGTAACCGTGTTTAATTTGACTGGTATTGCGTAGAGTTGCTGCATCTGGCACAGAACAAGACACCCTTCACGAGACTAACAGCCTACATCTCCTACTCTCCTCGCCATTTCCGACAGAAAAAGAATAATAATTATATGAACTGTACACAAGAACTGTATCGCTTTCAAAAATAAATTTCATTTAGTATAGGGTAGATTTAGGCTTGATAAGATTCGCTGTCAGGTATAGTCTTTTCGTCAAACACGCCGATTTCCTTACGGTATTTGGTTAGTATCCTTCACGAGAGTCTTTTAATTCATAGAAATATCTTGCCATCGCAATTAATCCAATTTGTTAATTAAAATTATGTCCTCGACTGTACATTTCGAAATGCAAGTTTCACAGTGCACGATCGCTAATCGCCAATAAACGCCCATTACAACATAATTGTACTTTAATACAAGTCACAAACATGACAGGACCACTTCATTATAACCTATTGTCGTGTATTCATCTCTTTTGTCGCGGAACACTATTTGGCTCGACGCGTTTTGAGGCTTCCTAAATTTGCTACGGCATAATATAAGGCTGATTATACACTTAATATTTAACGTGTTAGATATTTGTAATTAACCATTGCTTATATAGATTGCAAACTGTACAGTTGCAATCTATATAAGCAATGGTTAATTACTTTTTTTTAGTTAACCTCGTTGGTTTTAAAAGATTTGACAGTTTAGCCTAAAATGTTTGTGCCTCTTCTCCGCTTGCTTCTGAAACGCCGTAATAAGTTAACAACGTAGCAGTTCCCTGTGAGCAGTGATGGCCTAGTGGCTCTCATCCCAGAGATCGTACGAACTCACCAATGCATCAATGGACTCTCTATGTGCGCATTTAAAACTCGCTCGTACTATAAACGAAAACTTTATGAGGAAACAATGTCTTAGACATAAAAATGATTATCAACTTGCCTATTACAAAAAACAAATGATAATCTAATTAAGAACTTAAACTTAGATTATCTTAGTTTATTTTTATTAGATACATTCATACTATCTATAGAGTCTATATAAGACTTTCGCTATATATTATCTTAGTATACTTAGACTTAATTACAAATTAGTTATTAATAATTTAGTTAATTAATTTAAAATATTACCGAACTTGATGTGTATAGACGCCCCAATAAATGCATAATGGGGTAGCAAAATGTGCAAAACGATTCATCAAAAGCAGATTTCTCGTTAATTCGTCATAGTTGGCTGGAGAGCCTTTCATAGGTGATTGTGAGGAAACTCTTAAATACACGTTAATATATTTAAAGAAATTGTATGGGGGTACTGAGGTGATACTTTAGAGGAATTTATATATATATATATATAAAATTCTCGTGTCACAATGTTTGTTCCCATACTTCTCCGAAACGGTTCGACCGATGCTTATGATTTTTTTAATGCATACCTACTCAGTAAATCTGATAATCGGCTATATATATATACTATAAGATAAGCAGCGTCCACCCCAAAATTTAATTTTTTAAAAAATTTTTGTTTGTCTTTTTTATTACATAGTGGATAGGTTATTTTCATTGAACTTAAAAAAAATGTTTCCTGGAAATAATATATATGGCTAAACGACGTTTGCAGGGTCAGCTAGTATATGTATAAATTTATAAGAATTAGATACTTTAAAAAAGTGTATTAAAATTCTTAGTTATAAAAATCTCGTACCTAGTGACGAAGTCTAATTGTATACAAAACTAAATAAATAAATATTTACATAATAAAAACGTTTTACTAATCATATTAAAATACTAATTATGCCCCAATGTTTAAGTTTAAGGTAGCTTGGTGACACTATAACAACTGAAGGTTGCTATGTGGTTTATACAGAAGCCTGTTTTAGGCTTGTTCTTGTGGTCGGATCAGTCAAAATATGATGCGTCTGTCTCTTGCCCAATGCCAGGTTTCATTAATAGATACCAAGCAGATGCCATAGCCAAAGGCGGGTCCAGATGCTAGAGTAATTATTCATTTTTGTTTTATTCTATAAATTGGCACCTATTTATTTATTACCAACTTTCATCTTATTTTTTTATTTTAAAGGAAATTAGCTGTAGTGATTCGTAGGATTTATTGTTAAGATTATTAGGCCGTCTGTTCTAAAGAATGCATACTGCTTATCAGAAGATCATGGACCATATGGGCTTTATCACTGAGTTCTTTGTAGAATGCAAAAGCGCTTTTGAGGGCCAATAGTTTCAAACTGCTTTAGTTTATTAGTTCTTTATATGATCGGAAATAAACGTAGGGTTGTACAATTGTTAATTGAAAAACACGTTCTGGAATAATGATAGTCTATAAATTTACTATAAATATAAACTTTGTTGTCATAGAATTGCATTTATTACACCCCTCAACAAGAGGTTAAAATGTTTACTTACTGTTCATAATAGTCACATATTAATAGAATGTAAATAAGACATCCGCTATCATTAAAATAAAGAAATAATTGTTACTTGCAAGACACCTTGAATGTGGGGTTCCACGTTTAAAACAAACGAAAATAACATATTGATTGTACGTAATTTTGAATTTCGAATTGCATTCGAAATCAACAACTGTTTCGTTACCACTGTATTTTGGCCTGCGAACTCTTGCGCGCTTTAAGACTTACGAAGGTTCGATACGCTTCAGTTATACTCGTCATGTAAGTAGGACTTGTGATCCTGTTTTAGTTTATCTGTTTTAATGCAATAAAGGCTAATATCGCTTGCATAATTTTTGGTTTGTATACAATTTTCTTGGATTATCGTACACCGATGAGGGGCGTAGTTAAGTTGGTCACATATTACAAAGCACGTTACACCCTAACATCACGCGTGCTGACCTCAAAATTATAGTATTATTTTGAACAAAGATGCTTTGAATTTTTTTGTAATATCGATTCTAATTACTTTTAGAAATTAACAGCTTTTACTCATGTTTTACCGCCCTCAGTGTGTTTTTTATTTGAGTTTAATTTCTGCGGTTTCTTTGCTTATACAGCATACGTGTAATTTCGTTACCGTACAATTAAAGATGTTATGAAATAATGTTTGTACTTTGTATTTAATTATGGTTTAGCTGTAACTTTTAAAGTTTCCTTACAATACGGTGGTTGTGAATTTTTTAAACTTCATCTATTATGTGCGGATTGATATATATTCTGTTTACCTACATGAAATAATTTTCTTATAAAACCTAACCTTTTCTTTTAACTAGAGACTCAGATTTCTAAAGTTTTTCCTATAACTTGAAGTATTTAAGAACCAATTCAACTTAGGTCCGTCAAGAAAAGAGCGTAACAAATTTTAAAAGGCTGGCAACGCAATCGCGAAGCTATGTGAATAGGCGTTTGCCCCCTGTAAAATAAAATAAAATATTACATATAAAATACGTATTTACGAGACATACAATCTGCATATTAACTTCTAAGCAAAATTTAAATTGAACCCGCAATCTCGTTGGAGGTCCGCTTCCACTCGGCTACGGAGGTAACTTTCATATTTTAAGTGATATCAGTATTTACCAAATTCATTCACTCTCATTAAAACATTTATTTATTATTTACGCTTCATTATGTGTAAAGACACAGGCGTAGTTAACGTATCAAATTAACATTTAAACTAACCAAAGTTAATGCGTGTTAGTTTAAAACGCCAGTTTATTTAGAGCTCACGATCGTGAAGGTGTATTGGTAAAGGGAGATCAACAGTGTTGGACGCGGCGGTAAAGCAACCAATTAACAAATAACAAACTTATCCGTAACCAATTCTCGTACAGTTTTAACAATTTTAATTTTCGAACGCTCATGCAAATTGACATAGGTTTTAAAGTAAGGTATACACAAGTGATTTTATTAATAGGTATTTACCTATATATTTTGAAAAGAGAATTTTAATTGATTATTCTTTAAGTGTTTATATCTTTCCAGAGTTCAATGACCTAGGGGTTACGACACTAACTAGCCTCTCACAAATACGCTGAGTATTTTTAAGTAGCTATTATTAGCAGCAGAGCCAAATAAATAATATGATTTTCCATTATTATTATGAATATTAAACAAACTGTCCTATGGTATGTAGGTAGGTGGACTCAGTTCCCGCACGTAGACTCTCACTAGATCCGTTGTGCGTAAAGTCCTGGCTAACTGAGCCAGCCAGCCTTCTGGGCACTTTACAGGCTTCACGGAGCGACCTCACTGCACCGAGGATTTCAGCAGATTGTTTAACCACAGCCTCGCATTCCAGGACGATTCCTCTCGCTGAAACAGCCTCCACACATGGGGCTGACTGCCACGCCCGTAATTATAAGTGTCATTGTTTTTAGATAAGTTCTGTTTAGGCTTAGAAGTCGCTTTGTAATTAGAGGTTTAACTGCTAGCAGAGCCATTTTGGACTATCTGCGCCTCGCAACCATCGTTGATGTTGAAGTTCTGCAAATAATTACGCCTCTCCTCGCAAGCTCGTCAGCAGCATCATGACTGTGAGATCCACTACGTCCTTTTATCCACTGTAAGCTAACCCTGTTTATCAGGTTTATTGCCTCCAGTGCGTTGTGACACTCCAGTATGAATGTAAAATGACGACGAATAACTCTTGTATAAGGATTTATAATCAAGAGATATTCAGTGTACCTACAGCTGGAGGCTGTGCTTTGTTCTTCTACTATAATAACTTTTATTTAATTTAAAATAAGGACATCTCTATTAACAAGTCTGCCTAGGAATTATAGTTCTTTTCATTTAGATTCTAAATTATACAGTGTATGTGCCGGTAAGAACTAGTTTTTCCTTTGTCTAGCCTAGCCTCTAAAACTATTTCTGGTTCAAAATATTATACTGAAATATAAATTAAAATAATATTTCATTGAATCATTTCGTAGATTGCTGGGAACAGAGTTTTTTATTGAAGTGAAACTTCTTTAGAATCGTTGTGATTTCAAACCGGATGCAACGAAAAAACGACAGGTAAGAGACACAAATACAAAAATGTGTAGGATGAAGCCAGGGGAAAGAATGAGACAGAAATATACATACAATTTGTATATTATCGGTCTCTCCTCTTTGTGCCATACTTCGTAGCGTCCCCACTCCCGTCTTCTAAGCATAGTCGCCTGTAATTTGTGAGCCAGAGCGAGAGAGCAGATGTCAGTGTGTATGTATATTGCACACTGTTTAATACGTGCTTGTATTTGAGCATTTAACGTGTGTAGTGCATGTGAAAACTACGTGAGCTTACTGTACACTGTATGCGGCTGCGTATTACAGCGTTTTAGTAAGATATCGTGGTGTGTTATTATTTAACTGTTTGTGAGTATTTTTTTCTAATAGGCAATGATCAGGCTTCTGTACTAATAGACAATTAAAGAAACACATAAAAAAACCTTAGATTCCTTGACTATTGAAAGCGATTGGAAGTGAAACTTATTTATCGGCGTTGGAAAAAAATTACCGTCTCATTTTTGAGTTACGCGTCACATATTTCCGTTACGTACTATCTTTTTCGTGTCCCTACCACGGTTGATTCATTAATAACAAAAATATATAATAACGATAACAACGATAGTAATAATTGTATTACAATTAATGAAATTCTGTAATAATCTTAGTAGTGATAAGGTAAAATGAGATAATTGTATTATTTGTATTCATGTCTATGATAATGAAAGCCTTTTGTTAAACTTTATCTAATTTAACTTTATTTAACCAATGTATATAAAGTTGCATATATTGGATCATTTTTCGAAAAATAAGGTCATAAAGACGTTTCACTTCTTACGTGTGTACACTAGTACACGCACACATTCTTTTTTTCTTCAACACTGAATTTGTTACATATACTGGCGTCAGAGCTCTATAAATCGCGTTATGAAACGCAACTACCGTCACAATAATGATAATATACTTACGACTATCACAAGATAACGTTGTAGACTCGCCCCATCCGCCTATGTGCTTTCGGCACGCGACATGGACATCAAACAGAACAGCGAATACACGAATTATGAAAGTATCAATGTAACGAATCGATTTCACAAATATCTTATAACACTGCATTTAATTAACCCTAGGCTATATATCTATCTTTCTTATTAACAATTATTATACATACAGGAAATATGCCGGTAATAATTATTCTACTCCCTTTTATTCTATTCTATTGATTCGAGAACTAGCGGTAAATGTAAAATTATATATTTCTTTTTTGATGTTCATAAGTGAACATTGTTGAAAACAACATATTTGAAAAAATGATTTTGTGAATGACGAACTATGACTCTTTCCGAGTTCATTCTCGATTTAAAATATTCATTAACAATCTTTAGAAACACCTTTACTTGTCTTGGGCTGCTTTACTTCTTGTTTTGGAGTAAAATTATAGTGTTATGTAAAATTTGATCAAAGAGCTAGATTGAAGAGCCCAAGAGTATGTGATAGTGCCCTCGACACAAGGAATCCTAGTGTCGATGGCACTTTCACATTCTGTACATCTTTTATGTGTTATAAAGTCCCTTTCTATAACAAAATACATAAAATTTCTTAGCGCCTCTGGTGGTTGCGCGCAGACTAAGACTAAACTAAAACGTACAACATATCGACACATAGTGTCTCAACGAATACGTAATATAAGCGTCTAGTCTCGACGTCCGTCGTTCCACAACTGAGCGTTTTTTAAAGCAATTTTTGTCGCGTACCATCACTATGTGGAAACAGTTAGGGTCCTTCAAGAAAAGAGCGTTTCATTTTTAAAAGGCCGGCAACGCAATCGAACCCTTTTGGGATTGTGTCCTTGGGCGGTGGCGGTATCACTTAACAGCAGGTCTAAGCCTTCTAACCGTTTATCCCTGTATTCCTACATAAAACAAAAAAGTAAGTTTGCCTAGTTTAAGTAGGAACTGATCTAGCAAATGGCTATACTAATTTCACAGATGAAACACTTAGGCTGGTCTATGGAGTGTTCACAAACGTTTCTCATTGTTGTTATTATTATTTTATTTGTACTAATATTATATGAAATTAGTAGGTGTCGGCGTAGTATTCGTACATATTATTAGAGAGGCTCATATTAAGAGATACGTGGTCACTCTCAATACCAGAGGGCTTGTTGGTGCTTGGTCGCCTTTTAAGAATTATTATTAAGAGTATAATAGCGATGATAGCGTAAATAATAAAATCAGCTGTGTTGCTAATTCAGTCCAATAACACCATATTTAGTCTCTTGTCAAATCAAGAGAGTTCATGTGATTGTTTGTTCTAATTTATTATCTTTATATTAGTACTAACTTGTAAATTTTAAAGATTATGTCTGAAATATACCTAATAGTAATTGAGCAAAGCTGTATACGGTATTATGCACTACATTAGGGTTTACCCATCGTAAATAGACTTATATGAGAATAAAACTACAAGCCTTACGGTTTTCAGAATTGAGATTTAGCCAAATATTCGATTCTGACATTCGTATATTAACGAATAAAACAGTTTCTTCACGATAAAGCGAAAAGTTTTAGGTACGTCGTGTTTTTAGCATAACATGATAGGCTTTTGCATTCAACGATATCATTTTTATTCATAGCCCACGAAACTTAACAAATTTTTCAATTGGATTCGAACCTTGGATCTTCATTTAATAAACTGTCGTGCTATCCGAACCAGAATACCAATTGCCCTTAGCTGTTTCGTCCCTAAGCCATTGCGTTTTGTATGTATACCGAATTATATTTCTCCTTTATGTAATGAGTTATGTGTTTTAATGATCATTTAATCCAAAATATTAGATATAATCTCCGCAAAAAAAATAGTTTAAGATTATTTAGCAATGAAAACCTTGGAACATTTTAAATCGATGCATTAAAGTAAAAGTTAAAGAAACAAATAGTTGAGAACACATAAATTTTATTATTTACAAAGAACAATTTACGACAGCATAGCACATATCTGTATAGCTAAGTAATAATTATAGTAGGAACGAGATTAAAACACATGTCAAGACCTAGGAATAGTCAAAATCGAGAGATACATCTAAACTCTTGACACATTCATTTCTCAATTAGACAGATGGAAGCGTCTCTAATCATAAACTGAGCGATTGTAGCCGTCAAGTGTCAA
Organism: Pieris brassicae; assembly: GCF_905147105.1. Classification (NCBI taxonomy): domain Eukaryota; kingdom Metazoa; phylum Arthropoda; class Insecta; order Lepidoptera; family Pieridae; genus Pieris; species Pieris brassicae. Next base: position 7,096,965 of record NC_059665.1, on the reverse strand, counting down.
ATGTGTGACAGTTGACAGATTTACGCTTTTGAAGGTTAATACTAATTTAAAATTTGCTACAACTTTACAATATTAACACCTTTTTACATTTAATACACTACACTTCTAATGTCATAGAGAAACAAATAATATATATAATAAAAATATCGATTAACATAATTATCATTGTATGAAGCACTATTTGTTCTATGTTGACGATGACAAATTATATATTGCATTAGCGTTTCTAATATTTATTATTACTGTAAAACAATTAATATTGTGAAATTAATGATGTGTTCCTACTATTTATTCATAACAATATACTAAGTTCACTGACATAAAGAAAATTTACAATGACATTAATAAAATAATGTTATGTTTCACTTCAAAATTAAATTTCAACTGTTATTTTTATATAGTTCCAACAATAAAGAGCTGAAATTATAATACTGTATATATTTCAAATTTAATAAAATTTACTAAGACGAATTTTTGTTAAATAGTTTAAACCTAAATGAATTTTGAAGTGAACAAAGGTACCTTAACACGAATCTGTACATTATAATATTTACAATAGGGTTAATATCTGGCATGAAAGACAAATTTTATTGCACGTATGGTAACAATAATATCCCAAGAATAATTCATAATCAAAATACTATGCGCATGCGCATATCTTATACACGAGCGATCCAAATTGTGACCAATAATTTACGAACCCATTAGAAGAGTTCAACTTTTCCAGGATATATAAGAAATCTTGACTTATCAAACAAAACACGAAATTTTTAGTTTTAAAATTGTAAGTATATACAATTTGTGTGAAATTTGGAGCTTATCTATTCTTCTTATTCTTATTTAGTCTTCTCTTATCTATTCTTTTAAATATTGACGATCATAAGAGTACCAGTCTGATTAAATCGATTTGGATTTGATATAAACCTAGTCAGTTTCAGAAAACCAACCAAAACGACCCTCTGGAGAAATATTTTGAAGAGAGGAAAGTTTTTATAATACAAATGTTCTACAACAGGGTTATATTGTATGTATGGTACAATAGCTACTATAAAGACTACAGTAGAGACAAGTAATTGGGAGATTCGTATATGGGATATCATTGATTTAAAATTGAAAACTGTTAATAAATTAAAATATACTATATTGTTGTATTGCGGCGACCTTAATGCCAGATTTAATAAATAAATTAAGTATCTCTATTAAGTACTTAAATAAATCACATTTATACTCATTTGTACAGCGTCTAATTATATACATATTAAATAAAAACACTAGTTCGAAGCACATTCGATAAAGTTCTATCGACACTGAAATAGTTCGATTCGATTTTTAAAAATCAAGTAAACGCCTGTCATAGACGTCTGGCGCGATAGAACGCGCCGCCTCGTTTCATTTGGACGCATTCACAACTAAATTAGTCGCCGCTTCTTCACTGGCCCCTATGCTCATAGCTTTCTTCTTTAAAATGCCCAAGTCTGTGACATTCTCGAGGAAACTCTTGTGAGCTGAGAGGACTTTAGCGCTTTCTACGTCTTTTTTCAGCTCCTCCATGTCTCGTTTCAACTTCGCTCGTCTGTTTTGGAACCAAGTGATCACTTGAGCGTTGGACAGACCGAGAGAGCTGGCTATCTCATCTCGATCGGCTGGAGATAAGTATTTTTGATATAGAAACCGCTTCTCCAGCTCAAAGATCTGATGGTTTGTGAATGCCGTTCTAGACTTTCGTTTCTTTTTCGGCTGAGGCCGCGAGTTGAAGAGGTTCAGGTGATTTGACTGACCATCTGAAACAAGAGAAGAATGAAGATTACAGACCCATATATTAATGCTTGAGAATTTCGGGAAAGTAGATTTAGATATTTTTGTTTCCTTATAATTTAATTAATTAATTAATAACAAAGCTAACCTCTAAAAGCTTATAGCAGCCATGCGCACAAGTCCGCACATAGTTCTACGTATTTATGGAAAAAAAGTAACGAGGTATGAAGTTAATTGAAATAAAAAGTCAACATTTTGAAAGAGCGTCACGAAATTGTCGATACTACGTCCGTGCGTATCGATTATCGAGCTCCCAACTTTATTGATTATACAGCCCTAGCTAGTAACGAGATGCCATATTGATTACACGCTGTTCGACATTTGAGCGAGGAATACATTTTATAAACTTTTTTTAATTACAGTCTATTAATTAAACCGTTGTGTACCGTAAAAACCGTAAAAATTAGTAGCTAAGTGTCAACAAAACGTTCTTATTATGCTTAATGTAAAGGTATAATTAAATATTTTAAAATAACATTTTATTTGTTTAATTTGACAGTTTATTGATAATCCACAGCTTTTTAATTAAGATAACATTTATAATATTTAAATTAAAAAAAATTGCCGACACGGATTACGCCATACATACGAAGAAGATTATGTACCAGGACAATTCACTAATAATTCATTGGTTGAGGTGTGTGTGGGAATGAGTAATGTTTGAGAGTGTTTTAACTTATAATCCAATAAAGAACGATATTTTGAACTTTTGAACCGTAAAAAACGTAACTCGTTTAATCAGTTAAACAAAAACCCACCGCGGTTGCAAGAACAAAACGTGATGGTATTTTGTTTCATTTAAATAATCGTGATACAGATGGGAAACTGTTAACTCACTAAATACCTGAATTACGTTGACTTCACATTCTTTACACTAATAAACGCTATGTGTGTCATTCTCTTTTAGTTCGAAATTTAAAATACGAATGTAATTGAATCTTAGTGACAGCCAACGACCACAGATAAAAATTGGCGCAAATTGTGCCATTGCGTCAGGTGCAGACTGCACACCATGACAGATTAAGAATTTTTTACATCACAAATCCTAACGATGTCTTTGACTTTTACCTTTTTGGCAGTTTGGGTGTTTTATTCAGTCCTAATTGAGGTTCGCATTAGTTAAGGATGCGATTAGGCCGTGATTAATACGTGAATTGCCCGCGCGGCGATTCGACGCGATTTTATATAAATTGTTCTCTTTATTTCGATTTCTTTGAAATTGGACGTGACGGTGACTCAATGGAATTCTGCCTAATGTGTTTTGAAAGGTTGCATCAAACGATGTTAGAATAAAAAATAACACCTTGTGGGTTGTGAATGTTTTATTGGCTAACCTTTAAACTTTATAATAAAACATATTTATAAATAATAACCAGCGCTCGATCGATATATGAAAATAAATAGATTTATTAGAACGAGTCAGTTATAAGTTATATTTTGAAAAAGAAAATAAGTACTGGTCCTCCATAACTTTTGTATGAGCGAATTTCAAAATTTTTTTTAATGACGCATCGCAGATACTTAGCCGCTAAGTTGTAAATATGTTTCGAAGAAATTATACATTAGCACCTCTGTATCATACAAAGGATAGGCAGTTTAACTTAACGACAACGTTAAGTTTTATTAATATGTGCGGTTCACCGCTGACATACCATTGATCTGAATAACACGAGGAAACATGCTTAATATTTCATCTATTGTTCTCTATATAAAGTAATATTCGAGCTTTTATATAAATAGGAAGAATAAAAAGAAAGATTTATACATGTAATCTTTGAAAGAGGTTGCTTGCATCAGCTACCTATTATTCATTAATGTTGTTCTAATAAGTTATAATATTGTACCGACTTATTATGCGTTATTAGTAATTATTATTTCGACTAAGGGTTCGACTTTAAGAAAAGAGCGTAACAATTCTTAAAAGGCTGGCATGGGCGGCGGTATCACATAACATCAGGTGAGCCTTCTGTACGTTTGATCTATTTAAAAAAAATGTTTGACGTCTTGGTGGCCAGTAAAACTGTGTCTAACTGTTTATGTGCAAATTAAAAAAAAAAATCTTCCTCCTTTTGAACATATATAATACAACTACAATACATCAGGTTTTCATACACTTTTCATCAATAGACAAAATGTAGATAAGAAACTAGCATCAACTTTCACGAAATGACAAACGGGTGATACAATGTTGGCACTGATTAATTTTTTAATACTTCAAACGGAATGCCCGTATGTCATTGTGTGCTCGTTAAAATGTAGATAGCTGAGCGTATTTTTATGATACATTTTATGACAGACGAGTTACATTTTAGCCGTGCGGGCGCTTTATTGCAGTGTCATAGACTCGGATAATGTTTTAGTGCCTGATAACAAGATGAACGCTTTCTATAGACTATATTGTCATAGATTGGATTCCTTATATTTATTATCTATGGTACCCTAATTAAGTGTTCCCAAATACGATGAAAAGAATTCAGAGATAGAGAAGTAACTTTGCACTTATTTCTATACGTTGTAGAGTATAGAAAGAAATAATAACGAGTATATGTTGAAGTCGTGTGAGTGCTGAGATTCATTTGTTTTCAACCTAAATGGGTCTGTAACAAGACAGGATATTCAATTACGCCTCTCAAGTTGACCCTTCGTTCTTAAAACACTTAACAACATGTCTACTAACAAAATGTACGTGTGGATAGTATGCGCAATACTTAGTCAATATATTTAATATATAATAGTTTTCAATCACTTAATTTACCAACGGTTAAAATATCAATTAATTCAAATAAATTCTAGACTCGTTAGCGAAAAAAGCGTGGCAAAATCAAGTGACGTGTGTTTCATTCATCGTTCACTTGATTGATCGGTTGATTGGTAGAAAATCGTTCGACGGTCACGGACCGATCTAGAAATAGATTTTTTATGTGCTACGTGGAGCTATTTTGAATCTTTGGTTCTTTTCGATTCCTTTTTTGAATTCTTTTGTACGACGTGTCGATGGTTGTCAGCGACAACTAAACACTAAATTGATAGTGTTGTATATTGAATTAAAAAGTTACGTGTAGGGAAGAGGTTTTATAATGTATTAATTAGTTGTTATTTTTTCACAGTGAAGAAGAGTATAGAAGTGCAAATATAATAAATTTCAAATATTTTTTTACAAATATAAAGAGATAAAGTTGCGCTACATAAAAATATCATATTAAATAGTTTTTTATCCATCTGTAAGCTGTCTCAAAACAAACAAACATGGAGTCATTATCCAAATTTAACACACACATTATTCAGTCTGTATTTTTTTGAAAATGAAGCGGTTCACATTAAAAGCGGCGTCGCGAGTGAACGGTTCGACTCCCATCACGGGCGATTACCGCCGTTTGTAGACAGACAGACAGACATGCCGGCACAATGGCCCGTAACCATTCTCTGAGCTTCTTAATTGGGGATAAGTATCCGGTTTTTTTTTGGTGACAGATTTGATACAAATATTGTACAGAGTTAGTGTTCGAAATTCAAACAAGATTTGACATAATCTACTTTTTGTCACAACAGAAATGTGTCAAATATTTAATGATCAAATACTGCTTTCTTTTTTAGCCATAAAGTTATAAATGGTTTTTATACTAGTCCATAAAATCTACAAATTTTTTTTTCTTTTTTTATGCAAACTGGCTAAATACAACGCTTATTTATTTTTACAGATACATGTATAATTAGCAAATCCGTCATATTGACATAATTTATAATCGATTTTCTGTTTGTTTAATAGCTTGTTCTTTCAATATTTATTCAAACAGTTTTGATGTATGTGATGATTATTCTTGGAACTATGTTAAATGTCAATATCTATTTAGCAAGAATTTTCAACCCACGTAGGAAATATTTAACAACGTAAATAATAGTAAGTTTTTTAAACACCATATAACCAAATTCTGATTTTATTTACTACATTTAATTTATTTCAATACAAATTGAACCTTAAACACCTAGACATAACAGAGTAGATTTAATGTTTCTACATAGTTTATGGAATAATCACATTTGACTGCGTCACATTGTTTACTATATTAAACTTAAATGTAGGTATCATATAACTCGTCATACTGAGCTGTTTTATATACATATACGTATTAAAATGTATATAAAAAGGGGGACGCTAGTCTCAATTTATTCCATTTATTTCCAAAATCGTTTTTTTTAAAGGAGATATGGAACGAATGGATTTTTAAGATCTTATTAAAACGCAGACACACACTTAAACGTTTTACATTCCCACACACACCTCAACCAATACATTATTAGTAAATTGTCTTGGTTATAATGTATATGGTGATAGTCCATTTTGGAGATATTTTTCCATTTAAAATATTATCTTTAAAAAAAGCTGTGGATTGTCAGTAAGCTGTTAAATAAATAAAAATATTGAGTAGGGAAATCCCGCAAACCACATTCTCACGAGACTTGGGAGCAGGGACCTAGTTCACACAATATTCGGGAGTACAAGTCACGTTTATTGGTTTTACGCTCGTTGACCATCGTATTACCTATTCAATTGATCCAACATTACCGCTAAAACCACAATTTTTATCGTCAATCGATCTGGGAATTCGATTAGAAAGACTAACCTCAAACACAATATAGGAAAGACTCTTCTTTTTAATGTAATTATAAAAAAAACTTTTAACACACCAAGATATCATGTCATACTTATATAACCCCTTGTTGTGTAAGTATAACGAAAAATTAAAACGAATCTTTTTGACCTTTGCATACCAAATCACGGAACGGTTGCCATTTGGTCTATTTAAACCAAAATATTTTGCTATGCCACCCCATAGAGGATGTTTGCCTTTTCAGAATAACCTAAGTACTAAAACAAACTACACTTATTTGATTTTCTCTCCATGAAAACCTTCCTGAGAATTCAATGAATAAATTAAAGAAAAATAGTCGAAAGACGGCTGGGCCAGTCTTTGAGTTTTACAGCTGGTAGAATTTGAAGTGTTGCTATATAAAATAATATTAACATACCTACTTATGTAATACGTAAGTAAAGGGGCAGGCAAAGGCTGGGACACGATCACACCAGTAATATTATCTCTAAATCCGTGTCGTAAAGGAAATCAGAACAGATTCAAACATTATTAAAGCTTACTGAATCATAAATTATTATAATTTACAAAAAATCGTTTACATAATATAAACGGCCCAATACTGCATTCATGTCTCACACAAGTGATTTTGTTATGCCTACGCGACAATTAAATTTAGTTAATTGCACATTGTATTTATCGTGAATAAATTTATGCGCTGTGTTGCCACATAATCGTTTGTCTTGTAAGTTAATATTCGAACAAGACTTAATTTAACGATTTATACAATATTTTCATTAAAATTTTCTAACAGACATTTAGTACATTCGCTTGGCTTCAAAAAGGATTTTGATATTTACTAACTATAGAATTTCGACAACATTTTACAGACGTACTAATTAAGTTGTATCTATATATTTGTCAAAAAAAATTGTCTATGCTAAACTGGCGACACCGGCATGCAACAAAGAGGCGCTTAAATTCTAGAGCATCCATCAATTACTAGCCCATAAATATTACAAATATTTAAAATTTCAAATTCCGAACATTCGAAATGTATAAAAACAGTGCACGCGTAATGTACTCCGGCAGTTAGTGCATCGGCCGTGACAGAATAACGAGCGATGGTTATCTTAAGAAAAGCCGCTGCCGACTCCTACTAATGAATAGTTTTCATTCAACAATTAGCGCATTTGTTTTCAATGTATAATTATAGTTTACGCGTTGGTAAACTATGTGAAGTTGATTGTTAATCAACACAAGAAACTATGTGTATTGGAGTAACGTTACTACTACTGACGAAAAATATTATACATTTTCATACCAAACTAGTTTAGGAATCATTTTAAATCAAGATTTTTTTCATGTACCTATGTATTGAGTTAACGTGTAAAGTTTTATTTTTACATTAACAAAACTCTGTGATAACGCGCCACACAACAACCACTATTTAAGCCTTTTCTTTCAATTGGCAGCTGGTTCCACATAGCGGTTGTGCGCGGCAAAAAATATCTTAAAAAATGCTTAGTTCTGGAACGACTTAAGTTAGTATTAAGAATATCCATAGCCCTAAATCATCTGCATCACGAGCACATACTATCACGGACATACCCTCACATTCACACTAATAACACAACACAGTCGAATTAGGTATTACTATATACTATTATTACATGTACTATTATTAAATGTTTTAAATAATTTTTACTGATTTTTTCGTAAATCTTTGAACCTTTTTGTATTTAATATGTTTTCCATCTTTAGCATAATTGCTTTTTGATATATATAATTTGTGTAAGCAGGTTTACGAAATAAATAAAAATTGGAAAAGGCCATATTTGAAAATGGTCCCAATGTGATCTTCAAGTCCTTACGGCGTTCTAAGATTACGCCCCTTTGAAGTCGATGTCGGCTGATAATATTTTTTACAACCTCTTCAAGCCCAAGTAGTCACAACAAACCATTTGAATCCATTTTAAGAGCACTTGAAGGATTTTATGTTTTATTTACTGCCTCCCGCTCGTTTGTGGCTCTGTTTTAAGAAATATTGGTGCCTAATTAATGAGTGCAATTGATGTTTCGAATAAATCTTAGTAACCATAATTGTATAACTGTCATATTGAATGCGGAATTAAGTTGATAATTGTTATATAACTTCTTGATATACCTAATTAATAACCAGGCGAAGAAAACGTTTATTGTGGTTTATATAAAGGCGTATGTGAAGCAGTGGTTGTCTATTGTTTTCTATTTGACGTGTTCATATATTTATTTAAACACTAGCTTCCGCGAACCTCGTTGCGGCTTAATATTACCTAGGCTACCTTTTTATTATCTATATACCAATATATGGAACATTTTCTTATGCTACCTGGTAGGCTGTCTGTCTCCAGATTAAAAACTAAATGTTAAAAGAATTTTTAAAATTTTCTCTCCATACAATCCTCAGAGTTTAAGGAATAAATAAAAAATACTCGAATTTGTCTAGCGATATAAGCTTAGCAACATATTTTGCGATTAATTTTTATTTATATGGAAGCTAACTTAATCATGTACTTGGAGTAAAACATTTCCTAATACGCACCAATTGATGGAAAAAATAAATACGTAGGTACATTATAGCCCCGTTGTTACACATGCTTAAGAAATACACTTTATTTATTTACTCTTATAATTAAAATTACATTGTACTATAACTCTGGAAATATGTACATAGTATATTGAATAATGAGGAAAAACAATAATTATAAAGAGTTGAAATAATTACTTTTAAATTACCCCCTTATCAAGTAACAAACAATTATACAAGTCACGAATAAAACATAAAATATTGCTGATTGAATATTTATGTATTTTTTAATTAACTCATAATACTAAAATACGTCTAAATCGTGGATTTGTTTTTAGCTAAACAACCAATTTTTAATTTTGATTAGATGTTATTCACAAAAATTGCAATGCACAGAACACATCAGTGCATAAAGTAAAAAGATGTAGATTATCCCATCCCTCTTATTCATATTTTTTTGGATAAGTACAAACCTTAAAAATAAACTGGCAGCATTCTTCACAAAGACAACGTCATTTTAAAAAAATACAGATAGCAAACTAATAAAATTGGTAGCAGTTTATAAATCACGGGCGAGCAATAATGTGGGCTGCGGGATCCCTAGGGACACCCCAAAGGTACACTTCCTTTTGTCACCTAATTGCCTAAATTGTTATTAGCGGGAATAAAGACATATGACTATTTATAGAGTGGATGAAAGATGCTCTTTTAATAGTGTCGTTACGGTAGGAGAATGACAAATGCGAGCGTCTGAAGTCAACAGAATAGTTGTTAATAATACCGGTTATTTTTGGCTTTCGATTTCTTGGGACTTTACAAGCATATTTGTATGTGTTACGAAATAGAACCGGAATGATAGTAATACAATATTATTATTTGTAAAATTTATTTAATGACTTAATCATATCTTTTAATATGCCATAGACTGAAAATCTAAATATTGATGGCATTTTGCAATTTTAAAGCATCTGTGTTTAAGAACAGTAATACATTTATAATAGAACTATGCCTTATAAAATAAGCTATCAGAGATTGTAAACGACTTCTGGTGATAGTTTCCTTCATCCACTATTGAAATTCCTCTTCCTAGGTATAGATGGAATACCTACCTATCATGAATGATATTTAAAAATCCGCAGTAAAACGTTTAAATAAACGACAAATACATCGTCGCCCAATAAAATATCCGATTTTGTGTGCGGTCTTAGGAAGTGTTACCATGTGTACGAAAACATAACACCCCGCTGACAGATTTAAAAGTGAATTCGTTTACAAAAACTACGCTTTTATTTGTAAACGAATTTAATGAGCTAATGGGATGTTGTTCACAATAGATGTCTTCATTTTGTGATCATTTTTTTAATGACATGAGCCAAATCAACTCATAATAATATCGGCGTCATATTAGTCATTTTGCATTTATATTCATTACTATAAATTCTGTTTGTATGACATTTATTATTTTTCTGTATTTATATTTATTATAATGTTTTTTTAGTAATTTTTATACAATAACAGGGACGGAAAAAAGAAATAAATTTATTTTTAGACACACATAATAATTTATTATTAAACATGACAAATACAATTAGAGTTATACCATATAAAACTTTACAGAACTTTTTATCAGAATTCCAGTATTTCCACTGCACTTTTTTCTATTGAAATATTGGCTACACTCGAGCAAATTGCTTCTCAGTGCGACGCATTATGTCATATGTCATGTTGACAGATATATTTAACGCCAGGGTGGCATTTTACTGTGTGGCATTTTTAGAAAAAAATCCAAATCATTTAACATCTGAGTAGAAATTTTGTAAATAAAAAGTCGAATTTCGGTGAAACTAAACTAACTTGATTAATAAGAAGACATGAAACAAACACTGAAGACGTTTTTTACGGAATAACTTCTAAGTACCTACTTTTATACTAGTTCCTTGCATTTCTAAATCTAATTTTGCAACTTCCAACAATCACAATATTCAACATCAAATAATGACACATAACAATCAATAATTGGTCAGTAGCTAAATTGACGTAAGCTATTACCGGAAAAAGTAATAAAAAAGCTAAACTTTCCTAATACCAGCCAATATTTCATTCAGCCCTGAGGGATTGAACGTTATCTAATTTCGTCCCCCGCAATTTGTTACATGCCTGGCTAATTGAGACGTATGTCCGCTCTATGATATTAACATTAAGACAATGATCATTTAATGGTATATTATACGGACAAATTGATGACTTCTGTGTATCAAATATTCAACCTACTTTAATCTCGAATGGTCATGCAATAACCATCATATTATTCGGCTGAGTACCAATAACACGTCTTAATAATGCGTTTATTTATATTTTAAATTTTTAGGAAAGGAAATTTTTAGAAAATTTTTTTTAAAAGGAAATTAGATATTTGATAGATATCACAAAAAAATCGTTAATCTTTCAAGAAAAATGAGATACATTAAAACTAAGTTATTGAAAATAGTATATGTTGATGCAAGTATCCGATTTCAATAAAATGGCGCCAATTTTCTGTGTCAAAGCCGCGATTTGGGAAAACAGCGGGAAACAATCGATGCGGTGTGGGCTGCAATATAAACGTCAACGACGATTTAGATTTATTCCCTTTTAGCGATTTATCTCGCAGACTTTGATTCACGCTATCAGTGATCGTGATTATAATCTATGGTACAGGGAAGCGTACACTTTGTAAATAAAAAAAGAACATTGGCAGATCGTGACGTCCATAAACTACAAATCTGACAGAAAAGCGCGGTTATTAATTAGTATTATTTTGATTATTGGTATTCTCCTGTCTCGGAAATTAAGGTTTTTTTGATTCTAAGGAACGTAACTATTAACTAATATTCCAGGGGCATAGTGTACTTGTAAACCAACGTGTGTACCAACATTATATATGTACAAATCCTAAAATAGATTTGGTTTAATAATTGCGATTCTCCTGAAAAAGTCATCTAACAGGTCATCTTCACTCAAGTCACGTAATCAAACGCTTTGGTATCCCTTTAGCAAACAAATGCGATACCAGCTTAGGGTGACGATTTAAAAGGATACCGGGTACTTCAATCGTATTCCATTTGTAACAATTACTTGCTCAGACAGATGTAATTGGAATTTACAAGGGAAACGTTACGTAATCTTGTAGGGAAATGGGGTTTGTATTCAAATTGTTTGATCGGTTTTAATAGTATTCGTGGTTGAAAAAATCTATAGATTTTAAATGTTCTGAAAATAGAAACAATATCTGTTATGTAGTACCACAATTGGTACAATTGCTTTGATTTAAATAATAAAACACTAATTCCAAATTTGAAATTGGAACGAATTGTGGACGAATGAAATTAAATTTAGAATTACATTCGGTTAATTGTACGTAAGGTAAAATGAGACAGCTCTTTACGAACTTCAAGAATTTGTTAGCGAACGTTAAGGGTCGGGGTATGGGGTATGGGGGTTGTCACTATCGGGGCGTTTTCCATTTCACGCTCCGTTCAACACTGATGACACCGCATTCCAACGACCAAATGGCTCGACAAATGAACAGAGGGCGCTGCAGGACACGCCCCAACACGTCATAACTGTCTCTTCGAGTGCAGGGACGAAATTGATTTGAGGACATTGAGAGGGTAAAGCCACCGTGGTCATTTGGCTTAACTTGCGACGGTACTATAGGAACTCCTATCCTTTGCATATATAAACAGTTAAAAAACATTGCGTACGAGTAACTTCCGACGATCAAAATATAACATCTAAAATGTTATCAAACGCATAACTCATACTTTTCGCCGCCGTCGGCTAGATTATTAGGTGCCCTGAAATGTATACAGTCTAATGGCAAGATATATATCGATATACATACCTGCACACATTCAAGTTATTGTTTACGTCATCTGTTTTAAGCACCTGTAATACGCAATGTATTTGTGTACATGGTGTAAATAACTTGGATGTTTGTTTACTGGTTTGATTACTATTGAAAAGCACATATGGATTTTGCTTATAATAAACATGCAAAGGACGAATAAAACTGTCTCAGGTCGTTATGCATATAAACAAATGTCTTAAATACAGTCTTCCTATGTAGCGGCGTTAGTTATGAATATTTACATAATTTATTGTTATAAAATATTCCGTAAATGAAAACGTATTTGCAAAGTTAACACGTAAATCATCACATGTAATTGTGTACCCAATTATTAATACAAAATAACAGACCAGAGACAATTACCTCTACAATGTTGTGAGTAACAAATTGTGCTATTAGTCAGGTTAGATAGCATTTCGTTCGTTAATTATTACTTTGTAAATTATATTGCACTTAACCAGACACCTGTAATCAAATATTATTATAAATGTACTTGTACTATTTTGAAATAGTATTTTTAATAACTGTTGAAGTCATGAAATGTTGTTAAATTCGACAAAGGACCTAGGAAAAGTATAGCGAAACTAATGATTGTAATGTGAAATGATTCCCGTCTTACAATAAATACACATACATATATTAAATAGCTTTTTACAATTCCGCGATTTTTAATTTGAAATTTTATCGCGCCGCCTTTTTATTATTCGACATCTATGAATCAAAAACAAAGAAGGTCTATGCCAATCACAAACAACAAGATCGCTCGTCTTTCAAAAATGCATTCTAAATTTAAATTATCCATAGAGTTATTTCCCGTTTTATAAAACAGATTGCAGCCTACCATAAAACTAATATCAGATACATATATTAGCATAAAACACGTTCCTTTCCATAACTCTGAAGTATTTAATCATATCAGATGTAATATGAAATCGTATAAACAATGCCCGCGCATTTGCATATTATGTTCATGGAGCCATACTTATCTTGAATTTTATGTTACGTATCACCTTTTACTAATAATTTAAAATATTACGTCATACATTCAATGGTGTAAGATTATTTTAATAATTGCAATCACTAAACCTACAGATTTTGTATTTCAAAAATAGGTAGTAATGATGAGAATGAGGCAAATGATAGAAAGCGTGTACAATATTTTATTCTCGATTTTGATGGCTGGTATTTTGAATATAGAAATTGGACTTTCCTTATTGTTCATTTATAAAGTAGTAAATATCATGATTATTTAGATAGATTTTAAGGATGACTTAATTTTAAGCTATAAGGAAAATTCCTTAAAAATACTCAACATCCGTCGTCAATGGTACATCTATACATTGTGGTATATAAAAAGAGAATTGGAACGTATCAAAACCCGAGCATATCAAATAATGGAAAAAGAAAATGGTTCCATTTTCAAATGACTACCTTCCACCTGCGCGTCACGGGATTTGTCGCGGGCTGCGCCCCGTCGGGATTCTAATCGATTAGTCTGTATCGGTATTATAATCGATAGTATTCGATTTATTCAAATTGTATGTAAAAACGATTCATATTACTGAAGACAGCTTTTTACGCTTTGTGTTTTTTCAGGGGTGGTTTTTAGGTGAACGCCGCTATCGGCGCACACAAAAAAATTGTTCATATCAATTTTGGTATAGGAATGTTAGATTTAAAGTTTCTGTTTTTTTTCGAACTATTTTTACGTATTTGATAACTATAGCGCTGAATTTTTCTGATACTGTTATGCCGTATTAAGGTTTGATTAAAGTAAATGTCACATGAATGGGGTATATTCCATGCAAAACTGATTTAAAAGAAAAAAAAGTTACAGTTTAAAGTCTTTCAATTGTCAACCTTGTCAACTAACGACCTTAATATTAAGACACAAAAGCTATTGTATATAAAGACGTAAATATAAGGAGCAAAGTTGTTACTCCAAAGTATAACCGACAAAAAGCAAATCGATGTATAATGAACAAGTTCTCAGAACTATGAGGCACGCGCAGTGGAGTAATAGTTACTGATTTGTTTTTATACGTTCCTTTGTGAGACAGTTGTCATATGCACGGCACCATATCTAATCTACAAGTGCATACTAAAGTACTATTTGATCGAAATTCTAACCAACACCTCGTTCTGATACGTTAAGGAAAAATGTCTAGTATCTTTACGTACGCACAATTGTACCTAGGAATTTCGTATAAAAAATCCAGGAGCATCACCGTTTACAGGCCTAAGATGTTTCAAGCCAAAGCGTTACAACCTTTTTAGGTCTGCGCCTTAGATTTATAGATCTGTTTAACGATTATTTGTCAATCTAATAAATAATCAGTCTTCTGTGTTTGACACACGCCGTCGTCTTTTTGGGTCTAAAGTAAGCAATATTTTTCCTTCACCGTTCGAGCAAATAATAAATGCGCACATATAAAGTGTCCATTGGTACACAGCCGGTGATCGAATCTACGACCGCAGGGATGTCAGTCGCGCGCTGAAGCCAGTAGGACAACACTGCCCTACTGTTATTGTCTTAAAGCTTTTATTATTAATCTAATATCTATAAAGCTTTATTCGTAAATGGAGCCTAAATAACTAGATTAAATCTAAGAAAACTGAGATAATTTATGAGACAGAGAGACATAAATCTTCGGCAATCTGAACTCAGATCTTAGACAGATTTAGCTTCTGCAATCAGCAATAGACCGTTATGTTTAATTAGTATGTGTGATTCTCCCGCGGGGATTTGCATTTTAAAGATGTAAATAATATGTAGTTAACGAACGAAATAATTTTGATCATAGAATATATTAACACGAAATTAAAGGAAACAAATATTAAACAACAATTCATGTTTTCATTTCATTCAATTCATTTTTTAAATGTGGAATTGAATTATGGAAATCAAAACAGCGATCTTTCAATCCTTTATCATCTATGCCGTGCCTAAAAGTAGGGAAGAATTCTTTGTTTTTTTATTTTTACACTTTGCCAGTAATATCTTGCATCTTGTCTAGAATATAGTTGTCTATTATTTTAATTTACTACTTAAACTTAGTAAATTATCTATATAAGTAATCAATGGGATGGATAATTTTCTTTGTGATTTTTATAATTATATTCGTTGGACTTATTGTAAAAAGAAATTAAAACTAAAAACCAAAGAAACTAACGAGTCGGTCAATTAAAATCTAAAGCTTTATTAAAATTTAATAACTATTATTGATTTAAATACCTGTTCTATTAATAATTATTTGTTGCTTTTTTAAACGACTCACGAAGAATAAGTTGTAGTGTATTTTTAATTTATATTCTTTAGGAGATTTATCTACACTTACCACCATGCTTCAGTGTTGATTTTTTGATATACCTACGATCATTTGCGTATTTATTTAGAAAAATCATAGCCTAATCACCGACTTATGTTTGCGCCCTTTTATTATTGATTTAAGCGTGACTTTTTATAGCTTGCAGGTGCATTCACAAGTGTTTAGTATCTCGAATTAAATCATACGATCCGATGAACTTACACCAGGGCGGGTTGTAAGAAGAGATTACTAGGACTATGAGACTGTCTAACCAAAAGGTATTTACTACAAGTAAAGTTTATCGTTTTGGACTTTTAAAGACTTAAAGACTTTTTTTGTATTTACATAACGACTTAGTTATTAACTTATAAATAATTAACCAAACATAAACAAACAAACTATAAAAACTAACTAACTTTGATTAAACTTCGTTCCTTACAAAGATATATCATTGTACATTAAGGTTATTTATGTTAATTCTTAACCGATTTAATATTGTATTTAGCTTACTCAAATAAAATAAAAATATCAATTTAACGCTCCAAGTGAGAACAGTAGTGACAATTTATTGATATAAAGTTGCAACCCCGAGTTATCTGCCCGACCGCGTCGGGACAATCGCGGCTTTGTGACGGCAACACTTTGTTATTTTGTCATTTTACGAACCACTACGCGCGTTATTGAATTTATTCTTTTTAAACGTCACATTTTACGATGGAATATAAATAGTTTTATCTATCAATAGGTATATAGGTGTATAGGTAATATATGAAATATTTTAGAAATATGCAATAATAGTAGTTAAAAAATGCAATACAGTTATTTTAAAGTCATAAGCGACATGATATCGTAAATATTTGGCCACAGAGAAGACCTACTGAACGTCGTTAAAAACTCAAACATAAAGTTTAGCAGAAAACTAAAAACACAATATTATGGCCTAATGATACAAAATCTTGTATTAACTTATGTCAAATTAAACTGTTCAAATGCACAATCTGTTGTTGCCGCATCGAATCGCCCTCAGAACATTAGTTTCGGCATTAGCGAAGATTAGGCCTTTGCCTTCGCCGCCTGCCCTTTGCTGTTTTAGTTAATTGTTAACCGTGTCACCCTTTGCTGTTTTAAGATTCTTAATTTAAATTGTGTGTATTGTAATTGAATGTTGTGAATTACGTGTTTGTGATCGCATTTGTACTGGGTAAATATTTGTAAAATAAGGTTAAGAATCTGTGGATGGGACAAAAGTTTGTAATTTATAAATTAAAGAACTTGTAGAAAAATACCTAATGTTTTAGAATAGTTAAGCGCTTTATCTAGTTTCTAGGATTAATATATTTGCCCAGATTACAATATACGTAACACATAATACAAAATATATTATATTTAAAATGTTGTAACAAAAGGTCCATGAACTTGGAATGAAATGTGGTCGCTTTCAAAGAAGTGTGCTTAGTATTGTCGTTGGTTAACATAGCTTTTACACATTAAGAAAACACTTTTTAATCGGATTGAAGCTATGTATTATTATTATAAACTTATAATTATTTACAGAATTTGAAATTTAAATTTTTCCGAAGTCTCGTGTGCTTTACAGAGTGCGTGGTCACCGTGACCTGTAATAATATATAGCTTCAATCCGTTTAAAAAGTGTTTTCTTGAGAAGTGTGCTTTATAACATATCTGTCATTAAAAACCAGGAGCACTATTTGCATATGACTGTCATCCTTGATTTGGCAGCATCAATCCACGACCAAAGAACTTTATGTCTATGCTCGGATTTAAAGCTCGTGGCGGTGAAGGAAGACATCGCGAGAAAACCAGCATGATTTAGAGGCAGGCGTCTACTTGCCTATTATAAGAAACAAAATATCTAAAGACTCCGACCTAAAACGTAGCTCTTTTGTTTTCGTAAATTTATACAGGGCTTACAACAAACAAAAATTGTGTATACAAACTATGTATTTTAACAAAAAGGCCTATAGTGGTATAATTTATTAGCCGGACTCGCGTGTCCATTGAATAACGATCGTCACGAATAACAAGTTGAAACAACTTTGACCTGTGTAGTTAGTAGGAACGCCTCTGTGGCTTAATGGTTAACACTTGTGAGTTGTGGCATACAAGGTTCCGAGTTCGATTTCAAAAAATAATAGTGTTACAGCTCCATTGAATAACGATCGTCACGAATAACAAGTTGAAACAACTTTGACCTGTGTAGTTAGTAGGAACGCCTCTGTGGCTTAATGGTTAACACTTGTGAGTTGTGGCATACAAGGTTCCGAGTTCGATTTCAAAAAATAATAGTGTTAGGTTGTAATGCACAGGTCATAATTCTGGTTAAAAACATACTAAAGGATTACGAGACTGTGAAATAAATACAGACAATGGTTTTTTCTATAGTTTCAGGAATGTATTTAGATTTGTTCTATTAAGAAAGCTCTAATTAACAACGCGCGAAAGAAACAAAGGCGCCTCCCAGCAAACAAATAGGCTTTTTGTATACAAATATTAGGCCGGACACACACAATACGATAATAAAAAACTTAACCTTAACGAGTCCTACCGACTACCGGTCAAAGCGACCGCTCGGCGCGAAACAACGTGGGCGTGGCACGTCACGCACAAAACAAACAACCAAGCGACAAGGACCGAAATAGGCTAAATATATGAGAGTAAACGAGACACCTTGCGAACACCACTAATTTAAGCCTGGGCAATAATTGATGGAGTCGAAAACAAACAGAGCTGACAAAAAACGATGGCGGACGAAATCTTCATTAGCAGAGGGCGCCACCGGAGTCCTAATTTAAAAAGCGGTGATTCGACATTATATGTATGAAAAACCTATTTAAAACGGGAGCTGTAAAAACAAAGCAATGACAGGGCGAAATGTTGTGTTATAAAGGATGTTTTGTAGGGAAAAGTTTGTTATATAATTTGATAATTTGCAATCCTACTTGCCTATTAAGTGACTTAAAAAAAAGAATCTTCCTACGTTATATGCGCTGACTCAACAAAAAACTCACGTAATATAGGTTTTAATCCGCTCAAAATATTTGTTTATCTACTTCTTAACAATTATTTATATTTTTAATTTTATTTTATTTACATTTTTTTTCTTTTGAGTATTAGATTCTTTTTTGTTTTTTGCGACTGAGGCGCAAATTAGCTGCTGTGGTCTCTGGCAGAATGACAAGCGCGTGTGTGTCTGTGTTTTTGTGTGTGTGTTTTCTTAGTAATAAATGTTATGTCTATGTCTAATGTGGTTAACGGAGGTTTTGGGTTTGATCACGGCGAATCAATCAAATTTTATTTTTAATCAATCAATGTGTCTCCCATTAGGGTAACATTAAATTAAAATTTTCAATTGCTATTTCGATAATAAATTTTGATCTTAAAGTTTTGAATTATTCTTTTTAATTTAAAGAATAAATAATAATATTGTAGTTGGGTAAAATCATTGTATTTTCAGTAACAATGATTTTATATTTTAGCATACCCTAATAATTTATAAACTTTCCTCAGGAATCACAGTATTGCCTTCAGTCTCATCACATTATTGGTGATAAAAAATCTGTTCGGTAGTTTTTAATATATACCATACAGACGCGGCCAGAGGTCTTCATTTATTAATGTGTAAGGAATAAACACGCCGTATAAAGTTATTAGCAATGTCCGTTAAATTTAAATTACTTAGCAGTAGCGTCAGTTTATTTGTAATTAATGGCGTAATAAATTTGGCTCAATCAAGTGGCAAATTAAATAAGCTTTGATCGAGGCAAATGTACCAAGATTTAATATTACGATGCTAATTTATATATAATACAAGTTCTATAAATTGCAATCGATGTTCTGAAGGGACGAATATGTATCGGCTACCGGAAGGCTTATTATGTGATTTTCTTTTACGCGTTTGGTTTGTAAAAAAAATTTTTTTTCTAAACTTACTTATGTTGTATTTATTCGGTATTATATTAGATTAGTAAACAGTAGTAGTAGACATGAGGAGTAATTACGCTGGCTGGGCCAAAAATCAACCTGGCACTGTTTAGGAAAAACACGTTTTTTATGGCAACTAAGGTTTACCAAAAGAATTAAAAGATCTTCCGAGTAGAGTCTTTAAAAATCGACTTGGTGTATTAGTTTTGGAAAAAATGTATTATTCAATAAATGATTATTTGCGAGACTGTAGTTGATATAAATTTAATAACGTATGATATAATATGTACGATATAAATAATAAAAGAATTTACTAATTATGTAAAACTCCTTTAAGCGCCAATGTGTGTGGCAGAATATGCGAACTTACTATTGTACCACCTTAATCATATTGTACCTTATTCTAGTAATAAATTATTAGTATTAAAAATAAAATAAAGGTCTTTACGTGCGTATGTGAATTAACAATACTATAAATAGAGCAATATTGGCCTAGTGGCTCCAGCGTGCGACTCTCATCCCTGTGGTCGTAGGTTCGATCTCCGACTGTGCACCAACGGACTTCTTTCTAAGCGCATTTAACATTCTCTCAAACAGTGAAGGCAAACATCGTGAGGAAACTGACTTGCCTTAGTAGCCAAAAAGTCGACGGCTTGCATCAGGCACAGGAGGCTGATTACCTACTTGCCTATTAGATTGGCAAATGATCTTGAAACAGATACAGAAATCTGAGGCGCAGACCTAAAAAGAATGTAGGTTGTAGTAAAAAATTCAGCCACGATTTTAATCCAATTACTAAATTTGTAATCGAAGGAGCAAAGCTTTATATAAAAACATGTTATCGAATCTGCACGAAAATCAATCTTTTTGTCTTAACTTTCCACGAAAACGGCTAAGAATTGTCGAAGGCAAAAAACTGTCTTGTTTTTTACTCTCGGCGCCGGCGAGCTTGTACCAAATGTTATGACATTTCATAAGTGGGCTTAGATACGAACCTTTTAAGGCACGTGTTTCGTTTAAACACGAATTATGAGTGGTTTTAGATGTTTGTCAAAAATTTAGAGAAATTAAGACAACTATTACGGGTATTTATGGGAATGTATTTGATATCTCGTGCCTTATTATCAGCAATTGTGTAGACAACAATGTAACACATTTTAATAAAGTTTTATTTAAATAAATATGTTGTATTTTTCTCCTATATTAGTAATATTACGCGATTAGGTAGGTACTACAGCGAACAACTGTTTGAATGCAATTTTACATCTTCCCATTTATGTACAACGTGTACGTGTATCTATCTTAAATATCCTTTAAAACTAATTTTTATTGATTCAAGTATAAGATTTTTACCACTAATCACATGGAGTTAAATTTTTATCACTAATCAATAATATCCTTAATGACTAGGTGATAGGAGAGTGTTCGTTAACTTGTCTCCTTAAACATGAAACCCTATTAATGCATCATGGTCGGTATCCCGGCGAGAAGTCGGCTGGAAGACGATCAAAAAGTTTCCAAAATGAATAAACTGGCAACATTTGACACGGTCTTACGCAATGTGTGGTCCTCTTTTGTCTTACTGTTAAATAAACATTGCAGTAACCCAAAGATGTTACTAATTTGTTGTCTAAACAATATTCGTTAGTTTTTTGGCCCAATTGCAATATATTTTGAGCCTTATAGCTGTGTTTGTGTCAATGTAGATATATTATTTATGTGGCCGGTCGGCGTTACATTATTTGCTTCTACACGTAACGTTTTTTGTCTATTATTTTTATTATTTAACGCGCAACTAAGCTCGTCATATTAATGTTGATTTTCGAAGTGAAAGGTACTTTCCTAATATTTATCCATATACCATATAAGTTACGGAAGATGTGGGTTGTCACAAGTCATTTTTAATGTATGTACATATTGTATCTATAGGTACCTTCTGTACTGTATCACCTACATACACATATTCTACAACTGAGCGTTTTTTAAGCTGGTTTTCCGCACACCACCACTATGTGGAACCAGCTGCTCACTGAAGTATTTCAGAACCAATTCGACTTAAAATTCTTCAAAAAAATAGCTGACCAATTTTTCTTCTATATGTCAATACGAGTGTCTATTGGCGGCAGTATCACTTAATATCAAATGAGCCGCTTGCATCTTATTACATAAAAAAGGTAATATAAAAATGTTAAAACATGTGTTCACACAATTTTAGACCATCTAAAGATATAAGACAACTAACTGATATATTTTTATTTCTAAAAAGACATCAAATATAACCTAGATTTATTGGATAATATAGTTATCGTATTAGTATTTTTTTACTTATTATGTATTGTATCCTACCGTTTAAACCTTCCCTAAACTTCGACAAATATTTCAAGATCTTAATTACCAAATCGGTCAAGCCATTATAGAAACGATACAACACTGTCACTTTTATACAAAGACGTAATGTCAACAGATAATACAAAATGAACGTCAAATTATTATTAGACCATATTTGCTTGGCTTTGAGCGGAGTTAATAAACAAAATACAGCTCTCCCATTTTAAATCGTTTGCATTTAATACTACCCGCTCGTTAAAACAAATTGGTAACTTGAGAATGATATCCTTAATACGATTCTTTCATACATTTAGATGATTTGTTATCAATTTTGTTTGTCACAACATTACCTATATTCTTGTGAAACGTATATATACAATCATATGTATTGATAAATCAATCATAAATACGCAATTTTTCTTCTGTCTGCAAAATTATGTTACAAAATACTTGTTCCGTAGATTAATTTGTTGAAGGAATTTAATAACAATTAAGACACATGTAACATAAGATAATATGAACAATTAGTGTAAGGATCTGTAATGTCGGCAGATTTGACGGATAATGGGATAACATGATCTTTTGTAATCCTCCGTGTTCTGTAGTTTAAGTTACGAGCGATGAAAACATTTCTTTCCGTTGTAAATTTTATTAGAATTCGAAACTTTTAGTAGAAGTGACATACTAACATTGGCAATAAATAAATCAGTGGCGCTACAACCTTTTTAGATCTAGGACTCAAATTTCTGTATCTGTTAAGAATAAATACCATAGGTCTCATACACTACATTAGCGGCTTTTTTACTACGCCTTTTTAACGCCCTAAGTCGTATGTATTTGATAGTTAGTGGTTAAAATTTTCTTAAGAAAGTGATGTTAGTGGGAGGTCTTGTAGCTCTACAATACATAAATATAAATTAAAAATATAATATCATTCAAGTCTGTTAAAGTCATTGGCATTCTTATACAATACATTATTAACATTTGTAGATATTTACAAACTAATTCGCTCTACGCTTATAACATACGCTTAACCATACAATAACATGTTACTTAACTGAGGTTAGGGCAAGGGCGGGTTACCGCACTTCATACATGTATTATTTGACTACGAATTAACTGAGAAAATTACTCCCTTCGCAACGTTTTAAGACATAATACAGCTATTTTAGATAATTTTTCTTTGTTTACAAGGAATTACATGATTTATTTTAATTTGTTTCCTACAATGCAAAACGTCCGCTTCTGTATTGATTCCCTGTTTTATAGTTAGTGAAGTTTGAAGCTTTTAATACTTAGCTAGGAGCAGTGTTGGCCTAGTGGCTTCAGCGTGCGACTCGTAGGAGGTCGTAGGTTCGATCCCCGGCTGTGCAACAATTGACTATTTTCTATATGCGCATTTAACATTAGCTCAAACGGTGAAGGAAAACATCGTGACGAAACCGGCTTGCCTTAGACTCAAAAAGTCGACGGCGTGCGTCAGGCACAGAAGGCTGATCACCTACTTGCCTATTGCATTAACAAATGATCATGGAACATATACAGAAATCTGAAGCGTATAAAGGTTGTAGCGCCATTGATTTATTTTATGGTATGGTAAGCGTTTAAGTCAAGGTCAAGGTAAAGCACAAGGTCTTAATATCAAAGCTTCTAAGGAGAAATTACTAATACACCTATATACAATTCTGTAATACGACCAGTCCGTCGGAACGCAATATATTGCGTAACATTCTGGGGTCAACAGGGAAGGAGGACGGGTCATGGAGAGTCAAAAAAGAAGAAAGTAGTGAAGAAGAGATGGAAGCCCAGTCCAACGTTATAGCCAAGACCTATCAAATACGTTGGAGCAGCTTGAGAGCGTTGGCCATGTCTCAAGTAGGTCGGCCTAGATACCGCTGGATTAACAGAGTAGAGAAATTAATGCAGCTGAAAGCTAGTAATTGGAGGAGGGTGGCACAGGTTTTTCTCGTTTCGGACGCCAAGACACTTTTTGCGTCGCAGATCCAGTGGAGTGAGTGATAAAACTATGCTATCATTTCAATGTCATCGCCAATATATATTTACCAATAAAACATAACCTTACGATTCATTAATTTAAAAAGGTCTAAATAGGTACCTCCTATGGTTTAAATAGCAATTATTTTAATCAATATATTAAAGAGAAATGTGTGCGTGTACACACGTAAGAAACTTTTTTATGACCTTATTTTTCGAATAATGATCTACTATATGCAACTTTACAGAAATTGGTTAAATAAAGTTAAATTAGATAAAGTTTAACAAAAAGCGAACCACTAAGATTATTACAGAATTTCATTAATTATCATAGAATTATTACTATCATTGTTATTGTATTACATTAGAAAAATGTGACGGTAATTTTTTTCCTACGCCGATAAAGAAGTTTCACATCAAAAACAGTTGAAATTGTACAACAATTCAAGATGCATAACACATATTGTTTATAGACACGCAGTTTCAAGACAACATAATATCTAGTTTCACCGGTTCCAACCATTGTTCAGTGGTAAACTTGTTCACCTAAAACGTAATGGCGCACTTTAAATACTAAATAGCCTATCGCATTGTTGTTACCGACGGTAAACTAGAAAATGACTAGATGCAAAACGACGCATCCACTTAGTTACGGTAACTCGAGTTTGCCTCAGGCCTTTTCAATTCCTATTTATGAAAGCTATTAAAGTAGGGACATTTAAAATACGAATGGAAATTGCGAATATCTTGGCCTAGGGTTTGAGTATTACTTACGTAACTTTTTTATTACGCACATACGTGTACGTCTGTACGTATTAATACGTACTTAGATACGTTTGTACTCTATTGAAATATAACTGCAAATGTTTGGTTACTCATTTCAATTAAGTAAAAACAATACAAGGGCGTACTTGGTCATCTGTTCCCGAAGTATAAGTGACTGGGCAATAAAAATAATGAAGAAAAGATGTTAGATAATCAAATAGACTCGGAACAGTCCAGTATTTTACTGCATTATAAACAGTAGATAAGCTTTACAGCACCGCTCCTCTATTTGGATGTAAAAAGGTGTGAAGTGAAAACTTTATTACCAAAACCGGTCACGTAATTATCTGAATTATGTATTTAACTTCAACTATAATTAAGAAAAAGCATGCGTGACAGAAACAACTTATTCAATATTTTATTGAAAAACAATACTTCCTCTTTCGCTTTACTGCTTAGGAAAAGTACGAGTACGATGCGAGTTGAATAACGAGTTTTCATTTTGGCCATATTATTTTGACATTAACATTCATGGCATTACAATTATAACTGTACCTTATGAACCACGATTTTACTTTTATCGCCTTATATGTACTTATCATAGATAATTTTTAGGCAGCCTTCGGAATTCCATCACAAAACAATTATAGATTGACGAGGAATCGATGAATGTTACCAACTAAGACACAAAGCTTTGAGTCAGCTGCCTAGGTGTAGGGTAAAATAAAAATTTAAATTACACTATTAATACAGGTGCATAAAAACTATATTAATAGTCAAGAATTTCTTCCATATTAAACTATGAATACTAAAATTATCGCTTTTATTTTAAAACGTGTAAAGAGGTGTGAACTACAAAATCTCAATTACAAAGTATCCAGAGTATCTAATTATACGATTTCATATATTAACTCCAGCTTTGCCAATTACATCGTTAGTATGTAATGAGCCCGGTTCAGACTTGATTACTAGATCGAGATATTTCTAGACTTCATTATGATAGTTATTGAATACGCGCGCTTTATCTCATGATAACAATATTCTATTTTTAATTAATATTTTTATAAAATAACAGTTTTATAAAATAAAAAAAAAGAAATCAGTGGTGCTACAACCTTCTTTGGTTTGGGCTTTAGATTTCTGTCTCATGGTTAGTAGGTGATCAGCCTCCTGTGCCTGAGACACACCATAGTATTTTCCGCCGGTTAAGCCGGTTTCCTCACGATGTTTTCCTTCACCGTTCGAGCGAATGTTAAATGCGCACATACAAAGAAAGCCCATTGCATAGCCGGGGATCTAACCTTCAACCTCAGATACGAGAGTATTTGGAGCGAAATCGAGCGTTCCTTAGACGTAGATATTTGGAATTAAACATCGCACATTTTTTGCATTCGTAAATTATACAAATGTCTGCAACCCGTTACTGTCAATAAATGATATAATTAAATATGATATTAATAATGAAATGAAGAATTGTCTAAAACTCCCTGACCCAGCGAATTTCTTACCGCCAAAGAGCAAGATGTAGATTAGCTGAACTTAATTTATGATTTTTTTGACAGTAATACAAAATAAATATTAAGTTCACCAATTTATGAGGATACATCCAATTTACAGAAGATTAATTTCTGAACGCATTCATATTTGACTATAAATGTGTCAATCTCTGAAATATGTAAATGTTCGACAGTTACGAAATACGTGAACATTTTGTATGGGTCTTTTTGTAAATTTTCTACTATTTTTAATGTTTTGCTATTCGGAAGACAAATAAACTGATGAAAAAGCCATGAAAATTGTTCTAGCCGAGTTATTGTTTTATATATTCATATGACACAAACAAAGTCTTAAAACTCCATGTCGTATAATTCATAGGAATTACTGTTTTCGCAATAAATATTGCCCGCATCGCATGTTAGCCAATCATAATAGTTTAATATTGTCGGATTTCATTAATTAGCCACAAGTTTACGATATCATTACTTATCTAAAACCAGCCAGGAATCGTTATTTACGGAGACAGCTTGACAGTTCACAGTTTTGTTCACTAAATACCACAGAAAATTATTGTTTAACAACCAAAGATAATAATTACAGATAAGGATTATGGGCATTTCCTTTTAAATATTGCAACCTCGGATTTGTTTGAAAGGTTGTAAATTTTATTAAAACGGACAGAATGAATATTTATGAAGATTTAAATAGAAAATGTAAGGCTCAATGGTGTTAGTAATTGGATTCTTTATATAGTTTCTAGACGTGTTTTACGCTAAACAAGGCGTTTTTGGACTAAACAATATACTTAATACTAATAGATCTATCGTCTTTCTAGATTATATTTTGCTTATTATTTGTATAGGTATTTGAAAACCCTGCCCATATTCAAATTATTGTAAGAACTATTGTTCTTATTACTATTATACTTCATTCACTTAATCAATAAATATGGTGAGACTTAAATGTCATCGAAACTGCATAGATAAGTACTGTAAAAAACACCTAAAAGAAATTCTTAATCCCGCGATTTTCCGTGTCTACTTATCTCTATAAAAACCGTATTAATTTTAAATGGCTTCGGGCAACGAAATTATCGTTTTGAAACTAGCTTCAATCATGATGTAATGTCTTTAAATATGCCACGGTGTGAATCCATCAAGCGGCCTCTTTGATCTGTACCGACGGCCAGGAGGCATTGTCTTTTGTCTGCTTTTTTATCCCCGCACATAACATATTAATAACTTCTTAAATAAAATAAAAAATTTGAAATAAATAAAAAATAAGTGTTTAAAAGTGAAATTACGTTCAAGAGACTATATTGCATAATGCCTATTACACTTCTGTAACGCAAACAGATATTCGAAATTTGAATTTTTCAACAGATTACTTGGGACATCATTGTATTACTTGTAAAAGGATTTATTGTTGACACAGAAATTAATCCTTTGTTTTAACAAACCATTTAATTGTGAAATTTTGTAAAGTCTTAGATTAATTGCAATGATTGAATCTCAATTTGAAATATCTAAAAATTAATTCATGCAAAATGTTTTTAGGTCACCATACCTAGAGAGACTATAGATTATTGATTCTGTAGTCTATGATACTCTATAGTATAGAGTAAAGATTATAGTTTACAGATGTCGTGGGAGTAGGAAACGATTAATATCAAGCGTCACAACTCAACTCGATGAATTAGACAATTTAGTGACGTCACCTAACGGACCAAATCGGACATCAAACAGCGCCGAATCATTACTGTTACGGTATTTAGTGTCAACTTTTTCTCGGATAATTATAAATATTAGAAATTAACTAAAGAAGCTCAAATGAGCTTTCCATTTTAGCAAACTTAACTGAAGTCACGAGGGAAGCGCCACTAAAATGTTAATATAGATTATGAATTGGTGTAAAAAAATCAAATCGCCTTATTTTGTTAGACACTAGAGGACCCGACAGACATTGTCCTCTGCGCTGTACACACGTCCTACATAAAGAATCATCTAATTGTAAATTTAAAGCATTCTCTTATACACTTTTCATTAAAAATTTCTTCAAAATTGGTTCAGCCGTTTTAAAGAAGTTTAGTTTACATACGCACAAGTTTTATAAGTATGGGGTGAAATGCACATCGAGTAGATTATTAAAAACGATCAGTTGCGGATAATTATAAGTACCTATTTGTTGTCTAAATATAACAGTTGATATATTAATTTCATGTGAATTAATTGTGATTTCTCTAAAGATGCTGTCAATCACAATAATCATTATTTATCAATGTATTTTAACACTAATTTCTGAAAAAGTGTTTTAAGTTAATATTGTCGATAACTACATATATAGTGACAATATGTAATTAAAAATATCTTACTTCGTTTCGACTTAATATGATTTTTTACATCTACTACCTACATCACAACTATATACCAACACATGGAACATTTAGCTATGCTGCCTAATAGAGACTGTTTAATGTTACATAATAAAAACCTAAGTTTAATAAAAACTTAATATTTCAATTGTTTTTTTTATATTTCCAATTGTTCTCTCCATAAATCCTTATTTACATTTACATACATACATACTTCGTTACATTTATATAATAAAAATAACATACTTACAATTATTATAAGGGATGTAACGACCGACATTACAGCTAGCAAGCGACACTAGGCAACCCAAGTACGGAAAAACACTTAAAGAAGAAATATGCTCCGGTACAGTGCAAGAAGTACATAAACAAATCTTATAAAAAAAATAGAATAACCAAATCCTTACTCAGAAGTCAAGGAATAAATGTCTCGTATTGCTCCAGCCATCTTATAGTTTTGTGCTTGGAAAACATTTTTATTTATAAATATTCCGCAATCGTTATTAACGAACTTTTTGTCGTACATATTCTTTAGCCCCATGAACGAAAGCAATTTAATTTTTTTAACGACAATTTATAATCTACAATACCGCAGGCTCTCCCTAACTTGGAAAAAACATTCCATTCTACGCAGCAACTCATATTTTGCTTAACACAGACATTAACTTATCAAAGCAATTAATCAATTTTAATTAAATTAATATTAATTGCGCACAAATAAATAAAACAATAAGTACACCTGTTTCACAGTAAATTAATGTTACCAAATCTATTTTAATAAAATTTTATTGCCATTTTAAAATTGAAAGCGTATAAATTCTCATTTGCATTCAGTATAAATTACACGTTGAAAAGTATAGAATAATTTTACGTGTTAATTAATGTTGGTCAAATTAAATTAAAATTA
This sequence comes from Pieris brassicae, assembly GCF_905147105.1. Lineage (NCBI taxonomy): Eukaryota > Metazoa > Arthropoda > Insecta > Lepidoptera > Pieridae > Pieris > Pieris brassicae. The sequence goes on along the minus strand of NC_059665.1, from coordinate 7,066,990 downwards.
ATCGGCTTACGAAGTCAATTTAATATACACTTCTAGACCTTTCTCTTTGAATTTGTGTCATTTATCTACACGCCCGTGGTCGTATACAATTTTTACATTGCTTCTAATAATAAGTATGATTGAATCTATAGCGGTTGTATGAAAATGCGAAAAACGTTAGTGACAAATATTTCAATAAAATATTCTTTTCGAGGCCTCTATCCTATTCATTAACTAATAATTTAGTTTTCAAATGTATTTCCGCTTACAATTATAACGCTTATTTTAGGTCTGGGCCTCAGAAATCTGGACATGTTCCGTGATCATTTCTAATGGGCAAGTAGGTCATAAACCTTCTGTCATTCACCCTTTGAGCCTAAGGTTCTTTCTTCACGATGTTTTCCTTAGGTAATGCGCAAAGTCTATTGATGCACAGCAGAGTATCAAACCCAGGTATGAGAGTCGCATGCTGAAGCCACTAGGAGCACAGATTTTTGTATAAAAATAATAAAAATTACTCGAAAATATTTAAGTTTCTCTTCATAAATCTGATAAGATATAGATTTCTATAATAGACAAAGTCACTTTAAAAACAAAAAATATAAATAGATATTTTTGTTTCACAAGGACAGCATAAAAAGTAATGACCAAAGGATATCAAGATCGCAAATGAGAATTTTAACCAACAGTTAATAAATAACGTTTTATTATTATAATCCGTAGACTATTAGGTTTAATACGATATTGGTTTTCAAGTTTCGACGTAATCGGTGAACGGACAGATTGATGTGTTTATTAGTGTGAATTAGTGCCCAAACTGGTTTCATGTAGGTTGTATTATATATGGTGGTACTAATAAATGTATAGCGAACGAAATTATTTTATATAAATATTATAGCAAGGTAAGTATAATGAATACTTATTTATTTCAGGAAATTTATCCAAACATTATTTATTTTTCATCATTATATAAATATTATTTAATAAATAGAACACAAAGGTACTAATATAATTAAAGTGGAATTAATGAAGACTTCAATGAGATTAACCCGCCATAAACAAAGGTGTTTAATTACCTTTTGATATGTTCAAAAGTTTTTCCCGTTCAGCAGATGCGGCTGGAGGACAAAGTATATGTATCAAAAGTTTAGTTTTAAAGTAAAGTATCCTAAGGGAACTCATGTGAAATGGCTAGGTAACTTCTGAGCTTCTGGAAAAGCAGATTAAATGGCCAGGACTTAACGCACAACGGAACAAATGGGTATCTGAGTACGGAAACTGTGTCCACACTACATAACTTAGTATCTACTAGTTTACACACTGCAGGTATTGACCACCTTTGTCAGAGGCTGGTAATTAAAAGGACTATAGAAGTCCCGTGGTCACCTGGTAAAGGTAGCTCATGAGTCTTGATTCCCTTTCAATTGTTCAAGCGAAGAATTTCAAAAATATATTAGTGTTATAAATTGAACAGTTTTACTTTCACGCGTAAGTCCTTCTAAATGTTATATTTTTAAAGAATGTGTTTATAGAGCAGGCAAACGGGCAGGAGGCTCATCTAATGTTGTGTGATACCCATGGACATTCTCAATGTCAGAATGTTCGCGAGTGCGTTGCCGATCTTTTAAGAAATGGTACGATCTTTTCTTGAAGGACCCTACGTGAACTAGGTTCTACTAATATTTCAGTTATGTTTTGATCCAATGATTTAATTGCAAAGTGACACGATAACTATTTGGGTCTAAGGAAAGCCGGTTTCCTCAAGATGTTTTTCTTCTCTGTTTGAATGTTAAATGCGCACATACACATAAAGTCCATGGTGCATAGCCGGGGATCGAACCTACGCCCTCTGGGATGAGATTCACACGTATAGATATATAATTTGCAACAAATTAAGTCAAAATATTATTAGTTTGGGATAGATAGTTATAAAACCGAAAGTTAGGAGTCAGTTCGTCTCGGGTGCCTGTTAATGGTACTTTAATAGCTTCGGCGTTTCACAAAGACATTGTGTTTCATTGACCGCAAGGTAGTCGATTTTTGAATGAACATCGGTTATTTGAATTATACACTCGAGTTGTCTGTTAACATAAGTGCAGTGATGCCAACTTGAGGGGTTTTCTGCCAAATTTAGAGGGAAATAAGATGACTAGGGGGATTTTTACATGTAACATGTTTATTTAGATGTACCCTATTTATTTAGGAGGTACTTTATAGAAGATTTTTTTCAATTTATATTAAACATACAAACTAAACTAAATAAACTAACATCATGGTTTTAACTGAAATATCACAAAGCTATAATTCTCCAAAATCTAAACTTTATACTATTGTAGATCACTTGAATGTATTTTTATATATCTGTCAATATTATATATAATAGGTATATTTATATACCAAACAGACTACAGCAAAAACTTTAGGGGGATATTAATCGACATTTAGGTGTATTTGAAGTTGGTCCTTGGGAGAACGTTCTATAGGAGTTGGCATCACTAGATACGCGTAAGAAAAAACGTAAGAACACAATTAATTTCTATATTTATAGTAAAATAAGGTAATAATAGGATGTTATTGAAGTCTTAATTATTCCATTTTTTATTCTTGACACAAACTAAAAATATCTGAAATTCAAAAATTGACAGAGCGTTTAAGCTTAACCACAATCCTCTTCTAAAACTTTTATCAAAAAAATAATTTAATTTTGTAACTTGGTAAAAATGTCTTGTTACTTAGAACACTAATCTTCGAGGTCTGCTTTGTTTCCCAGATAATTAATGCAGGTAAAGTAGATTTTATCTTTGCGCTATTATTTTATCTATTTTACTCTTGTAGATATTTCAGTCATTTATCCGATTTCGAAGATAAAACAAAATAAAATGGCATTGTTTCACAAGGAAGTTTGTTATTGGATCAAATGCATTTATAACATAAAGCTGCTGTGCTCGAATTTTGAATATCCAGTGTTGCCACCTTGACCACTTATTATACCATTTTTAACTAATCCAAAGTCTACAAACTACAATTGTTTAATCACTTTTTGATCTATGGCATGGTTTTTATCGATATAGATAATACAATAATCTATCATAGACAAAACTTAACACGCGAAGTCACATAACACTTCGAAATTTAAATCAATTTTTTTAAATTTCGATTAACACCCGCTGCTCGTCATAACCTGTACGTGACCGCGGCAATGCTTTGATATTCAAACTTTTTTATTTTTATCTCGGCTACCGGGCAAAGGGCTATTCATGCAAAATCAGAATCGTAAAGATTTATTGTGTGTAGGTTGTGTTGTCGGGTGGGCTTTATTAAAATGCTTATCCTTTTCGGGTGTTGAGACATCCTTAGATATTAATGCTATTGTTAATACATGTTATTCTAACAAGATATTAAATAATATGTGTTTTTTATTAAGAACACATTATTTTAAAAACAGTTTCTTTCTACTCTTCTTGTTCATACTACTATTTGTTTTTTTGGGGTTTCAACTTTAGGAACTAAATCTTAAATTCTTAAAGTTAAAACGGAATATAATAGTTCATAACATGATTTGTAGTCTAGAAGCAACTCTAACTCGGGCGTGGAAAAAATGTCCATTCTTGTAAACAAAATCTTTTTTCTTTATATATATAAATACATATATAATAAACACTGGTATTTGGCGTATAATTCCAGATTTCGATCTAAAATATTCAGCGTAACGATGAATATATGTATACATATATTCATCGTTAATTTTGGTTATCTTTAGTTTGGCTCGATGGAGGATTTAGTTAAAAAAGATTTACACCACTGTAGAAATGATCATACTAAACTAGATTTGTATGGAACACTAAGATTGGTGAAACCGCATAAAGCCGGTCGGCAGTCGGCGGCGCGCTAATTGGAGGGCGCGGGATCAAAGCGAGCCGACTTTACGTACATTGATTAATTCCAAATCCGCAATTAGTACCTTTGAAAACATATTGGTACATCTAGATAAAAGAATCTTAATATTAAAAAGCTTATATCGTACTATTTCTTTAAATATTACAGCGATCTCCGATATTATGTGCATTAATTGTATTAAACCATCTATAACTGAGTCGTTTTGTACGTTTTCTAACCCGAGCTTTTGGAGACTTTCTTAATTACCCTTATAGATAGAAAAACTATTGGACACGGAACTCGAGGCCACGGACTTAACGAGTCGCGCGCCGTGCCATAAGAAAACACTGCTTACAACTATTAATAAGTATTTAGATAATACAATTAAATAGATCAGTATAAATATAATATAATGTACAAGAGATTTGGAAGAAGAACAATTCCAATAACTAAAATCCGTCCCTCAGGGGCTATTCGCACTTCGCTCCTTACGTAGTAAAAGCGGTCCTTTTAACAAGATCAACTCTATATTATGTCACAAACATATAAAAAGCTAAACGATTAGTCAATACCGCCGTGTAACTCTTACTAAGCTTCAAAAGAACCGCCCTTTTGTCCGTCTGCCCGCATTTACCCGTGAAGTGCTGAAGTTAAGTCAATTTCTTACGCCTTTCACTGTCGCTTTATGTCATTCGAATAAGGTTCAAAACCGCAATTCAATCTTAAATAGACTCGTTACTATGGGATTAAAGGTAATTTCGATTAATTCACTTTGATTATTACTCGGAAAAAAAATTAGAATAGAACACAGCATTCGAAATTTAAAACTCAACTGTTATTCTTTTATCGAATAGGTTTTAGCACCAAAGAGGATTAATCTTACGTAACCTATGTGGTCTCCCTGCAATGTGAAAAATTTAAAAAGAAAACTAAATTTAAATTTCGAACTGTTTAAGTGGCGGGTAACCATCCAAAGCGCTTCTAATTTATAATGAGCGGTTGTAATAAAATTGAACATCGATCTAGATAGCATCGATCGATCGATGAAATGGCTTAATCTTGCGTTTACAGAAGAGAAAAATTATAAAATAGCTAGCTTTCGTTATTAAACCCATGTACGCCATGTAATAGGAATAAAAGTTCAAAGTAATTTGCAATTATTATTTAAAGGCAAATTTCTTTATAGACACTTTCTTGCAACAATTTTTCTTTTTAAACTTATAACCGGTTCCCTACAGATGTTGCGCCGTCGGTGGTCGAACTTGGAACTAATTGTGAGCCATTAACCCGATTAATGCTTGTCTTGTGAACACTTTAGTACAAATGGATCTTTAAAAAAGAATTCCATGTGGTTTGTGTTATATTCAGCCAATTGGAGGCGTATAAAAGTGATCGCTCCAATTATATAACTCTTTAGAAGCGTTACAGACCTTTTTGGTCAAACTTGCAACATTCCACTTTTGAATTAGCGCTACTTTTTATTTTAGCCACATTCTATTTTTAAAACATCAACGAATTGTTTTCAGTATATGCTGTGGTTATACTTCTGACATAAACAACGTAAGCAAAGTTGGAAACGGTAAATACATTAATTAAGATTTATCACTTTTGCTCTCATTTAAAAAAAACGAAATATCTTATTTTTAAATGACTAAAAACATAAAACCAAGAATTCCCGATTGTTTAGTAAATAGGTGCTATAATAAGTGCACTATAGCTGCCATTGGCCAGGCTATTAATACTCGCATTCAATCACAGCCACGGTGGGTTTAATTAAAAACTCTATTACTCTACACTTTGTGGTTAGGGTGTTTTATATGGAAAGCCTTACGAATATACCAAAGTTAGTCCCGTAAAGGGGAGAAACGGGGAATGCTCATTTTTATCATTTCGTTTACAAGTATGTGATTTGAGCTTTGTTATACAATGGATTTTCCGTCTAAAACATCTTTTCTGACATTATTTTTCTTCATTAAACGCGCTTAGTTAAAAAAATTTGTACATCGGCTGCGTAGTAATGGATGAAAAAAGGCTATTTTAGTAGATACCCCTACCCCACCTAATTTTAGTTAAAACAGCTTCGATGCATAAACACGTTGTTAAATACAATAGTATAACAAAGTAGTTACTCATTGCTAAATTATTAATAGGCCGACAACGCACTCGTGAGTCTTCTGGTAGTGTTACTGGAATCGTGGTTTTACTTATAAAGCATCTCCTGCCCTTTGTTTCCTACATTCCATTTGTATTCAGATGATCTGGTACTTAATATGTGTGAGCACGCGTATGTGTGTGTATGTGGCTACCGTTCTGAACGATTCCTAATAATGGTAGTCGATTAGTCAAGTCAGGATTAGAACAACAATACGGCCAGTATTGTGAGCAAATAGACGGCTTATTGCGCTATTTGTTTAATGAAAATACTTCGCCATTTCTTACTTATAATGAAATATTGAATATAAGACACAAAAAAAATAATAAAAAATCAATGGCGCTACAACCTTTTTAAGTCCTGGCCTCAGATTTCTGTATCTGTTTCATGATCATTTGTTAATCTAATAGACAAGCAGGAGATCAGCCTTCTTTGCCTGACGCACGCCGTCGACTTTTTTGGGTGTAAGGCAAGCCGGTTTCCTGACGATGTTTTCCTTCACCGTTCGAGCTAATGTTAAATGCGCACATAGAAAGAAAATCCATTGGTGCACAGCCGGGGATCGAACCTACGACCTCAGGGATGAGAGTCGCACCCTGAAGCCACTACGCCAACACTGCCGCAACCAATGTTTATAATGTGTTCACCCAGCACAAGGTATTATAACCACGCAATTGAGACAACATTCATAAGCCACTGATAAAAATATTATACTTATATATATATATATATATATATAAGTATAATATGATGGCCCCTTAGAAAAAACAGAAATTAACTAGAAATTAATTGTATTTTTTGACGCTTTATGGTTTTTCACGTACCGATTCAGTGGCTTGCAAACGATTACGGAGAAATATTATTTAATTATTATATATATATTAAATATTGAGGATATTTTCTGGAGTTAAGACACTGTATAGGAATTTATATTCCAATAATCCGTGAATATCGGGACGTATTTGTCGAATGCGTCTCTTTTCGTCAAAACACTTTCTTAGACACACTTTGACGAAAAGAGACGAAAAAGAAGAAAAAAACTTTAATACATAATAAAAAAGCATGTATGTATAATTAAAAGAGTGTACTAGCCCACATAAGGATTCCTTGTAAGCAGCTAGTCTCTTCCTTTAGACGTATTAATTATTATAGGTAAGTACATGACGTAATAAACTCTAATAACACTTACAATTATATAATTACTATTAATTATATAATATAACCTAACTATACAAGAAGAAGAGGTACTCTCCGTCTCAGCATAGAGAAGATGTTGCTTAAGATTGTTAGTGAATGTATGAACTTTTAAATCCATAGACAAAAATTTATTTTTTAAGAAAGGGCCTCTGTAGGACACAAAGCATTGCGCGAAGGTGTGTTTATAGGGTAGCGTATGTATGTTTCCCTTGTGTATGATGTGTGGTTTAACTCCAAAAAAGGTGCTTGATTGGAACCCGCAAGAAAATCGGAAGCGTGGCCGTCCTAAGCAATCCTAGCATCGTGCAGTAGTAGACGAGGCAAAGAGAGCCGGAGTGTCTTGGAGCGAGGTGAAATACGAGGCTCAAAACCGAAAGCGATGACACACTGTTGACGCCATCTGCCCTTCGAGGAAATTAAATCAAGTAAAGACTTGTAGCTGTGTTTGCCTAGCTTCAGCATGTGCATCGCTCGCTCGTACGATGAAGGAAAAAATCATGAGTAAACCGGCATGTCTCAAATCCAATAATTGATATTTCAGACTGATTACTTCTCTATGAAATGATCAAAGTAACGAATCCGAAACCACGACCCATCTAGGGTTGTAGCGCCACCGAATATATAACTTTTAAGGAAAACACTTTTTTAACGGATTAAAGCTATGTATTATTATCAAAAACTTATAATTATTTACTTAATTCTAAATTTTAAATTTTTTTCCGACGTTTCGCGTGCTTTTAGCGTGCATGGTCACGATGATTATAAGTTTTTAATGATAATTTAATCCGTTCAAAAAGTGTTTTTCTTAATGTGTAAAAGCTATTTTAACAAAAGACAATACTATATATAACTTTTCTTAAATACCCGCTAAAGCCTTTCAACATCTTCAACGATTACAGTGCCAAGTAAAAAGGTTAAGAAACCCAAACCATTATCCCCGACCGCCAATTAAATTATTCTCACCTTACAAAATCGCCAGGACAATAAAGAAGATATAATTTCGAGATGCAATAATGTTGCAAAACACTTTGTCATCTGCGGTCGTATTTGTACCAGAGGTTTGGTTGCGTTTTATCTAAAACCGCATTCAATTTGAGACGCGGAAGCCGGCTCAACGGGATATTTGGCAAGTTTTAGGTCATATATTTATATATGAAGATTACGTCTGCAAGTGATATGATTACTCCTTCAAGAGGTAGCTTGAAGGTGATGCTACTAACAATAATAGTATTTAAGTATTACCTTAAGACATCGTTTGCGTTCGGGCCCACATCCCACAGGGAAATTGGAAATTGAATTTCAGTTTTTCATTATATTTTGAAATTTTACTTACTGTGTTCAGTTAATGTTTTCTTCCTAAAAATATCATTTAAGTTTCTTAAGGTGGTTAGAAATGGGAATGGTTAGAAAACACTGACTTAGACTAACTATGGCTTCAATGTAAACATTAAATAAAAACTTGTTACTCAGTTTTCCTGACACTGATTGCTGTTAAGGCCTACTTTAAAACCAAATTAAAAACAGTTTCCTCACAAAAGACAATTCAAAACAAATTAACTACAAATAGCGTCCTCCGCTAATAAAGATAGCGTAAAGTTTTCCATTTCCCGCCCTGTTATTTATCGCGCATATCTGTCATCCGTCCGCCATTGTTCTATATTTGAATCAACCAATCCGAGCGCGTCATTCTAACCAGAGTCACCAGAGACATAAACAAACATAATTCAATTAACTGGTTATGGTCGCAAGGCTCAAGCCTGCCCCCGGCACGAATTAAAAAAATTTAATCAACTTGACGCTCATGTTTAGTTTTCTTATCAAGTCTTATCATGTGTGACAAATTGTTGGCTAATAGATTGCTTTATCAGCTTTGAATAATGTGTGAGAATTATAATTAGACCGTATTAATGGTGTAACATACAACATTGTATTTGTTAAGATTGGTAATAATTTGTTATTGAATTTTAATGTATTCAGGGCTGTACTGAAATATTTACAAGATTTATTTAAAGTACTCAAGAACAGAGTGTTTTCCCTTTAAATAGAAACTGTAAGTAGTGTTATTGGACACTTTTTTCTATTAAATATCTTTCTTAGTCTATAAGGTTAGGTTAAAATTACTTATTAGTCTTAAGTTAGGCTAGATCGTAATGTCAAATTATGTCTGCACAACAAAGACAATTTATAAATTTAAAAAAAAAAAGTTATTTATAACAATACCTAATCGTATTATCACTGTTAACTAGAAAACATGGCTTGCTTCATTAAACATGTTGTGTTTATTTAACTTTTTGTTTCTATTTCTTTATCACACACTTGTTTCTATATCACAGAGCAGACGGTAAATAATAAAAATAGGTATTCCTCCATCTTTGATTCTGTTCCCTTTGGAGTAGATTCTTTCGCACTGGGGTTCGCTAATTAAAGATAAGTTGACCCCTAGTAGTACCAGTGACCCTAGAGCTGGTTTATCGCATAAGTATTGCAATACAGCAAGGTAATAAAGCCAGTATTGACGGTACAAAGGGCCAATTTTTTTTAAATTTTCAAAACAATTCTAATATTTATTACTATGTAGCTATAATATTCTTATATTATAATGAGTTAGATTATATAATGATGTAAATAAATATTGGATGTTATTGAATCGTTATATACTTATATATTACAATTATGATTGAGTGTACCACAAATAAAATTGAGAATAATTGAAAAAGCATTTGTTCAATTCAAAAATGCATATTTTAACATCTTCAATTGTTAGTATTTGGAACAATGATCTTTATGCGTCAAAATATGTTTAAACAAACATGTTACTTATTCTGTGTTCCCTGAGGTGGTTTTGGCTTGAATGAGTATGAATGAACGATATGAATGCAACAAGTCGTGATGCGAATTGAATGAGATGCGCAATTTTTGGAAAATGAAGATTCTTTTGATTAACTGTGGTTTTGTATGTATTACGCTGTAATTATCTGTACAGATGGCGTTTTCGCCACCATTGTTATATCAGTATTAAATGTGAATTATTATTATTTTAATTATTTTTAAAATGCAGTCAACCGCATTTAAATATAAATTACTTGCAAATTAAAGAAATTAAAAGAGTTTATGTTTTAATAAAATATAAAAGTGAGAATATTTATTTCATTTTTGACACCGCTTCCAAGACGCAAAACAGGTCAAATAGGAGGAGCTGTTATCTTCAGCGTGTGACTTTCTACCCTGAAGTCGTAGGTTTCAATCCGGGCTGTGAACCAATAGACTGTCTATATTTAAAAGGAACTCGTAACTTGAAGAAAAACTGATGAAACAAATGATGACACTTAGTTTTTTTTGTATGTAAAGATATATATATATATATATATATATATATATATATATATATATATATAACAAAAATATGTGAGTATAATATTAAAACATAAATTATATTAATTATTTACTTTACCTATATCTTCTCTCTCATCTTATATAAAAACTATAAAAAACGATAAAAAAGAATTATACCTAATTCGACCACCTGACGAAAACTCACAGAACCATCACTAAAACACATAATTATTGTAAACGTCGGCGTTGAACAAAGGAATCTATTAACTTATCTAAATCAATATCTTGGGAATTATCTTCGGAATTGGAAAGGTGAATCTTCGGACACATCGCTACACTACTGTGCAGTATAGACAGGTGTATGATTTTGTTTTTTTTTTAACTATTACATTATTATTGAATTAGTGTTAGTATTCAAACATAATCTTAATTTTTGATACTATTAATAGATAATAAAAGCATTTTTTTATTCTTTTCCAAAAAGTTAATGTTAAAGTTAAAGTTAATGATTTTTAAATGTGTCATCCTTTCTCTTACAATTTTATAAAGTTTTAGTATTTTTAAAACACTCCTTTTATATGTCGGTTAATGTTCTATAAATTTGACCCTTCGGTCGGTTTATTTACAAAAAGCCCTGTAATTCGGCACTCGGGGTGTCCTAATGTCAGGGTATTAAATAATGACTTGCTGCATACAAAATAACCCCCACGATGTGAGACAGTGCACCTTACATATAAATCCATAGATAATTTTATTTGGTATAATTTTTTCATTGAATCACGAATATACTTATATTCCATTATACATATAATTAGGTTTTATTCCATTTGACGTTACGGGATACAGAACATATTTATGAAATCATAGTCTATTAACATTAAAAGTAAATAAACTTAATTGAAGCAGCAAGTCCTAGCCAGTCGAAAAAGAAACGATATTAATACATATTTACAAATGTCATGCTCAAAAAACAGTTGCACCACATTTCGTCGAATGACTTGTATTTCGATGGACAAGATAGGACACGATGAAGGTATCCGAATAATATAATTAAATTAACCACACCTGCCCTGCTCTAATTTTATATGAGTGAGGAAGACAAATAATGCACCTTGCAGTATAATTTTTGGGACATTACAAAATTGTAATTTTAATAAATTGATAGTCATAATACAAAACACAACTCCCCAGCACTAACGGTATGGTTTTATTGGATTTTTCACCAGCATATACATATGAAATTTTTCAAAGCGCCTTATAAATCGGACAAATTACATTAAATCGAACAATACTCCGTCTCTTCTCATCACAGCATGAACACAGTTTGCCAGAAAGAGACAAAAACCTTAGATTGATTCGATTTTTAGATATAAAAACGCGTTTAATTCCTGTTTTTATCAAGTAAAAGCAATTTTTACATTGAATAATATTAATAGCGTTTTTAACACCTTCTGTTACGTCAAAGTTAAATGTCTTTAACTTCGACCATAATTTAAATAAACACGAATCGTACAGAGCACAAATAAACAACGCAAAACGAAGTTAAATTTATTTTTTAATGCTCCATATTTGACGATTGACCTGACAGGCCCAACTGTCAAAACAATTTCATGACCATGACAGATACCGCAAAATACAGATTACCAACAGAATTTAAAATTTCTTGTCAAATAAAAGAAAGTATATAATCAATCGTATTATATTTCACATGGAAATTTAATTCAACCCCCATTTTGCCATAACAATATGAAACACCCCATCGATTTCCAATTTAATCGAACTACGAAATCAATTAGTCAGCATTCTATGGTTTACTATAAATGCGGTATAATGGCGGGAGCTTTTTGCCGCCTTTTTTTCTTTTTTTCAAATAGAAACGTGCCGTTTCTGACACCTTTCGGACCCCACACGGGCAATTTGTGGGGTAATAACTTCGAACAGTGGAATTGAATTATTGAAACTTTTTATAGTGGTTTTAATTACTTTAATTTAATGCTATGTAATCGTAGGGATTATCTCGAAAAAGTAAAACAAAGAAAAACTAAATAGATACAGACTATATACAAATATGTAAAGTTGTCTATGGATTACGACCCAATTCAATAATGCCTCCTAGACATATTAATATAAATGCGAATATAAGATATTATTTACATAACGCACCGTTTACAACTGTCATTGTCACCTAGTGAGCTACGAGCAACAGCTATTTGAGTTAATACTTCTTAAATTTACTGGTTTAATAGTTAATACAAAAGTAGTAATGTATAAATAGTTATTTATTGACGCTCTCATGACTGACTGACTATGATACTAAAAACAATTATGATTTGTATGAAATATTCTACGTATTTAATAGCTATAAATTATATTGGCATGTACATAGAATAACGTAATTTCATCTCAATTGTATATAAATAACACCTAACAATGGATATAGTTATCAAATGGGCATTAAACATATTATTTTAATCCAGATCATATCATGATAATCGCTTCATAAATGTAAACTATTATTACAGGTACGACATTGTTACCTATACAAAAAATTGCTATATGCATATAAATTAAAATAAGTAATGTATGTAGAAGCAGAATTCTTCTAGATAGCCTAATTCTTGGTAGCCTCTTATACCTTACTACTACTTATATACGAAATAATTAAATGTATGCAATTGTCTGTAACAAAATCGTGGTAATTTAAATATGGCGGGAAACTCGGCACAGATTACTAATGGACTTAAAAAAATCATTGTCTATGAAAACGATTTTACATCCGTGTTACATTTATATAATGGTTGGTATAATATAGATGTTCCGATCATTATTGCCCCCCGGTGGGGGTAAAAAACATTTCCGTTTAGGAATACAAGAAATTACTTCCTCAATCAACGGGTGTCAATGACAAATGACTTTAATATTTTTTTATCTTATGATAGAATGCATTTTAATTTATACCTGCGTGAGATATATGTTATGAAGCGTTATCCGTTTTTACTATTAACTTAAATGTAATGGAATTAAAACAAGGAAATCCTTGGTCTGAAAATCAAAAGTACGATTAAAGATAGCCCTAACTATTGCGACAAAATCAAAGGATCTTTTAAACTTATAGGCCAGATAACCAACCTATTTTTTGGCTATAGATACAAGTCTTTCAGACGGAATAATAGAGATTAAAGTTGACTTCAGATAACATAAATTAAATGATTCGCTTTTTCGTATTGCACCAATATAAGAAAAATAAGGGATTCTTAATTTAAACATCATCGATTTTTTCATGGCAACATTTACACATCCCGCCTTCTGACGTTTTCAAATTTGGAATGCCCTTTAATATGATGTCTTCTTTTGTAAAATAACAATGGCGTTTTTGCACGCACCGTATAAATTACACTTATAGTGTTCAAAAGACTGAATGGCCGCATATGCATGCGTTCTTTAGAACCTCATTGATTTGCTATTATTATGCCATTAATAACCTATTTGACATTAAAGTTGCGAAATAAATGTACGTACTCGTGTAAGGGACATTATTGCATCAATATCGTTCTTCATTATACTATTAAAGAATATCATGGACACATTGAAAGATTAAGAATTTAATAAAAGTGAATGTATGTACACGCCTCATGAATGTTTAATACACCAACATAGTAATTGCCAAAATCATCGATGACAATTTAAAAAAATACGATCGAATAATGACAGAGCGCCTCGCGCCGCGCGCAGATGCGCCATTCAGAAATCTTTCAATTACGAAAGCCGCTCTGTAATCATAAAATAATCACCTATTCCGACACAAAGCACTCGATATTAGCCGTGTTAGCATATCTCTTTGTATTCGCCCAATAAGTGTACGCCTCAATGGGAAAGAAGACATCGTGTGCGTCCGGAACTATCATTAGCATTCGATTTTCAAATCTGACATAAATACTTTTCAATGACATTTATTTTCTTTTTTAAAAGGCAAGATGTGATTAATGGCCAGTGTATATTTATATAATAATAATATAATAGTAATGTAAGATTTTAAAAGTTGTCCAAAAGTTTTTATCAAGACTTCTACAACAGTTTTTTTAAAATAAAAACAAGTACATAGAACAAGTTTTTTTTAAAAACAAACGAGCAAGTAAAAACCAAAAGAACATTTCTTTTCAACTATATTAAGAAATATGTTATTGTGATAATTTTGCCCTAATTTTAACTGATATTCAAAAAAATTGTTTCCTTTTAAAAGTTCTGATGAGTTCCTCTAGAGAGATACTACACCATATAAGAACAGACAATTTGTACACATGTGGAATTGCAGATACTTTTAGATTATTAAATTTACCGTTATTAGTAATTCTTCCGAATTCGTAGTTGACTACATACTTTGAGACTTACAGAATCTTTTTTACTATCAAGAATGAAGCAAGTGTCTGCTCGAGACTTCATAATAAAGCTATTATTCGTTTTTATTATAATTGCTGAGGTTAATCGTAAACCTTTAGTTCTAATGAAGTAAACTCGAAAGGTTAAAAGTTTTATTCGTACAAATAAATTGATACAAACAAATTACTGAACATCATACATATAAAACTACTTGTTCTGACATAATCATTAAGCAAGGAATTATATAATCAGAACATGGCAATCGACAAATGTATGTTAAAATATCTTGTCAACCCTTAGGTCGTGCCTGGAATCAGGGCTGCACCAATGGATTTTTATGATATTTATTCTATGTTTGCAATTACAACTTGCTACTGTGATTTTCTTATTTGTTTAATGACAATAACATATGATGAGAAACATGCTATAATGGTTACAGTTGCTTACATGTATTCTGAATTAATCTTGGCGATTTAAAAGAGAGTATATGTATATATGTGTGTGTGAGTTGGACATTTCTTATCGTCCGTTCTACGCCTTTATAGGGCAGTAAATGTAAATTTAGACATGTTTTCTGACGTACATATATTTGGAATTTATTTGTAAAAGAAAACATCGTCTTAAAACTCAAAAATTACATACTCATGTCAGGCACAAGAGGTTTTAATTGTCTATAAAATAAAGATCAAACCCATTGGGTTGTAGAGCCAATGGATTAACACTATTCCATAATTTAGACTAAAAAGAAATATCTTTTAAAATGATAAAAAGCGTCAATTGTCACAATTTTCTTTACGTTCTTGAACTTACGCCTACAACCGTGATAGTTTTATAAATTTGTCTGTCAAATAAAATTGTTTTATCGAATACATACATATCTTAGTACCAAAGGCTGTATTAGAAATAAGGCTTATTATAAACAATAAAAATCACGTAATATAGGATATTGGCATATGGAATTGAACTGGCTTGACTGACTTATGAAAAAAACTAAAACAAATATAAGTATCGTGATACCTATCAAATTCTTAACCTGAAGGCAGAATAATTATATCTTATACTTTTAAGTCAAACAACAAGCCATATTTTGATGCCACTGTTCAGTCAGGAGACATAAAATAGTCATTTTTAATAGGTCTAATCTTATACATATATCTATGATAATTAAAATGTGAATTTGTTAAATTAAGAAATCTGGCAGATAAAACTTTCTTATTTAACGTAAAAATTTCGCCTTTCTGTTAATAAATCTGTGTATAAACTAAATACTAATAGTATTATAATTGAGAAGTAAAAGTAATCATAAGAATCATTAGTTAGAAGCCAATTGAAGTCTTAATATGTATTTGATGACGGTTGTATTGACAACTAGTATATACCAAGGTATAGTAATTTATAGTCTCTGACTAGTATTCAAATGGTTTGTACCTGGCCATAAAATCTGCAAAAAAATCAAATGGTTTTTCGAATTTCAAATGGAATTTAAAGCAGTATTTAGGCATCTGTAGTTGATTTATTCTATCCTGGTATAATGAATATCCAATTGTTGCTTCTCTTGTGTTGGGGATTGATATTATTATTATTATATAGTGTATGTTGATGGCTATTTTACATTCTAATCCACTAATGTAGTTAGTATACATACAATAAATGTTGATCTGATGAATGATGTTATCATTTTTAATTAACCTTTTCTTTATATCTTACAAAACAAGATTATTAAATAATGTAATAAAATATTGAAATAAGTAAATAACGTGCTTTTAATGATTGAAATGTTAATATAGATAACGTAATTTGGACCAAGGACGAACTATGAATAGGTAATTGAGCCATTAGGCATACCTCATGTCATGAACGAAATTATATTTGATTTATATTTAGTTATTTAGCCATTATAATCAACATTTAATGGAAAAGATTTCCGAGGAATTAAAACATTTGTTACAACGCAAAGCCAAAAATGGCGGGAGGACTCGCTCGTCAATTAGTATTTTGCATTTTTTGGCAGAGATTATAGAATTTAGCTACAAGGGAAGAAATTATAAGGGGTAAATGTCCATAGACACTAAGCTGGGCTGAAAGCTAGAATATATCTTTTAGCAATCATAAATGGATAACCTGTAAAATTATAATATTCCATAGAAAATAGAATGTAGATAATGTTTTTGATTTTTTTTTAATCTAATACCTCATGAAGGATAGGATTTACAACTACGGATTGACTATGAACGATGTTTTTTTTAAATTTATTTTGATGTAAATTGTAGAATTATCAATTGTGTGTAAAGTTGTAACAATTAGATATGAAGAATAACTGCTACAATTCACATATTGGCTTTTTTATTATATTCATTTATTAAATAAATTATCAACAGTAAAGAATTAGTTTGATAAGGAAAAAGGGAATGACACATATGTTTCGGTAGTAAGGGTTGTAAAAAGAAACTCCAACATGAGCTTTTGTTTAAATAGATTAAAGGCAATGAAGGTCTCGAACACTTTCAGTAAGAAAATATTTTTGATATTAAATTATAATATAAACATTCCGTTAATCATAATAAAAGTTGCCTTTAAAATAAACATTTGGTATTGGATTCCAATTGGAACTATTTTCTAAATTAGTTTATTTTTATAAATAAGCATAAAACATAACTTTGTCAATGTTATAAATGCGTATAATATATTTTTCAATGACTTACCTCCATTGTCAGGACTGTTTGCTTCAAATGTTTTGCTGGTCATGTGGAATAGCGCATCTAGTGGCGTATGTGCAGCTGAACCCTGCTGCGGAGGCCGCCTGGGCTCCGAGCAGCAATCAGACGCTGAAGAAGACCTTTCTGACGCTGAATCACAGCATTCTGCTGGCAATTCCCTCGGTCGCAAAAGACCTAGCGCTGCCAAACGCCATCTCTCTCCGTCCAGCAAAGCCGCGCCAGCTAAACGCTGCAACCGCTGCAAGCGCTCGAACCCCGACGCATCCCACGGCCTGACAATACGCGGCGGAGTCCGCGGACTGTGCGACAAAATGTCCAGAATCGAAAAACTCTTCACACCATCGCCGCGCCTCTCCTCGACCGGCTCGGAGGCCATCTTCAACCGTTTCAAAGGCCGGAAATAGTCCTGGGGTGACGGCGAACGCGACGGAGCCGGCGACGGTCGCCCAACACTGATATCGTCCTCAGAACAGCTGTGCCCTGACATTGACTCCTCCTCCATAGTTCAATTCACATCCATCACACAACTCACAGAAATCGGATGCAACATAGGATACGGCTGACAGATCGACGCGCCTCGATCAACTGACGTAGTGTGTGACAACCTTGCCGCGGGCGGGATGAGTGGGCGTGGCTTGTTTTACGCCGACTAATCAGAGCGCGTGGCGTTAGTGCCGGCGTCCTCTAATTGGTCGATGCACGCTCGCCGACTGCACGGGGCCGTCACACATGGCGCTCCAATAAAAGTTTTTAATCGTGTTCGGATTGGGGGGAAAGATTCGTGGTGATTAATTTAGCTGGGCAGGAGCGGAGGCCCGTTTAATTACCAGGATGAAGACGCGACTCTAACTACGGCTCCATTATTTAGCGCCGATAAGACTGACGTTTGTCACTCGAGAAATTGCCAGTTTTCTACGTTTATAGTTCATCGGCTAATTGTCTGTCGCGTGAATTGGTTATTAGATTTATAGAGGAGCGCAACACATGTTTTGAAGTATCGTTTTTTCCTCTCTTACTCGAGTTTTTAATATTTATGACTACGTTGGATTAGAGTTGTCAGTTTAATAATTTAGCATGATATTGCTGTTTTGTATTACAATATTATTACAATTATATCAAATTAATTTTAATAATGTTAGTGATTAAACTTTTTAAGTAGCCTTGCTCAGAGGTATAAAATCATTTTTATTGTCTTTGGTTAACATAGCTTTTACACATAGAAAGAAAACTATATATTATAGTATATTATATCTATCTACAATCCGCGAAAATAAAGGACACCGTGAGTCATTTGTGAAAAAACCCGGCATCTTTTAGTCGATACCAACTCCGGGGAAATAAATACAGATAACACAACTTTCTCTACAGCTGTGATACTTTTGACATTCAACACCTTTTGTTTTCAGTCACCGTGACCACGCACGCTGTAAAGCAGGCGAAACGTCGGAAAAATCAAAATTAAAAATTATGTAAATAATTATAAGTTTATTTATAATAATACCTTTAATCCGGTTAAAAATTGTTTTCTTTAAAAATCAGTTTTTCTGTTTGAACTTTGGCATACACTTGATTTGACAGTGCTCAAGCGGAGATTGAGACTTGAGGAACATATTGGAAATTGGAGGAATTCCATTCCATTCCAATTAATAATAAAGTCTGAATCCCCAGAAATTCAGGGCTTAAAGAAACTCTAAATTTGTTTTCTGCCAACATTACCTATGTTATGCATTACCTATTTGATATACCGAATTCATTTAAAAATACAAAATTCCTATGCATACCTACATCGGTGGTCATTTGAGACATCACTAGTCTAGGAAGTATTTCCGAACCAATTTGATTAAGGGTCCTTCAAGAAAAGAGCGTACCAATTCTTAAAAGACCGCCAACGTACTTGCGAGCCTTTTGGCAATGTGAAACAGCCCATAAGACTCAGATTAGCTTCTTGTCAAAAAAAAGAAATTGTGGTTATACGCTTTACAATTAATTGAAGAAGATAGTAGCGATCATGTTGCATGATGACACATGACATTTGCATGCCTATTTTTATATAGATGATTTCGCGGTTTTCTTTATAGTTAATCAATCCGAATGTACAATTTATATGCAAATAAATGTTATATATAAAAATCGCCTTTTAAATCATTCAAAACTGACACCTCACCCATTTAAATCATATATAACCGTATATAAGCCAATTACTTCCATTAAATTTGACACACGCACGGCGGCCATTTTGTTTGTTTACATTAACTTCACGCTTCGCGAGCAGCCACGGTGTGGAAAAAAGTAATCTAATACATTGACTTGGGTTGATTATTCATTATTATATGATGATTTGTTAACCGCACCTGCTGTTAACCTATTGTTATTTACGAGAAAATTGAGTTTCAAGAGATCTATGGTGTTCCGGTGTTATTTTATTTCATCATTTATAGCCAAACAATATTTATAATAAACTAACTTACATACTACTTAACCGTACTACCTACAGGAAGACAAAGTTGGTGGTGAAAGCACCAAGTCATTGTTCCGGTTTAAAATTACGGTAGCCATGATGATGGCCTTCGAAAGTCACTATAAGAAGAACTTATCGTAAACTACTAAAAATTTATTTCTAAATAAAAAAAGTAAAAATGTTCATTCTAAACAATGCATTATAAATGTAAGAATTGATAAACCTTTTTAAGTAAAAAATACTTGTGTCCCTTACACCCAGCTCCGAGCTCTATTATACCTACCGATCTTAATAGTTAATTCCATAAAAAATTCGTTCAATTCCATTTTTTTTTATTAAAAGCAAAGCTCTCTCACGTGTGCATGTGAATGAGAGTGTATTAGGTCTCAGGAGCATTTCCAACTCTGCGTAAGGTGTGTTCATAATCTTTTAAGCGTATTTTAAGATTGTGGACGGATTTCTACTAAAAAATCCAAACCTTTCACAAATATATGAAGTTCTGCAGAACGAAACGGTTAAACAACGAGATCATAAATGGGTTGGTGACTGGCGCAGGTCAGTTCGTAAGCTGTACAGGAAAATAGTGTACTTAGCGAAATGTGAGTACAAATATGGATACTTATAAACACAAAGATTAGTCATGTCTTCTATGAATACGACGACGCGATTACGCACGTACTCCAGTGTGACCTTCGCACTGGACTTGGCAACTCGGAAGTTGGGCTAACAGTAGCGCAGCAGACCCTCATGACAGAGACGCAGATTAAGGGAAACTGTTACCGCGCCAGTCGTCAGTAGCGCACAGATGGGGCTGTTAGGTTTTAGTGGGTAGGGCTCTATTGCACCACATGGACCAACCCCCACACTCCCCGCATCACAAATCCGGCGCGGTGGTAGGTATGTAAATTGATTTCCTAATAATAAAACAAAAGACTAGAACCCAGCAACATAACGAATAAATTAATCAATTCGGAATCGTATTAAAAAAGAATCAATGTTTTTGTATAATAACTTAGAAAATCTCGCAATCTTCCTAAACTTCAATTGTAAACCTAATTTATAAATACGATTATACACAGCACTAATTACGCGCCATTTCCCACAAAGCTAACACGACGCCATATTGCACTTTCCCGCGCTATGATTGGCTAATCATTTCGATTTCCGGTCAATTACCATTCTCTATTATTACTCATTTTGACTTTTACATATCCATTATACGATTGTGTGATTATAGTGGGATTGTTATAATTATACCGTTGATCTCTATTTGTAACAGCTATTCTTAAACGAATAGACAATATAATAAAAATACAAAATGTAATCATTCCATTTTTAATATTATTACTACGTAAGTAAACAGCTTACTGAGTTCAGGGACGAAGAACACTTATAAATAAGAGATATATAATAAGACATGACTACCATTACCAACCAAAAATATAAGAACTTTTTCATGAAGTACTCTGGTTAATATATTCATAACAAACGTCAGAGAGCTGTAATTATTTCCGAGTAACAAATACTATTCGAGCAGTTACCCTATATTTAATATTTGGTCGGAATTGTAAACGGAAGCAAGCTAACTACGAACCGTCATTAGGGGTCCAGCTTGGGTTAACTTTAACGCATCTAATTCTAAACGGACTTTTGTTTATGACGATGGATTAGACACCTTTTTAAATATCTATAATAAATAGGAAATAAATAAAAATAAAATAAAAACTTTATATAAGCTTACCATAGATCACGTAATAGTTAAAATACTCGTTCTTTAAATATAGTTAAAGTAATGTATTAACTGTATTACATAATTGTCGTAGCACCAAAATGTTTGTAATGCTTCTGTGTGTAAAACAATACAAATTTCCTTTACTTAAATGACTCAATTTCAAAATAATACCTTAGGCTACTACAGGCTTTCGACATTTGCCTAAAATAAATATACAAAAAAGTTTTCATTTTGAAGAATTATATATCTATTTATTGTTACTTTAGTGCACTTACTAAATTCGACTTTTCCTTCAATCGTAAAAAAGCTATGACAACTAATAATATGATCACTATTTTATTATAAAAAAAGTGTCCCTAATCCATTGTCCTGACCGAGTATGCCTCTAACCACAACAATAATTTTGGGAGCGGTCATTATAACACATCTCAATTTAGTTTTAACACATAAATCGTAATAACCATGGATGCGGGTGGCCGTCCACGTGGAAGGTAGGCTTCAATTGTATCGATTGATTTGATTAATTATATTAGTAATTAATAAAAACCTTATAATTATAGTGAAATTAAGTTATAAATAGGTTTTGGTATTAAATACATTTGAAGAATTTCCTTAAGAAATAACTGCTAAAATATTCATTGTAACTTACATTAAAATACATTTCAGCGCTACTTTACACAAAGAAATAGCGTAAATAGCATTCCAAATCATCGTTTAGTAAGGTGTGTTTAAAATAAAACCTTTTTGCTTTCTCTTGGTCTTTTTTGCACGTTCCAATTTCAAAATCCGGAAGTCCATAATCAAGGGCGTAGTAATTTCAAACTTTGACATCTCTATTTGTAACACAATGTGTGGCGTATTTTTTTAATAGAGTTATAGATTGTGGTTATATAACTTTGGCGCCTTTCTTTGTAATCTGTAATTATTGTAACATCTGTTACCTCTCATCATTACAATATCACATTTGCAATATTATTTGTAGTTTTTTAGAATAAATAATTTAATATCTTGTTTTGATACAATAGACCGCTTTCCTAAAACTCTTATGAAACAAAGTTTTTACCTATATATATATATATATATATATATATATATAGGTAAATGTGGTATATATATATGTATTTCTGTTTGTAACTAACAAAGTACTTACTACAAACCAGTAATTTTTAAGTTTTGTTGCGAACATAAAGAGATATTTTCTACTTTTAAATTAATTTCTTGAAATGTGTGATATAGTCTATAATTTTTTAATTAAGATTTTATTTATTAAATAAATGTTCTTAAATTCGTTTATAACCTCACAAAAACTGAACTGAAACTGTCAAGCGTGAAGTGTTTAGTGACATTATTAGTTTCAATACCCGATTGAGACGTCGTCACGCCTAATGATCTATATTGTCACTGCGCAGATGTGATCCACTGGGACTATGTTTTAGAGAAAGCCAAGACAATTGTGATAAAAGCGCAGCAAAGTACTGTGTTAGATTAAAAAAATGTGTGCGCAAGTAAGAATTGAAACTTCTTTATGACCATATTTTTCGAAAAATGATCTACTATATGCAACTTTACAGGAATTGGATAAATAAAGTTAAATAAGATAAAGTTTAACGAAAGGCCTTTATTATCATGACATGAATTAAAATAATATAATTGTTTCATTTTACCTTATTTTATTAATTGTAACAGAATTATACTATCATTGTTATCGTTATTATATATTTTTGTTATTAATGGCTTCGAATCAACCGTGGTAGGGTGTGCAACACGAAAAGATGGCGTGTAACGGAAAAATGTGTCGGTAATTTTTTCCAACGCCAATCCATAAGTTTCACTACAAAAAAAATATATATATATGTTTAAGCGGCTTAAATGTTCAAGCACAGCTCTGTCCGTGGACCAGAACATCGGGGTGATTGTCAAATGATAAAGAGTAAACATACTTGAGTGGGCAGCTGGTTCCACAAAGTGGTGCTGCCTTTAAAAAATGCTTTGTTGAGGAAGGACTTTTTGTTGTGATGAGGAACGAACCAAATTTGCGCTTTATAGAGCAGTGGCTCGAAATGAAGTACCGCCTCACCCTGCTGGTACAGCACAGGTTTCTAAGGTTCTTAGAGGCTAATTTAGACTTCTTTTCCAAATGACCGCAGAAATATAATAAGAAATCGAAATATCACAAAACATTGTCACCCTTTTATATAATTAAACATGAAACATGTCAGTACTTAACATTTATTACCGTTTAATGTACTACCGTCATATTCTATTCAACAGGAAGTAAATGAAATTTCGTCACAAATTATAAAAAAAAATATTTCGTATTTCATTTTGGCAGTATAATATATAATCTGTATAAAAATGTATGCCTTAATAATAATAATAAAACAACCGTTTAATTTCCAATCATAATTAAAGTAGAATATTCAGCTTTGATTTGTTATAGATACGTATTTGAAGTAGGTACGTTCTAAAGTTTATACATTTTTTTCGTGTTATCAAAATATTCTATCATCAGTTTCTTTCTCCATTAGCTTCCTGTTATTCTTTTTTTCCGCTCCCTCATATCCTTCTTCTCCCTGGTCCTTTTTATAGCTGTTTTTAAAGTCCAATGTATCCCATGAAAGATTTTTAAGCGTTACCTAACTGTAAAGAATTTTGTAAATTGTTAAACAAACAGTTTAAAAAGCAAACTCAATGAATCATCCACTTAACATATTTCGCCAACTACCTCAGCTCCCGCTAATTTTCACATTGAGCAGCGAAAACGGGTTCATTTCCTAACATCTTTATCAAAAAGTCAACTAATATAAATGCATTCGTCTTTTAGCGCCTCTGTATTTAGGCATCGTTTGGAACCCTTTACAAATATTTAAATTTGGAACATTGATATCTATGGCCGGCGCAAAGAGTTCGCTTTGTTATATTCTATCTATGGTCATCTGTCATCGACGGATGTCACATTATGATCCTTTAAAGTACACAAAGGAACATTTTTTTAATCGAATGTTTTCCAACAAAAAATGCAACATTTACATTACTAGTAATGTTTAATACTGTTTGAAATATTAGTGAGAAGAGAGTAATGGATTAAAAAATCGCAATGGTTACGAAAGGCCATCAATAATGTTAAGCATTCTCTGAACGGTGAAGATTGACACGGAATGTGGTGATTGTCATCGGTTCTCGACTGCTGACTGATGGTTGTGGGACTTTTTAAAAGTTATAATTGCGGTATTAGTATACTTGGGGAAAGTGGATATTTAAAAGGGTCGGTCTTAGTGATAGTGAAAATGTATCCAATATTTCGCATTTGTTTATAGTTAAACTTCGAACCCCTCTAGTACATATTATGTTTTTTTAAACAAACGTAATGTTTACCGAATGTAAAGAGAGACAGCCGCCTATGTATGCGTATAACTGCGTTGTGGACGTTGTGTTTTAGTTAATACCGAATCCTTCGCTCTTTTCTTAATCTTGTAACAACGACTTGGGCGACAATTAGAAATGCCTGGACGGGATACAAAAACAATGCTTGTTCCAACTATTAAGTGTTGGCCTAGTGGTTTCTGGCTGCGTGTCCCTCATCATCTCTTATGTCGTAGATTCGAATGTGTGCATTTCACAATCGCTCGTACGGTTAAGGAAAACATCGTCTCGGGCACATAGGCTGATCACTTGCCTATTAGAAAAAACTAATGATACAGAATTTACCTAGACCTAGACCTAGTGACGTAGCGCCCCTGTTTTTTTGAAACATCTTCCATAAGCCAAAACACACGCTTAGAAGTCATGAATATTTAATTGAACTCCGCGATTTAATCTCCGTACAGATTGTTTGAGTGAAACCAGATTGAAGATGTTTCAAAAATGACCCATTTGGAAAACGATAGGAGACCACTAAAATGTACCTATGATAAATAAAAAAATGTGTGCGTGTACTAGTGTACATACGTAAGAAGTGAATCTTCTTTATGACCTTATTTTTCGAAAAATCATCTACTATATGCAATATTCAGAAATTGGTTAAATAAAGTTAAATTAGATAAAGTTTAACGAAATCCTTTTATCATAGATATGAATACAAATAATACAATTATTTCATTTTACCTAATTACTACTAAGATTATTACAGAATTTCATTAATTGTAATAGAATTATTACTATCATTGTTATCGTTAAAATATATTTTTGTTATTAATGGCTTCGTATCAAACGTGGTAGAAAAATATGCCGGGTAACTGAACAATGTGACGCGTAACCGAAAAATGTGACGGTAATTTTTTAAGAATAGCCGATGTAGAAGTTTCCTTCAAAAACTAGTTAAATTAATAATTAAAAAAACATTAAAGCAGCTGAATAGCGTTTAGAGCAAGTATAATTATTTTGCCGAGAATCGAAATCTTTAGATTAAATCCATCATTTGTTAACAGAAGCGGCAAATTAATGTATTGTAGTAATAAAGGAACTTACGAGAGTTTTACAATTTTCCTAATTCATCACTCGATAAGTGATCATTATAAAAATATCATTAAGAGAAAAAAGATGTAGGGTAAGAGATATTGAATGCTTTACAGGGTCGAAAATAGTGCTATAGGCATAGGTTTACTTAACAAGCCACGGTATGCAATACTTATATATATGATTTTATAAAGACCTGCCTTTATTTTCTTTAACCTGCGAGGATTGTCCGTTGTAAAATAAATGCCAAGAAAACCAATAGCAAAAGAGTCTTAGAGAAGTCATGCAAAAGAAGAGAACGAGCGTAGTAATTAAAAGCAAGCTTTTCAATACTTGTGTATTACCTGGACTAACACATGGATCTCAAAGCGCAGCAAACAATGCTACAAGTGTGTCAAAGATCGATGCAACGATGTATGATAGAATAGATAAAATAAAGAATACATCATTAAGAAGAAAAACTTAAGTAGCAGTTTTCAGAATAAAAATAAATAAACTTAAGTGGAGATATCTAGAAGTAAGAATATAACTATAAATGTAAAGTATGTTAAATAATTATTTACCTATATTTTTCCTTTAAGTAGACTCAAGTATCATTTTAGCGGCCACACTGCGATTAGCACTGCCTGTGTCGCTTCTTATTACTGAACTCCTAATTATGCCGCAATACGCATCTCAGACGCGCCGACCGCTTTCATCTCGCCGACTTTGAGCGAGTTCACGTTGCTTGAGAGCGCGGGAGCATGAGCGGATAGCGGATATAATAATTGTAAAGACATTGTATTTGAATTATTTCTTTATTAGTAATCTTACAGCTAACATAAGGTATAATAAAACAAAATAGTTAAACAATGTGCAAAGCCAAAACAGGATACAGTGATAAAAAATATATATGAACGAGAAAACATAAGTACATTAATAGATAAAAATAATTTCTAATATAATTCACTAAACTAACGACAATTAACAATAATTATTAATATTATTATATTAATATTTCAAACTAAAAACTAAATTGGTTTCATCAAAAAAACAAAGATTTTAAGTTACATAAATATTAGTTACACATTTATACTTTATTGTTTTATTGATTTATGTATTTAACACAAGATTTGATAAATATATATTTTTTTATATTATTCAATTACATGGACAATTGTACCTAAATGCATAATATATGAGGTTTGATAGGAGGTATTTCAAACTCCAAATTATTGGAGTTGTATTCACAATTTCTTTCACAAACTTTAAGCAATTAGATTGGATTGGTAACCGACAGTACTGGTGTAGGGCTTACAGCATGAACCCCCAAAATGTATATAGAGATAGCATCCATTACTACACTTAGATTCTCATGCCATTTGTCCATTTTGTCACTTAACACGTTTATTTTCATAATGATCTGATTCTCCAAATTTTAACATTTTAGAGACCCATGTTTGAGAATGTAAATAAAATAAAAGATAATAATATATCACTTTATCTTACACAAAACATGGTACCTGTGTCCTGCTGAAAGCATTCCAAGCAGTGCCTCCACAAATATAGAACCAATTTAGTTTTCAGTCAAATAAGTTTAATTTGTTTGAGTTTATAATAAACTAACATATTTTTGGATTAAGTGATAGCGATTTTTTAACGGTCAGTAGAACGTCCGCTATCGCTTGAACTGCGTAGTACCGTTACAAAGATTATTAAAATGCGGCCAATTTAAATTCTCATTAGAATGCGATCCTCAGATATTATAAGGCCCATTGAGTAGCACTTTGCTATTTACAATATTAGTATTTGTTATTTTAAGCGGTAAAAGAAATACTCTTTACCCGATTTAAAAGCGTTTGATTATTATAGTATTAAAATTGCTTCTTAATAAAAAAAAAGAACAGTGTTGGCCTAGTGGACTCTCATCTATGAGGTCGTACATTTGATTGCCAACTGTGTACCAATGGACTTTCTTTCTATGAGCGCATTTAATATTAACTCTTACGCTGATGAAAATATCGTGAGGAAACCGGCTTGCCTTAGACCCAAAAACACGACGGCGTGTGTTAAGCACAGAAGGCTGATCTCCTACTTGTCTTTTAAATTGACAAATGATCATGAAACAGATTTTTTCTTTTTAAAAATTTGAACTACAAAATGCATAGGTAATTAATTGTCTCAAAACGGCAAGACAATTTTGTAAAATAATTCATTGAAAAAAGATATATTTTCTAACTCTAAATGACTTATGTGGCTTACACAGACCGGAATTCAAAGGTTCAATTTCCGATGAAATAAATAACCTTAGTTTGAAACTGGCCAACGTCTACTAAAAACACAACTTTGGTCACGAGTTTTACGTTTTGCTTGCCTTGACGGCCGTGAACTATCGTAATGTAAAATTGTATGAGAATGACATTAGTTTCGTATAAGACATTAGAAACTTCTGGAAAGTTTCAACTGCTTCTTTCGATTCTTGTGCGAGGGAACAGCTTCTAATTTTGTTTTTGTTTTTTTTATTATATCTCTATATTTCTTTTTATGGAATAACATGCAAATGACCCTACGAGACGCTCAAAAAGGCCAGTCATCGCAGACCATGGACACCCATTTTAAGTGTATTGCCAGTCTTTAAGGGAGTATACTCTATCTTTAAACAATTGGAGGTTGTAACCCCCCCTTGGGAGTAGATACAACAGTTCGCTAGTTCGCAAAATCAAGTCTTGTGAAGCGGACCGTGGAAGACTTCCAAACATCAAGATGATGCGAATGACTTTTCATAATATCTTTCTTAGGCAGATTCAGGTGAGACAAAACTGTAAATCGAACTAAGGACGTCCAGATTATTCTCCATTACGCTAAGCAGTGAAGCGGTGAATACTACGGACAAATGGATTTTCAAACAGATAATAGATAATGTAAATAACTTAATGCTCCTTTTAACATTTAACCAATATTAGATAAATCAATCATGCTATTTTGATTTATGGAAAAATCTCTCTTGTGGCTCTGTATTAGAGGTGAAATTCACGTGTACGGTTCAAAGATAGGTCGAATAATAGTTAACCATTTAGGTCGCAAATGCATTAGTTGGCTTTAGTTATTGTATCGATATTTCTCTATAAACGAAAATGTTTTAATGTAAGTTCGAGAGGGGGTGCAGGATGTGTAATTTTCTTATTTGGTGATTACGTCAACAGTCAGTTCAAGTATTACGTTACGAATTTTGGGGGGGGAGTCCTCTTGTAAAACATTACGATGCAGGACGGGAATTACTTACGCGATATTGTTAATATTATTTTCCACTTTCCACGAAACGTTTTACTATAGGATACAGAAACGTTACGGCGCGTTTCAGGGGGGTGGTCAAGAATCTCCAAAAATTGCGTGACGTAATACTTGAATACTTGAACTGTAATTTTTGAGAGCTTTGCTTACTTTTGCTGTAATAGCTACTTGACGTACGAAATTTTAGATTCGATTCCCTATTGGAGCGCAAAATGTAAGTTTTGTTCTAGTTTCGCACAATCCTTTTACACGCCTGTCTCATATTTCTGCTTATCTGTTAACAGATTGTGACGAATGGACTCTGTGGACATTTTTAGCAACTCCATAGAGACCTTTAGCCGAATCGTTTAAGAAATCTTGCTGTGTAAATTATTTGTTAATATAATTTTCTTTATTCCAGCGACTTATTCGATACAAAGAGTTTCCTCGTCAGTGTGCTGCGGGCTACCACAGAGCTGGTTATTTCCTCATTCTACGAATTAGTATCGCTATACATTTTTAAATTTGTTTTAATTTATCAATTTTTAATTATTATTACTTATTTGTAGGTTAAGTTAAAGAAATATTTGATTCCTAAACAGGAAATTAATTAAAGAAGAAAAAGACAATTTCTATCTTTTTTTTGTAGTGGCTAATTTCCGATGCATTTTAGACGCAATTATATTCAGTGTAGACATAAACTAATTAGCCAATTAGACAGCCTCGCCCGTCCGTGTCGATGGACGGATATAATTGTGATTTATTGTCTGTGGTAATAGGTGACAATATTGTGTTTTAAAAGATTTCTTCAATAAAATATATTTGGTTTCCGTTATAGTTAAAGTGATAAAAATCTTTTTGACAATAACTACATATATTATACAGGTACTTGAAGCTTTTTAGGTCTGGGCCTCCAATTTCTGTTTCGTGATTATTATTTGATTTCGATATTTTTATGAAGAATTAATTATGAAATGATATATTGGAAAGATAGGCACACGTATTTATAGAATTCATAAGTAATTAGTACAGTTGCGCTGGTACAGTCCCGCTGGTACAGTCCCGCTGCTACAATCCCGCTGGTACAGTCTCGCTAGGAAAGTCCCTTTGTCGGTTAATTTAAGAATCAATATTAGTTAGAACATACACAACATTTTCAAGCGTTTATTAGTTGTTCAGGATTAATACCTGCAGCTGAGTTTTATTGTGGGATGGCAAGGCATAATTACAAAATACAACCCATATTATGTCGCTGTCGTTCCACAACTGAGCGTTTCACCCACTGAAGTATTTCAGAATCAATTCGACTTAGGGTCCTTCAAGAAAAGAGCGTAGCAATTCTTTAAAGGCAACGACTCGCGAGCCCTCTGGCATTGAAAGTGTCCATGGTGGCATAACTTAACATCAGGTGAGCCTCTACCAGTTTGTCTCCTGTTACAATAAAAAAAACGCTCATCGTGAGTATCAGCAATAAATAATTTACTGTTTTGTAGTTGTTCTCTTCGTAAGAGTATAGGTATCGGGTAGGTATCACGCAAAATAACACAATGGATTCGTGTTTGTTGAATAATTCGACGTTTTTATGTAAATAATATATGATGCATTTTATTTAAAAACAATAAACAGTTTCACTTAATGGTTAATACTTAACTATACCTGCGACACTTAAACATGATTTGTTAATATATATATATATATATAGTACCAAACATGTATTTTATTTTTTTAATATTGTTCGAGTTCTTGGAATTAAAATAAGGATAAGATTTTACAATTTTTTTTAAGTTTTCGCGAGTATGAAACATACATATTTATTTATTATGAAGAAGAAATGTGTTATAGAATTATATGTATGTAACCGTCGCATAACGGCCATAAATATATTTATACAATAATAAATTTTGTAATCTATCTAAGTGGCTTGTCCGTAAAACCTGCGATTAGATCTTAATTAATTTGCTTTGAAGTGCATTCTTGTTTCAGAGCAATGAGCATTCTCACTTGGCGAATGGCCAAATGCTAATTAATATCGCTGATTAAACCAATTTAAATAACGTATCTTAAATAATAGTCGTAAATGAAGTAGGTATTGGTTGATATACACATATGTAAATATATATAGTATATATGTGATATACTATATATATTTACATTTAAATCAATTTTTATTAACAAAACTATACCTATTTTGCATATGCTCTACAATAGGTATATTATATTACAATATCATTACTAATGTGATAGGCAAAATGTTGCTACAGCTTCTATGAATAAAACACGTCTAAAACAATTTTTCTACTAAGTTCATCAATTTAAGTTAATTATTGATAATAATTGAAGAAAAAAAATACTATTTTTTTCACGTGGCAGTGACATCTAGTATTGATTAGTAGTATAATTTAGTAAAATCAGCTGTTTATATTCTGCTATTGAATACAAGATGGCGGTTCAACAAGTCCACAAAATTTTATTAAAGTGACACCTAGTAGCAAAAAGATTAACGTATAAAATATTGGTACATTAAATATAATTTAGATAGAGCGTCACATTATGAAGTAGCTCAGTAATTCATAGTCAATTTAGTCAGATGGCGTGTTACTTAATATTAGGAATCTTTGAAAGGATTGTACACAATTTTACTATATATAAAAATATAACATTTACACAAACATTATTCTAACCTACACCCTATACAGGAAATGCTAAATATTTAAACTTCAAAAGAATATAGTATAAGTATATATTAATTTTCTGAAATTTTATTAATCCACAACAATGTTATTTGCTAATATTTGATTCAAAATTTTCTAACTAGTCGAGTTGATAAAATCCACATTACGCTAAAACGCCACGCAGATAATTATTTGGCAAGATCAAGCAAAGGTCAAACGCGATCGTTGACATCGCTTATTTTTTTGTTTCCTTCTGCAAATCTTCTAGTATTTTCTTGTGATACCAATAAGTAAGTGAATAATACAATTTAATAATCAACCAAATACTCATATAATAGGTATATGATGGTATGTTATATAATTTGGTTATTAATAGGTACTTATTTTATTAGAAATGGATAATATTAAGAAACACAGAAATATGTTTTTTTTTTTAATGGTGCGAACATATGTCAAAAGCAATGAATGGACGCTACCTATAAGTGTATGTATCAATTTACACAATCTGTTACGAATTTACACTATGTTACGAAACTAATGACTAATTTAAAAAATTGTCCTAGTATGACTACCGATGACAATAACGCATTGAATTTGGCTGACGTAATAGAACAACGTTGTTGAACGCAAATAAATAGGCTGGGCATGAAGTAATTAACTAAGTAGGTAGTATCAGGACATGTTGTGTGGAATAACTATTATTCAGATAGCCTTTTTTTATTAAATTACATGTTTGCATTTCTTACATCTTTCACTCCTAGACTTAAATTTTGGGTTATTATTATTTTGAGTAATTCTATGTTTTTAATATCAACACTACAGGTTCTAAAACAATCATATCTAAATTGGCCTTCGTTCCTAGATGACTTGCTAGGAAGAAATTTATGTTGAGAGGCCCTGATGGATCGTTTATGTAAATGACGTGTGATGTGACCTTCGAATGCAACGCATTAAATAAACTGATACCGTCTAAAACTCGGGCGCGGTGGCCTTGCACGGACAGAATTAGGTACATTGATGCTATATTTCTTTATTATTTGCAATACTTAAAATTGATAGACAAATGAAAATTGGTAGTTTTTTTTTAATTTTGAGAGATAAATTTGGCACAAAACAATCATTTAACAGCTATTTGGTTTCTTATAATGTACGTAGTAGTCCCTGTTGTTTATATTTTTAGCTATTGTTTTACAAATAAAAAGTGCTATCGATATCTATCATTTATTTTGCAAAAAAGTACAAAATTTATCAATTACATTTATTAGATTTGTATGTTTGTAAAACTATACATTAAAAGTTACAGTAGGTATTAAACTAAAGTAGTACATTTAAATATTTGTTAATAAAGTTATTGTGATAATTAATATTAGGTAAATAGCTATTATAATATATTTTCCCAATTTATTTAAAACAAACCTTTAACACCTGTATCATTGGTAAAATCATCATATTTCATAATACATATAAGCTTATAAACCATTTCACTTATTTTTTAATATAATTGTAACATTTAAGAATATTGAAAGTTTAAAAATATTTTTAACACTTATTAAAATACGTTAAAATATAACAAGTATAAATGAATATTGGAACCCTGGACTCATCACCTAAATAAGCCATCACAGTTGTGATTATCACAAGCATTTTCTTGAGGTACAATCTACCATAAGTCTAGATTTGTTGCTTATGTACATGCAAAAATATATTAAAATTAGACAGTAAAATGGCACGTCAATTACAAACATAACAATTAAGCTAAAGAATATCTAATAACAATAAAAAACTAATCAAAAGGCAGTTGAAGGGTTGACCATAGACACACTTTGTCATATGACGATTAATGGGTAGACAAGTAGCGGGCCTTCTTAACCTAACAATTCCTCGTGCTATATATACGTCCTCCTCCTATCGTGCAATTGCATAAAAAACTAACCAGATAAACGTATCAACAATACAATCACATGCATACAAGTATCTCTGACAATTAGCAGATATAACCAGCATAATGAGACAAGAGAAATTAATAAAATGATTACATTATTTTCTATATTTTTTTACTTCATTACATTAAAAGCGTACTTTACAAAAATAAATATAAATAACGAAACTGAACTAGGAACAAAAGCGTCGAATAGTTGGCATACGCCTCTCGAACGTCTGACTGAATTAAGAGAGTTCAAGGTCGCAGTAAAGCAAAATAAATGAACGTATTTTCCTTGTTTTGGAAGCGGACGTTTTCTACCCGGTTTTTAAGTAATGAAATCCGACAATATATCTAATAAGCAATGATAGAGTAGAGAATAATAGAGCAATAGAGAATTAGATAATGTATCTCATAAGGCAAAACCATTTAAGTTTAATATTTGCGGTAAATCAAATGATTAAATGGTTGAAGTCGCATCTAGTTTCCAGGAAATACGAGCTTCATATATTCATCTACACTATGTGCATGACAAATTCATGATATACATATAAGCCGGCATTGAGTTAAACGAAATATACCTAAAATTATATTAGCAATTCAAAGTGCCGATTTTAATTCTAATCTAATTAAGGAAATATCATAATTGTTTGAAATTAAATAAAAAAATACATGTGCTCATCATCCTCAGTCTAATGGAGCTTTAGAGAGAAGTGACCTAACTTTGGCAGATTATCTTACACATTATGGAAATGAAGATAAAACTAATTGAAAATGGTATAAATGGTTAGATAAGACTTCGCAATTTTTTCATATAATACTAGCAACACATCAACTGATTATACAACATTTGAATTAATATTTGATTTTAAAGCAAATTTGCCTAGCTCAATAGCTAAGGAACCTCAATTTTAAAATTACTATGAAATTTAATTAGACGAATTAACCTTGAAATTAAAGACGTGAAATACCAAGAAGTAAATTAATCAATTCAAAAGATTATAATAAAAAGGTATTCGACAAAAGAATTCAAAATATTGAATATGAAGTAGGAGTTTATTTAACCAACGAATCAATAAAATGCCGAAATGTAGTTATAATATATTTTTAAGACAAACGGATTAGACAAACGCACGCTGCGTTTGTTTCAGATCCTAAGAAACGAACATACCACAGCCGTTTGTTAGTTTAGCTTCAATAACGTACGTATTAGGTGTAGATTATATTTATAATATAAGTATAATATACCAGGTTGAAATATATTTCGAACATTCAAGGAAAGTTAATTTTGTTAGTGAATGGAATTTAATAAAGTTTTTGAACATTGATGATATTCACAATAAAATAGAATCATAATTATAGCCAAACTAAAGATCTTTGTTTTCAATAAACTATTCAAAAGTTTTCACTTTACTAAACTTCAATTGTAATAATTGAACAAATAATTCCCCAATGGACAACAGGAAAATGTACTCTGAACTAATTGGTTTTCGTAATAATCGGTAGGCAGAAAGGTCGTATTTTGACGGTGTAGGAAGTATTTTTAAAGTTATTTTTGGATCTCTCGATGCAAATGATGCTAAACCATATATTGAAGTTATCGAAAATATAGATAAAAGGATTTTATCTATTAAAAAATGTAGTTAATAACAAATATATTTTTAATAATACAGTCACATATTTATATCAAAATAAAAAGATATTTAATCATAATCTGAATTTATTAAAAAATATATTTCAAGGAAACTGGAAACAAAATATTTAATATAACAATCAAACAAGATATCGACAAACATATGTCGGTTTTAACTCTGTTAACAGTTATAACTGAAGTAAATAATGAAATATCTACAGAAATTAATGCGTGTTACATCCTAATATAACGCCTAAACAATATTGTATTGAATTAAGGAAAACTAATTCATACACCACAAACATAATATCCGTTACAAATGAATGAATCTAACTTTAAAAAGGCAAAACACTTACGATCTATACACTGTGATGCTTTTAAATTTGTACTACCTAACTTTAAATATCATTTTACGAGTGTATCTGATTAAATAAATGTAAGAAACTTCAAGGTGCTAGATTTATTTGTAAGCTACAATCAGCTTTATATTTTGTGCATACTAGCAAAATATCTGAATCAGAATTAAAGTACGGTAAATCTATATTTCCAGCAGAATGTGATACTCGAGTAGGTTATATTCCTGCTGAACAGTGGTACAAAGTTCATAACGAAAAATAACTGGATTTTTGTGTGCCCTGGCAGAGTAATAGTCATTGATATTATATAACATGATTGTTGTAAAAAAGATAAAAGGTAATTATTTAACTAACATAGATACCCAATCAAATTCACGAAAAGTTAGGTTCAAAAAGTCTGAAAATTGTGAGAGAAATTCGCGAGAGAATACATAAAAAAAGCAGAAAATTCAAGTAATTATGACAAGATTACAAGTAATTTTATTTATAAATAATAAATACATAATCATATTAGCATTAAAAATGATTGGTTGTTATATAATTTTCAAAGTTTTAAGGTATTTCTGGAGAAGACAATTTTTATGTGGAATTGAAAATTAATTATTTGCCTTGAAAGATACAAGATCTTGTTTTTCTAGAATAACAAATCGTATCACTTTTGAAATAAAAAGTATAGAAAATATTAGCGATATAAAGTTAGAAGAGATTCCTTCTACTGTAGTGAAACCCCTTTAAGGCGTAGTGCTAGAATCGCACAATTAAAAATAAATTAAATTGTTTTTGTATGGTATCGATTATATTTTATGTTTCATTACAATCACTTATTTGTGAATTATGGACAATGGTTATCAATTTTTATTTTCCTAACTGTTTTATTTTGTATTCTAAGAAATAACTACTCAATGATAAAAAAATAATGATTAAGTATTTTGTTTTGTTTTTGATTAAGTTGTGTCAATGCAAAATATAGAAACATAATGTATTAAAATATACTTACTCTGTTGATTTTCTTAAGGCCCGAGGAGGATTATAATGTTCTTAAAATATTAAAATAAATAAATATAATATACTATTGCCATTTGCAGATTACTCATTAAGGATGTTTGTTGTTTAGTTTGAGAAATGTTTAAATTCCAAATTCTTAAAAGTGTTGGTTGTTTACACAGAGCAATTATCTAGTATTATAAATGACCGCCTCCGCGTATGTAAGAAAGTCATTACATTCCAAACTATACTCACGCTCGTAATACTAGCACTATTAATTAATATTGTCATAAGTGTGTGTTGTATGTAGCGAGTCAATAGATAGTAAATAAACATATTTCATACAATCATATTTCATTATAATTTTAAATTTGCGATAGTAAAGATAAGCCCTTATCGTTTTACAGACCAAACAATAGCTAATAACTCCTTTTCTGTAGTAGCATAATTAATTGAGCTTTTATTTTAAATTAGACTCGCATAGGCTATCGGTAAACTTCCGCATTCTTACATTTATAAATATAAGACATTTCTTATAGGATAATTAAATCTGCTGTTGAATTAAAAGCTTATAACAACTTTCATTTTCATTCATAATATCGGCTGTTAACTAAAAATTCGTATCTTATTATCCTTGTAACTTATTACCACATTAGTTTTTGACAAGAAATCACTACATATTACATTATTACATTGAATAGGAAATTTGTTTGATAATACGTGAAGAGTATGCTCAACTTGACTATCGCCTATTTCAAAAGTTGTGTAAAATGTACACCAAGAGTAAATTAATTTTTATACTTTTATCTTCTGCTCCTATATCAATTAAAAACTTGATTTTATCGTGCAAAATTTCTTAAGATTCTAACATTAGATATAAGGAAATTCTTGTATCTACATACATGTCTTATTCGTATTTACAGTTGGCCTCTGGCCTCGGACCATTGGAGTTTAAAGACCTATCATAATCATTGTCTCCGTTCAATATATTATTATCGTTATGCCCATATGGATTATGTCTATTGCTAATTTCCTGTCTTGATTTTATTTTCTGTTCCTTTTAAATTGCTATCGATACCGCTACTTCGAAGATTGATTTGGTTTTAATAAAATATGCAAATTAATTTACATTGTTTAATAACTCTACATTAGCTTCACGTGCTTATTTCAAGAGATTGGGGTTAATATTTTAAAACTGGTTCATATGATTTTGTCTACGTGAATTTAATTCCACTAGCCATTGAGCGAAAGTGCGTTTTTCAGAATAATTTTCAAGTAAATGTTGTTTTTAATGACCCCAAGAAGTAAATGAATGATTTCACGAAATGTGAATGAATGAAAATGATGAAACGTGTGAAAGACCCCGGCTGTGCACCAATGGACTTTCTTTCTATGTGCGCATTTAACATTTGTTCGAACGGTGATGGAAAACATCGTGTGGAAACCGGCTTGCCTTAGAAATGGTCGATGGCGTGCGTACTTGACTATTAGATTAACAAATAATCATGAAACAGAAATCTGAGGCCCAGACCGAAAAAGGTTGTAGCGCCATTGATTTATTAAATCGTGTAAATTCAATTTATCGCCGTTTTATTTCTGTATCATACGTTCCGCTAAATCAATGAATCCTGTACAACCTTCAGATTTTTGATTTCGTTTTAAAGAAAATAAAATAATAAAACTTTCTAAAGCAGTGAAACAATTCTTTTATGTATATGAAAATACTTTTGACGGTCTTGCCTGTAGTAAAGGTGTTCCGTGTAATTCCTATATGTGGAAGCGGTGTTAGCTCAGGAATTAACGGGGACTGCTCGACTGTGTGGTGACGATAGCAGGACTGCTATCTCAGGATCGCTGTACCTCCGTAGATATTCCACGGTGGGTAGACGTAATAGCGCTACAGCTAACTAAAAGCGTGCCGACGAACTCGCTCTGCTGAATTTCTATGAGGATGTGCAGCACTAGTGCACTCGCTGGGAAGGCACCAGGAATGCATCGTCTCGAAGGCTGGTCTGAACAGCGCTATAGTCTTCCTTGATCTCCGATATTATTTATACATTATATTTATTTGTAGTACATTCTAATAACAATGCCGATAGTCTAGAATCTAGACTCTAGATTATAATGATCGTTTAAATCTCTAACATAATCATGTGATTTCCAGGTGTTTACAAATAGGTATCTCTTGCCTTTGGTGCAGTGTCTGAAAAAATAAAATATATTTGTGAGAGTATATCAAAAACCTACTAACAATCTTGTGTGGTCTGTTACACGTAATTCACCCAAGGACATGGTTTATTAAAATATATATAACCTTGAGGAACTTGACGTTAGCGATTAATTACAATAACAAGGAGGGTGCCAATTTTAAGACAATGCGTGATCGTATTCCTACTCCATTATCATCTCTCCGGTTTTCGCAAAATATTGACATGATTGATGAATGTAATCGACTTTGACAATCAATTAAATAAATTTGTAACTCTAAGATGACATTTTATACTCTTCAACATTTTAGTATAGTATATATATATGTCGCAATCAACTAGCTTAATCTGCCATTAAATTAACAACCTGAAAGATATTCAGTCGTGTGTACATTAATAAACTGGCTAGCTAAAGCTAGGCCATTCGTACGATAGCCATTATTTGGCAGAAATAAAAAAAATAAACATATGACAAACTATTTCTTTTCAAATTAAATTGCTTAAGTCAAATTCACATGAGTGTCACTACACTGTTGCATTGTACTTGTTGCTTTTCATGAAACTTTTGAAAACACCATCAAAGTTCTGGTTTGCCAACGCCTTATTGACAGTTTAAAGAGTTTCGTTTCGAGTTTGAGAGTGGAATTAAATTAAATTTAACAGTCAACAGGCTAGGCAAGTAACGAAACGACAACGATCCAAGTAATTTGCCTAGCTGTTTAATCAACTGGCTAAACATCTTTCAGGCTTAGTATTGTCTTTGGTTAACATAGCTTTTACACATTGAAAGAAAACAATTTTTTACCGGATTAAAGCTATTTGTATTATTATAAACTTATAATTATTTTACATAATTTTAATTTTTTTTCCGTCGTTTCGCGTGGTTTACTGCGTGCGTGGTCACGGTGACTGAAGACAAAAGGTGTTGAATGTCAAAAGTATCACAGCTGTATTTATTTCCCCGGAGTCGATACCAACTGCAATTAAGCTAGTTGGCTGCGACATATATACTACGCACCGTTGAAAATGCCCTGGAGTTTGACCTATAAATGCCCGACCGTTGCGCCGTGGTGAGTGGGCGGAGGGAGACACGCGGGTGAAAACATCAATTTTGTGGTGTCAATGCCGCCATACAATCTCTCCTCACCCTTGTCTTCGGCAGGCAGAATTGTTACAATTGATTCTTTAAAAGATTCAAGATAAAATATTCGTGACCTCTCAAGACTATTTTAACCTGTAAATTCTAATCATGTTTACCTTTGCAGGATACAATTGACTTTCTAGGCAGTTAGAAACAACCACCAGTTTTTATTTTGTCTTTATAATAAAAATGACTGTCAATTGTTGACACCTATTTAAAACAAAAATATTTCATTTACGTGACTAACATTCATTAATTTTAAAATAGAGTGAATTTAAAATTGTCACGGCTCACGGTCACTTTGAAATCTGGTATTATTATTTTGTAAAGCTAATTTAAAAACAATTCGTCTGTTGACCGCGTTCGTATGTAGAACAACGTACTAAGCTTACATTATATTGCTTATTGATTTGGTTTAGCTGACCTGAATGATTCGCCTAAGTAATTCAAAAATTCATTTCAAATTTTTGTTATAGTTAAATGTCAGTATCTTTCGCAATTGTGAGACCTTTAAGATTAAATTTTAACCCAAACACAATAGAAATATAAGATACTGTATGTTATTGTATCCGTGTAAGGCTCGCATATATTAAGGAAAAATCAATAAAACAGCCGACTCTGCAGACTACTTACAATCCCACAGCATAAATTTATTAAAATATAAATATAGGATTTCTCCCTCCTCAGCTTTATACTAGATAATGCGTAAACAACTGAAGTACAAAAACATCGTATGTTTCAAAAAGTAAAAACTAAGTAGTAGTCGCAGGCATGTATTAGGGAAAAGTGAAGCCGAAGAACTCCATACGACAATATTTAAATTCAAAATTCACTTGTTTTGATATCACAACACTTGCGATAAAAGCGAACAGTGAATGATGTAATATTATTCTGGAATTAAAACAGCCCAACCAAGATCGCTGGGGCCCATGTTTGTGTTATGCTGGTTTCGTATATTTTTTCAATAGAATTAATTGAATATGAATTAGATTTTTTCAAAATATTATAAAGATTGAAGGTTGAGTACATTTTGGACGTAAAAAAATATTTTTTCTATTATTAAATGTGATATATAGCAAATTCTATAGAAATTAATTGTTAGCTTTCGTAATTTCTTAATAGGAAAGTATGAGTTGCTATGGGAGATCTACACGATGAGTCATCACGCGACACGCACACGCTTCATGGTAAACAAAATGGTGGTGCGACCCCAGTTGATATCGATCCGGCATATTGGAATAACTATTATTATTCTACTATTGTTTTAATACTTGTGGACTTTTTATACAAAACTTTCTATATCTATAAAACAATATTCCTACCAAACTTACGAAATTGAAATTTTAAAAATACAATTTAACATTACTCTATTAATAAATAAAATACTAATTTCAGGCGTGACTTAGGCATGTTAAATCAGGAAAAACAATTCTGTCTGACTTGATTGTTGAATAAATTACAAATCGGTTGCGTTTTAGAGAATCAAAATGTAGAATAATTTCACTTCCTATCACATTAAAAAATATATGAAAACCATCTTACCTGCTGCTAACGAATAAGTTTGTAATCCCATAGAAATAAATGAATTATGAGGTTTTAATTATTTGACATAACGAAGTTAGGGGCGATAGGGGATCGAAAATGGCTCGAACTGCTTCGAGAAAACTATAGTACCTGTCGCATTTTGCTCGACTTGGCGGGCGCACTGCCGTGCCCCCAAATTAATGAACAGGAAAGTGGCGATTTATTTTAAAAGTTAACTACAGTCAATCTGGGGAAGATTTAGGAGCCAATACCAGTCTCAAAATCCAGACATAGGTCTCGTAGTAGTCATGCCGTATGGCAAAGCCTAAAAACATATGTTTGTGTCCAACGTTTCCTATCTAGGCTGGTTTATTTTACTTTTAAATCGATGGGACCTATTTTACTCAAATAATTCTTTAAATAATGAATGTCTAAAATAAGGAACGTTACCCGATCAATCCAAATATCTGAACTAAACTATGCTATGAACTATGAACCAAACGAAAATATTAATCAGTCAATCAATGATGCATTCATCAACCAACCAACATTTATCCTTGAGGTTTTCCCACAAAGCCAGTAGGTTAGAATATGTTGTGTGGAATATGAATCATTGCTTGTTTACTTATTGATTTATTTCGTACTGAAGCAAACATTCTTCGTTCCTAGCATCTGATACATGTGGCTAGGATTAATGCTAATGTCTTCCTTTTATTTAATATTGTATATTGTCACTGTTTATATGTTAATAATATTTCAGGAGGTGTGTTGGTTGTATTTAACTTGATTTCCTATAATTACATATCGAAGTTGAGTATTCCTAGTTATTAATACAGGGGATTTATTTATTTATAGCATATTTTTATCTTTTTATATCCAGTAACATGCATAAGCATAAGAAATGACTTATTGGTTACGTTAATACGAGGTCGTTGGGTACCCGGCATGATGAATTAGGTGTTATATTTGGTCGCCATCTGCCGAACATCTTTGCAATCAATGACCCTTGGCTCAGAGATGGATGGTGATCTGGTTTTTATGTTAAGTGTAGTATTGGTGCG
Organism: Pieris brassicae; assembly: GCF_905147105.1. NCBI lineage: Eukaryota > Metazoa > Arthropoda > Insecta > Lepidoptera > Pieridae > Pieris > Pieris brassicae. The sequence continues at coordinate 7,023,966 of NC_059665.1, read as the reverse complement.
CGAACCTGCTGTCCTCCCCATCGCAATCAGTCTGTTGAGCAGTTATGGCTTAAGATTAACGTCAAATCACTTCGTGTTATTTTTGGTACGGCGTATCGTCCGCCTTTGCTGAATGTTGACGTCTTCTTGGACGCATTGACGGACTATCTCGTCGTTCGGTAGCTGTGATTACTTGGTGCTTACCGGTGATTTTAATATAAATCTTCTGAAGCATCTAGACTTAGTTAAGCATGTCAAGGATCCTACGCACTTTACTTTTCATTGATATTCTTTGCACAAAGGCCCCATTTGCCTGCATAAATGTCTAATATATCCCAGTTGTTGGTGCACACGCTTTTATTCTTATTGAGATTAAGTTTATCAGAGCAAAAGCACCGCCCAAGCGCATAACGTTCAGGGCATTGAAAGATATATCTAATCTTAATAAGGTTATTGCATCGATACCTTGGCATTTAATTGAAACATTATTTATGTTAATCAAATGGTTGATACTTTTAATCGTTGTATAATAGAACTCTTCGACAGGTTCGCTTCAATAAAAACAAAAGTGATGAAAAAGGAACTCATGGACAAGTAACGTTCGACATACGAGTTGCAAAATTATGAACATTAAAAGTACCGTAGAACCAGGTTGGATGTCCATTTTGAATCAGATTTTTTTTAATTTTTAAAGAAAAAAATCTTTCTTCGGCTAGAAAACAATTTACAGCATAAAAACACTAAGTTTCGTTGGAAAAATGTAAAAAAGAACATTATTAACACATAACACCTGATTTTGCACGTACAGATGATCTACCCCAGTACTTATGTGATGCTGATGAGATGAATAATAATCGATTCAACGAACGAACTTTTACTTTGGAACCTGTCAGTAAGCATTACGTTGGAAAGCTTATTTTGGACATCAAGACTAGGGTTGACGGAATTAATATGGATATGTTAATTTTAACGCTTCCTTATACTCTAAATATAAAAAAGCTATAATAAACAAATCTCTTTCAACAAAGTTTTAAGACCGATCAGGATTATCCCTTACCTTCCTTACAGATCCTGAAACGAGTAGTTTGCAACCAAGTCATCAAGCATTGTGAAGCCTGTAACGTACAACCTGCGTTTCAGTCAGGTTTTAGAAAACTCTGCAGTGCTTGATGTAGTGGATAACTTGATCTCAGCCCACGACGTAGGCAACCCGTCCATTCTCGCTCTTCTTGACTTCTCTAGAGCTTTCGAGTGTATCCATCTTCCTCTTCTCATTTCTAAGCTGCGTTTATATGAAATTGACCACACAACTCGTGGTTTAGTAGTAATCTCCAGCATCTATATGAGAGAGTGTGCTTTTTGAGAAGTGATGGGATACGTGGATCATCGTCTCTGGGCCTTCTTGATAGAGAAGTTCCTCAGGGATCTATTTTGGGACCTACTTACACTGCTAACTTTTACTAATATTTTTTTTCTAAGCACATATTATTATTACATTACATTATTTTTATTTTTTGTATTTCTGTGTATGTGTTATGTTAGTAATAAATGTTATGTCTATGCGAATAGGGCGTCACTGCGCTACTCGACAATAGCTAAGATTAAGCTATTTTAATACGTAGTTCTAAGATTATTAATCTTCTTAAGCATAATAAAATTAGTCCCTGTTGGCATTTGGATCGATGGCTTTGTATTTTTCAAATAGCCTTCTTTTGTCGCGTCATGGTAATCTTTAGAGTTGCTCTTCTAAAGGCAAGTTTTCCCGTTCTGGTGTACCTTGCTTTTGACTTCTTCTGGCATGTTGAAAGGAGAGCATTCCGCACGTTCTGATAAAATCGAGCTCCATGAAGAACTGCCGAAATGATAGATCGCCGTCCACATGCGACGACAAAACTGTGTAAACGCCACGATGAATGATAATCTACAACGATTTTCCATACACACGATCGATGAATCTGTGTAAATCGTTTTGCACAAATAAATCGCTACGATATAGTGTTACGTGTGTAGCCGGTATTATTAGAATCGGCGTGGTAATAGAGAAGACTTCAGAGTCACAACTTAGCGCTAAGTATGATATATAAGCTGTTAGTTATAGGCTGAACTTTTAAAATCTTTGTCGAACGTCAGAATAGCTCTGCACGGGTTCGACTATGAAAGAATCAATTTCTTTTGGTAGGCATAGTCTCTTTTAACAGGTAAATTTGCCACGAAACAGCTATCTAGTTTCTTATAGTGTAAGTGGTTTATTTTAAAAAAGCTATTGATTTTTATAGAATCTCTCAAAAAGAGCATTCATCCAGCCCATGGACACACATTATTAGTGAATGCGTTGGGGACGGTTCGATCATTTATTTTGTAAAAAAGTACAATATTTATCACTTACATTTATTACATTTGTATATTTGTAAAAAATATGATTATTCTATACATTAAAAATTATAGTAGGTATTAAACTGAGGTAGAACATTCAAATCTTTGTTTATAAAATTATTGTGATAATTAATATTAGGTAAATAGCTATTATAATATATTTTCCCAATTTATTTAAAACAAACCTTTAACACCTGTATCATTGGTAAAATCATCATATTTCATAATACATATAAGCTTTTAAAACATTTCACTTATTTTTTAATATAATTCTAACATTTAAGAATTCTCTACACTTTTAAGAATATTGAAAGTTTAACAATATTTTTAACACTTATTATTTTAACAAGTGTTAAAGACATATATAAACGCTTCACATATTGGAACCCTGGACTCATCCCCTAAATAAGCCATCACAGTTGTGATTATCACAAGCACTTTCCTGAGGTACATTCTCCTTAAGCCTAGTTTTGTGGCTTACGTACATTCAAAAATGGCACATAAAATACAAACATAATGATTAAGCTAAAGAATATGTAATAACAATAAAAATATAATCAAAATGCAGCTGAAGGGTAGACCATAGACCACTTTGTCGGATCAAAAATAATGGGTAGACAATTGGTCATGCAACCTTTTTAACCTAACAATTATTTATGCTGGTATTTTGTTAATATAATAAAGCCGGTTTTTGATGGATCTTATAATATTTTCTTTTGAAACATTGTCAAAGCCAACACCATTACGTCGGCTGATGCATCCAACAGCATCTACCAAAGTATTTCTAGCGTGTGAATCCAGTGAATAAAAATTGCATGTCGTTAAAGCTTTGACTGTGAATACCTCGTGTAAAAGCATGCGAGCTAAGTCAGTCCTCGTTTTCGCCGCCCTTATAATGTAGTTACTTGCTACACCATTTACATACACACCACTGTCATTTAATAACTCGAATGAATCGTCAGTTTCTTCAGGATATCTCAAAGTCCATCGAGTAACAGAATTTACTTTGTCATTTGCAACCTCTGTCCCCTTTTTCCCTTTCCCTTTCAGTTGCCATTTAAGTTCATTGATTTGTTTTTCTTTCTCTTTGATTATTTCAACTAGCTTCTGGTATTTATCATCGACTGTATTCTCTTCATTGTTGTAAGATTTCAATTTTTCTATAAACTCTTTAAGCAGACAAGATTTCTGGGAAATTTTTTCTTGAGCTTCCTTTAGTTCTTTCTGTTGTTCTTCGTATAATTCCAATTCTTTCGTTAAAGATTTCAGAAATTCTGGCGTTAACATATCATCATCGTCTAAAGCTTTTATTTTTTGAGGCTTTGTGAATTCTCCAAGTTTAGATTTTTTTTTTGTTTTTGTACGTGTTGTACCCTTTCGCTTTTTTTCATTTTTTTCGAAATCAGCTGTATTATCCTCAGGATCTAAAATTTTATATTAAACTTATAAAAAAAAATACGTTTAAAATCAACCTATTCATAAATTTCAAATATTAGTTTATTTATTTTATGATTTTCTGCATGGATAGTATAGATTATAACTTGAACTACGTTTTCAGTAGCAGTAAGTATACTAAAGAAACAGAAGCATAAAATAATTACCGTTTAAATCTCTATCTTCATCATCTGGTTTCCGAGAGTTCAGGTCTTTACAAATAGTTCTTGCCCTTTGTGCAGTAACTGAAACATAATAGTATATTTCATTACAAGTGCGGAAAGCATTGCAAAGAGTTCCGACAAATGTCTAGCCGAGGGGTAGCCGAAGGTGAGTGTTGACAGTCGGAACAAGTTGCAATGACGGTTCTGCACGTGTACTGAAGAACTATTTTTAATACAGTTGCCAATAAATTAAGCAATATAATAAAACTATTTGTTTTTTCTTTTCCATTTCTTATGTAGATATGTAACGACTTTTTTACTTTTCCAGTAAAATGTTCTCCGAAGCATTTTGTGCAATTATACTGAGTTCCGGTGGTGTTCATTAAAATAAAATGTGGTCGAAATTACTCATTTTGTGCAACAAACAACTAAACTCGCAAGAACATTTTTGGAAAATGGCGCCAACCGTAAAAGAATATAAGCAGATATTTTTTTTCTTCACCCATTCTGAGTAGCCAAAGGGAACTATGTCCGTACAGCCAAGTCTTTAGTTGAATTTTTTTATTGATATGAAATGAAATGAAACCTGAGCTAACTCATTGAATCTGATATTGAAACAAATTAGTAGCTTTTTTTTAGAAATATTTTCATGAATCATAAAAACTTCTATGAATGGATTCTTTTTAGTAAAAACCTCGTGGTTGTTTTTTTCTTTTTAATAGACATTGCTTTGACAGTTGGAAAAGAGAACGAGCGAGTGTGTAATAGCCCACATCCCGAACGCTATACATCCCTGCAATACTCCACGTTTTCAGCAACTGTATTAAAAAATATATTCGTGAGTCTATACAAAAAACCTACTAACAATTTTGTTAGAGCTATGCCCCGAGACTATAACCAGACGAAGGCACTCTCTTCAGCATAGCATAGAACATCATCATCAAGTAACTGTGATAGCATTTTGTTCTACGTGAGTAATAAAAATAATAACTTAGGAAACGTACACTAAATAACAATAAAACAATACAATCGACTTTGACATTTAATCAATGAAATATATAATTATAGGTACTGACGCAGGATGATGACCATCTTTCCGACTTTTTGAGTAGCTTTTATAGAACTGTGAGCTTACACCTTCTCAATTTGCTTATTGTATTGTTCTTCAATCGTGAATTCTGTTTCATCAGTAAAGAGGATATTTCTGTGCTACACCTGCGTATCGCGACTGAAGGCGATTTGATCGGCTAAAACCAAGCTTTTGAATTGTCTGGAATATGAAAGACGACCAACTTTGTGCAAGGTGAACACTGAAATTCTATTTTTAACACCCCATTCCATATTATAACTCGATAATGAATATGAATACATGTGTGAAGTGGTTCAAAATCAAAAGTTTTTGAAATAATATACGTGTTCCAAATTCAAAATACTTCATTAAAAAGGAAAAAAAAAGAAAAGTTTTTATTTAACAGTACCTTAAGGAAACACTTTTTAAACGGATTGAAGCTATGTATTATTGTTACAAACTTATAATATTTACATTATTTTCAATTTTCCGACATTTTGCGTGCTTCACTTCACTTCACTTCCGACGTTTTGCGTTCAGTCACCGAACGTGTGAACTGAACAGTTACCAGTAGGTACCTGTTTATGGCCAGACTAGTTATATATATGATATTTTTGTTTGGTTTTAATAATAGCCTTATGTTAAACTTTCTCTTATTTAACTTTATTTAACCAATTTCTGTAAAGTTGCTTATAGTAGATAATCTAACGAAAAATAAGGTTATACAGAAGATTCACTTCTTTCGTGTGTACATAAGTACATCCATACGTTTATATTTATTTCACGTCCTTAACTTTCCGCACGTATGTAAATAACAGCCTTAAAAACATGTTTCAATAAAAGCAGCTCTAGCAGCATGTCCAGCCTGTAGTATTTCCTGCCAGTATTTCCTCTCCACCGTGCCATGACGGCCAGAATACGTAGTGTTGCATCACACACACACACAATGTACATTCAGGGATACAAATCCCTTTCTGTTTATGTAGAATTTCCCACTATCACCACCAATTCTTTTAATTCTAACAGGTGTGCAGTTGATAGCCCTTTTCACGCCTCTATATCCACTTATGGATCCCTGCAGATACTTCTTCCTGTTTAAGGATTGTTGCAGGCAAATCCATTTTTAACAAATACTAACTACCTTAAAAAAATCTTTGAAATGAACTGTAAAAAAATGCTGACAAACGGGAAATCAAATCAAATGACGCCATTTTTGTCTTAAACACCCGTGAAACTAGGCCTCTGCGTTGTTTAAGCATTGTACAAGTCTTGCTAACAAAACACAACACAAGAAAACACTTGTGAAAACAGCCGTATACATAGGACTTGCCTATTCAGGTACTATTAGTAAAAAAATCTTAGAACAGGCTTGTATGATGTGCATAAATCTTTATTAGTAAGACTGATGAAGTTTGTTTGTTGTATCTGTGTCAGGCTATCAAATACGTGTATCAAAAAGAAATCAATAAAACAGCGACAGAAACGCATCTGCCGACAATACAATAGCCTCAGCATAGATTTGTAAAAATAAAAAAATAGGACTCATCTTCCCTACTGAGCTTTATGCTATAAAACTGTACAAGAAAATGTAAACCACTGAAGTTTTTGTAAAACATCTATATGTCACAAAAACTAAGTAGCAGAATCCAAATGACATATATTAGGAAAAATTTAAGCTTAAAACACCATAAGACAATATTTAAATTAAAATTTCACTTGTTTTCATCATACAAAAAACGGTGCATGACGTAATCTATTTTTGGAATTAAAGAGCCGGTCTAAGATCGTTGGCGCCCATGTTTGTGTTATGCTAGATTTCGCATATTTTTCAAGGACGTTTTACAAATTATTATAAAAAGGGTAAAAGTAATTATTCAATTATGTGATATATATCAATTTCGATAGGAGATAATTGTTAGCTTTCATAATCTCGTAATACACCCCCGAGGTGAGACATCACGCACACGATTCATGGTTAACAAAACCGTGTAGTGCCGAAAATAATACTTGTGATTTTTCCATTAAAAAAGTATATATACTAAGCAACATTCTTACCACATCTTACGGAACAGATATTTTTCTAAATATATTTTAACATCACTCTATTACATAAAATACTTCTTTACAGGTGCGATATAGGCAAGTTAAATCCGAAAAACAATTCTGTCTGACTTGATTTTTGAATAAATTATATATCGGTTGCGTTTTAGAGAAACAAAATGGTGGACGGAAACCATAATTTCACTTCTTCAATTCTATCACATAAATAAAACTATGAAAAACATCTTACCTGCCGATGATTTCAGTTTACCCAAGAAATAGGGCCATTTATCATAATAAACTATATTCTTCATGCCTGGATCAATGGGATATGTGAACACAGTGAATTTTCTATCATTGGTTTGAATAGCGTCACTTGTAGGTATATAAATAAATTCATCCAAAAAAGCATATGGCCTTTCTAGAAACTGCAGTACAAAGAATTCTTTATTTGATTTATGGTTCATTATCTGTAGTGAAAAAATTTAATATTAAATTACATTTTTAAAGCTCTAATAAACAGAGGAATGAACCATAACTATAAGAACCTAATGCTATTTATAAATGCACACCTGCATGTAAAATTAATTAGTTATTATTAGAAAAATAATAATAACGGTATCGCACTTTCTTTCTTTACAATAGTTAAATTGATTGCACCCTATGTCGCATTATCAAAGCAAAAACAAATGTGCTCTACAGGCTACAGCATATTTACGTTTTTTTGTTCGTTCGAATTCAACATTATTTTGGTGCTGGTTGGTTGAGCAAAGGATTACGCTACTCTCAATCGGAGTAGAATAAAAATGTTACAGAACACTCAAAAATATTTTTTCATAATAGTACTTACTCTAATATAATATAGTGTGGTTGCACTATTACATTCACTTATTGGCAAACTAGTAATTTCAAGTACACTGCACAACACTTCACCTCAATCCCATAAATATAAAAATAATTAAATAAATAGTGTAATAAACACTATTTATTAATGAAAATTGAAATGTAAATTAAAATTTGAGTTAGTGCTCGGTGCCGCTAGCGGCTAGAATTAGATAAGTTAGCGCGCCAGTGGCCTGTGGCGGATCTAATGTTGCCAGCTATGGAAAATAATCTCCCACCTACTAATAATATTCAAGGAACCTTTATCAAAGTTCTCCATATGCGATATTATTCAAATGACCTATGATGAAATAAAACAAAACCATTTTTTCTTGTAAATTATTTACATTTTATTGTGTATCGAAGAGTCTAAGGTATAAATTGATGGTGCACGTCATAAATATTATAATATTTTGTGATGAAAATTTTACTAGTTTATGTACTAGCCTGTTAGAATTGCAATATTAGTCTTTAATTTTTTTTACATGCTGCCTGATATCCATCCTTATTATACTTATCCCTGTAACTTGACTATTTTTTTATCGAATAAATAATTATGATTTTTTGAAATAGATTAAAATAGAAGTTTATGATTAGATCCAATAAAAGTATAAACTCCCATAAAGGTTGGTAAAGAACTCATAACATGCCTTTCTTGAGAACATTATGGCCATTATGCACACATGACACAATACGCGCGGCGGGACAGTGCCCCGGGGTCGCCAAGCTCAGGGGGCCCTGAAATCCATATCAGAAATCTCGATCGAATTGAACTTTTGAAAATCTACCATTTTCGAAATAAATAGGTTGTAGCCCCACTTTATTCATGACAAGTTATGCTAGGGAATTCCCCTAAATTCTTTCTGTAGGTTGGCAGTGTTGTCAATTTGATAGATAGTGATATGTGCGTTTAATTATTCATTGATGTGCGTTTTATTGTGAATTCTGGTTAAGATTTTTTTTCGAGAACGGTTAAAAAAATTATTGTGTATCTGGAGTCAATGTCAATAAACTTTTTTGTACTGGTCAATATAGTGGTATGTTATTTTGATTTTACCACTCATATGTCCGTTAAAGCTAAGGTTTCCTAAAAAAGCGGTGCCTTTATCCAACAGCCGTAATGTAGCGTTGGGTGACGTTACCCACGTTGTCTATAAATAACATCGGAGTAGGTTTCCTAGAGAACATTGAGTGTCACCGTAACGTCAAATTGCGGTGCTGTCATTTGCATGACGGCCGTCATAGCGGTGATAAACAGTAGTTCAACGTTTTTCGCATGTAGCGGTGCGCATATTTAATTAATACAATGATTGGAAACGTGACTTGGACAAGCGAAAATGACGAACAATCAATTAAGTATCGTCTATATATTTTATTGTTCCTAACAATTACATGTGATTGCTTAACTACTACATACTTTTCTGTTCTTAACTATTTCAAAAATGTTTTAAAGAATGCATTGTCTACTGTCTGTTTTACAGGGCCCTTTGTATTTATTATCCACATTTTACTGATAGGTATGGATACTTGTTCAAACATGCAGTCTATTTGATCATTAGTATGTAATTAAGTTAATCATTATTGTATATATAAGGCATTGTAATTTTTTATGTAAATTAAGTTTGTGTTTTACATGTATACATATATATACGTATACATTGATATTGTGATATTACACTTACATTTTTCTGTATATTCCATATAAAAAAATTGTTTTTAAAATATCAACTTAGTTTTATTCCTTTCCCTGCTGAAGACAGATGTCAAAAAATAATGATTCATTTTATTCATCCCTTTGCTGCCATCGTAGCAGGACCAAGTGGGTGTGGAAAATCTATCTTTGTTGCAAATTTCATGAAACATAAAAATAGTATATGTAATGAGATTTTTTTTGGAAATTACATGGTGTTATGATGAAATGGAACCGATTTATAATATACCCGGAGTAAATTACCACCAAGGACTACCGGAATTGCATATGTTTGATGGTAAAAATCCACATTTGATTATAATAGATGACTTAATTAGGGAATCTGATGAGCGAGTTGTTGATATATTTACAAAAGGCAGTCATCATAGAAATTTGAGTGTTTTTACATAATCCAAAACTTATTTCATCAAGGAAGAGGACAGCGCGACATTTCATATTAAAAATATCTTACGTAATCTGATCAGTAAAGGTAAAAGTTTTGAATACAGGAAAAATAAATTAATACAAAAAGGATTTTTTCTTTCAATTAATCAAATGTGCATTGAAATCTTGTTCGCCATGGTAGTGTAAGAATAGAAGTAAGATTCGAGAGCGCATTGACTGAAACAATTAACTGTGTAGTTTACGCAGAGTTTTCAAATATTATAGAAATAGATAAGGACAGAAATGTATGTGTGGATTATAGTAGTTAAGCAATCACTTATGTAATTATGACATTAAGAATAATAAAATATAACCTAAACGAATATGACATGGTTTTTATTTACCTTCATTACTTGTTTTATAAAAAGACTCATTACTTCTGTTGAGATCATATTATGTGGGTTTAAATGAATTCATTGGTACAAATATGAATTGATAGTTAGAAATGTAGTCAGTTAAAGAGCAAAAGAGTAGCGGAGTAAACGCGTATTAAAGTATGAACACACTAGAAGTGCAAATGAGTCTTCGTAGAATACATCCCAGCCTACAGAGCAACGTATATCCTTCAAATCGATTGCCGATTTATGCTCAGGTGCCAGCACTTATCATATGCAATCTTGACCCTGATTCACAGCCGGGGTCTCATTGGGTGGCTATACATATAAGCGTCGAAAGAGTCGGTGAATATTTTGATTCATTTGGACGTAAACCTATTGTGGCAATAGAAGGGTTTTTAAGGAGGAATTCTTGCATGTGGAGGTACAATAGCGTTACGGTTCAGGATTATCTATTAGCGGTGTGTCGAGAGTACTGTTGGGTATATGTATATTACAAGTTCAGGGGGATGAGATTAGAAGACTTCTTTAGAAATTTCAAATGTGACTCAGTGAATAATGATATGGTGCTAGTAAATTTGTATAGAAATATAATGAACATATAAATAAAAAATGATACCTGGAACAAAAATGTTTTATTTTACCATGTAACCCTTGCATCTAATTATATTATAGGTATTGGTGTTAATGTAGGTTAGGTATATTTATTGTAATTTGTTTAGACCCGTACGTTAGGCTAGGTTAGATATAGTTTTATTATTTTTCTTTTAGAGCCATAGATTGGGTTAGTAAATATAGGAAAGTAGATAACGCGATGCATTCGTACTTAGGCATTCATAAGATAATGACTGGGAATTTCGTCAAGGAAATAGGAGGATAAGGTGGTGATAAGTAATTAGCTATGGTTTTGGGAAAGCTAACTTTGAAACGGTTAGAAATATCAGTTCGGCTGTGAGTGCTATCGGCTCCGCACATCCTGTTTAGTGGGAATAGAATACAATCTCTTTTTTTTTAGTTTTGTTCAGTCATGATTTTTAGGTTTGGTCACCCTTGAGCGGGAAAATATTGGAGATTTTTTATATTGAAAATATATATCCGGGTTCTGCCTGGGGCCCAGAACCCGGGTATACCCACTACTTGTATGCCTGCGTGATTTTGCACGTACAGATGATCCACCCCAGTACTTATGTGATGCTGATGAGATGAATAACAATGATTCAGCGAACGAACGTTTACTTTGGAACCTGTCAGTTTTATTTACGTCGGAAAGCATATTTTGGACATCAAGACTAGTGTTGACGGAAGTTATATGGACATGTTAATTTTAACGCTTCCTTATACTCTAAATATTAAAACAGCTATAATTAACAAAACTGTTTCAACCTACACCTTTCCATCACAATGGAAGATAGTCCTTGTTCGGTCAATTCCTAAAATGCAATCTTACTCTTCTTATTTCTAAGCTGCGTTTCTATGGAATTGATCCCAAAATCGTGGTTTAGTAGTTATCTCCGGTACCGATATCAGAGTGTGCTTTTTGAGAAGTGATGGAATACATGGTTCACCGTCTCTGGGCCTTGTTGATAGAGAAGTGCCTCAGGGATCTAATTTGGGACCTACTTACACTGCTAACTTTTACAACAAAAAAATTCTAAGCACATATTATTACATTACATTCTTTTTATTTTTTGTATTTCTGTATATGTGTTATGTTAGTAATAAATGTTATGTCTATGTATGCGAATAGGGCGTAACTGCGCTAATCGACAGTAGCGATTTAGATTAAATTATTATTATTATTTGATATCAAAGATACGGATTCTAAAATAACCATATTGAAGTAGGTTTTTTTTGTTAGATAACATTTTCATTAAGCCGGCTTCACACATACGATTATAGGGATATAGGATAGAGCATACACGCTTCCGATATCCGCCGTCAAATGTCAACCGATACTTATTATAATTATTTAAAGAATATTTATTATAATTTATTAATTTTATCAACCTCTTTTTATACGTAGTTCTAAGATTATTAATGTTCTTAAGCATAATAATATTGGTCCCTGTTGGCATTTGGATCGATGGCTTTGTATTTTTTAACTAGTCTATTGTAGGCAGCCATTTTTTTGTCGCGTCATGGTAATCTTTAGAGTTGGTCTTTTAAAAGGCAAGTTTCGCTTCTGGTTCACCTTGCTTTTGTCTTCTTCATCCGACATTCTTGCAAGGAGAGCGAACCGCACGTTCGGATAAAATTAGTGAATGCGTTGCGGACGGTTCGATCATTTATTTTGCAAAGTACAATATTTATCACTTACATTTATTACATTTGTATATTTGTAAAAAATATGATTATTCTATACATTAAAAATTATAGTAGGTATTAAACTGAGGTAGAACATTCAAATCTTTGTTTATAAAATTATTGTGATAATTAATATTAGGTAAATAGCTATTATAATATATTTTCCCAATTTATTTAAAACAAACCTTTAACACCTGTATCATTGGTAAAATCATCATATTTCATAATACATATAAGCTTTTAAAACATTTCACTTATTTTTTAATATAATTCTAACATTTAAGAATTCTCTCAACTTTTAAGAATATTGAAAGTTTAAAAATATTTTTAACACTTATTATTTTAACAAGTGAGACATATATAAACGCTTCACATATTGGAACCCTGGACTCATCCCCTAAATAAGCCATCACAGTTGTGATTATCACAAGCACTTTCCTGAGGTACATTCTCCTTAAGCCTAGTTTTGTGGCTTACGTACATTCAAAAATGGCACATAAAATACAAACATAATGATTAAGCTAAAGAATATGTAATAACAATAAAAATATAATCAAAATGCAGCTGAAGGGTAGACCATAGACCAATTTGTCGTATCAAAAATAATAGATAGACAATTGGTCATGCAACCTTTTTAACTTAACAATTATTTATGCTGGTATTTTGTTAATATAATAAAGCCGGGTTTTGATGGATCTTATAATATTTTCTTTTGCAACATTGTAAAAGCCAACGCCATTAGGTCGGCGGATGAATCTAACACACTCTACCAACGTATTTATAGCGTTTGAATCCAGTGAATTAAAATTGCATGTATTTAAAGCTTTATCTGTGAATACCTCGTGTAATAGCATGCGAGCTAAGTCAGTCATCGTTTTCGCCGCCCTTACAATATAGTTAAATGCTACACCATTTACATACACACCACTGTCACTTAATAACTCGAATGAATCGTCAGTTTCTTCAGGATATCTCAAAGTCCATCGAGTAACAGAATTTACTTTGTCATTTGCAACCTCTGTCCCCTTTTTCCCTTCCCCTTTCAGTTGCAATTTAAGTTCATTGATTTGTTTTTCTTTCTCTTTGATTATTTCAACTAGCTTCTGGTATTTATCATCGACTATATTCTGTTCATTGTTGTAAGATTTCAATTTTTCTATAAACTCTTTAAGCAGACAAGATTTCTGAGAAATTTTTTCTTGAGCTTCCTTTAGTTCTTTATGTTCTTCTTCGTATAATTCCAATTCTTTCGATAAAGTTTTCATAAATTCTGGCGTTAACATATCATCATCGTCTAAAGCTTTTATTTCTTGAGGCTTTGTGGATTCTCCAAGTTTAGTTTTTTTTTTGGTTGTTGTACGTGCTGTTGTAGCCTTTCGTTTTTTTGCATTTTTTTTTAAATCAGCTGTATTATCCACAGGATCTAAAAAAAATATTATAGTTGTCAAAACCTCTGAATAAAAGGAACTTCCCTTCTACTTAAAGGTTATAAACAAAAAATAAGTAAGAGTTACGTTCAATGTTACTTATTCAGAAATGTCAAATATTAGTTTATTTATTATAACTTGAACTACGTTTTCATATTTAGACCTAAAGGAGTAAGTATACTAAAGAAGCAGAAGCATAAAATAATTACCGTTTAAATCTCTATCTTCATCATCTGGTTTCCGAGAGTTCAGGTCTTTACAAATAGCTCTTGCCCTTTGTGCAGTAACTGAAACATAATAGTATATTTCATTACAAGTGCGGAAAGCATTGCAAAGAGTTCCGACAAATGTCTAGCCGAGGGGCAGCCGAAGGTAAGTGTTGACAGTCGGAACAAGTTGCAATGACGGTTCCGCACGTGTACTGAAGAACTATTTTTAATACAGTTGCCAAACAATTTAGCAATATAATAAAATTGCTAAATTGTTTGGCAACTGTATTATATTATTATAATAAAATATTTGTTTTTTCTCTTCTCTTTCGACGACGACGTAACGACTTTTTGACTTTTCCAGTAAAATGTTCACCGAAGCATTTTGTGCAATTATACTGAGTTCCGGTAGCGTTCATTAAAAGAAAATGTCGTCGAAATTACTTTTGTGCAACAAACAACTAAACTCGCAAGAACATTTTTGGAAAATGGCGCCAACCGTAAAAGAATATAAGCAGATTTTTTTTTCTTCACCCATTCTGAGTAGCCAAAGGGAACTATGTCCATACAGCCAAGTCTTCAGTTGAATTTTTTTATTGATATGAAATGAAATTTAATCAGATGAAATGAAATTAAACCTGACCTAACTCATTGAATCAAATCATTACATCTGATATTGAAACAAATTACTAGCTTCTTTTTAGAAATATTTGCATGAATCATAAAAACTTCTATGATTTTTTTAGTAAAAACTTCGTGGTTGGTATTTTCTTTTTAATAGAAATTGTTTTGACAGTTGGGAAAGAGAATACCGAACGCTATACGTCTCTGCAATACTCCACTTTTTGAGCAACTGTATTAAAAAAATATATTCGTGAGTATACACCAAAACCTACTACTAACAATCTTGTTAGAGCCACGCCCTGAGACTATAACCAGACGAAGGCACTCTCTTCAGCATAGCGTAGAACTTCATCAAATAACTGTGATTGCATTTTGTTCTACGTGAATAATAAAAATAATAACTCAGGAAACGTACACTAATAAATACAATCGACAATTAATTAATTAATATAATTATTAGATAACCGATATTTTAAACACTTTCAGAGGTATTTTATATCACGTACCCGACCGGTGCGATCAAATCTGCTGGACAAAACGAGTTTTTCGAGGGCCTCTACGTGGTATACAAAATCTCTATCATCTCCAAAAAGACTCACACCTATACCTGTAGGTGACAAAGTGTCGAAAGACGGAATTTTATCTACAACCGTCTTAGGATGGCTATCTTAGCTGTCCAAAGAATACATTTTTCTCAACTAGATGATCGTATTGTCCAGCGCCATAAAAGTAAAGCGGAAACACCAGAGGCTCAACCAAATGTTTTCTTTGCTTTCAAGGAAAAAATCAAGTATTTTGAAATTCGGGTTCATTCTTGATTATGTTAATCAACAAATAAACAACTGAACAATTACAAACAACAACAAAACAAACATTTTTATGTATGTATTTATAATATTAATAGGATTGTATCAATTGTTATGCCAACAATGGCTCGTAATATAGAAAATAAAGGAAGCTTAAACCTATTTCAAACAAGAATTTATATACATATATGTATATGCCTACATAGTTATATTGTCTATAAAATATGTAATGTGAATTTAAAATTATTCGTAACGGCTCACGGTCACATAGAAAACTGGTATTTTGCAAAGTTAATTTAAAAACAAACTTCGTGTCGAGACGGCGTTCGTATGTACCTAGTCCAGTCATAAGTCATATTATTATTAGGTCCTTACATATGAAATTGGCGTTTTGTATGGGAGGAACAAAAAGTCGAATATTTTTAAATATAATATATTTAATTAATCAAAGTATAAACCATTGTTTTCTATGCACTTTTGCCATCTCATAGGTAGTTCATTGATCCCTTTACTAAAAAAACCTGACGGACGGGAATCAATAAAATCTGTGAAGGCGATTTGGACTGCCCCATGAGAGTTAAATTTTTTCCCTTGCAAGAAGTTGTCCAAGTTTCGAAAAAAATGGTAATCTGTTGGAGCAAGGTCCGGGGAATACGGAGGATGTCTTAAGCATTCCAATTGAAGCTCTTCTAATTTGCTAGCCGTCTGTTGTGTGTGGTCTAGCGTTGTCGTGAAGTAGCAGTGGCGTGGAGCGATTGACCAGCTAGGATATTTAGCCGCTAGCTTTTCCATCATGGTTTGCAATTGCTGACAATAGACATTAACCGTAATAGTCTGGCCAGATTTGAGAAAACTGCAATGAACAATACCGGCACTAGTCCACCAAACGCTTACAAGTAACTTTTTTGGGGTTAATTTTCGCTTGGGGCAGGATTTGGCTGGCTGGCCAGGATCCAACCATTGCGCTTCCGACTATCGTAAAGAATCCATTTTTCATCACAGGTAATGATTCGGTTTAAAATACCTTCCCAATTGCTTCAAGTGAATTAAAACAGTTTTATCACTAACACCGCAGCCTGCAGCTAACTCGGACGTGGTTTGCGATGGATCCGCTTCCACAATAGCCTTCAATACTTCATTATCAACTTGTGTCTCAGGCCGTCCACGGGGCTTGTTCTGCAGGTCGAAATTTCCAGAACGAAAACGTTGGTACCAAAAACGAACTGTGTTTTCTTTTGCAACATGACCGCCATACACACTATTCACCCTTCGAGTCGTTTTCGCAGCACTAGTGCCACGGCGGAACTCGTACTCGTAAATAATGCGATACTTTAAGTTTTCCATTTTGTAAAATGAGTGACGCAAACAGAAAAAAACAAATGAATGACGGTCATCGAAGCACAAATACATGAGTAAATAGCTGTACAAATTTGAATTTGAAATTCCTAACCAAAGAGGAGGTATTTGAGGTCAAAGTGGCCAGTACGACAAAACGCCAATTTCATATGTTCGTGCCTTGTGACCTGGTGCAGAATCTTGCTGAAAAGTCCACGGTATATTTCAAAAAGTGAATTGCTGAGTGGTTTTACAGAATGATCGAAGACTGTATCTTGACACGCTTTGGCTGAAATTTTCACTCCTTTTTCACAAAAAATGTCGTTTAGTGACTCCTTGATAAGACACGCCCCACCAAACGATGGTTTGGTACTGAGGCAGGATGATGACCATCTTTCCGACTTTTTGAGTAGCTTCTATAGAACAGTGAGCTTACACCTTCTCAATTTGCTTATTGTATTGTTCTTCCATCGTGAATTTTGTTTAATCGGTAAAGAGGATATTTCTGTGCTACACCTGCGTATCGCGACTGAAGGCGATTTGATCGGCTAATACCAAGGTTTTGAAGTGTCTGGAATATGAACGACGACCCACTTTGTGCAAGGCGATCACTGAAATCCTATTTTCTCTAACACCCCATTCCATATTATAATTTGATAATGAACATGAAAAGATATGTAAAGTGGCGCAAAATCAAAAGGAGTTTTTGAAATAATATACGTGTTCCAAATTCAAAATACATCATTAAAAAGTTGAAAAAAAAGAAAAGTTTTTATTTAACAGTACCTTAAGGAAACACTTTTTAAACGGATTGAAGCTATGTATTATTGTTATAAACATATAATTATTTACATAATTTTCAATTTTCCGACATTTTGCGTGCTTCACTTCACTTCACTTCAGCGTTCAGTCACCGTGAACTGAACAGTTACCAGTAGGTACCTATTTATGGCCAGACTAGTTATATATATGATATTTTTGTTTGGTTTTCTTAGGCGACCTAAATGAATTAATATTTAAACCATTATTTTAATATAAATAATAATAAACCCTTTTTAAACATATACAGTCTTACTAATAAAAAATCACTATACATGCGATATAACAAGGTGATAGTTATCCAGTGACTAGAGCTTGTACTGGGCATAAACACCTCTTTGACCAATAATCGATGTGTATGTGTTGAGTAACTAAACGACCCTTATTTATTGTTAAAACAGGGGTTTTATATTAAATGTAAGTGGTATTAATGAAAGTCTGTAATAGGGTAAAATGAAATAATTGTATTCATGTCTATGATAATAATAGCATTTTGTTAAACTTTCTCTTATTTAACTTTATATAACCAATTTCTGTAAAGTTGCTTATAGTAGATAATCTAACGAAAAATAAGGTTATACAGAAGATTCACTTCTTTCGTGTGTACATAAGTACATCCACACGTTTATTTTTATTTCACGTCCTTAACTTTCCGCACGTATGTAAATAACAGCCTTAAAAACATGTTTCAATAAAAGCAGCTCTAGCAGCATGTCCAGCCTTATT
This sequence comes from Pieris brassicae, assembly GCF_905147105.1. Taxonomy (NCBI): domain Eukaryota; kingdom Metazoa; phylum Arthropoda; class Insecta; order Lepidoptera; family Pieridae; genus Pieris; species Pieris brassicae. The sequence continues at coordinate 7,005,306 of NC_059665.1, read as the reverse complement.
GCCTGGGGGCGTCTGGGTTGGTCTGCGAGTATTTCCTTTCCACCGTGCCATGACGGCCAGAATACGTAGTGTTGCATCACACACACACAATGTACATTAAGGGATACAAATCCCTTTCTGTTTCACCACCAATTCTTTTAATTCTAACAGATGTGCAGTTGATAGCCCTTTTCACGCCCCTATATCCACTTATGGATCCCTGCAGATACTTCTTCCTGTTCAAGGATTGTTGCAGGCAAATCCATTTTTAACAAATACTAACTACCTTAAAAAAAATCTTTGAAATGAACTGTAAAAAAATGCTGACAAACGGGAAATCAAATCAAATGACGCCATTTTTGTCTTAAACACCCGTGAAACTAGGCCTCTGCGTTGTTTAAGCATTGTACAAGTCTTGCTAACAAAACACTTGTTATAACAGCCGTATACATATATACATTTTTCTTATATCTCATATTCTTTTAACAGGCTTATATGATGTGCATAAATCTTTATTAGTAAGACTGATGAAGTTTGTTATAGTTAAAGGTCATCAGTATATTTGTATCTGTGTCAGGCTATCAAATACGTTTATCAAAAAGAAATCAATAAAACAGCGACAGAAACGCATCTGCCGACAATACAATAGCCTCAGCATAGATTTGTAAAAATAAAAAATAGGACTCATCTTCCCTACAGCTTTATGCTATAAAATGCGTAAACAACTGAAGTACAAAAACATCATATATATATATATATATATATAAGTAAAAACTAAGTAGCAGAATCCAAATGACATATATTTTAATTTAAGACTAAAACTCCATAAGACAATATTTAAATTAAAATTTCACTTGTTTTCATCATACAACACTGGCGATAAAGGCGAATTAACAAACCGTGCATGACGTAATCTATTTTTGGAATTAAAGAGCCGGTCCAAGATCGTTGACGCCCATGTTTGTATTATGCTAGATTTCGCATATTTTTCAAGGACGTTTTACAAATTATTATTGAAAGGTTAAAAGTAATTATTCTGTTATTTAATGTGATATATATCAATTTCGATAGGAGATAATTGTTAGCTTTTACAATTCGTAATACACCCCCGAAGTGAGACATCACGCACACGATGCATGGTTAACAAAATATTGGGGCGAGCCCAGTGCCGAAATCGAATATTAGGATAGCTATTATTATTCTACTTTGCTTAAATAATACTTGTGATTTTTTCATTAAAAAAGTATATATACAAAACAAAATTCTTACCACAGCTTCCGGGACATATATTTTATCATCACTCTATTACATAAAATACTTCTTTTCAGGTGTGATTTAGGCCAGTTAAATCCAAAAAACAATTCTGCCTGATTTGATTGTTGAATAAATTATAAATTGGTTGCGTTAGAGAAACTAAATGGTGGATGGAAACTATAATTTCACTTCTTCATATCTATCACATAAATAAAAGTATGAAAAACATCTTACCTTCCAGAGATCTCAGTTTACCCCAGAAATAAGGCCATCTATCATAATAAATTTTATTCTTCATACCTGGATCAATGGGATATGTGAACACAGTGAAATCTTTTTCATTGATATTAATAGCGTCATTTATAGGTACATAAATAAATTCATCCAAATAAGCATATGGCCTTTCTAGAAACTGCACTACGAAGAATTCTTTATTTGGTTTTTTGTTCATTATCTGGGGTGGAAAAATTTCATATTAAAGTACATGTTAAAAGCTCTAATAACCTAATGCTATTTATAAATGCACACCTGCATGTAAAATTAATTAGTTTTTATTAGAAAAATAATAATAACGCTATTGCACTTTCCTTCTTTACAATAGTTAAATTGATGGCACCCTATGTCGCATTATCAAAGCAAAAACAAATGTGCTCTACAGGCTACAGCATATCTACGTTTTTTTGTTCGTTCGAATTCAACATTATTTTGGTGTTGGTTGGTTGAGCAAAGGATTACTTTACTCGCGATCGGAGTAGAATAAAAATGTTACAGAACACACAAAAAAATTTTTTCATAATAATACTTACTCTATATAATATATTGTGGCTGCACTATTACATTCACTTATTGGCAAACTAGTAATTTCAAGTACACTGTACAACACTTCACCTCGAAATTATTAATGAAAATTGAAATGTCTATTGAAACTAGAGTTACTGCTCGGTGCCGCAAGCGGCTAGAATTAGATAAGTTAGCGCGCCAGTGGCCTGTGGCGGATCTAATGTTGCCAGCTATGGAAAATAATCTCCCACCTACTAATAATATTCAAGGAACCTTTATCAAAGTTCTCCGTATTAGATATTATTCAAATGACCTATGATGAAATAAAACAAAACCATTTTTTCTTGTAAATTATTTACATTTTATTGTGTATCGAAGAGTCTAAGGTATAAATTGATGGTACACGTCATAAATATTATAATATTTTGTGATGCAAATTTTATTAGTTTATGTACTAGCCTGTTAGAATTGCAATATTTAATTTTTTCGACATGCTGCCTGATATCCATCCTTATAATACTTATCTCTGTAACTTGACTATTATTTTTTATTGAATAAATAATTATGATTTTTTGAAATAGATTAAAATAGAAGTTTATGATTTAAATCCAATAAAAGTATAAACTCCCATAAAGGTTGGTAAAGAACTGATAACATGCAACCCTAAACTCTACCTAATTTTCCTGTCACGGCGGCGACTTTCTTGAGAACATTATGGCCGAAAAAGCGCGAAAAAGTGTTGAAATAGGCGGGCGCCAAACTTTGAAAATTATATTTAATTTGATATTACAGCATCAGTTAAATTGTAAAGTGTATATATTAGTAGTTATTGTTGTTTATTTATTTATTTAGTTTGTTTTCTTCCCCTGGTAAGTAATTTCATTATATTATATGTAAATAGGAATATTCTTTAGGCGTCCATGTTGGAGCCCGAAGACCCTGGAGGGACATCCACGTGTTTCATGTAGTCACAATCGATGCATCGGGAATGGAAACGGAAGGTTCAATTTTAAATACGGACTGTTCGGATAGCACGAAATCGGTTAAAAGAAAAAGAATTTCTGGTAGAAACCAAAAGAAGAGAAGGAATCATAGACATACGAGTCTATCAGAATCCCAACTTTCCGCTAATAATTTAAAGGATAATGTTATTCCTAAAGTGCTTGATGATAAAATCACTGTAATCCACCATAATGAGGCTGCTCAATCTGCTTCAAGTAACCCTCGCGCTGCTAGGTCGCTTTATGCGCTTTAGGCGTCAGACCCTGCGCCTTATTCCATTTGTTCCCCGTTGTTCATATTCAACAAAACTTAGAACCAAATCAAACTGGGTCTATTCACCTAGTACAATTTGGATTTTTTTCTTAAAAAAAGTTCTATAAAAAGCATAGTAGAGGGAAGCATCAAAAAAATTGGAAGGAACAACATGTTCCTTCCAATTTTTTGTCATGTGTCTTTACAATTTGAATCATTTCAGAATGCTAACACATTTTTAAACCACAAAACTCTTGATGTTAATAAATATAAAGCATTTATTCCGGCCTTCACTATCACTCGCATGGGAATAGTGAGAGGTGTTCCATGTGACTGGGACGAGAAAGACATTATGGAAAATATTGAGCTTCCGCAGAACTGTGGAAGCATTTTCAAAGTTCGGAGACTAAACAGAAAGGTATATGAAGGCGAGATGACCAAGTTCATTAGAACTGAGACCGTAGTTTTAACCTTTGATGGAAAGGTGTTACCTCCCAGGGTCTTTATATGTTTCAACTTCCTATCTGTAGATCTTTATATTTACCCCACACAAAGCATTGGATGCTTTAATTGCTGCCGTTTTGGTCACACAAAAATGCAATGCAGAGGCACTCCAAGGTGTTACAAATGTGCTAACAACCACTCAAGTATAAGCTGTAAAACTGAAAGAGATGATGCTGTGTGTAGCTTATATTCTGGTTCTCATTTTGCAACAGACAAAAAGTGCCCAGAGTACGCTAGACGAAAAGCTATCAAAGAAACAATGGCTAGAAACTCTATATCTTATTCAGAAGCCAGTAAAGTCCATCCACCAGTTTCGAAATCCTATGCAGACGTTGTTGCTTCTTCTTCATCTGCCCCTTCGGGTCCGACTACTCCTTATTCCAGTCCCTATAATTTAACAAGCCCTTCTAAATGCCCCACACAGTCATTTAGGAAAACAGTATACATGAAACCCAAAGCTCGTCCCAGAAATCTGATTCCTCTGCGCTGAAACAGCCTCTGCACAGGGGGCTGTCTGTCGCGCCTAGGACATAAAGATGTTTATTGAGGAGAATGGCCCGTAATTGTCCCTATCATTGTTTTTAGATTTATTCTATTCAAGTTTAGAAGTTGTTTGGTAAGTTGTCGGTTGACTGCTGGCAGAGCCATTTTGGACTGTCTGCAGCCCGCACCTTGTGATCAACGTTGATGTTGGAGTTCTGTGGATCTTTGGCGTAAGCTAAACTAAACTAACTTAGCTTAGCTCTTGGTCTGCAACCCGTATTACTTGCTTTCTGTAACAAATAAGAAAACATTAATTTAGGCTCTGTCCATGCACAACTAAAAAACAATGATATATTTTGATTAAACAATGTAGTTTTTCAGTTCAGTTCAGTTCAGTTGTTAAAATAAACCACTTCTCTGTTATTTCGCTCCACGCCTTCATTTTCACCTTTTTTGTGTTTTGTGTAAGCTTGAAGTACAAGCTTTGTTTTCAATTATGGACTGATAGGGTCGTAATATATTTCTAAAATGCTGCTGTAACACAAGAAACAAATTAAAATTCAACAAAAGCAACATTCATGTTTCAGTTTTACACAATTCACTTCAATTCATTCACAATTCCTTTTCTTAATTCTTCCAATTAATCTAGCGTTATCAGAGACAAATTTCTCTTTTTTTGTTAAGTTTTTCAATGAAATGCGACGTTGCCGTCTTGTGCCTATGACATAACGTGGGAATAGTTGCACCAACGTTGCAACGATTTTCTAAGTAAGAAATTATGATCTCCTTATTCTCAGCTCTCTCCTTATACTAAGTATAAGGTTGTTCCTAGTATAAGGTTGGAATATGTAAGTATTTATTTGTACGACTGGTAGAGTATCAAATTCTCTACAACTTTTGTTTGAACTTTGTTTTCATTTCATGTGATCAACCGTTTTTTAATGAGAGGTCAAGCGTGAGTTGCGGTTGTCAGTACGTTGTATAAAGTTAATTATTTACTAAAAAATATAATTATTAAACAATGCCCATTATTTATGTTTTATTAATGTTTAATTAAAATAAGTGACTTTATTATTCATACTTAACTAAAGTATATTAATAATGCTGGAATTTATATTTTAGTTATATTTTAAGTTAAAAAGACAGTGAGGGAATATATTTTATGCATATATTTATTTATCATTAAATAAATCATGTTATACATTAATTGAAATGTGAGTTCAAATGAAGAAGAATTTATGTTGATTATTTGTTATAATAAAATTTTAAATGGCATCTAGTTATCTTCTTCTTCTTCGTCGTCGTCGAAAATGTTCAACTCATTGGCATCATCCTCATTATCGGCCATATTCATCTCCAAATCTTCCAGAATTTCAAGATCGTATGCGCTTTCTTCGTCGGGATTACTTGGATATACGTTTTTGCAATTGCTAAATATTATATTTGCCGGAGGCAATAACGTTCTTATGAGCTCCAGGATTTCATTTTCAAGCATCCAGCCCCATTCTAGAGGTTCTAAGTCCTTCACTAACTACGTTTGAATCTGGTAGTAGACACAATTTATATGTTGATGAGTTGCTATACTTGTTGGTGGAAGTGTTGACAATAGTACTGGTTTATTTAGTTTCGTTAATTTGATGAATTGAGTGTAGCGGAAATAATCAATGTTGCCCCCAGATTTTGGAGCATGTATAATGCCAACAAAATATGCACTCCATTTACAAATAATGTCTGTACGGGGGAGTTTTCTTGTTGGAATACTTCCACTAGTATATCCAAATTGGGAATTTTCTCCAATGCTATAGTTATAGTTTTTTTTCTTTTTAAATAGCGCAGAAGTCGTGTCACATCCACTAAATGCGTGTAAAAAAACACATTCTATTTTTGACCAATATTGGTCAAAACTTTTAGAAGAGTATAATTGTGTCCTAACATCGGCTTTGCCAACTTTTTTAAAGAAAATTTCTTGTTGATGGGATTGAGTACGTCCAATTAAAATAACGAGCAAATCAATATCTTCTCCTATCATGACGGCAGTCTTTTGATGTTCTGATCATGCAAAAGCTGTCTCGATGATGAGGACATCAGCATCATCTCTGGCTTGTTTTGTTGTAATATAAACAGTTTTTAATTTTTTAACAAGCAAATCGATAATTTGTTTTTTATTAGACCAATTGGATAAAAAATTTTTTTGGGTGATGGCACAATCATTGTTTCTTCAAAACAAACTTCATATAATTTTAAAAGTGCACTGCAGCAGTTCTTCTTTGTTGTTCCATTGCTTTAATATGTTTACTATAGCCCGAATATAATTGTTGAGCCATAATGTGTTGAATTGAATGTATTTATCTAAAATAATAGAGACGCGACGCAGAAGAAATCCATCATCAATATTGTTACATTATTTTCATCTAGCTCAATATCACACTGTCATGTTATGTGGCTTTCGTGGTTATTAACTTTATTAACCTCAGACATTATTGACTTTATTAACTTGAGAAATAAATCTTATTAAATTGAGATATAAACTTTATTTACTTAAGATATAAACTTTATTAACTTGAGAAATACAGCTTACTTAATTGATATACCTATAAACTTTATTAATTGAGATATAAAATTTATCAATTTGAAACATAAACTTAATTAACTTGAGAAATAAAGCTTATTAAATTAAAATATAAACTTAATTAACCTGAGATATAAACTTTATTGACCTGAGATGTAAACTTTATTGACTTGAGAATTAAAGCTTATTAAATTGATATATAAAGTTATAGTCAAAGTCAAAAATCACTTATTCGTATAGGTAACACAATGTACACGTATGAACGTAAAACAATACATTAAATTCCTTTTAATTTTACATTTACTGCCAGTTCTCAAATCAAGGGCGTAGAACGGAAGAGAATAACTGGCAATAAACTCATGCCATTACTATCAAATAAAGATGTCGGATACGGGCGTAGTTCATATTGAAGATATTCTTATAGATTTTTTGCTTACAGTTATATAGGAAATGACCACCCGCATGAAAAAATGGCAGCATTTTTCGCACTGCTCCCAAATGTTCTTTAAAAAGTCCCGGTCTTTCAGTACGAATGAAATCTAGGGCTATTCTTACGATTTCAAAATATTCCGCCCATAAATGTTCTTTGGGACCTCGAGCTTTTTATTCATCCTGAAATTGATCAATTAACGAGTTGGAGCTACTTGTACAGCCTTCAACATCTTTGTAGGAAATATCGCGACTAGTTATCTGTTCAATTAACTCATCTAACACACAACCTTCAGTCTTCATCATCATAGTAAAGTGCTATAAATTGTGTCTAAACTACTGGCAGGATGATCAATGAAAGGTAGATATTACCTGAGAAGTTGCATAATTTTCATTATTTTTCGTAAGTCGGTGAAGATGTCCATTCCACCCTGGTAAAAGATTCTTACATTTTCCGTATAACCACAAAAAATCAACTGCATTAAAAACAATTCAATTAGTACTTGATCATCATGTAGATTTTGGACTTGAATCTTGCTGTACCCAGGTAGAACTGGCTTTTCATATGCTAAAAGAGATAGATGTGATATTGCTGCCAACTCTTTTGCGCTTGGTTTAGTTGTATATTTTTTTATGCGATCATCATAAATTAAAGCATCTTTTAGAGTAACTATTTTTATCATTCCCATAAGGTGAAGAGTATTATTACCGGCAAGAGTACTGACATTAATATCTGCATTGTCTCCAACATATTGTACCGACGCACCTGACTCTGATGGTAAAATACGACACTGTGGATGTTAAACTTCTGAAACTTCATATTGTACAGTGTTACTGTGTTACAGTGTTACAGTGTATATGGAGAAGCAAATCCCAAAGTTGATAAAACATCAAATATTTTTTTAGATCCATATCTTCTGCGAAGAATTACAGATAGGCCTAATAGTAACTGTGATGAAAATGACCGTTCTCGTATCGAAGCCATTATTGCCTGACTGATAGTTGTGCTTTGCGTTTTTAAATGACGATGATTGAAGGACTTCTCCTATTCTATTTTTTTATATAATTTCTTCCAAAAGATGTAATAATGTTTTCGGTATTTCTTCATGAATACCATCTAGCATTTTATTCGGTATACGTTTTAGTTTCGATACTCAATATCAATATTTTTTTCCTTTCTCCTATTTCATAAGCTTCTTAGCCACAAAATAAGCAATTTAAAAAAATCAAACATAAACATAACTAAATTTCTTTATTTACGAGGTACACTTGACGTTGAAAGTTTATCCTCTTCTGTGCGTCGTTTCGATGGAACAATAGCATTTTTACTAGTGTACACTTTTGGACACTCGGAATACACATTCACAGAACTTCTATATGTTCTGTTGCCTCGTTGTATTGATCAACCCCTTGTTTGCTTATTTAGCGCTCTAGCGTAGCAACAGACAGGCACAACATTTTTGTGGACCTACAACTATTCCGTCATTCTCCTCCTGACATGAAAGAAAGCAGCGTATAGCGTATAAGAAATATATTAGTTTTGACATGCGGGGGCATAGTTCGCGCTACGGGGTTGGGTGGGTTCTCTTGTTTTCGTTTCTGATTCTGACCCCCGTAATCATAATAATTCTGCCTCCAATAGTAAGTTCTGGTCAATTAACTTGATGAAAAAAACAATCACTAAGGTCCCGGTATTTATTTCTTTTTATAAATAAACTGAATTTAATGAGAAAATATTAGAAAGAGAAAATAAACAACTATATCATATTGTCGTTTTAGTTTAAGTCCTAAACATAAGAGGGCGTACCATCTAGTACAGCGTCAAATTTAGTGTAAGAGTAGCTCTCCTATTATATTGATACGTCAACTATCTACTAAATGATATGTCATTTTACCAGTTACATTTGTGTAATGCTCTATACAGACTTACAATTGTTAATGGTTGTTCATCCATCAATCCACTTATTTATATTGACTGCACCGTAGGAAATATTTTTTTCCGTTTATGTTGTTAAATTTGACAAGAGGTCTCACAATTCGTGAAAAAAACGTGTTTGTATAATGGCGAGGGAAGACAAGGATAATATGTCCGAAACAACTTTGGAGCCAACAGATGATGAAAATCTCAAATCTTGTTGGGTTTGTTTTGCCACCGAACATGATGATAAACTGGCTGCTTGGGTCCAACCTTGCAAGTGTATTGGTACAACAAAATGGGTAAGTAAAATGTACATTTTAAATTTATATATTGTAACAACAAACTTATACAATAAAACACTGTTTGGAAATGAATAGCTTGTAGCAGAGAAAAAGCAGTTGAGATAAATTTATGGGTAATCTGCACAAGTTACAAAAGAGCGCACATTCAAGTTTAGTATGAATCTAGATTAGCATAAAACTACTTTTTGTCTTGTATTTAAAATACAATTTATGTGGTTTCTTAGATCTTAAGGATGTGAAAGTAGAAATTTGTGGGTGGCGTCCCGGCAATAAAAAAAAACAAGAAAGAAGGACAGACTACAACATTTCAAACTGATTTACCTAGATGCAAATTTTTTAATTAACAACAAAAAATCTTTCTCTTCTTTCTTTCTTTTTGATTCGTACATTAATATTTCCTAAGATTTGCTGTGTAGATCATTAACCTGATTTCTTTGTAATCAAAGATAAAAACTAAAGATAATTTTCACATCAATAACAGTCATTGTTGCAAGAGCAATGCACTTGCATCAATATTTATGTTCCTTTATTTATGTAATGCATATGAAGATATATAACAATATAATACCATAATGATTTTTCTGTCTTGTGGTGCTATTTTCTCATACCAGCTTGTTGAGCCTAGAGGAAGGGAGATGCATGATATGTGCACTAGGGTTAGATTTATTAAATGGTAAGTCATGATTACTCAAATATGACTGGGGTGGTGGTATTCTGTGTCGGGTCATTTAATTCCCTCAAATATACTGTAATAACGATAATTGGCTCACACATCATGCCAGGTGCCGCTTCTGGAATCTAGCCTGCATGGTACCATCATCATTTTGTATGTTGATTTGATATTTTTCAAAGAGTAGAGAGATTTTTGATATGCTGGCTTTTTCTCTCAGCCCAAACCCTCTTATGTCTTCTTTTCCGATGAGTAGGAATGTCTGCGATACAAATTTAATGACGTGGAGTAAGTAATCTTATGTTGAATAATAAACATATTTTTTTTTCTCAAAGTGTTTCATCATGACATCAAAAATATTACTTAAAACAAATAGTTTGTGAACTAGCTGATACAAAGTTTTGTAAAAAGCAATTAAAAGGTTACAAATAAAGAAAAGTAAAAAGTACTTGCAATAAGTAGTTGTATAGTATTATCCTTAACCTAGGTAGATTATATAAACTACTCCTAATTCAAATATTCAACATTTTCAGGTTCACCAAAGTTGCCTCCAGCGATGGGTAGATGAAAAACAGAGAGGCAACATTAGTAGAAAAGTTCTCTGCCCACAGTGCAAAGTAGAATACATAGTGGTTTTCCCATCTATGGGAGCATTTGTGATTTTGCTGGATGCTATAGAAGATATCACACGCAGGATCAGTCCATTCATTCTTGGGGGTGTATTGCTAGGATCTATTTACTGGATTGCTATTACATATGGCGCAGTGACTGTTATGCAGGTAAGATACAACCTCACAATACATTTGTTTTTTAATTTAATTATAATATAAGCTTAGCTAATATGTCTAAAATACAAAAAAACTTAAAACGGTGACACTTTTATGTAGCATATGGTTTGTGTTTTAATACATACTTGCTTTCAACATCAATTTCTACACTTATCCTTTAAGCAAGCATTTCTGTTACAAAATTTTCTGTTGTAAATACAAAACTGGTTTTCATTTACATTGTGTATAAATAATGTAATTGTGCGTGTGGATTAAAATTAACTCAACTATAATCATTGCTATTTAATATGTCCAATAGGTCGTTGATTCTGTATATAGGCTAAAAAATTTAACAAGTCTAAAATGTTTTATTTTACAAACTAAATAAAAACTTTACTTGTTCGAATTACACCTAGAAGATGTCTGTGAATGTTAATGTACGCATTTACTTTGAAACTAAAGGCATTATTAATTACACTTAGTACAAGGCTTTCATTTGTATTGAGTGGGATTTGACTCATTTCGAAAATAGATAAATTTTAAATTAGTTTTTTACAACTTTTAAAATAAAAATCGAATCCAAATATTTACGACATTTTCAATATAATACCAATAACAAAATGTATGGCATACCGATGAAGCGTGACGCTGTAATTAGTATATTTAATGGAAGTTGCTATGAAAGTCAATTATAAAAACAATATGTATATTGAATTTTGGAAATATGAAAAACATGTAATTTAAACAACAAAAAAATGTATATTTTTATTCGTTTGATGTTGCGATTGTGATTATTTATTATTGCGGGCTACTCGATTGTGAGGAAGTTGCATGGATCTGAATAGGGCTGCGTCTTGTTAGTTATTTATGCCATTTTATAACATACGTTTTATGTATCTAATTGACCTCATTTTAACATGTGTGATGTTTAAAATAAAAATAAATTCAATAAATACACCACCAGACTATTGAAGCTGCCTTATTCGACATTTTTGAAGACCAGTTATAAGCATCAACTCACATCATCGCTTAACGTCGTTATAATAATAACTGTCCCGTAAGATTTTTAAGTAAAATAGAAGTTAAAGAATCATTTCTCTAAGACGGAATGTAGGTCACTAAACCTTCGTAATTGCACACTAGTATTACCGGTTTTTTTTCATATATTTACGCTAAGTGCGATCATTAAATATGAGTAACGGTTTGTCATATAACCGTTATCCTTTGTCGGTAAATAAGTTCCTTGAACTTCATTGGTTTTTGTACTTGTGACATTCAATGCGAAGATTGAAACCCTTGAGAGATTAGCTATGTACGTTCGATGCAGTTTTCTTAAGGGCCTGCAGTAATTTTAATGGTATTTTATAATTGATTTTTGTCTTATTTACGACATAGTAAGTAATTAAAATATTATTATACATCAAATTACTATAAATGATGCTAGAGTGTATACATATTTTACTCTATTAATCAAAGTGTCACAGTAGAACAAAATTGTATTGCGATGATCTATAAATAAAATAATTACAATAACGTCAATTACTTAGGTGCAAGGATTTTTCATTTTACTATTCTATACTATTTCTATTTAATATATTTCATAGTATTCTTCTCTGATGTAAATTATTTAAGATTTATCTATATTAAAACTGTCAGAGGAATGTCAACCCAAAGGTTGAGGAAGAATGAACTCTTACGACTTAGCATTGCTAAAAATAAAGACCACTACTACACATAGTACACTAGCACTGCTCAATAAAAAATTTAAAAAAAAATCTCTATTTTTATTCTTTATTTGTTTAGCTATGTACAATAGAATTCAGGTTGACCTCCATAGTAAGTCACAGACCTGTAACAGGGAAGTATAAAGGTTAGGTTTAGATCATGTAAGCGAAAGACCAACGAAAACTTATAGTTCTTTAACTAAGATATTAAACTCACTCTAGTCTCTATGTCAATATATTAATTAGAAAAAGGCGTATAGTTACGAAGTCACAGTATCCAGTGGCAACAATTCATTATTATAAATGCCAACAGCTACATAACGCCGTAAATATCCCGTTACAATTGCAGACCATAATATTTTCATCGTCATTTGTATATTTAGTCAAACTTGCCTGACGCGTCTTTAAGTTATTGGTACATTATCATCCCCTGCTAAAATTTCCAGGTTGTCGGCCATAGGGAGGGTCTGGAAATGATGGAGTCGGCAGACCCTTTGGTACTGCTGGTGCTGTTGCCGACGATTCCAGTGACCCTCATCGGCGCCAAGATGTACAACTGGGAAGACTCTGTGCTATTCTTCCTCAGGAAGTACTGTGCTAAAATACCGGCGCTATCCTATGTATTACCATTCGGCCAGTAAGTGTATAAGAAATATAATTTCACATGCAAAAGATTTTATAAGCTATTTCTAGTATGAACGAGTCGTAGATTTTGTTTGTGTTTATTTTGTCAATACCGGATCATTTTGTAAAGGTTAGACATATTTTTTAACTGCAGTGCGTGAAGAACACATTTCTTAAAATTGTATTACTTTTCAGTGTTGATGAAGAGCGAGCAATTGTCTCCGGGCCAAGTCCGAACAATGGATCACAAAACTCAACTTCACATCTATCGCCTACGCGAATATTTTGTTCAGCCCTACTCGTACCCACAATTTCAACAATTATAGGCAAAATTTTCTTTCGTTCAATCAAAAATAACCTTCATAGAACGATTTTAGGCGGCCTCACATACATAACATTAAAAGGCGCGCTTAAAATATATCACAAACAGATGTTATACATTCGCCAATCCAGTAGAAAAATCTTAGATTACACAGAGTCAAATTTAAAGTTATATAGAAATATGAATCAAGGGCAATCCGATTCTGTGGCGAGAGACGATTCGGAACAAGTAGTCTGAATATCTTTGGGATTGGCAGATGGGCAACTGTCAAAGTGACATTTAAAAGACGATCTAGAAAAAGTGTTCGAAAGCGAAGTTGTCACTTGTACATAATGCAAGTGAAAGATAACATTATTTTAGTTACGCTTTATATTTATTTGACTATGTTATCTGTATATTATATGAAAATAATGTGGCACGAGTAAACAATTATACTATAATAACTGAAATCCTAATACATTCTTAGTTTTTTTTTTCATATTTTATTGTGATCTTTGTAATTAATAGCATAGCGAAAAGGTTTTGTGTAAAAATGTTTTTCTTTTTTCTAGCCATAAAGTAAATTTTGTAAATATTTTTAAATCTGGCAACTACGTCTTTTGTCCGCTTTGAAGTTGTCTAACGGGTGTGTGATATTTGATTAACTGTATAATTCAATATTTAGCCGTAAACGTATAAAAGCTTTTTCATTAGTTATTAAATAGTAGTCTTAAAGGTCAGAATTTTAGAAGTTAAAAGCACGAACTAAATTCTTCTTTCTGTCAAGTTCGGGAGACGAAACCGTGCGTTTGATTGTGATGGAAAAACGGACGTAATATCATATGACGTCGCCTGTCAATTCTAGACTGGAGCTACTATGGACCAATCAAATGGAACGCGTCATAGTTTCGTCTTTGGTCTTCTCAGCCCCATTGATCGAAGATTAGTTCTAAATTTAAAAATATGAATTTAATATTTTTATGATTAGAATTCTATTATTTATAACCCAATTTTTTAAGCGGCTTAATGCATATAGTCATTTCAAGTTTGCCCCCATAATAGGGCTTATAAATAAAACTGATAATAATTTAATTCATTGGCATATATAAGATCTATTTGCTTATTGCTTTGAATATAAATATTGTCTATTATCTGCAGTAAAATTTATTGTGAATTTAAAAAGGACGCGACTTCTAGAAATCTAGATGACGTTATCTTGCAAAAAAAGCTTTATAGTTCAGAAAATTTATGTAGTGTGTTCCGCAACCATGACATCTTAGATTCGATTATGTAAAATCACTTTAGAGTATCCTAATATACTATAAATAATAATTTTTATGATATCATAATATGATGAATTTAGAAAATAAATAACTGAGTTTATGTTATGGTCTTTTTTTTTAAATTTTGCTTAGTCAGCTCATGTTGTTATATTTTCTTCTATAGCGTTATATTATATATTTAAATATAATTAACAATGTACTAAAATAATAATATACAAAATGTATAAATTTCATTATGTATTTAACTATCGCTATGTCTATTTTTTAAATGTAAAATGTTTTAATTTGCGGTTGAGATGTATATACGGGAGTTTATTGTATTATAAACCATATTTTGTAATTATTTGTATTATAAAGTTTCATGAAATATATTTTAGTTTTCATTTAATAAATTGTACACAACATTATTACTAACTTTTGTGTTAAATATTCGTAAACACGATAAGGTCCCTATGGGTCTAAATCGTTTTTTTTAAACAATTTGTATTTATTATTTTACTAAGATTTTTTGCGAACTATTCAATTTATTGTTCGTACGAAGGGTGCTGTCGCCTAATCAATGAGATAGGACTACTGTACTAAATAGGACCTTAATATTATGATCTGCTATCCTAATAAATCTATTGATAACAATAAAATCATTGTTTTTAGTATGTAATTTTAACTTATTTAAAGAAAATCATTCACCCAATGGAAATTAATTTAAGCTTAAGATTTTACCTTTATTAACTATCACAGGTAAGATTTAGAGAGGGTACGTTCGTCTACGTACGAACTTTACGACCACATGATAGATGAGATTAATTTTCTTAGACGGTTAGAAATCTTAGCGCAAATGTAAAAGTTAATAACAAAAGCATATTAATGTTCATTTTGTACATAGTTAATTCAAATAATATATCACAACATACTAAAGCTATAGCCAAAAATGGAATTACATAATATATATTTTTTTTACGTTTAAGTAATCCTAATTCGGCCCTGTTGCGTGCGGGTGTGTTCACTATTCATATTCCAAATAACATTTACGTGAAAGCTATCAAGGATTTATACTACGTTCATGTGATTTTAAAGTATTACGTGTCTAGCACACGCGGAATTGGCGAAAGATAAAGGAGGCGCCATATTTTAAATATTGTCAACCACCTGACTATTCTACAATAACAGCGTTCATAAAATGCAACGCAGGCAAATGCCTATTTCTGATAAAAATGCAAAAATCTGTCCTGTAAGAATTAAAAAAAATTGTTTCATAAATTGAAACTTAATCAACTGATAGGTATCGCGAATCATTTATCAAAGGCGAAAATATCATTAGCCGTATAATGATAATCATGTATATTATCTTATATATTGGTGATTGTGTTATCTTATCACTATTATATGGTAAATAATCACACAGTGCACTGTGGCTTGCACCTTGTTCGTAATCAAATAGAAATTTTAAACAATACACTGTTTTGTGTTTGTGTTAGACATGGGTGATTAGGTGAGTAGGCTATATTTTTTATCAATTTTACTCAGTCCTACTGGTTTCTGATTAGTCAGTTATATTATTTGTTACTTTTTGTTTTTCTATTATATACCGTAATTTAATAGTTTAACTTAAATATTTTTAAAGGTTGTGTCAAAGCTCTTGCATGTCAAAATTGCACTCTTAAGATGGCCAAGATAATAAAATCTATATTTAACACGTCAGAGAGACGTAAGTCCCGTTTTGAGGACAAAGAGGAAGATGTTCCATCACCAGATCTTAGAAGGAAGTTGTCTATTTCTAGATCGGGTAGAATGAGGCAGGCGAACAAAAAACGACAATCGTTGTCTTTGGAAGTTTATGGGCAGGTGAGAAATTTTAATTTCTTCTTCTTCAGTTATGAAAAAGAGAGACTAGTTTTGTGTATTTTTGTCTGCGGATAAGAAACAAATTTTAGCTTACGGATTGGTTGAGATCATCTGTAGAATTTCTGAGACTCGGGATAATTATTGTGATGCGCTGACATCCGAGATAAAGTCGCTATTAACATATCTTTTATTTATATAATCAAAGTTTGGTACAACTCATCTACGAATTTCCCGTAAGTTAACGAACGATTCGTATAGCAGTGAAAACACGTACCTTTCGATTTGACCGAACTTATTTTACACTTTACTAGGCACTCTGTATTAGTACGATAGGTGTATTAGCAAATTAATGTAAGGCATAAAATGTTGACCATCGATGAGGTCAAACGACGTATGGGCATCACAAGAACGGCTAAGCACAAGATGCAAAAAATATGGAGAAACAGAAACATATTACAAAAGCCACGAAGACCAGGCTCGTGAAGACACTTATACCTATTCCCCATATTTCTGTACACGGCTGAAACGTGGACCTTGCGAGAGAAAGACAGAAAATAGACGCTCTGGAAATGTGGTTGTGAAAGAGAATGCTTGGGGTTTCGTGGACCGAGTTTCGTACAAATGTCTCGATACTTCAAGAACACTCAATGAGTGTAGCAGGATGACCTCTAATAGGCAACGATGGCGGAACGTCGTGAAGCGCATCACATCTACCCCTTTTAATTCAACTACTACATAGCGATCACGACCACTCTGTCAAGAGTGTACCGGATAAGAAGAAGAATAAAATTTTGTAAAAACTTAAAACAAGGTCACATTTCCATACTTATTAACACGCGGCAATTATATATACATAGTATATATTGATATACGTATATAGATTGAGAGCTGTTGAGCTGTCTTTCTAAAGCCAATTAGCTTTGTTTGTTCATTATGCCTTTTTTCAGGAACATCAAGACAAGCAAAAAACAGTAGATCAGAAATCGGAAACAAAAAGGCGACAGAGTACAGAGTTATCACCCGAGGAAGAAATAGATAGCGCGTTTGAGATTATAGACAAGACGTAGTGATTATTAACTGTGATTAATTAATTAAATAAGGCCTCGCCTTTAAAATTATACTCTCGATTTTTAGGAGATAGGTACTATAGTTCAAGATTAAAGGAGAGTTGTTTGGTTATTAAGTTTTATATTTTTATAAAAGGGGTGTTTGGCATTGGTTAAGGAAAGTGAAATTATCGTGAATGCGTATATAGACATTATAGTTTCAAATACGATGCTCCAGTTTTCCATTCTATGAAGATAGCAACATATTGTTTGTGGTACGAGGTACTGAAAATCTTTGACCGTGTGCTGGACAAGCTCGATATGATGTCATAAAATTTGATATTGCGTAACTGAGTCCCTAATTATTATCACAGGTAATGGTTGATGTTTTAGGGACCTTCTTCTTCAGTGTGAGTGTGAATTTCAGAATATTTCATGTCTGTCAATGATAACAGAATATTGACGTTATTTAGAGTTTCGACCGTATATCAAAAGTTATGTAAGACGACATGGCACTTTCGTGATACGGTTTAAGATCACTATAACTACGTATTGGCCGCAGTCTTTATCAATATCTTAAGATACGCAATAATATACATAAGTGGTATTATGTATCTTTTTTAATGTTTTTCGTTACAATATTTTTTTTATATTATGTCGGTTTTATTCACATATTAAAAACATAAAATTTTGTTGCATTTGTTTATTTGCAAAAGATTTAGTGATAAGGAGTAATTGAATGACAATTAATTGCAATAAATATTAATGTCGTATGTCAGATATAGGTGTATCATAAAAACGTTAAATTTTAAACCCAAATTGGTGTTTTGAAGCCGTTCAAGGACAAAACATTCGAAAGGCTTATAGTACCTACGTTTGATGAATACCTACTACATTGCATATTAAATATTGAAGGGTGTGCTATATTCTATTATTAATCTATATTAAGCCTAAGAATTGCTTGTATTTTGTTTTTCAAATATAAGACTGAATATAATTCATTTGTTTCTTTTACATATTTTAAACGTGCCAATTATACCCAGAAGATTTCAGATTGCGTGTACTGACCTCTATTAAACAGAGCAGTCAGTATTTACATGTAGTATGGCATTTCATGGGGTTTAAACTAAACCCACAGAATGTACTCGACAAAGTAATAATCATAACAATGAGGTAGACTATGTAACCTCCTTTAAGTGCGGACGGTGATTAAGATATGGTATTATCAATTCTTTATAAGCCGCCGCTGATAAACTTCTACATGCATCAATATGCAATTAATGACGGATTAGAAGTAGCGAACTTTAAATAAAAAGAACTGCTAAAAGATTTAGGTTATTGAGCCTGCATTTCTGTGCAGACTTAACACGTACGGTGAAAACATCGTGAAATCGGCATCCCTAAGGCCCAAAACGTCGACATCTTTGACACATGCGCAGCGGCTTATCATCTACCTTTTTATTTATATAATACGGGGAAACGGGCAGGAGTTATCTGATGTTAAGTAATACTGCCGTAGTGTTCATACTCTCAAATGCAGAGGGCTCGCAAGTGGGTTGCCGAGTACTAGAACGCTTTTTTCATGAAGGACCTTAAGTCGATAACTACTACCAAAAAAACTGACAGCTAGAGGATCACGTTGTCTATGGTTACAAGTAATATTTAAACAAATCGCTTAACAGTAAACGAGTTTCTTTTTTCTTGTTTAGGGCTTTTATTTATGCCAACTGGGCACAAGGTACTTCGCCAGTGTCGTGTAGATGGAGAAGACACGAAGGAGATTGATCAGTAAAAATAATAATTAAGTTAATTTTGAATATGCACAAAAAAAATAGTTGAAATTCGATTGTTAGTTTTGAGACAGCACAGACAACACAAATATGAGTAAAAGCATTATTAAATACTGTTTACTATTTATGAATAATTTATATATATTACACTTTAATTTTATTGCTTTCTATATATTTACATAAAAATCTACAATATGGACACAAACATTTAACACTTAAAGGACGGGGGAAGAAAAACGAGAGTTGATTACATTAATTAACTTGACGTTACGAATAGTCAGCTTTTTCGTTAAAAGCTGTTTGATAAAAAAAATCGGCTTCCACATTTTCTGGCGACACTACCATTCTGTGTCAAATTGTATAAATTAAAAAAGGGTTTAAAGACATAACATCCAACCACATTTCAGAGGGCTCAAAAAAACAATATATTATCGAACTTTTATTGAAACATCGAAATATAAAAATTAAACTTTCATTTTCTTCTTCTTCGGCTTGATCTGTAAGGGTCCAGCGATTTTGAATACCGTGCTGGAAAAAAAATCATGTATTATATCCTATATCCTTTATTTTTTCTTGTAATTAATGGAATGAGACTAGCTTCGAAATTTTATCCAACTTTAATAAATTCATGTTTTCTCATTAAAAAAAGATGGAATCATTCACATCTTTGGGAACTTTTTTTGAAATTTGAGGTCATTTGTGATCCTATACTAATTTTTGTCTGAGTAAACTGATTCATTATAAACAGTGGGACGGCGAGCACAAACATATAGTTATATTTACGGACTTATAACATTTATAACTTTTTATATCCTGTTTTTTGTTTGGTGTTATAATTGGCGCGGCTATTTATAAATAAACTAAACACTTTACCACCAATCTAGGGTTGTTATTGCCCAAAAATTCTACCTATATAAAAGGCGAGACTAATTATATTTCAATTGCTTGGAATATATAACTTACTGGCATGTGGTACATATAGGGCTGAATTTGCAGAACACTGAAAAAGAGAAAAAAATATTATATATTATTATATTATATATCACACTGCTAAAATAACTATATGATTGATACATTTTTGAAGTGAAACTTCTTTAGGCGTATGAGGGTGAGAATTTTACGGATGAAACGCAATAATAATAATACTAGCGTGTCACGAAGGTGTCCAGCGTTTTTGTCGAAGAAAAGGGAGAGCGAATTGAGAACGATTGAGAGATTGAGAAAGGCCGAACGTAGCATGAAGCAAATACCCTTGGAGCGAGAGTAAAGCAAGAAGATTTTTACAAGATATTTAGATAAAGTTAAAACACGAGCTGATATTGCATATTTTACTTATCATAATGCTTTAGTCAAAACAATACCAATATAAATCGCGTAGATTAATGTAAATATCGAAGAAATAAATTTATAACTTGTATTAATTTTCGACACTTAATATTTTAATTACAATTAAATTCATTAAATTCCTAACATATCTTCCTTTTTCCCTCCCTCTAAGTTTCGGAAATCTAAAGTTTTAGATTTGTATAAACTATGAACACAACTGAAAAATTTATTTGCCAAAGAATTTTCACTTCTGACATGTGTACTTTGTAAGCACGCACTTTTTGAAGTGAAACTTCTTTATAGGCGTTGGAAAAAAAAATTACCGTCACTTTTTCACTTTGTCTTGTTGATTCGAAGCCATTAATAACAAAAATATATAATATCGATAACAATGAAAGTAAAAAATTTATAACAATTAATTAAATTCTGTAATAATGTTAGTAGTAATAAGGTAAAATGAAATAATTGTATTATCTGTATTCATGTCTATGATAATAATGTCTTTTGTTAAACTTTATTTAACCGATTTTTGTAAAGCAGATATTTTTTTGAAAAATAAGGTCATAGAGAAGTTTCACTTCTTACGTGTGTACACTAGTACACGCACACATTTCAACCATGGTGATTTTTAATTTTTAAAAGCCAAAGGCCTCCAAATCTTGACTTCTGAATGTGTTTTGTAAAATACATATGCAATTAATATATACCAATGTGATAAAGTAGTAGTGTATGTAACTTTAATTATATCTAAGGTATTTTATATAAAAGCAGTGTTGGCCTAGTGGCTTCAGCATGTGTCTCTCATCCCTGATGTCGTAGGTTCGATCCTCGGCTGTGCACCAATGGATTTTCTTTCTATGTGCGCATTTAACATTAGCCCGAACGGTGAAGGAAAACATCGTGAGGAAACCGGCTTGCCTAAGACCCAAATGTCGACGGCGTGCGTCAGGCACAGAAGGCTGATCATCTACTTGCCTATTCGATTAACAAATGATCATGAAACAGATACAGAATCTGAGGCCCAGATCTAAAAAGGTTGTAGCGCCATGGATTTTTTTTTATTTTATATAAAAATAGCTTGAAAAAGAAACCACGTGCTACAACCTTTCGGCATCAGATTTCTGCCTCATTCGTCAATCTAATAGGTCATAGATTAAACAATGACGTACATTTCTGCTCAGTATAACTTATTATTATATCGAGTGTTTTATATTTTAATAGTGCCTTCGAGATGTAAAGTAATGAAACTGCATTCATCATATTCTGACCTATGGCCACAGATATATAAAGACGAATTGATCATTAAACAAATTTTAACAGAAATTATCATCCTTACAAATTATCCTAGTGAATAATTTGAATTAAATTAAGTTTTCTCACCGCTTAAGCAGACAGAGCACACATATCCTATAGTAAGTAGTTCCCGGTGACAGAAGCAAGCAGCGCGGTAATCGACGCGGCCACGACCAGGAAGTACTAGCTGCCTGCGTTCCGAGCCTTCAGGAAGGAATACCCACTGGAAAGAAATTATAAGTTGTGCATAATTTCACAAAATTTAACTACACAGATCCCGTGTCAATATATTTATTTTAAACGCTAAATGGTTGTTTGCCAATTACAACTAAAACTAGATAATTCAGGTGCATAAATGCATATGATGCCCAAATGTTTTAAGCCGGCGATTGACGTAACGTAACGTTACGACGAATTGTTACAGGTCAGTACAGCGAGCCAATCCGCAAGCTGCGAGCGCCGTGTGTTCCATTCGGTTGTCGGTATTTTTGCGAATCCCTTTGAATGTTACGTTACGCCGTAATTTTAGGTCAGTACAACCCCAAGCGTCGCCGTGTTTCCATTAATGAAGCACTCGTTAAATTTCTGTCTTTGTACAAGTTTGAAATCCAGCAACATTTCTTTTTTTTCTTTATTTGTAGTAAGGAATAATTTAGTTATATCACAGAACCAAGAAACACGATTTCGTTATGCGGAGAGCAGTGGAGCATAGTGTTCGTCAGGTGTACGTGGTCTGACCGACCTGTACGTCAGTCAGGTAAGGCCGTAACGTAACACGCTCACCTTGAATGTCGCGACCTTTAGATGCGTTTTTAATAGTTTTCATAAATACGAAACAGCGCCATCTAGCAGTGATTTTGTGAACACAACAACGTTGAGAAAAGCGACATCGTACGGCGCATTATGATAACTTTCGCTTACTGAAACATAATGATGTTAACAGCAAACATTATTTGTTTGAATTTTGTTATTTTGAACATAGTACTAGTTTATATATGCAAAGGCTTTAACTCTTTGTTTAAATTCTTATTCATACTTAATACACAAGATATAAATTTGAAATATGAATACAGCTCAAAATATATAGCGTATAAAGATACCTCATAAAAAGAAATCATACCAATAAATACTGTAGCAATCCTTCTAAAGATGGCACTTTGAGATATAATCCACCTGTGATATCACATCCCTGCTGTAGCAAACTTAAATGCTTGTCCAACGAACAAACATCTATTATTACTTGCTGCTTCTGAAATTTTACATAATTTTTATTTTTTATTATTATTTGTATGTATTCTACAATATCCATTTGCAATATAGCATATCTGCTATTTTCAAACAAAAGAACTTTGGGAGATATGTATCATATCATACAGTACCATTAGCATGTGTAATTAACCAAACAAAGTATATTATTTTTAGGTCTTTTATAATAAATCCAGTACAATTTGTAAAAATTTTTTTGGTGAATACACTCAAACTTGAATAATTTTTTATTACAGTATATAATATTCATCAAGTAGTCATAGTAAATAGTGCAAGTAAAATACCTGTGCAGTAAAGAACACATTCATATAATTAATATACTGTGCAGCAGTGTCTGAGCTGCCCGTCACAATAAGAATTCTACTACTTATTTTTAATGCTGGGGATGACTCTCGACGTATCTGTAAACATTAAAATTATACAACGGCTTATTATGTAATATATAATATATATTTTAGAATAAAGTTGTGTTGTAAAACAAAACAGATTAGTAATAGAAAATTAATAAAATATACCTAGCACAAAGTGATAAGATTCCCTGCCAAATAATAATCATTGGCAGGTGGTTCTACACCTCTAACTGATTGAACCGCTAGTCTAATAAGAATTATGTTTGTTGCTTCAAGAAAGATATTTAGTACTTTGCTGCTACTGTTTTTTTGAGTAATTAAGGAATAACATTTAATAAAATAGATGCACTCACTCTAGAAATGAAACATAGCCCCATGGCAAGTGCTCCTGCTAGCAGAGACTCCCCTGGCTTCTCTTCTTGTGGTTGACTTTTTATTAAGTTCACTAATCTGTAGATTTAATATTAAATGGTTATAATGGACTAGGCCTGTCTCCAAATTTTGATTTAATTTTATTAACTATGTTTTCTTACAAGGCTATTTTGATGAAAATTCTCTAAATTTCATGTTGAAAACATGAAAAAGATATACCAGTCCAAGTTTGATACATGCTTTATTTACTTTGTTTTGCTTATCTTACTTACCTCATTTTGATAGTCTTTTCAACAAGTGCAAATAGCTCGTATTGCCCATCAATTTGTCTTACATCCAATGGTTTGCCTGGCGATGGGTACAGATATTCACTGAAAATATTGAGTAGAACATTGAAAAGATTTAAACATGAAGGTTTATAAAATATCGCCGTTAATATATTCTAAGGATTAATCAGGCCTTTTTACCTTTTATGAAAATGACAACCAATTACTGCTAGTTCGTTTCTTGATTTTTGCATTAAATGTGAATTGGCAAATGCAATCACCGCATCCAAACATCCTGTTAGTACTTTGGGATCCTCAGTTATATACCTTTGATTTGGATTTGTGTCAACTATAATCACTAATGTGCTGCTATCCGAAGGAACTAAAAACATATTTAAAAGTTTCAGTAGGTAACTAGAATTTTTAACAAAATAAATAGCAGAGGTTAGTTAAATACCGTCATCATCTGCCATCATTTTAATACAGTTTTCGTAACAATACTAAAAAAGCATTTGAATATTCTGTATGTGAATAATTCTATATATTTAATATATTCGTTTTATTTTTTTACAGTAGTATGATTTTGTATTTTGTAAACACTAAACAAAGTACAACCTGTTTTAAATTTTGGTGACAACTGACAATAATTTCCGAGTCCTTATCATCTATAACTGTCAGAATTGACATTTATTACATTATTTCCGTAAAACAATCAAAGTCGTAGTAGTCGCTTAATATATTATAATAAAGTTTTGTTGTAAGTAAACATTATAAAATAAGATATATAACAAATATTAAATGCCGAAGAAAGTACAAATGGCAATTTCTTTGGTACTTGAGTGTTGCCATTATTTGATTGAATATAAACTGCTTATATTAACACGGTAACATTTATTCGCAACATTAACCAGTTAACCATAGATTTATATGCTTGTAAATCAAAAGCAAATGTTAATTATATCCTCTAACGCCATTTCACTTTTGTAATGAGCTACTTTATGTACAATTAAAATAAAGTCCGAGGGTGACTTTAATATTTAGAAATTGTAATAACTAATAACGACCTTGGTATCTTAAAATTAAAATAAAACACCTTTGTTTTTCTTCTTCTGTCTTCGAAGACTATCTCCTCAAAGCCATAGCCAGCATCAGTAAGCTGGGTGTGAATATAATGAACGACATTCAGTTTCGCGGTCATTTGGAATGAAAAGCCACATAAGCCTCTAAGACAACGGTACTTCCCTCCAGACCAGCTCTTGCTCTTGCAAAGCGGAAGTATGGCCCCATATGGAGTATTATTCTCACCAGTACCAGCTCTTTCCACTTGACCGTATTTAACGAAAAGCGGTTCGAATCGTCGATGACCATTTAAATAGTTTCCGGGTGGGTTGATCCGTTGTTCCACTACTCAGCGTTATTTAACCCTGTTTTTCTCGCGGAAGGTAAGCAGTATTTTCGTAGTAATTCAACTTCTCAAGTTCCTTCGAGAAAAGTGTGTACCAATTCTTAAAAGGCCGGCGATGCACGCGAGCTTTCTGGCATTGAGAGTGTCCAAGGGCGCAGTTATTACTTAACATCAGGTGAGCCTTTGCTTTCTTTTTCAATAAAAAATTATGTTAACAAATATGATTGTCAAAAACATTCATAGCACTATTTTATATTTTACTAGTTGTTAATGTGGACAGGCAATCTTAGGCTAGCTGCAAAACCAGACAAATTAATTTTTCGATGACCGTAAGGTGACAGATGTCATAACATCCTGGAGTCATATTTGTCAAAAGGGCATTCCTGGCATTCCTGCCCACGACTATGTTATCTTAAAATATTTTTACATTAGGGCTGTAATTTAAATGAGATATGCTTTATTTCAACCTTTCTATACTTATACTTATATAATATTATTTATATTTTTATACGATGCGATGCGACACGGTTAATAAAATTGTCATTTTGTTATACTGATACAAGGATTTGAGTTCGATTTTCAATAATTGAATCAGGTAGAGAGCTGACATTGCATATTAAAATGCATTCAGTAAACCAAATGCCAACATTATTTTAAAATCAGCCGGAATCATAGAGTTACGTCAGTACCTATTAATTGGATTTGACATAAATGTTAAAGCAAAGATTTTTGATAAAGCAGCAAACACGTAAAGTGTTTTTAATTTAATTGCTTTTCATATTTTTGGCTAATTATTTTAAAACATTAACACGTCAAGTGCCTATCGTGTTATCAAGTAAATTATAAATAAATAATAATGACATTATTAACTAATGACTGTATAGCAGTTAACAGTTTCCGCTTTACACAGCTGTTTTTTAATGATATACATATGAAATGAATAGCTTTATTCTGCTTTTGCAGAATAAAGATATTAAGTTTAAGAAAACGATTTTTTTATGGTTGGGAAATTCATTTACAGGAGGAGCAGGAGTTACGAGCAGGACCTACTTTCTTATTATCTATACTTAACAGTGCATAGTAGATTAGATATAAGATTATTAGGTAACACTAAATTTTTCACGCATATTGTTAATTCTAAATATACATATCATTAAAACATAACAAGTGATAACCCTGTGTGTAAGTACTATTTAGCGCAGTGGCATCGAATCCATCACTCTAGACATTGTTTAAGTTGACTTCAACTTGTTACGATAAAATCTTCCTCGTGCCCACGTAATTGTCTGCTTTTTATTGATCAGACCTAGTTCACATGTGACAAACACTGATTTTTTATTATGCTATATTATTGTCCATTATAGATTATATTATTGTTTTTGGAATTCCAGTATTATACTGTTAACTTATTAGTTTGTCTCTCTGTGCTTGTGTTGCTATTAGATATGCTTTCCCAGTGATCCTACGTAAAATCTCATCAATAAACAGCGCAGTCAGCGTGTTATTTTAGAGTACCTAGGGGCTAGCTTAAATTTCCGAAGTGGCCCCCAGACCACACTATATATGATGCTGGCCATATTATTAAAATTAAGTCGATGACCAATGATATGTTTCAGGTAGGCACACAGACAAGATTTATTTGTGTTCAAAATTCCAACTAACGTTAAAAGTGATTTCGAGCGGCGTTTTTGTGTCATAGATTCTCATGTTTTATTTATTCATTCGCTAATGATGTTTCGCTTTAATTACAATAAAATAAACATCAACAGCACCTTGTTACGATGTCATTACTGTGATTTACAATCCCCTGATAGCGCTCGTAAGACGGGAGCTTATTATTGCTATACAATTGTTTTATCGATGTTGTAACCGGCGCTGGTGGGTGACAATGCTATTTGAGGTATAAAAATATTTTTTACGCATTACAATGGTGACTTGTTTTAATTTTTTGAAGTGAAAGTTCTTTATCACATTTTTCGGTTACGCGTCACATTATTCCGTTACACGTCACATTTTTCCGATACGCGCCATTCTTTTCTTGTCCTTTGATTGACGGTTGATTCGAAGCCATTAATAACAAAAATATATAATAACGATAACAATGATAGTAATAATTCTATTTCAATTAATGAATTTCTGTAATAATGTTTTAATTATATAATAAGGTAAAATGTTATTTGTATTCTTGTCTATGATAATAAAAGCCTTTTGTTAAACTTTATCTTATTTAACTTTATTTAACCAATTTTTGTAAAAGTGGAAAAAATATAGTAGATCATTTTGAATAATAAGGTCATAAAGATGTTTCACTTTTTACGTGTGTAGACTAGTACACGCACACATTTTTTTGTTGTTGTAAAGGTCGATGCACAATTCCACGCGCCGCTGTTAGAGACTTAATGTCTACCATAAGATTTACAAAGTATAATATATCTAATCTCTATTAAGACGGGATATAAGAAATTATTATATTATAGCGTCTAGTATAGTGCAGCATAAGACATAAATGCTCTTCCATAACTCGTATACTGTGATGAAACGGAAGAGAGCCCCGTACCAAAGCTGGAACAGAATCACCAGGGCAGACGCAGGGTCGACAGTTTAACGTGCTCGTCGTGGCATGAGGCTTAAGCCTCGTTATCAATACCGATCTCAGGGCTATATGTTTTAATTTTTTATTTTGTAGTTAATTATGCCAACCAATAGCGGCAATTAGTATTTTCATAACACAATGGTTAATTTTGTCTCAATAAGCAAAAACGCATGGACATTGCG
This sequence comes from Pieris brassicae, assembly GCF_905147105.1. Taxonomy (NCBI): domain Eukaryota; kingdom Metazoa; phylum Arthropoda; class Insecta; order Lepidoptera; family Pieridae; genus Pieris; species Pieris brassicae. The sequence continues at coordinate 6,976,734 of NC_059665.1, read as the reverse complement.
CTCGCGATACGAATCCTAAGATACAAAGTTACGTCATATGTCAAAATACATGTTAACAGTACGAAATGAGATGAAACGAACAGATAAACGAGTAATGTTATGAAGGATGTGACAGCGAGTTACCTGTCATTTACATACAAACATTTAATGATACATTTTGAAACCGTTGGTGGTCTATATATGATGTCTTGATTTAACAGATTACTCTGAAAAGTATTTAAATTCGTTACTCTTGTTTTCGATAGCTAGCTTAAAAGAGTAAACAGGCTTGTACTGATCTTGATTTCTAATGGTTAATGACTGGAGGACATTGCTGGAATATTGTGTTTAAACCTTACAAATCCTACGAGACAAGACTGCAATATCCATCTACTACTACCATTAGTCGGTATGTTGGGGTTCCCTTTAACGTAATAAATATATAATATCCTCCTTCTATTTCAGTCATAGTAATATTTTTGTATACCTTAAAGAAATCATATTTAGAAGATTTGTAACATAATCTTGATTGATAGATGATACTATCCCAATTTATTTATTCACAACCTCATTCACGACAAGTATAGGTAATTGAAAATAATTAACACTGCGCAAACATATACGATTATTTAACTCCGATAATTGAAATAAGATTTTACGAGAACATTGGTACGACCAACGTGCCGCTGTACGGCGACGCCGCATTAGCGCTACTCGAAATTCGAAATTGGAATAAGAAAAAAGGCGGGAACGAAATAATTATGCACGTTCCGTTTCGTAATGGGCGTCGTGCTACCGTTTCGCTTTAATAGCTCGCTTCCATAGAATACTAATGTCGTTTACAGACCAGAGTTTTTCATTGATAACGAGATATTATGTGTTGATGTTAAACGTTCTAATTGTGAAATATGATAGAGTTATTATAAATTGTCATGCTTTGCAATAATTTTTGTTCGGATATTGAATTATGTAACAGATACTTCAGCCTTCTATTTTTTATATGTGGACATAGAAAAATCATTAATAATGTGAAGGGTTTGTTTTTTACCAGCGTGTCTATTGCCCTTATAATATAGTCTATGGGAGTTGTATTCAGAATTTAATAACAAGTGAAACGATAGAATAACATGTGAATTAGTGACCGTAAATAAGACTTGGCTTAAAGGTCTCGTTACCAGGCCATAAAATTATTAAAAAAAAAAAAAAAAAAAATCAGAATTTAATTACGAACGGAACCAGATTAGTTGGGCGCGTTCTGTATTGTTAATAACTGCAATAATGGATGGCTTCGCGTTTATTGTATTTTACCACTGTCGTTATCGTATTAATATTACTTTTGCATTGCAAATCTTATAGTTAAGATACGTTAAGTACCTAGTGTATATGATATGTCATATAATTAGATAATAATACTAAATTACCTATAGTTACTTAAAATAATTCGAATTTAGTGGTTTTAATATAACTGGTAATTTTTTTTGGTAATTTCAGAAGTTCAATAAAGACATCTTATTTAAGTACCTATATTTAAGCAAAATACATATTTTAATGTCTAATGTTGCAAAACAAGTAATATAAACTTTTAAAGTACTTAAGTAAAAACTTATTAAGTCAATGAATATATAAGATTTATTAATTCCATAACGAGCGCCCAAAACAAATTGTCTAAGCGATAACACCCAAAACAAAACCAGACGATTCAACCTTAATAAGAACTGCGTCCCAAGATGAACACAAAAGAAAAGATAACGACATTGTTTTTTATCATGTCAATATCACGCGGCCAAATTTTCTATATTGGAATGCCTCGTATCGCCAATAAGAAGCGGGCAAGAATTGATTTATTGTCCAATTAGCGTCGGTCAGGTGTGCCAACTGCCAAGATAGCATCAGGCTGGCCAACCTAACTCCGTGGCTATTTCTTTTGGCGCTTTCCGTTTAAATGGCATATTGGAATCAAAAAAGAACGCTTACACGCTGCCAGCTTGCTCGGAAGCCCGATTTGAAATTCTGATCGTTCGCCAGCATTTATTTAAGTGGAAATCAATTTTGAATTAATTGTGGCCTGCTTTTTGTGACTCAAGCACTTTAATTTGATAGAAATTGCTGCCGTGAATGTATTGTTGTATTAGGGATGTGCAGCTCTAACATTTTTTTTCTTACCTATAAGTCTCAGAAGAATTTCATCATATAAATCGTTTAAGAATATAGATTTATACTGAAGCTCTAATATAGTATTATTAATTCTGTAAGGTTTTATCGGTAACCCTAAACATAGAGATTAATCCATCGACAATATGAAAACAGATATTGCTCACCCTCTATCAATTAAAGACGGTGTCATAATCTGGTGTCGAGATTTCATTTATCGTTAATGGTTGCCTGTCCCATATCGCATTACCTAAATGGATTAGAAAATCAATGCCCTATAACCTAATGATCTAATTACTCACAACAAATAAAAAAAGCATAACAAATAAAAATACTCACGTTATTTGGAGTCGGTTATCAATATAAAGCATTGGGATACTTTGACACCGAACACTATTGTATTATAAAATTTTCTCTGCATGTCAATAAAATAAGATATAAAATTACTTAATTTTAGGAGACTCATAATAAACTCATAGCTTAGTGCGTAGAACTCCAAACAATTCTAACACTAAGACAACTTGTTAGAGCGCGCGTTAAAAAACTAAATAATCATACATTGAAATCAATCTACTACGAGTATATAATGTGAAAGCGAAATAGACCTGATTAGAGCTTATTTTAAGTATTTGTATCAAAGAAATATGCACTTATAAATATCTAAATAGGATATTAATCATCACTTCAGTTAAAAAAGAAACGTTTGCTTACAATATTATTGATTACCACTCAATTATTCTTCTTCTATTTATAAGTGATTAAATAACTTATATTATGCAAATACATAATAGGAACCTATATCAAATACTCAACAACACGATACGACAATAGTGACATACTAAAAAGATAAAATAAATGCTCAAATTGTCTAAGCGTCATTAATGTTTAGCTTTTAATACAATAATAATTTAATTTAAAATTTGTAGCAAACACAACTACACAGACGAATTGTGAGCTTTTCAGTTTATATCCGACGTTATGCCAAGCCATAGCAGGTCCCGCTTTATTATCAGTAGATTGATTTCGAAGTATGAAATCTAGTCATTACGTTGTATTTATCTGTATCCAGAAGAATAAATAACATTTCTAGCGAATTATAAGCAAATAGGGTTGTAGGACCGTTAATGCGTCTATGCCTTTTTAATCTACGTCATCCAATACATTAAAAATAAATATCACATAAACTGAGCAAGCGTAAAACTAATTTAGCAATTTAAATAGAGTACGAAATTGTTGGCGCGCATTTGCTCCGAGCGTGCTAGAAAAAGATAGAACATATTTCCTTTTTCAGGCCCGCAATAAATGCGCGGGAAAGAAAGAGAGGTTGTAATAGCCGGAAATTAGTACTCGTCTATCTTTCATTTTACACCCCAAATTTTCTTATTCCAATTTCCTTTGCTACGAACGTCCTCCAATTTGCGGAACCTCACTTCTCTATAGAACTTAGTAAAATGAACTATACTCCTCTAGCTATAGAGTTGAATATAGTTATCGATTTTAAAGTTATATGTGATGCGCGTTCGGATACACTGAGCAGCACTCTGTCATTTGAAATGAGTCATTTTCTGATAAGAATGCCCTATTGGGTGAGACGTGTGCGATTCGGCCCGCGTTCCCGATAATGCCATTTCCTAACGTAGATAGCGAATAAGTGTCGGTTTTTGCAGGAGTTTTAATAAAGCTTGTAGGGAGAGTGGACGAGATATGGAAATAAGTGTATGGAGAGGAAATTTGAATTTATACACCACCTAGTTTATTCGGAGGGTGCGGGATTATCGCAGTGTGAAGATGATTGCTGAATAAATAACTGTTTTATCTGTGGGTGTTAACCGATTATGAACATTCTATTCGTGAAGTCAATTTGGGAAGGGTGGAATGTAATTCGTTTTTATTTGCTTAATTAAAATTGATTTATTGAAAATAATTACGTTATTATCTTACGATATAATTAGTTTGTATGCTTATGTTAAATAATTTTCTTTAAACAGTATTAAGTAGAAAAATCAAATGGATATTATATATAATACACTATGACAAACTGCCAATTTCTTGCATAATCTCCCACGATTTTTTTTTAAATTCTAATGAGGCAAGACGACCGAAATCGACTTCAACATTTAATCGACTGAGAGAAATCGATTCGCTCGACATGATGTTCCCACGCGCAGTAAAACGCACTTTTTGTGATTTCCACCTGCGCCTGACCACTGAGTAAATTCATTTGACAGTTGACATTGCAATGCGTAGTATGCCCCGAAATGAAAATCTCCTTTGTTGTTGTTCAGGTTCATAATAAATAAACGTTAAGCATCTAACTAATTTCATAATAAAAAAATGGTATATAGAATATTTCTCATGGCATTGAAACTACATTGGCTACAAGCAGAAATATAAATATACTCGTAGTAGACAAATAGTAAAAAATGACATATTGCTACTGCTGGGTTCAACGCGGGAAACCCTGGATCGGAAACCGGCACATTTTCAGCGTTTGTTTTAAATATTTTTTTTTACAAAACAACTCATCACTACAAGAATTTAGATATAAAAATGTTATAACGCGTTGACTCCCGATTTCACGCGCACACATTATAAAAAGGACCATAAATAATATTGATCGAACAAAACAAATTTTTATAGTCTAAAAACTTGTCTATGCCTTTACTACAAGTGGATTCATTCATAACAGCATTCAAAGGAGCCATTCATTCATAAAATGCAAAAAATGACCACTGAGGGAGTTACTCATAAAATCCTTTGTGATAACTTAATCTTTATGGAGTTCATTTATCCCGTGGGATTTTTTAATGTGATGATGAATTTTATTTATTATTAATGGCCCTTACCTTTCATAGCACAATCAAAAGGTCCATAGATACATTTTACGTCTTAACTGTGTATCATTCTAATTTTAAAAGTCTTTCGATTTGTATTTTTTTATTCTATTCAATCATGTCTATGAATTAGGCAATAGCCTACCTCAAATTCTAGTCTGAGTCAACTTTTTAAATTTAAAAAAAAACCTACAAAAGTATGTACGTCATAAAATATCTTGCACTCATTTAAAATATGCTGGTCGGTCCTAGTATTATACTAATTCTAAAGTAGGTACAAATTTAAAACATCGCCTTTAAAATCTTAACTCTTGTATTATGTCTTTATTTAAAATAAAACAGGCTTTTTTTAATATGTTCAAATCTGAAATTACTACGCGTTATTGTAATTATAAAACTACAATTAAAGTAATCAACAAAGAACATAATTTCCATGATTTATTGTGAAATTTATATTTAATTGCGAGTCGTTTAATGTTAATAAACGATTAATTATGTGACAAAACAATTCAAAAGTGTAGTTTAACCAAGTGTTATTGTCAATCCGGTTTTTATTCGCGGATAAAGTATAACATATGGGCTTTTAAGAACAAAATCAGTAATCGAATGTAGTGTCTTACTCGTAAAGTTATAATGATCGGTTTGATTGTTTAAAAGTGTAAATTTAGTTCTAAAAAAGAGCATGTGTCTAATAAATTCAAAAATAATAATTTAACAAATCAAGAAAATTAAAAAGTTTTTGGTAGGTTGGGCGGATCCTCTGTAACAATAGATTTATATTAAATAAAAAAATACATGTAAAATTTATAACCTAGAAAGGTTTTATGAAGGCGGTTAATAAATACTTAAAAAAAGTACTTCTAGGAATATCCCAGTAGGTAACGGTAGAAACCTGGGAAGATGAAAGAGATAGTGAGTATAGATGGAGTAGAAGGGAGCCAAGTGGAATAATTTGGAGGCCTTCATTGCTTCGGAGGTCGTGTACTTGCATTAAACTTAATATTTAACGTAACTTAAATTATAGTATTCGGATAGAGGCTATTTTAATTTTATTATAATGATAAAGAAATTGATATGAGTTTCAAGTAGGTTACAAATATGCATGGGGTAAGGATCTGTGTCTGTTTCAATGATAAGTAGCTCAAAACAAAACGTTTTGTGGAAATCAATCATCAGTAAGTAAATCACAATGGCTCAACTAAGAAGCTATTAAGGTATACATATTAACAACACAAGCGAAGAAATAAAAAGACCTCATTAAATGATAACCTATAATTTATTAATTTGAAGTTATTACAAAAACAAGCCTTTCAACAAAACAGGAATTCACCATTAATTACGATTCATATTGAAAATATTTTTATTAATTAACAGTTCAATTAAAAAAGTAGTTTCTTTGTTATTGTAATGTATCGTTTTCCTTCATTCCAAAAAGCACAACTTTTTGCCCTAGTAACAATAAACCGGTTGTTTTAAATGGTGAAGGTGGTCTTAAAAAGAGAAGAAACTTGTTGGTGTGTGGAGTTTGAAAATGTGTTAATTATTGGATATCTTAAATACCAAGCAAGGCGTTTATCTGGCGCTAGATGCAACTGTCGTGTTGCTTACAACATTTTGTAGGGACTTTTAAATGTCCAGTAACCTGGATACCAGTATACCAGTCGAAATTAGCTATATTTTTATATGAACTGATGATTTAAGGAAACCCCATGTTGATGTTATTAATTGATGGTACAATTTCGTAAAATAAAACCTGCTGAGCTATTCTATAACTGTCATTCATAGTTACGTAAGACTGCATCGCTTAAACTACTTTGATACTTACTAAAAATAATTTGTACTTGTATTAAAATAATGTTTTTAAAGTATTTACTGTAATAAAGGTATGGGAAATTAATTAATTATGATATAATTTTTTTAGATATTTTTTATGCAGAACTAGACATTTGGCCACTATACCACGTGATGTTAAGTAAAATGCACGCTGTCTAGGAGATGCCTGTTAAACCACATCATAAATTAACCCATATTAAACTATTCAGGTGACTGTCTGTCCGACAGACACTCCTTTGCTGTACAAGAAACGACGATACAAATAGTGCAGTACTTGGAGATGACAACAACGAAGAAGTGAAACTTCAGCCTCTAGTTCGGTTACTAAAATGTATACATTTACTTTAACGAAAACAAAACACTAAACATTTTATCATTTAAATATAGTATGTACCGTTTACATTATAACTAGCTAGCTATCTATCCGTCACAGTATCAAGATGCATCAATCATATTATTCAATATTTTGCAATCTTGCAAATATTGATAGTGTATAAAGTAAAGTTTACTTAGAAATCAACAAAAACCAATGGCCACACGCGGCTACGTGTTATTTAGAATTATGGTTTAAAGATAAATTGTCGTATTAATAATAAATAGGTTGACTAAGAAATTCAATTGAGTAACACATAATTGTAGCAAGCAATGTCAAAATGTGAACCTTAAATGTTAAAACAAGTTTTATCTTTTGTAATACGGTCATAAATGCTTTTCTTAAGTATTTTGTACTGTACACGGCGGGAATTATTAGACAATTTTTACTTGTTGAAATAAGTTCATAGAGATTTACGATTTTAATAAAAGCACGTAGTTTTCCTAAAGAGGCTTTTCGTTAGGGTGTAGTCAAACCAGGTTTCAAAATGAATTTCACTTAAGGCCAATAAAAAGATAGACCCTTTGTCTGCACATCAGTGTGTCAACATCTTATCTGAGAAGATGTAATCTGCCCTTTGTTTGTAAATGTTCTTCAAACAATTGCTTAAATAGCAGTAATAAGGTGAGGGAAAGCGAGGCAAATTTCTTTACTTATCCAATACTTTAGACACAAGAAATCGACTACTAAACTTGAGTAATGGTAATAACAGATAATGGTTTAAAAAAAGGTATCGTAAGTGTTCTCGATAACAACTGAGTTTATTGTAGATATTTTAGTGTAATGGTAATTTTAACTTTTAATGTTTAATTTTAACTTTTAAACTCAGTTTTGTGAAGATATTTTAGTACAATAGTAATTTTAACCAGGATAAACGCTTATGTCCCATACAAGTCAATTGGGCATAATTTTACATTCTATATTTAAAAACACATCCGTTGCCAAATTTCCATGTGAACATCGCGATTTGCGACGATTTTTTCGAGTCGTATGCAAAGAAGCACATTTGCATTCTCAAAAAGTCCCTAATTTGGTTGTGCATCCTATCTCCATCGTTAAAACGCACGCACGGTAGCGACCGATACAAAACAATAAATAAATAACAAGAATAATAAATATAATTAAAAACGACAAAAACCATTCGTCCTCATGACGTGATACAAACGGGTACGACTCTATAACAAATACAAAGAAATTTCAACCCAATCTAAACCTTAATTCAATGTCATAAAAGTCAAAATGTCATTAGTATAATTGACGCAATATTTTGTCACCAACCCATCACTACCAAAAAGCTCCTCATTAAACCTTTTTGTTCGATCTTCCTCTAAGGTTGAGGTTCCTGTGTCAAGTTTTTTTCAATTTAAAAATGGAATTTAAACGAGATGACGATTCTTTATTGCGTCCATGGAGCAAGAACCGATTCTTTCCTTGTACCTTTATTAATTTGTGTTCATAAAGATGGAAATCGCATGTCTAAAAACAAATTCGACAGATTCCTAGTCTGTGGTTGTAACTTTTTAACTTCCTAATAGGGTGATGGGCCAGTGGGACTTTGGTATATTCGGTGTTGCCGCATTCGAAATTTATTACAGCAATTAGTAGAAACTTCTTGAAGGGGTTTATCGGTCATTCTGATCGGTTCTATTTGGGAGGTAATGGTTGAATTTCATGGAACTCTTAAATTCGGAAGCGACGAATGAGTTAATTGGCTAGAATTGTTGAAATTTGACGCATTAATAAAGGACAAGTATTTATTTAAATTTCGTCATTAATGCGGAATCTTATAAGTTAACAATAATGACAAAAATCATTAAGTGAATTTATGGTTATAATGAGCATTTAAGAGCCATAATAATATGCTTGAGATGAGGTCGGTATGTCTGTTTCGCCATTGGGCACAATACAAATTAAGTTTAATTGTTAAGGAATGTATCTCGAGAAATGCCTCGTTTCAAGGTAGACACGACAAAATTCACGAATTTTAATTTGGCCGTACAATTTTAAGTGATACTTTTTCTTGATACGATTTTAATGCTACGGTCGTTATTCGTAGTCCGGGTATAAGCAAAACATTCTAGATATTCTGCTGTGATTAGAAATATATTGATTTATTTTAAGATTTGTTTAACACATTGTTACGCTAAACATTTACTTATTGGATGAAAACATTTTCTTAATTAATTAAAGTTATAATATTTTTCGAGTTAAATGTTTAAAGAATATTATTTATAAAAAATGTATTTTATAAGCATGAGAAACTTAATATGTATATACGAAACGAGATACGCGTCCCCATCGTCCTAATTATAGACTACTAGGTTCATATTGATAGTATTGTCTTTCGTTAACATAGCTTTTAGACATTTAAAGAAAACACTTTTTTACCGGATTGAAGCTATTTATTATTATGAACTTATAATTATTTTACATAAGTTTATAATAATACATAGCTTCAATCCAGTAAAAAGTGTTTCCATTCTGATATGTTTCTTTAATTCCCTTTTGAATTGGTTAAACGCGCTTATATTACGAATTTTAGACGGTAGTTGATTAAATAGGTTTACTTGAAATACTCTTGACAGAATTCATCCTTTATATTTAAAGTATACCTAATTATTATACGAAGCACTTCTCGGACTGAATAAAAAAAAAAGAACTCAAAATAGGGACGGACTTCACTGTAGCATGTTGACGACACACACCTAAGTTTATCTCCGAACCAGTGCAACCTTGTCAAAATAAGCGTTTCTCCACCGTTCACAAGGCTCTTTACAGAACATATTTCGACAAGGTTCCAAGTATAGCGTTGAATCCAGTAGCCAAAAGTAATTTGTGAAATTACTTTCTTAGAACCGGACTCAATTAAGGGTCCATGTTGGGTCGAGCAGTATCGTGTTCAGTTTTATTTGGTCATTTTGTGACAGACCGTCGAATAATTAAAATACTGGCGTTTATAGCAATACGTTAAACGTTTGAGGGTGTTAAAATAGAAGGAGCTGGAGCAATTTTTACAGAACAGGACGTAAATGGTGCAGGGTTTGTGGTTAAGAGGTGAAATATGATATCTCATACTAATATTTTAAACTTGTTTAATCATGAATTAATTGGTTAATCATGAAATAATTGGCAGAGCCAATGCTTAAAATCTGATTCAATACTGTTTTAATGTAATGTCTTTACACTGTCCATATTTAGAGAGAGTGAACTGTCGTTGAAATAGAAAAGCCTTATATTAAACTCATTTTTATACAACAAACGGGGAGAAAGCTCACCTGATGTTAAGTGATACCACCGCCCATAGACACTCTCAATGTCTTATTTTAACTTTCAGTCCTTCCTTCCTAAAACTAGAGTTAGTGGTTTAACATACGATTCCAAACCTAGATTCCATCACTTACTCGTAAAGTGAAGGAAATCATCATCATGAGAACACAAAAATCGACTTGTCGGGCTCAGAAGGATCATCTGTGTTAATTAATAAAATAGATTAATGACAGATAATATCTTAGGGTATTTTTATTTAAACTGAGACGAGATAATGCAGTTTTCCCGTAAATATACTCTAAAAACCTTTAATTATCTGCTGCATGTACTTAGCTGCTGTACTTGGGATGTGGTTTGATGGATATTCTCAGAGGCCGATTATCAAAGAATCCTACTTTGCATATCGGAATAGGTAAATTAAATCTATTATTTTCATTATACCAACTTTACTTTTAAGGAAAAACTGGCAGGGCACAGATTATTGAAAACAGTCGGATTTAAGCGATTCATAAAATACAAAGTATTCGATGTATCAGATTTTAAGAATACAATATTCCTTGACTTTTACGAAACAGAAATAAAATTACAGCGAATGGACTGCGCTGAGTTGTTGTGCTCAATATTCGTCATACAACAAGGCAAGCCAACCAAAATCGAGTAAATGCGATTAAGGAAGTTTGTCCTTTCATCATAAAAAAGAAATCATCCGTTGTAGAAAAACGCGTTTTGGCCAAAACTCACCGATATTCAGATGGACCATCCATAGTTGCTCCCCTCCACTTTGAAATCAATTTTCCTTCAGTTTTTATAATTTATGAACAGATTTTATGTATTTTTTATATCTTAGTTTTTGTTATGTAATCCTATAAGTACTCGTCACATTCTTGTATTCATTTTTATTATGTATCAAAGTGTGCCGAGCGTTGGCAAGCTTTTGTAAATTAAAAAAGTTTGACTTGATCTTATACTTTTTTACAAATACTACTGTATTATTTTTACCCAAAAACAAAAGTTTTACTTTGTTTACTATCATCGAGTAGCGACTGACTGAATTGATCTGCATAAAGCAGAGCTGTATGCTAATTAACAAGCACAAAAACTACAACATCGATTACGAACAAGTTTTCGCGTCATATTAAACGGTAAGTAAGTACCACTAATGATCATGGCGGCATGAAATTTTTCTTCGAAACGTTTAATACCATTTTCAGTAAATTAAACCTGCCATATTCGGCATTATATTGCATAAAAAGTTGTAAAGCGTGTTGTTGCTCGTGGGAGGCAGGCTTCTATGTACGACACGTTTTCTTATTAATCAACCATACATCAAAAGTCGTTTACGTTATGTCAAATGTCAATATCCTAGTGTGAGTGTTACCAGTACAGTGAGACTTATAAATAATTCTTGTGTTTGTTAAAATAAGGATAGTTTCCTTCAATGTTTATTACTTCAGACATAGTATTTATATCTTATTTATCATACTTTATGAAGTAGTTTTAATATGTTTAGGACATATACAATTCAACGTTTAGGACATTTCGATACAAACATGTTTAGTAAAAATTAACTTTTTTAGATTCGCTTATTCAGGTACCGTCGCGAGGTCATGGTTCGAATTTTGATACAAATTGAATGAACAAAATCTGATGACCGCTCAGGTCACGTGGAAACCTAAACTGGGTGGTTTATTGGAAGTGATGGTAAGCGATGCAGTTCACTTATAGGTTGTCATTAGGCTCGCAATCAGATATTACCTATATGAATAAATGATTTTGACTTGACTTTGATGAAAATGTTCTATTATCTGAAACGTTTGCCAGCCAGCGCTTCGACATCACTTATAAACTGCCCCATACCGTGGTCAATCGGAAATTAAATTTCATCAAAACATTTGTTACGATTACGGTTGTTTTTAATCGCGAGCTGTGATTAAACGCGCAATATAACGCCCACAGGCGAGTGAGTTATCAACTCGAATACACGTCAGCGAACCAATTAACGTTCGGCGTGCGGTATATTATCCGCGCGAATTAATCGAGCCCATTCGAGATTTTAATAAGCGATTGCCATCTGTGAGAGTTATTTGATTTTGGAATTTTTATATCTGGTAATAATATACGTTCGTAAAATGCAACAGGTTCAAGTGGTTAGGACATGTGCGCCAAATGGCGGACAACATAACCCAAAGGTCCTTATAGATTTATTAAAGTTCACCAAACCATACATAATGCTACATCTATACTTACAAGCTATCTTTTCTAAAATATATGAGAATGGTAAACATAACTGTTACAAAAAACTTAAATAAAAACAGAGATTAGATGTTACTAGTAAATCTTTGCTTATTGTTAAAAATACTAGTATCAGATCAGTTTAGGTATCAGATAGATAGTATTCTTATTGAACTCACTACCTGGTGGCACGAGAAAACCAGGTAGACCGAGGCTGCGTTGGTGGATGGAGTTGTCAAGGACCGCGAAACAAAAGGTGTTCGGAGTTGGAAAACAAGAAGCACGAAATAGATGGCGTTTCGCCATCGCAATCTATTTCGTACTTCAGGAGACAAAAGCCCACTAGGGTATAACTATTGTTGATGATGATGATAATAATATACATTGCTTACATTAGAATGAGATAATCTATGTACACGAATTACTCTCAAGAATCTGAGCTAGAGAGAGGATATATCATATCATTGTTAATTTAAGATAATTTTATAAAAAACGAAGCGTTACGTTCAATAATTTTATAATAATAATCGAATGGGGCTACACCCCTACACGGCCCTTGGCCTCTGATTGCTTTGATTAATTTTTATTTTATAGAAGTAGGTCATCAGTTTTATGACGCATGTTGACAATTGACAACAAATGTCAATTGTCTATCTATTGACATCTAAGTTTGAGAGATGATTGCCGTCATCGTAGGAGCAAGTGCTTGCGCCCATGTAAAAGAAATTCCATTGGTAGGTACACAGCCGAGACTCAAAAGTACGGTCAATACGCTAAGCCGTTAGCCTAACACTGCCCGTTAGTTATTGGTGGAATATTTTCCTTTTAGTTAGCTACCTAAAATTATTTCTTTAAAAGGTATGAACATATTCACTCCATATTATCTTTAATAGCTAGGATTAACGAATCTATATCAAATGCTTCGAAATTAGCTTTCAATAGAACGAGCTAAATGAAGAGATCCGCCGACAGTAGAAGGGCGTTAAACAATTTTCATGGCCTCTTAGCAGTAACTAACCTTAAAGTAGGGCCGCCACAAATGAGATTTATATTTCTCGACTGACAAAAGAGTCATTTTTAATATTTGCGTTTCCTATGACTTTTTTATTTTAATATGAATTTTACATCCATGAAACAATTAAAATAATCGTTTAATCACAATTTTTCATCCATAAATTGATGTTACAGTTACAAAATCGAATTCCTGGGATTTTTTTATATTGAATTGATAGGCATAGGCATACCCATAGGCAAACGGGCAGTAGGCTCATCTGATGGATTGGATTATGTGATATTTGCCTTTAAGAATTGGACGTAATCTTTTCTTCAAGGAACTTAAGTCGAATCGTCAGTGGGAAGCTGGTTTCACATAGTGAAACCGCCGTGCGCGGCAAAAACTCCCTTAAAAACGCTCAGTTGTAGACGACAGACGATACGGGTGGAATTTAATATTCTGCCTTGACGTCCGATCCTAAAACTCAGCTGCAGGTATTAATTCGAACAACTCTACATGGCAAATGTGGTAGAAGCTGCAGAGAGACCCCACATCTCTAAGCAACTCCGAGTTTCTTGAAAGTTTCTCGAAAAGGGATTGGTTGTCGATTCGAACCGCTCTTCGTTGAACAGTGGATGTTAGTGTAAATTGCTATACCGAACCAAGATGGCGAACTCCGTAACTACGAACCTATAAGTTGATGAGGTTTCAGATTTATTTAAGAATATATTTCTTACAGTATTCTACCATTTAGTAATTAATCATAACTTTCGTAATCGAAAACGTATCTGCCAGCCCTATATTGAGAGACCAATTGGCAGAATGGCGAAGAGCGTTGCCTGTGGGCTAATTAAAACATCAACCAAGGCAGCGGCCATTTTGCACCCGACAGATAATCTTTCATATTTTGTCTTAGCTGTCAAATATTGCCTGTGGCGACGCGCGAACAATTAAATATGGACCGAATGATAATATAGGGATCTTTTATTGTAATTTTGTCCTTGTTGTGACTTTCGGGTGACTTAATTTGTGTTATCTACGTTATTTTTGTATAAAAATGTAATTATTTGTAATTTTGCTGCCTTTTTTAGTCTCAAATTAGGCCGTCAGCAAAATGTAAATTTAAATAAAAAGCAAGAATGGGAGGTGTTTTGTAATCAAAATCTTTATTCGGTTATAATATTTGCGTTCGAAAGAATAATTATTATTGACAAATGGCCAACCAGTATATTGTGGGACTGTAGTAGGGTTGTCATATGGTTAATTTAAAAATTTGTAAATTTTATTCCGAAGGCGTTTTAATGTATGCGATAAAAATTCTAATATTTGATTATATATTCACTTATGCAGTGTATGTTTTTTGGTTTAGTGTAAAATGAGTTGCTAAAATAAATGATGGCTGATAAACTTGTCAGTTACTTGTCAAGTCAAACTTGCAACCGAATCTAGTAGCTAATGAACACTAGGTCACTGGTAAACTTTGGATTCGATTTTTATCCTTAACTCGAGATCTTTATATTTGATATTGTGCTAAAATATATTTCTAGTGGGAATCAAAACTTGACTGTGATTTTTTTCTTCGAAACTTCTAGCTATAGTACTAATTCCATATTTTCAGTTATGACTACTTGTAACGATATCTGAACAAATCAATTGCTTCTTTGCAAAGAAAGTGGTAGATGTACATCAATAAATTATAAGAAGCCGCACAATCAGCCATATAAAAAAAAACATGCAAATGTCATAACTACATAACTAGTTTCCATAATTTCATAATAATAAGTTAAGTTATTTAGAATTGGTGTCAAAGTTATGGTCTAAATACTTGCCCACGTTATAAAGGCACATTGCCTTTAAAAATCATATAACAACAAAAAAAACGTGTGTATACTAATGTACACGCGTTATAATTCTTTGCCGTAACTAGATAAAAATCTTTTCAAAAATTTAATTCTACGTTTGTAGAAATAACGACACTAACAATAGAAAAAAATACTCTCGTAATTTCTCCCTAACGCGCCAAAAGAAGTATAACTTCAAATATCTCATCATCAATGATAAAAAGTTTGTCCACCATTAATTTTGTGAACTCAATTATTCGAATTATCGTTTGATAAACGCACCAGGCAACCCTAAGCATCTTTTCGCGAGCCCATATTAGTTATAGGTGAGCACAATTACGTGGCCCCACCCAGCACCACTGTTTATTAACTGCAGTTGATTGCTAACATGAGATACGCGCATCGTATAATGCTAATTATTTTTCGCTCTTATCACAAATACGATAATGTTATTCGACGCTAAAAATAGAAGTAAGTAATTAATGTAACCGAACTAAGTAGGTAAATGTATAAAGTGATGTCTTTTATTAAAGCATGTTTACCAGAATACAGTGTTGCCCGTGGCCATGACTATGCCTGTCTGAAAAAGAAAAGAAAAAAAAAATGTGTGCGTGTACACACGTAAGAAGTGAAACTTCTTTATGACCTTATTTTTCGAAAAATGATCTACTATATGCAACTTTACAGAAATTGGTTAAATAAAGTTAAATTAGATAAAGTTTAACAAAATGCTTTTATTATCATAGACATGGATACAAATAATACATTTATTTCATTTTGCCTTATTACAACTAAGATTACAGAATTTCATTAATTGTAATAGAATTATTAATATCGTTATCGTTATTATATATTTTTGTTATTAATGGCTTCGAATCTCTTCGAATCAACCGTGGTAGGGACGAGAAAAAGATAACGGAAAAATGTTACGCGTAACCGAATATTGTGACGCGTAACCGAATCATGTCACTTCAATAAATAAAAGGTATATCAGGAAAAGTCGACAGTAAATTCCTATTCAGTCAAGACAATATTCCTTTTAATTTCAAATACTTAGTAAATTATATTAATCCAACTCCATCTAATATCCAGTATCCAGGTAGGGATTTTCTGAAGACAGGGGACTTGAAGGAAGTTGTGTAACTAATGAAGGCGAACACATTAAGTAATACAAGTCTAGTATGTTTTTTATGTGAAGTCCATTTTTAAGTTGAAATCTTTTTACCTTTCGTAGATTAAAACTGTTAGCTGTTTAAAGTAAGCAATAAATAAGGCAATATAAACCTATTTATGTTTTAATGTTAGATTTCCGGTCAATTAATCAGTTAATTACTGGATAAATAAACTGGAATAAAACAAAGTAGTAATTGGAACACTGCGAATAATGTCTAATTACCAGGACACGGAACCGGTATATAGTTACCGCGTTTTGCGTAATTTCGTTTCGGATTTAAGGAAATAATTTAAACATTCATAAAATTCTATATTATTATATTGATTTATTTATTTGCGCGAATAATAATTCAACGTAAATTATTGACGACTGAAGTTCTTTATCTTTACAGTTAATTTCCGGGTTTAAAATGGAAAACTCTTACTTTAACTGGGCCATGACTGTTACTTCTCTGATTAATAAAGTGAAACGAAATAATGTGCCTCAAACACATAACCTTAATAGAATCTCGTTATAGTTTTATTACTGTCTTATTATTAAACCCCACGCATTTATAGCAGGTAGTTGAATCTCGGCGCACACGTATGTACGCAAAATATATAGGGCAAAAGCTCTTGCGTATATAGCATGTCTCTGACGGCCGTGGCTGAGTCAGCTATGGGAATATTATATATAGGTGAGCGCGACCATTATTGATACTCCCAATTAATTTGAATCTTGATATGAGTAAATCTGAAGTATATGATCGTGGTATCAAGAGCATGCTGTCCTAGGGGTTTGAGTGACTCTCATCCCTGATGTCGAAAATCGAACCCTGCCTTTCAACGCAATTTTCTGTCAATGTGAGCATTTATCACTCGTAAGAGCAACTGGGAGGAAAGAGGGGAAAAAATTCGGTTCTTAGAACCAAAAGTTGATCATGTCCAAAAGAAAAAAAACAGATACAAAAACTGAGACTAAGACCAAGATTCCGAATGAGTTTTTGGACCGCGATCGCAATATTGCGCCATCAGCCCTACGGATATTGAGTATACTTTATCGAACTTGTATACTAAAACCTCGGTATCGGTATCATTGCCGCTTCTGGTATGGTAGATTCCGAAACTGGTTTTATAGGTGTAAGTTATTAAATATATCAAATGAAGTGATACTAGCTCGTACGGCGGGAGGAGAGACAGGAAGGATAACATAGCGCCTTAGAACCAAATGTTGATCATGCCTATTTGGAAAACAAATACAAAAATCTGAGGCTAAGACTAAGATTTATCGCGTCACTTTTTTATCATAGTTGCATTAGGTAGCTCTGCCCCTACTCTGTAGCCGCCAAAGCCACAAGCCATTTACTGTGATCCCAGAATTGCGACATTAGCTACGGCTATTAAGAGAACTACAACAAAATGCCTTCTAAAATCTCGGATCATTGCCGCTACTGATAGTTACCGAGCTTCTTTGACGTCACAGTGCAAACAATGGTAGGTACCGTAACCGGTTTTAATAACTTAAATATCAAACCGGTTTACAAAACTCACGATCAAATGATTGCCTTAATTAATTAACGCAATATTGCAGAATAAATTAAGTCTATTGACAACTTGTTACAGTAAACATTAAATATGCATGTTTGCCATTTGCAAGAATATTAAGATATGATTTTTACATTAATTTCCTTAATATTTGTATTGTGTAGCCCTCTATATGCTGTAGGTTTCGAACGATTATTGAAGTTATACTTCTGTTGGCACGTAAAGGAAAAATGATGAGAATAAATTTTTACGATGCGCACACACACCGTCACACAAAACCGACACGCGCACACCGTCACAAAAAATCGACACCCTAAAGTGGGCATAGTCAACATTTTAAAATAAATAAAAAATGTTTGCGTTTACTAGTGTACACACGTAATAAGTGAAACTTCTATGTGCAACTTTACAGAAATTGGTTAAATAAAGTTAAACTAGATAAAGTTTAACAAAAGGGTTTTATTATTATAGACATGAATACAAATAATACAATTATTTCATATAACCTTAATACTATTAAGATTTTTACAGAATTTAATTAATTGTATTAGAATTATTACTATCATTATTATCGTTATAATATATTTTTGTTATTAATGGCTTTAAATCTTTTCGAATCGACCGTGGTAGAGACAAGAAAAAGATGGCGCATATCGGAACAATGTAACGCGTAATTGAAAAATGTGAAAAAAAAATTTCAACACCGATAAAGAACTTTCACTTCAAAAAATTCAATTTCTTTAATTATGTAGAAATATTTTTTTGATATTTAAATAAACTTTATTTAACTTTTATGCGGTATAAAACAACTTTTAATGTGTTCAATACCTTTTTTCTATTGCTAGTGTCGTTTTTTCAACAAACATATAATTAGGAGAAAGATACAATTTTTAGAAAGATTTTTATCTTGTTACGCCATAGAAGTATATTTTCTAACGCGTGTACATAGTACACACAAATGTTTATATTTTATTTTTTATAACATTAAAACAGAAGTAGGTATGGCTTATTCCTGATTCCTAATTTATTATTGAAAACATATTGTTTTGTATTTTCCCCACACTCTTTACAATGTTAATAAGATCGCTTATAAGCAAGCAGGCTTTCTAGTTTTCTAGTATGTTGACTAGAAATACCGAAGTAAATTTCGTTAAAACGCTCGGTAATCATTTATACTTTTCTATTAAAATATAGAACATATTATAGTTAGAGCACATATACTATTCTCCTTTTACGGCAAACGTCACCTTCTGCCTGGAATTACTGATTAATTAATGATTACCTGATTATAAATTCAATTAGCTGACTTCAAATACATTTTAATTGGGTGAATTTATTGACGTTTTTTATCGTGTTTCGCAAAAGGCATTTTTATAGGCATTAAAGGACACGTTATACATATTTATAATTTTGATATTAATGCAAAGTGTTTTCACGTCTATAGTTTGCACGAGTACTACAAATACGGATTGATCGGATTCAAATGTTTTACGTTATTCGTAGGCAGCAAAACCCTCTAAAGTTTCTCGAAACGTAACCTATCTTAACATGTCTATATATATAAGTAAGTTACCTGGGTCACGTGTTGCGTCATGAAGGCTACCACCTCCTTCAATTAATTATGGTGGGTAGAATCCAGGGCAAACGGCGTGATGGTAGAAGAAATATATCATGGCCGGTAAAGCCCGGCGTGAATGGCTATTGTGAAGAGTTGTTAGGTGACAGGAAGTGAATGATATTGACGAGGAATCAAAATAAGAAGAATAACTTAAGGTTACATTACAATGAATGCAGCCTTACGGTTTTTACTTCTGCATGCTTTATAATACTACGGGTCATTTCTTATTATATTTTGATTAGAAAATTGGGATAGGTATGTTTAAAATATACCTAGTCCAGCCATACGTTCTGTTACAAATGAAAATGCATTTTTTTTAATGAAGTAATGTAATACATTGAGAGCAGTGTTGGCTTAGTGGCTTCAGCATGTGACTCTCATCCCTGAGGTCGTAGGTTCCCCGGCTGGGCACCAATTTTCTTTCAACATTAGCTCGAACGGTGAAGGAAAACATCGTAAGGAAACCGGCTTGCCTTAGACCCAAAAAGTCGACGGTGTGCGTCAGGCACAGAAGGCTGATCACCTACTTGGCTATTTGATTAACAAATGATAATGAAAAAGATACAGAATCTGAGGCCCAGACCTAAAAAGGTTGTAGCGCCATATTTTTTTAAATGTAATACATTTAAATTTATACCTACATTATTAAAGTCTCAGCAAAAAATTACAAAATATTCTATTCGAAATGGCTACTTTTGGTTTTTATACAGGCCTTTAATGTGCTTGGCCACGAATCTATGGATTTACGCACTCTTGAAGGATAAGGTAAGGGTTGAAGTCTGGGCTAGATGAAGGCCAGTGTTCAGCTCTTATGAAGCCCGAACGTTGCTACCAAGCCAGGCTTGCCTAGTTCGTGCCTTGTGACCAGGAGCAGAATCCTGCTGGAAAGTCCACCTTATATTTTTGTATTGCTGAGAGGTTTCACAACATGATCAAAGACTATCGCTTGATACACTTTAGCTGAAGTTTTCACTCCATTTCACAAAAATGTAGTTTTGTGATCCCTTTATAAGACACGCCCCACCAAATCATCACTGACGCAGCATGATCACCACGTTGTACCTTTCTGACCACTTCAGCAGCTTATTTAGAACTGTGAGCAAACGTGAAAAAATTTTCATCGATAAAGAGCATAATTCTTTCACTTGCGTATCGCGACAGGGGGCGTTTTGATCGATGCATTATCTTGAATTGTAAAGACTTATTTAGGGCATGTCCTGTTTATCGACGATAAGCACCGAGCATTAGGTCTAGTTTTATCATATGCAACAGAGTCCTTGCGGAAATCTTTATTTCTAGCGATCGATCCATATCCACTTTGTGCAAGGTGAAATGGCGCAAAAGCCAAAGAAGTTTTTTAAAATAATATACGTGTTCCAAGTTCAATATATAAGTAATTAAAAAGTTGAAATAAATATTTATTTTTATGTAACAGTATTTATGGCCCGACTAGTTATACATTACAAAAATACCACCCGTTCTCTTAATAAAATGTAAAAATTCAAGTGTGACACTAAAAAGGTTAAATTACAAGTAACGAATAAGTAAAAAATTAACTGCAGAGGCCACAGTTGGCTCTATAATCAATTATAATAAATTACTGTGTATATAAACGTTTTGGTAAATAAATAAATGAGTAATTAATGACAGTTGTCAGCGTTCCGTTCGACGCAGCATACAAATCTGTGCATTAAGGCGAATTAACATTGAACGAGGCGCAGTTTTTTCACTGGCAACACCAATTAGTTGGGTAACGACGGTAAACTGGTACCATCAGCAAAAGTGCGTTAAAGGCCGTTCAAGTATTACGTAAGCAGTATAGGGGGAGGGGGGAGTTGGGGGAATTTCTTTGATTTTCTTCTTAGGTGATTACGTCAACAGTAATTATTAACTTTTTTACACATATTATTCACATATCTATGCTTGAAAAAGAAATGCATTTTCGAGGATTTCTACAGCTTTGCTTTCTTTTCCTGACAAGGGGGAGGGGGGATAAATTGTAGTAAGTCTGCTAACGTACCATACTTGAACAGCCCCTTATCAGATTCCTTCATTCATTTATTGTTACACTTGGGGTCACTTGCATTAGGACAAAAAGGTCTATTAATATAATATATTATTTTTTTATGAAAACCTTGATGAGAACTTGGAGAACGTTCTGTTTAGAATTTGAAACTAAAGTGATGACTGTTGAATTGCATAACTTTCAGCATTGCGGAAGCAAAAACACCGTTCTGTTTTATAATAAATTCTAGACAAAATCAAAAACTTTTATTTGGTTATAAGTATTTAAAGGAATTATTACTACTGAAACGCGTATTCCATTTGAATCTAAAATTATGTAAAGTAGAAAGGCGAGTTAATAAAACGCAAAAATAATATTATCTATTTAATAATAAGTATATTTGGTTACGTTAAAGGGTATATAACGGACTTACTAAGGGCGGGAATATTGCATAGTTGTAAACAATTTTTTTACCTCATTTGCTGATAGTACATGAACTGTTTTTTATTTGACATAAGCTTTTGTGCCGGTTATCATAATAATTGCGTTCTTAATTGGACTGTAATATGGCAATTAATGCTATTTCGATGCCATTCATAAAGGTTACTTTATTGGTTATTAAAAATACTGGATGAATATGTCGGTTTTAATAATTATCGTATGGAGTCTTACATAACTTTGTCTTCCGACCAAATGTGTTACTACACGTCAGTTTCAATTTAAATACTCAATGTAGGAAATATGTTGGTAACACCGAACCATTTGAGATTTGCATACCAATAATGTTACAGATTACGCATCCTGTTAGGTAGAGTTAGCCGAGTGGGTTAGCGCTATATATCTCTTGGAGGCATTTTAAGAAAGGCTATGTACGGATGGTTCCTGCTTTTGCGTACACAAATAGTAATCGCGAAGTAGAAGTTAAGGAATGCATAGCGAGGTACGTCGTACACCCGAAAATCATCAAGTGATTGTTCCACAACTAGTATTATTGAGTCAGTTTTTAGCCACGCACCACCCCCACTACACTTCCTTCAAAGCGTGCCAACTCTTAAAAGGCCGGCACGTACTTGCGAGCCTTCTGGCAGTATGAGCTTTTAGCTCGTTTGTTCACTGTTCTATACAGAAAAATCGTCGTGTTTCAATGAAGTCTGATCAAATTGCTTGGAGAAAAATGATTAATACAGAAATATTAGAACCGTAAGCTGTGGTAATTCAGTGTTGGCTTAGGGCTTCAGCGTTCGACTCTCATCAATAAGGTCGTAGGTTCTATCCCCGGCTGTGCACCAATGTACTTTATTTCTATGTGCGTTACATTTGCTCGAACGGTAAACGAAAACATCGCGAGGAAACCGGCCTGCCTTAGACCCAAAAAAGTCGACGGCCGCGGCGTGCGTCAGGCACAGAAGGTTGACCCTACTTGCCTATTAATTAACAAATGATCATGAAACAGATCATTTGTTAAAAAGGTTGTAGCGCCGTTGATTTATTTTTTAAGCAGTGGGACTACCAGTACAGACTGTAAATAAAAAATAATACAAAATAGTTCGGTATTTCTATATTGTCGTTATATCCGCTTTTTCTATATTGACTGTTGAAAAACACAATTTAAATTTGCTTTTATATAGCTCTGGTTTTAGGGCCCACCGCTTTATGTTCACTGATTAAAAGAGGAATAAATACCTTGCCCTTCGCCCTTTTCATTTGAATGCCTTCTTTAAGAAAAGAACTTACCAACCATGTAAGGACTATGGCATCCCCATACATAGTAGTCGACATTTGACCTTAAATGAGCTACTGCAGTGCTAAAGGTCAAAGTTTTAAATTAGGAGTGTCTACGTCTGTTTTATACAATATAAATAACATATAATAAAATATAATATAATATATAGTTACCCATCTGTGCCAACAATTTTTTTTGTGGTAAACTATATGTAAACTTCATCAAGATTATGTAAACAATTTAATAAAACAATCAGCAATTTTAACTTCGTTTTATTTTCATTATCATATGTTTCATTATCGTAAAGAAAACAAAGATATTTTACAGTTTAACTCTATGTAACAGGATACCTACCGCAATTTAATCATTAAAAAATCTAGCCTAACATCTTACGTATAGAATAAATTAAATATTTACAATAATTTTGCTATCAAATCAATGTAATTTTTGTACAAATGCCCTAATTAGCCAAATACAGTGCAGAACAAAAGATCTAATTAATATCGGCTCATTTACGAATACGTACCATAAATGTTAAAACATTTCCACAGATTATAGATTTATGTAAGCTGTTTACAATATTTAAATTAAGAACAATGATGTCAAATTTTGTTTATCATTTTTTAATACTACACCACAATCAATTAAAAAAAATCGGAAAGGTGTCGACGAACTTCTAAATTATTTAGTTTAAAAGGCTGGAAGTATTTTGAAATTTGAAAACGACGAATTTAACTTTTTGTGACTTTTTTGACTTTGACTTTGTTGACTCTTGAATCTATAATACACTCTTTATTGATATTCGTTTAAACTTTTAAAATTTTAATTAAATCAAAATATCGTTGTATAATAAATAAAATTTCCATCGTCTTCCAAAGACTACTTAATTTTCCTTAACATACCTATTATTTAAATATACTACGCATAGTATGGCTAAATGTATTTACAATGATCATAAAACATATTCATTTTTGTAGTTTTTACAAGGAATATTGATAATGTGTATATGTCGTATAAATTAAAACTGAGCAAGAAAACTTACGAAATTCAAACATTTGTATCGAGTCGGTAACATTTTTAATTATATCGACATTTTTCTCGCTGAAGCCGGATTATAAAATGCTGTTAATAGACAATTCTAACTTATATAATAATATTGTTGATGTAAATATAAATATTATTGACTCACAATTGTACTAACATACAAAGAATTTTAAAAATTTTGGCCAATAAATAATGGAATTGGAACTGTTCAAAATATTTGAATGGAAGTCTTTCAATACTCAGGAATTTAAAACAGGAAGACTATATTAAATATTAAGCTACCATATTCAGATTTCTTTTTTAATTATTTAATTTTATTGTTATTCATACCATGCACTACTGAGCAAGTTTTGCATATATTTTACTATAAAAAAATTGTATCCGAGTCTTTTTATAGTTACAAATCAAAAGTAGATTTTTTAAAAGTTTTATTACTTTCGTTCTTGTTTATTAAGTAGGTATAATTAATATGGTCTGCAATGTTTAGTGTCATATTACAAGTAAACTAAAATAAAGAATAAATCATATTTTAAAACACAATCATTCCTACAGATTATTTTGTCACAAGTCTTGAAATTCAAATTGTCCATTTCCCGCCAATTCAAGATGGCGGATGTTCACGCGTTTTCGCGTGTTCTGAATGTCAATGCGGTTGCAAGGAATTCAGGATATTCATATTAATGGCGTGTTGGTGAGATGGGGGTCCCCCTAAGAAACTCAGTTGGGGTCTTGTGGCTGCGGCCATCGCTGCAAATAGGGGGGGAGCTCCCCCACCCCCGAACAACGCGAAGGAAGGTGGTAGCAACGGTCTCGCAGATAGCCTTAGCTTTTCAATCTCAGCCTCTTGCAGTCGTTTTGCTTTTGCTCGGCGATTTTGAAACCATATTTTTACCTGGAAAGATTGACGTAAGAATTCAATAAATAAACTTTACTGTAAAAGTCTTAACATTTTCTCTTTAATTAGTTGCTACGGTATGTGCTATCTTTAAGTTTTTAATAAAAGTTTCGTCTATATATAAATTTGGATTATTATTTTATAACTAAGTAGTCATGGCCTAATGGCTTCAGCGTGCGACTCTTAACCCTGACGTCGTAGGTTCGAGCCCCAGCTGTGGCACAATAGATTTTATTTCTTTGTTCGCATTTAACATCAGGTTGAACTGTGATGGAAGACATCGGACATAACATTTATTAAGATGTGTGTTTTATATAAATCTTAGATAACTTTAAAACCGAATTACCTGAGTTTCCGTTAGTCTTAGCGATGAAGAGAACTCAGCTCGCTCCGCGATGCTCAGGTACTGTTTGTCTCTAAACTTCTTTTCCAATGCAAGGAGCTGCTGCGTTGTAAAGGGTGTACGCGGCTTCCGGTTGGGCTTGTGTTTCCGGAGTTGGCATCTGACCACTGGTGGTCCGGTGGGTGCTGCTAAGAAAACTGCCATTGTAATATTTATACTTCAGATATTCGAGAAATATATTATCCTATAAATAAAGTTCAAAGTTCATTTCAGATTTATGCTATGTCTCTTAAACGTCTCGACATCTAATCGAGAGCGTCAGTATCAAACGAAAATGGTCCTTCGTACTATTAGGTACTTAATAATATAATTTTTTTTGTGAAATATTTAAAATTTATTACTTATTTTAGTTCATGTTAAGTAGAATATAGTATAGTGTATATGTGTAAGCGTCTTTGCAATTAAGATCTTGCAGAGAATGAGACAGCTTCAAATTCAAAATGTTTGTTTTAGAAGTGTTAAACTACAAAAACTTAAAATGATTGAATCAAACGATATCCTATAAATAATACACATACACCTACATCAGGCGCTTCAATAGCGCATAAACATAATTTTATTAAATAATTCACAGTTGTATTTCTATCGATTTTAATATAATTAGGTCGCCGGAAACAGGTCCATGTGTTATTATACAGTCGATTCGATATTAATATTCTATTCAAAAACAATATAGATTCAAAATCCGTGCATCCGGTTATATCGCGAACAATATAAGCAATCAATATTTACTGAAAAAGTGTATTATTTCATAGTCTTTCTGCGTTTAATCATATGTTATGCCATAATTTAATTATACGAAAGTTTATTAAGTATTATCTTTTTAAAGATATTTATGAAATAAAGTCGATTTGGTAAAATATAGTCTATTCAACTTTAAAATTGCTACGATAACTAATATTAATATATTCATTGATTTACCGTTCATTGACAGGTTTCCTGACCTGCATTAACACACAAACATTAAGTTCATACGAGCCCTTTATTATGTTGATCAGTTTTATTAATAGTTCATTTAGAAATTCATTAGTTTATTGTTTATATG
Organism: Pieris brassicae; assembly: GCF_905147105.1. Taxonomy (NCBI): domain Eukaryota; kingdom Metazoa; phylum Arthropoda; class Insecta; order Lepidoptera; family Pieridae; genus Pieris; species Pieris brassicae. The sequence goes on along the minus strand of NC_059665.1, from coordinate 6,949,800 downwards.
GTCTTTGCCACATACTAATTATTTTTATTAATTTAAAGTAGAGGCAATATTCTCATTCTGAATTCGAAATACTGACCTATAACTTTTACCTATTTTATGTGACAGTTTCGGTTAGTAAGTGACCTCTCAAGTCTTCTATGTATTACTTAAGCACTTCTGTATTATTTCATTATACGTACCTACAGATAATATTCTATCTTTTAAATACTTGGTCAACCGTCAATAGTATTATACGCTGCCGGAATACTAACCAAAGTATTTCGTATTAATGCAACTAAATAGAAACAACTACATATTACTTTACCAACGATATTAACTGAAATTCTATGAGACATTTGAATAGCATACAATATTCTCAAAACTGACTTTCCCACTCATATTGCCATTAAATATCGCTGCATTGACAGCAGATGTTAACTTTCGATACAATAGTGAGACAAACCAAAAAGGCTCTATTGCGAGTGATAAAATACAAACAATTTCAATGGCCGAACCCGCAGACGTATCAATGCGATGCACTACGCTAATGAAGATATAATATCCATCTCGAAACGTATTTATTTTCCCGCGCGTACGGCACCGCCATTTTGTTTTGATGACAGACCATAGACAATTTGCGCTACCGCGTAATGGCGTCCAATTATGCGCGCTCTTTGATGCTTAATAGGATTTAGTTGTCAATGTCTAAATTTAATTGGATTATTGTAATCTGTGGATGAATGCGTTATGCAGATGCTTATTAAGGCTTTAAATTGGTAGGATTTATAAGGATTGCACATTTGTGTTCGTTTGAGTTGCTTTTTGATCATAGTTTGTGATCTATGTCATTATTAAATAGCGAATTTTATTGCTTTAAGTAAGGTAAACATACATATACAACTATGTATATAATTTAGGCATATGAATTTATATTAATGTACCTGCCTAAGCCTACACTCTAAAAATATGAAATTGTATATATATACAATTCCTGAATAGGTCATATGGCATATGGCTATGGAAACATCGAGAATCAATGAAGTTAATGTTTGACAAATAAGTTCATTAAATTTTCAAATTTAGAATTTACAAAAAAATCAACTAAAAAGTAAAAAATCAATAAGCGCCAACGAATTATCTTAATATACGATACATAATGTATCTCATGCTTTTTCCTAAACCACATGAATAGAAAAATCGTACTAAGAACACCAGGTCGTAACTAAGAACATCGTGAATGTATCCAATTAAATACAAATGAAAAAATAAAAGCCTCAGCATTTTCCGGTAAATAAAATTATTGATGCTTCACCGATCAATGTTTTATTGATTTTTCGATGAATCGACAGACACAATCACTTGTGTATGGTATCAATAGATTGGAAATTGAATTAGTACGTTTATAGTGTGAGAGATATTAAATTAGCTGTGAAGTGCCATGAAAAAGTAATTTGTTAATCAAATTTTTAAGAATACAAATATACTTGAATTGAAAAATTAATAAAAAGAAAATCATAGTTGATATTGTTTTTAAACCCTAATTAATATTATAAAAAAACATGTTATATAAAGAACAATTAACAGTTTCATTTTATTACAAATGTTTAAAAAATCTACAGAATTAATGTAACTTATTGTATCAATTTTTATCTGTAGTTTATAAGTCAGTACTGTGAGTGCATAGACTGTGAATCGATAGACAGACTGTTAATTGGTTTCTTTGCTGTCTACATTCCATTATTATTTCCAATTACAGCTGATAAGGGACTTAATTAATTACTGAATGATTTTAACTCGCCAACTTAATAATTTTAATGAGAACATAGAAAAAAGATCAATACTTCTAAACTAGGTTTTGCTTGTATATTTTATGTTACAACTGTTTACGAACAGAATGATGGTGCAAAGTATATGGAACTACTATATCTATGTTAATCATTAAATTAAAAAAAAAATCATGTGAAAATATTTTCTTAAATATATTCTACATATATCAGACATATTAGGATACGAAGTCCCCCGGCCGCGTCTACGCGAAGTATTTATGACACCTCAAAGACCTGCCTAGTCATTATTGTGAAGCCATTATATCAAAAAAGAAATATTACACATTTTGAAAGAAATTTATCCGATAGAAAATAGAGTACAAGTTAGATACTATCGTGTTCGTGAATATCTTTTACGTTATGAGTATTTAATAGGTAGCCCATGTGCAGGAAATCCCTTGCTTAGAAACTTAAATGGCAATATGGTGCTCTGGTGACATACCTATACAACCACACGGCAAAAGAAAAGTGGGCCGGCCAAAATACAGTGGGCTGAAGTGACAGAAATAGAAGGAAAAGGCTGACTATTGACAAATATAGAGACATTTGGAAAGGGTTGGAGGAGGCCTTAACACAAGCGGTCTCTATCTATAGGCGACTAACATTTACCTATATGTAAGCAACGTTTCAAATGGCACATAAGGTTGGTTAACACCTGGCCACTGTACAGTGTATTAACATAGTCCCGTCTTAGGGAAAATGACACTCCCGTCTTCCCATTTATAATTGTAGTCTATGTATTGGTGTTTTTCTGCTCTTCCTAATCTTGTTTGGATACTAAAATATTAGCTCTTCTATTTCTTCTGTTGACTACTTTCTCCATCGCTCTTTTTATATTTTATTGTTGTAATATTATTATTATGATACACAGTTCAAAGTGCTATGTCAATAAAATTTGAGTTTATTCATTAAAGCAACGATAAACACGAATTCTTTTGCAAAAGTTCTTGTTTGTTCTTTGACAAAAGAGGACTCATTCATTTTAATATATAAAATAATTACATACATTTATTATTTACGTAAGAGGCCGTTATAAACGTTTATTGTTTCAATACAGTAGGCAATAAAAATTAATTAATTCATTATATTTTATTACCCATACCGTTCGATCAAAATGGACACTTTTGCAAAAACTTGGGAATGTTCACCTTTAGCAAATGGAAAACTGTCGTGCCACTCTGTCACTCGTGTCTAATTAGTGATAAGTGTAACGGAGACAGAAAAACATTCACGCATGGCGGACGCATTTTGTTTTTCAGGTATGATTACGGTGGGCAACGAGTATGTATTGGGATATAGAAATTAAGAAAAATAACTGCTGTATTATAATTTTTGTATTATTGTTTATGTAGGTGGCTAATGTTAAAAACAGTGGTGCCGTCATGTCTTAACAATGTTTTCAGTATCTATTTGTTTCGTACAGTTTTTTATATGCAATCAGATGAAGCCTGTGTTTGATTCAGCCTCGTACGATTGAATAAATACAGTAATAATAAAATTACCAATAAATAGATGTATTTCATAAACATGTTGTTGAAAAATGAAATAAAAATACGATAAATTAACGTTTGAAACCCCTAAGTATATTAAAAATAATAACAAGTAGATTTTAATAAGTTAATTTTTGTAATCAATAACTTGGTTAATTTGATTCATGATTAACGATTCTTCTCATACAATAACAGGTATCACCAAATAAAACAAAAAATAAATAAAACGGAAACTATGAAAAAAATGTTTTGAGTATAATTCTTGTTATGTATTACGAAACATTATTCGAGAAATTTACGCAATACTCTATTTATTTTTCATATAATTTTTGGTTGTATTAAGGCATTTAATATCTATCCGTTGTGCCGTTTTGGAGTACTCCTTTTAGATATCTGTTTATATTATATATATATAATTTGTCAGAAAACATCTTTTGCTGAACTAAAATAACCCTTACTCGCTTTTCTGTTTCTGAAACTACCTACCTACATTAGTTTTTAAAGAGGGTATTTCTAATAAATTTACAATATTAATAAAACATATACCTACAAGTTAAATAGATCAATTTGTTAATAGGTATATTAAATTATTAAAAAAAAAGATTTCTGATTCCTTTTGCGCGTTATTGTGGTACAGTATTTTTAACATATCAGCACCATTTAATATCCACATATATAATTAAATAACATCTGGGGCTATCCCGATCCCTATCGGTGTGAAGGCAGATAGTCGACGTATCGGTAAGGGCTTGTCAAGACAGGCACTTCAGTCGTGAAGAAGAGAAGAGAAATAAATAAAAATCAAATCATTTAAAATCTGTGCTCCAACAACAATACTCGCAATAGAGCCACAACAACATTTCGCGTCCATTTTGCAACCGGCGCGTAGCGCGCAACAATTTTACAATTTGTCTGCGCACGCTTTTTGCGCACCTCGGTAATTGGTCAGCTGCACAGTGGCATGTGCCCAATATGGTAGCCGGCCAGACATTCTCTTTTTAAGACTCTGACAAATGTGTAATTATTAATATCGCAGACATTTTAGGGCACAATTCGCATGCTTCTCTTTTTGCGTAGTTAATACGTGTAAAGGTTATACGGTATTTCTATAGCTTAATAGTTTTGGTAGTATGGATAAATTCCGCCATTATTCAACTCAGGCGTTCGATGCTTCGAATAGCTGTTATTATTATTACAAGTCCTAGGTCTTCCTGAGCGCAGTGTCGCTTATAAGTGTTATTGATATAGAATTCTGGTATTGGTATTTGGACCTATGTTTTTTTTGGTTACTATTGTTGTATAGAACAGGGGGCAAACGGGCTCACCTGATGTTACGTGATACCGCCAATAGACACTCTCAATGCCAGAAGGCTCGCGAGTGCGTTGCTGGCCTTTTAAGAATTGGTACGCTTTTTTTCTTGAAGGTCCCGGAGTCGAGTTGGTTCGGAAGATCTCGCTTGTTAATAAATAAAAACAAAAGAACCCTAGAAAGTCATTTTGATAAAGTCTCTAAAAAATTGAGTAATATACAACATATATCTATAGCGAAAATTCGTCTTAATAAAATATCTTAATTAAAAAGTTAAAGTTAGACTCAATATATATTTACTACTAAAGCTAAAGTATAGTTACTTATGTTTTTAAACTATATAATGGTCATGATACGATCATACGCTTATTATAAAATACTGTGTGTAAATAATAAAAACATTATCTAATGATTTTCAATACATTTCTTAGAATAATGTCAAGCTTTACGTGGTTATTATTATTATTATTTAACCACCTGCAATCAGCCTCTTGGCTTTATCACATTTTATGATAGGATTCTGAGGCAATAAAGGAATGCAAATCCAATAATTTGGTTTCCCTCCTGCAAACTAGTGATTATCACTTTCAATTACCTACATTGAATAAATATTTTCAATCAACGTTAGTGTTATCCTCTCGTTTATATCTTTTTAAATTGTAGAGCCATAAACTAATCAAGTTTACTGCCGCCGGATATTTATAAATTTTTAAATAATAAAAAATTTAAGTATAAAAATCAAAGGTGTTTAAAATTCTCACCTGCCTAATGCATGCTCAGCTGTGTAAGCATTAAAGGATCATTTTGTTCGTAATACATAAAGGGTTTGACATTTATGTATGTTATCCAGATTCTATATATATCAAGTATATTTTGCAGTGTTCTTGTTACTAGAGGCTTCAGCGTGCGACTGTCATCCCTGAAATCGTAGTTTCGATCTACGGCTGTGCACCAAGGAACTCTTTCTATGTGTTAACATTCGATTGGATGGTGAAGGAAAACATCGTGAGGAAACTGGATGGCTATAGACTTGAAGAGTCGACAGTGTGTATCAGGCATAGGAAGCTGATCAAATACTTGAAAAAAAAATCCCTGATATCGTAATTTCGATCTACGGCTGTGCACCAAGGAAGTCTTTCTATTCGATCGGATGGTGAAGGAAAACATCGTGAGGAAACCGGATGGCCTTAGACTTAAAGAGTCGACAGTGTGTGTCAGGCATAGGAGGCTGATCACCTACTTCCCTATTAGATTGACAAAGGACCATGAAACAGAAACAGAAATCTGAGTCCCAGTGATTGATTACATTTTGATGTTATTCGTAAAATTATATGTTTAAGTATTAGAAGGTTAAATTTATGTTTTTGTTAAGCAAAATATAATTTAACATTTTATTCTTAATTAAGGGCATAGACTAGAGTATTGTAAAACCTGCCAGAGCTTTTTACTTACATCTTAAAGTGTGTAAACTCATAAATATTAAATGCTATCTAAGTGCCTCCCACTGGACAAACATAGAAACATATAGCTGGAACAAAAACGGGTCGATTCTTGTAAATAATTCTGCGACATTGGTATTCAGTGGCAACAGCTAGAAACATTAAGGAAACGGTATTTTTTTTTAATATAACTTACGAGAAATTATCACTGCAAAAGGGGACCTAGCAGGGGAGCGATCTTGTTAGCACTCGTAATTGTCATCGGTTTGTTCACTTTTCCATATTTGTGCAATTGCTACTGTAAGACCCCTGGGGTCTTAACGTTTTTTGATATTTTTGTATGGCAATAATAATTAAGAAACTAGAGAGGATACGGAGTGGTCTTGCGATCATGTTTTACTGATTTGTAACATACCTTTGTATGAAAGTCTTAAGGTACGATAACGTAAAGTTTTAAACCTAGTTTTTTTTATACCAAAACTTCTGTTGGAGTTGGGCAATATTATTATGTAATATTTCGAACGTAATAACTTGAGTAGAGATACATTTATGATATTTTACTTTCAAAATGATAGTGTAATCTGTACTTGAAAATGAATTTTACGTTGTTAACTTTACGTGTTTGGAGCGAGAATGCATTTTTATGCTATTTGCCAACTAGAAGGTATTTGCTTCCGGCTGCCCACTGAATAATGCCGAACCAATTCGACTTAGCGTCTTTCAAGAAATGGTACGTTCCGGCAACGCACTCGCGAGCCCTCTGGCATTGAGACTGCCCATGGGCGGCGGTATCACTTAACATCAGGTGAGCCTCCAGTCCGTTTAACGCCTGCTAGATAAAAAAAAAATCACACAACATAGTCTCATTAACGGCTACCTTATACTCGTTTGTCAGTTAAATACTTATTATTTGTACGATGGGTTAATAAGTAAATAACCGTAAAGTTAACTAAAAATAACGGCACGAAATTTACTCTTATATATACAGTATTAATGTAAAGATAACACTATCATTTTGAAAGCAGAATATTTAGTAATAATATGTGTTCAAGTTAGAAATTTTACATATGCAATAATATTCAGCCCTCTCCAACTTGACTACGCAACAAACAAACATTATACATATAATAATGACATTCATAGAAATATTTAACACATTCGTCAATGGAGTGAGGATGCCGCTCTCTCCAGTAGTGGGTACCTGAACGCTCAAAACCATGTTCAAATATGTAAGAAAAACGTATAAATCCTTCGTTTAAATAAAAATTGGTATTTTTAAATTGATATATCGTAACTAGAAAGGAGGTTGAAATAAAGCTATTTGTACACTATATTTGTAAGTCGAAAGTTGTATACGAGGTATCTCTAATTGCTGTTCATTTAAGGTAAAACCAGGCCCGTGGCTTGTTAAGTAAAACGGAGAAACGGTTTCTTGCTATATCGAGTAATTTATTGCCCGGTTTTAGGCTCGATTTAAGAAATCTCGCAGGAAATTTGAGTTTCACGCCAGTGATTGAGACGACGGTTTCAAAGACAAATTCAATTAATAGACATTTTTAAATTTGGAATTAAGTTGCATAGTCTCGTTACAAAATACATATTCTTTTTATAAATAATTTTATTTTTATTTATAGCAACATTTTTGTTTGTTGTGTATATAACCGGCTGGCTGGTGATAGTCGAGTTTAAAGCCGAGTTAAAATAATTATGTTTGTATGTATGTATTGTTTAACCAAATAAATGTTTTTCATTACTTTCTTTAAATATAGATAAAAAACAACATATATGCGACTGTTGTGATATAATCTACAAGAGTGTAAATGTAAAACGAATTGTGAGTCAATGGCGACTAGATTAATCACAGATCACCCACTAATCAGAAATCACACATAATCGGCTTTTGTTACGCGCTCTCGGTCCCTCGTTGAAGAAGACCTTTCATGAGACATTTCAGTTGTAGCCGACTCTTAAATCAAAACACTCCTATAATATACCAAATCTGATCTCTTGATTACTAAAGGGATATATACATTTGATTTCGAACAAAAAATCTTACTTTAAAATATAATAGAATTAAATTTTATTTATAATTATTCTATCAATGTTAACAATTGTGACGTAATTTCTCTAAAATAAAAGTTTGATAAGTCTTTTGTTTCATATATAATATACGAATGATCGAATAAATCGAATAATCGAATACTTTAGAAATATATAGAATCTCGGCAAAGGATTCAAGTATTCGAGTCAAATAAATTTGTTCTGAACTCAAATCTTTCGATACGTCTTCTACTTCAATTAGACCTTCTTTTGGTGCCTTGCCATTACTGACCGTCAGTCTCGTGAATCGTCTCTTGTCCTATGCCAGAAGTAGCAACTGTTCCGTACTCGTAATACCGACCGGTATAAAATTACTCCCTAATGTAACGAAGCCATATTTTTCCTCTACAAACACGCCATTTGTCCTGGATTTTACCCATTATAATATATTGAAGGATGGTCGTGGAAGTTGCTAGCGATTATGGCGCAAGACGTGGCCCAGGTACGCAATGTTATATTTTTAAGGTAATAAATAATATAAATATAATGCTTAGTTTTCACTTTTTTATTTGAATACAGTATCTATTAAAATAATAATTCATACTCAGGAAATAATTTGTGAATTAATTTTTTGTAATACTCTTCTTCGATTATTAATCTTTTAAAGACATCAACAATAGATTAGCGCACAAAATACGCTTTAAATGTCAACGTGATATTGGATTAGATGAATGCTGAATCTATAGATAAATGTTGTCTATTGGTAAACAAATAGATTAACTATTTATACGAACTTTGAGTTATGATCACTCGAACAAACTAATTATTTTAAATTTCTTCGTAGTATAATTTTCTGTTGTTTCTTTATCATGCGTTGATTCCGGAACGGGTGATATTTTAATCGGAAATATAACGTATATTTCTATCGATAAACATAACACAATTATGTTATTTATTTATTAAAGTTTACCATATCATATATAGTCCTAAACCTACGCTATATGTTACAAACAGTTTTAACTAAAATGTATGACAATTTAGGTAAATATAAATATACAAAAATATTTTTTTTTGCAGAAAAACAAAAAATTACCAGCAAAACAGATTATAACAGATTTATATAACTAAATATGTTCTTAATTAAAACATGCTAATATTATTTGACGTATTTATACGAAGTAAGCGTTTGCAGTCAAAACATTAATGATTGATAAATAGTAATAGTGGTAAATAAAATCTTATCTATATTGTTAATAGGTATACGTCGTACCTTAATAAAGAAATCTTATAAAAATCCATTTTGTTATAGAAATATATTTTCATATTCCATATTTTCTTATAAAAATCAAACGGTGCGTAATATAAATATCAAATTCAACAGAATGTTACACTGCTAAGTGATAGAACTGTATGAATGAACGGAAATAAAGACCGTTAATGTATAGAGCACAACATGAGATATTCCATAGAAATGCTTTTTGTAAACTGTCACTAACAATCAATGTACTTGTTAGTGTGACTTGTTGTGTACTTTTTGTCTTGTTATAAGCCTTATGATTATCATTTCTAATAGATGACATTATAAATTTCGTAATTATACCGTAAGTAATTTAATTTGATTTTTTTAGATTCATCTTTGTATGGAAATCCAGGTTGTTCTAACATTAAGCTTTATCGAAAGATTTCAATATACAACAAGTATATGCATATAAATAAAATGTCTTCGAAGATACTGTAGTTAAAATATCCATAGCAAAATATTGGTCAACTACTTTCAGCATTTATAACATGCATGGATTTGAATGCGAGTGAAGCACGGGGAATGGTTAGTATTGTAAATACATTTAACTATCATGAACGATTAAAAATGATAACGAATAACGCGTTGATATACTGTTTATTAAATTTAATTAAATATGACATACGACAGCTGCGTACTATCAAAAACTTCAAAAAGCAAACCCTATATATAAAAAAATACCTTCTAGACATTTCCTTTCCTAAATACTTCTGTCTAATATTAAGAATACTATTTATGGTATAGCGTTTATGTTTGTTGCTAATAATTATTCCTAAACTCCAAAAATATACGAATAAATGTTACCTCTGACTGTACCAAACACATCAGTAGCCTTAGTCCATACGTGTGTTTGATTTGATTAATTTCAAATTTTTATTTGTATTTAACTTCATACTGTAATTTACTTATATGCTTTACTAAATGAACTAAATCATAATAATCGCCTATATCAGTTACCAACTAATCAGTCAATCAATCAAATTTACTTGAATGTATGCATCAAATGCATTTGCTTTATTATTCAGAAAATGATTAAACTGTATAGACATGGTCGATTAAAATCGATAAATTAAATTTTGTTGTAAACAATACAATTGAAACTAATATCATCGAACATTCCCGGAGTATACAATCACAGAATAATATGGCGAGTTAATAAGGTGATAAAAATTACGACGTGTAAAGAATAAACACCCTAAAAGCAACATCAACGCCATTATTATAGTAACTCAATATTTATTCATTGTTTCCTATATATTTAGTTTATATTATAGTTTTTGTTTAGTTAATAATATTCCAGAGGCCTTACAACCCTAAATGCGTACCTACCACATATATTTATATATTCGTATTTTTTTTACAGTCAAGTAGGTGATCAGCCATCACATATGGGGAACCAGCTGCCCACTGAAGTATTTCGGTGCCGATTCGACTTAGGGTCCATCAAGAAAAGAGCGTACCAATTCTTTAAAGGCCGACAATGCAGTTGTGAAACCCTCTGGCAGTGTTTGTGTCGATACGGGGCGGTAGCACTTAACATTCGGATGTACCTACTGCCTATAAAAAAATTGTTTTATGTTTTGTCCACACGATGTTTGTCCCTTTTCAAGTGTTAATTGCCGTGAATGCACGACCTCAGAGTCAGAAACCACTGCTTTTAAATACAACATTTGTTGAAAAGTGTGCAAATTTCACTACTTTTATTATTAATTGTTACAACTGTTAGGGTTGCCTGGCAGAGATCGGTTAAAGCGATAAAGCCGTTAAGTCCTTTACTTTTTTTCTTCTTTTAAAGTTTATTGTTAATATTATTTTTAATTTAATAACACTACATTGCAAAAACATAATAACATTGACATATTTGAATGAAATGGAGGACTGCCGGCCTCATCGCATTCGAGCGATCTCTTCCAGGCAACAGGCAACCACTGTGGAAAAAAATATATTAGATAAGGTAAGCAAGAAGTGGAAAAAATAAATATATATCGGCAAAACTAAAATAAAAATAAACATAAAGTATACATGAATAATTTTAGAACAGTTTCACAAGAGTTAGTAGGAAAGTTAGGGATACGATGTGGACAGGTAATGTTGGTACAGGAGAAATTTATAGGAAGATAGAGGAGCTAAGCGAATAAGGGCGAGAAGTGAAGACTGCAGAGATCTTAAAGAATTGAAGAAGAAAGGTAGAGTTATGAGCTCCGAAAAACTTGAAATCTTTTATGAGATAGGAAGGAGTTTTAGGATTGATCAGGATGGAATCAGATATGGAGAAGATATGGATAGAGATGTATATTATTATTTCATTCTTGTGCAAGAAGTGTGAATACATAAATTCTTATGTACTGACAATTCTAGAGCTGAAGCTCGAAACGAATAATGATCAAACTATCAAACAATAAACTATATTTAAAGAGTTCTATTTGTATACATTTCATTATTATATACTTAGCTTGAAGCATAGCTTGAAATTCTATTGATCTTACGTTATTATTAGTCACTAAATTGTCGGAAATATATAAAATATATATCATAATAATTCACGTGTACAGTTTATTAAATAAACACACAATTACTTCTTTGTTCCTAATAGAAATACTTAATACTTATCTCAATCCAATACATTGGAAACGAAAGTAATCGAGCAAATCGTAAAATGTCACGCGCATGCTTAAATTGAATTGAAATCAATTATTTACAGTCATTGTTGGTTTTTATTAAACGTATATACGAACGATTAATTCCCTTTTACGTTATTTAAGATTAAAATATAAATAATATTTTATTACAATTACAAATCAGCGCGAGTCGAAAATGATTTATTTTTTACTGCGTAGTTGAGTTGGATTGTAATTGCGTTCTACAGTTTGTTAGGCTTGTCCAATTCGTTTGTAATGGATACTAGATTTAATTATTATAGTATTGAATCATTTTACCATCCCATTTTCCCATCTATGGGTTTGAGGCATGAACGCCGCAGCCATTGAAGCCCATAATGGGACTTCACAGATTATATGACATTTTAAATGAATGAATGATAGAAAAACTACTGAACGGTTTTCACCTAAATTCGATTGTAAGCAAACTCTGCAAACACAGAAACCTTCTTTGCAATAAAACCCACAACAAGTTTGCCCCCATAGACGGTTTTTGATTAGTTTCAACGCCGCAGCCAGAGGTCCCAATAATGGGACTTCAAAATCTCCGTTATCTAATAAAGTCAAAATTTTCTGAACGCATTTGTACGGTTTCACCAGTAGATGGTGTAATTTCTGACAGATTAATATGGTTTTATTTAAAATGATATAACGAATATTGTCGTGAAAAATCCTGGACAACAATAATCCAATCGTGCAACACTGCTACCGGAAGCCATTGTAATTATAACATTAAATTTCGTTTCAAAAGTGTTAGATCACAGTATTAACTATAATAAATTGTTATATTATATATAAATAACAATTTGTGTGGACATAATATCTCATATAAACATCAGCGTATAGTGATGCAAATCTCTAAAAAAATAAAATGTATCTACGATTGTGGCCTTATAATCATTTTGTCTCTAGATTTTCGTATAATCCTTTAAATTATCCCTATATGCTCGAAAGTTATTTTGCCAGTCTAATACTGGGGTTTTATGCTCGACGGCCGTATAATGATTTATTTAGTACTTAAAGTATTAAATTGCCATACACTTAAAGTATTAAATGAGCTTACTTGCCTATATAGAACAATGATCAAATATACAAATACAATCTGAGGCGAAGTCAAAAATACAGTTTATTACTTCAATTTGTAATAATTACTTAAGCAGTAAACATACGTGTTTTTTCTTTGTCTGGCTTTTATCACTAGATGTCGTCTATTAGATAAGCACGCAGCTTTACAAATGACCTTGTTAAACCACACTGGATCATTTTACGCGGTTTTAAACCCGTCAACGCGACTTTCATCGGAATAAATAATTAGATGTAATAAACGTTTGATTGATGCCTTATAGTATAGGAGCTGGATTTAAAGGACAATATTTTTATCAAGCTTTTCCAAGTTATCGTGCGTGCTATATGTCCAAAGAAGCTTAGGTACCTTTGGTAACACACTGAAGAAATATTGAGACTGTTGTGTTTTAATTGATTGAGAATGCTTGTTTGGGTATATTCTTATTTAAAGTTGTGACGTATTTTAACTAACCTTATGATCTTTCAACGTGAGTGATTCAATTACTATTTTTGAGTATAAAGGTTTAGTATTATATATATAAGGTTTAGTAAATAAACTAAGGGGAATTTGAGCTCTCTTCCACATTTTTTTTAAATCATGCTGGCTGGTATGAATGGCTAGGCCCTGTCATAAGTTTGATTGAACAAATTTTAAAAATCGACAGCAAATCTATTTTAGCTCTCGGTCTATAATAAAACCAAACATCAAAATAAACATTTATATAACTAATAAATTGATCACTTAACGAGGTGTTTAGTAAATATCATTCGTTCACGTCTCACTAATTAAAGCAGATGTCCATTTACCATTATAGAATGTCAATCAAATGAATTCGAGGTTTGGAATTTTTTTATTATCTATAATAAAATATTACTGGTTTATACTATTACATTATTATACATAAAAAATCCTAATCGAAAGTTTGCTTTATAAATTCATGCGTTCGGACCCCGACTCACACATTTTTACCATTCAATAATAATAAATAAAAACATTATTCATGACAGAAATTAATCAAACACTGCTTGAACGATACATAGAGAAAGTCTGGAGGACTATAAATTCTATCTATTAGCCTGAGACAATAATATTAAAGAAACAACATAGATCTGTTTTTAATTGACAAAAGTTATGTTAGGTGATATCCGCCCATGGACACTCTCAATGCCAAAGGACTAGTTGCTAGCCTTTTTTAGAATTGGTACACTCTTTTCTTGAAGGACCCTAAGTCGAAGTGGTTCGTAAATACTTCAGATGACAGCTGGTTCCAACGGTGGAACGATGTACATTGTACATGGAATTGATGTTGTAAAGGCAAATTTTTCACCTTAAAAATTAACCTTGTAATTTATTAAAATTAATATTATACGGAACTGGTCCGAATTGAAATGTTATGTTAATGACGAGCACAGCTAATAGTGTACCTATAGAACAATTGTCTATAGTAAGACAGAGTTCATTAACCACAAAGACATCTCGGTATTATTATTAAAATGCGTCCGCCCTGTCTAGACAAACATCATTAATTCAGCGGTGACGTACAATTCATCATAAATAGACACTATATTAGAAGTTCCGTAACCTCCATTGGGACATGGGACTGGGCACAGAATAGATACATAAGGATACAATTCTCTTTAATCATTATTTAATTCTCTTTTTCACAAGTTTAAACCAGTGGCAATTTAAGCTATTAGGTCTGTGTCTCAGATATGTATATCTGTCTCGTGATCATTTCTTTTTTTTAATAGGCCCTGTGCCTGTCACACGCTCTCACCCTTTTGGGTGAAAGGCATGCCGGTTTCCTCAAGATGTTTTCTTCCACCGTACGAGCTAGTGATAGATTCACATATAGAAAGTCCATTGGACCGAATAGCCGGGACTGGAACCTATGTGTTCAGCGATGAGAGTCAGATAAGCCACTAGGCCAACAACTAAATTTGATAAGTCTGTTGAAATGGTTTACGGTAATTGTAATGTATATTTTATTTGCAATAATCTACTGGATTTTTACAAAAATAACACATTTTGTCTTTATATAAAAATATAGTAAGTAGCTTTTTAATATAATTGTATGTTTATCTTAAAAAGTATAAAAATATAAATAAAATCGTAGTTCTTTAAAGGATGATTTGTAAATTTACCAAATCAAGTTGCTTTAATTTACACATTCGTATGCTACCTGAGGAATCTTTAACCAAATTTAAACATATCAAATTAACATACAAAGTTAAATTAACCTTTAATCTAACGTGCACGATTGTTAAAATTTTAAAATTAGTTTTTGTTTTTAATTTGCATACAGTCTGTATACTAGTTTAGAACGCGACTCTGTTACCGAAAAGGAATTTTAAGTATTTATTATTGATTTCTTAAAGTAATAGTAAATGTATACATACTAGTATAGAAAATTATGCAGCGTTTCGTACGTAAATAAGCCCTTTGTAACCCAGGCATACGACTCTGTACCTTTCTGGCTGTATGACCTGGTTAGTTCTGTTCGCAAATACGAGTACCTCTGACATACTGGCCTTTTACTAATACTGACCTTTGCCATCTCACGTACCATAAAAGCCTCCTACATCAGAGAAAACTTATAAATTTCATTTGCACTCATTTGGATTAAAATCTTCTTAGAAAAGAGTGTAGCTTTACCTACATACAAATTCGCTGGGACCTGTCCAGTACACTGTATAGAAACATCTAGTTTCTATTCGTATACCAAGACCTGAAGAAACAGCTAAATTTGTCATTACTTCCATTTCATTTTATAGTTGCCATTTCAAGAAACACAAAAATCTATTGCAGTGTGATAGTATATATAGTAGCTAGTAAACGTCACACTTCTAATTTAGAAATTTTTGATTGCCAGTAATGGAGTCTACAAGTAAACTTACGAAAATTATTTTAATTTGACATGTTTCAAAGGTGAAATTAATCACAATAATAATCTAGTGGGGTCAGATTTCTGTATCCGTTTCAATCATTATTATTTTTAAAGGTATATTTAATGTGACTAAAAAATGCTTAAAACATATTGAAAAATCTCTCGTATCTTTTATTAATAATGGCTTTGTTATTCCTCCTTTATATTAAATATTTATTATAATGATCAATAAATCTTAGAACATATAATTGAGAATTTAGTATGAGTTTCTACTTCGTAATTTTTTGTATAAATAGGTAAAACTGTGCTTTATGTTTATGTTTGAATATGTATTCCGTTTTTGGCTTTTGTGTATAATGTAATTGTTTGAGTATTGTTTAATGAGTAGCTGTAGGAATAGTTTAGTAAAATAAAATGGCTTTTGACATTTTTCTATCTTTTTAGTTAAAATTCGTTTACACATACGAAACATATCGTATGAGTTCCTATATAAGGTGCAATGACTGTCTTGTGCTGTGAATAAGAAGAATCCATGAAAATCAAATGCTCGTAATTCTCATTAAATTTTTAGGCCTTAAATTTTTAATTAATTGTTGGTCTATAAATTTGGTATACTTTTATAAACGGTTATAATTGATTTTTGTTGACAGATTGTTCTCTCAAATTATATTTACGATATATAATACGATGATCTTTATGAATGAAGCCAAAGAAACTAGTTTTATCAAATTGTAAATTTGTTGATTGAAGCGACAGACAGATAATGTTTTATCGTATATTTTGTTTGTCAATGAAATTAACTCAATTATAATTGTACAATTAATTTAATTGGTTTAATACGAACAATAATGAGATTTTAAAGGAAAATCGAATAACAATGACTCAGCGAATAAAGTTTTGCGAATCAGACACAAAAAAGTTGTATACAATACGTATTTGCAAAATTAATCATACATCGAGTGGAAAGATAATTTGGATTAAGCTGCAGTCAGAGACGTTTATTAGGATGACTTTGACTTAAGCTATTAAACTGTTATAGATATATATAGGAACAGTATATCATATTAGTGATCGACACATACCTAGTTTTTTCTATTATATTTTTGGATTATTCCTTTTTTATGTATTACGTAAGGGAGAGTATGTTGCCTTGTTCTAATGTATATATTTGAGATTAAAATGGAAACTAATTATTATTATAGCAACCATTAATCTAGGTTTCGGAGACATTACACCTAAAACTGAAATCAACATTTTTATTGTTTCTACAACAAATAATTTATTTTTCTTCTAAAAACAAATAAATAATAATCGTATTCGAAAGAAAAACAATCACATTAGAGAATAAACATGAAAAATGACTAATTCATTAAGAATTTTTATCGAGCACTACTCATTTATTTTGTCTGTTTCCAATTTAAATGTGACAGTATAAATAAAATAAATATATGTTCAGAGGCTGTCGAGATTTGTGGCCGTCCCAAACAAACCTGGCGCCGAACAGTTGCAGACGAGGCAAAGAAAGCCGGAAAGACTAAGCTAGGTAAAACACGAGGCTCAAGACCGAACGCGATGGAATCTCACTATGGACGCTCTCTGCCCCATCTAGGGGTTATAGGATATTAAGTAAGTAAGTAAGACATGCATCAAGTTACATAGATAAAAAAGTTACATGTACGGTAGAGATTAGAATCCATGACTTTAGGATAGACGCCAGTCTTAGCATTAGGCTCTCATACTCGAGACTTGGCGCTAAGTATGACTGGTGGGTTAGGAAGTAGTTAAAACATTTCGTCTCCTACCACCAGTCATTCGGTCAGTTCACATAGTGTAGGAATAACAAGCATACATTCGCAATTCAAAAGCAAGATTGGCCTAGTAGCTTCAACGTGAGAATCTCATCTCTTAGGTCGTAGGTTCGATTCCCGGCTGTGTCAATCAATGGACTTTGTCTATGCAAGCATCTAATACTCGTACGGTGAAGTATAACATCGTAAGGAAACTGGCATGACTCAAATTCAAAAATTGATATTTCAGACAGAATACTATGTACTTGTCTACCCGTATAGGATTGTAGCGCAACTGGATTATTATTATTATCGCAAGTATAATAGAAGTGCAGAATAACACTGATTTACAAGACATAATAGCAAAGCTGAGAACCCTGGTGTACCTACATTGTGACCACGTGTTGATAAATACATTACATTTATAATAATATTGATTATGAAGGGATCGCTAAACGAAATATCGAAATTATTAAGCAAAATTGCCTTGCTGGATATGCTTACAGTATAGGCGAAGTAGCAACGTGATAAAATTCTCAATGAAAGTTTTCTAATTACTATTAGTCCGAGTGGACAGGGGTACGAAAGGTTCATTAAAAGTTATCGGTTACATAATAGGAATGAGACGTGACTAAAGCGGGTATAATGCCTCCTTAGAAGTGTGGCATTTTAGTAGCAAAGGTGAAACGGTTTTTAAATGCAATAGTCTATCAATTAATCTACGGTTTGTTAATAATACTATGATCGGTTTGGTACATTCATTTAATATTTTTCATATTTAAAAATGTTAAGTGTTGTAAGTTTTTAATAGTTATGAGAAGCGGATAAGAGGTTTATATCTTCTCAAAAACGGTGGTATTTTCGTAGCAGTGGTGAAACGGTTTTTAAAATAAACAGTCTTTAAATTAATCAACGATTAATGGACATCTCTGAGTACGGTTATTGTTTGTTAATAATGCTGTGATCGGTTTTATATATTTAAATAATATTTTTCTCATTTAAGAACGAAGAAAAAATTATGAGCGTTGTAAATTTTCTTATAATACAGTTATTTTCCGTCGTTTAAAGCAGTTATTTATTCTTTATTCTCATGTTATAATATTAATTTGACAATTAGCATACAAATTATAATTTCTTTGTTTTAACATTGCATATTTGGATTTCAATGAACTTTGATGAAGTTGCATTTTGTGGTAATTAACATTTTTTGTTTTTGTATTTCGCCTTATCATGATGACTTCTGGGGTTTTTAAAGACTTATCCGCTCCCGTTTGTAATTATGCATGTAAAAAATATTGCGTTTAATTTTGTTTCGATACGGTTAGGTACTTGCGCTGGAGTATTTGTACGTTGCAAATGGGGAGACCACCGTTGCTGAGAAGCTCTCGAATTAGGTAACTAACGTAATAAATCGTATTTTATATGCGTTAAAGAATGCTTTTATCTATCTGAACTTGTGATATTTCTATGGTTAATATTCTTTGTATACATTCTGTTCTTCCAACTGTTATAATAAAAAATATTTTAATAGTATAAAACATAATTTTTAAAGACAGATTTTATTGATATAGTTTATATATTTACACTTATAAATATTGTTACTTTTGATTGATGGTAATGTATTTATAGTGGAGAAATCTTACTTATTTCTTTATTTTTAAATTTAATTTCTTTAATTCTTAGATTTCTAAAGTTTTGTTGATGATGTGACAAATAAACAATCATGTCCTTTATGTCATATTTAAAATATTTTATTGTCAGTAAATATAACATACAATAAAAACAATTGCCGAACTTTTTTGTATGCAAAAAAATATTACAAAATTTATCAATTTGAATGATTTGGATGTAGAATTGTTTTGTCATTTTTTTTGTTTAAATTCAGTAATTATATAGTACATACTCTTTACATTCCTTGAGTAAACAGACATTGTAAATAACAGATAATCTTTAAAAGCTTAAAAATGTTTATTGTATAAATTAACGCTCGTAGAATAAGAAATATATTTAACAAGACCACGCCAAATATTATCTATTCAAATTTAGCATTGATAATGTCTTATTGGATTTTTGCGATAGATTATTTAACTTACTGTTAGGTGAGCCCCCTCGAAACATAGGGTTTGGTGCCATCCACGGAAAGGCTCCGAAAGGCCAGGCATGCGGAGTAGGACCTTGATACAGCCTAGGTAGTAGCGGCTGCGGCACCACAACGCCCGTCCTTTCCACTTCCTCTCCATCTTGATTACTCTCTCTCTCGTCCCGTTCATCTCCCACATTCGACTCGACATCTTCAATATCCACATCACTATCATCAGTGTCTATCACACTATCGTTACTCGGCTCCGGAGTGTCTCTCGGCGCGTCATTTTTACTCCCCAATAAAGAGTCTACGCTAAAGGAAATGCGGCCTTTCCCGCCGTTCTCGGCGGTGTCAGACCGCTCGCATTCGAGCGACGTCTTCATCATCTATTTGACATTTCCCAATCACCTCCCCGCCGGCGGTGACATTCTCAATTCAAACACATCACTAGTTCACAGTGATTAATCACAGATCACTCAAGTAATCCGTTGCAGTGTTCGCGAGTCGTACGCAAAATGATTCGCGTGGCGGCTCGCCGGTAATCGCGGCTGTATTGGGGAGATCGCGGCCCGCCTCTCCCGAAGCGACAGAGACGCAGATACGAACCGAGGAATTTTAATAAGCGGCGCGGCCAGAACGAGACAACGATACAATTCAACATGTGTGTAAACGCGAGATTGGGTAGGCGGGGACCGTCGCGCTCAAATTAATCGCCTCTATGGAGTACGCCTTATACAATAATCATTGCTACTAATATTCTAAATCTTATGTGCAGTGTATAAAGTGTATTTTGCATTGTGATAAAATAAGCACTAGTGACGTAATAGCAGTGGACACGTCAGATTGAAGTTGCTATTGTGTTGAATGAAAAAGGAGTAAATAGACTACCGACGTTGGAGGGGACTTTACGATTTAATTATTCGCGAATACGGAGGCATTTTGTAGCGAGCTAATGTCTCATTGTCTCATTAATATCTCGGGCCGGCCATATTTGATTTGTTTATGACACGGGCTAGGTGCAAACGTTGATGTTGGCAGTTGAAACGTCTATATTGTCTGTGGGAACTTAGCAAGTTGGAGTTAATTTAGCTGAATGTTCTGCTTGTTAGTTGTTTCGGTGGGATGCTGTTTCTGTAAACGATGTATTAATTGTATTGTATTTGTTTGATTAATTATGTCCAAGCAAAATTTGTCTTAATGATTACCAACGAATACTTATCTTTAGTATCTGTTGTAAGCCTATATCTTCTTAAATAGATTTAGCAATTATGATATTACATATTATTATTTTTTCAATTTGAAGAAAATATAAATTTAATTACGCCTAAATAAAAAAGTCAGTTTAATAGACTTGTGCTACAAATACGAAAACTCGTTTAGTTAAATAAAAATTCAAAATTAAAATCCTATGTATTTTTCTTATTTATATCTTACGAATCTTAAATCGTTAAATAACCGTTAACTCTTTATGACCAACTCAGAATTGCTTAGATTTACAATCAATAATATCAAAGCAAGTATAATTGTTATTTATGTTTACACGTGTTTTAATCTAATATTTTATTTAATCTGTACTATAAATGCACTTCATAGATGGCACTAAATTAACAAGATCAATGTCATTAAATAGACATAAATACGTCAAACCCGGATCGAAATGTTCGCGCATTTTGATCACTAATACAATTTTGAACCTTATTTCTATAGATATACGAAACAATAAAAGAACAAAAGCATAGAGTGTCAAAGAAAAATAAACCATATGTCAACTGCCATACGGTCCATAAACTAGAGATTACGTCCCCTATCCAATTAACGCGGTAATTGTTGATACAGATTATCCTTCGTTTAATGAAAAGAGTGTAATGTACCGATTTTTGATATGACAATAATCGAATTTATTATGTTTAATTTAGTTAATGATATTTATCAAAACTTCCATAGGATTCGTGTAATTAAATTACTTAATGTTGATAATTAATAATATGGGCATTTTTACGTATGTGTACAAATCATTTAATTAAAATATTAAATAAATTAACTAATAATAATGAAAATTTTATTTAAAGATTTGTAGTGCAGAGCAGTGTTGGCCTAGTGGCAGAGTGTGACTCCCAACCCTGCGGTCGTATGTTCGACTTTCTATCTATGTGCTAATCACGAGCTCGTACTGTGAAGGATAACACCGTGAGGAAACATGGCATGCCTTAAATCCAAAAAATTGTCGGTGTGTGTTAGGCACAGAAGGTTGCCTATTAGAAATGAACCTAACAGAAACAGAATTCTGCGGCTCAGACCTAAAAAGTTGTATCGTCATGGGTATAACTTTATTGTGGAGATTTTACTTCTTTATAACATATGAATAAGATAGCACAGAACACAGAGACGAAAGTACTTCTTAACTGGGAAATGAGTAGGCGATAATTTATGTTATGTATATAAAAAAAAATCTCTATAAATATAAAATTCTCGTGTCACAATGTTCGTTCCTATACCCCTCTGAAACGGCTCGACCGATTCTTATGAATTTTTTTATGCAATGTCTGATCGGCTACTGTCTATATTTCAAACCCCTAAGTGATAAAGGGGGGGGGGGTGTCCACCCCACTTAAAAGGGTTCCCAAATGTAACACATTGTAATGCACATCTACTTATAATGAATAAAAACATTTAATTATTATTATATGCTCAGCGACATTCTAATGTTTTATGAAATCTATATATTTAATGTATATTTAAGAGGAATGTACTTCTTCCATTTAAATGACGAAATATCCTAGAGTTAAAATTCCATTATAAACTGACTACGTCGGCTTATATGATAATGAAGAGCAAATAAAATTTGAGTTTCAAGGGGCCACTGAAAATTTATACTGAAATAATATAAAGCTCTTTGTAATAATGACTTTCATATTCCCGAGTGTTGCAAACAATTTAGCGGAGATGAGATATTTTTTTATTAAAAGTTGGCGAGGGCGGCCATTACTCCGCGCGAAATGAGTTTTTAGTTGGCGACCTTTTTTCGTTATACAGGCTGTGTCAATTTGATTAGCAGCTGACAATTATGGCAAACAAGAGCATGTTTCGTTTTATTTTCAATTAATGACAACGTCAATTGTCAAATTAAAATTACATTCATCGTTCTTCAATCGTTTTATTGAATGAAATTGGTTTATACTAGGTGGAACCACTCATTGAAATTATTTTCATATAAAAAGTGTGGGTGCCTCATCTGATGTCAAGTGATTGTAAATGCGTTGCCGGCTTTTTAAGAACGGTTAAGATACTGACGGACTGAGGAAGGACAAGATATATATATACATATGTTTATATCAATATGTCTGTGAAAAATATAAAAGTATTTGCGTGTATGTCCTTTAAAGATTTTCAATTAAATCAGATTGTAAATAATAATCGTTATATACCTACATTAAAAAGAAAGGAAAGAATTAGTTCATCAATCAATCAAGGTCCTCTCATCATGAGTGTTGGCGGATTCCATTTCTAATATGAAAATACAATCTACTACTAACTACTAATACATCAGACTTTTTATTTAATTGTAACCTCATCAAGCTCGGGAAAATCACGGAATTTTCCGAACAGCCTGTGTCGGAAAAGCGGCAAAAGTAATAAAACGTGCGTCGCCGCCGCTGTCATCGTAAAAACATTTCCCTCTTTAATATTCCGCAATTGCCACTTTTCCTTATATTTTTATGCTTAATGTCACCCAGATAACCGTATCCTGGGCCCGGGAATATTCGAATGAGGTTTAATTTCAATTTAATGTCTCTGCCGAGTATTTAATTTAGTTGTTAAACGGTTTTTTTAATGTAATTAAATTTTTATTATATACAGCCCCTTCCGAAAAGCTATTGTAGGCTGCCAGGCTGTTTAGACTTAACATTGCAAGGAATTATTTTAAATCTATTTTTATTTTATTGGAGAATTCCAGGGGTTTTAGGGTTTTGATTCAATTTTATATTGTTACCATACTAAAACATTACTTATATAAATATATACACTCGCGTACATTATTCAAAGAACAAACAGTTAAAAGATCATGTAAGTCCCAACGGGGCATTGGGTACACCTCTAGCTGTTTTAAAGATATTTATTAATTCTGTACTGTTCATCATGGAACAGCAATTATTTTCTTACCAGCCAACCCACGAAGTCCACGGCAGTAACTATACCTAGTAGTTATGTTTGTACCGAATTATTACAAAAACTACAATACAAAAAACACTGTGTTTATTTTTATAAAAAGTGAATAAATAAATCAGTGGCGCTACAAGCACGATTCGATTTCTGATCTTATAGGTAAGTACGCGATCAGTCTCTTGGCAAGGAAAAATGGCAAGCCACGATGTCTTCCTTAACCGACTTGAAGCTACGACCTCACGGATGAGAGTCGCACGCTGAAGCCTCTAGGCCAATACTGCTCATTATATGCTGTCAACTTTCATACCTATACGTAAACATTATTAAAATCCGTCCGTGCAAAAGTTTAGCATATATTTAAGAACTTCGGAAAAAATAATCACTACAACACCGCCACCTTGTTAGGAAAGGCTGTGTAAATCTCAAAAACAAACAGCACCCTAAAACAAGCAAACATACTACCACTTAAGCATCACTTATCTCGGCCAATTTTAAATGACCCCTCAGCTCGTCCCTTCGAGATAAACCGTCTCATTAAATGGGGTTCTACCTAATTTAAACATTTTCTGGGTACACACCTAACGCAACAAGCGTTAATATAGCTTAGGCAAAAATCTATCATATCCTCATATTACAGAATGACAGCCACGAGATGGAAAGTGAAATAAGGAAGACAGAGGATGAACAAGAAGAGCTAACATTACAAAATAATGGAAGGAGCCTATGTGTCACAGGACTCGCTGATCACCAAAACCGGCAAATGTGATGTATAAGATTAAGTTAGATTAACCAAAACAAATGATTTTCTAACTATATGCAACAGGGTATCAGCTTAAAGGGTTAATAATAATGAAATACGCGATCAGTTCTTACCACCTTGATAAAACTTACGGTATTTTATTAAATTCATTGCCGCAAAAATAAAATGGTATTATTTATAGACTTGTCGGACTATGGACTATCGTTTACAGATGAAAAAGAACTGTGATAAGAATTACAAACTTAAAAAGAACCAAACAACGTTACATTATACGCTCGCGTTTAGGTAAGTACCTCATATTACAAATATTGAACTGTGTAACTGTAACAATTCGAACTCTGTTCAAATATTGGCGCCAACAGCAGATTATGGCTCTGTATTTACTTTTCAAAAATGGAACGTTTTCGCATTTAACACCTTTTATGCTTTTAAGGGAGTTAAACATTACGTGTGTGGTCTACCTGTTTGATGATTTTTAATCTGTGACTCTCCTTTTAACGTGTTTTCCTTTCGTATTAGCGCCTAATTGTGGTTAAGAAGCTCTTTGTTCGGTTTTTGTGTAGTATAGGGTTGTATTGAGTTTATTCAAGTATCTGCTAATATTTACGTGTCACTTTAAATCGTGAGATATCAAATATAAATTTTAAATGTGGTATTGGTGTGTATTTACGGTTGACCTGATTAACACATTTTAATTATATTAAACATGGAGATATTATCTATGTGATACTATAATAGATATTTTTCTTACGGTAAAGTGTCGGAAAAACGTCTTTAAAAAAATAAAACCTAATAACCTTACAACCAAGGATGTGAATTCCCTAAATACTCCAGATTATTATTAAATATCATTGTAAAAGTCCAACTCCATCTCACCTTAACTGAATTAAATTAAAATTACTTAAGTTATTTAAAGCTTTTGAAACGCGTGCGCATGAACACGTGCAAAATCCTTTTGTGTTCAAATCTCGAGGGTCTTTGATATCACGAAGGTGACGCGAAAAAACATCAATAAACAACAATAAAACCCAACGTTCTAAATTCAAACTTTATAAACTGCCAGTCCTTATTACCCTCGTATAAGGTTGAGTCCATAGGCATCTATTATCTCGGGCACTTTGTAGTCTGTGTCAAAGATGATGTCTTCCTTTCCGTGAAGATATTTAGATAACATTAGTGGCTTCTAAACGGTTGTCCAGCCACTTCAATGGGTTCCCATATAAAACACTATTCATAGATATGAATGGGTGACGTTTTTCCGTGAGATGGTTTTATGTTGATAAATACGCAACTAATCAAATTATTTATGGCATTAAATAGTAAAACATCTGCTAGTCGGCTCCTTTCTTGCGAGGGGTAAAATAATTGAAAGGGTTTTTGCACAATGGCTTGTCAAATGTGATAGAGGAATTTGATTTTTTGAAGCCACCCGCAATAACCAAGTCTTCTATGAACAAATAATAAAACTGTAACTATGTATACAATAATATATCTATGGAATCTGAAACTACGTAGACTCAATACAGTAAATAAAAAAAAACGAATAAATTTTACAATATTCCAAGGAATTTCAAGGTTTTTTATCAGTTTTGCAAAAATAAGATCTGCCTTTTACCTTAAAAAATGGTGCGCAACAATCTTTTTACTCCAGGGCCTCAAATCTGTTTCCTGATCATTTGTTTTTTCCAATACAAGTTTACCTTTCTGAGCCTTACACATTCACGCTTTTATGTCTATGGAATGCCGGACTCGCACATAAATGTACACTTAGATAGTCTACCGATAGAATTTAGCCTTCAGCACCTTACCTTACTCTACCAGAAGTTACCAGATTCGACTAGTAGTGTGGACTCAGTTTCCGCACTTAGACGCCCACTTTATCCGATCTGCGTAAAACATTCTACTATATATTACCACAAAAAAAACGTAACCTAATAGAGTATAAAAACAGATAACAACTATTACCTATACAAAATCGTAGTATTCTTTCCTTAATAATTTTCCCTATTTATTAATAAATATATATATAAATATTTAAGTTATTATGATTGGAAAATAATTCAAAAGGTTGTCAAAGTTAAATTCCCAATGCTCTAGTAAAGTACGACAAAGTTGTTAAAGGGATCCTGTTTAAACTGAAACGGTAAATTAGATGAGGGTGGGTTAAACATCACTTTTCACCTCATTAACTCTCAGTTAAGTACTCCATTATATACTTTATGTATTCCTAAATTGCCCATCGGTTAGGGGTTTCCAACCAGTCTAAGTTGGACTTTGCTTATTTAGAGAAATTTATTTTTAAATATACATCGAGATAGTAAAGTTGCTTCAGCGTGTGACTGGTACCCGTAGTCGAAGGTTTGAATCCCGGTTGAGTCAACGGAGTGTTGCGATGGTGCTACTGAAGATACTTGGCTATTAAGAAAGATAAGAAATCTAAGACCCCACGTAAAAGGTTGTAGTGGCACTGGATTTTTTTAATTTCTCCAAATACAGAGTAGGTAAGTATACTATCCAGTACTCATGTATGTATTTACTATGTCCCAGGACTAAATTAATTTATTATATTAAACATTATTTATTATGTAGTTCAAATTAAATTATAAAAAATCTTGATTTTCTTTAGATCTTCGTGTCTTGTATGTCGAATTATATCACTTATTAATATGTAGAATATAAAAGGAGCTCTTCTGTCAAATTCTGTTTACAGTATGATGAAAAAAGACAGATGAATACTTTAGTTATAGAATATAGAATACGGTGCAATTAGAATGATTTGATCATATAAATGCAGGTGTTGGCCGAGTGGCTTCAGCTCGCGACTCATCCCTGAGATAGTCACGATCCCCGACTGTGCATGAAGTTCTTTCTATGTGCGCATCTAACACACTTGTGACAACAACATTGTGAGCAAACCGGCATGTCTTAAATCCAAACATCGACGTATGTCAGACTGAGGTCTATGAAACAATAATTACAAGGGCCTACAAAAAAAATGTTACAGTTCTTTTTGTAACTATTGTCGATAAAATAGGTAATGTACAATATATTGACACATGTCATTGTAACTCATCACCTCTGATTTACCTACTACCCTTATTTTAAAATTTCCGCCTTCGTCGTAAAATGTTAATATGTAATAAACATTCATCGATAAATGAAAAAATATACGATCTTGATACGTTTTGTTATATTTGTGGTTAATACATACTGAAAGATCAACGTAAAACATACTGAAAGATTAACAAACACTGTGAATCGAATTCGCCATCAAGACAAAGTGTGAGTACCTCATAATGTGTGCAAAATATGCGTTGAACACTTGCGACACTGGGAAAGGCACACACACAGGTAAGTCTTAAAAGTTTGGAATTGGAATGGATTCGATCAGAGGCCAAGTTCCATATAGGGTTGTGGCGCCACTGGATTATTATTATTCATATGAATAAGGGGAAATCTTTAAATCCGATGTACGTTTTGGTAAGTGGGCCTTAGTACTCACTTGAACTTTTTCAATCGAATCAAATCGTGAATGGTTTACTATTGACTTATTGTAATGTAACCATGTATTATTATATTGAAGGGACCATTCAGCGAAATGACAGCGCAAATGTACAATCTATTAACTCGGCTTCGAAACCCCATATGTCCAAACAGCGAGTGATATTCCATTTATCGTACTCCATTGTCACTGCTCCTATTATCGTGAGTACCGGTAATAGGGTGACAATTTTCGCTTATAACTTTGTATACATGCTTAGTAATGAACTTTGTATACATGCTGTGTAAAACAATTGGTATTCTATTTTAAATTTGGAACTCACTCTCTTGAGAACTCTCATTCAATTGTAGAAATGTTTTATGTACTTAAAAGCAGACAGGTTGTTATACTCAAACCTCAGCGAGGTCAAAATGATGTTAGATTTGTATTTTAAATTTAGAACTCATTCTATACAAAAGAAGATATAGGAAGAACTAAAGGCAACTTTTTATAAGTAGACAGATTCTTTTTCTTGTACAGTGAGGTGTTATCTTTTGCTTTGTTTTATTACCTTATTGATATTTATGTATTTGTATTTAAATTGTATATATGCGCATTCTTGGCGGACCCATACAATATAATCGATACAAATCTCCCCTCTGTGCTACGATATAGTGTACTACTCGATTGTGAGGATGTTGCATGGTTCTGGTTAGCACTGCGCCTTCGGGATATCGTGTCATTTTCATACGTGTATACATATTATCAAAAGTATATGTTTGTCCTCATTTTAACATGTGTGACGTTTAAGAGCATATGTAAGATAAAATAAAAAATAACGGTCGATTTGTATTTTAAATTTGGAATTTTTATTTTTTTAATTCACGTTTTAACTGTTGCGTGCTAAATGTTAACAAAACAATATTTGCATATAAGTATCTCCTGTTATTGAGTACATTAAAATAACGTTCGAATTTTGAATTTACGAAGAAATTAGTTCCATTAAATCCTTGCCACCCCAGCTAACACAATATAGGACCCAAACGCGCATTCAGAGCCATTTTAATGACCGACTGATAGCCGTTTAAAAACGAATTTGCTCACTTCTGGTACATTTAACAATTATTATTCATGTAATGGCCTATCGCGTGTGATTGTACGCGTGGAAAACCGGGTTGGGGGGTATGTATAGGGTGTGTAGAGGAAATTTGATAACATCTTATCTCAATATGAACTTCATAAAAGATATCGTAAAATCGGCTTTGATTAATTTACAAAATAAATAATTTGCGCCGTCAGTTAGAGGTTATTGCATGGCCATAAACAAAGGCTATAGACTGGGTTCGATTTCCGGCAAGGATCACATATGACAACGCACTTGTTGTCGACTTTTAAGTTATAGCATATATTATTTAATATATATTCCCTCATTATATACGATAACTATAAATACAACCAGGAAACTGATTTTACAACAAATTGACTAATTAGAGGTTTTCCTCATTATAATTAATGTAATTGCTAATTAATTATAACGGACGTGGAACACATATTACGTAATACACTTTATTAACATTTGTAAACAAATTTTACACAGATTAAAGCAAAAATCAAAAGTCTAAAGGGATACTTTGGGCGGTGAAAGCGTAGTCTCGAGCAGGAAGAACGAATAAATTTAATACGGAAGTAATTCCTTTAATTTTATTCCATATTCAAAATATGAAATCTTAGTAATCGTACACAACCCTTTATTTATAAGAAATAAATCTGCCTAATTAGACATTAACTAAAGTTATACACCTGTCTTCTTATTTTGTCAAAAAGAGACGAAAGAGTACTTAAGTTTTTGTTTTTTATAAACATGTCTTTACTACGACATCATGGAACATTACGATCTAGCCTAATTTAATACTAATAAGTAATTTAAGTCTAACCTAATTTACTAAAAAGGATTGTTATCATAAGTAAGTGTCCAATAACGCTACTTATAGTCTCTATTAAAGGGAAGACACTCTGTTCTTGTGTTCAATTTTTTTTTCATTCACTAGTTCAAATGGTTTTGTCCTTTTCAATCTTCTCACTAGGCCTGTAGTGTCAAGGAGTTGAATAGCCTCGACACTTTACTTAATGTAACTACTTAACTTTAGTTAATATAGTGCAATTTCATTTTAATTGGGTCTGTGCACCAATTGACTTGGACTGTATGTGCGTATGCAAAAGAAAGCCTTTTACCCAACAAGAAGTAGGCATATGAATTCGAGGACAAGACCAAGGGTTGTAGCTCAACTAATTTGTTTCAGAACCGCCTTTCTTAAGTGTTTTACCATATCTTCTGTTGCTTCTCCTTGTATCTCTTTATATTACCAATTTAAAATAATACCAACCTGACTTTTCCGGTTATAGCCAACTTTGTGTTGTTTAAATATAGAACATTATGTTACACAATCACTGGAAAAGCCCAAAATACCAATAAAAATAATCTCTTGGGGAAACTTTACCAATTTTAATTAGGTATACCACATAACTAATAGGTCATGTGGAAATACCAATGTTAAACAATAACATCCTTAATTGTATTTATAATTATTCTTACAGTTTACTTAGCTAAAACTTCTATTAATGATAATATATTGAGAGAGAGAAAAAGTGTCTAATAAGGACTTTTAAACATAGTTCCACCTCCGGGTGTATCTTTAGAAATAGCTGTCTTGAGTCACTTGGTGTTACTCAGCTGGCCAACCTAAAGTTTGGGCATTTCTTCTTATTTCCATGTAAAAGGCAATTGGTATTTTAGCTAAAGTCCGACAGATCTGCACACTGGAATAGATTCTTAGTCCATTCGAGTGTATAGTACTGCAGTCACCTCTGGGAATGTAAAACGTATGTAAAAAAACCCGCTAAATTACATTTATTTTGTTTTTATCCTTATTGAACTAATTTAAACAACAGGAAAGCCGCAGTTAAAATAACTCAATAATAACAATTAATGATAATAATTTTCCTTTAATTACCGGAATTATGGTTTACATTAATAATTAGAGCGTAAACTATAACATAGATAAATTATGTCTACGTTAGGTTATGAACAATTCCTTCTTAAACAGAATTCGAAACTGTGAAAAGGACGTCAATTCGACATAGCGTACAACTATTTATTTATAAGCATACTGGATCTGTAAAGATGCACTCAACTACCTTTAAAATACTCATTAAGGAATACATAATATTGTCAATAGGGAATATGGTACATAGGGAATAATGACACAGCACACAGGACAACATGAACACTTTCTAAGTTTAAATCTAATTTCATTGACGTGATTATTAATCTTTATAAATATTAAATCTTTATAAGCCTAACTTAAAACTAAACAATCCTTTGACACGTCGTTTTTGAGTATAGACATATCGAACGCGTGAAAGTTGTGTGGGAGGGCTTGAACGCACGCTTAACCAGCTAAGCCAGTGCAAAACTGTCTTATTTAAAGTGTTTTAATTTTATTAAATATGGCAAGACTCTCAAAGATCAAAATCTACAAAGTAAAAATTATATGATACGTTTATTAAAAGTTGAACACATATAAAACTTTTTTACAAACTTAATCGTTTTAAAATCACTTTACGTATTTATAACCACTAAAAGAATCTATAAAGAAAACCAAAACATGGCGTTACGTATCGTTTCAAATCATTCGTATAAATGCATTTCGGGTTCGTAATGGGCCACTTTAGTTCCCCAAATAGGGGCTATGAGCTAACACATAAATAATGCCCGGGGTTAAACGACAAGCTCACTGAATGATTCGACAATTACAACGCGTAGGGACTTCATTGAATTAAATTGTACTTTTAGACCATTGTGTGATTCCATTAAGTGATTCTTTGAATAAATTTTAATTGGATTGGTTACAAATAGTGAATGACATATATAGTTTGGTGAGGAATTTAAAGGCGAAAGGAAATGCCAACAACGTTCTTTTGACCAAATTCTGCGATGGGCTTATCGAATTATCACTCTGCAATGTATTCAACCTCTAAACGCAGAGACATTGCGAATTCTATGAAGTGTACTATAGCATGTTTTGAATAGGATTCAATCCTGCTTCGTTTCATCATAGTACGAGCTGTAATTACTCAGAATTTCATTCGCATCACCTATAGATGACTGACCAGTACTGTAAATCACCTACTTGTTCATTATTCAAATAACTTACTGAACTATAAGCCTATGTAGCTGAATATAGAAGGATAACACGAAATAGCTAAAAATTTGAAATACAAATTGGAAAACTCTAAACTCTTAAGTAGGTACGTATTCGTATTCGTTACGTACTCATTATAAAGTTGTCCAAATTAAATTAAATATTACGCCAATAATCTAAAGCTGTAAACGGGTTGTAATAATTGTCTATTGATGTTAGTCATACATTATATTTATATATTTTAATATGCGCTATAAAATAATTTTTATATCTTCTATATGACTAATATCAAAGAAATTGCATCAATCTATGTCATATTTATAAGCATATGTAAATGTTTGTCAAGTAACATATTTTAATAATATTGTTACGAAGGGTGCCCTAAACGCATTTAGTCGGTATTAAATTCGATATTTTTCCATATCATTGCAGGGTGGGAAGCTGAGGGTTGCTTGGAGAGCTTTATTCATACACCAATCTCAAGCTTTCACGTAATTCCCAAACCAAATAAGAAAAAGCGTACATTTGCATACAGGACGATTTAAAATCAGATTTTTATACATTGCTAATTCATTAATGAAAGGCAAAAAGAAATAGAAAAAGAAAGAGTATAGAATATTCACGGAAAGTAAATTTATTCTAAAATAATCATTAAAGTTTGGACTTGGCGAAAGATAGCAAAAATGGTGTGCCAATTCAGGATTGTCTAGGATTTTTATTTTACTTAAATATACATTAATTATAATCGTTATCAGTATTGCTATTAATTTGGCAATACTGTAACCAAACATAAAAGATACATATACTATTCAAAAGTGAGTTTCCGTCTTTTTTACAATGACAATAATTTTTATAGTATGGCATAAAGCCGTCCATTAAACCCCAGTTGAGCTCGGTTTAACGCAGTCAACTGATCCAATAATCTCTACGTCTGAATTCATTAATATATTTGTAGTATCGTTATTATATCCGAGGAAATTTACTACGTTTTCCTCATATCCGGCTTGACTTTTCTGCATTTATCATAAAAAGGGGAGCTTTAATTGTTACAGATACTTTTAAGATTGTGTAGAATGAACTTTTTTGTGATTATATAATTATCAATGGTACTCTGTCACTCCCAATAACGATAGCAATTTGATGGTTGCGTCATCAGCGCTACGGATATTGAGCGGGATACACAACCAAAACGTCTTGGAAGTTACGCCGGCATCGAATCCGCCACAGTTTCCTTACCACGTAAGCTTGCGACAACAGCGGTATATAACTTTAGAGAGTCATCGTTTCGTGACGTCGATCGGTTTTTTTTAGGATTCGAAAATACTTTGCTGACGCAGCAATGCAATAAGTCTTAGCTTTCAAAGGTGACTTCCGCCTATTAAATTATTGTGTATCCCTTTCCTGTTTAAAAAAACACAATGATTTTCCTATTAATAAGCCATTGTTAGTGGTTGCGCCAAACTTTTTATAACTACATTTAGTTTTTTTCATTTATTTAATTTTTCTCTATATACCTAAACCTCAGAGTTCAAGACATGTTTTTAACTAACAAATAAAAGATAGGGGTTGATAGTAGAGGGATGAAAATTAAGGGTGTATTTATTTTTAACTGCTGTATCATAAAAAATAAAAATCGGCTGGATGTTATCACTTAGGTGTTTGAAAGATAGACAGTAAAGTTTAAATTTTCATCACAATTGGTCGAGTCGTTTCGGAGGAGTATGGGTACGAACATTGTGACACGAGCATTTTATATATTCGATTAGCTTAAATATAGCCTATTTAAAAGAAAGTAAAATAATAATAGTACAAATTGTAAAATTAAAGTAATTAAATAATTACGTATTTTGAAATGCCTTACGGTTGCCCAAATAAGATACTATTTCAAATATTACCTTGAGACTTCTACAAAAAGCATAACTAATAGTTTTTAAAAATCATTTATAACATGTGAATAACTTCCAAAATTGTAAAGATTCCAACTTTCGACAACTACACATGCTTCTGCCTTTCAACGAAAAGTATCATTAATTATCATTATCATTAATCATTAAAATGAGACTTAAAGGAGAAATGAGGTGCAGTTTCCGAAGTAAACAGTTCTAATGATACAATTGAAAGATTAATTATATCATTTCATAGTTTTTGAATGAACGAGTTGTGAAATACATTATTGTAAAATATACCTTATTGTTAGTAACTAAGACTTAAATTATAATGAATATTTAAAGGCGTCGGTGTGTCTGATTTCAAAGTTATTCAAGTCGAATGACGTTGTATTTTTCATTGATAACGAATTTTAAAAGAAATTGTCTTCATTCATAATTTTACGCCATTTTCGTGTAATTATAGACGGCTTTTCATGTGAAGTACATTTTATCGTCGTTAAATAAGTATTGCAAATACATCAAGTGTGTAACGGATTTTTTCAAAATTTTGACAAAACCCGTGAAATCGAATATTATTCGTCATTGCAACTTTGAAAAGAGACCTTATTTTCTTTCCTTTATTTTCCTTTCTTGAATTCTCTCCGTATTTCTGTAAACAAAAAATATTAATCGACTTATATGGCTCTAATATTTTCTGGTTAAACATTTTTATATAAAATTTGGATGTTATCAAGGCCATTACAAGAACTTGATGTACTGATGTCATTATAAAACGCGCTTTAAATAATAATCAGTTATACTCAGAGTCATTCATAACGAGTTACTTAAGCCATTTTAGCAAAGTCCATTCTAGTTTTAGTTAAACTTTTGTATAATGGTTGTCCTTAAATCACACTAATTAGCTTTTGTATCTGTATTGCACCGTTTATATATATATGAAGATATCTTCTCGCCTTAGGTAGGCCACGGATAACCACTCGCTACAGGCCTGACATACCTCTCTCGGTGCATCCACATTCAAGATATTCGACATGCATGATCGTCGGTTATAGGTACTTACTGTGATATTTGTTTCATGATCATTTGTCAATCTAATAGGCAAGTAGGTGAACCTGTTCGTCCCGACACATACCGTCGACTTTTTGGGTCTAAGGCAAGCCGGTTTCCTCATGATGTTTTCCTTTACCGAATATTTAATGCGCATATAGAAAGAAATCCCTTTGATGAACAGCCAGGGATCGATCCTAAGACCAAGACGCCCTGATTTGTGGAGCACCTGGGGTATATCAGGTACAATGCTTGCAGGGAAGTTGACGCATTCTTTTGGACGTTAAAACCCCTGTTATCTGTAAGCGTTTGCGTGACCAAAATTACACAAGGCGTTGAACGGTGCAACAGGGCTGTGGTCTGCAACGACAAAAAATTGTGATAAAATTTATCATTACATAAAGCGGCTGTATTTTTTTATTATAAGTAATAAATTACCACTTAAAGTGATTATTAACAATAATACTCACATTAAAAAATCTATAAAGCTACGAATAATGAGCCACAGTGGCACAATAGATGTCTATGAAATATTATAGATAACGGATATAAAGTATATGGAATATGCAGATGCAACGTTTTATCGAAGCCTACTCTATTGGTGACCTCAATGTGTGCATGGGACAGGATCGTTTTTATACAATGCTAAATTGTCGTTAAATTTTCAATGAAGATTATTATTTCCAGATTTTTTTCGAATCGTAAGTCACAATTTCGTCTTGAGCGCTGTCAAATGTGTCAAACTTCATTCAGAAAAAATGGTTTAACAGTTGTTGAAACTAGATTTAAGTTTGATGTTTTATGGGCCTGAGACTAATCTTGTTATACATGTAGATAGACTTTGGGCCCTAGTATAGAACTTAGAAATTTCTGTCTTTTTAAAGTGTACTTTGTATACTTGAGACAAAAAACTTTTCGACAGGCGTGGCCCACTAACGCCAAACGAATTTATATAAAAATCACATCATCATATAAAAATCGCTCACGAGACAAAACGTGAGCTAATGTATGTATTATTCTAGCTCCAGTAATGGTTATGTAAAATTGAACAATAACTAAGGGGTACATCTGCCGACTTTGCTATACTATAATATCAACAGATGTCTAAAGGGTCTAACAATAGAGCTAAGTGACTCTAGTTAAATAATAAACTTTAACGACACCTTATTAAGGATTTATTTGTACACTCGAATTATTATAATATAATTTATTACAAATGAGCAGAATCTTTTTATATTTAGGGTTTAATGTTTATTTAGTGATTTTTATATCTACTAGGTGGCCATCTTGTAGTAAGCTTTTGACAAGACTTTATGGACATGTTTTTTTAAAGTTTTTGGTATTATTAAATGTTATATATTAGCTATCATATAGTGTAGTAATGGTAAAACCATCTATTGTCTATGAATTTTACAATAAACTAATGTCAACTAAAAAAAGGTTTAAATTCAAATTAATTAAGTAATTCCTTTACAATTGTTTGAGATTAATATAATATAATCATTTCAAGTAAAAGACTCTTAAGATTAGTCACTATTTATATTATTTTTCCTATTTTTATTAAATTACAATAAACAAGTTTAAAAACAAGCTCCCTTTATTATAATCTTAATATCAATTTACTGATATACAAACAAAAGTAGGTAGGTCTCTCTTTTCTTCACACCGTAAATGTAAATTTACAGTAGACGAAAGATTACTTCAGGTAAATGAATGCAATTATATTTGGTTTTTATGAATAAGGTTGTATATAATTCTATTTTTTCTCATAACACCTCCGTATATCTGAAATTGAAATTACTAAATCAAATAAATTTAAATTAAGAATAAAACTAATAGCAGAAGCGCGTGCCGCTAATCACCCGGTATTGTACGAGTATAGTGCCATATCTTTTCCATTTGACAGCAAAATGGCGGGAAAAAATGTTAATCTACAATAACACGCATAATCCACTTTTAATTAAAATTTCTAATATCTTTCTTCGAATATAAATGATCTATAAACTTAATAAATCTTATGAACAATTATAATTATATAATTATTGTATATACAATATATAGGAATACTAGGTATTATATTTTAAGAAAAATAATAATGACAAACAGTATTTTTTCAGCCTGTGACAAGATAATCTGTTACAAATTTTATTTAATCTGTACATCCGTTGTAGACAATGAAAAAAGTGGCGCCAAATGTCATAGGTCAGTTCACTGTTGAAATTGGAACGCCCCCAAACCTCAACCTTTTGGACCGAAATAGTGCCGACTTCTAATGAAGCGTGGAAGTCGAAATATGACTGATGCTGGGCGGAAAATATGATACTTTATAAGTTCCAATCTTTCTAATTAGGGTATTGCCTGTATTATGTTATTGCTTTCACAATTTTCTGAAGATGATGTTAAAACAACTTTTGACTTTTGAATAATACTTAAGTACTTACTGTTCCTTATGCTCAAGTTTTGGCCAAAAAATAACATAATTTACTTATTCTTTAATTCTGTTTCAACCAATAAAAAATCTTAACACTTTGATGGTTAATCACAAAGCATACTAATTCACAGTATAAAATTTATCGAATAGAAATTTGTGACAACTCTACAAAACTAAAAATTGAATAAAAAAGCTTTTAAATATGAAGGAATTCAAAAATGGAACGGTCATAAGTCATAATTCAAATTTGGAAGTTCGCAAATTCAGTAACGAACCGTGGCGAGTGCATCGGGTCTTTTGACTCAGGTAGCGATGCATCGAGTTGCAAAGGGACCGCTTATGACTTAAGACTTCACAAAAGAGGAACTGTGAATAATATTTATTATCTTCTAAAAGACAAATTTAAAACTTGGTTTGTTTCTTACTGATCTGTTCATATTTGGTTCCATTCCCGGGGTCACAATATTTTTTAACGGGACAGGAGGCAATTGAATAAAGTTATAACCGCAGTCCATGGACACCTGCGACGCCGTAGGCTACCCGGTGTTTCCTTTTAGAGAATGATACGCTCTTTTTCTGAAGGCACCTAAGTTGTATTAGTTCGGAAATAGAAAGAAGTGGTGCGCGACAGAAAGTCCTTAAAAGTGCAGTGGAGATGTAATTGTCTGCGTCCAGATGGAAACCATTCCTATTTTTCGCATTCTGTCCGATGATGGAATTCAGCAGTAATTAGCCGGAATTCTTTAAAGAACTCTCCATGATAAAAGCTGTAGAAGATACTGAAAGCAACAAAATCTCTACGAAAATAATGAAGCTAATCGTACAAGCTGCCTTGAGTTGGATGCGATAAAATGGAAGGAGCTCCCGCCCAGAGGTAAAAACAGTACCTACTCAATGTGGGGCTGAATTTGCGCTTTATTGAGTTTCAAGCGGTGATCCGGAGTGAAGTACTGTTTCGCCTTACTGAGCACACCAAGCTTTCTAAAGGCTCATTTAACCTTACCCTCCAACTGAACGCGAAAACGTTACTCTATATGTCTCCACCGAGAATTTCAAATATGTCTCCAAATAATGGTGTTATGTCAAAAGGATTATTTTTGTTGAAATTACTCCACTCCATTTGATATAATTCTTCACAGCGGCAGCCTTCTTAAATCTCTGTATTATCAAAAATTACGTAAAAAACAAAATGCTACTTGCAATAAACATTAATTCAAACATTTGATAAAAGCCGAATCCTAAATTACGACCAACAATACAAGATGTCACCGTACTGCCAAACACAACCTTAAACCCACCATAATATTTATGGCGGCTATATTTAATTTTCGCAAGCTTTGCTAACTACCGCCAAGGAGGTTTTATTACTTTTTTCGGCGG
Organism: Pieris brassicae; assembly: GCF_905147105.1. NCBI lineage: Eukaryota > Metazoa > Arthropoda > Insecta > Lepidoptera > Pieridae > Pieris > Pieris brassicae. The sequence continues at coordinate 6,910,583 of NC_059665.1, read as the reverse complement.
GTAACCCTAATCTCGGTGACTTGTTAAGTGATTCCTTGAGATTAATGGCGGGTTAATGAGATCTTATTACGTTGGCAGCACTGGGCTAAATCGATTTTGAAGTTTATCGGTCATTAGTCGATTATGTAGTTATTGCTTGTGAGATATATTATCTGAGCAAGGATTTGAAATAAGAATGAGTGTTTTATGCAAGAATCTGCATTACTATAGTAACATTGATATTGTTTAAAACTAAGGAATTTCACTTTCACAACTTTATTCTATATTTTAACAACTTTTCTATATTTTATACAGTATACCAGATAAAACATGCATTCTCTAGCACGCTTCTGACATAGGCAGCTTATGATTTTGAAAATGGAATTAGTATATTGCATTAGTGTGACATTTATTTAAATTTAGAATTGGCGGGAATGGTGCATTTTAATGTGTGATATTTATTTGCTTAAAAATTCAAAAACAGAATCAGACTTCAAGCCCCTCGTTGGAATGTTTTATTTTTTTAAGTACAAAAAATGTTTATATTTTAAATCATGTGCCATATTGATTTTTACGATCCGATACTTTGCGAACAAAAATAACCAAGAATACATTATAAAATAATTTACACTGTTATTATATACATTAATAAATTGGAATCTTATCGCGTAGTGAGCTTCGGGCGTGAACTAATTAAATGTATTGGCTTTGCTGCAATTTACGTTTTAATTAAACAATCGCGCCGATCTCAAGTTTATTAATATGTATCTAGTAAGTAACCTTATGTAAATATTCTGTGGAAATATCGTGGCTTTGTTGTCGATGGAATTTTAGAGAGATAATATGCGGCAAGTTGTGGTTTTGTGTGGAAGAGCATGTTGATTCGTCTGCAAATAATGAGCCTCGTTTTTTGCCTAGACTTATACCTAAATAATTACTATAGACGTCATTAGCAATTTTTAATATTTTGAATAGTGCTGGAATCACTTTTAAATGTTTAAAGTTTAACTTTAACTTGTGTTAAAATATCTATAAATTATGAACAATCATTGTATTGTCAAATTGTTATAACAAATCTTGTGGACGCGATGTTTATTGCTAATTTATTAATAACCCAATTAATACATTTTCAAAGTTAAAAGCCTTATCCAGGATATTGTCCAGGTCACCCTGTATAGCGTATGACCGGTTGTAAGTGCGGTGGGCAGATGTTAGCCACTCGTTAGTGAACATGCGCCGTTCTGCCTACATCTTAATTAAGGAGAGCTGTGTCCGGAACACGGTATGGACGTACGAAAGTTTTGAGGATTTTTAAAAAGATTTAATCAATTACCATCTAAAATTTTATTAGCACGTTTAACAAATTCAAAAGGGCATTAAAAATACATGTCAGAGTGAATCTACTAGACTGAAATTTGGACGCGTATCTCGCTCGTATATACATGATTTTTTCATGTAAATGAAATATAATTTTGTATTGAGAAAAAAGATTTATATGATGATATAAATTATTAAACTAAAAATAAATCAGTAGCAACCTTTTGGGCCTCAGATTTCTGTATCTGTAACATGATCATTCTTCAATCAAATAGGCAAGTCGGTGATCAGCGCCCTGTCCAGATGCACGTCGTCGACTTATTGGTTCTATAGCAAGCCGGTTTCTTTAGGATGATTTCCTTCACCGTGTGAGCGAATGTTTAATTCGCACTTAGAAAGAATGTGCGTTGGACAGCCAGGGATCGATCCTACGATTCGCACGCTGAAGCCACTAGGCCAACACTGCTCAAAACATATTCTATGTTTATATAGGGGAAATTAAACAAATAAAGATCGCATTGACTCATTACACTGAAAAACTTTTACGAATTTCGTATTCAAATAAAGTTTTGCGCTTTTTTATCGCGTGTTCTGGAACTTTCTCGAAGCCATACCCATATTTGGTAGAATATTGATGACCAATTAAGCGGCGTGTTCGAGCAATCTCGGCTACCGAAGATAAGGGTATTTGTTGGTGTCTACCGGGAGACAACTTTATGCTAATTTCTCCCCCTTCCCCCCTTCCAACGGGTCTTAATCAACTGGACTTTGAATTGAATTCTCGAAGGCACTGTTTTTATCGATTACGATTGGTCTTACAGGATTTTCATCCGGGAAGAAATCGCTATAGACAAAGCCCTAGGACGGACTAATATAATCGTATTGAAACAAAAACCAGTCAGCCAATACTACACCATAGATAATTTATATTAAATAATAGAAAACTATTCAAAACCTCCTTTTATATTGAAATATTAAACCTGCCTTTAAGTCCATCAAATCTATTGCCAGATGCAAATTACACTTTATAGACTATAATTCGCACAATACACTACCTAAATGTCTTTTAATATTTATGAAGATTACTACCAATAGACTAGAGAGATTTATTAGACCCATTCGAGCACTAATTCTCTACGGCATTATAACTTGGACAATTGACGCTTTGCAACCGACTCAATATATTCCAAATGACTCCTTGACGCTCGAAGACCTTTTGGTAGGGTTGTCACGAATTACTTTAAATTAATGATGACATGAGACACGTAGAAGCTAAATAATTATATACGTTAATAAATCGATTCTAATAGTTAGTTTTGATTTGTCAAATTAATAATTTTGTCATTTATACATTTGTGGAAATCCTTATACTAGTGACGAGCGCTCACCTTGATACATTTACATGAGTTTACACTGATGTTCCTAAAACAATGGAAATAAATAGTCAATAATTTTGATAATTTGCTTTCGGTCACGCTTAAAAAAAACGTGTGTTGGGAACCCTAGCAGCCGCTTTTTGAAAATCGAACGTCGGTATATTTATTTTGAATTAAGAATAATTTCTTTTTGCTGCCGTCTGTGGACGTGTGCCGCGCATTAGTGAGCATTGTTGACGTTATATTAATGAAGGCCGTATTTATTCCTTTATCCTGGACCGCTTAGTAGAACGTTGGGTCAAATATTTCTTAAACAGACACTTATTGGATGAGTACATTTTGTAAATCTATGATTAAATATCAAATTCTACCGAAATATTTATCAAATATTATTTTTTAAGGACCCATTTGCCAAATATGAACTGAACTGCTTGTCTTGACTTAATGTCCTAAAACCGCCAGATGGGGCACAGGTTGTTCACAGTCAGTCCATAATTCTTCCAGCCAAGTGTGAATCTAAAAACACTTACAACTTATAGAGAGCTTCGATAGTTTCGCTTTGAAAGTTAACTAAACTTAATACACAGATTGACTCTTTTTGAGGCAATTTTTGGCCGGGCATTATGTGGAACAAGCTACCCACAGTAGTTCATTGGCATTGAGAGTTCGCATAGGCGGTGGTATCACTTAACATCAGAAGAAGCTCCTGCCCGATTACCTCTGCTCTTAAAAAAAAAAACGTTTTAAAACTGAATTTAAAAAGGAAGTTTTTAGTTTGAACTGTAGGACACTGCTGCTATTTGATATACTTCCCTGTGTGTCCTACATATGCTGTTTTATTTTTATATAAATATACCCTCTGTTTGTCCAGAAAATCATGTCGAGAATCAGGTATTTAATGACGAACCGGAGAAGTATCTTATTAATCGGTTCGGTTTCTCAGATGTAAACAAATTAATAAATCAAATTCTGGAAGACAAAAGAAGAAGAAAGAAAAGGTCCGTGTTGACAGCTAAGAATATACACTAAGAATTGTAAGTATATCCTTAAAAATCACATGAAATGATATCAAAGTCGTCGCATTTACATTTAAGTCGGGATTAAGCCAGCTAACTTGAACAAAAGCGCAATTCACTTCACGTCCAAGACGAGAAATGTTGCCTATTTACTCGTCAAAGACTCCATTGTTTTGTTATGCATTAGTTAATTCTGACGTGGTGCTAATTGCTTTATGCAAATTTAGATTAAGCTAAGCCTCTGTTTAATAATTCTTAGTTAAACATGACAGTTTAATTTGACTAAGATTTACCGTCAAATTTGTAGTTTTATGTTCCATTTGCATGGAATATGGCTTCGAGGTTCTGGTTTCTTGGCAAAAGAATAACGAACAGTAGTATCCACTTTATTACTCTTAATAAATGGTATTATATCACGTTATAATAAAATTATGGCTTTATACGATTAGGTGTAAGAGGATACAAATGTTTTAGAAGGCATATGTTACTTATGTGAAAAATATTGCTGTATCGTATAATAATATAAAGAAAGAGAAGTCACCCACCAAAAACTTAGCAAGATGGAACAAGCGGGATAGCAGGGAAGGATTGGAAAAGGGGGAAGGGAGGGGAGAGACAAATGGAAGAATTTGGAGGCCCTCCCTCTGTCAGACGTCGAGTACTGAGTGTTAACTCATATAGTACTATTGGGTTGACTGACTGACATGGACATGATGTAATCTAATGTGGTACTCGAATAAAGGCTTTTTTATTTAATTTTATAATAATATTATTTGGGAAGTGATAAGATCTAAAATCGGGCATAATTTATCTCTAGAAAGACATGAATTAAATTTTTATTCAAAGGTGTGGGTGTTACCTGTTCGCCCACTACGCGGGAAAAATCCGTAATGTTTATTAATTAGTATTAATTAACGCAACTTACGCATTTGTAAAACCTGTGAATTGCTTTATTTGGAAGTGTAGAGATTTATTTAAAGCTGTTGCTAAAGTAAGCGTAAAAATTATTAATGAGATTTCATACACCCCCCCTTGTTTTAAGGCTTTGAAAGATCTGCGTTGATAAATAACCAATAACACGTATCCCCATATTGCATGTGACAAATATTAAAGGACATAAGCTTAGTCGAACAACAACCTGCGATTTTGGAAAAAACAACTCCTCTCGAAGTGACCTCACTACTCGTGTATTTCTGTTCGTTGGGAAGCCACAACCACGCATTCCAGGACTACTGACGGATTCCTCTGCGCTGAAACAATCTGTCTGCTACGCGGGTAACACTGGAAACGTTTAGAACGGTACAGTTTTTTTTTCTTTATGGCTCTGGCGCGGTTTGTACATTAGCCAACGTCAAGTATAAGATTTTTATAAAACGGGACAGTTAAAAACTTTGCTAATGTAAACTTTTTTGAATTTCAATTTTAGAACTCTTGGTAACCAAATGCAGTATATTGTATTTATTTGTCATTTGTTTTTGTGAATTGGCGGCTAATCTAAAACTCTTGTTACACGTGAAAATGAACGCAAGACAATTTTCGGTCAATGATTTATTATTATTTTCTATGTGGGCTTACTCAATAACAAAGCTATGATAGGCTGCAATCAGTATTTCTTAATGAAGCCCCATCACGTGCCCCTATTTACAATTGGTTTAACGAGTTGAGGCGTGGACGTCCTTTAACAGCGACTTCTGAAGATAGCATCAGTGCGGTGTGACCCATGATAGAGGAAGATAAGAGAGTGAGCTATTAGCCGTCAGGAAGCTTTGTACCAGATGGATTCCCCATACTTTAACCGACGACCAGAAACACCTTCGCATGGACTGGTGAATATTTGACTATTGCAGGTGTCGAGAAAATGAGTCATCCGCCATACTGGCGGCCTGTGACTTTCATTTATACCCAAGAACTAAAGATACAATTTGAGGTATTCGCTTTACCCTGAAGATAATGAAGGGTAAAGCCCACTGCTTTTCTCAGTGGTTGCATCGAATGCGACGATGTGTAGAGAGGAACGGAGATTGCTTCGAAAAACAATAAAAGTATTGGCAACTTTCTACATTAAGCCGTTTTTCATTTTCTAAACATTTTCAGTGTTACCTAGGTATTTATACAATCAAAACAGATATAAAGCGACAACCCTGTTTGACAAAATAAGGTTTTAAAGTACTTCATAGAACCTTCCAATTAATGCTAATGTAATTTTAACGTAAGATTCATTTAACTCTTTCCATCAAATGGTGTTAAACCACAAAATTAACTGATACACTTCCCAAATCGTTCCCAGGTGTTGAACTAATTTCTCTAAGTGGCGTTAATAGTTACCACGTCACTTAAATGAATTCTACTTGCACCGTCTATGGGAATATTGTCTTCACTGCACTTTATACAGGATCATATCTTATCATATTGAAAATTTTAATATAGATTAATAAACATAAAAGTCGATCTCTTCCCGTGGAAAAAAATGCAGTCTAAATGATCTTATTTTTTTACAATGTTGACTTGAAAGGCTCTTACAACCTTTAAAAACCATGAAAGGTACTAAATTTATTGACAGTGTATTAGGTCTAAGTGTATGAACGGTGGAAGATACTTTAATCTAAGTAAATTTGTAAATAAAATTACCCCAATTCGCGCTATACTGAAAGTTGTATAGAAGTGTCGCCATTGTTTAAAGTGCACGCTCGCACTAATGTAGACATTACTATCATTATATATCTTCTACGTTTAATCGCTGGTTCAAACAAATTCAATGAAAAACGTCCATTATCTATTTCCACACAATCGAAGTCGTGAGTGACAGAGCATTGCATATATTTTAAAAGAATTGTTGATCAACAACAAACTGGACGGTATAGATCTGTGGGCTGAAGTTCTCACACCCTGTACATAACGTACATAGAGTACAGTGATTTCCTATTAGCCGATAAGTAAACAAACTAACAAACGTGGGTAAGGCTAGAGGAAATTACATTAGCAAATTGTGAACTCCAAAAGATGTGGGAATACACCTATGAGAATATCTTCAGTCTAAGCATTTGTAACGTCTAACTAAATTATGTATAAACATACAATTTGTGACCGAGAAAAAATGCATCCTCTCTATATATAGCTTATGTTATATAAATAATGGTAAAAAAGGTATAATTAACGCTTGATCCTATAATAACAAGTTGGCTCTCAGGCCTACGTCAGAAATGAACCAAAAAATAGAGGCTGATGATGAATCACAGATATCAAGATATAAAATCTGATTTTTTGCTATAACATCTTAATGACTAGATAAATTTTGTGTATAGTACCAAATATATGTACGTTTTCCTATAGTGAATTTACATATGAAAAGATACCCATCATTTCTCTATGAAAGCTGTATTTCGTCTGGATCGGAAAGGCGAGATGAGTAAAAGGGATAATTGTATGTAACTGGTGTCTTGACGGTCTAATGAGTTGTAATAAGTGCCACCCAAAGTGCATGTTGTAGAGTTTGATAGTATGGAGGCGGATCACATTCTTTATAAAAGTATCAGACTAATTGCACCTTATCAATTTTATAGAACAACTGTTCTTGGTTGTCTGTAAGTTAGTAATTGTGTGATGCTTGCTTAGTAAAACAATTTTATCTATTCATTTCAACTTTTTAATTTTGACTTTACTGTTTCAAAGTTCGGTTTGTGTATTACTCACCTGAATTTTTACTGTATGCGTAAATAACTATCGTTTCGTCAAATCGTGCTTCATATAAGGCTTATTATAATAGGCAAGTAGGTCTTCTATGCCAGTCATACGCCATTGACGTTCTTAAGATGTGTTATTTTCTTAAACAATTTTTTTAATGAAGTCTTTTCCACTATTCCATGCACAGGCACTGCACCTTACGACTTCATTAGAGCGCGTCAAGCGACCAGTCACGATGCGACCCAGTCATAGACCCACTCGCGTCCAGGCTGTACTCGTTAATAATGTAGACTCCATTATTTACGTGGACTAGAACGCCTGATCACGACATAAAACTCACTTCATACCTTAAAAATTAACCTAATATAACAAAAAGCTGGAAATTTACTTTGTTTAATTTAGACCAAAAAATTAAAATGAAAAGATTTTTTTTATATTATTTTGTTTGGAGATAAAAAATAGAACGCCAGAACATTTTACACGTGTTTGCCTAATAGTACTTGCTAGTTTAGGTATTAAAGAATATAATCGAGCACAAATAGTATTAAGACAGAATACTTAATTCTCAATCTGGTAAAGCAATAGTTAGCAATACACTCAGATAACATAGGGTTCAGTAATGGCGCGAGACATCGTTCGATACATATCATTTAGTTAAGGGTTTATATAGACGGGAGTTTTATTTAAACTCGATAAACTATAAAGGTTGTATAGGTGGCTTGGAACTTGATTCAACGGAGGCGTTAGTGAGGTTGGTATTCTTACAGATTGAATCGGAATCTCGAATAAAATCTGTAAATGCGTAAGAATATCTCATCTCTTGTATCATCATAAGTCATCATATTTCATAGATTTTGCATAGGAAATCATATAGCGTCAATCGTAGTCACATTATCCACAGTATATCATTGTGATGTAAGTGTTCAAGAGATACGAAATAAGGAACATAAAACTGAAGTTTTTATAAACTAATTAAACTTTGGATCCTTCAAGAAAAAAGCGTACTAATTTTTAAAACGGCCAGCAAACCAATGCCACTTAACATCAGATAATTCTTCTCCTGTTGAAACGTTTGCCCAAGGTTCTATAAAACAAACAGTAGGTACGTAACCCTACGTTATAATCCCGATCGGAAAACAAATGTTGATCTTATAGGTATTTTTTAATGGTAACCAACAACATATCTTTTAGAAAAATAACAATTTTAATTTTTCTTTGCGTTAGTGCCTTAGTTGAGATGGTACTCTAATCGAGCAAATCAGCGCAACCTACTGTATTGCAAAAAATTAATTTAAACTGAATATAAATATATATGTATTACAAGAGCCAAGGTTGCACACACAGGCTTTCTTAGTTTTATAAGCGTGGCCGTGTATCCGGTCGCTACATCCAGGATGCTCCCTTCCCTCGGTGAAATAATATGCGCTGGTTCGGCTGTCGTGTGTCAGTATAATAAAAAAAGGAATCCAATAATCGATAAGACTTAAACAAGCACTTACCATCAACGGTGGCGTATCTCACCCCAAACACTGGATCCTTCAATGATGAATCAAAAAAAAGTAAATGCTATACGGTATGCTGTATATATTTAGTGCGCACGCGACAGCGGTTAAAATTTAATTTCAAAGTTCGTGTGTCAAAGTCAAATCGACAATTTTCATCCTTCTTTGATTAACACCGTTTTAGCACAAACAGTGGCGATTACCTATACCGTTGGAGTTACCAAGAGTACAGCCAGACGTAGGCACTCTCTTCAACTTACTTTGCAATTCGTTTCATAGCAATTAACATTTTATTATATCGCATTAAATCTATTGTTGTACGCTTGTGGTTAATATAAAGTGAAAATTGAGTCCTTTATTATTTAAGGAACTTCGATGACCCAGGTACCGTAAGTGCCTGGTCACTTTATTGTTATATACGTTCCAAGTAAAACCAGCCTTAAGAGAAATAATAACAAAGATCTTAAGATACGTTCGCCCTTTGCTCAATAGATGTCGTTATAACAGTCGTGATAGGTGTGGCGTACCCTTAATGTATATTGTTGAAAATAATTGATCCCAACGAATGATTGTAATGGTTAACATGTTTCTAACAAGTGAATAAAGTAGATAAATTAAATAAGCTTATAGACTAATAACAGATGTCGTAATCTAACATGGAATTAGTTTTAACAGGCTTTTTAAGGATTTAAAAAGTTGACGAGCTCGCAAAGAAAAGATCCGGAATTATGCCGGCTGGCCCCGTACACCCTTCTTCCCTTTTTACAAGTGCAAAATTCACCGGGGAAGGCGAGGACCTTTACCTCGCACTTCACTCACTCCAGTGAGCTTCCGTCCTGCCCTTCAGGCGATTGACAACCCCGCGACGGCCCAAGCCGAGGTTCGAGTCTCACAGGAGACGCGATTGTGCCAGCCGCGGGATAAAACGCCCTTCTGGCCGAGCTACGCTCGCCAAAACAGCCCGAGCTCAGCTGTGAAGGGCCTTAAGGCCAACAGCGAGATTTAAAAAAAAAGAACAAGTGCAAACCTAGACCCGCCAAAGTTCCGCAGAACTCCAACATCATCTTTGATCGCAAACCGCGGACTGCGCAGACGAATCAGTCACCTATGTACACCCGGAATGCGTGACTTCCCAACGAACAGAAATCCTTGGAGCAATGAAGCTCCACGATGCCTGCGAAGTGCCCAGGAAACTTATGAGCTTATGAGTGGCTCAATTAGCCAGTACTTTACGCATAACGGACCAAATGGGTGTCTAAGTACGGAAAGTAAGTCGACACTAGACGTCGACTTGAGATTTTTTTTTACAAAAAGTATATATGGAACGGTACAGGTACACTGCTACTTGCTACTATTTCCTAGTTAACAGTTCAAGCAAGATAAAAATCATAATTTAGTGTTTGTCGTGAGCTCAATGGGTTAATAAGCGGTTAGTCTCGTGATTACAAATTAGAAGCGACTGTGAAGGTGATAACCTTTGGCAGGAAGACAGTGGTGACCTCGGTCGAATTGCGGACGAAAGGTGCAGATCTATGAAACGGTAGATGTACCGGCAAGGCTTTGACTTTATACCAAGTAGCTTGTAGTATTAAAATTTAATAGATGTTTTGTTCTATTTAATAATGTTTACTTTTAGTTTTTGTATTATTTGTTCTTTTTGTCTCAATTGTTCAGTTTCTAAAAGAATTTGTGCTTCCGTGTGGCACATAGATTAACCCCTAAGAGGTTTGTTTTGTGTTTTTTGTAGTCTTAATTTATTGAAAATGTTAAAGTATAAATACAAAATAATAAATCATATAGTCATATCGTGACTTCGCAATAATTGGGTTTGGCTACGTGCTGGATTTGTATAATTTTTAGATGAGATGAGATGTTGACATAAGTAAGATAATGTGTGTTTTTTAGTCCTTATACATATTTTAAGTGTAAATTCTAATTTAAAGGACAGCGGTAGTCACGGTCGTGTTGCGCCCGCGCCGCGCACTAATTGCCGTGACAACTAATATTTGACATCAATTAAACAATCTAGCCGCCATGTTTGAACGAAATTTAAATGTGTTTACTAATATCGTTCGTTAATCCGTTAATATTTGGTTTATTGCGTCAGTAGTTTTAAAATTCCTATAATTATTAAAACCTAAATTTATAAAAAAAAACCTACAAAATACAAATTATTTGCACCATTTTACTTGATATTTTGTCACTTTCTAATTCATTTTGTTTTGTTGAAAAGGAAAGAATATGGACTGTAGTTTAAACGATGCAATTAAAACGGATTAAGGGAAAATGTGGGTTATGAATGATTTTGGAGATAGATCAATTCAATACAATTCACAGACAAAGAAGGTACATTAAAACTTACAATATAATCAATAACCAAGTATAAACAAAAAAATTGGCTAAGGACAAGTTGAAACATTACTATTAGATTGACATTAAATTTTGGTCCTGGACCTGCTGCAGCCTTAGAAAAAGCCAGCAATCGGCGGCAAGTCGCACGGGCTTTTTGGGTAGCAGAATCAGCGGAGTGAGTGGACAAAGTATATATATTTTATAGTAAGGCACATACATACATAATAAATATATATGTTGTCTTTCAAAGATGACATACACATGGCGCTACAACTTTCTAAGTTTTACTCGTTGGCCTTAGATTTCTGTATCTGATTTGTAATAATTTTTTTTTAACACGCAAGTGATGACACGTTTTAGATGATCAGCCTTCTGTGCCTGACACATACGACCTTTTTGGATCTAATACATGTTTTCTGACGATATTATCCTTTATCGTACGAGCGAGTATTAAATGCGCACATAGACAGAAAGTCTATTGGTGCGTATCCAGGGATCGAACCTACGAAAATTGCACCCTAAAGCCAACAATGATGTCAGATGAGACAAGTTTACTAATTTAATATACATAAACTTAATGTAACTTACACTATAGTACTTTAAACAAAGGCTTTATTATTTTATTCCAAAGTCACACATTCACAATTTTACATGCAAAATGAATAAATTAAAATGCCGGAAACGCACTCGCGAGCCCTCTGGTATTAAGAGGGTCCATGGGCGGTATCACTTAGCATCAGGTGAGCCTCCTGCCCGTTTGGCCCCCGTTTTAAAAAGAAAATACAGACGCAAGTAAATAATATTTTTTATTGAACTTATAATCCAATTCAAGTTCCATTATGGCAAAGTGGGTCTTGAAGCGAAATCTACATTAATTTATTTTCTAAACCCACCTTTTCCCATAAATCTAAACCGCTATTAACCATTCAAAGGGCCCCATTGACCACAAACAAGTATTTTGGTAAATCTTCAAGGTGGTCTATTGAAAAGCGTTTAAGAAAAAGCCAAATTAGCTAGCCGTTGTTACCAGGTGTTGCTTCAAAGCGCACGGGTGACTTCTGGCTGTTTTACGATCGTAATTCTATAGTCTGCAATCAATATTGAGTATCGATTTTAAAGAAAAAATGCTAATCATAAATTGCGTATAGTTGGAATGTCAATAAATTACTTTGAAAGGAGATAATTTGATAGAAATTGTTTTGTACTTTTCTGCATTTACCAAAATAATGTTTTACAGTTACTACTCTATAACATGAGATTTTTAATGTACATATTTAAAAAAATAACATATGTAGGTGTTCAGCAAGTGCCTTTTGACACTATGTCGATTTCCTCACGATATTTTCCAACGAACAATTGTGCATAGACCATTTCGTTGGTGTATACTAAAGTTTTGTATGTCAGACTTTAGGTATGAAAATCCTTCGCTTTATCCAAGCTAGAACTGCTGACTTATGCCAGAAACAAAGCATAATGCTACAGCGCTTTTTAATCACAAAACACCTAACCCTTTGACCTTTCAAAGCATTATTAAAAAGTTAATAAAAACAAAAGGCATATATTAAAATTCTGAGTCTCAGTGCGGTGCGCGGGCGCCGAAAAGTAAACAGCCTTTGTGTACGCCGCCGCGGAAATTAGTCAAAGCCTGCGTGTTTGTTTTCACTAAATAAGCTACCGGCTTACCGCATTAGTTCGATTACTTTGCTTTACGGGTATATTTGTGGGAAACGATTCTGAACGCCGAGCTTTCTATAGGCACACAATGATTTTCTTTGGCGTTAAAGAAAGTCAAAAAGATCAATCTTTTTAAGATAAGTTTAGAATTGTCGTGTATTTAGATACAATTGGAATTAGGCAAGTAACGATATAAAATATATAACTTTGGATTTATTTGATTTGGAACATTACTTTTTAATGTTCAAAGTGCTAAGGATATCATATGTTTCCTGGACTAGAATTCTTGAGCAGTTTTTAGACAGCCATAAAAATTGAAAAGTTCCTATGAAAAAAACCCACCGTTAAGAACACTCAGCCGGTGGCAACAGTCATTGTCCTTATTCCTAAATAAATCATATAGAAATCGAAACTAATTGTTCCGTTCGTTTTTGAATAGATAGCAGGCGTGAAATAGGTCTGTTTTTTCTAATACGATTTAGCGTGAAAGAGGCGCCATGTGGTGTTAAAATCGAGTCTAAGTTCAAGTGCTTTTGGTTTAACCGCTGGTCTAGTATAGGGAAAATCAGATGAAATATTCTTTGCTGACATGCTCTTTAATCATATAGTTGTAATGTTACTTTTGCTTTATGTATACAGAAATTTAGGGATGTGTTACATCATAAAATACTTTGAATTTTGAACTTATGTATACATATATATTTAGATAACAAAAATTTAAATAACATACACGATTTTATACATAATAAATAATTTAAAAATTATAAAAAATGTAATAACCGTGATTACTTTTAAATATTGGGAAACATGTATAAAATTCAGTTGTACTATGGTCAGCTGGTCATAAGAAGCGGCTCGTAAAACTCCACAAAGGCTAACAATGCACAAATTTGTTTCTAATGAACTGACTGTCACGCCTACAAAACCTTGTCCAGGCTTGAGCGAGACGCTCGGTCGACATTCGATATCGTACTTTTTATTCGAATACTTTCATACAGATATTTTAATTGATCATAAAATCCTAATCATAAATGTGAATGTCGCAAGTTTGTAAACAACAAGTCCAGATTGTAGCGGTTGAATAGTCTTTCAATGCAATTTTTCTAATATAAATTTATAATTCCAGTTTCCTCATTCTAAGAGTGCCAAAAACAGCTTTAAATTTTCTGTTTTTATATATTAAACGAGAAATGTATTTAGGTTTGATATAGTTTAAAGATCGCCATTATTCTAATTCCGCACAAAGTTACGGACATTATCGATGCAAATAAAACCTTTTGTCCCCTTCTCCTCCCTAGTCCCCCTTTCCCATTAAAATCCAGAGTCAGTTAACGAGCATAACAAAGAGAAACAATATAATAACGATGCAATCTGTGTAATCTCGTTAGTACTGTCAAAGCGACTCAATACAGGCAACATTGTTACAAGCTGTTTTAAAAACGAATAGCTAACAAACGTATGATTTTATTTTCATTTAGAAAATTCTAGAAACAAAAATTTAGACAAATTTATAATAGTTTACTGCTTTAGTAAAGGAATTGCATATATTTAGCGTATACTATTGAATGCTTTGCATTTTTATTTGCTTTTGATAATTTATTCTTATGGTGACTAAACAATATGTACCTGACATACTATTTAGTCAAATTTAAAGTCAAAATAATTTATTCATATTGGCAACATAATGTACATTTATAAACGTCATAAAAAAACTATATAAATGCTTCTAATTTTACAATTACTGTCAGTTCTCAAATCAAGGGCGTAGAATTTGCAATAAATAACTTTAATCGCCAAGTTTTTTGTTTTACACAATGTTTGTAAGGAGCTACGCTACACCCTGTTCCACATTTCAGTAATTAATATCTATTTAAATAATAAAAATAAAATAAGTTTAATACAAAGATTTGTCCTCTATCAGCAGGAGGTATGGTGTTATAGGAACTCGCACTTACATTCTCGTGTGAAAAAAACGCAAGTAGTTAGATTTAGTTTAGTTAGTTTTCACTCCAACGCTACAAGTCCCAAGTTACGAACTACTAACAGACAGGAGTCTTAGCGTCAAGTCTCCACTCTGTATGTTTGGTACCCTAATTCAGCTTAGTACATGACAAAAGCTTCGCGGTAGAATTTGTGAACGAACTTTACTCCCAGCTTAGGAGGTGCTTACAAGGTACCATATAATACATGTTAATAAAACTAGGTAGCTTTTGCTTACTGCAACATTTAAATATTGAAATATACTTTTATATTATTTATTTCACGTAGCAATACGTAGCAGGCGTTAAATCAAGCACGTACTTTGTACCTTAATTGCTACTTATCAAAATGTGTTAATTGAAATGTTTTTGTAAATAGTTAACCATCATAACTATTTTTTAATTGTCTATTATTAAATAGTTTCATCATTACCGCTTCCTGTTGACCAATTAAAACAATTAATAAAACATACAAATATTGTTTGCGGGCGGGCGTGTTTTTATTGCGCATCAAAATGGCGGATCGGAAGCCATCTTGCGTTCGCTATTTTAATTGGGACGATAAAGGTTTTTCGCGGAATATTTGAGTTGAATGCGGTTGGGCAAAAAGTTCTATCTGTGCCGATTAAAATTCCACTTTGAAATCGAACAAATAAGTTGTTTTTGTTGCGCCACGCCCGCACTTTGCACTTTATTGTGTTCAGGCTATTGTTTCGATGTTTGGGAATGTGCCAATTATTTAATGTTTATTTGATTCAAATACGTGTAATATAAATGGGTTGTACGCAATGGTACGCAACGACATACTGGGATTTGTGTGGACTTCTTTTAGTAGTTTAGGCAGGTTTAAGGAGAATTAGAGCTTATTACTTATATAGGTACTATATATATAATACTATTTTTACTGCACAGGTACTTTTGTAGAATTTATACTTTCAGAAGGCACGTTATGTGGACAAGTGATATTTAAAACAAAATCTAAAAATACCAATCGCAGAACGACTGATGTTTGTTCCCTTTTGAATTATTTTTAACCATATCTTGTCCGGGAAACATGAATTATTAAAAAGCACACATGACACTAAAGACTTAAAATATTTCATGGCGCCTGATTTATAAACACAATTTGATTTAGCTGCGCACACGTCGGCTAAACGATTTGGATGATGTTTTTATGGGACGCTACTCACTTACGATAATAGCCATTAGAGGACTATTAAAGTGACGGATAATATGACATAAGAGTTTTCTTTTTACATTTTAACTATGATATCTTGCGATATCTATAAACTGTAATACCTCGGGTTCAATAAACTTACCTACTGTTAGTCATGTTTTTAATTGTTTTCGTTAATATAAATCATTCTTTCTTATAAATTAAAACGCGCTTTGGTTTTAACTGATTAAAACCAAAGCGCGATCTTCGAAATACCTATTAACGTTTATTCTGCTGCCCACTGAAGTATTTCCGAATCGATTCGACTTAGGGTCCTTCAAGAAAAGAGCGTACCAATTCTTAAAAAGCCGGCAACGTTGCGTGTTAATGTGTACAAACGGATGATTATGAGTGTCCATGGGCGGCGGTATCACTTAAAGATTGGCCTCTGATCTGTTTGCCTCCTATTACATTAAAAACGTTGCTAAATGTTCATCACAAGCGATATTATGTGTAGTAAATTAACATGATAAAATGATAACAATGATTTTGACACCCTATTTGTTTTAAGGACACAAGTATGTTTGTGTCTAAAATATCTTGCTGGTAAAGAGTTAAAAACAAAACAGTAATAATGAAATAAATACTCTTTAAGAAAAGTGCGTACCAATTCTTGAAAGGCCGGCAACACACAGCTCACAAGCCTTCTGGCAATGTGAGTGTCCATGGGCGGCGGTATCGCTTAACATCAGGTGCGCCTCTTGCCCGTTTGCCTCCTATTACACATAAACTCTAAAAAAAGAGCAGATTTCAATTCAAAACTTTACTTTATAAGAAACAGTGTGAAGAAATTTTTGTTCGATTCATTAGGTTAGACGCCAAAAGCAAATCTTTTTATTACTACATCTACATGAAAATTATTTAATTCGAAAAAACACTTTTTCCACCAATTATTGTATTGTATGTATGTATTATAAAGAAAATATACATACATGTACATTTGGTTACATATATGGTAAAATTATTTAGTATCATTAATGTATCATTTCTACCCATAATAATTAACAAGTCCCACTAGGAAGATGTCAATTAGCATTCATTTTTGTCGGGTCATTTTTTATAAAAAATTATGATTTATGGTAACTTGTAACACGAGTCGTCGTTGGATACAAATTGTCTGTGGCACACGTTTTTTTCTTATCCATGGTGGTTCTACAAATATCGATAATTCAAGAGCATTATTTTTTTAATCTTGTAAGTTTAAACATAAACCTCCACGCTCGACGACGCGATACAAAATAATTGTGTCGAATTGGCATAAGTCCTCATTTGCTTTAAAAATCAATAAATTACTGGGATAAGAAAAATAGGCTGAGTGAACTTATTATTCAGAAATTCACAGTTAACACTTTTTTAACAGATAACCGTTCAACGTGCAAGTCCAAGAGCAGTGTTGGCCTAGTGGCTTCAGCGTGCGACTCTCATCCCTGAGGTCGTAGGTTCGATCCCCGGCTGTGCACCAATGGATTTTCTTACTATGTGCGCATTTAACATTAGCTCGAACGGTGAAGGAAAACATCGTGAGGAAACCGGCTTGCCTTAGACTCAAAAAGTCGACGGTGTGTGTCAGGCACAGAAGGCTGGTCACCTACTTGCTTATTCAATTCACAAACAATCATTAAACAGATGCAGAAATCTGAGGCCCAGACCTAAAAAGGTTGTAGCGCCATTGATTATTATTATTATTAACCGTTCAACGTGTACAACGTATCTCTTTTTGTTCCACGCGTCAAATTGATCGACTTTGTAAGCACAATACGTAAATATTTATTGTATTAATTCACGATTGATTCAGGTTACGTTGGTATGTTTTATTATAGATAAACGTAGTTTTCGTTTAAATACTATCGATAAACCCACATCCCTATCCTTAGATACTTCCTTACCAATTAAGCAGAAGACAAAACCACAAACATATTCCATTACTTGAAGAATACAACGTAATGTGACGCTTAAACTACAGTTTGAAGAGCTGAAATTGTCTAAACGGAAATGGGAAATTATTTTGGCTAATTTAGTTGAAATATTTTTAAATGGTATTCTATTTTGACATTAGTGTTAATAGACCGCAGGTGTTCAATGGAATGCTGAGTATTTAAGGGACGATTCACTGATTTACTAGCCCCTGATTTTTCATGTAATGTTTAGTCTCTACGGGAAATAATTCTACTTAATTCAGTCCGTTTTTTAATCAGCAAACGAGTCAGAACGAAATTAAATCTAAGTATTTATCATTTCACCGGTGTTTCAACGCCTTCTGAAGTGAAACGATATTCTTTCAATGTAAACATTTCGTACATGTATTGTTTCCCATTAAATCTTTACATTCGTCAGTTCAACTTCACTATAGTTTCTATATTAATATTTTAAAGTTTGTTGGTGGTCTGAGATTCTACTTGATTGTTACAAAGATTTATTTTATTGGTCATTACTCCAAGCTTCATATTAATTATCCAAATTATTATTCTATTCTATATATTATATTATAGTCTATTTTTTTTACTATGACCGCCTAATAAATAGATCCTGGCGGATAGATCTAGATCTGTTTTACTAGCCTCTTTCATAACCCTATTTTTTTCCCACACTACATAGACGGAATAAAAACTAAATGAACTGAATAAATAATTGATAAACTGACACTTTAGCATTCTTGTCAAAAAAAAACATCAATTAGCAAATATGTATTTTTTGTACGAACATGTGCGTCAAATGATGTGGTATCTTGAAGTTTAGGGAAAATATGTCCGTAATAGTCACAGAAGTATGTCCGGAATTCGAGCAAATGATTTAGAAGCACCGGAAAGCGCATTAATTATACCAAAAGTAATAAAATGAATGTGTAATGAAACGTAAAACACTATATAGGGTAAAATATGTAAGTATTTAGAATTTAATTCGTGACTGATTTACTGAAGGATAAAAAGAAGCTTTGAAAGCTTAGCAGTAGGCAACCCATGCTTCAAACATTCTATGGTTTGTTCTTTATGGAAGCAGTTGATCAGCTTACTGTGTTTGGTGGATGTATGTGCAATAATTACGCGTATAGACTAAATTTGCAGGCCGGGTACGAAGGCAAAACCTTACAAAAGAAAAGCATTCTTAATGCTTTACATACGTGGCATATAGCGTTGGAAAATAAATGTATTGGTTAAGGAAATAAGGTTTAAGAACCAAATAAGGTTAAGCGTATACCAAATGCAATAATAAGAAAATCTTTCATTATTAAGAAACGTGACCTAATCGTTTAACTATATTAATATCACAGCCTCATTTATCAACTAAAACCAGTCAATCCTCAAATCACAAACTTATTGGATTAATTACACGCAACAACAGCCTTTATTGAATGACCATAAAGTATATATTCCCGTATATAGATTTCACTCAATTTTTCTTCGCACCCCTCGTAATTAACTACTTTCCCTTCCGAATACAAAATACCTATTTATTGCAATGTATGAAAAGGACGGTGAGAGGGTTTTGGGAGAGTGGGAAAGAGACAATTGTTAGGGTTAGTTTCATGGTTAGGGTAACGTCTGGTGACGTTTTGTGGGTTATTCTCGGGATGTGTATTTAAGTTTATTATTTTTCTTCCTTGGGGTCTGCGCTTAGCTATTAATAACGAATCTTATAATATGATATCTACACTAAAAAATATTAGTGGCGCTAAACGCTTTTTTAGGTCTGGTCCTAAGATTTCTGTATCTGTTTCATGATGATCAAGTAGGTGATCTCTGCCTGACGCCGTCGAATTTTTATGTCAAAGGCAAGCCGGTTTCCTTCACCGTGAACCTACGACCTCAGCGATGAGAGTTGCACGCTGACTACTAGGCCTAACACGTCGCCAATAGGCCATCACTGCTCTATATTTGATTTTCTTTTTAATAATTTTAATTAGTACTTTGTACGTTAAGCAAAATTGTTAAAATTGTTTAAATGTAAAATAGTTTTATAATATTTTTAATTACATATGTTTACTGACAGAACCCATGGTCCTTACTGAACTCACAACCCGGTGGCAAGAGAAAACCCAGTAGACCGAGGCTGCGTTGATGGGCCGGAGTTGTGAAGGACTTCGAAACAATAGGGGTTCACAATTGGAAACGGGAAACTCTGGATAGATTGCGATGGCGAAGTGTACTTGAGGTGGCTAATGCCCAAAGGGGCTGTATAACCAATGATGATGATGATAATATGCATATATATATATTATCAGAATGTACATTAATGAGCATTGAAATGAAATTACTCTATCTTATAAATTAAGAAATGAGGCATTAACTGTTTTGCGCCAGCCTCTTAAGCCTTTCCTTCCTTTCCGACAACCTTACCAACTTGGTGCGAACTCGGTTCATTGTAAATTAACATATATAGATATATCTTGTCCTCTTTATTTGTCAGAGTTTCACTGTATTAGCGTATAGCTTACAAAAGTAAACTCTTTTGTGATTTCTATAATTAAAGTTTAAAATCTTTTAATAATATTATTTTTTTAAAAAGCTTGATTTCTTTTTTTATAATTTAAAGTTAATTTGCTACAATATTAAAAGATTGGCTACTGTTAGGTTCTATTTGGGTTAGATTAGGTTAACTATAGGTTGTGTTGTAAGAAAATTCCACCTTGGTTACAAGTCAAGCTGTTTTGTTAGTAAAACATTTCAAAACGTCCCTAATGTTATTTATTTAAGTCTAATACAAAAGTAAAGTGCTGTTCGATTTGTCATATATTTTTTTATGTTATAAGGAGGCAAACTGGCAGGAGGCTTACCTGATGTTAAGTGACACTGCCGCCCATGGACACTCACATTGCCAGAAGGCTCGCAAGTACATTGCCAGCCTTTTAAGAATAGATAAGCTCTTTTGAAAGACCCTAAGTCAAATTGGTTCGGAATTACTTTAGTGGGCAGCTGGTTCTACATAGTAGTGGGGCGCGGCAAAAACTCCCTTAAGAAACACTGAGTAGTAGAACGACGAATGTCGAGGTGATACGGATGGTATTTTAAAAGTAAACAAACTACGATTAAATATCCTTTACTTAACTTTTTGTATTATTATGACGTAAAAACTGTTCTGTCACTTTTTTAGCATTCATCTTAGCCACATTGATTGCGGTTGATCTGATTCATGTGTAATTTTATAACGAAAAAATTACAGAATCTCTTAGGAATAGTAAAAGCTTTGAAATTGGCTACTAAACTAACGAATAACTTAAATAAAAGACTTCTTATTTTTCTATTAATTTAAAACAGATATATACTATATGAGTTACACGAATATTATGTACATTTCTAGGCTTACTTTATCGTAGGATAAATTGTTTTACATTTTGAAGCAATACAACAATTTGACAGCCTCTAGTAATCAATTACAATATTATAATGAAAATAAATCTCACGACTAAACGCCTGATTGCATGTTGTAAATCAGTCGCTAATTTGTTACGGATCCGTAAACAGAATTTCAGCTAAACGTCGCCCTTTGGCCCTAATCACATAAAAGGCATTTCTCAAAAGGATTTAACAAGCGGCATTCACTGCTCATTATATTTTTATACTTCTGGTGGACATAAAGTGCACGATCAAAACACGCGGACCCCTACAAAAGGTAATTATGTTTTGATTCCAACAAAAAATTCGAGTATCACAAAGGAGGCTAACGAGATAAGAGCGTGCTAAATCGCCCCCTCT
The DNA here is from genome assembly GCF_905147105.1 of Pieris brassicae. Taxonomy (NCBI): domain Eukaryota; kingdom Metazoa; phylum Arthropoda; class Insecta; order Lepidoptera; family Pieridae; genus Pieris; species Pieris brassicae. The sequence goes on along the minus strand of NC_059665.1, from coordinate 6,888,801 downwards.
CCACCCGCGCTCGGATCAATTCGCTCTCAAACGGTCGATTGGCTGAGTGAGACGGCCTTATAGAAGGCGGGGCCAGACCGAGCCGTGCCCCCAATGAGGCGAGGGTAACTGCCGCTCATCGCCGGCCAGTCAACCTCCGACCGCGCCCGCATGCGTACACGATCCGACGATCGCGACTGTGAAACTGTGCTAAATGGAACTGACTGGCGTTCAATGTTAAAGCAAAGATACGAGGAACAAGAAGTGAATATGGCGATACAGAGTGTCTCTAGATATCCCAGCAGCCCGGTGGAGGCGACTGAGCCCCCCAAAGCCTCCAGAATCAGCTTCAGCGTAGCATCCATTTTGGCGGACACAAAAACCAACCAAGTCGATGAGACGGAAATGATCCGGCACCATAGAACGATACCAGAATCACCTTTGCGACAGTCACCTGAGGCACAACCGGAACTTCCAGGAGCAAAATCTGTGTCTCCGCGGCCATCATCACAAACGCCACCCTTAAATTTGAATGTGTCTACACATTTGACATCGTCGGACGAAGAATACGAGGATTCTGTCAATCAAGAAGACTCGATAGTTGATGTAGAAGACTTACAGAATGGGCACAGCGATGATGAAGGTAGATCGACGCCGAATGATAAGGAGAGATTAGGGCCGATTCGACCGACACCGTTCAGCGCGTTGGCAGCGGCGGCGGCGGCCTATCACGGGCTGGGATGGGCTGGCCCCTCTCCCGTGGTACCGTCTTTTGGACCACTGTTCCAGTCACATTATGGAGGACACTTAACAGGTACGCTTAAAATTATTTGCTAAAATATTCCAAGATGTTACGTATATAGTTATTATTTTTGTTTCTGAATAAAGGATTTGCCATTTGGTATTTCATGGGTTACACGAATAGAGTACCTAATAGCAATCGCTTGAAGCTTGGAAGAATACGGAATTATTTTATTAGAAGACTTGTTGTTTCTGCAGTGTAAATAATTGTTAAATAATTATCTAAGTAATATTCGTTATATATATAGCTTTTAACTAACCGTTTTAATGAGAACATTTCCCGTTGAACTAACAAGTAAGCAGTCTCAACAGTAATTTAAAACGAATAAACACAGTCAACAGATCATCAATCACTTTTTGTTGTCTTTGCTCTCTTGACATTATCAATGCTTGTTAAACGCTACTTTCTAGTTTTTTTTCCGATGTTCGTGTTAAGCGTTAAATATTTATAAGGAAATATGAAACAATAACTATTTTCATATTTATACTATAACTATTAAATTTATCCTTAAGACAGTTGTTTTGTACGGTAATATATATTATTCATGCTTATAAAATCAGTCAGCCGACTTTTTAGTTTTATTTTACTTAAGTCCCATTACAGTATTATGTAGATAGCTATTTATGGATGCTCTTAGGGTAAGATTAAAGTCCAGACAGCGCTAAGTTAGTAAATTAAAAAAAAATTAGAATTACAAATAGAATTCCCATTTATGGTAACTAATCTCGTATTATCTGTATAAAAATACTTATGATCTAACACCTCAATTAATAATATAATTATGAACATTGTGAATTTGAATTAATTAAGAACAATTTGTTGTTTGTATATAATGCTAAATAGGTGTAATTATAACGTGATATTACTTTTGTTCTACATTGTTGTAGCTCAATGGCTCAACGATTAGTCTTATTAGAATAGTTACAACGCCAATTGTAGCGTAGAGAATAATTACTTGTTGGATTTCAATTTTAGGAAAATGCTCAATTTTTTAAATATTTTATTAAAAAAGAATTTTTTGCTAACTAATTTACATTCGAGTATCACTGGCATTTTTGTTTTGGTAACTGTTTTATTGGTATCTAATATTTAGCTTGACCTTTTGACTGAATTGCGCAATAAATTTTCTTAAATATTATATATAAATATTGAACCCATCTAGTAGAACATTAAATGGGCTAGACTGTTATTTGTAAGGGAATGTAAAACAAATCCTTTAACAAATGCAAAGTCGGCCATCTTGTGCGCGATTGTTTTCGCATTTCGACAGATTTGATATTTATAGGGTTGAGCTTGTTTCGCCGGTTTCGAAGGGTTTTCGGATCAAGCCCTTTGTAGACATTTTGGAATTCACTTGAAAATGTTCAATATTTTAGTTTTCATAATAGTATTTAGTAATTGAGGCAATAGTTATACTTCCTAATGTTGTCGTGTTACGTTAAACAAGGCATGCCTTAGTATAATAGAATTTTAAAAGCTTCAATCGTAATTTAATGTTCTAATTTTGAAAAATAGCTTTTTGTGTAGTTTATTTATACAATTAAAGGCTTATAACAATTGTAAAGATATATAATGTATTCATTATGAGACACTTTATCTGTGCACTAGACAATACATTTTTTAGCGTATTAAAATACATGTATGTTTGGGAAAATATTCTATAGTTTATGCATATATGCAATGAAAGTGTTGCATTTAGCATTCCGTTAGCTGAAAGTAGGTAAGCATGTCTGAGCTAGGTACACTATCATTTGAATAGCATTACGTTAACTAAACAGAGAAAATGAGTATTTTAACCTCTATTTTCAATTTACAAATACTTCGTTTACAAAACAAAATACTAGCAATATCGAATCTGAATATCTTAAATTAGTTTTATATAAATATATCGAACGCTATGAATATTTTGTTTGAAGTTTTTTCATGATCATTTCAGAACCCGTGTTCTGCATATATGGATAAAATATTTGTATAAACTCACTATCGATAACACTAAGATTTTACATACAACCTTGTATAATCCGTCAAAATTAAAAAAAATCCTTTTTAGACACTGATTCTTGCTCATAGGGTAATCTGTACTGTTAGTCAAAATATAATCTATCTTTGACAAACTGACAAAGTTCGCGCTTTTGAATCTCACTCTCCTGATGTGAAATTTACTATATGCATTAAACGTTACGTTTCTTAATTCAAAGATTGTGTTATATATAGATTAGTTGAAAATATTTACATTTCGGCCCTTTGTTTTTAAATAATTGAATCTTCCTTACGGTTTACGTACTTTAGATCTAGGATTACATTAGGGCTTCATAAAGTAGCTCTTTTTCAGTCACTTTACTCAACCAGTTAATAATAATAATAAAGCCCGAATATATCAAATCTTTACAAAGAAGAATATAGCTTGGATTTGTTGTGTAATTTTTTCTTACTATCCTAAAATCCAGTTGGGATCCTTCAGTACCCCTTCACGCGTAAAGGCTTCCTCCAGCTTTTTCCAAATATGTCTATGGCTTTCTGTCTGGAGATGCTGTCCGAATGGAGACGCTTCTATTTCTTCTATCCATCCTTTTTTAGGGCGCTCCCCTGTTTCCCTTGCGCCTTTCCATAAAGTTCAAATAGTCAACAATTTTAATTGTCGTTGTTTAAAAATATCTAAACATTCTAGTTTTATCAGCAAATTATTTAAATGAAGCGCATAACAGGAATTAAAGCGATAAAAGGTGCAAAAACCCTCTAAAAGTAGGTATATTACAGCATAAAATACTGCGAATTTACAGAATACTTGTTCATTCGAGGGCTTAATTGATAAAAATTGCAAAACAAAATTGTATTAAAACATGCAGCACTATGTAATGGCGACATTGCACGATACATGCTTTATTCGCGTTTTTCATTAATTAACTGACTAATTTTTTGTTTCGAACTCAAATTGTATTAATTTAAGTTTGAATTCTATTCGAAATTTGAAGTGTTCTGTTAAAGAGTTATTCAAAGTAATTAAAAGATATTTAACATTGATTGAGTTCGACACGGTTCTTATACATTTTGATTGATCGTAAAATTATTCACAAACACTAATTATGATATTACTATAATTTAAAGAATAATCCTAGAGTATCAGTTCTTAGATTATAAAGTTTACAATAAATTTAATAGGGCTGTGTATTAAAAATTCTTGAAGTGTGAATAAATAAATGTATTTACTAATGACAGTACAATAGGCGGTCTTATTGCTCAAGCAATCATTTCCAGTCAACCTCTGCAAACGAGAGCTGAAAGTAACACAGAGAGCAGCTCGATCTTTTGGCATTGCGTAGAGATGTGAACACCTCATATTTCTACATCTTCTAGCGCATTTACCATGGAGAGTGTTTGTAGCAGTTGTTCGCATTAACACCTAGAGCGTTTCATCATCAGACGTCAAGGCAGAATAGGAAATTTCATCCGTGTCGTGACGTCTGTCGTTCCGCAATTAAAAGTTTTAAAGATAGTTATGCTGCGGTGCAATATGTGGAATATGTGGATTCATTCACTAGGTATTTTTCAAATATTGGAGTTGAGGAAATGTACTAGATTACCGACTGTTAACAAAACCTAAATTTGTCACAAAGTTTCTAAAGAAAAAGTAAATTTAATACATATTTTAATAACATTTTTAGGGTATTTGCATTTGTGTTAATTTAATTTTAGGTATCGTCCAAGTACGTCCGAGTAAATATCCGAGACTACGCTTTTAAATATAACATAAAACAACAATTGCGGCAACCCTGACAAATGAAAAAATACATAAAACCAGTTTAATCGAAGCACAATAGCCTGTATGAGTTTTACGAACTATAATACGCGTTAATGCTCTTATTACCTGTATTTTCCTATTTGTTTATGGTCCAGGATAATAGTCTATTACCTATAGTAAATTGCTAATGCGATCGGTTGAGAGAATTCGATTAACGATTGTTACAGTGTGAATGTCGGATTGCAAGTAAATTATATAATTTATGAATGTTTTACATAATAAATAAGAGAACAGTTGGCCAACTTTAGCGGGCCCTCATCCCTGAGGATCCTGATCCCCGGATGTGCACCAATGGAAATGTTTATGTGCACATATAACTCACTAGAACGGTGAAGGAAAACATCGTGAGAAAACCGGCTTGCCTCAGACCCAAAAAGTCGTCGGCGTGTATCAGGCACAGGAGGTTGATCGCACTTGCCTATTAGATTGATCACAAATGACCGTGAAGCAGATACATAAATCTGAGGCCCAGACCTAAAAAGGTTTTTGCGCCACTAATTTATTATTTGTTTGCACTGGCTCTCACTGTAACATGTGGTAGGATGTAGACAAGGCTGTTACCGTGTCTTCGGGCGATTACTGGTGGCGCTGTGGGTATGCAAAGTCACATAAATCATACAAGGGGGTTACATAAGGAGGGTTTCCCACATTTCCCCTATGATAAAAAATAGCAATACTTACGTCAATATTGATTTTGGTAATATGCGATCCGAACACGTAGATCTTTAGCAGAAGATCTTTCAGTATACGTAGTTATGTTTCTACTTAAAGTTTGAAACAACTTTGATGAAGTTATATAGTCACACAGTTTTGGATTATATGGTCTTCGTGGTTTAGTGAATAAAGCGTATTTCGGATTCAACTCGGACATAATACTTGAGTCGAGTTGTTAGGAAGAGAATAGATACTTAAAAACATAATTAATACAAAGCCCGCGCCTTTGTATTAATTATTAGTAGTTATGGAATACTATTAATAAATATGTAGACTTTTTCCATTTTACCAAAGAGGAAATATTTTAGGTAGCGTGAAGACTTTGACGTTATTTAGCAGTAATATTTTTTTAATATTAAATTGTAGTTTGTTTAAAGTTTGATTTACGTTTTTTAATCTATTAATATAACAACTTACGTTGTCTGTTTCATATACTTTGTTAAACATTTGATGGAATGGCTTTGGAAGTGTTTTCTTCTATGTTATTATATTAGCGCATTTACTAGAACTGTGAATGAAAACATCGTGAGGAAACCGCTTGCCTTAGACCTTAAAAGTCGTCGGCGTGTATCAGGCACAAAATGCTGATCACTTATTTGCTTATTAGATTGGTCACAAACGATCGAGAAGCAGATTTATAAATCTGTAATGTGAATATTTATTATTTATATGCACGGGTCCTCTGTAACTTGTGGTACGATGCGAACAAGGCTATGTTATATGTAGCTGTAAGATTGTTTATAAATAAATAAATATTTGCTTCTTCAATACCCATTAATGGTTATTTAGTATATCTTAAACGCCTGGTGTCTAAGTGAGCTAAACACACTTATATGGCGATTTATAATATAAACGTAATCTAAAGCAATAAGGATAAAACTTACAGGTAACCAATTAGGATACCTATCGAGTAGGTACTTAAACATTCAGCTAATTAGCAGCGTATAATGTTATTACTTTGCGAACTACAGATAAGACTCCATATTTGTCTATCAAAATAACTGTACTTTTATCGATTCGTTTGTAGGGTTGTCAGAGTTTTTAATACATACTGGAAATATAATATGTTGACTAGATTAAAGGTATTTGTTTAGTATAGTAATTAAATACATACACTATTTATTTACACCATACGCTTTATTTAAAGTTGTCGAGTATTTGTGAGTGAAAAATATGTTTGGCGACAAAACTGTGGTCAGCCGAAAGTATGATTACGAGATATACAACATTGTATCAAAATTTAATGAAAATACCAAAAAAAGCATATTTTATAGAGCTAAAATAATGTCAAATCATATTATGTATACAAACGCTTTGACAGCCCTAATCAGTAACCCGAAACCTTATTGCAAAGTCCATGTGCATTGAAATAGACACCATAATACCCTGTAATAAGTGACAAATTACATCGCGTCGCCTCAAGGGTTTTTTAACTCGATACTCGCACCATTGGTTCTCCTAATTGGCTCACAATTTTAATTCATTTTGCGATAGTTTTACATGTATTTTATTGACGCGTGGCTCCGCCTGGCGGGGAACTCGAATTAAACGATTCGTTTGCGTGCGAATCGCTCGATCGAATGTCAGGATTTCTTAAGATTTTATATCGATTGTTAATTACGAGCCACTGATGCAATTAATTTTCATGAAATTTCACGAATCGCAATCATTGTAGAGCAAATTAAATTTGGATTAATTTTGTCGTGATCACGTTTTTTAATTTGATACGGTGGAATTAATTATTAAAAAAAACAGCTAAATTAACGCTTTGAGTTTTAACTTTACTAATTACGTTTTTAATATAGCGTAGAACAAATACGGGGGGTCCATTGCATCATATACATATAGAACTCTGACACCATAAGATAAGGTTTAGAATCAGATAAATCCACGCCAAGTGACGCGTACAAACATCTTTCGCACGATGACAGTATATAATAAATCATCTGATAACATCACTGAATTATACGCCCATGGGCGCAATCACGCCATCCGTACTTCCTTTACAAATTACACTGTTATTGGCACAGCTTTAATGTCGTAATAATAAGGTGTATTTTCGCAAAGCATAATTGAGATATTTTTAGCTTTTCGAAGAACGGCAAACGATACAACATTTAAGTGGCTAGTTTAAGTAGTGTCATTACGAGTTCATACAAAATAAATTTAGCCACACGCATCGCGTATTTTGTTTACAAACCTAGTAGTACTAGAAAAAGGCCCTAAAATCAAGATGGTACTCATTTAATGCCATAATTATATTATATAACGAACATATGTGACTCCTGATGTGGTGACAAACAGTATTTTTAGAGCCTACATCCCAGTTAGATAGTGTGTATGCTAAAATATGATAGAAAATACATAATGGAAGAAAATAATTTTAAGATGTTGTAGTCCGGTATTTTTGGCTAAGACGAACTTTCAAGTGTTCAAGACATAATTCAACATTATAATCTAGCCTAACTTAAGACTAATAAATATTTTAAAACTAACTTAATTTATAAAACAGTATTTTAACTTAAGAAAGTGTTAATAACACTACTTAAACTCGACAGGCTCTTTTAATGGGAAGACTGTTTAGTACTTAAGTCTGTGGACCCCCAGCAATTCGAATGGTTTGTCCACTTCAATCTTCTCACTACACAAATAGAAGAACATTAATCGACATTCACGTATTGTTCAAACTATTGGTAAGGAAGAAAAACAAAGGTCTAACTCATCGTGATTTCTAACATTTAATGATTTATATAGAATAAATTGATTCAATAATAATGTCAAATATATAAATATGAATGAAGGCTAATTGACGAAAGTTATAGTCTTGTATAATAACGGACTATAATATGAGCTCCAAATTTGTATGTTAATTCTCTAAATATTCAAATCAACCGGTTCTACAAATACAAATTTGATTTCTTTAGATTTTATTAAGGCTACTGTTTTAATGTTGGCTTTTATTAGCCTGCATTAGGTCTTATTAATTAAATATTTTATATACTAAAAGAAATACGACAATATGTTTGCTTTATTTCCTATATTGCTATCAAAAGTATTTTTTAATAATCAAAAGTAGATACGACATTAAAACAAACTATTAATATTTAAATAAAGCCGGTGATAATAAATAGTCCCATTTATATCGCGGTAAAATTAAGATTACAGTTTCTTTTAATCAACGAAATATACTGATATAATTCTTTGGAAATTCTTTAAGAATAAACTTAATTCTACGAATCGACTAATCGATGAAATCGATTTTAATCTTAATATTTAATTTGACCAATAAATAACAATTCATATTCAATCGATGACGTTTCTTTGAATATTTTATTATTAAAGTCGATTTAATTAAAATTATCGAGCGTAGAGAATTAGATAATTTGTCATCGTGCGTTGTTGGAACATAAATTATATAATTCTTCGAAACTGGTTTGAGTTTTTAGAATCCTAATGGATTCTAAATTTGAATGTTTCGGAATATGCTACTTTATGGTTCGGTGTTGCCGTTTATTTTTAAATTATTTAATGTTATTTAAGAGTTGGTTTTTAAGTTATAAATGGTAATAAATGGGCCTGGTTAAAAAACACGCCATTCCTTTTCGGATATTTTGTTTGTAAGGAATTGGCGCTAAGTTTCTAGAATCGTGTATTTTTTATTGAAACGTGATCAATTTATTTAAGTTTTATTCTGTTAACGTTTATAATTTAAACTATCAAAATAAGATCAATAATTTTCTAGTTTTTTGATCTGTCAAACATTTTATTTGAATTAGTTTGCCCATAAAGTCTTTATAGTGACCATAGAGCATACACCATTGTGGAGTGACCATAGAGTCCTCTGTGGGCGACTGCGTGGGAGTCTCAGGCTTCCCGCTGTGCAATGTTTGAGCATTAAGTTGTTCATTTATTAATACCTGACATAATAAATTTGAAAAATTGCTTATAGATGTAAGATGCATAGAGTCTAACATATTTTTACTATAATAACTAATAGCCCATTTCACAATCTGTCTTCTGGTCTTCCGAATAACAACTGATTCAATAACGCTTTAGATATGAAGTATGTATAAAAACTCTTTTATATGATAAAGAAAAAGGCAATTTGAAATTGGAACTTTAAAAACATGTTAATAAACGATACTATACAAAGGTATGCCAACTTCAAATGATTAAACATAATTCAAAAACGAAAAATCCGTGCCTCACTAAAACCTCATTATTAATGTTAAAATATAGCTTCTGTCTCTCACTGAACAATTTCAACATATTAATCCCGATGTCAAACACGACTCGTTTAATAGCTAATGCGCCACAACGTAAAAAAAGTAAATTATGTGACAGCCGAAAAAAGTCGAAAGTGTATTAATGTCGTGTTTAGACGTCAAAGCTGCCGGCGGTAACTGAAATAACGATAGGCTGCTCATGCACGGACTAATTGCGCCTTAAACGATTTAATAAATGGTCGTGGACTTTTATCAAATCAATCATAACAAACTTAGAACAATAGATAAATTAGAACAATAATTATATTTAAATTTAATGAATTAGGATAGGACTATGGCCTTTCTTTTTTTATAGGGAAAGGATATTTTGTAATCTTCGCATAATAACGTAAAATGCACGCATCAGTACGTATTTAAAAGTGATTCCATTGACAAAAAAGGTAGCAGAATGTATGATAAAGTAGACATGCGATATTCAAATTCCCAAGAATTGCGTTTAACGGCATTCCTGCATCGAATGGCATTGAGATTTTATAATAAAGTGGTATTGATTAATCAAAACGAGAACATTGGCATTCTTAATTAATGGTACTCAAATTTATTGTCCGCTTTATACCAATAGAGACACTTAATTAAGATAAAATACCGCGTAATGTTCCAATTTCAAAATTACGAATACTAATCTAGCCGCTCGCGTGTAACGGCTCTTACGTTAATTTACTTGACTTTAAAAATACATGTACGGTAGCTGTCTGTACCTACTCGTTAATTGTCTCAAGATACCCAATGCAGATGTTTAGCTTTGAAATATGTAGTGACATTTCAAAAGAAATACGACGCTGTACAATTGAATTTAAATATCGAACTATAAATTAAAAGAATTTTCAAATTTCGAATGCATTTAATAGCGAGTCGAGATTTTGTAGGCTTTAAATAGTTCTGTACTAATCGAATGGGCTTCTTAAAGGACAGTTGATATATTAATGAGCGTGCTTGCTTTTTGTGTTAGCAGCGCCATTTATCGTGCGAAGCGTGGTATGTCATTCATTCCAATATTTTAAACGATCGCTCGTTTACTGACGTTTTGTTGTTTCAACAAGAATTCTCGGTTGAGCAAAGCGCTTACATCTCTCTTGCCACGATAATTTACTTTGAACTTATAATCTTCAATTCTTATTCACCGCTTATTCGGTTCCGTAGTAATTTAATGAGTGTTACAATACAAAACTGTCTTCGATTTATAAGAATAAATATGTTTGCTCAACATATTAATTTGTATTTTTCGTCATCATTCAACAAAGGCTATTAAAAAACAATCGCAAGAGGAAGGAAGGTAGATGAAGATATATTAAAACACAAAGAACTATTATAGCTATTAACAAGTCTTCCCGGATTCCTCTCGAATACACCCACAACATTTATCTAGCGATCAAACGAACTGTCTCTTAAAAGCCATTCATCAGCCGACTCAATCGCTTTAAAATATGGGCCATACAAAACTCGGAACCATTTTGAATTTGCCCTTAAAATAGGACAAATACTAGGCAATTGTACAAATAGATTTTAATCTGTGCGTTCCATTTTTAAACTATTGTTTGTTATTAATCGTTCTATTTTTAATTTTTTTTGTGAGCAGGGTTTGTCGTTGAATAGAGATTGTTATCTGTTGTTTTGAATTTGTAATTAGTGTGAATTAATTTTAGAAGTTTAATGGTTCTCATTTTATAGATCTGATATTATAATAGGCCGTTTTTAAGTGAAAAAATACGTCCGCACTTTTCCTTGTTTAACTAAGCCAGTACTATATAGTAATGTTTTCTGTTCAACATTTTAGCAAATGAAAGACAATTGCGCGTTTCGTTCGACGACACGACCCGTCTTTTCGTCTAACCAATCACAACATCGTGTTTGTTCGTCTTTTGTTTTAAAGTCATCTGTATCTATCAAAGATAAATATCTAAATAGTTTCCGATTCATAGCCAATTTCGTGGCTCCATGACAGTCTATTAAGTGCATAGGATACAGCTTGAACTACAAATAGCTGTTCAATGGGACATTAAGAATTTTGGATGCGCGCCAACATTCAGCTTTGATGCCCTTTGATTTTAATAGTTTAACTTTTTAGCGATTAACGTATTAGCGATTACTTTAAAATATAATTCATTTTTGCACACTGATACGTCTTTTACCCAATGGATGATATTTTTTATGGCGACCTCTAGGATCCACTAGGAGGCTTTTGTGATATAAACTATCAGATTAGAGATACGAAAAGACTTAAATTGCTTAACATTGCATTAGTTACAAATAATTAAAATTAATTAAACAACATTTGCACATAACAACCAATTGTATCTACTAAAAACATTATTAAACATATATCTATGTAAACTTAAAAGTTTATCGAATTTTAAGCTGTTGGCAACACCAGCTACTTTAAAGCTATATATTTAAATGTTTAAACGCACTGCTATCGCTACATTGATGTCTTGTTTCGCGGTAATTGATTGGGAATGCTTCTATAATTAGGAGCATGACTTAGTGCGCGTGCGCAGGACGTCTCTAACAAGCCGAGAAATCGACCGTTAATTTTGAATGTTTTAGGTGCAATTTTTAAATATCATTTCCTGTTTTGGATATATAGGTTTAAAACAATAATTAATTTTTACGTCTAAAATTGCAACGAACTTAATAAAAGCCATAAAGCATACGCGATAGACATATCTGCTTCTGTTTTATTGATATATTTTTAATACAAGGTGATGAACCATCCATTTTTTTTTCTAAAAATTAATTTCGCCGTGAATCGAAAGCCTCAGCCAAAGACCTCCTATACGAATTTTTCATATAACTTAAAATATTAACATATGATTTACTTTCAATGTAAGGAACCTTTTTATCAAAATTCATTACAATCAGATTAATTATAAGGATGAATGATTACACATTACTCAGATACAGTTAACGCAATTTTTTACACATCGAACAACTTTATAGATAAATATATTTTTTTATTATTTATATCTTCACGCCTTTTTCCCGAAGGTGTAGGCAGAGACCACTGATCTCCATTTGCTACGGTCCTGACAAATCACTCTTGCTTCATCCACTTTCATTTTATTCATCATGCATGCTCGTCGGTTACATCTCATTCTCTGGTACATAGAGTGAGAGAGAAAAAATAAATAAAAATACATACAAAATATCGTCTTGAATTACTCTGATGAAAACTGTATTTATATTGATATAGGAACAGTGTTGGCCTAGTGGCTTCAGCGTGCGATTCTAATACCTGAGGTTGTAGGTTCAATCCTCGGATTTAACAATCGCTTGAATGGTGAAGAAAAACATCGTGAGGAAACCGGCTTGCCTTAAACCCAAAAAGTCGGCGTGTGTCAAGCACAGGAGGCTGATCACCTACTTGCGTATAAGATTGCATTGAAAATGATCATGAATCAGTTTCAGAAATCTGATGCCCATTTCTAAAAAGGTTGACGCCACCGATTCATTTTATATCAAAAGTATATATACTACCAATGTTAATACATAATTGAATGAATCTAACGTAAATAAGTATGTTTTTATGAGTTTATAGCTCGATAATTAATAACGATTAAACGGTTAATGTTGTGTTGTTAATTTTACTATTAATTAAATTGTAAACCAGTCAAAACAATTTTTTAATTGTCTTTACTTTATACTATGACCGATTTATATCTCTATCAGTAAAGTGTTGTTTTAACACTGTTATAGTGCGTTTTTTATAATGTGTACAAGGTAAAAATATTACGTAGAATCTTTAAAAGATTTTGTTTTAGTGAACCGTTGAAGTCTTCTTTCGATCCTTGGGTAAAATTTAGAGTCAAGACTTAGTGGTGTGAATCCCGTATGTCAAATTAGACAAATAGGCACTCAGTTTTGTCTTTTTTTATAGAACAGATGAAATGGTTAGGAGGCTAACTTGATGTTAAGTGATAATGGATACTCTCAATTACAAGCTCGCGAGTGCGTTGCCGGTTGCTCTTTTCTTGAAGGACCATAAGTCGAATTGGTTCGGACATATTTCAGTTGGCAGCTGGTTCCACAAAGTGGTGGTGTAAATTTCGTGTTTACAAATGTTTCTTTTCTTCAAATATAATAAAGTAGTTTTTAGTTGTTAAAGTAGATATTTAAGATAACTAAACTTAATCAAATGTCAACAATACCTTATGTCATCTTTAAAATCTCTTAAATAAATAAATATTAAATATCATCGCCGTTTTGCCTTGTCTCGTTCAATACAAGTCATTGGAATCCACGCTGGCCAAGGAGAAACGTCCTACATTAAGACGCTATTAGTTTATTTTATGTTTGCTCTAAAACATCACACATATTATAATATAATATGAGGACAGTTAGATAATTATAAAATGGATAAACACGTGTGATAATAACATCAGAACTTAAGATGGCGCAGCACTAACCATATTCATGGAACTTCCTCACAATCCAGTCCAGAGGGGACTCTTTGTAATAAAGAAGTTGCATGGGTCAAAACATCCGCAAATAAACAACGTAAATACATAATTATAGAGAAAATAATAATTGTAGCAAATCACACAGTCTCTCTATGGAGTTGCTGAAAATGTCCAGCGATTTACTTTTCATCACAGTTTCATTGAGACTCTCACCAATAGAGTTGACTATGTCGAATTTAATATTTAATTTATTAGACCCTGTCTTGTATGTATTTAAATAGTAAACATTATATGCAACATGTTAATTACCCGATTTCCATTCAAATTGGTGTATTTAGCACAACGGTACTATTGAAGTATTAATTACAGACTAATGGGTAAGTTGTACGTAATAAAAGTAGCTAATCTCAGAAATAATCACCGACTCATAATTAAACTTGCAACTGATAAGGGGGTAATTATTTTTGTGATAACTTGTTGAAGTAATTAAATTATGAGAATAAAAAGTGAGCCTTTTATATATATATTCTAGGTAATTAATTAGATACGTCTTGCGATAAATTGTTTTAACGAAAGTGACTTAAACAATAATTTAATACAATTAAGACTGACTATATTAAGACTCTGTTAGTACAAGTTGTAAGATGAAATATATTAAACCATTGAACAAAAATGATTTTTTGAACTCGAATAGCGATTCAATTTATTATTCGAGGATATTTCTATGTCTCTCCATTTAAAAAGGTTATTAAATATTTATACCTTATATTTAAAACAGATACACTTGTATTAAGCGTATTATCCGTTTTATAAATCAATTAAGTTATTATTGTTTCCTATATTCAGGCTATCGAACTGTGACTACATGAAAAACATTAATAAAAACGTAGAAATTCTTTTTATGAATATGGAAAGCTCTGTTTATACAAGTTTGAACATCAAATGTATTGAGATTTTAAAACCATAATATTTATATATTTAACTCGTAAATTAATATACTATGTAGAATTTCCTTGAAAAAAATTGAAGGGAATATAAATAAATAAAAGGTTATAAAATTTAATTTAACACTGATACATTAGCTTTAAGCGATTAAAAGTTTAATTAATGAATCTATTAATAATTGTTGCAGTTGACTATCAAACTGTGACCAATAGAAAGAACATTAATAAAAATGCAATCAATAGATAAAAGAACTAGGAAACATAAACATTGTGTTTAATACTCACTGATAAGATTTCGTAATTAGCATTATATTTTTACGTTCAAATGTAACGGTTAGCTTGTAATTGCGACTTATGCATTACCTTCTGTTTGCGACAGGTTAAATCCATTATTAAAAAAACAGTGTTTCATCGTTAAGGACTGTCGCTTTTCAACCCAAAGTTGACTCAATTTGAAAGGTTTTAATTCGAGGCGTCAATCATTAAAGTCAAAAAAATAAAGCCATATTTAGTCCGTTGTCTGATTGTTACCCTACTACCGAGGTGTTCTTTCAGATGCAATAGGTTAGAACTCGGATAGTAACTATGTACGTACTAAGTTCTAGCTCCAAGAGAAAATACTACATTTTTTTAGAATATGGGCCACACAGGGCACGATCACCGTATGATAAATGATACCGCCGCCAATGGATAGTCTCAATGCCAAAGCGCTCGCGAGTATGTTTAAATAACAAAACAGCTTAAAATTTAATAAAGAGAAAAATTTACCAAAGCTTTCGAACTTCTTTCATTATGTAGTAACTTTATATTTTAAGAATGTATATTTTCTCTTCACATAAATAAAATTCAATACAATAAAGAATAACAATTTATTCCTATTTGTTATCAGCGCAAATAAAGGTCAGAGCACACTTAGTGGGATGATGTTGCGTGCACCTTATCTAACGTTCATGATTAAAAATTAAAATGCGACCAACAATAAAACTGTTTACTATTATCCTTGTAATACTTGGCTTAATTAGACGAAGCAATTGGATTATTAAAAACAAATACTTCTTCAAATGTAATGTGTAGCACAAAACCTAAATCGGCGTTATGACACTGTTAGTAGGCATTTAATATAGTTCATTAGTTTAATTTATTTCCGCGCAGTATTTACAATATTCTTAACCTGCATAGTAATAATAATAATTTATCGCCATCGCAATCTATCCAGAGCTTCCCGTTTGTAATTGCGAACCCCTATTGTTTCGAGGTCCTCATTGTGAGTTCAGTCTACCGAAGTCTAATAATAATAATTAAAAATGGATAAATAGAGAAATAAAATAAATTTAACTATTATTGTATTTTTTTGTATTAAAAAGTATCTTACTTATGAAATTTTATTCTGTAAGCGCGTAATGTTAATCACAACTAAAACCTAGAGTTCTGGATGATCAAGGGCGGTTCTATAATTCGGCAACCTTACATGAAGTCTGCTACTTTTTTCATCAATTTTTTTTATGGATACAATATACAAACTTTGACCAATTCCCAAAAGTTATTTTGTACCAATATCAATGTTAAATTTGTGGTACGTGAGTTCTAAATACAAGGGGCCAAATTGCCACTCATGCGGTGGATCGGGTCTTCAATATGATATAAGTTGACACATATTTTCATAACAAACCAAGCTTGATAAGATATGCGCGTTCAACTATATAGTCGTTATTATATAACTATATGCATTTTTCGTGTTTCTATGGTACAGAACAGTGATGGCCTAGTGGCTTCAGTGTGCGACTCTCATCCTTGAGGTCGTAGGTTCGGTAGTAACAGGTAGCGCACATTGGAACACAGTCGTGGATCGAACCATTTAACATTCGCTTGAACGGTGAAAGAAAACATCGTGAGGAAACCGGCTTACCTTAGACACGAAAATTCAACGACGTGTTTCAGGCACAGGAGGCCTGAACAAACACCTACTTGCCTGTTAAATTGACAGATGATCTTGAAACAGATACAGAAATCTGAGGCCTAGACCTAAAAGGTTGTAGGGCTACCGATTTTTTATTAATGATGCATATCAGCTGCATACTATTACTAGAAGATTACAAATGTACCAATCTACAACAGGCCCTTTCTTTTCAGACCACAATGGCGAGCCTCCGAAACTAAAATGCAACCTACGCAAACACAAGCCGAATCGCAAACCACGCACGCCATTCACTGCGCAGCAACTACGCGCTTTAGAAAGCAAATTTGTCGACAAACAGTACTTGAGCATCGCTGAAAGGGCTGAATTCTCTTCGTCACTTGGACTATCTGAGACTCAGGTATGTATTTATCGAGAGTGTTCGACTTGGAGTAAAAATGTTATAAAGACATTTCGGTCGGACAGAGCTACAAAATCATAAACAATTCACGAGTTAATTGGTTGCGTTGATTGTTATTAGCTAAATAATCGACAAAATCGCACGTACTTTATAATAACATAATAAGCAGTACTAATTAGAATATTAAAACTATTTTAACCTGTGTTTTGTTTTTGTAAAATAAACATGTTCTGTAGAAAGTAGTGCCTAAAGAACATCATAATACGTGGCAGCAGCCATGCATAGCGGTCTATAGAGTCTGAGTTATTAATCAACACACTCGAACATGGCATAATTTTTTGTTTCACGTTAGAATGATAAGGTCAATAACATTCAGTTCTTGGTACGTTAATAAAAAACTATAGACAGTCGGCAACTAATAACTTATTTCCATAACAACAACAACAATTGTTAACATCGTCAATTTTTCAGGTAAAAATCTGGTTCCAAAATCGGCGAGCAAAGGCGAAACGCGTGCAAGAGGCGGAAATCGAGAAACTCAAGATGGCACAGTTTTCCCGACACCCACACCACATGTACCCCCATCCGCTTCAGCAGTACTTTCCCCACCATTTAATGGGGCGACCGTTGCCCCCCATGATGCCCCATTTGTCGATGCCACCCCAAGGATCACCATCGCCGAGCACGCAGACAAGTCAACAGTAAATTGAAGATTTTACTTAATATTACACTTGTTGCATTTGAAATGAATTAGCGTGATTAGTTTGGTCTTCATTGATCGATCTTAACATGGTTATAGTGGCGTTTTCTGTCGTATGAAACTCTTTAAAAAATACGTTAAATATTTATTGTAAATCAGTTTGCACTTGTCACTCGATTTTCTATATTTTTGAGTCCACATAGGAAATTCAATAAATGATACATCGGCATTTCATGTAACGCTATAAGACTTTGATATTCATAAAATAATATCTATTGTAGTTTAATAAATACGAAATGTATAAAACAACTTGGTCGAATCAAATAATCTAATAACAATGTAAATTATTTGTAAATATTCATTATAATGTAAATAAATCAGTTAATTTTATAAGTTTGTCATATTATTATTTAGGCAAGTTACATTAATTGTATTGCGTTCTACAATCGTACATTTATTAAATTTTATCACAAGTTAACGGAATACAACTGTTAGCCAATAATTTGTATTAAAATTAAGCATTGAATTAATTTAAAATTTGTAGTATTCAGTACAAAACCTAAATTGTAAATAATTATGTGTAAAGTTTGTACTCGTAGTCTAATATAATAATTTTAAATGATTTTGTGGTTTAATTTTACCTCCATTGAATTTAAACAATCAAAAAAATTACAATATGGTCAGTATTAACTTGACTAACCTGACTTACGTACGCTCCTGTTGTTGCGTTAGCTGTTTCTAGCAACATTAAAATTAATGTTGTGAATACCAAAGTGTTCTATATTTCCATATTTAGTGTACCAATTATTTCAAAAAACAACGGTACCATAAAATTAATAACAATCCGTTACTTTTAACGTTTACGTCCTGCAAATGATTTTTAAAATAAGTAATTGAGATTGTAATTTTATTAGGATATTCCTTTTAATAAATACTCTTAGGATTGCAATGGAACCCTAAAAAATCCCCTAAAATGCCCTACTAAGTAATCTAAGCTTCGTTTTGTTATAAAGAAGCCTGTATACTAGGGCACAGTACCTTGTATAGTAGCCTCGAGCGAATAGAACAGATCATTGCACGCTTTTCATGCCAAGCAAGCAACGTAGGAATTCTAAGAATTTTCAAAAATATTTACAGTCAAACTCAAAAATCATTTATTCATATAGGTACACTTATGAACGTGAAAAAAATAAATATACATGAAATGTTTCTAATTTTAAATGTACTGCCAGTTCTCAAATCAAGGACGTAGAACAGACGAGAAGAACTGGCAATTACCTTTTTTAAACAGATTAAAAGAACAAGAATAACTTAAATCTAGAATTGAAGACGTGAGATTTTGAGGCTTTTTCCTAGAAATATATACGCGAAGTCACCGCTACGCCAAAAGACTACTACTACTACCACCAAAGGAAAACAAACCAATACCTAAGAAATGTTCGACAAAAGAATCAAAGCATTTCGTATAGCACGGGAATGGTAAAATCCGCGTTCCCCTCACATCTCAGATTTCATAATTATTATATAATTTTATCAGTTAATTATATATAAAATATAGACCTAATTTAGTTTATCTACGGCCATTTGAGATAGTGGTTTAACGATTTCATCTGTGCGTGAAGCTAATTTAAATATTAACCATTAAAGTTAATTGTATGATAGTGGGGTCGGGTCATTAGATACTAAATATAGAGTGTTTATAAAAAATTGGGACATAAATTTGCAATTCAAAAGGATTATTTATTGGAAATCATTATTTTGAAAGCTTTATGTGAGATTCGCATGTATTAGAATACGGGATTCTAGAACGTCAAACTTAAAACTAGTATTACTGACAAATATTTTTTATGTACGTTGACATTGATTTAAAACTTATCTGTCTTATTATTTCAATCACAGAATATATTTGTTCCTAATTACCAAACCGTAAACACCATTTGATAGAAAGATATAAATGTGTTAAATCAAGCCTTTTTAAACAAGAGGTTTGAAATAAGGCTGATTTTGGTCCATTTAATGTTCGTCGTTCGTCAATTCGTTTCTCAAATTACAATCTCGTCTTGAGCACTGTCAATTCTACTTCATATATAAATTATTATGACAGCTGTTACTACAGTTAAACGTTTTAGAATTGGTTTGAAGTGGCCTTAATACTTTAACGCGATTTATAAACAATAAATGTTCTAACTCTGATGGAATCATTGTTTATGTATACAATGAGCTAAGATCTTATTAGGAAGGCTGTTCCGTATTCTAGAACGTCACTCAAGACGAGATTGCGACTTGAGACACGAATTGGAATACCGGCTTAAATTATCCTTATTTAACTGTTCTAAGTAAAAAAATAATTCTTGTAACACATGCATATCTTTCTATCAAATCGTGTTCACGCTTTGGTAGTAAGAAGCAAACCAGTTCTGTAATTAGAAATAAGACAAATTATTTTTTTATAGAATTTTAAAAAGGAGGTTATCAATATTGTTGAAGTTGAATATCCAAGTACGTTTAGGCTTCTAAACAAGTAAGTCGTGTATCTATGTACATCCACGAATTTATTAAAAAAGTCATAAAGATTTGATGTCGTCTTTGTTATTAAGAATAACCTAAATTAAATTCATAAAATTTATTTTATATGAAACGATAGATTTACGACCTGTCAAAATGTCATCTACATTTTCAGCCTGTATATATTTTTTGTCAACATGATCGTAAATATTATCAGAGTAATTTACCTACACCGATGATTTGTTTGTCCAATATATGTGTACTCATATAATGACGTCAGGCCATGATCTTATATTCCCCAACTAAATTATCTGTTTGTTTATAAAGTTTGGATTATAAAATCATTTATAACTTCCGGCTTCTTCTAACTTATTAATATTTTATAAGTAATAATTAAGCCTCATTTATTCCTGGAAACATGCATGCATATTTACATATATATACATTATACAAAAATATTTTTTTAAGGACCTATGGAGTCCATCTTTCTCCATCTTAAGCATTTTTCTGCCAACTTTTTTTAGCTCGTCTGCTCACCGTGAGGGTCTTGTTACCTATATTTATAAGAAACTAAAAATCCACTATCCTTTTATGTGCGTTTTGTTACGTGTTTTCTATATTATGTCAAATATTTTTATTTTTACTGGATTCGAATTTAGACAAAATACTTTGAAGCCGGTTCATTGATTATGAAAAACCATCCTTATTTCGTTAAAGATAAAAGTTTTACTGTCAGTTTTGACATTCTAATTATAAAATCCGGAGGCAGCAGCCTGTCCTCTGCTGCTGGAAGATATTCATTTCGAAGGCCAAGACACTTTTTGGGTTACACAGCCAGCGAAGATATTACTAGATCGATCAATATTGAAAAATCGAATTGACAAGAGTTATATAACCTATCTTTAGTTAAGTTACATATTAATATTGTAGGTAATAATTAGAAACGTAAACCAAACGTAAACAACCATCGCACACTTGAAGCCAATATTGAGCCCTTTAGTTTTTGCCACACTTATAAATTGTATTTCAACATTCTCGTTTCCGATAATGTCCTATAACATAAATGTCCATATACCATTAGATAAGCCAAGTTTGTTACCCCCCTGCCCCTAATTTTGTGTTAGCTATAAGTTCATATATTAAAACATTAAACTTACTTGATACCCAGCTTCAAACAAAGAGTTTTATTGAAAAATCTCCATACAAAAAACCGCCACCGAACTTAACTCAAGTATTAACGGTTTTAAACTGTTTTGACGTTGTTAATTTATAATCCCGTGGCATTTTACAATGACAGCTGACAGTAACGCCATTGCTCCGACATATAATCTCATAAACATTGAAAACTTAAATTCACGAACGATTGAACGCAAATGCAAAGTCCATTAGCGGCTAATTAATCTGAAACATCGTACATAATTATTCTAATTAAAAATAACTTATTAATTTCGCTAAGCGCTTGTTCTTAATTACATGAATTAATCACTTAAATGTTGCGTGCTTGTTAATTTTCAGGCCACAGAGGTTCACTTTGTGAGCTAAATTACGCGGTTTGAAACGCTTTCGATAAGGGATAGTGGACACTTGAAACTGAAAAGTCCCATAAGGGGACTTTTCAGTTTCAAGGCAATGTTTTTTTTTTCAAATTCGACTAGTAAAACGTTTTTGCTATGCTAAACTTTATTTTTTTTATTTATTAAAATAAAAATACCTGGATTGGATTGGATTGGAAAATGGTGGCGAGGGAGAGAAGTCGAAGAATTTGGAGGAGGCCGTCACTGTGTCGGAGGTCGATTACTAATGTTAAATATGGACTTAGACATAGTCTTTATGTAATCGTATGTAGTACTCGAATACAGATAATTTTTATTTTATTTTACAGTACAGTAAAGTTTTTGGGAGATGGATATTTCCGTCCTCATTTGTTGAATTCTCGATGGAGATATAGTGGGAATATGAATTGCTCTTAAAGTACTTGATTAGTCTTTTAAAAAATATAAAGAATATAATTTATCTGGTATAACCAGAAATTTTATTTTAGAATAATTCCAATATTGTATAGTTTCTTTGTTAATAATCAATTCTATGTTTTTACAGAGATTTTATATGAGACAGTGTACACACTCTCTTAGGCATGTACATGTGAGGCGTTAAAGATGGCGGCGGGAATGAAACGATCTGTCATGTTGCCAGCTTCATTCCGGATTCAAAGCGATACAGCTAATTGTTTTATTTGAATAGCTAGATGAGTGATTGTTGAGGATTTCAATATGTGCTAATGTGGGCTTTGTAATAACAATAATACTCGCCTCAACGGCTTAGTTGCTCGCGTATAACGCTGGTCCAGAGTTCGGCGATATAATATTTATAATGCACTAAAGCAGTCCTCGTGGCTATAAAAAAATGATTATCAAAAAATATTTCGCAGGGCAATATATTTAAAAAAATGCAATTATACATTTAGAAAAACATTATTATTATTTTTATAACAATAGCTATGAAAGAAACGACGTCTTCTATATGTTTACTATATACTATGAATTATATTAATTATTAAACATCAAACATTGCATTTGATTAACTAACTCCAGCTGTACTTAGCATATATATTACTTATTTATTAATTATTTTATCCCTATACATAGGTATATAATCTACAATAAAATAATTAATTAATTATAAAGTAAATTATACTCTCTAATTAGTGGTTGAATTCATCTTGAAGTGTACTAATTACACCTTTAAGGTTACGATTCGAATAATATATTATGCTAATTCATCAAACAGTTTATTCAAAACGTGTTATTATTATTTTCAATATTCAAACATATCAAAGATATTCCCAGAGGCGGTTGAGATAAATGCAAATAAAAATAAATGTTTTATGACATCATCAATTGTAATGGCATAAAAATAATTATTACAATATTTAAAAACGTTAACACAAATATTTGCGTTCGAGATAATATTATCTTAATGTGTCTCTTAGCGAACAATAATTGTTACAATATAATTATTGTGTCGTCAATAAATAATTATGTTCGTTATATCAAGTTCGCGGAATTCAATATTTATTACTGTATTGCAAAGTTCATACCGCGGATTTTAATAGGACCTTAAAGTAGTTAAGGAACATATTTCGATGCCCGTGAAATAATTGTTTCGTGACCTCATTTAAATTTAACTAAAAGTTGAATATCTGCTATCTTAGAAAAAAAATGGATTTAATTTGAACGGAATTGTTTGAATTAAAATCTTAATATACAATGAATCCTTTGTGAAAATCTATTTTAATGAAATTTGTGTATGGGTTTTAAGTGGCATCGAGAATGCAAATACAGAGATGTTCATTAATTTAGAGGTGTGTACAGGACAGCCTGTACTAAGTCTGGCAGTATATGAAAGATTTTGAAAGTATTGAAACTTCTAAACATAGTTGTAAGTTGTTTGTATTGATAGCAAACGGGAATCAAGATGTAAATCAATCGATACATCTGTACAATTATAATTATAGATTTAATAGGGTGGCCATGATTATATTATCAAAACATATTTTCAAATTACCAACCAATTTCGAGTTATTTACATTATATAGACAATTTTTCTTTTTTTTCTTAATGACTTGATTTGACATCTTTTTACTTCAATCCACGTCATTAAGGCTTCCGCCTTCGCCTGTGTCATGGTTTGTTGCCAGGTCTGTTTTGCCACGTTACCTCATGCCTTCAGGATTCCAGCTTGTTTGGCAATGTGAATTGGATCCCTCCGGAGTGTATGACCCACCCGCTTCCACTTTCGCCGTTTTATAGTCCTGTCAATTGCATAGCTCCTATAGTTGATGATTAGAGCTTCTCTCGGGCCGGAATATGTTGTCGATTTTATGAAGGCAACAGGAAGACCTGGAGTTGTTGAAACTGCATGGTAGTACGCGTAAATCTTTTTGAATTTGGAATTAGCCAATATTCATTATTTTTTTTACATTAATTTTATGCCTTTTTGTACACAGATCAAATGATGAGAAGGGCGATTCTGTAAATGTACTCGATGGATTTAACTTGAACTTATATTACCTTGCATTTGCGTAATCCAAATAATGTAGGAAGGCTGAAAGGTTACCACCGCTAATGAACAGCCAGTTCCTGTATAATACAATCCATAAATCATGGTCACTGCAGTGCAAAGAATTGACATATTCAACTCCTGCGCAGTGCGAGTTGACACGATAGGGATGAGTGGTTTATGACTTCCTCAGATAACGATTTGCATCAATGAATGAACGACTAATGAATGATCGGTCTATCGTTCAATTATGTTCTCTAATTAGAATGACGAGATAAATGTATCTCATTTGTTCACTGCTTTATTCTGATGAATACATTTTTCAACACGCCCACTACGTCTGAGTTACATAGTTACATGGTTTTTCTAAATTGTGAAGTGAAATCTAAAGCCTGGGCTGAAAAAAATATAAAGATGTTTGAAACGATAATTTTGGGTGGTATTTTCGCAGTAGTTGAGGCACACATCTTCGTTAGTACGTACGTCTTGTGTCGGACGAGTCTCGTTATCCCAGGATCAGAACTTGTCACGCTCCAATTGTGTCTTTTTTTATAACTCAAGACAAATTTTCATTCCCTTTCTGTTTTTTTTTCATTACAGCAAAAAGATAATTTGACAGAAAATTTATTTGACGTAAAATATTTCGTCACATTTTTTATATGCAAAGTGAAGAAACAGTGATAATAATAAAACATAAGTAACGTATTTAAGCTATCATTTTGTAATTCATTTAAACTTTTTTTAGTTTGACTAACTGCGGAGGCGTTAGTGTATTTTAACACGCATGTAGCCGCGGGGAAAGATATTCATAGACTACTTAGAAAAGTTATGCTGTCTAGTTATCGAGTGGGTCTAGAAATAAGATGATTAATTAGTCTTTACTATTTTGTATTGCAATTT
Organism: Pieris brassicae; assembly: GCF_905147105.1. Taxonomy (NCBI): domain Eukaryota; kingdom Metazoa; phylum Arthropoda; class Insecta; order Lepidoptera; family Pieridae; genus Pieris; species Pieris brassicae. The sequence continues at coordinate 6,863,401 of NC_059665.1, read as the reverse complement.
AGCTATTATTTGTTCCCGAACGTTTAAGTGTTGGTACAGGGCTAGGCTACTCTATTATCTGCTTATATTTTGCCTCTCCATCTATGCGAAGATATTTATATCTCATACACATTTATAACAAAAAACAAAAAAAAAACAGTGGCGCTACAGCCTTTTTCAGGCTTCAGATTTATGTATCTAATTCATGATCATTTGTCAATCTAATAGGCAAGTACGCCTTCTGTGCCTGACACGCGCCAACTTTATAGGTAGTAACTTTAAAGGCAAGTAGTTGAATGCGCACATAGAAAGAAATTCCACAGCCGGGGATCAAACCGCGATCAGCCTGCGACCTCCGGGATGACAGTAGCAAGCTGAAACCAGTAGGCCAACACTGCTCATTACGTGTTACCTACAAAAGTAGGTATAGATTTTTTATTTTATTTTAAGATCCTATTTATATACATTATTATTGTTAGTGAGTGAATTCACGGATATAGCTGATTAGAAATAATTTGAAGTAATCATTAAACAGAAGTTTTATTTCTTTGTAAACCTTTACACGTCCGTGCGTGTATTTATAATTATGTGTTCGGCTCCTTTGTGCAACCGCTATCCGGCTTTTTTATAACAAAGCCATACTTAAAGCTGTACTATATATAGCTAGGGTAGTATTTTGATCAAATTGCCATCAATGTTGTTCACAGCTCGCAACTAATGTAAAAATAGGATAAAAAGATGAATAACATGAATATTTAATGGTTATTTTTGGGATTTTGAAGAATGGAGTTTTAGGTCTACCTTCTAGGAGCGCATATGTTTATAATAATTCTACTAATATATTTAGACAATTGTGTCTTATACTTCGTCAAATTAATAATAATACATTAGGCCGTACATAGATCCAGAGTGTTCCACGAATATGCCTGCCCTCGAATTATTTTATTGGAACAAAGTTTATATAAAACCTACACAGTAGACAGCTAAACACAGCATATTGGTAAGATACGCTAAATAAATGTTACAATATACTAATGAGTTAGTCAATTAGGGTAAATATTAAAGCTTACAGTGGAGGACAGTCTCAAAAGCTAACTTTTAGGCAATCGAACCGACCACGAAGGGTCAGACCGATATGGGACCTCAAACAAACATAAAAATGGATAGTAAAATTTTATGAGCTGATTTAGTTCGACTGTGAACTATGAGTGTAGTTAGGATTGACGATCATCAAAATTTAGAAAATTTGTTAAACTACCCACGATTCTGGCTACTATGATAATTAGTACAAATATTAGTCCGCCATATTTCGTATAGAACATGTGTGTATCTTGATTACCTAGTAAATATGAAACATATGACCCTAAATAGATTATGAAACCTAAAATAGATATAAAACCGTACCGATCTTACCGTACCGTAACGGGAAAAATTTGAAGTTGAAGAAAAGACGAACAAAATAGATTGCGATGGCGAAATATTCTTGAGAAGGCTAAGGCCCATAGGGATGTTTAATATTGATGATGATGTGTATGTATAATAGACATTTTATATTCTCAAAGATTGTCGAAGTTCGCTTATGTTTCTGACTGAGCGTTTTCTAAGGCAGTTTTTGCTGCGCACCACCACTATGTGGAACCAGCTGCCCACTGAAGTATTTCCTAATCAATTCGACTTAGGGTCCTTGAAGAAAAGAGCGTACCAATTCATGAAAGGCTGGCACTGGCGAGCCTTCTGGCAATGTGAGTGTCCGTGGGCAGCGGTATCACTTAATATCAGGTGATAAAAAAAATAGCTTAGATATCGCTGTAACCGAAAGTGTGGCAGTTAAACCAGAAGATAGGTTTGAAATGGTGTGTCCCTTTTTATATACCTAAACATGTAATTTGGTTTATAACCAGACACACACCACAGAGATTCATTCCTTAGCCATGCAACAAGAAAGGACAAAGGGAAATGTAAACGATTGTTGTTGTGTTTGATGTCTTGTGAGCGTTGCGAGGAATAGTTGAATGTATTACGTGTACTGTCGTCGCCAAAATGTCGATGGATGACTGAGACACTTACTACTTTTCCATCATGTGTCAATTTTTGTTGGATGTAGTACGCTTACTGACAAGTTGAGCCTCGGTAGCAATAAAATAAATTTCAGTGTAAGCCGATCCTAAAATTGATTTTAATGTACACATTTTAACGTAATTTTGTTGCTTGTAAAAGTTTATTGTTATTTTTAAGAGTTTTTAAAATTTATAGCGTCGTTATAAAATAATTTAAGGTAGTTATGTAGTTGATATTGTTATCGATATCATTATTCGTTTTCCGGTTTTATTCTCAATTTTACGTAATGTAAACACTTTTAAAATTATTGATTTATTTAATTATGACTCCATATTATATATGATAATAAATAACAATAAAAAATTTAACAGTGACAGAGCCTGAACAAGCAATTACCCAAAGGCTAAGTGATTGAACAAGAGCATTACGTAAGTACCTGGGTTTTAATTGTCAACCAATAAAAATGCATTTGTTTATAAAGTTATCAATGTTTGCCTGTTTCCAGTACGTAAAACATAACATACTGTTTTTGGGTAAAGTATAGACACTATTAAGTAAAATGTTTATGCTGCTTCATGGCTTAATGAGATATTATTATTATTTATTTGAAAAATTACATATATTTGGGGTTTTTGATATTGGTGAAGAGTGTTAATACTTTAGTAACCAAAGCTAATAAACAATAGCTTCATTATTTTTGTATAAATGGGTTCTAATTTTAAGTAATATAATTTCAGTGTTACTAAGAAATACATAAATTCACATATTATAATGTTTTTATAGACTATTAGTGAGTCTAGAGTAGGGTTTGTATTTTTTATTTAATATCAGCTGTATATGTTAGAAATACTAAATTATTAAAAACGTATACGCTGATCTGAATACGTCTATTATAAAATGCATAAATTATTAAAATACGGCTTATTACAATAATTACTATGTAAATACGGTACTTATATCTCAAAAACAGAATTATTGTTGTTCTATTGCGCATGGTTATATATATTCTAAGCCTTTAGTTTGTTCTCCAATAATACAAATAGTATGAAGACGTTTTCAAACATTACATTCTTGTTATCATACTCCTTCTGATGTAATTTTATACATTTCTAATTAAATCCATAGCGAAGTACAATTCAAAGCAATAAGGCCACTCACTATTAGGGATCGTTCAAGTATTACGTAACGAATTTTGGGAAGGGGGGGATGGTTCCTTTTGTAAAACGTTACGATGCGGGGCGGGGATTGAATTACGCGTTATTGTTAATATTATTTTCTACTTTCCAGTACTTTACACCACATAATGGTAAGTTTTAGGTAGTAAAGAGTCACTGGAGTTGGTCACAAAACTTTTTACTATTGGAAACAGAAACGTTACGGCCCGTTTTAGTGGGGGGGGGGGGGGGGGGTTCTCTAAGGTATATTATAATCTTACCATTAAACGAAATGGGAGTAAGAGATATGTTTTTAAACGTGTCTTAAAACAAGTGGCGATGACAAACGATGACCTGGCCAAAGTATCATTAAACTCTTCTCCTAGTAGAAGTTCATGCGAACTCCACGATAAAAATGGGCAGACCAGCAAACTGTTGATTTATTTGAGTAAGATTGCAAAAATTAATCATTGTATTCACTATTTCCTGTCATTTGAATGAGCGATCGAGCCGCCATCTTGTCGAGGCGCCAAATTGTCTTTACCTCACTCTGCTCCAGGTCATTTCTGATTCATTCCAATTTGTATCGTGGTAGGAAGCAGACATATCACTTCCAAGTTAAACAGTGAATATATTTCTTTATTACGGATACTGTGTGTGTATAATTTCCGTGCCCTAACAAGAATTACAACAGGTTATGGGCCCAGTGTGCGCAAAAATATCATTGTGAAATATATTCTGAAATTAAATAATACCCGTCGCCAGTGTGATTATAAAAATGGATTTAAAATTAAAACGTAATATAAAATCGTTTGACGGCGAGAAATACAGCGTTTGGAAATTTAGAATACGAGCCTTATTGAGTGAAATAAATGTGTTGAAAGTGATTGAGAGTGACCCAATTATCAGAGATAGCTCATGGGAAAAAAGTAACCGAATCGCAAAAAGTATAATCGTTGAATATTTATCCGATTCATACCTTGGATTTGCAAAAGAAGACATTACGGCGAAAGATATTATACATAGTTTGGACGCCTTATATGAACGTAAAAGTATTGCTACCCAATTAGCCTTAAGGAAAAAGTTGTTGGTCTTGAAATTACAAAGTGATGTTAGTTTGATAAAACATTTTTCTCTGTTTGATGATTTAATCACGGAATTACTCGCGGCTGGCGCTAAACTCGAAGAAACCGACAAAGTCGCCCACTTACTTTTAACCCTACCCGCAACATATGACGGTGTTATAACTGCCATTGAAACTTTATCGGAAGATAATTTGACTTTAGCATTTGTTAAAACAAGACTCCTTGACCATGAGGTCAAATTAAAGAACGAATATAATGACACAAGTGTTAAAGTACTGCAAGTTTCTACTGAAAATAAGGGTCAGTTTAGAAAAAGAAAATTTGAAAATCATACACCCAATAACTATTTTCAAAGGGATCATAAAGCAAAAAGGAAGTCAAAGTTTATAAAATGTTTTCATTGTGGCCGGAAAGGACATGTGAAAAATGACTGTTATTATTTTAAGCGAATAAATCATAAAAAAACTACGGATAGGCCGAGAACAGTGCAGACAGTTGAAGTTGATATTAATCAGCCATCCACATCATCAGCTGACGCGTCTGGTTTTGCTTTCATGGCTGGTGACTGCAATTCGGGTGCAACCGCAAGCCAAATAACATTTTTATTGGACTCAGGAGCATCTGACCATATTATAAACAGGGAAGATTTGTTTAGTTATTTGATTGATTTGCCTATTCCTATAAAAATTTCAGTTGCTAAAAGCGGTGAATATATTTTAGCTAAGAAAAAAGGAACACTACATGTCAGCAGCAATATGGGTGTTCGAGGAACACTAGAAGACGTTCTTTTCTGCCCCGAGGCGCCCTACAACTTGCTATCTGTTTCGAAGTTGCAACAGGCTGGAGCTACTGTCATATTTGATCACAGAGGTACCCGCATATGTAAGCAAGGTAAAACAATTATGAGAGGTAAGTCAGTTAATAATTTAATTACTTTAGATTTTGAAGTATATTTAAATGTGAGCTGCCCTGTTTCCCAGGCATGTAATGTTACATGTAATAATTACGATTTATGGCATCAGCGCCTAGGGCACATAAGTAAAAATAAGTTTTTGCAATTAAAAAATAATAAAATGATTTTTGACATTAATTTAATTGACAAAGTGATAACAAATGATAATTTATGCGAATATTGTATTTATGGGAAACAGAGTAGGCTACCATTTAATCACAGCAAGGACAAAAGTTATATTGAACGACCGTTATATATTGTCCACACCGACGTTTGTGGTCCTATCACTCCTTCAACAATAAATAACAAAAACTATTTTGTTTTGTTTGTTGACCAATATACTCACTACTGTGTTGTGTATCTATTAACACATAAATCAGATGTGTTCTCTGTTTTCAAAGATTTTGTGTCAAAAAGCGAAGCGAAGTTTAATTTAAAACTAGTTTATTTATATTGCGATAACGGTGGAGAATATTTATCTACTGAAATGAAAAAATATTGTGTTGAAAAAGGAATAACTTATCATTTAACTATTCCAAGAATGCCACAATTAAATGGTGTTTCGGAGCGAATGGTGAGAACTATAACTGAGAAAGCTCGTTGTATGATAAATGGTGCAAATCTTTCAAAATTATTTTGGGGTGAAGCTGTTTTAACTGCTGTGTATTTGATTAATTTAACCCCGACAAATGCTTTAAAATTATCCAAAACACCATTTGAAATGTGGCATAACAAAAAACCACAAATAAAATATTTAAAAGTTTTTGGTTCAACAGTTTATGTGCATGATAAGTTACATAAGACAAAATTCGATGTTAAGTCATGGAAAGGTATTCTTGTGGGATACGAACCAAACGGTTATAAAGTTTGGAATCCTGAATGCGAAAAATTTATTACTGTCAGAGATGTCATAGTAGATGAGACAAATTTTCTTCAATCCAGGCCTGCGTTGCGACCTGAAGAGAATATAGTAAATTCTCATGATAATGTTAACATTGACAACATTTCAAAGTCAATGAAGTCTCAAAATACTGACAGATATAAATCAGATACCTGTAAATCTGATGATTATGAAGTTCCTCAGAAAATTCGCAAAACTAACCATGACATCGTCGAATTTGAACAACCAAATGCACATTCTGATGATCTTTCAGTGGTCGTAAATAATGAGGACACAACAAGTTGTATTGAACCACGTAGGAGTGATAGGCTTAAAAGTCGTCCCCCTATTTCTTATAAAGAAATCGATGATAACCTTATGTGTGCTAGTTCAATTTTGTGTAAAATACCAAATTCGTTTCAAGAGATTAAAACACGAGACGATAGAGCTCATTGGGAAGGTGCAATTAAAGAAGAATTAAATTCTCTATTTTTAAATAAAACATGGACTTTAGTACCACGGCCAGATAACAAAAATATTATAGATTGCAAATGGATTTTTAATATAAAAAATGATGAATTCGGAAAGCCTTTACGCTATAAAGCTAGACTCGTTGCTAGGGGTTTTAGCCAGGAATATCTCATAGACTATAATGAGACTTTTGCACCTGTTGCAAGAATAGCTAGTTTTAGATTTATTATTGCTTTTGCTAATCAATATAATTTACTTGTACATCACATGGACGTAAAAACTGCATTTCTTAATGGGGTACTACAGGAAGAAATATATATGAAAGTTCCAGAAGGGGTGTCTTGCAAAAATGGTTATGTGTGTAAATTAAATAAAGCATTATATGGGCTAAAGCAAGCCGCTAGATGCTGGTTTGAAATTTTTGAACAGTCTCTGAGGCGGGAGGGTTTTCAGAATTCATCAGTAGATAGATGTATTTATATACTAAATAAAGGAGATATACAGAAAAATATATATGTGGTACTTTATGTTGATGATTTGATAATAGTGAGTGCTAATGTAAATACAATAAACAGTTTTAAAATATATTTAATGAGTAAATTTAAAATGACAGATTTACATGAAATTAAATTATTTCTTGGAATTAAAATAACTCGTTGCGATGATATGATAATGCTAGATCAAAGTGCTTATATTAAAACAGTTTTAAATAAATTTTGCATGCAGGATTGCAAACCTGCAACTACTCCTATGGATAGTAAACTCAATTATGAAGCACTAAACTCAGAAGAAAATTACACTACTCCATGTCGCAATTTAATTGGTTGTCTAATGTATATAATGTTATGTACTCGACCTGACTTAAGCACTAGCGTTAATATATTAAGTAGGTACACAAATAAAAATAATAAAGAATTGTGGCAATGCCTCAAAAGAGTGCTTAGATATTTAAAAGGCACAACTGATTTTAAATTATGTTATAAAAGGTGTGAATATAATAACATCTTAACTGGGTATGTGGACTCCGATTGGGGAGGTAATGATGTAAATGATAGAAAGAGTACAACCGGGTATATATTTAAATTGTTTGAACATTGTTCAATAACCTGGACAACAAAGAAACAATTGTCAGTAGCAGCCTCCTCCACAGAGGCTGAGTATATGGCCTTATATGAAGCCGTTAGAGAGGCTTTATGGCTTAAATCTTTGGCAAGGAGTATTCATATTGATATATCCACTCCTATTGTTATATATGAAGACAATAACAGCTGTATAAGCATAGCAAATAATCCGACTAATCATAAGCGGACAAAACATATAGATATTAAATATCATTTTTCTAGGGAACAAATAGAGAAAAATGTAATAAAGCTAAATTACATTCCCACAGGTCAACAACTTGCAGATGCGTTAACAAAACCATTACCAGCGGTTACGTTTCATGAAATGAGGAGAAACATGGGTTTACAATAATAATATTTAATGAGTTGGCTACTATTTGTTATTAATTTAATTATTCTGTTATACTCATTGTGTTCTAATAATTATATCTAATGTATATAATGTATCGAATTTAAGATGATGAAATGATCTGATAAGGTTTTTCTGGGTTTTCCCTTATCCGAGCAACAAATGTTGGATCATTATTTTTGTATTTTCCCAGACTCGCTTGGAAGTTATATAGTTCTGTTTAGGCATTTGATTTGTACAAGAATTAATTTTTGAGGGGGCGTGTTGATTTATTTGAGTAAGATTGCAAAAATTAATCATTGTATTCACTATTTCCTGTCATTTGAATGAGCGATCGAGCCGCCATCTTGTCGAGGCGCCAAATTGTCTTTACCTCACTCTGCTCCAGGTCATTTCTGATTCATTCCAATTTGTATCGTGGTAGGAAGCAGACATATCACTTCCAAGTTAAACAGTGAATATATTTCTTTATTACGGATACTGTGTGTGTATAATTTCCGTGCCCTAACAAGAATTACAACACAAACCTCTTACGTGAAACAAATGAATTTATTGACTTTTGAACTGACTTGGATCAGCTAATCAAATCCGAATCTAATGCAATTAAATTTAATTAAAAAGAAACAGTTTAATTAAGATGTCTTGATAGAGATGTAAAAATAAGGTGCTTCAGTAAGTGCCCACCCAAATAATGTACAGATGCCGACTCGTTAAACCAATTAACTGGGACTATCTAGGAAAAGCTTATCTGTGTTTATGATTTAAGGGGACGCGTCTTGTATAATCGAAGAATAAATCACGAGGGTAAATTAATCAAATTTTACAATATGTTGTCAAGTTTAATATAATAATGTCAATTTGTAACTGGGCGTGCAATTACATTTTCTATAAACTTTCTATAGAGAGCTAGGCGTACGAAAACGTTTCAACTTTTACATACTTATTGTTCGTAAGCAAAGGTTAAAGAAGCCTAAAAAATTTTAGGTCACGTAGTCACAAAAACGTAGGGCCATGGAATATTATTATAAGGAAAGGGTCTTCATGATAGTTCTATGAAATATCACAGTGTGCAAAAATGCTTTTTTTCCTAAACTAAACTCTGTAATAAAGATAATCCAAAAATAAAAACAAACTTACTTAGATCCAAACTATTAATATTTATGGTTAGAATAAACCTATGATGAATGATGAGAAGAAATAGCTTCGCCTTAAGCTGCCAAAGCCCAAACATTTTAATCCACATATACACTTATCAGTTAATCTACATATTTATTTATTTTTATGTCTCTATCCCGAGATTTTTCCGGTAGCTGTTAATAGTTTGGAGCCCATTAAAGTTCATTATAAAACTCTCATTTAGTTTTATGGAAAGAAACAATTTGTAGGTAGAGCCGCGTCTATAATTTATGTGTTTTGATAACATTTAAATACTGGTTTGGTAATTTGAACAACTAAGAAGTTAGCTTTATATTATTAGTCACTTGAGGCGATGTCAATACGCTTTTAACATAAAATTGGTTCGTCAATTCCAAAGTACATTGATACAGATACACTAATGTTTCTTGCTCTGTGCCCAATTTGATAGTTAAATACAAAACAAAAAAAGGTATCATAAGATACTACTACGATAAAATAATTATTTGTATATCTAAATGCTGTTATTATTACTTTCACATTAGACATAATGATTTATTTCATAACTTGTTGGATAATTATTTAAGAAATCCAGTTAATAAGTTATAATTTTAATTAATTCTCATTGCGAAAAGCATTGTTAGGGCTGTTAAACCTTAGTAAAGAAAACAATGAAAAAACATTCAACTTGTATAATAAGGAATATAAGAGACTCAAAATGACGACGTAGACCCCAACGGGCTTCAAAATGCCCTAAGGATGAGGTTTACAATTCAACCTGCCTTTTTTCATCCCAAAATATTATTTATTAAGTCGTAATTACATTGCTGTTAACCTTGAAAGTGTCAATCTTAGCCAGCAAACTGGACTTCCTGACCTATGTTGAACAATGTTAATTTCTCTGTTGTGACATCCCTTACACTATTTATAATTATTTGTATTAGATACAACGGATATAAATAATTAAACTGTTAATCCAAGCAATAATGTTATTACTTGATTATGTTAAGCAAACTCGGAATATATCAATCATTTCTAAATAATAGCAGTGCGCTCTGGCTTCGCTTTATTGCACTTTGTAAAACGACATTATTTGTAAGAGTTATGAAGCAGCCGACTGTATGTTCTAGTCCTAGTATTTGTTGTAATAGTTCTGGTGGTTAAGCAGGGGTTCCTCAACTTTAAGGATGAGATTCAGAGTCGTTATTGTAAGACGGGTAAAGACAGGTCAATGCCGTGTCGTCGATTAGTCTGACTTCTATTTTTTTTGTATAATCACAGAAAGATTCTCGTTACCAGGCCATAAAAAAGATAATAAATATTTTTTACCAATCTGTGATATTTCATAGAACTAACCAAAAAGGTCTAATTCTTTCTTCTTTTTAATTTTATTCTGTGGCCTTAAAACAATTTAATAAAACAAATATAATTTAAAAACGTGATGCGGACAAGTTAACGCGCTGTAAAAGAAACAATTATATTTTATTGTATCTCAGGTCAACTTGTACAGCGCATACTTTTCTTGGCCGGTAAGAGCTGTCATGGGCATTAGTATTGCCTGTAAATATAAATTAAACATTATAAGGGGAATAATTTGAAGTCATGCAAACTTTATAATTTATTGAAATATTAATATAATATCTTTTAAAATACCTAGCAATTAGAACCGTTCGATTAGTAAAACATTGCCATTGTAATTAAATAATGCATGATATAAAAATAAATTCATTCATAGATTTTTTATTAGATGTTGGTATATATAGTAAAATTATTTATAGTACCTATGCAAGAAAATGGCGACGGTACTACCAATTTCAGCCGCCGGTCAAGAAAGGTAAGGCACTGTAAGTAGGCACTCGTATTTGATAAATTAAACAATAAAACTAATATTCTGTATCGAAATATATTTTCACATTAAAAATAAAAATTTAAATTCTTTAACTTAATGGTAATTGGACCTTTGGAAGATTTCCAATACCTAATTGAGTCCTCTTAAAACCGATGTGTTTGAATCGTAAAAAAATTAAAATAATTTGTCCATTTGCCGACAAAGGTGAAATGCGTCGTTAAATACAGAAAACGTAACAGCGAAGCTTATTTTAATATGTTTATTGGTCGTTGAAGCACTGCAAAGTATATTTCTGCGTCTGTTTTCGTTATGTTTTGGGCCTTGAAAATATTATTATTGCGTCAGGTAACTTAATACACACGGCCCAGGCTGAACTATTTAACATTTGATTGGCAAAGTTTGTTTTATTTGATATATCATATAGGGTTTCAATTGTTATTAATTATAAAAAAATATATTTGGTAAATTTAACTTCTATCCTTTCCATCTTGGCCTCAATTCCGCTCTTTTTATGGCACTTTTTGCCGCGCATGACCTCTTTGTATTTCCGAACTGATACGACTTAGGGGCCTTCAAGAAAAGAGCGTACCATTGCAGATGTCCATGGGTCACTTTGGATAACATGATAACTGCCGCGCGCTGTTTCGTTTGCCTCCTGTTGTATAAAACAAATAATAGAATACAGACGAGATGCTACCGTCTATTATTATTTTTTTACGCTTATTTATTTCCTTTACTATGGTTAAGTGGTCGAAGTGAGGTAGCCGTGTAATTAGGATATATCTATCGCTAATAAATAACACAATTATCTGAATCGGAGCCTGCTGCTGATAACTGTTTCGGCTTCTTCGAAAAACGACGTAGGTTTAACAAGATTAGACGTCCGTCGAAATTGAATTCTCAAAAATTAAAACAAAAATTGGTGTTTTTTTTTTTAATTTTCGGCCTATTTAACTAGTATTAACAAAAGGATATTTTTTGTAATTTTATTCACAAAAAGAAGGTTAGCTTCTTCTAATATTATTATACGAGTGTTATTCTTTATTTTAAAACAAACACAAATACATGATTTTAAGGGTGGATATTACTAAGTAATTAGGTTAAAATACTTTTTTTTTATAGAAATGTTTTCTAAGATAACAAGTATAGGGACCTTTCTTTAATACTAATCAATGAGAATCTAAATAAATTTAAATAAAATAAAAAAAACAGTTCGTCAATGTTATATTTAAGTCGACTTGAATATATATGTTTTTTAAGACTGGAAGGGACGCAGTTGTCTCGAACATATTAAAAGTTAAAATTTTTACTTATTCATGGAAACTCAATCATATTGCACCGTTTTAACTTAAGGATTTTGTCTCTTTCTGTTAAATTGTATTTATGCGATGATAAAAAGGGACGTATCAGTGATTTTTCTACAAAGTGTAAATAAAATATACAAATGAACATCGCAGAGAGGTTCATCCATTCAGCACTACACTACACTATCGTACTAAAGAAAAATATATTGTAACCTCTTTCGTATATAATATAGTCTTATAAATTATATCTTTATTGTTTATGATCTTATTTTTCCTCCAATCTACTACTTCTATTGCACAGCAATATCCACTTAAAGTATTTAAACTAATCTGTATTGGTGTATCTAAAAGATTATAAGTCTGCACAAAGGTTATCGCGTACGCATTCGACATAACAATTAGAGGGAAAATTCATAAAGTTAAAAAATATTTGGGTGCTTGATAAGACTTGGGTCAGTCATAAAACTATCAGTTTATTGTATTTATTTTTTCAAGCAATTCGATTAACCAGGTCAGTTATAAATTTAATTTGTTTTGAATTGCAAGCCAAAGCTTTCTGCTCAGACTTTAAGAAGTACCATCGTAAAATACGTGAGGTCATAATTTAGACTTGAACACTAATCTTGAACACTAACACATCTAACTAACCTAATCTAACACTAACCACTATTCGAAAATGTATTAAAATTATTTGAATTTCGAATTTCAGTTTTTAATTTTGAAATTTCATTACTAATTGTGTTTTATTAACAATTTCTTATTTATTTTATCCTAAAACCTATCACTTAATTCATAAGTGAATATTGTTTTTTCAAAATGATGTATTTTACATTATAAGAATTTTAGACAAGCTAAAGTATCGTGGCACAATAATGATTGAGAAGTATTGGCTTAGCTGTCAATTTTTTATACACAAAATTACGTGTGTTTTGATAATTCTGTGCATGACACACGATGTCGTAGATATGACTAACGCATCCTGGCTTTGTCATGACCTTCACCGTGCAAGTGACTGCGAATAAAACAAAACGTGGACACAGCCGGGGATTAAACCCACGGCTGTCATTTAACTAAACTAACTTCTTAACATTTATGATATACCATATTCACATTTTGGGCACAATCTGCGGTTGATAAAATTACTCAGAAAAGGCATTTTTGTAGCTCCCGTATCTAATTTAAGAGCCCTTGATATCAGAACTGGTTGCACTTAACCGAGTAACAAGAGCACTAATGACTTGACGGGACGAAACGAGATAAAAAACAATAAAAATTGAAACGGGTGACAAAAAAACATAGCTCGCGCACTCTTTGTGATTTAAAATACTGGAAGTGCAATCTTTTTATTTATAAACACATTGTGGCATGTTGCTGTATTTGGTACGGATACCGGCAAACTTATTGATTGAGCATTAAACAAGAGAGTGGGGGAAAGTTTGCTCATCGTACACAGCGCGGGACACAAACGTCAACTGATTTACCAATCACGCGATCGACACGTTACTCCCGCGGCTGCGCACCACCGCAAGGACATATGTTCAATATGTTAGCCGGTATCTATACATACATTCAAATAACGTAAATTAAGGAGGCAATGGCCCTAACAAGCGATCTCTTCCAGGCAACCCTAATATATAAATACTGAGGGTAAAGTGCAGAACTAAATTTAAAAATTAAATTTATAAAAAAACTAAAATCTTAACAGTCATGCAGCACGATGTTAGGTCTAAAATAGATAAAAAAAACTATTACACTAAGACAAATAACCACTTGTCTTTATTCTACAGTAAATAAATGTGTTTTAAAAAAAATCTTTTTTATAAATATGAATTTTTTGTTATTAGTTGAAATATCAAGTACAAAATAATCATAAGAAACTCTGTGAACAACAAAGGTTTATTTAGTTTATATTTATTTTATTTTAAATCTAAAATTGTTTGGTATTTAAAGAAAAATATGTGATTCACACGATGTAGGAAGAATGAAGGATGGTTGTAAATGAAAACCTTTTTAAAGATTGTTTTTTTTTTACTTTAAGGCTAAAGACTTGTATGAATAAAATTTATATTTCTCGATTTAATATCCGAGGACTACCTTAAAAATTAAATATTAACTTATAAACTAGACTTACATTAAAACGCTTCCATAAAATCTAAATCTTTGTATGTCACAGACGAAAGAATTGGGTCCGAGAGTCTTAACTAATTTCTCTCATCGCTACCGTTTGCAGAGTGTTAATTGCCCTGTGCGACAGGGCAAGACATATAACACGCTTTCAAGAGTGATAAGGACAAAACATGAACTGCATCGAAATAAAAAGTTGTTCTTTACTTACGGTAGCGATACCTCGTTAAGGGCCAACCTTTTAATGGCGTACAAATATAATCATTTCCTTTTGAATAATTATTTAATTTAATTAAGAATACTTGGTTTAATGTTGATAAAGGTCGAGGATTATTTTATACAATGTCTCTTTAGTAAGGTTTCCAATGCAAATAAGTTTATAAAAAAACTAAATCTTTTCAAAAGCAAAAACTCGCATATTGTAAAGTTCATTTAACTAAGTTCATTTATGTAATTTAACTGGATTTTATTAATGCTAAAAGAATAAATTTATGTTTTTAATGACAAAATGATGTTCTATGAAAAAAACCGTTGTCATAGTTGCTAAGCATCATCAATTTCACGAATATCGCAGTTTTAGAAGCCAAAAAATCGTATACAAATATACAGAACTCGCAATAACACCTGTACAACTGTCATCAGATTTCAACATACACGATAAACACGCTTTTACATACTGACCGAGAGACAACATAAAAGTGATGCAACGAATTACCTTTATTTCATAGTATTAAAACAAAATAACCGTCAATTTATTAAACTTGTTAAAATCTGAGCGGCATACAGTAGAAATGTTTAATATTTTCTAATGCTATATTGAAGAAATTGTCGCATTAAACTCTCTGTCCTATCAATCTATACATCGGCTCACCATCCATTTAGCCAGTAGCAATATAAAATGCTTTGGAATTTCAAATATCGAAATAAAATTATTCAGTTAAAACCCAATACACTGTATACACCTTAACTAACTTACCCACCTTACATATCGTGTTCATAGACGCTTTTAAAATAAAAGCGTAAAACAGCCTTCCTTTTTGAATTTAGAATAAAATAGTTTGAGAAAACATAATCGAGCCTAACGTAACAGCTTCTGTTGTTTATACTTTTTGAATATAGAAAAACATAATACGTAGAATTATTTGGCCCTAACGGAAAAATCGCAGTTTTACACTTTTTGAATATAGAATACATAGAGTTGTTTAATGTCTCTTAGTTGCCGGTGAAAATCAACGGAACATAATCAAAAACAAAATACCATTATCGTTAACTACTTAAATATAATTGTCATTATTGCAATTAATATTAAAAATTATTGCATTAATCTATAGGTCAGGACATTTTGATATCCATGTTTTATGTGTGTGTTATTTGATAAAATTATCAGTAAATTTTTATTATAGTTAAACTAATTAATGAATTAGACCATAACATGTTATCACTGATTTATCCATTTTTATTCAATTTTATTTATTTATTATTGCATCCGATTTCTTTGATCTATTAAATAGGAAATCATTGATTTCTGAACAAAGTTACGTTGTAATTAATTAATAATCTACTACCGTTATCGCAATCATATCTACTATTAAAAAATACTGCAGTAATGGTAACCATGGTAACTGTTTTCCTTTATTTTTAAGTCAAATATCTATTTGTTCTTTTCTGTTATATACACAATATACGTACGTACGTTGTGATGGAAAGAGACTAAAGAGAGATTATGAATACCTTGGTAAGTTGATTTTTTATATAAAATTTAGTAACAAAATTATAAGCCACCTAACACCGCTTGTTATGTGAAGGTAAAAAAAGGTAGGTCAGGTTTAAAGTGAATTATTATTATTAATATTTTGTGTATTTCATTAGTTATAAATGTAATGTTGTGTTAATTAATATGATTATGTTTTTTTTATTTATCACACGATACAAGTAATTTATTCGGAATAAAAGTAATAATAATAAGTGTTAATAATACAATAATGTGTGTTGTACGCAGGGGGAAAAATATGTGGTCTTACTAAAGCAGTTTTTTCCCGACAACATAGATGTAAAATAGACCTTAACACAGAACTTAAACCTTAGTTTAAGTTCTGTGTTAAGTACTTATACTTAATATACAATTACATATAAATGTAAAAATAATAAATGTGTTTATCTATAAAATATTGTCATTCGTTTCTTAACGTATTTACTCTGCGAGGTCTACAGGGCTATTGCAGAGCTGTCACCATCGAATGATGGTGAAGGAGGAATTGAAAAAAATGGATCTACGTAAAAGGAACCGTAACCGAAGGAGTGATCGGTTATAAATATTAATAACATAACTTAAACAAGCCAAGTACAGAGAAGAAAAGAAGAGACACAAATATTGCTATTCAAAATGACGTATTATTCCACAATTTCTCGCGGAAGGTAAGTCATGACAACAAAAAGCATGCGAGTCAAGCGATCAATAGATTATAAACTATTATAGACAACATTTCCCGCTATTGTTAATTATTGTTTAATTGGAAAATTATGTGCACGACATTTACTTTATTGAAACAATGTTATGTTACCTTAATTATTATTGTTAATTGGATGTTTTTTCATAGTTACTATTTGAGAAATTAACTAATTAAAAATATTTCTTTGTTCAGAACATTTCATGTATCTGTAATTATGAAGAGGTGAATGACTGTATCTGTTGCTTTTGTCTACTCTCGTTGACTGGTACATCAAAATTAGTGAGTTTTAAATATCAAATTTGACATAACATCTTGTATATATAAAAAGTATTATCTTTTTCTTTAACACCAATTCGGGGTCACTCAACATTTTAAACTGTCAAAGATCGGATTACAAGTACAAAAAATGACAAGATAAGCGCGCGTTAACCCCGTTATTATCCTATTGTAAGTATAATTGACTTATAACAGATCCTTTGTTAAAATCAATGGGAGACGGCAAAATTCTACTGTTTGTTGTGGGTGAGGGTTACAATACAAATTCTTCTTGTTTATATAATAGGAATTAAATATTTTATTATTATATTATTGCACACATACATTATTCAATAAGATTTTGCTTGGAAACTGATCCAATCTAGTTTTTTGTATGTCAAAACATTCAGTATTTGATGCTTATATGTGTTATATTTTAGTACATATTATTAACATTAACGCTATCTATTGTACCTATAGCGTAACATATCAAGAAGTATAATAACAGTTGTAAATCAAAAAACGTGTATGATAAATACCGTATTTAGGCAGCCAGCGAAAAATATAAATACCGAGCTTTATTTTAAAGAATAAGGGTGGAAGACCGTCAGGTTCTTCACCAGTCGCGATTGGTATGAAACGAAGATCTTAATAATACTGAACATACTTAAGGCTGAAATTAACAAAGCCTAGTTCGACTTTACCAAATCAAAGTGCATATAGAGGTAGTCTATTGTAAGTCGATTTGCCGGGACTATATTTAATGGGATGCTGAACCTGGTGGCGCAGTACCGCCACCAGCCTCTCACAAAGATGGTCACGCATGTAATCCCGTTAAATGCAATTTTGTGAAGAGGCATAAAACCTTTATTATTATTTTTAAGTTGCTGAACTACCCGTTCGGATACTCCAGATACATTCTGACTCCAGGGTTATATACTAAGGCAATGCAGGTTTTAGAGCTACGTTTGTTTTCTACTCTACTTCGTACCAGGATGCCCCATACTCCGGACATTCCAGCACCATGTGTAGCCATGTTTGTTCAGTGTTATTATCGCCATAGTATGTTACCCTAGCCCGAAGTTTAAATCATAAACGTAAAAATTACTCTTTTGCATGATAAGCAGTAAACTCTTAGACCAGACAACGTTCGAATCCTGAGATTACATTAAACTTAGATAGTTCAATTTTTCTTAGTTAAGATAAATTCTTTCTAACAAGTATATTTTTGAAAATAGAATTAAGAACTTCTGATTTCCATTAGATAGGGTTTTAATAAAATTAGTATAGATTTTAGAAATACATTTGGAAAATTGGTATTGCCAAGTGCCAATCAATCTGTATTGTCAGATTCGGCCACCCGTAGACACGTCACTCAAACTGAGGGCTCACTTGTAAACAATGCGCTATGATCCTTTTGTCTAATTTTCAGAATTTGTCAGAATTTAATATTGTGTATGTACCAAATGCCACCTTGTAGAAGAGAGGCAATCAGAGCTTCGAACTTTCACCTTGCAAGTGAATCTATTCCTGACTAATAAGAGTAAGTCTTTGAAGTAAACCTTTTTTAGGAGAATTAATTTTTAAATAAGTTTCACGTACGTTACGTCAAGTATTGTATATAATTTATCACGTTTGATTCGCTTTTTTTAAATGTATCTTTTAAACGTCTTGAGGAGTTGAACAGATGCAGTCTGCTTCCAGCATTGCTTAGACTGTATGACCGTTGGCATGCCCTACATCTAGTTAAGACCTCACAAACTGTCCTTCATCAGGAGTCACCAATTCCACTCATCATTTCATTGCTTAACTGTGTCCTGGATATATTTGTGACATGCTTAGGAAGACAGAGATACGACTGTAAGATGCATTTTGTAAGTTAAAATAAACTTTCTTAATGTAGCATGTAAGTCAGTCTATATATTATCATTATTGTAGTAAATAAATAACATCTAAAATATTTGAAGCCTTTGCTTTATGCATTATAAACGTGGAACCAATGTTAGTACTTTTAGACAAGGATTCCTTTATACTTTTCCACAATTCACGTAATACAATATATATACCGCCGTATATATATTGTATATTCTTTTTCCCCTCCATTTCAGTGGGATAAATAATATATATTTAACAATATATCCTATATTACGAGATCACACGGCTTGTAATTAAAGGGACATAAAAAACCTTCTACATTTTATATTCAATATAAATGCTCTTAAACGCGTTTAAATCCAGTGTATTTTCATTTATAAGCATTCCCTAACCACCTACACAAAAACTACTCAATAAAATAGGATTAGATTCGGTACAATGCTCTCGAAATTCTCACAATGAGAAGTCAATCATTTTCGCATTATACATTTAGGCACAATGCCTTTACAAAAACTATTGAATATTCAATTTTGAGACAAATTTTTATCGCAGTGTGTGATTTTTCGGCAGGTGTTAATATGTTCCGTTCATATGTACAAAAATAAACGTCAAATTGCAAACCTTTGTTTGACGAAACCTAAACCAGTCCTGATCTCGAATGAGTTAAATATTAAAAGAGTAGTAGGACGTAATTAAAAATTGGTATTAATTTTGCTCGTATGTCGAATGAAAATATCGGAAGGCAACCAGCACAATAGGCGGAAAATTCGATATGTGGCAGAAGCCATAAGTTGGAAAACGTACCTGGTGCTGTGGTACTTTATAGAAAAGCAGACAACTAAAACGATCCGCATTCAGGCGCCACAGGATTTGGAATCGATTTAGTGTATTCATTATACTAAAGTCTAGCTTTTGCCTAAATATATTACAAATATATATTATGGCCAAAATGTTTACAAATAGAAGGCAGAAACTACCACTAAAGTTCTTTACCACTAAACACATTGAATTCATTACTTATGTATCAATACATAATTTATGAGTTTATTCACATATTTACATGTATCATTAAGTTCTTATAGAGATCGTATATTAAAATATTGGTAATTATGTCTGTATAAAAAACAAATCATGATGATTTATGGACCATAGAGGTACAAAAAGTGTATTTCCTACGAAGTCTTTGGAGCAGCATATGCCTTTCCTATGTAATGTATTTTATTTTATTAATATAGAACAAAATAAATATGTCATTTACTATTTTTCATTTTATTCAGTATACGATATTTATAAGGAGAAAGCCATAGCAATTTATATAACAAATTAAGAAATTGAAAGTTGTTCTCTCTCTTGACTGAGTCGAGTTTAGGATGAACTGTCAGCAGTAGCAGTAGTACTAGTAGTACGGCGAAATGATCATAAATATTTTCGTCAGCATTTCGCACCACATTACGCCAAAGTTCGAGAAGTCTAGGTAATTAAGAAAACACTTTTTAGCCGGATTGAAGCTATGTATTCTTCACAGTGACAGTCACCGTGACCACGCACGCTGTAAAGCACGCGAAACGTCGGAAAATTTTGAATCTAAAATTATGTAAATAATTATAAGTTTATAATAATAATACATAGCTTCAATCCGGTTAAAAAGTGTTTTCTTAATGTGTAAAAGCTATGTTAACACAAGACAATACTATGAGCCTAGGTAATGCGTATACACAGTTTTTCTTAACATATGGTATAAGGTAGTTAAATGTGACGTAAGAAATATATAATAATAATAAAGTTCTTTTACCTGCTCATAATATTGCATTTTAGGTGAGAGGTTGCCTATAATAGGACTATAGAAGTTCTGTGGTCACCAGCTTTCCATTGCTGGTAGAAAATACCTAGTGACTAGATATTATAACTAAACTAAGGTAGGGAACAAAACAAAATATATGATAAAGCGATATATCTAATTATATAGTAGGTACCGTTTAAACTGGTCACAAATATATTCTTTTAATCCAATATAGTACGCAATTTATTTATGTACTTAGGTGAAGTCAGGGCAAAAACAATACCAGGTAAACATAATAATATCCATCATTAATTATGCTCATTATTACGGACATTTAAACGTACATTAATACACCTATAATTCATTCGTCCGTTGGTGTTGAAAAAGGTAAATTTAAAAATAAATACCATTATGCAATGGACAATTTATCAAGCCATGAACTCAACAGTAATATAAATTATTCTTATAAAAAGTTTACAAGCAATTATGAAGCAGGCCATAATTTCAATTAGCCGTGTTTACTGTTATTTGAAAAGATATAAATAGAAGAACATACAACAGAGCTATGAACACTCTTAGGTATATGTAGATAGGCGCTTCTACTGGGAGAGTGGGAAGTGGGAAGAAAAAGAGAGGATGCCCACCAAAAACTTGGGAAGATGAAATGAAAGGGATAGCGGGGAAAAATTGGAAAATTGTCGCAACCAATAGGGACAAATGGAAGAATTTGGAAGAGACCGTTCACTCCGTTGGAGGTCGAGTACTAGTGAAAATATAAATGTCATGGACTTAGTGTACTCGAATAAAGGCTATTTTTATTTTATTTACTCTTGACTATAAAATAGCTTAATCTACAATCTTTGGTCACAGATTTCTCTGTGCGTCTTCTTGATCTTTTCTTTAACGGCAACGGAAACCAATTTATGGACGATATTTGTATATAGACCTCTCTCTCTTCTATGTAATAATTGCACCCATAGAAACATCCTTTGACGAAGCCATGTTTCGAACGCTAAACTTCAGGGTTGGCACTAGGCTAAAGCGTACTGCATAGAGAATGTTTTTATAAAGTTCTGTGGTATCCTTGCCCACGTTCCTATTTACACGGTACATTAACCTAACGAACATTGTATAGCATTTCGATTATTAAATACTTTCAATTAAACTTAAAGGATACCGCCATTCGAATCATTTGTACACTAAATACACTTAACGAGTGATGTGACTCATGATCAGGCTATCGATAAAAATACGTATCAAATGAAGTATTCAGTATAAAGTGCCAGTGTTGACAGAAACGCAATCAATAAATCACTCGGACAATAAATAAGTATTCAATGTGCGTTGATTGTGCCTCTTCGGAATGCTTTTTAGTGGCCGCTAGTGATGTGTATCGCTGTCGATAATTCCATGTATTGATGCGCTAATTTAAGGTTCTTTAGAGTTTAACCTTTTTTAGATGCCTCAGACTTTGTACAATCGATCACGACGGTCATCACGATACGAGTGTGTTAAAGTTTTATGAGTTTAATACTCGTAAGATGACTAAGGTTATGACTATTAAAAGAAGGCTGAAAGGGAAAGTGGGTGGGCCATACGTTTCGGAGGGGTCCAAGTCACATTGCCAAGCAAGCCTCCAACTGGAATACTCAAGGTTAAAGGAATCGTGGCCGCTCAAAACAGACCTAGTAACGAAGAACGACTGATGATATTAAGAGTGATATTCCCGACCGATCCCGCTGGTTTTCTACGCTGGATGCCCTCTGCCCCACTTGGGGGACTTAAGTCACGTTTTAATTCCGTACAAATTTTTAATACTTATCTCATAACCAGAGCCTATTATCGACTTTACACATCACCATGCCCTCTAATGCATAGGTGGTCTGCTATGCTTTGATAGAAAACGCCGAATCATGGCACGCGATTCAAATATGACAATGATATGCCTTACTAACTGATGACTACTATAGTTTGACCTCTCCATACTGAAATTAAACCTTATCACAACGTCATAAGGTTCTTTAATTCAATAATTACTTTAAAAAAATGGATAAATTGTCTATTAAACTGCTATTATCCGGGTTTTGATGAGTAGTTAATAAATTATTGTCATATTGTACGGTGTAGTACGTTTGGTAATTTAGCTTGTTTGGTAACGGAAATTTATATTTTTAAACTGCTGTCAAAAGGTTAATCCATTATAACAAGTAGAACAACTTTCTCTAAAGTCGTGTGTAATTTACAATTCTCCGATGAGATACAAAATGCGCGAAAAGACTTGTTAAGTTACGTAACATTGGGTGTTTTAGCGAAAAACTCCTTCGACAAAAACAACACATTATCGCTAAGTATGCAATACTGACAGTCTTTATATAATATCGTTTCCTGTTTTAACTTTATCCTAATCTATAACAACGGCGCTAATATCGATAACCTTAAATTCTTAAACAATAAACTTAAATTCAAACTATATGTTGACTAAAACCCACTTCCATTTGAATACGCAAATTTCCCTACAAAATTACCGCAAGTAATATTTACACATTATTTGTGATATTTATGTAATAAAGTTAATGGGCGGTGATTGAGACCACAGGGGTCCAATTCTGACTCAATTTTGTCTCACCACGACGTCTAAGCGACCAGTGTATGTTGACCCCCGCGGCATTAAAACTTTATAACAATAAAAATGTTACCACAATAATTAATTTGGATAAACAGATATATAAAATTGAGTTTATTGGTTCATGCTGTGGTTTGTGTAAAGTTCAGTTTATAATATTATTTAGATAGCACATCAAATAAAATAAATCAGTGGTGCTACAATCTTTTTTTAGGTATGGATTTCTGTATCTGTTTTACGATCATAATAGGCAAGTATCTACTTCACCTGATCAGCCTTCTGTGCCTGATGCACGCCGTCGACTTTTTGGTCTAAGGCAAGCCGGTTTCTTCACGATGTTTCCCTTTACCGTTCAAGCGAATGTTAAATGCGCACATAGAAAGAATGTCTATTAGTGCACATCCAGGGATCGAACCTCAGGAAGAACCTTTCTATAACATACAGAAGAAATTATAATGCTGGTAGCAGGTTCTCTGTTAGAGCAGAACGCTTATGTTAAATTCTTCAAATAAAAGGTTTCAAAAATCTTTGAGCGTCTAACTCACAGACAACCGTGGATCAAAACAAAAACATTAAAGTTATCTTTGAGCCCCAGAAGCTATTGGCAATATTTGCCATGCCACAATCCATAACACCAAACAACATATGGAGTTCTTTTTTCTTATACGATAATAAACTTAATCCTCATTAGACATAGATTCTTCTGAGCTTTGGCAAAACGTCAAGATTCATAACCGTGAAACGTATGAACTAATTTAACTAGAATACAATTATTCCAGAAATACGTTTAAGAATACAAATCGCACGGCGCAGTATTTATCGTTTTTCTCCGTTTAAATCGTAAAAATTCTCAGCATTCCCACTTACGAGGTATTTTAAATCAATATTCAAATAAGAAAAAAACATTCGCAAATGAAGTTATAACAATGGGCAAGGTAAGGTATGGCGATACAAGAGAATTTCGTCCCTATTGCTTTTGACTCAAAGGTAATTTTCCGTGAAAAATGCGGTATGCAAATTACAGACCCCGAGGCTTCTCATCTGTGTACATTTGTATGCTAAGAAGAATCTGTGCAACCTAATAGGTCTTTTATCATGTCAAGGGCTGAATTAAAGTAGAATAATAGGTTTATCCAAACAAATAGAACTAAGATTATGTTCTTTTCAATATTAGCTTTGTTATTGTCTTCTCTATTAGCGTAACTTCAGTGCAAAATATTGCATATAAAATAACCAAGTAAATCCACGTGGTTATATAGTAAAATCGTATTGGAGCTCCCAGCAGGGCCATCATCTTAAATGGCTGTTTGAAACTACATAATAGGGTGATAATTGGGGGGCTATTAACCGCCCCCACCCTCGTTTACTGAGTACGCGCGTTTATTGAAACGTTACGTTGAGAGAGAGAGGTTTTGGCTTTTGGAACTCTGATTCTGCTCGCTTTAAGAATATTTAACAGTTTTAAAGTATTAGCATCTGAGGGTAGAGTTATTAGCACGAAAACTATGTACATTCATAATTGAGAAGTAACTATAGATTTCTTATTGTATATTTTAGAAACGCTTCGTGAATGTTATAAGTGTAGTATATAAGTACAGATCCAGATCCTATAAGAGAGCCAACAAGAACGGAAACTTAAGCTTCAGTCAGTGACATCTGCACACTCTATAACGCCCAATACCAATAGCGATTGTCATCACGACTTCAATATTGAGTTTAAGTTGCGCAATACGCAACGGATATTGAGAGAAATACATCGAACATGAACAGGATCGCTATCGCTATTGGTACCAGCAGATATTTGACGCCGAGATAAAATAACATAATCAATAAATTTAGTTTTTTATATTCTTTATATACCTAGTTTTATACTTATTTCTCCCAGTAAATAATGAAGACTAAAATTACATCACTTAACTTTGTTTATAAGTAAAGCCGACACGATTATCAACATGTCTATTAAGGCCCAGTTTATTACTACATTTATCATGGAGGAGGAGTGTTCAGAGGAGTTGTTCGGATTAATACCTGAGGCTGAGTTTCAACATCGGACGTCGAGGCACAATACGGAATTCCACCCGTATCACCTCGACGTCCGCCGTTCCACGACTGAGCGATTTTCAAGGCAATTTTTTAGGCGCACCACAGCTATATGGAACCAGCTGCCCACTGAAGTATTTCCGAACCAATTCGACTTAGGATCCTTCAAGAAAAGAGCGTACCAATTCTTAAAAGGCACTCGCGAGCCCTCTGGGTCTGTCCATGGGCGGTGGTATCACTTAACATCGAGCAAAACGCTCCCTGTTCTATGCAAAAAACAAATTAATTCTTTAATTTTAAACAAAACATGCTGTATAACTTATCATTACATGACGTAGACAATCATTTCCCGAAATAGCTAAAGCGAAATATCTTAGATTGTAGTAAACGCTTAATGATATTTCAATCATCTATCGGCTAGATATCGTTAATGTTGGATCGAGGATTCGATAAGTTTGATGCTAGTTTTGTACAAGATGACTATTAGTCGCAATAGTGATACTGTCACTCTTGAGACATGAAAACCTCTAATCAAAATTAATGAGTGTGGCCTTTTATGTGAACAGCATGTGTACCTGATACTCACGATGAATTCCTTTACCGTACGAGCGAGTGTTAAATTTGCAATGAAAAAAAGAATAAAGAAGAAGAAAGAACGCACGACCTCGGGGTCGAGAGACAAGGCACTAGACCAACACTGCTCTGAAAAAAAAGTCAATGTTTATATTATACAAGCAATAATGTTGTTTATTAAAAATAATTTTGGTAGACAAAAATATTTCTACCCAATATTTTTTAATTAAAAACTAGTTAACAAAACAAAATTAACTTGTTAATTATAAAAACAAGGCCGCTTATAATCGGGAGAAATTGAAACAATGGTTTTGTGAAAATTCATTAAACTCACAGAGCGGAGATTGCGTAATTTTCTTTAATATTAACTTGTAGGGATTTTAATTAATATCTACAAAATAGTTAGGCGACCGCGCTTGCTTGATAAATAGGGATGGGAAATTATACAGAAAAAACAGCTTTGAGTAAACTATAATAAATATTGACGTGCAACTGTATCGGCTACTTGTAAAGTAGTTTAGTTATGGCTATAATTCGAAATTCAAATTAATAGTATTTTCAAAATATTGACTTCGATTTTCAAACTGAGTAAGCATTGGTCTTATGAATCACTATTAGTCTCAGGTTCTAGTCTACAGACGGACCAGTGTAAATATTAATGGCGATTCCAATTTTTTAAAATGTATGTGTACACTACACACGTAAGAAGTGAAACTTCTTTATGACCTTATTTTTCGAAAAATAAATGTATATATCTACTATATGAAACTTTACAGAAATTGGTTAAATAAAGTTAAATTAGATGAAGTTTAACAAAAGGCTTTTATTATAGACATGAACACAAATAATAATAAAAACATTTTACCTTATTACAGAGTACTTACTCTTATTACAGAATTTCACTGTAATAGAATATTACTATCATTGTAATCGTTATTATATATTTTTGTTATTAATCTTCCAATCTCTTCGAATAAACCGTGGTAGGGACAAGAAAAAGATGTAACGATCCAACGCCGATAAAGAAGTTTTTATTCAAAAACCATGAATCAAGTTAATTATCGGCAGAATTAAATAATTGAAATCTGGGGTTTTAACAATATAGAAACAGACGACGCTGACACGTATAATTGTATAATTCTCTTATATAATATATCCAATATCTTTGTTATTACATTTTTCTTTAAACAAATGCGCCATCTATGTTTAGCTTTAGCTAACTTGACACATTTTGTCTGTTTAAAATTATTATAGCAATAGAAGGTTATTGGAAGGCTATTGAATTTTGGAAATTATCAACTACATTATTGAGTTATTGAGTAAAGGCACAGTTTTAATTATGAGTAACATTTTATGGATAACTGTAGAGTACAGTAAGCTGACAAATTTATTTAATTTAATAATTGACATTAAACATAACGAACAACACTGCAAGACTGAGTTTTATATTTTTTTAAGTGTTAATGTTACTGTATGCTAAATAATTTTACAATTAATATAATTTTGTTATTGTATCGATATTGGAACATCACTTTGTATATTAATTTCAAAATTGTTTTAAATAGGTATTACGCCGCTTGTTAGGCCGGCTCCGAAATGAACTCATTTAAACTATAAAAGCGGCGGTAATTAAGCCGACCCTCGTGCCCTGGACCCCTCTCCCCTGGGTGACACCCACTATCCCCTAACAATGATATCGGAATGCTAAAGAGGACTTGTTTTTTAAAATTCAAATTATCTCTCAAAATACGTGTCACTCTCGTGTCACAATGTTCCCATAGTCCTCCGAAACGGCTCGGCCAATTATTATGATTTTTTTAAGCATATTCAGAAGGTCTGAGAATCGGCTACTATCTTTATTCCAAACTCGTAAGTGATAAGGGGTGTCCACCCCAAATTTTTTTTTAAATATTTTAGACAAAATTATTAGTTTTGATTTTTTTATGATACATCATACAAAAATACATACAACCCAAAAAAAACACCCCCCTACTATCAATCCCTATATTTTATTTGTTAATGAAATATATATATATATATATATATAAAAGCCTAAACAATTTATTTTCGGAATACCGAACAAAATGTTCCATGTTGGTATCTACTAAAAAGGTAGGCTAAGTAAAATCACCTTAAAGAGAAACAAACTTGACGGGGGCAGCTAGTATATATATTATCGATTAACAAACTAAGTAATTAAATTTGATTTTGGGTGTATTTTATGTCAGACCCGGTGTTTGATGCAGGTACGTAACCAACTCCAACCAATAAACAACTCGAAGTATTGATTCCTAACGTATACAAATCTATGAGGTATAATTGTTTCCGGTACACGTTTTTATACATGAGATCATTTTTACTTTTAACGTAAAACAACAATTGTCCTCGTTATTTTCAATATTCATCTTCCTTCTATGCGAGGTACTTGTATAGGGAAATAATTATTTTAATCTCATCCAGTATTTTACATCTTGAAAACAAAAGAGTGTTTAAAACTCGCGACAATATCGGAGCGGCGGTAATTTTCAACTAATAACCTGTTTAATTATCACAGCTTTTCCTCATTTTCACTTCACTCATATAATAGTTTGTGTAGAGCAACCTTAAAAAGCTATCAAACTTATTTTAGGAGGAGACAGGCACACTTTATATTTGTTTTTTGTATCCAGTTTTGTAGACAAGTCGTCGATTTTTGTGGTATATGCACACTAACATAGAACTCGTGTTCTACTCAATTAAATTGAATGGATTTGTGTTTGGATGTTGAACAGAATAAAACAATGTTAAAGAAAAAAATTAGAAGCTAAACAAGCGAAAAATAAATGTTCATAAATAATAAATCACATTCAAGCGATTTGCGCTGTACAAAGGGCTCCCTTAATTAAGATTTCCCTTATCTTTATCTATAATCGCAGGCGCACGTGGTCCATTCAATATACTAATAGCTTTATCACATCTATGTAATACTTATCCAATCTCTTTACGTACTAATTAACTAACTACTTAATCAGCAAGAGACAGTAAATGCTTTTTTTCACGATTAGAAGTTTTCGAATTTTATTTTGTTTCAGTTTGATATTAATTAGACATTCGTATTAAAAATTCATAAGTGACCCAAATAATATGCATTTCAATACATATTTTAGATATTTTATATAATACAGTGGAATTCCAATACTAAAACGTCGTAATTACACATTGGCTTACCTTGCTTTCCATACATGGTAACGTTTCTTTCCAAAGAGCAACCACTCCCTTTAATGTCAAATAATGCGCTTTCCAAGATCGTCCGAGATTACAATGTATATGTCGCAGTAAAGTAGTTAAATCAGAGAATTTATTGAATCTCTAGACAGTTAATTAAAAATCGATATTCAATCAAGTCACTAAAGTTCCGACAGACAAGTGAATGAACGAAACGTTTAACGAGTTTCCCAAACGTTCCTAGGCAACAAGACTAACCTAACCTAACCATTTACAGTAAAGCAAAACACGGAATATCCAAGCTCTCAGTTCTTCACGATCACACCGAAACAACAATAACAAATGAAATAATCATGACGGAGTCTTGCTTTAACTACTTTACTGCGACATATATACTATGGGTCGACAGAGTCTATACTTTATAAATACTCAGTCAAATGTCATTGATGACAATTGACACGAGTATTTGTTCTAAATTTGAAAGATTTTGCTAGTTGTTTATCTCAATGGATAAACATCACAAAACATAAGTTTTCGAACATTAACTGAGGATCAGTGATGGTAGGTTGAGATATAGTGATATTTATATAGAGCTGATAATAGCTTGATATGGGCAGTAACCGCATGAATTCAACAAAATATCTGCATAGTTTAGGACGTGACTAGGCGCGCTATAAGATGATTATATTTTACGTCTGTCTTACTGTCAAAATTGTGGGGAAGTTGGCCAAGCACAGCTTTACTCCATGCTTGGTTTAGAGGCAGCCTTTATCAATAACTTCACAATAACAATTTTAATTTACAGGTTGAAGAAACTATGTGAACCCTATTAATGCGTGTATTGTTCTTTTTGTAACATCTCTATAAATATTCCCAAATTGCAAACCAGCGAATCAAGATAAAGTTCCAACTAATTATTCTAAACTCCCTTCATCCTTGATGTCTATTTAGACATACAATTGTAATCCTTTCGTCTTTCAAATAGAGTTAGTTTTGCAATAATTATGAAATAATGATTGATTGTAATGTCAAAGGATAAATTAAGCTTAGTTTTGTCGGATTTAGATTATGTCCAGAGCATTAACTATTGTGTAAGCGTTATGATAGATTGTGATATATTAATTTTAATGTGTTTTAAACTGTGATTCCACATCTATATGTTTGATATAAGCCAAATAAATATTTGTGGACACTGTCTAATGCTAAACACATCAATTCTCATAAGGATTCGACTATTATCAATAAGGCTGTCCGGTCTACAGAAGTAATGTTTTTGCATTACACTGTGATATATTCGTAGCAAAGTCGCAAAATGTAACATAAGCCTCACTTTAAAAATATAATATTAACAGGAGATCTTTGCACATAATAAAAAATGACAAAACACGCTGATAAGGCCACCCGTTGCCTCATAACTTATATAACCAGATTTTTAAATTTGTACTTAAGGTAAGGTGTAAAAAAAGTAATAATTAAGACCTACATTTATAGAATGCATGGATGCAAACTTTTGTAACAAAATGATTGAAATTAAATTATCGATGAGTTTAGTTAGGTATAACGAAGTTGAATATCATTATAAACATATATGTAACCTTCGTGAAATTAAAAAAAAACATAAAAAGTAAAATGTCACACTATCGTCGCGGCCGTACGCTGTTGCTGTTTTAGAATCCATCTACCAAAAACGCAGGCATATTCGAAACGGTTCCACTGGTATTTAGTCATACATACCAATAGTAAATATTTAATTAAACCGTTACAAATACCATTGTTATAATGTATAAAGCATATAATGCGTGCAAACAGTTGTTATCAATGTAACCTTTAATAATTACCTCCAATAAACTTCAATTTAAATTGCATTCGTACGTTAATTGCATTAATTATACAAATTTCAATGAAGTTTTAACCATATTTGAGTTCATTAGTTCACAAAAGGACGTATAAGGAGTCGTACACAAATCGTTTTACCAATTTAGTCTTCGAGTATTTTAACTGCTTGGTTACTTTAATTCTACATGGGGAGCTCGTATCCAAATATATAGAAATGTTAAGTCTATTATTAGTTAAAATAATAAGTTAGTCATATATAAATAGTTAGCTATTTAATCTTAAGTTAAGTAAATAATGTAATATATTTCCGTTTAACTGCGTTTATTACAAATTCTTATTAAAGTCTAGTTTTCAAGCAAACTAAAGACATGATAGTTGTATCAGGGTCAAGCTCCTGTACAATGCGAGTGTGACCTTGGCTGCTAACGAACAGGAAGTACCTGAGGTGGTTCAAGTGGGCATTGCTTTTTTTTGATATCCGAGGTGGAAATGCATTTGCGCATCCCCTGCCCTCAAAGGTTGCAGGGGTATGTGGGACTCGACCCACGCCAAAATCTCTGCTATTCAGAGACTGGGTGAACAATAACCACTAAAACCACCTCGAGTAGTTCCTACAAAGCCGCGTTACAGAGGCTCCGGGGTCGCTGTCCCATTCTACCGGGACCTGAACGGCATGATACCCTCACAAACCTCCGGTGCAGTACACACTACATAGGAGGTAGGAGACGGGCATATCTTCTCCTATTTACTTCCCGTCTTCTTCTCGTAGGATTCGTCCTAAACGGCTCCCTCTCTCGTTCTGCTGTCTCCTTCTGTAGCATCACATGCTCACAGAAGGTTACCATTGCATTCCAGACCTCGTCACTGATTGGACATGGCCTACCGAATCTCTGAATAGGAGAGATTCTGGTATGTAGGTCGGTCATACTCCTGTTACTTTTGGGGTCCGAATGCATGTCCACATCGGAAAAAAATTACACTCTCTATTCCCCACTTGGAAGAGAGAATAAAACGAAACGACTATTGTGAATTGCCTTCGATTATGATGTTTAATTATTTTATGATAAAGAAGTATAAATGCAAGGGTGATAAACATATTTTGTCTACACACAAGTAAAACAATACTTTTATGAACAGACTGTATATGAAAGTCGAGTTTGCATATTAAGATTCCAGCCTTCTCGACGCACACGAGTGCATGCGCGCTTGAGATGTCTCAATCGGACATAGAGCAATAAATGTATAAACACGATTTATTTATGTAGACTATAATAGTCTAGGACCTTTCTAGCCAGGAGTGTATTACCATTTACAATACGTTATATTATTTAGCCAATATTTAATAACATCAAGAATACTTTAAATTTAGAATTGTACTTTCTACTCAGTTGTCTACTGCTTATTTTTATTATATTTATGTTATAAATGTATGTGTTTTATGTAGGGTAAAAGTATTTTTATGTATATATACTTTCTGTTGATTTTCTACTGCCATTGATTACGATTTTTACTAATTTTCATTAATGAGAATAAATTGTTTAAAAAAACATTTCGTGCGCAGTATAAATGTAGGTGACACGAATACAATTGCCGTAGTGAAAAATTTTATAGGACTTGTTGGGTATCATAAACTTCATACTTCGAGTAAATTCTACATTGACATTGAATTTATGATATTAAGGTAGGAAGTAACGAAGAGCACGCAATGCTACAATGAACACATTACGATTCTATTATAGTAAGTTAATTGTTTATTATACCCAAACTAAACGCTAGAAGAAGTCTCACACACAAGAATTATGCACGTTCACTGTATTCGTAGCCAAATCAACCATTTCTGCCACGTCCCACGTGCCTAGTCATAGATTTAGATTAATATTTTTTTACTCGAAACCAATTGTTTTTCGTCCGTCATTATGCGCAACGGCCTCGAACCACGCGCTCTAGTTGAGTATAGCTAGTAGATTAGTTTTATTTATTTAAAACCTTCTGTTAAATCTAAAACTGCTCTGTGCCTATGTCACCGGTAGTTGGAAACACGACTCCAGACGTTTTCCTTTTTGCCGATGACAATACAACAGTATATTATGCCAGCGTGTTTTATTTCAGCGAAATATTCAAATTTATGATCTACGCGCCGGTTACGACGCCATTTTTGCCAGTTCGCCGTGTTTTCGGTCCGGTATTAATAGGATTGTGTTATTGTTCGGTTTATAAGAGGTGTTTGGATTGGAAGGTTTTCGGACGTGTATGACAGATAATTATTATCAATATAAGAGATACTACCAAATGTTTATTAAATGAATAAACATTTGGAAGTAACAGCGAGACTGTTGCTGAAATAATGCACTGTTGGTATAGCGTTTTATTCATAGAAATACACTAATATAAATATAACGACTGAATAAATAAAAGTTTTTATGGTAAATGATAATATTTTAATGTAACATATATAAAAATATATAACAAATCAGTGGCACTACAACCTTCTTAGGTCTGGGCCTCAGATTTATCAATCTGTTTCATGATCACTTGTCAATCTAGTAGACAAGTTGGTGATCAGCCTCCTGTGCCGGACACACGTCGTCTTTTTTGATTTAAGGCTAGCCGGTTTCCTCGCGATGTTTTTCTTCACCGTCGAATGTTAAATGAAAGTCCATTAGTGTACAGCCGGAGATCGAACCTACGACCTCAGGGATGAGAGTCGCACGCTGAAGCCACCTGTATAAGAAATATATATACCTAGATAGTTTAGATATGCTTAACCAAATATTATTTATTTGTTTGTATTAAAATATTTTTAAACGTTTTTGAAAGAATTTTAACGTTTAAATCGAAAAGCCCAGATATGGTCATGAGTCGTGTACTACTAATCCACAGACGCAATTATAAAGGCATTATTTAACTATTATTTTATACCATCAATTATCTTTAAAATATAACAAATTCAGTAGGCTCAGATTTGCATAGAAGTTATTCAAATAGCCCGTGGGTAAGTTAAAGTGCGGCCGTTGAGTATTTAAATCGATGTGGGAGTGAAATTAGCTACTAAATCCGTGGCCTGGCAACGAATGAATCAATTAAGACAATAATGTGGTCCCGCCGAGATATAATCGAGTCTGCAATCAACTACTTAGGTTGAGAATCCAGGGGCATCGATAATATTCCAACACAGATTTTGACCAGACTATTTTAAACATCAAAAGATATGCCATCCCTATCTTGTACATTATATTCCGGTGTAACATTACTCTTCTTTCTTTCTTCCTGTCATATAAGACCTGGTATAAAAAAATCTACTTTGTCATAAGTCAAGCTATCAATTCATATTAGGATAGATCGAGATTCGTGTTTCTTTGAATTACCTAGCTTAGTTACAAGAGTAGATTAAGGGAAAATAACTAAACTATCATATTCATTATGATTCTTTGGATAAAGTGGGTTTTTGAGTGAATTTGAATGAAGTGACAACAGTCCATATTTTAACATCCTCGAAATACATAAGAAAATAGAAATATGATGTGAAGTTAGCGACAAATTGAGCTGTAGGCGGTAATTAAAAGTTTTCAAAAAGAAAACAATTTTTTAACCGGATTAAAGCTATTTGTATTATTATAAACTTATAATTATTTTACATAATTTAAAATTTTCCGACGTTTCGCGTGCTACAGCGTACGTGGTCACGGTGACTGAAGACAAAAGGTTCAAAGGTTAGGGTTTTAATTTGGATATTACTATTATTATCCAAATTAAAACAAACCTTTACAAACAAAACAAGAATAATATATACAGCCTACAGTTGAGTTTCACCATCGGGCGTTGTCGATTTCCGTTGTTTCGCAACTGAGAGTTATTTAAGGCAGTTTTATCACCACCACTATGTAGAATCTTCCACCTATGTGGAATCAGCTTCCCTCTGACGTATATTCGAACCAGTTCAACGTAGGGTCGTTCAAGAACTGTACCAATTCTTAAAAATCCGGCAAGGCACTTGTGAACCTTCAGGTATTGACTATATTCCATGGGCGGCGGTGTTACGTACATCAGTTTGCCCCTTATTTGTTTTTGTTCTAAAAAAAACTCTTACTTTATTTGACTAAACTACAACTTAAGTTAGCTTTCATTAGTGGAGACGTGGCCTTAGATAAATATCAGTATACATAGAAGCCGGCTGATTGCTGGCTACACTTAACAAGATATATGGGGTGAAAATAAATATCACTTAGTTCATTAGTAATAATGTGCTTAATTAGGTTCGAGCGAGCATTTTTCATTGAATTCAATAAATTATGAGAAGTTTTAATTTGTTATCTGAAAAACCGTTTTTGTGGTTAATAAATAAATGTTTATACGGTGGCTAAGGTAAGAACTCGTTAGCGAAGCTTTGTAGACGCATTCTGCCCCATCGGGCCACATAAGTAGTAAATACTTATGTGTAAGCGTGTGTGTATATACATAATCACGTAGAAGTCTTCCACGGTCCGCTTCACAAGACATTTTCTTTTAGGAACTGTGGAATCGACTCACGGTGAGGTTTTTCCTGGGAGATACGACCTCCAACTATCTAAAAAAACATCTCATATATATATATATATACCTCAAAGGCCGGCAATGCATCTACTAGAATGGGTGTCCATGGACTGTGATGACTACCCATTTGCCACGCTATGCTATAAATATAAATGTTTAAGCGTTTATAATTTACAACATATATTTCATGAAACAGAAACATGAAACAATGAACTACTAGTACCAAAACAAGTTTATTAACCTTTTGAAAACTATTAGTTATTATTAATACAGTCAAGAACATCATGATGATTAAAACTATTATAATATTAGAATAGTTTTGCTATAATATACATATACAATAATGTAAAATATTATTGATAATTTTATGATATAACAGCCTGTATACTTTACTAGTTATTTAATTATTGGTTCAATAAACTGTCACGATTACACTGCAGTGTACGATTTATACACCATGTACATATAAAACATGTTCAAGACTTTGTTTAGAGGTATATAATACCTTCATATATCAAAATAAAAACCCATTTGATACTCGTATATATTTACTAATTATATTGCCCTGATATTATCTCGTCTCTAATATTATTATTAGAGACGAGATAATATCAGGGCATTTATTCAATCAATGAGAATGCTAAAGTATGAAGATTTTATTTATTTATTAATAAAGGCACTAGGCTACTAGGCACACTGATACAATGATACAAGAAAAATCC
Source organism: Pieris brassicae (assembly GCF_905147105.1). Classification (NCBI taxonomy): domain Eukaryota; kingdom Metazoa; phylum Arthropoda; class Insecta; order Lepidoptera; family Pieridae; genus Pieris; species Pieris brassicae. Next base: position 6,827,053 of record NC_059665.1, on the reverse strand, counting down.
ATAAAAATTGTTAATGTGAGAAGCACTTATAGGCAAACATAAATTACATGATGAGATAGAGAGATAATAAAATTAAACAAAACAATTGAATTATAAAAACTTGACGAGATTCGATTTCAAAGCGTAAGACAAGCTCGCTAGGTTGTCAGAATGATCAATCTGGATATCTGTGTTTAAATCCAAAAAAGCAATATTTTATTTAATGACTTCATAGTAATATTAGGTACTTTACTATGCCAAAAAGTTACAATAAGTGTGTCAATCTTGATTTGGTGGTTGGGAACGCCTCGTCTCTTACCGGGGAAAGCCATATTTCTGATTTTTTTATGTATTGCTTCCAAACCAGAACTTATAACCTCCGCGGTTAGATGTAAGCTGTGCATTAAATTAAATCCGTGACCAATTGACGCAGTCATAACTTCAATATTAACTCATTTCAGTCAAACCAAAAAGTCATAATCGTGAGTTCGTGACCAAACACGAATTAATCATACATCAATCAATGAAAATACTTCGAAACAGAAGAATTTAAAGGTGAACCATATGATTCATTCGACGCTATAGCCCAGCCAAAACAATTACTTAATGTCAACGAAAAAGATAATTTAATAATTGTTCTTGATGATTTATGGAGGTCGGCGCCCACCTGGGGTACCAGTATTGAAATAGCCGATACTCCAAGGGCCTTATTTATGCACGCGGCCACAGAATTACATCTTATTCCGTACAGCGTCGTGCATTTGTTAAAGGAACACGGTAATAGTCGAGGGGTTTCTAATGTCTCAATTTCCTCGCGTACTCAAAGAAAATTGCACTTTAGACACTTGACATAAGGTGCAATTTCAATTAGCTAAATTCGTGCACGAACTATCCATTCCAATTTTAAAACGACCAATAATCTGTTAAATATGCCATTCGAACGTCAGCTTTATAATTCATTTATTAAATTCAAAATAGAATGATTTAATACGATAGACCTAAATTATGTCTTGTTTAATGAGTTGGAATGGACCGCGTAGTAAACATCATAACCTTACAATTGTTTCATAGGATTATCGACTGTATTCGGTCAGCATAAAATTGGTTTAAGGACGCATGATTTTCAAAGCGTAGAGACAATAAAATGAAGACGGCCCGCGAGATGTTTCCACTGAGAACACAGTCATGTAACTAATGCAGAGAATCTACATATCATTAAGAGATGTAGGCTCGTTTTATACGTGTGTACCGCTTTGTTTCTTATATTTACGGTTCGATATATCGGTATTTATGACATGAATGCATGCAGGCAACATTACTATGCAATGTTATACGTTAGGGCCGAATAAGCGTGTTTTGAGACGCCTTTTGTATCAAAATACCGATCGATGTTGTTGCCAATTTATTAAGGACTTAAACTTAGCGCTAAGTATGAATTTCGCCTGTCGAAATACGAGAGTCAAACTTGGCGTTAAGTCTCGCCTCATAAGTGGTGGTTGAATTTGAAGTACTACCCTAGTGTTTTATGTTGTCAATAGTTCTTCTTCGTAGTCTTCTTTAGTGAAGGTCGTGCCTGTCTTGAAAAGCCCTAACCGATATGTCGACTTCCTGCCTCTTCTTAGCTTGTCTCAATGCATTAGGGATGTTGAGTTCCATAATTGTCTTAAATGTCGTACAAAATATAGCGTAAACGTAATATATCATTTTGGGCAATATAATTTTTTGAAGTGAAACTTCCTTATCCGCGTTGGAAAACAAATGTACCGTCTCATTTTTATGTTACGCGTCACATTTTTCCGTTACGCGCCATCTTTTTCTCGTCGTATATTTAATTTTCGTAAAAAATTAATAATTTTGACTGTTCCGCTTTGTTAGACACATAAAAAGCAGTTTTCAAATACAACTACACAGTTATAAGGATTGGAAGACTAGAGACTGTTAAATTTTATTTTAGGCCAGATGTGAGAATCTAAAGACAAACAACACGTATAATGTTTGCGTGATTCATGTGAACACTTAGCACGACATATCTGACAATCCAACAATAATTGGATAATAATTACTTGAATACAGACTTACGTTAAAGTATATTTAAAATTTTGCGCTATTAACGCTATTATGCGTTACTAACATTTTAAGTCATAAATAAAACATTAATAATATGCGCATATTTTGTAGAAGATAAAGTTATGTTTATTAGAAGACATCACTTTTTTGTATTATTTATTTTTGAACACGTTTTCGCATATGAAAACGTGTAACGTGTAACAACGATAAAAACGCAAAACTGATCAAAATATCCGAACGGTTTTACACATAGGTATCCACTATCCAGCATCCTTAATATATCTTTTATTAATATTGGTAACTTAATGTACACTTAGAAATGACAGAGATTTTTTTTTAAATTTATATGTAGTTCAGTTCTCAACAGACGAGAAGAACTGGCAGTAATTTTTCGTCACTCTTTTAAATCACAATGCTTTTTTACATAATTCGACTTAAGGTCCTTCAAGAAAAGAGTGTACCAATTCGGAAGTTCATCTGATGTTAAATGATACATCCACCCATAGACACACACATTGCCTGGGCTTGCATTTGCAAGGCTTTTTAAGAATTAAGGTTTGGAAATACTTCGTTGGGCAGCTAGTTACACATACTGGTGGTACGCGAGAAAACCTGCCTTATAACAAGTGTACTTGAGTCTAATGGCATCGTGGTGACGATTGCCATTTATTTATATTAGATGATTAGGTACCCTCTAAAAGTACACAAAATAATAAAAAAATTCAAATAGACAGTTTTAAGATTTGTGTATTCTTTCTAGATGTTCAGTCACAGACCACACATCTTAGTAAATTCGGGTATAATAAGTAAAATCAACTAATTTTTCTAAATCCTAATTCGTGAACATCGCGGGTGGGCCAGTGTACAGTAGCACTTAGGAGAAATCATAGATTTTGTTCGTCACTTAACGGGTTTTACGTGTGAAAAACAGGCAAGTGTAAAGTTAAAAATTTAATGCGAAAGTAGTTTTTATCTTGGTAATAACAGTCTCTAAAGGTTTTAAAATAAAGCTTTGAGTGAAGCGGAAGGTACAAATTTTCTAATAAAATAATTGTTTCTATACGTTCGTCATTTTAAATTGTGTATTGTAACCAAGTGTTTTATAGTTTTGTTTTTTGCGCTATTTATAGGCTCAAGATATATATATGTGTCCTATGATATCAACCAAATTAAGATTATCTTTTATAGTTTTATTTTTTGCACTATTTATAGGCAAGTACTATCTATGTGTCCTATAATATCTGCACTGTACCAAATAAAAAATGTTTATTTTCTTTACAAGTACAAGAAGTTTTGTTTATAGCTTTCGACACTGAGTGTACTACAACAATGTGTAAAGTCTCCCAAGTGTGGCATGGGACTAATTCATGACTATTATAAAAATATTAGTGTATAATACTAATACTTTTTAACCTTAACCTGCATACTAATCATTGTATATAATCAAGCATAATACATACGAAACATTTTTTCTTTTCGCTGGGTTTGGAACTTCAAATTAATAGAGCCACTGAATCAGTGAGATTTAAAACAAAATAATAGAATGGCAACGAAATATTAAATTTGATAGAATATGGCTCTTCATCATAAAACACTAATCTATCTAAGTGCATCATATAACGTTTTAAACATATAATTTGTCTCTTTTTATCACAGCTTTAAAATCACTTGACATAAAGAGACGAAAAATCATTACTTAAAAGATTGCAATTAGGCTGATTCAGATTCAACTTACGATAAATACCCGAATAAAATAGACACTTCATAGGCTTTAATTGAAATACTTATACAAGAAAGAGCGGGCATCCCAAAACTGCCGACGTTGAAGGTATTTGCGACTGGGCACTTTATTATATAACTCACTTGTTTTCCTCCCGTCCAATAAAAATACCTTCTGTATGTTCTAAATTTAAAAAATGTCATAGATACAGCGAACGACGTAAGTTAGCGTAATAGTTTCGTAAGGAATTATCGTAAATAATACGAAGACAGGTTTAGTCATTGCTCCGGGCATTTGTATGCGTCGCACAATATGTACTTATGGACATTCAATTCCAAATAGTGAAATCCTGTATTATTTTATGAAATTTAACAAAATCTTGAATTATACAAAATGTACATGTGTATTTACTTGGAATATTTGGTCTCTCTCATTTATCATCAGTGATGACAAATCTTTTAATGCGATAAAGTATTTTATATTATAAGAATGATTTCATTGATGCAATAAAACGGTATTTTATCGTGTTCTTGGCCGCAAATTTCAGGTGATATTAGGCATTATTATTATAGGCAAGTAGGTGATCAGCCTGACACACGCGTAGTTTGTCTAAGGCATGCGGGTTTTTATCGAAAGAGCGCGTTAATTGCGCAAATAGAAAGGTCCTTTGGCCCAGGCGCGATTCGAACTACCTCAGTGTTGAGAGTCATACGCACACCTTTAGGTCAGAACTGCATTGCTAAACCACTAATTAAAATAAAACAGCATATTACTTTAATCTACTTAAACAAGGACGTCGATAAGTTTATAAATTGCAAAACAGGCAAACAAACGTATTTTAAAAGACATCGTCTTTTTGATTTCAGCTATTTAAGGTACATATGGTATTTAAGGTAAGCTAATGAACAATGCTAATCTTCACATGCCATTACGCATACTCGAAATCATTTATAACCTGGGTGGATTGGGGAAAATAATGAGGTTTGTGTCCATAATCACAGAGGAAAAACCACGCAAGACTCCAGCCCATTAAATGCCCTAAGTCAAACCGACTTCGTAGACCCAAAGAAAAATACAAATATTTCAGACTTGGACCTTAAGTTCACCTTCAAGAAGCGTTGTAATTCTTAAACATCCGTCAACACACCATTCTTCTGGGATTGAGTGTGTACATGGGGGCGGTATCACTTAACATCAGATGACCTCCTGCCTGTATGAAATTTAAAAAAAAGTATTTCTGTGTTCATTAACGCCTTCATTTAACTAATCAGCTATTTTGTTGCACTCACAAAAATTTGGAACTTGTATAGTATTATAATCAAGTCTGAAAACCGATAAATAAACACGATGATAAATATATTACAAATACAACTTATAAAAAAATAAATCCCGTATATCCGGTTTTATTATCGTCTCATTCACGGAAACAGTTTCAAATAAGTGTCATCGCAATTTTTCTATGTCAATATTATTAATGTCAAATACGGTAGGCGTTATCTTGACGCTCCGGTGGGTAACGCTAATGTTACTTTGATGACATATTGACGCCTTTATTTACGTACGATGATCACGTTAAACATTACTTATATGATTTCATGTTTGCTCCACTGCCACTCCGCTGCCTTATTTACTAAATCAAAAAAAAAACACACCACTACACGCAATACTCCTCATCGCGAACAAATTATTTGAAGAAGTCTATTAAGTATGAATGTGTGCAATTATTTTATCAATTGCCGTCTAAAATTCGTCATATGAGCGCGTTTAACCAATTCATAAGAGCATTAACTATACATATCAGTCTGAACCTAGTGGTCTATAATAAGAATGGCTGGTTACGACGTGTATCTCGTTCGTATATATTAAGTTTCTCATGAAAATAAAAGTACATTTTTTGTAATGAGAAATAAAGTTCTTTAAACATAATTTCTAACACAAAAATATACAGTATTTACAATATTATTTACATACATAGTAAAAATAATTATTACATCCTTTTAGATTCAAATTCACTTTCTAAAATTATATAAAACACTCCGATCGATCTATTTACTAATATTAAACGCAAATTAAAATACACTACACACAGCTTTTCTCATATTTGATTTGTAACATCTGCATATTTTATCTTCATATCATGCCCATGTACTCTACATAAATTGAAAAAAAATCTCGTCCCTGAGGTCCAACCAATGGGTTTTAACTCTGTATACGCATTTAACATTAGCTCGAACGGCAAAGCAAAACGTCGTGAGGAAACCTTAGACCCAAAAAGTCCACAGTGTGTGTCAGGCACAGGAGTCCGATTACCTACTTGCCTATGAGATTGACGAATGATCATGAAACAGATACAGAATTCTGAGGTTCATCCAAAAATGTTCTAGCGCCACCGGTCCTTTTATTATCTTATTATTTACTATAATTATTGCATAATAAATATTAGCCATTACTCTCCACAGAAGACTAAACAACATAAATCATCATCGCATAATCCATAAAATAATTATTGACTTTTCACACACATAATTACACCCACGCAGATTTATTAATGTTTTAATGTGAGAATCTCAAACACTTTTAAACCACGGATTACTATTGTAAGTCTATTTGATTTTTTTATTAATATCCCCGGGGTCGGTATAATGGATGGTTGATATTAATTTTCATATGAATTATTTATTAGGGGAGTTAGGGGTCATAACTGTTGCTATAATTGATTTTTGGTTTGTCCTGTTATAGAATACAATATCTAATAGAAAAACGTATCATGACAAATAAATTCGAAATTGATTTTTAAAGGCAAGTAAGTCTCAAAGCTGAATTATACACTTGTTTTGTAGAGACCAGGCTCTGGTTGCGTTTAGCATTAATGTAGCTTAACACACTTCGGACACAGAGCAGTGTTGGTAAAGTAGCTTCAGCGAGTGACTCTCATCCCTGAAGTCGTAGGGTCGATCCCGGCTCGGACCAATGGACTTTCTTTCTATGTGCGAACCGGCTTGCCTTAGACCCAAACAGTCGACGGCGTGCATCAGGCACAGAAGGCTGATCACCTAATTGCCGATTAGATGTTTTTATAGAACAGTGGCCAAACAGGTAGAACAGGCTCACCTGATGCTAAGTGATACCGCTTCCCATCGATTATTTCAATGGCAAAGGGCTCGTGAATACGTTGCTGTTTTTTTTAAAATTGGTACGGTCTTTTCTTGAAGTACCCTAAGTCGAATTGATTCGGAAATACAGTGGGAAACTGGTTCAACATAGTTGCGCGGCAATTATATCAATATTCAAAGCGTTAGATTAACAAAGTTTAAGATAAAGAAAAAATATTTGTTCCCTATTTATACATAGTATAACATGTAAAAATAAATACAGGCGTTATAATTCCATATATTTTTTAATTGCAGTCAAAAGTTACAAGCGAGCGGCACGCGTTTGGCTGACGATTGGAAAAGTTAATTTCCTCTCGCATACAAGCTGAAGGCAACAATGGAACATATTTGCTTATCTTTAATTGATTCACTTTAACCCTCGTCTGATAAGGATTAGCTCTATTCACGCTTTTACAAGGGTAATGCCACCCCTTAACGAGGCTAGGGTCATAGATAATTTAATACAGATGGGTTACCTATTTCAACTAATTTATTGCGAGTCTCGCAGAGGCTTGGCCGTTTAAATAAAAAATATATAGAATTTAAGTAAATATTGGTAATTCCTTTTGCTTTTCAACGTAAAATGTACGAATTTTGATGAAACTGTCATAAAAATAATAATTAATTAATTTTAAAATTTATATGTTTCTTAACTTAGAGCATCAAATCTTCTAACTTTTTGTATACAAATTGATAAATACGCACTCTTGACATAACTTATGAAACAAAGGAAAGGAGAGTATCTAATCGATTCACTTGAAATATGCTCCCACTCTCAAACAATCGATGCAACCCGCAAGAAGCTGGCCGATTCGCAAAATCTAACATATCTGCAGTATGGAATTATCTGTGTCCAACATAGAATTTCATAAACGACGCGTGGCGCGTATTATCGCGCGTCGCTCGTAATGCGATATTGTGAATTACAAGTATTTATCGCATTCGTGTCGTGTGGTTGGATGTTTGCTTAGGGGCTTGTGGGATTTAGGAAATCGTCTGAGATGACGCACTGCGATTTATTAGATTTTGTTTGTTATTCTTTGTAAATAATACTTTTGGAGGTTATTTCACATACTTATTGTCAATAAATACTGCTTTGATATTAGGGATGTGTTTATTGTGATTGATATAACCCTTAGTTGGGGGAGTTGAGTCTCCATCGCATTCAGTCTTGATCCTCGAATTTCACCTTGCTCCAAGTCTTTCCGGCTCTCCTTGCTTCATCTGCAACTATATGTCTTCAGGTTTGCTGGGGACGGCCACGCTCTTCTTGTTTTTTCAAGCAATCACCTGCTTGTAAACTGGGAGAGATCTACTGGCTAATTGGGCTTTCTCGTCAGCGCTCCCAAAGTTGCACGTTCAAGATTTTCTCCGGCTCAACTCATAAAAAAATAGAATAGCTCGACAACTCTAAATCTTGGCCTCAGATTTTGGGGTCTAAAACATGTCGATGGTCTCAATATACTTTCCTTTACCATTCGAAGGTGTTCAAATGTTTACCTTTAAGAACAATCCTTGGGACGGTTAGGATGAAAGTACGACATCAGGGCGAGTAAGCCAGACCAACACTGAATAATTGCACTTACAATGCAAAAAATTCAACTCAAAACAGAATATAATAAATACAATAAACATATATTCATATACTACATAATAAGGATGACATTCAGTACATTATATTTAGAATTAATACTGAGTGAAGGCCGCTTAAAAAATTCGTCCTCTCATCATCACCATCCTTTTCTAATCCTTCACCGCTCTTTCTTTTATTCCATCTTCTTTCCTCCTCTCTTTTTTCTTCCCGGTGGGCTATTTCAATTAAGTTTTGACCCATCTGTCAACACAAATGCAAATAGGATATAAGTTTACCTTTTTCGCGTACATGAAATCCATATAATCCCTACAGAGACGGAAGTCCATGATAGGTAAAAATCCTGCATTTTCAGCTAGTGAAATGGAAAAAATGTTTAGTCATTTGGATGCGATATGGAAATTGAAAACGTTGTGTGAAAACTTTTCGGGTTTTGAACGCTTTGTCTGCGTATCAAATGGATTTTGAGTCATCCGACATGAACTGTAGTTTTATTAATCAAATACACTGAAAACACGTTTTATGGTGATGTAGGTAGGTAGATTGTAGGTAAATTAATTTAATTTTTATTACTTTACCTACTTTTATTATTACTTTTATTTTATCTACATAGTAATAATTATTAAATATTGATAAATAGAACTTTAAAACTAGTTTAAACATTTTGGTCCCTGTGGCAGTGTAGCTAGATCAGCATTTCCTCGCTGTAATGCTATACTTTATTCGTTGAGCGAGGAAAGCACCAGCTCTGGGGTCACCAGTACTATCTACCAGGCGCCAACTTAAATCTTTAATTAGCTGTGCACTTGAACCACACGACGAAAAGTCTCTACTCCAAAGGGAACAAAACCAAAGTTGGAGGAAAGACTCTTAAAAAACAGATTTCGATGAAATAAAGTAAATTTATAAAGACTATATCATTAAGTTTTTCCAATACAAACGGCAGTATTTGTCTGAATGTTTGGGTTGCGACATGCACACAATTTTTAACTGACTTCAAACCGACCTTTTGTCTTCACTCACCGTGACCACGCACGCTGTAAAGTACGCGAAACGTCGGAAAATTTTAAATTTAAAATTATGTAAATAATTATAAGTTTATAATAATAATACATAGCTTCAGTCCGTTTAAAAAGTGTTTTCTTAATGTGTAAAAGCTATAGTAACCAAAAGACAATACTATGACTTCAAATATTAAGAATGCGCGTATCTTATCTTTGTTCGCCTAAACCTTTAAACTTTCAGTTAAAAGCAAGCTGGTTGTTAACCTTATTTAGCAGTAAAACTCTCCTGTAGATCTCGAGTAAAATATATCAATGAAATATATTTTAAATCGATTTTTATATTTCGAAAAGATCTGACAGCCGGTTATTGCGGCTGCACGTCACATGCGATTCATTTCCGGAGTTTTTAATGGTTGTATACATTTCACATACAGGAAATATAGTTTGAGATCGGAAGTCTGAGATATGCTTATATGCGATTTGACATTACCTACCTTAGATTTTATTTTTATATATAGATATGATATATTTTACTATCTATGTTAAGTTTATAATAACTGTTATTTTAGATTAAAAAAATAAATTAATCACTGGTGCTACAATCTTTTTAGGTCTGGGCCTCAGATTTCGGTATCTGTTTCGTGATCATTTGCTAATCTAATAGGCAAGTAGGTGATCAGCCTTATGTGCCTGATGCACGCTGTCGACTGTTTGGGTCTAAGGCAAGCCGGTTACGTCGCGATGTTTTCCTTCACCGTTCCTGCGAATATTAAATGCGCACATAGAAAGAAAATCCATTGGTGCACAGCCGGGGATCGAACCTAGGACCTCAGGGATGAAAGTCGCACGCAGAAGCCGCTAGGCCTGCTAGTTATTTAAGTTTACAAACAGATTAGGCCTACCTTCCTAACCTAACCTAACCGATGTAAAGCACTATATACCTATTACCTATAGCGACCAAAAAATTTTATATATATGAGAACGGAAACAGTCGAAATGAAGATTTTCATTTATGTGTTTTATACTTTGTATAGTCTTTTATAACACGACATAGAATTTTGTCAATGAGTACAGGATCGGTCTGTAATGTATGGATTTAACATGGATAGTAAGAAAGTTTCCTCAGGGGTAGCAAAGCAATAAATAAGGACGGGGTGTGACAGCGCGGTCAGCGTTTGGTGAAAGTAATTACATTTATCAGCTGCGGAAACGCTCAAGATAACATAAGGCTATTTACATACGTGGCTTACTGCTGTATTAGGAGAAAATAAATGTGTTCATGTCTTCTGAGGAAAAAAATAAAAAAATATTTTATTAAAATACTTACTGTATGTATAAGTAGTTTTATATTATATATATATCCCCTTTTAATTTTGAGAGAACTTTTCACAGACTAGAAAACTTTTTTGGAAACAAACACCGGCCACACCACGTCATACATCTACATATAAGCTAAATCTTCTCAACCTGCTGAAACGGAAAGTATTTTTCCTGTTTGTGTATTTTAATTATGTATGTAAATTGTAAGTGTTATGTAAAATTTATTAAGTCAAATACCACTAATAATATATCTAATGGATGGAACTGGAATGGTGTGGAGTGCACTTTCTCTTTTTGTATTTACATCCTTTCTCATAATAATTAAGTATGTTTCTTTTCTTTTCTTTCTCCGCTTGCACTCTCGCTAACCACAATGGCTATTTGACATGATTTTAAAACCATTTAAGAGTAGTATCAGTGACAAAACCCACATATAATGTTATATTAAATTCTGTTAAGTTGAAATTAAACATGAATAATTTCATGAACCCGCCAAAACGCTTCTGTAAACAAGATGGCGTCGCACCAGTTCCTAAGAAGTTCAGATTTTACCGGTTAATTATCATTTTTAAATAAGACAAATATTTTTTTTTTGGTTCAAAGGCAGTATTTGACGAAACTTCATGCCGGTGTTGTTATGTATGTATTGTATGATGTTAGTATTAGACAGGCAAGAAGAACAGACAGATTAGAATTTTCTGATAACTTACTAGGTATTTATCTTCATAAAATGAAAAGCATCGCTTACACAGATTACTACTAACACTACTAAAAGGCACTCGTTTAGTTATGTAAATAATACAACAAAATCGCGTTTAAATAGTTTAATTAAAATAATTAACTGTGTTTTTATTAAATATATCACTGTAGGTTTTTAACAAGGATAATTATTTTTGTAGTAGCTGTGACTGTCTATTTGCAAATCTGAGTATCAGGTTTCAAATATTTTTATAGGATTGTTCAACTGTTACTATTCTGAACAACGGGCTTTAGGGAAACCACATGCATCAATGTTTATGCCTATGACAACAGGCAAGTAGGTGATACCGAAACGATTGTATGCCGGGTATCAACCCACCTGTCACGACTGGCGTCTTTATAGCTAGTGTTCACTGTAGCAATAAACACGCTCGTGTACAGTTCCCTTAGTATCTTTCTAAAACGTACAAACACCTTTTATAGGTACTTCTTCTACATTTACACCCCAAAACAAACCCATTTGATAATAATTTAAAGTGTGGGCGGTACTAAGGGGTGTCGATACATACATAAATACAAGAAATATTTCCCTAAATTGTATTCTCGGGTCATAGAGTTTAATAGTCTATTTGAGGTGATAAGTTGATCCCTATTGATGTAAATGGTGATATAAAAATAAATTTACTTGTAACGAGGTTCAAAATAGAGTAATAGCCGTTAATAAAAGGTCTTTAAGATACCGATTAGATAAAGAAAAGTTTATTAAAGGCGTTGGAAAATCGTAGATTTTTTTAAAAATCTAATAATAATGATGATGTAAAAGTTATGTATAAGAAAGAGCGGTGTTGTCCTAGTGGCTTCAGCGTGAGGCTCTCATCCATGAGGTCGTAAGTTCGATCCCCGGCTGTGCACTAATGGACTTCCTTTCTATTTGCGCATTTAACATTCGCTCGAACGGTTAAGGAAAACATCGTGAAGATACCGACATGTCTTAGACTCAAAAAGTTAACGGCGTGCGTCGGGCACAGAAGGCTAATCACCTACTTGTCTATTAGATTAACAAATGATCGTGAAACACATACAGAGATCTGATTTTTATATAAAAAATATAGCTAGTAAATATCATTTGGTTAAAATACTTATTATGAGACCAGCGGTCCAGACGGACATCCTGTACACGTGTTTAAATACAAAAAAATCAGCTTATTTTGTATCTACACCACTTTCGAAGATTTTTTTTATTAAAATTACTTCAGACAAATGCTGCTATGAGTTAATTTACGCAAATAAATTTCTTGAATTTTAATGAGCTTTTTGGCAATAAAATATGCAAAATCGTATCTATCTTTTCATTTTCTTTTAAGTGTTCCCCTTCCCCTTCCTTCCCCAATTTTCACCTGTTAAGTATAAAGTTGTTTATAGGTGATTTCTAGATATTGGCTATAAGTAATTTCTTGTCAAAGTATCCGTTTGTTTCCTAATAAATATAAATAAATAAATCCATTAAAAGCACCAAAATTTCAAGTTATTTATAAGTTACGCGCTTTTTTAATAAACTTAATAAAAAACATTGTCTACTATTTTCCGCTAAAAGAAATAAAAAGATATAAGTGGCTTAAGTGGGTAAAGTGTGACAAAGATAAGACAAAAACAACAGATGCGCTAAAATTATCTACCAATTGTGTGTGTGTGTAAGGCACAAAAAATTCTGTTTCATTAACAATAATAATATACTACACATGTAGCATGAGTTTTATGGTAAATACCGTTTATGTTTTGCTTAAACCTGTTTAGGTTAAAAACTAAATTTGGCAAGGGCCGGCAACGCGCCCACTAAAATAGGTGTCCATGGTCTGTGAAAAGGGGCCGTTCCTTTTAGGGCTTCCTGTTCCTATAAAAAAAGATATTAAGATCATTTTTTTTGTACTCGAAAGGCACATTATTAAAAGTACACCGTATGACTTTGTGTCTAAAGATCAAGTGTTCAAAGATGTCACCTAGACGGCTTGTTCCGACATCTCCAATTTTATTGGGCCTATTTTTGTTGGGTACGAAAACTTCGGCCCTTAAATAAGCCTGGCCTGGTTTCGTTAAATATTTCATGAAAATTTTATTTTTTAGGTAATTTACATATTCGTTCACGATGTTTTTGTTCTATTCGGACGTTCTATCTCAGTATTATGATTCACGCGCGATTCTAGATTCAGCTCTTCGTTAGATGTGCTTCGATAATACCTACTGGTGACCCAAAGCTGGTGCTTTCCTCACTCAACAAATAAGTATCGCAATGCAGCGAGGTTAATGCTCCCAGCAGTAAAGGTACACCGCCACAGTGACCAATCTTTTGAAATTTATTTTAATAAATAAAATTTTAATTATTATTACGTAGGTTAAGAATATTGTAAATACTGTATATTTGTGTGCTTAGATACTTAAACTTACCCTCCAGGTTTCATTGTAAACGATGTGGCCATTACCGGAACATAGTTTTCAAGCTAAATGTTACACAACAAAGATGTACTCACGCGCCTTTGATTTCGTTTTGCTCAATTAATGTCTTACCGTGAAATACTAAAACGACTGATGTAGCTCGCTCCGCCTTCTACAACGTACACTCGTGAACACAGGTTAATTTGAATTTATTATCTAGTATTATTAATTCATTCGAGATGATTTTTTTAAAAATCAAGAGTTAACGAAAGGTTTACGTGTATAATATCTCTACATAGTAACTTCAGTTAAACTTTTCGCTGTTAGTATATTATAGACGAGACCCAATATAGGGACAATGTATGACTTTATATTATATGAATACCAGGCTACTAACTAACTAACCACTTTCAAATATGTATGTCAATATTTTTATTAATCAAAAATTGAATTGGACTAAGAATTCTTAAATGCTATAACAGTTTATGTGACTATAATTTGATCATAGCCAAGTGATAGTATAGCTGTTATACATATATTAATTAAATTATACTGATTAGCAAAATAGTGTACTTCTATAGATCTATAGACAAATGGCAGTGTTTAGTTTTTCCAATTTATTCGCGGTATGAGAAAGGTTCAAGGGCGTATGTATATTACGGAAAAGAATAATCTTAAACTTTTCTACGTAATTATCCGCGAATATTTCCTTTTGTACGCAAGTTTCGTACTAGATAATAAAATTTGTTTACCGTGCGCCACTGAAGTCCGCTTTACGACATGACTATACGTAGTTAGCACCAATTCTTTGTATTACTTTGTTCAATAGTTAGTCTTAACTGTACTGGGGCGTGGCGCTACTGTACTCAGAATTGATAATTTAATTTTGGAATTATCGCTAATTTGAGTTTTAGATTACGCGTACAGCTTTAAGTTACTTTGTTAAAATTATTATATTCAGTTTTATTCAATAAATAGCTTTTTCTTTTGTTTGTATAAGCAAAACTAAATAAAATAAATCTTACTATACGAAACTATACTATACGAATTAATAAGAGTAAGAATAATTAGTTACAAGGCAACGAGTGTGGAAAATGAAAAATATTTTATTGTCGATGAATTCCTTATGTAGTAAGAGACGTATAACTCTTCTTACACATTTTTTATACATAATGTTTTTGTCAAAACATATTTGTTTGCGAAACGTAATTCTGAGATATAATTTAATAAGAGGATTAAATCATACAAGTTTTTTTTTAAGTTGCCATTAAAGATGCCCCATGCTTCGATGAAGCCTATGAAATATTAATATATGTACAATTCGTCGTTTAGTCTGTCCGAAGAGTATAAACAACATAAAATGCGACAGGCACACACGATAAAACTCGGAACCGCGTTGTGACACCTTCTTTAATTGGAATTTATGTTACTCGGTGACCATTTTGTATGGTATTACCCCTACTATGGGAAAAAGAAGGAATTCGGCCATAGTTATCTGGGTTTGGCCGTTTAAGTATTATTTAAGCAGTTTAGGGGCGGGGGGGGGGGGGGGGGCTGATCTTTAATTTCCTTATTCGGTGTTTACGTAAACAATAATCATTTACATATTACCCACACATTGTCTAAGCTTAAAAACGAAATGCATTATCGAGAATTTCTACAAAAAAATAATACTTTTATGCACTATTATTTTTGAGAGCTTTGCTTAGTGCTTGCTCACAAGAGGAGGGGGAGGACAGCCCCTCTAAAGTCATACAAAATCACTAAAATGTATTTACTATTTATGCAACTTATTTTGTTTAAGGTATGGGGAATAGGAACAAGTTTTTTGTTAGCCGATTGTTTTTTAAATATTTTTAAATTAGTTCAGGTATAAATTATATTTTATTTAGTTTTTTCATGGTGGGACCACCTTGAGCATATAACTCTTAACGGTGTATGTTCTAGTTGCACTAATAGATTTTTCTATATGCGCATTTAACTCGCTTGTATGCTAAAGTAAAACATCGCGAGGAAACCGCAGGAGGATCAGGCACAATAGGACAATTACCTAACTGTATATTAAGGAATTTTATTATCAATAAATAAAAACAAATCTGACGCAAAAACTATTTATTTTTTCTGTTTAATACGTTTACGTATAAGACGATTTTGTATATACCACGAAAGTATGAAATTACGTGATTCAAATTCGTAAATGGCACCTTCGAGAACCAATCGTAATTCCTTTCAATTTAGGGGTCATATTATTTAAATTCTTCGGCTCCTTTTCATAGCTACCGAGCGGCTTCCGGTGTAGATTATTTAATTAATTTTTATTTTGTTTATCTTAATTACTTTATTTTCCAAATGCCCTTTCAGTTTTGAATAATTCTATTTTGTTTTACGACGTTTGATCTATATCTGTTGGTGTCTGTTTGTTTGTTCGCATAAGAGCCGTAACGATTTTTTACAGCTAAGTTACAATTGCGGTAATAAATCTTGTAGGGATCAGCTAGTTGCTTAAACACCTGTTGATGCGTTTAGAAATTTAACTTTTGTTAACAAATTTAATTTTATTGCATTAATTACTATATATTTAAAAACATTTTATCACAGAAATAATCTTCTACTTCAGGTGCGACTTTATTACTGAAGGTTGGATGTTAACTAACTGATTTGCCGAGTATCTTACGCTAGTCTAAAAATCTCTTCGGCAGATGTGATGCCGGTTCACTCCCGTACGTTCTCCCCACTACTCCTGTCTGCCATCCCGTCTCTAGCCTTGAATTTTGCCCATCATTATAAGCCTCACCAAGTCGTATCGATGATGCCGCAAAACGTGTGTGAGACATGTGGCTTTCAATCTTTCAACAGTCTTCATCTCTTTCGTTCGTTACTCTTCGGATTCAGCGGCTGTAACACCTTCTTAATGTGTCTTCTTTAACAGTGCATACGTCACAACCGTCTATTGGAACTGGCCAGTTGTGACAGAGAAAGAGTCCAATTCCTCTCCCCCTCGGACCGCGGAAGCGTTTGGACGTGTCCACAGTGTTAGTTGTTTTAAGAAATTTAAATATTAAATTAAAATAGTTGTGAGGCTCAGGATCGAACCGGGTGTCGCGTCGTGTTTGGTTGGCTGTACTTTGCCACGGAGCCAAATTACTTGAGATTCAGCGCAGCGAAATATTGCTACAGATTAAGCCAGTGGGTGACGTAAAAGTGTCTATGGTAACGATCACTGCTGAAATTCTGCTACGATAGTGCCACGACAATCTACGGACACCTTGTGCAAGTGACTGCGGCCAAGCCAGATTAGTCTTTGTTTGTTCGGCGCAATGTCTAGAATTCCGCGTACGCCACCATCTAAAAATTCATTATCGGGTTCCCGCTCGGAATCCGATCTTTCAACAACTGCAAGTGCTAGCAATAGTGGTGAAAGTAATGTTACAACAAGAAACAAGAGACCCAGAATGAACTCTTCCCCCAAAGGCCCGTCTTCTTCTGGTTTTCCATCTGGGGACTTAAGAACAGACCTTTTAAATATGTTATCTGATTGGAAAGGGGACCAAGATCGGCGTTTGGATGAGTGGAAAATAAGTCTTGATGACACCTTATCTAAATTAGTAACTGAAGTGACGCAATTAAAAAAAGAATGTCAAGAAATTAAAAACACGAATAGAGACATCGAAAATGGTATGAAATTTATGAATGAACAACACGAAGAGCTATCGTCCAAAGTCAAAAATCTTGAAGGTCAAAAGAAGGCAAATTCTGAAGCCATAAATAACTTGGAGACCAAAATTCAAGGTTTGCAGTTTCGATCAAGAGTCGCAACTATAGAGGTTCGAAATATACCTCATTGCGATAGCGAAAACTTTGAAAGTCTTCTGTCTATCCTTACGAGAATTGGCAAGGAGTTGGATTTAACTATAGACTCTAAAGAGTTGCGTGATATTTACCGTTTGCCAGGGAAGCCTGGAACAGCAAGACCCATCGTTGCAGAGTTTAGCTGCGTTCACACCAGGAATGAATTACTATCCAGAGTAAGAAAACTCATTAAAGAAAAATTAATACCTGAAAAGTTAAACACTCAAACACTTGGGCTCCCAGGAGCAAAATCACTGATATACATTGATGAGCACCTTCCGCCAGCCCAAAGGAAACTCATGTATGAAACACGACAAATTGCCAAAAAATTTAAGTATGCTTGTTGGTATTCTAACGGCAGAGTTTTCCTGCGCATGGACGCAGCTGGTAAGCCTGTTATAATAGATTCCGAAAAATGTCTTGATGATCTTGTAAAACAAATCATATGACTATCTTTTTTAGAATTTATTTTTCAGTATTATTGTATTTATCCAGTTTATTATTTTATTAATTCTGGTTTATTTTTGTTTAACTTGATTTATATGGTAAGAGTTCTAAGATGTTTATTTTTAATACTAATACAAATTATTGTTATAATTTACACACTCACTTCATTTACTCAACGTTTACATACACTTACATTCCAAAAACACTTATTTAAGTTTACACTTGGACACATTTATAAACACAATATTGGTTATAACCTATTACTCCATAAATGTATGAAAAAGGATAGCTCAACAGCCAATGCAACGCTACAAAACCTGCACCAAAAATCCTTAACACTGAAGACATCCTTGTTTATATTCGTACCTACGAAAATTCGATCAAACAAATGAAATATTAAAAGACCTTGATAACTTTACCGTAGCTTATTCCTCTAATTGTGAAGTAGAAGACTTACAGACCTTAATTAAACATCCTGAAAATTGTTTGAAAATCATTCACCAAAATATTCGAAGTATAAATAGGAACTTCCCAGACTTATTAACACTATTAGATAGATCTAAAACTGAATGGGACCTTATTGTGCTCACTGAGTGCTGGCTACGCCACACAAATATTATTCCCCGTATTGACGGATATTATCATGCCCTTACCGAACACAACCTGACTCAAAATGAAGGCGTTGTAGTTTACTTCAAAAATTGCCTAAACATAAAAATATCTGAACCAAAAGTACTCGAGTCCAATTTTCTTGTAATAAAAATAAATGACAATACTGCCGTCATTGCCATTTACAGACCTCCAGGGTATAAAGACGTCTCCCAATTTATAGAGTCGCTAAACGAAATTCTTACCAATCTAAAATTATCTTCGGTCATAATTATTGGTGATATCAATATCGATATTATGCCAAACACTAAGGATGTGAATTCTCAATTTTACTTAAATCTACTAGCTTCTCATGGTCTGTTACCCGCACATACAATATCCACTCACAACAAGACGTGCCTTGATCACGCTTTTATGAAAAGTACTCTTTCTTCCGCTTGTTATGTAGTTGAATCATCTGTAACTGATCATGACAGCGTAGTTCTCATAATAGAAGACCAGCAATCTCACAAACAAAATAAAGACTTCATCCATACTAAAATTGATTATGTAGGCCTAGATAATGATATGAAAAACCTTTGCTTTGAACCGATCTATCGGGTTTCAGATGCAAATGTTGCTACTTCTTTTCTCATCTCGGAGATTAATGCTAAAATAAAATCTAATACTCAAAATCACACCGTACCTAATCGCAAGAGGCTAAAGAAGCCTTGGATGACTTCTGGTCTTCTAAGATGTGTACGAAATCGAGATAAACTTCATAAAAGATATAAAAAAGACCTGAACAATGAAATTAAGAAAATAACCTACAAAAGGTACAGAAATTTTTGCAACTGGCTCCTTAAGAAACTTAAAAGGGAATATGAGGCGAAAGAGTTAAAAGCGGCGGCAAACACAAATAATAAAGCACTCTGGGACACTGTTAGGAAATTAACGCATACATCAAAACTCTGCAGACCTGCTGAGCAACTTATTTCTCCTGATAACCCCTCTGAATCGGTCAATTTTATTAATAAATTCTTTGTTTCTATTGGTAAAGATCTGGCTGAAAAGGCATATTCCTCTGGTAGGGGTTATATATCCTCAATGGCCAATCCACTATCATCCTTAGTTTTGGATAGTACCGATGAAAATGAAGTTCGTAACTGTATTCTCAACTTAAAAAAAGATAAATGTACTGGACGGCATAATATTTCAGGTGCTATATTAAAACGGTATCATCAAATAATAGTCCCACCATTGACATTCATTGTAAATTTGATTTTTTCCACAGGCGTTTTTCCGGATCAGCTTAAGCTGGCTGATATTGTTCCTATTTTCAAGGGTGGTGACAGAGGATGTGTCAATAATTATAGACCAATATCTAAACTACCCACGATTGCAAAAGTAATTGAGAAACTTATAAACAAACGCCTTGTTAACTATCTTGAGACCAAGAATCTCATTTCTAGTTCGCAATTTGGTTTCCGTACGGGTAGTTCTACAAACGACGCCGTTCACGAACTTACTGATCACATTGTAGCCAAACTTGACCGAAAGCAAAAAGTTATAGCGATATTCTTGGACCTTGCTAAGGCATTTGACACAGTGTCTGCCCCACTTCTCTTAAACAAACTTGAATCTTTGGGTATCCGTGGTTCCCAATTGGGTATTTTCCAAAGTTACCTTAAAAATAGATTTCAAAGGGTTAAGGTCGGTGACTTTGTAAGTAATGACTTGCCAATAACTTACGGTGTCCCCCAGGGAAGCGTACTTGGCCCAACGTTGTTTCTAACATTCATTAATGAGTTATGTAACCTCCAGTTGCCAAATGGTAAGATAATATCTTTTGCAGATGACACTGCCCTTGTCTTCTCTGGCAATAATTGGAATGAGGTGTATAATTCTGCTCAGTTTGGTTTTGGCCTTGTTAATGAATGGTTGAGAGGCAACGGCCTTACGCTTAATGTTGATAAAACAAAATTTATGCCCTTCTCTATTAAAAACGTTCCGTCTCACATTCATGATTATTTTTCTATCACAGCCCATACTTGCTCTTCAAATCAACTCTGCCATTGCAAAAGCATCTCCATTGCCTATAGTGTTAAGTATTTGGGTGTAGTTATCGATAGTAACTTGAGTTTTAATTCTCACGTGGATCTTCTCTCATGCAGAACTCGTAAACTCATTTACATCTTTAAAACTTTAAGACTTATAGCAGACAATAGAATTGTTAAAGTAGTATATCAGGCTTTATGTCAGTCAATTTTAAGCTATTGTATCACTGTGTGGGGAGGTACTTTCAAAACCAATCTACTAAAACTTGAAAGAGCCCAACGAGCAGTGTTAAAAGTAAGTCATTCCTTACCGTTTCTTTTTCCCACTAAAGAGCTTTATGCCCTAGCCGATGTGTTAACAATTCGTCAATTATTTATTCTCAACACAGTTTTAAAACAACATTATAAAACTAGTTACGACCCCGAATTAAATATAAACAAGAGGATTAAACATAAAGTTTGCTGTCGTATTACACGATGGACAACTTCTTTCTCGCAAAGATTCTTTGGTTTCCTAGGCTGTTACCTGTATAATAAATTAAATGAAAAAATTAACATTTACCCACTATCGAAATATGAATGTAAAAAAATGGTTACTAATTGGCTGAAGACGTTGAGTTATGATGAAACAGAAGATTTAATAACTGTTACTCTGTAACACACCCACTCGCCCACACATACACACACACACGCACGCGCACACACACACACACACGCGCGCGCACACACACAGACACAAACACACACCAAATTTATTTTTACGACTCCGTTTCTATTTTTTTTTTCCTTTAGCACTTGCTTATTTTCTTCTATTGTATCTTATGACAATGACCTGATTGTACGTGTTCCGGTCCGGTGGTGGAGAGGCTGGCTATCTGTCACTCAGGTCTCCTGTTACAGAGACCAGTCTCTCACATACACTTCCAAATGTTATCATCTTAGTTTAATCATAATAACCTGCTATGTATGTATATGTGAGAGAAGAAATAAAGATTATTATTATTATTATTATTATAAATTCTCAATGAGTATCCAACTTTTTTCAGTTAATGAAAAAAAGCCGAGGTTAGTTTCTTGATGAATCCCATGTTGAATAAACAATGTCCCTAAGTACTTGTACGCAGTTAAGTGTTCTCCTGCTACAACCATGAGAGACCAACAAAGAACACAAAATTTTATTCACAAAATTCTAACACAAAACTTCAGTAAAAACTAAATCTAACTATATATTACTCAAATCTAGACAATCCAGACCGGACAGTCAACATTTATCCGTTACCATATCCACAACATTAGGATTAACAATTCAAATTGAACAGAAGTAAAGTGCTTTTATAACACGAGCCTAAAACCCGAAATCTGATAAGCATCACACAGTCACTCGCAAGTGTTTATTCAAAACAGATTATGTAAATTAAATAGACCCTAGAAATAAAGTATTCAATTCTACTTTCATTTGCAATAAAAATGCGAGAACGAAATCTAATTTAACATTTATTTAAACGATGTAGAGAAAAATTTACTAGAAGCGATATTAGATACATTGTTACTTAATTAGCTTAGTTAAGCGACTCTAACATACAACGACAAATCTTCGATCTCAACCAAGTACTTTTAATTTGTATTGTTAAAATTCTTCTTGACCGCAATTATTAATTTTAAGCCACAATAATAGGTAAATTATCCAGTACCTTTCCGATCATGGTTTAGATTTCCGGCATTCATTGTTTCGCTTTTGTAAATGTCTTCCGCTTCTAGTACCAGCTCCTTCCACTTGACCATATTCAACGACGAGCGGTTCTAATCGCCAACGACGCATCCCTTTTTATCGGCTTGATCCCTTGGCGTTGCGTAGAGATATGGGGTCTCCCTGCATCTTCTACCACATTTACCATGGAGAGCTGAGACCGGCAGTTGAGTTACATCATCGGACGTCGAGTTATATCGATCCATAATTGAGTGTTATTAAGACCGCCGCTCTATGTGAAAATAGCTGCCCACTGACTTACGTACGAACAAATTCGATTCCCTCTGGCATTGAATGTGTCCATGGAGAGCGCTATCTTAATTGATAGCCGGTGAACCTCCTGCCCGTTCTATAATTAAAAAACTAAAAGCTAATGAAACTTTGATTCGGTTACATCCCAAATTTAGGAATTTACCTACAAGATTCACTTTGGACAAGCATGTTCTCAGACTAATACAAACGTTTTCCATAATAAAACTATTCTAGAACTGTAAGTCATTGACGTTTTGCATTAGGTAGGTGATTTCCCCTGCGATCGTCTATCGCTCAATCACAATCACCTTAAGAATCACCCCACTCATGTATTCACAAAATCAAGTCAAATTGTGTCACGCCTTCCTACTAAAGTGTCTTTATATTATATGTATAGTAGAGTAGGCATGTGGCAATTTGTATATAATCTACAAATAATAATGTTTAATTGAAAATAATATGAGTCACAAGTTTTGATACATTATATTATAGCATAAAAATCAGTAGAAATATACAAAAATCGTTTATTCAAAGGTGTAGAAATTGAGAATAAGGCCTACTAAATAAATAGTCTCAGGTTCTTCTTCAGAAATGTTTTTTCTTGGCTTAAACAAATTCTTCTTAGTCGTGCTCTTCATCGCTGAAGGTCGCATCACTGTAAGGTTCTGCTGCCTTTCTAGTGATATTTCTCCACTTTGTTCGGTCGGTAACTTGCCGTAGCTTTTTGCTTTTTTTATGTCGCCGGCCATGGATACTTACATTGCCGAAGGCTCGCAAGTGGTTTGCCGGATTTACAATAATTTTCACGATTCGTACGGGGCAGTGCATCTACGGGGTAGTACAGCTACCCGTATGAATCTTGAATTCATCAGGTGATGCCTTGGTCACTAAATCAGTGTGGCGCCACCACCACAATACGATGACGTCGTGTCCTGAAACGTGTTAACAAAGCTATTCTGCTAACCGTACATATATAATCTCTATTTAGCCAATGGAGCCTTGTGGCTATCCAGTAATTAGTTAGACTTATCGAAATTCCCTCTAGATTATAGTAGGTACAAAACCTTCTTCCTTGTAATATATATAGCATGAGACTACTATGAACATACAAAAAACGTCCGTGTAAAATGGTAACATAAAACCTTTAGGCCGCGTTATACGCCATACATGTTTTCAAGTGCGAATCAAGCCATGGAATATTATTTATTTACATTACCAAGATCCATTTTCCGATTTATTACCGTATCCTATGTCAGCAGGGATAAACTAAGTACATTATATTAGAATAATATCGTCGTATGTATGCGGGTATTTCTAGCTGAAGTGTTGAAACTATCATTATGCATTTTTATTGACAAAGTCATTATTATCATATACATATAGGAATAAATAACATAGACACGTGAACGTGAAGGCTATATTGTCAAAAGTCGGTATAAATTTTTTCGATGTGATGATGATGATGATGACATTTGTACAGTTTGCCAGTGTGAGAAATGTATTTATATTTATACGTAACCTAACATCGCGAATTTCGTTTCGCCTTTTTGATATTCTACTTAGCCTAACTTTTTAGTGGCACATACCAACATATGTAACATTTTGCTATACCACCCCCATACTTACTGTTCGTTTATCGGAATCAAAACCTAAGTACTAAATATAAATAATTCCCCGTGAAGACCTTCCTCAGTTTTTAACAAAAAAAATACTCGAATTTGTTTGGCCGCTTTCGAGTTTTGCGCTTAACAACCTGCTCTCGTGAACGAAGCACTGGAGGCCATAACTCTTACAAACAGGGTTACCTTGCAGTGGATAAAGAGACACAGTGGTTCTCTCGGCAATGATGCTGCCGACGACCTTGTGAGAAGAAGCTCCGGAATGATGCCAGCTGGCCCGTATCCGCTCCTCCCCTTGCCGTTCTCTCTAGTGCGCCTGGACCTGGATTCTGGATTCGCCAGAAAGCCGCTGAACACCAACATCGCGATGTGCGGACTGCAAACAATCCAAAATGGCTCTGCCAGTGACCCCGCAACTGACAAAGCGAGTTCGCTTAAATAGAACCAATCCTAAAACAATGATAATTACGGGCCAGTGTCTTCTTAATAAACATCTTTTTGTCCTTGGCGCGACAGACAGCCGGAGGCAGTTTCAGCTCAGAGGAATCAGTCACCCACGTAGTTAGAATGCGAGGCTGTGGCTAAACAACGTGCAGAAATCCTCGGAGCAATGAGGTCGCTCCGTGAAGCCTGTGAAGTACCCAGGAGATTTCTGTGTTTCTGGAAGGAAAGAAAGGCTAAATTAACCAGGACTTTACGCACAACGGTGCGGAAACTGAGTTCACCAGCCAATAACCTATATAACATACTCTTGTGAACTGTAGGTATAAGGCACACTTTCAACTATAAAATTAGTTATTGTTCAAATAAAATCTAAACAATAATAATATCTTTTTTGTTCTCGGGTTTAAATTGATTCGTGGCTAAATGTAATACCAGTTTTAGTTGTACACCTGAAACGACTGTCAACTTTTGAGAACTTAAACACATGTATTTTTGTTGAAATTAAAAAAAAAACGTGAATTGAGAACATAAATGAAATGCATGTTTCGCTAATTAAGAAAGGTTTAACTGTATAAAGTACTATAATGATGCACTTTCGTGCTCAGCTTTAATTTAAGGCGGATATCTATATTTATTGTTCTAACAAATATGTATTAATTTAAAGAAAGTAAAAACGAGCGGCGCATTGTATAGTGAAACCTTTACTGAAAAAATTTTTTGTTTCTGAAATTTATTCCCTAACCGCGGTTGTCAAAAGTATCATTAGGAAAAATCTGTTTGATGGGATGTCTATGTATTAGGACGTTAAGAACTTTCTGTTGTTTTCTTTCTATAACGTTATGATTAGTTTCACAATTAAGCTTGAAAAATACAGATAATATAGCATTTTCATAATCGTCCATTAGTCAGTTATATTTTTTCTCTATAGCAACTGATCCACTCATTCCCGCTAAACACTAATGGAGGCAAAACAAAGTTTCTCATGACGACACCACAAAATCAAATATCCCGCTTTTAGGCGACAAAAACTGTTTAACGTATGTATAATTTCCCACAGTTAAGTAATTCCCATTTATATTTGACGGCGCTATGTTTAATTGTTTTAAAACTATGACAAAGTAGGGATTACAGGCTCAGCTGTTAGCAAATACTATAGAGTAGTTAAATACAGAGGTTCACAATTCCATAACATTCTTAAAATAACCTAATTTTTTACAAGATGACAATATATTAATAAAATTGATTAATTTTTTATCCTATTTATTTATGATATGGGATGGAACAACGCAAGATCAATTCGTGAAAATTACTTTGATACTTAAAATAACAGTAATTTAAGATACAGTAAACATACAATAAAAATACAGAAACAGCCTTATAGACATACTGAACAAAATAATAACTGTATATATGCCAATTTCATACGTCTCTGTCAAACATTAATCTGTGCATATCACATTCCCATCAATCAGCCCGCCCATCGGCTTAATCGTATCACAAATATTTGTTCTGAGCCCCGAATGAGATTTAGCACCGGAATTGTTTCAACAAAGTTTTTTGCTACTCCCGCCCGCCACTGAAGCCGCCACCAATTTAAAATGCTATTTGGGAATAAAGTACAGTACTCGTAAAACAATTTGGATCATTGTTTATTACTTTTGTACTCCTAAATTTAACTTCTACTACATATAGCAATTATTCTAAAACTTATTGCCAATAACAGAATACACAATATACAAAAAAATGAGACAATAGATTTAACTACGTGAATGTCCGATCTCCTAGAAATTTTGTATGTGCCAATAAAGTGTGTATATATATCTCAACTGGTTTGTTCGGCCTCCTTGAGTGTATTATATACAAGTATATGAGCCTATATATTGTAATTCGATGCGAAGTCCAAGATGTATAATAGACAATCGAGCGGTTTTGATGACTAGAACCGTTTTGTAATTATGTACCTAATAGCTATCGTTAGTGTTACCCAATTAATACCTATATATATCCAGAATTTGTTATAATAAAGAAGATATGGATTGTAGTCTTTATGTTTTTGGATAAGTCGGTTAAAAGTGTACTTACCTATTGTAATCTCAAATTAGATGTGGTAATAATTAAAAATGTTTGTTAGAAATACGGCAACAAAAAATTAATTACATCTGACAATGACAAAAAACCGAATAGCTTTTGACTCGTCAGTAGTTCTATCAACTAGTATTCTCAATATTTTTTGTTACACAGAATAATATTCAAAATGGACTTATTACGTTAAATGCTCCTGATAAACAACATCTCTTAATGTGAGCAAATTCATAGGAAAAAATATTTGCATTTACTATTTCCTAATGTACAAATAGAAGTGTAAGAGCAGTAAGGTGTGCAAATAATTTCGGTCACATCAAAGAATAATAGGACAATACAGCTGCTTAGCTTTTTTATATTATGGCAATAGTTTTGACTTTATGCCAGTTTCAGGCTGCTTAGTTTTGAATTACGGAAGCTTTTTGCCATAAGTGCATTTTATACCAGCAGATTTTTGTCTTTGTATGCATTAAAAGTTTACAAACCAACGTATAAACCAAGGTCCTTTCGTAAGCGATAGAACAGATATATTATGGAAACATAAAAAAACTATAATTAAAATTTAAGTTGAAAAACTATGAAAAGTTACTATTATTTTGAAAAACTTCTTTAAAAGCAAGGAATTCTGCCAAATTCAGGCATAGAACGAAAATCAATTTATCAACTTTTCTAGAAATAAAGGTTATTGGTATATCTCATCGAGTGATTACTACGAACCTGATGTTAAAAAAGATGTTTAAAGTCTTGCGAAAACTCTTTCTAAATACTTAACCAGTGGCGCTACAACCTTTGGGTTTGGGCCTCAGATTTCTGCATCTGTTTCATGGTCATTTGTCAATCTAATGGGCGAGTAAGTGATCGGCCTTCTGTTCCTGACACACGCCGGCCTAAGGCGAGCCGGTTTCCTCACGATGTTTTCCTTCACCGTTCGAGCGAATGTTAAATGCGCGTGCACATAGACAGAAAGTCCGTATGTGCACAGCCGGGGGATCGAACATAAGACCTCAGGCATGTGAGTCCCACGCTTAAGCCAATGACCAGCACTATTTATGTATAAACGCCGACACTTGCGAGCTTTCTGGCAATGTGAGTGTCCGTCATTTAACAACAGGTAAGCATGCTGCCCGTTTGCCCCTGTTATATAAAGAAAATACACATAACATGGGCACTTAGTAAAATCTTGAAACGTAAACCTTGTGCCACATAAACAAGCTTTAAAGCTTTAGTCGTTTAACTGTGTTAGAACCTTCAATAAGGTTTTCTCTTCGCTACGATAATCAGAGATGTGGACCTATAAAACCCGTAGTCAGTCCTTATATAATAATATATATACCTAAATAAATGGCTATAGTCTGTGCTAAACTTCGAGTGGACGACATTGTTTAACTACGGGAGAGCAAATATATTGTTTATTTTCATCGAAGAATAGTTTACAAGTAAAAACAGTATCTACACAAACCTTTGGACCTTCTCTTATATTCTAGTTAGTCATAGTATTTTGTCTTTATCTGTTTTCTGTAGTGGGTGCAGAGCTGATTTATATGCTTCTTGAAGGCTACAATTTAAAAAAAAAAACGGTTTTATATTTATTGATCCCACCTATGAACCCGAGACAAACCTGTAGTGTACCAATTAGGGAATCTTTTAGTACCTTAGTGGCTTGGGCAGAAACTTTTTACCCATTTCAGGTTAAATATAATATTAAGCAATATTCATGCATACGAAGGTGTGATAAATATTTATGAGCGCGTACAATTTTATTGCCCTCACAAAAATAGGGGCGTATACGGGATCCATTACTTGTCGATATATATAACCTTAGGTACAGTTAGGGGTGTATAAGTTTAATCGATAGAACAATTAAGTGGAAAAAGGGCCTTTGGAATTATCCAGTCCAACCCTAGACAGTATATGTATAGCTCGATTTACTTAGTAAAAACTCAGCAATTGCTGCGATATAGTTTTGTTAAGTGTACCCTTATACAATTATTAACGACAATTATTTTCTGGAATAAATATTAACAATTTTAATTGAGATAGAAGGGTTGCAAAAGATATAAGCACAAAAGTTATTCAATATATAAATGTATTACAGATCCAAGTTGTATTAGTTTTCCTTGAAATAACAAACGTATAAATAATACGCATCGTGTAAGCCTTTTTCTTTGGGGCTTTTGAAGTAAAAAATACAGAATATATTAGATTTTTATCGACCAAAATTACATCACTATAAAGCATATTAGAGTTGGCAGCGTCACATTTTCTAATCTATATTCAAATTGGCGCAGCCCGACGCCGCCATTGTGAAAATGGCGTATATTTTTCCAATTTCCCAGGAACCTTTCTCTGTATGTCCATACGGACTATTTGCATATAAATTTCAACTCTATGCTAACTGAGGAGGGATTTGAGCACGCCATTTTCTAGGTGTTGCCCTCTATAAAAATGAATTCGTCATTTAATTAATAAATTTGTTTTAAGATACTTAACTTTAGAAATACTTGAAGAAACTTTAGTAAGGTTTGATTAGAACTGATCTTTCTTTTCGTTACTAAAACACAGATTGCAAAAAATTCAAGAATACGTAGTGAGTCTACAACTACGAGTTAATTAATTGGAAAAGGCACTGCACTGGCAATGTGCGGTACCACTTAATATTAGGTGAACGTTCTGCCCGTTTGCCCGTTTGTTGTATAAGAAACATACACATAAAGTAAGTCATACTAAATTAATTGGAAAATTCAATGCAATGCAAACTAAGTATCGAAAACAGATAATCAACTGATAGCTTAGTGTACATTTTACAAAACTTATATACTTATATGTATGATACATACATATAAGTATAAATGTACACTACACATACAATACAGTGTGTATCAATCTTCTTGTAAAATAAATTCATCAATACTTTTATTCAAAAATTCATTGCTACTGTTACTGGTGTTTGTCGACGTCGATAATATGTAGATAATAGTTAAATACAGTATTTAAATTTGTTTCCTGAATTAGAATATATACCAAAAATTTTGGATCCAACATCTAAATTACTTCTTAGGTTTAAAATAATTATTTGTAGTGTGTATATACACGAGAAAACGCATAGTCGCTTACACGTAATTGAATAAATAATAAACATTTAAGTACAATGTGTATGTAAATAGTAACAATATTGAAATTAGTTACCATCTAAGTAAAGTCAGAACGCTTAGCTACAGAGCTTTGCGAATTGTGTCTCTTTATTTTGAATATGGCAACATTTGTTACAAATCCAAGATGGCGCCGGGCGGACAGAGGGGCCTTGTTTGGACAGAACTTGTTACGTACAAACGCGTAGAATCACTGGAAATGACAAGTTTGTAGAATTAATCTGTTGTGATGTCTTTCGAATGCTAACGCGCCACAACAGTTTTATTGAATTTTATCGACAAACATAGTACACTAGTCGACGCCATAGGCGCGTAAGGAAAGACCAAAGATGGTGATACTGGGTGTATTGCTAGCATAAAAATATATTTCTTGGTCTCAACTCAACAGGATTACAAAGGACGACAGGACATTTCCTTACGATGTGTTCCTTCACCGTTCGAGCGAATGTTACATGCGCACATAGAAAGAAAATCCATTGGTGCACAGCCGGGGATCAAACGTACGACCTCAGGAATGAGAGTAGCACGCTGAAGCCACTAGGTCAACGCTGCTCAAATTGATATTTAGTCACTAATATACGACAGAACCTATGTCTATGTTAACGCATCCAGTAACTCCAAACATCTATATCATACACCAAATAAGACATCCGAGGGTATTTGTTTTTTATTATTTATTTATGATTATTTGCATGTAGCGCGCTGAATGTGACAGCGCAGGCGCTATTGTCTTCGAAATAATAACAAGATATGGCGCTTATTTTTTTTTAATTCGTGTCTCTGAATCGTATTTTATATGTGGCATTTGAATGGCCCTAAAATAATAAGTTCAGTGACTGACGCCACGATTTATGATGTTTGAAAATAAATATTGTTCTCACGCTTTTTATGTTAATAGTATCAAAGCGTTGTCGTTTTATTTTATTTGAGTTTCAAAATTAGAACATGGAAATGCGCTTTGATTTGTCGCTAAAAAATATTTGCGTAATAACTCTTAAAATACAATAGTTAAAACTTAAATCCTTAGTTCAAGGTACACACATCAAATAGCTTTTTTAAATCAATATAAAAATTGCTGTTTTAAATTTTAGTAGGTACCTACCACAGTTTAAGCTAAACAAAGCATTTTGTAGCAGTATATTTATACTTATTATACTCACTCAGGATGCCATCAAAAACATAATGAGATCCATATAATACCAAGTCGGTCAATTTATCCAGTCTCTTAAATATCATATGTCATAAGTTGTTACGTAAATAGCTTGCCTAACAACATCTTATATATAACAAATCTTATATATAATTTGGGTTCAAATGGATTTGAAATATACCTTGGTAATTGAAAATTCAGGCTTCTAGTTTCATCCATATGTTTGGAGTTTGAATAATGCCTTCAAATCTCGGTATGGAATTGGCCAGAAAACATGAGAAGTTTTCATACAAATATGATTTTTTTCATAAAGTGTTAAAAAGACCACCAAAATACTTTGTTCTTAACAAGTAGACCATCCTTACAAATATACCATTGTAAATTGAACCCTATTGCAATTGTATAAAGCTGATAATTCCCCAATAATTCCACTTATTAAACATTCCCTTATAAATGTCCAGATAAGACAAAGCTAGCTCGCGATATTAACACAATATGTAAGGTGGTTCAACATATGTTGGGCATGGATTGAAGATAGTGTGGCGCGAAGAGTATATATTCTAATGGGCTATTAACATATAATACTGATTGGAGTGACTTTGACGTGTATTAAAGGGGTACTAACCTTTGGTTTCATTTATCAAGAGCAATAATTTCAACACTTCTGAGTTTCGAAAAGTACGACAACTAGGAATGCTTTTACGATTTTCTCGATTTTTAATAATTTAGTGGCGCAACAACTCTTTATATTTGACCTCGAATGTATCTGTTATAGATATGTTTTTTTCAAACGGCAAGTACATCTCCTTTGCAGCAAGCAAGCCTTACATACAGTCCTTGGCATATAAATGAAATACGGTAACGTACCAAACAACTTCGTCCAATATTTTTATAAAACATCTCACCACATCTAATCTCATCACAAAACTAAGGTATCTCATACGACTACAGAGCCTTAGAACAGGACTGTCCCAAACTCAACGTTTTAGAAACTATAATTTCAATCATATATTTTGTCTATTAATTAAAAGGTTGTAAGGCCGCAGGTTGTGTGCCTCTGAGAGAGCGATGGCGCGCGATACGGTAGCAAATAGCGCTACTTTCGCGATTCAACGTACCTCACACTAGAGCCGAATTAACCCTGGCTACAAACTTAAGCCTTAAAAATCTACAACGGATATCACACCTTAACAATATTACATAGAGTTGAATTTGCTAATGCCTATCAAAATTATTTAAGTCAATTGGAACGAGCCATTATACAATCTGAGAATCTATTCAAATTCATAATAACTTAAAGGAAATTTTAGATATGCGATTTTAGGTGGTATATCCTTGGAGTAGGAGTGAATGTTACCTGTAGCTTTTATGACTAGAGAGTGGATGAAATTGTCAAACTAACATGGAATTGTAGACACAGACGGGAAGGAAATAAAGATTGTTTTCGCGTAAGGGTCGATGCGGTTTCAATAAGGCGTTGTATGCATGAAGCAAACACAAAATCCACTGCGCCACATCACGCTGGCTCTACTGAAAGTATAATAGAGCTAGGATAACACGGAGACCGCACCTGTTAAAAACTATTATTTAGCGAACTTACGAGACGAAACACGTCTCTTTTACTTTAATGTTGGGAGCCCCTTTATTTCAAACTCTCAAAAGAGGCTATTTATGAATACATTTTTTATAATTAATCATTTGCACTTGATTCTTATAAGTTAACAACTCTGAAATGTGTAAAGGTATCATAACTGTAACTGGAATATTGTTTTATCTATGTCCATTCTATACTTTTCAAACCGCACGTAGGGTATCCGCTGTAATTTTGTTGGAAAAACTTGCTCTATTAACAGCATTTAATATTTGAACTTAAGGCCCTATCCCAGCACGAATTGCTGTGTCAGTGTCCCGGGGTGGACTGCGGTACGCAATGGAGAGCTGGAGCACTGAGGCGCGCCGGCCCGTAATAACAATTAGTTATGTAAAACATAAAATTAATGCAATTTTATCAAATGTCTTCTTGCGTTTGCCTATACATATTTAATTAAAATAGCAACTCCATAGTAAGTTATCCCAGTGTGGAGTGATATAATAGTCCCGCATTGGGAGGTATTGAGACATCAGTTGTATTAACTACCTCGTGATACTCCGGCTCGTTACTTCAAAGAATATAGTAATGTATGGAGTAAACAAGTGGGTATATGAATGTATATGAATGATAAGTATATCAAAAAAAATATATTATAAATAAAAGGCATTAAAAAATCAATTTTGGTATAGTCAGATTCACTACAGGTGTACCTAGATGGACCATAACAAGAATATATAACAATGCCAAAATTCTTCGCAATTATTAAAACAATATCCAGTCAGCCAGTCCTAATTATGTAGCAGATAATACATATGGTATATAGGAACATAAAATATATATATTTTGGTTATATTTGTGTATAGGTATATATTATAACACCACCAAACACTGAAGTCTGCTTTTTTGACAAGGTAAATGCGTACGTAAATGCAACAGTGATATATAGGACTCGACGCAGTCCCGAATACTCTGAGAACCGTGTGGAAACCAACTAACACCACCTCGGGTAGTACCAACACGACCGCATAAAAGCGGCCTCCAGTGTCGCAATCTACCAGGACTTCAGTGGTCACTTCAGGCGGGTCACTTAAAGTTAAGTGTTTACCACTGCCCATAGACGCCCGCAACACCAGGAGATCTACAAGTATGTTCCCGGTCTTTAAGGTAGTACGCTCTTCTCTCGAAGGCCCGTAACTTTTCGTAAATAACAGGAAAGCCAGCTGGTGTAAAGTGGGGCAAGAACTATCTAAAAAAGCTCTCTGTCGTGGAACGGATGGATTTGTAAAGAGCTTTGACGTCCTCTGATGGAATCTAGCTGCAAGTATTAATAAAAAAAAATCTTTGAAACACTCTTTCGCATGTGTTCTTTCTCCAGACTCCTTCTGTAATACCATTTGTTCACAGAAGATAAGCAGGATTAATAAGAACTTAAAATCAGCAAGACAAAACAAATAACGTGAATGATTTTTTGTTTGCCTTCAAGGCTTTCTCATCCAAAGGAGCTGACTTACTATCAGGTATATCTGAAGATTTATGATGATTATAATTTTATTTTTGGACAAACATTTCCTATTGGTCGTCTTTATATTTGTGACGGAATATAAACACAAGACAGTTAGATTATAGTTGTAACAAGTAGTTTTCAAAAGTGCCGAGGTAATTATTCAAGGCCCATTAGGCCGCTAAAAGCCACTAATCGCCTTGTTTCCGCTACCCTCAGTAATTATCGACTGAAGCGCTCGCGCATGTTTTTTATTCTATTGACTGTTTTTATTTTTTATATCGTTTACTGCGATGCTTAAGGCCGACTTACATGGGGTAAAGATAAGAAATAAATTGGTTTTCAGACAATTAAACTTCTTTATCGTCGTTGGAAAAAAAATTACCGTCACATTTTTCGGTTACGCGTCATCTTTTTAGTTGGTTGCTGGTTGTGGCTGGTTGATTCGAAGCCGTTAATAACAAAAATATATAATAAACATACCAATTATAGTAATAATCTTAGTAGTAATAAGGTAAAATGAAATAATTGTATTATTTGTATTCATTTCTATGATAATAAAAACCTTTTGTTAAACTTTATCTAATTTCTTCTTTATCTCACTTCATTTTTCGAAAAATAAGGTCATAAAGAAGTTTTCCTTCTTACGTGTGTACACTAGTACACGCACACATTGTTTTATGTAATAGGAGGCAAACATTACCAGAAGGCTCGCAAGTTGCCGGCCTTTCAAGAATTCTTAACCCTTTTTATCAAACTTTTGTTACTAGTGAATTACTACTATTTACTTCACTATTACTAGTGAAGCACACTAGTAATTATATGTTTGCCATTTTTCCTTTTCGCGACTGGCCGTTTATCTATTAGAACGTAGGTTAGGGTTAAGTAAGATTATTTTTATGTTATGTATTGATCTTCAAGTAATTATAAACTAATCAAAGAATTCTTTTAATGTTACGGATAATTGTGCATGTGCCTTCTATAATACCACAACTGTTACCACCCTGTTCTTTAGGTATACTGAGTGGTGTAGGTTTATAATAATATTTTTTATACAGTATATGGTAGTGTTAAGATTGTTTTATTATTCAAACTCGAAATAACTTTATTCTATAGGAAACAAGTACATTTATGAACGTAAAGAGAAAAGATGTTAAATGGATACAAAATGTACATTAACTACCAGTTCGCCAGTCAAGGGCGTGGCAAGCAGAACTGGTAAGAAACTCTCCGCCACTCTTTTTAATCGACAAGTTTTGAGTCATACAAGGTGGTTGAACTAGAGAAATTATGATAAAAATAATCCTTGGGATCGAAAATCTTTAAATACTCGTCAAATATATAAAAATATTGTTTGATTAATTTACGTTTAAGGAGAGCATTGAATATTCATCCGCCTCACCTTGATGGCTGTGAGTCTTCCACGGTCCACTTTCCAAGACATTTTCTTTTGGAAAAAATCGCCTGTTCGCAAAACAAATGCTATGGAGTCGTTCCAGTTTTTCCCCTGGGACATACAACCTGTAATTGTTAAAAAAAGAGTATACTCCTCCATGAAAGACCGGCAACGCACCGACTAAAATGGGTATCCATGGGCTGCTTTGACTGCCCTTTTTGGGCATCCCGTAAGCTCGTTTGCTCCTCTATAATATAAAAAAGAGCTAAGACAGTCCTTAGCGCCATGTAAGCTCAACGGCTATTAAAAAGCGCGAACAGCATTAGTTGAGCTTAAAATAGCGTTTGACAAAAAGCTCAAGTGGCGCCTCGCTTTGACACTAAAAGCTACTGAAATAGATAGCTTCCTCTTAATAGCTAAAGTGTTACTTCCCTTTGTCTATTATCACCTCATTATTTATAACATACCCGTGACTTCATTTGAGAGTTAATATATTTAAAATCGTTTGAAAATCAAAAACATAACAATAATATGGCATTTTAAAATTAAATAAAAAGTTGTGCTTTTGTTTAGCTAAAAGCCTTTCCATACTAATAATAACTTCATAAAGAAGATTCGTAATTTTGTTACGAACAACTCAAAAACTAACTCTATCGATTCCAAAAACTTTTTAAATATGATCTACTATCCATGAGTTCTAAGCTAATTCCAAAATATTAAAAAAAATAATCCCCAGTTCGAAGCCGAAGCATAACTAGTTTTTAAATTAATTACTAGTTCTGACTGTCATCAAGCTAATTAGGACGAGTCATTGCGTCTAATTACTGCAAAAGAAACAAATCTGTGAGAAACATAGACACGTCATCTCGCACTTCATTAGTATTCATCTATACCAAAATTCATCATATCTAAAATAAAATTAACTTTTGATTAATTAGCCTACGTTTTATAAAACAATAGTACGACACATGCTGTTAAATTTCAGTTATAATTAAACTTTAATAATAACAATCCAGTGGAAATATAAATATTTATAGGTCTCTGATTGTTTCCGCTTCATTGACCTTTACTTCATAGTCAAGTAGCTGATCAGCCTTCTGTCTGACAGGTTGTTGATTTTTACATTTGAGACATACCGGCTTCCTCATGGGTTCCTTCACCGTACGAGCGCGGGAAACAGACAAAATGTCCATTGGTGCAGCCAGGAACAACTTCGACCTATCCTGACCAGGGATGAGAGTCACACGCTGAAGCCACCAGGCCAACTGCTTTATAACAAAATAGGCAGTATATTTTCCTATATAAATTCCTTAATAATAACATAATATTAAAATACATATGTCTTCTTCTACTTCTCTGTCCGTACAGTCTATCGTGTTTTTGCAAAACTGAACAAAGTGGTAATTTACTATTATATTTATTTCACGTCATAACACACACAAATACTAAATAGTAAGTGTTTAACATGACCGGCCAGCTACGCACTCGCCAGCCCTCTGGCATTGAGTGTGTCTATGGGAGGCGGTATCACTTATCATCAGGCGAGCCTCCTGCCAGTTTACCAAAACCGCTGCCCATGGATCGACACATTGCCAGAAGCATCGCAATTGCGTTTTCACCCTTTTAAGAATGAGTACGCTTTTCTAGAAGGACCCTAAGTCGAATTGTTTCAGTTCATTCAGGCAGCTGGTTCCACATAGTGATGGTGAGCGGCAAAAACTGCCGAACGCTTGACATTGATATACGTAGTTTTATCTTATTCATAAGTAATTCTGTTGTCAAAAGCCTCCTTCCACAGAGTAGAGTAGGAGACATGGCATACCTCGAACCAAACAACTAATAAGTTTCGTTTTGCCAACAAATTAAAAGATCTGGTCTAATAATTAAAGGTATTATAAATCAATAGAAAAACTGGGCCTATAATTAAGACGGAGGCGGGTCCGGGGATCTGTCAAATATTTTTATTGTACCCCAAAGTTTCAAGCAATTGTAGACCTTAAAATCATACAATAGTATATCATATTGGTAAGTCTTTATTAGTTTTTATTATATCCCAGAAAGTTGACATGGTATAATTAAAAATAAAATTATTATGATTGCTTTTGGCAAATTGCAAATTGGAGTTGGGTTTTAATTATTAAACCTGATGATATAATAATGCTTTTCGATATGATTTTTTAGTCACCACCAATAAAAACTTATCAATTTACAATCTAACACTATAAAAGGCTTGACGTTTCCCTTACTTTGGAACATGGTTTGGCATGGCTTTTAAATCTATAAGCTTCTTAAAGATTTAAAAGTAAAATAACGTATCACCCATCTTAATGTTAAAATAGTTCAGGACAAATAAATTGACAAGAGTCGTTGATAAGTCGTGTCGTATACCTCTTCTTCATCATTTGTATCAGTGGCGCTACAACCTTTTTAGGTCTGGACCTCAGATATCTGTATCTGTTTCATGATCATTTGTCAATCTAATAGACAAGTACGTGATCAGCTTCCTGTGCCTAACATACGCCGTCGACTTTTTGGACAAGGCAAGCCGGTTCCCTCACGAAATAAATGCACAAATAGAAAGGAATTCCATTGGTGTACAGCCGGGGCTCGTACCTACGACCTCAGGGTTCAGTCGTAAGCTGAATGATTTATATTATTATACAAAAATCAAAGTGATGAATCGAAGATAAGTGCTATATCATCAAAGTTTTGTCGCCAGATCTCACCAGGAGATAACCTCTGTTGAAATAAACTCTGTCAAGAGGACTGTATATAATTAGGAAGTCATCTGTATTTACTGACTGATATAAGTTTTCTAATTGAGTTATTGGTCATTCGATGAGCCCCGCCTTTGTAATCTTCATAACTTTATTTAAGGCGAAGCTAAGTGAAAGTTATTAAAAGTATAGACACGGATCTATACATTGATGTAAATTAAACGTCTATATTGGTACAACCTACTTTTTTTAATAGTATGGCAATAGTTTTGACTTTATGCCCAACCTACTTTTACTTGGTTTTAATTCGTCACATTGAGTCACAGAATACTATAGAAGTTAGAGAAT
This sequence comes from Pieris brassicae, assembly GCF_905147105.1. Classification (NCBI taxonomy): domain Eukaryota; kingdom Metazoa; phylum Arthropoda; class Insecta; order Lepidoptera; family Pieridae; genus Pieris; species Pieris brassicae. The sequence continues at coordinate 6,788,154 of NC_059665.1, read as the reverse complement.
ATACATACTCAAGAATTCAATCACTTCTTAACGGTTAGGCATATATAGGTTATTTTACATATATATGTAGTATATACCTATGTAGTAGTTGATATTTTTATGACATAAGCTTTGTAGGACAAAACTCATGTTTAATATTCGCCTTAACGTCGTTAAAATTATAAATACGGGATATGGAATTACTTTTTGAAATGGCCATCTCGAATGGCTAAGCGCGATCTTTATAGTCCAAGAAAATAAATGTTCTACAAGAAATCGTCGCGCAAAATTCAAAGCATATATGACAGTTTTGTAATATAATAACGAAACGAAACAGTCAGCTGAAGCAGCCCCTTTACACCAATTTTAGTTAGCGTTGTCGGCCTTTAAGAGGGGAGTATGTTTTTAAAGGATTTTTTAAGGTTGGCGGTCGTATTTCCCAAGAAACACCTTCACTAGAAGACGGTTTCGCAGCGAACCAAAATGCTAAATTTACAGCTAACTAGCATGATAAACAGATGGTTGGATTTTGGACTGTGTAAGTATTATATTTTAATTTTTAGTCCTATATAGAATATCATAAATATAAATATTATGTAAAAAATCTGAATCTTTAAAGGACCATTTTGCTATAGGTACCTACAGGTAAACCAACCTTCAACCTAAACTATTTATCCCAGAATAGAACCTATGACCTCCGGCTGGAAGGATCTAAATATTTTCGCAAGGAACCCCAATAACAAAATTGACCATAAAACATTGAATCTTACATATCATAATTATTTTTATTTCATCCTTACAAGATCACTGGCAATTATTGTCAATTTTCATTTTATTACCTTTTCGTTTGAATGCCACTTTATTAGCGGAGTGAACGACGTTTTTTAAGTTTATAATTGCATTTTTATTTTATTGCAATTTAATTAATCTACCGGTTTTGGGTAAAAAGTTTAAACTTACAATAATGAATGCGAAAGAACGATCCTCCTTTAATAAGAATTAACATACCAGCAAACATTTTATAAAAGTGCTATAAGATTGAGATAGCTAACAAAAGTTTTGATCACTGTTATGTCACTGTTTGACACACATATGTTACACAGCCTATATTGTTAGTAGCTACATACCGACATATGGAACATTTTGCTATGCTACCACATAAAGACTGTCCGGAACAAAAACTTAATTTACTGAGTAAACCTAAATTTTTCAATTTCCTCCATAAAGGAGTACAAGGAATAATAAAAAAACGTTTATTTATATAGATTATATTGTGTGCGTTGTCATTCAAAGTAAACCTTCTTTTTACTATTGATGAGATGCAGAACATTACACTTTGAGAAGTCCGCATTTCAAAAGACCAATGGAAAGCCTAATACAGGTCCATCCAAAAAATATTTTTATAGAGTTACACAGGCTGTACCAAAAAGCTTCTCACACAGCGTACATCTTTATCCAAATTCTGGGAAAAGCAAAAAAAAAATGCCACCGATTTTTTACACTAATTATAAAATGTCAGAATTAAATCAATTACTATAGGATCGAAAGAAATTCGGCTTTCCTTTTGTTGTCCAAATGCTCAACAATAAATAATGTGACACAGCAGGTGAGGATAGGTCCCCAAAGTTTTTTGTGACAAAAACTTAACTTTATGTCTTGTGATTTGGTTATCTTTTAACAAAATAAGTTTTGGTAGAGTGGCGTAAAATAGTTGTATTGGGTAATTCTATTGAGCTGTTATAGAAATGCGTTGATTAACTTTCTTTAGGCTGTTGGAAAAGCTGAATAAACTTTAAAATAATTGGAATGTCAAGTAATTAATAATACAGTATACAATACTGGTATGTGTGGCTGGCTTGAGATGGTGGTGAAACAAAGATTCACCAACACACATCACCAATATTATTGTTTTTGAGTCAAATTTCTGACCCTGCCGTCAAATAAAACAAATAACTTATCTTAAATTATGTGTCTTTTTACTTTTTATTTTTAATGTATCATCTTTTTAGTTTAGTTTGTTATTATTTTTGTTTCCTGTTTATTTTTGTCTTAATAACTGTGTATAACATGTTTTTTGGCACTTCTTGCTTATCTTATCTAATTTAAGACTTTTTTTTCTCTTTACTCACAGTGGTTGCCTGGAAGAGATCGCTCGAAAGCAATAAGGCCGCCAGTTGCCCTCCTTTTGATTTAATTATGTTCAATTTTTTTATATTGTAATGTAACGGAGTGTTAATAAATAAATAAATAAAATAATTTGTATAAATGTATCGTTTATTACGAATTAGTGACGTCTCTATTTATTTAAAGTGCTATTGTGACTGTAAGCTATACTAACAGCTCCATAGATATACCAACTAAGGGTCAAGTTTACGCATTTTTTAGCAAGTTTTTTATGCTGGTGCGACGCAAGATCATTAAAAGAGACTCGTTTCGGCGCTTTTGTGGGGCAAACGTATAAATTCGGACGGTAGCGGCCGACATATTATCAGACTAATTAATCGGTTTGTTTTTCACGAGCGTAATTTAAAGACAATGTTGATATCTTTATAATACTAAATGTTAGTGGAGGTTTTAGAAGCGTTACCACAGATAATGGGGTTTATAAAAACAACGTTTATGACATGTGTACGTTAATGAATAGACTTGAAAGTGAAGAGAGCTCAATACTAGAAAAAAAAAATTATACAGAACAAGAGGACTAATGGTCATCACCTGATGTTACGTCACACCACCGATAGTTACGCTTTTAGAAGGCTGGATATTGCTTCAGCATCGCTAGATAGACTCTTTTTATGAATAATTATTTACATTTATAGTCCTCTATACAGAAATACGTCAATTTTCCAGTTTCAATTCTACTTTAGTTAAACGTGTATTAAGTTTTCTGGTAATTTCACCTACTGGCACACAGCAAGATATTTATAGTCCAAGAAAACAGATAGATTTCTTGGACTATAAATATCACGCTTAGTCATTTGACCAATAGGCCATTTCGCATAGTCAAAAGATAAGTATGTAATCGAAATGTACTTTAACCAGATCTTTGAAAGCGCGCATGTAACTTTTTAGACAATTATGTTTCTACCTATAAACGCTAAAACAATATTAAATAATATTCGCACATTAATGTGTGACTAATTCAAAACTTCTATTAGAAATATTTAATATCGCTACTAAAAACTTCAATAACAAATTGATTTAAAAAATCGGTCCAATGTTTTTACCTAGAAAATAACAACTAAAAAACCACCCAGAAGCCTTCTAAACCCCTTTTCATTCATAAATCATAAAAAAAGCTCGAAACATATTATTCCCGCGTTGACAATGCATGATTAATATACCAATAAAACCTACGCCATAAGAATTCATTTTTGTTATTAATTCTTTGAATTTCTTAAAGAATTCCAACGATTATAGACCCTTTAACATTCTTTTATATCATTTAGTTCTCCTACGCGAGTTTATAAAGCCCTCATGCGTAACGATGCACCATATATATTTTGATTAAATTACAGTTAACTAGTAAAACAATTCAGGGTGTCTAAGGTTATAGGTATGTGTAGTTTATAAGGGGTAGGTACACAAAACGTACGATACATACTCTATGTATTACATCCTAAAAAAACTATATAATACCTAAAAGTTTTTGAATAAATAAAATATTATAAATTACATTTTATGTTTGGTATAAAGAAACAATTAGACGGTAGGTATATTAATCCAAGACAGGAAAGAACAGTTTGCTTGAGCCAATAATAAAATTTATTTATACACTACACGTAGGGGTAGACCACAGCTTTCCACTTGCTGCGGTCCTGACAAACCTCTCTTGCTTCATCCACTTTCATGATATTAAACATGCATACTCGTCGGTTCTGGGTACTTTTAACTTGTCCCTTTTCTAGAACCTCCAGCATCCAGGTATGTACGCCATGCCAACCCAACCTAACTTCACTTGCCTTTGTATATCCTTGTTAATTGTAATATTATAGAATAAATATAAAATTTAAAAACAAATTTCTATGTTACATGCCAATCTGTAAACAGTTTGGTTAGTGATAATTGTATAGCAGTTTATCGAAAATATTCAAACTTTAATCATTTCTATTTTTTTTTACCTTTGTTCAATAAATTTATCATATACCTGTATTTCCTAATTAAGTTCAATATGACAGAAATTAACAACCAAATTGAGACAAAATTTATTTGATAAAGTTTTAATAATCATGATATCCCATCATCTGTAATTATTTCCCCCTTTTGCTTCTTTGCCTTCATGTGAGCCAAATATATCGTCCACACAAAGCTGGCCGCGCTTACGAACACGATACGATTCTTCTCTGATATAAAATAAAAGTTTAAAGTCTGCGCCGTTGGCCAGAAAACAACACCGATCTTATAAGTGGGCCAAAACTTCTCCCTAACCTCATTCATGCAAGCTTTAATGGGTTTCTTTTCTAGCAAACTCATCCCGAAAAAGAAATACGCCATAGCAAGCGGAGAGTATGATACTTGTTCGATTAATGCTCTTTTTATCGCTGTGTACAACGATTTTCTTTTAAAGAACCTACTGGAGAATTTCAACCAGCCATAGAAGACGGGTGCCATGAAGAATGTACCGAAAAAGCCAAAGCGTGCGGCTCGGTTCCAATCCGCGTTCTGTATTGGTGTACCATTTGCGAGGTAGTCCTGAGTGATGCTGCAGGTTGGCCATATGACAGCATATGACACCATCCCGCGCACTAACGGAAATTGAACGGGGAGTCTGAGGATTTTCGTTATTATTCCACTCGTTTTTCGTCTCATGCGACGGAGACGTGTAAATAAGTTTGGCATTTCAAATGACAATGGCCGACCATAGATTATCGAAACAGCTGTTGTATGTTTTGACTTTATAAGAATATTATTTTCAAGAATAAATAAATAAAAACTCAATAGTAGGTTAGATTATATTTTGTGCTTTTATTTAATAATTGTTATTGTCTTTAATTACCTCAAAATTGACTAATCATGCCCTGCGCCCGCACGCGCGTTATTTTTCGCAAGTCATCATTGTTATCGCAAAGAGAATCGCCGAATCGACTAACTCGAGTGAAATAATCGAATGATATAATTCGATTGTTCTAATCGTTTGTCTCGATGGGTGGTCAGATCCGATAAAATTAAGAATACCTACCTACTTACCTAATTTGTAATGTAGGTATAAATCTTGAAAACAACTAACTATATTCATAGGAACTTGTACTGTTCGGAGATGCTAACTTGAATTTCATTATATCTCTATCACAACAAATACAATAGTTTAGGTGTATAAAATAGAAAGTCTATTGAACTGAAGAATTAATGATGATGCAAGTTAATAAATTCACTGTCTAATTAAATTAAATCTATTCATTTATTAAATTCCCTGGTTTACTTGCTTTTTTAAATTATTTCATATGTACATTGTATGGCAGAGTAATATTTACTCACACTTCACAGTCTAAGAATCTTTAAAAACACGTTAATCTTTGTATTGGATTTCACTGGCACCTAGTATATTTTAAAGACAATACTAACAATGATGATCTGTTGCAGTTTTTAAATTATTACATTAAGAAACGCGCCATCTAGCTAATTCCTTACATAATGAACATAGAGGCATAGGTTACCATTTCATGGTACATGATAGTTTAGTTATATCCCGCTAGATGACACTATACTCAAATAAGGACTACTTAATTCTAAATACTTCTTGTATTTATCAATATCCTATTTATACATATACATGGGGTTTATATATAAATAGGATATTGATAAACTTTATATATTTTAATGAAATTGATTAAATTAATACAATATTTTTTTATGTTTGACTACTTGTCAATAGGTGGCGTTATTTTGAGATATGCATTAATAAAATATAATCATTACAGCTACTGTTCAAAAGATGCCGCTGCTTCAGTTTAAAATTATATGTTTGTACAAAACTCTATTGTCTAAAATTATAACTGAAATTTGAGAATTTCTTTAAGGAGAAACTAAAAACTCATTGAATACATAAAATGGAATCTGTAGAACCAGATAAATTTGCGTGCTCCTAAGTATAAACTTTAAGGTTGGTGTGGTGGACTCAGTTTCCGCAATTTGTCTCATAATTAGTCCGTTATAAGTTCTGGCTAATGTAGTCAGCCTAGCTAAGAAGCTAGCAGGAAGGCCTGAAGCACAAAAGTCTCCTGGGAACTTTACAGGCTTAACGGAGCGACACTCACTGGCTCCTAGGTATTTAAATCCACCTTTGTCTTTCAGTTTGACATAATATGAACGATAAAACACTTGAAACAACCTAAAAATTAACAAGACCATAAAAATCCAATTTTATTACAACTTTGACATGGGCTCTTTAATACCACTAAAACACTTCAAAGTTTGACAATAATTACTTTTTACGGCGTGCTAAATACCTCTGAAACTTATTTTACTAAAAATTTGAAGTTAAAAAACACTTGACAAGAGCTTTGTAAGTCACGCACATGGGAAACATATACGATAAATATACATATTTTACAAAGAACGCATAAAGAATGACAACACAGAAAGGTTTCTGTCCAGAGACTCTTTAATCGTTACAGTATCATTGCAATATCATTACGGTTTACGATCAATGAAAGGATCAATAAAAGTAGTGTCGAAAAAAGGATCTTGTCTTGTCTCAGGGTCAGCCTAGGAATGGTCATGAAAAGACAAAGTAAACAGGTCATATGACAAACGGAAGCTATTTTATTACTGTTTTTTGTTTTACGAAAGTTGTCCTTAATTTTATGGGTTTTTGGAATAAACGAGAATTTAAGTTGGCAACTTTATGGTCAGCACACGCCGAAATCACATTGTATAATGGAAAACGTTTTTTTCGGTTACTTTATGGTAATATAGATGCGAGGCGTAGCGTAGCGTAGGCGTAGGCGAACTACGGGTTACATGTATTATAATTTTTAAAAAAAAACGTCATACCAGAGTCATACTTAGCGCAAAGCGTCAACTCGAATGTTAAGGCAAGATTCAGAAACGAGACCACGTACTGTCACTCCTATATGTCAAAATCAAATACAATTTTGACTTACGTACGTCAGAACGAACCCTTGCAATAAAATTTTCTTTCTTTTTGCTAAAGTCAGAAGTTCTTCTAGAAGGTCGAAGAGTTCTTGTAGTTAACAGTGGTTTATTTAAATATAATAGATACCGAAGGACATATGAATATTTTTCCTACCTGTGCTGAAATGTATTGTTTTTTTTTTAATTCAGCTTATTTATTACCAAATTTACAATTACAAGTATAAATTAATAAACTATTAGAAAAGCGTTAATACAATTTTATTAAGAACTAGCTAGCAAACTTGATTTCGCTTAATATGATTTTTACTTATCCTACCTTTGTAGTAGCATTATATTTGATACTACCCAATAAACAGTTTGCGTTTCTGAAAACAAAACCTAATAATTGAAAAAATAACTATAAATATATTCGAACTGTTCCAGCCGTCTTCTAGTTTTGCGCTCGCCAACATATTGTGCATTATTTTACATAGTAATAAGAAACTATTCCTGTTTAAATAATATGATTGAAAGGAACATTAAATAATTTCTGTTAATATTAGTGTAGAAGAATTTATTTATTTGATTACAAATTGAAAGAGGCCGTCGACAACTTGTTTATCATATGTCGACACGTCATAATTTAAAGTAATCTGAGAGTTTCTGTCACCTTCGATGAAATTAAATAGGTGTTTGATACCCTACATAAAATATAGAGAATATTTGTGTACTTATTTAAGATAATTACGGGTCGGGTTCATCATCTGGATATTATGGAGAGACCCATACGGGTACCAAGTAGAAACCTGAAGCTTCCGGCAAAACTTTTGGATGTACCGCGCGCACATTCCTACTTGGTTAGCAAAGCGCCATTCACGCGAGCAAATTAACAAAATTTCTACTGAGGACACCTATTTGTATGGCTGAGTTCTGGAAGAGGTGCTTGCTATATTGTTAGTTTAAGATTTAGGCATATAACTATAATTTTTTAAATGTTTTTTTTTGTAGGATAATCGGTGTAGGTATTATTCTAGCGTTCTATCAAATTAGTTGTAAGTGTTAAGGTAGAATAACGACGTGGAAATAAATAAATAATTAAATTTTTATCTTATACTTTTGAGATATCATTACTCATATATATAGTAGCCCATATCTGACCGTTGTAGTCAGCAAGGAAACATCTAGAGCGGACTATCTTTTTCCACATTCAGCGCCTCTTTCAGGCTCTTTCACAGTGTACAGTTTTGAGAATGATGAGTCTTATATTGGTCCACCTGGTTAGTGAAGGGCCACGTGATATTTGCCTTCTGTATTACCAATCAGTTTCTCCAAGCTTCAAAGTCTGTGCGCAATAAGAAAAAAATAATCATAATTAACAATTAATAAAAGAGCAATGTCTAAATATGTTATCTGTTTGTTGTCTTTTAATTAATAGATAGTGACGTATACATGCCAAAAAAATATACATATAATTCCTTGAGTCCCACCCCGTCATCTTACCACAATTTGTACAATCCTGATGAACGCTGGCATTTTAGTTTTTAATGCTTCATAGTATTTATAGTTGGATTTTAAACTAATTGTAATTTTAGCTTTTTTATAATTGAGATGAAGTATAAGTAAGCAGTGTTGGCCTAGTGGCTTCAGCGTGCAACTCTCATCCCTGAGGTAGTAGGTTCGATCCCCGACTGTGCACTAATGGACTTTCTATGTGCGCATTTAACATTCGCTCGAACGGTGAAGGAAAACATCGTGAGCAAACCGGCTTGCCTTAGACCCAAAATGTCGACGGCGTGCTTTAGGCACAGAAGGCTGATCTCCTGCTTGCCTATTAGATTAACAAATGATTTTGAAACAGATACAAAAATCCAGAGGTCCAGACATAAAAAAGGTTGTAGCGCATTGATATATTTTAAGTATAAGTAAGATGAAGAAAAACTTGAGATCAGGTACCTAAGGACATATATTATGTTTAAGCGATCGTTATAACTTGCGCTTCCATATCAGTTCAATCATATTTTTGATACCTACAACAACAAAACAACTCTAAACCGCTAGCGAACGCTAAAAATAGAATTTAAACGCATTGTAAATTGAAACAATTACTTATGAACAATATCCTGGCATATCAATAATAAATGAGAAATAAACTTCACACGCAAATGATATCATCAATTTATTTACAACTTCACTGAAAATGAAAAGCTCTAAAGACAGGGATAGAGATATGATTCCCGTTGCGTTGGAAAGAGATAGATAACCGCCCTAAGCTCCGCCCACAACACAGCAGGCGTCAAGGATTGGCTTCGATTTAAATCTCGACAACCATCAGTCTGCTTCTACATGTGATTAAAACCACAAGTGAAATGAAAGTGTCAAAATGAATTACGAACAGCACAACGAAATTTCCACCTCATACAAACATTACGAGTGCAAACCCGACTTCTTCTACCCGGAAGAGAAGAAAGACGATAAATATGGGAGATCGAAAATCGACGAAGCTCAAATGAATCCTTTATCCACACCATTTTCAGTCAAAGACATTTTGAACATTAACCAGACTTATTATGAACGCAATGACGTTTGGAAGCCCGAACGAAGCCAGGATTATGAGAGACTGTACCATCAAAGCAGTTATTGTTCGGAGTACTTCAATCAAGTGTATCCCATGCATAACGAGTACTGGAACGGCGAATATGAAAACAAAGAGGGATACTATAATTACAATTCGTATTGTCAGAATTTGTACCATCATGAACAGTACCAGGAAATGCCACAAATGCCTAAATTGGATGTCGATATGTCTGAACCACCCGGGCTCGCAGACGTATCAGTACCACAACCTCACTTACCAATAGATAATAAATTTACTGCTATGGCCAGGAAAACAATGAGTAAGTATATACTATCTGATCAAAAAAAATATTAAATTAAAAATATTATTGAAATAATGTAAATATAATTTATGCATGATTAAATAACGTTTTATGCTATAAATGCTGAAATTATTTAATTAAGGTATATAACAATACATAACTAATAAAGATGAAGCATTATTGTTCACTAGTTATACTAACCGATACATTATTTTTGTTAACAGAAATGGCAACGACCACGCCAAAGCAAGAAAAAACAAAAGACAAAAGCACAAAACGAAAACCCAGAATACTCTTTTCACAAAGCCAAGTACACGATTTAGAAGTTAGATTCAAAACCCAAAGGTACTTAACAGCGCCCGAACGGGAACAATTAGCTAAGAAACTAAACTTAACACCAACGCAGGTGAAAATATGGTTCCAGAACAGAAGATACAAAAGTAAAAGGATTAAATCACCGGAAGTTTCGACATCCACAGATGCAAAACCAAAAACATTGAGGAAATTATACAAACCAGAGACAAGAGAGACGCAAAACTACGTTCAGAATCAGGACGATATAAATTCCACCCTGTACTTCGAAGATACCTACGATAACGAGAAGTTCTATAATCGAATAGATGAATCCAACTTTTATACGACAGATGCCAAAGATGTGGAGCTGAAGAAATATTTTCCTAATAATTATGTTTGTTAACTGACTGAACCAAAGTATTATTTTGTTACATTTTTGTTATATATTGTACGGTAGTTTTAAGTTATGTGCCATTTTGTAAATAAAATAAAAGACTGAACTGTGTATTATCCTATATATTAAAACCCTTAAGCATCTTTATAGTTTAATCAAAGTACTGGAGAAGCGATTTAAACAATTTAATTTAGAAATAACTTAATACAAAAACAATCAGAATATATTGTGTTCTATTTTCTTTATTTACAATTGTGAGTTTAAAACCTTTTTGAAGAGAGCTTAAGGCACGTTTTAGTGTCTGATAGTATCTCAATTATTAGTTAAATTTTCATCAAAATATGAAAATTTGTATATCGATAGTAACATTATTAATAATTGATAAAAACATTATAAATATACAAAAGTATAGGTAATGGTATATTTAGATAATAAATTCCTTTTTAAAATTAAAATAACTTTAATAAAACTTTATTAAAAACAAAATGGTTTTAAATAAGCAATGTTTTGACTTAGTTATCAAGCCATATTGAAAAGAATACAAATGAGTAATTTCATTTAAGAGTTTATGTAAGTTCAATGAAAAACAAACGAGGAACCTTTCCCGCCAAATTAAAGAGGCAGGTAACTGCAAGATTTAACCACATACTTCTAACAGTGACTGAAAGTAGACAGCGACGATACAAAAAAAGAAACATAAAGTACATCTTACATACTTACACACACAGATTATATATATTTTTATTGGAACTTGGTCGAAATTGGGTAAGTTTTATGATGAAAACTTTGACTACATAAAATGTTAAGTTGTTTACGATTGTAATCATAACTTAAATATATTTTAAAGCAATTAACATCTACATATTATATAATGTCAACTAAGTTCCAAATCCTAAAGTAAGCTTAACCTAAAACTTAGAAGCCAGTTTAGGTATGGCCGATATACACATATAAAAATGAATCCCTATTTCCCTTGGTCACGGCATCACGCCTGAACGGCTGGACCGAATTCGCTAATTATTTTTTTGTTGTGTTTGTTATTATAAGGAGAAGGTTCTTATGAAAAATATTAATATTCTATATCATAAAGTATTTTTAGTTAAGTATAACAGTTCGAAATCAATATTCATAGTTAATACAGCACAACGTCTAAAAATAAAATCGAATAGCGAAATATGTTGCTAAGCCCGAAATTTGCAAGGCGGCTCGAACAGTTCGAGTATTGTTTTTTAAATTCTGAGGAAGGTTTTTACTAAAAGTTGCACGGCATAACATAAAACAGTTTCATAAAAATATCATTTCGTTTTATAGGTGAAACGAAGTTCGCGGGGGCATCAGTATATAATAAATTCAATATGTATAACGAATACTCGTATAGAGTAATCGTGTATTATTTTGGAATGGATACGTAAATAAAGATTTTGCGTCGCTGCGGTATATTCTCATATGCCCGCGTAGAAAGAAGCCTGAACAAAGTAAGAAAGAACGTTTCTTTTCTATCATATAAACTTTTAATCATCTAACGACTCCTGATAACTTTTTTTTATCAAACTAAATAAGGAAGTAATTACACAGTAAAATACTCTATTTAAATATTAATACTTATTTAGTATTTCTTAACAACCTGTAAAAACTGCCGCCTATTAAGTAGACAAAAAAACTTTTACTGAAGATATTTTTCAGTTCAATTTGTAGATATCTTTTTTATCTGAATTGCTACCATACCGCATAGTTCTGGGGTTGAGCATTATAAACGGGCGGCAAAAAAACATAGTTAATCTTTACATACATGAATAATAAATTGAATTACTTATGGGAAAGTAGAAAAAGTATTTTTTTTATTTATTTACACGTCGTTATATTTTCAGATAAAATTATAAGGAATGCAACGGGTGGTCTTATGGCTAACAAGCCATCTCTTACTTTCAAACAACCCTAGTAAGGGAAAAAACTAAAAAGAGAAATATGATGTTAGTATACTGATACTATTTATTTACTAGTTATTATTAATTAGGCTATTACCAAATCTTATGAAAAAAAATATAATCACCAACGTTAACTAAAGTTTTATAAAAATAAAAATATAAACTAAAAAGCTTATCTCTGATTCATGAATTGCGATGCAATTCAAAAGAATAAGAAATATAAGAATTACAAAGGTCACGATTGAGTAGGATAGGATATCGTTAAGAAATATAGAAATATTTTTACATTTATTATATACTTTGACTTCATTAACTTTTAGTTTTTTGCAAGTTTTTCTAATCTTTCTGTAAACACTAGATTTACCTAACTTAATAACTAAGGTATATCTCAGGCCATTTAAAATATTAACACATAATTCTAAAAATGCCTTTTCAAAACAGTATTAAAATCGCGTTGCAAACGCTAGTCTGCGCAAACGCGCCCTCTTATTTTCCCCCATATATGGGCGCCGGCGCCATTCGATAAGATATTCATCCGAACACGTGTCTAGTATTGGCTTTGGGAACAAGACCTGTCTATGGGAATTCGAAACACCTGTTGTTAAAAGCAATAGAGTACGTGCCGCCCATTTTTAAGACCATCAAAATATTTTTTAATGAAAACCAATAAAAATTTTACGCTTGTAAAAATTAATAATGATTAGGGTGGTGTTTGAATACTTTTTAAACACAGACTCTCCGAGGAAACTGTGAAAATGTTGCTTTTACGAAATGCGTAATCATAAATCATAGAAAAGCTGTGCAAGAGAAAAATCTAGATTCTGTTAAAGGTGTCTCAAAGTACTCTATCAGCCCGTATTAAAGACAATTATTTGATAGAGACATATCATCCATAACCGCATAACATCAGTTACAAGTTCATACTTATGAAGATTTTTCATTAAAGTAAGTTTTAGTTACAGTATTTGTTACCATGACGACAATCGAGGTTTTTGTTTCAGTCTGCGTTTTCAACAAGAAGGCGAAGTTACTAGGTTCCGTTATTTACTTAAAAGAAATCGTAACAAATCGCTCATTTTTTTGCAAGCTTTTAAGGGTAAAATATAATAAATCTGTGGCGCTACAGCCTTTTCAGGTCTAAGACTCAGGTTTCTATATCTGATCATTTGTCAATCTAATAGGCAAGTAGGCGATTAGCCTCCTGTGCGTGACACACGCCGGCGAGTTTTTGCCTCTAAAGCAAACCGGTTTCCTCACGATGTTTTCCTTCTCTGTTTGAGTGAATAGAAAGATAGTTCATTGGTGCTATCGCAGATCGAACCTCAGGCATGAGAGTAGCACTCTGGAGCCACTAGGGCAACACTCTTTGCGCTATCTTGTTTCTGAAGCTTGCCCTAAACTTCTAGCAGTTCTGCTTGCTAAGCTATTTAGTGAAACTTTCAGAAAAGTCAAATCTACCGAATATTAAAAATCTTGACGGCAAATTATATTTGTGAATTTTATTTTTTTCGGAAGTTTTTTGTTTATAAAATCGGGCTCATCTGATGTTAATTGTTATAGCCGCCTACGGACACTCTCAACGCTAGAGGGCGAGTGCGTAGCCGGCCTTTTAAGAATTGAAGCGCTCTTTTCTTGAAGGACCCTAAGTCGAATTAGTTCAGAAACAAAGTTTACATTTACTATATGAAAAGGTCATGTTTTTTTAGACTCATAAATTCTTCGTAGAAAGTATTTTGTTACGAGTTAATGTTCATGAATTTTCAATTTAGAAACAATGTCATATTATGTCGTAATACTCTTGTAACATATGTATAGCATAGATCGGTTTGTATAATGTATGCGCGCACGTGGATGTATCATGTATTAATATTGGTCGGGCTTTTAAGGTTATCGCTTGGGGAAGGTGATCTGGCCCGATAGACCGACACACACACGACGTACAGTCAGAGGCAAAAATTCTTCTGGAATTCCTAAGTGAAAACTACACGCACGTTTCATTCAATGGACAGTTTATAGTCAATTATGCTTAGATTTTTGTACTTATTCTGGCCTATGTTCTTTGTTTACCTCTGATGCTTACAGGATTACGTTTGTTTATTACTTTAACCGTAAGGAAATTCTTTTGAAGGAAAAAATATTTTGTTGTTTTTATAGAGAAGCTAACAGGCAGGCAGGCTTGCCGCAATTTAAATGATACCGGTGCCCATAGACAATCAGTGCCAGAAGGCTCGTAAATCCGTTGCCGGCCTATTAAGACATAGATCGTTAATCAGACGCAATATCTACCAACGCCCTAATTTGCCAAATAAGCTAAGGGGTTTTTAAAACGATTTAACCTAGATATTATTAAATTTAATAACTTACATTATAAGTAAGTACGTACTCAAACTATGTAGATAAAATTGGTCAAATTTCATATTAAAAAATGGTTAATTTATGCCCGTGAGTGTACGCCATTACTAAGCCCGGGCGTACACTGTGAGCTCGTTAGCTTTTATTTGGACGCCGGACTCCTGTTCCAGCATAATTACACAACTGGACACATAATGCGACCTCTGCAAATATAATTACCCCTTAAACTTGGTAATGTCCGACAGCTATCCTTTGGTAAACTCTGTATATTGCTTATTTTAAGTGACTGGTTTGTGTGGTTAACTTAGATAAAACTCACCCTAGAGCAGTGCATATTAATTAATCTATAAACCATCGTATTTTATAAAAAATCCTCCGATTCATAAAAGGCCAGCAGCAGACAAGGAGTCACGATCGTATCGGCTAGTTTCTGTATGTTCTGTATGGTGGCAAATGAATCGGTGATCGGATAAATTCATTGTAAGAGGTAACAATTAATAAAAAAATATTTCTGAGAACATGTTTCTTAGTTTAAATAGCCAAACAAAGCTCCGCTAGCCTATAATAGGTCCTCTGTGGATAGTCGAATTTTATTCATTTATATTTAAGTAAAAATCTAGTCTATGGTGCAGTCTATTATATTAAACTTAATAAAAAAATATGCTTTAACAGCCCAAGAAATAGATTCAAATTTTATTGACGTTCTAGAGCACAGACCAAAGAAACATTTGGGTTCGATAGATCGATCGAATTACTACAAATTTTATTTTAGGTTTTTCGTTTAGTTTTTACCCTTTATAACATGTTCAGCAGTGTACACGGCGTTTCTCAGCGTTATCAGTGTTCAATACATGTGCACAGTTTAATGTTCTCATTCTGTTTTACTCAATTAATTGCTGACCGATGATCTGGGTTCGATGTAAAATAAGATCATTAATATCGATTTGTTAGTCACGTTTTATGCTGAATTTGCAGGAAGCCAAGTAACTCTTAAACCACGTTATTGGGTTTTGCTGGGGAACAATTTTTCATTTATTTATAGTTATTAGTATTTTAGGTACATGCTAGGGCAAAACATTATACTTTTGAAGCACGATAGAATTGAGGAACCTAAATTAATTTTAAAGGTAATTTGAAGATTTCTAAGCGTTTGAAATTAATATTAATAAAGTATAAATTCTTCGGAACCGTATCTCGGCGTGGTGTTCAGTCCATAGAACGCCTTGTCGTCCAGGGGAAGGTGGAAGGCACTAAACCGCGCGGAAGGTCACCTACGCGTTGGACTGACCAGATCAAGTCTGCCGTAGGAGGTACACTCAATGAGTGTAGCAGGATGACCTTTAATAGGCAACGATGGCGAAATGTCGTGAAGCGCATCACATCTGCCCTTTTTAATACCACTACTACATAGCGATCACGACCGCTCTGTCAAGAGTGTACCGGATAAGAAGAAGAAAAGTATAAATTATGAATCGTTAATACCTTACGTCGAGAAACGAACTATTAAACACCATTTTAGGAGACGAAGTTCTATCTAATTAAAACTTAAGCATTAGAACAATATAATATCTACTAAAGTCAGATGGTGGGCAAACTTTTTTAATGGCGGGCCACAAAGTTTAAGAAATTCTAAAGGAAGGCCAGAATTAAAAAAAAATGCATTGTTGTTAAAGCTTTTAATTATTATATTATAAAAACAATACAAATAGAATTTACATTTTCTTCTCTACTGTCAAAACATAATCATAACGGGCCACATACTATCCATGGTGATGGACCCTCGTCGGGCCGGATTATATACATTCCGGCCGTACTTTGCCTATCACTGGTCTAAACTAACATAAACTCTTGCATATAGACTAGTCTTTGATATAAAAAGCGCGGAATATCTACTTGTTCAAAATTATCAGGGAAATAAACACAGGCTTGGATTTTATTTTAATGGCATAAGTAGTAAGTAGTTTAATTTTAATTTCTATTGTATCGCGTTTATAAGAGAAAATACTCACAATTTTCATTAATTATCTATGTTCCGCTGACAGAAAAAGAAGAGTTCTCGCTGTAACTGTTTTACCCAGATGTGTACTAAATCTAATAGAAACTTCGGAGTTCCATTCTACACCCAGAAGTTAAAAGGGCGAACGATGAATCACAATTCAACATCCAATTTATTCATACTTTACGTTATATTCGTGAGAAGTAATATTATCTGTCTTGGTGCATTAAAATCTCAACATAATTGATATTGTATTAAAACGAAAGATTTTTTTAATTTTTTTTATTCGATTTTAGAGTTTTTGCATGTGGCGCCACAACACCGCGTGGAAGCAATAATTCAATGACCAAATTTAACGCCAAACACGTCACCCCGATATTGACCATGTTTTTATGTCTGTCATTCGAACCGTTTGTTGAGGGCATCCCTATTTTATTTGCTTAGTTCGAAATTTGAATATGGCTTAATGTACACAAAGTAGCTATATTTTAATGACTTTTATAGTCAAATTTTATTAGAAGAAATTATTATTGTGTACATGAAATTCTGTTTTCTCTAAATATCGCATGGGTCTCATGCATATCTGGGATGGATGTTTAGCCTGGGTCTGAGAGTTTTTTACTGGATATTTTCCTTACGAACGAGAAAGTTTACACATTAAAGTAAAATTATTTTCTGTTTTCCAATACACGTCCAAAGGGTTTAGTGTATATGTTTATGTTATGGGATATATTTTTAGAAAGGCATTTTATTTTTAATTACAAAAATGGTATTATAATGGAACTTTTTAAACTCGGACAGTCAGTAACATTGATTAACATTTAAAATTTTTAAACATTTCAAAAGTTTTTAAAATTCTTAAACACGTTGCAGACCACTTAAGTTGGGCGGTGAGGGGCGTCATATTGACAAGCTAATATAATTTATTGGCGCACCGGCGCCACGGTTCACGTGTTTTTTGCCCCATAGATAGTGACCCCAGATTTGTCAATGCTCTGATTGTCGGGTTCAAATCTAAAAAAAATGGTTGCGTATGAAGGAAAGTGAATTTACGATTATTCATTAGGATACTGAATACAGAATAATATTTTGTTCGATAGGCTTAGGCAATTTTATTAAATGACCTCGCAAGAATAATAAATATACGGGAAAGGCATCTAATTATTTTTTTAAAACTAGGAATGATACTATAAGAAAGATTTATTCCAGCGATATTTTTCCTTTCATAGAACCGCCTCCGTTTCACCTTACTCACACTTTCGCAGATCTTTTCCAAAATTTCATAATATTTCACATTATTATACTTAGTTTGTAAGAATTATGTGATTTACCTATTAAATTTATAGTTATCAAGTATAAAGCAAGCACGGTTTACAATTAATTTGTATAGTTATTTCCGTTAGTTTCTAGATGAAAGAATTTATCGTCATGCCCGTTGGCTGAACTTAAATTAATAAATTTCTTTGCACCAACAGTCTAGGCAGTCTAGCACTTTATTTGATAAAAAAAGTTTGAATTAATCTTTAAGAATCTATATACGAAACTCTTATTGCTTCGTGTACATAACGTGCCAGTCTTTAAATAATAATGCAAAGTTAAGTGTGCCTCAGCGTTTTGGTGTGTTACCTAAACAACGCAACACATTCTTATATGGTATAGATAAGACTATTAATAAAAGAAAGGTTTTATTTGGTGCTAATAAGTGATGGACTACAGAGCCGAATATTTTAAACCAATTCTTGGGCTTACGGAAGTAACCATTGTGTTTGATATCAATAATAACAATTAAAAGCCGATAAATAAAAAACTACAATAAATTTGGCGCCTTGTTAATACGAGCAGTACTGATGATCTGAAAACGGGTATTTTCCTGGCTTATCGAATAAATTTTGCAATACAGCGAGGAAATGCTACCAATTAAAGGTGTATTACCTTATTATCTTTTTGAACTTATTTTATTTTTAATTATTTTTATTACAAAGTTAAGTGTATTGTATTATTTGTATGCTATTAAATTCTATACTGTATTATCGGTCATGATAGTCTAATTAGTGTATATGAGGTTTAATGTCATTTTAATTAACACGACTTTGCCTTATGCCTTTTACAAGTGTATTTTAAAAATATTTCAAAAGCTCATGTGCTATGTTGCAGAATAAACTTATATTTTAAAAAATAAAATTGGGATTCATATTAAAGAGTTATAATATGTAAATACGGCCCATATATTTCTTATAATTTATGTTTCCGTTGTAATGAAAAGTGATATCAGTATTGTGTTAAAAAGCTGAATTGAATCGCATTTTTATAATAAAATTCTTCAGCTAATTAAGGGTACATGAACACTGTTTAAAAATGCAATAGATAACCTAATACCCGTTTCAGATGTGTTCAATCGTCAATTCCAATAACATCAAGTGGGCAATGACGCGTGTGACGTCAGCGAATCGCGATCTGTGACGTCATCACTTCGTCATTACGCGTCAAATAAAATAGTGTTTATAATAGTCTTAGATCATAGATTTAGGAGTAGCGTTCTCATATCTGAAGTTTAGGTTACGTATACAAGTCTGTGTATGTTTGATTGATTATTTATGTTTAGTAGATAAGCCCACTTAACACACATAATTTTTTAAATTAAATCTAAAAAATATGTTTCCCCACCTTTTATTTCTTCTGTCGAGAAGTCCAGATAGAAAACTTCATTGTTATGCTAGGAGTACGAACTCGCCTGTCTATATGCCGACAAGAACTATGTCATATTTCGACCGTAAAATGCGTAGAGGCGATGAGAGAAACTGATCGTGGTTGGTAAGACGACAAAAGATCATGTGGCCGTTCACCAACAAGATGGAACCATGAAGTGAAGGACTCATCGTCCTCAAAACTGTGCACTGAAAGAGGCGCTGAACAGAAGCTGATGGAAACAGATTATCAACACCAGATGTTTTCTTGCTGGCCACAACCGACTGAAAAGAGAAGAATAGTATATATATCCACAACATAATAATCTAGAAACGCTACAACCTTCATCCTTATACAGACACAGGCCTAATTACAGTATTAAGTACAGTACGTAATTTATTGGGACTTAAGTCATGCTGCCATTAGATCTTTTTTCTCATTGTGCCGAAGGAAATGAAGGTATTGGTGCACAGCCTGGGTTAGTACAAGTGATCTCAAAGCTGAGGGTCTTCAGGCTAACATTGCTTAAAATCTATACGATATTGAGGGTTAGCAAGCGACGCCGCGAGCGCAGTACTATTATAAATATCTAACATTAACCACGTGTTCGTCTGTAACCGATACTATAATCATCCCCTTGTCCATTTACACTGATTTCAATGTTTGAGGAAGATATTTTATTTCCACTTTTTATGAAGGGCACTATGCCAGCAAGATGCATATATTAGCTATTAAAAATTAATATTGCATCTATGTAAATTCTCTATGGTCTTCATTGAGGTCTTATAATTTAGGCAAACAAATATGCAACGTCACCGACAGCAATGGGTTTGCTTCTTCTTGGTTTTTACTAAATTTTTAGAATCTCCACTATAGAGTTGTGGAAAACGCTTTCACCTTAGTCTAGCATTCTCTTTATCTCTTACCAAAGCACCTATAATCTATCTACCAACCTTCTACAGTTTAGACCATAGACTAATCTAGATGTGCATGAATTTGGACAGGTTTATATTGGTAATGATTTTATGATTAAAATGAATACGTATACGGTTTGCACGTCTGTGTTACTTTTACAACTTAGCCTGGCCCTCTAGCGGCCACTGGACTATTACTTGTTTCAATAAAATGAAAAAATCCCAATAAGTGCTAATGTAAATTTAAATGTGCATTAATTGTCAATCACTTAAATATATAGTCATGATCATTTGGGGTATATTATTCTGAACTGTTCTAATTATAAATTAGTTATTAAGTCGAGATTAAAGGGTTTTTAGAGACATCCAACGGGCAATAGCGGAACTTTGATAAGTTGTGTAAGCTTTATAGAACTGCAGTGCGCCTGTAAAACGCGTAACGTTTAGATGGATTTTTACGCGACACTAGAGGGCGTTAAAATACTTAAGATACAAAAGTCGGTAAATTGAAATTCAACTTATTCAATTTTTTAAATTAAATTATACTTAGTTCGCTTTAATTTATATTTTATCTTTAAGTGAAATCGACTTGTTTCTAGAACATCATGTTCAAGTGAAAAAGTTCTCCAGTTGTCGTAAATTTTTATGATTTGTGATAAAGTATTTTCAATTCGAAAATGAATCATCGACAAAATTGATGTATTGTCGATAAACAGCGAAAGTGCTCTCAGATTGTTTATAATCTTCAATTAACTGACGCTAATGTACTTTAAATTTAGGTTAGTAGGTATTCAGTTACGTACGACTTACGAGGTAAATCCGTAATTGAAAATTTCATTACACTCTAGTATTTTAGTAAATAAAATATTTATGTGTGTAATAAAATGTATATCCTCTACGTATTCCTAATACAGATTTGAATAAAATTAAATGTAAAAATATATTATTACCCAAAACAACTCAAACAAAACGTTGATAGGTAGCTATAATGTTTAGAACAGGATAGTAAATGTTGGAGATCCCATTGGAACTTTGCTCCAGAAGCGCGCGCAATTTATATGGCAGATGACATATTCCATTTTTTTCTTACGTGTGGCCGCGTCCGCTTTGAGCGTTTGGCGCCATTCATACGATAAATAGTAATTTGTTTATAAGACGACATAGCGAATTATTGGCATTAAATAAAGTAGCGAATAAAATGGCAGTCAACGTTATATTTATCGTATGATTACATTAAAACACACTCATTGTACCTACCCTGAGCCAGGGGAGATGCTTTTGTCAATAGGATATGTTTGAGAGAGTACCTCCTGGCTATACTCTCGGCACTACGGTTTAGTCATTGCCGTACTTATAATATTAGAATACCAAAGCTAGCAGAACTGTAGCAGACCTGACTCGTACGCTGTTTTAATAACAATAAAAAATGCAACAGCTTAATGAGACATTTTATAAACTTAGTTTTTAAATTTCATGAGCCATCCAACCGAGAAAGTTTCCACTTTTGACTTCCCTAACTCATAAGCTGCTTCTACACAGACTAGCGATATAATAAGTTATCTGTAACAAAAGACAAAATGGAGGTCTGCCAATTATTTACCAAATTCAAAGGCAAGGTCATAAGGGTACATAACATAAACTCTGATTGTTAAGGAAGATTATCATAAACAAACATTCTTCGTATTTCTACCCATTTTATATCCAAAATTCCATAGAGAGCTGCAAAACTTCCCAAACAAAAAAGTATTTACTATTCTATCACCTTTCGAGTTTAAGTAATGTTCGAGCTAAGGATCCAAATAGCACAGATAAATACATTTTTATAGGTAAAATGGTCTGAGCTTCACATTTCTGTACCTAAATGTTTCGTAAAGATTTCTAATAGGCCAATAGATCAGCATGTGCGTGTATACCGGCTTCCACGATGTTTTTCTTTACCACACGAGCGTGCGAGCGAGCACGTTCAATGCGCATTTGCAAATATAAAGTCAATTGGTTCGGCGAGGTACTAATACAGCTTTAGTATCAGATATCATGATGTTAAATGTGATTATACTAGTACCTACTAACATTTGTCTAGACAACATAAATTTTAACAACAAATTATTCACAATATTTATCAATATTTTTTTCATTTCTATTAATAAATTATAACAACGAGCACTCTATTCGCGTTTTATATTTCATTTAGATGATGTTCATTAATGGATGAGTGGATATCAGATACGGTAAGTGTACTACAGAGTTGGGAGAAATAGAACCGCTGAAAGCAATAGATAATAAGAATAAGAATTGCTAGACTTTCCCTGGAGTTTAGGTTAGATTTTAAATAATTGTCTTTTACTGCATGGCTATATAAAACAATTAAGTGAACAAAGGTTTCACTTACAATTTTTTATGTAAATATTTAAGGATAGGTGCCAAGTAAATACCATATATACTCTTTCATACACAAATATAGACTACAATATTCTTAACTTAGTAATAATTAAAAATAGATAAACAGAAAATTAAAATATTTACTTGTAAATTAATAGTATTGATCTTTTTAAACGCAAGAATGATTTTATATACTGAATTAAAACGCCCGAGTTATCATTTCGACGTGTATTTTTTTATGTTATGAAATGTTGAAATTGAGTAATAATAACATTAAGTCTTGTACTACAAAGAACGGTTTGATGGCCGTCGAGACACGATTTTACACTTAAACAATGAGCCCTGGGTACGACCTTACGATGTATCCTTACCAAGAAGGAAGTCACACAATTATCAGTCGTAAGGATATAAAGAAATTGTATTAGTTTGGGAATAATAAGAGAGGTTAGACTGATATTGAATCACAATAGTTCACAAAACGCGCAAAAACACTCTCTATAAACTTGTAAACTTAAACTAAAATTATGAATTCCGAAACACCCCCCTTGGTGATACATGGCAAGATTTAAGACCTAACAACTAGCATCAAAATACTGGGCTTATACATATCAAATGATGTTTAGTTTCGTGGTCATTTGGCTGGCTCTGGCCTCTACGCTTGGTGTGCTTAGTAAGGTTAGACGGTATTTCTCTCCAGGCCAGAGCTTGCAACTCTATAGCGCAATTTTGACTCCGCTGTTCTCTCATCTGGACCTCACCGGTACCAGCGCCTTACACTTCACTGTCTAACGATGAGCGATTCGAATCGTCGACGACCAGTCACTTTCATCTTCTACCACATTTACCATCAGCTGAGTTACGGCATCCAACGCGAGGCAAAATACGAAATACCAACCGTATCATCTCGATGTCCGGCATCCAATACCAGGTGAGTCTCCTGTTATGTATAAAAAGATACCCCCTGTCCCCATGTGATATTGCATGATTTTTACCGAACACCCTGCCCTTTTCAGCCTGACGTGATTAATGGCTCCTTAGGTAGCGCCACTTTAAAAAAATAAGCAGCGAGTCTATACATTCGTAACTCTACACCAAATAAGTGGTGTTTGCGGCTGCACTCTATAGATATCATTTTATTATCGACATTGATTCGCCTCTTAACCGCGCTGTAAGTGGTTAACCCATATTGGATTTATGATTGAGCTTTAAAGGTTAAATTAAACGAATATATTAAAGGTAGGTTTATAAGTCATACAACCCATGGCTCTGTATATTTATTTATTAATATGGACAAATGGCAGAATCAACACAAATATATCGATATATATATTTGTATACAATTATAGATGTGATCTTAAATTGTTTCCTTAGATTTTTTATTAAATTATAAGTAACACAACTAAAAATATAAACAGCTACTTATAGTACACATACAGACAAAGCAATAGATATACTACAGGGTAGATAATATCTAAAAACCTATATCTATTAACTATATTTTATATGTTAG
The DNA here is from genome assembly GCF_905147105.1 of Pieris brassicae. Taxonomy (NCBI): domain Eukaryota; kingdom Metazoa; phylum Arthropoda; class Insecta; order Lepidoptera; family Pieridae; genus Pieris; species Pieris brassicae. The sequence continues at coordinate 6,763,776 of NC_059665.1, read as the reverse complement.
GAAATTTACAATTTACATTTTACATTTTTTTATAGAAAAACAAGCATACGGGACACCCAAAAAGAAAATCATCCCAGCCAATGGAAACTTATTTTAGTGGATGCGTTGCCGGCCTTTGAGGGAGTATATTTACTCTTTTTTTAAACGGTTGTTTTATCTCCCAGGGAAGAGATCCGGGAATAAATCATACAACCATATATAATAAATCTCATATTTCGTATCTATTACTAAAGTTGATGAACAATATAAAATAATGTTATCAAACCTGAAAAAAAAACGCTTTTTCCCGTTCCCACATATCGAACACGATACTATACCTTTACGAAATTGCTTAACGATACCATCAAACTAATCTAGATTTTTTATCCAATTCGGCTAAAGGGTCCTTCAAGAAAAGTTCGAACCAATTCTTATTAAGCCGGCACTGTGATCCCTCTGGCATTGAGATTTTCCATGTATCACTTTATGGCAGCCGAGCCTGACCGCTTGCCAGTTGAACTACTAAAAAAAATATTCAAATTCTTTCCGCATTTATTTTATTGATTTATCACTAGGCAAGTCTATTCTTGATAATCGAACTCAAAACCTTCTTTTAAACCACGGTAGACTTCATCTTTAATAAATAAAAAATCGAATACAGTAGTAGTACTTAATTGAAATATACCGGATAACTTTCCCAGTTATAAATGTCAAATACAAAAAGACCCGTCGGAAAAGCTCACCATTGAAAAGAAAAACATTAATTGTTGACATTTCCACTCTCAAGTTTTTATTGGCCGCCTATTAGCAAGCTCCCACCTGATTGGTTTATTTAAATAGGCCAGTGGCGACGGAAAGGGAGGGCTGTAAGGGGTTGAGGTATAAGGCTATATGAAAGACAGAGACGGATAGACACTTCTCAAGCACTTACCGAGACTACTCTTTGCATTAACAGCCCATGAGTGAGAGCAATATAGATTGGCCTTTATTGTATTTAATACTTTCATATAAAGAAATACTGAATTTTAATGTGAGTATAACCTGGTATGAATGGTTTAACACGTATTTGAAAAAAATTAACTAATTAAATCTTTATCGCTATCTTATTTGGCTCATAAAATATTTGTAAAACCTTGTAACAAAATACTTACACTATCAGTATGCCTTTCTTATAGCGTGTATATTTTCGCTAGTATTTTTAAAGGTTTAATTTAGATAAAAACGGTCAATTTATAGTGAGCGTAGTGCAATCAACCCGTAAATACCCGTAACCCGGACGATCAAATCAAGCCCACGTAAACATCTTCAAGAAAAACTCAACGATCCCCACTACTTAGCTACTTCTCAAGCTTTTTAAAAAAACGACCGCCCTCAACTATCGCTATCTTACTTTATCGCGTTAGAATTGCGTGGAAAAATAGATCGTCCATCTCGCTCTAAGGCTTAGCAAGCAGGCGGGCAAAACACGCAAAGTTTATTCGTTTGTAAGCTTTGTGGTGAGACGCGCGTGAAGTGCTTCAAATAAATGTGCGAATAATGGAGTCGAAAATTAAGACGTACCCAAATCTAACATTAGAATGCGAAAAAACAAATTTAAATTTGACGACACCGTTCTCTATAAACGACATTTTGACCAAGGAGGAATCGAAGTGTGAATTCGAAAATGGAATGTTTCCATTTGGCGGGAGAGTGAATTTTTTGAAACCGGCCAGTTTCAAAGATGGATTTCCTAAAAAGGAGGTTATAGAAAAGAGTATGAAATACTATGACGAGTGTAATTATCGAGATTACAGCGACGATGGCGCTCTGGATATGTCAAGAAAAACACTGCCGGTCACGGAATTATCAGGTAAATAACCTAATTTATATCTTTGTATATAGCTATTTGTAAACATATGGATTTTTTGCTTATTTTATTTAAAAATGTTTTATAAAAATTACATAATAACACTTATTGAGTAAAATAAATACTATTTTACGATCGATCGATTTTATCGATTACGATGGTATCTTCTTCTAACTTAGGTAGATGAAGATACCTGCTAGGTACCTTTAAATACGACAATGAACCTTCTTTGTTGAACTTTTATTGATATCAAACAAATAATGTAACCTAACATTACTTAAGTTACTTATATATATATATTACTTATATTATTATAATTAGCGCAAATCAAATGCTAGCAATTATGGCAAATATGAGCCCTTTAGTTTTTCCCGCACACTTATAAATTGTAATGTAACATTCTTGTTTCCTATAATGTCCGATATAAATCTGGTACACTACATATTTAAGTATCACTTAGATTTAATAACCCTTAAACTCACTACAACAAGAGCGTAGCAGAGGTGAGACGGGCTATGGCTATACTAGCCTTAAATATAAAATATAAATATGTAGGAATGTATATATTTGTATGTATATATATATATGTTTGTATAAAATGTATATATAAAATAAAGTCCCGCACCACAAGAGTCGGGGATATTATATACTTAATAAAAAAAGACATACATTTGAACATTCCTCAATCAACCACCACCGAACAAAACTGGCATAATATAGAATCAGAGTGTTTCGAAACGGCCTCGCTTTACTTTGAATGAAGTCGTATTTCAGTATTAATGCAGAACATAATAATATATATAGATATTAATTTTGATGGATCTAAAAAGATGATATTATACGAGACGTGATAGTTTGGTCGATAAATTCCACGTCACTGAATGTATTTTTTTTTATTATTATTTTATTTCTTAATCTATAATTATTTAATAATGGAGCTTTCTGCATTAACGTTGATGTTTGGCGGACTTTGCTTATGAGAAAAGAGATAGGTATATCTATTCCTCTTTTTAGTTATTTTTTAATTTTAAACCATATGCTAATTATAACTTTACCCAAAGATTGGTAAATAATATAAATAAACATCATATTGTAAGATTAATATTGTCAAATCGCCGACCATGGGGCAGACACATTTCTGTGTATATTTCATGATTATTTTGTTTTGGCAAGCAGTTCAGCAATTTTCATTCTCATCCAGGGTTACGTGTTACCTCACATAGACAGCTTCAAAGGGGGATTTCTAAAAAAAACAAACATAGACCAGCAGAAAACCCCTTTTCTACCTAACCTAACTTTCAAATGTCATTTTTTTATGATTATTTGGGCAATTATAACGCAGAGCACGCTTGTAGTTTTACTTCTTGTCTACTGAAGTGATACGATATGTACCTTATAAGTCAAAATAGATTGAACAGAGTTTGAATTTGAAAAATTTAAATAACTTACCCGCAACTAATGATTAGAGGCGGAAGACAAATGACATTTGACAATACGCGCGTAATGGCGCATTCAGAATGGCGACGTCCCCACTTGGCACTTACGACCCTCATTACTTAAGTGATGACGCTTAAAAGCACTAAGCATTCAATCAAGTAATTACTAGGTACGACACGTGTCTTGCCTTTGGCTATGTATGAATAGACTTTAATGTATAATTCGCTAGAAAGTAATGCGTCATGACTTTTTACCGTTAGTTTGTAGACTGTCAATTTTTTTCGTTTCAATTTAAAAAATTATATTAAAAAAATATTTACAACATATTGGGTTTATTTTTAGTTGTCACAAAGTAGCACAGTTTTTTAGTATGAAGATAAGATAATACCTATCTTAATACTTTAAAATCATTTCAATGGTTCATTAAATAACAAATAGGTACAATTTAATATGTTAAGTTCTCTATGCCCCTAATGTTCAATTAAAATAATTTTTATTTTCTTAATAACGGTACATAGGTATCATTAATATATGTATTCATAATAGCGTCTTGAATAAATAACCATTGATCAATAGTGTATGGACAATATAGAAGACACTTTGTCTATTAAAAAAATCAGATTGGGGTATATCTGAATATCATATATCAGTCCAAGGTTTTGTAACTTTTCCACCTGTACTCGTTTAATATATATTTAATGTTCCTACTGATATTTCTAAACACATTTAATGAAACACATTAAACAAGAAATCAATTGTTGATGTGTCAACTTTTAACACGCAAAGCAAGACTTAGAAACAAACAAGTGAAAGCTTTTCCTCATAGTCGTTTTGATAATGGATCTTTTGTTACAAAAGGGAAATATGGTGATATTAAATTAATTTAACTTTGCGATTATTTGATTTCGTATTAATGCGGTTATAACGTGCTAAGCGAGAAACCGATACTATGGAATAGTCTTATAAGTTATAAGCGTTTTTTTTTAATTAGCAAACTTAACAATATCTTGATTTTGTTTCAGATGACTACGACTCAAGATCATCGCACACGGGCTCACCAGTGCGTCTAAATTCGTCTCCAAATTCTGACATAAGCTACAAACCCTTCAACCTACACTACGAACGAAAATGCACAACGCCTCCCCCAGACACACGACTTATGCACTCCCCAAACTACACAATAGAATACTCACAAAACAGCGGCAGAAAAAAGCGATCGCGCGCAGCATTCTCCCATGCCCAGGTCTACGAGCTGGAGAGAAGATTCAGCCAGCAACGATACCTATCTGGCCCCGAGCGCGCCGACTTAGCTATAAGTCTCAAACTAACAGAAACACAAGTCAAAATTTGGTTCCAAAACCGTCGATACAAAACCAAACGCAAGCAACTACAGATGCAGGAAAGCGGGATGTTGGCAGCGGCCGCAGCAGCAGCAAATCACGCAAGAAAGGTAGCTGTAAAAGTACTCGTAAACAACAACGGACAAGCGATACCCGATCTCAAATATCAGAACCCTTTAAGCAAGACAGTAAATCCAGCGCTGTTTGCGCCACCGATTCTAGAAGGGTCACCTATTTGGAAGCATTTTGCGGGAATGTATGGAGTTGATTTTACGAAAAATCCGGAATATAAAGCGCTGTTACAGGAGTCATACAATCAAGCGGTTTTGCAATCGCTATATTCACCCCATATTGGAGTTAATTATCCAAATATACCACTGCCGTACATGTATTATCCCGGTCATCCGTTTGGGATGCCCATGTCTTGTGATCTCAATAGAAACCAAGGTGAAAGCAGTAGGGAAAATAAGGAGTTCGATAAAAAAGATAGCAAAAGAGTTGATATTAATGAAAACAGTAATGAGAGTATGGCCAGTAACATTGAAGTTGAAAATTAGTAAGACGATGTTTTAAAGGTTCCATTATATCTACTTATTTTAAATCATAAAGAATAAATTGACAGTGCAATATGAAATATTAAGTCTTCATCATAATTATAAAGATTTACAAATATTTGAATATGTAATAGTCTATATAAAAACCTTGGTTAAACTGAAATGTGTAAAATATAACATTTAATCATAGTCATCCAATTTCTACCACTGTTAGGAAATATTTAAAACCAAAGTCGATAACCAAAGAAATTAGAATAAGTTTTATTAGGTAGAACATTGTTAGTTGTAAATATTATAACATTGTTATTAGTCGCACTTGTAAATAGTCGTCGTTAGTTAATTACTTCAATAAAGATGCAATAATGTTTATTTTCTTTTAATATCCTACTCTAAATGCATTGAAGATTATTTTATGGCCTGATGTTGTTGGGCTCTATGAGTATTCAGAATCTAAATATAGCGATACCTTCCGTACGTCAAATCCATTGACAAACGGGAGTAGTACTAAGTCTTGACTTTAGATCTTACCCTAACCATATAAAGTCTTGTAAACCTGTGGTACACTATGCCTCTTGCCTTATAAATATGCCTTTCAAATTGAAGCAATCGCTGTTACATAATTCAATAAATATTCTTATTTACACATAGTCGTATCGTTAATATGCGATATGTTCGAGGCAACCCGTGCATATAGATAAATATGGAAGCGTATAAAGCGTACAGCGTAGTTATATACACCATAGATAATTCGAAATATCTATGGCAAAGCAGGAGTCAACGGCGATACTATAACTTAAAGTATATATTATTTTAAAGTCAAGAGTTAGCGCTTAGTATGACCAAAGACAATTTTGATTTTGTCTTTGGTATGTAAACGTATAGGATTTTGACATTAGGCAGAGTTCGCGGTAATTCTTAACATTAAATTTTACCTTAAGATCTATAGGACTAGAACAGGGTGCCATAGCGTAATAACAATAAATCGTTAATTTACAAAAAAAAGTGGTACATTGACAGATTGATTATATGAAAAAAACCGCATAATCAGCCTTATAAAATAGGCAAGCAAATGTCATATTACATAAATTATTTAATTAAAGAAAATCTAAACTTAACAATCACCTATACATATACACTTACATTTCTGAAGGCATTAATAAAAATAATTAAACATTAATTGTGCTGGTTGGCCTAGTGGCTTCGACGTGTGGCTTTCATCCGTGAGGTCGTAAGTTCGATCCCCGGCTGTGCACCAATGGATTTTCTTTCTATGTGCCCATTTAACACTCGCTCGAATCGACGAAACCGGCTTGCCGTAGACCTAAAAAGTCGACGGCGTGCGTCAGTCCCAGAAGGCTGATCACCTACTTGCTATTAGATTAGCAAAAGATCATGAAACAGATACAGAAATCAGAGGCCCAGACCTAAAAAGGTTGTAGCGCCATTGATTATTTTTTTTATTAAATATTTATAAAAACAAATCTAAATCTAATGTAAATAGTTTGGTCCCTTTGGTAGTGTTAACGCGAAATTTATTCGTTGCGCGATGAAAGCAACAGCTCTGGGGTCACCAGTACTAATGCCATATTAATCATCATAATAAGAACAGTTATGATTATACCTACCATTAATATACGTCTTGATTAATATCCTAGCACCAGTGGAGTACTAATGTGGAGGAGGCCACGACCTATAAAGTTGTAGCGTAGGTTGTAGCGCCATGGGTCTATGTGACTTAAAGACAACATTTTTTTATAGAATTTATCTATAGACACACATAATAAAGAAAATATGTATGTGTGCACTAGTGTACACACGTACGAAGTGAAACTTCTTTATGACCTTATTTTTCGAAAAATTATCTACTATATACAACTTTACAGAAATTGGTTAAATAAAGCTAAATTAGATAAAGTTTAACAAAAGGCTTTTATTATCATAGACACGAATACAAATAATACAATTATTTTATTTTACCTCATTACTTAGTAGTAATGATAATCTTAGTAGATTATTACAGAATTTCATTAATTTTAATAGAATCATTACTATGATTGTTATCGTTATTATATCTTTTTGTTATTAATGGCTTCGAATCCTTTCGAATCAACCGTGGTAGGGACAAGTAAGAGATGGCTCGTAACGGAAAAATGTGACGCGTACCCGAAAAATGTGACGGTAATTTTTTTTCCAACGCTGACAAAGAAGTTTCGCTATAATTATAAGAATTAATTAATTGAATAATGGGATTTTAAACTTGAATTGTTTACTAGTTTCAGGTTTCAATTATGATATTTTACATTTTTAGCAATTGACTCAAAAGTTCGATTGAGGGCAGGTGCTGAGAAAATTGTCAAGTAACCGGTGATTGCGTCTCAAGTATACTCCCAACTTGGAGCTTGGGAGTGTCCGCCAAATCAGTGAAATTGCGCTTGTGCGCTCGCTTAGTGTGGCAATGCCTTTTATTTAAAAAGTTTAAATTTATCATTCATACTTTTATCTGTTGTTTATTTTGTTCACTAGTTTTATCAATAAGACAATATATTTATGTAGGTAGCCAGCAGCAAAATCATGTATATATATATATATATATATACATATATATATACATATATATATATATATATATATATATATATATGTAAAAAATAGGTATGTGACTATTTTCTCAATCTATATACTAAATTAATCGCAAAATATGTAACGCAAATCTCGAAGACGGCTGGACCAATTCGAGTAAGATTTTTAATAATTCCTTGAATTATGAAGGAAGAATTCTGTTTTATTTAACCTAGCTTTTAAGCAGCTATATGTATGATGACATTTAGTTAAGCTCCCCAAAGATACTGTTAGTTTTTTAGTTTATACTAAATAAACCTAAATTTTATATTTTTCTACGTAAAATCCTTCCTCAGAGTTCAAGAAATAAATAAAAAAATATTCAAATTAGTCCAGCCGTCTTCGAGTTTTCCGCTTCGCAACACATTTTGCGATTCACTTTTATTTATAATTATTAGTATATATCATTTTGTGTATTTTAAAAAAATCGTGTAAAGTAAAACTTAAATTACAAATCCTAAAATTTTATAATAACAGTTGAACAATGTATTAATATACCTAAAGCCATATTCACACTAACTCGTCGCATTCTTATAAAATTATCATATGAATACGGCGGAGGCAGCGTTGAATTATGAAAATGCCAAGCTTCAACTTCCGGCCGAAGAATTTTCTAAGACGCGCATCTCCTTCAACTCGTGTGAACTGACTTTACAATTACCTGGGAGATACTTATTTTATGTATTTTGTATAAATATTTCAGTATTTATTTGAATTTTAGACCTTATTATATATATTATTCGTTTACTATTAATTGTTTGTTAATTGATAATTAAATTAGATAAATTCAGTTTTCGGTAGCTGTTTCATTTGTCAATACAATAGGCAAGTAGGTGATGACATTTGTCAATTTTGTAGACTTCTGCGCCTGACACACGACGTCGACTTTTTGGGTCTAAGATATGTCGGTTTCCTCACGATGTTTTTCTTCACCGTTCGAGTGAATGTTAAATGCGCACATAGAAAGAAAGTCCATAGAATAATTCGACAAACCAAAAATCTGTTTTTTTTCTTCAAATTACCTATGCGGAATAAGACCTATTGAGTGATTTTTTAATTATTTATTTAAATTGTAACTCGTCTGTTTGGGCTCCGTATGAAACTAAATACTGTCTAATGTTTGAGCGTCCACAGAAAAAGTTTACACGTTTTCTTTATTACATACTGTATGGAATCTATCTCGACTATCTCTTAACATATCCGAAATTATTTGTCATTGGGATAGGGTACAATAAGAAACAAGACGGGACTTACAGTTGGCTTCCTATCTATTAAAAGACCTGGGGGGGGGGAAGGGAACCAAGTGTTCTTCAAGAACTCGGTCGGTCTTTGTAAGTATATTCGATATTGTTTGCGATGCCAGAACCAGTCTGTTGCACAGATCCCTCTTAATATACACTACTACACACTACACTACACCAGAGTGAGTTAACGTAGCGATATTGTGTATTTTCTGTTTTTAATATTATATATATTTGACATTATCGTATTGGCTTAGTACTGTAAGGAGTGTATGTATTTTTGTTAATAAATAAATGTTTACCATAAGAATTAATTACAATAAACTTGATAATTAAAAACTACCACTCTCGCGACTTCTTCCAAGCAACCCTAAGCCCCGTTTTCTAGAAGGTAAATCAAACTTAACGGTCAAGACCAGATTGTTTCTTATGATACGAATTAGAATGTTGACCTAACTAAGAAAAAAGAAAAGAACCGTGTAAAAGTGCAAAACCTAAAGTAGCAATAATAAAAAAGAAAAATAACAATAATAATACAAAAAATATGAAATCTTAATATTAACTGTGTTTGTTTTCGGAAAACGTCATTTTCTTTAAGTGCTTGAATTATTAAAAATGATCTATTTTATGTTTATGAGTAAAACTTTATGTTTAATAAATTACACATAGACGAGACTCCAAAAAGGATGTAATTTGATAATGTAATCATCAAAAACGCGATGAAACACTAAAAAATAGAGATGTTCCTAAAATACAATAAAACTACTTAATCATCATTAAATCATTAGTAAGGAAATGGAAGCGAACGAGTATTATCGACTCAGTGAAGCTGTAAACATTGCATTACCGCTCATCCTTCTCAGGATTGCTAGTGATGTACGATAGTGATGAACGAATTATCGATATGTGTGTTTTAAAAAAATATTAGTAGATATTAATTTAATTCTTAAATGGTTATATCTCACTTATAATTTTTATAACGTTAAGACACCATTCTAAAGCAAGTTAGAAAACACTGTTCTCCAAAATACTGATCTGATAACATAACTTTAAACATTTGTTTTGCCGAGAGTGTGAAGCCCAGAACCTTCCAGACTACGTCCATAATTTAACTTTTATCAAACTAGGTTTAAAGATATTAATAAACGCATATTTGCGAGGAGATATTATAATTTCTTGTATTCAACTCATTCCAGCGTCAAAAAGCTCCTGTTTACTCTCACAGCTTAATAGCTTTCTCGACTCTTCATTGAAAAACGACCTATTTTAAGCGTATAGGGTATGTTTTTAATGTATAGCAAATGGTTTTCTGGTAAATGTATAATTTGAAATAGTTTTATTAGGTCTAAGTAAAGTTTAAATGCTAAAAATTACGTGGTCGTTCACCAACAAGTTGGAACGATCAAGACAAAACTCATCGTCCTTAAAACTACAGACTGTAATAAGAGATGCGTGGACAGAAACCGGTGAAAACAGATTATTTACTCCAGACAGCTACCGACTGAAAAGAGAGAGATACCGTTACTAAACAATAGAGGTATAAGTTGTTCAAATCTAATTTTTCCAAACCATAAAATATCATCAATCAATCATCGACGTCAAATTCACATCACTAGCTGAGTACTGCATTAACATTAGTTCGAGTTACTCAGTGGCACGTGCGCCGGAAATGTCGTCAGGTAAACAAACACCCATCGCTAGCACATGAATGAATGTTAAATTGTCTTTAATTGATGGCGCATAAGCCCTTTTTATTATTTAGTTAAATGTACAAAATACATTTAGAATCAGCCTAACGTAAACAAAGTATTGTATTGTAGTATTGTTACGTTTTTTTTATCTAAGACCGAACAAAAAATATAGTACTAATATTGCTATTTTCTATTTATTAACATTTAGACGTCGAAGCAAAACACGAAATTCCACCTGTATCAACTCTATGTCCCGGCGTCCGGCCACAACGTATTTTAGCAGTTTTTGCCGCGCACCACCCCTATGTGGACATACCTTCCCAAGGAAGTATTTCCGAAGAAATTTTTAACTTAGGGCCTTTCAAGAAAAGAGCGTACCAATTATTATAGTCCAGCAAAGAAAGTCCTCTGGTATCATCTGGACGGCGGTATCACTAACCACTCACAACCTGCCCGTTTGTTCTGTAAAAAAAACGATTGGTTAAAAATATGTCTCTAACATACATTGTACATCCAGAACATATACGTCTGCCCCTAGACTAGGAGTGATGTTACATGTTAATTTTACTTAATGCGTTAAATCTTATAAAAAATAACAAGTTATACAAAACGTTAATATTAAATTTTGTTAACTTTCTTTATTCTATCAGTTAAATATATTTTTGTTATATTAGTTAAAAGTAACCTTGTTAATTTAGCATTGCTGTTGTTAAAAGTACATTAAAAATGTTATAAAAAATATTATTTCAGTAAATATTTGAACAGTGTTATTGTTAATTTGCACAATAAATAAATTGTTATAACTTTTGTTACACTTCTCCCTAGACTCCAAAAACGCTTTACAACGATGAAACATGTTTGAAATCGACCGCATGTGCAAATTATCAGTGCAACAATCATTGCTTCCCAGCGTTGTTTACGAAACACATTTGCTAATAATCACTTTATTTTATATCTTTCATCATACATAGTATTGCGCGCTCTGGGTGAGACATGGAAGCTGGAAATCCGTGAATAAAACACAATTGATTCATTTATTTACAGCGTAGGCCAAATAATAATAATATTGACTATCGCTTGGCACACTCGGGTATAGAAGAAAAATGAAAATCTTTTCATATATTATAAATTTTAAAATTCGAGAGGCTACTATGGATATCCAGAACTCGTTGATCAGAATGCTCAATATTGATACTAGTGAGTTTTGGCCAAAACGCATTATTCTCAAAGGGAGACAAATGGAATGATGGAATGCCTGGGATCCAGACTAACTTGCCTTAAAAAACAAATGTCTACTAAAAAAACATGGAACATTCTGTCAGTTTTCCCAAACCTGTCACAAATATATCCAGTTTTTCAGAATTGAAATGGTTTTGCAGCGAGATCGTTCTATAGCAGGGGGTAACTGAAGTAGTGAAAAACTGAACTTTTCAATAACCCTGAAATCGATGTAACAATTGTTTTCTTTATTTTTTAATTAAGATAAGCCGGTGATAAAAAAAAAACATTTAGAGGCATAAGCATTTCTTTGACTATCTTTTGACTTCTAGGAAGTGACGAGGCCTGGAGTGCAATGGTCTCCTGCTATCAGCATGTAAAGCTGCAGTTTTAAAGTGGCTACTGAGCGATTGGGGAAGAGATCTGGGCTTGACTGTAGACTGGTCGGTAATTCAGGGTCAAGCTTAATTCATGGCCCGGGCCTGCATTTCGATCTCATTGATATTTTATTATCATCTAGGTTAGTTCAATATCTGGCAATTTAATTCTTCGGGTTGAAGACTACTCTAAGACTAACCTTTTTATGATAAAAATAATGAGATTCTTATTGATTTGCTGTGTTTACGCACTTCCACTATTTGAATTTATAATCAATGTTAAAAGATGCAATTTAAAAAATTCTGCTTTGACGTTTTGCAGACCACCAACAAACAGACGGGCACTTGTCGCAAATGTACATAGACGCCGCAAAGTGACCTGTATGGGGTGGTCGTCTAGACAAACCCCTAATACTTCAACTGTCGAGATTCGTTTGTCTACATTTCGGCAAAAGGGTCACTATCGAGTAACAGCGATGTTGGACGCGACACAACTCGTGGAGTGTTCGTGAGTATGACTTAAGAGTTAATACTAATCTCGTCTTGAGTCTACTTGAATTGTATTTTTAATATCACACTTTTTACAGTATAAAATGCACAGATACCGGACACCCTTAAAATAGTTAACATTATCAAACGTACTAAGAATGGAAGTCCATTATGAAAAAAACAAGGCTGTATTAGTCTTTATTAATCTAACGAAGAGACGGCCTTAATTGCATTTGAGTTAATATGTCATAACTCTATTAATATAATTAATAATTATTCGTCATTAGAAGATCAAAAGCAGGTATTAGTATCATAAACCAATAAATTAACACTTTCCCTAATAAAATTAATTCTTTCAAATTAAATAATATATATTATTGTTTAATTCGTTCGAGTGACAATAGTAGAGGTTAACACTTGCATAAATATGGTCCAATTTTTTATCCGTCGCGTCTCCTGTTTTGCCTATTAGTTAAGTGGCGTGGCAAATTAACTAATTTCCCTTTTTCAAGCCGTTTTTTTGTTAAAAGGGGTTAATGGCTTTTAAAGTTCACGTTTCTTGACCAAATGTGTGTTTAATAATAATAATTTAACGCTGTGGAACAACTCTGCTCCTCAACATAATGCTGAGCCAGGGCCAATTACAACCACAGCACACACGCATTACACAATTAAACCTTTTTCTTTAAAAAAAATTGTTATCTCTCTATTATTAATCTTTTTTTAATTATTTTTATTTTTTGATTAATGTTATTTTATGTGTTCCTGTGTGTGTGTTTTGTTGTAAATGTTATGTCTATGTCTAATAAATATTATACTAATACAGACAAAATAATAATTTCTATTAAACGTTACTTCCTTGAAAGTAAAAACCAAAATTCAATTAAAACCAAATCCGCAAAGCCATAAAACATCTCATTAACCTTCCATCACCCCATTGTACACCTAATATGGTCATAAAATTTCCATAAAAAGACATAAAAATCTCAACTTCCGCTATACCATAAAATTATCCATAAACACTATTTCAAGGCATTCATTGATAGCTACCGTCCTCAATGAACTTAAGTAAGATTAAACTCTCGACTTTACTCGTGAATTCCTTAAATTTTTGTCCACAATTGTGTACGCGTTTCTAATATCTATGGACTTTGTCTCTGATTTCTGTGATGCCGACTTTAAAAGAAGAATGTTAGAAAGAAAATCCTTTCTTACATACTGCTTGATATTGTTAGTGAATGTATAAAGTCTTAAAGCGATAGTGAAAATTTCTCTTTTAAGAAAGGGCCTCTGAAGGAAAAAAGCGTTGGGCGAAGATTACTCTTTTGGTTACCTTATATGTAAGTGTGCATTGTGTAGGCAACTTTTATGACTGGCTGTAGTTAAATTGCCTCTAATTAAATCTAGTTAAAATTCCGTAGGTATAAGCGTGACAGTAATTCCTGGCGTTAAAAAAACCGTACCGTGAGAGGTAGAGTTTACTGCTAAACTTATAAAAGGCCTATAAAGAGAAATTATAATATTTTTGACACTAAATAGATTATATAACCTAAAGTGTACGGGCGCTAGTTAAAAATTTAAGTTGGTGCCTCGTATATGGTGCTGGTGACCTTATTTTTCGTTTAACGAATAAGTATCGCTAAACAGCGAGGAAATGCTGCCTTTATTAAAGGTACACTGCCACTTAATCTAATATTTATCAATTTTATTAATTAATATTACTACGTAGATTAAGAATATTGTAACGCTTGAAAATAGATAACTAATAACTATACGTTTCATATAAGATCCGCCGGGAATGTCATTAAAGATATTTTACCATACATAGTTCCGATATAAATCGCTAAGAGTATTTTTGAATGGATTCTGTGATGTATTATTACAGCGTTATGGTTGATATTAGCTTAAAATGTTTGTGAGTATATATGATGGATGGGATGTATAGACAAGCGATTGACGTCTTTAACGAATTTCTAATTAATTTATTGGCGCTTCTGAAACAGAAGTACGATGGAGTTGTCATTCAAACTATAATATAGGGATCAATGTATTAGCTTCAAATAATGAGTAATCGTTTAGTAACTCTGAAGAGTAGCTAATAGAGTAGAGAGAAATTAGTGAGTACCTAGTAGAGAATTAAGTAAATACTATTACATGACCTAAAAGGTAAAAACCACGTGGTATCTGACGTAAGTCATTTGCCATATGTATCTAGCAGATTCTGATTCGTTATCACTATCGTAGTCCGACAATTTCATTAAATTTTTAAAAACAAGGTCCGTGCACACTTCCTGTCCAGGCGCCAATCAGAACGCACTGAGTTCAACGACGGTATCAATTTTAAACGCACTTCTGACAAATTGATATTGAATATACAACCTGTAAGAGGTCTATGTTGTTGCGTGGCGTTGCTAATAAAACAATTGACATCGTGTTCTCTTATTACATTATCTCTTACATATATTTGTCTTTTTCTTTAGTAAATTATCTAAGTCAAAGAAACTAAAAGAGTACAAATACACCGTTCAAGACAAAAAAAATATTTTAGATAAAAAGGGTAATGACACTGGCTATGTTTTTATGAAAAAGGAGTTATCAATTAACATCAGATGCACGTTCAGCCTCTTTATCCGTGTAAAATAAATATAATGCTAAGTATTAGAACTTCAAAAATATATAATTTATTTGTTTGTCTCCACAGTCGTCGCTGTTCGTCGGTGCACTGAAATATTTACTAAACGCATCCGGCCTAAAACTATTACTTAATAGTCGCACTACGCCAATGCCGGGTTTGATGTTCTCAAAGTTTAATTAAATTTTATTTTATTAATAATAAATCGATTGTATACTCAATATTGCGTTTAATGGTAATAGATAATTTATCCATCTACTTATATATATATATATATATTGTGTAACATTTTGAATTACTTGACTTAAAGTCTCATGTCCCCGAAGTGAGGCATTCTTATAGCTTTATAAAATTACATAAATACAAAAATCTAAAGGACTTATATTGTATAAAGGGACGGTTAATGAAGTGTTTATTGTTACTTTCATAAAACAAATGTTGTAAATAAATAAAAACTAAGAACACGCACTTGAAATATTGTAATAGTTAATTAGCGTTATTAATGTAGGCAGTTTGAGAACCACAGGTTTAAGCGACGCAGATTTTTTTCTAAAGCCATGTAATGTGATACTAAAATTGAGTTTAAACAAACATCGGGCGTGTTCAGAGGAATATTTCGGCTAAAAGGGTTTATAATAAGCTATTTAATGTTTTTGATGAGGCCGTAAACGCTGAAATCTCGTAATCAGCTCATATGAAGTATATTTTTCTATTTTATCAAAAATGTCGCCGTAAGAAAACAAAATTGATTTATTAAAAAATCATAAAAAAAATTATTTGGATTACTAGATACTGTTTTAAAAATAGTCAGTATAATGAGTATAATTATAGGATATATCTACAGATTACTTTATCTCTATTAATTGATAGATTAAAACCTCTTTCGTTGCTATACTTGTTTTTAGTCTGTGGATGTACAACGCTCTTATGATTATAGTATATTCTCTAGCTTAGTTCTTTCGTGACGCGCTAATAACTTCAGGCGTACTTTGGTAGTATTTAAGTAAAACACTTTTGTTTTTTTAATTATTGGCGATTTTAATAATATTATTATTACTTGGCTATATATACATCTATTTTATAACTGAGACCTTGTATTTGTTGGAACAAATGTTTGCCGTAAAGTTATAGCGAGCGATCACTTTACAAGTATTTAACAATCCAATAAAAGTCAACACATTAAAGTGTCCTATTGCAAAAGACTTCCCCATAATACTCCAAGAGATTGCCCCTAAATCAGCTCTGTAGTTTACAAATAGAGACAGGTTTTTTACATACTGAATTTTATTTACTAATATATGTTTAACATTTAATAGTAGGTATATTTTATTACAAATTAAAATATATATATATATAATAATATCTTTTAAAAACCTAAGGTTATTCTAAAGTACGCCATACTAATCTGTACAGAATTTGGGTAAGGAATAAATACTACTTCATATCGTTTATATATATAATATAGATCCCGTAAGTCATCTATATACTAGACAACGGCAAGTAATTTTATTTAATAAAATAACGACATGGTGGATGGAAACCTAAAACAAAAGACGGAAAGATGATGTTTACAGCATCTCTAGTCCAATACCCGTTGTGACGCGACATGACACGTCAAGACCAGCAACGTTTCCTCTTGTTTTACATCATCAGCTCTTAGACTTAACAAATCGCTGTGATGGATGTGTGTACAGATTTGCCTGCTCACTGCTAAAGCTAAACATTGCCAATAAGCTTTTAAGAGGGGCGCAGAATCCGATTAATTTATTTCGTATAATATCAATTACACGAGCAGTTCCCTAGCGGTTAAGCGTGGGTGCGATCATTCTGAATGTTGTTTTTCTTTCTATATAAACAACACCAGGTTGTATGATGTAGGGAACAAAGTGATCAATGAAAGTGACGTCATCATTCACTCCGCTGTCTCTAGGACCCAAATAGAAGACACTATTTGAAACCTTGAAACCAGAAACGTCCAGCACTCCCTGTCCTGTGCCACCTACTTTTACTAGCTACCTATGAATGGCTTTCAGCTGCAGCTGGTCCACCTCCACTCTGTGGATCCATTCGTACTTAGACCAACCTACTGGTCTCAAAACCATAATATATGTCATCATCATCATCCTCTTAATTCGGCCATTTTCCTCCAGTATACCCTGCATTGGCCTCTCTGCCTTCACTGGCACCCAACCTTCTTGACAATTTCGTTAGTCCATATAGTCCATGGGAGGCCGCGCGGGTTTGTTCTGCCGAGGTCTCCATCCAAGGAACCTGGGCGCCATAATATATATCATATATCTAAAGGTCAGATATATATGCTTTTAAATACTGTAAAACGTTACCGTTAGTAGGATATTTAATGGATAGCTATTTTTCTCACTTTATAATTATCTAATATGCTTTATTAGGTATGAGCAACCTACCTATAATTGATAGGAGCTGACTAGCCCATGTTCTGATGATTTTCAACCTCCCCTACAGTTCATGGATCAATGTTTTGTTTTGTTACAGCTGTTTTAAATAAGTATAACTGAAATTTAAAATTCGAAAATAGTTAAAAATATACTTATTCAATAATTTGCAAATGGCGGACTATTCAGCAGCCGATCGAGGCTTTACCCTTTATATATGGAATCGCTAAGTTTGAATCGCATAGGTTAAATCCATGCCATATATATATTGAGCATTCAGTCTCGACTCTTAATTTTACCCAAAGTTCATTTACTACAATTAAAAGTTTAGATCTAAAAGCGTGTACAAGTACGAGACTTGATAAAATTTTCTAGATAAAAGCATATGCTTGTTAGTAGATACTCGTAGGGCGAAGACATACAATACTGCGCCCTAACGACTCCTGCACCTACTTTCAATAAATTCAGAAAGTACTGTGAGTTTAATTATATAAACTAATTAATAATATGTATTAAGGGTTCCCTCTTCAACTTATTCCTTGGTGGCAACACTTAAAGACTAAATAATCTATAGATCATTAAACGGTAACATTGACCCCAACAGAAGCTTACACAAATTGACACTAGACTTAATAATCTATGTTACATTAACATCATTAGGCTGTGAACACATTGTTCAACTAAGTTTTAATGTCATGTATTAAAAAAAATATTATATTAGTAACTATAATTAGTAAAATAAATTTGAATAGTTTGGTCCCTGTGCCCAGTCCCTTGTTGGCAACATGGCCAGGATGTATGCTATGGGCTGAGCGAGGTAAATACCAGGTCTTTGACTGGTGCTAGGATCTAGATTGCATTGGCACGTAAGAAATATCTAAAATTTATTTAACGTTCTACTCAATGTTTTTCCAAATAAAGTCCAAAAATTTATAGGAAACAGCGGCCCCGATTTACGTGTAAACATTAGATTGTTCATAAAACTGTTAACTAATCAATATGGCACATATAAAGCACACATACACACAAATAATATGTATTTGTATATATATATATATAACAATAAACTATATTACCATAAGTTTCATTTAAATGGATGATAAAAAAATAATTTTAGCAGTAGGTAAAACATTAGGAACCATCATATGCTTGCATTGTCAAGTTTTGGTTTTTCCGTTTACCGCTGGACATAGGTCTCCTCCATCCATCCATCCTCCTCCATCCGGTTACAGATCTATAGGTATATATAATATAATACAAACGCAATCACTTCAAAAATAGACCCAACTCAGCTTTAAACTTCTTTATCGGCGTTGAAAAAAAATTATCGTCACATCTTTGGATTACGCGTCACATTTTTTCGTTACGTACCATCTCTTTATTGTTCCTACCACGATTGATTCGAAGAGATTCGAAGCCATTATAATATTATTATATATACAAAAATATATAATAACGATAACAATGATAGTAATTAATCTATTACAATTAATGAAATAATCTTAGTAGTAATAAGGTAAAATTATTTTATTTTATTATTTGTATTCATGTCTATGATAATAAAAGCCTTTTATTAAACTTTATCTAATTTTATATTATTTAACCAATTTCTGTAAAGTAGATAATTTTTTGGAAAATAAGGACATAAAGAAGTTTCAATTCTTACGTGTGTACTAGTACAGGCACATATTTTTTAATATAATGGCAATAGTTGTTACTTTATGCTAACACTGATTTTCAGTGATAGCTATATATAAATTCTAACGATCTCACAAAATATGAGTCAATTCCAACACAGACGACTGACATTCCAAAAGATAACTTTTATATTTTATTTGATTATTATTATTTAAGATATTTAATATTTATTCAAGTGTGTAATGAGCTTTTAATACATAGTCAAATAAATGTTTTATTTATTAAATTATTAGTCTATACACAATTGGTAAAATCGAAGCCAGTGTGGACATACCCTAACCGGACCACTCGAAATGGTTGTAATGGCTTGTAACAATTTACATTTTATCTTTTTCTTAAACAGGTTGCTTACACTGAGTAATTAACTTTTAATTATTGAGAGCTTTTTGAGACAGAGATGTTAGATAATCCCACGGTTAATAACGTTTAGCGAAGTTGTGAACTGGACCTGTTGGGTAGACTGCCCATTTCGACCTCATAGGCCATGTCTCGTATATAAAAAAGATATACAGTACACATATACTGTCGTGTTATATATATCTTCTGTCCTGGTGATTGTAAAAGAACTCCAAACGGCTGGACCGATTTTGATGTATTTTTTGTGTTATAAAATGGATTCGAGAATTGCACATTATTTTTAGATGTATGTGTACGTCCGTCGGTTCAAAGCTACAAGATATTGCATTATTAACTGTATTGGATTACTGTTTAAAAGTTATCTGCGAAACAAACATAAAAATTGTACTTTAACCGGAATAAAACGCAGAATTATTATAAACATAGACCATCTAATTAAACACGTTTCATTCTGGTAGCAATACATTTCATGTTAAATTTACGATAGTGTAAACAAAACTGTACTACGGCAATATCATTGCAATTTAATTTATTGATCGCATACAAGTGCTTTAAGCGAATCTTTCATATCTCATAGTTCCCGATCTAATGCCAACTCTTGACTCTGAGTGCTTCTAATCTTAGGTCTTCGGTAATGGATATTAGAATGCAAAGTTATTTTATGACTTAATAATATTATTTATTAGTACACATACATATTATAAAACCAAACATTCAGACAATACACAAAGCCAAAGCAGATTACATTGATAATATATAATAGTATATATCTAACAGAAAATATAAGTACATTAATAGACAAAAAGAGAAAAATTAAAACAAAACTGACTGATGTAACATTAAACAAACGCCACGAATACATCATATTTAGTATTTTCTTTTGTTAACATGGCTTTTACACAAAGAAAACATTTTTAAACGGATTAAAGTTATGTTTTATTATTATAAACTTATTCACCGTGACCACGCACGCTGGCGTGACGCGAAACGTCGAAAAAAATTAAATTTAAAATTATGTAAATAATTATAAGTTTATAATAATAATACATAGCTTTAATCCGTTTATAAGTGTTTTCTTAATACATAATATTTTAAAGAAAAAACGAAATTGTTACTGCTTAACAAAGTCGAAGTCTTCCCACCTTCAAATATTCCTTGATCTCCTCTTAGGTCCTAAAATCCTCATTATTAGTTTCAAAGTTAGCGAAAAGTCGAAATAATGG
Source organism: Pieris brassicae (assembly GCF_905147105.1). Taxonomy (NCBI): domain Eukaryota; kingdom Metazoa; phylum Arthropoda; class Insecta; order Lepidoptera; family Pieridae; genus Pieris; species Pieris brassicae. The sequence continues at coordinate 6,742,664 of NC_059665.1, read as the reverse complement.
CGAATTATGCAGTTAATTCGTGTTATTGTCGCATACAGTGGAAGGATTCTTAGAGATATCTAGAAACGTTTTTATTCCCGCCTCCAAAACGAAGAACTGTGGTTAGCGAACGCTTATTTGCAATGATCTCCTTCCTTTATTATAAAATGTCCTAATCTATGGGATCTGAGATAGTCAAACTATCTGTCTATTCAAACTACTATATGCAATATAATATATAGATATAAACTCACAAAACGCATTAACCTATGCTAGTCGAATTGGATTTCGATTCCACAGAGGCCTTGTAACATATTTTAGCACTTTGAGGTTCCAAAAACTAACACAGACACAGCGCACTCTTATAACAACCCAACAACCTGACTCACATTCACATACTCATACATTCACGCATACTTAAGGTCTTATACGACTGTTGTTTGATTAGATGTAATACTAAGATTACATCATGTACCACGGAATAATTGTAATCTAGTTAATAATAACCCAACACCGCCTAGTGTTAGGCGGGACTAGCGTAAGATTCTGTCACAACCATATTTCTGTCATGAATTAAGGCAGATCTACTTCGATGTAGGTTGAAAGATTTGCATTATTTCCTTGTTGAACTCTTGAACCCGATCGGTTATTGGAAAATCGTCGTCACTAAAACACAGGTCGCTAAAAACTAAAAGAAACAAAATGAATCAATAAAAGCTAAACTAATTAATCAAATTTAATATATATGTCGCAGCCAACTGCTTATCAATTAACAGATTAGCCTTTTAACTAAACAGCGCCGTTTAACTAGCGCCTGAAAGATATACAGCTAGTTGATCAAACAGATAGGCAAATGAGTTGGATCGATGCGTTTCATTACATGCCTAGCATGTTGACTGTTACTTTCTGCCACCTAAGCATATAATGTTAGTTAAAATATTTAATTGTTACTAATTCTTAAATAAGTGAATTGGTATCAAAAATTGTTATAAGCAATTGCGTGAGCTGCGCGTGTCGATTTTTCAGTCTAAGGCCTGTCCCAGAGCTGTCATTTTTACCAAAGTTGACAGCGCTGAATACGAGATTGTGATACAAAAAAAAATATGTACCAAAGACTAGGCGATTTCTTAAAGTGATTTTTTATTCTCGTACAATTTAATCTAACTTGTGCTAAAATAAAAACAGGGGTTCGAAAGGATGACTCCAGGGTTGAAAATTGCTTAACCCCTAAGCAAACCAATTCTAAGCACAATATTTTTACATAAAGTGTATGAAGTGAAGTGCATGTTCTCAAGATGTAAACAGACAAGAACAAGCTGTTTGAGATTAGAAACTTACCTTGAAGCAATGTCTACGAATAGTGATGCACGAAGCTTCGACTGTGTATACTGCAACCTCTTCAACAATAACTGTTATATTTTTTCACCGGAATAACTCTATCTATTTGTGAAACCCGTATTAAAGACTTAATTTTGTAATGATTTTGATTAATTCTAAAAGAGGCTTCATGCTTCTTTTAATAGCGTTTTAAGCACCGTCACTGAAACTGACGCTGATACATTGTAAATCATGTTATCAATTTTCGTTAATATTAATAAGAATATTATATTAATAAACGACTTATTATATAGTTCGATAGTAATTAAAAATCGACTAAAATACACATACATAATTTAAAGAAATAAAAAATACTTAGAAAATCTCTTTTACGAGTTATATTGTATATAGAGCTAAAAAAATCGGGTAAATTATCAAATTATTTTTGATAGATTCGAAAATCATTAAATATAACAGTTAAAAATATTTTTATTTAATTGAAAGTGAAAGGACAACACTAGTTCAACATAAAGGGTGGTTACACAAAAACTGCTTAGACACTTCACAATTATTTATGTTCACCTTTATCTATTACACTGTACAGTCGCTATTGTGGCGAAATACGTACTTCTGTTATCTGTGGCTGTCTTCGTAACATGACAGTAGTGATAATGGACTCCATATCTCAATAATGAACCTTAAAAGCTGAAGAAAAAGCTTTTTGACTTCTGTAAACAGATAGTTAAGTACTTATTTGCTGTTTTTAGAAAAAAGAATGAAGTTACTACTGTCGAATGTTTAGTCTAAGGTGTTTAGAGGAATTTTATTGTTCGGAATACTTGAAGCTATGTTTTAAATTTACTGCCAGTTCTCAAATCAAGGGCGTAGAACGGAAGAGAAGAACTGGCAATAAACTCTCCGTCACTCTTGTTAATCGCCAAGTTTTATTGTTTTACGTCCGTCGTTCCACAACTTTTATCTAAACATTCTATTCTATTATATCATAAACTCTGCATAAGTATTGTTTATTCGGTTATATTCGCGAAAAATTCGAATAAGAGGTGCCTGAACTCATCGGTTGGTGTTTGCAGACGGAATTTAGAAAATTCAGCTGATTTTGAACCTTGGGAATGAGACCGTTGGTGTGTAATATAAAAGTAAGAGGATTTTGTATTATTAAATCAGGCGTTACTGTTCGTCAGACGAACAACAAATCGCAACCAAAACACCGTTGGCAAATGAATAACGCATAAATCAAAACGAAGGTTACAAACATTGTGCACGTAAGCACTAACTATTAACCCGAATGCAGCGGCCGGGCCTCTAATATAGCACTTGAGATTCGCTTGCCCAATTCAACGCTACTTATTTATTGTACAGTCGTCAACAAAGGCGTACATCGTGCTTTAAATCACCTGTAACTGGCCCTTAGATTGGTTTTCTTTCTATGTGCGCATTTAACATTAGCTCGAACGGTGAAGGAAAACATCGTGAGGAAACCGGTTTGCCTCAGACCCAAAAAGTCGACGGCGTGCGTCAGGCACAGATAGCTGATCACCTACTTGCCTTTTCGATGGCATGGTGGATGGGATGGATGGATTTTGTAGCGCCTTTGATTTATTTTATTTTTAACTGGCCCTTATAAATCACTATGTAAAAGATTGTTTTTTACTCGGGATTGTTGAGTTTAATTTGATAGAATGAATTTTTTTTTATATTTTTTTTTGCCAACGGACATGATGAAATGAACAAAAATAAAACCTAATTGACCCATAACAGACAAACACAGCATTTCTACCATTACTTTTAATAGATAAATAAAAACTTATTGGGAAGCGTGGGAAAACATAGCTCTTCATGACTCAGTTGAATATAAGTGGTTAAGTTCAGGGGAAATTTTTTCGCATTCTAAAGTATTCTTCACAGGTTCTGAAATAAATATTAAACAATGAGATTTTATTATTTTTCTTCTTTAGTCGCTTTCTTCATTTTTAATGGTCGTGTCGGTGTTGCATATCTTTCTCTATTCTGTCCTGCTGGCGAGCCTTAGCGCCTGTGTAATATGGCCTGTAAAGACCTTAACATTTTTGGTCCAGCGTAGGGGATGGGCCTCGGTGTTTCGTATCTTCTACTCTGCCAGTTATCAAAAGCTTCTCGAAGTGGAAGATCAGGATAATTCGGTAACACACTGACGACAAACAGTACCCTTGTAGTCGTCTAAGAATTTACAGATTCGTCCTTATAGTTGTCGCGGAATGCTGAACATTCTCCTCCTTCAGGAGAAATTATATTTTATTTAATACCAAACAATTTGGTTAGAAATTATTCTACATTCATAATTTTTAACCATAGAATCAAAAGATCTTCCGACTAGAGTCTACTACTACTACTACTACGACTACTTATGGAAAAAATGTATTACTCAATAAATGATTATTTGCGTCAAACACTGTAGTTGATATAAATTTAATAACATTTGATATGATATGTACGATACAAATAATATAAGAATTGACCAATTTTAATATGACTAATAATGTAAAATGTAAAACTCCTTTAACGACAAATTTGAGCGCCATTGTATGGCAGAATATGCGAAATTACTATTGTACCAACTTTTTTGTACCATATTCTTGCAATAAATTATTATTAGGTAGAAGATAATATCTATATAGAAAGAATGCTATAACATTGTTTGCAATCTTGAAAACGTTTTTCTTCCTAAGCGTACGTCGCCGGTTCTTTTGGCAACTGGAGTGGTCTGAGGCAGTACTTGTGAGTTTTTCCGAAGCACTTACATTGTCGTTATCGTAAATCATCCGAAACTAAGCCAGCCGTAATTATGAACCTTCCATTTGCTACTCGCAATAAAACTCTGAGATCAATTAGATTGTTGCTATTTTAATTTTTAAGCCATTGCAAAACAAATTTGGCGCCATGATCTGATGGTTCGAACACGAACTTAAGACATATGGACACTTATTATAATATTTGTAGAGAAACTAATATTGTGTGCACAACTTACCTACCCTAAGTTTCTCACTAAGTCAATGTAATTCTTTGAGAAAAGAGTATCGAAGAGTATTGAACCGTAATGTTGTTGGCATACGGGATACCTCTGGAGCCAGAGATCTTTTACCACAGTGATTCAGCAAACAGTATCGTTTAAGTTTTCGTGCTATAACAATAATCTTTGAAGCAATGACAGTTTCTATATTCTATAGATCAGTCATAATTAGTAGTTCTAAACCAATTCGACTTAGGGTCCTCCAAGAAATGAGAAATTCCTACAAGGCAAAGCACTACGGCAGTTCTGGTTGTGTGTGTCTGAGGGCGGCGGAATCACTTAGCAGAATAGCTGTATATAATTGTAATATTTCCCTTTATATATTGTGCTCGCTTGTCTTTGATGCACATGTGTGGTTTTTTTGTATGCTGTGTGTTCTCTGTGACTGTATGTGTTTCATTAGTGTGCCTTTTCAAAATGAAGCCATTTGGATAATGGTTAATACATTTAAGAAAAAATTACCACACTCATGTTAGATACAGTGAAGGAGTAGAATTTGTAAGAAGCTTAAAGGCGAGCTAAATCGTACGTGACGTTGTACAATGGAAAGCGGAAAACCGAAAGATGGCTAATCAAAAGAGATTCAATAGGCGGAAACCGAGGCGAATTATGGCGGGGAGAAAAAAGTGGAAATAATTCCTTAATCCCGTAATTGGTCCGCTACCGAACCGGAAAACAAATTTCCTATTATTTTAAATAGGGTTGTCAGTGCAACAAAGAAAATCTATTCATTATTGCTGAATGTTATCTTTGTCATTCTCATTGTTCTAGTTTTTTTTAATAATACAATGTATAATTACCTATCAAATTTATTAAAACACCTTTTGATTAGCATTTTAACTCCTGATATTACTTACTTTTCGTGATAATAATAATATTAATAATAATATCGTGATAAAAGTATTTTTAATAATATAAGACATGTATGTAATACAATAATAATAATATTCCTGTTTATATAAAAAAAACATAACTAGATTTTGACATTCGTTTTACATAAATACAATCAAACCAAGTCAGAGTAGTAATGAAACTTACATGAAATTCAAAATATCATATAAAACATAGAACCTATCACATAATTTCAAATGTTCAAAAATATATAGTATAGTAGCTTAATATTCATTTAAGATAGAGTCCAGATAGACCTGGAGGCAGATGGAGTGTTGGATGGAGTGTGCACACAAGTCCTCACATAAGTAATAAAATTTATATTTACATCGACAACCCTAGAATAAGAATGAAAAGTCGGGCAAAAGTGTAGATAGATAATTATTATTGGAGCGGCGACTCATTAGAGGCCGATTGTCCCTCCCGACGGCCTCCCTCCTCGGCCCCCCTTCCCCTCTACACCTGACCGCTCCTTATGAGTTAATAGCACTTTTGTATACAGTTAGCTTCAGATAGCAATAGTTTTAAATTGTTTTTTCTGCTACTTCTCTGAGATCTTTTACCTGTGGTCGTGTGTTTCGTCTGTTTATAAGCATATTGTTAACATTGTCCGCATGTAAAATAAAAATGTCATGGGAAAATAACGTAAGAGACTTTAGACATATGAAGGATTGTAGCACTAAAATTAATGTTAATCCCTAGTTGCTTCTATTACCCGCGAAGCAAAGGGGGTGTTATAACCGCTGTGTGGTGCCACCACTGTAATAGCCGTTAAACAAAATTTTATGTTACTATGCTATTGACTTTTTTTATTAAAAAAATTATATTAATGTATCATTTATTACGTTAATTTGTTCAATAAGTATTTATTTGAATTATTATCGAACTTAAATTAAAATATGACTTAAGTGAACACGCTGTTTCTAAATAGTGCTGAAATGTCACCTCAGCTTTAATTTGTTCGAATGAGTGTGTTGTGATCACAGAATGAGAAAATTTAAAATTATACTTTATTCCTTTTTAAGAATAACTTACAGACTTTACCCTAGATAAAGAGGTAGTACCAGAAAAGTAAGCGCTTTTTTGAAAATAGAACTGTATTTCCTTGTAAGTATCTATGGTTATACTTTTTTTTAGAGAACAGGAGCAAACGGGCCATAGGCGAACCTGATGTTAAGTGACTGCTGCCCATGGACACTCAGAATATCAGAGGGCTCGCGAGTGAGTGCCCGGCTTTTTAAGAATTGGTACGCTCTTTTCTTGAAGGACTTACTTGGCATCAGGTGTGACTCCGGCTCGTTTGCCCCCAGTTCTACAAAATAATAATCATATATTACAAGGGTAGAATCTCGATGGTTTCTGCTATGAAATATTTATTGTTCATTTCCGCATGACAAATAAGACACCCAGGAGAAAAAACCAAATAAAATCGAAATACATAATTCGATATTATAGTTTTTTTTTTCATACCAATCCTATGTAAAAATGTTATAATGGAATGATTTTAACACCACCTCGAGGTGTTCTAACTAATTTATCGCTTATAAAATCATTTTTTTAAAAGAACACAATAGCGCTAGAACGCCTTTGTGCCTGACGCACGTCGTTGACTTTTTGGGTTTAAGGCATGCCGGTTTCCTCATGATGATTTCTTTCAACGAACAAGCGAGTTTCAAATGCACATATAAGAAAGTCAAGACAAGAAAGAAAGAGTTGGTAGTTAAGTCCTATAATACGTTTATAAATAAGTCCGATTCTCATTGTTTACACTATATTTGCTAATTCACAAAGGAGGTTTAACAATAGCTTTTCATTCCAGCTATTAAATACAACATAAACATTTAGACGTTTATGTACTTAGACACAATATCAGTTTAACCGCTGAAATAAATCAAAACATAAAAGAAATCATAGTAATGCTGAAAATTCTTGGATTTTGAATGCAATGATACATATGTACCTGGAGACTGAATACCCCTTTAAAGGCAGACAGAAACACATTATAACGCCACGCGACCCGAAATGCGAAATCAAATTGTACTATGAAAGTGTTCTATGACTAGAATCACACAGGTAAACTTTTTCATAGTCGTAAAATAGTGACGAATCTGACAAATAGTAAACATTACAGGGCAGCATTTTAAAAAAATATACTCATGTTAGTTTTTTTTGTCATAACTTTTTGAATTCATATTCTGTAATTATGAAAATTGGCATACAAGCAAACAAAAGGCTTTGTTTTGAAACAAAAAAACACACATGCTTCTATGAGCATACCTATCAAATCCGTAACTTTACCGACTGATTAATTAGAAATTTAAAACATATGGATATTTTTAATGTAACCGTAATATTAACTCAATGTAGTATCCAAATATGATAAAAAGTGGATTTTGGATTTTTTTCAAATCCGACATTGTTCTACGGTCATGACGATTTGTTACTTTGGTTACCATAAGCAACGTAACCATGGCAACAAACGTTTGATGGAAAAATGTAACAATAACCAATCTAAAATATTACGGTATTTTTTATACACTGAAAATAGACTGTTAAAAATTAAAATGGATTTAGGTCGTGTTTGTATACGAATTGTATATTTTGTCGACCAGTTTAATGCGGTTCCATTGTACGTATGTGGTCTGTTTAAAATTAGTTGTCAGTGTGTTTGTTGACGTTTCTATGTGATTAAGGCAAATTATAACTATGGAACGATATACAAATTAGGGTTGCTATAATCATGACCGCTATCTTCGTATTCACTTGAAAAATATACATAAAATAAAATAACGCTTTAGTATGCGTATACGCCGTACTGAAAGGAGATAAACAGCTTTACTTTAGACTAGAAATAATAAAAATATGTGTTATTAATTAATTATTACATTAATCTATTTCTATTTTTGATAGCGCATACGTGAGTAACCAATTTGAGTTGTCTATTGATATGTACTAAGATTTTGACTCATGTTTTTAATGTACACACATAAGAAGTGTAACTTATGTCCTTTTTTTTAATGGTCTACTATAACTACTATATGCAACTATACAGAAATTGGTTAAATAAAGTTAAATGCGATAAAGTTTAACAAAAGGCTTTTCTTATCATAGACATGAATACAAATAATATAATTATTTCATCTTATTATTATTACAGTATTTCATTAATTGTAATAGAATTATTACTATCATTGTTATCGTTATTATATGTATTTGTTATTAATGGCTTCTATTCTCTTCAAATAAACCGTGGTAGGGACAAGAAAAAGCCGGCGCGTAACGGAAAAATATGCCTGTAAAAGTTTCTCTTCAAGAAGCGCAAGAACCCCTGGCTTCGTGATTTTTTTAACTTAAAAATCTGACTGCACTGAATGTGCCTGTGCGCTTTCAATTTTTAAGTCTATATCATGCCAGTTTCCTCACATTTCCTTCCATACGAGATAATTGCGCACGTAGAAACAAAAGTCCATTAGTGCATAGCCGAGATCCACACCGGGATGAGAGCTGCACGCTCGACGACGACGAAGCACTAGTCCAACAATATTTTTAACACTTAAAAATAAGTTAATACCATTAAAGTTTAAACAATTAAATATCCCAAAACCATCTCGAAACACCACTGTGTATTGTAAAATATTTTAATGATATAAATTCCTTTGGAATACAACCCTAAGTTACAATAACATGAATCCAAAAAGATAATCATCAAATGGATCATCAGCTACTAACTCATCAATCGCCTGATTGATTGACTGATGTCCATCATATATAGGTATTATTACAGGTGGTAAACATTAAGGCAATCTCTGTAAACGTATAAATAACAAGTACTTTATTACATAATGTTATTGAATTAGAGTTTTAACAAAATGAGCCATGGCCTCTGACACTATACAGAACGCCACTTTTGACGTTGCTTGCAAATCAATATCTTAGGGTGATATTCAGAAACGAGGCTTAGCGCGAATTATGGCTACCGTACGAAACCCAATACATCTTTGACGTCAGACTTATAGCTAGGTCTCGTTTTTGAACCGTTGGAGCTCACTCGAGTAAAACAGTCTACACTCTACTCCCAAAATGTAAATTTTACATGTAAAAGGGATTTTATGTAAATTTTATCGGCGTTGGAAAAAAAATACCGTCACATTTTTCGGTTACCGTCAATTTTTTTATTTACGTACCATCATGTTCTTGTCCCTACCACGCTTGATTCGAAAAGGTTCGAAGCCATTAATAACAAAAATATATAATTACGATAACAATGATAGTAATTATTATTATATGAAATTTTGTAATAATCTTAGTAGTAATAAGGTAAAATTAAATAATTGTATTATTTGTATTCATGTATATGATAATGAAAACCTTTGTTTAAACTTTATTTAAGCGATTTATGTAATGTTGCATATATTAGATAATTTTCCGAAAAATAAGGTCATAAAGAAGTTTCAATTTTTACGTGTGTACTGTACGTTCAACTCACATTGGTGCAGAGTCAAAGCGACGCAAGGTGTCTTTTACTTACGCGACGACAACGCTGGCGTTGGCACGCCCTGAATGGAAATGGAATTATGGGATGCCTAAAGTAAGAAATACTACTTTACTTTTACTTTAATCACAATTTTTCTTAAGCAATAGAAGCACACTTCTTTCAGTATAACTTGTATTTCTTTATAAGTATCTTTCATATGACGCTGACAATAAAATACCGAAAGACGATACAATACTTCAATCAACTACTGTCTACTATGTGCGTCGAAGTTTAACTCATGTTGTAGATTAGTTGCGTAATTAGCAGGCTGCATTCATACAGGAATGAATCTTTTAATTACCCATTATAACAGTCCGCCACATTCAGAACATTAATGTGTATTTATTGCTGTAAAACAATAAAACCCCAGCGACACACACGAACTGACGAACAAATAAACAAAACACACATGCGGTGTAATATTGTTTTTACGTCGGATTTTTACCTAGTCAGGTTTTTTAGTACGGATAATAACTTTGTAATAGATTTGTAACAAATACCACCGCAGTAGCTTATTAAAATATATGGGATTCAAACGGGCAGAAGGCTGCTTATCTGATGTTAAGTGATACCTTCGCTTATGGACACATTCAAATCCAGATGGCTCGCGAGAGTCAGTCGGTGGCCTTTTAAGAACAGGAACGCTGTTTTCTTAAAGGAGCCTAAGTCAAATTGGTTCGGAAGTACTTCAGTGGATAGATAGTTCTGGCTGTGGTGGTGCGTGACAGATATATATAAAATGCCCAGTTGTGGAACGACAAACGACGTAAAGATATTGGTGATTTCGCATTCTGTCCCGACGTCCGATGATGAAACTCAGCTGCAGTCATTAATCCGAACAACTCCTCTGAACACTCTTCTTAATTGCGGCAGAAGATACAGATGTTTAACGTATTGTTTTTAAAACACACTACCATATACAATTCTTAAATGAAATGCATTTTAGCCTGTATTTAAAAACGTTATTGCACTTTGTTTAAGTCTTTATTCATTACTGCTTTTGCGAAATCAATTCTAAAGTTTTGTGTTGAATATTGTTAAAACAGATGTAGTGCATTAATGTAAACAAAATAATCATTTCACTCGTCGTTTCATGACGATAAAAAGTTGTTTAGTTCCACTTTGTACTCAGTGTTACCAAATTTATTATTAAATTAAAGATTTATTTGTTTACTTTCTGTTGAACTTAATACAGTTCAATTTTAATTAAATAAAACTAGGACAACTGGCAGCCTTATCGCTTTCGAGCGATCTCTTCCAAGCAAGACGAGTGCAAGAATTGCAAAGCTACATAAGACATAAAATTACTTCTACTACAAACCAAATCAATTAAAACATATTTAAAAAGTGAAAGGGAAAATAAAATAAGGGCACACAAAAGTTAAAAAAATAAAAACCCACGTATATCACAATAATTTCGGATCAGTACGAAAGTTAGGGGTACGATATGGAGAAGTAATGTTCATTAGAGATTTAAAAGACATACTGAGTCAAATAGCAAAAGTATCCCTAAAATGGGAAATGCTAGGAATAATAAAAAAAATCAAATTGCTTTTAGACAAAGTTAAGGTGCTTAAGCGTATTCGCAAAAAGAAGCTGTCCGTATTATCAAGGCAGAGGAAAACCTCCTTATCCAGGTTACCTCCTCCGTAACGATAAAAATAATAATTATGAAAATTGCAAAAATGGTAAGGTCAACATTTTTTGGCTACGGAACATCCGAGAGTCCGAGAAGTCAAGTGAAATAACTGTTTAGATTGGCAATGAACAAAGAGATTGACTTCCGACCTTCGGTTATTGAAGAGGCACCGCAAAAAAGAGATTTATATTGGCTTTCATTTTATCTTAGGCTACAACAGTGTGCTACTACAATAGTGGTCCTATTTAAACCTTAAGCTATCGCGGAATATATTTAAAAGGAATATTAAGAATATCCATAGCGCCAAATCACCTGCATCTGTGAGCACACCTTACCACCACACGTACATTCCTTCACTTTCACACGATCATACAACAACTTGTATATTACTTAGTTGTGTATTTCAATGTATTTAATATTTATTTGATATTTTCCTTTTGTAAATATTTGATTACAAGCTTTTGTATATAAGCATCTTTGGCTATATCTTTAGTACATTTATTTTGTTATATATAGTTTATGTTAGTAATGGGATTATGCAATACATAAATAAATTAATTATACGTAATATATATAATATACGTAACGCACAAGAAAGGCACAAATTTCCAAAATTTTGACCTATTTCTGTATATCGACGTATTATGAGAAGAACTAAGAACGTATTCTGAAAATATTATCAATATAATTATTAGTAAAATGTTTTTCAAATGAAACAAATGTTTTTAAATCGCATACAAAAGGTGTAAAGTAGAAGAACCTGCAAACTTAGAAATAGCGATGATTATAAAGTTTATGCGCACGTTTTGCTTTTAAAAGTAATTACACTCATGCGCCCACGCAGACACATTTGCGTAACCCCAGTTAATTAGTATTTACTATTATCGATTTTTCAGATTATTTTAAGAAATAACTGAAGTACGCTGTTAGGTTTTCTATGTAGGAATATTTAGTTCCGTAACATTTAGTCATGAAAGATTTTTTTTTGCATTCGAATTTTATTATTTTTTAAAAACCTTGGTTTCTGCCAATTATTTGGTTACTACTACTACTACTTAATATGGACTATTTCTTTATTTACTTTACATAGGAACTAAACCTCCATGAGAAAGCCAGGTAAACCGAGGCTGCATTGGTGGGATAGAGTTGCCAAGGGCTTCGGAACAATAGGTGTTCGAAGTTGGAAGCAAGGAGCACGAGACGGATGAAAGATACTTGTGGAGGCAAAGGCCTATTAAGGGCTGTACAGCTTTTGATGCTGAAGCTGAACTAGACAGTTACTGTATCTGTATGTGCAAATTTAGCTTACGATGGCGAAAGGTCTTTTCCCTTATATGGTTTTGTCTAAAGCTGTATAGATAGCCATTTATGATGATAATGAACTAGAAAGTTATTTTATCCCTAAACTTTATATAATGACATAGAATTATTTTAAATAATCAAGCAAAAAGAATTTTCTTTTACATAATAGGTATCCAATATTACATATAAATTACAGGCTAAAATGTTTTTTATTGCATATATGGTAATGTGTTTAAAAAATAATTCGTGGAGCATAATATTTATTTAAGAAAGTCTGTTCTAAACATTGCATAATTTATTTGAATAATTAATTAATTTCTAGTAATGTATGTAAATAAGTAGTATTATGTGTAAGACACCACAATTTGTTTTCAGGTATTACGAAACTATTATCTCTGGTATAACGGCACTATAGCATTGAATTTTGAAACAAAAGACGTCTCAATCCGAAGACCAATTAGTGCATTCAGAAATCAATTAGACGCTCGAATATAACCGCTTTGCTAAACAAACGCACGTGCGAGGCACGTAAAAATAACTAGTGACTGTGAATGTGACTGACAGTTGAGGCCCGTTTGTTATGGAATCGCTAACGAAATTTAAATAAAAATAATATTTAATTCATTAACAATTTTATCAAACGCCTTACAATTAAAACCCTCTTCCTCTGTGGTCTAAGGATAAAAGAGTAATAAAAGGGTTCCTCCATTTTTATTGGAAAAGACACTCTCGAGGGGTTCCCACAGAGGGAAGGGTTGAAGGGAATAGGGAGCTAGTTGAAGATTTAAGTCTGGCAGGTGGTATAGGTGACCTCAGCTTTGCTTGATCAGAGAACAAGTATCGCAATACAGCGAGGAAATGCTGCCTGTGTTAAAGGTACCTACACTGCCTGGAACCAAACTTCTTAAATTTGTTCGATTTTTTCTATTTATCTGATTTTAATTATTATTATTATAAAAGGTAAGAAAATTGTAAAGATATATTGGTGTGTGTCCATCACAAAGAATCAATCAATCAACAAACAATCGTATTTTAGATGATTTTTATGGTATAGCCTTTTAAATTGGCTTTAAGCTTTTAAAAAGATGAAAACAATTTATCGCAATAAGACTTATGAACTTTAGAAAGCACCAAAATGTTTATGAGTCCATTTTCATTGTCAACGTGTTATAAATGTTTTGTTTTGTCAATTCTTTATATCTTGCAAAATTCATTAAATAAACACCATTTCCCCTAACAGTGGTAGCCTGGAATAGATCGATCAATAACGATAAATCCCGTTGACCTGTATATTATTTAATGATTTTAATTACACTGTATTTCTTGTTACGGGTAAATAATAGGCAAGCGATTTTTTACACCTGCCCCAAGATTATGAACGGGATGAGTCTTGCTTAACTTCGTCACATGAACACATTAAATTACGTCTCAGTGGTTAAAAGTAGCTTAGACAAGTCGATATAGAAGGGCAAGTCAAAGTTGTAATGTATTCCGAAATATTGGCGACAATTATTCATTAATAAGACGGTTATGACGGTAAATATTCATTGGTAGGTGCAGCAGCGTTGTCCTATTGGTTTAAACGTGCAACTCTCATATCTGGGGTCGTAGGTTCGATCCCCGGCTGTGCACCAATGGAGTTTCTGTCTATGTGCGTATGTAACACTCGCTCGTACGGTTAAGGAAAATATCGTGAGGAAACCGTGACAACCCAAACAGTCGACGCTGTTTGTCAGGGTTCTGTGCCTTTGATCACCTACTTTCCTATTAGAAATGATCTCGGAACAGATACAGAAATCGGAGGCCCAGACCTAAAAGATTGAAGCGCCATTGGTTCAATTCAATTCAATTTAAAATCATTTATTATAAATGTCAAAAACAGAAATGTATATATGATCTGATTTCACATTTACTGCCAGTTCTCAAATCAAGGGCGTATAACTGAAGAGAAGAACTAGCAATAACCTCTCCGCCACTCTTTTTAATTGTCAAGGTTTTGTATTATCTGAGTTAGCTGAATATAAAAATAATTGATATGGACTTTTAAATATTATCAAAGCCTCAAAGTTTGCTGGATTTTTTTCGAATACTGACTGGTTATACCAAGTTTATTTCGCTTGATTTGCGATTTAGAGATGTTGAAGAAATTCTTTTACAGTAGAAAAGTGTATTATATTTTATAAATTTGTTAGTCCTACCACTACATCACAGTTAATTATCCAATTAACCCCTTTATAATCGGGTTCACGCCTGTTCATCATATTTTTATATTTTATGAGTTTAACATAGCGTTTCCTAGAACGAAGCGTCACACATTTTAAACGATTTTTGTCGTTACTCGGTCGTAACCAACTCGATGTTTACATTTTGTTTCTGGTTTAGAAGGAGCGGGTTTCGTTTAATAGGCCAGAGGTTGACAACATTTGATCGTAGTGGTAACATGGGACCGACAAGTTCTCGGGTCTCTGTAGGGCCATACTGGCCCCAGGTGGATGAATAAGAGGAAAATGGCATTCCTTGGAGGAGGTACAGACTTATGAAAAGGGTTCCTACTAAAATTGTACCTTATAATTTAATTGTATGATTTATTACAATATTGTATTATAAGTAACATAATTATTCATTTTAGTGGGAAATTGAAGTCTTTTTATTTTAAAATGTGTTTAAATTTAGTAAATTATACATACATCTTTTAGTAATAATTCTATATTACAATTAATGAAATTCTGTAATAATCTTACTAGTAATAAGGTAAAATGAAATAATTGTATTATTTGTATTCACGTCTATGATAATAAAAGCCCTTTGTTAAAATTAATTTAATTTAACTTTATTTAACCAATTTCTGTAATGTTGCATATAGTAAATCATTTTTCGAAAAATAAGGCCATAAACTTCTTACGTGTGTACACTATTACACGCACAGATTTTTTATTTAATTATCAATCTACAAATTAATAATTTCAAAGGCTTACAACCCCTGGTTAATTTTTTCAATGCACCCGTGTATATGGTTTTTGAATCGTTTAAAGTATACAAAATAAAGGTATGAGGTTAAACGATTGGTGTGAAACGATAATATTTTTAAACAGTGTAATTATGTCTTAATTTTGAGGGTAGTACCGCGCTCCTAATTATACATATAGCTTTTAGGAGAAACTTTGGTGCGATATGTCACCTTGTCACAAACAAGTGTTAATATTAGAATAGATTAATATAATTGAATTAGAAACCATAATACAGATGCAGAAAACTTTACATAAGTTGTATTTGATATTGATATTAATTACTATACGCAGCCGTGGATTTACAAATTTTCAAGGTATAGGAATATATATAGGCTGAAGTGAAGTTAGTCCTTGCCTGTACAATGCAAAAATTTCGTTGAAATACCACGTGACATTATTTTGGGTAGACAACAGTTCCATCTGAAAAAAAATAAAAACAGTCATTCCAAAATCTTTTTCATTTCTATGAAGTAACAAAAAAATTGATTTCCAAATGCCGCCCTAGGCTCCAACCTACTCAGCCTGCTGGTAAATCCGCCACTGCCATTGTTATATATATAATGGCTGTGGCGGATGTATATATATATATAGTCCACTGTTACAAGATCGTACGTAATAATAACCTATAGGTACCTTCGTTCCATACATTATGCATTACTATCTATGTAACAACAACAAATACTTTTCTATGGTTTTTTATATTAACAATAAACGTGTAAACACGGAAGTTGGCCAATAAAACACTAGTGGCATTCCACTGACAGACAGACGAACAAAGCGTTGTGTTTCCGCCGCTTGTTTACCTTACCGACTACCGACGTTATTGTGCTACTAAGAACACTACTATGTGCTTCTGATTGCACAGACTAATGTTATATAGAAGCTGGGATGTACCATGAAACCGCCAAGGTTTTCTCGGTGGAATCCACTTTCCAAGACAGTAAGTAAACTATTTAGTAAAGTTTATTTTTTTATTGATACATAACAAAGCGCTACAATAATTAAAAGTGAGAGTTCTTAAAGTTAAATTTTGTTTAAATAAAGTTAAATGAAATACCAAAATTCAAAAACCAAATGTCATTTGACATAAAACTTCGCGGGCAATTTACGTTGTTTAGATGTATCAGTATTAAACAAGTAAAAAATCAGTAACGATTTAGTTGATTATAAAATCGTAATACTTAAATTTACAAAACTTATAAAGCGACAATCTAATACGTGTTCTTAAAACTAGATTAGACAACAAAATAACTCTGTTATTTTTATAATAAATATTGGTCTATGCCATAGATCTTTGTGTTTTTACTTAATACTCTAAGATATTTAACAGTATCTAAGAGATTTTAAGACCTCCAAAAGTTTAAAAGAGCATACTACTCCCCCAAAGGCCGGCAACGCACACTCTACAATGAGTGTCCATGCGATGACTACCCTTTTTCGGCAAAAAATACATTTTCCAGCTAATTAATTACCTCTGTAGTAATATTATTCTACATTCATAGAAATGAAAGCAGAACGCTGGCTGCGTTCCAGGTGAAGTTAAAGATGACTAAATCCATCGTCAATTGTATGACTATCTCGTATCCTTTCATCTCTAATTGTGTTCTGTAATTTTACCGCAGTTTTTTATAAATCCAATCCCTTTGATACTATTGTAGCGTTCATATTTCAATTAAGCGAGACATAAAACAATTAATACACGCGAAACAATATACATAATGTAATTTGTTTATTTGTAAGTTATAATCGTTATAAATATTCCGTAAGCTCGACAGATTAGGATTCCCTGTGTCCTAGCTAGTCCTGCCATTTGACATATAAACAGTACTTGACATAATATTTTCTACATAACACTTGCAATTCTATAACTCAAATGTTGCACGAGAAGCAGAACTTTCCGTTTTAGCATAGGACGGGTTGACAAGATGTCGCTTAAGATTAGTGAATGTACGTTATGAAGCGATAGTGAAAATTTTGTTTTTATGAAAGGTGCTCTGATATAAAACCTTGGGCAAAGAAAGTGCGTCTTTTGGGTAGCTTATATGTAGGTTTGTGTTTTGTATGATGGTGTCGTCGGTCTTTGTTTCCAAAAAAGCATATTGCCATTAAGTAATATAGTAATTGTCGAACCGTTAGACAATAAACGAGAAAAGTTTATATGTATATATATTAAATAATTGTTACTATTTTTTTCTACAATTTTTATTATTGAATTCTTTTTCTTTCTTTGCGTCTGAGGCGCAAACTAAATGTTGTGGTCTCTAGCAGAAACCAGCGCTGTGAAACACGTCTGCTCCACAGCATGCTACACCGGGGCCAGTTACAACCACAACGCACATACATACACTTAATGTATTCCGTTTTTTCCAAAATCTTTTTATTATTTTTCTTTTTTGAATAGTATTATTATTATTTTGTGTGTTTCGTTAGTAAAAAATGTTACGTCTATGTCTAAAAATATATAAGAATAGTCTTGAAATTAGAAAACATCGCCCAAAACAATGTATACAATATTTTGCATCGTTAAAATAGCACGAACTAACTGTAACATATCAAAAGTTGAAACACAACCGTATTTTCTAAGAAATATGACATTCGAAAACAAACTTTTATTAACCTGTGTCCGCAGTTGAAAATGTTTATGTGATTGTAGTTTGTTGGACGAGCTTTGTTGTTGTGAGGTGGTGTAATTATCCGTTTAATGCTACGCAAATTGAACGCGTACGACTCTCATTTTAAAATCATTCTTCTAATGATACAACGATAATAATAAATGTATTAAAAAAGAAGACCGCCTATGTTCGTATTTGTGAATGAGACTAAAGGAGGTGATTTACAGTGGAGACTTAGCCCTAACCATAGTTAGTATATTTGACATACAGGAGTCATAACTGTCATACTGTCATAAATGTCAAATACATCATTTTTGGCGTGCGGGAGTCAAGTTTCGAGTCTCGTTTCTGATTCTTACCTTTTAAGGGAAGAGACTTAACATGTTAATATGTTGGTACGCATCTACATGGTACTTAAATCAATACAGTCATACCTTAACTAATAAATACACTAATATTTAAAAAATAAAATAAATCAGTGGCACCTTTCTAGGTCTGGGCCTCAGATTTCTGTATCTGTTTCATGATCATTTGTTAATCTAATAGGTAAGTAGGTGATCAACCTTCTGTGTCTGAGGCACGCCGTCGACTTTTTGGGTCTAAGTCGGTTTCCTCACGATGTTTTCCTTCACCTTTCGAGCGAATGTTAAACGCGCATATAGAAAGAAAGGTCATTGAATCGAACCTACGACCTCAGGTATGAGAGTCGCACGCTGAAACCACTAGGCCAACACTGCTTAACTCTAATATTTACTAAACCTTAAATCTTATAAAATTGTTACTCCAAATCAATCCATTTAATCACTTTCCTAGAAGTGAAATAGATCACAGCCCTGTAATTCTTTCAAAAAAGGTGATTAAATTTTTAAAGGCAAGGTGTCTTTATACCGTGGCTGAGTAGTTGGGCCATAAGTTGAATAAGAATTATAAATAGCTCAACTTATTATTATGACATTATGTTAATATTCTTATTATATGACATTATAAAAATTAATATGACATTTGCATGCTTATTTATATATGGCTGATTGTGCGGATTATATAATTAATCGGTCTAATTGTACTACCTTAGAAAATAAAGGATTTAATTATTTATTTATGGAAAGGGCTTTTGGTTAAACGTTCGAGATGCAGTCTTTTCTTTTTCTTGCAGTGATTCACAAATTCTAAATGCTCAATAGGTATTTACAACACATTGCTATCTACATGTAGCACAAAGATAATATGTCCTTGCTTAGCAAGACATACAAAAAATTATGTTTGATATGAGTAACCCAAGCGTTACGTAACATACACCTCTAAGGTGCAATGTCTTGTAAATAAATAAAATGTAATGACTATTCTCCGAAGTGCGCTAAGGACCAATGAGAAGCAAAGACAGGCTACCGAGTCTGGTCTCTGTCTCTGCGTGGGTGGTCTTCGTAGAAAGGAAATCCGATTTACTATAATTCAATAAATATATTGATTTATTGAAAACGGAATGCATATGATTGCATAAGAACGAAGACGTGGGAAAATTTTACGTCGTAATGTGGACGTTGATAATTTGGTTTAAATTTCTTCGTTTTTATATTTGCTATTCTGTTCTCCCGTTTGATAAAAGGTTGTGTCAACAAAATTATTCTAAGCGAGGTGTATTTTTATATCAATTTAACAGGAGTTATAGTCGACAAATTACCATTATAAAATACAGATTTTATTAGATATTTAATTGATAGCTTTTTAGTGATAGTTGGTTGGATGGAAACTTAGTAAAAATCTCGCATGCCTTTATAACTCAAGGTCCTAGCTATAAAACTAATAACAAATGCTGACAACAAGCTCACGATACTAAGAAGGATAATAAATTACATATGTCAATAAATATTGTAAGACAAAAAGAACAGAGACACGATAAAACTGCCTAAACTTGGCTCCGGAAATCAAATCCGGTTAACAGCCGGAAAAATCAAACATATTGACGAATTTATCTCTAAAACTGAATTAACTAATCTCAGTTTACACAGAAATCGCGATAAAACAGAGAAACTCATTGGAAGCTCAATAAAATCGTATCGAAACGTAACAATGATCGACTTATTTATTTAAGTGGTTTACGGCTAGCTATTTCCAGAGACCACACATAAAAGCTGACCTCCATGTATTTACAGTACTTACGGCTTTTTATTGTTTTTATTCGGTTTTGTGGCTGTTTAAACGTTTAATCGTAACCATCGCTACATTTTTTCAGCATATAAACATATAGTATAGAACAAACTAAGGTTCAGAGTTAGTAAAGTCAAAATCAATTTGTATGAACATATTATTTTGGATTTTCCTTAATGTTTATTACAATCAAAAATCGTAATAGTTTACTTGTATGTACACCTAGTGCCATCTATTAGTGCTAATACGAAAACTATTACAAACATTATTCGACGATGTGAATTTGTAAAACTTTTGTTTACCAATTACAGTAGCAGATAATGGCTATTGCAAAATTGTTGCTTATAATTTATTTACAATAATTATATGTTATTATTATATTAATTGTATTAGTCTTTGTTAAGGTATCCGGTTATCAATAGTTTAGACATTTGCGACGGACGATAAAGTTGAGTGTTGACAATGACATTTTCCATTTTCTAATTTGATAAATGTTATCCAAGTTTAAAAATGTCATTTAGAGATAGTTGTGCTTTGATAACGTGCCGATTTTTTAGTCGTTTACGCAGCAAAAATAAATTATTGTGCTTTAATATCAACAGGTTTCATATGGATAGTAAACATGAAGCAAAGTCAGCTATGGAACTCGTCAACATACCCCCTATTATTACCACATACCGGCATGCTTTACGAACTTTCGATGACAAATTCAAAAACGATTTTGCGACCAACTTGAACAAATTAAAATCCCTAGTGGATAAATTAAAAGCAGATCATCTTGGCTTCGATCATAGTTACAACGATCCTGCTACTTGGAACAGACCAAACAAAGCCCCGTGTACATACGTCGAAGTGTTTCAAAACAGTACGGTAAACATGAGTATTTTTATTCTAAAACCTGGATTTAAAATGCCTTTGCATGATCATCCACACATGCATGGGCTTTTAAAAGTTATATCTGGTGCGGTAAGAGTTAAAAGTTTTTCAGAATATCCTCTTAAAGAAGCAATAAATAAAGTAGATTTTAAAGCTCGCGCAAAACACGAAGCAGCGCGACTCGCTCAAGGCATACACAAACGTAGAAGATTATTTGCAGAGATTTCTCAAGACCGTATTTGTAAGGAAGATTCTGAGACATGCATTCTGACACCAACCATATCTAATTACCATGAAATTGAGGCTCTGCACACACCAGCAGCATTTTTCGATATTTTAGCACCACCTTATGACACATTTGTGGAAGGGATTGGTCCAAGAAGATGTAGATATTATTATGTTGTTAATGAAATAAGTTCAAATGTGGTAGAGTTACAAGAAACAAAAGTTCCAGAGTGTTTTTATTGTGATCAAGCCCCATATTTAGGACCCACTCTTGCATAGTTGAATTAAGTATTATGAACTTAAATGTGTTACATGCACAAATTAAGTGATTCTAGTAGGCAATGGTATAAGGCTATTTACATACCGAGGTCTAATTTCAAAGTTACCAAAATATTAACATCCCTTAAATTTAGTTTAAATAATTTTGTGTTGTTTAAACAATTAACAATTACTTTGACGCTAGCAAGATTTTATGTCTAGTGTAAATATAATATTTAAGTTACCCCTGGTTTTGTCTAGTGTAAATATAATATTTAAGTTACCCCTATATAAGATGGCCATTCTAGGACTTATCTTTTTAGGTTCAATGTAGTAATGTAAAGGGAAAAAAGAAAATTGCATATTACAGGGTTGGTTTACTATTGGATTTTTGCAAATCTTCCAAAGATGACCTTGAGATAGTCAATTCTTATACCCATGGTTGTATCTTTTTAGTTATATTTTTTAATGTGATTGTATTCACAAACATTGTAAAATGAAGTATAACAATTTTAAATTGACAAAAAATTACCATTTCTTGTTTCTCAATTCTTGAGATAATTATAATATAGTTATATAAATAGGATTACATAACATTCCTTAATTGGTATAATTTTTTAATTAAATCACAAAAGAACCAGTCATTTTATCTGATCTCTTGTAAAATTATGTTTTTAATTGTATTAAAGTATATAATGCTGATTGATGATTTAAGAAATACTTAGTTATAAGACATCACTATTCTCTACTTGATGTGTTCTTGTTAAATAAATCTTATTTTTGTTGAAATATTTTTTAATATCTATTATACATGCTCTACAAATATTTCTTACTTCTTGAAATAAGAAACATGTGTCATCTATTATTTTATAGATTTTTAAAATATTGGGTAGTACATATCTTAATAGCCCCTGTTAAGGACTGTGTTAATGGAAGGGTCAGGGAAATAGAAAAACAAAAGATTAATTAGAGATTTATTCATGTTATGGTAAATAATGAATTACAAAGGCACATAGATAAACCAGTTAACCTCACGCTGATATTTTAACAAATACATCAACATTTTCTGATATGCTTTACATAAAGTAATCATTTTTTATTTAATATTTCATACATAAAATTTTTCAAGCAATTGAAATTATTTTTTTTTTAAATATATTTAAGTGTGATTTCTTTGTAAATGGTAGTAGCTTCTAATTGTGTTTAAGATCTAAAATTCAAAACTACTCAACATAAAATTGTTTTGCATATACAGTATCTAAAGATAATCTCAAGATAAAGCTACATAAACATAAATAACATTTTCTATCTCATATCTTTTATCAATGTTGGTTAATTTTTTCACGTATTTGCTATCAGTAGTGGGAGATAACACCTCAGATAAATTACAATACAAGATCTTTTCCTTGAAAAATTGTAAAGGCTGTTCATATTTCCAATTATAAATTTATTAATGTAACATAATTTATTTGAAACCTGCTTTTATATTACATATTTTACCTGTTACCAAACAAAATAATGTTAATTAGAACAATACAAAATCTATATACATCAAATTTGGTTAGTTGCAATATCAAATAATCAATAATTTTAAAATAAATTCAATTAAGTAAATTACTTTTAAAATAATTATCATAAGCAGTCTATTTTTTCAATTGATTCCTAAATAATGGATGCTTTTAAAATAAAACATTAATAAATATTTTAATTGTTACTTTATAATAAAGAAATTCTGAATTAACATGACCTGAGAAATCTTGGTTTAACAGATTTAAAAAGTAAAATTAAATACCTTTTTAGTAATTTATAAGAAAACTAACTAGCAGAGATTTAAACCGTGTCTAATAACTACTAACGTTTTATAATTTAGTCTTGCGTAAAACATAATAACAGCACCATTATGTATGCACCTCCACACCAAATAAAAAATACAATCAGCATAAACAAATATAATCAATATATACTATAGTAATGGCATGCATATGTTTACATACAATTGCATGTAATTGCACTAATGATGACTGAATTATTAGAACAAAATAATAAGATCACTCATTTTGGGACAATGGCAAATCCTCTATTAGCTTTATTTAGTTACTTAAATCTCTGCTAATTGGCAAAAAAACACTTTTGTCCAGTCTTTATAATTGCTATGGTTTAAAGGATTCTCAAATCCTGATATAAATCTCCATTTTATATGTTAATTGTGCAGAGAGCTTATAAGGTGAAAATTATTACAAGACTACAATCACAGTACATTATAAAATGTATTGGGCCCTAGCAATAAAATTTGGAATTCTGGCAGTTATGTAATAATAAAACTTACTGGTAAACTAATTCGCTCTTACAATGATACCAAAGAACAATAGAGAATTTATTAAGAGTTAATTACTAGTCAAAAGATGAGCAATTTTATTGATTTACATAACTGGCAAATAATTAAATTTATTTTCTTTGTGGAGAAAATCTCAATTTAACATTTGTTAAGAAATTCTTGCGACTAGTTAAATGAATACTTATACTCAATAGACTAGTTTTCTAATCAATTTAGAGCTATACCGAATCATGCATCAAACAAGCTACTAAAAATTAACCATGTGTTTGTCACTCTTAATGGTACTTTTAATAACTATTATATACTGCAGAAAAGATACAATAATGGAATAGACAAATAAGGGCTGTTAACCATAAATTTATTTTAAACAAAAATTGTTGTTCTCTTTATTTTATGATTAAATTGCTTATATTACCTTTCTATGCTTATTTATCTGTTCCATACTAAATACATTTCTTTATAATATTTCAAAGTTATTGTTGTCCTACTCCTAAATGGACTATTAATATATGTATAAGTAAAATGTCAATACTTATCCTTCTTACCCTGAATAGAAAACCATAACACATAGTCACGTGAACTAGAAAAAAAAATGGGCACTTACATGGTAGTAAAACATAAGCAAATAATGTGTCAGAGATTAAGAATTCCTCATAATATGTTGGACGGGCATATTTGTCATGAAAAAAAGCTGCCACAAAATTATTCTGACAGTAAGTACCATTTAAATCCAATTCTATTTAACATTAATAAATGTATATAGTGTATAATTTTTAAAATATTCACATTTGTCTACATTTAAAAAAACATTTGGTCCAGAATAGGCTAGGATTTAATTAATTTAATTAAAAGTTTATTGGTGATTCTTTAGGTAATAAAACAGAAGATAGCGCGTTAATAATTAGTAATTGTAATTAAGTCCTTTTTAATTATCCAGAATTTAATCCGCGTTAGATAAATGAACTATCCAAAACCAAAACATTATTCAATTTGATTATAAGTTCCTGAAATTAGCGAGGCAAACAAATTCTTCAGCTATACAATATTTGTATAAATAGTTATTCATTTCAATAAATTCTTTTTTAAAAGCGTGTTATGCCACCACAATTGCAATTTTAGACTATTCATAATAAAAATAAGTAATTTTGTACACTACTTAACATAAAAGAACACAATCTTACGTCTTTTTTACCCAGGCAGGGATATATTCTTATTATAAACTTATTATATTGTAATTTGTCCCTACTACATATTATTTACGTTTTATGGTAAAATAAATTTATATTCCGAGATGATGTTCTTGGAAAATAACCTGATATTAAGCATTTTCCACAGCAATTTACCTGGAAACAATTTTTTATTAATTAATGATTTTGTATTTACCACTATTTGTATTGGTACTTAACTTAGCAATTATTGTCAAACAGTTACCTGTGCACGTGATGTGACAGTTTTAAAACGTCGAGTAGTATGAATAATTTAGGTAAACGTGTTGTCTTTCTCACAGTTTGTAGGTACAAAAGTGTAACATTTTTATGAAAAAATATATTACATAAAAAAAACGTCTGTACTTACCTTTATGCTTTACGAGTTCTTAAGCCGATACAGTCGGTCTATCCCCAACTCCACCTGCTAAGTCGTAAACTGCCTGAGCTACTTCCTCTGCTAATTTAACAGCAGACTGTAAAAATAAATAAAATGACCATTTCAGAACATTAAGTTTAATTTCACCGTAATTTTTTTCCCGTTTGGCTTGAATTTAATTTTTAATTCTAAAAACTAATTTTATAATATTGTTATATATAGAAAGAGTAAAGAACTGATTGCCCATATCAATCTAATATTAAATACTGTGTCTACAATGACTTGCAAAACTTCTCTTACTTTACCAGTCTGACTTTCATATATACTGTGTACTATATCTTAGCCAATTTTGGAAAATAATTGAACTGGACTTTAAAATTGTAAATAAATAATTATTTAGTTTTTAAACAAACCTCTTGAGCATCAGCCTCAGCGTATACCCGTACAACATCTTCAGTACCGGACGGACGTACGAACGCACGCCCACAGGTATACGAAGATACTAACGCATCTATACGTTCCTGTAGCAATTCCGGCGACGTACATTTTCGTTCCGCGTCCGTTGTTTTGAAAACATTGCGATCCTGGAATTAATTAAATAAATGTAAGAAATAGAAACAGAGAGAATTTAAATAATAATGTACGGTTGGTTCACGTGAGATATGTTTGAATAAAGAAAACACTTTTTTACCGGATTAAAGCTATGTCGGGTCTAAACTCCGGGTAGATAAATACAGATAATACAACTTTCTCTACAGCTGTGATACTTTTTGACATTCAACACCTTTTGTCTTCAGTCACCGTGACCGCCGTAAAATAATTATAAGTTTAAAATAATGCATAGCTTCAATCCGGTAAAAAAGTGTTTTCTTTAAACGTTTAAATAAAGCTTCTTTACGTAATATCGCGTACAGATCCGTTATTTCGAATAAAAACTTGGCAATTTAATAAATGAGTACGTTTAAAAGGGGCCGTTCAATTTATCCCCCCCCCACCCCTCTTGTCAGCAAAAGTAAGCAAAGCTCTCAAAAATAATAGTTTTTTGTAGGAATCCTCGAAAATGCATTGCGTTTTCAAGCATAGACAATGTCGGTAATATGTGTAATAAAGTAAATAATTTCTATTGACGTATTTATCAAAAAAATCTAAGACACCCCCCCCCCCCCCTCCTCTGATACTTTAACGGCCCCAAATTTGCTATGGTACAACATTTCTTTCAAATACCTATTATTTAGCATTATAAAAATATTACATACTAGCTATAAAACGCTACATGCAAGGCACGACGTCGCAAACTTTGGAATACGTGGTAGATAAACTGAATATTAAAGTCGGCATAACTATTGGGAGTTGCAGAGTAACATTGCTGGTTATTATTTGTTCATAAGCGATAATACTAACCTCAACTGTAACCTTCAGCTGTCTACAGGGTAGATCATTATATGTCTCCATCCACTGTCTGACATCGTGTCCTCTGGCACAAAGTACTGTTTCAACCAAGAAAAGATCAGAAATTGCATCACCAACTGTCTCATTGGTCAAGTCGATGAAACTTAGTAATAATTGAGCAGCTTTTCTTTGTTCCGTGTCACTGAAATAATAGTATATAAAAATTAACGACCATTTCTGTCAGTGAGTGAAGCGATGATGAATATCTATTGAATTGTTATGATCTATAGTATTGTCTTTGGTTAACATAGCTTTTACACATTGAAAGAAAACAATTTTTTTTACCGGATTAAAGCTATTTGTATTATTATAAACTTATAATTATTTACATAATTTTAAATTTTCCGACGTTTCGCGTGCTTTACAGCGTGCATGGTCACTACCAACGGGAGTCGATACCAACTCCGGGGAAATAAATACAGATAACACAACTTTCTCTACAGCTGTGATATTTTTGAGATTCAACACCTTTTGTCTTCAGTCACCGTGACCACGCACGCTGTAAAGCACGCGAAACGTTGGAAAATTTAAAATTATGTAAATAATTATAAGTTTATAATAATACAAATAGCTTTAATCCGGTTAAAAAAATTGTTTTCTTGTTATGATCTAACTTTCCAACTTCTAGTATAGAAGTAGTATTTTCTTACAAGATCTAAATCTGTAGTTTAACACAATAATTCAATCAGAAGAGTTGACAAAAAAATACTTAGATCCGTCCTACTCGCTTTTCTAATGTATACTCACCCCTCTTGAGCAACTTTAGCGATAGTACTTTTCGTGACATCACTATACACTACGGTCCCATGACCATTGGCTTCAAAATAAACTCCTATGTCATATGATAAAGCTGCGTGATGTAAATGTTTTACACCCGTCTTCACACACGTTACTGGTATTTTCTGCAATACAAGTGTTCTAAATGTTATTTAATTTGTAATATTAATACAGGATCATCCTTATAGAAAAATATATTATGCAATTGTAGCTTCAACTAGACATAGACAACGTTACATAAACAATTTGTTTACCATAGAAAAAAAACTAATAAATACACACACAAAACACTTATATTGTAATATATAAGTATTTTTTTATTAGTAATATCTCCACTCTAGAGATTTTTGTAATAATATTGAATTTATATAACAAAAGAAATTCCTTACCAAGTTCTCAGTAATGTATTTGGTAGAGGCGCCATTCGCATACGCTGTTTGTACTAGGCCCAGTCGTAGGTGCGTCGCATCGCACCCTTTCAGTAGCTCTGTTATGTAACTGGCGAATAATGTTGCTATGCGATCTCCATCTAATAGTTGCATATTGTTACTGAAAAATATTATAGTCATGAGTAGTGAAGAAATAATATACGTGAGACTTATCTTAAATTATCGTGATTTGTGTCTTTTTACTTTTTATTTTTAATGTATCATCTTTTCAGTTTAGTTTGTTTTTCTTGTTTCCTGTTTAGTTTTGTCTTAATAACTGTGTATAACATGTATTTTTGTACTTCTTGCCTATATAATGTAATTTAATACATTTTTTTTCTTTACTCACAGTGGTTGCCTGGAAGATATCGCTCGAAAGCGATAAGGCCGCCAGTTGCCCTCCTTTTGATTTAATTATGTTCATTTTTTTATATTGTAATGTAACGAAGTGTTAATATATAAATATACATACAATTTTCTAAATCGTTTTAGAAGTTTAAATTTTTTAAAATATTTTTAATTTAATGGCAAGATTTCTATTATATACAGATATATAAGCATAGCCATAAACATATATAACAACTACAGAAATCTGATCAGGGCCACTATAACTAGCAAAATTATTTTACTTTATAACACTTTGGGATTTTGTAAAATGAGTCTTTGCGGCTTGGTATTTCGTTATTCATACAGTCTGATTATAGTTACATGGTAAGCCTGTATAAGAGAAAAGGGTGTCACTTACCTGTCATCAACAAAATAATACACGATTCTGTCTCCATCTCCATCCAAAGAGGCTACACGTTGGTAAGGTACGTGTTCAACGCCCACTGGCGGCTTCTGTGATACTTTCACAAAATCTGCGCCACACTGAAATAATATACGTTTTAAATTTATGGTAATGATTAACTTGCCTATTTATAGTCCACTTAATTCTAAGCCTAATCTATGTTACGTCTTAGAAAACACTAATGATCAACACAAAAAAAAACATATTTTTTTATTATGTATAAAATAGATAAGAATAAATTCAAAGTCCAAAGTCTATTTCTTAGCATAAAGGCGCTGATCACGTTGGCTAAAGCACTCGAAACGTCGACGTATGTAAATAATCTAATACATTCGCGTTTATATACATTGAAGAGTTTTATAATAAATTTGTATCGAACTTGTGTAAAATTTAATATTTTTAGACACTCACATTTAAATTAAGTTTTCCGCCATTTCCGCCCAAATTGTAAAGGACCAAGTCGAGTTCACCGTCCAATGTCTTCTTAATTATATTTAACTTCTTCCCTCCTACACCGTTTGCACCATCCACGTATAATGTGGTATTGTAATTACCACAGACTGGTAACTTCTGGCGAATACTTTTGAATGCGCCTACAATTTTTTCGTAATAACCTGTAATTAAATAATAGTAACATCGTAAACATTTAAAAGAAAATTTAAGTTTTTTCCGACGAAAATTATGTAATCATTATAAGTTTATAATAATACAAATAGCTTTAATCCGGTTAAAAAAATTGTTTCCTTTAATGTGTAAAAGCTAAGTTAACCAAACACAATACTAAACATACGCATAACATGCGTAAATATTTTCTAGTATGCGTTGGAAAATATCGCTTTAAACGCGTTTTTGATTTTCGTTAAAAGGAAATACGAATACTGTGTTTAACGAATATAGAGTCTTAATTTAAGTTCGGTTTTAATATTGGATTTTTATCATATAATAATACAGTGGTGCTACGACTCTTATTGCATCTGTTTCATAGATACTTTATTTATTTTAAGACGAGTAAAATTGTTATTGAATCTCTTGATCGGGTCGTTCTGTCCATATATACAAAAAAATCTATGTTCTATAACTAACTGATAAATATATGATATGTATATGTGGGAAATTTCTAATTATATATTTTCTCGTATATTTAAGTGGTATGCATATTGTTTTACTGAACTTATAAATAAAACAATGATCTAAATAATACTTCGTATTTTAGAAATAATGCACATAGAGAATAGACTTTTATAAGCACAAAAATTTGACAAATTAAATATTTATACGAAATTTACCTTCTTCCGTAGGCGTCCCATACGTATTATCATTACGACATTTTACACAAAAGTGTAAAATGGGGGTAGTCACAATGCCAAACTCTTTAGCGGTCCCCTTCAAGGCCATTACACCGTGAACAGCCGCGGCAGCCAGACGTGGACTTGTGTATCTGAAAATCGCAAAATAATATTCGTAAGGTAACGAAAAATATTGTAAAAAACGCCTTTTAAATGAGTAGTTAAAAGAACCTACATAGTTGCTACTGATTTAAAGTACTGCTACAGCTATGTTATAATATTATATATTTAAAAAAATCTATTACACTAAAGATATAGTTAAAGATGTAATTCATACTAAATAATAAAAATAATACGAAACTTAACATTAACCGAGTTTAACATCTCTTATACTTGGGTTGTTACTGCTATACGATGTACTTTACTAACCTGGTGTCCATACCAATGTAGACACTGGCTTTCAGTGCCATGTCGGCGTTGACTTCCTTGATGATTTGTGCAGTTGTTGATTCTAAGTCATTGTCACTGTAATATGTAATTTAGTCAATTATTTTTAAACTGCGGTACTTATATACAGCGACAATTTTGACGATGTATATATTATATGATAGATTTTCATATAATTCATTCTCACAGATATCACATTATTAATATCACACAGTTCACAATTTGTTAAACTTATGTACTACTATTAAAACTTGCCCAGCGTACCGCGTCGCCATATAGAATTGTTTTTTATTTCTTTTTTTATTATTGTAGTCTATTGTATAGTGGTTCGATATAGGAATACTGTATCCCCAAGCACTTTATTGATTGTGGTTAAGGTGGGAATGGCCGTCTAGTTTGGAGAAGCGTGTCAATTAAGGCACTTCTAGCTAATATTTTCGTTTTGCCTATTACTATCGGAGTCACTATTATGGAACACCTAAACGATATTAGTTTTTTTTATTTAATATATTATACAAAAACTATTATTTAAACAATTAAAAGAAACATCTAATTGCTAACAGGCAATCTCTGTCAACTAGTGGATTTTTTATGAATAACCCGTCATATTAATTAAAGATAAAATATATGTGTTTATTCATTTTAAGTACAATTGCATTACAATGTGTAAGATTTGGGAACTCTTTTAAGTAAAAAATACCTGTGTCAGGGTTTCCAGCTCTTTCATAACAAACTTAATTATACATTCCATAAAATATTTAATTTATATATAATTTAGTTACATCCTTTATTTTATTTATTTTTGTTATTGATTTTTAACTGCTATCAACACGCTTGAGTGCATAAATAGGTGTGAGTGCAAATGTGTGAGTGAGTGAGTCAGTGAGTGAATGAATAAAGTCTGTAACTACATGCTAGGCCTCAGAAGAAGCTCTAATTCTGCGTATTAATTACTGTTTAATTATAACCAAACTATTTTCAATAAGTATTCATTATCTGAAATAATCAATAATTCCGCAGAACATCTTACAATCAATACAACACTGAGTAACCTTCGACGCCGAGTGTAAATGTAGTTTACCTTGAGAGGTGAAATGTCAACGGGAAACATACGTGATACTTTTTGGATTCTTAATAAACAACTAAAATAAATACTACAAAATTGTATTAGCTATATAATATAATTAAAATCTAAAGATCACCGCAACTTTGCTTTAAAATTAATGGCTAATAATAAATTTATTAACGACTAAGATTTAAGGTATGATAAGGAAGTAAATATAGTTTTGGCTATGATTGCATTATTCAAATGTAACTAAATTAATAACTTTTAACTTATATCGAACTCTTGAGTCGCATTGCAGTGGAGTAACGTTGTATAATTGTTTTTTTTTTAAATGTAATAGGAGGCAAACACTCACATTGCCAGACGGCTTGCAAGTGCTTTGCCGGCCTTTTAAGAATTGGTACGCTCTTTTGTTGAAGGACCCTAAGTCGACTTGGTTCGGAAATGGTGTTGAGCGGCAAAAACTGCTTTAGAAAACGCTCAGTTGTGGAACGACGGACGTCGAGGTGATACGGATGGTATTTTGTATGTTGCCTTGACGTCCAATAATGAAACTCAGCTGCAGGTATAAGACCGAACAACTCTTCTGAATACTCTCCATGGTAAATGCGGTAGAAGATGCAGAGATACCCCACATCTCTACGCAACGACAAGGGATCGAGCCGCACAGAAAGTGATTGGTCGTCGACGATTCGAATTGCTCTTCGTATTCAAATACGGTCAAGCTCCCACCCAGAGGTGAGAACAGTTTTCCATTTTCCATTTGTTACTTAAAATTAATCAAGTTTATGAAGTACTGCTTGTAAGTTTGGTATAACGCTGTCCATCTGTATTTATAATTATAAGTTTACTTTTATAATAAAACAATTACCTGACATTAGCGAGCCTTGTAGCAATCCCTTCCCAACTTTCTTCGAGCATTTCACCATCAGGATCGATTAATTTAACGCCGTTGTCTGGTTCTAAGTTGTGTGAAGCCGTGATCATCATTCCGATCGTACGACCTGCAAAACAATTTCAATATTGTTTAAATAATTTAGGTAAAGTATACTTATGAATAAACAGAGGCTGACATGTATTAAAAATAGTAAAAAGAACAACGAAAAAAATTAGCCTAAAAGGAGATATAAAGTGTGTATTTCTAGACAAAGTTCGTGCCTATGAACTGTGTCATTACGTAAAAGCGACTGACAGAGCAGGGGCCACTAGTATGAGGCTCGCAAGCACCTTTTAAGAATTGATACTTTCACAATTTGCATGAAAATCTGTTCGGCAGATTATAGTCTAGATAATTAATAACAATTACATAGTAAGTTATATAGGCAATAAATAAGACTAGATATTTCAATGTCTAGCTAACACCCCTCCACAGGTACGAGAACATAAGCAATGATGTTCTTTATTTTTAGCTCGCTCCCCAGTTATTTCGCGTGAAATTCTTTGAAACATTTTAACGAGGGTTTTGAGCAATATTATTGTGAAACAACCGAATTTATTAGAGCATAGTACGTAATACATGATTTATTACCTTCTAAAATATTATGCGAGTAGAAGTATATTTAAATGTAATGCAGGTTCTATATTAAAATATAGATGACGTTATTCAATGCAATTTAATAAAATTGCGTTTAATAACAAATTAACAATCGCTCGTAATATTGTGATCGATAAAAAAATATATATATTTTAAAACCTATAAAATATTTTTCGTGTACTTGTAACAACTGCGGGTTTAAGGGTGAATATAGATTTAGAGCAGACAAATGTTGTAGGTTACATATAACTATATGTCATATGATATTAAATATGTGTTAACCTAATTAAGTATAGTCGTCAATGTAATGGCGATTAACACAGTTAAGCATATAAAGAAATGTAAATATTAATCACTCCAACTGATTATAAAGTAGAACCACGCCCGATTAGATCATAGATTGCAATTGATAATTCGCTTTTGACATCAGTTATCTTTTTTCTATATTAAATGAGCTCATAATAAGTTTAGTACAAGATTAGCGTGTCCATTTCCACCCTCTTTTTTCCGATATTTTAAAGAGTTACAAAAAAATATCAAACTTATCATATCATACACTTTTACTATATTTAATGAACAGTTATTAAGTATGAAATTTATTTCTATGGAAAAACTGCTCGGTAAAATTGTTTATGCAGTGCATTGCAGTCGGTTATACGAACAAATCAATTCGTTTCAAAAGCAAAACTATTACCTTAAAAATTGAATATGTTGTTGCAATAGCCTAGATACAGCGACCATTTTAACCTTGCGTTGACCTAAAAATATCGTATCCATAGGTAGTATTGCTAGGGATTCCTGTAACCGGATCAAGGGCTCGGAAGTAACCGTAGTAGGCCTTTAAGGTCGAGCATTAATTGTTGAGGATGCTTAATACTAGTATTGCGAATTTATCGTGTTTGTCGTTTATATAATAACAGATAATTGGCGCTAAAAACGAAAATCGTAAGGAATATTCTAGCTTGTAAACTTTCAATACAACTATTGTTTCGATTTTACGATATAATTGCATATGCATAACGATTTTAAGACTATTCGATGTAATATTTTTTTCATATTTAGACTAAGAAACCTTACCAATAGATTCTAATGAAAATATCTCATTGAAATCTCATAATTTTTCTTAAAATTATTTACAATAATTTGGAACGCTATTAACTAAAATAACTTTAGCTTTCTCATACTTTAAGAATCAGAGTAGAAAATTTTAATGAATAGGTCGTTTTTATGTAGGTTATTCACAGTAAAGCGACAGTCATAAGTGAGCATGCAATTTATACCTCTACTGTTTTACCAAACCACCAATTTAATATTGTGCATGGCTTGAAAGTAGAAATAAACGTGGTTTAAGACGCAGCTTCTTGTCTGTGACCCATTAGTCGATTTACCCACTTCCGCCCTTGCGCTCTAGATCATGTTGGCTGTATGCACCATTTTAAATGTACTGACATTTAAAATGCATGCTTCGCTTTTATAAATGCTTTATATTGACCAAAGTTTTTCAAAAATAACATCTACCTCAAATGTAATTTTAAATTTAGCGTAAGTTCTATCAACAATAATTACAATATTATTTAACACGTTTATTCTACACTTCCTATTTCAGAAACTGAATATATTGTATTCATGTTTTTTTTTATATTTTCAGCGAACTGCATCACTAAAACAGCATATTTTAGAATTTTAAAATACTTTATACCATAAGCATTGGCTAAGCTATTGAGCTTTAAGCAAAAGATGTGCACAGATAAAACTTTTACTTTAATATAAAGATACGCATACGCAGTTTTAAGGTCGTGGAGTAACGATAATTAAAAATACTTACCATTTTTACACCTCGATCGTAAAACGGCAAGTAGTCCCATGCGATAGACTACATGTTCAAGGAGACTGGCTCTGGAAGAATTTAAATAATTTAAAATGAGATTCTAGATGCTTCCCAAGGGAACTCTTCTTTATTTACCAAATTGGTTTTAATATGTAACCCTTCATATGACATGGAACCCAGAGGTCTTTACCTTGTATCCTTTGATAATATTTTTAATTGACATAGATTTTATAATTTAAATGTAGGTAGGATAATATAAAATTGTAATATGGGAATCATTTATTTAAATATATTAATTTGTTTGTCTTAAGACTTAGGTAAAAGCCCAATGTATAATGAAATAAATTATTGTTAAGGTTTGCCTTATATTAAATTTTAGATTATAGAATATTTAATATCCGTGACATATCTTCTTACTATATAGCATTTAACCTACATTTATGCCTAACAATCTATAAATAGCTGGTTCACAGGTTCATTGCTATCCTATAAAATAGTATTATGAAAGCCCATGATTTAAAATTTTGGCTGAAAGCCAAATATCTAGACAAATTCTAAAGAACTCTCATAGTATATTTATATAGAAGACATGTTTATTTTATTATAATTGGGTAATTTAAAACTTAAAACTGGGAAAGAATTTTTATTGCCAACCTAATATATTCACAAAATCAATAGTTATCACATAGTTATTTGCCACAATCTCATAACAAACTGTTATTAATAAAAAATTTTATAACAGATTTACTAAAATATTATTATTTTACCCTAAAAATTACATAAATTGTAATGTAAGGTGTTAGACAAATGTCTAGGATACTACATACTTGATATAAAAAATATAACTAAATAAAACAATATATTATGGATTCTATTTCTTCATATATAATTACTAAAAAAATAAGTGTTGATTTTATTTACTTAAGAAAGTTGTGTTAATAGAATACTAAACTGATATCACTTTAATCCAACAATACGTTTTCTAAGCATGGTAATAAAAAGTGTTGGTTAGATAACAGTATGTATTTTGAATCAAACACAAAAGTCATTGACCAGCACAATTTAGAGACTTCCCGTTGCAAGATATTTATTGGTGACTCATTCGCTAGTATGCAATCGTAAAAGGACATAGGATCCTTTTACAATAATTTGCTTACGTGACAGTTACAATATGCTGGCTGAAGTTAAAAATTATAAGACATAGTTTGGCTATTTAATGTGTCCTACATGGAAAATAAGCTATCGACTTAATACTTCAATCAGAGAAAAAGTAACTTACTTTGTACGGAATCCGGCAGTACCGTATTGAATAAAAATGTCGGTCGTTTTTGGGTGCATTTCTCTTGCGAACGCGTACACGACTCGTAAACTACTCGGCGGCATTCTCTTTATTCAAAATATTTTATAAGGCCGAGTATCAAACTTGAGCACAATCACTTCGAATCAACAAACCAGATTTTCAAATTTCTCAATCAACATTAGCACACAGCGATATGCTAGTGTCAACTGTCAGTTAGTCGCAGACTAAAGAACTCGAATAATGTTTACTGTTAAATTTGACATTACACCACAGGTATCGAAACTAATTACGACAGTTTCTTTGAACAGCTGACAATGATGTATCTTGTATCGTGCCAGACATTCAATTGACAGACAAAAGATATTTAAAATATTTATTTTTTGATTATCTATTGACATTGACAGTTAATACAGTGAAATGTAAATTTCAATCACGGAATTTTGCGAAAAATAATTATCAATCATTTAAATGTCTTCAATGAAATATAAGGAAATATTGCATTTAGTATACAAATATTTATTTTAAAAGTTAATCTAATTCATAAAAAACTATTTTTATTTTTTATTGATAAGGGAAAAGGTGTTGTGCAACTTGCTTTTTCGAGTTCCAGACGTTTATAAGGTAAAAGTTTGTTGTGTAACTAACTAGAATAAGTTAACATTTCATCAACATATATTCTTGTAATATTTTTTTTTAATTCATAAAGGATATTTACTTCATAACTTCTAGAATCTTTCTATACCTTACATAATTTACTTACATACTATATAATATATTGTAATAGTAGGAGTCTTGCATAGGCCAAACATAGCCTTCTAATAAATATCCGTAGATATTTGATATTATGATACACAACTAGCTTGGTTAGGTACTAAAGTAACAGACATAAAGTAATTTTCTACTATTTAAAGTTTAAGTGATAAGATATAAACCGGTTTTGTAATCCTTTAACTTTCGTCATTTTGGACTGATGGTCTTCTAATAAATGTGGCAAATTAATTTATCAAATACCTTACCTGATTGAAAATAAATCAACCCCTTTTTGTTCAAATAAGTAGTATAATATTATTGCACCGTTAGGGAGAGAAACTAATATAACAAAAACCTGTTCCTTATATAACTAATAAATCGTTTCGTCGGCTTTGAGTTTTTAATAAATGAATGTTTAGCTATTAAGATAAACGGGTTCAAGAATAACTTACTACTTAACTAGGGACTGATAATTCTTTACAAAACATTTGCATAACTGTTTTCATTACTAGATTAATTACCCAAATATGAAATAGACATTTATTACATTGTGACACATTTGCCTTTACATGAGGTTTTATTTTTTTATAAGTAATGTATAATCATAATGTAGTAATCAATTAATAATAATTATTGTAGGTTCACTTAATATTTAAACTTGACAGTCTTGTTTAAAAGTTATTATTTTATATTTAATTTAATATACTACTTGACCTTAATCATTGGTTGTGATTATAAAAATTTATAACTGAGAACATTTTTGCTGTTAGGTAATGTTAATAATAATGTTGTCTAAGTTTTAATTTAGCAATCAAAATCTTATTCTTTTAAAGGTAATAATTTTTTGTTTGTATGAAATTGTTCATGCAAATGTTAGCTATGAAAAGACTAGCTGGCGTTTTTCTTTGTCTAAATTGTGTGCTGCTTTCATTTTTTTACATATAAATTAATATAATTTTTCCTATTGCTGCTTACTCATAAAAGAGCGAGGATAAGCCTCATGATATATTCTTAATCGTACAAAATCTTTGATGGTTTACTGAGATGGACGTGAATACAGCGACAGTTATTCCGATACAGGCAGACTAATAATCTTATTATGTATAGCTATAACGAACAGGGAACGCAAGTTCGCAATAGCCAGTCGAATCGTTGGCCTTAACCGCATCCGACGCGTTACTTTGCAAGGTTAAAGTTACTAACCTGACCTAAGTAAGTGAATTGGATCTAGTCTCAGTATATTTCTTCCTATTTTACAGTCATCATATATTTTTATCTAAACACTGCCATTCGATCAAGTCATTATTCATATCAGTTTAAGATGTTTTAAACTTGCAGATTGAATATTTATTTTTAATATAAAAAAGTTTTTGCAATTGCAATCAAGTTACCGACTATAAATGCATTCGAATGGATAACGCGGTATTTTTATTGCACCTAGTTCTAACTGGGCTAGTCGTAGTAAAAACAGGGGTTAGGTAATAACTTCCTTCCAGCAATAAACTGATTTTGCCAGTCATGTGCAAATTATTATGAACTGTTGGTGTTGATTTGTAAATCACAAAATCGCTACCCATCGAATATCCAGATACATCTCCTTGAGCCTTCCAGTCTAGTCAGCCATTGTTTTGGTCATACAGTTATTCCAATTCATAGTTTATAGTATTCTTCTCTGTCAGTATCATTCTAGTAAACATTCTAATCTAGCTAGCGTCTTTTTTTACAACCAAGCTTTATATTTCTTAAACGAAAATGTATATTTTGCCATTGATAAAAAATTAAAAGAAGCCCTAAAAATCAGACTTTAACCTTCATATCTCCAATTTTCTAATTTTCTAATTACTTACACTACGTGCACAGAGACGCGTCTGGTGTTCGAGTATTACTTTTTAATTTATAATAATTTCACTCAACAGTATAGTATGTAAAGATTTTATTATAAAACTTTGCATAAAAGCCTCAAGTGTCTAAAGACTACATTTTGTTCTCGGCATCTCTACAGTTTTACGAATTTTAAATCGAATCGTAAAGAATAGTTATATATATATATATATAATACAGAGCTTCAATCCGTTTAAAAAGTGTTTTCTTAATTATTACTTATCAATTTACATTATACAATTTAATCATATTTAGTAAAACGTGATAACTTTCTTTCTATCAATCCACTGAATTAAAATCGCGGGATCTTTGAGACATTCCTAATTAATTATGTTTCGGGCTAAGTACATACCTTGGTATAGACTAATGTTTCTTTTACAGTAAAAAATCCTACATAAGTATAACAAATACAAGTAAATGTCAAGGTGTTGAATAGATATTTAAAAACCAAATAAGACGTCCATTTTATATTACAATAAGATCCGCGCGCGGACAACTGTAAGATCGAAGTCTTTGCGTTATCTTTTTGTTACAATATAACAGACTAGATAGTGTTTTACTCATATTCGTAACAATTACTTTTATTACACTGTCCAAACTAAAGGATTTGTCTCTTTTTATCAAAGTTCATATATAACTTGACTGAAAGAAGATATATATATATATATATATAAAGATATATATATATATAGGTACTAATTTAGTAAAAAAAGTGCACGTCGAACATGATAAATTCTGCTGTATTATGTCTTTTTTAATAAAAGACGTATACATTTTCTTGTAAATGTATTAACGAGCAGTTTCATGAATTAATATACGTCCATTAATGTGTTAACAAGGAATGTGTTATTACGTCAAACTGTGCATACATACGTTTTCTATTTCCTTAACTTTAATATTATACTATTAAGCAAACAGACGTTTGTCTCATAATAACATTGCTTAGGAAGGAGAAGAATATTTACTTGAACTCCTCGTGAGTTAAGGATAATGTGTGTTTGATGTGTTTATATAATATGTGTTATGATGAATGCAATATTATATTTATTTTTGAATAATATAATATAAATTGTGATTTGTTTTTATAATAATGAAATATGTAGCACCTGCACCATAGTTTAGCACCATAATTTACTTATATTATTCACCTTCACGATATTAATATTTTATAGAAGCGTGCTTGTCGTAGTATAAAAAAACCACTATCCTTATGAATTAATTGATTTTCTAATACACAAAGCCCTTGAGTCGCTAATGGACAAACAAAATTACGGTACCAAATTGCTAATCTATTTTTAGTATTTTGTCGCGTGTCACACTTTAAAGACTCGTTTAACTTTACTATTTGATGTTAGAAAATAAATCTATATAGAGCAAATCTATATTAGAGTAATACTATTGGATGGATCTTAGACTAAAGCCTTATTACTGACAATCTGTCACTTTTTTCACGTCAATTGACAGATGTTTAATATCAAATCAAAGGTTTAAATGAAGAATTTATTCATTCATGTATTGAATTAATTTATTGCATTGCTAATGTATGTACATGTTACATTGACATAAAAACTTATAACCTAGATTCCTCTCATAACATTACCTTTTTGGTACTAGTAATGATTGCAAATGCAGATGTCTACTATGAAGTTTATAGCGGAAAATCTCCGGTAAAGGGGTGTATGAAAAGAAAAAGTTATTGAGGACTTTTCGTCTTAGTTTGGTCTATTTCTAAGCCTATAACAGTGTTACGCGATATTGCCTTTTTGACTAAACTAAAATACCCTAAGAGCCATCACAAATTACTAAAAATAAATATATGACATTCTAATTAACGTTTTACTATCATTGAGGCATTAAAAGTTTATCAATGGAAAGTGATGAGCCTTTTTCAAATAACAAGCTCTATTGATTTAATAAGTAATATATCACCGGTTTAGTTAATTTTTAATTAGATGTTAGACGATGGTTAATATGAAGAGCTTGCTAATTTAAGTATTTATTCCATCTGTGTTTGGATAGTATGATAAACATCGTAATTTTTAATGTTAAGGAACTTTCCTATTATCAATTACATATTCAGGGATATATTTATATCATACATCTGAATTCAACGTTTAAAATACATTGTGATTGGCCTGAGTAATCAATATAGATTGGGCGGGTAGATGTCGTTGAAGTACGTGTACTTTGATTGCTGTCTATTTATTTTTGAATTTAAAATGTATAAGTAAAGTTTTAAATAGGTACCTGATAATCTCAGGCTCTTTTTCTCTTTTAAAGTGCAAGTTTACACTGTTATAAGCCTCCATGGAAGCAGTTCAAACAACGATCGATACAGTTTTTATTTCTGAGTGTTAATTAGTTTTTAGCATTGTAGCTTTACGGTTATTGTAATTGTTATTGATAAGTCTAAACGTTATCTTAATAGTAGTCCATGAATACAGTCGCTTGTATCGTCAGCTAATTTAAGTAGCTTATTCAGTATCTACTCTCTTTATCCCACTGAATGTGTACCTTTCTAATTACCAACTTGGCCTACTCAATTTTTTCAAATTTAAAACGTCCACATCAGTGTTCAAGTGTACCGGTGCATTATACCGATCTGTTTATATCATTTCAATACTGTAACATTCACGCCATTCTCATTACTGCGACTTGGCTTAAAACTTAAGGGCTTAAGGAAGGCTTCCTTCTACTTCCTTTCCCATACCTAGCTTTTATCTTCTACTGAACGACAGCCTGAACAGAGTTGGGGGTGGTGTTGCTATTTATTTACGAGACCAAATTCATTTTACTATTTGTAGAGATTCACCGCAACCAATGTTCCTGAACTTTTATGTTCCTTTTTGGTTATTATTTATGCACTTCTTGTACTTCACCGTCTGTAGGCGTTTCTTTTTTAATTTTTCCATACTAAGGTGATCTGGAAAAAATCGTTTGTTAACCATAAGACCACCCATTGCCCAATATCTTATGTAACGAGCATTTTATATGTATGTTTTTGTATAAGGTTACAAAGTGTAAATAAATAATTGGTCAAAAATCTTTACGGATGTTGTTCTGTCAAACCAATTTAAAATAAGTCATTGAAGGCAATACTCAGAGTACAGGGGTCTCGAAAGAAAGTTTACATTGCGTGCTAGTCCTTTAAATGTGCATAGATCTTTATTACACCGCATTTTACCCAAAGACCTAAAGCTGCAAGAGTATAAGCCCCAAGATGCCAGTCAGAGCCTCTGTCACGTGTTCGTGAAATTTTCTCAATGGATCTCCAGGAGTGGTGACATAAATTGGCCTCCACGCAGTCCTAATTTAATCCCTATGCATGTTTTCTTATGGGCTTATCTTAAATCTAAAGTCTACGCCAATAAGCAGACTTCTCTGGTGCAACTGAAAGAAAATATCTGTCACGAAATGGTAGCCATCCCTGAGTCCACCTGCCGAGCTGTCATAAGTAATTTTATTTACGATTAGATTACATTCGGCCGGTATTATTTTTAAGAAACAAATTCCCAAAATGTGTATTTTAATAATAAGTAAACACTTTTTTGATACACGACTTAAACTTTTTAATCAATCAACACAATATGAACTTCCTTTTGAGACACGTTGTACATAGTTTAGTGTAAACGCGACCTGACTCAATCAACATCCTTATAGAATGTTGAATGATAAATATGCCATTAGTTTGCAGGTTAGAGAACTAAATAAATAAATGCAAGCTTATATGAAGTAAACCAGTTGCGCTATAATGCACATTACTTAGCTTTAATTGCATTATTTTTTTATTAATACTTAATAGGTTTTTATACTTGTTCTTCAATCGTATAAAACATTCTTATGATATCGTAATTACTATGGCATAAAAATTTGAATCTTATATTAAGAGCGGGCTATAAGCAAAATCACTCATCGTAGATTTGATTTGATCTATGTGATGTCTCATGATGATGAATCAATAATAATAAATATGTTTTGATCCTTCACTATAATGTCAATAGCTGAGTCTAATTAATAACAGAATACAATATTATTTCCTCGATACAAAAAAAAATACAAAGTCACCTATAACATTTATCTAATTTCGTTTTTAATAAATCAAGTCGAGTGTTGTGGAGTCATAATATTATTTAAATTACAGCACGTTAGTTTGGCCGAAAGCTGTTACTAGCGATTTTATGAAATATGATATATATTTAATTAAAAAGCATTTAGCGTTTAAGGACGATAGAGAATAGAGATATACACGCCCTTGGCTGGACGTATATATGTAAACCTAGGTTTACTACATTTTAAACGAATCAAAAACATTTTAAATGAGTAATAAGTGTATTTCCATCAGTACATCTATGCAAAATAGTTTATTTTCATTCCGCCATATATTTTTTAAAACGAGTACTTATACGATTAAAATATTTTTTATTCTTTTGAGCTCTGCTGTTGAACCTGCTTTTAGACAGGTTATCTATGTCAGTGTCAAA
This sequence comes from Pieris brassicae, assembly GCF_905147105.1. NCBI lineage: Eukaryota > Metazoa > Arthropoda > Insecta > Lepidoptera > Pieridae > Pieris > Pieris brassicae. The sequence continues at coordinate 6,698,875 of NC_059665.1, read as the reverse complement.
ATCTGAATTGTATTTATTTTATTTAATGAGAAATTTTTATGTACACTATAAGGACTACGATAACGCAATCTGTTTTCAATAACGGGATATTGAAACATGGTTTTATAAATTCTACTATAGTCTTGGCCTTAATAATATAGATAGAAATATTTTGATCTTAGCCAGACCTAAAGAAAATGTCAATTATAAGTACTAATTGCTAGCTAATACTTGGATTTTTAGGACGCGCTAAAGCGAGTGTTACAAAATCTGCGTCCAAGGCGAATATCTTCTTATTTATCTGAATAAGTCTGTATGAAAATCTTGTTTAAATTAGTATTCAGGTGTCAAGTTGAATCATGTTTTTGGACTAAGTTAATACGTGATCTGATTTTGAAAAATTTAAGTCGCTATTACGAAACATTTAATATTTTTAATGCACTTGGTATTTGACTTTATTTTTGTTAACTGAAATCAGTATTCTTATCGCAGACGAATAGTAATTAAGTTAAAAATACAAAAATCGTTATCTGTTTTAATAGTTATTAAATAAACAATATCTTTGTCGGGAGAAATGTCAAGATAACCAAGTTCAATTAATGTTATAACATTGACTACGACTACTCATGAGTGAAGATTTTGGTTTTTACTTTTTGAAGCTTTTACGGGTTAAAGTTTTTAAGCCATTAAAACTTTTAATTTAGTTTGAAGTGAGCCTTTAAACAAATTCCTTAACTGGTGCATTAACCAGCATACCGTCTTATATTGACGTCGTCTATTGTAACGGCAACAGCAAAGTTATCGTTGTATATTTTTCGTAGGTACATGACTGTTTCATTTTAATTAATACAATTTTTATTATATCTTATCAAATGACTTATACACTGAAACAATATCTCGTTATGTAGCTTGTTGGAATCTGGTTTTTAACTCGATGCAATTAAGTGTATATGTGAGAGTTGGTAGCTATTCCTGACATTCGCGGTTCGTTCGCGAATCAGTACATATGCTTGCAAATTAGTTTAAGTTAATTAAATTTTAAAAGTGAGTGAATCTTGAGTTTGATTTCGACGGACAGTTTCGACGTTTAATATTTTAAATTGTTTTACGTTAACAAACCTTTTTTATTTCGATGGACAGTTTCAATGTTCAATATTTAAAAATGCTTTACTACGTTAACAAATTGTTTTTATTATTGAATTTATTCAAAAATAATAACTGAATTAAAGCCGTTGCTATTTAAATAAATTGCAATTTGTTTAGTAAAAACAAATTTAATATTGCAAATTGAATATGTAATCAAAAGAAGTCAAAGTTTAATATAAAGGTTTTTTACAGTGTACTCAAGAATGTGTCCCCTTTGGCCGCTACACCTCATTATCCTGTATCTGCTGGCTTTAGGGCCATTATGGGTACTCTGCCAGTCAGTGCCAAACATCATAGCTTCGTTCCACCCAATGGAAATAAAGCTGAACATGGGAGATAATGCTTTCGTACAAGTTGTTGTAAATGGTTGGTTGTTATTTAATAAATTAGCTAATCTTATCGAGATAAATATACTAGACTCAATAGCATAGTAAATATTTTCATTGATAAAATTCCGCCCATTAAAAATGGAAATATAAACTCTTTTCCAAAAAAACATCCATTTAAAAAAAATTACGTTCTAACCTAACGAGTGTGACCTCTTCTTGCTGAAATTCACAAAACAACCTTCTTCAATTAGGGCTATAATTTTACTACCCCTTGTGGACGTGCCGGCCGCTATGCGCTAACTTACGTGTCTCGACGGCTAATTGTGAGTCGTATAACTGTCCAGAGGACCTGGCAACGGTATCGGAAGGGAAGATAACGATACACATTACCGAGAGACGATCGCTTTGTGGGGGAATTGTAATACGTCAAGTGTGTACTTGAAGAGAAGAAGAAGAAGAGTATAACCTAGGTTGTGGATGGTCTGGAAGACTTTAGAACGTAAATATCCTTAGGTGTCCGTTTTTTTTGCATAAGAGTTTATATTCACTGAGATTATTTATAAGCATTATGATGATGAAAATGATTTTTAAAATCGGCCCAAATGGATTGAAGTTTATTCGATAAAAATATTTATGCTCTGTATAATATTAGTGTAGCGATAAAACTACGCAAAAAACCTTATTTATGTGTCGCCAAGTAAAACACAGTATATAAATTGATGTATTGAAGGTTTGATATTCATACCACAGCCGATGTGATCACAAGCGACGATAATGCTTATTTGTTTGGGATTCTGGTTCTAGATCTAGACTTAATACTGCTATTACACATGCTATTACACTTTTTTTAAATCTGTGTTCAAAGTGTAAACATAATATGAAAAATATATATATTTTTGCTTTTACGTGTTTACGTTTAAGTAATTTGTAATGTCGAGCAATTGTCTATCAAACTACCTTTTTGTAAATGAATACATAATTACAATAACATATATATAAACTGTGAAAACTGAAAGGACAGTGATAGTTGTTTGATTTTTCAATTGGATACTTTAAATAAGTTACGTAGAGCAAAATTCAGATTCGAGATTAAGCGCAAATTACTTAATATAATACGTTTTGCACATACGGGAGCCATACTTCCACCTGAATCTCGCTTTTAATATGTATTATAATGTCTATAAATAAAGGCGATATTTTAAAGTTTTTAAAGAACATAGATTACAATACAGAAGTTACTTTATCACTTTTTTCAGGTACGGGACTTCTACCAAACGATGAAATAATAGCAAAAGTAGATATAGAGCATATAGCGAGTGCTCAATGGAATTCGTCATATAAATTAGCTGACGACTATGTTGATGGTCAACTGTTTACCGCACCTTTGACAGTACATGGGAACTTCCTAGGTAAGGATATTCTACGTTCGATACTTTCAAATACTTGAGTACTATCTACAAAAAAATATGGGCATTTAAATCGATATTGTATTATATATAATCCATATTGGAAAATTTTTCCGATATTCTTTATTATTGTAATTAAAAACTTTATATGTGATCCCTAGTAACCTAAAATCAGTTCCTCAGTTTGGCATAGCGCTGCGTTCTATTGGGACATGAGGTAGAGGCATCTTCATGTTTCATTTATAAAAGCAATGTAGGTGATCAACCTTCTACAACTGACACCGTTGATCTTTGGACTTTCCCGATACATACTGTATGTGTAAATCGCACTAATACAAAGAAACTATATTGGTGTATAGACGGGTTTAAAAGCACGACATCTGGGATAAAAATCACCAGCTTTTGTGATTAATTTAAACATTTAAAAGCTATATTCAAGTATGAACTACTTTATCGGCTATAAACGCGAAGTTATTGCATTATTTGCGAGAGACTAATGAATTCGCCATAGAATTTCTGATGATCTGTTTAAGAAGATTATTGTATGCTGTATGGTAATGTATATGTCGGAGTAAAATAGTTAAATCAGAGAGTTAATTGAATCTCTAGACAGTTAATTAAATGTCGATATTCAATCAAGTCGTTAGCATTTTCATTTAAGTAAAGCAGATTCGAAAATGTTTAACTATCTGTCTGACCGAAAGCCAGCTTGTTGATTAACAATATAAAACTGAAAGGACATTTATTGTTATTTCGATGTGATCGTGAAGAACTGAGAGCTTAGATATTCGGTGTTTTGCTTGTATTGTAAATGGTTAGGTTGGTTAGTCTTGTTGCCTTGGAACGTTTAGGAAACTCGTGAAACAAACGTTTTTCGTTCACTCACTTGCCTGACGGAACTTTAGCGCCTTGATTGAATATCGATTTTTAATTAACTGTCTAGAGATTCAATTAACTCTCTGATTTAACTACTTTACTGCGACATATATATTTATATGATAATTACTTTCTGTTGGGTTGTAAATATTTTGTATAGATAAGCATATGCCAAAAAGGATGGTGATACTACCTTCTCTATTAGAGTCATCGTTTCTACTTAATTCTTGAAGATTTATTAGATTATTAACATTAAATATTAAAAGCACCCGCTGATAAACGTTGGGAAAACAAGATATTTTAATTAATCTGCTTACGCATACGCATACATTTACACAAATACATAAATGTAGCATTTATAAGCTATAATAAAATAATGAAGAAATAAAATGCTTTAAAGCTATTTGAAAACTATATGACAAAATATCTCTATGAATTATTTCGTATTCATAGACTATAAAATAACGTGCACACGTGTGAACCCTTTCTTGACATAGTTGGCACTTGGTAATGGTAATACTGAATTCGATTACAACAAATCAAGTTTAAGGAATACACTGGCGTTAATTCCAAAAAGTTGAAGGGTTTTTTCCAATATATTTATCGTATGCCCCTCAGATGCCCCCGAAATCAAAATAATATACTTTATCCTGTGTTTCGAATCTAAAACTGCCAGTTTATTTTTAATTAAACAAGTACTTCCACTGAAGCACAAAGTTGTTTCGCCCATGACTTATCTCGTACATTATTGCAAATATAAAGCTTTCAGTTGTTTATTAATCAAATTCAATGTATTGGGGTTGTGGCATTGTATTAATTATGTTATTTATAGAAAGTATGCCAAAATAACCATTGTTAAAAATAACATTGCTATTTATAGAATGCTAAAAATAAACGAAGGAAATCTTTATTGCCAAATTACAGGGCTATTTGCAAATTGCAAGACGTCCTTTTACGGTATTCTTTATATCGGAAGAGTATGTCATGGTCGAAGAACGTGTCACATAAGTTATTAACAATTGATATTAAAATCATCATAAATATACCCACAATAAAAAAAAAACTTGTTTATTACATAATATGCCCTTCATATTGTGGAATAAACACAATATTTTTAGCGATTTATGAAAATTCGTTCCAATTAATATTACTCACTGAATAAATATAACGATCTTAATTAAATTAAGTTTAAATTTATTATTATTGACTTGATAAATATCCTTATATATATTTATAAAGTATACTCCAAATTTGGTTAAGTTCTGGTAAACTTACAAAACAAGATCAGTTTATTGATATTATGATTTTCTTGCCACCACACCGTCGAGAGCCTATCTTGATCTTGATCTCTCCTATTTGTTTTTCTACACAGGAAGAACGGATTTCGTCATAGAAGTGAAAAGAGACAAGGAGGTGTTTGCAGCTAATGGGACGTTGCCTGTCATAGTAGTGCGACCATCCCGAGTCATAGACAAATTGTTTACGAGCAGTGTTGCTATATTTGTAAGTATTTTTGTATTTTGTTTTATAGAATACGGGGGCAAACGATCTGGGGGCTCATCTGATCTTAAGTGATACCGTTACCATAGAGACTCTGAAAATGCTTGTCAGTGCGTTACCGGCCTTTTAAGAATTGCCACGCTCCTTTCTTAAAGGATCCCGATGTCGAATTGGTTTGGAAATACTTAAGTGGGCAACTGGTCCACATAGTGGTAGTGCGCGGCAAAAACTGTCTTAAAAACGCACAGTTGTAGAACAATGGGCATCCAGGTGATACGGATGGAATTTCGTATTCTGCATCGACATCCGATGATGAAACTCAACTGCTGGTATTGTTGTTTCCAGTCACAATTTAATACAGATACTGTTGAAGCAAGACTGAGCGTTAAATTGTAAAATACGTTTAACAACCGAATGTTGTCATTGTAGTTACGATGAATGATAGACTAAGGAACCTACTTGTTCTATAAGAATTAATTGTTACTTTCAACAAATTAATTATTAATAAAGAATTTTTGATTCATAAAATTTTCACTTAATAGAGGGATAAAGTTGAAATTAATCGTTTCAATTAGCATTAAGTTAATTTCAGGAAGACCAAAATACCACCCGGTTGTCAGTGACAAAAATACGTTTTGAATGCTCTTAACTATTCAGGAAATTGTCGTCTTTTTATAATAATAGCACCTACTTAACGCATATAACAAAAAAGTGTCTGCATATTTCATTTTTTATTTGTATTTTTTCGTATCGCAAAAGTCTTTGACGCGTGTAATGTGTACGGAATATTGTTTAAAGGTCAAGGATATCAATAATAATTTGAACACTTGTAATTCTAATTAATGTTATTTTTACGAAAGTGTTATGGAAAATATAAAACGAGTCTTTGGTTTACTCGAGATTTTAAACATATAAATAATTATTTGTATAAAACTCAAAATGTCAATCGTAACGTTTAACAAGGCCACATTGGCTGCGTGACTTGCAATTATGAGACGATTGTTGGTAATCTTATATACGTATTTTTATTGGTTTTCCTAGTACTTCAATAGTTCCTTTCCTCGTGATAACACTACTATCAAAAGTAGTCTCGCATATTGATAACAGAATCGTAGTAAGCATATACAGGACGTCCCAAACTGTGGGACATCAAGGAAAAGTACCTTAAATATCGTAGATGCCTATCTAATTCATAAAATGCTCAAAATGTGATCCCTCTTGTCTTACGCAAATTGCCATTCTTTTAATAAGCCCGCTGTCTTGATTTATACTCGATATGATGTGGCTAAATTTTTTTGTAACTTTTCAATTCCCAGGCGAGACAGGTAATTTTTAAAAATTCATTGAATAAAGTAATACTGTTCAAAATAAAATTAAGCCTTCTTTAAGCAAAATATGCTAATCTACTATATTTATACTTTCCCTTGATACTTTCCTTTAATATATTTAATACTTTCCTTTGATGTACCCCTAACCTTGGGACGCCCTGTATGTGTATAGGAAACTATTCAATAATTATTATTAGTTCTCTATTGCTATATATGGGGACTTCCCTTAATAATAATGCTTTGAAGAAAGCTGTTTACCTGAATGTAATACTTTTTATGAATTCTTTTTAAAATACGTTGTTAGTTTTATATGGTCTATTTATAACCGTTTTAATTTTTTATAATAATTTTGAAGCGATTCCTTAAACATTCATTTTGGAACGATTTCAAAACCTCTGCATGCTTAGAACCATTCTGGCTGGAATTTTTCCTTAGTAAACATTAATTATGTCGTTATTAAATGTAGCTACAACGATTTACATAGTCATATAGTTGGGTTGCCCAGGCGCATATGATGAAATTCGCTTGGAGTAATAGAATTATCAAAAATTATTTCGCTTTGAAAACTCACTCATTTTAAAATTGAATTAAAATATATTCTGTGTTACATAATTCCATATCAATATTGGTTACGACACGAAGGAGACAGTGTTCTCTAATAAATCGCTATAATGCTAACTAAGAATGATAAGCGATATTAAAAACGTAATGACAATAACATTCACATATTATGTAACACTATGACGATAGAAATTGGAGGTCCATTGAATATTTATGACTGTTTATATATTATATATATGAGTTTCGAGAATTACTAAATAACTACTAATGTATAGAAGGGACAACAATGTAGCAATGAGTTGGAGCATACAACCGTGTTATGTTAATTATAGATAAGACGAGATGAAAATGTATATGCAAATAGTGACTCGTGCAAGAGGTGCCTCTCTTTCTACAGCCCGAAAGTGAATCTTTCGAGCTGCATAGTCGATCTGCATTTTAATAAAAATAATAAAACTTGACAGATATATGGTTGTGATAAAATTGATCTATCGTTAGCCCCACACTAGGGGGTGTTGTGGGTAACTAGATAACAATTATTCCGTGATACATGGTGCATGCTTAAATCAATATTTTCTTGAAAAATAGTCTTACACATCTAAGACTAATAATCAAACAAAATTCATATAAGACCCTAACTATGCGTAAATGTATGAGTAAGTGAATGTGTGTGTGTGCGTATACTACACTCTATAAAGTGTGGCTGGGAATTGTTATAGACGCGCGCTACGTCTGTGTTAGTTTTGGAACCACAAAGTCCTAAAATATGTTGTAAGGCCTCTGTAGAATCGAAATCCAATTCGGCTAGCATAATTTTAATGCGTTTTGTGAATTTATATCCAGATTGACGGCGGTTTTTCATTTAAACTAATTATATGTAAAACTTTGGTTTTACCATTATGGTTTTATATTGTCACTTGAGTTAAAGCTTTTAGTACTTACCTCCTAATTACAGCTATAAACGTTTTCAGGTGTCGCTAATATTTATAAACTTCGGCTGTGCTATGCATTGGCCGACTGTAAAGGAGGTGCTGATAAAACCAGTTGGGCCAATCATTGGAATGTGCGGCCAGTTCCTGTTCATGCCACTTGTATGTATATCTATGTGTTATTACTTACGCACAAACCCTACAAAAAGTTTTATGCTTTGAGGTGGAGGGTTAAAAGGGGCTCGCCTCTGTGCCCACAAAACCAACCACCGGCAATTTCCCGGGGACACGGTAAAGGCGTAGCCTTCCGTCCGAGTTCCACCAGATGATGTCCCCGAAGGTATTTCTTGGGGTAACAAATGACAACTGGCCAATCATAAATAAATTTGTACACCTTTAAAATTTGTCTACAAATTGGTTTAACAAAATCAAATCATATAATTCAATCAATGAAAGGATCACATATCAATATAATTCTACTTATAGTGCCATCTCTTATCGAAGGTTGGCGATCATCATGGCAACTTTAAATCAATAATAATTATTAATCAATATAAAAAACGCACTATATGGAAAATCTTATTTTTATCGTCTCTCAATGACATTTTTTTCAAAACACGTGTACAATCCAAAGTATATATTCCTTTATTTCAGTTATCCTTCGGCCTAAGTTATGTGATATTCCCAAATTCAGCAGCTATGCGCCTGGGCATGTTTTGTACGGGGGTGTCACCCGCAGGTGGCGCCTCAAATATATGGACGTTTATATTGGGCGGGAATCTTAATTTATCACTCGCTATGACATCTATTTGTACTTTGGCGTCATTTGGTAAGTTTTAATAACTCAATAACTGGCGGGTCAAAATTAAAAAAAAAAATTGGTTTACTTTGCTTGATTGTTATTGGCCAGGATCTTTAGACATCACAATGAAACGATTTGAATGACTCATTCATTCTCCCCTTGGTTTACAGTCGCCTATTAAGTGTCATAGTGAGATCTTTTATAACGACTTTCTCTGTTTCTTTCCCATCAGCCTAATGGTAAATAAAGTTACAATTTTTATAAGTGGAATTGCATAAATTATTTCTATATATGAAATGAAATTTAGAATTAAAATAAACCTATACAAAGGTCTAATGGGCTTCGACGGCCAGGCCCAGATTGTATTTTATAAAAAAGGCTGTATAGAGTAGAAAGTGGTTTTAATACTGAGTAAAGATAAGGTCTTGAATAACTCACATCCTTTTGTTAGGGTTGCCAATACTTATAAATTAATTGTACGTAAACCATTTCAATGGCAATGTGTTCTGATATCTCATAATTAGAAATATTTTGTTACAAATACTCAAAAGATTTATTTACACGATGTTAGTTTTTTATTTGTTGAAAAAAATAGTTGGCAACGCTGCTGAACGCAACCGGTACCAGTATTATGTTTAAATGACCAGAAACTCCGTTTCTTGAAACAACACTAGTCGCTCCTTATTTATAGATTTAATGATAATTCTTGCGGATTCTACCCTCTTTCATTCAAAGAAAACTATATAAACTATTGAAATTTTATAATAAGTACTAAATTTAATCCACAACAACATATTTAGTATATCTTGCAACGTATAGCCGATATTATTAAGATTGTTTCGTTATTGCAATGAATTTATAAATGACTAGCTTCTTTAATCATAATAATAATTTATTGACCTATATATATTATAAAATACGTTATGATTAGTAAGTTCCAGTTTAACACTAATTTTAATGCTCTAAAAACAACTTAACAGCATTTGTAAGGGATATATACATGAAACTCTACTCCCTTAACATGCAAACTGGTACAGATACCGGCAAACTTCTTGAGCATTAAACAAGGGGGTGGTGGAAATTTTGCGCGTACGCAGCACAAGACACAAACGTAAAATGTTTTACCAATCACGCCATCGACACGTCACTCTCCCGCCGCCGCGTACCACCGCCCGCCTAAAAATCACTTCTGTAGGCAAGGAGATTTGGTCAAGATGTTTGCCAGTATCTATATTAAATTTAAATTTAGAATCAATTTAACATCTTTTCTGTTGACGTTCATAATTGTACTTGGTTACCTATATGAATAAAGTTATTTTGAGTTTGAGTACTAATTAGTCATTGTACGGTTCCTGAGTCAACGTTATGCTTTAAATAATAGATGATTATTTATAGATTATATTTACTCTATAATAACCTCACGTATAACAAAAGAATGCTAAATAATTAAATGCTAAATGAAATCCTGTATAATGTTAGTGCCTAAAGGAGTGGATTCGGGAGGATTCGAGCGTAATTCCGAAGATTTACATAATCGCCACGCTTATAAATCTAAGGAAGCCTAACTGAGCGAAATGTTCAGTCATGTTTAAAAATATAATGTTTTACCCTGCATTTGCCCCTATCCACCTATCTTACAAACAGTTTCGTAGAATTATCTTTTCAATAAGTTATTATATTTCTAGCTATAACAATGAACATATGAATGAATTCCGTTAGTAATCATAAGTCGCTAAATATAAAGTACGCTGCGTTTGCCTATTAAAGGTGTTACAATTACTTTTATTCTTAGTTATGTTTGGCGCTAGATTAAAAAATAAATAAAATATATCTTTTACAGTATTTATGCCAGCGTGGCTCTTCTCCCTCGGCCAAGTTGTGTTTGGTAACGCAAACATCGTGGTGCCGTACAAGCATATCGCATACTTTGTCGTATGCCTCATCGTACCATTGTCGATAGGGCTGGCAATGCAGCGGTTAACGCCTAGAATAGCAGCGTTCATGGTGCGGATTTTAAAGGCTTTTTCGACAACCTTACTTCTGTTTATAATCGTGTTTGCGATTATTACAAATCTATATATATTCGAGCTGTTCACATGGCAGGTTAGTAATCTTTTGTTTTAATAACGCGTTCTGTATATTTGCTATAATATTTAAAAAAAACTTTCAGAATATTTTAGTTACGAATCATTCAACTATCCTTTCGAACATCGACAAATAAATCATCAACATATTTTTGATATATTCTGTGTTTGAATTTTAAACGTTCGTTTTTTAAATTTCTTTATATTTTTTTTCCTAGATAATTGTAGCCGGCATGGGTATTCCATGGCTCGGTTACGTGGCGGGGTATTTAGTGGCTATCGCATGCAAACAGCCTCACCCAGATGCGTTAGCCATATCAATAGAAACCGGTATTCAAAATACCGGCATTGCGATATTCCTCCTGCGGTATGCTTTACCGCAACCAGAAGCTGATCTTACAACAGGTTAGTTTTTAATACATATAATGTGTTTTACTTGTTTTATGAAGCCATAGACAATTTTTATTGCTAAGGCGACCTACGTCACTTATTGAAATTTATATGCCCACGTGTTCAAGCGTAATGCAATGCATACAATCGTATACTGATACCAGATTTGTCACAAAATATATTATTGTAAAACACCTCAAGCGCTAAGGTACTTCTACTCGAATTATAAAAAAAACCCCTTCCAGGGCATATTCAGGTAAGGTAGCGTTTAGATAAATATTTATTCAAGTGAAACTTCTTTATCGGTGTTGGAAAAAAATACCGTCACATTTTTTCGTTACGCGCCACGTTTTTGCGTTACATGAAATCTTTTTCTTGTCCCTACCACGGTTGATTCGAAGAGATTTGAAGCCATTAATAACAAAAATATATAATAACGATAACAGTAATAAGGTAAAATGAAATAATTGTATTATTTGTATTCACTTCAATCATAATAAACGCCTTTTGTTAAACTTTATCTAATTTTATTTTATTTAAGGTTTAAATTTGCATATAGTAGATCATTTTTTGAAAAATAAGGTCATACGCACACATTTTTTTTATATCCTGTCGTTATCGTAAATCTCTCTCCTGTCTGTAGCTTATGTCTGAGTGGCGTAGTTAGCAAGGAAATGCTTTTATTATAGTAAATGTATTACTATAATTATATCCAAAAAGGACTACAAAATATAATATTTTTTCTTAAATTAAAAAGCCAAGGTTTGATCGACCTAATCTACATAAAGAAAACAACTTTTTAAAATTTTTGGACTATCTACATTGCCTTCGATGACCATACAAGTTCGAAAAAATATATTTTGCAAAACATAAGGTCACCTAGAACGACAAAAGTATATGTTTGAGACAATTATGTTCATTAATTAAGCATATTTATATTTATAGCAATAAAAACGTGTTATTTTGTGGCGAGTGAATTAAATGTCGAAGGATTTTATTTTTTAATTAAGATTTGAGTCTCCCTGCGCCTGCGCGTTCGAGGGCGGAAAGAGATTCAATATTTTCATTATAATACGCTTAAAGATTCACAATACGATAACGTTAGGTGTTAGAAAAACGTGTGTTAATTTCGCACTTAACTACACGAATACAATTCAAGTAGTATTCAGCTTCCGATATTGTAAACACACCCATAGACCTAAAAATGTCAAGCCAGGATATTTTAATGGAATATTTTCGAATATGAAATTATTTTCGATGTCAGAAACTTGTCTACAAGAGCAGTGATGACCTAGCTTGAGCGTACTCTATACATGAACTTTTCTTTATATGTACGCAATTAACAATCGCTCGTAAGTACAGGAAACATCGTGAGCAATTCGGCACATCTTATAACTAAAACTCTACCCGTGTCAGGGGCAAAATACTGAAAAATAAATACATAACTTACTTCGTTGTATGACTTGATTGTTTTTAATTTTCAGTCGTTCCTGTATCGGTGGCTATAATGACGCCCATACCTATGACGATGATCTACATCTACCAGAAAATAAGGGGATGGTATGTATATTTGTGGCTGTTTCACTCAAATTCACCAGTCATGTCCCTCTTCATATTTAATCTTAATAAATAGTATGAAAATGTGTTTAAAAGGGTGCAAATTGTAATTTTGTAATCTTAGTTTTGATGAGTTACTGTATAATATAATTATTTAATTTTTGAAATTATTTTGTTGTGTTAATGCTTCCTTTTTGACAGATAACACTGGTTTTTATAAGGTTTTTAATCCTTGAAATAAATAAATTAAAGTAATGTACTTTAAAAGTAATTTTTATACTATTGGGACTTTTTTTGCTGCATTGTGTTTGCATTTGTGTTGAGTTTTATTTTAATATAACGTTTTTTGTTATTTTAAGTATATAGACTAAATTCGTGTGTTTTTATTTTCCACATGTCATCAACATTTGCGATGTTCGATAGTTTGGGAGGTACGCGTACGTATACAAACATAAAAAATGGTGGCGGGGCTATGTGAGCTATTTATCTTTTTCTAAAAGTTATCGCAGAATAATCCAATAATGTAAAAACAAATTACAACAACTATTTACAAAAATAGTTTTTTTTTCAATTGAAATTTAGAAGAAGATAAATAATGTTTGTAAAAATACTAATAAAATGGCTTTGCGAAACATGCATGGGACATTGGTTTTTGTATGGCATTTGTACATATTATAATATTTAGGTATAATTAGTTGATGTTTCGTAAGTATTCAACTATTCTAGTTTATAGGTTCGCAACTAGAATATAGTTAATATCCTTTTACATAAAATTCATAATGCGTTAAGCAAATATTTTAATTAATATAAACCGGTTTAAAGTAATATGTTATACGTTATTATTCAAAGCTTTTTTATCTTATCTTTATCTCAATTGATAGAGTTAATGCATTAATAAAATTTGCATATAAAATTAATGAAATATTTACTAGTTAATGTTTTTAAATAAAAAATACGACGGAACGTAACAAAACATTGTACACGACACTTAGGTTTTAATTTTTATTTAATTCTTGAAAGGTATATTTTTATGTTTATGGTCAAGCATGAAAGTTATATTTTTAAGTTTATGTTAAAGCATGGAATATATTAATTAAGGTGGAAGGTCAAAGAAGCGGTTTACGAGATAAAAGACTACTTCATAGGTCTTATGTAACGCTTGTGAGGGTATTTTGTCTGTGACTGATACAATAGAGCATTAGTAAATAATTTGAATTGTTTGTTAGAACTTGACTGTGACGTCGCATATTAATTAAAACTTTTATATGTTAATTGCATGAAATCTTAATTCAATGCATGAGTAATAAAACTGCCTCTAAAGATGTAGAAAACCTTAAAAATGTTTTGCTTAATTCACATACTTTAATTTCCAGCTACCGACGAAGAAATGAGCACAAGAAAATCCTCGAAGATATCTCGCCAATATCAGACAGAGCAAACGCCGGCCTCGATGGAGCCACTTATGACACTAAATAAAGAGGCCTAAAATAGCTCATATTAGATCTTTTTACGCAGAGAAAATGTTAAATAGAAATCTAATATAAAAAATAAATGTGTCGATTGATTGTGATTGGCCAGATCGTCTCGAACGAATCCAGTGACCACGACCAGTCGCTTCGATTTTCAAATACGCCTGCATTCTATATTCGAAATTTTGTTTTTTTTTTATTGCCGGTATTTGCTTTAAAAATCAATAATTCATACATATTACGAGCAGCGGAGGTCTTACCACGAACAATACGAAAAATCAAAATAAAAGTCAATACAGGCTTTTGTATCGAAAACTTAGAGCTTACATACAAATTGTATGGTAAATGGTCCAGTTCAATGTTTACAGCTTCGTATTGATAATTCGAATGTATCCTTGCTAAGGCCTCTGCTCTTCTGGATTTTAAACACGCCATTATGTATAGCGAAATAAGTACTTCTTTATCCATATAAATCGCTTTACAAAGGAATATTTTTCGATTGTCACATTTTCTCTCAAACAGAATTATACGAATAATAACTTTATACCAGTTTTATACTTACACATTTTACAATAAGAAACTATTTTTTATACGTTTACAAGTATTGTCCTCGCCAAACATATCTTGTTAAAAAGTGATTTCGTCGAATACTTCATTGTCATATTTAAGCGCTTTTTATATTTATTAACTGCAGGAAGTGTTTTGGTTGTCATCATCATGGATATTTTTGATAATATTTTTCGTTTATTCACCTCAACTCCACTATTTTTTTTTAATTGTCTATTATTTCCAAGACAAAATGAAATAGATAATATATAATACGCTCACAAATAGGCATACGCTGTGTACGTCAAAATAATACACGGTTGCCATAGTAACGCTGCGTATTTTTGTCGTCGACATGCATTTTATGCATTTATGTAACTGTTATAAATGTTCAGTTCAGTTCAGTTAATGTATTTTATGAAAGAAATTTGTTATATTTATATATTGTCGCTATATTTTCGACATTGATTTTCTTATATATTTATTGTTATTTATCTAGCCCGATAGACGTTGTTTTCTGCTCAATATACAAAAAATATCAATTATATAAGAAAAATCGTGCTTGTTAAAATTTAATCAGTAGTAAAATACTAAATAACTTTAACAAGCACATTATTGTGAATTTTAGGACAACTAGAATTAAGGCCTTCATATGTTTTGGCTCTAATTGTCAATTAAAGATTAATTACCTTTAGTCCAAAGTTTACAAATTTTAGTGTAAAGACCCGAAATAGAGTGAGAAATTGTTAATGAACGTCGGTTTTAGTTATTTTGAATTTGGAATTAGATTCAAAATTTGTTTTTGATGTACGAAATTTTAAAAATGGAATTGTTTCATTTTTAAAGAGTTTGGGTGGCTATCCAAACTCTTTTAGAAGTTTGTTAGCTTTCTCTTGATATTCCTTACAAATAAAAAGAGAAAGCAATATTCTTAGAATATTATAGTTTCATTATTCACCTATATCTTTAACGAGGATTAATTCAGTTTTATATAATGTATGCTAACATTTAATTATGTCAATAATTTTCATTTTATGATTATTTAGAGATCTCAGTTTGTCGCTTATTGAAGAATGTTATCAAAAAGTGATATTTTGTACGGTTAAATTTTAATCATTCCTATATCTAACGTATGGACTGATTTTACATAAGGCCAATGTTCACTGTTTTTTAATAGTTATTTCTTAAATATATAAAAAAAACTGTTAAGCATACAGTAAACAAAGGTTTTAAACATTTTGACAAATAATGATACCAATTCTTCAATGTATATAATGTTCACATGACTCGTTTATAGGTGAAACAGATGTGGAAAGATTGTTTTGTGGTTGTTATGAGATCAGTATTTAAGTTATCGTATATTTGGAGAGAAATACACTTGAGATATATACATACAGGTTTTTTATTCGACAAATTTAGTAAACATGTAGGCGATATATAATATGTCGCTGTAAATTAGTTAAATCAATATCTTGTATTGTAAATGGTTAGGTTAGGTTAGTCTTGTTGCCTAGGAACGTATGGGACACTCGTTAAACGTTTCGTTCACTCACTTGTCTGACGGAACTTTTGCGACTTGATTGAATATCGACATTTAATTAACTGTCTAGAGATTCAATTAACTCTCTGATTTAACCACTTCACTGCGACGTATATATATTATAAAGTTCTAGTACAAATATTGTTGCCTTTATTATGATATTCTGTTTTCTTTTAAAAGTCCAATCAACAACTCTCCTGTTGCTAAAAAATTCATCTTCATAGTCAATTGAGTGTACTGTATGTGAGTAAAAAAAATTTAATGAAAAGGAAACAAATCTGGATTTGCTATGCAGTTGTTAAATTTTGAACAAATTTAATGTTACTAACAATAATTTTGACAATATTAACGAGGCTTGACGATTTGAAATTGAACCACTAACACTTAGTGGCAAGAGAGCATACTTAATGTTTCAACATGGTTTATGGAGTAATCATATTCACCGTCCCGAGTTGCTTAAATTATTAACTTAAATGTACCCGATTATAGAACTTGTCATACGGCTAGTATTAGTTTCATATTTCGATACAAAATATGCTTAAAATAATATACTTACACGTATTGTATACTATATAATAAGGAGTACGCGAGCCTCGACTTATTCCATATCCCTTCAAAACGCGTCTACATAGACGCGAATAGATTTTTAAGATCATATCAAAACCCACTCACAAACATACATACTCACTTTCATACCCCCATACATTACATATTCCTAAATACAACTTTGTCTTTGTTGTTAGTACGTGTCCTTCGAATATATCGTGTATTCCGTTTTGGAGTATTTTTCAAATAAAAATTGTAGTCATTTGGAGGGAAAGGCTAAATTAGCCTCCAAAAAGCTTGGTGTGCTCAGTAAGGCGAGACGGTACTTCATTCCGGGCCACCGCTTGCAACTCTATAAAGCGCAAATACGGCCCCATATGGAATACTGTTCTCACCTCTGGGCGGGGGCTCCCCAGTACCAGCTCCTTCCACTTGGCCGTATCCAACGAAGAGCGGTTCGAATCGTCGATGACCAATCCGTCTCCGAGCGGCTCGATCCTTTGGCGTTGCGTAGGTGTGGGGTCACTCTGCATCTTCAACCGCATTTACCATGGAGAGTGTTCAGAGGAGTTGTTCGGATTAATACCTGCAGCTGAGTTTCATCATCGGACGTCGAGGTAGAATACAAAATTCCACCCGTATCACCTCGACGTCCGCCGTTCCACGACTGAGCGTTTTTCAAGGCAATTTTTGCCGCGCACCACCGCTATGTGGAACCAGCTGCCCACTAAAGTATTTCCGAACCAATTCGACTTAGGGTCATTCAAGAAAAGAGCGTACAAATTCTTAAAAGGCCGGCAACGCACTCGCAAGCCCTCTGGCATGAGAGTGTCCATGGGCGGCGGTATCACTTAACATCAGGTGAGCCTCCTGCCTGTTTGCCCCCTACTTTATAAAAAAAAAACTTCTTTATGACTTTATTTTTCGAAAAATTATCTACTATATGCAAATTTACAGAAATTGGTTAAATAAAGTTAAATAAGATAAAGTTTAACAAAAGGCTTTTATTATCATAGACATGAATACAAATAATACAATTATTTCATTTTACCTTATTACTACTAAGATTATTACAGAATTTCATTAATTGTAATAGAATGATTACTATAATTATTATCGTTATTATATATTTTTGGTAATTTTTTTACAACGCCGATAAAGAATTTTCTCTTCAAAAAGTGTGGATTATCAATAAACTGTTTAGTTAAAATTAAATAATGATCCAGAAGCGCTACAACTCTAAATAGGTCTTGGCCTGAGATTGCATACAAAGATACAGTCTTTGATATATTTTTAATAGGCATGTAGGTGACCAGGCCTCTGTCTGACACATTGAGACATGCCGGTAGCCTCACGACGTTAGCCTTCACGGTTGGAGCAAGTGCTTATTGAGTACATAGAAAGTATGATGCACAGCCTAATTTCGAACGGGATAAACACCTACATTGATAAAGACTGCACGATAAACTCACTAGGCCAAAACTGTAACTGAATATAAATCGTACAGTGATATCATATTAAATTTTTTTTTAGCCGGTGTTACCTTATATAAACTGCTAAATAATGATATACAGTGCAGTGACCTCTTCCAGGATATTAAAATTGTCATATCTTACTCATTCCCTAGGTATAAAATCAGCAATATTTTCCAAACTCTTTCTACAAAAACTAACCTAGGAGTCCAAGCATTCTCTCACTTTCGAATTCTTCGCGATTTTAAAGGATTGAACAGTGCTTATCCGGAGCTGGATGTATTCGGTAGTGGGCTGATCGGTTTTAGAGAAAGCATTGTTATCGCCTATCTCGAATCTAATTCGCTGTTTTGCTGATGTTTTTTTTATTACTATTTTTTTTCTACTTTACCAAAAAAAATCTCCGTTTCATCTTTGTTTTAGTTGTATTTTTTAAGTTTTAATTTTTTTTGAAACACTTCTGTTTACTTCAATTGTCATACATTTTAGATGGAAGATTTGGTAAAATATGCTGTAGATTTAGTACTACATATGTATGATGTGGTAAACTTTAATAAATAAATATAATTTATATTACTAGGACGTCATATCTTCAATAATCCGCTATGGGTTTATTGATAAATAAGTTTTGTTCTTTTTGACGTTTTAGAAAACAGTAAAGCCTTTCAGGCGTGGTGGAAATAATTAGTTAAAGCTTCACGTGTCTTAGTCCTAGGCATTAGATTGCATAATCGCAGCGGTATAATTAATAATATGTTTAATCTACTTAAATTAATTTGCATGTATTTGGTTAAACGTGATTATCCTTACATAATCATGGTAATTAATATAATTTTTATCATTGATAATCGCTACGTGAGTTGGCCCACGAGATACTGTGAAATAAATTGATAATAACGATTATGCATAATTGAATTAAACTCTATGCCCTTGTAATAAAAACCCGGTTAAGTATATTTCTCAATTGCAGTAATTGATTTATAAACCAAAGACATTCGCGTGTGTAAAGCGAATCAATTACATTGTGTTTTGGTTTAAAATTTTAAAATGGTTATTTAATTTATTAATAAGTTTTTATAATATAATTTCCATTTGTGTAAGTACCTAATAATAAATTTTCCTATAAGCAAATTGTATTAAACTGTGCTATTCATATACTATATTAGTTAAAATACGTTTTGGCTATAGTAAAAAATACAGTCACTGATTTATAGAAGGGTTATAACTGAGGATACGTATCCACTTGTATGCATAGTACACTATCTAATTAAAAGCCCAAGAGTTGGAAGTCCTGATTTCTCTTTACCAACAAAAGATAAGAAGATCTGATTTTTATGTAAAGTCGTTTCATAGGGTATCGTAAGACAGCCACATTTTAAACAGTGGGAGTATTTTCGCTATCAAGAGCGTAAGATAGACTGATAACATCCTTTACAAGTATCTAAGAAACCCAATGTTTACTAAGACTAACATTTCGTTGTTGGTTACGGTTACATCCACAAGTAAATAATTTTACCGATCCGTTAAACTATCCGTGAACGTAGCGTATCCGCTATTTGTCTTCAGTAGCTGTTATCATGTTCATAATGCAATTAAATTTTCTAGAGAATGGTGTTGTGTAATTTTAACTAATTAGATGAAAAATAGGATTTTTTGCCAAAAGTGGATATATTTTAATAGTGTATAATACCTCAAACTTGTTTTGTGATAACCGATGTAAGTTTGTTACCCCAATGTATCCTACATTTTGGCAAATTGCTTTAACTTAAAAAGTAATTTTTACAGACATCAAGATGCTTCGTTTTTTAATTGTGTGCCTGATGTGTCCAATTGCTTTGAGTCAAGACTTGGTCGCGTTGTTTGATCCTGAAGAAATAACAGTACTAATGAATGAGTACGACTATGTGGATTTTAATATTACAGGTATTACATACCGAGAGTTATTTAGTTATTTGATTGGTAGTTTTTATAGGTAGGGATGTCTACCGATTCAACTTTAATGACGTGGAATAAGTGATACCTGTATTTTATATTCCATAAAAAAAACATACATATTTTATATTACTTTTAATACAATGTAGTATATTAAGTAGAACGTTGAGTTATAAGGTATAGTGGAATTATCTTTAATAGGCACTCCATTAAAGATAACGGAGACAAGAAGCAAAAATTCTATATAATTTTGCTAAAAATTATAAAACTAAAAGTTCTTCCGTAAAAGTTTGCTAGCAATGATTATTATTACATTTGTGCTCGTCGTTTAATATTAACAGAAACTGTGATGAAAAATGACTCGGTGTACATTTTCAGCAACTCCATGGAGACCCAGTCGTTTTGGAAACCTTGCTGTGTTAATTATCTGCTATTATTATTGAAGTGAAACTTCTTTATCGGCGTTGGAAAAAAAATTAACGTCACATTTTTCGGTTACGCGTCACGTTTTTTTCCGTTACGCGCCATATTTTTCCTTTTCCGACCACGGTTGATTCGAAGAGATTCAAAGCAATTAATAACAAAAGTAAAGATAAAGATAACAATGATAGTAATAAATCTATTACAATTCATGAAATTCTGCAATGATCTTAGTAGTAATAAGGTAAAATGTAATAATTGTATTCATGTCTTTTATAATAAAAGCCTTTTGTTAAACTTTATCTAATTTAACTTTATATAACCAATTCCTGTAAAGTTGCATATAGTAGATCATTTTTCGAAAAATATGGTCGTAAAGAAGTTTCACTTCTTACGGGTACACTAACTAGTACACGCACACATTTTTATTTTCTTTATTCCTACATAATTATGTAATTACATTCGCGAATCCTTGGCGAACCCAAACGACATCTTCAATACAAAGAGTCCCCTCGTGAGTTGTGTACTGTAATATTGCAGGCATACTTGATTGAGAGGAAGTTAGATGGATCTGTCTAGCCCTGCGCGTTCTTAAGTTCTTATGTAATTTTCACACATGTGTATACTTCCTATAAACTATTTATATAAGTATCTAATTGTGCTTATATTATTATGATTTTTGAGAGTAAAAATAAAGTTGTACTTCTGAAATGTAATATACAAACAATAACTTTACATGTTATCTATAAACACATTTTCCAGGACAAATTTTCCAAGAGGACGATGATATTGTGGGTATATCCAGTCACACGCACCTGATGACAGTGGAGTGGAATTCTACTTATCGTCTAACGCAAGAAAATGTTGATAGCGGCTTTTTTCAAGGACGGTTTCGAATAAATGCTCATTTTCTTGGTATGTATTGTTCGATCATCCCTTGTAGAATAATAATTTGGGCCTCAAAGCAACAGCCGAAATAGCCAAAGGAATTGAATTATATGAATGGTTCATACAGTAAGAAAGTTTAGAGTTATTATTTTATTTTTTCAAGGAAGAGCAGACCTTTCATTGGAAGTAAGACGTGGTATCACCAGAATTCCTGTTAACGGAAGCTTGCCGGTGACAGTCCTTCGACCACAAAGACCTATCGATCAAGCTTTTACCATGAGCGTTGCTATTTTTGTAAGTAATTTTTTTATGAGTTGTTTGGTTAGTAAAGCCTTAGTCAATAAATCGTAATACCAACTATTGCTAGATTGAATAAATTTCAGTTTTTTAGTTTATTGGAGCAGGTCTCCAAATTCTTCTTCATTTAAAAATGCGATAACATAAACAAATTGTAAAATAATTTTCTATTTTATATAAGCCCTTTAAACAATTTACAATTTTGCTTCATTCCAGGTATCGCTAATATTTATAAACTTTGGGTGTGCCATGCACTGGCCAACTGTGTTGGAGGTCATAAAACGACCGCTCGGCCCTGCCATTGGCATGTGTGGACAATTTTTATTTATGCCTCTCGTAAGTAATATTTTTAAGTGCATTATACTTAATATTGAAAAGTTTACAGTCCACAGAGCATCGACATAAATAAGCTGGCTAAAATGTTTTATTATACTTTCTGCCCCGTTGCATTATACCACTGATTTCAGGTCTTAATTTTTTAAACATTTCGAATTAGAATTCATAATGATGCAATATTATTCACTGAGATTGTTCTTGACTGATTGACGTTGTTAAATTTTGCACTTTTTTTAATGTATGTGACATCACATAGTGTATACGATTCGACACTCCATGCAATAAAGTAAATATTGTATGGTAAAGAATTTTGTCACATTGTATTTTTTTCAGATATCATTCGGTCTCGGTTTTGTTCTATTTCCGGATATGCCCGCAATGCGTTTAGGTATGTTTTTCACCGGAGTATCGCCAGGGGGCGGTGCGTCAAATATTTGGACGTTCATTTTGGGCGGAAACCTTAATCTATCTCTGGCCATGACTTCTATATCAACGCTAGCTTCTTTTGGTGAGTAACTAAAATTAACTTAGGATTCTCGTGATTAAATATTAAGTTCCAGACATTTAGATAGTTTGAATTGGTATATCGTAATGATGCTTGCTGTTATATTATGTAAATCAAAAAGAGCGTACCAATTCTTAAAAAGCCGGCAACGCACTTGCTAGCCTTCTGACAATGTGAGAGGCCTCCTGGCTTGGTTTCTTACTTACGATTTCCTTACAGGTCTGATGCCTGCTTGGATATTTTCACTTGGCCAAGTGGTATTCAGTGATGCCAACATCGTCATACCATATGCACGTATAGCATATTTCGTTGTGGGTCTCATGGTACCCCTGGGGATTGGGCTTGCTATGCAGAAATTTACCCCACGAATTGCTGGCTTCATGGTCAAGATATTAAAGGGTTTCTCAACAACATTACTGCTATTTATCATCATTTTTGCGATCGTAACCAATTTGTACATTTTTGAATTGTTTACGTGGAACGTGAGTACTTATTTTAAATAAATTTAAAAATCTGTATTACAAAAAGCAACTAGTCTGGCCTTAAATACTGTTACATAAAACTTTTCTTGTTTTCAACTTTTTAATTATTTTGAATTTGGAACTCGTATATTATTTTAAAACCTTCTTTCGATTTTGCGCCACTTCACATAATTTTTAGTGTTCATTATTAAATTACAATATGGAATGATGTGTTAAAGAAAAGAGGATTGCAGTGATCGCCTTGCACAAAGTGTGTATGGAGCCGTCGGTCATATTCCAGACACTTCAAAAGCTTTGTATCCCGTCGCTGTATGTTCGTATATCGTACTATGAACAGATGCGTGCTGTTAGAACTACAAAGGCTGTTAATGCTGTTAAAGCTAGAATTTGTCGAAACCTCATTAGGAAGCAAAACATCTTATCGCGACCAATAAAGATTCCCGGTAGGACTCTGTCGCGTATTAAAGACTGCGTAGGAAAAAATATTAGTAAAACAAGACCTGAAGCTCGGTGCTTATCGTCGATATACAGGACATGCCCTGAATCAATCTTTACAATTAAAGAGAGTGGATCAATTCGCCTTCTATCGCGATACGCAGGTGAAAAACTCTTTACAAAAAAATTCACGATTGAAGAACACTGAGAAGAACAAGAACACAAGAACACAACAAGAAAAAAATATTAATGGCATGATAAAGTATACGCTCACGGTTCTAAAGAAGGTGCTCAAGTGGTCGGAAAGGTACAACAGGGTGCTGCGTCACAAAACTACATTTTTGTGAAAAAAGCAGTGAAAACTTCTGCCCAAGTGTAACAAGACACAGTCTTGGATCATGTTGTGAAACCTCTCAGCAATACACTTTTCTAAAAAATACCGTGGATTTTTCCGTGGTGCAGTCCACGGAAAGTCCACGGAAGTCTGGTCAGGAACTACCCAAGCCTGGCTTGAAACCAACGTTCCGGACTTATAAGAGCTGAAGACTGGCCCTTAAGACTTTAAATTATGGTCAGTTTTAGAGGACATGGCCTGCTCTAAAGAACACGGTGACATTGAGTCTCTTAAAAAATCTTTGGAACAATTGCAGTGGGGAAATTTCATTTGGATGCAGTGCGGAAATCCATAGATTCGTGACCAAATAGATTAAAAGGCCTGTATAAAAGCCAAAGCTGAGGCTAATACATATGTAGATATAAATTTTAATAATATTACATTACATCATTAAAAATACATTTTCATTTGTAACAGAACTTATGGCTGGACTAGCTATTTATTTCTGCATTTTTATCACTGCAAAAGAGGCAATAGTGTGGTTTAAAGTAGCCGGAAGATTTAATAAATGAGTTTGTAGCGTTGTATAAATAAATTTTTAATCTTATACTTCATACTAAGGCAATAAAGCAGGCACATATCTGATAATAATACTTCATAGTTTATTGACATATAAATCACCAAACTTTTATTGTGTTCTCACTCAAAACAATTATCGGAAGACAAACAGACGTCAATTAGGTAACCCAACTACTTATTTGTCGTACGTGCAGCGTATGCGTTACGTACGTTATAAGCATACATTTTTCAATTCTTTTCAATTTAATTTTACTAATATCTATCCTATTTAGGCTAATAAACAGTTATCGTTTAACATACAATAGTAATACTGTATTTTAGTTTATTCAATGTCAGTAGTGTCTTTAAAGTACTGGCTTATCCCGTCTTATATATTTTACAAATTACCTATTATTTTAGATAATAGTAGCTGGTATGGGCATACCATGGCTAGGATATCTGAGCGGATATGTTGTAGCTCGCTTACTCCGACAGCCTCATAAAGATGCTATAGCAATATCAATAGAAACAGGTGTCCAAAATATGGGAATCGCTGTTTTCCTGCTACGATACGCTTTACCTCAACCCGAGGCCGATCTTACGACTGGTATGGTATTTCTATAATTATTTTTATAAAATAGAGGGCAAACGGGCAGGAGGCTCACCTGATGTTAAGTGATACCGCCGCCCATGGACACTCTCAATGCCAGAGGGCTCGCGAGTACGTTGCCGGCCTTTATCACTATGACTTTTATAACCTTTCTTTATAAATCACATTTAATTGAACCAAATAAATTCTAACAGTAGACATTGTTCTAAATAGAGTTTAAAAAAGCTATAATCGTATCGGTTTTTGACAATATGTATTCGTGTATTACTGTTGTTTCAGTGTATATAGTATTTTTTTTTTATTAATAATACATATTTCTTGTGTTTTAGTTGTACCAGTGTCGGTGGCCATCATGACACCAATTCCAATGAGCGCTATCTTTATTTATCAAAGAATAAGGGGATGGTATGTATAAATTTTGCCGCCTAAATTATAAAAAGGATTACAGCGTCTTTGATAGTTGTATAAAAAACAACGTTAACTGTTAACAACTTATGCCTGTTGTTTGTAGTTACTTATGTACCTCACGTTATTATTCCGCTTGAAACTAACCGAACATTCTTCAATTTTGTTACAGTTTCCGAAATCGAGGCAAAAATAAAAATATTGAACCCTTAGAAGAACCTGCTATTCAAGAAATTGAATTCGAAAAGAACACAGTCGCTACGGAGACTAAACAAGTCGCCTAAATTGTATATTTATTGATTATATTTAAGATTCTTAAATTGTAAATATAGATATCTGTACATATGTGTAGGTCATTTACTTCTGAGTTGTTTAAGTTGTTTTTTTATAAGTATTCATATTATAATTAAAAGGGCAATTCAATCATAAAAGTTACGTTGTTCATCGAGCGGTTTTTTCATTTTGATGGAGAGAGTTTCTCGTCTCGAATGTACGATTACCGATAGAATATAAAAAAAGTTTTTTCGTCTTAACATTTAAACCTCTCGCTCTTCCACTTTAGCGAGAATTTCTTGCTACAATATTTAGAGTACGTAGGTGTACAATTAGTAACTTTTTGGTTGCAGTTCTACAAGCTATTTACATAGCATTGGAAGATTTTATTAAGGTATGAATAAAAAACTGTTCTACTTCAAAAATTAATATATTCATAATTAGTCTTGCTTTTATGAGGTAGATTACAGAAATAATAAAATTAATATTAACAAACTGTTAATATTTTAGACTCCGTGATCGATATAATAATCGATTTAACACCAATGCCAATCCAAACTAAGAAAACTAAAACCAAAAAGTTGGACATCGATTCAGCCATCGATGCATCCAATCGATAAAAGGTCTAGACAAAATTAGGACGATTTGGATTTGTTTGGGTATCTTGCTTTCAGCTTGCGCAAGCTTAATGAGAAAATATAATATCTAATATTAGGATTTCCTTAAAAATTAGTCCAAAGAATTGTACCAATGCAATTTAAGCACATCAACGATCGTTTTACTTTCTTTCTTGTAGATACTGACTTCTCATATTTTAAATTTTTGCACTAATTTATTTGGGATCAAATCCCTCAACACACAATTCTCTCGTTAATGCATTAAGAGCTGCATTTCTCGCATAACTGTTTCTATAATTTTCGTGTTCCGTGTTCCACAAACACAAAAAAGTTCAATAAATTTAATATTATCGGCAGCGCTAAATTTAAAGGATTTTTGTGTCATTTTTGTTGGACGTTTCCAATTTTGTTTCACTATCTGCGTCTTTAAGAGAAGTACATATTAATAACAGTAAACAACCTTTTTATTTAAAATTTAAACAGGCATTCCAATATTCTAAACTAAAACTTTTTCTTAACATGTGACAAGTGTTGCCTGCCAATTAACATGTTCAAATTCCAACAATGTTTGAAATAGTAATAATCACTAAACTAGTAATCACTAAACTCGATTTTTTTAAACATAAAATGGGGGCAAACTGGTAGGAGGCTCACCTGATGTTATGTGATACCGCCGCCCATGGACACTCTCAATGCCAGAGGGCTCGCGAGTGCGTTGCCGGCCTTTTAAGAATTTGTACGCTCTTTTCTTGAAGGACCCTAAGTCGAATTGGTTCGGAAATACTTCAGTGGGCAGCTGGTTCCACATAGCGGTGGTGCGCGGCAAAAATTGCCTTGAAAAACGCTCAGTCGTGGAACGGCAGACGTCGAGGTGATACGGGTGGAATTTTGGATTCTTCCTCGACGTCCGATGATGAAACTCAGCTGCAGGTATTAATCCGAACAACTCCTCTGAACACTCTCCATGGTAAATGCGGTAGAAGAAATGAAAATGAAACATCTCGCACTCAAAACGGTTCAAACCGATTTGTACGATACTCGCATGAACATAAAAAAATGTCATACGAGATCGTGTTTATACTAGACGAGTTTCTTGTAAGAATCTTCTTACTAAAATGTGTAAACAGACGCAGGAAATTATCGCCTAGCGATAAATCACTGGCGATTCTCGTATGCCATAATTGTAGGCGAGAATTTAGTTCTTGCCTGTATGCAAACATTTTTATACGATAATGCTATGGCGATTATTGCTGGCGATAGTCGTTTACGATTTCTAGAGAAACTCTCTCCATCTAAATGGGCTTTTAGTCTCTCACACAAACTTACTTACACATGACATAAAAAAAGTAAATATATTTAACTAATTATTTTGCGTTCACCGACGTTTTTACGTTGAGAGGTAGAATATCTCTGCAGGCTGAAGATGTATGTTTCACTATCCGTTTTTTAGCTAAACCTTTTTTTTAATTATACACTACAAAATAATATTAATATTAGAATTTACTTTTATTTTTTTTCTAACTAGAGTGACCCACACTATTGTACATACTTTTTACACACTTATAAATATCTTTGTTTATGTTTATGACAATGTCAATTCAAGACAGGACAAACCAGAAAAACATCACAACAATAGTCCGCCATAAAAATGAATAAATATGGATACAACCATGATTAAATAAGCAAAATGTAATCCCAAAATCTGAAACTGCAGTATAACTCTTTGATCAGCTAGCAAAATGGGTAAACCAAAATATGACTCACCGACCACTAACTTTCCATACAAAATCCCCAAACGACTGAACATATTGAGTGTGCCAAGAAAGTATATAATTGATACCGGAGAGGGAATGCCAGCAATCAATCCTAGAGGTATTCGGAAGTCGGCCTTAGGTGCACAAGCCACTGATAGAGTTACCGATGTTGCTTGGCCATACATACGGTAAGTTCTATTATATGTATATCACGAATACCAATAAAAAAGCGTAAATATTATTTAAGCCCAGAAACCCCTTCTATCATTGGAAGTGTCCATGGGCGGCGATATCAGTTAATTTCAGGTGCGTAATGCCCATTTGCTCCCAAAAATAATTCTTATATATATACAAGATCTAATAATTTATTAAGTTAATTTTGATTTGACATAGTAAATTCTAACAATATGATGCCAATATGGCAAAATTTAATAATTTACCGTGCATTTTGTATAACCTATTGAAATACTTTCAGACGTTTTCTCATCTTAAAGCGACTATATAAAAATCGCTTTAGTCAAGAGCGAACTGACCGAATAGATCGCATGATAGAAGCAGCTAATGCCACCTGTTATTCAAAACTCGCAAACTGCGTGCTGGACCTCAAAAAGCAGGATTCCAAAGAAGTTAAGAAGAAACGTGGGTGGACGGAAAGCGAATGGAAAAAACATATGGAATATATTAGTCAAATTGCTGGCCCCAGGAAGGACTACAGACCGCCACCCATAAAGGTAATTATATTGGGACACTTGGTAATGCAATGCTAACTAATTTTAGCGGCCTTTTTTACCTAGGAAGTAGGTTGTCTAAGGTATAAAAGTATTTAAGTAATTAAATATTAATACATGGCCAACTAGATGACTATATATTTTTTAAACGCACAACTCTGAATTTTCTTATTTCTTTCCGATGGCTGTATATAGTTAACTGTCTGAAGTTAATGATGGTATATTACAATGACATAAAATAATATATTATCCTTCGGGTAATTACTTGTTACTTACAGAGAGGACACGGGAAGCCAATAGCGGCGTTATTGCCTCGACTCAACCAAATATCTCGATTACCGGATTTCAAGGTGTACAGAAGACTATCCCAAGAAGCCTGGTACAGAGATCCCGTTAAGGTAATTTTCAAACATTTTGACAAAGCATATAGAAATTTCGCTCGAAATCTAATTTCTTAATTTTTATCTTGTTACTAGGTTCCACCTAACGCACTCAAGTATATAATATCAGACCGCGTCAAGAAGCTAGCAGCTCCAAGAGTTATCCCGCAGCCCGGTGCATTTGATTGATTCAATTTCCCTCAAATCAATGACTGCCCTACACTTCCTACAAATATTTAAAAAACTTTAATAAACCCAATGTTTTCTCAGTAATTGCAGTAAATACTCAAATCACATGATATGTTTTATTTTACTATCTGTTACGAAATTTATCCAGTATGCAAGATTATTCTGTAATATTTTGTGGGTAAATAAAATAAAATATTAAGCTATTAAATGGAGAAAGAATAAGAAAAATAAACAAATCAATTTAATTAATTTTATTTACACTGGTAACAAATATTGATATAATACTGTAACTACAAAACCACAGATCATAAATACAAATAAAATAAATTATACTTAATCTAAAGAGTTGCACTTTACTTGAGTTTAAAATGATTCAATATTTTTACTATTATTATAACTATTTAATTCATTATAATGTTTAAGGTCAATTATCCCAAGTTTCCGTTTACCAACGTATGTAGCTCAGACTCGTTAATAGCACTTTGAAACCTGGATTATAATGACATCTATTTAATTGAACAAAGTTAATATATAAAAACGGCATTTACCACCGGATCGATAGTAGATTTTGTCATAATGTTAAGTAACAACAAAACACACGTATTATTACGGAAGTGAATGTGACATTTAACCAATTGTAAATTGTCAAGTTTTTACTGGTAAAGGCATCTAAAGATCTAAAATTGTTTATGGTTTACGGTAGAGGGATGTGTGTGTGTTAAGTGTTTATATTAGGCAATGAATAACAGCGTTAGTGAAGGCTTTGGTGGTAGATTGACCGCCGAGGTCTTTGGTTCGCACTTTGCCATCAGTTAGCACCCTGAAAATAAACATATAAATAAAATATAGTAATAATAATCCAGCACTACAATCCCTTGAGCAAAGTGGCCATAGAATTATGTATATATATATATATATATATAAATAACCAAAAAATAACTATATTTTCTACGCAAGTACGACCCGCAGTACCAAATAAACGTTTCTTGTATTAAATTTCATGTTTGATCCGATTTGAATGAATTTTTGTTTGAAGTGTATGGACTGGAATATTACTGAATAAGAAATATTTTTCTAACTTCTATCCTATTCCAAATTCTTCTAGAAAATTCAAACATATCCGAGTTAATTGTTAAAATTATACTGACTTGTTAATGGCACCCTTGATCATTTTGGAGTAGGAGTGAAGATTGACGTGTGTTAAGAGATTAGCTGAACACAGCAACATTGCCGTTGGATTTGCGATATTCTTGCCCACTGCACCGGAGAATATGTGCCGAGCACCCTGTAAAAAATAAATGTTTAATTACTCAAAGAACTTAGGCCTAAAAAAATATCCACCATATTAATGTATTATTACAGATACCGGCAAACTTCTTGAGCATTAAACAAGGGAGTGGGGGCAAGTTTACGCATCGTACACAGCGCGGGACACAAACATCACCTGATTTACCAATCACGCGATCGACACGTCACTCCCTTTTGACATGAAAACATTCGCAAAAACAGAGAGGAAAAGTCGTTTGCTTTAAAATTATAATTACAAAAATTCATTGACTCTCATTCCTTCGTTCACTCATAATTTACCTGTTCAAAGACAGCACACTCGGCGCTGTAAGAAGCTCCGGCGACAACACCAGCGCCCCCTACAAGCCCACTGGCGAGGTTATCTACGATGTTGCCATACAAATTCGGTGTTAGCATCACATCAAACTGGTTGGGGTTGGATACCATTTGCATGGTGCAGTTGTCGACAATCATCTTTTCGAATTGGATGCGGGGGTACAGTTTTGCTATCTGAAAATTGTATTAGAATAATAGTTACATAAGATGAGAAATATCAACTGTTTACTATAAGAGTTAGCGGTTACTATTGGCCTCAACATACACACGTAAGAAGTGAAACTTCTTTATGACTTTTCGAAAAATGATCTACTATATGCAAATTCACAGAAATTGGTTAAATAAAGTTAAATGAGATTAATTTTCACAAAGAGCTTTTATTATCATAGACATGAATACAAATAATACAATTATTTCACTTTACCTTATTGCCACTAAGATTATTACAGAATTTCATTAATTGTAATATAATTATTACTATCATTGTTATCGTTATTATATATTTTTGTTATAAAAGACTTGAAAAAAGACCGAAAAATGTGATAGTAAATATTTTTCTCTTAAACTGTAGAGAATAACTGTATTCAATAAAAATGCATTTAAAATCATCCGAAGCTCAGTGGCAAAATATAAGACATTCGTTTACTTGCCACTTACAAAATACATTTACTAGTAACCATGATTTTCGTTATTATAAAGTCATCCAATACCTCCTCGCAGCTTCGCAAAAACAGTCCATCGCCCAGTTTCATGATGTTGGCTTTGTGTACGGCGGTGACCTTCTTACGTCCCATCTTCACCGCGTAGTCAAACGCGAACTTGGCTATACGCTCCGATTTAGCCGCAGTTATGATTTTCAGACATTCGACCACGCCTGTAACGATTTCATGGAAGCTTTTTTTGCGTCTCATACGGTACAACTTAAGACTGGTGTTGCCAAGTTTCAATTACTTAATCTGTTTAGTATAAAAACGACTGCGACTCTCATCACTGAGGGCTAAGGTTCGAGCCCCGGCTATCGAATGGACTATCTTTCTATTATTAATGAATTTGAGAAAACTGGCTTGCCTTAGACCCAAAAATTCGACCGCGTGTGTCAGGCACAGGAGGCTCATCACCTACTACTTGCCTATTAGATCATAGAAGATATACAGAAAAGGTATCAGCTCAGCTCAGCAATGACAATGTTTGATACTTAATTTTATATATATATATATAGATGACCGGACTTTGTACTTAATAATGATGAATCAGAATAATGTTTAGTGATACACAACTTGTAATGTTATTTCTTTATGTAAGTAATATTGAATGTATATAAACAATATGATCTACTTTGCTTCTATCTTTTCCTAATCTAACCTTAAAATAATGGCAAATATAACCAATTAAACGAAATTTTGATCTTACCAGGGACAGATTCATGCTCCAGAGCTGAATATTCTCCCTCGGTCTGCTCTCTGATGATGATGCAGTCGACATCTTTGTGCCTGCAGTTAACATTAGGCAGGGACTTAACATGTACTACGTTAGCATACAGGTCCAATGCATTACGTAGTTTCATGTTTAGGGTCTGTAATTCTCCTGTATGGGAGAAGTCCGGGGTTGCCAGGATTCCCTGAAAAAAACATTAAGATGGTAACTTTATCGAAATGTAGGTTGCTTGTCGGTATTGCGTTAAAAGACAAAGGTCCAATACTAATATATTTCTTATTTGTATTCACAATATTACTTTGCGATTACAGTTACTATTTAAAACGTACCAATGCACTGAGCAAAGGCTTTGTACCCCACATATTTTATACTCAAGCTAGTAATTACATTATTACCTTAATACAAATTTTGTTATTAGCAATGGAGTTGACGACATCTTCAAGAGGAGCACTCAATGTTGGGTTCACTTCAGAGAAGAAGAAAGATTCGAAGTCCACGGGGATGTTTGCAGCCTATCAAAACACAGAATAGCAAAATATATTCTATCATAGAAATGATGTAAGAAAAAACTACAGCTACAAATAACTTTAAAAAAAGGCAATGAAATAAATATATAACTAGGTATTCATGAAAAATATGAAGGTCGAATACCATTACGAATATGGTAGAAATAGATTTAAGAAAAGGCTCTTTGGAGACTGTTAGTTTTATTTAAGTCTGTAAAATTTACCTTAAAAACTTCTTGAACAGAGTATACCAGCTCAGGACCCACACCATCACCAGGGATGAGCGTACATTTTATGTGACCTTCCTTGCTTGCTTGCTGTATTGTTTAATAATATAATTATAATTAGTTATAATATCATGCAGTGATATTAAATACAATAGTGATATTAAATATTTTCATTCACCATTTTTTACATGTTACAATGTTATTAATCTTGAGCATTTAATCAAGCCCTGCTTTGACTCTTAAACCTCATATACATTTTCTATGTTATAAATTAATTTATCTTAAGACTATACAGTTTATAGTTACTACCAATATTGCAATCCTTTACACCTCACAGCAGTATTTGTCCATAGATGTTTCATATTTATTAAATGCATGTGGCTAATAGAATAGTTACTCACCAATTCCAGTGGGATTAAATTGTTCTAATCGCAGATTTCCTATTAAATAAATGCATAGACATATTTGTATACATTGTTAAGTGTTACAATGCATTTGGACAACACAAAGGCATCGCACATAAACCGGGAATCATGCCATGTATATACATAACATAATATTCTATTTACTTCACATTTATTATTTGACAAAACTTATTTGCTAGAAAACATATATAACTTTTTGACTAAAGCCAATTGGTAACCTTGTTTTTCTGACTCTATGTAAAATTAATGCCATATAAGTTCTAATATGTAGCTTATACCCCAAAAATGTGTTATTATTTTTTAACAACCTGGCTTCCTAGAAGTGTGTGTATTACACAAAATTTTAAATGTCCACTAAAGCAGAAATAATGGCAATAGAGATGTATATAAAACAACTGTTTGTAACTAGAACACTGTGAATTTTATGAATTATCATGATCTATACATATTTAACAAAATAGTGAAGTAAATAAATAATAATTAATACCAGTTTTATCTTTTTATTCATGCAATGGAACCATTCCATTCGCAATGATTTCAATATCATATGCCAATAGTGTGTGTCACAATCAATATTTCTTCTTTAATAAAATAAAAAGATTCTAAATCTAAAATTTTGAATTGAATAGAATGGGGTGGTATACACCAATTTTTAAATACCATGCAACAATAACAACAAATCTTACAGTGAGACCTGATGCCAAGGGAGCCTGGTAAAATCTTTAAAAATCATATATATGTTCACTAAAAAAATATCTTAAGATCTATATCGCCAATTTACTACTTAAGAAATTATAACATTGACATCTCTCAAAAAATTTTGAAAATTAAATATTTTCTATACTGACATAGTTATAATTAAGCAGTGGCTTTTATTTTTAATGAATGATTTTTGACATGTTGGTTGTATTAGGAATTTCGTACCACTGCTTAATTATTCTATAGATTTTACGAAGATTAGTGGGTAAGTTAGTTTTCTCACCAAGGTGCTGATAGATTGAGGTGCGAAACATACGTTTTTGTCAGGATTTACCGCAGTAGTGTGAAGGCCCTTTGAAACATGTTGAGAACCCTGAAACCAGTCAATATAATTAGTGCATGATATCCTACACGACAATGTAAATGTATACGTCTATAATCACGTGAGATCTGGGAAGTAGTGAAGTGACAATAATACTACAGTACAAATACGCAATTATAATGTAATCAAGCCAAATCACTACAGGTGTATTTTTTAAGTATACAGTTGTTTAAAGTCAAAAGTAAATTAAACAACCTAGTAAATAATAATTGGATAATGTTTTTATGAAACAGCTGTAGAATTATAAAGAAAAAAAGGTTTACAATTAAATCGTCAGTACAAACCTGTATTAAAGTACGAAACACATTCCTAGTTATAAGAGACATAATTTAAATAGCAGAACTTAATTCAGGAATAGATTTAGTTTAACGAAAATTTATTTTAGGACCTCCTTTGCTGACAAAAACGTAACCCCGGCGAATTCCAGTTTACGTAACTTGACAATTGATAAATTTTTATTTTTTTTATTAATGTATTACATGATCGTGGATACAAGTCATTCAGTCGGAATTATAATACGTACAAATTTGACTTAGCTACTGTTTCATGACTATTGTAATAAAACAACTAATAATACTATTAATAATAATAATTTTTGTCTAGTATTACCAAGTGAGCATCATTGATTTCCCTCAAGTTTTACAAGTCTCCCAATAATCATTATTAAAAAATAAACCTTTTTAAAATTGCAATATACATAGTTTTAGAGTAAAAAAGTACTCAATAGTGTGTTGTTGTTTTTCTGTGTGGGAGCTATGTCTCTACAACAAATTTTAGCTCAATATAAAAACACACAAATACAAAAGATAATTAAAGTTAATAGAAACAATAACTATGAAATGCTGTAACACTTCTGGTATAGTTCTTCCGCAATCATGGCAAATAGGGAAATAAAAATTTGCTGTTGGCAATACTGGGGTAATGTATTAAATGATCTTGAAACTTTTTAATTTTTATTTGTCTTTAGTATTAATGAACATGAAGTATATAAGTTATTTGTATGAAGAATGTTGCAATACAACTGGTTCTTAAGATATGAAAATAAATGAAATGAAAAATAAATAAATCGTAAATTACTTTATGTACTAATTTATTATATATCATTTTAATAATACAAATAACTTAAAGCCACGTCAAAGCTTGAAAACTATTCCAAGAAATCCACTTGCATTTCTTGTTCTTCATCAGATGATGAAGATAAAGAGGTGTTTATTATAAATCTCTCCTCCAGGATTTCAATTATTATATCTTGCTTGATTGAATTCAAATTCAATTCATTTTCAAGTCTCTTTATATGTTCAGAACATGTTCGCTAATCCGCTGCACCAATTTGTGAGAAAGCTCCTTTCGTTAATAATTTTAAGTCAGTTGCAGGTCTATTAACATTTTTATCAGCAACTTTTTGCTTCACTATACCCCCCCAAATCATTTCTATGGAATTTAATGTGCAATGATAAATCTTAAAACATCTTGACCGTTCGATATTAATATTTCATCTATCTCATACAAGGACATTTTTTGTTTCACTACTTCTAGTAGTTGACATTTACGTCAAACATCATAATTTGAATCATTTGCACGGAGCCATTCTATTATATACGCAATACGATTGGCTTGTGTGGGCGGTCTGTTCATACGTACGAAATGATAAGTAGCATTATCCATAACAATTTATGAAAGTCTTGTCAAATTTAGAATTATTTTCTTTGTCAGCTATTTTTGAAATTGTCTTAATTCATATCGTGGTGGTAGTCAGCAGATACACTTGTTGACCTGTACACCAGACAACAGTTAGTACAAAGCCATTTTCGCCACCAACATTTACAATGATCCACCTCGCTCCAACTGAAATACTTTTGAACCGTGAAAATAAGTCTCATCTAAATGAATTACATCCAATTAATTATTATGCTCTTCAGTTCCGAGGTTTTCTTCTTCAAAAACATGTATCTTTGTAGTTTTATGTCCTGTCTCTCCATCAAAACTGTCCTTTTTGATTGGCATTTAACAAATTCAAAAAACAATCTCCTCAAGTATATCTGTAAAAAATAATAACATTTATCAGATTACTCAAACGATAGCTTAGTCATTCGGCGTCATCATCAGTCTATATACATCCCTGACAGGCTTCCTTTAACGAGAGGGATTATCATTTAATATTTTTCTAACCTAAGAGATTCTCTTCCTCTATTGCAATCAATATATTGACGAAGAATTTGTTACAGTTTTATTACTGCCGGAATTTCCTTCCTAACTGTATGGAATTCCTTTACTTTATTACTATATCAACTGTAAATCGAAACTGTTCAAGTTGATTTTCTTCTTCCCCCTCTATCTCTTCTTTTTACCAGCCGTTTAAAAGACACCATCATTACCATATAAGAAAAAGAAACTCGTATAAAGAAGTCATAATTAGTACGGAAAGTACGGAAGTAAAATATAAAATAAACTAAAAGTATTAAATCCTCTCAGTCCAACTTACCGGTCAACAATCACGTTATTTTTGTCATTTTGATTTGTGTGTACTATATATACAAGTGTAACTGGAGCATGTATTTTTAATCATATGCGAGAGAATAAAAAACAATTAATGTATTGATTTTACTTCTTAAAACTAACTTAACTAAGATAAAATCAATATTAGTCTAATGCCTACACATAAATCCATCAAACAAAGATACATCAGAATACACACATCAGAACCAGCGCCGCGGAACATATTGGGGATTAACCAACATCTTAGAAGATTTGGATTATGCCGATGACCTCTGTCTGCTGAGTCACACGCACCGCGACATGCAATCTAAGTTGGACGACCTGGAACGCGAGGCGAGATTTGCGGGACTCAAAATCAACATCCGAAAAGCGAGTTGAGAATCGCACCCCATTGCGGATGGGTGTAGAGGACCCATCCGCAAACCCATCCGAGGACAGAGTTGTGTATAAAATTTTCTCTTCATCATCTTCTTCCTATTGTCTCTGCCGGTATCGCATCATCTTAGTTTCATCGGGGTATTAAGTTGTTATGGTCATCCTAAAAGGATAGATTTAATATTTCACATTAACATGAAGTTTGGAGAAATTTGAGGATCTCCCTGCCTGACGCCTCTTCTTATTTTAAACTCTGCTCCTCGGGTTTCTCATTCAATTCTGCTAGTGAATTTCACGTATATTTTCTGAAGTAACTTAATGTATTTTGCGAGTTTTGCTTTGTTTCTTAGCTTCCCAGATTAATACGGGGCTTACAGTGTGGTATGCGTTGCTGATCTCCACATATTTGGCAATAACCTGTTCTAATGTGTAAAGGTGTGGGTCTTATCCTGACACCGATTGTTTGTCATTATGTGATAAAAAAATTAAAGAGCTTATACATATATACTAAGTAATAAGTTGACTGTAATTGATCATGAAAATTCCTTTTTATGTCAATTTTTATTTATCCTCCTATTTTACCATCCTTTCTTCGTCCTTCTATATGTCGTTAAGTTCTACGTTAGAATTTCACTTCTGTGGATGATAATACTCCTTTGTTATTGCATTGTTTGTTTCTTTAAATTGTTTACTTGGCTCGATCCTTATATCTTTATTAATAGTTTACATGTTTAAAAATTATCTATTGTTAATTAGCTTTCCGATTCCTTCCGTAAATTTTCGCACTTCCTTAGAGATGTTTCACTAGCTTTTATTTTACGGTAACAATAGTTTACTTCAAGAAATACGTTATTAACTTTTTATATTTTTAAGTTTTATTAGTGAACAATCCTTAACAATAATGCTTTCTGGAGCGTCTCTCAGAATTAGCTAAGCACGTGAACAATAACACGTGATTAGTTGGCATCCATCTACGACTTCCCTTATTCTTAATATAAAGTCTGCTCAATGGTGCAGTTTTTTACTGTCCTTCCTCTTCTATACTTATATTCCTAATTTAATAAACAAATTGGCGCTGAAGGAGCACCACTCTCTCTGCCACACCTGAAAAGTTGATTTTATTTCTTGTAATACCAAACTAAAAGTCAGTTTCCAAACGGTTCAGGACCCAATATTGATCCATTTTTCCGCGATAACCATTTCTGTAAAAAGGATAAAGTACACTGAAAATCTCTTCTACTACTTTTACTATGCCATGTGGATATAATTGTTATAACATTGAAGCATACGAATGCCTCAATACAAATTATTTGCCAAGTGTACATTTGGATAACATTTTATAATTTTGTTTTAAACCTGGCCTTAGAGGGGCCTGCCATAGCGTACCCAAAATTGTATCGCACCTTCTCAGACATTTGGAAATATGTATATTTCAAATGTGAGCATGGGACTGTATATTCTTAACAAAAGAATGATTTAAAAAATGTTCATATATAAGTACTTTAATTGAATAGCATAACAATTACATCGACTTTACATACCTTTAGGTGGAAAGGGGATTATCGATCCCTGTTGCTGTATGTGGCTTGTACGAATAAGATTTCCATACTTAGCAGAGGCATGTTTCTACAAATAATAGTTTTTAATAAATCTCTATTTAACAGAATAATAAAAAAATCATAAAATTTTGCAGTCTTGTTAGAAGCGCGATATATGTAAGACTATTTCTTAGCTTATTTTTAATGTTGGTTAACATTAAACTGTTTTTGACCGGGCTGTCGATTTATTAGCCACGTCAGTAAATACTTCAAAGTTCTCTCAGCACAGATTTTGTTTGCTCGCAAAGTAAGGAGACGAGTAGCTCGGGTTTATTAAAGTCATCTCGAAAATCGTGCTTGACTCGAAAACTTCTATTTGTTCGGATATTGTCTCTATTAAAATTTCCCAAAATATCAAAAGACATCGTTACCTCGTTAAGAAATTATTGTTGTTTAGAGTTGTGTATAAAATTTACACTTCAGCATTATCATCTCTTTATCTCTGCCGGTATCGCATCATCTTACTCTCGTCAGCGCATTTAGTTGTTATGGTCATCCTAAATGGATAGATTTAATATTACACATTAATTAAATGCAAATATTTGCATGTTAATATTGACGGCGACAATAATATAAAGAAAAGTATTGATGCTTGATAATGTTACTTTGTGTTTTAATAGAGAAAATAGATAAATTATTTTACTTACTATAATAAATAAAATATCAACAAAGAATCTAACGATTGTAAAGTAAATGAAATACACTTCTTATTTAAAACGTTTTGGCTATTAAAAGTCAGTTACAAATAACTAAGCGAGTGTCTGCTATACTATTACACATATTAGAGATGATAACAATTCCGCTTCCATGATTGAAATATTTACCTCACTATATTTTCCGCTACGCCACATTTGGCCATAACGGTTTTAATAATATCGCTAATGACATTTGGGTCCAACTTCGCCTTTGCTGGTTTGTTGGGAAATGCTGGAGATGGTTTCCCTGACATAGAGTGCGTTGCCAGAGCTCTGGAATAAAAAGCAAAGGTTACCTATAGGAAAATTATTAAAAAAACTTATCTCTTAATATACCACAGACGATAGGATTAGTTCTTTTTAAAATTCGACCCTTTCCAAATCGCTTTTTTAAGACCTACCTATATAATCATAACTATATAGGTATTTAGATCACTGTTACTTACTGTTAGAGGTCGCAGGTTCGACCAATGGATTTTCTTTCTATGTGCGCATTTAACATTAGCCCGAACGGTGAAGGAAAACATAGTGAGGAAACCGGCTTGCCTTAGACACAAAAAGTCGACGGCGTGTGTCAGGCACAGAAGGCTGATCACCTACTTGTCTATTCAATTAACAAATGATCATGAAACAGATACAGAAATCTGAGGCCCAGACCTAAAAAGGTTGTAGCGCCATTGATTATTATTATTATTATATAATCATAATAATATTAGAAATGCGAAAAAAATCCAGGCTTGTGTTATAATTACCTTACGTAATAGCTAAAAAGTACTCACTCGCGAGGAAAAACAGCTGTTAGTAGTTTTCTTGTTGCGTTTTTATATGATTCCCACTTAATATTCGCTAGGACATCCTTAGGGACCATGGCATATCCCTCTCCTAATCGAACCTATAACGATACATTGAACATAGATAAATGGAACTTAAAATAATTGGATTTGTCATTTTATGCATCTGGGTGAATAAACAGACATTGACTTTAATTCATTAAAAAATGACTTTAATTCATTTAGGGCGTGCAGTATCCACCATTTGTTCCACTGCAGGTAACAATTGGAAGTATTGTTAGCCCGAAAAGGGATTTTAGTCCAATCAGGTACCTGGGTACTTGTATTGTTTACAATGGTCATCCTATTAGATGTACTCGCATTGTCTCCAACCGGTTTGACAAATTACCTACCAAGAGACGCCTTACAACCTGTTATATCATATATTCTGCTTGAAATTCGCTAAAATTATCAATTTCTAAAACCTTTAGGTATAAAATTTGAACCTTAGAAAAAATTTTGGAACTTCAAGTTACTGGTTATAAAAG
The DNA here is from genome assembly GCF_905147105.1 of Pieris brassicae. Taxonomy (NCBI): domain Eukaryota; kingdom Metazoa; phylum Arthropoda; class Insecta; order Lepidoptera; family Pieridae; genus Pieris; species Pieris brassicae. Next base: position 6,657,494 of record NC_059665.1, on the reverse strand, counting down.
GCGTAATTTATTAATAAGTACATAACTAATAATATAAATTCGTTTACAAAAAAATATCTCATCTCTCTTTAATCGGCATTCGTCATCTCATGTCTAAGCGTCGTGGTCAGCAAAGAAGCATCTGGAGCTGACCACCGGTCATTATGTTGTTTAAAAAATTGCGTACTTCAAAATGAACAAATCTTTAAAAAAAGATTAATATTAATGTATCACAAATCATTTAATTTACCCTTTTTAAGTAAAATAATTTACACTTATTTATAAGTTTATTTATGCACAGGGTCGGTATTTTTTTGTAAAAATCAATTTACATTTATAGATTTAATCGGAAAAACGACGCGACGCGAGATTTTTCTTTCATGGGAATTTTAATAATGAAAACAACAACTGTTTACATATAACTTAAATAAGGGAAAAATAATAAATAGGTAGGTTAAGATAATAATTACCACTAACTTTCATTTTAAATTATTCAAAACGCCCTTAAAACTGCAAAGCTTAGCTTAGCATTTATAAATTATGGCGTTAACTAAATGCAGCGGCAATAACAAAATGGCGATTTGAAATGGTGTCGTAATGACAATACCTAATTAAGCTCTGCACATTGGCATATTAGCTATTTGTTTATCAATTATTATTTACTATTTCACAAAATAATTTAAAAATGTAAGATGAAAATTATACTTTTTTTTAAAATTACAATTCAAAAAGTTTTTTATTATAATTAATTTTTAATTAGCTTTATTAATAATTAATTAGCTTTCGCTAAGCTATTAAAAACAGTGTTTGTAGTTATGGCAATGTCTGAAAACTAACTGTGTGTATTTTGACTTGAAGCTTTTCATAAAACACTTATAGTTATTTACAATTCTTAAATTATTCAAAATATTCATTTTATAAACAGCAATTATTTTGACTATCCTAAACTACCAAATATGTTCTCAATTATTTTGTATAATGGTTTTCTTAAATAATGTTAGTTTGACATTATTTAAATTAAGAAAAACATACAATAAACAAAATAATATTTTATATTTTACTTACATTAGCAAGTTGTGTTAGAAAAACGTATCACCAAATTTACTTTTAGAATCTAGAACTATCAACTTCAAGAAACCGGAAGACACTGACCGAATTTGCAAATGGAACAAAGTTAGCCAGGTTTAGGGTTGGTGCATTTAAAACAAATCTTATAGCTTTTCCCTATCTCGCTTTCATCGTGTAAAAAAGAGCGAGACAACAAACAGTTGGTACCACCAGATCATAATTTCTTTGAACATCCTTACAGCATAGTAGTCCTTGTATGTATGTACCTACTAATGATATAATTTTATGTTTGGTTTATTTAATTTATATTATTATTCAACCAGTTAATTTAATGGTTCCAGGCATATTCATTGTCCTACTTTTAATGAAACGTTCTACATAGTTCTTATGTACATTTGTTGTAACCAAAAGTTATTAACTGATATACCTTTTTATTTTAAGTAAGTTTGTCTTAAATAAAAGTGAAATTGTAATTATTAGACAACATCCCACCCATTTTTCTCTTACATTTATTGAAACTCTGACAATAATTGAAACTGCTAACATTTATAATCGCTGACAATAATATTATGTGACAATACTAATAATTTCGATTAAGAATTGTTATAAGGATAAGTTTCATTTCACACCCAAAAACTCACTTCCGTTTTGTAAATGATGTTTTTGAATATATGTTACATTTATTTGATAATACTATATTGTAGTTGAAAGAAGATTGTCTTTTGAACTTGTCCAATTCAATATATACGTAACTTTAAAGGTATGGTTGACAGTGGGGACTTACCGACAAGAATGTCTCCTGTGTGGCAAAAACGCATTTGGTTTTACATAATATAGTCAAACTTAGGGGTTAGTCTCGAATGTGAAGATAAAGTTTGTCAGAGTAAGTAAAGATTATTGAACTAACAAAAGAATAATACCATTGTTAGTTTAGCGTCCACTCGTGTTTTCAAATATATTTTTCTATAATCCATGATACCAACGCACGCGACCTGAAAATATATATGTACAATATATTTTATTTTATGTTTACACGTGAATAAAGATATAAAATAGGAAATTATGTTTTAAATCCTTAATTGCCTCAACAGACTCACTCAGATACATTTCAGCATCGGTTTTGGTGGCATGTAGGTGATTAATGATAATAATCCTTATACAAACTTTAATAAATAACTGTTACTAGAGACGTTAAGGCAATCAATTATAATATGAACCAATACGTTTCAAAAGTTTGCATCATAAATGCATTGAAAAGTATATTTTGGTAGTAAATTCACTCGGGTCGTGTCCCATGTCCCTGGATTTAGGGGTGGTGAGGGTGTGAGGGAATAAAAGTGGACGAGAGGGATGTGAAACCTTGTTTGTTATAACCGCGGTAATAAGTTTACTACAAGTTATCAATAAGGTTATGTATTTGTTAAGCTTTTAAAAATTGTATAAGCTTTTAATAATTTTATAATATGATACTACCTATGGTTTGATTTGTATTATATTATACATCCTTTAATCGAATTTAATACACATGATTCATCCTACTAATGTTGAAAGAAAACTTTATTAAATTGAACTAATTTTATAATTAAATAGTGACGTTTTACGTACCGTAATAATTTTTAACTCCTATTACTCTTTTAATCAAAAAATACACGAGGCTGTCCCAATCTTCTATCTTTAATAAGCAAAAATTTATAAATTATAATAAAATAAACTAACACGTGTTTCATATAAATGTAATTATTGAACTTTTTCCATATTCTGATGTCAATCAACTTAAAATCTACACGACAAAATCTTTCACGAATTATTCCTCGCTGATGATCATAAAAAATCCTAATAAACCATGAATAATCTAATTTTACGCATCGCTTTCTATTCACTCATATCATTATCATAACATAACATTAATTTTATTTTTCTAGGCCTCATCTATTAATTTTTAATCTAGACCAGTTTGCTTACAGTTTCGAATGCTTCATTACATCACTTGTCTCACAACAATCAAATTAAAAAAGGCTAAATTAGTAATAATTAGTACTTACAGTTTATTATCGATATTATGAAAAAAGTTTTCTTTTAATAGAAAACACCTTTTAACCGGATTGAAGCTATTTATTATTATTATAAACTTATAATTATTTTATTCATACACACATTAATATTTTTATACTAAGCCGTGATCGTGTTAACATAACTGTAAGCATTAATCACACATCAAAATAGTACCCACATGAATTTTCGCTTAAGTTCCTCAGTTTATTTTCATCTACCTTCATTGAACGTACAAAATCATATCTGGTTATTAAACGAATTATATATTTCTTTAGTAATAACATTAAAGAAAATATAATAATAAATTGGCAATAATTTATTAAATATTTAAATTAATATTTATTATAAAGATACATCATCACACCGCCTTTTGTTTCTTATTTTTAATCTTTTTGTTTCTGTGGGTGGGAAACCGGATGAGCACACGCATCCACTGTATAGATTTTTACCTTACTTTAGTTCAATTCTACGACGACGTAATTAGTTACCGAATTAGTAATTTATTAATAGGACTTCTTGAAACTTTCAACCATGGAACAGGGATTATGGGTTTTAGTAGAGTGGGTGGATGATGATTCACAAGACACAAAAGATTTTTCAAGTTATAGCGTGGTAAATGTGGCTTTGATAGACAGCAATGAGATAAGTGAGGGGAAGATTGTTCTAGTTAGAGATGGTGTTAAGGGAAAACCGAGGAGAGGACAAGTACATAAGACTTCAGGTTAGTTAACCTTTGTAAAATATAAACCTACTATTACTACTACATGCTAATCGTAAAAAAACGTCCGTTATTGTCTACCGCTATCGTAACACCAAGTAACGGTGCAATAATTACTTTGTTTTTGCTGTATTTCTTATTATATTTTTTATTTTAGAAGTGAAAAGCTATTTAGAAGAATTGTTGGGTGTTTTTTTGGGACGAGACAAAAGGTTACAACATCTGTTACCACTTGGTACGGACACGAACGAAATAGAAAAGCCAGAGGAAATGGTATACGTAATATTACTAATATATTATAATATTCTTGTATACTACTGTCTGGACATTTCATGGTTTAATCTAAAAATTATTGTTTATGTATACTAAAAAGTTATTTCTTTGTCTTGCACCCTGCATGTGTAATTGTTTATATATAATTATGATATTTAAATCCTAATCATCTTATTTTTCTTATGAAAAAAATATCAAACTTAGTTATTTTTATTACTTCTATACCTACTCAGCAGTATTGGCCTATTGGCTTCAGTGTGCAACTATCATCCCTGAGGTCGTATGTTCGACCCCTGGACCAATGGACTTTCTGTCTATACGCACAGACATTTCCGTTCGTGCGAGCGGATAAAATTGTCCGCATGTGTTGGACCAAAGAAAGGCGACTGAGTATGTCGGGCACAAAAGGTTGATCACCTACATACGTAGAAAAATAAAAAATGATCACGAAAAATCTTAGGTCTAGATCAAAAATGTTGCAGCGCCACTGATTTTTTTATTGATATATAATTATGTATTATTATTACATTTTTTCCTTATGTTGCTGTGTAGAAAGACGGTTTCCTTGAATTTCGGTTGATTAAATTGGCATGGATCAAACCAAAAATAAAAGGCGCGTACTGTTTTAAAGATGCAACGCTCATAGAAAGTTATTACCAAATCATTATAATTTTGCACATACATGAATAATTAATACCAAATACATATATTTTCAGATCCTACCTCTAATCAGTGAAAGTGACTTCATGCAAGATGATTATACAGGACAACAGTGACAGGGAAGTCCGTATGTACTAACAATTGTTTTGAATACTTTATCGGATAACGCTTAGGGTGATTGGAATGGTGCTATATTTAACCGTGTTCATGCGAACAAAAAAGCACTGTTAACGTAGTAAAATTACATGTTTTATTTAGTTCCGTTTTCGTTTTGATCCCGTAAAAACATCTTATATTATATATTCCTTATCTAAGTATCTTATCAGCAGTACTTAGAAAATTCTACAGTTAATTTTATAAGTAAGGCCACCATTATTACCTATACCATTTTTTTTAAAAGTATTCCTACAGCTACTCATTAAACAATATTCAAACATTTACATTATACACAAAAGCCAAAAACGGAATACACATTCAAACATAAAGCACAGTTTTATCTATTTATACAAAAAATATAGCAAAGTACAAATTCATACTAAATTCTAGATTCATTGATCATTATAATAAATATTTAATATAAAGGAAGAATAACAAAGCCATTTTTAATAAAAGATACGAGAGATTTTTAAATATTTTTTAAGCATTTTTTAATCACATTAAATATTTATATTTGCTGGTAATTTGTGTTATACTCTAAAGTTATGCGATACATGGCTGAGTAGCGTGAATAGTTTTTATTAGAACGAGGAATCTGGAATAGTTGGGAATATGTTCTAAAAAAGAAGCAACCAATCGAAAATCTTTATATGAAAATGCTTTACCTTACTTTGTTAACGACGTTATCATTATTCGAGATGCACCGTTCTGTAAATATCATTATTATCCTAGTTAGAATAGTTTGAAAGACGAGTTCGAGTAGAGTAAAATTAAATTTGTTTATTATCAGATACGCTAACCGATTTCAAGTAGGTATGTACAAAAGTATGAAATACCTAAAAGTTATCCGTCATTAAAAATATTATGTTAATAGAACTAGGACTGCTATCATCACTGCAAAAGACTCGTTAGACGAATTAATAATTGCGTTTATGTCAATAGTAATGAAGTTTTATTATTTTATTAATTGAGTTTTATATACTAAATAAAATAGTACAATTTTGAATCAAGCAAAGTATCAGTAATATACTTCAATAAGCTAAGCTTCATTTGTTTTTTTTAAATATTTTTCCAGATCTCATCCCTAGAGTATTTCTTCGACAACAGTGCTAGTGATTCTGACGCTGAGATATATAAATTATAATTTTGTAAGTAAACTTAGATTTTCACGGCCTTAAAACCCTAGAAGACGTGTAAGATCACTTATTTATATAGTTGTTTACGGCGAATTGTTATCACAAACGATACGTAAAATCGATTGGCAAAATAGAACAATATTTTTTTTAATACAAACAGTTGAACCGTGAAACGGAACACTAATATAATTCAACACCTGAGCCCAAATCATATGCTTTGTAATTTTATCTCAACATTTAATAAAACATTGGGCTAATAGCTACATTTACAGTTAAAGCTTGAAAATATATTTATACCTGTCATTGATGATGATTCTTAAAACTATTTTATTATACACCTGAAACTGTCAAAATGCCCAAGTTTCGGTAGAAATATGTAGAACACCATAGCTAATATTGCGGTAATTTTAAGTGCTGTAAATTCATTAAAGCTGACACGAGGCTGTAAATAGGGTTCTTCGTTTATTTTATATAGTTAATATATAACTCTAATAATAATATTTCAGTCAAAATATTGCTATTGTTTTAGGCCGCACCCCAAAACGACCAAAGTGGTAATGCCGTGCAAGAAACAAATGACAATCATTCTAATAACACACCAACCAATCCAGAGGTCCGTATTTCATAAATATGCCTTGAAAAGTTTTAGAACTTAGTCGGAAAATTGCATATCAAATAACACAAGACCTAGAGCTATCCGTATGATTTAACTACAGTGTGTGTAAAGAAACAACTGCTCACGTTATTAAGGAAAACATTGTGAGGAGACAGACATGACCTTGATCTTGCGTAGAAAGCTTTAATTACCGACTTTTAACATGCTATGTGACGCCGAGTTTCAAACAAAGCCACTGATTTTTATAGTATTTTCTCAATCCCCAAATAGATATTAAGTCAGGAAAACGACATAAAATGTAATTTACGATTAATAACAATTTCACGTTATACTCATTCAGTTTTTGAAATCTTTAAAAGATAAATGTCGATATTCAAACATAATATCTTTTAAAATATTTTTTAAACTAAGTTGTGAATAATATTTTCTTTAAGACAACGCCTCAAACTGAGACAAGTCGCCAGGCATCACAAGAAGGAAATAGAACCGATAATAGTAATACAGAAACTAATGTAGAGGTTTGTAACTATATATACATTACATACATTTTTCCGCGATAACCATTTCTGTAAAGGATAAAGTACACTGAAAATCTCTTCTACTACTTTTACTATGCCATGACATTGAAGCATACGAATGCCTCAATACAAATTATTTGCCAAGTGTACATCTGGATAAAATTTTAATTTTACAAAATTGTATCGCACCTTCTCAGACATTTGGAAATATGTATATTTCAAATGAGAACATAGGACTGTACACTGTTAACAAAAGACTGATTTAAAAAATGTTCATATATAAGTACTTTAATTGAATAGCATAACAATAACATCGACTTTACATACTTTTTGGTGGAAAGGGAATTTTCGATCCCTGTTGCTGTATATGGCTTATACGAATAAGATTTCCATACTTAGCAGAGGCATGTTTCTACAAATAATAATTTTTAATAAATCTCTATTCAACAGAATAATAAAAAAATCATAAAATTTTACAGTCTTGTTAGAAGCGCGATATATGTAAAACTATTTCTTAGCTTATGCAAGAAGTTGTCCAAATTTCGAAAAAAATGGTAATCTGTTGGCGCAAGGTCCGGGGAGTACGGAGGATGTCTTAGACATTCCAACTGAAGCTCTTTTAATTTGGTAGCCGTCTGTTGTGCAGTGTGTGGTCTAGCGTTGTCATGAAGTAGCAGTGGCGTGGAGTGATTGACCAGCCTAGGTTGTTTATCCCCTAGCTTTTCCATCATGGTTTGCAATTGTTGACAATAGACATCAGCCGTAATAGTCTGGCCAGATTTGAGAAAACTGCAATGAACAATACCAGCACTAGTCCACCAAACACTTACAAATAACTTTTTCGGAGTTAATTTTCGCTTGGGGCAGGATTTGGCTGGCTGGCCAGGATCCAACCATTGCGCTGAGCGCTTCCGATTATCGTAAAGAATCCATTTTTCATCACAGGTAATGATTTGGTTTAAAATACCTTCATTATTGTGCCGGTTCAGTAATGTAACGCAGCAGTCGACGCACGTTTGCCGGTTTGTTTCAGTCAATTCGTGAGGTACTCAACTTTCAAGCTTTTTAATCTTCCCAATTTGCTTAAAGTGAATAAAAATAGTTTTATCACTAACACCGCAGTCTGCAGCTAACTCGGACGTGGTTTGCGATGGATCCGCTTCCACATTAGCCTTCAATACTTCATTATCAACTTGGGTCTCAGGCCGTCCAGGAAGCTTGTTCTGAAGGTCGAAATTTCCAGAACGAAAAAGTTGGAACCAAAAACGAACTGTGTTTTCTTTTGCAATATGACCACCAGAAACATCATTCACACTTCGAGTCGTTTCCGCAGCACGTAGTGTAGTTTCCTAGTGCCACGGCGGAACTCGTACTCGTAAATAATGCGATACTTTGAGTTTTCCATTTTGTAAAATGAGTGACGCAAACAGAAAAAAACAAATGAATGACGGTCATCAAAGCACAAATACATGAGTAAATAGCTGTCCAGATTTGAATTTGAAATTCCTAACCAAAGAGGAGGTATTAGAGGTCAAAGTGGCCAGGACGACAAAACGCCAATTTCATATGTAAGGACCTAATATTTGCAAAGTCATCTCGAAAATCGTGCTTGACTCGAAAACTTCTATTTGTTCGGATATTGTCTCTATTGAAATTTCCCAAAATATCAAAACACATCGTTACCTCGTTAAGAAAATTATTGTTGTTTAGAGTTGTGTATAAAATTTACTCTTCATCAACATCATCTCTTTATCTCTGCCGGTATCGCATCATCTTACTTTCGTCGGCGCATTTAGTTGTTATGGTCATCCTAAAAGGATAGATTTAATATTACACATTAACTAAATGCAAATATTTGCAAAGTCATCTCGAAAATCGTGCTTGACTCGAAAACTTCTATTTGTTCGGAAATTGTCTCTATTGAAATTTCCCAAAATATCAAAACACATCGTTACCTCGTTACGAAAATTATTGTTGTTTAGAGTTGTGTATAAAATTTACTCTTCATCATCTTCTTCTCTTTATCTCTGCCTGTATCGCATCATCTTACTTTCGTCGGCGCATTTAGTTGTTATGGTCATCCTAAAAGGATACATTTAATATTACACATTAACTAAATGCAAATATTTGCAAAGTCATCTCGAAAATCGTGCTTGACTCGAAAACTTCTATTTGTTCGGATATTGTCTCTATTGAAATTTCCCAAAATATCAAAACACATCGTTACCTCGTTAAGAAAATTATTGTTGTTTAGAGTTGTGTATAAAATTTACTCTTCATCAACATCATCTCTTTATCTCTGCCGGTATCGCATCATCTTACTTTCGTCGGCGCATTTAGTTGTTATGGTCATCCTAAAAGGATAGATTTAATATTACACATTAACTAAATGCAAATATTTGCAAAGTCATCTCGAAAATCGTGCTTGACTCGAAAACTTCTATTTGTTCGGAAATTGTCTCTATTGAAATTTCCCAAAATATCAAAACACATCGTTACCTCGTTACGAAAATTATTGTTGTTTAGAGTTGTGTATAAAATTTACTCTTCATCATCTTCTTCTCTTTATCTCTGCCGGTATCGCATCATCTTACTTTCGTCGGCGCATTTAGTTGTTATGGTCATCCTAAAAGGATACATTTAATATTACACATTAACTAAATGCAAATATTTGCAAAGTCATCTCGAAAATCGTGCTTGACTCGAAAACTTCTATTTGTTCGGATATTGTCTCTATTGAAATTTCCCAAAATATCAAAACACATCGTTACCTCGTTAAGAAAATTATTGTTGTTTAGAGTTGTGTATAAAATTTACTCTTCATCAACATCATCTCTTTATCTCTGCCGGTATCGCATCATCTTACTTTCGTCGGCGCATTTAGTTGTTATGGTCATCCTAAAAATTTAATATTACACATTAACTAAATGCAAATATTTGCAAAGTCATCTCGAAAATCGTGCTTGACTCGAAAACTTCTATTTGTTCGGAAATTGTCTCTATTGAAATTTCCCAAAATATCAAAACACATCGTTACCTCGTTACGAAAATTATTGTTGTTTAGAGTTGTGTATAAAATTTACTCTTCATCATCTTCTTCACTTTGTCTCTGCCGGTATCGCATCATCTTACTTTCGTCAGCGCATTTAGTTGTTATGGTCATCCTAAATGGATAGATTTAATATTACACATTAATTAAATGCAAATATTTGCATGTTAATATTGACGGCGACAATAATATAAAGATAAGTATTGATGCTTGATAATGTTACTTAGTGTTTTAATAGAAAAAAATAGATAAATTATTTTACTTACTATAATAAATAAATTATCAACAAAGAATCTAACGATTGTAAAGTAAATGAAATACACTTCTTATTTAAAACGTTTTGGCTATTAAAAGTCAGTTACAAATAACTAAGCGAGTGTCTGCTATACTATTACACATATTAGAGATGATAACAATTGCGCTTCCATGATTGAAATATTTACCTCACTATATTTTCCGCTACGCCACATTTGGCCATAACGGTTTTAATAATATCGCTAATGACATTTGGGTCCAACTTCGCCTTTGCTGGTTTGTTGGGAAATGCTGGAGATGGTTTCCCTGACATAGAGTGCGTTGCCAGAACTCTGGAATAAAAAGCAACGGTTACCTATAGGAAAATTATTAAAAAAACTTATCTCTTAATATACCACAGACGATAGGATTAGTTCTTTTTAAAATTCGACCCTTTCCAAATCGCTTTTTTAAGACCTACCTATATAATCATAACTATATAGGTATTTAGATCACTGTTACTTACTGTTAGAGGTCGCAGGTTCGACCAATGGATTTTCTTTCTATGTGCGCATTTAACATTAGCCCGAACGGTGAAGGAAAACATCCTGAGGAAACCGGCTTGCCTTAGACACAAAAAGTCGACGGCGTGTGTCAGGCACAGAAGGCTGATCACCTACTTGTCTATTCAATTAACAAATGATCATGAAACACATACAGAAATCTGAGACCCAGACCTAAAAAGGTTGTAGCGCCATTGATTATTATTATTATTATATAATCATAATAATATTAGAAATGCGAAAAAAATCCAGGCTTGTGTTATAATTACCTTACGTAAGAGCTAAAAAGTACTCACTCGCGAGGAAAAACAGCTGTTAGTAGTTTTCTTGTTGCGTTTTTATATGATTCCCACTTAATATTCGCTAGGACATCCTTAGGGACCATGGCATATCCCTCTCCTAATCGAACCTATAACGATACATTGAACATAGATAAATGGAACTTAAAATAATTGGATTTGTCATTTTATGCATCTGGGTGAATAAACAGACATTGACTTTAATTCATTAAAAAATAAATCTAATTTAAAAGAACTAAAACAATATATATTTAGCATATTCAAGACGCAATAGAAAAATAGTTACTTACCATATTATTTCCACACCTATTCTTTGATTGTGGATTCGAACGGCCGCAGCGTCTGTTTGATTCCTGTTGAAAAGAGATTTTATAATATATCATACATCATCCAGTGGTTGCCTGGAAGAGATCACTCGTAAGCGATAAGGCCGCCAGTTGCCCTCCTTTTGATTTAATAATGTTCAATTTTTTTCATATTGTAGTGTAACGAAGTGTAAATAAATAAAAATAAATAAATAAATTATACTGTTAAATCCCAATTTTAAGTACTATATATACAAAGCAATAAATGAGTTGGTTGCTTGTATTTCTTGAAACCCAGAAAGTATAAAATCAATATTGGTATAATGGCTACATATAAATCTACCAAACAAAGCTAGTATAAGATATTTACTGGGGTGCTTGTTCGAGATCTTCTCCGTTTCGTCGTGCATCTCTCCGTAGTAGAACGTCGTCCTTTCGATGCAACTACAGTAGAAGGCCCAGTCGACATTTCAAGCTCCTCATTGCTTTCCATATTTGGCATCTCAGTTTTAACTGATGTACTGACATTTTGAATCTCAATCAGGGGAGTCCGATGTGATGACGAGTCAGATTCACCATCTGTTATTACGTCCATATCATTGGGTATGTTGATAGATTGCTCGTCAATGATGTGGCCATCAGCTGAAAATTCTTAATATAAATAAAAACTAACCACAAATAATATCGTACATTATATTCGGCTATAGATATAAAGAAACGAAAAGATGCTGTACTCACAATTCTCTGAAGGATTGTTGGACGCCCTAAGATTCAATAACGCTTCAGCGGCCAATACTTCCGCTATATCCATTTCTGCAATAAGGATAAAGTACACGTAATAACGTATTATAAATGTTTGTATTAGATTCTACTACTTTTACTAGGCAATGATATAACTATACAAACGTAGCTGCTTACGAAAGCATATTTACCGAGTGTAGGTAGAATGTGGGTAAAATTGTATTGTTTTAAACAATTGATAACCCCGACAAGCAGAGGCGTGCACAAACAAAATGTTTCTGCATATAATTTTACAAACCGTCGTGAATATAAATGTTTGCCTTCTCAAACAGAATAGGAATACATTTATTTTAAATGGGAATTTCAGATTGTATATACTATTTCTAATGTTGTTTTCTTATTACAATTATTGTAATAAATTTTTATGAAGTTATGGAGGAGGCTTTTACCCTAAAATGGCCAATACAAAAAAGAATTGTAACTTAAATTTTTTAAAACTTATACTACCACTAATACTAATATTAAGGAATGTAAACTAACCACTTGTTGTATGGATTAATTAATAAAGCTTTATTAATAATAAAAAATGTTTATAAATATGTACGTTATATAGAACATCAACTTTACATACCACTGGGCGGAAAAGGGATTTAATATTACACATTAACTAAATGCAAATATTTGCAAAGTCATCTCGAAAATCGTGCTTGACTCGAAAACTTCTATTTGTTCGGATATTGTCTTTATTGAAATTTCCCAAAATATCAAAACACATCGTTACCTCGTTAAGAAATTATTGTTGTTTAGAGTTGTTTATAAAATTTACTCTTCATGAACATCATCTCTTTATCTCTGCCGGTATCGCATCATCTTACTTTCGTCAGCGCATTTAGTTGTTATGGTCATCCTAAAAAGATAGATTTAATATTTCACATTAACTAAATGCAAATATTTGCAAAGTCATCTCGAAAATCGTGCTTGACTCGAAAACTTCTATTTGTTCGGATATTGTCTCTATTGAAATTTCCTAAAATATCAAACACATCGTTACCTCGTTAAGAAAATTATTGTTGTTTAGAGTTGTGTATAAAATTTACTCTTCATCAACATCATCTCTTTATCTCTGCCGGTATCGCATCATCTTAGTTTCGTCAGCGCATTTAGTTGTTATGGTCATCCTAAAAGGATAGATTTAATATTACACATTAATTAAATGCAAATATTTGCAAAGTCATCTCGAAAATCGTGCTTGACTCGAAAACTTCTATTTGTTCGGATATTGTCTCTATTGAAATTTCCCAAAATATCAAAACACATCGTTACCTCGTTAAGAAAATTATTGTTGTTTAGAGTTGTGTATAAAATTTACTCTTCATCATCTTCTTCACTTTGTCTCTGCCGGTATCGCATCATCTTACTTTCGTCAGCGCATTTAGTTGTTATGGTCATCCTAAAAGGATAGATTTAATATTACACATTAACTAAATGCAAATAATTGCAAAGTCATCTCGAAAATCGTGCTTGACTCGAAAACTTCTATTTGTTCGGATATTGTCTCTATTGAAATTTCCCAAAATATCAAAACACATCGTTACCTCGCTAAGAAATTATTGTTGTTTAGAGTTGTGTATAAACTTAACACTTCAGCATTATCATCTCTTTATCTCTGCCGGTATCGCATCATCTTACTCTCGTCAGCGCATTTAGTTGTTATGGTCATCCTAAATGGATAGATTTAATATTACACATTAATTAAATGCAAATATTTGCATGTTAATATTGACGGCGACAATAATATAAAGAAAAGTATTGATGCCTGATAATGTTACTTTGTGTTTTAATAGAGAAAATAGATAAATTATTTTACTTACTATAATAAATAAATTATCAACAAAGAATCTAACGATTGTAAAGTAAATGAAATACACTTCTTATTTAAAACGTTTTGGCTATTAAAAGTCAGTTACAAATAACTAAGCGAGTGTCTGCTATACTATTACACATATTAGAGATGATAACAATTGCGCTTCCATGATTGAAATATTTACCTCACTATATTTTCCGCTACGCCACATTTGGCCATAACGGTTTTAATAATATCGCTAATGACATTTGGGTTCAACTTCGCCTTTGCTGGTTTGTTGGGAAATGCTGGAGATGGTTTCCCTGACATAGAGTGCGTTGCCAGAACTCTGGAATAAAAAGCAACGGTTACCTATAGGAAAATTATTAAAAAAACTTATCTCTTAATATACCACAGACAATAGGATTCGTTCTTTTTAAAATTCGACCCTTTCCAAATCGCTTTTTTAAGACCTACCTATATAATCATAACTATATAGGTATTTAGATCACTGTTACTTACTGTTAGAGGTCGCAGGTTCGACCAATGGATTTTCTTTCTATGTGCGCATTTAACATTAGCCCGAACAGTGAAGGAAAACATCGTGAGGAAACCGGCTTTAATATTCGCTAGGACATCCTTAGGGACCATGGCATATCGCTCTCCTAATCGAACCTATAACGATACATTGAACATAGATAAATGGAACTTAAAATAATTGGATTTGTCATTTTATGCGTCTGGGTGAATAAACAGACATTGACTTTAATTCATTAAAAAATAAATCTAATTTAAAAGAACTAAAACAATATATATTTAGCATATTCAAGACGCAAAAGAAAAATAGTTACTTACCATATTATTTCCACACCTATTCTTTGATTGTGGATTAGTCGAACGGCCGCAGCGTCTGTTTGATTCCTGTTGAAAAGAGATTTTATAATATATCATACATCATCCAGTAGTTGCCTGGAAGAGATCGCTCGTAAGCGATAAGGCCGCCAGTTGCCCTCCTTTTGATTTAATAATGTTCAATTTTTTTCATATTGTAGTGTAACGAAGTGTAAATAAATAAAAATAAATAAATAAATTATACTGTTAAATCCCAATTTTAAGTACTATATATACAAAGCAATAAATGAGTTGGTTGCTTGTATTTCTTGAAACCCAGAAAGTATAAAATCAATATTGGTATAATGGCTACACATAAATCTACCAAACAAAGCTAGTATAAGATATTTACTGGGGTGCTTGTTCGAGATCTTCTCCGTTTCGTCGTGCATCTCTCCGTAGTAGAACGTCGTCCTTTCGATGCAAATACAGTAGAAGGCCCAGTCGACATTTCAAGCTCCTCATTGCTTTCCATATTTGACATCTCAGTTTTAACTGATGTACTGACATTTTGAATCTCAATCAGCGGAGTCCGATGTGATGACGAGTCAGATTCACCATCTGTTATTACGTCCATATCATTGGGTATGTTGATAGATTGCTCGTCACTGATGTGGCCATCAGCTGAAAATTCTTAATATAAATAAAAACTAACCACAAATAACATCGTACATTGTAGTCGGCTATAAATATAAAGAAACGAAAAGATGCTGTACTCACAATTCTCTGAAGGATTGTTTGACGCCCTAAGATTCAATAACGCTTCAGCGGCCAATACTTCCGCTATATCCATTTCTGCAATAAGGATAAAGTACACGTAATAACGTATTATAAATGTTTGTATTAGATTCTACTACTTTTACTAGGCAATGATATAACTATACAAACTTAGCTGCTTACGAAAGCATATTTACCGAGTGTAGGTAGAATGTGGGTAAAATTGTATTGTTTTAAACAATTGATAACCCCGACAAGCAGAGGCGTGCACAAACAAAATGTTTCTGCATATAATTTTACAAACCGTCGTGAATATAAATGTTTGCCTTCTCAAACAGAATAGGAATACATTTATTTTAAATGGGAATTTCAGATTGTATATATTATTTCTAATGTTGTTTTCTTATTACAATTATTGTAATAAATGTTTATGAAGTTATGGAGGAGGCTTTTACCCTAAAATGGCCAATACAAAAAAGAATTGTAACTTAAATTTTTTAAAACTTATACTACCACTAATACTAATATTAAGGAATGTAAACTAACCACTTGTTGTATGGATTAATTAATAAAGCTTTAATAATAATACATGTTTATAAATATGTACGTTATATAGAACATCAACTTTACATACCACTGGGCGGAAAAGGGATTTAAAATAATTACACATTAACTAAATGCAAATATTTGCAAAGTCATCTCAAAAATCGTGCTTGACTCGAAAACTTCTATTTGTTCGGATATTGTCTCTATTGAAATTTCCCAAAATATCAAAACACATCGTTACCTCATTAAGAAATTATTGTTGTTTAGAGTTGTGTATAAAATTTACTCTTCATCAACATCATCTCTTTATCTCTGCCGGTATCGCATCATCTTAGTTTCGTCAGCACATTTAGTTGTTATGGTCATCCTAAAAGGATACATTTAATATTACACATTAACTAAATGCAAATATTTGCAAAGTCATCTCGAAAATCGTGCTTGACTCGAAAACTTCTATTTGTTCGGATATTGTCTCTATTGAAATTTCCCAAAATATCAAAACACATCGTTACCTCGTTAAGAAATGATTGTTGTTTAGAGTTGTGTATAAAATTTACTCTTCATCAACATCATCTCTTTATCTCTGCCGGTATCGCATCATCTTAGTTTCGTCAGCGCATTTAGTTGTTATGGTCATCCTAAAAGGATACATTTAATATTACACATTAACTAAATGCAAATATTTGCAAAGTCATCTCGAAAATCGTGCTTGACTCGAAAACTTCTATTTGTTCGGATATTGTCTCTATTGAAATTTCCTAAAATATCAAACACATCGTTACCTCGTTAAGAAAATTATTGTTGTTTAGAGTTGTGTATAAAATTTACTCTTCATCAACATCATCTCTTTATCTCTGCCGGTATCGCATCATCTTAGTTTCGTCAGCGCATTTAGTTGTTATGGTCATCCTAAAAGGATAGATTTAATATTTCACATTAACATGAAGTTTGGAGAAATTTGAGGATCTCCCTGCCTGACGCCTCTTCTTATTTTAAACTCTGCTCCTCGGGTTTCTCATTCAATTCTGCTAGTGAATTTCACGTATATTTTCTGAAGTAACTTAATGTATTTTGCGAGTTTTGCTTCGTTTCTTAGCTTCCCAGATTAATACGGGGCTTACAGTGTGGTATGCGTTGCTGATCTCCACATATTTGGCAATAACCTGTTCTAATGTGTAAAGGTGTTCTCTTATCCTGACACCGATTGTTTGTCATTATGTGATAAAAAAATTTAAGAGCTTATACATATATACTAAGTAATAAGTTGACTGTAATTGATCATGAAAATTCCTTTTTATGTCAATTTTTATTTAATAGCATCCTTTCTTCGTCCTTCCATATGTCGTTAAGTTCTACGTTAGAATTTCTCTTCTGTGGATCATAATACTCCTTTCTTATTGCATTGTTTGTTTTTTTAAATTGTTTACTTGGCTCGATCCTTATATCTTTATTAATAGTTCACATGTTTAAAAATTATCTATTGTTAATTAGCTTTCCGATTCCTTCCGTAAATTTTCGCACTTCCTTAGAGTTGTTTCACTAGCTTTTATTTTACGGTAACAATAGTTTACTTCAAGAAATACGTTATAAACTTTTTATATTTTTAAGTTTTATTAGTGAACAATCCTTAACAATAATGCATTCTGGATCGTCTCTTAGAATTAGCTAAGCACGTGAACAATAATACGTGATTAGTTGGCATCCATCTACGACTTCCCTTATTCTTAATATAAAGTCTGCTCAATGGTGCAGTTTTGTTACTGTCCTTCCTCTTCTATACTTATATTCCTAATTTAATAAACAAATTGGCGCTGAAGGAGCACCACTCTCTCTGCCACATCTGAAAAGTTGATTTTATTTCTTGTAATACCAAACTAAAACCTTTTTTTATGTAGCCTATACCAGGGCTTAGGGATCAGGCTTTGCCATGCCATAAAATATGATCACAGTATTTACGAATGTTGCAACCTGTTCTTCGAACCTTTGAGAAACCTAATTTATCCCATAAGATATTTCTGATAGCATAGTTGACCTTTTTTTTTTTTTTTTTTTATAAAATAGGGGGCAAACGGGCAGGAGGCTCACCTGATGTTAAGTGATACCGCCGCCCATGGACACTCTCAATGCCAGAGGGCTCGCGAGTGCGTTGCCGGCCTTTTAAGAATTTGTACGCTCTTTTCTTGAAGGACCCTAAGTCGAATTGGTTCGGAAATACTTCAGTGGGCAGCTGGTTCCACATAGCGGTGGTGCGCGGTAAAAATTGCCTTGAGAAACGCTCAGTCGTGGAACGTCGGACGTCGAGGTGATACGGGTGGAATTTTGTATTTTGCCTCGACGTCCGATGCTGAAACTCAGCTGCAGGTATTAATCCGAACAACTCCTCTGAACACTCTCCATGGTAAATGCGGTAGAAGATGCAGAGTGACCCCACATCTCTACGCAACGCCAAAGGATCGAGCCGCTCGGAGAGGGATTGGTCATCGACGATTCGAACCGCTCTTCGTTGGATACGGTCAAGTGGAAGGAGCTGGTACTGGGGAGCCCCCGCCCAGAGGTGAGAACAGTATTCCATGTGGGGCCGTATTTGCGCTTTATAGAGTTGCAAGCGGTGGCCCGGAGTGAAGTACCGTCTCGCCTTGCTGAGCACACCAAGCTTTTTGGAGGCTAATTTAGCCTTTCCCTCCAAATGACCGCGAAACTGAACGTCGTTCGATATGTCAACGCCAAGTATTCCGATGCTGGCTGTGGCTTCAAGAAGAGTGTTTTCGAAAAGAGGAGTAGCGACAAAGGGTATTTTTTTCGCGGAAAACGCGCAAACTTGTGTCTTCTTGGGGTTAAATTGGACTAGGTTTAGTCTACCCCAGTCCGAGACTCCACGTAAAAGAGTTTCGACTTCAGACACAAGTTTGTTCCGGTACTCATCGACAACTGCCCGAGAAATACCTGCCCGGCCAGTGTAAAGAGTATCCCCAGTGCTGTCGTCCGCATAGCAATGAATGTTGCTAAGTTGCAACATGTCATTGATATGCAGAAGAAACAGGGTCGGGGACAGAACACAGCCTTGTGGGACCCCAGCATTCACGGGTTTAAGGTCGGAACATGCTCCGTCGACGACGACCTTGATGCTCCGATCGGCTAGAAAGCTGGAGATCCAGTCGCATAATTTCTCAGGAAGCCCGTAGGCTGGTAGCTTCGAGAGCAGTGCTTTGTGCCACACCCGATCGAAGGCTTTCGCTATGTCCAAACTAACCGCTAGTGCCTCCCCCTTGGACTCAATTGCCTCTGCCCATCTATGAGTAAGGTATACTAGAAGGTCACCAGCTGAACGACCACGACGAAAGCCGTACTGATAATCGCTAATCAGCTGGTGGCCCTCTAGATAACTCAAGAGCTGGCCATTAATAATGGATTCCATTATTTTGGAGAACAAGGAGGTTATTGCGATTGGGCGATAGTTGGATGGATCAGTGCGATCGCCTTTTTTAGGGATCGGATGTATCGAAGCGGTCTTCCAGCACCTCGGGACAGTGCCGAGCGAGTACAGGTACCGGAAAAGGCGCGTCAGGACCGGAGCCAACTCAGGAGCACATGTACGCAGCACAATTGGAGGGATACCATCCGGCCCGCTCGACTTATGAATGTCCAAGGAAGATAGTGCTCTGCGAACAGCACGTTGCTGGAATGTGATTTCCGGCATTGAGTTATCACACCGCGAAATCGCCGGTGGTGATCTCCCCCGGTCATCCAAAGTCGAGTTGGACGCAAAGAGACAGCCCAAGAGGTCGGCCTTCTCCTTCGCAGTGTGGGCGAGCGAGTCATCCTCTCTGTGCAGCGGTGGTATCGATGGCTGACAAAAATTCCCTTGTACAGCTTTGGCGAGAGACCAGAAGGCTCGGGTCCCAGAAGGGAGTTGGGCCAATCTCTCGCCAAATCTGGCGATGTGCTCTGACTTTGCCTTAGCGATTTCCCGTTTGAAGGACCTGGAGGCTGAGTTATATGCTTTTTTATGTTCGCTGGTATTGGCATCACGGGATATCGCCGCCTCCGCCCATGCATTAAAGCATTCTCGCTTTCGACGCGATGCCGCCTTGCAAGAACGCTTAAACCAGGGCTGTGACCTGCCACCGATCGGCACCGCAGAGAATGGAATAAAAAGTTCCATGCCCTGCAGAACCACTTCGGCGACAGAGGCAGCGACGGAATCTGGAGCTTCCGACGAAAAGCACATAGGCCCCCAAGGGTAGGACGCAAAGAAAGACCGCATCCCATCCCAATCTGCTGACCGATAGTGCCAAATACGACGACAACCCGAAAAACGGGGCCGAGGAGCGCGCGTAGTAGGCACAGTACTCCGGACCACACAATGATCCGATGAACCCAATGGCGGGTCAACAGAGACTTGATAGGTCTCCGGATGTGAGGTCAGCAGAAGGTCCAACAAAGAGGGTTTATGACCATCCACATCTGGTATTCGCGTAATCGCAGGGACCATTTGTGACAGGTCGTAAGCTAAAGCAAAGTCGTGAAAGGATCTTCCCGCGTGATCGGTGGTTTCCGAACCGAGCCAATCGGCATGGTGAGCGTTAAAATCGCCAAGTATCACGATTTCAGCGGTAGGAACCCCTTCGAGCAGGGAATCTGTAGCCATTTGGATGTGCTCAATGAGTCGCTCAGTTTCGGTATTTCCGCTATGGGACCTATACAGGCATGCGTAGAATCGCGGATGGTCATCGCAGTCTACGCGCAGCCAGAGGCTAGATAGGTCCCTTCCTTCAAGCGACCCGAGGCGACGAGAACAGATATCCTCTCTGACGTACACGCAAACTCCCGCCCGCGGCACAAA
The DNA here is from genome assembly GCF_905147105.1 of Pieris brassicae. NCBI lineage: Eukaryota > Metazoa > Arthropoda > Insecta > Lepidoptera > Pieridae > Pieris > Pieris brassicae. The sequence goes on along the minus strand of NC_059665.1, from coordinate 6,636,287 downwards.
TGAATGTTCCAATTTGTACCCCGGGTAGGAGAGGAAGGAAGTATCAGCCGGGAAGGATATCTGAGTCTCAGTAAGGAAGAATAAGGCCGGCTTCGCAGTTTCGAGGTGAAAGTGAACCGCGTTAAGATTAGAGTTGAGCCCCCTAACATTGGTAAAGTCCACTGAGAGCGTGGAAGGGGATGCCTTCGGTAAATTCTTCCGTTTGCCCCGAGATCGAAACTTATAGTTTTTTGAGCAGTTTTTGCCCACCCCAGAATACGAAGGGCAGCCTGTGCATCCACCACCGAATACTGATTGTTCCGATGATGGACGCTCAGAGGGGGATTCTCCACAGCGGAAACGTGTGGTACCCCCCTGGGGTAATCTCTGTTTAAACTGCATCTTCATACTCTGGGGGAGGGGGGAATTGATGGGCTACATGCAGATATCTTTCGATTGAGAATAATTGAAAGTGAAGATGTTTATTTTTTGGGTTTTTTTTGCTTAGGGCTTAAGAAATTCGTAATATAATTTAAATTCAAGATACTAATATTGTACAACGTTCAATTTAGGCTAAAGAAATTAAGAAACGAAAAAGTACTTACAAAGGAAGCGAAACGAAGGACATTGATTGTCCGTTTCTCAGTTTCCAAACGGTTCAGGACCCAATATTGATCCATTTTTCCGCGATAACCATTTCTGTAAAAAGGATAAAGTACACTGAAAATCTCTTCTACTACTTTTACTATGCCATGTGGATACAATTGTTATAACATTGAAGCATACGAATGCCTCAATACAAATTATTTGCCAAGTGTACATTTGGATAAAATTTTATAATTTTGTTTTAAACCTGGCCTTAGAGGGGCCTGCCATAGCGTACCCAAAATTGTATCGCACCTTCTCAGACATTTGGAAATATGTATATTTCAAATGTGAGCATGGGACTGTATATTCTTAACAAAAGAATGATTTAAAAATGTTCATATATAAGTGTACTTTAATTGAATAGCATAACAATAACATCGACTTTACATACCTTTAGGTGGAAAGGGGATTTTCGATCCCTGTTGCTGTATATGGCTTGTACGAATAAGATTTCCATACTTAGCAGAGGTATGTTTCTACAAATAATAGTTTGTAATAAATCTCTATTCAACAGAATAATAAAAAAATCATAAAATTTTACAGTCAACTATTTCTTAGCTTATTTTTAATGTTGGTTAACATTAAACTGTTTTTGACCGGGCTGTCGATTTATTAGCCACGTTAGTAAATACTTCAAAGTTCTCTCAGCACAGATTTTGTTTGCTCGCAAAGTACAGAGACGAGTAGCTCGGGTTTATTAAAGTCATCTCGAAAATCGTGCTTGACTCGAAAACTTCTATTTGTTCGGATATTGTCTCTATTGAAATTTCCCAAAATATCAAAACACATCGTTACCTCGCTAAGAAATTATTGTTGTTTAGAGTTGTGTTTAAAATTTCAACATCAACTCTTTATCTCTTCCGGTATCGCATCATCTTACTCTCGTCAGCGCATTTAGTGGTTATGGTCATCCTAAATGGATAGATTTAATATTACACATTAATTAAATGCAAATATTTGCATGTTAATATTGACGGCGACAATAATATAAAGATAAGTATTGATGCTTGATAATGTTACTTAGTGTTTTAATAGAAAAAAATAGATAAATTATTTTACTTACTATAATAAATAAATTATCAACAAAGAATCTAACGATTGTAAAGTAAATGAAATACACTTCTTATTTAAAACGTTTTGGCTATTAAAAGTCAGTTACAAATAACTAAGCGAGTGTCTGCTATACTATTACACATATTAGAGATGATAACAATTGCGCTTCCATGATTGAAATATTTACCTCACTATATTTTCCGCTACGCCACATTTGGCCATAACGGTTTTAATAATATCGCTAATGACATTTGGGTCCAACTTCGCCTTTGCTGGTTTGTTGGGAAATGCTGGAGATGGTTTCCCTGACATAGAGTGCGTTGCCAGAACTCTGGAATAAAAAGCAACGGTTACCTATAGGAAAATTATTAAAAAAACTTATCTCTTAATATACCACAGACGATAGGATTAGTTCTTTTTAAAATTCGACCCTTTCCAAATCGCTTTTTTAAGACCTACCTATATAATCATAACTATATAGGTATTTAGATCACTGTTACTTACTGTTAGAGGTCGCAGGTTCGACCAATGGATTTTCTTTCTATGTGCGCATTTAACATTAGCCCAAACGGTGAAGGAAAACATCCTGAGGAAACCGGCTTGCCTTAGACACAAAAAGTCGACGGCGTGTGTCAGGCACAGAAGGCTGATCACCTACTTGTCTATTCAATAAAAAAATGATCATGAAACAGATACAGAAATCTGAGGCCCAGACCTAAAAAGGTTGTAGCGCCATTGATTATTATTATTATTATATAATCATAATAATATTAGAAATGCGAAAAAAATCCAGGCTTGTGTTATAATTACCTTACGTAATAGCTAAAAAGTACTCACTCGCGAGGAAAAACAGCTGTTAGTAGTTTTCTTGTTGCGTTTTTATATGATTCCCACTTAATATTCGCTAGGACATCCTTAGGGACCATGGCATATCCCTCTCCTAATCGAACCTATAACGATACATTGAACATAGATAAATGGAACTTAAAATAATTGGATTTGTCATTTTATGCATCTGGGTGAATAAACAGACATTGACTTTAATTCATTAAAAAATAAATCTAATTTAAAAGAACTAAAACAATATATATTTAGCATATTCAAGACGCAATAGAAAAATAGTTACTTACCATATTATTTCCACACCTATTCTTTGATTGTGGATTCGAACGGCCGCAGCGTCTGTTTGATTCCTGTTGAAAAGAGATTTTATAATATATCATACATCATCCAGTGGTTGCCTGGAAGAGATCACTCGTAAGCGATAAGGCCGCCAGTTGCCCTCCTTTTGATTTAATAATGTTCAATTTTTTTCATATTGTAGTGTAACGAAGTGTAAATAAATAAAAATAAATAAATAAATTATACTGTTAAATCCCAATTTTAAGTACTATATATACAAAGCAATAAATGAGTTGGTTGCTTGTATTTCTTGAAACCCAGAAAGTATAAAATCAATATTGGTATAATGGCTACATATAAATCTACCAAACAAAGCTAGTATAAGATATTTACTGGGGTGCTTGTTCGAGATCTTCTCCGTTTCGTCGTGCATCTCTCCGTAGTAGAACGTCGTCCTTTCGATGCAACTACAGTAGAAGGCCCAGTCGACATTTCAAGCTCCTCATTGCTTTCCATATTTGGCATCTCAGTTTTAACTGATGTACTGACATTTTGAATCTCAATCAGGGGAGTCCGATGTGATGACGAGTCAGATTCACCATCTGTTATTACGTCCATATCATTGGGTATGTTGATAGATTGCTCGTCAATGATGTGGCCATCAGCTGAAAATTCTTAATATAAATAAAAACTAACCACAAATAATATCGTACATTATATTCGGCTATAGATATAAAGAAACGAAAAGATGCTGTACTCACAATTCTCTGAAGGATTGTTGGACGCCCTAAGATTCAATAACGCTTCAGCGGCCAATACTTCCGCTATATCCATTTCTGCAATAAGGATAAAGTACACGTAATAACGTATTATAAATGTTTGTATTAGATTCTACTACTTTTACTAGGCAATGATATAACTATACAAACGTAGCTGCTTACGAAAGCATATTTACCGAGTGTAGGTAGAATGTGGGTAAAATTGTATTGTTTTAAACAATTGATAACCCCGACAAGCAGAGGCGTGCACAAACAAAATGTTTCTGCATATAATTTTACAAACCGTCGTGAATATAAATGCTTGCCTTCTCAAACAGAATAGGAATACATTTATTTTAAATGGGAATTTCAGATTGTATATACTATTTCTAATGTTGTTTTCTTATTACAATGATTGTAATAAATGATTATGAAGTTATGGAGGAGGCTTTTACCCTAACATGGCCAATACAAAAAAGAATTGTAACTTAAATTTTTTAAAACTTATACTACCACTAATACTAATATTAAGGAATGTAAACTAACCACTTGTTGTATGGATTAATTAATAAAGCTTTAATAATAATAAATGTTTATAAATATATACGTTATATAGAACATCAACTTTACATACCACTGGGCGGAAAAGGGATTTTCGATCCTTGAAGCTTCAACAGGGCTTGTACAGTTGCGATCTCCATAGAAAGCAGAGACATGTTTCTACAAATAAATAAAATATGACGACAAAATATATTTAAAAGAGTTATGTATTGACTCTGAATGCTAAAATAACTAAAAATTAAAACTTTCAAATAGGCATTTGGTAGGCATCCATCGCCTTAGGGCGTGCAGTATCCACCATTTGTTCCACTGCAGGTAACAATTGGAAGTATTGTTAGCCCGAAAAGGGATTTTAGTCCAATCAGGTACCTGGGTACTTGTATTGTTTACAATGGTCATCCTATTAGATGTACTCGCATTGTCTCCAACCGGTTTGACAAATTACCTACCAAGAGACGCCTTACAACCTGTTATATCATATATTCTGCTTGAAATTCGCTAAAATTATCAATTTCTAAAACCTTTAGGTATAAAATTTGAACCTTAGAAAAAATTTTGGAACTTCAAGTTACTGGTTATAAAAGGCGTAATTTATTAATAAGTACATAACTAATAATATAAATTCGTTTACAAAAAAATATCTCATCTCTCTTTAATCGGCATTCGTCATCTCATGTCTAAGCGTCGTGGTCAGCAAAGAAGCATCTGGAGCTGACCACCGGTCATTATGTTGTTTAAAAAATTGCGTACTTCAAAATGAACAAATCTTTAAAAAAAGATTAATATTAATGTATCACAAATCATTTAATTTACCCTTTTTAAGTAAAATAATTTACACTTATTTATAAGTTTATTTATGCACAGGGTCGGTAATTTTTTGTAAAAATCAATTTACATTTATAGATTTAATCGGAAAAACGACGCGACGCGAGATTTTTCTTTCATGGGAATTTTAATAATGAAAACAACAACTGTTTACATATAACTTAAATAAGGGAAAAATAATAAATAGGTAGGTTAAGATAATAATTACCACTAACTTTCATTTTAAATTATTCAAAACGCCCTTAAAACTGCAAAGGTTAGCTTAGCATTTATAAATTATGGCGTTAACTAAATGCAGCGGCAATAACAAAATGGCGATTTGATGGTGTCGTAATGACTATACCTAATTGAGTTCTACACATTGGCATATTAGCTATTTGTTTATCAATTATTATTTATTATTTCACAAAATAATTTAAAAATGTAAGATGAAAATTATACTTTTTTTTAAAATTACTATTCAAAAAGTTTTTTTTATTATAATTAATTTTTAATTATATTTATTAATAATTAATTAGCTTTCGCTTAGCTATTAAAAACAGTGTTTGTAGTTGTGGCAATGTCTGAAAACTAACTGTGTGTATTTTGACTGGAAGCTTTTCATAAAACACTTATAGTTATTTACAATTCTTAAATTATTCAAAATATTCATTTTATAAACAGCAATTATTTTGACTATCCTAAACTACCAAATATGTTCTCAATTATTTTGTATAATAGTTTTCTTAAATAATGTTAGTTTGACATTATTTAAATTAAGAAAAACATACAATAAACAAAATAATATTTTATATTTTACTTACATTAGCAAGTTGTGTTAGAAAAACGTATCACCAAATTTACTTTTAGAATCTAGAACTATCAACTTCAAGAAACCGGAAGACACTGACCGAATTTGCAAATGGAACAAAGTTAGCCAGGTTTAGGGTTGGTGCATTTAAAACAAATCTTATAGCTTTTCCCTATCTCGCTTTCATCGTGTAAAAAAGAGCGAGACAACAAACAGTTGGTACCACCAGATCATAATTTCTTTGAAAATCCTTACAGCATAGTAGTCCTTGTATGTATATACCTATTAATGATATAATTTTATGTTTGGTTTATTTAATTTATATTGTTATTCAACCAGTTAATTTAATGGTTCCAGGCATATTCATTGTCCTACTTTTAATGAAACGTTCTACATAGTTCTTATGTACATTTGTTGTAACCAAAAGTTATTAACTGAAATAACTTTTTTATTTTAAATAAGTTTGTCTTAAATAAAAGTGAAATTGTAATTATTAGACAATATTCCACCCAGTTTTCCCTTACATTTATTGAAACTCTGACAATAATTGAAACTGCTAACATTTATAATCGCTGACAATAATATTATGTGACAATACTAATAATTTCGATTAAGAATTGTTATAAGGATAAGTTTCATTTCACACCCAAAAACTCACTTCCGTTTTGTAAATGATGTTTTTGAATATATGTTACATTTATTTGATAATACTATATTGTAGTTGAAAGAAGATTGTCTTTTGAACTTGTCCAATTCAATATATACGTAACTTTAAAGGTATGGTTGACAGTGGGGACTTACCGACAAGAATGTCTCCTGTGTGGCAAAAACGCATTTGGTTTTACATAATATAGTCAAACTTAGGGGTTAGTCTCGAATGTGAAGATAAAGTTTGTCAGAGTAAGTAAAGATTATTGAACTAACAAAAGAATAATACCATTGTTAGTTTAGCGTCCACTCGTGTTTTCAAATATATTTTTCTATAATCCATGATACCAACGCACGCGACCTGAAAATATATATGTACAATATATTTTATTTTATGTTTACACGTGAATAAAGATATAAAATAGGAAATTATGTTTTAAATCCTTAATTGCCTCAACAGACTCACTCAGATACATTTCAGCATCGGTTTTGGTGGCATGTATGTGATTAATGATAATAATCCTTATACAAACTTTAATAAATAACTGTTACTAGAGAAGTTAAGGCAATCAATTATAATATGAACCAATACGTTTCAAAAGTTTGCATCATAAATGCATTGAAAAGTATATTTTGGTAGTAAATTCACTCGGGTCGTGTCCCATGTCCCTGGATTTAGGGGTGGTGAGGGTGTGAGGGAATAAAAGTGGACGAGAGGGATGTGAAACCTTGTTTGTTATAACCGCGGTAATAAGTTTACTACAAGTTATCAATAAGGTTATGTATTTGTTAAGCTTTTAAAAATTTTATAAGCTTTTAATAATTTTATAATATGATACTACCTATGGTTTGATTTGTATTATATTATACATCCTTTAATCGAATTTAATACACATGATTCATCCTACTAATGTTGAAAGAAAACTTTATTAAATTGAACTAATTTTATAATTAAATAGTGACGTTTTACGTACCGTAATAATTTTTAACTCCTATTACTCTTTTAATCAAAAAATACACGAGGCTGTCCCAATCTTCTATCTTTAATAAGCAAAAATTTATAAATTATAATAAAATAAACTAACACGTGTTTCATATAAATGTAATTATTGAACTTTTTCCATATTCTGATGTCAATCAACTTAAAATCTACACGACAAAATCTTTCACGAATTATTCCTCGCTGATGATCATAAAAAATCCTAATAAACCATGAATAATCTAATTTTACGCATCGCTTTCTATTCACTCATATCATTATCATAACATAACATTAATTTTATTTTTCTAGGCCTCATCTATTAATTTTTAATCTAGACCAGTTTGCTTACAGTTTCGAATGCTTCATTACATCACTTGTCTCACAACAATCAAATTAAAAAAGGCTAAATTAGTAATAATTAGTACTTACAGTTTATTATCGATATTATGAAAAAAGTTTTCTTTTAATAGAAAACACCTTTTAACCGGATTGAAGCTATTTATTATTATTATAAACTTATAATTATTTTATTCATACACACATTAATATTTTTATACTAAGCCGTGATCGTGTTAACATAACTGTAAGCATTAATCACACATCAAAATAGTACCCACATGAATTTTCGCTTAAGTTCCTCAGTTTATTTTCATCTACCTTCATTGAACGTACAAAATCATATCTGGTTATTAAACGAATTATATATTTCTTTAGTAATAACATTAAAGAAAATATAATAATAAATTGGCAATAATTTATTAAATATTTAAATTAATATTTATTATAAAGATACATCATCACACCGCCTTTTGTTTCTTATTTTTAATCTTTTTGTTTCTGTGGGTGGGAAACCGGATGAGCACACGCATCCACTGTATAGATTTTTACCTTACTTTAGTTCAATTCTACGACGACGTAATTAGTTACCGAATTAGTAATTTATTAATAGGACTTCTTGAAACTTTCAACCATGGAACAGGGATTATGGGTTTTAGTAGAGTGGGTGGATGATGATTCACAAGACACAAAAGATTTTTCAAGTTATAGCGTGGTAAATGTGGCTTTGATAGACAGCAATGAGATAAGTGAGGGGAAGATTGTTCTAGTTAGAGATGGTGTTAAGGGAAAACCGAGGAGAGGACAAGTACATAAGACTTCAGGTTAGTTAACCTTTGTAAAATATAAACCTACTATTACTACTACATGCTAATCGTAAAAAAACGTCCGTTATTGTCTACCGCTATCGTAACACCAAGTAACGGTGCAATAATTACTTTGTTTTTGCTGTATTTCTTATTATATTTTTTATTTTAGAAGTGAAAAGCTATTTAGAAGAATTGTTGGGTGTTTTTTTGGGACGAGACAAAAGGTTACAACATCTGTTACCACTTGGTACGGACACGAACGAAATAGAAAAGCCAGAGGAAATGGTATACGTAATATTACTAATATATTATAATATTCTTGTATACTACTGTCTGGACATTTCATGGTTTAATCTAAAAATTATTGTTTATGTATACTAAAAAGTTATTTCTTTGTCTTGCACCCTGCATGTGTAATTGTTTATATATAATTATGATATTTAAATCCTAATCATCTTATTTTTCTTATGAAAAAAATATCAAACTTAGTTATTTTTATTACTTCTATACCTACTCAGCAGTATTGGCCTATTGGCTTCAGTGTGCAACTATCATCCCTGAGGTCGTATGTTCGACCCCTGGACCAATGGACTTTCTGTCTATACGCACAGACATTTCCGTTCGTGCGAGCGGATAAAATTGTCCGCATGTGTTGGACCAAAGAAAGGCGACTGAGTATGTCGGGCACAAAAGGTTGATCACCTACATACGTAGAAAAATAAAAAATGATCACGAAAAATCTTAGGTCTAGATCAAAAATGTTGCAGCGCCACTGATTTTGTTATTGATATATAATTATGTATTATTATTACATTTTTTCCTTATGTTGCTGTGTAGAAAGACGGTTTCCTTGAATTTCGGTTGATTAAATTGGCATGGATCAAACCAAAAATAAAAGGCGCGTACTGTTTTAAAGATGCAACGCTCATAGAAAGTTATTACCAAATCATTATAATTTTGCACATACATGAATAATTAATACCAAATACATATATTTTCAGATCCTACCTCTAATCAGTGAAAGTGACTTCATGCAAGATGATTATACAGGACAACAGTGACAGGGAAGTCCGTATGTACTAACAATTGTTTTGAATACTTTATCGGATAACGCTTAGGGTGATTGGAATGGTGCTATATTTAACCGTGTTCATGCGAACAAAAAAGCACTGTTAACGTAGTAAAATTACATGTTTTATTTAGTTCCGTTTTCGTTTTGATCCCGTAAAAACATCTTATATTATATATTCCTTATCTAAGTATCTTATCAGCAGTACTTAGAAAATTCTACAGTTAATTTTATAAGTAAGGCGACCATTATTACCTATACCATTTTTTTTAAGTATTCCTACAGCTACTCATTAAACAATATTCAAACAATTACATTATACACAAAAGCCAAAAACGGAATACACATTCAAACATAAAGCACAGTTTTATCTATTTATACAAAAAATATAGCAAAGTACAAATTCATACTAAATTCTAGATTCATTGATCATTATAATAAATATTTAATATAAAGGAAGAATAACAAAGCCATTTTTAATAAAAGATACGAGAGATTTTTAAATATTTTTTAAGCATTTTTTAATCACATTAAATATATATATTTGCTGGTAATTTGTGTTATACTCTAAAGTTATACGATACATGGCTGAGTAGCGTGAATAGTTTTTATTAGAACGAGGAATCTGGAATAGTTGGGAATATGTTCTAAAAAAGAAGCAACCAATCGAAAATCTTTATATGAAAATGCTTTACCTTACTTTGTTAACGACGTTATCATTATTCGAGATGCACCGTTCTGTAAATATCATTATTATCCTAGTTAGAATAGTTTGAAAGACGAGTTCGAGTAGAGTAAAATTAAATTTGTTTATTATCAGATACGCTAACCGATTTCAAGTAGGTATGTACAAAAGTATGAAATACCTAAAAGTTATCCGTCATTAAAAATATTATGTTAATAGAACTAGGACTGCTATCATCACTGCAAAAGACTCGTTAGACGAATTAATAATTGCGTTTATGTCAATAGTAATGAAGTTTTATTATTTTATTAATTGAGTTTTATATACTAAATAAAATAGTACAATTTTGAATCAAGCAAAGTATCAGTAATATACTTCAATAAGCTAAGCTTCATTTGTTTTTTTTAAATATTTTTCCAGATCTCATCCCTAGAGTATTTCTTCGACAACAGTGCTAGTGATTCTGACGCTGAGATATATAAATTATAATTTTGTAAGTAAACTTAGATTTTCACGGCCTTAAAACCCTAGAAGACGTGTAAGATCACTTATTTATATAGTTGTTTACGGCGAATTGTTATCACAAACGATACGTAAAATCGATTGGCAAAATAGAACAATATTTTTTTTAATACAAACAGTTGAACCGTGAAACGGAACACTAATATAATTCAACACCTGAGCCCAAATCATATGCTTTGTAATTTTATCTCAACATTTAATAAAACATTGGGCTAATAGCTACATTTACAGTTAAAGCCTGAAAATATATTTATACCTGTACATTGATGATGATTCTTAAAACTATTTTATTATACACCTGAAACTGTCAAAATGCCCAAGTTTCGGTAGAAATATGTAGAACACCATAGCTAATATTGCGGTAATATTAAGTGCTGTAAATTCATTAAAGCTGACACGAGGCTGTAAATAGGGTTCTTCGTTTATTTTATATAGTTAATATATAACTCTAATAATAATATTTCAGTCAAAATATTGCTATTGTTTTAGGCCGCACCCCAAAACGACCAAAGTGGTAATGCCGTGCAAGAAACAAATGACAATCATTCTAATAACACACCAACCAATCCAGAGGTCCGTATTTCATAAATATGCCTTGAAAAGTTTTAGAACTTAGTCGGAAAATTGCATATCAAATAACACAAGACCTAGAGCTATCCGTATGATTTAACTACAGTGTGTGTAAAGAAACAACTGCTCACGTTATTAAGGAAAACATTGTGAGGAGACAGACATGACCTTGATCTTGCGTAGAAAGCTTTAATTACCGACTTTTAACATGCTATGTGACGCCGAGTTTCAAACAAAGCCACTGATTTTTATAGTATTTTCTCAATCCCCAAATAGATATTAAGTCAGGAAAACGACATAAAATGTAATTTACGATTAATAACAATTTCACGTTATACTCATTCAGTTTTTGAAATCTTTAAAAGATAAATGTCGATATTCAAACATAATATCTTTTAAAATATTTTTTAAACTAAGTTGTGAATAATATTTTCTTTAAGACAACGCCTCAAACTGAGACAAGTCGCCAGGCATCACAAGAACCGATACTAGTAATACAGAAACTAATGTAGAGGTTTGTAACTATATATACATTACATACATTTTTCCGCGATAACCATTTCTGTAAAGGATAAAGTACACTGAAAATCTCTTCTACTACTTTTACTATGCCATGACATTGAAGCATACGAATGCCTCAATACAAATTATTTGCCAAGTGTACATCTGGATAAAATTTTAATTTTACAAAATTGTATCGCACCTTCTCAGACATTTGGAAATATGTATATTTCAAATGAGAACATAGGACTGTACACTGTTAACAAAAGACTGATTTAAAAAATGTTCATATATAAGTACTTTAATTGAATAGCATAACAATAACATCGACTTTACATACTTTTTGGTGGAAAGGGAATTTTCGATCCCTGTTGCTGTATATGGCTTATACGGATAAGATTTCCATACTTAGCAGAGGCATGTTTCTACAAATAATAATTTTTAATAAATCTCTATTCAACAGAATAATAAAAAAATCATAAAATTTTACAGTCTTGTTAGAAGCGCGATATATGTAAAACTATTTCTTAGCTTATGCAAGAAGTTGTCCAAATTTCGAAAAAAATGGTAATCTGTTGGCGCAAGGTCCGCGGAGTACGGAGGATGTCTTAGACATTCCAACTGAAGCTCTTTTAATTTGGTAGCCGTCTGTTGTGCAGTGTGTGGTCTAGCGTTGTCATGAAGTAGCAGTGGCGTGGAGTGATTGACCAGCCTAGGTTGTTTATCCCCTAGCTTTGCCATCATGGTTTGCAATTGTTGACAATAGACATCAGCCGTAATAGTCTGGCCAGATTTGAGAAAACTGCAATGAACAATACCAGCACTAGTCCACCAAACACTTACAAATAACTTTTTCGGAGTTAATTTTCGCTTGGGGCAGGATTTGGCTGGCTGGCCAGGATCCAACCATTGCGCTGAGCGCTTCCGATTATCGTAAAGAATCCATTTTTCATCACAGGTAATGATTTGGTTTAAAATACCTTCATTATTGTGCCGGTTCAGTAATGTAACGCAGCAGTCGACGCACGTTTGCCGGTTTGTTTCAGTCAATTCGTGAGGTACTCAACTTTCAAGCTTTTTAATCTTCCCAATTTGCTTCAAGTGAATAAAAATAGTTTTATCACTAACACCGCAGTCTGCAGCTAACTCGGACGTGGTTTGCGATGGATCGGCTTCCACAATAGCCTTCAATACTTCATTATCAACTTGGGTCTCAGGCCGTCCAGGAAGCTTGTTCTGAAGGTCGAAATTTCCAGAACGAAAACGTTGGAACCAAAAACGAACTGTGTTTTCTTTTGCAATATGACCACCAGAAACATCATTCACACTTCGAGTCGTTTCCGCAGCACGTAGTGTAGTTTCCTAGTGCCACGGCGGAACTCGTACTCGTAAATAATGCGATACTTTGAGTTTTCCATTTTGTAAAATGAGTGACGCAAACAGAAAAAAACAAATGAATGACGGTCATCAAAGCACAAATACATGAGTAAATAGCTGTCCAGATTTGAATTTGAAATTCCTAACCAAAGAGGAGGTATTAGAGGTCAAAGTGGCCAGGACGACAAAACGCCAATTTCATATGTAAGGACCTAATATTTGCAAAGTCATCTCGAAAATCGTGCTTGACTCGAAAACTTCTATTTGTTCGGATATTGTCTCTATTGATATTTCCCAAAATATCAAAACACATCGTTACCTCGTTACGAAAATTATTGTTGTTTAGAGTTGTGTATAAAATTTACTCTTCATCATCTTCTTTTCTTTATCTCTGCCGGTATCGCATCATCTTACTTTCGTCAGCGCATTTAGTTGTTATGGTCATCCTAAAAGGATAGATTTAATATTACACATTAACTAAATGCAAATATTTGCAAAGTCATCTCGAAAATCGTGCTTGACTCGAAAACTTCTATTTGTTCGGAAATTGTCTCTATTGAAATTTCCCAAAATATCAAAACACATCGTTACCTCGTTACAAAAATTATTGTTGTTTAGAGTTGTGTATAAAATTTACTCTTCATCATCTTCTTCTCTTTATCTCTGCCGGTATCGCATCATCTTACTTTCGTCGGCGCATTTAGTTGTTATGGTCATCCTAAAAGGATAGATTTAATATTACACATTAACTAAATGCAAATATTTGCAAAGTCATCTCGAAAATCGTGCTTGACTCGAAAACTTCTATTTGTTCGGAAATTGTCTCTATTGAAATTTCCCAAAATATCAAAACACATCGTTACCTCGTTAAGAAAATTATTGTTGTTTAGAGTTGTGTATAAAATTTACTCTTCATCAACATCATCTCTTTATCTCTGCCGGTATCGCATCATCTTACTTTCGTCGGCGCATTTAGTTGTTATGGTCATCCTAAAAGGATAGATTTAATATTACACATTAACTAAATGCAAATATTTGCAAAGTCATCTCGAAAATCGTGCTTGACTCGAAAACTTCTATTTGTTCGGAAATTGTCTCTATTGAAATTTCCCAAAATATCAAAACACATCGTTACCTCGTTACGAAAATTATTGTTGTTTAGAGTTGTGTATAAAATTTACTCTTCATCAACATCATCTCTTTATCTCTGCCGGTATCGCATCATCTTACTTTCGTCGGCGCATTTAGTTGTTATGGTCATCCTAAAAGGATACATTTAATATTACACATTAACTAAATGCAAATATTTGCAAAGTCATCTCGAAAATCGTGCTTGACTCGAAAACTTCTATTTGTTCGGATATTGTCTCTATTGAAATTTCCCAAAATATCAAAACACATCGTTACCTCGTTAAGAAAATTATTGTTGTTTAGAGTTGTGTATAAAATTTACTCTTCATCAACATCATCTCTTTATCTCTGCCGGTATCGCATCATCTTACTTTCGTCGGCGCATTTAGTTGTTATGGTCATCCTAAAAGGATAGATTTAATATTACACATTAACTAAATGCAAATATTTGCAAAGTCATCTCGAAAATCGTGCTTGACTCGAAAACTTCTATTTGTTCGGAAATTGTCTCTATTGAAATTTCCCAAAATATCAAAACACATCGTTTCCTCGTTACGAAAATTATTGTTGTTTAGAGTTGTGTATAAAATTTACTCTTCATCATCTTCTTCTCTTTATCTCTGCCGGTATCGCATCATCTTACTTTCGTCGGCGCATTAAGTTGTTATGGTCATCCTAAAAGGATAGATTTAATATTACACATTAACTAAATGCAAATATTTGCAAAGTCATCTCGAAAATCGTGCTTGACTCGAAAACTTCTATTTGTTCGGATATTGTCTCTATTGAAATTTCCCAAAATATCAAAACACATCGTTACCTCGTTAAGAAAATTATTGTTGTTTAGAGTTGTGTATAAAATTTACTCTTCATCAACATCATCTCTTTATCTCTGCCGGTATCGCATCATCTTACTTTCGTCGGCGCATTTAGTTGTTATGGTCATCCTAAAAGGATAGATTTAATATTACACATTAACTAAATGCAAATATTTGCAAAGTCATCTCGAAAATCGTGCTTGACTCGAAAACTTCTATTTGTTCGGAAATTGTCTCTATTGAAATTTCCCAAAATATCAAAACACATCGTTACCTCGTTACGAAAATTATTGTTGTTTAGAGTTGTGTATAAAATTTACTCTTCATCAACATCATCTCTTTATCTCTGCCGGTATCGCATCATCTTACTTTCGTCGGCGCATTTAGTTGTTATGGTCATCTTAAAAGGATAGATTTAATATTACACATTAACTAAATGCAAATATTTGCAAAGTCATCTCGAAAATCGTGCTTGACTCGAAAACTTCTATTTGTTCGGATATTGTCTCTATTGAAATTTCCCAAATTATCAAAACACATCGTTACCTCGTTAAGAAAATTATTGTTGTTTAGAGTTGTGTATAAAATTTACTCTTCATCAACATCATCTCTTTATCTCTGCCGGTATCGCATCATCTTACTTTCGTCGGCGCATTTAGTTGTTATGGTCATCCTAAAAGGATAGATTTAATATTACACATTAACTAAATGCAAATATTTGCAAAGTCATCTCGAAAATCGTGCTTGACTCGAAAACTTCTATTTGTTCGGAAATTGTCTCTATTGAAATTTCCCAAAATATCAAAACACATCGTTACCTCGTTACGAAAATTATTGTTGTTTAGAGTTGTGTATAAAATTTACTCTTCATCAACATCATCTCTTTATCTCTGCCGGTATCGCATCATCTTACTTTCGTCGGCGCATTTAGTTGTTATGGTCATCCTAAAAGGATAGATTTAATATTACACATTAACTAAATGCAAATATTTGCAAAGTCATCTCGAAAATCGTGCTTGACTCGAAAACTTCTATTTGTTCGGAAATTGTCTCTATTGAAATTTCCCAAAATATCAAAACACATCGTTACCTCGTTACGAAAATTATTGTTGTTTAGAGTTGTGTATAAAATTTACTCTTCATCATCTTCTTCTCTTTATCTCTGCCGGTATCGCATCATCTTACTTTCGTCGGCGCATTAAGTTGTTATGGTCATCCTAAAAGGATAGATTTAATATTACACATTAACTAAATGCAAATATTTGCAAAGTCATCTCGAAAATCGTGCTTGACTCGAAAACTTCTATTTGTTCGGAAATTGTCTCTATTGAAATTTCCCAAAATATCAAAACACATCGTTACCTCGTTAAGAAAATTATTGTTGTTTAGAGTTGTGTATAAAATTTACTCTTCATCAACATCATCTCTTTATCTCTGCCGGTATCGCATCATCTTACTTTCGTCGGCGCATTTAGTTGTTATGGTCATCCTAAAAGGATAGATTTAATATTACACATTAACTAAATGCAAATATTTGCAAAGTCATCTCGAAAATCGTGCTTGACTCGAAAACTTCTATTTGTTCGGATATTGTCTCTATTGAAATTTCCCAAATTATCAAAACACATCGTTACCTCGTTAAGAAAATTATTGTTGTTTAGAGTTGTGTATAAAATTTACTCTTCATCAACATCATCTCTTTATCTCTGCCGGTATCGCATCATCTTACTTACGTCGGCGCATTTAGTTGTTATGGTAATCCTAAAAGGATAGATTTAATATTACACATTAACTAAATGCAAATATTTGCAAAGTCATCTCGAAAATCGTGCTTGACTCGAAAACTTCTATTTGTTCGGAAATTGTCTCTATTGAAATTTCCCAAAATATCAAAACACATCGTTACCTCGTTACGAAAATTATTGTTGTTTAGAGTTGTGTATAAAATTTACTCTTCATCAACATCATCTCTTTATCTCTGCCGGTATCGCATCATCTTAGTTTCGTCAGCGCATTTAGTTGTTATGGTCATCCTAAAAGGATAGATTTAATATTACACATTAACTAAATGCAAATATTTGCAAAGTCATCTCGAAAATCGTGCTTGACTCGAAAACTTCTATTTGTTCGGACATTGTCTCTATTGAAATTTCCCAAAATATCAAAACACATCGTTACCTCGTTACGAAAATTATTGTTGTTTAGAGCTGTGTATAAAATTTACTCTTCATCATCTTCTTCTCTTTATCTCTGCCGGTATCGCATCATCTTACTTTCGTCAGCGCATTTAGTTGTTATGGTCATCCTAAAAGGATACATTTAATATTACACATTAACTAAATGCAAATATTTGCAAAGTCATCTCGAAAATCGTGCTTGACTCGAAAACTTCTATTTGTTCGGATATTGTCTCTATTGAAATTTCCCAAAATATCAAAACACATCGTTACCTCGTAAAGAAAATTATTGTTGTTTAGAGTTGTGTATAAAATTTACTCTTCATCATCTTCTTCTCTTTATCTGTGCCGGTATCGCATCATCTTACTTTCGTCGGCGCATTTAGTGGATATGGTCATCCTAAAAGAATAGATTTAATATTACACATTAACTAAATGCAAATATTTGCAAAGTCATCTCGAAAATCGTGCTTGACTCGAAAACTTATATTTGTTCGGATATTGTCTCTATTGAAATTTCCCAAAATATCAAAACACATCGTTACCTCGTTAAGAAAATTATTGTTGTTAAGAGTTGTGTATAAAATTTACTCTTCATCAACATCATCTCTTTATCTCTGCCGGTATCGCATCATCTTACTTTCGTCGGCGCATTTAGTTGTTATGGTCACCCTAAAAGGATAGATTTAATATTACACATTAACTAAATGCAAATATTTGCAAAGTCATCTCGAAAATCGTGCTTGACTCGAAAACTTCTATTTGTTCGGATATTGTCTCTATTGAAATTTCCCAAAATATCAAAACACATCGTTACCTCGTTAAGAAAATTATTGTTGTTTAGAGTTGTGTATAAAATTTACTCTTCATCAACATCATCTCTTTATCTCTGCCGGTATCGCATCATCTTACTTTCGTCGGCGCATTTAGTTGTTATGGTCATCCTAAAAGGATAGATTTAATATTACACATTAACTAAATGCAAATATTTGCAAAGTCATCTCGAAAATCGTGCTTGACTCGAAAACTTCTATTTGTTCGGAAATTGTCTCTATTGAAATTTCCCAAAATATCAAAACACATCGTTACCTCGTTAAGAAAATTATTGTTGTTTAGAGTTGTGTATAAAATTTACTCTTCATCATCTTCTTCCCTTTTTCTCTGCCGGTATCGCATAATCTTAGTTTCATCGGCGCATTTAGTGGTTATGGTCATCCTAAAAGGATAGATTTAATATTACACATTAACTAAATGCAAATATTTGCAAAGTCATCTCGAAAATCGTGCTTGACTCGATAACT
The DNA here is from genome assembly GCF_905147105.1 of Pieris brassicae. NCBI lineage: Eukaryota > Metazoa > Arthropoda > Insecta > Lepidoptera > Pieridae > Pieris > Pieris brassicae. The sequence goes on along the minus strand of NC_059665.1, from coordinate 6,617,625 downwards.
TCTATTTGTTCGGATATTGTCTCTATTGAAATTTCCCAAAATATCAAAACACATCGTTACCTCGTAAAGAAAATTATTGTTGTTTAGAGTTGTGTATAAAATTTACTCTTCATCATCTTCTTCTCTTTATCTGTGCCGGTATCGCATCATCTTACTTTCGTCGGCGCATTTAGTGGTTATGGTCATCCTAAAAGGATAGATTTAATATTACACATTAACTAAATGCAAATATTTGCAAAGTCATCTCGAAAATCGTGCTTGACTCGAAAACTTCTATTTGTTCGGAAATTGTCTCTATTGAAATTTCCCAAAATATCAAAACACATCGTTACCTCGTTAAGAAAATTATTGTTGTTTAGAGTTGTGTATAAAATTTACTCTTCATCATCTTCTTCCCTTTTTCTCTGCCGGTATCGCATAATCTTAGTTTCATCGGCGCATTTAGTGGTTATGGTCATCCTAAAAGGATAGATTTAATATTACACATTAACTAAATGCAAATATTTGCAAAGTCATCTCGAAAATCGTGCTTGACTCGATAACTTCTATTTGTTCGGATATTGTCTCTATTGAAATTTCCCAAAATATCAAAACACATCGTTACCTCGTAAAGAAAATTATTGTTGTTTAGAGTTGTGTATAAAATTTACTCTTCATCATCTTCTTCTCTTTATCTGTGCCGGTATCGCATCATCTTACTTTCGTCGGCGCATTTAGTGGTTATGGTCATCCTAAAAGGATAGATTTAATATTACACATTTACTAAATGCAAATATTTGCAAAGTCATCTCGAAAATCGTGCTTGACTCGAAAACTTCTATTTGTTCGGATATTGTCTCTATTGAAATTTCCCAAAATATCAAAACACATCGTTACCTCGTTAAGAAAATTATTGTTGTTTAGAGTTGTGTATAAAATTTACTCTTCATCAACATCATCTCTTTATCTCTGCCGGTATCGCATCATCTTACTTTCGTCGGCGCATTTAGTTGTTATGGTCATCCTAAAAGGATAGATTTAATATTACACATTAACTAAATGCAAATATTTGCAAAGTCATCTCGAAAATCGTGCTTGACTCGAAAACTTCTATTTGTTCGGAAATTGTCTCTATTGAAATTTCCCAAAATATCAAAACACATCGTTACCTCGTTAAGAAAATTATTGTTGTTTAGAGTTGTGTATAAAATTTACTCTTCATCATCTTCTTCCCTTTTTCTCTGCCGGTATCGCATAATCTTAGTTTCATCGGCGCATTTAGTGGTTATGGTCATCCTAAAAGGATAGATTTAATATTACACATTAACTAAATGCAAATATTTGCAAAGTCATCTCGAAAATCGTGCTTGACTCGATAACTTCTATTTGTTCGGATATTGTCTCTATTGAAATTTCCCAAAATATCAAAACACATCGTTACCTCGTAAAGAAAATTATTGTTGTTTAGAGTTGTGTATAAAATTTACTCTTCATCATCTTCTTCTCTTTATCTGTGCCGGTATCGCATCATCTTACTTTCGTCGGCGCATTTAGTGGTTATGGTCATCCTAAAAGGATAGATTTAATATTACACATTAACTAAATGCAAATATTTGCAAAGTCATCTCGAAAATCGTGCTTGACTCGAAAACTTCTATTTGTTCGGATATTGTCTCTATTGAAATTTCCCAAAATATCAAAACACATCGTTACCTCGTTACGAAAATTATTGTTGTTTAGAGTTGTGTATAAAATTTACTCTTCATCATCTTCTTCTCTTTATCTCTGCCGGTATCGCATCATCTTACTTTCGTCGGCGCATTTAGTTGTAATGGTCATCCTAAAAGGATAGATTTAATATTACACATTAACTAAATGCAAATATTTGCAAAGTCATCTCGAAAATCGTGCTTGACTCGAAAACTTCTATTTGTTCGGAAATTGTCTCTATTGAAATTTCCCAAAATATCAAAACACATCGTTACCTCGTTACGAAAATTATTGTTGTTTAGAGTTGTGTATAAAATTTACTCTTCATCAACATCATCTCTTTATCTCTGCCGGTATCGCATCATCTTACTTTCGTCGGCGCATTTAGTTGTTATGGTCATCCTAAAAGGATAGATTTAATATTACACATTAACTAAATGCAAATATTTGCAAAGTCATCTCGAAAATCGTGCTTGACTCGAAAACTTCTATTTGTTCGGATATTGTCTCTATTGAAATTTCCCAAATTATCAAAACACATCGTTACCTCGTTAAGAAAATTATTGTTGTTTAGAGTTGTGTATAAAATTTACTCTTCATCAACATCATCTCTTTATCTCTGCCGGTATCGCATCATCTTACTTTCGTCAGCGCATTTAGTTGTTATGGTCATCCTAAAAGAATAGATTTAATATTACACATTAACTAAATGCAAATATTTGCAAAGTCATCTCGAAAATCGTGCTTGACTCGAAAACTTCTATTTGTTCGGATATTGTCTCTATTGAAATTTCCCAAAATATCAAAACACATCGTTACCTCGTTACGAAAATTATTGTTGTTTAGAGTTGTGTATAAAATTTACTCTTCATCATCTTCTTCTCTTTATCTCTGCCGGTATCGCATCATCTTACTTTCGTCAGCGCATTTAGTTGTTATGGTCATCCTAAAAGGATAGATTTAATATTACACATTAACTAAATGCAAATATTTGCAAAGTCATCTCGAAAATCGTGCTTGACTCGAACACTTCTATTTGTTCGGATATTGTCTCTATTGAAATTTCCCAAAATATCAAAACACATCGTTACCTCGTTAAGAAAATTATTGTTGTTAAGAGTTGTGTATAAAATTTACTCTTCATCAACATCATCTCTTTATCTCTGCCGGTATCGCATCATCTTACTTTCGTCGGCGCATTTAGTTGTTATGGTCACCCTAAAAGGATAGATTTAATATTACACATTAACTAAATGCAAATATTTGCAAAGTCATCTCGAAAATCGTGCTTGTCTCGAAAACTTCTATTTGTTCGGATATTGTCTCTATTGAAATTTCCCAAAATATCAAAACACATCGTTACCTCGTTACGAAAATTATTGTTGTTTAGAGTTGTGTATAAAATTTACTCTTCATCATCTTCTTCCCTTTGTCTCTGCCGGTATCGCATAATCTTAGTTTCATCGGGGCATTAAGTTGTTATGGTCATCCTAAAAGGATAGATTTAATATTACACATTAACTAAATGCAAATATTTGCAAAGGCATCTCGAAAATCGTGCTTGACTCGAAAACTTCTATTTGTTCGGATATTGTCTCTATTGAAATTTCCCAAAATATCAAAACACATCGTTACCTCGTTACGAAAATTATTGTTGTTTAGAGTTGTGTATAAAATTTACTCTTCATCATCTTCTTCCCTTTGTCTCTGCCGGTATCGCATAATCTTAGTTTCATCGGGGCATTAAGTTGTTATGGTCATCCTAAAAGGATAGATTTAATATTACACATTAACTAAATGCAAATATTTGCAAAGTCATCTCGAAAATCGTGCTTGACTCGAAAACTTCTATTTGTTCGGATATTGTCTCTATTGAAATTTCCCAAAATATCAAAACACATCGTTACCTCGTTACGAAAATTATTGTTGTTTAGAGTTGTGTATAAAATTTACTCTTCATCATCTTCTTCTCTTTATCTCTGCCGGTATCGCATCATCTTACTTTCGTCGGCGCATTTAGTTGTAATGGTCATCCTAAAAGGATAGATTTAATATTACACATTAACTAAATGCAAATATTTGCAAAGTCATCTCGAAAATCGTGCTTGACTCGAAAACTTCTATTTGTTCGGAAATTGTCTCTATTGAAATTTCCCAAAATATCAAAACACATCGTTACCTCGTTACGAAAATTATTGTTGTTTAGAGTTGTGTATAAAATTTACTCTTCATCAACATCATCTCTTTATCTCTGCCGGTATCGCATCATCTTACTTTCGTCGGCGCATTTAGTTGTTATGGTCATCCTAAAAGGATAGATTTAATATTACACATTAACTAAATGCAAATATTTGCAAAGTCATCTCGAAAATCGTGCTTGACTCGAAAACTTCTATTTGTTCGGATATTGTCTCTATTGAAATTTCCCAAATTATCAAAACACATCGTTACCTCGTTAAGAAAATTATTGTTGTTTAGAGTTGTGTATAAAATTTACTCTTCATCAACATCATCTCTTTATCTCTGCCGGTATCGCATCATCTTACTTTCGTCAGCGCATTTAGTTGTTATGGTCATCCTAAAAGAATAGATTTAATATTACACATTAACTAAATGCAAATATTTGCAAAGTCATCTCGAAAATCGTGCTTGACTCGAAAACTTCTATTTGTTCGGATATTGTCTCTATTGAAATTTCCCAAAATATCAAAACACATCGTTACCTCGTTACGAAAATTATTGTTGTTTAGAGTTGTGTATAAAATTTACTCTTCATCATCTTCTTCTCTTTATCTCTGCCGGTATCGCATCATCTTACTTTCGTCAGCGCATTTAGTTGTTATGGTCATCCTAAAAGGATAGATTTAATATTACACATTAACTAAATGCAAATATTTGCAAAGTCATCTCGAAAATCGTGCTTGACTCGAACACTTCTATTTGTTCGGATATTGTCTCTATTGAAATTTCCCAAAATATCAAAACACATCGTTACCTCGTTAAGAAAATTATTGTTGTTAAGAGTTGTGTATAAAATTTACTCTTCATCAACATCATCTCTTTATCTCTGCCGGTATCGCATCATCTTACTTTCGTCGGCGCATTTAGTTGTTATGGTCACCCTAAAAGGATAGATTTAATATTACACATTAACTAAATGCAAATATTTGCAAAGTCATCTCGAAAATCGTGCTTGTCTCGAAAACTTCTATTTGTTCGGATATTGTCTCTATTGAAATTTCCCAAAATATCAAAACACATCGTTACCTCGTTACGAAAATTATTGTTGTTTAGAGTTGTGTATAAAATTTACTCTTCATCATCTTCTTCCCTTTGTCTCTGCCGGTATCGCATAATCTTAGTTTCATCGGGGCATTAAGTTGTTATGGTCATCCTAAAAGGATAGATTTAATATTACACATTAACTAAATGCAAATATTTGCAAAGGCATCTCGAAAATCGTGCTTGACTCGAAAACTTCTATTTGTTCGGATATTGTCTCTATTGAAATTTCCCAAAATATCAAAACACATCGTTACCTCGTTAAGAAAATTATTGTTGTTTAGAGTTGTGTATAAAATTTACTCTTCATCAACATCATCTCTTTATCTCTGCCGGTATCGCATCATCTTAGTTTCGTCAGCGCATTTAGTTGTTATGGTCATCCTAAAAGGATAGATTTAATATTTCACATTAACATGAAGTTTGGAGAAATTTGAGGATCTCCCTGCCTGACGCCTCTTCTTATTTTAAACTCTGCTCCTCGGGTTTCTCATTCAATTCTGCTAGTGAATTTCACGTATATTTTCTGAAGTAACTTAATGTATTTTGCGAGTTTTGCTTCGTTTCTTAGCTTCCCAGATTAATACGGGGCTTACAGTGTGGTATGCGTTGCTGATCTCCACATATTTGGCAATAACCTGTTCTAATGTGTAAAGGTGTTCTCTTATCCTGACACCGATTGTTTGTCATTATGTGATAAAAAAATTTAAGAGCTTATACATATATACTAAGTAATAAGTTGACTGTAATTGATCATGAAAATTCCTTTTTATGTCAATTTTTATTTAATAGCATCCTTTCTTCGTCCTTCCATATGTCGTTAAGTTCTACGTTAGAATTTCTCTTCTGTGGATCATAATACTCCTTTCTTATTGCATTGTTTGTTTTTTTAAATTGTTTACTTGGCTCGATCCTTATATCTTTATTAATAGTTCACATGTTTAAAAATTATCTATTGTTAATTAGCTTTCCGATTCCTTCCGTAAATTTTCGCACTTCCTTAGAGTTGTTTCACTAGCTTTTATTTTACGGTAACAATAGTTTACTTCAAGAAATACGTTATAAACTTTTTATATTTTTAAGTTTTATTAGTGAACAATCCTTAACAATAATGCATTCTGGATCGTCTCTTAGAATTAGCTAAGCACGTGAACAATAATACGTGATTAGTTGGCATCCATCTACGACTTCCCTTATTCTTAATATAAAGTCTGCTCAATGGTGCAGTTTTGTTACTGTCCTTCCTCTTCTATACTTATATTCCTAATTTAATAAACAAATTGGCGCTGAAGGAGCACCACTCTCTCTGCCACATCTGAAAAGTTGATTTTATTTCTTGTAATACCAAACTAAAACCTTTTTTTATGTAGCCTATACCAGGGCTTAGGGATCAGGCTTTGCCATGCCATAAAATATGATCACAGTATTTACGAATGTTGCAACCTGTTCTTCGAACCTTTGAGAAACCTAATTTATCCCATAAGATATTTCTGATAGCATAGTTGACCTATATCCAGATATCTTTCGATTGAGAACAATTGAAAGTGAAGATGTTTATTTTTTGGGTTTTTTTTGCTTAGGGCTTAAGAAATTCGTAATATAATTTAAATTCAAGATACTAATATTGTACAACGTTCAATTTATCCTAAAGAAATTAAGAAACGAAAAAGTACTTACAAAGGAAGCGAAACGAAGGACATTGATTGTCCGTTTCTCAGTTTCCAAACGGTTCAGGACCCAATATTGATCCACTTTTCCGCGATAACCATTTCTGTAAAAAGGATAAAGTACACTGAAAATCTCTTCTACTACTTTTACTATGCCATGTGGATATAATTGTTATAACATTGAAGCATACGAATGCCTCAATACAAATTATTTGCCAAGTGTACATTTGGATAAAATTTTATAATTTTGTTTTAAACCTGGCCTTAGAGGGGCCTGCCATAGCGTACCCAAAATTGTATCGCACCTTCTCAGACATTTGGAAATATGTATATTTCAAATGTGAGCATGGGACTGTATATTCTTAACAAAAGAATGATTTAAAAAATGTTCATATATAAGTGTACTTTAATTGAATAGCATAACAATAACATCGACTTTACATACCTTTAGGTGGAAAGGGGATTTTCGATCCCTGTTGCTGTATATGGCTTGTACGAATAAGATTTCCATACTTAGCAGAGGCATGTTTCTACAAATAATAGTTTGTAATAAATCTCTATTCAACAGAATAATAAAAAAATCATAAAATTTTACAGTCAACTATTTCTTAGCTTATTTTTAATGTTGGTTAACATTAAACTGTTTTTGACCGGGCTGTCGATTTATTAGCCACGTTAGTAAATACTTCAAAGTTCTCTCAGCACAGATTTTGTTTGCTCGCAAAGTACAGAGACGAGTAGCTCGGGTTTATTAAAGTCATCTCGAAAATCGTGCTTGACTCGAAAACTTCTATTTGTTCGGATATTGTCTCTATTGAAATTTCCCAAAATATCAAAACACATCGTTACCTCGCTAAGAAATTATTGTTGTTTAGAGTTGTGTTTAAAATTTCAACATCAACTCTTTATCTCTTCCGGTATCGCATCATCTTACTCTCGTCAGCGCATTTAGTGGTTATGGTCATCCTAAATGGATAGATTTAATATTACACATTAATTAAATGCAAATATTTGCATGTTAATATTGACGGCGACAATAATATAAAGAAAAGTATTGATGCCTGATAATGTTACTTTGTGTTTTAATAGAGAAAATAGATAAGTTATTTTACTTTCTATAATAAATAAATTATCAACAAAGAATCTAACGATTGTAAAGTAAATGAAATACACTTCTTATTTAAAACGTTTTGGCTATTAAAAGTCAGTTACAAATAACTAAGCGAGTGTCTGCTATACTATTACACATATTAGAGATGATAACAATTGCGCTTCCATGATTGAAATATTTACCTTACTTTATTTTCCGCTACGCCACATTTGGCCATAACGGTTTTAATAATATCGCTAATGACATTTGGGTCCAACTTCGCCTTTGCTGGTTTGTTGGGAAATGCTGGAGATGGTTTCCCTGACATAGAGTGCGTTGCCAGAACTCTGGAATAAAAAGCAACGGTTACCTATAGGAAAATTATTAAAAAAACTTATCCCTTAATATACCACAGACGATAGGATTAGTTCTTTTTAAAATTCGACCCTTTCCAAATCGCTTTTTTAAGACCTACCTATATAATCATAACTATATAGGTATTTAGATCACTGTTACTTACTGTTAGAGGTCGCAGGTTCGACCAATGGATTTTCTTTCTATGTGCGCATTTAACATTAACCCGAACGGTGAAGGAAAACATCGTGAGGAAACCGGCTTGCCTTAGACACAAAAAGTCGACGGCGTGTGTCAGGCACAGAAAGCTGATCACCTACTTGTCTATTCAATTAACAAATGATCATGAAACAGATACAGAAATCTGAGGCCCAGACCTAAAAAGGTTGTAGCGCCATTGATTATTATTATTATTATATAATCATAATAATATTAGAAATGCGAAAAAAATCCAGGCTTGTGTTATAATTACCTTACGTAATAGCTAAAAAGTACTCACTCGCGAGGAAAAACAGCTGTTAGTAGTTTTCTTGTTGCGTTTTTATATGATTACCACTTAATATTCGCTAGGACATCCTTAGGGACCATGGCATATCCCTCTCCTAATCGAACCTATAACGATACATTGAACATAGATAAATGGAACTTAAAATAATTGGATTTGTCATTTTATGCATCTGGGTGAATTAACAGACATTGACTTTAATTCATTAAAAAATAAAGCTAATTTAAAAAAACTAAAACAATATATATTTAGCATATTCAAGACGCAATAGAAAAATAGTTACTTACCATATTATTTCCACACCTATTCTTTGATTGTGGATTAGTCGAACGGCCGCAGCGTCTGTTTGATTCCTGTTGAAAAGAGATTTTATAATATATCATACATCATCCAGTGGTTGCCTGGAAGAGATCGCTCGTAAGCGATAAGGCCGCCAGTTGCCCTCCTTTTGATTTAATAATGTTCAATTTTTAATATTATAGTGTAACGAAGTGTAAATAAATAAAAATAAATAAATAAATTATACTGTTAAATCCCAATTTTAAGTACTATATATACAAAGCAATAAATGAGTTGGTTGCTTGTATTTCTTGAAACCCAGAAAGTATAAAATCAATATTGGTATAATGGCTACACATAAATCTACCAAACAAAGCTAGTATAAGATATTTACTGGGGTGCTTGTGCGAGATCTTCTCCGTTTCGTCGTGCGTCTCTCCATAGTAGAACGTCGTCCTTTCGATGCAACTACAGTAGATGGCCCAGTCGACATTTTAAGCTCCTCATTGCTTTCCATATTTGGCATCTCAGTTTTAACTGATGTACTGACATTTTGAATCTCAATCAGGGGAGTCCGATGTGATGAAGAGCCAGATTCAACATCTGTTATTACGTCCATATCATTGGGTATGTTGATAGATTGCTCTTCAATGATGTGGCCATCAGCTGAAAATTCTTAATATAAATAAAAATTAACCACAAATAATATCGTACATTGTATTCGGCTATAGACATAAAGAAACGAAAAGATGCTGTACTCACAATTCTCTGAAGGATTGTTGGACGCCCTAAGATTCAATAACGCTTCAGCGGCCAATACTTCCGCTATATCCATTTCTGCAATAAGGATAAAGTACACGTAATAACGTATTATAAATGTTTGTATTAGATTCTACTACTTTTACTAGGCAATGATATAACTATACAAACGTAGCTGCTTACGAAAGCATATTTACCGAGTGTAGGTAGAATGTGGGTAAAATTGTATTGTTTTAAACAATTGATAACCCCGACAAGCAGAGGCGTGCACAAATAAAATGTTTCTGCATATAATTTTACAAACCGTCGTGAATATAAATGTTTGCCTTCTCAAACAGAATAGGAATACATTTATTTTAAATGGGAATTTCAGATTGTATATATTATTTCTAATGTTGTTTTCTTATTACAATTATTGTAATAAATGTTTATGAAGTTATGGAGGAGGCTTTTACCCTAAAATGGCCAATACAAAAAAGAATTGTAACTTAAATTTTTTAAAACTTATACTACCACTAATACTAATATTAAGGAATGTAAACTAACCACTTGTTGTATGGATTAATTAATAAAGCTTTAATAATAATAAATGTTTATAAATATGTACGTTATATAGAACATCAACTTTACATACCACTGGGTGGAAAAGGGATTTAATATTACACATTAACTAAATGCAAATATTTGCAAAGTCATCTCGAAAATCGTGCTTGACTCGAAAACTTCTATTTGTTCGGATATTGTCTCTATTGAAATTTCCCAAAATATCAAACACATCGTTACCTGGTTAAGAAAATTATTGTTGTTTAGAGTTGTGTATAAAATTTACTCTTCATCAACATCATCTCTTTATCTCTGCCGGTATTGCATCATCTTACTCTCGTCAGCGCATTTAGTGGTTATGGTCATCCTAAAAGGATAGATTTAATATTACACATTAATTAAATGCAAATATTTGCATGTTAATATTGACGGCGACAATAATATAAAGAAAAGTATTGATGCCTGATAATGTTACTTTGTGTTTTAATAGAGAAAATAGATAAATTATTTTACTTACTATAATAAATAAATTATCAACAAAGAATCTAACGATTGTAAACTAAATGAAATACACTTCTTATTTAAAACGTTTTGGCTATTAAAAGTCAGTTACAAATAACTAAGCGAGTGTCTGCTATACTATTACACATATTAGAGATGATAACAATTGCGCTTCCATGATTGAAATATTTACCTCACTATATTTTCCGCTACGCCACATTTGGCCATAACGGTTTTAATAATATCGCTAATGACATTTGGGTCCAACTTCGCCTTTGCTGGTTTGTTGGGAAATGCTGGAGATGGTTTCCCTGACATAGAGTGCGTTGCCAGAACTCTGGAATAAAAAGCAACGGTTACCTATAGGAAAATTATTAAAAAAACTTATCTCTTAATATACCGCAGACGATAGGATTAGTTCTTTTTAAAATTCGACCCTTTCCAAATCGCTTTTTTAAGACCTACCTATATAATCATAACTATATAGGTATTTAGATCACTGTTACTTACTGTTAGAGGTCGCAGGTTCGACCAATGGATTTTCTTTCTATGTGCGCATTTAACATTAACCCGAACGGTGAAGGAAAACATCGTGAGGAAACCGGCTTGCCTTAGACACAAAAAGTCTACGGCGTGTGTCAGGCACAGAAGGCTGATCACCTACTTGTCTATTCAATTAACAAATGATCATGAAACAGATACAGAAATCTGAGGCCCAGACCTAAAAAGGTTGTAGCGCCATTGATTATTATTATTATTATATAATCATAATAATATTAGAAATGCGAAAAAAATCCAGGCTTGTGTTATAATTACCTTACGTAATAGCTAAAAAGTACTCACTCGCGAGGAAAAACAGCTGTTAGTAGTTTTCTTGTTGCGTTTTTATATGATTCCCACTTAATATTCGCTAGGACATCCTTAGGGACCATGGCATATCCCTCTCCTAATCGAAGCTATAACGATACATTGAACATAGATAAATGGAACTTAAAACAATTGGATTGGTCATTTTATGCATCTGGGTGAATTAACAGACATTGACTTTAATTCATTAAAAAATAAAGCTAATTTAAAAAAACTAAAACAATATATATTTAGCATATTCAAGACGCAATAGAAAAATAGTTACTTACCATATTATTTCCACACCTATTATTTGATTGTGGATTAGTCGAATGGCCGCAGCGTCTGTTTGATTCCTGTTGAAAAGAGATTTTATAATATATCATACATCATCCAGTGGTTGCCTGGAAGAGATCGCTCGTAAGCGATAAGGCCGCCAGTTGCCCTCCTTTTGATTTAATAATGTTCAATTTTTTTCATATTGTAGTGTAACGAAGTGTAAATAAATAAAAATAAATAAATTATACTGTTAAATCCCAATTTTAAGTACTATATATACAAAGCAATAAATGAGTTGGTTGCTTGTATTTCTTGAAACCCAGAAAGTATAAAATCAATATTGGTATAATGGCTACACATAAATCTACCAAACAAAGGTAGTATAAGATATTTACTGGGGTGCTTGTGCGAGATCTTCTCCGTTTCGTCGTGCGTCTCTCCGTAGTAGAACGTCGTCCTTTCGATGCAACTACAGTAGAAGGCCCAGTCGACATTTCAAGCTCCTCATTGCTTTCCATATTTGGCATCTCAGTTTTAACTGATGTACTGACTTTTTGAATCTCAATCAGGGGAGTCCGATGTGATGACGAGTCAGATTCACCATCTGTTATTACGTCCATATCATTGGGTATGTTGATAGATTGCTCTTCAATGATGTGGCCATCAGCTGAAAATTCTTAATATAAATAAAAACTAACCACAAATAACATCGTACATTGTAGTCGGCTATAGATATAAAGAAACGAAAAGATGCTGTACTCACAATTCTCTGAAGGATTGTTGGACGCCCTAAGATTCAATAACGCTTCAGCGGCCAATACTTCCGCTATATCCATTTCTGCAATAAGGATACAGCACACGTAATAACGTATTATAAATGTTTGTATTAGATTCTACTACTTTTACTAGGCAATGATATAACTATACAAACGTAGCTGCTTACGAAAGCATATTTACCGAGTGTAGGTAGAATGTGGGTAAAATTGTATTGTTTTAAACAATTGATAACCCCGACAAGCAGAGGCGTGCACAAACAAAATGTTTCTGCATATAATTTTACAAACCGTCGTGAATATAAATGTTTGCCTTCTCTAACAGAATAGGAATACATTTATTTTAAATGGGAATTTCAGATTGTATATACTATTTCTAATGTTGTTTTCTTATTACAATTATTGTAATAAATGTTTATGAAGTTATGGAGGAGGCTTTTACCCTAAAATGGCCAATACAAAAAAGAATTGTAACTTAAATTTTTTAAAACTTATACTACCACTAATACTAATATTAAGGAATGTAAACTAACCACTTGTTGTATGGATTAATTAATAAAGCTTTAATAATAATAAATGTTTATAAATATGTACGTTATATAGAACATCAACTTTACATACCACTGGGCGGAAAAGGGATTTAATTTAATTACACATTAACTAAATGCAAATATTTGCAAAGTCATCTCGAAAATTATGCTTGACTCGAAAACTTCTATTTGTTCGGATATTGTCTCTATTAAAATTTCCCAAAATATCAAAACACATCGTTACCTCGTTAAGAAATTATTGTTGTTTAGAGTTGTGTATAAAATTTACTCTTCATCAACATCATCTCTTTATCTCTGCCGGTATCGCATCATCTTAGTTTCGTCAGCGCATTTAGTTGTTATGGTCATCCTAAAAGGATACATTTAATATTACACATTAACTAAATGCAAATATTTGCAAAGTCATCTCGAAAATCGTGCTTGACTCGAAAACTTCTATTTGTTCGGAAATTGTCTCTATTGAAATTTCCCAAAATATCAAAACATATCGTTACCTCGTTAAGAAATTATTGTTGTTTAGAGTTGTGTATAAAATTTACTCTTCATCATCTTCTTCTCTTTGTCTCTGCCGGTATCGCATCATCTTAGTTTCATCGGGGCATTAAGTTGTTATGGTCATCCTAAAAGGATAGATTTAATATTTCACATTAACATGAAGTTTGGAGAAATTTGAGGATCTCCCTGCCTGACGCCTCTTCTTATTTTAAACTCTGCTCCTCGGGTTTCTCATTCAATTCTGCTAGTGAATTTCACGTATATTTTCTGAAGTAACTTCATGTATTTTGCGAGTTTTGCTTTGTTTCTTAGCTTCCCAGATTAATACGGGGCTTACAGTGTGGTATGCGTTGCTGATCTCCACATATTTGGCAATAACCTGTTCTAATGTGTAAAGGTGTTCTCTTATCCTGACACCGATTGTTTGTCATTATGTGATAAAAAAATTAAAGAGCTTATACATATATACTAAGTAATAAGTTGACTGTAATTGATCATGAAAATTCCTTTTTATGTCAATTTTTATTGAATAGCATCCTTTCTTCGTCCTTCCATATGTCGTTAAGTTCTACGTTAGAATTTCTCTTCTGTGGATCATAATACTCCTTTCTTATTGCATTGTTTGTTTTTTTAAATTGTTTACTTGGCTCGATCCTTATATCTTTATTAATAGTTTACATGTTTAAAAATTATCTATTGTTAATTAGCTTTCCGATTCCTTCCGTAAATTTTCGCACTTCCTTAGAGTTGTTTCACTAGCTTTTATTTTACGGTAACAATAGTTTACTTCAAGAAATACGTTATTAACTTTTTATATTTTTAAGTTTTATTAGTGAACAATCCTTAACAATAATGCTTTCTGGAGCGTCTCTCAGAATTAGCTAAGCACGTGAACAATAACACGTGATTAGTTGGCATCCATCTACGACTTCCCTTATTCTTAATATAAAGTCTGCTCAATGGTGCAGTTTTGTTACTGTCCTTCCTCTTCTATACTTATATTCCTAATTTAATAAACAAATTGGCGCTGAAGGAGCACCACTCTCTCTGCCACATCTGAAAAGTTGATTTTATTTCTTGTAATACCAAACTAAAACCTTTTTTTATGTAGCCTATACCAGGGCTTAGGGATCAGGCTTTGCCATGCCATAAAATATGATCACAGTATTTACGAATGTTGCAACCTGTTCTTCGAACCTTTGAGAAACCTAATTTATCCCATAAGATATTTCTGATAGCATAGTTGACCTATATCCAGATATCTTTCGATTGAGAACAATTGAAAGTGAAGATGTTTATTTTTTGGGTTTTTTTTGCTTAGGGCTTAAGAAATTCGTAATATAATTTAAATTCAAGATACTAATATTGTACAACGTTCAATTTAGGCTAAAGAAATTAAGAAACGAAAAAGTACTTACAAAGGAAGCGAAACGAAGGACATTGATTGTCCGTTTCTCAGTTTCCAAACGGTTCAGGACCCAATATTGATCCATTTTTCCGCGATAACCATTTCTGTAAAAAGGATAAAGTACACTGAAAATCTCTTCTACTACTTTTACTATGCCATGTGGATATAATTGTTATAACATTGAAGCATACGAATGCCTCAATACAAATTATTTGCCAAGTGTACATTTGGATAAAATTTTATAATTTTGTTTTAAACCTGGCCTTAGAGGGGCCTGCCATAGCGTACCCAAAATTGT
Organism: Pieris brassicae; assembly: GCF_905147105.1. Lineage (NCBI taxonomy): Eukaryota > Metazoa > Arthropoda > Insecta > Lepidoptera > Pieridae > Pieris > Pieris brassicae. The sequence continues at coordinate 6,602,306 of NC_059665.1, read as the reverse complement.
ATCGCACCTTCTCAGACATTTGGAAATATGTATATTTCAAATGTGAGCATGGGACTGTATATTCTTAACAAAAGAATGATTTAAAAAATGTTCATATATAAGTGTACTTTAATTGAATAGCATAACAATAACATCGACTTTACATACCTTTAGGTGGAAAGGGGATTTTCGATCCCTGTTGCTGTATATGGCTTGTACGAATAAGATTTCCATACTTAGCAGAGGCATGTTTCTACAAATAATAGTTTGTAATAAATCTCTATTCAACAGAATAATAAAAAAATCATAAAATTTTACAGTCAACTATTTCTTAGCTTATTTTTAATGTTGGTTAACATTAAACTGTTTTTGACCGGGCTGTCGATTTATTAGCCACGTTAGTAAATACTTCAAAGTTCTCTCAGCACAGATTTTGTTTGCTCGCAAAGTACAGAGACGAGTAGCACGGGTTTATTAAAGTCATCTCGAAAATCGTGCTTGACTCGAAAACTTCTATTTGTTCGGATACTGTCTGTATTGAAATTTCCCAAAATATCAAAACACATCGTTACCTCGTTAAGAAATTATTGTTGTTTAGAGTTGTGTTTAAAATTTCAACATCAACTCTTTATCTCTTCCGGTATCGCATCATCTTACTCTCGTCAGCGCATTTAGTGGTTATGGTCATCCTAAATGGATAGATTTAATATTACACATTAATTAAATGCAAATATTTGCATGTTAATATTGACGGCGACAATAATATAAAGAAAAGTATTGATGCCTGATAATGTTACTTTGTGTTTTAATAGAGAAAATAGATAAATTATTTTACTTACTATAATAAATAAATTATCAACAAAGAATCTAACGATTGTAAAGTAAATGAAATACACTTCTTATTTAAAACGTTTTGGCTATTAAAAGTCAGTTACAAATAACTAAGCGAGTGTCTGCTATACTATTACACATATTAGAGATGATAACAATTGCGCTTCCATGATTGAAATATTTACCTCACTATATTTTCCGCTACGCCACATTTGGCCATAACGGTTTTAATAATATCGCTAATGACATTTGGGTCCAACTTCGCCTTTGCTGGTTTGTTGGGAAATGCTGGAGATGGTTTCCCTGACATAGAGTGCGTTGCCAGAACTCTGGAATAAAAAGCAACGGTTACCTATAGGAAAATTATTAAAAAAACTTATCTCTTAATATACCACAGACGATAGGATTAGTTCTTTTTAAAATTCGACCCTTTCCAAATCGCTTTTTTAATACCTACCTATATAATCATAACTATATAGGTATTTAGATCACTGTTACTTACTGTTAGAGGTCGCAGGTTCGACCAATGGATTTTCTTTCTATGTGCACATTTAACATTAGCCCGAACGGTGAAGGAAAACATCGTGAGGAAACCGGCTTGCCTTAGACACAAAAAGTCGACGGCGTGTGTCAGGCACAGAAGGCTGATCACCTACTTGTCTATTCAATTAACAAATGATCATGAAACACATACAGAAATCTGAGGCCCAGACCTAAAAAGGTTGTAGCGCCATTGATTATTATTATTATTATATAATCATAATAATATTAGAAATGCGAAAAAAAACCAGGCTTGTCTTATAATTACCTTACGTAAGAGCTAAAAAGTACTCACTCGCGAGGAAAAACAGCTGTTAGTAGTTTTCTTGTTGCGTTTTTATATGATTCCCACTTAATATTCGCTAGGACATCCTTAGGGACCATGGCATATCCCTCTCCTAATCGAACCTATAACGATACATTGAACATAGATAAATGGAACTTAAAATAATTGGATTTGTCATTTTATGCATCTGGGTGAATAAACATACATTGACTTTAATTCATTAAAAAATAAAGCTAATTTAAAAAAACTAAAACAATATATATTTAGCATATTCAAGACGCAATAGAAAAATAGTTACTTACCATATTATTTCCACACCTATTATTTGATTGTGGATTAGTCGAACGGCCGCAGCGTCTGTTTGATTCCTGTTGAAAAGAGATTTTTATAATATATCATACATCATCCAGTGGTTGCCTGGAAGAGATCGCTCGTAAGCGATAAGGCCGCCAGTTGCCCTCCTTTTGATTTAATAATGTTCAATTTTTTTAATATTGTAGTGTAACGAAGTGTAAATAAATAAAAATAAATAAATAAATTATACTGTTAAATCCCAATTTTAAGTACTATATATACAAAGCAATAAATGAGTTGGTTGCTTGTATTTCTTGAAACCCAGAAAGTATAAAATCAATATTGGTATAATGGCTACACATAAATCTACCAAACAAAGCTAGTATAAGATATTTACTGGGGTGCTTGTGCGAGATCTTCTCCGTTTCGTCGTGCGTCTCTCCGTAGTAGAACGTCGTCCTTTGGATGCAACTACAGTAGAAGGCCCAGTCGACATTTCAAGCTCCTCATTGCTTTCCATATTTGGCATCTCAGTTTTAACTGATGTACTGACATTTTGAATCTCAATCAGGGGAGTCCGATGTGATGACGAGTCAGATTCACCATCTGTTATTACGTCCATATCATTGGGTATGTTGATAGATTGCTCGTCAATGATGTGGCCATCAGCTGAAAATTCTTAATATAAATAAAAACTAACCACAAATAACATCGTACATTGTAGTCGGCTATAGATATAAAGAAACGAAAAGATGCTGTACTCACAATTCTCTGAAAAATTGTTGGACGCCCTAAGATTCAATAACGCTTCAGCGGCCAATACTTCCGCTATATCCATTTCTGCAATAAGGATAAAGTACACGTAATAACGTATTATAAATGTTTGTATTAGATTCTACTACTTTTACTAGGCAATGATATAACTATACAAACGTAGCTGCTTACGAAAGCATATTTACCGAGTGTAGGTAGAATGTGGGTAAAATTGCATTGTTTTAAACAATTGATAATCCCGACAAGCAGAGGCGTGCACAAACAAAATGTTTCTGCATATAATTTTACAAACCGTCGTGAATATAAATGCTTGCCTTCTCAAACAGAATAGGAATACATTTATTTTAAATGGGAATTTCAGATTGTATATACTATTTCTAATGTTGTTTTCTTATTACAATTATTGTAATAAATGATTATGAAGTTATGGAGGAGGCTTTTACCCTAACATGGCCAATACAAAAAAGAATTGTAACTTAAATTTTTTAAAACTTATACTACCACTAATACGAATATTAAGGAATGTAAACTAACCACTTGTTGTATGGATTAATTAATAAAGCTTTAATAATAATAAATGTTTATAAATATATACGTTATATAGAACATCAACTTTACATACCACTGGGCGGAAAAGGGATTTTCGATCCTTGAAGCTTCAACAGGGCTTGTACAGTTGCGATCTCCATAGAAAGCAGAGACATGTTTCTACAAATAAATAAAATATGACGACAAAATATATTTAAAAGAGTTATGTATTGACTCTGAATGCTAAAATAACTAAAAATTAAAACTTTCAAATAGGCATTTGGTAGGCATCCATCGCCTTAGGGCGTACAGTATCCACCATTTGTTCCACTGCAGGTAACAATTGGAAGTATTGTTAGCCCGAAAAGGGATTTTAGTCCAATCAGGTACCTGGGTACTTGTATTGTTTACAATGGTCATCCTATTAGATGTACTCGCATTGTCTCCAACCGGTTTGACAAATTACCTACCAAGAGACGCCTTACAACCTGTTATATCATATATTCTGCTTGAAATTCGCTAAAATTATCAATTTCTAAAACCTTTAGGTATAAAATTTGAACCTTAGAAAAAATTTTGGAACTTCAAGTTACTGGTTATAAAAGGCGTAATTTATTAATAAGTACATAACTAATAATATAAATTCGTTTACAAAAAAATATCTCATCTCTCTTTAATCGGCATTCGTCATCTCATGTCTAAGCGTCGTGGTCAGCAAAGAAGCATCTGGAGCTGACCACCGGTCATTATGTTGTTTAAAAAATTGCGTACTTCAAAATGAACAAATCTTTAAAAAAAGATTAATATTAATGTATCACAAATCATTTAATTTACCCTTTTTAAGTAAAATAATTTACACTTATTTATAAGTTTATTTATGCACAGGGTCGGTAATTTTTTGTAAAAATCAATTTACATTTATAGATTTAATCGGAAAAACGACGCGACGCGAGATTTTTCTTTCATGGGAATTTTAATAATGAAAACAACAACTGTTTACATATAACTTAAATAAGGGAAAAATAATAAATAGGTAGGTTAAGATAATAATTACCACTAACTTTCATTTTAAATTATTCAAAACGCCCTTAAAACTGCAAAGCTTAGCTTAGCATTTATAAATTATGGCGTTAACTAAATGCAGCGGCAATAACAAAATGGCGATTTGAAATGGTGTCGTAATGACAATACCTAATTAAGCTCTGCACATTGGCATATTAGCTATTTGTTTATCAATTATTATTTACTATTTCACAAAATAATTTAAAAATGTAAGATGAAAATTATACTTTTTTTTTAAATTACAATTCAAAAAGTTTTTTATTATAATTAATTTTTAATTAGCTTTATTAATAATTAATTAGCTTTCGCTAAGCTATTAAAAACAGTGTTTGTAGTTATGGCAATGTCTGAAAACTAACTGTGTGTATTTTGACTTGAAGCTTTTCATAAAACACTTATAGTTATTTACAATTCTTAAATTATTCAAAATATTCATTTTATAAACAGCAATTATTTTGACTATCCTAAACTACCAAATATGTTCTCAATTATTTTGTATAATGGTTTTCTTAAATAATGTTAGTTTGACATTATTTAAATTAAGAAAAACATACAATAAACAAAATAATATTTTATATTTTACTTACATTAGCAAGTTGTGTTAGAAAAACGTATCACCAAATTTACTTTTAGAATCTAGAACTATCAACTTCAAGAAACCGGAAGACACTGACCGAATTTGCAAATGGAACAAAGTTAGCCAGGTTTAGGGTTGGTGCATTTAAAACAAATCTTATAGCTTTTCCCTATCTCGCTTTCATCGTGTAAAAAAGAGCGAGACAACAAACAGTTGGTACCACCAGATCATAATTTCTTTGAACATCCTTACAGCATAGTAGTCCTTGTATGTATGTACCTACTAATGATATAATTTTATGTTTGGTTTATTTAATTTATATTATTATTCAACCAGTTAATTTAATGGTTCCAGGCATATTCATTGTCCTACTTTTAATGAAACGTTCTACATAGTTCTTATGTACATTTGTTGTAACCAAAAGTTATTAACTGATATACCTTTTTATTTTAAGTAAGTTTGTCTTAAATAAAAGTTAAATTGTAATTATTAGACAACATCCCACCCAGTTTTCCCTTACATTTATTGAAACTCTGACAATAATTGAAACTGCTAACATTTATAATCGCTGACAATAATATTATGTGACAAGACTTATAATTTCGATTTAGAATTGTTATAAGGATAATTTTCATTTCACAGCCAAAAAACTAACTTCCGTTTTGTAAATGATGTTTTTGAATATATGTTACATCTATTTGATAATACTTTATTGTAGTTCAAAGAAGATTGTCTTTTGAACTTGTCCAATTCAATATATACGTAACTTTAAAGGTATGGTTGACAGTGGGGACTTACCGACAAGAATGGCGTTTTTGCCACACAGGAGACATTCATTTTTACATAATATAGTCAAACTTAGGGGTTAGTCTCGACTGTGAAGCTAAAGTTTGTCAGAGTAAGTAAAGATTATTGAACTAACAAAAGAATAATACCATTGTTAGTTTAGCGTCCACTCGTGTTTTCAAATATATTTTTCTATAATCCATGATACCAACGCACGCGACCTGAAAATATATATGTACAATATATTTTATTTTATGTTTACACGTGAATAAAGATATAAAATAGGAAATTATGTTTTAAATCCTTAATTGCCTCAACAGACTCACTCAGATACATTTCAGCATCGGTTTTGGTGGCATGTAGGTGATTAATGATTATCCTTATATAAACTTTAATAAATAACTGTTACTAGAGAAGTTAAAGCAATCAATAATAATATGAACCAATACGTTTCAAAAGTTTGCATCATAAATGAATTGAAAAGTATATTTTGGTAGTAAATTCACTCGGGTCGTGTCCCATGTACCTGGATTTAGGGGTGGTGAGGGTGTGAGGGAATAAAAGTGGACGAGAGGGATGTGAAACCTTGTTTGTTATAACCGCGGTAATAAGTTTACTACAAGTTATCAATAAGGTTATGTATTTGTTAAGCTTTTAAAAATTTTATAAGCTTTTAATAATTTTATAATATGATACTACCTATGGTTTGATTTGTATTATTTTATACATCATTTAATCGAATTTAATACAGATGCTTCATCCTACTAATGTTGAAAGAAAACTTTATTAAATTGAACTAATTTTATAATTAAATAGTGACGTTTTACGTTCCGTAATAATTTTTTAACTCCTATTACTCTTTTAATCAAAAAATACACGAGGCTGTCCCAATTTTCTATCTATAATAAGCAAAAATTTATAAATTATAATAAAATAAACTAACACGTGTTTCATACAAATGTAATAATTGAACTTTTTCCATATTCTGATGTCAATCAACTTAAAATCTACACGACAAAATCTTTCACGAATTATTCCTCGCTGATGATCATAAAAAATCCTAATAAACCATGAATAATCTAATTTTACGCATCGCTTTCTATTCACTCATATCATTATCATAACATAACATTAATTTTATTTTTCTAGGCCTCATCTATTAATTTTTAATCTAGACCAGTTTGCTTACAGTTTCGAATGCTTCATTACATCACTTGTCTCACAACAATCAAATTAAAAAAGGAGAAATTAGTAATAATTAGTACTTACAGTTTATTATCGATATTATGAAAAAAGCTTTCTTTTAAAAGAAAACACCTTCTAACCGGATTGAAGCTATGTTTTATTATTATAAACTTATAATTATTTTATTCATACACTAAATATTTTTATACTAAGCCGTGATCATTAATCGCACTTCGAAATAGTACCCACATGAATTTTCGCTTAAGTTCCTCAGTTTATTTTCATCTACCTTCATTGAACGTACAAAATCATATCTGGTTATTAAACGAATTATATATTTCTTTAGTAATAACATTAAAGAAAATATAATAATAAATTGGCAATAATTTATTAAATATTTAAATTAATATTTATTATAAAGATACATCATCACACCGCCTTTTGTTTCTTATTTTTAATCTTTTTGTTTCTGTGGGTGGGAAACCGGATGAGCACACGCATCCACTGTATAGATTTTTTTCTTACTTTAGTTCAATTCTACGACGACGTAATTAGTTACCGAATTAGTAATTTATTAATAGGACTTCTTGAAACTTTCAACCATGGAACAGGGATTATGGGTTTTAGTAGAGTGGGTGGATGATGATTCACAAGACACAAAAGATTTTTCAAGTTATAGCGTGGTAAATGTGGCTTTGATAGACAGCAATGAGATAAGTGAGGGGAAGATTGTTCTAGTTAGAGATGGTGTTAAGGGAAAACCGAGGAGAGGACAAGTACATAAGACTTCAGGTTAGTTAACCTTTGTAAAATATAAACCTACTATTACTACTACATGCTAATCGTAAAAAAACGTCCGTTATTGTCTACCGCTATCGTAACACCAAGTAACGGTGCAATAATTACTTTGTTTTTGCTGTATTTCTTATTATTTTTTTTTTATTTTAGAAGTGAAAAGCTATTTAGAAGAATTGTTGGGTGTTTTTTTGGGACGAGACAAAAGGTTACAACATCTGGTACCACTTGGTACGGACACGAACGAAATAGAAAAGCCAGAGGAAATGGTATACGTAATATTACTAATATATTATAATATTCTTGTATACTACTGTCTGGACATTTCATGGTTTAATCTAAAAATTATTGTTTATGTATACTAAAAAGTTATTTCTTTGTCTTGCACCCTGCATGTGTAATTGTTTATATATAATTATGATATTTAAATCCTAATCATCTTATTTTTCTTATGAAAAAAATAACAAACTTAGTTATTTTTATTACTTCTATACCTACTCAGCAGTATTGGCCTAGTGGCTTCAGTGTGCAACTATCATTCCTGAGGTCGTATGTTCGACCCAGCCAATGGACTTTCTGTCTATACGCACAGACATTTTATCCGCTCGCACGAACGGATAAAATTGTCCGCATGTGTTGGACCAAAGAAAGGCGACTGAGTATGTCGGGCACAGAAGGTTGATCACCTACATACGTAGAAAAATAAAAAAATGATCACGAAAAATCTTAGGACTAGATCAAAAATGTTGCAGCGCCACTGATTTTTTTATTGATATATAATTATGTATTATTATTACATTTTTTCCTTATGTTGCTGTGTAGAAAGACGGTTTCCTTGAATTTCGGTTGATTAAATTGGCATGGATCAAACCAAAAATAAAAGGCGCGTACTTTTTTAAAGATGCAACGCTCATAGAAAGTTATCACCAAATCATTATATTTATGTACATACATGAATAATTAATACCCATCTAAATACATATATTTTCAGATCCTACCTCTAATCAGTGAAAGTGACTTCATGCAAGATGATTATACGGACAACAGTGACAGGGAGGTCCGTATGTACTAACAATTGTTTTGAATACTTTATCGGATAACGCTTTGGGTCATTGGAATGGTGCTATATTTAACCGTGTTCATGCGAACAAAAAAGCACTGTTAACGTAGTAAAATTACATGTTTTATTTAGTTCTGTTTTCGTTTTGATCCCGTAAAAACATCTTATATTATATATTCCTTATCTAAGTATCTTATCAGCCGTACTTATAAAATTCTACAGTTAATTTTATAAGTAAGGCCACCATTATTACCTATACCATTTAGTTATTTTTTTTAAAGTATTCCTACAGCTACTCATTAAACAATATTCAAACAATTACATTATACACAAAATCCAAAAACGGAATACACATTCAAACATAAAGCACAGTTTTATCTATTTATACAAAAAATATAGCAAAGTACAAATTCATACTAAATTCTAGATTCATTGATCATTATAATAAATATTTAATATAAAGGTAGCCAATTTTTCCAAAAGCCATTTTTAATAAAAGATACCAGAGTTGTTAAAATATTTTTAAGCATTCTTTAGTCACATTAAATATATATATTTGCTGGTAATTTGTGTTATAATCTAAAGTTATACTAAGTCATAAGTCATGGCTGAGTTGCGTGAATAGTTTTTATTAGACCGAGGAATCTGGAATAGTTGGGAATATGTTCTAAAAAAGAAGCAACCAATCGAAAATCTTTATATGAAAATGCTTTACCTTACTATGTTAACGACGTTATCATTATTCGAGATGCACCGTTCTGTAAATATCATTATTATCCTAGGAATAGTTTGAAAGACGAGTTCGAGTAGAGTAAAATAAAATTTGTTTATTATCAGATAAGCTAACCGATTTCAAGTAGGTATGTACAAAAGTATGAAACACCTAAAAGTTATCCGTCATTAAAAATATTATGTTAATAGAACTCGTTAGACGAATTAATAATTGCGTTTATGTCAATAGTAATGAAGTTTTATTATTTTATTAATTGAGTTTTATATACTAAATAAAATAGTACAATTTTGAACCAAGTAAAGTATCAGTAATATACTTCAATAAGCTAAGCTTCATTTGTTTTTTTTTATATTTTTCCAGATCTCATCCATTGAGTATTTCTTCGGCAACAGTGCTAGTGATTCTGACGCTGAGGTATATAAATTATAATTTTGTAAGTAAACTTAGATTTTCATGGCCTTAAAACCCTAGAAGACGTGTAAGATCACTTATTTATATCATTGTTTACGGCGAATTGTAATCACAAACGGTACAAAAAATCGATTGGCAAAATAGAACAATATTTTTTTTTTTAATACAAACAGTATAACCGTGAAACGGAACACTAATATAATTCAACACTAATTTAATAAAACATTGGGCTATTAGCTACATTTACAGTTAAAGCCTGAAAATATATTTTTACCTGTCATTGATGATGACTCTTAAAACTATTTTATTATACACCTGAAACTGTCAAAATGCCCAAGTTTCGGTAGAAATATGTAGAACACCATAGCTAATATTGCGGTAATATTAAGTGCTGTAAATTCATTAAAGCTGACACGAGGCTGTAAATAGGGTTCTTCGTTTATTTTATATAGTTAATATATAACTCTAATAATAATATTTCAGTCAAAATATTGCTATTGTTTTAGGCCGCACCCCAAAACGACCAAAGTGGTAATGCCGTGCAAGAAACAAATGACAATCATTCTAATAACACACCAACCAATCCAGAGGTCCGTATTTCATAAATATGCCTTGAAAAGTTTTAGAACTTAGTCGGAAAATTGCTAGAGCTATCCGTATGATTTAACTACAGTGTTTGTAAAGAAACAACTGCTCACGTTATTAAGGAAAACATTGTGAGGAGACAGACATGACTTTGACCTTGATCTTGCGTAGAAAGCTTAAATTACCGACTTCTTTTTTAACATGCTATATGACGCCCAGTTTCAAACAAAGCCACTGAGTTTTATAGTATTTTCTCAATCTCCAAATAGATATTGAGTCAGAAAAACGACATAAAATATAATTTACGATTAATAACAATTTCACGTTATACACATTCAGTTTTTGAAATCTTTCAAAGATAAATGTCGATATTCAAACATAATATCTTTTAAAATATTTTTTAAACTAAGTTGTGAATAATATTTTCTTTAAGGCAACGCCTCAAACTGAGACAAGTCGCCAAGCATCACAAGAAGGAAATAGAACCGATAATAGTAATACAGAAACTAATGTAGAGGTTTGTAACTATATATACTTTTGTACATTGTATATTACGTATATATAAGTGAACTAATTGAAAAATCTAAATATAAGTTCACATAGTTAATCGTACATTTTATTACTAGGAATAGAAGTAACTGTCATATATCACGGCTAATTCTGTGTGTAAATAAATGTGTTTTAACAAACAGGAATTGTACGCTCTCTTCTTGAAGGATTCTAAGTATTATTGGTTAGGAAATACTTCAGTGGATAGCTGGTTCCATATACTGGTAGTACCCGGTAAAACTACCTTAAATAAAGCTCAGTTGTGGAACGACGGACGTGGAGGTAATACGGGAGGAATTTCGTATTCTTCCTCGACGTCCGATGATGAAACTCAGCTGCAGGTATTTATCCGAACAACATGGACCACACTTTGATAAATGCGGTAGAATATACAAAGAGACCGTTGGCAAATCTACGCAACGCTAAAAGATCAAGCCGAGAGGAAAGTGACTGGTCATCGACGTTTCGAATCGCTCTTAGCTGAATACAGTCAAGTAGAAGGAGCTGGTACTAGGGTTATCGCCCAGAGGTCGATATCGAGTATCGCTTGCCGCGGGGAACCGCGCCGCGGGGGGCGTTACCAAATATAAAACTTAATGCGACAATTTAAAAACAAATAAAATGTGGAATTAATAAATCTCTGTTTCACCAACGTTATAATATTTCCGCGAAAAGAGTGGTAATTCGTTATACGTTCTAGTCATTCGTCAAAATGTGCCGTAGTAATGAGCGGCTACTATGTCATCTAATTAGATTAATTATTTTATTTTTTAACTATTTACACTACATAACAATGCTTAAACCGTCAAAAAGAAAAAAAATAGCTTTCATTTGATATATATATATATATATATTTATAATAATGAACTTAGTATCCTCCTTACACTTTTTTATATTTCTTGAAAAAAAAGGAATTTTTCTTTACGACTTTGTTCCCCGTGACAATCTGTGTCTGCTTGGGGTTCAATAAGTTTCATTCTCATTTCCTGCTGATTTTTTGTTTAAATACAATTTTGGATATACATTATATTGGAAAATAATAACATGAAATTTAAAAGCTTAGTTAAGAAATTAATACATATTATTTTAGACTACATAGATTTTTTTTTTCAATCAAAATCTACTTCATGATACTCGTAATTTGTTATAATAAACAGAAAGCGACATCGATTCCAAGTAAAGGGAAATAAATAAATAGAAAATATTTTGATAAAACAAGCTTTTAATGTTAATTGTTACTTTTAGACTTCATCCCCAAACATTCAAAGTTGCCAAATATCACAAGGAAGGAATACAAACGACAATAGTAACATTGTAACGAATATAGAGGTTTGTATCTTTATGAAATGATAACTGGAAAACTGAATAAGTAAATATTACAGCTTTTGTGTGGTTTATAAATTATAAGTAGCTACTTTACCTAAGCTATTTAGCGTATATATACGCACGTACATGTTTTTGTAGAAATCAAAGGAACCAACGAAACTAACAAATGAAATTTAATCTTGTTCTTTGTGCTATAAGAAGATCTTAAGATCATCATATATTCATATAATGTTTAGCTACGTAGCTGAGGATTTTAGCTTCTTAGGAGTTTTTCATTATTTACATTTTTTATTTTTAGACGTTACCAAACGACCAAAATGGCCAAACGGCACAAGAAAGAATAAGAATCGCCAACAACACTCAGCCTGATATAGAGATATCAATAGAGGTTCGTACCTACATATAGCAGTGTTGATATAGGTGTTATACGTACTAGATTTACTGACAATAAATAATATGTTATTTTATACTATGAATATTTGGACAAATTGTAAAAATATCCTGTTAAACTAATTGTAGTTGAATCATATCATTATAGACTTTTTGAATATAAATGGTAGGATTAAACTAAATTTAGTAATTTGGCTTAGGATACATTTGGATCGGAGTACATAACTATGTATTTCCAAGACCATAAATATGTATATATATATATGACCAAAATTATAAATTTAAATCAAACAAAAATTTACAGTGTAACAAAAAAAGGGAATATTAAAATATGAAAAGAGGAAAATGTAAGAAATATATATAATACATGTTTCTGAGATTAAAATTTTCTTTTAGGTTACATCACAAAGCCACGAAAATCGTAATCTATCGCTAGAAGGAATCGACGAATTGTCGATGTCGAATAGTAATACTGCAAGGAATCAACCGGTTAGTTCATTAACATACTGTAAGTGTTTTAAATTTAACTGGAAAACCCTGAAAATGTTTGTAAGTTAGTTTGATTTCCACTAATTACATATTTACGATATCAGTTAGTTACATGTTGCAGTGAAATACAATGTAAAATGGAGTTCTTTTGTTTTTAATAGTTATTTAGAATCACAATCAAAATAAGATATTTTCTTAGATTCCACAGTCTTGTTTGTTATGAAGTCGAAACTTTTGTTGATATTACATCGTAAAAACCATAAAGATATTGCACGGTATAAAAGATTAATGGGTGCGTGTGTGTATGTCTTGAGCGTGAAATAGTTGACCGGGGGAACGGAGTTTAAAATGATTATAATTTTTTCTTTCCACTAAGAAAGATTTTTTTAAATAATTTACTTCGCCGTCCACTGACAACGACGTCGACTAGGCGGAGCGGAAAGCGAGAAATGAAGAACTCTCCGTTCATTTTCTGCCTAGTTCTCGCTCCATCCAGCTAGGTTGTACGTCCTTTTGCGAGCGGGGAGCTGAGCACCAGTATTGGGCAGCCCTCCGTAGCATCAAGACGTTTTTGTGAATTTTACTATATCAGATCACTATTTCTAGTGAAGATGATTATATTAATATGGTAAATAAAATCTTACTATTGTATCACTCTAAAAAGAAGCATATCCGGCGCAAGACAAGATTTTGATCAATTATCACATTCGAGAAAGGCCCGCAAAAGGAGATCTATTACGAATGTACAACCATTTGCAAGACGACTCCGTTCAAAACTAGTTTTCAAGAGCATACGCAGCGGTCTCCGCTTTACTTGCTTGCTCCGCTCTGCTTTACTCTTTAGCAGCGGAAGTAATTGTATGAAATATAATAAAACTAGTTCAGCGACTTTCGTAGGGAGTCTGTGGGATACTCGCTCAACTCGCTAACATCGTATGTGACTCTTTCAACTCGCTCACTCCGCTCCGCTCGTTTCCCCTTTTGTGGAAGCACATGTATGAAAATAATCCTTACGAGTATATCGAAGTCCATAATGAGTCCGTTCCGCTCCCAGAGAAAGGCGGCCATGAGGATGATGAAAAGTTAACCTATGAGTGGCGACTGGCCGGCCCAAAATTTAGTAATTGTCCGGCTGAGCTACACTTGTCAAAAAAGTAGTGGAGTTGTCAAGGCCCTTTAGGCCAAAACCGAGATTATTAAAAGAAATAGGAACTGTAATATTAATTTCTAGCAAAGCAATTATTGAAAGAAGCTTCTTAGTTTATTTTTTTAGGTTACATCTCTAAACGACCAATCTGGCCAAGCATCGCAAGAAAGATACAGTAACATGGAAACTAATACAGAGGTTCGTATCTGAATAATAATTTTGAAGGTTTTAAATTAACAGTCGTGCGTTGGAATCACTTGTCTTTCCATGTGCGTATTGAATACTCGTACAATGAAGAAAAACATCGCGAAGAAACCGAGAAAGCTGAAACCTACTTGCGTATTTAGTTAAATAATATCACGAAAAAGATAAAAATATCTTAGGCCAAGAGCGTTCCACCACTGGTTATTTTTTCCTTAAACCATTATGTATTTATTTATCTATTCATGCCTATTTCCCGAAGGAGTAAGCAGAGATCATGGATCTCCGCTTGCTACGGCATGAGATACCTCTAACACCTTGCTCGTGATATGTGGATGAACGTCAATTTCATGACATTCACCGTGCTCGTCGGTTAATAACTTAATTTTTATACTAGGAATATTTTTATTTTATTATCATAAATTATTCAATAACGTATTATTAAGATATTTCTTGAAATATTACTTATATTAATTTTATGTTGCTCATTGAAAGAAACTTAGAATATTTTCTAGGCTTATCACCATAACGACCTAAGAATGAGCAACACTCGTCCTAAAACTTATATAGAGGTTCGTATTCATATACTATTCTAACATTTTTCATTAAACTCCTCATAAAGTTTAATATTTATCTACTTAATATAAGGAAGTGTAGAAGTACTAGTGTGATTATAAATATAAGTATCGTTTGATCAAATCATTAATTGAAATCGATTTAGATTTTTCTAAACGTTCAAATGTTAATATAACAATCAAATATAAGAAGAAAATTACGGCGACCGTTTCATTGTATAGTCCTCAGTCAAATAAAGCTATTAACGAACCGATTGTTCGGTATTAAATTGAATTTGAGTAAAACTAGGACTCTGACGGGCCTAAAAACGATTGTCTTCGTTTCAGTTTGCACCCGAAATTCACAAACATGGTTACGTATTACAAAGAGGAATTTTACATCGTATAAATCTGTATACTAATTTAAGGGTTTGTATGCTATATTTTTAATTATGTTATTTTGATTAGCGGAATTACGATTTTATCACGCAATAGTAAGTTTTGCAAAATCTTCTTTCTGTAGAAGTTGTGTAGGGAGATTTCTTTACAACTCCGTATAATGTCACATATGCACTAAATTGCATTTTAAAAGTACATCTACTAAAAATCGGTTTAAATTGAGGAGAATTTCATTTATTGCAAATAATTTTTGCCCATTTTCCTTTGATTTAAGAATTCATTGCAACGATTATAAGCAATATAGATCTACTGTTAGATATGTAGGTTAGGCCCTAAGCGACTAATTTATAAAACAAAACTGTTTTTTTTAGTATAATCCAAAAGGTAAATTAATTTGTGATAAACTACTTCAAACTGATTTGACTATGAATATGGGAAATTCTTACCAACTTACCCATAATTCGCCACTTCAAGAGCAAAGCATTACCCAGTCGGGTACAGTTGGTACTGCATCTGCAGGAACTATTACTGAAATGGTACGTACGTAGAAAGAAAAGAAAACTTTGAAAGATGTAAATGTGAAAAACGTATTTTTGAGCGTAATCCTTGAGATTGATTTGCTCCAGTACAAACAATTTGTATGACTCAACACTTAGCGATTAAAAAGAGTGGCGGAAAGTTTCTTGCCCGTTCTATGCCCTTGACTTGTGAACTGGTAGAAAATGTAAATTAAAATTAATTTAACTTCTTTTCCGACGTTCATAAGTGTACCTACTTGTTTACCTATATGAATAAAGTTATTTTGAGTTTGAGTTTGAGGAAAGCGGACACACCCATGTACTGCGTGATACAGTATAGATAACGGCGAACATCTGGAACAAATGTCCTTGCCTGCGCAGAAGCGATTTTTAGGTATCACTTGGGCGCGAGAGTGACGTGTCGATCGCGATTGGTAAATTAGTAGACGTTTGTGTCCCGCGCTGTGTACGATACGCAAACTTTCCCAACTCCCTTGGGAGTTCCCCCTTCCCCCCCCCCCCTCAAGAAGTTTGCCGGTATCTGTAACGACTATAGTTAATTTAATAAACTATATATAGTGCGCTCTCGAAATAATAATAATCCAGTGGTGTCACAAGCCTGTATGGGTCTTGGTCTGATTGCAGATTGCATCTGTTTTTTGATAAATTATTTCATAGAATAGTAGGTGTTCAGCCATCTCTCTCTGACACATGTTAACGACTTTTAGATTTGAGACATGCCGGTTTACTCTCAATCTTTTCCTTGACCGTACGAACGAGTGTTAAATGCGCACATGGACATTCATAAGTCCATTAGTGCACAACCGGGAATCGAACTTACGACCTCAGGGAGGAGTCACATGCTGAAGCCACTAGACCAACACTACTTTCACTCTCCAGAAACCTCTATTCGTCTAAGTATGTATAGTATATACACTATTCCTTACTTGTTACCCTTCTTATTAAAATCTTAATCTGTTTACACAGAGGCGGGATTTAGTTTCTTAGAAAACATGAAAATAAAGTGTTATTGAGAGTAATGAGTGTTTTACATGGCTGTAAGAGTTTTAAAGTAAAGTCACTAATCATTAATTTAAAAAATATATATAATTCGATTTTTTTTTAAGGTGCCTCTATAATGTGGCACAGTAGATCATCAGTTTTAACAACAATAATTATAAATATCTTAACTATTGTATTATATAGACATGATTATATTTGCATCCCTATTTGAATACGGCAGATGTGTTTTTTTAAATAATTAATCAATATGTTATATGAATGTAACACTTGATTTATTTATTAAAAATATTGATTCACATCAGTTACTTGACAAAAGTCGGTTACAGATTAGTAGAATCGACGATGACGTTTAATTTCATATCGCCATCTTGCCTAAAGAAGTTTTGGCGGGTTCTTGAAACCATAAAAGGTTTATTTACGTTTTTGTTATTTTATTTTTTATGACATACGATAGGCTTAGTTCGCTTTAAGTCTCATCCTGAACCTTACCCTAAATGGTTACCCCATCTGATATATATTATTTGCTTGTCTGAAATTGATATTGAAACGGAAGCAATTCTTTAATAGTAATTAATGTATATATAAATCGACAGACTAATTAAATGTACACTTTCTCGGCGTACCATTATGCTTAATTATGATATGTATATATATATATATATTGTAGATACCTATCGGAAGAGGTAACGCAACGATACCAGCTCCACTCTTAGATGTAATTGATTGGACGTCGTACTCAATTGCCACTCGGATGTTACTACAAGCTGTATTTCCGAGGTAAATTTATTTCGAAGATGTCTGATGACTGATTAACATATTTACGTGTCTTATTTAATTTCAATTATCTATTTCAGAGTACTAATAAATAACTCAATAGCGATGGCCGATAGGTCTGCAAAAAAGTGTTTCGATCCCGTGATTGTGAACGACATAGCGAACATGGTTTCTGACAGATGCGGAGTGCCAAAGAGAGTAGTGAGGTACCCAACTAATATTCAAATAACGCACTAGGACCTAGATAAGGAATTGTTTACCCGAGCGTTCGGATGCAAATATAGTACGCTTAAAATATAATTCAGCGCTATCTAAATTAATCATAAGTTCCTTTTTACATATCATTTCACATTTATATATATAATAATAAACAATATGATCATTCTCGTAACCAACTTATACGTAACCTTATTCACTCATGTCACAAGCAATAAATAAATGTAACAGAATGATTTAATTTATTTAGAGTATGTAGATGTAAATTTTTTTTTTTTAAATAGTCATATTTTCATTTGTATCCTAGATAAAAATTCTTCCTTATAATAATGATTTAGTTTAGAGGATGATGGAAATGGGTAGGTAAAAAGTATAGGTATAGTAGAACTACTAAATCAAATTTAAATTATACCAACAGCCTTGCCCTATTTTAAATGCGTCTTTCTGTCAAATTGAATTCAAGATTCATATGAAACAAACAAAAATATAGATAGTTAAAACAGTGTAATAGGACTGACTGAGATTATATGAATAATATGTAGAAAATAAATAAAAGTCAAGACAAAATGTATCCCTTTTTGGGAGTTTGATAACTATAATAAATAATATGTTTCAGGAGATTTATAACAACCAATTGTGTTGACGAAATCAAACTTTATCGCAATCGTCAAATTTTTAAAAGGCTACGTCAACAGAACCATGAAATCGATCCGCCGTCTCCAGCCTCATCAAATGAAGATTCTAACACTAGTGAGTAGAGTATCACCTGAGTAATACCTCTTCTATAAATAAGGATGACAAATAAATTTACATGCAAATCACACTGTAGTCTTATTTTCTAACCCGTTGCTTATGAATTTATATTCAAGTTATTTTTTAAAATAAAATTCCATTCCGTATAAATAACAAAATTCACTTATATTAGATATATAAGTGTAGGTATAATGATTCTTTTTAGTTTTGATCTATAGTATTACTGAATGGCTGGCTGGCTTGGTCAAAATGACAGTTCGTGTCGACAAATTTTCATACAAATGTAGTTTTCGACTTTCTACATAACCTACTGTCAAGGCATCTTAACTAAGCCCCCAGGTAAAGATATAAAATGCTTCATTAAATCAAGCATTTTATATTTTATATAGTCTATAGATGATATATTTTATTTAGTAATTGCTGTATTAAAATTGATGCTATCTAGACATATTCGTGTTACAAATGATTTCTGATTGCCAATCTGCTTTAAAGTAGATTTGATCTGTTTCTTACAAAAACATCTGTAAAACCTATATGTGACCTAAACTTTCGTACGTTTCTTTAAAATATCGTGTTTTCATTTGGTGTAATGTTTTGTATGCAACAATAAAATCATGATTGCATCATTTTCAATAAACAAGTATTCTTTTGAATTTTACTTATTAAACCCCGCCTCTGTGTTAACCAATCATAACAGATTAAGATTTTAATTATTCGGCGTGAAGTGATGCAATAGTTTCATATTATTATACTCGCGTTTCGTGCGGTGAGTTAGACTCCCAGACCCCATCACCCCCTCAAAAGTATGAACAGAGATTACCAACACGTTGACGCTGTGGAGAAACCCCTACCCCCACTTTGGGTTCGTCGGATCATTGTGTTGTCACAATTGCCCTCCACATTGTGCCGCGTACTTGTCATCCTGAGTTGACTCCGGTCCTAACGCGCCTTTTACGGTACCTGTAATCGCTTGGCACTGTCTCGAAGTGCTGGAAGACCGATCCCTAAAAAAGGCGATCGCGAGGTATCTAGAGAGCCACCAGCTGATTAGCGATTCTCAGCATGGCTATGTCGTGGTGGTTCAGCTGGTGACCTTCTTGTATACCTCACCCATAGATGGGCAGAAGCAATTGAGTCCAAGGTGGAGTGCTAGCGATTAGTTTGCATATAGTGAAAGCCTTCGATCGAGTGTGGCATAAAGCACTTCCCCGACCCGCTGTCTTATATAAATGATATGTTGCAACTTAGCAACATTCAGCATTCTTTACACGGGGATACTATTTACACTGGTCGGGTAGTTGTCGATAACTACCGAAAAACAAACTTGTGTCTGCAGTCGAAACTCTGCTACGTGGAATCTCGGACTGAGGTACTAAATCTAGTCCACTTTAACCTTAAAAATCACCCTTCGTCGCTACTCCTCTTTTCGAAGACACTCTTCTTAAAGCCGCAGCCAGCATCGGAATACTTAGCATCGACATATCAGTTTTGCGGTCATTTGGAGGAAAAGGCTAAAGTAGCCTCCAAAAAAGCTTGGTGTGTTCAGCAAGGCTAGTATTTCACTCCGGGCCACCATTCTCTTGCACTGTATAAAGCGCAAATTCGGCCCCATATGGAGTACTGTTCTTACCTCTGGGCGAGAGCTCCCTAGTACCACCTCCTTCCCCTTGACCATATTCAACGAAGTGCGAATCTCTTTTCAAGCTGCTTGATCCCGTCGTTCGGTCGGCGTTGCATAAAGATGTGGGGTCACTCTGCATCTTCTACCGCATTTCCCATGAAGAGTGTTCAGAAGAGTTGTTCGGATTAATACTTACAGCTGGTAAGCCTACTGCCCGTTTGCCCCCTGTTCTGTAAAAAAAATGTTGTTTGTTAAGGTATAAAATCTGAACAAATACAAACACTAATGAATGGAATAGATAATATTACATATTAAATAAACAATACATGATTGTAAACAGTGTTATGGCTCCAGCGTGCGACTCTTATCCCTGATGGTCGTAGGTTCGATCTCCGGCTGTGTACCAGTGGACTTTCTGTCTATGTTGGCATCTTACAGTCGCTGGTACGATGAATGAATACATCGTGGAAAAACCGATACGTCTCGAATCAAACCATCGACCACATATTTTCGATATAACGCTGATATATAAAATAAAGGTTATGAGATAACAGATACAATCTGAGGCTAAAAGATTATCGAAGAATTAGTATATCAAAATGTATTTGACGTTTTAGTTCCAGGGCGGCACTTAAGAGGGCGTCACATGAAGGATAGCTCTAAATTTTATCGAAAACTACTAAATGCCATGGGTTATATATACATTCTATGGTTAACATGACAGCATGTGTTTAACTCTAACCAATATTCAACATATATTTTTTAGCATTTCAATTTAAGATAAATAAGACTTAAATAAATGTAAAAAAAGAAATATACGAATTGAAAATGAGTGACTTTCAAGAACAAGAAATTGTGTCAGCCGAACACGACCATTTAGTGAGTGCAATAATAAAATTGGACAAAACGCAACATATAACAGAGCCCACTCGTAATGAACCCACAAATCTCAGTTCAGAATTTAACTTAATTAAAAGCTCAAATAAATTAGATTTGAGTAAAGTTGTTAGTGCTCTGAAGGACAGTGCGCATCATACAACCATAACAAAAAAATTAAAAAGTCTCGACCAAGGTCAGGTTTTACCTAAACCTTTAGAAAAACCACAGGCTGAACGAATTAAAAGGTCAACAGGGTATGATGCTACCAAAGAAAAAGTGGCTAAATGGGATCCAGTTGTAGCAAGGAACAGAACAGTGGATTTTGTTTCCTTCCCACTACATTCAGTCTCTAAACGAGAACATCCTACAAAAGTAATCTTGTCTAATTTAAAATCTAAATCTCCTTTAGAAAAAGAGCTAGATGAGATTGACCCCCCAGCAGAAGTTGAAGAGGAAAGTAAAGAGGAACAAAGCTTTCCTATGACTTATGAAGAGATGTTAGAACACAGAAAAGAAATGGCAAAGTTGAGAGCTCAGCAATCATATAAAGCAGCAAAAGCTAAGAGACAGAGTAAAATTAAAAGTAAAAAATATCACAGGTATGTTATTACATGAGACTGGTATATTAAAGTAGTAATATAATTGGTACACATTCACATATCTGCATTGGTCCTAGCTATGCAGTGGCCCTCTATCTGTACAACATAAATTAATCTGTGTAAATTTTCTATAACTTTAAATATATAATAATTATTTACAGAATCCTTAAAAAGGAGAGACTGAAACAACAGCTTAAAGAGTTTGAAGAATTACAGGAGAAAAATCCTGAGGAAGCTTTAAAAAAGTTGGAGGAGTTAGAAAAAGGAAGAGCTCTTGAGCGTCATACTTTAAGGCATAAAAATACAGGAAAGTGGGCTAAAAATAAGCTAGTCAGAGCAAAGTATGATAAGGAGGTATATAGAATAATTGTAAATTTCATTTTATTTTATATTTTCATAATAAATACTTAATTTTAACTTGTTTATTAGGTAAGACAACAATTAGCTGAGCAATTAGCAGTGAGCAGGGGACTTACACATAAAACACAACATAGTGAAAGTACTGATGATGAAGCTGATGAAAATGAGATGCTACCAGATATGACATTAGCTCAGGATCCTTTAAATCCGTGGATGATGAAAGGACTTAACAAAAGCAATGTTGATACTGATTTTGATTTTGGCTACAAAAAATTTATAAAGGAAAAAGTGCTGAAGCATACTGCTGCTACTGAAGAGGACAGTGATTCTGAAGAGAATGATGAAACAGTTTGTGATTTATCTTCACTTAAGAAAAAAAATTATATGTTGGGTTCAGTAAGAAACCATGTTCATGAACAAAGTAGTCATTCTAAAATCGAGCATGAGTCTAAGCTATCTAGCCCTTTAGGTATCTCCAAGAAGAAACCAATGGAAAAAAACAATGCTAAGGTTACTTTTATGAAACAAGACAGGAATATTAAAAAGCCTATAGCAACATCCAAGTGGACAGTAGATATAATCAAGCCAAATGATAGTACTGAATCAGGTGAAATTAAGGTTGCAGAGGTTTTTGATACATTTGAAACTAAAGTAGCAAAACAAGTAGAAATAAAAATTAATAAATTAAGGAAGAACATTAAGCGGTTAGAGAGATCATCTAAAACACCAAAAGTCGTCAAAAAAAAGGGAGGGAAAGGGAAGAATATTAGTAATATGGAATCTCTAATGTTTAAAAATAAAAATCCTAAGCCTATAATTGATGAAGAGTTAATAGAGACAAATCTTAAGGCACCTGAAGATATACCTGAAATGACCAAGACTTACACAAAAATTATTAAATATCCATCTGCCCTAGCTGCCCATTCTAACAATAATTCTAATATTGATCCTAGTCAATTTATTGAAGTAAAACCCAAGTATCTCAACACTGCAATTCCAAGTTGTGAAAACATCTTAGATGAATTAGATGATGATGAACAAATTGTTCCAAAAATTGATATAGAAGAAGTTTTTGAAGAAGATGATGTTGTAGCAAGTTTCAGACAAGAAAAACAAAATGAAATTGATAATGATATTCCTAAAGAAATTGACTTGCAGTTACCAGGGTGGGGAAGCTGGGGTGGAATAGGAGTAAAAGCTCCTAAGCGAAAAAGGAACAGGTTTATTTCAAAGAATATACCTAAGATGCCAAGACGTGATGAAAATAAAGGGGACATTATAATAAATGAATTAAAATTGCCTAAATTAAAAGCTCATAAGGTATCTGAATTACCATTTCCATTTACAAAAGTAAGCGATTTTGAGGCCTCAGTTAGGGCTCCACTTGGTAATACCTTTATTCCTGAAATAGCTCACAAAAAACTAATTCGACCAAATGTCATTACTAAAGCTGGAACAATAATAGAACCCATGGATGAAGAACAGCTTTTGATTAAACGTAACCAAAGTTTTAAGAATGAAAAGATTTTAAAGCTGCTTAGTAAACAATAAACAAGAAATTTATTTATTAAAAATGTTTTTATTTAATATATTAGCTAAGCTCCAACCCTAACAGGTGGTGAGACTAAGATTACTCCATCACCTCTTACAAACAACATTGGTATATTTCTTTTAGTACTTCTATAAACTTCTTCATATGTTTCTTCATCAATCTCTACTGTTGTAATAGTTTCTTCTGCATCTCCAAGGACCATATTTAAATGTTGATCATAAGCCTAAAACAATAGATGTAACTGATATACTTTTCCATTTAATGCGTTATCTCCGGTAACACAATTTCAAAAAAAGTTTAATTATTTATTTTCATCTCATTTTTTATGTATCTGTGTTCTTTTTTGGCAAAACCTGTCAGCACTGTGCCACACAGCCACCTGTACTTCATAATACTCCTATCCAAAAGACCAATTTAAACAAGAACCATTACATATTTAAGGCAATTAGTGCAATAGGCCTAGATTGTTTATTTGTTTACACACCTTATGTTTGCAATAAACCTGTCCAACCTGTTTATATTTGTTCTAATATGTTCTAAGACTTCTAATATATGTTTTGTATAATAAATATTGTTTTAAAATGTTATATATATAATATGTCTGAGAAACACCATGTACCTTTGGGCTTAAGGTATGCTGGTTTTCTCACAATGTTTTCCTGAATCATACAAGCGCATTTAATTACATACCGAAAAAAAAACATAGGAAGCATTTGCATCTCTCAGCCAATCTGTCATAACTCCTCTTATATATTTTATTTGCATACATGTGACTCTATAACATAATTAACTACAAGATAAAGATTTAGAAATACATTGGCATATATTGATTACCAGGTTTCTGCTCTCTTTAGGATGCAATTCAGTGTCAACAAAAAATTTGCGATAAATCTGACTCCCGGACTCAAACCTGAATTATATTTTCATAGACTAAGTAGGCTTTCTAAGAAACGGAACCGTCAAATAATGCTACTTTACCCGTGAATTTAGGTACCTTTATTATTCCTGTTGGTATTTGCGTTTATGACGTTTGCTTTGTATATGTAAAAAAAAATCTTACGTGCAATCTTCCCCGTAATTCGCGTTCATTGCGCATTTTGACATAAATCCTTTCGTCCAAACTAAGCCTTATCAAGTCCAGAGGTTCTTTAACGGTCATAACCGCCACCTGAAAGAGTTTTCAATATTTTATAGCAAATTCAAAATTTGTCAAACATCTCAATCTACTCGCAGTAAATTAAAATAAAGTCGGGTTATAAAAATATAATACAAACGTTTTCTCCATCATCAGCCATTTCAAAGTCCTAATTATGATATAAGCTTTACTATTGTTTAATGTTCGATTTAAGAGAGTACTTAGTTAAACAATAATTTATTTAAAAACTTCGAAACCTATTGCTTATTTTTACGCTTCTAACAAAATTACAGATTAGAGGATAAGAAGACCATTATGTATGTCACAGATATATTGATATAAGAGTGACAGCTTCAAATTATAAATTTAAATCCGGTCTTAACGCCAAAAACAATTCAATAAAAAAATGACATTAACAATCAATCCATACACAAAATCTGCAACCTTTGATACGCAGATACAACCTAAGTATCATCCTCGAAATGGGAAAAGGCGAAATGGAAAAAATAAATTCTTCAGCGAAAAAGAAGCTTTAAGTGGGCAAACTATTTGAAATGAACACTGCAGGTCTGCCAAGCGGGTATTTCTTATAATATGTACATAGATATTTTTAAATTATAAAAAAAAACTTTAAAATTCATAACTCGAAAAGTCAGAGTCCTAAAGCCTTTTTGTTTTTTTTTTCATTTTGACATGGTTTCTAATGATCAGCCTTGAAGGCAGATACGAGCAAATCATGTATTATTCCTGTTTTTTTTACATTTTTAAGTGTGTTATTGACAACCCACGGTGGCAAAAGAGGTTATTAATATTCCTTATCGTATAATTATCGCTATTAAAAAAGTCGGCAAATCATATAGATATTTTGCTCCCCAGCTCCCTAAATAAAACATACTAAATCATATATATATTCACAATTTGAGTGACCACAGATATTAGTTTGTGTGGGATATCAATGGAGTTTAGTTCAAAATTTTGTCTTTTGAGGTTTATCTGTCAATTGTCAAACTGTAAGCGATAACACCAAGCGTGTTTTAGAAAATAATTAACTATTAATTTAACAATAATAATTTACTGCGTGTAAAAACAAATTTTAAATTTTCCAGTTTTCGTGTATTCGATTGTTTAATATTGTGTGAAATGATAATTGTTTACGAACTTTGATCGTAATGGTGCGAAGTGGGTGAGTGTTTTACTTTACGTTGTAGTTAAACTTAGTTCTTACATGGTTTTGTTTAAAAGAAACCTTAACATATTTTATTATTTTTCAGTCGTGACCGTGATCGCCGTAGGTCTCACAGTCGATCTGTGACTCCAGAAAGGAAAAGACGGCGTTCTCGGTCCAGAAGCCGTGATAGGCCATCTAAAACATCAAAACGGAAGCGCAGCCGCAGCAGGGAGAGAGATACAAAACGCGATCGAAGTAGAGATCGCGATAGGGAGAGAGATAGAGACAGAGACAGAAAAAGGTATTATTTGTACTTAAGTTATATTTAATATTTATAACCTCAATACTAACACCTCAGGGATATTACGAAATCTAATATTTTCTCATAATCATATAATAATATAAAACAGAACTAGAATTCTCTGGCCTTGGCACTATAAAATACTTTTGAACACTTGTTCCTTACTTGCATAGTCTGGTGTCAGCTAGGGATTTCTTAAAGTTATTTGTCTTATTTATAGAGATAAAAGGGAAGAAAAGAGTAATGGCTCTAGTAGTAAATCTAGAAAGAAATCACCAGATAGAGAAAAGGAGAGTGAGAGATTAAAATCAAAAGAGGAATCCTTAAAAGCTGAATCTGAATATGACATTGGATCTGCTGATAAGGTAAAACATATAATTTTATTATTTTGTTTTTTGTGTATCGGAACACATTCTTAACATTAATGGAAACTATGTATAATATATTTATTCTAATGTGATTTAAAGTATAAACAAATAATAGTGTGAAGATGATTAATAATTTTATTACTAACTACTCACATTGTTAATGTATATATTGTGATTTAGGAACTTGGATACCTTTTTTATCTTGTAGATTTATTGTATTTAATTAATTTTAATCCAGAAAATGGTCATGAATAACAAGAGATTTTAAATAAAATGCCATATTGTCTTTTCAATCTTGTATTAATGTTGAAAACACATATAATTCTACGTTTTCCTAATGTTATTTTTTTGGAATTAGATTTTTACATTTAATGATACAGTACCTATCTAAATGACCTTTACAAGTTAATAACTAAGTTTAGTTTTTTAAAACTATAATATAATTTGGCAAATTATAATAAAGTATATAACTATAACCATTACTTAATGCTTTTTTATAATGAACTATCTTTAACATCCTTATAGTAAGAATATTATTAATAGGAAGAAGAACAGAATAGACTAGAGGCAGAAATGCAAAAGCGTCGCGAGCGTATAGAAAGGTGGCGTGCTGAACGAAAGAGGAAGGAATTAGAGTCTGCCAAGAAAGAAGTTCAAAAGGGCAGTTTAGTCACCAATATTCAGACACCAACTGTCAAAAAATGGTCTTTAGAAGATGACTCTGGTGATGAAGGTATTTAATTTCGTAATTTGTTTAGTTTTCATATTACAGCTTATCTTATATTATATTGTATATTTGCACATAACATAAATTCTTGTGTTGATAAACTGTTTATTTACTAACAAGAATGATCTTATTTTCCTTTGTATTCACAGGTGAAGAAGACAAAGAGGCCAAAGAGAAGCAATTGGCAGAAGAAAAGAGAGAAGAAGACGAAATTGATACTCTAGATGCATATATGCAAGAAGTTCAACAAGTATGTCTGGGACTCATCAGTAACAAAATTATTCATAACTGAATTAAAAAAAGTTTTTCATACCTAATGATTTTAAATCAAATATTACAGGAAGTTCGTAAAGTGAATCAAATAGACCATGCTCGTGGAATCATAAATCTGCCATCATCTGATTCTAGTGTAGTTATCCTAACTGGGACCGCCAAGAAACAAGTGACAGAACAGAAAAACAAAGGTTTGTGGGATATAAATCTTATATAAGTGTTTATTTCAGAATAATTCTTAATTTAATGCTGAGTGTCTCGCACTGCTGTAATAACTTATAACATGGGCTTAAACCTGTAGAGATACCATCATTCTACGGCTACAGTCACTGTGATGACGTCATCATAAGTGTTTGCGGCTGTTAAGGATATATACAACATCTCTGGGGCCACTGTGGTCTTCAGGCCAATTGGTAGTAAAAAGGTTAAGGTTAAGGACTACTTTTAGTTTGGTGGAACTGTTTGCCATCCTTCCATCACAACCCCAATCAATGTGAAAAACTCCAATGGGACAGACATTACTATGGAATATGCAAATGCATTATAAAATAGTATTTAAACTCTTTGTTTATAGACTTGGTGGTACTTACTTCGACTTATAAAAGTAGTGAAATTATAAATATGAGATAAATTCTGTTTGAATGTCTCTTTGTATAAACTCAAAATATTATGGGGTAAAAAGATTCACTCTATATAAGTGTGCAACAGCTAGTTATGTAATCGGGTTTGGCATCGAGCCAATAGAATAATATTTGCTTGTGTTTAAATTTTTATAATTATGTTGTTTTCAGGAGAGTTAATAGAACAGAACCAGGATGGTTTGGAATATTCATCTGAAGAGGAAACTGAGGATATAAAAGATGCAGCCGCGAATCTTGCGTCCAAGCAACGTAAGGAGTTAGCTAAAGTGGACCATTCCAGCCTTCAGTACATGTCATTTAGGAAAGCATTTTATACTGAAGTAAGCATTTTTTATTTATAATTTCAGTTTAACATTATTGGGTGTTTGGGTAAGTGACCCATTTGAAGGATTTGAACCTAAACCAAAAGCTTCACTGTCAAATTAAGCAATTTATTTAGCGCTTTACTAATTGGTTATTGTTTATGTGTAGGTTTAACTTTTATAAATTGTGAATACTCCAAATATTTTACAGAAGGAAAAGTCTAATAATTTTTTGTGCCGATCATCTTCAATACAATAACTAAAGAAATTTAGATAGTATTTTTTATTATCATCACAAATTAAAGTACATATTCCAGGCTCTTCACTTTGAATCAGGCATTTAAAATTCGTCAATACTCATTTTTAAATAAAAAAAATGATTTCCAGATTAGTGAATTGGCTCGAATGACTTCAGAAGAAGTAGAAGCATACAGAACAGAATTAGAAGGCATCCGAGTGAAGGGCAAGGGATGCCCCAAGCCTATTAAGACCTGGGCTCACTGTGGTATTAGTAAGAAGGAAATGGATATTTTGAAAAAACTTGCATTTGAAAAACCAACCCCAATTCAGGCACAGGCCATACCAGCTATTATGTCCGGAAGGTAGGACAAAAAATATTTCATTCATATTTGTATATAAGCTCTGCCTTGTTTTTGTATAAGAACAATAAATGTACTAACAAGACGGCAACATTTCTATTTGTAGGTGTTGATCATTTTTACCTACTCTATACATTACTATTAAGACATCCCTTAAAATTTCTATAGTGATTAAGTATTTAGGCCAGTTCTGTATTTGCAAACGACCTACAATAGGACGTCAACTATTACATTTCAGTAATGGCATAAAAATTTATTTGCTGGTTGCATATCTTTTCAGAGACTTAATTGGTATAGCTAAAACTGGTTCAGGCAAAACCCTAGCTTTTATATTGCCAATGTTCCGACATGTTTTGGACCAACCGCCCTTGGAAGACACAGATGGCCCAATTACCCTTATAATGTCCCCCACAAGAGAACTTTGCATGCAGATTGGCAAAGATATAAGGAAATTTGCAAAATCTTTGAACCTACGAGTCGTTTGCGTTTATGGCGGCACGGGAATTTCTGAACAGGTATGACATTTGTTGTTAAGAAAAAAAATCTGATTCTTCTTAACAAGGCAAAGCTTCATTAAGAAAGCCCAATATACATAATTTTGTTTTAGTATGGAATTTATCAGGTTGCCTTATTATATCAAAGGTTTGACTTATTAGATTAAAGGTTTATATTAAATGTCCCTTCGATTTACAATGACTACTCAATATGAATAAAAAACACTTTGCAAGCATTTTGTAAAAAAAAACAAAAAAGAAAGAGTGGCGGAGTCTATTGCTTGATGTGTTCGTTCAGTAGTTACCTTCACTGTGCAACGTATCCTACTTTGGAATTCCTTATCAGTTGATATCAGACGAGCTCAGTCTCTAAATTCATTTAAAAATCTTTTTTGATCATTTTTATTCTGCCTCGTATTTAACTACTAGTTATATTAATTGTAAGTCAAATATCCTTTGGCAGAGCTTTTACATGTCTGTTTACACATATTATGTTTTATATTTTTTCTTTGGATTTAATTTTAGTTATACTTGCATGTTATTTCGAGTTTTTTTTTTTAAATAATTATGCACTTATACTTTAACCTCTGTAGGTGCTTCTTTTTTTATCCTCCCATATTAGGGTTGCCTGGAAGAACTCGCTTGTTAGCGAAAAGGCCGCCTGTTGCCTAATAACTTATGTAACCTACTTACTTTTTGTTTTTTGTTTGTATAATTATGTATATTATGGTAACAAAATATAAGTAAATATTAAAACTTTAGATGGCAATTCTGTCGCATAGCGTCTTGTGCAGTTAACGTAGAATTTTTATTTATTTATATTATCATTAGCACATATACAGTGTGAATGCAGATATACAAATACATGAACTTATCATATACTGTTACATCA
This sequence comes from Pieris brassicae, assembly GCF_905147105.1. Classification (NCBI taxonomy): domain Eukaryota; kingdom Metazoa; phylum Arthropoda; class Insecta; order Lepidoptera; family Pieridae; genus Pieris; species Pieris brassicae. Next base: position 6,571,630 of record NC_059665.1, on the reverse strand, counting down.
TCATCTATTGGGGCTTAGTAATAATTAATTTACAAAGTAGTTGTTCACTTCTTACATCTGTACTTTGTGCGTGCGACTTTTTCTATTAGTGAAATTTGTTTGGCAGACTTTGACCTAATACTTGTAAAAATGCTAAATAATGTATTATTATGTTGTGTGTAGATAGCGGAATTGAAACGTGGCGCTGAAATAATAGTGTGCACTCCAGGGCGTATGATCGACATGTTGGCTGCCAACTCGGGACGCGTCACAAACCTACGAAGAGTCACGTACATCGTGTTAGATGAGGCGGATCGGATGTTTGATATGGGATTTGAACCGCAGGTAACTAAGACTTCAAAAGTTAACACCTTTTATAACAACTCCGCTTTGATATCCATAACTATTAAATTACAAAATGATATTGTATTAGCACTTTATTTTTTTATTGTAACCACGTAACTACATTGGGTTTATCTATGGACATTATTAGTAGTACACAATAAAGTCCATTTAACTTATGAAGATATTGTAATCGTTTGTTGTATGTATGCAACCTACCTATTAAACTTTTGAAATTGTTATGGAAATACCGGGAAAAGCATAACTATCCTGTATTCCGAGTTTTGGAATTTTAACAGGATGCTATTGTATTGTGTATATATATATATATGTAACCAGTGGTTTATCTGTTTGTAATATTTTTAGGTTATGAAGATAATAGACAATATCCGTCCGGACAGACAAACAGTGATGTTCAGCGCGACTTTCCCCCGACAAATGGAGGCTCTCGCTAGACGGATATTGCAGAAACCTATTGAAGTTCAGGTACATCAGTCATATCATCATGAACCTTAAACCGACAAAATTTTATTTTGTATTAATATTGTTACGTTATAATAGTTCTTATTTTTTTAATATATAATGTAACTATTAACTGAAATAAACCAAGACATTATTCTTTGAATCTCATGACACTGACAAACTTATTTGCCAGACAATATATTTCAATTTAATCTGCGTATGCGCATAAATATAGGCATATATAATGGTTTAATAAAATAAAATATTTTAAGGAAAAAGTTACCTTTTTGACATGCAATTTTATAATCTAATGTATTATGTAATAAATAGGTCGGTGGTCGCAGTGTAGTGTGCAAAGAAGTAGAACAGCACGTGGCAATATTGGAAGAAGATGCGAAATTCTTTAAACTTCTAGAATTATTGGGACTGTACAGCCATTTGGGAAGTATCATCGTGTTCGTGGATAAACAGGAGAATGCTGACAGTCTACTTAAGGATCTTATGAAGGCGTCCTATTCTTGTATGAGCTTGCATGGAGGTATGTTGGAGTAAAGAGGAATTAAGTGGTAGTAGGTCTAATTTAACTGTGTATTCTTTCTTTTTTCTTATAGTATTCTTTTTTAAGTTCGTACATTTTAACGCCAGTTGTGGTTCAATAATAATCTAATAATTAATTGTGATGAAAGAAAAATGCTAAGAAATACGTGCACGCTTGAATAGGAGCAACAAACAATACAAAGAGATCCATTATTATTTATTCTCAACTAATCAATGGCTTAAAAAAATCTCTTCAGTGTTGCCATTCGCCAGAAATTGACCCAGATATAGCTTAAGATTGCAGGGGTTTCATCGTAGAGAATTTACGATAGAGATAGAGTATAGTCAAGTATTCGTAGCCTTTATTAGAGTACTATAATTTATGTTACAATAAACTTACGTTATTATATTTAACACACACGACACGACCTCCGAAGAAGTGAAGGTCTCCTCTAAATTCTTCCACTTGTCTCTGCTATTTTCCAATCTTTCCCCGCTATCACTTTTACTTCATGTGCCCAGGTTTCTAGTGGGCTTCATCACCTTTCTCTGCCATTCCAATTAAGGACTACTATCACATACGCGGGCAGTGTGATCGTGACCCATTTCCATTTTAATTTTGAATGCTGCTGTAAGGCTATATTCGGCTTTTTCCATACTAGGTTTATACTTCTCTTTGTTTCATCCACAAGTCCTTTATTATTAAACAATAATGTAGTGCGGGACATATTCTAGGGGCGAGGCATTCACAAAGACATGAAGTTTTTTTTGTTAGTCATAATTTTAGTTTTGGATGTGGTCATTTCTAATCACTTGCGCAATCCAAATCTTCAAGCGTATCATGTAGATGCAGCATTGTTGGAGAAAATAACTATATTGTCGGTGAATCTCAAGTTGTTTAGAGACCGTTTATTTCTATTCCTTTTTCCTCCTTTCTTCTTTTGTGGAACCATGACAATTGATCGCCTCGTCATACGCCTCTGTATATTTTTATTTCCAGAAATAAATAAATAGGCCCAGCCCTATTCCGATTAACAAGGAGTCGTATATGTCAAAAATCATCCACTTTTTCGAAACATTATTTGTATAGTTACACATATTTTATTCGAATTCTTGTTCATGCTTCGATTAAGTACCGAATACTCTCGCGGAGCGCTTTTAAAAAGCGTTGTCCATACAAAATGTAACATATTACGTTTCTATTACGATTCGATATTAGATCTCGTGCTAAAGGTTCTGCTCGTATATTCATAACGCTCTGTTACAGGTATTGATCAATTCGACAGGGATTCCACGATCGTCGACTTCAAGAATGGCAAAGTGAAGCTCCTCGTGGCGACGAGTGTAGCGGCCCGGGGCTTGGACGTTAAGCAATTGGTTCTGGTTGTTAACTACGACTGTCCTAATCACTATGAGGATTATGTTCATAGGTAATGTTTTTAACCGACTACTAAAAGGCAAATTATTTATGCTTATATGTTGGTGATATTTGTGTTATCTTTTTTAGGATTGTGTGGTAAATTTTATAATTAAGTTTGTCTTGAAATTTCTCGAGAACTAAATTCATATCGAGATGATTCTTTCTCTGCGGGAGGTACTGGATAATAGTGCGCTCACGCAGGTTATGCTTCTGCGTGTATACAGGTTCTGACTCCGTTACATAACTTTTACCGTCCGGACCATAGATAGACCTTTGAAGTTTTTTATTAAACCATTGTAACATGATTTAGATGTGGTCGAACTGGTCGAGCTGGTAACAAAGGTTACGCGTGGACCTTCCTTACGCCGGAACAAGGGCGATACGCTGGGGATGTATTGCGGGCTTTCGAACTCGCTGGAACCAACCCAACCCCGGACTTGAGGAACCTTTGGGAGAAATATAAAGAGGCACAAGAAAAGGATGGAAAGAAAGTTCATACCGGCGGAGGGTTTAGTGGAAAAGGTAATCGTTTATAGATAATTATGTTTTAGATATTGGTATTGCTAAGTTAAAATAAAGAAGACTCGATAATAATTATCTGAAGTTAAAGCTAATTTTGTCCAGACTGCATTCCACAAAATCTACCAAAATAATTTTGATACACAAAATGCGAACAATGATCTTTTTATTAATATCTGTATTATATCTTGCTTAAAGCAAGCAAAGCTATGTATCAAGTCTGCAGTTTATATTTTTATATAAAAAGTATTGTGTATTTATGAAATTGTATCATCTACGTAACAATTTTTTAGTACTTTTCTTAAATTACAGGTTTCAAATTTGATGAGTCCGAGGCACAAGCGGCGACAGAAAGAAAGAAATATCAGAAAGCAGCACTCGGTCTTCAAGATTCTGATGATGAGGATGTTGAAGGAGACCTCGATCAGCAGATTGAGACTATGTTAGCTGCTAAGAAGATTGTTAAGGAAATAAAGGTAAGGTTTCCGTTTAATATATTGTCAAAACAATTGAATTTAAAAGTCAAAACCGTTAACGACATCGTTTAGAACAACATACTGGTGAAATTGATCAAAATCAAAGGTCCCAGCGGAAAAAAATATTAAGAACAGGTCACCGGCCGTTACGACTATCGGTTTTTACTACCAATGAGTAGTCCCTTCGTCGTCGTTATAATCGGTTTGGACTGTATATGCACTTAGTGTTACAGTAAACTTATTATTATAGCGCAATTTTCGTCTTTCAATTAACGCGGTATTTAGCCCCTATAACTCTGAGATTTCTCAAGTTATCTTTCTGTAGTGTGACATTTGTAATGATTTGTCATGTCCGTAAAGTCCTGTTTCAGTTTTTAAACTAAATAACTTTATTTAGTTCGTGTTCCTAGTTTTTGAATTGTTCAAAAACGGTTTTACGAGAATACAACGAGATTTCCTATAACGCGGTCCGTGTCTACCGCTTAATAGTACCGCGGTTAGTACAGTTAGTACTTTATTTATAATAATATTTTGAGTTATTACAAATTTCAAAAACTTAAATTTACAAAACATACTTCTAAGTTGTAATATTTTTGAAACCAATATAACAAAAATCGATTGGCTTGACTCATTAAAGAACATGTTTAATATTATTTGTCAAAAAATAAAAAAAATCCTTTGTCTTTTACAGCCGGGTGTTGCGGGTGCAACGCCACCTGCCGGTGGTCCAGCCACCGCGGATGGCAAGCTGGAGTTGGCTAAACGTCTGGCTTCAAGGATAAACATCGCTAAGGGCCTTGGCGTAGAGCAAAAGGGCGCTACTCAACAGGCGGCAGAAGCCATTTTGAAAGGATCACCGTCTACGCATACACTTATTACCGTAAGTTTTCTTTACAAATGTCTATTGTCAAAACTTAACATAAAGTTTTTTATGAAATTTTTAACCCACTACAAAATCCCGAACCCTATTCTCATTACGACATGATTTTTTTTAGTTTCAAAATAATCTATATAATTAATATATCGAACGATATATGTGACTTTTTCTAGTTTTTTTCCGGTTTTCCTTGCTATGAATACACTAACACTAATCAGAAAATATGTCTAAGCTGATTAGGAGTGTTCCTAATAAGTAATGAGAATAAAAAACAAATAGTTTGAATTCAATATTACACTTCTAGGGAAGTACTTCTTTATTTCTACCTATAACTAGCCCAAATGAGGTAATTATATATGAAGAAACTAATTTATATAAAATTGTATTTAAGGGTTAATAATATGAGAACAGACATAGGGACTTTCTATGTCTATTTATTGCCACTAACTTTAATAAAAATACTTTTATTATTAAAGTTCTTATCGTGTTCTTTTCTCGCTTTGCTTTCGGGAGTGCCTGGCCCTTTGTTTATCAAACATTTATTTATTTATACTTTGTTACCATAATATACATAATCATACAAACAAAAAGTAAGTAGGTTACATAAGTTATTAAGCCACATGCGGCCTTTTCGCTAACAGGCGATTTCTTCCAGGCAACCCTAATATGGGAGAATAAATAAAGAAACTCCTACAGAGGGTAAAGTACAAGAAAAAGTAACTCAAAATAACACAAATTAAATCCAAAGAAAACATGTAAATAATATAATTTAGTGTATGTTATAAAAAAATTATGTGTTAAAACAAAAGTAATAAATGCTATATTGTAATATTTTAGGCAAAAACAGTGGCGGAACAGTTAGCGGCGAAGTTAAATACGCGTTTGAACTACCAACCTCGCGATGAAGCGAATGCAGAGCCCGCGGAAGAGGTATTCCGGAAATACGAAACGGAGTTAGAAATTAATGACTTCCCACAACAGGCCAGGTGGAGGGTTACTAGTAAGGTGTGTTCAAGTTTTTTTTCTATGGTATCCCATATTTAATACGTTGGAAACGTACGTACGTGTAAAATATAATACGTAGTGCACGTATACGGAAGGCGATAGGATTTTAATATATCTAAATTTTTAATTATCACCGACCGAGTGTATCCAGAATCCGGATGCCGGATACAAATTTTAGATATAGGTGACTTATGGACGGACAATTTAAATTTAAAAATCATATGTTTTACGGGAATTATACTTGAGCTGAGACGCTGAGGTCCACATTATAATTGATACCTGAAGTCACTATCTCGCCATGAACACTGTCAAACATGTCTAACTTCATACACTTTGTTTGACAGCTCTTGAAACGACATGAAGGTTTGATTCGTTGTAGAATACGGGTCTTAGTCTGAATCCGTCATTTTGTGATGGTTAAATTAAAAAAAAAACAATGGCGCTACAACCTTTTTAGGTCTGGGCCTCAGATTCTGTATCTGTTTCATAATCGAATAGGCAAGTAGGTGATCAGCCTTCTGTGCTTGACGCACGCCGTCGACTTTTTGGGTCTAAGGCAAGGCAAGCCGGTTTCCTCACGATGTTTTCCTTCACCGTTCGAGATAATGTTAAATGCGCACAAAGAAAGAAAATCCATTGGCTTGTACACAGCCGGAGATCGAACCTACGACCTCAGGTATGAGAGTCGCATGCTGAAGCCTCTAGGCCAACACTGCTCTGTGATAGTTAAAACCTGATTAGAAATAAAAATACCTACGTGAATGTCGCAAAAATATCTATATTCGCGCTCGGCGCTCGTAATTAATTAGCTTCGCTGATTAGTGAAGATTGAATAAATAAAAAAACAGAAATAAACTCATTTTAATAAACTATATTTTTAATTAAGACGTCAATAACAAACAGTAATTAAGTCCTGTAATAAAATCAACGGCCATAAATGATAACTTTTAACCCGCTACGCAAATAGTTTGTCCATAACCCGTCTCAAATGCGCCTATATATACAGAGTTGCACATTTTAACCCTCAGTTGCAATCTAATCATGTTTCTTAAACTAGCCTTGATCGGTGCCTTTGTTTACTTCTGTGTTAAGCTATTAAACAGGCAAAAGTGCTACACTACTCATTATTATTAGTAACGGAGGTAAATATATCAAAACTAACATTCGTACTAATTTTTGACCATCTATAAATCATGCGCTCCCATTCTCTCAGCTTAAGTTTAATAGATTTATTGACTTTTCGCCGGAGAATAGCGTATTTGTACTACATTTGTTAGTACAGTAGAATCTCTAATGAAATGATACTCGAATGAAAGGGGAATGCAGAAAAATCGAGTTAACGAGTTTCCTACTTAACAAGAACTTCGATGTACATATGATTTTACCGCTGAAATTTCGACTAACAGAGGCGATATCTAAGTGTATTTTTCTAGTCTATGCTATGAATGTCATTCATTAAGTTCAGGATCATTATCATTATCATGTCTTCAGTAAACGAGACAAAAAAATAGATTAGAAGCCCCGAACCCGAACTTTCATTTTGGATTTTATTGTTTTTATTTCGAGGAATTAATTATTATTTCCAAGTAATCGCGTCTTTAGGGGTCCAGCGGAATGACAATTTTTTTCAACTTAGTGAGGATTTCGAGTTATAGAGATTTCAGTGTAAAATATGATTTAAAAGAAGAAAAAAAATGCCTGTATAACTTTTTATCTTCTATACATAAAATAAACAAAATATCTAGCTTGTCCTTGTCAGTTATCTAATAAATGAGCGTTAAACAAATCATTTAAAACAGTGTTAATAATCTAATCGCTAAGCATGAACCCTGGCTTTTCCATATGTGCAATGATTATCATTTGTTTGTTTTATTAACCAAATTTCTTGCTTTTCAAATCCAAAAATCGGTGACGTGTTTTACGATATTGAAAACGTTTTCTTCAATATTTATACCGCGTGATCCCAAGATTGAAACAACCGCGCTGTTAAATAAAATTTGATCTAGCTATTGCTATTGGAAGTTACAAACTTCTCAGTGATAATTTTCTTTATACTCATACGTCTCATTGATAGTAAAATCATTTAAACCACTTTACTAACTAAACATAATTTTATAATAATTATTTATTAATACGTTTAAGTTAAATCGGTGTTCGCTGTCTTAAGGTTTTTAAATTAAATTATCGCTAGAAGTTAAATGGCAATTTTTTCAAAAACATTTTTTTATTGCAGGAGGCGTTGGCGCTTATAAGCGAATATTCAGAGGCGGGTATAACAGTGCGAGGGACCTATGTACCCACGGGTAAAGCACCACCAGAGGGCGAAAGAAAATTATACCTTGCTATAGAAAGCTCTCAGGAGTTAGCCGTAGCTAAAGCGAAATCTGAAATAACTCGACTTATTAAGGAAGAACTGCTCAAACTACAGACGTCCGCGCACCATATGGTTAATAAAGCTAGATATAAGGTTCTATAATGATTTAATAAATTTGACTTGTACTATGGCATGTTTTTTTGATATTTTAGATTTAGTTACTTATGTCATGTTATTTATATGTTAAAAAACATCGTTTATATTCTTATTAACAATAATATGGTCGTTCTGAGCAGTGTTAGCCTAGTGGCATTTAACATTTACTCAAACGGTGACCAGGAGGCTCGCCTACTGGTCTATTAGATAGCCAAATGATTATGAAACATACAGAAGTCTGAGACCAGTCCAGAAGTCCAGTCCTAAAAAGGTTGCTGCGCTACTGATTTATTTTTTATTATTGTATAGTTGTTATGAATTAAAAGCACACTACATAATTGTTTATTCCTTAGCATTAACACATATAAAAATACATTTCCCCAAAGTTAAACAGTGAAGTATCATGTTCCCTTCCCTTCCCTTTGTGTCGCAAAATCGTAGAAATTTCTTTTCATTCTTTGCACCACCGGAAATTTAACAGCATTTACCTTACAGAAGGTGACTAAGTACTTTAAGGTATTGTTTAGGTATATTTATAGATTTTTAAGGTATCAATAATTTGCACACACACCGCTGCCGCAATGACCAGAGCCTTCGTCTCCGAAACTACAGAACGCCACCTATGTCAAAACAGTTATAAAACTCATACGGATATGAGACTTGGACTTCCATCAAAGAGGAGAAATTATTAGTAGCTGAAAGAGGATTGAGGAGCTGATAGGTGAAGGTAAAGCCCAAAAACTCCGGAACTAGTCATCATGAGAGACTAAGAAAATCGGAGTTTTAAAAAAGCGTAATAATTTTACTCCTACTTAATTATTTGAGCAAAGCGGAATTCGCCCGTAAAATAGGTGGTCTATGTTAAATAAAAAGGACGGAGAGGCGCTGTATAAACGTCGAATTCTTTACTTAAATAGTGGTAGTGAAAGAACTTTATAATTAAGACTTATGACCACTATAACAAATAATAGGGTCACCATGGCATACATGATAGGAAAAATTGCTAGTATATTGCAAATATTTGCTAAGTTGTATTAGGTACATAGCAATGCTTACACACAACCATTTCCATTTTATTGTGAGAACGCAAGGGTACACAACTAACTAGGTAAAGTAACAATTATTAAACAAAATATTTCTTTATTATAAATGTATTAAAGCGATGTACTGATAGGGCCTATAACGTATTTTATATCCATCATTATCTAGCTGGATGCCGAAAATCATCAAAGAAGTCGATTAGGTTTTTTAACTACAATGGCAGTCATAAAAAATGTTATAAAAACTACTTATGTCAATCGCCCAAGTCTGTACTATATAGTACTTTAATATACTCGCAGGTCATATGCCCTGTTTAATATTTATAATTATATGCCTCTTTATAAAGCATTATGGTATACTTTACCATTTTCCTCCTTGGAATATTGTTTTAGATTTATATATGAATAAATATTTAGTAACAGTTAGTAATATTCTGCTATATTTTGTAATAACCTCACCTATCAGTTTTCGTATATTGTTACATAAATATTGCATATTATTTAGTGGGTAAATAAAATATAAAAGCGTATTAAGACACGGGTTGTTACTTGTAACTGGCAGGTAATAACGGTTTATTGTTGAAGAATCTGTTACGTTGTTTGTAATAATTTACGAAGACACACGCACGCTCATTTGCTTATTTTACTGTTAGGAGTACAAATATCTAGTGGAATATAATTTTTATTAAAATTTCGGGGCTAAAAGAATAAACCTTATTCAATTTAGTTTTTGACAACTGGCTTTTGCCCCTTTCAGTCATTTTATATTCTCTTAACTAACTCCTCGTAAAAACTTGTGGTGAATCTGTTATTCTTTCTTATGAAAAATGTTACACATTAAAAGATAAATTACAATCGATATTTTATATATTGCTAGACACAGCGCAAGTAACTTAAAATATATCATAAATTAAGGCAAACATCGTGAGGAAACCGCCGTGCATGCCTTACACAAAAAAAGTCAACAGCGTGTGTCAGGTACAGAAGAGTGATAACCTGCTTGTTTATTAAGAAAAATACATGATCACGAAACAGATACAGAATTCTAAGGTCCATCACCAGAAGCTTAAGTCATAAGTCTTAAGTCATTTATACATATAGGTAATATAATGTACACTTATGAATGTAACGAATTATACATTAACGAAAAGAATTATACATTGAATGCTTCTAATTTTACATTTACTGCCAGTTCTCAAATCAAGGGTGTAGAACGGAAGAGAAGAACTGGCAATAAACTCTCCGTCACTCTTTTTTATCGACAAGTTCTGTTTGTATTACACAACGTTTGTAAGGAGCTGCAACCATAACACCGTGTTCCACATGATATCAGCAGGAGGCATGGTGAAATAGGAGCACTCACTTACATTCTCGTGGGAACAACACGCAAATACAAAGTCAAAAATAACTAACATCACCGCATACACGAATTCAAGTACGACCAGTCACCACAATTAGCACCCGTTCAAGAGTATGACGCATGGCCAGCCATCGGCCCCCTCGCCATATTTTAGGGAGAGAGACAACCCAACGCATGGACGCCGCCACAAGCAATGACATTTAAGCGAGCATGACAATCCTTGAAATGTGAACTTGGCTACATAAAAAAAATAAAATAATTCTAATTATACCGAATCAATTAGTAATGGTATGGCTAATAGTAGGATAATGGTTTTTTTAACGAAATTTACTATCGATTTAAGTTAGCATAGAAGTGTGCTGCCACAGCCAGATTTGGAATGCTGGCGTTGACGCTAATGACGTTCAGTTACGCGGTTATTTGGAAGGAAAAGTTAAACTAGCCTCCAGAAACTTGGAGTACTCTTCTCACCCCTGGGCGGCTTTGCAGTAATAGCTCTTTCTACTTGACCGTAATCAGCGAAGAGTTATTCCATAATATGTCGAACACCAGTCACTTTCATAGTGGCTTGATCCTTTGACGACGTTGCGTAGAGATGTTCGGATTAATACCTGGTGCTTAGTTTCATCAGCAACGTCGAGGCAAAATACGAAAATCCACCCGTATCACCTCGACGACCGTCGTTTCACAACTGAGTTTTATTTAGGCAGCAGTAACCAAGTGGAACCAGCTAGGTCGGTACCACTTAACATAAGATGATCATCTGTTCTGTTCTATAGAAAAAAGATTTCTTTAGCTTTGAGTTAGAGAAATGGTGAACGGATTCAACATTTACTAGACGTTTTAACAGTCATTAGTGAATGCAAGTTAGCCATTTTTTCATTAGGTGTTTAATAAATTATTTTATCGTAAATGCATTACGGTATCATTTCAATTTTAATTAAAGACACACATGCTTCATGTTGGTGGCGTAAATATGATTGATTTACTTTACTAAACTTCTTAAAGATAAAGGTTGTACACGTGAGGTCATCGTGATTAATAACATAATCTTCACTGTATAGATAGTGATTATGGACAAAATAGTTATGTAATGCTAATATGTGTTACGTTTTATAATAAAATAATCTTTGAAAATTAGGTTTAACACTAGGCTTCACACATTGAACACGAATGTTTCAATATAATATTGAAAAGTTTAAATACTATAATATAATAATACCGGGACGTATATCTTTTAAACGACCGCAATATGTAATAGAGAAATAATTCATAAATCCTATCATCGCCCATTCTCTATGTTCTATTCTTATATACAATAACATAATATTTCGCAATAACTTAGTCATATCAGTGCGCGATTTAGAAGACAGTTATAATTAATTGGCAATAGATTGACATTCGCTTATCAAACATTTCCAATGCATTCTGTTGTGTCTATTGCATAAATATTTACTACTTGGAGAGCGGAGAATTCCACGATAAGAGGAGAAAAGGCACGTGTTCAAAGATAGCATTCATCAATAACACTTTAAAAATAGTTCTAGTAGTCTCGTGCGTGATAAAGGTTATCAATTGTGGGAAGATTCCACTGCAAACAAGGCTAAATAATAATAAACGATGTTATAATAACAATATGCAAGTTTTTGTTATGTTTTGTATAAAAAGCGAAAGACTATATCTCCTCAGATACAAAATTCAATCTGAGTCGATTTTTAATAATTGTGCAATAATACTTCAGTATTTTATGGTAATAAATTAAAAAAAATTATGTGAAACAGATTTTAATATTACGAAATTATTAATGACGTTATTAGCTCAATTAAATTTAACAAGAGTTTGTAATGAAGTAGTGACATGATCATCATTATAACGATTAATTTGTAATTTTGAGTTTTTTCTAGTGAGTGTTTTTGACTGCTCACATATAAATTTCCACATAGGAAATATATTATGTTTACTTGCTCCAGTTCACCTTTGACTTACTGTTATGATCACGGGTTTTCTTATCGTGTTGTTAATGTGCACTAACCGTGCACTGATACAGTAAATATATATATTTTTTCAAAATATTTGTCCTTCTTATTACGTTTCTTATGCCGCTGGTTTTGTTCTGCTCAGACCTTTAGAGGCCCTAACACCATCTACGTTAAGACCTCGAATATTATCCACTGAAATGGTATTAGTATTAAAGTTAAGAAGATTTCATTCAAAAATAGAATATTTTCCTTAGAATTGATTAATACATTTTAAACACTGGAGATAAAGAAGAATTGCTATGATTTCGCTGATATAAGGTCAAAAGTGTGCTTGACAACATTATTTCTGTTACCGTTACATATTACATTAATCGTAACCGATGATATGATATAACATCAAGTTCACTCATTTGCGTGTTGCTAGGCGAGATAATAATACTTAAAAAATTACTTCGGAGACGTGAAACATAGTAATAGTAATAAAATAGTATAAATGTTAGTTCAATAAAATTAGTACTAAAAAAATCCTTTATTCGAGTACTAAATTAGATTACATTAAGTCCATGTCATTATGTTTAACACATACACGTTATTAGTACACGACTTCCGACGGAGTGAAGGCCTTTAAATTCTTCACAATTTGCCAGTCCTTCCCCGCTATCCCCTTTGTTCCATCTTTCCGTTTCTAATGGGCGTCCTCTCTTTTTTCTTCCCAATGGATCATTCCAATTGAGGGTCTTTTTGACTAATCAGTCGTCAATCGTGAATCATTTCATTTGAATAATAAAAAAGAAGTATACATGTTGTTAGTACACTACACTATTATAAATAAAAAAAAATCCATGAAAGATAAATAAGGTATACAAATATTCGTTCTACTGATTCACAGACTAAATTTTATAACAAAGGTTAGATATTCATTGAAATATTGAAAACCCCTAAATGGGCGGAATGAAGGTTGAAGTTGTATGAGAATTCGACAGTTTTAATGTTAAAATTTGATAATATAATTGATAATTAAATAAATATTGGTTTCTGATTTTTTTAACAATAAAAAAATACGTTTTATATGTTGAATTGCTGTATTTTTTACTACATATGACATCTTGTTTATCTATATTTTTAAAATCCACATTGGAACATATTACGTAGGCATTTGAATCTTAATTCGACATCAAATTTGCAAATAAAGCATTACGTCAATTGTTTTCTTACAGTCATTCGGCTTAATTTGATCAGACAGAGGTCATTTGTTGTTAGCTTGTTGTTATACTTCCACCAATAATCATTAAAAGCATTTATTATTTATTCAAGAATATTAATAGTAAATAAACCAAGTCAGGTAAAAAAAAAGATTTTTCATGATTAATTAAAAAAATTCATATATCTTATATTCACTGACTGATGCCACTTTGATACAGAAAAACGCCAAGTCGAGCTAATCGAAAGGGCCGAACATTGCATTTGCTCAAGACAGAAGTTTTACTGCATCAATAAATTCTAAATATGTAGTTTTTATTATTTAACCGTGAAAATACGAAAAAAGTAGACAGTTGTAGCTTGAGAACTTATTTAAAGAAATATACTAATAAATGATTCTATTATCTTTACTTTTTTAAAGCAGTTTCGAATTATATCACTGAATTGGGGTTATCTTGAATAAGCAAACTAATGATGCTAGGAATACCGTTCTTCGACTGGGAAGGCCTTGATAAAACCTACCATAACTCACAATTCTTCGCCGCCTATTCGCCTGATTGATTTCTTCTAATAACTCAATTTTATCCTCTGTAACCCACCATCTCGATGCACCGAAGCCAATTTTGAAGGCTTTCAGCGGGCGACATTTATCCCTGATATTGTAGGTTCTTTCTCTATTCATTCAACAATTGCGTAACACTTGATCATACGGTGAAGGAAAGATCGTGAGGAAACCAACATGCTTTAAACCCAAAAATCCGACGGCGTATATCAGGCGCAGGCGCAGGCTGATCACCTACTTGCCTATTACAAAAGAAAAGAACACGAATCATATGCAGAAGTATGAGGCCCAGATCTAGAACGTTGTAGCGCCAGTTTTTTTACAGGATTTCGAAGGAATGAAACAGTAATGTTTTTTTTTAAATAAAATTATGTAACAGATAGCACTATTATTTTACTTTACTTAAATATGAAATGAACAAAAACAATTGTTGTTACTTTTTTACGTATTATTTTTATTTAGAAAGTTCTTGTTTGAGACAAGGCATGTAGCTACTCACTAGACTAGCTAAATGCGTACGAACAAAAAACAATTTGATTGGGAATCGAGTTGAATAGTTTCGAATTCAGAGCTGAGTTTAGCGCTGAGTCTGAACTGAATAAGACCTTCGTGTAGAAATAGTTTTACTGAGCCAAAGGTGGTCCAAATATTTTAGATATGGCTAATTTCTATATAGAAAATTCAATATATATTTCGTGTTAACGAGTAGGAATGTTTGTGATAATATTTTCAAGATTAATATATAATACGAATAATCTTATTTGTACAAAATTATCAGCATTTAAGGTGTGCACACCATCACATGATAATAACTTAATAAATGTATTAGGGAGCACAAAAATCGTGGTTTTTTAAGCCTGTGATTATCTTATTTATACAGTTTAACTATAAGTTTTTACTCGATTACTTTTTATTTATCTATTATAATGCAGTAAAACTGGATAATGAATGAATGTTGTTTACAGTAATAAGGATTTATTTTGGATACTTTATATATGAAGACCTGTAGTCGGTAGACCGATGCGTTATTATTTTTCTTAAGAGAAAAGTGTTAAGACAATGTTACATCTGCATGGCACACATTGCCGGTTTTTATGCCTAAAGAGATGCATTTCTTCACACGCGAGTGTTTATTTTAAGAACAAAAACAAATTCTGGTAAGACTCATACTTCGCCTTTGGAAAAATTGCGGAATCGTACAATTTCCTTGTCACTTATCTTTATCCAATATCATTGTAACATCAGAGCATAGCACGTGGAGCATTTACCAGATAAGGGCCGAAACACTCCCTCTTCAGGACGTCAACACACTGTTTTTAAGTGACTCATTGACGTTTGTCGAAGAAAATTGATAATTTTGCGGTGCTGGCGCACATAACTGTGTTCACAGAAGTTCCAACGGTAGGTTTTCTATAACGATTAAACAACTGATTAGGTGTCAACTTGCAATTGATACAAGTATACTTTTACCTTTTTTAACTAACACTATTTTTTTAAAATATCTTTCCTGTTATCATTATTGTCATGCTTACTAGATTTTATAACTATTAAATATAATTAATATATTTGAACAAGTTTTCAAAATCATTTTTGTTGTGTTTGGGTATTAAGAACCGATTCGAACTTCATACTATGTACATGTGGAACCAGTTGCCAACTGAGGTATTCCCGCACCATCGGAACTTAGGGCCGTTCAAGAAAAGAGTGTACCAATTGTTGAAAGACCGGCAACGCACTTGCGAGCCTTCTGGCAATGTGAGTTTCTATGGTCGGCACACTAAACACTATCACCTAACATCAGGTGTTCCTCCTGCCAGTTTGTCCCCTATTACAATAAAAAAAAATTAAGCGCTTTGGTCATCCAATTAGTAATCTTGCTTCTTTAGATCACATATTGTATAACCAACCAAAACAATATACAATCGACGAAAGGTTTTGTGTTAATGAATCAGTCAGAACCGTTTAGGAAGGTACACAAAGTACAGGCGTTATAAAGTCAGTGAACTTGGATGAATTATCAAAATCGCAAATTAATCGCATAATCAGACATCAGATTTAATACTGCGAATTTCTGTTCGAGGTTTCATTTATGTATTATTAACTAATAAAAATAAATGCTGAATTTTTAAACTCATTTTGGGTCTTCAATATGGTTAAAACAATAGGAATATTATCTAAAACTATTTATTTGTGTAATATATAATAGTGGCGCTGTACGCTTTTGATCTTGGCCTATAACCTTGGTTTCCCTTGATCATTAGACTATACAAGCAAGGGGATCTACCTTCTGTGCTTGACACACGGTGAAAACTCGGGTTTCACCTAAAAGAGTCGGTTTTCTCACGATGTCTTCCTTCACCATATGAGCGCAAGTGAGTGTTCAAATACAAGATTCTCCATAGATTATACTACTGTGCTACTCTATGGTTTAAGTTATTTAATAAGGATGACTGCTTTGAAAATTAAAGGAAGCAATTAATATTAATCACCTTATTTGTTTAATTTTTATTTGCAGTATACAATGTACAAGGTTAATCATCACCATATTTTATATAAGCATAGTCTGTCGTCCAATTGACCAATCCCAATCAAACGAAACGCGCCATCATTTTATTTGGTTTATCTTTTTTGTTGGTTTGGTTTGGTTGGGTATCTTTTTCTCTACTATAGACAAAAACTTTAGCAAATTGATACGATTGTATCGAAAAAAAACCATTGTATAATTAATAAACTGATCATTTATTGAACAGTGAACTGATTTATGACGTATGCTAATGAGTCTTAAGTAATTAATGTATTATCTTCATGAGGAACTTTCCATGGACGCTGTATTTTTCTTTAATGTAAACATTCTTATCGAATAAGGAATACGATGTAAAACTAAACATGATTAAAATTTGCGTTTATAAACAAATAAAAAAAAATATTATAATAAAGTCGATATCAGCGAGTGTTATAAAATTAGGGGAAAAAGTTGTTCTGTAATGTTGGTCTTGTGGCTTCAGTGTGCTACTCTCATCCCTGAGGGCGTAGGTTCGATCCTCGGCTGTGCAACAATGGACTTTCTGTCGATGTGCCCATTTAACACTCGCTCGTCCAGCAAAGGAAAGCAACATGAGGAAAACGTGCGTGTATCAGCGCTTAGCACAGATACAGAAATCTGAGGCCAAGATCCCAGGAGTTCACTGTCACAAAAGCATCACTGTTTTTTTATACAGTTGTTTTGTATTTCAAATTTTTAGGGTTTTGCTTGTTCTATAGAGTGAGAGTAGCGATGCAACTGCTCATTCATTTAACGATGTGAGACAAACATTTTTTTTTATCTAGGTAATAATATTTTAGTAAGCAATTAGGCAAGTATAGTGATTTACTATTTAAAGTTATATTATTTAAAACTGCGTGTAATTACATAAGGCCCGTTCTATCGCTGCAACGTATTGTAAAAAAATGCTGTACGTATAAAGCCAACGGTTTTATACATACTCCATTTTTTTTAAATTAACAATCATAACTTGTGTTGAGCTCTTATGAAAACATCATCACTACTATAAGAATATATATTCCTCATTAAATGACTAATAATTATTGTACTAATCATATAAGTAATTGGTTTATTCACAGTTCACATTTGTCAACTAATTCTATATCAACATTTCGACCACGTCATTCAATTGTGATGCAAGAGGAAGAATTTATTCGTAAGCTGATAAGGGGAATATAAACAAAATAATACGTTAAATATATAGGCAGTTATGAAAATATTTTTGATGAGTAACGTAATTTTATTGCATCGAAAATGAATGTTAACTCTTTAATTTATTTCGCATTGTTCGTAGATTCGATTTCGGGAAAAAGTATAATAAATTACTTTAGTTTTTAAAATAATTATTTAATGATCTACATATTATTAAAATAACGGTTTTGCAAAAACGAGTCTTGAAACGTTCAAACACACCGCATAAGCGGTTTTTAAAACCTTAGTGATACCTTGGTTAATAGACAGATGTCACTATACTTAGAGCTTTTTAAAAGCTCTCAAGTTCTAAGTTATGGTGGCAGAGAGGGCGCCACCTGACGAATCAAGTTTCCAAATAAAAATATCATAGTCAAATTTAAAATCATTTATTCATATAAGTAACACAATGTACACTAATGAACGTCAGAAAAGAAATACATAATAAATACTTCTAATTTTACATTTACATAACGCGGCCTTTTACTTAAAAAAATCCAATTCATAGCCCTAAAAATAGTCTATTAAATAAAGATACTATTTATGTAGTTAAAAAAACATGATTTTTATTCTAAACTTTCGCTATGCTCTCTTGTACAAAATTCAACTAAAATAAATTTTTTATTTGTGATTTTAAAACCCTTATAACAACACAACAACGTTATTTATTATATTATATTCTTTTAAAATTTAGTAGCATAATAATCAATTAACCTATTCTATTCTATAATTTATAATATAAATTTATGGCTGTCATTTGTTTTACTAACTGCTCGTAAAACTAATGTTGCTAATATATGTATGTCACAGTTAACAATCACTTATGCAATGATAACAAATATTTCTTATTGACTGTCGTCATCGTGTCTTTACTATGTATGTTCTAGTTGTGGTTCTCGTAACGTTTGTTTGAATCTAAACAGGAAAGTTACCGAGCACGCGTCAGGCCACTATGTCAGAGGTCTGAGCCCTTAACCTCTTTAAAAATTATCAGTCTTGTGCCTGTTGTTTATTCATAGTTCCGTAGCCTCTAATCTTAGCTTTAATTTAGCCTTGTTATTTAAATGAGTGTTTTTTACAAAAACATGAGAAACTTTACTAATGACGCAGGTTAAAATGTTTTTGTGCGCATCGCATCATATTATCAATGCTACGTAAACACTTTAAAATCATTTTGGCGCTAAGAGATGCTTCTGCTTTAGTTATTAGGTTTTAAAACATCTTTTAATGCTTAAGTTCTAGGTTATTCGGTGATAGAAGTAAAATGCAGAAATATAATTGAAAAATATTTTTTATTAAACTGTTTCTTCATTGTTCACTTTTCCGTGAAATCTTTTTAACGATAATAAAATAACAATCCGAACCCACTCTAAGTCTGTCGGGCTCGATACATCTATACAATAAAATTAAACTTTAATATCACAATATTCTTAAAAACTATTCTGTTTAAAGCTTTGAGTTCAACTTACGAACTAAAAGGTTTTAAAACCTACACTAATAAGATGTGAGATCTAAGTTATCAAGTCACGTAGCACTAAGTCGTCGGATGAAGGCGGACACTTGCAGGGCTGGCGACTCCGAACGGCGTTGAACAGATATACCGTGGAGCCGGGTCCGCCCGCTCCTGCCACTGCGCTTTACCAGGGCCTCCATACTGAGCTCTTGGAGAAGCTGTTTGTGGTGCAGTCCAGGGGAACAGCGGTGTGCACTGGCATTGGAGAGGCTGGTGGAGAAGGTGTCACGTAGCCAGAAGAGGAAGACACCGTGGATAGAGCAGGGCTGGGCGGGCTGGCAGGAGGCGTGTCAGTGCCTGCCGCGCGCTGGATGTCGTTGAGTCTGTGGCCCAAGTGAGTCATCAGCTGAGTTCCCAGCCTCACGTCAACACCAGGGATTGAGGCCAAGCAGCGGGAAACTTCATTTGCTGCATGAGTAAATCCAGCTCTGAAACGGTCAGCGTCCACTGAAGGGTTCAGTGACAGGCGACGCTGACGGCGAAGCTTGTGAAGATGACGGACAGTCAATTCCAAAATATCGGCTTTTTCCAACTTGGCGACATTTTCACCCTCCGACTGGAGTGCGCTGACCATTAACTCCTTTAATTCGTCAAGACAGCGGTTGATGCGAGCACGTCTTTTGCGCTCAAGCATCGGTTTCATCACTTTGCGATATTGATAAGTGCGCGAGACCGGTTGTGGATCTTCCGAGATCGGATACGCGATATCGTAAGACATGGTAGACATTGTGTAAGCGAGTAGATGTGTTTGGGTTGAGCGTTGAACGCGGAATGCGGTAAGCCGGTCTGGCGGGGGCTTATATAGGGAGCGGAGGGCGCGCGATCGTGGGAACGCGCAGAGCTGTCGAGTTCCCACACGCGCCACCTGTGCGGAGCAGCTGCCGCCGGGGCGCGGGGGGACACGCGCCCGCCGCCGCGCGTGCGCGCCGTAAACAATTGCCGGCGCACGCCGCGACGTCACACCTCGCTACGGTGATTGCTGGCCGCGGATGCCTATGCACTATTGCTTCTAACATTTGACCCCAATCCGTGTTACCCATACTCCTATAAGCACGTCTTATCCATATCAGTTAATAATCAATAGGGTGCAGTGCACATACGACATGTTGTCGTTCTCGATGTGGTTTTTCTTCCGTTATAGGAACTTGTAATTAATTGACTTAATATTATTATTATTATTATTGTGATTAATATTATGTTTAAATTTTTAATCACATAAATACTTGTTTTTCACAATTATTACAGTTACTTCACTTCGGAATACAGTAGCATGATTATAAATGGCCAGTCGTTACAACTCTACTCGGCGCTTACGCAAATCGCTTGTAATTAAAGTGAATCTAATGAGTATCGCAATGTCGGGATAAAAGTCGGACTATCAATCAAGCCTGGCGCCGACCACAATGGCTACGTCAATTATAGCTACTGTCCGCGGACATCAATCATGGACGCGTAATGACTATTGACAGAATACGATGTGCTCCGAAGAGTCTAATGAATATTGCGAAATGGCGCTGTCATTATGTTATTTCCTGTGGTTGCTCGATATTAACTAAAAAATATTATTTTAATTCGTTTTAATAATAAATATAATTGTTAAAATTGTAGTTAACTCTGATAAATCCTTTAAAGAAAGCAGTTAAATATTTGTGTTGTGCTTATGGTAAAGTTAAAATACAATAGTGTCCAGTTTCATATAAACAGGTTTTTGTATAGGAGTTTAAAGCTAGTAGGTGCTAAAGTATTAATCTTTAAGTATGTCCAGTTATTTTTATATAGTTATATTACAGTTTAGGGTGAAGATTTTTAATTTAAAGACCCTGATATATAAATGACAACCAATGACTGTTATTTTATTACATTTGTTTACCGTTTGTATAAACAAGGATGATGTGACATTTCAAATTACTCACACGACTGGATATGCCCACGCGCAGTCTTTATACCATGTATTATCATACGCCCACTTTCCCTCGTATCAAGTGTTTTGAATATTTAAGGTTTGTTTGGGGTAAATATTTAACGTGATTCAATGATTGATGACTGCTTGAACTTTTCAAATTTTAACTTGACCATTAAATCTCTTTTATTTTTTGAATTATACCAGTCATTCTTGGTTTTCTATACAAATATTTTAAAGAGAATTTGTATTTAAAATGTTAGAAATGATTGAATGATAGATACATTTATTTCCAAAACATATATATTTTTTTTAATATTTTGTAGATGAGTAGGCCTTAGTATCTAGTAGCATGCAATGCCATAGTAGCAACCAGTAGCGGAGTAGTACTATCATGAGTGGCATGTCAATCTAAAAGCTGACGGCGCGTCAGCCCCGGCAGACTACTCACTAGTCTGATATAAAATATATTTATATGATCACGAAGCAGAATGAGGCCAAGACCAAGGGTTGTAACGCCACTTTACGATATCTAATCCTTTGATATCGCTTAGCTTACTTACGTTCATATGTTATTTTGACATGTTTTACGTCAATGGATCACTATCACTATGATGAACTACATGGTTGTGCTTCGTGAACGAGTGATAAAAGTTTTATCGTTATCGTGGACACGATCATTATGCCGTTAATCGAAAATATTAAAGAACTCTAGAATAACGCAATGATTGATCGCACCGCAAAATCGAAAAAACATGTATTTTGCATAACAATTTCGTATGTAATTTTTTTAATAACTGAATTTTACATTACTTTTTGTAATAGCGGTCTGTACCGGTATCCTACGGCTACACACGCAAACAAATGTCTATATTGCCCTTTTATTGTTGTGGTATTAGGTATATAAACTTCGGACGTAACTTAGTGTGCTCTAAAACATTATTAATAAATAAATCATTGACGCTGCAACCTTTTTAGGTCTGGGCCTCAGATTTCTGTATCTGTTTCATGATAATTTGTCAATATAATGTAGGTGATCATTCTGTGCCTGACTCACGCCGTCGTCTCTGTCGCCGTATCGCCGTGGTTCCTCACAATGTTTTCCTTGATCGTTCGAGCGAATGTTAAATGCGCACATTGAAAGAAAGTCCATTGCTGCACAGTCGGGGATCCAACCTATAACCTCAGGGATTGATAGTCGCACGCTGAAGCCACTAGGCCAAAACTGCTTGTCTAAAACATTATATATAGTCTAAGATTTATTCTTAATACTGCTAGTATTGCAGGTTCAGTTCCGTCTATTTAATTTTGAGTTGTCTGTGACTTTCTGAACCTGCAACCTGTTTAATCGTATTCCACAAAACAATTAAAGTATCCAATGTCTTGGGTAAATGTATGAACTACCTAGGTGTTGAGTAGATACAAATATCGTGTATAAAGAACTGCCTATATTTAAGATATACATAGTATATAAGAAAATAAATTTGAATATGTAATATAAACTTTAAGATACGATTATAAATCTCCACATCCGATGTGTATGTACATTTCGCGCGTGGGTTTTTCATAACCAAGGCTTTTCTATATAAGCGCAGTGGTGACAGCGTACCTAATCTGGGACTTGTAGAAATAGTCATTAAGTTCTATTAAAATAACATTTTTTGCGTGGCAAGAAAATTAACATACAATGAGTGTGTAGTATGTTTCACATGTATCTAGAACCGGACTATGTAGGTAATGTATAAGAAATTTATTCTAGAACTTAATTGCACTAACAGCATGTGACTATCGAATAGTTTTAATATTCATTTATAACCTAAAACATAAGATACTATTGGTTTTGGGCCTTTAAGTGACAAAGAACCTGTATTTTCATTCAAGCACCTTGCTCTGCCATGACACTATGTATTTCATTAAATTCATTGATACGCTCATTACCATACTCATTCACTGATTTAAATCCAGTCCGTCAAATGTAATTTATAAATATTCCACTATCTGTGTTTGAGTGGAAAAATGTCAATTAAATATCATCACACGCGTAGTGACATGCGTCAACGAACGTTTCGTTACATTTAATATATAATATGTTTAAGTAATAGATATTATAATTTGATAATATACACATATATTGGAAACAACCCTTTATGGGTCTGGGCCCCACTTCTACATTTATATTTTATTATAAGTTTTTTTTAATTCCACCCAGTTAACCTATAATGTTTTCCTTCCTTTACGCATGTAGCAAGTGTATATATAATTAGGTGTTGTAGTGTCTTAATGTAACAACATTAGTATCCGGCGGTCGAACAAACTTATGGTTAAAGACGAAAGCTTAACTAGGCTAACATTACACTATAAATGTTCAAAATTTTCTCCAAATAGTTTTTTGAATTTGTCAAACCATACAAATAACTTTGTAAACAAGCAAAATACATTTATTTAGTAAAATTAAAATAAAATTAGATTTACAGCCTGGAAAATGACGACGTGGTTATGATTGTGAATCTATAAACATATTTTGAATGTTTTTGTTTAATTTGTGTTTGTCATACAATACACCTAGCTAACTCTAAACCTAATCGTATTAACGCTGCTATCAACCGCAAAAAAAAATAATTAGTTATCTATTAAAACCTATCATATATATATGAGGTAATGATAAAGTATTTAATATAATTTATATGAGTCATGTATTTGTGAAACGTGAACATTTAATTACCATTTTATAATACTGTATAACTGAAATAATTAAATATTATATTACCAAAGAAAAATATTTATTTAACAATCTTAATATAGCGTATGAAGATATACCAATAAAGATAAAAGGGCAATAAACATTCAACATTTAATACGACATAAACTTCGGCTTTTCCAAGCATATCTATTTATTTCGTGATTTGAAATGACTTAGTAACTTCACGTAAAGTTGTTTATTGTTAAATGCTATATTTTATTATGTATCAAATAATTATCGTCCTGTTGACTGAATATTTTGGATTCAGATGAAACATTAATTAGATTATATTGATATATTTGGATGACTTAAGAATATTAATAAATGCACGATCATACAAGTTGTTAGAAATGCAAATTATTATATGTATTTTTTATCTGACGCATCGAGATAATTCTTAGAATTATTTGATCAAATTGGACAATTTCTAGATAATGTTTTGCTAAATTTTCCCATGTTTAATGAATGAGGATATTTAAAATACATTTGCGAGTGTGTTATCGCCCTATTGGGGTTAATAGTCAGTGATTGCAGCTGAGTGTAGGAATTTTCCTATAAATTACCTACATGCTGGAGCACGTGTTTGTAACTTGCAATTATTCTATTTATGTCATTATCAGCTAGTATCCAAGAATAGATGATTAGTTCCTATTCGTGACGTCAATTGCAAATTGCTTATGCGTTATTAATAAGTTTGAGATAATGCAGGACCTTGTAGAAATTTTCCATAATTTACAAAAGGTAAAAAATCGTGTCTCTTGAACATAAAAATGATTAGTTAGGTACGTTACAATAGTTCTAAATTTACGTATTTACGTAACTAGAATATTTAACATAAAATATATAAATACCTACTTAGCAATATATAAATAGAATATGGTTTTATACCTAAACGTACTGTCGTATTATTATTACATTAATAGAACAATATATTTTTTTAATCTGAAGTATTTTAATTGTTGCTATGTAGACATCTTCTAGTATTGTTTATGTATTGATATCGCAAACAGAGAATTTCCGCACTTCACAACAACACATTACAATGTTCGATCACCTTCGTTAGTCCTCTATACGAAATCATGGCAATAAGTGCGTCGCAATAAAATGACGCGTGAGACATCACGTAGTTGAGTTAAATCAGTAAACTGTACGTGAAGGCTTAGAAGGTTACACACGCGCTGGCTGACGTCATTGTCACGAGTCGTGACTCAACGACCTTACCGCGCGTGCTCACGCGCACGGTCCATACAAATATATTATCCTTATTCACACAGTGTTCTTAGAAATCTTAAATGTCTACAAAATATGTCGGAATTTTTGACAGAGCCGGATATTTTAACTGAGGGTTTTAAAATAACTGGTAGTCCTGATAGTCCGCGGTTTGTGGACTGGATAAGAAACTACATTTCACCTTAAGATGAAATATCTTTCAATTCCATTTCTATCATTATTAATATTTGTAAGAAAATTATGGTATTAGTATTTAAGGTTCTACAGAGTGAAATATACTTATCGTCGTAATTAGCCATTACAATAAAAATGATATGATGTTTATCACAAAAAAGATAGGATAAAAATCGATACATCTTTTGATATAGATTCAATAAAATGTATAAAAATTATGTATATTTTATGGTAAAAACAACAAGAAAGACAAAAAACATACATAATTTTATACATTATAGCTCAAATTTTTTATAAATGTACAGAAAAAACTCCATTAAGAAGTCACGGCTTTTAGCAAGTTCTTATACAGTTCGCAGAATAGTGTTTTGGGAAACCATTTGGTAATTCCAATATATATAAAGCCCCTGTTTCGTCTATTTCACGTGTAAATAATAATTATGATGCCGGTGCTAAAACCAGGAACCGAGATCCGCATGACGTCATTTGACAATCTCACGTGAATCGATGACGCCCCGTGAGTCAACATTTTCTTTTGTTTTTAAAACGTCAGGATTGTTGACGTCATGAAATTTTATGATCGGTAAAATCTGTTTACCTCTAAACAACTTTTACCACTTTATGACACATCCTACTCGTCTCTAGATTATTCACTCTGCTTATTGAGGAAAATACTGTAATTAATTTATACGATAATCCTTTTTGTGTTTTAATTAATGTTCTAAGAAATTGTTTAAGGACAGATCGCAATTAGTACTAAACATAATACATAACAAGAATATTAATAATAAAAATAATTTAAAAATAGAAAACTTATAAAAAAATATAGTAATATGATATACGATATCGAATAACGATAAGTGTTAAATATTATCTAATTCTATTTTAATAATTATAAAGCCCGTTTATTTTCAATCTCCACGAACGTTGACAATATGTAGTTTAAATTTGTCAAATACATTTATTGTTACTCGATAGCCTAACTTCCTTCTACTGAAGGAAGTACTCCATTGATAGGAACCACTTCCCACCTCCAGCTTTTACCAAATTCCTCTACCCATGGCTTTCTTTCTCCATTAGCTTCCTACTAACGGTTATTTATCTTCTACTCTTCTTATTAGGATACTCTCTTCTCCTTCCTTTCCATCTTTTTATATGTATAAAAGATAAATTTAATATTTAAAAGCCTGAAATTTAAAATACATAATCCAAAGTAGCTAGGTATATATTAAAGGCGACAAATTTCTCATGCTTCTGTGAAAACCGGCAGCTGATATACATTTTTAACTCGTTAGTCAATGTTTACTTTGGATACCTAATCCTACGGTCATTTGTGTTAATATGCCGTCTCCTGAGATGTTATTTTAGCTGCCTAAAAGCCCTTCTTGCGGCTCCTTGAAAGACATTTTTCTTGAAATGTCGGCGCCGCGATTTGCAAGCCTCGCCAAATATTTAAAGTTAAAATGCCGACCCTAACTAATGACTTGCATGTGCACATATTTTTTCATGCATTCCAGTATTTTTTTAGGTTTTGTTACCGTTATGATTCAGAGATATAAATAGTGGTTTAAAAATGCAGTCTTACTAAACTTAACCATGAATATTTCATTGCTTTCGGGTCGTTGAAGGATGATGATATACAGAAATGATGCTTGATCTATAAAATCTGTTACAACAGCAATATAGCAAGTAGCCCATTGGACCTTATCATCGGCATCTTCAGCGTATTCACGTGTTCGTGGTTAATTTTTCTTTGAAGGAACAATAGTAGCAGGTACTGCAACAAGTGCGGTGAACAATGCTAAAACAACCAACCCCGGGGGTCCTGTGGCGCCAATTTTTTGCCGTTCTTAAGGGATTACATTAGACAGTCGCGATGTGTTTGAACAAACGACGTGAAATTTCTGCTTTTTGTAACAAGTGTCAGGAGGATGACAGCACTTGAAAGATTACGGCTAATAACAGTACGAAACAGCAAAGCCACGCCTATTAAAATTACTAAATTGTCTTATTCTTTTATGTTTCCTTTTTGGTTTTGAAGAGCATATTCTTGCTACCAGAACATTTATATACTGAAAATATATAAATACTTTTTTGAAGACTAAAGAAGCAAGCACAATTTGGGCAAATCAAACTGAACAAATTCGTGTATTTAAGGATAATAATTTTGGATTTGAAAATGGAATTTTCCTTCTGATCAACCACATCCTCTATTTATTACGGGTAGGTAGAAATATATACAACAACGGTCACTTGCGAATATCTTCTTATTTTTTGCTGCAATTTTGAGGTTATAGAATTTGAAACCCTTTTTAACTTTTAAACGGCCTCAAATTGGCCGACAAAGGCAATAACAATAGGTTCTTCACTTAACACCATATAATTACCAGACCTTCAGAAGTAGAAAGAATAGACAATGACATACTATTTTATTATGCTCTTCAGTTTATGACACTCATGTTTATGATCATAGATAATAGTGTTCCGTATTTAAAAGGAAAACATTATGTATCACCGTTATTTTATGGTTAAGGTAAATTAAAGTGGTGTTGTATTTATTTTGTGTTTAAAATTGTTATTTTATGATGTTCTTAAATTTGTGTAGAACGTTTATCGTAAACAAATCTATAGAGAAATAGCGTTCAAGATTATTTCTATACCTGGAAGAATTATCATTTATTTGCAAATATTGTTAACTACTTGAAGGTGTACCAACCTCGTGGCTTAAGGGTTAATACATTTGGCTTTAAGACAGGTAATCTTGGGATCGATACCCACTACCACTACCATGACGATTCCATAAAAAGATCTTAATCTTAAGTAAACACAGAAATGTATCTGCCCCATGACGCATTTACGCATTACGCATAATCTAGGCATTACGGTACTTTTTCTTCTTCTCTTGGATCATTTATTTTGTTGTAAATGAAATCTAATGACCGCGGAAGTTGTTAGCATTTATTACCAAAAGATAGTTTGTAATTTGAGTGGGCGTCAAAATTCTATTTTTGAATATGTGATCAGAACATAGAGATCGTAATCTTCATTTAATTATTGCTTTCGAAAGAGGTTGCATTTAAAATAAGACACGTTATTTGCCTTCAGGCGCCGAGCGCACAGTAGCCGAGATGATTACATACTATTTATGTACAGATAACTCGCTGTGGAATTACTGGGTTTGAAATATCGGCAAGAGGAGAAATATCGAAGTAATGAAAAGTGTTTTTATTGAATGTATGTGCAGACTGGTAATAAAGGTAATGAAGGTGGAAATTAAATGTTTATAGTATAAAGTTGGGTTTTTATCTATGGAAATTCAATTAAATCAATCTATGATAATTGGTACACGTCATGATTTTGATTTATCTTGATTAAAACATATCCGAAAAACTTTTATATAACATACACATAAATATTTTATTCAGTTATTTCAAAATTAATTAAACATTACAAATTAGTGTAACAGTTTGCATAACTAATATTTCGTTATCGTAATTATTTCCGTTATCTGACTAGAATTTAAATATCGAACACGTCAAACACGAAAAATGCAGTAAAGTTGCAACTGCTTCCCGTTTCCAAGATAATATTAATAAATAACGTCAAAGTAGGTACTTTATAACTTATCTGTCTATTTAATTAAGAAGAAGCTACCTATATCCATTAATGACACGAATGAAACGAAATGTAAATGTTATAGATTTAAATGTTATAAAAACAATATTTTACGTGTGATTCTCTCATAAATGTCAGTATATTTAAAAATACAAGTTTTAATCAAACGTGTTAAAAGAGCTATTACTACGTGTTCTGATTCATTATCGTCCCAAATGTCTATGTCCAATAGATCTAATTATTGATAAGAAAATAAAAATACTACTAAATTTTTTATCCTTCAATACATTTTTTATGCTCTAATTAGAGGACAGGAAGCGTAACTCAATCTTACCAATCAGCCTTATCTGGTACTGGTTTCACGATTTCTTAATTGAAGCCAGGTGAAAATAAAGTACTTAGATAATGAAAATTGTATACGAATGACAGTGATCTCACTTCCGTTAAATGAGATTTTAAATTAGAAACTACATTAAGCTAACTTAAGGGATACATTTTGTTATTTACCTATATTCAGAAAATCATTGACTTAGCGATATGTATTAAAGTAATTGTAAATTTAATACAGTTTAATAACATATTATTCTTGTAATATCAAGAACTCCAATAATTCGGCCAACCCAAAAAGATTATAAATATTTTCAGTTTACATTAAAAGGTACCCGAAATATCCCTCTACCAAATATTAATTAGGGCCTAAATTCTTTCCATCCAACCGAAATAATAACCCTCTTAAGTATCCCGCCGTGCGTCAATGTAACTTAATCCCAATACTAAAACAAAATCCAAAAAGAAACACGCAACGCTGCCCAAAAGTAATCAGGCCGTATATTAAAATCTAAAACAATTATTAAGGAAAGTTAATCCCATGTTAAATCCGTGACGCATGCCCGCCCACACGAAACGAGCCACTACCGACACGCACACAAAACAAAATCCTAAGACGCACGCACACACACGTACCCCATTAGTATGTGTTAGCTGCGCGTGCTCGTCACTCGCTCCACGGCTCCTTATTATTATTATTTATTGTTGAATGGTAATGCGTGGTTGTTCACGATCCCGCATAACACCTGCCGTATTTTCCCACAGTCGAGCTGACGGGCGGGAGTCGCACGCGCAGGAAGTGCGAGCGAGACGAACAATACGCGTGCTTTGCGCGTGCGAGACCGGGCACGCTGTATGTTAGAAGTTACGATAGTAGCTTCGTAGCGCGTAGCACTGTAGCGCTACAGAGATCTATTTCACTCTTTTTGAAATTGTGACTTCTTTGAATATTCATTAATGAGATATTATACATTAGAAACGAACTACATTCATTTAAATTCTCTTACATTCGGAAGCCAGGTTAGAGATAAGTTCAAATTGCATGTTATAGATAAGTTTTTTATTTATTAGGGTTTTAATATTAAGTTACGAATTGATAATTTTTACTATACATAATGGACATTCATTTCAATGCTATTAATAGCAATATAAAGAAAACATTGTAGAAAGTAGCTGAGTTATACCCACACACTATAATGTAATTTTACTGTTCATAATACTATAAAAAACAAAGATCTTATCTTCGTGTTCACCTTAATTATACTGAAGCAACAAGTACAAATTAAACGCACCATGATTACAGATATAAAAATTTAACAACACAGCTTGGTGTGTTGACGAACCAATATGGCCCATTAAGGCACTATAAGTCAAGGTAATAACTATAAACGCGCTTGGATAGCCATAAATGTCTTATAATTCTCTAGAATCTGTCCGGACTTCACACCGCTATAAATACAGATTTAATATAAATTTGATATCTAAACTGGCTGAGGTTATGAGGTATATGCAAATCTAGATAAAAATTTTACCGTTAACTGCGTAGGAATATAGCAGGATTCAAATATTTTCACACTATGACGTGGTTTCCGTTGGACCCTACTTATTTATTCAGTTTAGATCTTTCTACTAACAGCACAGATAGAAAAAAAAATACTATATACAGACATCCAGCAGGTGCAGGTTTTTATATACCTACATGGATTATGTAAACTGGTGCTTTTATCCACCGTGAACTCGACGAAAGGCGTAATAGGTCACATTTATTCATATGGTCGTTAATGGTATATTTTTGATTAATTTATTACAATTTACTTTTCAAAATGTATAAATAAATATCTATTAGGTACCATATTAGACATATTATTTAGATATTTTTAGGTAATTATACTTGTAATGTAAGCCAGAATATACACGAACATAGCAAAAACACTAAAACATCATTTAAGTATCAAATTTCACGTCGTATTGTGTCAGCGTACATCCTAACGCAGATCTTGAAAAGACATGATTTTCCTCTTATACAGATAAAACTGTTTATCAATAGACACCCCGGATGTGCGCAATTTACTTTCGTTCTACCCATTGAACTTCCATAGTTGAATTAACAATGATTCTCATATCTTGTCCTCCACATGTTCTGTTTAAACTTACAACGGGTTATCGCCTTTATTGTGTTATGTTTACGGGTAATTCTTGTTTGGATATATCACGACCATGTAGGTCAGTCTATTAAATCGGGTCCCCGTTGACCGGACGCATCAAGTTACTCAGATTTTACAAACTATTATGTTACGTCATTTGTTTTTGGGGTGATTAATCAGCCCCAACTGTTGTTATTAAAGGAACGTGTCTTGTTTAAAAAAATGCATATAGCAGAACACGAGGCACCCCAGTGCGATGTATTTTTAATTCTAGTAGTCCTAAGCTAGTGGATAATGTTTCAACACATATACTATGCCTTTAACACATGTACTGCGCCCGCTCTAATGGTTTAAGGTAAGTAGGTTTCAGCCTTCTCTGCTCACCAGAATTATCAATTTCAAGGTAAAAGAAAAGAAAAAAGAATGTAGGTTGGTGTGCATTGAAATCGATATTTCTGCGTGAATCAAACCCAAGAACTTCGCGTTGTGTATTCTGTTGTCATAATTTTAGTTTGTCAGTTAGCATTTGATGATTGCAAAGAGACACTTATATGAAAATAATGGTTATCGAAGCTGTCCCGAAAATAAACGTAATATATGAATAGCAATGTTGTATTAGTTGAAATTTACATTTTAAAAACCCAACCCCCGGTCTAACTTATGTATTAGTAACTAATTGTTAACATATAAAGGAAACACTAGGGAATTACCCAGATATTGTTTAAATATGTCGGTTAAACGTTTTCCTTGAATATTCTAGTTTGTGGTTATTATGAGGATAATATATGTAATTAAAGTTTATTACAGTTCATTTATTGTTTATTGTTTTATTGGTATGAGATCCATAATATTGTAAACTAGAACTATAAGTCTAGATATTAATAAAATAAAAGGTTAGGAAACAAATTAGAGACAGTGGTTCTACAATATTCAAAGTAAGCTATTACAATTTTTCGACACTTTTTGTAACAAAACCCCGACATTGCGGCTTCACATAACCAGAAAATATGATTATGTATAGTGATTACGTATTCACTTATTGAGTATATTTTCAATAAGTTATTCGCGATGAAAATTCAAAAAGAAATTATTTAACGAAACGCGATGAACTCATCGCGTTCCCTTATCGGTGACAAATGACAATGCAGTGAGCTGAACAAAACAAAAATAAAATAGAGATAGATTTAACTATATATAGTTCAGTGTTGCTTGACAACTTGTATACGTAAAACAAATAAATAAATGTATTGCACCGGGTTTATTGGCTACATTTAGAACGTGCTAGAAGTTGAATTAAACATGTCATTCAGCATGTAAACACCTTCATTTTTCCTCAGTTTCTGTATTATATAGCTGCGATGTTAAAAATATTTTAGTGACTCTGTATTTTCCGTTCACATTCTATTCAAGTATATACTATGTTATTAAAATAACTACGTTAATGAAGCTATGTTTAAAGATTAAATAAGTTATAAATATTCTTTCCTACCTTCACTGCCTTATTCTTAGTATAAGTTTTATTATTTAAATTATCTAGGTGATTTTAACTATTCTATATGTAAAAATTACTGATAGTTTTCTTGACGACTGATATTGTTTAATTTTCAATTCCCTAACCTTTAGTTCAACAGTGTTTATTCAGTACTACAAAAATAAGGTTTACAATTCGAACTGTGTTATTTTATTTACAATTTATTTTTGGTAGTGCCCCACGTTGGGCACAATAAAATTAACGGTTTTTGGGTCCGGTTAATGCTTTATATTATACAATACATAATATTTTTATTATCTATTCTGGCACACATATAACAAAATGCCAAATAATTAAATGCTATTAATGCTATGAAATGAAATAGTTTTGTTGTTAATAATGATACTTTATAGTACTCATAGTAAGCATGAAACAGATATAAAAAAACCGAGTGAGTAGAATTTAAAGCATTTTATATGTATCGTTTAAATTTTTACTAATTCTTAGTAAGTACTAATTAATTATTAAGTTTACAAGTGTGACGTTAACTTTTTGTTTCAGCCAGTGTGGCCGCCAAATGTTCGTCCGAAATCTGACCCTTGAAAGTCGATATTTTCGCAGAGATTCGCATCATGTGTCGCACATAGCTAAAGGTCGACCAAGGAGGTATTTTTTGTGATGCACAAGCGTTCTTCATTGAAGTATTTTATTTACGTGAGTACCTTTCTCGTATGAAATTTAAACCGATTTGACTATTTGCTGAAAACTTTGGTAACGATTCTGTAATTATAATGAATAGTTCCGAAAATCACCTGCGGACATTTATAATATAAGCCTTTTATGCTATTATCTAGTTCACAGTCGGCGGACACTGAAAACTTACATTCGCATAAGTATTAGAAAGTTCTAGTACTAATTATAACAACGTTTATCGTATTGAACCCGCATCAAACCTGAATTAAATAAATCGCATTCAATTGCAATCTCTCATTGCGAAATTAACTCGTAAACAGTAGCGGTAGCCCGGAGATAAATCAATATTACTTTCTAAAGGTCCCTTTCACGGTACATACGAATTCGCTCACAAATTATTGTTGGTCGTTATTGTCGTATTATTTTTTATGCTACTCCCTCCCTCTCACTCTCGTTGTGATTAGTATGTGTGTCTCGTTTGCTCTCGTGCCGATTGTAGTAGCGTGTTGAGCACGTGCGACGTTAAAGGCAGAACGTTCCCACGGTCGCAGATCGCGTCCCTCGCCCCGCGCCCCTCTCGTGATTGTACCGACACTCGTGCCAATGAAATAAAGTGCCGGCACACGTTCCGATTGCGAAATTGCTTCGAGAATTTGATGAAAGTTGCAGAAATATTTAATAAGATGCTGGTTGGGTTTTCAAAGGCACATTAATATTTATTTGCATGGTTGGCCCGTACCTTAATAGCACGTACTGGACCGTATCCGTGGCTTGGTGGTTAACGTACATTGTGTATACATGAAGGTCCTGGGTTTGATTCCCTTCAAACAATTATTTAAATACATCCAAACGTAACATCACACCCAAGTCGGTCTGTCGTTTCGAATTGATGGTACAGATGAGCTATAGGGTTCCTTCAGAATTGTTACCAACATAATCGTAAATAGTGTTATAATTTTAACGTATTGCAAGGAAAAGTAAACAACCTTTTAGATGCTTTAGAAATTAGATGATGAGATGGTCTCACTTATTTTGATAATATAATATAAGAATACAATAACGTCTTTCCGTGGGAGACGTTAGAAGTTGTTTCCCACATATAAAAATTATCGTAATCGTTTAATTCAAATCACTAACGCCCACCATAAACATTACAAATAAAGAACGCTATAAAAATGATAAATTATACGTGGGCGTAAATGTTCGATATTTAATAAATAACCGATGTTTCAAAGTATCAAGTATTTTAAATGCGTTACTATCAATTGCGTAAAATAAAAAGCCATATAAAGTCGGTTATCAATTATTATTCAAATTTGGAACACTTGCAGTTATTTTTCGATGTAGAAAATAGTATTTCGTAAAATATCTTTAAAGTTTAAATTCAATACTAAATTTTCTGAACGTCGTAATATACCTACATAATTTTAATGTTAATATTGATTATATATGGCACAATATAATTAAATTTATAACTTATATAATTGTAGGAGCATGTTTAGTAGGAAGTTCGTTTATAAATAGATAAGAAATCTACAGTGGTTTACTAAGAAGATATCTCGCTTAGTTAGCAGATTGAGATAGTGTCAAATTAAATTGTGAAGCCTTATCAATACATGCTTTAAAGGGAGACGATATAGACTGATATAAATTAATTTATTATGCTATCATCGTACTAAGCTTATCTAATTATATTATACGCTATTTGTCAATAAACAGTTATAACATTGTTTGTAATCATCTATAATGTCAAACATAAAACGCGATCAGTCCAAATTCAAATATTTAAAATTGGAATCCAAAACTTGTCTAATAAGTAAAATCGATGAGCACGTGTATCCAAAGGTATTTTAATATCACTTTCATACAATCCTTATCTAAAGGTCACGCGTAATACAATTCTGAATGCATTTGTATTGAAGAATCATACATTTAACAGCGCGTGCAATTTATAAAATGTCCCAGTTTGAATTTTATTTCTATCAAAATTAGGTTGATATTGCCGTGACTAAACAAGATTCGTAGTACTATTAAAGAATATTTGTGGAACATCGAAAGTCAAATCATTTCATTGTATTGACACCTTTATGTAGATGGGGTAAGGGCGAGTTTCGTATTCGGCTATCTGATCGAAAGCCAGGAAGCACATTGTTAGGTCACGTTCTCACAGCTCCCCTTTCTTCGAGGGGAATAAATAATTGTACTTTTTTTCTGTCGCATATGGCCAAGGAAACGTTGGATTGTGCAACGTTCCCACGATTCGCCCCTTGGGCATAATCAGGGTCAAGAAAAAACTACGCGCCGATACAATGCGGGGTTTTCAACGGCAGATGCCTTCTAGGGTTAAATGTGAATTTGTGAAAAAGTTTAATGATTGCTAAGTTTTTTCATGTAATGTTTACTTATACGTTATTGCTGTATCTTGTCCTTTCTTCGTTGTAAAAATAAAACGGAGTATTAGATAACTCTATGATACATTTCATGACTAGTTTATATGAGGAAGTTTATCTTGTGTTCTCAAGTGACTTTATTATGATATATGAATGATGAATCTATTGCAGTGTTCTCAATGTGTGTTGGTTATCATTTTGATGAAGAATAATAGATAAATGCTTAATTAAAATAAAATCAATCCTGAGTTACATTTCACCTTAAAATTTATCACATGACTTCAATTAAAGCATTCATAATTTGTGCATAAAAATATTTTATAGATTTTTTTCACAATTTAAATATTAATGCAATTTATTAAGATCGAGTAAACGAAAAGAAAATAGTAGGAACTTTATAAGGCTGCCGTCATGGAAAAAATAATCGCGCTTTTTCTATGCTCTTTATAAAAGCTGTGTTCCCACGATCGCATGCGCCAGTTGCATCTCCCCTTCTTACTTTTTTCTTTGCTATTTCAATATTTATAATCAAAGGTCTTTATTGGAAAACACATTGTGAGAATGTGGATTTGTTTCTTTGAGTCTGCATTATTCTCTTATGAAACAAATTATCATAATTAATTTTATAGGCGAGTCGAGTCTCGCATGGAATTACCTTGATAAATTATGTAAACTATTTATAACAAGTTAGAGCCTTCATCCACAAAGTTTACCATTGGAGTACCAAAATTACTCGTACATTTGCTTTCCTTTCGTAAATTATGTCATGAATTTGACTAAAACTATGCTAAAATTAATAATATATAAATATAGTTCCCTCCCAAATGTTTAGAATATAAAGGAAATGGTTAATAACTGTAAACACTTCGTTACTCCAATAAACAATCTTTTCACGCGTACTTGGGTACTGAGCAATCATAATACATTCAATCAACGGGCATGTGCGGATGAAAGCAGTTCCAAACAATTCACTGTCGATCCAAACACAACTCTATTTTGACCCAATAAAGTATCATTTTCAATACAGATCGTTCAAAAGATTTGAGTCATGAGTTTTTGAAAGATGAACTTTACGCTGCACTTATAGAGTTTACAATAGCGTGTCAAAATAGACAAGAGACAGTTGAAAGAAACACACATTGCGTTTGAGCGGATCGTTCCCACGATCCACGCGCCATATGTCGCGAGCGATGCACTTATGCGTGATCGACGCGCGCGCACAAAAAACTCTTGGACTTAGCGGATCTATGGGATGACGCATTGAAAGATTACGTTAACGGACGTTAAGGCATAGAGGGGCTTCTCGATTTATCGGCGGCTACTTGGGACGAATACAAAATTTAGTTTTAGTTGTAGTATGCTTTTTGTAAGTACTTGATTAATAATACATTAATTAGTATATATATTTAATCTTTATCATTTAGATTACCTAGGTCTATACTTACAATCTATGCAAATACATTTAACAATTTCGCAAATCAAATCACTAAATTAGAAAGTAGAATAAACAAAGTAGATAATAAATTTAATTCCAAATTTGAATTTCGCTCGCGTCGGGCAGGTGTCGCGAGTAATCGCGCGCAACTGTCGTCGTTTCCCACGACCCAAAGACACCGGCCCGACTCCATTATGCAGTCGTGTTATGATTGCTAATTATATTGTGTAAAAAATTATGCAGGTAGCCCCCTTAATTTGATATATATGTAGTATGAGCTTTTGAATTTACGTAACTTGTTTAATCTAATCAGAAATGTCTTGTAAAAAATTACTAAAATAATCTATAAAAACTTTATAGTCCGACGCAGTGTGAGCCAATAAATAAATCCGGTTGATATATGTTTTGATATTAAAATATTATATTAAGAATCTTACAGAAATACGAACAAAAAAGTATGGGAACAAAAAATCACAGCTTTTCCTTGTTTCAATTTTATTCGTAATTTTCCTCCATTTCAACATGACAGTTATATGACGATCCTAGTAACGTTATATGGGGCTATAAATGAAATCGAGAAAAACCAAAATATATCTCTACACCCTTAAAAACAAGTATATATATTTGAACAGTTTATCTAGCATATAGATCAATTTAGTTCGCAGTATGAATAACCAACGTATGGTAATATCTCATTCTGAATAATGGGAGCAGCCACGCGCACAACTGTCGCTATTTCCCACGGCCCGAGCCGAGCAGCCGTCCACCGATTATTTAGATAACCAATTTGTACTATAATTTAATTATTAGATCTTTTTGCAAGCATTTGTGGCTTTTCTTACGATGGTATTTTTCTTCTGTTTGATACTGAATATTAATTACCTTATGTATTATATGTGATTTTATTTATCTACTGAATGTAATACACGTCATTCATTTCTTAATACACGTAACATTCGAATAAAATAATTATAAGTTTAGAGCTTTTAAGTCATATCTATGAAAAATATCTACGTCTATAATGTTAACACTGAACAATAACTTGCCTAACCAAGCTTGTAAATGTCAAAATCATTAAACAAACATAATCTGCGCACGCTTATCTGTAATTTTGTGTGAAGAGGAAACAATGCCATTATGTCATTGTTCGGGTAATTGTGAGTGAAAAGTCATGCGCTTGCGCACGGGTCACTAACAGGCTTCTATTGTTTCGTTGAAGTAGGTTTTTTACAAATAACCTTTTTAATATGAAGCAAGTTTTATTTATTTAATAATAGTGATTTTTCATGAGACAATTTTAAACAAGCATTAGTTCTTAGGATTTTGACTTAATGATCAAAGGTGTCATATTAATTGTTAAATTATATACAAACGTAAATATTGAAACATTAAGCACAGATATCAACAAGGACTAAAATCTTGTGATAAAAAAATTTTCAATAATGCCATCTAACGACAATAATTCGAACCTCTTATACAGTCGCGCGAAGATACGAAGGGGAGTAGGAAGACAATTATTTTGCAAACAATAGATTTTGAGGGTCAAAGTGTAAGATTTTCGGTACCGTGAGAAAGTCTTATACTTATAGGGTGGTAATTGTATAAATTTAGAGGATTTACCGTTGCCTGATCAGTTATTTTTGCGTCATCAAACAGGAAGTAACAGTTCTTCGTCATATAAATTATTTAAAACCAAAATCTTAAATAATCCAAATTATTAGTGATATTAGGAAATAATATGAAATTGTGCCAAGTGTTTAGTGAAAAGTGCAATGTGAAAAGTTCTAAATAGTGATCTTAGTGAATGTGAAATGAAAAGTGTAGCACAAATTAACAACAAATATCCTGCTTCAATGTTAGTGATGTGTTTATTATAGTTCGTTGCTGACTGCGGAGAAAACACACTTTTACCGTTATATGAGTACTAACTTATATGGCACAGAATCTATGTTTTAAACCTATTTATTTCACGATATATGTGGGTGAATATTATATGTTTTATGAACACAATTGCATTAACTTACA
The DNA here is from genome assembly GCF_905147105.1 of Pieris brassicae. Lineage (NCBI taxonomy): Eukaryota > Metazoa > Arthropoda > Insecta > Lepidoptera > Pieridae > Pieris > Pieris brassicae. The sequence goes on along the minus strand of NC_059665.1, from coordinate 6,532,012 downwards.
AAACAAATTTATTTCTGTATTTTTCTGTTTACGTCCACAATTTTTACCAATGTGGAAATAAACAAAGCTTAATTTATTAACTTATAATATTTGTAAAGCTGTGTTTAAGAGTACCTTAGATATTTTATACATTAACTAACAGCATGCAATAGAGTACAAATAACTTTGTCCTGATTGATTCAGAGAGTTAGCGAAATAAATACTCCTTCATTTCTTAACGTAGATTTATATTTTATCGCATGATTTAAAAGTAAAATACTTTTCGTACAAATTTACGAATAGCATGAAAACTGAATGTGATTCGTAAAGTATGAGATGTTTATAATTCAGGGAATAGGAACAAAAAGACACACGTTTGCTTTTTTAATGCCAAGTTATATAGGCATGGCTAAAATCTAACATAGTTTTCGTACAAATTAACTAACAGCATGAAAACTGAGAGTGATTCGTAAAGTATGAGATGTTTACAATTCAGGGAATAGGAACAAAAAGACACACGTTTGCTTTTTTAATGCCAAGTTATATAGGCATGGCTAAAATCTAACATAGTTTTCGAACAAATTTACTAACAGCATGAAAACTGAGAGTGATTCGTAAAGTATGAGATGTTTACAATTCAGGGAATAGGAACAAAAAGACACACGTTTGCTTTTTTAATGCCAAGTTATATAGGCATGGCTAAAATCTAACATAGTTTTCGTACAAATTAACTAACAGCATGAAAACTGAGAGTGATTCGTAAAGTATGAGATGTTTACAATTCAGGGAATAGGAACAAAAAGACACACGTTTGCTTTTTTAATGCCAAGTTATATAGGCATGGCTAAAATCTAACATAGTTTTCGAACAAATTTACTAACAGCATGAAAACTGAGAGTGATTCGTAAAGTATGAGATGTTTACAATTCAGGGAATAGGAACAAAAAGACACACGTTTGCTTTTTTAATGCCAAGTTATATAGGCATGGCTAAAATCTAACATAGTTTTCGTACAAATTAACTAACAGCATGAAAACTGAGAGTGATTCGTAAAGTATGAGATGTTTACAATTCAGGGAATAGGAACAAAAAGACACACGTTTGCTTTTTTAATGCCAAGTTATATAGGCATGGCTAAAATCTAACATAGTTTTCGAACAAATTTACTAACAGCATGAAAACTGAGAGTGATTCGTAAAGTATGAGATGTTTACAATTCAGGGAATAGGAACAAAAAGACACACGTTTGCTTTTTTAATGCCAAGTTATATAGGCATGGCTAAAATCTAACATAGTTTTCGTACAAATTAACTAACAGCATGAAAACTGAGAGTGATTCGTAAAGTATGAGATGTTTACAATTCAGGGAATAGGAACAAAAAGACACACGTTTGCTTTTTTAATGCCAATTTATATAGGCATGGCTAAAATCTAACATAGTTTTGGTACAAATTTACTAACAGCATGAAAACTGAAACTGATTCGTACAGTAAGAGTTTATTATTCATGGAATAAGAACAAAAATACAACATGTTTGTTTGTTAATTGCCAATTTATATAGCATGGCAAAAATCTAACATAGTTTTCGTTCAAATTTACTAACAGCATGAAAACTGAAAGTGATTCGTAAAGTATGTGATGTTTATAATTCAGGGAATAGGAACAAAAAGGCAACACGATTGTTTGTTTAATGCCAATTTATATAGCATGGTTTAAAAGTAACATAGTTTTCGTACAAATTTACTAACAGCTTGAAAACTGAATGTGATTTGTAAAGTAAGAGATGTTTATAATTCAGGGAATCGGAACAAAAAGACAACACGATTGTTTGTTTAATGCCAATTTATATAGGCATGGCTAAAATCTAACATAGTTTTCGTACAAATTTACTAACAGCATGAAAACTGAAAGTGATTCGTAAAGTATGTGATGTTTATAATTCAGGGAATAGGAACAAAAAGGCAACACGATTGTTTGTTTAATGCCAATTTATATAACATGGTTTAAAAGTAACATAGTTTTCGTACAAATTTACTAACAGCTTGAAAACTGAATGTGATTTGTAAAGTAAGAGATGTTTATAATTCAGGGAATGGGAACAAAAAGGCAACACGATTGTTTATTTAATGCCAATTTATATAGCATGGTTTAAAAGTAACATAGTTTTCGTACAAATTTACTAACAGCTTGAAAACTGAATGTGATTTGTAAAGTAAGAGATGTTTATAATTCAGGGAATAGGAACAAAAAAACACACGTTTGCTTTTTTAATGCCAATTTATATAGGCATGGCTAAAATCTAACATAGTTTTGGTACAAATTTACTAACAGCATGAAAACTGAAACTGATTCGTACAGTAAGAGTTTATTATTCATGGAATAAGAACAAAAATACAACATGTTTGTTTGTTAATTGCCAATTTATATAGCATGGCAAAAATCTAACATAGTTTTCGTTCAAATTTACTAACAGCATGAAAACTGAAAGTGATTCGTAAAGTATGTGATGTTTATAATTCAGGGAATAGGAACAAAAATGCAACACGATTGTTTGTTTAATGCCAATTTATATAGCATGGTTTAAAAGTAACATAGTTTTCGTACAAATTTACTAACAGCTTGAAAACTGAATGTGATTTGTAAAGTAAGAGATGTTTATAATTCAGGGAATGGGAACAAAAAGACAACACGATTGTTTGTTTAATGCCAATTTATATACTTCGCATGGCTAAAATCTAACAGTTTACGTATATATTAACAAACAGCATGTTAATCGCGTTACCAGTGATTAGTAATGTGAGTGTTCAGAGAAATACTACATTTAACAACTGATACAACCAATACATATTTAAAGATGAATTAGTTATATTTGCCTGCTAACTTACAGCATGTAATCGACATGATGTTAATGCTAGTTTGTTTTTTCCTCTATAAAATAATGGCAAAAAGGCAGATGAGCCCTACCTGATATTAAGTGACATCAAGACGGTCACAGTGTCAGAAGGCTTGATAGTATGTTGCCAGCCTTTAAATGTTTTTACTAGAAGAGCCCTAAGTCGAATTGCCAATTTATGGTAAAAATGCAGGAAGGCAATATTTCAAACTATTTTTAAATTTAGGTACTTGTAATCTTATAGCTATAAACTGAGTCCTGTATTAAGAATTAATGATAAGCCCGCATCAATCCTCTAAATCGCTTTTTTTGCTAATCCGAACAAATCCGTAACTTTTGATAGAGATGAAGTTGGTAAAGCAATTTGGATTCTTAATGCCTATAATTATGTCCCGTTTCTGAAAAGATCATCAGAGTAAACATTTAAATGTCAAATATCTGGTTAAGTTATAGTCTAAATTGAGTTGCTTAAATCATTACTGCCCGTACTAAGATACGTATCATGAAACAGACTTGACAAGTATGGAACAAAATAATTCATAAAAATTGAAACGTGTTTCTGATATCAAGATTTTATTAAACATTTAAACAAAACTAAAATGGTTAAGTTTTAGTAATTCGACTGATAGTCCTTTTGAAAACTGGGCATAATTTACCTAATAGTTGTATCTTTATCTTTATTATAGCTAGTAGTAATGATTAACGTCCATTATCCACAAAGATAATGGACGACTCGGAGAACAGGTTTCGTTTGCAATAGTTTTGGATTTGCATTAAAATGTATGGTTTTAAATGTGACTAATTCTTTTATTTGCACTAAATACTGTCTCAATAACAGTTCATTCAATTTATTATTATCAGTTGTGTAATCTCATTGTTTGCTATTTTTCTGAGTCATCGTTTTATTTGTTCTGATTAAGGAGTATACAGCTGTATAATATATTCGGAAATATCATTTCATCCCCGGTGGAAGTACCCATAGCATGCTGATCTTTACTTTGAATTAACATTTTCTTTGTTTTGATTGGAAAGCCATCCTTAAGATGAACGGAAATTCAATTTAAATATGCATATGCTCACCTATTTCGAATTTATATAGATAAATTGTGTATAACACAAAATTTATATAAATACAAGCAGTATTTTTATAAATTTTGTTCTTGTATGAAATTTTACAGGTTTTGAAGTTTTTTTTTAAATAATTTGTATTAGTAATGTTTAAGAGTATAGTCTTTGCTACGTATACTAGGTACTTATTATTTATCGCTACTATAAACTAGTACTAATAAACTAAAAACAACCGCTTATCATAACAAATAATTTAAATAACAAACCCTTAAGAAATAATAAGTGCGCTGACGCATGCTCAAAGTGTATCAGTGGTAACTGGTAACATCTGAACAAACATAAGATGATCTCACTCTTACATTATTCAGGTGTATTGAACGTAGATGAATAGTTCATCAACGACCTTACTTTGATACAGTATAATCGTCGCTTAGATATGACCTATATAATCCGTCTATATTTTTCTTATGACAGTTTACACAGTGACAGATGACAGTTGAACAGAGAGAAAACAGGCAGGACGGACCTGATGTTAAGTGCCGCTCATGGACACTCATATTGCCAGAAGGCTCGCAAGTGCGTTGCAGGCCTTTTAAGAATTGGTACGGAATTTTCTTGAAGGACACTAAATCGATTTGATTTCTGAAAAACACCAAGGGTCTGATTTGAAATACGGTAGAAATTTATATTATAGTGTATATAGTATTTGTGTAGGCAAAAAAAGCTAAATCGAAAAATACAATTGAAAAATTAATTCATTTATGTTATTTTGTATATGTTATGCCCATGGTGTGATTACTGTGGAAATTATTTTATTGTTACATTTCTTATAACCGTCAAATAAGACATATGTTGTTGACATAAAAAAAATTAATAGACATCTATAATTACGAAAAATACATTTTATTGAGAAAGAATCAAGCACGTATGGTATGGCTTACTCTCATTAATTTAATCCCAATTTGTGATCCCTTAAAGGCTTCGTTATTGATAAAAAACGAACTGTAATTAATTAAAAGCTCTATTATTCTCTTATTGCTTTAGCTGGGTTACTTGCTTTTTATAAAAATAACCGTAATTATACTTTAAACCAAACCGGCTGAAAACGGGTATTTATTACTCCATTTTAACTGTAAATAGTATGTATTTTACATAGATGTCTTAATCAATATTATTCGTAAATTATGTATTCATGTAACTAAACATAACAAACAAATATACAGTATTTACACTTTTGTTAATCTACATAGAAATAATAAAAGTAATTAAAATTTTATATAAAAAAAATTAAAACAAATTTAACGCTGGCAGCATTTCTGTTGAATTGCGATACTTTCTATTAGTTATATGTAAAATTCTATCAATTTCGTTTATTACTTTGTATCTTTAACAATCCAAATTAAATTGTCAGTTCTATATATAATTATTGTGGCTACAATTAATACAATATATACATTTAAATATCCTCGAAATTCAGGACACGCGCAAGATTTGCATTCTTAACAATGCCACACGTGCAATCGAAATTGTAAAAAAATTAACCCAAATTTCGCAAGAGTTGCGGAATTTTAAATAAGGGTTGCAAAAAATCCTTTCTAACCCGAGAGTCCAACTGAACACGTGCATGGGTTAAATAACAATGCATCGATGAGTCACGACTCGAAACGTCGAATTCGTATTATGAAAGTCGAAGAAAAAAACACCGTCAAGGAATTGTACATCTGCCCGAAATTCTCACGGATCTCGGTCTTGTATTTATACCGGTCCTACCTACGTATTACTTGCGCCTGATTATGACAACTGGGCGCCTAGCGGTATCACTCGACGGCTTTTTAATCAATAGCTCACAATTTACATATCAGGTTCCGATATCGTGGCATAGGACATATGCAAATTTGTTTGTCAATTTAGAATTTCTCGCCTCGTAATTGGTTCACACGAAATTGTGAAACTTGTTTTGTATCGGAAAAGTAAAGATTTCTGCATGATTGCAATGACTTTATGAGATAGATAAAAAATATGTTTAGTTATCAATTATAAAACTACTAAATGCGAACCTCTATCAACGTGGGACTATGAATTACAAAAGGATTCGATGGTCTATGCATAGAAAAGTAATAATTATTACTTAGTAAAACAGTAGGTAGCACGCTGCGCTGCCCACAGTGATCTATTTTTACATTTATTTCTCTGGATTTCATTGAAAATACACGTGCGCGTTATTGTTAATAGTAGTATTGTATAGTAAAATAACAGAATTGTTTGCGCACGTTTTTCTATATAAAAGCATCGACAGGTTGCGACAAGTCAGGACTTGCTTTTTAAGGTTGCACAATTTGCATCGCAATTTTATCGTGAATGATGAGATGCGTTTTTATAAATTACTCGCATGAAAGTAATAAATTGCTGCTGCTGTGTTTCCTTGTAATTATTACAGGTTTTAGTGTAAAACGTTTTAATTATTTGGGAATTAGACAAAAAGATGTAGATCGTCGTAGCTGGGCAGATTAGGTGGTCGGGTTAAGTTCGCGCTTGTTATCTAACAAAGACCTAAAAATGCCTTCGCAGTTTAACGACTTTGCCTCATTTACTGGGAACTAACAGCAACATTAGAGCTTCAGAGATTTATCCATAATTTGCTTTAAGTTGTATGTAAAGCTTATTCTTTGAAAACTTAATCATTTATTTCCTAATAATTGTATTTATATTCACCAAAATGTTATTCTTTAAATAAATTAACTCTTTACAAAAAAGGTTTAAGTATAATGTACAACAACATATTACTTATATGTATTTGTACTATCAATCAATCAAAATATCGATACTCAATAGAAAAGATACATTTTAATTTTTGGAGTTATATCAAGGCTCTGTAGATAAAAATCAATCATTTCAATACGCCATACAAAAGATAAAGAATCAAAGTTAATAATTTTATCTCAGTACAAAAAGAATATTGAAGATTGAATTCCCTACAAGCTATTAAATATCTAATCATCTCTCGTCAATCAGAAATAGCTATCAAGATTAATGTTAACAAAAAGAAATGGACATTATAAAAAATAACCATTAAGAATCCAGTAGCTGGTCCACTGCACGTGCTATAGAGTTTACAATATAGATTGTATACCTATGTTATCTGTAGCTCGAGCCAACTTCCCGCCACAGCCCGAGCCAAACTTGTCTGACTGCTTTGATACTAATATTCCTTACTTAACTTTAACTTGACTGGTTATTCTTGTTAGTTATTCTTTTATATTCTTTACGTCTGTGTAGGAAGCATTTGTTCTTATTAATGGTGGCGAAAGGAAAGAAAGTAATAATTTTCATATCATTTTATTTTAACCTTCAAAATTTGTATACAGTATAAATAAGTTAACAGCTTAAACAATTAAAGCTTAAAAGCATGATCACATACAGATCCTACATTACTTTATACAATAAAATATCACAACACAGTGTAATTAAAGCTTTATGGAGTTATCACGCGCTGGAAGCCCATACCTAAACCTAGATTCTATATGGCACTATAGAATAAAATTAAAGCTAAGATCACAGACGATTTTGAAACAGCAGCAGGCACTGGTTTCGGAAGACACTTGGATTGTTGTTTTGGAAGATCATTAAGCTTGAACCCAACGGTCTTGCATGACCGATGGGTACTGCTGTTCGGCGGTTTGGCACTCGGTGTAATAGTGGGCCGCTGCGAAGTCAGATTCCGATTTGGATACTGTGGTCCAAAAGAAGGTGCCGGCGTCAGTGCGGGCAAAGTGCACAGGGATGTAGAAGTCTTCACGAGAAACTGGGACAAGGTCGTATGACTCGTCCTTGTTGCAGACGAGGAAGGCGGCGGACTGGCAAGCTTCCATGTCATTGAAGATCTTGCGTTCGAGCGCTTCGTTGCACGAGTTTTGCTCAGCCTCGATGCACGTGTCAATAATTTTGGCGGGAGATCGCTTCGTTGTTTTCTTGATGATTTTCATTAAAGGCTTTAATAGCGCTTTGAAGCCACTGTTCTTCATTTTTTCACTGTTATATTTGTTCTCGTTGATCGAGTTGTTTGTTGAGATGATGTATTCGTTGTTCGCGTATAGAGACATTTTAGTGAGTTGTGAGAGCGTGTGTTGCAAGTGAGTAAACGAGCGGGAATGTGGGGCTGATCGGCCGCGCGTCGCATTTATACTCACCGGTCCGCCCCCAACACAAAAGCTGTGTGTATGTGAAAAGCTCCCTCGCGTGTGTGGGTGATATTCGACTATTATGTTTTTCGTAAACATGAAACGCCATATCATTATGGTTTGTGTATTGTAATCTGGATTGAGGTAGAGTGACATTGTTACGTGTTCCTATAGTTACAGTTAGCTCTACGGTATGCTACATTTGTAACTGTTAGTATTATTTAGTGCTACGGCGTAGTATGTACGTATATTGTTTTAACTAAGATTTTGCCTTGCAAATTTGTTGAGTTTATAAGAAGGATTTTCAAAGTTTGCTTTTTTATGTTCGTTACTTCCAGCTATACTCTCAATACCTACTTATGGATAGGTACAAAAACAAACATTTGTCTAACACTTCTATCTAATAAGAGATTCCTTTCAATGATAACCACACCGTTGATAGTCACGCGTTGACCACGAGCCGTGGGCAAACAGCACATGTTTATAATTAACTCGCTCGTGGTTGACAATAGGATTATTATAGAGGGGTCAACAAGTCGCACGGGGTCGAACCAACCCCTCTGTTTAGGGTGCACTTGAGCGTGCAATGTGAAATGCACCCTACCTTATTCATAAGAGGTCAGATGACCTTATTAGATTAAAAGGTTTGCAATTTTTCTATATTTTTTTCATGATAATAGATTTATGGTTAATTTCTGTTACAATTATCAAACATCATAAGATTTATAGCGGTTCAATTTAGGATTCATTATCATATCATATCATGTTTATAAAAAGAAATCATCCAGATAGAATACCACCTACACAAAAATTTCAACTCATTCGAGTCCAAACATGTAAGATTTTTTTGATGTCCGAAGAGTAACAAAAAAAATAAGTCTAAAAGAAATCAGTGTAGCGGTGATATCGCCGAGCCAATGGGGTGCGCGAGAGACGGCAGGTGCTGTGATCGAAACTTGCACACATACGATACCAGTTTAAATATACGATCTTTGAACACGTGCATTCGAAGGGGACCAATATATTAAAATTCAGATAGTTAAAGCAGGACCGCGTATATTTTTTATCGATATGAATAGATTCACGACTCCTTCATATCCGAAATAGGGTAACGCAAAGGCTAATTTGGTTATTGAAAATTGAGGGGTTGTTCGTGGGAATACTCTCCGCTTCTAGGTTCCCAGGGTTGCTCGCACATTGAGCTTTTTTTCGGCAATTCGAGATTCGGAACGACGACAGATGGCAAGCGTTCGATCGCGTTCTGCTTTTTTATATTAAATCGTATGGGTATTGGAATTAAACATTCCATTTAGATGCATCAGCGCGTTGAGGGTTGAGGGGATGAAGATGTAAACAAGTGTAAAAGGGGTCAGTGGGATTCGACCAAGGTTATAATTAAATATCTATTAGGGCCATTTTGAAATTATTAGTGATGATTGGGGCATTTTTGTTAATTACGCAAATTATGGGCAATCGAGTGTTAGATGAGATCTGATAATTACCATAGGATTGTGTGAGGTATAAGGGATTTTTTATGTTACCTGTCTGTATAGGTATCTTAAAGGTCCTATGTCTGAAATAGCTGTTTGTTATTGACGATGAAATGTGGGTTTCAATAGCAGTTATAATTTTTTCATTTCAGATACGGTTAATCATTTTCGTGGGTCCTTCGAGTCCAGTTCCTATGTGAAGAAGATATAAAAAGTTTATAACAATGGATTGCTAAGATATGAGGTGTACCTTGCGTCATTTCAAAGTGACATATTGTACCCCTCGGGATGACAAGTGTCTGGGTTTGGCTACGCCGAGGGCAGGGTAAGTGGGCAATTCACCCCTATTATAAGCTTTGTTTGCGATTCCTCTTGTTAAGATTTATATAGGGGAACGATAGTTATTGTATTATGTGATATTAATTTTTATGGGTTAGGAATCGGGATCGACCCTAATGATTTTATATTGTTACAAGAGTAAAATTTTATAAAATTAAGGAACATTTTATAATTGGAATTTATAAATTCAATTCGTTGCATCAGCACTAAAAAAAATGTGTGTCCTAATAGTCTTGCAGTACATATTTTACAAATTTGTGAATAACCTAAAAGTATTTTTATTTATTACAGTGAAACTGCAATCATCCAAAACATTTAATGGAATATATATTCTATTTGCAACTTAGTATCTACTTTATACTATAGACTAAATTTATGGATTTAATTCGTTAAGGCAGTTCTAGCCAAAAATGTATGTCCTTAAAGCCTTTCTGTTCATATATTCCAACTATGTATGTACCAAATTTGTTAAAATGAGTGAATTTATTTTATTAGAATCAAACTGCAATCGCGCAAAACATTTAATATAAGATATATTCTATTTACTATTTAAGAACTCTGTAATCAAATCTCTGCACCTGATCCCTCGACTGTGGGAATGTCCGTTACGTGATGCAACGAGGGTGAAAAATAAAAGCCATGTATAAATCACCCCTAATCGTTTATTTTTTGCTTATACACTTGTTCGTCACCTACACAGCGTATAAAACCAATTTGATCCGAAATCCGACTTCAGGTGCACGATGATTTTGAACCTTATTTTATAAGCAATATAGTTTAAAGTAATTATATATGGTTTTCATATGAACAAAAAGGTTGTGTTTGAAATAGAGTGGGGTGGTATTTTTAGGGGTTGTTGAACAATTAACCAAGCAGGTAAACTAATTTCAAATTTGAAAAGAAAAAGGTTGTATGATTTTGCATTTGTATTAGATTAGATTATGATGAGTTATTGTAAACTTTTTATAATACCATTATCTGAAATATGTAGTTAATAAAATTCATATCTTGCAGTAATAACTATTTCTCCCTTATATTGTACCTCTATCAAATAAGTACATTGTATAATTTAAGTAATGTAATGTAAATCACTTTACAGATGACGTTGACACTTGACAGTGTCAGTTTAAATGTTTGTTATTAAATAGCAGGTATACCGACTTGCTCCTGCCAAGTAACTATTCGCATTTAAAACTAATAAATTAAAAAATTCTAACTGGATTTACATCTTACTTAAGTGTTAATAAAAACAGTTATATTTTTACATTTGTTTTATTTCATAAATTTTATTTCTTTACATTAACATCACTTGTCACAATATTGACAGGTAAACACAGATATCAGAACCAATTAGATCAACTCGTTGGCAATTGTTTTGGGAAGTAGGTATCTGAAGGAGTGCCAGGAGCTGTGCTCACCAGACCTCACTATTATTTGGTTGTGACTCGACTCCATGCCGAGCCACTGAGCCAGAATGTTTCTACGTAATTAAGAAAACCTTCTTGGTTTATCTTATAACATGTACCTAGATTGAAAACAATTTTAACGTGAGTTTTTCTAGAGCATAAAAAGCGAGCTCAGATATAAACCAGTCCCCATTAAAGAAATTATCTCAAAAATTCTGATGAGCCAAGATCATTAGGAGTAAAAAATGATAATAATCCCTATCTCGTTAAAGTCTTATTCTATTTTGAATATCCATTTCGGGAAAGTAACGTAAAGGATATTATGTTATTTTTAATTAAGGATTCGTCCCGCTCTGCTTGTGGTAATAAAATGTAATAGGTTTTCTATATTTCGATTTTGTAGGGAGCATATCAGATTTTCTTGATTATAGACGATAGCGTACGACTAATCGATTTCACTGCTCATGAGTAACAATTACTGAATAGATAACTTATAAAACATAGTTAGGAAAAACAATTAGTCCTTTCTTTTCATTCATATATAAACACCATCGCTCAAATAGTGCGAATGATTCATCTATATAAAAATAGCATTTTTAATATTCTTAATCGGTATGTAATCAATAATTACCAAGATTTGTAAGGACATACAATCTTGCAATATAATTCGTATTGAACGTGTGATAATGGCGGGAAATCGCCTATCAATTCATAGACTCCACAGACTAATAATAATAATAAAGCCCGTTTATCTTGACAAAAAACATAGTATACAGCTTAGATTTTTTACATTTTATACATTACGTTATTTATCTTGTTATCCTATATGTACATAGTAAATTCAGTACTGTGGATCGGAAACCCTTCGCGGGTGAAGGCTTCCTCCAGCTTTTTCCAACTGACTCTATCCATGGCTTTCTTTCTCCATTCGCTAACTGTTACCGCTTCTATTAATTCTATCCACCTTTTTCGGGGCTCCCTCTTCTCCTTCTTCCCCTTGGTCCTTTCCATACAGTTGTCTTTAAAGACATCATAGATTTTTGACTAGACTTAAAAACGTTTTTTTTCGAATTTATAAAAAGCCCAGGGTTTGCAATAGTCACATAGTATTATTGAACCATGTTAAAACCTAAAAAACTCATTAAAATGAAATCCTTTTTTTAGAGCAATAAACATAATTGACTAGACGAGGATATTATCCCGAATTTAATGACGCCTAAGTTTATCAAGTCGTGAGCAATCAAAACGTAATAAAGCGAAATTTAGTCTAATTTATATGAAAATTAACACGTCAGTTAAGGGTTGGTAATGTGGTAAAAATGACGCTTTGGTTATGGTGATTGTAACTAATTTAACCCTTTCATTGGGAGCTAATTTAACCCTTTTCAGTGTAGTTAACCTGTAATCAATCAAAGTGGTATCGGGTTAACGACTACCGATTGAGCAACGAAAGTAGCTTGAAAATTACACCTTTTTGTGGCCATTATTTTGTGAGGTATGAGGGATTATACAAAAAACCTCTCAGAACAAACCTTATATAATTCGTAAATGTTTTGTTAGTAATATTTATGTGCAAATAAATAAGGTGTGAGATGATCTATTAAATGAATCAAGATACGAATTAAAATCTATATTGAAACATATATCAGAGATATAATTAAAGAAATGGTTTTGTCTTTTGTTAACATAGCTTTTACGCATTAAGAAAACAATTTTTAAATGAATTGAAGCTATGTATTATTATTATAAACTTATAATTATTTACATAATTTTAAATTTAAATTTTTCCGACCTTTCGCGTGCTTTTGCGTAAAGCTTATAATAATAAACTAAGAAAAAAATGGTTTTAAGGTTTTAGGTCTAAATAAATGGTTTTTAAAATCTTGTGTAATAGCCTATAGCAAAGAGGAGGAGTTTTTATCATTTACATAGGTTTTTTAAACTAAAAGTTACTAAGCACCCTTTAACAAAGAAAGTTCTTTTACCATTATATGACATGTATCTTTAGAAAACCAGGATCCCAGGAGCACTAGGCTTTCAAATAGTTTGCCTCATAAAGTATTGTTTTTGAATTATTAGTGTCTCAGTTTAACTTTAGTAAATAAAACAGTGAATGCATCATAAAGCTTAGGTCTGATGCTCGTGGAAAAAATTATAAATAAATTTGAACATCAAAAAGCCTCCTTGAAATACTTACCCATTTATACGTCAGATATGAGAATTAAACACCAGATAAATTACACCAAAAGTACTACTTAGCTGCCTGTAAAAGTCAAAATTCATCTCGTTTAGTACTCGTAATTATGCGTCACTAAGCGATGTTTTTCGCAAATAACATGTTTCAACTCATATATGAGGTTTTGATTTCCGCAGTTGTAACACCTTTTTACCTTAATTTGAGGCAGGAACACATAATTGCACATGATTGACGTCGTTCAAGTTAATTTGTCTTAATGATTGTAAATTGCTGTAGTAAAAATGAGCCTCGTGCGGTCCCATTCCGTTTTTTTTGATACTCTATTTATTATTTAATGTAAGAGTAGTTTATTTTAGCCGCATTTAATTTTCAGTGAGTACGTAAGAAACTTAATTCAAGTCAAGTCAAAATTCATTTATTCATATAGGTATTCAATGTACACTTATGAGCATAAAAAAAACATTTACATTTACTGTCAGTTCTCAAATCAAGGGCGTAGAAAGGAAGAGACAAACTGGCAATTTGTATTAAAACATAATTTTTTTATTATTAAAACGGAAAACTATTTAAAAAATCCGCTGAATTGGGCGGCAATATTGAACCCTTGTCGGACCGCTTTACCATAAACTTTCCACCGTAATTTGATGTTATATACGAGTACAACATTTCTTTCGTAACAAATAGGATACATTTATTGCGTGTAAAGTGTTGTCCATTTATCTGCTTTCAGCTACGTCCCTAATAAAATTTATTAATGTATATTAGTAAAAAGGGGTATACATTTTTTCATTATTTCTTTGTCCGCCAAAATATCAAGCGGAAGGAGCTGGTACTGTTGAGCTGAGCAGCCCAGAGGTGAGAACAGTATCTACCTACTCCATGTGGGACTGAATTTGTGCTTTATAGAGTTACAAGTGGTGGTCGGGTGTGAAGTACCGTCCGCCTTGCTCACCAATCTTGCTAGAGGCTAATTCAGCCTTACCTTCCAAATGACCGCGAAACTGAACGTCATTCGAAATGTCAACGCCCAAAATTTCGATTTTGGTGTTATATAATACTATATATATATATATCAATTCCTGAACTACAATTTAAGGCAATTCATTTCTTTCTCTCTTTCTTTTCTTCTGACTTTGAATACACTAAGATCTAGTAGTATTCGAAGACAGACTTAGCGCTATGTATGACTCCTGTATGTCAAAAACGCATTGAATTTTGGACGTGTATCGTTTCATTGAGTTCTAAGACAAAAACACCCTTTAAAAATTCAGCTATAAATTCGAAATAAAATAAGGATCTTATCACAACCCTAAATAATAGCGATAATGTGAAAAATAAAAAAGATTACATTTGATAAGTAAGGCTGTCGCAGCGGGCTTTATCGTATGGTAGTAAAAAATCCTGATGACACCACTTAGAAAAGGGGATTTCTTATAGTACTACCTATACACAGTTCACAACATACTATTTGTAGGTAATTCTTCGTTAGTTTTGATGTATAAACACTAAATATTGGTTTTAAAACGTTTATTAATAATGAGGTTATGGATAACTAAAGTCTACGTCTCGTTACGCAGTTTCATTTTAAATTAACATTTTAAAGATTTTAATTAAGAGCATTATTTTTGACGTTTAAAAATTTTGAGCCCAAGATAATTGGGTCCTTCACGTGTACTTTAAATGTAAATTTTTTGAAATTCCTCTTTAATTATCATAAGGGACGTTATCTTAAAGTTCGGCGGTGGCTGCAATCTTTAAGGTCTTGGGTTTGTTGTTGATAAGGTAATGCCGTATCCAAGATTATATTTTTTTCAATTCGCTTTTTGGCCGCCCGTATCAAAAACTGATAGAGAAGGTCGAAAAAGGTTGCGTTGAAGTTTTTATATCTTGCTAATCGTTGGTACCAAAACTATCATTAAAATACTGTAGGAGAGACTACCGTGCCTAAACTAAGTTTAAATTTATTTATAATACACGTTGGAACTACATGAATATCCTCATTCATGAAGGACCTTTATAACTACGCTTCTGCGAAATACCATTTCCAGGATTCCTCATTCAAACATCCGGCGGCTATTTAAGGGCAAAGCCGGGTTCAATCTGTGAAAACAAAGAGTCATCATCGATCATTTTAACGGACCCCGTAGTCGGTAAACCGAAAACCGTGCTCCGAAATTACGGGCCTAAGAAAACAAGAAAAACACCGAAGATTTATTTAAGGGAGCGTAAAGATCTGTTTATGGTATGCGTCAGTAATTAAGGGGCGGCGCACACGTGCGCGCGCGCAAAAAGGAACAAAAAACTATACCTGTTCCTTCTAACGGCGACAGGTCCGCTGACGTGATCACGATTGGCTCTCAAAGTTTTACTATTGGGTCAAAATGATATCTCAGAACTTAGTTTATAATTACTTTCGTTATTAAGATACTTTACGAAGGAAATATTTGTTAGAGGAAAAACTCAATTAAATGTATAATCCATATTATTTATAATTAACAAAAAAAAACTCCGGATATCAAATATCCTTTATACAACTTAAGTGTATAGTTAAAATTATTGAAGATTTTCCATTTTTAAGTATAACACATGAGTAAAACACACGATTTTTATAGTGTTGCGTTAACTGCAATGTTCGCGTTTAAATATCACAAAGTTTGAGAACATGTGAACTTGCCTTTCCTAAATGTTATCTTATTATGGCTAAAATGACTTCGGTGTTCAAAGATAATAGTCGGGGTTGCTTACCATTTTTTACCGACTTTGATACATAAAGTCTTGCGTGTTGCAGGATCCGATTTTAAGATCTTGCTTTTTGACACGTTACATATTTTATTTTATTTGATTATAACAAAGTTCGTGGAATGTAAATTGTTTAATATTCGCAATTTTATTTCGAACATTTTTGTATTGTTTTATAAATTATTATATTTAATAACAAATTACTTTTAAGTAATACGCTTGAAAAACTTTAATAGAATGTTTTAAACAAAATTATGAAAATAGTCTATGTATTTTTGCATATTATATAGTGCTTTGTTTTCGTATCATAAACCTATCTAATTGTACTTTCGAACGTGTTCATTTACCCTATATATTAAGAATAACAAAACGAACTATGTTTGAAAATTTATATAACTAATTAAAAAGAAATATATGTCAACACAATTTTCTTTAAAACTAACAAATCCCCGTTGACACAACCATACTTACTTAATTTTAATTTAATAATTTCCGTCTCCAGGGTGTTTTGGCTCCAGGGAGCGAATGATAGATTGCTGTTTTTGTTTCAAAACTAAATAAGTTAAATATTCGTTAACATACTTATAAGCCTATATATAATGTTTGGGATTGAATTCTTAAAAGGCTATATAGTAGAATTTATGATATACCTAGATCGTCGACTGTTTTTGAAAGGTTCGGCATAACATTAAATCGGATCAAAATGTATTGTGTTAGTGTTTAGTATCTACCTGTGTACTTTATTCGATAATTATTTTTTATTTAAATAAATTAAATTCCTATACAAACACTAAGAAACCAAATTATACAGAAACCATAAAAGTTAATCCTTTTAAGTTTAACAAATGAAGGGTCTTTTATCGTCAATCTGGTGGTGTTAGTTACAAGGCATTGGAGGTGATAACAATCGCTTTATCAGATCCCCCTTTTGCTATCTCCATCTAAATAGGCTTGGTTTGATCACATTAGCATGGCTCTTTAGAGATTTTTATATAGTTTTATTTATCTACATATTGAATGCGGTTGCGTTTTGTTTTTAGGGAAATCATAATGAAAACAGAATTTTTGTACATATTGTCATCTCTTCATCTCTACATCTTTGTTGTCAAACTCACTTGCAAAAAGTATTTACTACGTACCTTAGGCAAGACTTTAGTTGAGATCGAAGTCTAAAGTGATTTTAAAAGTTATACAACGATGCAGTTTTTATTTCTACTTAATTCAAAAAAATATGTAAAATATCTAGTTTGTATCAAAATATTTTGTCTAATCCGCCGACAGCCCCAGCTTAAAGATAATATTTGTCCACAGCATCAATTGTATTGTAACATTTGCACAAAATCATAATCTTGTCACGGTACACTTGACACGAATGAGGATGGGATTACCGCGATTTTTATCAAAGATATTTTGCCAAACATATTTATCGACTGTATTTGTAACAATATAGATGTGAGATTAATTCCCTGCGTATCTTATTGTTGTATTTATTATTTAGATGTGAAGATGTTATGAAATAATTTACGTAAATGCATAATAAACTTTATAACAATTGTTACAATTTACAAATTGTACACTGTCCTATTCGTGAGTTAGAATACCATTCGGGCTTCAGGAGACCTAGATACTAGATCCTATAGAGCAGTGTTGACTTAGTGGCTTCAGCGTGCGACTTTCATCCCCGAGGTCGTAGATTCGATCGCCGGCTGTCCACCAATGGATTTTCTTTCTATGTGCGCATTTAACATTAGCTCAAACGGTGAAGTAAAACATCATGAGGAAACCGGCTTGCCTTAGAGCCGAAAAGTGGACGGCGTGCGTCCGGTACATAAGGCTGATCACCTTTTTGGCTATTCGATTAACAAATGACCATGTAACAGATACAGAAAGAAGTCCAAACCTAAAAAGGTTGTAGCACCATTGTTTTTTTTTCATTTTATTTTAAAACCTCCTCGAGTTAGTGCCAATAAGCTTTGTTTAATTAAGACTTCAATCAGCATGGATTTATATAAATATGTAATGTTAACAAGAAACCCAACAAAATAATATGTCAATAAATCTACGTGTCTTTTAATAAACTGAATTACATTTTAAAGTAATATATAACGCATTGTCCATATACGATCCTAAATCGCGCTTATCTTATAGACACGATCTCTACTGGTCGGTGTAGAGTTACCATTCAATATAATTCTCAAGCCAACAATGTAAAATTTACGCCTGAATTAATTTTCTTTATTATCACTGTTATATTATTCGGGTTTGCATTTTCTTTGGATGTTTTAACATTTGTTAGTTCTTTGATAGAAATTGTATGGCATCATAGATCGTTTAAGATTCTTGTGTTGTATAAATATAATGTTTTATCTGTCTTATCATCGCCGTTTCACAATAATGATAAATTATAATCTAAGGTCCACTATAATAATTGAGATCCTTCATAAACATTTACTTTCGTCACTTTCTCTCAACGTGGACGCTGTCATGAAAAGAGGGTTTTATATCAAACGCCCGGAGGAAATTAATATTCGTGGGCCAGTTAGAAACATTTCCAGTATTACCTAGGTGTAATATA
Organism: Pieris brassicae; assembly: GCF_905147105.1. Lineage (NCBI taxonomy): Eukaryota > Metazoa > Arthropoda > Insecta > Lepidoptera > Pieridae > Pieris > Pieris brassicae. The sequence goes on along the minus strand of NC_059665.1, from coordinate 6,513,148 downwards.
ACGTTTAATTTCATAAATAAATTGTGCGACATAAACTCCCATATTTTGGGTCCTTCAAAAACTTTCTCCGACAAAAAATTTAGAAGAAATAAATGTTTAAATGTTATCTGAACATCAATTTGGTGTTCTATGACAAAAATAATATTAATACTCAATAGTGAATTCCGGTATGCGAAACATTTCGGTTACAATACACTGGGAGGGCCAAGAGCTAAAAGCGGCATCACTAACAAATATTTTGGAAATATTTCCACAACTTGTCGGCATTTTATCCGCCGCTTCTTTCCGTTTAGTTACCCAATGCATTTTGTCATGAAATTTCGAGGTCTTTAACGACGTATTCAGCCACTGTAAAAGCAACTGTAAGTTGTACAATTAAGTAACGCTTTTCCATAAAATTAACGAAGGACTTAGGTTAAAAGGAAACAAATGTTTATTATCGAAGAACGAAATCTTTACGAAAAACTAAAAATACTCGCAAAAAATAAAGATCGCGCAGTTATGGATTAGGGTTGTCATATAAATCTCAATTTATTAACTAATGCCATAATTTTTAATAAATTGATGGGATCCATTGGGTAGTAATTATGAACATCCTTTTGTATTTTCAAAATATTTTAACAATAAAGTTTATTAATGCTCCTTTCATTAAAGATATGTTGTTTTTATGCGATACATTATTTGCTTACCTATTTTAGTAATAAAATTTGTAGGCTTTTCCACAGATTAAAAATCTTTCTGCACATTTCTTAAATACTTATATTGTCAGACTTTATTGCGTCAGCTAGGTAGGCTCTTAAGAGACATTGGAATAGACTTTCGTATTACATAAAACAATGCAAGTTGTAGAACGAAAGGTAATGTATATAATCACAAAAAATAATCAACTTATTTCATTTATAAGGCTATGGTGTCAACCCTACACTTATCTTTCATCTCGTGCCACGTAATTTGACACTTTTCTCTGACAAAGCGCACATTTACTGACACAGACAGACCTATGAACCGCAGCAAAAACCTTTGACGAGCAAAAAGCAATTAGCGTTTTTTCCTATTTCTAACAAAATTATATTTAAAGGAATGTTTTTAGAAAAAATAGTTAGCACGTGTTAAATGGTAACATGTGAACTTAAAGTATTTCTTATTTTTCATAATTAGGCCGTGAAGTTCTAAGATAAGAAACTGCGGCGGTATGAGGAAATAGGAATATGAGAAATTCTCTTTTTTCATTTTAATGTATAATAAGCCTAAACCGGGTTTTTTGTACTTATTATTCAGGCTGAAGAATATATGGTTTTCTATATTCAGTTGATTTAGAAACTAGTTTCGCTAATTTTCGTAACACTTTACCGGCGCCTATGTTATGTGGCTGCATCCTCTTTATTTTTGTAAAACTTAAGACCAGCTTCAATACCCTATTAGTAAATTAAAAAAGACGTATAAGCAGAGGGGAACTGCAATTCCTGAAAACAAGATTTCGGTGCGTTGAACTATCTTTAACAAAGTATGATGGTACCCAATTGTACATAGCTGTTTTCATAGATCATTTATTTATACATTTAAAAAAAACTATTTTGTTGTAAAGATGTACACAAAATGGTAATCAATCACACTTGCGAATCAAATTCGCGAAGATATAAAAGATCTATGCCCGAAGGCGATATAAGATCCGTATCTATTAATCCGAACAGGAAACTCATTGTGGAAGACCAGATGCGAAATTCCAAATATGAAGATTCTAATTGTTCCGTATTCAATGCACTTGTAGGCGTGGTAGTACGTTCCGTTCTTTTTATCGGGAAATGGTGTCAGACAGTTATGTATTGTGATGTATATATAGCTTTCATAAGCTTTTTATTACCTTACGGTGTTTTTATTTTGTAGGTAGGTTCTTATGTACAATCTAAGTTTCAGGAGCTTAACATATACCTACATATTGAAGGACGTGAATGATAAGTTAATTCTATTTTTAAATTTGCAAAAAGCAAGGTGCGAACTGTCAATTCTTTATTTAAAATAAAAAAATGTTGAGGCATAAAAGGAAACTAAAAATCAACTCAAGCGGCAAATTGGTATCGAAAAAGGATTTTCTACTGTTTTGAAAATAGAGATCGCGTCGCGGCGTACTTTGAAAAGGATTAAAGCTCAGGAACCAAATAAAAACCTCTATACGAAACTTTTAAGATTGTTTTTACAGCTTACGGGTTCTTTGTCGGGTACAATGCAAGGGTTTGCTCGCAATGTTAGATTTCTTGTAAATTTTATGCTTCTTGAATGGATTCTTCGTATCCTTTGACGGGGTCTACGTGATTGTGAATACGCTTGTTTCTGTTTCATGGTCTTAGGTTTTCAATGGGGCTGCAAATAAGCACGCTTTGTGAGCTTTCTATTAGTCTCGCTTCCTACTTAGTTTTGTAAGTTGCCGCAAATTCGTGCGTTTAAATTGACTCTGTTTAACAATTGTTGGATAAGGAAGTATCGAAGTACGAAAGACATTTGAACGAGGATTTAGATATCAGTTATTATAAAGATAAAACTTGTTTAGTATAGTATACAAATATGAATCAAAATCAGTTCTAATCTTAAATTATGAGGGGGCAGCTAAACTGTCGTTTTATCAGTGAAATTATTTAAAACAAATAATGCAAGAGCTACCTACCTTCTTATGAAAGTGTGAAACTTGCGGTTAATTTTTACATCCGTCAGGACTATTAAGTTACATGCTAATTGAAAATTCCGAAGTTTTTGCCTCAACGATAAGCCGTCGTACATAGAAAAAAATACACCAAAGTAACATATAAAAGTTGAAGTAAATTGTCTTTGTAATTGAAATTGTGTGACCTATATTACTGGTCATCTAATAGAGGTAGGGTATTAGCAAAAACAAAGTACTTGCGTTCAACCTATCTATATTTAGAAATTGTTTATTGAATTCATATTACAAAGGAGGTAAAACATCTATGACTAATTATAATTATACTTTAAATTGTGCCTTTGTGATTTATAATTAGCCATTCTGTATATAGTACTAGACCTTTTGTCTGGCCTTGCAAAGGTGACATGATAAATTACTATTTCATTTAAAGCTGTATTTATGTTATATTAAAATAGTGTGAAACTATTAGAAGAGAGTATATGTAGAAAAATAAAGGCTGGCTGAAGTGGTTCGTCATACTATCATCATTGATATGGGAGTTATGTGGCAAAGCTCAATAGACGGTAAAAACTTATTTTAAAGACACTTCAAGGGTCATTATAGCGTTGAGTTCAACACCGTAAATCCATTTGTCAGGCTCTTCAAATACTCAAGGATGTAATATTTCTAGCTTAGGATAGAAAATATTAAATATAAATCACTACTTTTAGCTACGACAAAAAAGAGATTTTTAGCAATAGCCGGAAGCCATATGCACAAATATGTTTAAAAACGTCAATCCTTTTTTGTATTAATGGTTACTAAGTTATGGTATGGCCTTTTTCGTGGGCCCGTCAGATTAGCGACCCCATTGTGACGCATTTTTTCGTCGATTTTTTGTGATTTTTTTGACGTTAACAAATAGGAATATTAAAAAGGTTGAAATGTTAATGTCCTATTTTCGACGTCGTGTCGGTTGGCTGAAATTTTTTTGTAATGTCGAAGGATCAAAATTATATTATGTTTCTTTAAAAACAATGTTTCCAGATCGTTTTAGAATTTTTTTAATACTAAATACCTTCTGGAAAACAGCTAGAAGGGTCACACAAGTGATAAGTGATTTAAGCCCATGGATAGACTGTCAGAAGGTTAGCAAGTGCATTGCCAGCAATTCCTTAAAGGACCCTAGTATCTGTCCGAGTAGGTAGGTACCTATACGAATACCTAACACAAGTTTTGCAAATCAATACAATATTACCGGGCAATTGTAAGGAATTCCTCTGATTGATGATAGAGTCAGGACAATTTCCTTGTGTCGTATTTCGTCTACTTCAACAAAGGTAGTGCCTTCCAAGTGTGCCCTATAAATAATACATTATACACCTCTTTGTATGAATCTCAATGCATAGCTTTAAGGGTGGATGATCTCTTAAAATAACAAGTGTTTGCTTCAATGATTATCGACAATACGTATAAGTTTAGCTGCCTTATGAAAGCCTCTTTTATATTGCAGAATAACGTACATTCAAATCTAAGCCGTAACAAGTATAAATAAAGTTACATTTCATACTAGCGCTCACTGAATATCTTACGTAAATCTGTCATTCGAATATAGAGTCTATGAATGTTGCGTAAGGTTGCTTTTGCATCAACAAATGTTGGTGGAATTGTATTGAAAAGTAAAATGTGCGTGAAACATCACGGCCAAGTCGGTTCACCATAACATAAAGAAACATTCTATTGATACTACTATTTAAATGGTTTACACATTTATAATATGAGTAACGATAAATACGAGGTATTGTGATCCAAGTTTTTTTTATTGTTCAGGCCTTATTGTTGGAAACTAATGCATTAATTCTATTTTCAATATTTGCTGGTTATAAGGGTCTTCCGAAAATGTAATTATGATATTGTAATTTTGTTTAAGGATTAATATTTACACGGTACACATTTTCGTAGTGATATTATAGGATAAAGGAGAATACATCCATGATTCTTCTTTTGTAAGGACTTTGACTGGTCTTTTAATATTCTACTAATCAAATAATTTGCTGATAATTATTTTCTATAAAATAGGTTTAAATGAAAGCAAACAAAACTGAGCGTTATTTATGGCAGCGACTGAAGTATTTCCGAAAGAATTCGACGTAGGGTCCTTATTGAAAAGAGCAGTATCATTTAACATCAGATGAGCCATCATGATAAGAAAATTACATAATCTTTTAACAGGTACTTATAAATCGTCAATATTGCAGTTACCACCGGCTCGGAAAGTAGGTTTCGAAGGGTCAAAAGACTTCCGCTCAAACCATTGACAAATGTTTCTGTTTTAACAAGGCAAGGCTTACATTCAAAATCAGTTAATATAATTCAAACAAAAATAAACCGAGTCGGGTAATTGAAAATTTCCCTAAAATTGTTATCATTTAAACGAAGATTGACTCAGGTATATTTAGTTTGCGAAAATTCAATTGGAACACCATTACTAATTTAAAATACAATTAACACTATAATATCTAAAGCCCGCCCGCCCTCGCAAATAACACCTCTACGTTGCACCTGCTTAAGATAATTATCCGAATAACAAATTGAAGGTTTCACGATGTTCCGCCCAGAACTGCCCGCCCTAATCACTCAAGTCAGGATATTTGCAAAATATCGAGTCATTATACCAAACAAGAATTCACTTTTGGGATCAGTAATAAATTAATTTATAATCCAAAATTGCCTTCCTTATGACGTAAAAGCTTATTTTTTCATATTTAATTTAAAAACGAATGAACATTCATCTAACGATTGATTGGTCGTATATTAATTTTAAAAATGTTGATATACATCTTATATAATTATTATCGTGATGAGCAGACATTACCATCTAGAACGAGATAATTTGTATAAAGAAATACTTATAGTAAACATTAAGACCAGCGTATATTAGCGACGCTTTTGTATTTCATTAGGTATAGAACTCGATACTATCGTGAACATTTTTATTATTTACGACTACTGTGACATACCTACCTAATGAAAGGAAGTGAAAAAGCTTTTCAATATTTTTTATTGTGATTTTTTTGAATAACGTTTTCCTTTAGACTACTAGCTTCTTACTAACATACTCTTGAAATGTCCGCCTTGTTATTAATCAAACAAATTGGTTCTATTCCAGGAATGTGTAATACAATCGTCCCCGCCCTACGGTCCTCTACTCCGCCTAATCACGCCTAGAACTCGAACTTTTCAAAACCGTGCCACGCCTTTAGGTTTAACTTTTAACAGATATTTGGTTAAGAAACGACATTTGGTTATTTGGTCAAGATAGTTTATGAATCAAGGTGTGAATAATAATAATTTTATAAACGGTTGAAGTTGCAAACTATGCGCTAAAGAAAATTAATAAACAATCATTAAAATATGTTCAGTGACACACATTTACAATATTACAGTAATTATTTTTTTTCTTTATTCGGAATATCCATTAAAAACATTATTAAAATTTCCTTTAACGCTATGGGTATACATTATTAAGGGTGCTTATCAAGGTGTCTTAAAAATTATGATAAATGTATTTAGCAAATATGTCCACAAATTTAAGCATTGCATTTAAGCAATATCTGTTATTCACGCTTTTCAAATAATTTATGAAAAACATATTTCAATTGTTTTTGTAATAAAACTTAGTGAAACAAACAACGAGGACTTCATTAACCCATGAGTTATGTAGTTTATACAATTCAAGAAGTGCCAACATGCGAGACATCTGCTGAGATGACGTGCTAGGTATACACAATAATAAGAGTACTACCACAGCTGATAAAAGGGCAACTTTATTAAAATTACTAATCTCTGTCAACACAGCGGGACATCCATTCATAATATTGACCAGTCTAACATGACAGTTCAAAACTAGGGCTTAATTTTTCAAGATTTTCAGACCAACAATACATTTCTTATCTGATGATCTACGGTATCAATAGGTTGATGTTATCTGTACATCGGGTCGTAATCCGAAGAGTGAGACACGTCACGAAGAGCAAATGGGTCTTATTCTACGAGCTATTGTATAGTTGAATATTGAAAGCGCTTTTAGTGCGTGTTTAAAATGGTTAAAGATTATAAGTGGGTAACACTGAAAATGTTTAGAACTGGCCAGTTAATATTGCTAATGAAAACTGTATTCGAATTTAAATTTTAGAACTCTTTGGAAATCTTATGTAGTATATTGCATTCATTTGTCATTTGTTTTTGTGAATTGGCGAAATATCTAAAACTCTTGTTACACGTGGAAATGAACCTAACGCGAGAAAATTTTCAGTCAATGATTTATTATGACTTTCGCTGTAGGCTGACTCAACAACAAAGTTATGATAGGCTGCGATTAGCATTTCTTAATGAAGCCCCATCTCGTGCTACTATTTACAATTGGTATAACGAGTTTAAGCGTGGACGTAGCACTCTCAATGATGATCCGCGTGAGGGACGTCCTTTAACAGCGACTACTGAAGATCACATAAGTGCTGTGCGACGCATGATAGAGGAAGATAAGAGAGTGATATATCAGCAGATACGGGCAAGCCTAGGTATTGGGATGAGTAAAGTCAAGGAAAAAAGATGATTAACTCATTTTTTTGGTCGGAAAGGTCATTTCGTGACAGTTGTGCTAGATGATGGAAGGACAGTTACCACAGACTGGTATGTCAATCGCTATTTGCCTGTTGTCTTGGAAATAATTCGACAACAGCGCCCTCGAAGCAGGATCCTCCTTCTCACGACAATGCTTCAGCGCACCCCGCAAAACGGATTGTTGAATATTTGTCATCCGCCATACCTGACCTGGCGTCCTGCGAATTTCATTTATTCCCAAGAACTTAAGATAAAATTCGAGGTATACTTGGCTTTACGAGCCCTGAAGATGCGGTGAAAGCGTTTGAAAACGCGATAGAAGAGACCTCTAAGGTCATCGTTAGATACAACGATATTTAGACCTGTTGACTATCTGGTCAACCTTTGACCATGCTTACTACTACTACTTACTTACTACCATCTAATGCAAATGCAAATTGTATATTTCAAAGATGTAACATCTCATTTTAAAATAATTTTTCTTCTAAGTGACAATAAATCATTTTTTTGAAATTTATGTTAAGAGTAAACAATCTGTCGAAATATTATGAATTCTTCAGATGTTTTTTTACTTAATTGAATTGTATATGCTTAAAATAACGATAAACTTAAACAGAACCTTTAGAATATAATATATACATAATACAGCGACGAAACGGATATTGTTCTGCTAAATATCATCAGTCATATAATAGCATCATTATACAATTTTAAATACATTATGTTTACGCTAAATATCACAAATTATATAGATTCATTCAACCTCATAAAAGGTGTCCTTAAGATTCTATGCACACTCCGCGATTATTCGCTATCTTCATATTCCTTTGTCTCGTTAACGACTCGGCTTATACAGGGTGTGGGATGTACTAAATGTCTCTAAGATAGCCTATAATAGAGCATGTTAAATTTTTATTCGTGACTTATTCGACAATTTACAGTGTGAAATTAGTAGATTTTTTTTTATAGAACAGGGGGCACAAACGGGCTTACCTGATCTTAAGTGATACCGCCATGGACACTCTCAATGCCAGAGGGCTCGCGAGTGCGTTGCCGGCCTTTTATATACTTATTTATACATTTTAACAAAATGTATCAAATGTAATAATTTACAATGGCCCAATTATATTATATATAAAATTATTATAATTAATCGGATATTCTAAAACGACTTAAGCCACATGTTTATTTTTAGAACTGTGTAGTTTCATGGAAGATAAAGGTACACAAACCATAGAGCTTTTGATTATAGTGTCAAAAAACTAAAAAGATTTCAATCAGCCTGTATAAGCAGGTAAGTCAATATCACAAAGACCTATTAAATGGACCCTTAAGCGTTTAAAATGGAGACAAATTCGTTTTAAAAGGCAATTTTAACGCGTTCACCAATTCATTCGGATAATATTATCCTTGATTTATCATTCGATATTGTTGTTAAACTATTATAAAATGCATTATTGTGTTTTTGACTTCAAAGTTATAAAAGAGGTTTGGAAACTTTTTTAAAGCCAATCCACATCATTTGTCACAGCTTAAGGATAAAGAATTCTTTTTAATTTCGTTCTTTATTATTTCAATATAAAGAATGAAGAAGGATAAGTAAAGACAATATAGTACAAATTACATACGGTGAGGATAAATGTTTAGGTATGCATATCAATTTCGACAAAGCCTTTCTGTAAAGGCAAGTAGGCAACCAGGCACAACCTTATACATAGCCTTCACCAAGGATATATCATATACGTACTATTATTGTGCTCTTAAGGTTAGAAAGATTATAGAAGAGGAAACAAAACGGGGCTTCTTCTCTCACAGTAATACTGTAGAAATGGTAAAAACAATTAGTTCTCTATGCCAATGTGGATAATTTTTTATAGTAAAGCAGCACAGATACGCAAGTATGTACTCTAACGGTCATCTTTAAACACAGCAAACTTCCTAATTTAGGTAGATACCGAATTAGACCCAGAATTACAAATTACAGTTTAATAAGACTGATTTACTTTACTCCGTTAGGGGTAAGTTTAGAAACCAAGTCTGAAACATAAATGCATTCACGCTGATAATATTTTATCGGTATTTAAATTTTGTTACTAGTCATTGCAGCATTAAAAGCAGCATCTGCTTACAAGCTAAGAAAACATTCGTTCCACCTTATTTCATCCAAGGAACTCCTTTCTTATAATTGTCAAATACCATATTCGTACACGCACGAATGATTTTCTCTACAAAATATAAATTTACGGCAAATGCGCTAAATTGAAAAGGCAGTCACATTCACAATAGGGTCATATTTATTTCATAATATATGACAATTATCGTAAATTGATTTCAACTATAATGCTCGTGCAGCTAACCAAACATTGGCCAAAGGAAACGTCCGCTGCCTTTGTAGTTGAAGGACACAAAAGGTATCTTTCTTGTAACTAAGTCGATGGTCTGAATGACATACAAGAGGTTTGTGTTTATTGTCGTGGGGCAACAAATATATATTTTGTGTATATAGGAAATATTATAGTACTGTGTTATTAAATATTCAATGGTGTTTATTTGTATCGTTAATAACATTAAAAAGCTTTTTGATTGGTACAATTTTTTGTTAGATTAACGATTGTATGCAATTGATCAAATGAAATAACTTATTAAGAGCCATGCATTGACTAATTCTCTTGGTAAAATTATATATACATATAACAGGAACGGTGCCACTCTTCGTTGAATGCTCGATTTGTCACCGACTGGAAGTATTTACAGTAAAATATATTCGCTGAGAAGAAATCAAAACGTATAAATAACCGTATACGAATTGCAATTTGTACCTGTATAAATACCACATATGGCTTTTAGCTATTAGCTTTACGAAACTTTAAAATTTTACTAATTGGCTTTTTTTACTATTTACTATTGGCTACGTAGGCTGCAAGTAGAGCTTTTCGGATACTGTCATTTTTTATCATTGGTATCGTATCGAAGAATTAATTCGACGTAAGTAGATTAAAAAAAACGTAGGTATTCAACACATCATACATTAGATAAACCTGTTGTCTCCTCACAATCCTCAGTTACAGTTGGATGTGTATCAGATTTGACGTTTAATTTTTTTACACAGACGCAACGGTACATATAAATTTACCATTAACAAATTTGAGAATTATTACGCTTAGCGCTTTTATTTCTTCTGGCTTTAATAAATCTCTCATAAGTTTTGGAATAAAATGTTGTGAATAACAATATCTACCAGCCATGTCTCCAGGCAATACATTTTGCTTACTCGTGTTTTCTTAGTCTTACGCGTAGAGATTACCATATCGTCGGAATTATGTCCCAGGAGTATAGCCAGATGCAGGCAGTCTCCAGCATTTATAAGCATAGCAAGTCAAATGATAGCATATAATGCATAAAACTGTTTGGCATTTTATGCTATACAATTCTCAAATTTAGAGTTAATTTAAATGCTTAATTATTGAAAGCATCCAGCAACCGTACACACTATAAATTATTATAATTACGATTTAAGACAGATGCAGTTCATAATAAAGAGTTTCCAACTTGTATTACATACACAATGAGTGGCTATCAATTAGTTGCACTTCCTAAAGACGTCGTTCGCGTCAAAAACTAAATAAAAGTCCAGGTGTGTAGACAATTAGAGTATAATCACTATATTTGAAGTGTTGTCACGGACTTTCTAAGAAGACTATTGTTAGTCGCCACCCAGTAGAGGTGTTTGCAAACGCTCTGAATGAGCCTGCCTCAATATTTGCCTTACGAATGAAGGAAACAATGCGTTGGGACAGTTATTTCTTGGGAGTTGCATTAGGTGCGGTTCTGCTACGCGTTTAAAGTTACTGGTGTGAAATCTGAGCGATTAGACTACAATTATATTATTTTTATTGTTTATTTCAATAACAATAAAACTATGTATTATATGAGTATGTTTCCAAGGCGTTACCAAGGTTTACCGATTTAAAGCTATTGATTAAGAAAAAACAATGAAAATATATACCGTGTCTTGCAAGGAAAATACATGCATATTTTACTGTTTTAATTTTTTGTGTTTGGACTTTTCTTCTGTGAATGAAATAGATGTTACTATTAATTACGTTTTAAATAGGTACTTCTACTGTAAATCTATTTAAATTCGCTCTAGCAATACCGCTCCTGACATGACTTCAGATTGGGCGAGCAAAGGCGAATAAGTTTGCACGTCCACAAATTCTCCACGGGAGGTTCGACCACCACAATTTATATTATATCACTTATCCTTTCAAGTCACGCAGCACGTGATTCGTAACATAGCCCTAACGTGGTAACAATAATTAATGTGACTGACGTGACTTAATAGAAACTTTTTTGAAAAGCATTGTTCATCACAGAAATGTTAAGTGTCAATATGGCAACATTAACAACATTGTTAAATATTTTAAATATCGAAGTCACCTGGTAATTATAATTTAAATAAAGAATTTTTCTTGCATGCGTGGATATATGCTAAGAATATATTCGGGATAAACGCTTAACACTGAATGACAGAGTGCGTTGCCACGCAAGGGTAATTTTCATTAACTAACTTCCTTATGAGTATATTTGTCAAGCGTATGTTTCGATAACTTATTGTTTAAAATGCAAATCGTTATCGACGCTTTCATTATAGATAGTACGTTAGCTTACAACATTCAAGTACGTTGAAGAACTAACTGAATATATTTTCAGATACACCGAGATAGTTCATCACGTGTAATTAATATTACAACAGTCATTTCGTTGCATCAATTTATCAAACATTCGATTATGATATCACAAACTAACATAACTTTATTGGAACTTGCAGAGATAATTGGGGACGAAAGATGATTGATTGAAGACTAAACCGATTAGGTTCATAAAAGCACCCTTGGATATGAAGATACAAATAATAAAAAAAACACCAAATGTACGATGAAAATGCAAAATCCGATCAAGCATTCAATGGCTACAAGGAATAGATAAGACTAACTGCTAGTTTGCATCCTGTGTAGATAACCCAGTTTATTTAACGAATTGTTGAGGCAGGTCGACGCATTACTACATATAGATATAACCTTTAGTGAACACAACAGAAGGGTCAATATTCCTTGCGTTGAGATAATTTTTTTGCTCGTAAACGTGCCAAGCTCTAATAACGTAAGTTAATGCTTTAATAAATATTAGATTAGTCGTAGTTTATATTGATGATGTTTTCGTTTTTCTTTCACTTTTAAGGTAATTTCGTGGATCGTTTATCCTTTTAAGTAACCTATTTATTTTTATCATATGTTATAGATGGTCACTTGTATAGATTTAACTAGGCAAGTAGTTCGATGGGTTTGGCCTGGAATCCATGTTTTAGGGTAAGATTTAAAGCCGAGACTTATCACTAAGTAGGACTCCCATATGTCTATAGCATATTGAATTCATCATGACTAACTTGGAGAGTAAAAAGTTTTGCCTGAAAACAGGTCTGACTAAGAGATTTACTATTAAATTAGAATTTGTAAACAACTTAATCCTTTTATCAAAAAGTATAGAAGCTGTTATTAACTTTCAAATTCAAGTTTATAACTTATACAATATTCTATAGAGAAAATCCCAGAAACAATTCCATTCCGCCTCTATCAATTTATCTACGCCTTGTAAAATACAATCTCCAGGCATAATTCCCGGTTTAATTGATCCCAATACTTATAAACTTCACACTGAGCTATTGTCAGTAGGCGAATACTTTGACACTATTGTGAAATGGTCTACCCGCAGCGCTGTTAGCCGCACACGTGCGAATTCAATGGACCCTTACATGGCTCCTGGTAATTGAATTATACCTTGTTCTGAGATAAGATTATTGACGCATTACTAAGAGCTTTAGGTAATTAGTATAGACTTTTTATTACTTTAAAATAAAGGCCCAATCAAAGACCCCTCCCCAATAAATTGCTGACATGCCTATGACTGTTTTGATCATTTTTGGCCACTCTTTCAGTTACATTAGATTTGACCTAGTTTTTTAAGTCGATATAAGTAATAGATCCAGATTGTACAATTGCAATACAAGATTGTGTCTTGACAGTTATGAGAACGGATGGTTCAAAATACTGTCTATAATCATGTATAATATACATAAAATCCTTCCGTATGAAGACAACCAGTTAAAAATATTATACGTCTACCGAAATAGATGTTCTATGTTTTTTTTAAAGTATATATATTTAGTTGTAAGACTTTCAAGTTGCTATGCATCTAAAAGCAATTAAGTTTTATGAGTTTTAGTAGTGCTATCAATCGCTTATTTTCTAAGCAACGAAATAGCACATCATTGCCTTCATTCCCGAGTTCAATAACATCGAGGCAGTTTTTATTTCGAAATATATCGCTGAAATAGGCGAAACAATAAGAAGAAACATCTTGATTTATTACTTGTTAATTAATTAGAGTACATTCTAATCTATATAAATAAAAATGAATCCCAAAAAATGTTGCTAAGCTCAAAACTCGGGGACAAATTCGACGAATTCTTGTATTTTTTTTATTTAAACTCTGAGGGAGGTTTTTTTTGGTGAGAAAAAAAAGGCTTAATAAAACAACCTAAATATTAAGGCAAAATGAAGAGGACAGCCAGTTTTAATATAAAACCATTCGTATAAATTTAGCGTGTCATTTAAAAATCTTTTGTCAAATGCAGTCAAATTGTCAAGAGCTAAACACATATTTGTTTTGGTTGGATCTTCGGGTTGTTATCTTTGTAAACGTGCAGAGGCAGTTTGTGTATGAGATAGCAAGGATGAGCAAATACATGAATAATTTTGGGATCGGATCGTGATGTTTGGTAAATAAATAGTATGTGTGGTAGGGCGATTCAAAACGATGGTTGTTGTTATAAGGTGACTTTTGGTGACTTAACCCGACTAACAAAACGTAAGTATTAGGGGCTATATTATTGCGAAACATTGAAATAATATGTATGAACTGGAATCCACTATGACATATAGTGCCTAATTTTAAGTAACAAAGGACTAGTTTACGCCTTCGAATTTGTTTTTATTCTATAGTGTATAAACATATTTAACTGACTTTAGTAGCCATTGACTCTAAATGGCTGAATAGGTACGGATGTTACGTTAAGTTATTGATTAATTCATTTTCATAATATGATAGTGTAACATTTAACAGTGTTAAAAAAAACCTCCTAGGAATTGTATGTAGGCGATACCATGCCTAGGCATAAGTTTGTTAAAATTATCGATTAATCATGTAGAACATTTACAAGATTAATGTTAATTATCTATTAAAGATGACATGTTAATTAAAAGTTGAACTTATAGACGAACATATATTTATGTGCATCTAACCTAAATAATGTTTAACAATTATGCTAAAGATATAGTCAAAGATTGAATATATACAAAAAGTTTTAAACTTTTACGAAAGAAAAATCTAAAAAAATATTCAACTAAGTAAAACATAATACGGTTGTGTTATGTAAGGTTGGGAAAATGAGGGTGTATATGTGGGATGTGCTCATGATGCAGAGTATTTAGCGGTGTAGATATTCTTAATACTCATATTAAGTCTAATAGGCAGGAACATGGAAGTGCAATTTTTCTAGTAGTGAGCTCCAATTAATTTTATCTGACATGATGTCATGTACGTACAATAAAACTATATTCGTAATGAAGTTTTGTATTTGTTATATTTAATTTGAAAGTAAAATTTACTGATATTTAATTTTTTTCAACAGAACTTTATAAGCTTAAAAGTTCTTTCAAAAAGCTGTTAAGTGACGTACGATTGTCAAAGAATTGTATTCGTCGATTTGCATCACCGCAGCAAATCATTGCTCAATGAATTGAGTAACACAATAGAGTGAGCAGATAATAAGGAATACGGATTGTCTGAGTTTTGTCAGAAGCCTTAGATAGTTTCATTGAGCACCGCAAAATTGCGCAGACACATCCATTCATAAGTTCCTTGAAGCAGAAATCCTTGAGAATCGCGGAAGTATTTGATATGGTACTCAATATTAGCCTTTTCTTCAAGATGGATAATAGATTTATAGTTAAAGTAAAGTATGAATTGTATACTTTTTGCAAAGTGTCTTGTAACATTTTCAAATTACAGCCTTTGGTTATAAAAATATTCAAAAACAAATGCGTTGAATTAACATCATTACGTTGACTTTATGTAGTAAGTCTAGGCTGACGTCTAAGCGTGGTAGGTACCTATGGGCCTGCCTCGCAAAGCTTTTCCATATATCGCGGTATTTCCCAAACGTATAGCAAAATATTATTCTAACAACGGCAACGTAAATCAGTACAAAATGGTACGATTACAAATCACAACACAATCAAGTTCCAATTTCATAACGTCCGAAAACTGAGGAAACGTAAAAAATACAGAGATTACAAAAAAATTAAAATTATCGAGAGCATAATGAGCCCCTATAGCGCAGCGTGAGTCCGAAATTCAATCAAAAGAAATTTATTGCCCAGATTCGCAAACTCGGATTGTTAAGGCGGAACGCTGAATGCGGCCAGCTATTATAAAACGCATTGAAATGACAGTAAAAGTAACGCCCACTTTTTTAAAACTTTTTGTCCGTATCTTCAAAAGTTTTTAAAGATGATAGAATGGATTTGTGAATACCCTCGGGCTGCCTTCGATAAATGCTTTTTTTCACGTATTTTATTCTATAATTTCTGTAACGTGGTAACAGTCTTATTATATTTTGGATTATTGTGAATTTTAGGTAGATCTTTCCTATATGAAAGGTATTTTTATAAGTCTCAATTATATTGTCGCTTAGTGAGATATGACAGTAACCTCGTGGTATTTTTTACTAGATGCTAATCATTAATCAGCATTTGGAAGCTCCAAGTGACTTTTTATAGTTTCGCTGGGACTCAAATCCAAAAATTGGATTGCTCAACGCAGTCGTTGGTCAGCTAAGTCACAAAAACGGCTTCTAATTACTTTAATTAAGTAGACAGTTATTTACTATTTGATATCATACTTCATCACATTATCTTACGTATTACACATAATCTATTGTATAAGTAAAATTTTGTAAACCTTAATAGCCCTACAGACTCTAGTGGCCTACAAACACGTGTTCATCGTGGTAACTCTTATTTTATCACTTTAAAACATAATTTAAATCAATATAGATCTTATATGGATAATTATAAAGCACATTATCAATTATCCAGTAATATTTTAACGTCGAATAACTTAAATAAGCATTTTCAATCTTATACTCTTCAATATAAAGGCTATTATGCCTTCAATGATCTTATCAATAAAGGACCATAAATTGAAAGATATCCCTTATTTTTAAGGGGCACTTTAAGGCCATCTCAGACGTGTCGTATCGAATGATTGTGTTACGGCGATCCATCAAATCTGAGACGTTCTGTAGGCTTCTATTGAGCTTTTTTGCGGCACAGTCATTTCCTGTAGCCCAGAGCTATTTTAACCGAAATTTTGCGAGGATACAATTAAAGTTTTTCATCGGGTTTTTTATTTTTTTAAATTTCGGTCAGTCAGCATTATGTTACTGTGCAAAAAAGGGATTTTATTGAACTTGATAAGGACGTCCTAATCTAACCGAATACGGGTTTATGGTTTCACCGAGAGCGTTGGACAGTCGCAATAGGTTTGCTTTTTTTATTAAAAAATACGACATTGCCACAGTTTTTATATAAAAAATATCAATTCTACATATAGGTAAACCCTTAAATGATCTTAATAAATTACTTTTTTCTTATATAAACTGACTATTTTTGGCCATTATAATTGTTTAATTTTATAGCTCTTATTAACGAGGTATAGGTATCCAAAAAATCATGTTAATATAAATGAATAGTGATTGATTTAAAAAGCATTAAGGCACACATTAAACTGTAAATTTACACAGTTATGTTATGTTTCAATAATTGTAAGATTAGTTTTCCGTCTCTTTCGGAGCACAGGTAACACTCTAAGCACTGTTTTTGCGGCCAAAAATCCACTGTTTCCGCTCAAAAAACAGCAATCTCTAAGCAATTTGACACCGTAAGATTGCACCACGTGCAAAACCGTATTTTTTTCAATAAAAAAAGACACTAATAATGGTTTTTATCTCGAATATTTTAACGTCACGTGTTTGTGATTTGCCACTAATGGGTGCTCGTTGCTTCCTTTTGCTGATTGTGACAAGTGGAGTGCATTTTTTTGTAGAGTTACCATACTTTCTAACATAAATTATAATGTTTGATGTTGGTTTAGGCGAGTATTATGCTTCTTTATCAGATAAAAACGCAAAGTTGTTACATATAACTCGACATTTTCAGTCCTTTTCAGCGATTGTATAGGTATACTAGAATCGTCGAGTTACATAAGAAATTCGTTTAAGCCCGGCTGTGAACAAATACAATTTCCAAGAAGGCTTTTCGCCTGTTTTCCTAATCTTAAATTTTCAAATATACAGAGGTAATAATACCCTATAAATAGTATTAGCATTTCTTATTATATTAGTAAAAATAACCAAACAAATTTTCTATATTAATTTGAATACATAAAGTACGTATTATGCATTCTAGCTACTATTTCTGAAACTTCCCGATACCTTTAGAATATCTTAATATTTGACATATATTTCAAATATGCAAATTCTATCATTTTCAAAATTCATGGTTACTAATGCTAAAATCGGAAGTTCCTTAGTGTTACACAACAACTAATTAAACGCTTTCAGTCATTTCCTTTATACAAGATAAGTGCAAATGAACCACGTTTTTCTTTTTCCGCTTACAATGGAATAGTGGTCACTTAAAAGTACTCAAAGGCTGTTAAAAGTAACAGTCTGTTCAAGAACCCTTAATGGCAACACAATAGTGTAGTGTGAAGATTAGCATTTACTGGAAGAGCCTTTTTCTAGCTTTGTTTTAAGTACCCAATACAATTGGTCGTTTACGAGTATGGTTAAAGCTTTAGAATTATTTGTGTTGGAAAATAATTGCCTAGTACTTAGATAATATTTACGATTATTCTATAGTGTCGCAAATCTAAGAAGAAGAAATTAATTAATAAGTATTTTAAACATATTTTTTACGTAGTCAATAAAATCGTACAACAATAAGTAGGTAAATACCACAATAAGTATGTCGGAGCATATGTATGTAAATCCAAGTATAATTCCAAATCATTTTATAATTACTATAAAAGGTTATAAAAAGACACTGGCGCTCCAACTTTTAGGTCTAGGCCTCAGATTTGTGAGGTCGTTCAAATTCAATGGTCAATTTCAAATTATCCCATTTTATAATTTCGATATCAATACTTAGCTCTCCTTGTCCTGAATGGCTTACGATAAATTTACTAAAAAAATGATGTTTGGAATATACCGTAAAATTTTTCATGTGTTGCTCAAATTTCTGATATTAGCTTGTAAAATCGTATACAATATTATTCTAACACAAGGCAACAACTATATTAACAAGTTTTTCATCAGCGAGAAATGACAATATAAAGAAAAACTGAGACTTATCATCACTTTCGTACTGTTAACGAAAGATCAAGGCGTGAAATTTAATCCCTACAAAGAAAAATAGTCTTTATATTCCAAGACCCAAGGTGATAACTATATTCATCAATTATATTGTTTTACGGGCAGTTGTTTTGCACAAAGCGTACGAAACTGTGAATTTTAACAAGAGTCCTGTCGATTTTCACAGGTTTTTGGTTTTGAATGTTGTATCGGTTTGATAAAAACTGTTAAATGGAGACGTGTTTATCTGTGGTCACAAAGACCGCCCTTTTCTGGTGACCAATAAACAAATATCTAGATGGTATCAAAACAAATTGGTTTTAAAGAACCTTATTATAAAAACTATAATCTAGCCTCTTTAACTTTTGTCTTATTTAATTTAAGATCTACTAATTTGTACTTTAGTTCAACCCTATATGCCGTTGAATTTCTTAAGTAATCAATAAATATCTAACTATATTAAAATTCATATTCTAGGAAAATCATATCATTCTCATTTAATTTAAAATCTGACATTGCTTTTCGTCCACCTTGAATATAACCATTAAAAAATCTTACATATATGATAAGCATACATTTTTAAAAAAGGCACGAGACAAGTCCTTTCTTAGAAGTACTGTACAGTTTATCCCGTACTTCCCAAGTGTCAGTTAGAAGGTTGCACTAACAAGGAAGCCGACATAGGCGGCCACCTCAAAGAGTTTTAAATTGGTATTGTAAAAACATCTTCAGAATTATCACAATACTTGAAGAAATTTTATACGAACAATGTCTGTATCGCACGTGTTTATTTTATGTAGAATAATGTTCGAATTTGCAGACTATAATGAAATTTTGCGCCTGATAAGGTTATGAAATGTGCTTAATCAATTAGTAATTATAATAATTAAGAATTAATGTAAGCCAAATTTAATGACAAGCACGTCGTTTTGTAAACGTATGAAAGAATTTTGGGACTTAGGTATGCCGGTTTCCTCTAGATCTTTTCCTACAACGGCCGAGTGTTAAATGCGGATAAATATATATCAAAAGATTCATTGGTTCACAGCCGAGGTTTGAGCCTACCACCTCCAGGGACTAGGGATGGGAGTAACTCGCTCAAGCCACTAGGCCAACACAGCTCTTTAGCGTATGTTTTAGTTTGATACAATGAAATCCTAAATATTTTTAATATTTATATATCTCCTGTAAATTGGGTTTAATGATCAGTGAATTTTATTCAAGGCAACTAAATAAAAATGGGCTTAATAAGCAGAAACACGCGCATATCTAAGCGCTACGTCGTAGACACGTAGCATTTCTGAAGTGATCATTCTCAGTTGATTGACGTTTGCGTAACTACTTTACTGATATTATTCAAGAAAAGTTTGTCTAATGTAGTAACTTCTACGAACCATACACACAAAATAAACATGTTTGTAAGTAGTAACAAAAAATAAAACATACTTTTTTATATATTAGAACAAACGCCACATTAAAACAACGATTTTATAGTATATATAATTGCATAAATGAAGCATTTAAAAGAGTTTACCATGGCTACTAAGTGAATTAGTTTTTTTTGTAAGATTTATAAAAGTAAAAACGGTATAAACCCTACTACATTCAAATGAAGATTCCAATTATTTCAAATACAAATAAATACTAAAGTAGAAAACGTAGACACCTTGGATTTACTATGTCATTGTGTCATGCAAGCAGTACTGTATGTAATAATTCTTTTTATAGATTTAATGTATTTCTAACGATGTTTAGAGAGATGGACTTATGCATTTTCTCTCCATATAAATATTAACTGTGTTAATCCACGCTCATCCGTTCGCGTAATCCTCTTAATCAGACCAAAGTTTTCAATTCGGATATTATTATTTTTGTTTTAGTGCTTCTCCATTACTGGAGGTTCGCCATCAGTCTCTTGAAGCGTATGTCCTAAGCAACTCTTTCGCAGTCACAATACCAGTCTCTCTAACGTTACGAAGCCATGATTTCTTGCTTCTACCAACATTCTTCTCGTGCTATACGTGATATGTAATATTATATACAGATTTTACCCATTAACATACTTATAAGTTAAATGTTGGAAATATAATAGATTTAGGAATAAATAGAATGAGTTATGGTCACGAAAAATCCATGTTTTACAAAATACAATTCATTCCATTAATGTCGTAACTACCAGCTGTGACGGAAGGTAAGTCAACATCAATGTAACGCATTTGCGGCGTAAAATCTGTCGCGAAATCCAAAAGCCGTTACTGATTATTGAATAGAAATACAAGTCTAAATCAAAGGACATGTGTTTGTAATACTGACACCCGTTCAGCGTATCAAATCGCCGAAGAAAGCCCGTGTAAATCCCTAAGAAATAACCGAAAAACCGAAATTTTTCTGCGATTCGTTACAGAGCCGCGATTTCACGGTACCTTATTACTGCATCCTGCGATTTTGAAGGTACGACACTTTATGTATGAGCTCGGGTCGGAACGAATCGTTTAGAATTCAACCGATTTATCATTCTTAAACGTTGGCCGCGTTTTATTATACCTTATAAATGGACATCTACCTTTGTACAATGTCACGTCCCTAATACTGTTTCTTGACACGTAGAGTCGATATTTTTTGTTTGTAATATTCGGACCATAGTAGTGCGCAGCTATTTTTAATGCTGAAGAATGGGTGGCCAGAAATGATTAATAGATAGGTAAAATTTAAGATTTCACACGTAGCAATACTCTTAATGTGAAGTTAGTCTTAAACAAGTAATTAATTATAAATAAAACATAAAACCTACTTTCAATACTACCTACCCGTTGGTTGACAACTTTCACGATAAAGGTAATTTTTTTTATCAAGATACCTATAATATATAGAAACGTATCCATAAACCAATTTTGATGATACTTGAACTAAAATTCCCTAAGTTGGATATACCTAGTTTAAGACAAAATCATAACGATACGTTATGATTGCTAGAAAGTTGTGAACAAACATACAGTTACTAAATCAATTGGCACAAGTAAATTGTAACCTCCTACTTGTAAATTGTATCCTACAGCATTTTCTTACTCCTAAATATAGCATTATTATAAAATACGATTCAATTCCAACAATATCTCATAATATAGGTCAGAATAGTCTTATGAAGTAAGAAAATTACAACAAAAACAGGGATATTTGATTCAATTTCTAATGTCAGCAACTATCATGGTATGTACACTTAATACGGACTCAGTTTCCGCAATGAGACACCCATTTCGTCCTTTGTGTGGTAAGTGCTGAACAATTAGGCCAGCCTAGCTCCTTCCAGATGCTCAGAAGTTTCCTAGTTACTTCGTAGGTCTTTTGGAACTCTATTCATTGGGAAGACACAGCCACGGACTGTCTCTAGGAGAGAAAAAAAAAACAAAGAGATGTTTACTAACTCCCAAAATTAATATGCTATCTCAATCTAATTTTAGCAATATTAGATCGATAATTTAATCCATTTTTAAAGAAATTTCCAATCTCAGGATTCAACCAATTGTTCAGAGGACATTTCATAGATTAAAGATTGCCCTCTGTTTAAAAATTGTTTACACATGCCAATAACCCTTCTGTCAATTTTGAAATTTGCTTTTATTGGCCAAATTAATCGCGCATTGCTATCGGTGAATCAGAATACTCAGATTCTGTTCAAAATTTATGGCGAATATATTATGACAACAAAATCAGCAACCTCCGATACGCAGTCCGCAGATGACACAACGTTCTTTGCCTACTCGGAACAGATAATGGCGGTACTGCTTACCAAAGTGCAATAAGCAATTGAAATGGCCTTTCTATTAATAGGGTAAAGACAAAACATATGTTAGTGGATCAGACTAGACTCCTGACACGATCTTGAAAACTGGCGGACTTTGAATTTGTAGACAAATTTGTTAATTTGGGATCACTCATAAGTAACCAGATAGAAGCAGGAAGGAGTGTTGGTGATATATAATCTGCAATTGCTAACCTATATGATGAGTATGTTTTATACACCAACAGAGTACAGAAAAATTCTATGTAATTGCTCGATTTCCTAGAGTTGTAGCTGCTGTTTATTGGACTTATATATAAATTAAATCACCTTGTAACTAATATATATATTTCCTTAAACATTGTACATTATAGTATTAAGTTGTAATAAACCAATATTATTTTGTTTAGGTCAAGTCATTGGTGAAGAATATTGTAAGTCAAAAGGATATTTCCTGTGGCCTGATGGCCAGGTTCCTCTCATGATATTACAATTCTTGATAACTCAGTTCTATGAGGTAATTCAAATTGATTACACTTATAAGAAGGCAGAATTGTAAAAAAAAACTAAATTAACAGGTATATTTGGTTATAGCTCAGTAATACAGGTCAACTGAGAAATCAATGTATGCTTGGTGATAGTAACTTACCCAAATAGACCATATTTATTAAAACCATTGTGAAGCCCCATTTCTCTAGCTGGTCAACTATATAATGAAGCACACATTAAGTCTAGGAATGCTATAGTGAGCTTAATATAAAGTGTAATTTTCAGAACATTTGGAGTATGGAAACTTTGCTTCCCGATTGTGCCACTAACATTGCGCTTGTCACTGCCTAAAGTGCAGGCTATTATTATTCCAGCTATGCTGCCCAATATGTATAATAGGAATTATAATTTGGTAGATATACTGGCAGAAGTGGTAGTTCCAACATTTTCCTTAAATTAAACTCAGCTAAACTTTAATCATTTGTCTCTCTATAAATTATACTATTATTTTTTATACCAATGTAAAGGAATGACTAAAATATATAAGATGTTTCTAAACCTACAAAATTGTAAACTATATTATGCTATTGAATAATATAATATGTAAACAATTACTTATAACTTTTAATTTTTCTTTGTATAAAAGTAGTTTTTCATTAGTAAAACGAAGATCTTTATTTCTTTAATTTAAATTAATGAACTTAGAGTCTTATAATTTTTGTTTAGTTTTGTAAAATTCTGCTATTGCAATATCAATATTTAATTCCTTCTTACCTTAAACAAATAAAATAAAATAATTATTATTGTGACAAAGTGGGAGCCTTTCAATCAAAAATCATTAAAGTACCAATACAGCTACATATGATGTGCAAAATTTAAGTTTCTACAATAAATTCAACAAGTTGAAAATATATTTATTGTAATAAATAATGTAGACTGACTGACTTAGCGGTTTATGTTTAAAAGATAAAGAAATAAATTAACTGTTCGGGGTGTTGAAAATAAAATAATATATTTTTGTTTAGAGTGACTATATCATTCTGGTCAATCACATGAAGCAAAAACTTGAACTCAGACCTTTAACCTAATATAACCTTACTATGACAAAATACTCAAAGGCGTCATTCTAAAGACATTTAAGTATTATAGGCACATAACTAATAAAAATAGAAAAACACAACAATTGCCTACGATTTCTACATCAATTACGACCGAGATGTAGTTGTATAATTTATGAAACAAAATTATGATATGTGATACTATACTCGAATAGCTATAACCCTACGACACTTAATTATGTTTACAAAATAGCTCGCACAGAGCTTCATAACGCCATAGGTTGTTACTTATCACAAATGGAAAACGTACCGTTCCTAACCTAAACTTACCACAAAAAAATAATTACCATATTTATTAATTTAAAAGAGAACTTTAACCTTTTTATTATTAGTTACAAATAAAAATGTTTGTTACTATATATACATAGTCTTACATATTTAGATTTCGTTCAAAAACTACAAGAAGCAAAAAAAATAATATGCGCAATATTTTGAACAAACATAGCAAAACAAAACGGTCAATAGGGAAGGATCACGCAATCTTTGCTTACAATCCTTCGTCGAAAAAACAATCGGATAGCAGATTTGTTATAATGGTAAGCTGATCGATCATTAGATATGAATCAATCGAAGATAATTTATAATCTTAGATTTAGGATGCATTATTAATTTTGGGCGAAAGGACTATCTGTGCTGTAATTATCCTCATCATTATTTTGACATTACATCTGTTGAGGCTTAGAAGTCACTTTGTCACCAGTAGGTTTACTGCGCCATTCTAAATAGTCGCTTTTTGCGACCAACGGTTAATTTTCGCGATATTTCTTAAAGAGAAGTATCGCATCTTTGTATTTGTAAACAGCAAAATAGGCATTTAATAATCTGTTACTTTGCTAATATATACCGCTTCCGCTCTGGCGACAATTATCGCTTATTTTATACAATTTCTTCAAAATTTCAAATTTCAAATTCTTCAATTCAATTTCTTTTGTGTCAAATTGTTTAAAATTTCTACCAAAACATTGGCAAATATATTTTGTCTATACACTTGTCGTCACAGTGCCTGAACTATAGTAAGTACTAAACGTTAACTTCCTTATTGCTTCTTTTTTTAATGGAATCTCGCTGTTGGCATTAAGGGCCTTATTGTCTCTTTATGTAGGGCGGGTTCTAAAAGGTAGAATCCTGCTCACTATTTAAACTAGACCCGGAGAATCTCGTTCAGTTCAACAATGAATAAGTTTATTTGTGATTTGAGATGTGGTTATTTATTAGGCTATTTTATTGACTTTCGTTTCTTTATGAGTTGTATTGCATTTATAATAATTAATAGAATGACGATTTAACTGATGTTTCTTTAATAATTTAGACAAATCCAAAAATTAAAATTAGTCCAAACGTTCGTACTATCAATATATATCTTGATAGTATAGTATAGGCTATTCATATGAAACTTCTATTCTTTATGGAAGTTTTTGTGTGTTATTGAATTAAAGAATGTAGTATTGTTAAAATAAGTATTTATTACAGAGATCAAACGAAAGTATTCATCTTATTCATA
Source organism: Pieris brassicae (assembly GCF_905147105.1). Taxonomy (NCBI): domain Eukaryota; kingdom Metazoa; phylum Arthropoda; class Insecta; order Lepidoptera; family Pieridae; genus Pieris; species Pieris brassicae. The sequence continues at coordinate 6,487,468 of NC_059665.1, read as the reverse complement.
TCAGTCTACAAAAATGGTTTTCACTAAACTTACAAAGTAATTGTACTTCTTGTTAACAGTGCAATCTTAAAAATAACTATATTCTAAAAGGCACATTGAATATAACATTAAAACTACAGACTTATAAGCTAAAGTAATAAAAGAAACTTAAAGTAACATTGGCACGTTCGGCCTATTTAAATTAGTAATACACGTAAAAGAACAAAATCAGCATACAAGTAAAATTAAACACAAGGAAATTAATTAATTTACAAATATTTTACATCTAACTTACAGCTAGTTAAAGCTTTCATACTTGTCCAATTACATATTAATGTTCAAATATATTTACATCTACTAATTTGTAATGGGATAAAAGTTATCTTACGCTAAATAATTTGCAATAAAATCTCTTCTTATACTAATTAAAGCTTCGAGTTAAATATCACAGATTTATCCTAAAACTAATGGAAGACATTGGATTATAAAATTAGATGTTCGAAAGGAAGAATCAAACGTGCTCGATAATTACAGTGCAGTATTAAAGCTGTCTACCAAATGATGTGACAATTTACTGTTACATAACCAACAACTAATTTACCTTAAACGAAAAACAATAACATCATCTGATTGATCATCATTGATTGAAACACTAAGCTAAGATCACAAAGTCAAATCACGTAAAATGTTTGATGATGTTATTGTTCGCTTACTCTAATGGAAGACAGATTTGTGCTGACCTAGCACACTTAATCTAAACTGGAAGACACGATTTTGTTTTCACTGTTTAACGATAAAATTAGCCGCAATTAAAAGCAAAGTTTACATACGAAACAGTTGGGCTTGGTCGCGGCGTAACATATTTCTCTCACTTCATTCGCCATGTTATCACCTATCTCTACGTCAGAGATGAGTTCAAAACGGCTCGAGTTGAGGATGTTTTCATTTTCAGCGTTATCATCGTCTTCCGTGACCGGTTTCACCGGATCAGTGGGATAGAAATACTTTGAGAACGGCACTAAAACAGGTTCTTCGGGATAAGCAGTCTTATGCGATGGCAGGTCAGTGCGTGGCGGCGTGTTGGTGATCAGCTCACCCAACTTCGACCAGCACTTGTTAAGATTCACTCGCGTAGACCTAGTCACCGATCGTGGTAACCTTGGTTTTGAGTTCTAGAACAAGAGATAACTTTGTTAAATTAACTGCTCGAAAATACCCAACACTAACAAATTCATATATTCAAACATAAATGAAACAATGAAAATTAAAAAGAAGCAAAAAGATAATTTAAAATCTTACCTTTCTTAAGAGCTTTTTCCAAGGTGAACGAGGTGACTCAGCCTCCTTCTGCGGGGACTCTGATTCTTTCTTGAGACACATATTAACTTAGAACGATACTAAAACGAACTACGTCTACGTATTTACAATCTGCGTGATAGCAGGAGCTATATGCACTACTCAAAGCGTGAGCAGGGAATGATCAAATCAGGAAGGGCGTCGGTTTTATATAGGAGCCTGATATGCGCCCCGCGCGTGCGTCCCGGTACGCCCGGCGCGCGCTCAGCACGCGAGCAATAGCGCGCGCCTAAAGAGTCTTTAGTAGTAAGGACTGGTTTTTACACTTCTACGAATAGGCTTTGACGTGCCGCGACTTAGAATACTTGGGCATGATTACTCACTAGAGTGATTGTATATGTTTGTTTTTGTTTTTTATGTAATAATACAAGTTGGACATTTTGATTTATGAACATAGCAAGATTTTCTTAAAATTGTTCAGTATAATTTTACTTACTAAATTTACTTATATCGTAATATGTACCTTCGTAAAGCGAGAATTACTTAACTATTTAGATCAAAATTGATAAACCACATTACGACCATTAATAATTCAAACCGACAGGTCCCGTAAGGTTTCTTTTAATCACATTATTATTCATCGTGTTATTACCTGCACACTTCCCCTGTGCATGGGTTGCATAATTTTGCATCAACATTCCGCTTGGAGGATGCCTTTGAATCACTTTATTTTAATACTAATAGATGACCGCAGCTTTCCCTGCTTTTATAAACATAAAATTTAACTAGTATAAGGTATAAATTAAAAGAATTTGTCTTACAGTTACGGCTAGTTAGAAAATTAAGCTGTGTAGGTACTTTCTGGCAAAGGATTATGATACAAAAGAAGTAGCACCAAGCTATCCTTATGTATATGTTTATGTAGCCCCAGCGAGTTTTATGATTAAAAAAAAAGGTTTGTTAAAAGTGATGCAAAATTACTGTCTTATTGTATGTGTTGTAATTACCTTGAGTTCGGATTCTGTTCAAAAATAGAGATTAATTCTATTATATTACTTTGTTTTATACATCACATCCGAGGCTAGGACTAACGACTATGCATCAGCAGCTGGCTAGCCTAGGTTCCTGTAGATTGATCATAGCGCTCGCTTCCTGCGATTAAATCGAAAGGCTCGCAAATCACATACAAAGTACTGATAAATCATTTCCTCTGATTTACTAAGGATACACAGTGAGTTATGTGCATACTGCTATCGGGTATATGGAATGGAATAAATTAGAGAAATTAGACGTTCCAGTTGGTTTGGAGTGTAATTAATCTAATCATATTTTTTTAAAATATTATTACCTCTTTGTTTATATAAGTTCACATTACATGCTATAAGCCAACTATTATAAAAAACCTGACAAGTATGGTGATAGTTGAAAATATATGAATATATGAAAATAGCGGATAGGACCGATGCCTTTTTAAAATTGATATTTGATAACAAACATTCAACTTTATTGGATAGTGTTTGATACCTCCTTGTTCAGAAACTAGAATTGTCTCTTTTCATCACAGCGAAAGCATAATTTGACAGAAAGAGATAAATTCAGTTAAAACATTACAATTAGACTGATATAATTATTATGAACAAAGTTGGTATAAGTTTGAACATTTTTATATATTTGTAGGTACTAGGTGCTTATAACTGTGATTAAACCAGTGGCGCTTCACCTTTTAGCTTTGGGCTTTAGATTTCTGTATCTTTTTCTTAACAAAATTGTCAAGAATGAATATTCTAATTGGCAAGTGATTAACCTGTGCCTGACACACGCAGTCGACTTTCCGAACCGAAGGTATGCCGGTTTGCTCTCGGGATTTTCCTTCATTGTGCTCAACCGGGGTCCGAATCTACGACCTCGGGGTTGGGAGTCGCAAGCTGAATCCAAGGCCAACACTGCGGTAACTAGATTAAATAGTATATAATCTTGTTAGACTTTTTTCTTGTTGGAGAAAAGTCCATTATTCTACTAAAAGTAAACGTACCTTTTTAATTTGACAATTTAAAAATATACTGTGTGGTAAATAAAAGTGATTTTTATATGTTTTTATATTAGTAGGTAATTATTATTACCGACAACTCTTAAATATTAATTAATACCGTAAATGTATCTCCATTATAAGATATTTAATACAATATTTCGTAATATTTAACACTTCAATAGTCAATTTTTTAAATGATACCGACATGGAAAGCGGTTGTAACCAGTTGTAACCGATCGCTCAGAGCTGAAGAATTTTACACATAATACTTTCATTAAAAAAAACGTTGGACCACAAACCGACCACGTGCAGGGTCGAAAAAAGAAAAAAATCCTTTACCTTTTTGTCACGTACTGGATAGGGTTACAGAAATGGAACTTTGTATTCCGAACGTATCTTTGGTAAGCCAGAGACTATAGAAGCACAGACTAAAGAGCCACAGATTATACATCTGTAGTGTCACTGTGTGCGTAAAGAGGTTCTATTGTTAGCGATGGGCGATGTGCTGTCAAATAATTGAATAAATGAATAGTGATTGAATTTTTAATTTATTGAGGATACAGATTGACCTTTTGGAATTTTGAATAGGTACTATGTTTGGTAATATGTAGAATAAAATCTAATGTACATCTTATATTAGGTCTGAGTTTTAAAACATAGTACCAACATAAAATTGCAGCCTTGTATTCTAGAACGTCACTAAAAAATAAATGTACATGTTTTTTTTTATATCTGAACTTTGACATTTTACAATGCTCAGATTTTTATAAAACGGGCCGTAGTATGCAAAAACAATGTAGCAAAAAAAAAAATAAAAAAAAAATTGATACATCCGTTAAGAAATCATTCAGGTAGGTATTTATAGAGTAGCATATTCCATAAAAAATATCTGTACACCCCACAAACAATTAGATAATAACGATAACACTCCCCAGCCTTTTATCTATTACACATCAATGTTTCGTGTTATTAATAACAAGAGGGGCTCAACAAAACAATCACGTGTAGTGTGTACGCAGGCCACGCGTCGAACAATGCATTCCTTTACTATATGCGGGCAGAGGAATGTCCCACAGATTATATTGTTGACAATCGTTACACGAATAGCGTGTAAAGCAAATAAGGGATTTATAATAACGTTTAGAAATGTTTTAACCAAACCAAACTACTTTAAACAAAGGTTAAAAATAATTTATGTGATTTTCAAGAACTTATTAAAACTAATAATAACTTATTAAACCTAATTATTACCTGCCTAGGTAATGATTAAAATTAACGATGATGAAATATTAACGGTATAAAGTAGTTATAAAAGTATTAACAAACTTAATTAAACTTTCTGAAATGTAAGAATAATGTTATTCCTGCATAAGGCAGAAATGTATTAATGTAAGTAAATTGCAATAATATAAATAAAAAGAGGCCACATACAAGTGTTACAGTAATAAAGCGAGCCTCGTTGAAAACTTATGATAATGTCTTCTAAGCGTCTCGGCCACTGGAAGCTGCTAAAATGATAAATGCATCCTTTTCGTAACGATGTTCTGGTATTTGCCTTATGGCACACATTTTATTTAAGATACTATCAGGTTGAAAAATTATTACGTTCGTAATTAGAATATCCTTTGCAAAAGCATCATTAATGTATTTATTTTATGTTATGTATAATGAAAACATAAATCAATGTAAGTAACCCTTCTTGCGCTTAGATAAGTGAAGTAGTGCGGACACGCACACAGGCGCAGCAGCGTACGCACGCGTTACACACGAGCGAGGCACGGGCACACAAACGCTACGCGTCTCTCCTTCGCGTGGCAGTCGTGTGTGTAGCATCCCCGTTAAGGAGGGCAGGTGTGGTATACTGAATGACGCGCCCGTGGGAACTCGCCTCAACCCTCAGTTCCCATGATCGTCGCCACCTGCCACCTGCCGTACTACGCATAATTCGCGTTCGTAAATGAACGGTAGTGACCACGTGTGCCCACTTTTTTCATCCCGCTGGAGACGCGGAAGACCGGTGGAGCCCAATTAATATTATCTTAATGATAGCCGAGACTCGATCGGGCTACATTGATGGACATTTCTTGAAGTTAATCGATTACCTGACATATCGATAAGTGAACACGCGAAAGCTATTACGAAGATCACCAAGATACTGCAACGTATTATTAGGCTTGCGTGATGTATTTTGTAGGATATCAGTCTCAATTTATTTAATAATATGCCAAATATTTAAACATCATTTGAAGTCACTTTTGCAACGAGTAATCAATTCTTTTTTGGAGTGCTTATTATCATTCCGTCATATCGTAAATGATTAAAGTTTCTTTAAACAGTTAGAATATCAATACATGAGTTATATAATAATATTTACGACAATTATTCATAGTATAAGTTTGAAAAAGTAATGGTGATTAAGAAAACACTTTTAAACGGATTGAAGCTATATATTATTATTATAAACTTATAATTATTTACATCATTTTAAATTTAAAATTTTCCGACGTTTCGCGTGCTTTACAGCGTGCGTGCGTGCGCGTCACGTTGACATACATACATAATACATAGCTTCAATCCGTTTAAAAAGTGTTTTCTTAATGTGTAAAAACGATGTCAACAAAAGACAAGTAATGGTGATAATAAAGTATAAAACAAATCTTGAAAATATTAAATATATACCATGTTTATTCCATGGGGTCACAATTGACAATCGGTAATCAAGTGCATGATGCACACAATTCCTGACAACTCGGGAGGGTGACCTTTACCTGTGCCATGACCTTTACCCAACCTGTCTCATTACCTGACCCGTGACCTGTTCCTGTTTCCGGTCCCTAGTTCCGTAATATATAAATTGTAACAGTTTGTCCCGCTTTGTGATTCCGTACGGTATGACCGTTGAGCCGGTATAAATTTTGATGTAATTAGTCAACACGAGTTTAAAAAGGCTGAGGGGGATATAGAAATTCATTAAGCATTTAAATTATTTATTTACACTTCGTATACAATACTACAATGTATTTAAACAAAATAAAATACATAACAATTATAACATATTAACATTTATAGATTATCATCGAATATAATTCTAATTATTCCATATCATTATTTTGTTTGATTTGGACTGTTTTAGACAATGAATCCAAAAATATTATTATTATAAGCCATTTGATGAGTCGAAATGCTAGAAGCCATAATTCTAATAGTGAATTGGTAGAATTCTGTGCTAATAATGGTATATAAGTGGTTTAAGATTGGTAATGCACAGCGGCATGCAGTGTTGGCCTTGTGGTTTCAGCGTGCGACTCTCAACTCTGAGGTCGTATGTTCACTCCCTCTCAGTGGACTAAAAGATACTATGTAAGCATCTAACACTCGCTTGTATGGTGAAGAAAACTAGTGTAGTAACCGTCATGTGTCAAATACAAAAACGTGTCAGATAGAAAGCTCTGAAAGATCACCAACTTATTTATTAACACTTCGTTACACTACAATATAAAAAATTGAACATAATTCAATGAAAAGGAGAGCAACTGACGGCCTTATCGCTTTCGAGTGATCTCTGCCAGGCAAACCACTGTGAGTAAAGAAAAAAATGTATTAAATTACATAAGATAGGCAAGTAGTGCAAAAATACATGTTATACACAGTTATTGAGACACATAAATCACGATAATTTAAGATAAGTCTCACTTCAGTTAGTAGTTAGTAAGAAAGTTATGGATACGATGTGGACAGGTAATGTTTGTACAGAAGAAATTTAAAGGAAGATATCTATGAAATAAAAATGATCTTAGAAACGGATGCAGTCTGAGGCCAAGACCCATATAGGGTTGTATCATCCCTTATTATCACCCCACGATTCAGCAACCAGTAATAGGCCTTCAGCGACAATTTATTTAGTAAAGTTGAAGTAACTATTAAGACCCAAATACTACTCCGGTCGTCTAGTTATCATTGTTGCTGTATATGATCATGACTCGCTTCACGATGCTGCCGGGTGAACGTCAGCAATGGAGCGGCACTGTAAGAATATGTACTATTTCAAAGACCAACACTAAAATTTAATGACCACTTAAATTATCCATAATTTTGTATTCTTACTCATTACTTAGAAAAATCATGCTCTATTATTTGCCAAACGGCTCTTAATTATTGAAAATTACAGAGTCATACTTAAATAATTCATCGTAATAGATGTATAGTGTCTCATTACTAGCATAAATTGCAGCTTAAATATTAAACCTACAATTGTTTTCATTTTCTGTTGTGCGAAACCACGATGATATGTAATGACGAACAGAATTCATTATGGACATGCGACGAAGTGATGTGCGCTTTTTAGTCAAAAAGAACTTGCTAGTTGACGAAAGATCAGGATTGTTTTTTATTAATTTACGAATATAAATGTATTATTTATTGAGTAATTACTTACTGTTAGTTAGTTATGTTTCTTCCAACACTAATATACGGTATTTACAATATTCTTAACATACATAGTAATAATAATAATAAAAATGAATAAATAACAAAATATAAGCCAAGTGCCTCTTGCAGTGTATCTATTCCGTTACTTATTTGTTGAGCGAGGCAAGTACCAGCTCTGGAGTCAATGGGTACTAGTAGGTAGGTAGGTAGGTAGTCTAGCAGGCGCCATCTTAAATATTTAATGTAATTATTTTCAATTATATATTAAAAATAAAATTAAATTTATATTAGATACACAACTTAATCTTTGCTTTTCGTCAATCATTGTCAGTCCTTACATTAACTAGTCCGGTGCTTGTGGCTTTGAAGTGGCGATCACAAATACAATTATCATTTCTGTTTTCTACGTTTTTGTTTATTCTAAAACCTTACTTTCTATCCGTCTATAGATAATCTAACTTACTTACTAACCGTAAAAACCGTGCATTATAATATAGATAAGTCTTTTTTGCATCAATATGGCCTTAGGCGTTTTTCATGGCTGAACTTATTCTTTCATCTTTATCCCGGAAAACTGAAATTTCATTTATTTAATTTTAAAGATATATACATAGGATAGACAGACCTAAGATCTGCTCCTGTTAGTATGTTAAATTCGGGGTAACCATAAAAAATATTCTATAAAGATATTGGAACACTTACTCCAGTCGTATGCACTAGCAATCGTTCTTTATTTTTTATTTAATACTAGTTGAGTGCAGTACAAAACCTGAGATTACATTGAACACCTGACAAATAATAAGTAGGTCGGTTTTTCATGTTTCTATCTTAATTTAAAAATCGTGATTTTCTTTTTTGTACATACATCTGCTTATTTTGTATTGTATAAATAGTAAATGTCATATATGGAGCGCAAGCTTTCAATAACAACTATTGTACACATGGTGCTTACTTAACAGTCGTAAAAGTTCATCTTTTTAAACGAATTGTGTCATTTGCAGAAATAAGCTTTGAAATAAACTATGTGAGTATGTGAAACGGTAATACGTAAAAAAGATCATACTTCCACCAACTAAACGATAAAAAACAAGTGCGTGACCATTTACGGAAGCGACACTTAGTTGGTACTGAAAAATTTAACAAACCGTTTTTATTGCTTATAAAAAATAGGAAGGTAATGAGGCTTTATGCTCGATGAGGCGTCAGTAAATATTAAACAATTCAGTCTTGTCGACTTTCAAATTGTGCTGGCGTTTGGGTTAAAAATGTTTTGTTTGTTCTATTTATTTATTTCGTAATCCTACTACTACCATAACATACCATTATAAACAACAAAAACATATAGCCAAAGATGGAATACATAATATAAACAAAAAAGTTTAAACATTGATTAATTTCGTAGGTAATATTCTAATGCTATTCTAATGCTAATTCGGCTGTGCTGTGTGATGGAGTAAAAGTGAGGTTGTGTATGTTTTTGGCTCACCTGATGTTAAGTGATACCGGCACCCATGGAACTTCGAGTTGGAAACTCGCACTGCGCGCTGCCGGCCTTTTAAGATTTGGTTCTTGAAGGACCCTAAGTCGAATTGGTTTCTTTGGTTGGAAATACTTCAGTGCGCAGTTGGTTGCACGTAGTGGTGCGCGGCAAAAATTTCCTTAAGAAACGCTTAGTTGTGCAATAACGGACGTCAAGGTAATACGGATGGTATTTTGTATTCTGCATTGACGTCCGATGATGAAACTTGTCCGAACAACTCCTCTGAACATCTCCATAGTAAATGCGATAGAAGATGCAGAGATTTTTTTTTAAGAAGGAATTTAGCTGTTGGCCTTAAGGGCCTTTACAGCTCAGCTCGGGCTGTTTTGGCGAGCGTAGCTCGGCTAGAATGGCGTTTTATCCCGCGGCTAGCGCAAGGGCGTCTCCTGTGAGACTCGAACCTCGGCTTGGGCCGTCGCGGGGCGGTCAATCGCCTGAAGGGCAGGACGAAAGCTTACTGGAGTGAGCGAAGTGCGAAGTTTACTTTAGGTCCTCGCCTTCCCCGGTGAAGGCGGTTTTTTACCCTAATCTGTGATTGGCTATTTTTATTATTTTTGGCCGCGCGGGCGGCTTTTAATTTATCGTTTGCTACGGTAATTGGATCATCCGGATCCGTTAGTATGTGTCGGGGCCTCCTACGAGCCTTTTTTGTCGGGAAGGGGTAATAGTTGATGCTATTACGCACCAGCGGATTGGGATGGTGTTTAGCCTTGTCAAAGTGGCGTGTGGACGCCAATTTCATCCATTGGGCTATGGTAGGGAGCTCCAGGTTCGTGGTGGAGCTCGACGTTTCTCACAAAGAAGGGCGCACCAGGTTCTGGGCGACCGAAGCACCTGTAGCCGGTGAATATAGGAGGGGGCACAATGCGCAAAGACTACGCTAGCGTACATACGCTGCATGCACGGTCGGATGCAGGCCTTGTACAGGGTCACCTTGTGTCTGAGAGACATATGACTCCTTTTATTTAGGAGGAAATGGAGGCGAGAGAGGACAAAATAGGCCTTCTTGCGAACGGCGGCTATGTGCTTACGGAAAGACATGCCGCTATCGAGCGTGACTCCTAGATATTTAACGGACTTTTGCCATGGGATGGCTTGCCCGTATAGGGTTACCTCTGTCTTGAGATGAAATTTATACCTAGCGTTAGCACCGGGGTTGCCCCTGGCAAAGAGAACTGCACGCTTTTCTCGGGATTTATTTGGAAGCCCCATTTCCGAAACCATTCGCCTAACGACGTGGTAGCGGTCTGGAGTCTGTCCACGATGACACCTCTATCTTTGTGGGTGGTATAGAGAGCGGTGTCATCGGCATAGAGGGCTAGCTCCACAATGGGAGCCCTGGGGATGTCGCCGGTATACAGCGTGAACAGAAGGGGCGAGAGGACCGAGCCCTGCGGGACTCCGGCCATGATGGGGCGAGGAGACGATAACGTTCCTTCTACGCGATAGCGCATTGAGCGGTCGGACAAGAAGTAGTGTACGATACGCACGAGTCTTAGTGGCACATTATGGTGGTAGAGCTTGTAAACCAAGCCGTTGTGCCAGACCTTGTCGAAAGCTTTCGCTATGTCGAAGAAGAGCACACCCGTGGCTCTTGGTTTCAGGGAGCTATTCATCCCGGAGAGGATGTGCTCCGTGATTCGATGGACTTGATGAACGCACGAGTGGGCCGGCCTGAAGCCAAACTGCTCATCGGGAATGAGCCCCTTATCTAGGGCAAAGTCTAGGAGGCGCTTTTTAGGTACCTTCTCGTAAAGCTTGCTAAGCGTATTGAGAAGGCTGATAGGGCTGTAACTGGTGGGGTTGTTACGGGGTTTGCCTGGTTTGTGAATACCAACGACAATGGCCTCTTTCCACTGCGCCGGGAAGGTGCAGTTTTCAAGGAGGCATTTGAAAATGGACACTAGTAGGCATATCAGATGGGGCGGGAGGCACCGGAGGACCTTGTTCGAGATGGCGTCGAGACCTGGAGATTTACGAGGCAGTGAACTCTTTATTAGAGTTTTGACCTCGGCGATCGACGTAGGAGGGAGCGGCTCGGGAGGGAGGGGCAGTGCTACGATGCGTTCGACCTCGCGGTTCACGTGTTCGACGTGCGCCGGGTTGCTATGATCGAGATACGGGGTGCACTGCTCCACTAGGTTGACGGCTAAGCACTCGGCTTTTTCGTCGTCGTCGAATGCGTCAGGCAGATTTGGACGCTTGAGAGGGGGCATGGACGCCACCGTGTCGGTTTTAAGGGAACGCGCGAGAGACCAATAGGCCGTGTGCGAAGGTGACAATTCGCTGGTAAGACGGTCCCAGCGTTCGTTTCTAATTTCCCGCATGTGCTCTTTGACTCGGCGCTGCGAGGCGCGGAGTGCTCTGCGGTTTTCGTCGGTCGGTGCTCTGGCGAAGGCGCGAGTCGCCGCGTTCTTCTCGGTCAACAGACGCCTCGCGTCCGGGGGAAGCTCCCAGCGTTGAGTGAACTCATCTGGGACCTTCCGGGACGACTCGGCGACCTTGGTCTGAATGTGATTAGTGACCGAGGAGATCGCGCCTACGCGTGTGCGGACGAGACTAAATTGTCGGGGACATTTGGGAGGGCAGAGGTGTCGGCGGGCTTGAGGGCCTCGTCTAACTTCTGCCAGTCGACAATGGACTTGAACCTCTTCTCTCGAGTGTTAGGAGGGCCGAATTCAAAGTGAACCGGGAAGTGATCCGAGTCTAACTCGTGTAACGTCTCTACGCTTCGCGGCTGTAGTGCCACGTTACGTAAAACCGCTACGTCTATGACGTCCGTTGAGAGAAGGCCGTTGCCTGTTATGCCACGGCGAGTCGGTTGTATGAGGGCAATGACGTTGAAATTAAGCACGTCTATAAGCCTATTGAGGGCTTACCCATTAGGGTTCTGTTTTGAGCTATTCCAGTCCCCGTGTTTGCTATTGAGATCCCCGACTAATAAGACCGAGGGGCCCATCGCAAACAGGGTTCTGAGATCGCTCTCTAGTATGTCCTTGGCGGGAGGGAGGTACACCGACGCGATAATAATCGGCTGATGACCGGTCATGGCTACGCGCAACACAGAGCACTCTATGTTGGTAAGGGAGGGCGGGTCTAACGGCGAGCAGTAAAGCGCACGTCTATAATAAATGAGCGTACCGCCTTTCGCCGTAGGTCGGTCGTTTCGCACTACGTTGTAATTCGCGAATCTGGGAGCGCGAACGCTGGGCTTGAGGAAAGATTCCTGTACTAGGAAAATATCTATTTGGTGGCGGACGAGGAAGTCTCGAACCAAATCTGCCTGCGGCTTGAAACCGTTAGCATTGAAAGTCACTACGGACAGTGATCGAGCCTTGATCCTAGATGTGGTCGTAGCTATTGCGGTGTGGTGGAGTCTGCAAATTGTCGCACGGACTTAAGGAGCAGGACGTGCTCGATTACCAGCTGTTTCTTGTCTTCCGCGTTATTGGCGGATTTGAAAGCCTCGGAGAAGGCGACAAGAGCGTCTATATCTAACGCGTCTACAATGCTAAACGCAAGATTTAAGGCGTCGCGGACGTTTTCTGATTCCGCGGCGGCCTCCGCAGTGTGGCTGAGGACTTTAGCTGGAGGGCTCACCTTAAGTGTGGGCCTCTCCGTTATGACGGGGGTCGGCGCCGGCGCCTGGGAAGGCGTCACGGGTGCCGATTTTGTTGGCAGAGGCGGGAAGGCCTCTGACGTGAGCTGGGGAGGGCCCTCCGTAACGGGGGGCTTGGTCCAGGCACTATTCTTAGGAGGTAGGGCCGGCGCGTACGTGGGCTTTGCTCCCGCGTCACGACGGACCGCATCGCGCCCCGCCGTGCGCCCAGACGCCGGCTTATGCGCCTTGGGGCACGAGGGCACCCGCGATAATTCGCTGGGTGGCCCTGTTGCCCGCAAAGCACGCACGCCGGCGGCTCAGCGCACGGAAGCGTTCTTTTGCAGTCCACCGTGCCGTGGTCGCCTAGGCACTTTACGCACCGTCCCCTAGCGAAACAGTTACGGGCCGCATGCCCGTAGAGTTAACAGCGGTGACACTGTCGTGTGAAGGAATGTTTGAGGGGGGTTTCAACTCTCAGCCCCGAGAGCTTGCAACACTTTCGTAGGCTAAAAATCTTTTTCCCACTCGGGGTAGGATCAAGAACGGCGAGCACCATATCGTACTCTTCCTTTGTCGTTCTTTTGAGCATACGGAAAACATCCCTTACGGGGTATCCCTGCTCAATGAGGTCCGATTGGACAATCCCGGAGTCTATCTCCTTGGGAATGCCCTTAATAACTACCCTTAGAACGCGCTCCTCCGGTAGGGGGAAGGTGTGGCCACCGATACCTTCAGAGCGAAGATATGAAGTTAAAAATCGATGGTCATCAGATGAAAAGACCTGAACCCAAAGGTTATCCCTCAACGTTCGGGCCTTGTAGGTTATCGACATAGTGTCGAGAATTTTTGATAGGGCCGGGCCGGCCAGGCGCCCTTGTCCCTAACGTATACGGGCGGAGGGGTTTTGATGCGGTCCGCGGGGGCGGGGGGCGCAGGTTTTCCCGATAAAAGGGAACTAAGATCCCTCTTCGGAGGGTTCGTGGCTTGGGTGGGCCTTTTAGCGGGAGGACCGCCGTTGGCCGAACGCTTTTTCTTCTTCCGGCCGACGGTTTGAAAGCCGTCGCTCTCGGAAGATGAGTTTATTGCGGCTTCGTCGGCCGCTACCGCCGGGGTGGATTGGGTCGACATGGCCGAAGAGGGGCGTGAATTTTGACCCGTCTCCTCATCGCTGGCGCTTCCCACTTCAGGGAGTGGTGAGCGCGAGCGCGAGCGAGAGCGGGTATCGGGTCGCGATGCCTTCACGGAGGCATTTTTCTTCGCCTTACTCGGCGATGGCGACGGCGAACGCGGTGAATCCGCGGTTACGGACTCGTTAAAAGCCCGCAATGCGTCGGGGAAGCGCTCTTGGAGAAAGAGCAGAATTTTTCTTATGTCAGGGGGTGGATTCCCGGACGCCATTCTGAAGGCGGTAAGCCAACAAGTTGACGACGGGTGTGTGTACCTAGTTTGCCTAAGTGTGGTGAGTACCTAAGCTAGTGATTTTGCCCTACAATGTGGTGTGTCTCCGCTGGTGATAGCGGAGGTGTGGCTTGTCACCGACCAAACCAGCCCGTAGGAGATTGGGTATAAGAGCCCCTACGGATGTGACAGGACCCGTCCAACAGTGGACCTGTGTTTAGCCGGTTGCTAGAGAGTAGTTGGAGTACCTACTCCCCAGTACGTGCCTACTAGGAGGCCCGGCCGTGCACAGGACTTGAAGGAAGCGGAGGGGCTGTTACGCGCCTTGAAAAAGGCACGGTGTATGCACCCCGGACAAAAACCTTCCCCCACAAGGCGTTAACCGACAGATAACCGTTTGGCACCGTTAGGTGGATATCTGAGGGCCGCAGATAAACCCGCGTTCATAGATTACAGCCTTCAACCCGATGTCCAAACACCGAAGACGCGAAGCGACCAATGAGAGGGCGGCAGGCAGCAAGGCAGCAGTCGGACAGCGCGTACGCACTGTACAGCGGCAAGCGGCGATGATTCACACGCGAGCGAGCGAGAGAGCACTAGAGCACTGATGACTCACACGGAGAGAGCACTGGAGCAGACGTCCGCACGGGTCGGCGGTCGGAAGCGAAGTGGAGATGCAGAGAGATCCAATATCTCTACGCAACGCCAAGGGAACAAGCCACTCGGAAAGTAACTGGTCGTCGACGATTCGAATCACTCTTCGTTGAACACGGTCAAGCGGAAGGACCTTTTACTGAGGAGATCCCGCCCAAAGGTGAGAACAGTACTCCATGTGGGGCCGATTTGCGCTTTATAGAATTGCAAGTGATGGCCCGGGGTGAAGTACCGTCTCGCCTTGCTAAGCATGCTGATTTGTCGGGGATAGAACACAGCGATGTAGGACTCCAGCATTCACAGGTTTAAGGTCGGAGCATGCTCCGTCAATGACGACCTTAATGCTCCATTCAATCTCCAAAGCTAGAAAGCTGGAAATCCAGTTACATAATTTTTCGGGGAGCCCATATGCTGGAAGCTTTGAGAGCAGTGCTCTGTCCCCGATCCCGATCGAAGGCTTTCGCTATGTCCAAACTTACCGCCAGCGCCTCCCTTGGACTTAATTACCCCACCCACCTATGCGTAAGGTATTCAAGGAGTTCACTAGCTGAGCGACCACGACGAAAGCCATACTGAGAATTGCTAATCAGCTGGTGGCCCTCTAGATACCTCAAAAGCTGGTATGCTTATGATACCATTTCTTAATTCTTAAAACATGTCAAGATTTAAATATCTAGTATGTCCGCGCTGCGCCATACAAAACTGAGTTTTATTGCATAGTTGGTGTTGATGTGATGACGTTTTCCTTTGCATGATGCATACATCAATTGTGAATATAATGTTCCATTCATTAGTAGTATTTAGTAATTGCCTAGTCTATTAATATTATATAGAGATTATGAGATCGATTTTAATCGTTTCGTTATCCGGGAAGTATAATGCAGTCTATATATTATAAGAAATAAATAATATTTGTAAATGATCCATGAAAAGAGCGTACTAGTTAAATAATTCTTAAAAGGCCGACAACGCACTCGACACACTTCTGGCATTCAGAGTGTCTATCACTTAACATCAGATGAGCCTCTTCCTCCCGTTTGCTCCCTGTTCAACAAAAATATATATATCTTGTATTCTTATTTAGATATATTATATTAGTGTAATCAAGTAACAAGTGCTTGTAACTTGTTGCATTAAGCACCGACTTAATTGGAACCGCTGAATCAACAGTATTTCGGTTACAATACAATAACAATTGTTCTATGCCTCAAAATCAGTTCAAATATGTAAATTCCTATAGTCTTGTAATATTTAAATTTGAATAAAAATGTCTTAATGACCCATTAATATAACACGTGGGCCTGCGTGGGTTTCATTGACTTTCGGTAATATTATTAACATAATATTTTTTATCGTCGGCCCAATCTGTTGTTAGACAAAAGTTGGAACTGAATGAAACTTGTTTTAGTCGATTTAATCAAATAAATTACTTAAGTAAAACGGGTCACAGCGCATCTGATCAATTTGAATGATTTGCTTAGTTAAATTAAATTTAAGCGAGTTAGAATTTTTCATTCTTATTTTTAGTTACTCAGGTACAGGTGTTCTAACAAGTGTATCTTTCTCTCAAACGCCGTAAAATATAAAGGTAATTCATAACTGCCCTTCGAATTAGTATTCTAAGTACAATATAATGACAAAAAATATCTTGAAACGGCCTTATCATGTTCACTGTGTCCAGTCAGGCGTAAGACCGTAAACTCTCTTCTGCTGACCTGTGAAGCTACGCGATGTAAAAATAGCGATAACTATATAAAAGCCGCGATACTTGATTAACAATTTAACCAAATGTAATATTTTTAATCGTTGTTGTCTTCATCCAATCGTAAGGTAAAAAATTGTCTCAATGTCGTGTTGCTTTTGTTGATCGGCTTACAGAAGTTACATTAATAACTTAGTTAAATTAATAACTGCATAATTAATGTACTAAATAGCTAATACAGCGAGCATCACAAAAATAAAATAGATAAAGTTTAGTTTATCATATTTAATCTAAATGAGCTATCAAAACTTGAATACGCTTACACATTTGTATAGTAGTCAAAGTCAAAATCATTTATTGATTTTACATTTACTGCCACTTCTCTAATCAAGGGCGTAGAAGGGAAGAGAAGTACTGTCAATAAACTCTCCGCCACTGTTAATCAGTTAGTTTTTTGTTATACCTACAGAATGTTTGTAAGGAGCTGCAACCATTACACCATGTTCCACATGACTTCTTAAGTAATTAATAGTTAATAATAATAAATAAGTTAAAAACATAGATTTGTCCTCTATAAGCAGAAGGCGCGGTGCAATCCACGTGGGAATAACTCGCAAATACGCAAATAACTAACATCACCGCTTACACGAATTCAAGTAAGGACATAATTCAGACGAATTACGTATTAAAGGCAAAATATACGCGCGTCAATTAACTTGATGTAACCAAGAACGGCATAAGCGTCGCAAAAGGTCATTCGTCGATCTTCACAACGTTTCATTTAAACGCACCAATTAAGGGTTAATAAATTCAAATAAAATAAAACTCGACACGTCTCCCTCAATAGCGTCGCAAAAAAATATACCACACCAAAAAGCAGTATCATTAAGCACACAAAATATGTTTTCCAATACAGACGCTTCGAGACGGTTATAATATTATTATTGTATACTGAGTGTTTACTCAGTAAGAAGTGCTTCGTATCGCTAACACCTGCCGCAGATTCCCACGGCTGCATTCGGTTATCTTCGGTCGAGGTCGGCAAAGATCGGCTGCGCGCGCGCGCCTTTTCTTGAATACAAATTGCGCGGCAAAATGTAATAGGAAAATAGTGGTATAGGCGTTAAGTCACGCATTGAATGACCCTTGCTATTCAAAGGGAGTCGTGCTTCGGAATATTAATTATAATAATATTAACATCGCTTTTATTTATTGAATCGTGTATAGATTTTGTATTGGTGGCATTATGGCTTTGACTATATCTTATTAATGTGACATTTTGAATATATTACATTAAATATCTATTTATTGACACAATATCATTGAAATAACATCTTTAATTAAACTTAAATTAAAGTTTGGTCGACTTAGTATGTACTTAAACCCGCGTTTTGTTTGTATTTAAATATTTTTGCATGAAATACTGCCGCTTGCCGCTGACAAAAACATAAAATTATTATACTATTGACGCGAAGGTATAAAAGGGAAATCTTCCAGAACAAAAACACAAGTACCGTGAAACGGTACATAAAAGGAAAACAGAAATAATAACAGGAAAATTAAAACAGTTAACAGTAAGGCTGTCAAGGCCTACTACACGATAAAAAACACAAACATACTATTTATAAAGATCCGTTATACAAAAATAAACGATACGCTTGCAAATAGTAAAACTAAAAGACATAATTGGCTCGAACAAGACAGGCCGGTTAAGAAGCTAGAAAAATTGTACCGTTGGATAGCGGTGTATCAAATTGTACAATTTGATAAACTGAGTAATAAATGCACCTTTTTATATGTAAACTTGTATGTGTTTGCGGATATATTTATTTCGTGACCAGCTGTCATTTTTCAGTCTTTAAATAGAGGTTTTATAGGAACTATTTTGTGACATTTTTAATGTACCTAACTTATAAAGTTATAAAGTCACTGAGTGAAGTAATTCGGGGTTTCAATTATTATTTGGTAAGTTATATTGAAAGTATTTTGACACGATTGCCTATATATAACGTAGCAAAATATTTCCATACTAAAATATCGTAATATATTTTTTTGGAACTCGTAATAGAACCTTAGTGGTAATTAGTATATTGTTCCGGCCAATACCATTACACGATCAACGCACGCATTGCGTATTTTTTGTAATTGCCTCAGAGGTCTCAGTGTTAATTAAAAATCAATATGACCACGATGAACAGTCGACTTGTTTTCCGCAGAAGGCACCTGCTCGATTCTCCCACGGTCTTACAAGCGTTTTTTGCACAATTTTTTACTCACCTTTTGCATTAAACAACCACTTTCCTTACAATTTTGCAATTTTCTTAACTCACCTCGTTTCTCATTCTGTTATTATTGACAGGTACTTAAGCGAGTTTTTTGGCGCTTAAATGCAACGAATCAAAATGACATCTGACATTTATGCGGTGACCTTTAATTTTTCAATTATTTATTCAATTTTCTTAAGACTGGGCGGTTCTACGCTAGTTAAAGTAATTAATTTTTTATATTGGGTGGCAAGTAAATTAATTTTCAATTGAAGGCAATGAAAAATGTATTACCTGCATGATAAATATTCCTTATGATTACCCTACAAATAACCCACATAGGACTAAAAAAAATAAAGAGAAAAAAATGCAAACTTCACAGGTGCCTCTTTGTGATTTTTTTTTACTTGATAGGTACGCCACCATTGTATGATTTTTGGGGTGAAGGAGATTCGATATTTTGTTTCTTTTAAGCCTCCGAGTTTTATACCGAAGTAAGGTTACACTAATTACACCAAAACCGATTTAGAAGAAAATGCGTTAAAAATGCTTTCAGCGTGCCTACCTAGGCTATCAAAATATCCAAGCCGAAGCCGAGCCGATGGGAAATGAAACAGTGTTGGACTAAATAGCGTCACGCATTTTGAGAGCTAGAAGTATAAGGTTATAATTTAAAACAAAGGTAGATAAGAAAAAATGAAACAATCTTGACGAGGACTCATTTCGAGAAGTAGTAAGAAGTAAGAAGAAGGCACTTACTATTATGTATATCTTTGATGGTTTTGCATGAAGATTAATAAGTCGTAATAAATAGTATTGTCTTATGTTAACATAGCTTTTACACATTTAGAAAACACATTTTAAACGGATTGAAGCTATGTATTATAATTAAAAACTTATAATTATATACATAATTTCGTCGAAACGTCGAAATTAAAATTATGTAAATAATTATATGTTTCAATAATAATTCATAGCTTCAATCCGTTTAGTGTTTTCTTAATTAGTAATAAACAGTACTTTACTAAAATCATGGATATAAAAATAGGTAGATACATATTGGAAACGTAGGCATGAATTGTAACACTGCTTTGCTTAGGGAAAAGTTTTATTAAATCAAAATGTATCAGAATTCTGATTTAATTTTTTGTGTCTTTTGTTATATGAGATATTTGTGTCTACATGGGAAGTCATACTACTTTGATATCAACAACATATATATTAATATTTTAACTTAACTTACATATAATTATATACATAGGTAATTTGGAAAATCCATTCGCTTAATTTTATTATTTGTACATTTACCTATCCTGTCGTGTATTATAAATCTCCAATAGTACTAAATAGTGTCAATACCTATCTTGGTAATTTTATTAAGTGGAAAATGTATCTATGCTAACGCGCTTTTCCTAATGCGTGGAAAAATGGATCACGCCTAGGTCTGCCTACCACCGTGATTGGCTTACGCACGGCCAATAGAATTACGAATAACGCATTGCGCGCGCACGCCTTCAGTTATTCTATTTTCAAATTTCTAATTTAAATCTACTGTAGGTATTCTGTTTGCTGTTTATATCTATAAGATACCTTTGTAAGCAGTAGATTGGAGTTGGTAGTGATTGAAGGCCTGGGAAATGAAAATATAACTATATAGCTTAAACTATATTTTTATGTAATAGGCACGAAGGCAACGGTAAAATTTTAGCATATAATAGGTATTATGTTACGTGATTAATTAGTATATTCTAAACTATTTTTAATATAAATAAAATGAAAATTGACTCAATGAATTGGCGTAAATACAGTCGATTAAACACCAATTAGAATTCTATAAAATTAAGATAACCTACCCGTTAAAATATTCATACAAATAATATTAATTTTTAAAAGCCTTAATAAACAAATTAAATTATAATTAATATATTTCAGCCCCAAATTCCTTGATAGTAGATAATTATGATGTGATAATGATCGATGTTGTAACAGCGGAAATGGGTTTCACGGAGATGACATTTTTATATCTTCATATTCAATCTCATCTCTGAAATCTCTAAAGTATTTTTATGACAGGCAGAATTATTGATGGTGAAATCACTAATTATAGAGGCGTGGTTATTAAGTCTAACTTTATTTAAATAAAGTATTTTTTTAAGATTCCTACTTATATGCCATTTTTAAGGCATTACTGTGAGTAATAAAAAAAAAATTGGGACGTTAGTATTTAGCAGCAGAAGTAATTGGTAAGCTAATGAAAGCGATTGTACTTCAATGGCGGTTTCCATTTAATCAAGGACACTCTTTTACGATTTTGTCCAGTATCAGTTTATTCAATGCTTCAATTTCCTTCAGTTTTTTAAAAGGAAATTTAAAAGCTTCCAAGGTTGCAATGTACTACGCTTGTATTAAACTATAGGATCTTCATTAAGAAACAATAAACGGAACGTACAACCGGAAGGAGAAATATAAATTGAACCTGTCGGCCACTTAGGTAGGTAGGTACTTACCTAATCTTTCTAGGACTTACCAAATGCTGTCATATTACCAATTCTCTTTTTGTCAATGTCAGATTAAGAGATTTTATTCGTGTATCAAGACATAATTATCAGGCAGTAATTACTTTTATAATCCATAACGTTTTACTTATTTTACTACTTAAAATTTCTCGCGTCAATAGCTATTTGTAGAAGTCACTTAAGAGATTTGCAAAAGTATTAATTTTTAATATTTATTATAAAGAAATAACTTCACTTATTTAAGTTCAAAAATTTGTTTCATTATGTAAAATTACAAAGACAATGCTCCAACTAGTACCTGTATGTTCTATTTCTATTTAGCGCCATCTTGAGCAAACAAGATGTACTAATTGCGTTAAACCAAATAGCCGTCGGCGCTGTCATCGCGGTCCAGGTTTAGGCGCGAAAATTTCGTCAAATATATTATCAAAAATAATACGTCTATTGGATTTTTTTACACATTTTAATGATTTCAAAAAATAGCCAATAATCATTTTTTTTTATTTAATTGCAATAAAGACTAGACTTTTATTATTATAACTGTTTCCTTCCAATAAATAATTACACAACAATAATTACACCTTAAATGTTGTATTTACATTTTCATGTTACTTAAATACAAAAATAATATTTTTTTAATAAAAACAAGATTCTATTAATACTGTACGTACAGTCGAACCACTCGGAAAGCAAGTTTATGTTTTCTGTTATGATTAAACATTCACATTATTTATCAATCGATTTCATGTAACGATATCTGAATGTTAAATATTATGAAAGAAAATATTAAACAAAATGATGTAACTTTCATGACACAGTAATTGTTATCAACGCCCTCTAGTATAAAACGCAAACATGTATGTCACGAGCCAAGTCTCTACCTCTCTGTCTTGCAAGCTTCAAATGGGTATTTCTGTCGCACAATTCTTTTAGTTATTCACTACTCGAGCGTGCTTCTCAGCTTTATCATATCGATCATTGATCTTTGAAATTCAACGGCAAGAGCGGCGCGCGTCGCTACGCCACCGATGCTATCTCGCTCGCACGCGCTGTTAATGGTTACCGTTGTCTCGTGTTTCTTTTATTGCTGTTTTATTATTTCTTGTAGATAGATGATCACGCGATTGTAAGCTGTCGCTTGGCGCGCACACGTCATGTTATTTGTCCTTGTTTGACGAGGTGGCTTAGTAGATGTTTCATCCCGTTCTCGCCGGCGCACGTCTGACTCGCTGCCGTGCGTCGATGTTTTGGGAAGTGCACCCGCCCGGCGTTCCCACGGTTCACCTTCGGTCGACTTCCTTACGAAAAAAACAAACAAGAGCACTTTGTTGAAGAAAATCGTCTGCCGGTCGCGTTGAATGATTAATACAATTATGAGCGTGCATGCTACCTTTTTGAGTTGACTGTAATAATAGGGTTTTTTGTATTGGACACGTGACCGAGCGGTCACGGCCGGGCTTGTTAATTTGAAAGATTCATTAGAATAATAAAGCTGTTATCGTGTAAAATGAAACTTGTATTTAATTGATATATATAAATATTCAGTTTAGTTTATTAATTATATAAAACGCTTATATTTTTTAATAAATAAATAATTTTTAGTAAATACGATTAAACGTATTAATTACTAATAAACCATTGGAGTCTATATTGGATTTTATTTTAGCTACTAATGACACCTGTACGAAACCCGCAATTTAACCTAAAATTTCAACTTAATCATGAAATCATATAAATTTATAAGAATGTATATATTGTATATATTCTACGTAATTTTTCTCAGAATAATTATGCCTTTTTTATTACTTTGACCTATATATTTAAAATTAAACTTAAAGTATAGTGTGGAATATAGTAACAAATGTACTACGAGGAAAACTATTAGACTAACTAACAGAAAAATAAATAATTATGTTGTTAAAAATGAGTTACACGGTCTAAATCTTTCGTAAGTAATTCAATGTAAGCAGATGGCGAATCTTCTTAATGCTTGACTGCTATTCAAACATATAGGAGTAACAAAAGTTTTATATGGATTGGAATATTTTTAATTTCCGTGAAAGGTAAAATACATCCCAATAACACTTTGTATTGTTTAACGCAAAGTTAAAAAGTTCAATCAAAGCGGTGATTCAATATTAAAATATCGAAAACCTAAAAATGTCCTTTTTGTTTTTTCTTTTCGTCTTTCGACCATATCGCCTAGTCTTTTGAAGAAATGTTATGTCCTATTCATTACGATTTGTCAAATGTCAATTGTCATCGTAAGAAGAAGGCAATTTATTGAAACACTAACGATACAATAATTTTCAATAAGTACCTTAAAAGTAATTCACTGACAGTACCATTTTCATGTAAGTAATAAAAATATTCATGCTTAATTGATCAATTAATTAAATGTTCACGATGATTTATCATTTCATCTAATTAATTACTTTTGTCTAGTTTAAATGTCATTTTTACATCTGTTGACATAATTTTACAACGTATCTAGATAGTATCTTGATGTTTGGGTTTCTCGATATAAGGCAAATATTATTTTGTTTTTATTACATTGCGATTTCTTAATTATTGATAAAAATTAATCTCAAAAAATGTTGCTAAGCGCAAAACTCGAAGAAGGTTGGGCCAATTCGAGTTTTTTTTATGTAAAATGATGTAAAAAGCTAAAAACAGTTTTTATTCGGAAATACGAACAGTCTGTATGTGCAAAATGTTCCATATGTTGGTATGCAGCTACTAAAAACGTAGGCTAAGTAAATAAAACATATTACGGCGAATCGAAGGAGCAGCTAGTTCTTTAATATGTATAATTTTGAATTATTATTCTTTAATATATACATTTAGTGTCTGAAAATATTTTCACTTTATGTTTTCTCTTAAGAAATTAACAAATAGTTTAAGAAAATTATGGTGTTGTACAGGCAGTGTTAATCTCAATAACACTAAGACATGTACCAACATTTATTAAAGGTTACCGAATTATCTGAATAAGACCCTCGAATTTTACACATCCTATCCATATAAATCTTTAGTAATCTGGCATGTGCTCAAGAAACCTTATCCTACTTGCGTACGCGCAGCTCGGAGTCCTGAGGGAGCGCGATTCCCACGATCTGCCACACGTGTTAACTACGATTTGTCACAGTGTTAAGAGCACATTTTTCAAGTGCCAGGACCAAGTTGTTTTAATCCATATAATTTAGTCTAAAACTAAGCAATTGTTCAAAGTTGCTTGCTTCAACTGTATTATACCATTATAATTTTAAACGTATTTAAAATCATTAAATATTGCTATATTTGATGCAAATGTCACTTTAAAATTTTCAAATTACTTATATCCCCTAAAACATTGTCTCGATTTGAAATCGGCGTCGATCGGCGTCTGCGCAGACGTGAGAAGAAAGGGTCGTGCAAATTGAATACAATGAAGACAGACAGCAGGAAAAGACCACGAGTTCTATTATGTCTAGTTTCAAACTCAAAATTTATTTATTCTTTGCTATTGACGCATGCCTCTAGGTCATTCAACTTTCTTAATTTATTCTGGATAAATGGCAAAAGATAAAGCCTTAATATAGCCGAATCAAAAGTATTGGAAGACACCAGTGAAAGCATACAAACATATTTTTAACAATTAATAACATTATGAACCTGAGCAATCTTCTTCCAGGAGGGTAGGATTCAGCGTCGAGATGGAGTGCTATTCGGAAACGAGGCTCGGCGCTGAGTGCGTGTTCCGTATGTCAAAAATGTGACTGGAGTGTAACTCCCGTAGTCATATTAAAGGTACGTTTCTGAATTTCACCCTTAGTGCTAAGTTTAATTCCCTGGTCAAAAACGCATACGTTTTGGAGACAGTCGAAGGAATCTGGCATTTCGTTACTATTATACCGTTCTGAATGGACAGCTCATCAATTTGCAGGTACATTAGATAAACTCCCCAATCTAAGTTACAATTTACAACTATGAAGAAATATGACTAGCTTTTTTTATTTCACTTGGATTAGGTATTTCTTTACTGATACAACACTAGAAAGTTCTAAGCATACTCCGTTGGCGCTGCGACGCAGTCTTAGCCATCGAAGCTAAAGATCTTTGCGGATTACGTGCTACCGCTTGCCGATACACTTAAATGCTTTACTAAACACAAATTACGAGGATCCTCATACTTACATATATCCACGAGACTCACTAACACTCTTTGTTCTATTGACTGACGATACATAAAGCACCAACATATTATCGCGGCCAATACTTGCTAAACTATTAGGATTTGATACTCTCCACATCCGGTTTTATTAGTCAAAAAATAATAAGGTATTACACACTTTTAAATCTGACAATACCTTCACAGTTATAAGCCTTCACGTAACTTGATAGGTGATTTTTTAAATAATTATGGATAATTACACGTGCGAACGTGGAAGTGGTTGGATATGATATTAAGATTTTTAAGGCTTCTTTTATATGCAAAAAACTTGCGTGCTCATAATGTAAAACTGTAGATTATGAATTAAACAATAGTATTTTATTAACTAGGCAAAGATAAATAGTTTTAGGTTAGAAGTCAACAGAAAGATTCCCAATCTTTAAGGTTTGGTGTTAGACTTAGAAGTTCACGTTTTGTAAGACACGAAAGGCCGTTTGTTTGTTAATAATGATAAAATCAAACACATAATGGTGATAAAAAGACCGAAAAAGTGCCGCTGGATATATTGCATGATTAAAAAATAACATTGTTATTTTTCATAAAAAGCCTTCTAAAATTAAAAGTTGATCACGATCTTTTAGTACCCTAAAAAATTGAAAATAAAAACCTATCTATCGTTACCTATTCGTTCATGTATCGTTTTATATCATACTACCTACCTGCCGAATTATCTTCTTTGAAGTTGGCTAAAGAGATAAAACCCTGTTTAATTGGTCCATAAATTCATCCAGCTTATTCAAATTGATCATTCTAAAACGGACAATTATTTTATGATATTTTGTTGCGCTTATTTGTGTCGTAAGTGTAGTTTTAAATTGACCCTTATTTCCATAGTGTAGCGTTCATTTTATATTTTGGGATTAAGTGTTTGGTACCTTAAGGCGATAAGTGACACCTGTCCACTTTTCCCACAGTCGGGAGAACTTGGCGGATGTCGTCTCTTTATCAGTAGAATACTTTACACCCACGCTAGTTGAACAAATGTGTTAAGGTACTAGATGCCGTTCTAGGTTTTAGAACAGTCTAGAGAACTGTCATTAAACCTAGTTAATTCCCCATCCATAATCCAATTTTAAAATAGAAGCTTTTGAAAAAATAATAGCTTACGTACATTCTTTTGCAAGCTAATTAACATTGTATAGTATAATATTTATTAATAAATAAATGTATGTTTAATAATAAATTAATGTTTGTTTAATAATAAATAAATGTATTTTTATTAATACGTAAATATATTAAAACCTTAAATACTACAATTGAGAAACGACGGTATAAAATTCTTATTTTCGTGTTAACGTTATAAGGAAATGGATTTATTGACGTGTGATATATATGTACTTATGTTACGTAATTATTTCCGACATAAAGTTGAGGTTTCTTAAGTAAACATTCGTTGATTAACTTTCTTTCCTCTGATTAAACTTTACCCAAGTTAGCCTTTCATTAACTTCCTGTTTATCTGGCCAAAGTGAAAGTTTCTTTGTATTTCGTCCTTTATGGTTGGATCAATGCTGATTTAAAAACCCGTAATGCTTAATGAAAGGCAAAGCAAGGTCATGGATAAGTTTTGTAAAATTATTAATTATATTTTCAAATATAAATTAAAACAGAACTATATTAATACATATACACATACACACTCCCCAGCGTCCTTCTCCTTTTGCCTTCAGATCATGCGTAATCTACGCGAGTAGTAGGTACTATTTGATGTTAAATGTGTGTTGATATTTAAAAGCAAGAAGAGTTGGATGTTAAGTTAATTTTTGTCGCATTTGGTATTTGAAAAATAGTGTGTAAATATATTGAACATTTCTATCTCCTTTGCAACCATTATGTGTATGTTTCCTTTAAAATTTGAATGCAGTTAATCTGTGCAGCACCTGACGTACGACTCTGTGAAATAGGTACCTAATAACAAAATAAAATTACAGTATACAACCCAGAACACTTTAAATTTTATTAAACGGTTAAGTTTAATTCGTTGTTATCTGCAATCACGTCAACACTGCATTGAAACAAATGAATCGTAAAATACACGGTTATTTCATCGTTAACAGAATAAATTGATCATATTCTTTACTACCATTTAACTAACAGTACATCTGACATTTTACTTATGATCGTCATCTATGGTTATTTATTAGACTTTCCCGCTAAGGAAAAAAATATTAAATATTTGACAATTGATACACAATTGGTAGGTGTGGTCAAACGACCGCTATTTTTTTTAAATAAAAATGTCTACTATATATTAAGTTAGTACGTAAAAAGTTAATAAATCGAAGGTCTCTTACATTTAATGTATTTTATTAAAGAACGTAAGTTATGTCGGATTTTACGCGCCGCTTATGAATATTTATGGATAAAATGTCGTTGAAGTCAATTCTCTATGGAGTTAAACCATTAATGACGAGGTCATGTCTGCGATTTTACTTTCATTATCTGGACAAAATACTTCATATACACAGAAATATGCAAAAATCGATTAATAAGTATATATGTCAGACATGATACTCAAAAATTAATGTAATAAACACACCGATCTTTTATCATTAACTTTACTTAAAATTGTACAAATCGCACCTGGATGTATTTTGTTACACGAATAAAAATTCAATTTAGCGCATAAATGTTCGTTTTTCAAGCAATAAAAACAGTCTACTTGTAGGAAATTGTAAGCGATTTAATAAAATGTCTTTATAAGCTTTAAACAAGCCTGTAGCGTATCGTTTAGTGTTTTTATGTTGTTTTTATTGCGATTCTCGCGTTTTATTAATTGATTTATGTAGAACAATGTACAGGGCCTTTACGACGTGCGTTAATCCGAAGAACATAAACGTACCAATAAACAGAATCTGTAGAGATTGATAAAAAATACGCAGGTGTCATTCTTCCAGATTTTTAGTTAAACTTCAGTTTGGTGCCATTTGCGATAGTTATGGGCAATTTTAGAAACTAGCTACTTTTTAGGTCCAGGCCTCGGATTTCTGTGCATGTTACGTGATCATTTTGTAGTTGGCAAATGGATGATCAGTCTTCTGTCCCTGATAGACACCGTCGACTTTTTGAGTCTAAGGCTCTCCGGTTTCCTCACGATAAGAAATATGACCTAATATGATAGTATGGAAATAAGGAACTTTAATCTTGCAACAATGTTTTGCATATTTTGAAAATTTAGGAAACAAAAAACTAGCCTATATATATTAGTTGCAGTTTGCGACACTTGTTGCTAATTTTATTGAGGTCTTAAAAATAAATACTGGAGTGCCACCATGCACTGGGGGCAATACCCTGACAAACATGGTTACCCTATAATGGATAAAAGGACGCATTGGATCTCTCAGCAATGGACTGACGAGCTCGGGGGACCCGGAATGACCGGCTGGCCAGTACGTGCTGCTATACTTGCCTTTCCCGCTGGTAGGAACCAGGATTCACCAAAGATCCACGAAACTCCAAAATTAACGTTGGATTCACAACGCGGTCTGCAGTCAGTCCAAAATGGCACTACCTGTGGCAAACCTGCTAATGGCAAAGGACTTCTAAGTCTCAACAGAATAGAACTTAAAATAATTCTCTTCTCCTAAATAAACACATCTTTGGTCCTTGACGCCACAGATTGTCCCTCGTGCAGAGGCAGTTTTAGCGCAGAGGAATCAGTGACCCACGGAGTCCTAGAATGCGTGGCTGTGGATTCCCAACGAGTAGAAATCTTCCTAGCAGTAATGTTCCTCCGTGAAGCCTGCTAAGTGCCTAGGAAACTTCTGAGCTTCTGGAAGGAGTGACGCTGGCTTAATTAGCCAGGACTTAAAGCACAACGGACGAAATGTGCTTCTAAGGGCGGAACCCGAGTTTACACTACTTTATTTTTAAGGTTTATAAGGTCTTCAGCTCAAGCAAGCAAGATTATTTATAGCCCGTTTTTTTGTGAACTGTGTCGAGTTCCAAATACTTCATGCATTTTGACAGTAGTAGGCGTTTCCAGTAGATTAAAAATTGGTATATTCACGTATAAGTGACAATGACGTTATGTACATATTACAAATAACGGTAGGAGCACTAAAGGCGTGGATAACGGAATAATATCCGCAACCACTTTAATTTCGCGGATATTCTCCTACAATTAACTACCAATTTCCTTTCACATCTGGGAACGTGGTTTGAAGACTGAAAATTAACCGTATTTTACATAAATATAGTGTTTAATTGAATTAAATTAAAAATCCATACTTATTTCTTCTCTGCAAAGCCTCTATAATAATTTTCTGTTTACGACAAACTTTCAAGCTCATTGTGTTCTAATACGGTCTAGTTAAATATAAAAATATTTTACGAATACATAATTATGATTTTTTTATTCTACAAGTTGCATTAGTAATAATCTGTACCAGTATAGACCCAGTCCATGTATATTTACTGATAATTACAAAAACTAGATAGAGCACTTACTTGAAGTATTACATGAAAATTATATATTGTATTTTTAACCAATAAACCTTGATTTTATTTTTATTACAAACTATTTTAAAATTTATATCTTATGAAAACAATTTTGCATGTTACATACATATCTTTGCAGCGTCTAATACTTATCTAGTCTTAGTCTATACTTGTACAGTAGTATAGTATAGACTTGTCTATAAATTCATTAATAATTAGGTACCTAGTTTATTGTGGCTCGAGATTGCGTCAGTCATAGCTTTTATTTAGGCGTAGTTAAAACAATATATACATAGTATTACAAACGTTCTTCTTCTTCTTTTAGTGCCTCTCTATTACTGGTTGTTTCAGTCTCTTGAAGCGCGCCATGCACATGTCCTATGCCAGATGCAGCAACTCTGCCGCAGTCGTAATATTCATCCACTCCCTAAGGTTGCGAAACCATGATTTCTTCCTTCGATCAACACGCCGTTTACCCTGGATTTTACCCATAATAATTAATTGAAAAATAGAAGAATTAATTAAAGAGGTGGTAGCGGTTATTGTTCCGCACAAGTCCCGTTGACACTCCAACTCGTTTACCTTCTCGAGACCTTCTAGATCCAGATTATAGGAAGCATGCAACAATAGCACTACATCTTAAATGTTTATAAGCGTCGGCGGGTAGGTATTTTCTTGTTGACGAGGCTATTAAAGCAGTTTGGTCTGTTGTTGATGATGAGTATCTTCGGATTCCAGCCTCTGACCCCTCAATGGCTTCTGATATAGTTGCTTCGGGATACCTGCCCGTTTGTATTAGGTAGGATAGTTAAATTGCTATTACATTGCAATTTACATCCTCCATATTTTATTTACCATTACATATTTAATTTAATTTCGCACAATATGTTGAGATAAATTTCCACATTGTCATTTCAATTTCTTAAATCATAGGCAGCAGTTACCTCAGGAACTAACTTTAAGCCAACTTTGAAATTTCAAATTCAAATTTACTTAAGTAACACAATGTACACTTATGAGCGTCAATAAAGAAATACATACATGTTAAATGCTAAATGCTTCTAATCTTACATTCCCTGCCAGTTCTCAAATCAAGGGCATAGACCGGAGCAGAAGAACTGGCGATAAACTCACCGCCACTCTTTAATCGCCAAGTTTTTTGTCATACACAATGTTTGTAAGGTGCTGCAACCATTACACCATGTTCCACATGACATCTTTAGTAATTAATAATTAAGAACAAAGATTTGTCCTCTATCAGCAGTAGGTATGCTGAAATAGAAGCATGCACTTTCATTATCGTGGGAACAACACGCAAATATATAGTCGAAATAACATAATTTGGCATTCATATCTCCCATAACAATGTTTGTATCATGTTTATTTGTGCGTTTCTATGTGTGTATATACACATTTATTAATATTATGTATGTATATTATGTATTTTGTGAATAGCTATATAGCTATTTCATCTTTATCTCCGGTTTTTGCTTAGTTGATGGATAAATTTCAATTATATTAATATTGAAAGGCCGACAGCTCAACTTTATCATTATAGCTCGATAAGATAGTGGTAATAAATCTGGAACCGTCTTCGAAACTTCCTTTATTACAAGAATTCCAAAGCCATAAGGTTCAGTATGTTCTTCGTTCCCTGAAGAATAGAGAACCATATCGTCAGACAGTTGGGACTCGTTCTTACCAGGCCATTTTGTGTTACTGATCCCCATCAGGTCAATTCGTCATTGGTTTATGTGTTTTATTAAACTTGGTAGTTTACTTCTTCCTTTAGACTTCTCACATTCAATGTTTCTATGCTTAAAGGATACCTGGAGATTCTTCGCACCCCTGTCTCATCAAAGAGACGCCAAGAACTCGGGGTCGTGGTTTTATTAGACTTATTCATGATTACTAGGGACAAATATTGAGCAGTGGTTTCCCGTTGCCTTCTGCCCCAGACATTTAAAGGTGTGGTTATTCAGCCACTGGTCTGTCGCCAGAGCCTCATCCATGATCTATAGGTATAGCCGCAGTGTTACTATATACTCCCCATTTACTCGCTCGTTTAGATATTCACTTTCGCTTTTAAGCGGTTTATTTGCCCTGGACCTATATACCTGAAGATTCTTGGAGGAAGCTTTCGCCTGCGTAATTAGAAATGAGATACCTATCATTTAGTACAGATAAACATTTTAATTTTTTTCTTTTTAAAATTATATACGAAGTATTTTTATTTTTCTTCAACCCTTAAAATTTTTATTTGCTACTTATCTGATCTAATATCTTATGGATTTTTTTATTTAAGATTTAAACTATATTGCTTTTTCTGAATTGATAGCCTTATTATTTTAAAATAGAAATCGATCTATTGAAAATTCAAATACGTAATTGGTAAGAAAACTTGAAATACTATATTACATCTTATCTAATCATAAATAAAAATATCGCGCCATTATTTCCAAATGTCAAATACATAGCCACAAACTAAAGCACTTAACGCTATACTGAGAATAAACATTAATACAAAAACAAAATTGTAAACGACGCATATCGGCACCGCACTATTTACGTATTAAAATGTAAAAGCATTATTTGTTGCTAATGCCTTTATTGGACAAATTGCTGTAGGGCAGTTGCTGCTAACATTTAAATCAGCTTAATGCTTCATTTCCATAAGTACAGAGATAAATTCTTGGACTAAACAACATTTTAGACTGGTTGGAATATTAAAATTTAATTATAAGATTGTAATAAGATTGAACCAGACAAAGATAAAAATCATTGAAAAGGCGAGGAAATCTCACACAAAAACCAATGCCTTATATTTGTTAATATTAGGCACTTACATATAAAATTGTCGTACTTGCCACTTTGACTTCAAATTTCTCCTTTTTGGTTAGGAATTCCAAATTCAATTTTTCACAGCTATTTTTACTCCATGATTCATTTCATTTTCTTTGCGTGCATTCTATTTATAAAATCCAAAACATGATATATCGCGTAATTTACGAGTACGAGTTCCACCGTGATATCAGTGACGCAATAGAAAACACAGTGCGTTTTTGGTTCTAACACTCTGGAAATTTCGACCTGCAGAATAAGCCCCGTGGACGGCCGGAAGCCAAAGTTAATAACGAAGAGTTGAAGGCTATTGTGATAATGATAAAACTGTATTACTCCACTTGAAGCAAATTAGGAAGCTGAAAAAGCTTGAAAGGAAAGCACGAATTGTGTGAAGCAAATCGACAAACGCGCGTCAACTGCTGCGTTACATTACGCAACCGGCTCAATAATGAAGGGATTTTAAATGGAATCAAAGCCTGTGGTGAAAAGTGGATCCTATACGATAATCAAAAGCGTTCATCGCAATGGCTGAACCCCGCCGAACCAGCCAAATTGTGCTCCAAGCGAAAATTGACTACGAAAAAGTTATTTGTGAGCGTTTAGTGGACCAGTGCCGGGGTCGTGGACTATAACTTTCTCAGATCTGGCCAGATGATTACGGCAGAAGTCTATTGTCAGCAACTGACGACCATGATGGAAAAGCAAGTTGCTAAACAACTAAGGATAGTCAATGGCTCCAGACCACTGCTGCTTCATGAGAACGCTAGACCACACACTGAACCAAAGTAGTGAGCTGCCAATTTGAATGTCTAAGACATCCACTGTACTTCCCGGACGTTGCTCCAGATTACCATTTTTTTCAATACTAGGATTATTAAAATATTAATTCTATATTAGATTAAATAACGTAAAAAAAGGAGGCCTTGCAACAAATAAAATCCGCCGCTGTCTATAAACAATGTATGAAAATATGAAATACCTATTTTTTGTAAGATTATATTTATAAATTATAATGTTTATTATATGATACTAATCTTTTTTCACCTAAAAAAGGAGAAAAAAAATACAAAATTTATATCTACTAAATAAATTTATATTTATATATGTTTGACGTTTGTTTTGAATATACTTATGTTTATAAAACGATAAATTAGTCAAAAAAATGCATAATTCTGCGTACGATTATCAATAAGGTTAGCATTGACGTAAGTCTGAATAATTAGTATCTAATTGATTAAGCTTCTTATTTTTTTGATATAAAAAAAACTATGCTTATCGTCAAAAAAACTTCCCATACAAGTTATTTATTGAATGTTGAGTGGTTTTAAATGTCTTATGCTGATGTCCGTAAATGTTATGTTATTTTCATTAGTTGTTTCATTCAGTTGACCTAAAGTTTAAGCTATTAGGCTCAACTGTAATTTTTAAAATAAAAAATGATTATTAACTTATTATTTTTAACTTTCCGTGATAGTTTACATCACGTATACAAAAGTAAATTAAGTTCCCTTAAATACTTTAATGTATGAAACAATTGAATATTTACCTCAATATAATTAAGTCTATATACTGTAAGGTCTACATCTTGATGCTTTTCGCGATTTCCAAGCACTGTATGAATATTGTATATTTCAACATGAATTGAGTTATCATCGTAATGCGATTTAAATTGGCCCGGGACTCTTTGACACCTGTGCTGTGGGAATAATCAGGGACAATCCGCCTTCATTTGATAAATACAGGGCCGCACTGTTAACAATACTCGGTCA
This sequence comes from Pieris brassicae, assembly GCF_905147105.1. Classification (NCBI taxonomy): domain Eukaryota; kingdom Metazoa; phylum Arthropoda; class Insecta; order Lepidoptera; family Pieridae; genus Pieris; species Pieris brassicae. The sequence goes on along the minus strand of NC_059665.1, from coordinate 6,452,795 downwards.
ATAGTCTACTTACTAAACATCTAATTTTTCTCAACAAAAGATGAGTTTTTGTTTTTAATGTTCCTAGATTAGTCATCAAATATGACTGCCAACCTATCTCTATTATGTGGTAATAGAGATAGGTTGGCAGCGATAATAAATATTTCTCGTTGACATTGTTTGCTTCAAATAAACTCTTGGTAGACAATATAAGGCTTCGGAAACCGCCTCTGTAGCGTCGGTGACCCGTATAAAAATTGCCAAATGTTTCATTTTTATGACTAAATCTACATACAAACTTTTGGAAAATAAATGATATGATTTTTCTAAAATTATTTACTCCTATAGAACAAATTAATAAAACGTATTATATTCGAGTTCGGCTCTGTACAGAACTTCGTGACTTACTGTAAGATGAAACGCGTGACCGCGACTAATGGTGAGTGTTTTTGCTTGCATTTGCGTATGCAGTTAAACAGATGCATGGATGATTGTCATGTTAAAAATACAACATCTCATTTACGATTTATCGGACATATTTGTGTTTATTAAAGCTATATAATGGAGCCTAGACCTTTGGATTATATTTATGGTTTATTCCTTTGTAGCTTAAGGGTTCAGTTATGGCGTATATAGGTTCCGTAACAAACAATGTTTCAGTGTGTCTGACTATGTATAAGTGTACTTATATTCAAATATGTCTTTTCTTATTTAATAGAAGGTTCACTTGATTAAGTGATACCACTGCCCATGGACATTGCCAGAAGGCCTGCAAATACTTCGCCGGCCTTGAAGACGAATTGTTTCGGAAACACTTCAGTGGGCAGGTTCCACATAGTGGTGGTGCGTGGCAAAATTAAGAAACGCTCAGTTGTGGAACGACGGACGTCGAGGTGATAATAAAACCCAGCTGCTAGTATTAGTCCGAACAACTCCACTGAACACTCTCCATGGTAAATGCTGTAGAAGATGCAGAAGCAAGAATCATAGAACGATGGAACTTTAACTGACAAAAAATAAGAATATTAAAGAAATAGTGTTTTTTAATGTGTCCCATTCCCCATTACGTGGTAACGGGAATAAAATTGATCATAGATAATGTTTCGGTTAAGGCTCGAGTTTTAAATATTTGCTGATCTGCCGCCACTTAGAGGAAAGTTTCTTCAAAGCAAATAAAAATTAGAATTCTTTAATAATACTTTTCTGTATCGGTACGGTTTTACAATTTCCTCCTTATGACAAACATGTCCTAAAGGTTTACTGTTTGCTGTATGCAAACGTTCCCACAATCTCAGTGTACCAATAAATTCCCAAATTAACCCGTTCACTGGTTTCTAATTCCTGTCACGCACGGCTTAAGATTTTAAATTTTTCCGTCGCACGCACTTTTAATATCAATTTACATAAGGCTGTAAATCTCTTCGAACGTATTTTTTATCGAGTACTTTTTACTTATAAGATTGTTGTATAGGGTATGTGTGAAAATAACTAAGTTGAATTTTATTCCGTACCAAATTTCTGCTTATCATTATCAAATCCTAGTTACGTTGAACGTTAATCCCCTTTTTATAAGTGTCTGTCCATCGATTCTTCTTACAATATACTCCAAAATTGCTTTTTTTTCATCAATCAAGCAAATTTTTGATGTCGTGCATCACTAAATTGGCGTTGTAGACCTTAGGGTCTTGACCCGTTAGAATTTTTTGCCTCTCTCAGGTCGGTTTTATTTTAGGCTTTCATTTTGTGGTTCCTCAAACTTTGAACTGGCGCCCAGCTATCGGAGTTCTTGCCTGCCTTGACAGGGTTGCCTTTAAGCGCCCGAGCGGCAGTCTCTTCTCTCCTAATCTTGTCTAGACTTGATGATCCAATGCAGGAAGATGCCTAGATCATGATAACAATATTGTTTATAGCGTGTGTCTTCTAAAATAAAATATATAAAAAATAATTCATTCGACTTTCAATATTCATGATATCGTACACTTAGCATAAGAAAGTATTCAGTAAGTGCGTGGATTAGACTTGCTTTCTAAGACCTCAACCTTTAGCCTCTAACATAAGGCGTCTAATAGGATGAGAATACATTAATTTTATTACCTCCTTGATATGTTTCCTAAGAGTAAAGTCTGTTGTATATATTGGTATTGTTATAGATGAAAAGTGTTGTCCATGGGTCAGAGCGTGCGACTCTCATTCATGGTTGGACCCTCAGCTGTTTACCAATGGAGATTTCCATGTGCGCATACAGTTTCTTGTGTGCCGATCCAGGCTCGCTGACATGCCTTAGACCCAAAAAAGTCGAAGGCGTGAGTCAGGGACAGAAGGGTGATGGCTTGTCTATTAAGGAATAATAACTCACGAAACATATATAGAAATTTGATGACAAGACCAAAGGCTGTATTACCACTGGTTTTGTGGTAATACTACAAGTAAAATGTTATTGCAAAATGCAAATAATTCAACAGCTAAGTTTAAGCTTAGAAAAATACTTTGTTTAGAAAACGACATAAACGAATTTTTCCTCAAATATGATGGCATCTTTGTTGATGTAATTTATTAAGATCGATAGTTAGTAACCATGATACGTAGTAACTGATTTGGATCTTTATTGAAATCTCATGAGATCACCTTAATATATGTTTTTCGACACTTTGTATACGTAATGTAATGTAGAAGTATTTCGAAATTTGCCACCAATCGAGGAGATATTTTATTCAATCTTCTTCTAAAGGTTGCCTGTTAACAACTTATAATGCCGATGATCTTGCGCTAGTCTAAGCTGTTTCTCGGTGGATGTGATGCCGGTCCACTCCTGTACGGCAACTGCTACTTCTTCAATCTACCAACCCATCTCTAGCCTTGAATTTCGCCCATCATTATGAGATAATTGAAATTTATGGTAACGCAAAACGTGTCCGGAATATACGACTTTTCGTATTTTAACTGCATAAACTTTCGTATCGTCCCAATCCATTGAAGTCTCTTTTATTCGTCACTGATTGGAGTGATGGTTGGTTAGGTTACATTAATCCGATATATCGATACCGGCATAATCGATATATTTTAAAGGTCCCACACTATTTGACTCAGTAAAAATCGCATTAATTATACCTAATAAGAGTTTTTCCAAGGGACGGAAGTCTACTTAAACAGCTATTATATTACTAATGTGTGAACGAAACTATTTCCTCATTTTCTTAACCTATTTATCGGTGACTTATCTATTTAGAAAAGTTGACCAAAGCAATATCTTCTGCATTAATCCCTAATAAACACAACACCAGCTTCAATAAGAGTTCCAAGCATATAAATTACTACTTGACTATCTGCATATTGCAGCGTTCCCATGGTTTAGAAATATTCGAATAGTTGAATACATAACATGCGAATGTTAAAATTTAATGTATCAAATACACTCAAACTGTTATAAAGCCGTCAATGTTTGCACAACGTACCGGGCGTGGCAGTAGGCGGTCGATAACTCGTGATATTTCAAGAATTTATTACGATTAGTGATTAATAAATGTAATTTTTTAACGATTATAAATATTTCACTGAGTAATAAGCGGTAGCTTTCTATATATGGAAAAGTCGATAAATACCAAGCTTGAAGAAAAATCAATTTATCGGCGGCGCTGTATAAACTATGCGCGTTTTTCAATGTAATATTTCATTACTTTAATGGCCCTTGTTTCTGTGTAACAAATATATAATTATATTACAAGTTATAATGTAGTAGGTATTGTTATTTATTAATAAAAACTGGCATTAAAAATACTACAGTAGGAGCTATAAAAGTTTTTTATTTATTTAAGTCTGGCATGACTTTTTCGCTCAAACAAATGAATAAAATATATGTCAAAAAAACATTCGTTCTATGATTGAAAAATGCACTCACACTCACTCCGCTGGCTCTGTGAACCAAAATATGTATAGGCCTCCGGAACCACTAACTTCCAGCACTCCTGGTGTAGTACTATTTACCGCCAATTGCTGGCTGCAGAACCTCCTGCACCCTGTCGAACCAGCACTTTGGGCCGGCCTACTTTTCTCCGACAACTCTATATCACTTATTTGAAAAATATTATCTATGTTTTATCGTTACTACGCATTATATATTATAATATTAAATATTGTAAATACGAAAGTAATCACGCCCTTTAGAAAAAATCTTTTATTTTTCTTCTTCTTCAACTATTTTTATTAAACGATCGTTGACTTACGTACAACTCAACTTAAAACTTAATAAATATTAACTATTTGCCGAATCCGAATTTTCAGAACCAGGTGTCGCAACTGCGCATTAACATCAAATACAACCTGTTTACCCCGAGACATTTATTCCATATCAAGTGTTTTGTGTAAATAAGTTAAATGTTGATTTTTTATAGATTAGAGCGATACTATGACTCTGTAAACACGGCTCGTTTGGGTTCAATATACGATACTAATCTTATATTTAATTGCTGTAAAAATCTATATATGAAATCAATCTGTTTGTGGTAGAAGAAATGTAAATTTAGGAGAAAAACGTAGAGCGTGCCAATTTTTAAAAGGTCAGCAGCGCACTCGCGAGCCCTCTGGCATTCAATTCCTCTGGTATCATTAGTAATCTTTAACATACTTAGTGACTTTTAACATGCAATTTTTATTTTAAATGAAAATATTTCCAAATATACCTAAAAAAGAGACTTTTAAGCGGGTGAGTGCACAGGCGTTAATAATAATAAAGATTTAAGTTGGCACGTGGTAAATAGTTCTGATGACCCCAGAGCTGGTGGTTTCGTCGCTCAACGAATAATTATTGCAATACTCGATCGAGAAAAAATGTTGCCAGCATTAAAGGCACCAAACTTTTAAAATTTGTTTTATCTATATTTTTTTATAATTATTGCTATGTAGGTTATAAAGAAAAGACACCTATTTTAATTAAAAATTATATAACACGTTGTTTTGTAAGCGTAAGGGGATGGTCATACTGAAACCAATAGTAATTTTTAAACCGCATAAAACGCGGGTAAAAATTAAATGGCAATATCTCCTCACGGCTTGTCTAATAGACTGTTTATTGTAGACTGGCATTACATATATGTTGTTTATCAATGTTAGTTTTATATAACTCCATACTATATTATTAAGTAATTAAATTAATTCTTAGTAAAATATGCTAAGTATTATGAGCCTGTTACACTATTATTTTATCTGGCCATAGGTGTATTTTTTTATAAACAATTGTACCCAAACAATTGAATGAGAGAAATTCTATAGATACAATATCATATTGATACCATATTTGGAGTTTTAATATTAAAAGAAAAATGTCTGCGCAGATTTAGGGTAAAAAAGAGTCAGTTTCTTCCCAATCAAAATTTATGAATTCATAAATGACGAGATAAGAAAAACTGACAAGTGTATTTATGGCATATAATTAAAATAGGTAGAATGTGTTATGCAGTATTATAAGGGAAGTAAAATAAATAGTAACAACATAAAAGATGGAAAATATTTTACAAATGACGCTTATGACAAACTTATTATTAGGTATTATGTATCAATTAAGTAGCACTTTTATTTGTGAAAATAATCAAATTTAATGAGTATACATTGTCTAAAGTCAATATTACTATCAAAGCTAAACAATAGTTTCCCACGGCTTTTATCTAACAGGATACGCGTGGGTGATATATTTAGCATTTTTTTTAAAAACAACTGCACGGGACTATTACGATAAAGTATCTAACGTACGTACAGGCGGTAGGGCGAAGGTCCTTGCCTCGTCAAATCAACAAAGCATCCACGCGCTAATGTATTCAAGGCAGCGATTGATGAAGTATAAAATTTCTCAGTACCGTCTCACTCACAATGGAATTATGATAATTTATCGGTTGGCTTGTGCCGGCCGAGTGTGTGGGAACGCGCAAGGCACGAGCTTTCCCACGACACCGATACGCGAAGAACAACGGCTTACCGAGTATAAGATTGAACGTCGCTTACGACGATTTACATTAAGGTTAAACAAGGCGCTCGTTACTGTTTGGGCGTAAGCGCCACTGGGCGAGTATTCTGGCTTCACGTGAGCAATACTTTAGGCGCTTAGGATGTTTTGTGTTCTGGTAAGAGAAGACAGAATTGGAGTAAGTAGCGTCACGGCAGTTTCGACCGCACAATGGCTCGGTTTCGAATCAACTAGCGGTGCTGAGAACTAACACCTTTGCGCGGATGTAGCGATTGTAATTGTTTATGACTAATTGGATTTCATGTACGGCGTATAATGTATACAGTACCGGAGCTCATTAAGCACTGTAATTATTTAATATCAGATAAGGTTAACTAGCTGTATTTATGACAGGAGGCAGCTATGAAGCCGACGTCATAAAATACAACGGAAAGAGATAAGACGATGTAACATTGTAAAATAAAGTTAGTTTACTACCAAAGAGCAAATTTTAGTACATTTTCAAAATCCCTGATAATAAACATCAGTTAGGTAAAAAGTCAAATTTCTAACCGTGTCTGTCTGTCTGCAAGGCGATAACGCTGCGTGTCACCGAGCTGCAACGATAGGGTTGCTACATAAAAGTTATTTTTAAATTTTGGCCTGTTATATTTTATATATTACGTATTTTGAAAATAATTATAGTCGTTAACTATGTTATGGCCAAATGTTTTTTAGTTCTTTTATATATTGCAATTAAACCATAGTTGAATATTCTTTGCGATTTTTTTTTTACAATACACTTTATTTTTTATATTATGCCCTTAATTCTTGAATAAGAACAGGAGTGTGACAGTGATTTAATGTGTCGCCACAAGTCTAATGAATAGTCGTTGTGACGTCATTGAAATTCCCCTCGCGTGTGCTTTCTAAAGGTTATTAGTGACGTCATTGAAAGACGCGGGGACCCTGCGTCTCTGTAGGAATCTTAGGGGAGCGCGTGGGAATGTAGATCCAGGTGACATCAGCTGAGACCCTAAGACTTGAACAGCTGTACAGTTTGTATGGCATATACTATTTTACGTTATTTAATTAAAATAAGAAATATGTGATATGATATGATACTGTGATATTTAGATAAAATCTTTTAATCTTATTGTTAATTTGTCTTGTAACTATATATTTTTTTAATGGATTTTGAATCTGCAAAAATATATAAGTAATTTAATGTTTGCGATACATTGATAGATACACTATTTTTTATTTTATTATTACGCAATTTTAGTATCTAATACCTAACCAAATAATATACTTTATTTCAAAATAACTTTAAGTGAATTATAAAATATATTACATCATTCACGAAAAATTGTGTCATAATATTAAAATTAAAATTCCGTGTGGCCACCCCTAATTTTATCACGGGCGTTTTGCCACAATCGCCGTAGGGCGCATAAAAGCAAGTCAACCAGCGGCGCGCGCGCCATTCGCTCAGATACCGTCGCGAGAGCAACACCAATGATTCTACCTGCTCGTACTATGTCCCCACACGGGGCTTTCCATCCTCCGGCACACGCACACCCAGATGAAGAACCAGTCTCTCGAACCTACCAATACCGCAAAGTAATGAAGCCGATGCTTGAAAGAAAGCGTCGCGCGCGCATCAACCGCTGCCTTGATGAACTAAAGGATTTAATGGTGACCGCTCTCCAAGCGGAGGGTGAAAACGTCTCCAAGCTGGAGAAAGCAGACATCTTGGAGCTAACCGTGCGACATTTACATAGTTTGAAACGTCGCGGACAATTAGTGCTGAAACCTGAAATGTCATATGCGGAGCGTTTTCGCGCAGGATTCGCTCAGTGTGCTACGGAAGTGTCTCAGTTCATAACAAACGCTACAGTGGCCGCCAATGCCATGCACAGGCAGGGACCTGTGGATCCTCAAGCTGGTGCCAGGTTGCTTCAGCATTTAAGCAATTGTATAAGAAGATTGGAGAGCCCGCCTGTTGTACAACCACAACCAATAGTGCCTAATGTAACCAGACCGACACCTGTGCAGGCGATAGCACCAGCTCATGCTCCGCAAGTGCAGAGGCCAGCTTCCACAGAGAGGTGTTTGAAGAGGCCTCTAGAAGAAACAATAGACGTGGAAACAATTGGCAATAAGAGACAATACGCGCCGCCCTCGCCGCCGCACAGCCCCGCCTCCGAGTCTGACTCCTCCCAGTCGATGTGGCGGCCCTGGTGACAGGCCTAAGACCTGACCTCAGGATCCTCATGATCTCGAATGCTCTCCATCCAGGATTGTGTACCGTGTGATAGTTGAACTTTGTTGTTTTACCGTTAACGTTCCTAGAACCAGTGTGTTGGCATGCCTTGCTTGTTGATTGTTTTAATTTAATAAAGTTAGTTTTTTAAAATCGTGTTATTTCTTTCGGGAAAATGCATTTATTGTAGGACTTAAATACCGTTTGTTAAGTTTTTACTGTGATAACTATTCATACAGTTACATTTGTTAGGTTAGGTTTGCTAGAATTATATAGAATTGATTAAACCACTGTAATCAAATAATAAAGAATGAGTTGTATTTATTATCTGGCTCGTTTTAATTCAAAACAAATATTTTAATCCTAAACCAGCTTTTATCGAACACTATATGTAGATCATTGAATCGATAAAATCAATATTGCGATAATTATCGTAAACAAGTTCCACGGTGAACAATAAAAGTGTTTCATGAAATATTCAACAGATACCACATTTAAATGTCAATTCCCACGCTGTCTGTGTAATCTATGCTCTCTTACGTCGAACCTTCGTGAGAGGAGTAGACAACTTAATGGCAGACGCTGTTAGCAGAGTTATTTAATTAATCACCGCGATTAATTATTAATTCTTGATCTAATACTATAATTAATTTAACATGAACGCTTGTAATTGTGGGCATTTTTTTACATTTTAAAATAGTATATAACAAAATTTCACGCATTATCCTTCGCACGCAGATCAACCTAGAAAAAAGTAATAAGTTTGTTTTTTATTCATAGCTTGCAAAGTAAATAATGTCTGTGACATAGAAATTTCGCAGATATATCTCAGTATTTATAATTTCTAAGGAGATGTTTTTATAAATCCTACTTCTACTATCATCTGGAACAACATACACGAATCAAAAGAAAGAACCAACCAACAGAAAACTCAAAAGTCACTCAAAAGCTAGTTCTTTTTAATCGCTAAACACACTCGATTGCCACAAAAAAAATTGCTTTTAAAATCAAGTACAATATTAAGTTACAAAATATTGCTATCAAATAGGCTACCTAATAATCCGGATTTATAAATAACAGTATTTTTTAAGGCATATGGCCAGCCTCTTGCAAGTGGAACAGATTTTCACCGGGAATCGATTTATCGACGTCTGATATATATACCCGAGATGTAACTACTATTTCATTGCAGAGTTATTGAGTTATTATACCAATGGCCATTTAGGGATACGAACAACGATAATGTGATGTAACAACCTTTGAGTTCTAACGTAACGTTCTATGTCCCCCATTGGTAGCTTCACATTAGGTCCTTCCAGCTTCTTTCGCCTCCGCAATGATGCTTTGTTGTCAGGTCTGTTTTGGGCAGCTTTTGCCTTGGAGATTCAGAGAGTTTGCTTGGCAATCGGCTTGGAATCCTCCGGAGCGAACCACTTCCATTTTGGTGCTTAATAGTTCTGCTACTTAGTTCGTTTTTTTCAAGGTTTAAGAAAAATTTAAATTATATAGATATGTATAATTGTAAATGTACAAATAGTAAAAATCCCAGTGGCGCTACAATGCCTCAGATTCCTGTATCTGTTTCATGATCAATGATCAATCTAATAGGCAAGTAGGTGATCAGCCTCCTGTGCAGTCAGCACCTGTAATTTCTGTAAAGTTGCATATAGTAGATAATTATTTGAAAAATAAGGTCATAAAGAAGTTTCACTTCTTACGTGTGTACACTAGTACACGCACACATTTTTTAAATAAATCAATGTCGCTACAACCTTTTAGGTCTGGGCCTCAGATTTCTGTATCTGTTTCATGATCGTTTGTGAATTGAATAGGCAAGTAGGTGATAGCCTTCTGTTCCTGACACACACCGTCGACTTTTGGGGTCTAAGGCAAGCCCTCGGGATGTTTTCCTTCACCGTCGAGCGAATGTTTAAATACGCATATAGAATGAAAGGCCATTGGTTTATACAAAGATCAAGGATCAGTGTCGCACGCTGAAGCCACTGCTCGTACAAATAGTAAAGATAAGATCATTATCGAATTTAATACATAATGACCAGTATAAGTAGGTACATTTTAAAGGGACTAAGGTAGGCATGAGACGGGCACATTTCTGTGTATCATTTAGTCTTCTGTAAACGTCACCGTTTAATAGATATCCCGGTTGCCACACATTTCACCAAAATAATATAGCCCTTAAATAATTACTAACCGAAGTAGCGAGAGTACAAATTGGTCCGATTCTAATTGAGCATTGCGTGCCGCGCCGTGGGAACGGTGAAAATAATATATTTACCGATTTACCTTAACCGTGGGAGCTACAGATTAATGATCTGTGGTGTATTGTTTTAATCTGGTTAGGTGAAATCAGATACGTCTGATTATACGCAGAAATCTTGTACTAATATTTTTACATTACGATTTTCGGCATATCTAATTGTCAAAAACAATGTTTTCAAATAACATCGTTTCTTTATTTATTTATATAAAAATTAAATTTGTGACACGGCTTGTACGAGCTTTAGGAGTCGCTTCATGATGACCTACCAGTATAAAAGTTTCGACTTATTTCAGTTGAAACCCTTTTTATAACAGTTTCATAATTCATTACAAATTCAGGGATTTCAATCTGTTTCCTAGTGGTTGTTTAAAACCGTCGGAATGTTGAATTTGTTTTTGCTACTTTGCCGGTTTTCTGCTCTTGACTTGTTTCTGGCAGAGGGCGACCACAGTGAGTGTCAATCGCGTTCGGTCTTGGGCCGCGTATTTCACCTCGCTCCAAGACAATCCGGCTCTTTCAGAGTTTTATACTTTTACAAATTGAAATAAATATGTTACATTCCGTCAGTAACACTACACTCATCATAACAGTAGGAATATAAATATATATAATAGGTTAGGGAAAAAGTCTTTTAGCATTATAGTAGGTATGAAATTGTATCGAAATTTCTTGGGCTGTACTACTTGTATCTGGCTGGTTTTGGTACCATTAAAAGTTTAAATTTTAAAGAAGACAATTCCAAATTCAAATCAGGATAATGTGTGATTTTTATTTATTTTTTGTATTGTCAAGATGAGTGAATCTAATGAAGAAATTCGATACATTTTAAAATTATATTACAAAAAAATAAAAGATGCACGCCGCTCTGGTTGCCCTATTACGGATAAAATGGAGCACGATCGGTATATCAGTAGTTACGACGTAGCTGAAGAACTGGGAATTGACGAAGGCGAAGCTGGCCTGGAGGTGTTACTGCATCCGCCGTAGGACTATGTCCTGACCTTGCACCTTCAGATTTCCACCTGTTGCGGTCTCTTTATAATTCTTTACGCAGTGTCAGGTTATCATCACGAGAGGACTGCTAAAACCAATTGTCGCGGTATTTTAATAAGCCCCAAAATGTCTATAGCATTGGGATTATCTCCCTACTTACAAGATGGCAAATTGTTATCGAACAAAATGGGACCTACATACTTTAGTTAAATGTAAATAAACTCTACTAAAAAACGTTGTAAATTTTCTTAAAAAATGCAAAGAAACTTTTTCCCCAACCTATTACTTATTTTGTATTGATTTTTTCCTTACATATCCACGGTAGGTACTATATTTTTGATAAAACAATTTTGAAAGTTAGTGATTTGTTTTAGGTTTATATTCCCAGTTCTGGGATAGCATAGAACAGAATAAATGACTAATGTTGCCACATATAGGACTCGACACATTATATGTAATTTAACACATCTATGAAAATAATAACAGTAAACATATAAAATTAAAAAATCTGTGGCGTTACAAACTTTTTAGGTCTGGGCCTGGATTTCTGAATCTGTTTCATGATCATTTGTCTTATAGGCAAGAAGGTGAACAGCCTCCTGTGCCTGACACACGCCGTCGATTTTTTGGGTCTAAGGTTCTAAGCAAGCCGGTTTCCTCGCGATGTTTTCCTTCACTGTTCAAGCGAATGTTCAAATATGACTGGATTGAGTAAAACACTTCTAGCAAAGGCTATTCGAACATAAGATTAATTAATATTTTCTTGAAAATGAATTCCTAACATACTAAAACTACCCTAATAATAGTAGGTATTGTACATTCAACCACGTTGAAAATGAAAATCCAACAAGGAAGTTACTTTGATTAATTTTAGCGCTATCTTATCAAAATGAATTTTTATAGTTGTATTGATTTCAGTAAATCTACTAAAAAGTTATTAAAAGGGATATAATAATAGAGAAAACAATGTTACACTAATGTTAGGAAGAGAGAAGAAGACTGTATCTGTATGTTTGCTTTTTTGTTGATGATAAACTGATAAGTAAGACATTATTTGAGTGCGAGTAGAACATAATAAACAGATATAAACGTAATGAATTATTTAAAATAAAACAATATTTACGTTTGAGTACTCGAATTTTTATTAAGAAAAGGAATTATTGCTAATTATAGCAATAAGGAATTATAACTGCGATAGTGATACTATATAAATGTATATTATTTTTATCGACTTTTAATTAATATTACTTTAAAAAATTTGTTATCTTAAGAAAACCAAACAACTTTATTATTGCATAAATAATAATAACTTTACATATTAAAATATTATGATATAAAACCTGAACCATTTAAAAGTATAATTTACGACTTTGTTAGTATTATATATTTTAACAATTATTTTTACTTGGCTCGTGTAGACAATTTAATGGTCGTTTAATTCCTGTAGCGAACCTAGTTTAGTCTGTATTTCTGATAATACAAACACTTTACTACGTGTACGTTACGTGGAATATTTTATATATACATATATCTGATACCAGCTGTCTGTTCTTAGAGTCGTTCATTAAATTATCTCTATAATTAAAGAACGTAACTCAACTGCGAAATTAAAGTTATATAAGTAAAGTACATCTGCCTAAGTCAGTCGTATAACTTTTGGTAAAAATTTAAAAAGTCCTCTAAAAACTTTTTAAATCTTTACAAAATAATAATTAAATGATAATTGGTTAGCGTAAATAAAACCCTACATCCGGATAGAGGTATAAAACATAATAAACTTTTGTTTCATTACACACTATCATTGCCTTTTTCGTATAGTTTAATTTTAAAAAAGAACGCAAATATTTCAATGTGAAAGCCTTCGGGCTAAATTTAGCATTAAAAAGTATCGATTGTGCGTGTCGAAATGCCTGTTCGATAAACTAGTTTTTAGGAAGAAATTTAATAATTGGAATCATAATTTAAATATAAATTGGATTTGTATAGGACTGATCCGTACAGCCTCCCTGCATTTTTTTGAATTAACTTATTATTTACCTTTTATGAGGATACAAAAAGGTTTAGATTTACGTTTGATACTTTGCGAATGCCAGTTTATTTGTTCATACGACGAAGGAAAATATCTTGGGAACCTTTTAAAAAAACCAGGCATGGTTTAAATTCAAAAATATTAGGCCAATACCAAGAAGCTACTGTTTTAATAATCTTACACAATTTAAAAATGCAATTCTCTATTTAAAAAAATCCAAAAAAGATGGGAATAATTTCGAATATATTGTTTTAAAATGGATGAAACACACATATGTATCAGAGTTACGGTTACCCGACACAAGTGTAGAGAATTATATGAAACATTTAAGGATAAATAAAATACAAATATAAAGCTATAAATTGTATACTTATATGTTAATCGGTAATTTATTTTTATTGCCTTCGAATGGAGGTTATATTGGTGTATTTTTAATAATTACAACTATAAGTCGGGCCGTCACGTTTTTAATTATTTTCGAAGTGAATGTGTGATGCACGATGCAATTAAGATTAATGTGTAGGTGTCAAAATAGCTTTAAGGTGTTTATATTATAATTTTTAATTAGATTTATATCATCTGTGGGTGATTGGTAATTATAGCTGAATTCGGAATTTTGGATTCGATTTATAGCAAAACCATATTTGGTTAAGTTGAACGGTAGAGAAGCTTTGCTTACCTGTATTACGAAAAACCAGTTAGTGATGTCCCAGGTTGGGGAATAAGGTTAACTGATAACCATGACTATGCAATTAAAACAGGTAGCAGGAACCTATGCTGTATTCCAACGTTTATCTCTACCAAAATTCATCAAAATCAATCAGTGAAGTCGGTCTTAAAAACCAATAGCGTTTGTTATTTGCTTCAAACGTATTTCGTCTTCGATCTTTAGACCTCGATTAAACGTTGAACCATGTAAACTTGGTTTAATGAGAATGGCGATGTTTACAAATGTATATCTATATCAAGATTCATATAAGCGGTTGTCTATAATAGACTCGTGCTTAGTTCGAATTTGGCTTTAAAAACATCTCGTCTATAAAAAAGGATAAACATGAAGTGGTATGATGAGGATCTTTCGCGTCAAGTCGCACGTCTGGTCGTGAGCGCGGCGCGCGACCCGCGTCACGCGGCAACTGCACGAGCACACAGGGACGTAGTTTAAAATAATTTACAGTTAAATCAACAACAACATTATCATTATTATAGAACTGTCTATGTTAATTAAACTAGAACTGTGTATTTCAAGAACTTGGATAAGGTTGGATTTTGTTCCGTCGTTTGATTGGTATATTAAGATTAATCTATATATTCTTTAATGTTGTTGAGACTTTCGATATTTAGCACATTTTTTACTGCTTGATAAAACGTTTTAGCAGCCGTTAGTTTAAGCAGCCAATGGTAGCCACAATACTGTTAAACAAATGCTACAAAACCCACGAATACGTCCCTGTGCTTAACTCGCTACAGGCGATAGTTTTCCCACGGTCCCAGCCGCATCGTGGCCAAGACTGCCATTTGCATGCCCTCCCCGCCCCGCAACCGCCTACCGCATTACACAACCAATTTAAAAGCCCCAACGCTCTAAATCATTACTTATCACGGATCTGCTATTTCACTTGGTTGGCTAATTTACGGCCAATTCATTAGGAAGATCCGACGCGAGACGATTACTGTGTAATTGGGATGAATTGCGTTCTTTGTTCAAAATACTTATGGTTTCGCCTCAACCAATTCACGAGATTTTCATTAGCTGCATAAATAAAATTGAATCGCAAAATATTATGATAAGAGCAAAACTCGACAACGCCTGGACAAATTCGAGTATATATATATAGGTTTTAAGGGAGAGAAATTAAAAAAAAATACAGGGAACAACCTTAAAATTAGTGTTTTTTCAGGTGTTTGAACGCAACAGTTTGGATATATCATTTTTCAAGGTTCACGTGTTGTCCGTGAAGATAATAAAATTGTCGGGATGCTTGAAGATAATAAAATTGAATAGAATATAATACTAGTATGATAAAATATTGTTTATGCATATGTGAAAGAAACCTCTTGGGTTTCCTTGTTATGTTTGATTTTGTAATTTTGTTATAGGATTTGTAGGCTGCAGTCCTCGTTATTTATTAATGTTGGTTTGTATCCGTTTCGAGTAGCCCCCAAACACCTCAAGGTGGTACATAGACACTTATAAAAAGCGTATCGCGTTGGTTTCGTGTAGGTTTAAACTTTTAGTACAGTAAGAGCTTGCAAGCCTCGCTAACTGTGTCACAAAGACTACAGAGATTGGAGTAACTGCAAGCCTCATGGTTAATGTGTGCATGAATAAACAATGGTAGTAAGTATTTATTATAAAATTAATGGTAAATTTCTGGTATCACATAAATACTAAATAAATAAAACTAGGGCATTCCTGTGTTGTTGGTACCCAAATTTTTCCGAGGTACATGAGAACATAACTAACACAAACAATATTTATATCACTTAATAAATTTCGTTTACTATAGACCACATTTATAGTGTTATATGCTTATAAGCTAAATGGGCAAACAGGCAGCATGCCCAACCGATCTTAAGTAAGTATATAGATTATTGATCCTCCAGCATTCACACCTACAACGCCAGAACGCACACAAGTTTGATACCTGCGTCTTAGGAATTGGAAACTCCACTTTATAGATACACAATAAACCACACATTTTATACTGAGATGTCTCGTTCTGGTGGTATTCAAAGAAACCACAAATTTTCTGTTATAATGTGCATTGTAATGTCTAATATTAAACAAAATGAATATGTCAAAACTACAATATTGGTACGTTTTATAATTAAATTATAATAAAGTTTTATATTATGCGCGTCGTAAAACACAAATTTAACCTTTCCTAGGCATCATGATAATTCATGCAGATATACTAGAATTATGGTAATAAAAACTAAAATATTCGGAACGCGGTGTAAGATTTTCTTTTAATATTGATCTATCTATTTACATAAATTAGTGTTTGCTGATAATAGCACAAAGTATGTTCTTGTTAAGTCTAGAATGTTGAACTTTAATTAATTTAGCATTAAATTTTATTAATTATTAATCTTCTTTTTTAGTCGCATACTTCATTACTAAAGGTCGTGGTGGTGTTGCATGTCTTCCTCCACTCCCTCCTATCTACGGCAACCCTTATTGCCTGTGTACTAAAGCCTATACGGTGGCTTCCAGCGAGTCATCATTATAGGGGTCTCGTGCCTTCCACTCTACCAGTCATCACAACCTTTGATAATACACTGAAGAGGAAAGGTATGTAGAAGAATGTCTATAGACTCCTCAATAAATCACAAAAGAGGAAAGATATCCCTCTCATAAAAGATAATGAGCAACTTACCATAACTGATTCGGCAAGACCTGGCCAACACCCAAACTACATACCATTTGAAACTGTTGAACACAAAGAGATCCAAGAAGACGCGGACGCGGATTCGGTTAATCGGCGGAGCCTAAACGAATCCTAACCTAACCTACCAAATACCATGGGTAAACTCGTCAACATGATCTACAGTTTCAATCCTAAAAAAGCCTCAGGAGGAGATGGCCTGACGAGGGATATATGTGCGGAAGCAATAATGGTACAACCAGACATATCCATAGCAAACAAAAGCTTAACGCTTTTAAGCAAGGAAGAAATATTGAGAACTGTAGAGAGGCAGGCCAGGAAGTCCAACTATATTTGGTCAAAGCACACGCATGAGTCCAGGGAAATGAGGCGGCAGACGCAGCTGCAAAAGAGGCAGCCCTTAACAAGCCAACAGAAAATGCAAGCCATACTATAGCACCTGCCCCATTTCCTATGTAAAACGCTTGCTTAGAGAAACGCAGAGTTACATGGTACATGGTGGGTTCTCGGATTACCTGCATAGGTTTAAGTGCAAGTAGGACCCCACGTGTCCTTGTGACAGACAAAGCATCCAAGACGTTGACACACTTGAGTGCCCGCGGCACGCTCTTGAAAGGCTGGACCTCGAGCAAATAATTGGAGCCGGTAAAAAGACGACGGAGGACTTGTCGCAACTAGCAGAACTCAGTCGCCATTTTGAAAATTATGTGACAATAATAGTCACAAGACTGCTTAGAAGAAATAAGAGTAGATACCTACAATAGAAAATAAATGACAATAGTAACTGTAACTTAAAGTCATCAAAAAAATTTAAATGTTAGTTAGTAACTGTATCATAAACATATATGAAAAATAAAACTCCAAATCCCTAATAGATAGATAGATATTGTATGTGGTTTTATTTGAAGAAGGAATGAAAAAAGATTGATAGCTATTCAACGACTCCGGCAATAAACAGTCGGGTCAGATATTCCGAATAGCGCAATTTAAAAAAAACACACTGAAGAAAGAGACGTTTTCTGAGAATTTACAAATTCGTCCTTTTCACTATACAAGGAATCCTGAGCATCCGCATCCAACACCACATTTCCAGCGCTCCTCCCAACGGATGCTCGCACAGTCAAAGTTTCAGCGCCATATACAAAGGAACACTAGTGTCTCGACGTAATTAATATTACTATTGTTTATAACAGATAAATTAAATAATGTATCTATTTATAATTTAATTAAAATACAACCTTCATGGGCGTTGATTTTCTGACCATCTGTTAGATTGTGTATTTTTCAAATTTGTAAATAAACAATTAGGTTAGTTTGTTAGTTCCAAACTGAGCCGACGTTTTTAGTCAAATACACGACAATCCCTCACTATATTATCCTTCGACTTACGAGGAAATTATCATAGAAAGAAATCTTCATTAGTTTCCTATCAGGTTTCAAACACTGCGTGTCTCATAGTTGAAATTCAAATTGCAAGTAGGCAAACTGTTGTTATCTATGTATCAAAAAAATAAACAAGAAAGCGTGACCTTAAGAAACAAATCTATTTTGTATCGGTAAATATCAATGCAGGTAGATAACATTTATTTACCCCAACGAAGTTAAAAAGCCTCTAACAGTACCAACAGCCATTTGCAACTTCTATAACCAACCATAATATAAACTTTCTTTAAAATAACATTTCGGCACGGTCAAACAGTTCAAACACACGCCAAGCAATAAACAATATCATAAAAACTAAAATAAACGATTCGTAAATAAAACTAAATTACCCCAAATTACGCAAACACTATTTCCTTATTGTTAACTAAAACCAAGCTGAGAAAGTACTGATTTAGCGGTGCTTGTTCGCGTGATGAAAAACTATAAAAAATGAATGAGCTATCGCTGTTTAAGATACAGCACTTCGCGATTTTATTGAGAAACGAGATCGCTTGGTGTTCCCACGCCACGTTTTCCGGCCGCAGCGAATTTTGACAGATAACTATTGAATCACTAACGAATGTAGAGATAGCAGCGCTATCGGTTTTAAACTTCACTGTAGACGATAATAAGCGTCGATGAAAAACGCAGCAGTAAAAAAATACGACACTCGACACACGAGATGGCTTTTACAAAACGAAAACCAGTATCATAATTAATATCAATTATACATTGTCTGCATATGTACATAAATAATAAAGATAGTATCGAAAAGTTGCCCTTCAAATCAAGTAAAAGAGGTTTTTAAATGTCAACTCTGACGCAAAAAGTATAAATAACATATCCAAAATACCTGTATTTTGAAAATTATATTGAAACGAACCGCACTTTTATAAACATGTATTTCGTGGCTGCCTATCGGCTATCGTAGATTCCCTTATGACGGTGATAATCCCGGTGGGTCAAATCATTCATTTAGGATCTGGTTAGTTTACGACTGAAGTTATGTCGCTAAAAGGTGTAGTATTAGTGATACAGAAACAAACTCAAATGTTAGCACAGAATTAGCTAAGGTAAAAAATGTGTGTTGCCGGGACACAAACAGTTAACAGTTAAAAAGAGCAGTGTTGGCCTAGTGGCTTCAGCGTGCGTCTCTAATCCCTGAGGTCGTAGGTTCGATCCCCGGCTGTGCACCAATGGATTTTCTTTCTATGTGCGCATTTAACATTAGCTCGAACGGTGAAGGAAAACATCGTGAGGAAACCGGCTTGCCTTACACCCAAAAAGTCGACGGTGTGTGTTAGGCACAGAAGGCTGATCATCTACTTGCCTATTCAATTCACAAACGATCATGAAACAGATACAGAAATCTGAGGCCCAGACCTAAAAGGTTGTAGCGCCATTGATTTATTTAAAAAATGTGTGCGTGTACTAGTGTACACACGTAAGAAGTGAAACTTCTTTATGACCTTATTTTGCAAATAATTATCTACTATATGCAACTTTACAGAAATTACAGGGTTAATAACAATATAGGTTAAATAAGAAAAAGTTTAACAAAAGGCTCATATGAATACAAATAATACAACATACATTAATTGTAATAGAATTATTACTATCATTGTTATCGTTATTATATATTTTTGTTATTAAAGGCTTTGAATCAACCGTGGTATGGACAAGAAAAAGATGGCGCGTAACGGGAAAAATGTGACGCGTAACGGAATGATGTGACGCGTAACCAAAAAATGTGACCGATTTTTTTATTTTTTTAACAGGCTATTCAAAATTGAAAACCCATTTTTTATCAAATTGTCTACACAAAGACTAATATTTTAAAACCCAATTTACAAAAATGGATATTTAACATAAGAAAGTGTCCAACTAAATTCTTAAATAGTGTTTAAAACTTTCTTTGTTTGCAATCGCTACAGTAAAAAAGTGCGACCATCAATTAAGCGGCGCCGTGGTGTATATCAGTACTAGTTTATTACTAGTCAACTAGTCGCGGAAGGTTCTAGCAATGTGTGTAAAAAACCAATTAGCTTGTTAAGGTAAGCCGCGTGCGCATGAACTGACAGTGTGTTCATTTTTAGACCACCGCGTTGCTTATTTGCATTCTATTTTTTTTATATAAAACAACGGACAGGAGGCTCACCTGATGTTGAGTGATGCCGCCCATGGACACTCTCAATGCGAGAGGGCTCGCGAGTTTATTGCCGGCCTTTCAAGAATTGGTACGCTCTTTTCTTGAAGGACCCTAAGTCGAATTGGTTCGGAAATACTACAGAGGCGCAACATAGCGGTGGTGCGCGGCAAAGATTGCCTTGAAAAACGCTCAGTCGTGGAACGTCGGAAGTCGAGGTGATACGGGATCTATATGCCTACAGCCTGATAGATTAACAATAAAATTATTTATTTATGAACACTTCGTTGCATATACAAAAAATACAGTTATTATATTTCTTGGCGGCCTTATCGCTTTCGAGCGATCTCTTCCAGGCAAACTATGTGAGAAGAAAAATTAAATAAGGCAAGCGCAAGAGCTGCAAAAATACGCAATTAATTTAGAAATAATTATCACAGAATCAGACAGAAATTAGTTGCTTTTTTTTAATATTTTTTATTTGAAAAATAGAGACAATCATTACTGGTATTTAAATAAACAATGACTGCAACGAATTATATACTGTAATAGTAGCTAAATTGCGAGAGATTGTATAACTATAGCTTTGCCGTCTAGACAGGCGATAAAATGATTATGTCACTATGATTTGTGGTATGATTAGATCTAATATTAAATTAAATATACTTTCTTTTATGCTTCTTCTCACAATCATGAACTAATATTATAAATAGTTTTTAATTTAAAACAGAGATACATTTATTTATTAGATAAGATTATCCATGTATTGGGTGAAACTTTTACCCGTTTACATGATTTTCTATATAAATTGTACTCGCAGTTAAATTACATATTAGTTGTTTGGAAATTTTCTATAACTTGAATTCAATTAGTGTACCATAGCATACTTACTTTAGTTAGACAAAAAATATCAGTCATGTAGCGACACTTACAATCTACGGCTACAATCACTGCGATCACGTGATACTCTGAAACGCGCTAACAAAGTTGTTCCAACCGCTAAGGATATATTCAACCTAGCCAATGGAACCTTCAAGCAGTAAGTGGTTAGACTGGCCGAGGATCATACTTACAGGATATCCTCCCTCCAAATTATTTTGTATATTTCTTCAGGATAATTTATGCACACACAAGCATGTACTCTTATAACATTTCTATCCCATAATTCTAATAGGACGGATGTTGAAACAACCACAGTATTGCGATATCAGGTAGCTCTTAAAGGTAGGGTCTAAACATCAAAATACAATCCTTTTTTGACACACGGGTGTCACGAAAACTTAGCGCAAAGTTTCGAACTTAATCTTATTCTAATATCGCCAGCTAACTTAAACACACTATGTACACATATCAAGTCAATACTATGGATAAGGGTACTCAAACAAATGCACCTCAAAGAATGTCTATTTACATTCAGAATTCTAAAATATTCGTCGACGAAGCTCTTTAAGGCATGATAATATTCACATTTGTTTAGATAAGCTACATTCTGCGGGCGATACTCAAAGATTATTGTCTTCAATAGTGTGAGAACACATGAGGTGGTTAATTTCCCACGCGTGCCAGACGAGATAAACAAAAACGCCCGCGCAAACTAATGAAGCAATTATGTTATTACCGTTGCGACTTATTAACAATCCAATAGTCAATATTTGGTAAATCGCTGACCACAAAAACTAATGAGGTGTACTTTTAATGAGGCGAAATTCAATACAAAAACTTATAATAATTATTTGCTTACGTACACACATAATGGACATCTTAATGTTGAAACTTTCGCCATGAAAAATATACAGACTATTCGAAATTAAAACAATATTTCTGCAATTCTTAACCGCTATTTAATAATTGTATTTTTCGATATTGTTCTTTATTCATATTATTCATAGAAATATTTGTTCCACGTGGTGGTCTGTGAACTTTGTTTTCCCGTCTACTAGGGCCATAGATAGTGTCCAGAGTGTCTAGATTTTCATAAATAAAAGATCAACTAAGCTAAGATAGTTTAATAAATGTACATTTTGTCAATATGTTCAGTCAAGTGTATGTAGCTGCCGTTTTGATCTAATGTTTTATTTATTTTGATATCTATTAAGTATTTTTGCTTTGGTTTTCCTCAATGCTTTACCATTTGTGTCAAATATCATATCCGTGTCAACATTTAAAATTCCTAACACAGTGTTTTTGTGGACAGATCGTGATCTGTTTGCAGTTAAATTTTACAGTTTGGGGTAATCAATGAATAATAATTTAACTTGGCAAACTATTGAATTGTACTATGAGATATACTACATTTAAAATATATAGATTTAACGTGCTTCGTTTCAAAATTACACAATAAATTGAAGTTGTCGTTGTGATTAAAAATTGAAATTATAAGTAGTAATTTGTTTAGGATCGGAAATATATTATTATACATTTGCTAAATTTTTACAAACTATATTGAATTCTGACATAATTTTCTATTGTAAAAACGATCTTTCAAAAGTAAATAAGTATACATTTATTAGAAAAATAATTAGATTTTGCAAATTCTTATTCAAAAAACTTCGTTCGTGTCATCGCTTTGTTTAGTCTAAGCCCTTTCCGTCTGTCGATAAATCTTTGTTGACGTTTCATTGTAGACGAAATAATGTACCCAGATCCTTATCGGAGGAAGTAATAACGGTTAAAGAAAGCAATATTTATATCACTATTTCTTGTTAAAAAAATCTTGCCAAGATTATAATGGACATCTGATACATCGCCAGCTCTTCGAAATTCAAATCGTACACAAGTAATAAAGAAAACAATTATTCCGCATAGACGTGTTAGTTAGAATTACCAAAGACAATTTATGTAATTTTTTATTTACTTTTAAAGTTACATATTTATATATATATATAATATTTACGGATGCTCCTGAATGTTTTACGACGAATGTACAAGAATCTTTTTCTCGTCACAACGTTTTAGAACACAGAAACTACTATTTTTTATTTATTTCTTTCTTTAGTTGTAGTTTAATACTTCATACATATTAACAACAATACATAACTTTTAAGTTGTTCTTAAATATTTATAGTTTATGTATTGAGTTTAAAACCAATATGTGTAACTATAAATGCATTTTATAATTTAATGACGGTCCAAGCATGACAATGAAAAGGCGACCCACGCTGAAATTAAAAGAAGTGCGGCTCGCGCCATTTTTACCTGGCCGGAAAAAAAATCGGGTAACATTCGAATTTCAAATGCGGGCTTCGTCCATTTGTCGTAGGGATTTTGAAGTTTTTGTTTGGTTTGAATTCCGAATATCAGGCGGTGTTTAAGATGTCTATTGTAATAAAACAGTTATTTCATTCTTTTTCAACTTAAATTGCAAACGGTAATTGTTTATTGTTTCAAGATAAAATCTTTAAGTTGCCGCCTTTTTTTTAAATGGCATTAGAAGTTGATAACTGTTTTGTCGGTTTTGCTTAAACGTTTTTTATAAATTTGTGTTGTTTATAAAAATGGAAAACAAAATTAGTCTTATTACTGTTTTAACTAATCATTCATCTTATGTTAAATTATGTTAACTGTATGGTTTACTTAAATATTACTTTCCATAATTACAACATTAGTACGAAAAATGAACTTGTGAATAAAGGAAAAATATATTGGTATTTGATTCGTCATTATGTCAATAAATTTGTCATAGAAAAACCACATTCATCACTATTTACGTATTTGTAAATTGACAATACGTACCGATATCGTTCCGAATGCTGTCATGGCCATTTACTTCGCATAAAGTACTCTTACATACGTTATTGAAATCTGAAGCAGAAAAAAATTGGATGATATTTCATACTAATTACGTACAGTATCCTGTAGGCCCTGGGAAAGTATTTTACGCGTGCACGTAATTTAATCGGTTGCGCTATTACGAAATTAACAAACCGGTATTTAATCGCACAATTCTTTGATATTAAGGATAATCGTACAATGGTCTTCCACTATTTTCGCAAATTTAATGAACAATCATTTGAATTTGGAAACAACATTTAACAATTTACAGAAAACATCTCGTGGTTCGTTATTGTTCAATCGATATTGTCTTTCGTGTAAGTGACTGACGCTCATGATCATTACTAAGCAATCAAAATGTCGAGTAAATAATGTAAGATATTCGTGTTTGTATACTTAAGTTGTGTTTAAATTGTACAATTTGCAACTGCGACTCCCATAAAGATGGGTAATAAGCCGGCCGAGTGCCACACGTGCGTGCTATGAATGGCGTAGGGCCGAGAAGGGCAGGGCCTGAGGAAGGGAAGGGATAAGGCTTTTTTCAGGCAGTACATACCGGCGCGCGCTCGGGAACGCGCGTGTCGAAAATTGCTTGCTTTCAATTCAATTCTGTGATCGCGTCAAGGTTAGATTTCAATTCCATAATTTTCTATTAATATTCATAGCGGTGTTAATTTGAGTTGAATATTATAATTCATTAATTGTGTTTTGTAGATTGCATTATGGCGTCTGACCCGGCACCGTTATCAAAAACTGCAAAATATAAGAAAATAACGAAGCCACTTTTGGAACGAAAACGTCGCGCGCGCATCAATCGCTGCTTGGATGAACTTAAGGATCTCATGGTTGGAGCTTTGGAGGTGAGTTCGTGTTTCAGATCACTTATTTCAACAAAGTAAACAGCTCGGTTATAGTTTTTAACAAAATCATTTTTTTTGTTTTTACTTTATATATTTTCTTTTCGTCTAGAGTATATTTTTAAAAGTAGATCCAATGTAGTAAAAAGTTAAATATAGTATAACGTAAATGTAAAATTGCATCTTGAAAAAACCTAATTTTGCCCGTCATTGAAAGAGCAATCCATCTTCCATTCACACGCCATATATTTTTATCACGAACCGGTCGTCCTTCTGTTTATGAAACTGTGCCTTTACCGAGACCAGAAACAGGTATGCAAAAGTTAAAGCCCATTAATAACGAGCAACTCATTGGTACAGTTATATTAATGTGACGTTCACCCTTGTAACGTGAGAAACAAGCGCACCTGTTTAATAAGACTTTGTTTTGTTTTTTTCAACAGATAGACGACGACAACCTAAGCAAGTTGGAAAAGGCAGATATCCTTGAATTAACCGTTAATCATCTTACAAAGTTGCACAGACCGAAAGACCCAATTCTAGAAGCGAAAAAATTCCAAGCCGGCTTCGGACAGTGCGCCGCGGAAGCATGCAGATTTATTATGTCCGTGCCTGATTTGGACTCTAAAGTCAGTCAGAATTTAATCAGTCACCTATCAACGTTAATAACCGCTCAACCTTTGACCATACAAGTACCTGAGAGGCCCTCGTTCTCTCCACCAACGTCGCCTTCATCTGTTTTATCAGACCGACAACATTATTACAGTGACCACGATAGATCTTCATCAGACGCCGAAGACTCAGTATATGCCGTGGAAGGACCCGCTAAGCAGTGGGCCTATCCTAAACACAACAAGCCGGTTAGTCCACCAGGTCTTTTAACGACAGTAGATAAACTTGTTCCACAGCAAAACGACCCTACAATACACCGAAATGGAAGTTACTTTAATCGAGTTCCGGCCGAGGCCAAAGATGTAATCTTGCAAAAAATAAGACAACACATTATGGACAAGCGTGGTAATGAAAACATAAATAGCGAGGTGAACGAATTACCTGTTGAGCATAAATACTTGCCTCGCGACGAAATGTACCGCAACGACTACACATATTACTCACCGAATTACTCAAGCGATACCTTAGACTTGAGGAAAGTTCGATCGCCTCTGAAGTCATCGCCGGAATATTCTCAGGATACACGATCCGCTAAAGAACCTGACTCCAATGTGGAAAGTAAGCCAGCGGTTCCGGAACACTGCGAATCACCAATGGATTACAGTAACTTACCGCCTAAAAAGAAGAGGAAATTAATCGAGTACCAGGAGTACAAAAAACAAGAAGAGGCAAGGCGGCAGCAAGCTTTTTATGCGAATAAAAAAGATAGCTCATGTGAAGGACCACCGCGCTCGGATCAAGAATTAGATGCGAACAAGTGGCGCCCGTGGTAATTGTTCAAGTTTTTTGCCATTGTGATAAATAACTCTTCCATTTCAAAGCTTTAATTCGTTTTAGTGTAGTAGTAGTTAGCGTAAGTCACTTTGTGCCTTGTTTACGAGTCTATTATGATAGCAGTGCCATGTTTATTTTGATCTCGTCTTCCTTTAAATGTTTTCTGTAATCGGAGTCTTCCCACGTTTTACAATTAGCCCCAGTTTACTGACTTTTAATGGGTGGTTTTCTCTTAACCATTAGAAGGAAAACTCAATGTTAAAAGTCAGTCAACATTGGCATTAGTTTAAGATATTGTAACATTAGTTATAAAATGCATTTTTATTTGTGTGATTTATAGTTATCATAAATGTTATGTTATAAAGTCGATAATAAATAATTTATAAAAAAAAAACTGAATTTTTAAATACCATTTATAGCCTGATACTACTTTTATATATAATTCTATCCAAACTTATTACTTTAACCGCTAGAGTTTTATAATCATATATTTCTTAAGTCTACTTATGACGTTTCATTGCCTGTAAGTATCGGCAGTTACTTGACTACGACACGTAACATACTAATTTCTACCTCATAGAATGGCTTGACTACTAAATATACATACGAGATAAATTTTGTATTGTTTATGCATATTTTTTTTATTTACAACAATATAACTAGGCAAGATGACACCTATCAAAACGAAGTCAAACCATTTATGATTCTGGATATTTTTTTGCTTGAATAAAAGTTTCCCAAGAATGTAATAATATGTTTTAATACTCGTTTATAATTGAAACATTATTTCAAATAAATAATTTTTTTAAATGAGTTAAGATTATATTAGAATTATTTGAAATAAATATAGTATTGTATTATTTAAAGGTGTTGACTATTTAATACCATTGATCGAAAGTCAACTAGCAAGCATCTTTGATATAATTATGGGTTAACTTAATAAAGCATGTATTTCTATTAAGAGTACAGGGTCTGCCATCTAGCGACTAATTCACAAGAATAAATGGGATAAGTCTGCCATCTACATTTTAACATTACAAATAGACCTAGTGTTGACATGTAAGAAGACACGTCGTTTTAAATATAACTAACAGATAGCGCTATTTCACATAAATAAACCATTTAATGGCATTAATATAGTTGTAGTTTTTTTTTAATTTAATATATAAATTGAATAAGAAGATATTTTAAAGGACATTTAAATGCATTTACATTTATTTTTATGTGGGTAAAATCTTATAACTTTTATGTTAAGCAATTGGAGGTTGATAGCGCACTCTAGGTGAAAAATATAACATTACAATAGCAAGAAGTTAAAACGTAATTATATATACTTATTGTCAAATACAAAATAAAACACATAGACATATTATATATCAACCAATGTAATAATAATATATTTATACATACTTATCTTGCATAGGCCTCGATTTAAAATAAACTTAATTGTGAAAATTAAAAAAAAGTACTGTATTAAGTAATGTATAAGAATATGTCTGTATAGTTTTTATTTCGAATAATTTGAAGATATTAAGCAAACATAAACATGTTTAGGTAGTAAAATATTATGTATTTTAATTATAGACCATCTATCGGTAAGAAGTTAATAAAGTTTGGTCTGGTTATCAGTTCTGGTTCGTGAACTATTTTGTATACATCGTGTAATGCTACTCATCGACAGATGGCGCGTTCTACAACAAAACTTACGCACGTAGTAATCGTGCATAAAGTAGTGGGGTACGTCTTCATTCATGATAATCCCGTCGGTCTAGTCAGTAGCGAACAGCGATACGTGGTTTGTGAACGAATGATGTACGCGCAAATAACGAATTAATTCGAATTTCAAAACGAATTTGACAGTTTGTCATCCCTCATTCTTGACATAAATTTTTCCGTGGGTTGTGGCTTTCTTTATTGAACCTGTGAATTAGTGGAGTACGAAATGAATTTTTATTATTGTGAAGTGTTTTTAAGTGAAATGTTGTCTTGAGGGGCAATGCTTGTGGGAGAGCAGTCGCCGGCACCGCGGGTGGTGGCCGGTTTGCGAAAATTACGACCAGAATTGACACCAGGACCAATACCTTCTCCGGCAGATCCTAACCTTAGGATATCAGGTTTGTTATTCTTCCTAATCTAAACTGGTCAAGCTCTTTCTGTATTTTTTACCTTTACTACACCTGACCTCACCACTCATAAGTTATTAAAGGTAAACATACTTTGCTTAGCTGACAAAGTAAGATTTGAATGCTTAGGATTTAAATTAAATATGATTTACTTATTTAAAAAAAAATAGTTTTTATGATAGAAACTATAAATACTATAAACAATTAGGTACCTACATAATGCGTTTTTCATAATTTGCATGTAAACATATTCTTAAGTTAGATAATTTGCTTTGATTTCGCATTCATAGGTCATTCACCCCAGAATATACGAATAACTAATTTTTTAACTTAAATTACTAATTATTATTTTTGGATACCACCCTATTTTAAATATAATCGCCATAAGTATTTACTGTTTATATTATCTAGTAGGTTGTAAATCAAACAAATGCTAAAACCTATTTTGCTTGGCTTAATTTCTAAATCCTCTAAAGCACAATAACCTGTGTGTTATTCGTGAATCCCAATTGAATTAGATTTTATTAAAACGAAAGGGTCAATTGCGACCCGCATCAAACTGTCATCAGGGATTGGATGAAGAAGGGTGGCAAAACAGCTGTTATGAACAATAATTGGACATATAACGAACATTGCTTAACAGCTGTTTGGGCACACCCATTATGACCCAGTTTGGCCGTAGCCATCATTGATTGATGTGCTTTCGAGGAGTATCAGAAGTCTGATATCAATTAGGAACTCTCATCATCAACTAAAACTCAAATTAGAACAAATGCTCATATCGTGTATTATCAATATTTGGCTTCAAGAAGACTTCCAGCTTTTAGGAAATTGACATATTAGGTCCATATATTGTATGGTATTTATAATTATTAAATGTTGTTCCGAAAAGCTTGTCAACTGCTTTTGCATTTTAAAATTTTATTGATCGACGAATCTTGGTAATTACAACGAATTGTTTTAGAACTCAACAACTTTGGATTGCAATAAAATTATAATATTCAAACTGAGCGGTTTGCACATAATCTAGCGTCTCCAGGCGCTCCTGACGCATGTAATTTTTTTTATTAAAGTTATATTTGTGAATTTGTCGAAGCTGGACATTACCCTGGTTAGGTGAAAAGGAAATCCTGTGGCCTCCGATAGTGCTATATGTGACGAAGGCCATGGGAATAGTTCACTACTCTTTGTCCTTCGTTATTTGCTACCGATATTTATATGTTAAATATCTTTTGTCTGAAATAGATATTGAATCTTAGAAATAGGCATAGTAAATGCATTAGCGGTTAAACAATTTATCGTAGTACTTGATCGTACTAAGTAAAATGGATAAGCTCTCAAAAATATAGCGTTATTATCCTTTGGATATAATGTAATGTATTCCTTATAAGTTAGGCAATACCTTTATTCTATAGATTTGAATTTGCCTATTTACTGTTAAAGCTTAGTGCTTGTTCGTGTTTATAAGTAAATTAATAATAGTTTGATTGCAATTAAATCGAATTCAGTTCGATGTTTTATGCATTTGTATGTTTACGCGAGTATTATAATGTTAACCATTTTGAGGATATTCAATAACTGGCTTATCATAAACCACGTTGCCATGTCGTCTGATAACATTGAATTGGCAGTCAAAAATAAAATAACAACATTAAGAATAAAAGACGTTAATTAGCATACTTAGAAATAGGAAGGTCTCTTGATAAAAAGAACAAAGAAAGCACTTTAACTGTATCGACTTTTTGACTATTTTTGTGGGCGTTTAGAATAGCAATGAATCACGGCAATGATAAAGTTATGCATATCAATAACTATTATCAGTTATGTCATAATTTATTTTTAGATCAATGTTAAATATATTGTAACGAAAAAAAGGAGTTTACGGTTACGGTCTTATGTTTAAGGCTTAGTTTATTCCAGACTTTTCTGCATTTGTTTGACTAATATTTTTTTCTGATTATATTTTGATTCTAACGATTATAGTAAGGCCGGTCGGTGTATTAAAAACATGATTTGTATTGAGGAACCTAGGGGGAAGTTATATAATAATTTCGATAATAGATGCACGGATAAACAACGAAATAAACACTTTCACGAATAAAATACTGTTTTAATTTCCACTTATGTTTATAAGTGATTAACATTCAGAGACCCCAATCTTGTTTCATAGAAATAAATCTAAACTGTGTTAGTATACATAATACCTTGACGATGTGGGGATGTTTTTCAACAATAACCTAAAATATTTTATGTATTTGTTTTACAATACAATATACATAAAACAAGGCGACTTTGGGTACATGACATTGAGTATATTTCTGCCAACAAAGATTATATTCCGATGTTCGTTCTTATGAATTTATGTTTGCGTGTTGTGTGTTAATAAAGTAGGTTTATCGAACCGGCTGCCTATGAAATTGGGACGCTCGGCATCTCAATACATAACAAGTTTTATTTAGCACACAATAGGGATTATAATTATAACCTCTTGGTTGTTTATGCTTCACAAAGTAGGTTAAATGGGCTCGGCCGATAAAATTAAAAAAAAACAATTGTCTACTTTATGATTGTTTACAGCCGGTAATGTAAGGAAGAATAACCTTTTCCTACTATAAAGGTCATAAAATAGAGTGCGACTATACAAGAATTACAATGTAGCCTATATAGTAATTATGGCTAGTAAGTAATATTATGTTGACTTAATTTTCTACAATACTAATAAATAGCTTAAACTAAGGTAATGTTCATTAACTCATTGTCTTAGTGTTCTATATTGTTTTGACACTATATTCGTGTGTCCGAGATTCCGCAGTTGCATTTATATCCACTACACCAGGTTTTTTAACTCAAAAGGTTTACTCTTTAGGCGTCTTATTCCTATTGTATCAAGAAGTTTGATTGCCTCAGTATTCACATGGTTATGTAGCCTCTTTAAGTGAGCTAACGCAAACCGTATCGCCGTATTTAGGTCTATATATACATCAAGATCCTTGTGGATTCTTTAACGTTTAATAAACTTTAATATCGTAAAATGTAATCATAGATATTAAATGTCATCTTGGTCACTTCGCAAATTAATAAAAGTGACGCACTCTTTATCTTTTCGAAGCTTATGTGTTTACGTTATTCATATTAAATGCATAGTTAAGCATTAGGCACGCTAATGGTTAGCTATGCTTGACAGTTGACAATAGCTGAAAGAAGTGAAAAAATAGATAATAAACGTATGACCTAAAACATGCTCAACTAAACGACCATCTAAGTAAATATTGTAAATATATAAATTGTTTAGCACTAAAATGTACTGCACTAGTACTGTCTTCCAATAGTAATTGCGATCCCAACTCCAATGTTGAGCTTTTGTACCGCGCATTCCCAAAGTCGCAACTACGCTACTGCGAAATTGCATACGCAACGCAACGTCGGGATCGGTATCTATCTGGAAGTTACAGACTGAGGATAAAGTTCGTGTCAAATAATTATATGTTTTATTTTTGCCCTCAGGTGTTCTAAGACAGTATTACAATGACGATAACGTTTCCTGGGCCTGGGTTCGGTGTGCAGTACGTAGCGGGTGTCTGTTAGCCTGGAGAGATGGTACTATACCCAGGAGACCTGCCGCGAGGCTGCCCCTCAGACATTTGCACCTTCGGTGTGCCCCAAATCTGCTCAACGCCTTCCAGCTCTCTCGTCTTCGGGATGACGCCACCGTCGCCACATTTCAGGTACTGCAATTTAAATATATCTATCTATATCAACAATTCTAGGAAATCTTAATCACCGATTTTAGCTATCAAATAACAAAATTTACGTATTTTTAAAAGAATTTGAAATCATATCTGTGTTTTTATCTTGCCGTGTTTTGTCAGATAGGTGGATAAACGAACATTTCTGTAGAACTCTAGAAAAAACACTCGCTAATCATGAGAAAGTTTTTATACTTACATTTTCCTTCGTATACATTTATTACAATTGTTAATGCGAATAATATATATCTTAATATATTAAAAAATAGCTTTTATTTGTCAGACTGCACATTCCCATATGAACGGATGTAACATAAGTAGTTGACTTAGTATAATAGCTACATTATTTTAAACATAATGCTAACACCATATCGCATTTGCACGTGTGAACTTAATCATCATAATGCAAGTGTTTCTTAACTTATTAGGTTTACTATACATGAGCGAGGCTTTATTTACGTCAATCATATTTACATAAAAGTCGATAAAATTACATTAACCATCTGTCATCTATAAATTTTGAAGAAAAATTACATACGAGTATATCCCGTTAGTTGAGATTCATTGTAGTTATTGGTTAATTTTGTTTATTTACATCCGTTAATCGCGATTTATTTATTAAGTTTTATTCTATCCCAATATTTGCGACTAAATATTTCGTATTAAACGCATGTGGTTAAATGCCCTATTAAAATTTACGAAGTTATTTAAAACGTGAATTTATTGTATAGACTATAGACCAACCCATGTGTCTCATGAAATATGAATTACTTCACTAGAATGTATAATGTTTTATTACCGTTCTTATACTAACAATTTTAATCGAATATTAAAGCTCATTTAAAAGCAAAGATTTAAATTGAAGTACATATTTATATGGGAACAACTACTACTACTAATACTTGATGTATTACGTCAACATTAAGGAGGAAGACAGAGGGGCCGTCTTTGATTTTCTTATTTGGTGATTACATCAACAGTAATTATTTAAGTTTCTACACATTGTCTATGCTTGAAAACGAAATGCATTTTAGATGATTCCTAAATAAGTAATACGTTTATATACTTATATTTTGAGAGCTTTGCTTACTTTTGCTGACAAATCCGCTTACGTAATACTTGAACGGCCCCTATAATAAAAAATACTGAAATTAATAAATGACACAATAAATGTAGGACAGAGCAGAACACATTTTTTACATGACCGTGCCTATATTCAACATTTCTATATTCTTCACAAGCGAATAGATAAACTAGTCATTTTCTTCACGTTACTATTGTAATAACTTACCGATTATTTTTTACTAGATAATCTCATTAGTCGTTACCAAATAAGGTTGTTTTATTGGACCTGCGGTCGAGCCAGTAGAAACGGGGTCATGTTTTTATCTTTTTTCTATGATTGTATGGACAAGTTTTGTACAAAACATTTTTGTCGAATAACCTTGTACGTTCTAGTCGCATAATTGTATTCCATTCAACTTTCTTGCTTAGATTTAATCTATTATGAAGGTAGCTGTAATAAGAACGGACATGAAAATTATTTTAAAAAATATAGAATATCTTTAGATATAATTACCGTATAATTTTGAAGAATAGTCTTAAATGAATAAAATGTCTAGGATCCTATTACACGTTTCGGATATTGTAGGGCTCGGTACAAAAGATACGAAGACTTAAGACCTCGGCTCCCCTTCGTAAGTTCTTTCTCACGATTTACGTTAAATAGACCTCAATAAAGCCCAACACCCGTAAATCATCACTCCATTGTGCGTACCTCTTGATGGCCCTATTTACCATAAGAAGGGCTAGAACGCGAAGGTGTTGATACGTAAGGGAAACACGTTGTGTGCTACAGTTTCTCTATAATAGACATATTATAACTAGTTCTCTCCTTTAATAATACGTCAACTTCTCAATGTGTGTTATATAAAATTATTCAAATTTTACGTCCTCCTAGTACTCAACGAATCTATTATCCCGAATGACTGGTATTTTTTTTTGTTGCAGGCTTGCAATGCGACGGAATACGCCCGATGGGTGCGAGCGCTGTGCGTTGAAATACTTGGACAGACGCCATTACCCCAAGTTAGGTTTCTCGATGTCTTGCCAGCGGCTGACACAAACCATTCTTATCGCAAACCAAAGACAACGCAGCAGGAAACGCCAACGTGTCCTCCCAGACCACCCCCCAGAGCAAGACGGAGATTAATAACTATGTCCGAAACTCATCTACCTCGAAGAGATCATTCACCTGCTGCGACGGATGAGGGCATCGTCGTAGAAGACGACGATTACGACTCATCGTCTGATCGCAGCCTCGACCTATCGCTATCTGTTGATGGACTGAAAACTATAGATGTCATTGACGCACCACAAAAAACCGAAATAAAATGTGACAATTGCAGTAAACTTAGCAAAAGTCCTCGTCACACACTTCCCAGAGCAAGGTCGACTGATACAGAATTAGGACGACACCGATATCTAAAACGCTGGGAGGGCACGACAGGTGGGGCAGAAAGGGGGAGGTATGCCATGGAAATGGCTAGGCGGAAGACGGCATCCCTAGAGAACCGTGCAAGATCATGCTCACCAAATTCTCATGAAGTAGTATCAAAATATGTCCCGGTAAGAGAGAGGCGGGCGTTGTTCGAGTCATTGTCACAGACTGGGGGCAGCTTGGCGCGGAGTAGTGAGCAGCTGGCTCGGCCAGTGGTTGTGACGGAGACTCCTCGGCGGGCGGCATCATTACACGACCTTCAGGCACCTCCGACGAGGTCAGTTAGCGACTTGAGGCAATTCTTCGAGGCGGTGGCGCGCGGTGCGGGTTGCTCCGACGCGCGTTTTAGCGCCAATCCCGTGCCGCGCGCCTTCGTATCGCTCACGTGCGCTTGACCGATTTTGTAAATATTGTATAGACTCACGGTGTAGACCACCGCTGACAGAAGTCGTTTGTTTTAAGACTGTTAAAGTATTGTTAAAGTACCTAATATAAATAAAGATGTATTATTATTCTTTGACTTTTTTACTTCATATGTTTCTGTAAGGCCTACTTTCCTTTAGATTACATTAATTGATAACATACTGTGCATTGTCTTTCTATTGTTCCGAACGTCCCCTAACTCAGGGCTCTGATAATTGTGTATGAGAGAAGCGATGAACTTTTTGACGATAGTACATCGTATAAATGTCATTGCTCAAAAGGTCGCGCTGTTAGTCCTTCACACGATCCCATACTGTTGCAAAACATGAAACACCTTCACTTTAACCTCTACTTTTTCTAATACATTGTACTCGTAATTGGATTCATTGTTATGTGATTGAATGGAAATTTCTCAATAAGGACGTAGGTGAATATTGAAAGTGAAATCAATTGAACTTGAGTGACATTGTTTAGCAGAATATTAATAAATTACTTAAGAACATATCCTTACTTGTCTGTGGTTGACAGAGTAATTAGCGTTGTCTTGTATGTGTTAATTATGCTTTTGATATACAAAAATTGATATTAATTATTCAAGACATTATTTACCGGAATTGTTATTCCATAGAGATCCATTCTATAATCCTGATACAAAGAATAAGTTTATAATAAAATGTGTGCCTAAGCTGTCAAGCAAGAGTCACTTATATCTCGTTAAACAACTTTCTCGATACAGATCCATATGAAAAAGTAATACTATTTTATTAATACCTTTCGAAGAAATGTGAAGAGCTTTTTAAAAGTTCGATCTAAAAACTATAAATCATTTACTTTCGCTTACTTTCTGATAAAATGTTTAGCCGTCGACCGCGGTGTAGTCAGCCCGTAAAAAGTATTGTACATATCTAAAATAATTGTCAAAATCAGGTTGACATTGTAGACTGATAAAAAATTACCTTAGAGTATAAATAATTTCGCAGTAGTGATATCAATACACTTCGATATTCACCAAGGTCATTTTGTCCTTTGTAAAACTGTCTAAAATTACTGCATTCTGACTCTGTATAAAGTGTAACTTATTCCAGTAGTGAATAATGTTAATTATTAATAATTTGTTTTAGTTTTGAAACCGGGTTTATACAACCAAGAGATCTATACATATACGACTGTTAAGTTTAATTGCTATGAGTTGTACTCGACTTGGTAGTAAAGATCTATTGTCTTATGGTCTTACTATAAAAAAATCTTAGGTAAAGAGGTATTTTTTATAGAACAGGGGGAGAACGGGCAGGAAGCTTTAATAATATCGCTCTTAGCCAAACTAATATGCTGCAATTCAATTCATTTTTGTCTCCATAATACCTACTCGCCATGATTGAATTAAAATGAAATTAGACAAAAGTTAGAGGACACTTAGTGTTTTTGTATTAAGGATATAAAATGTCTAAATCAAAACACAATACCATATTTATATCGTATTGTAGTCAACTATTGAAATTATAGTGAAGACATCACACACTAAGACAAAATCAAATCTACCATGATTGATTTTGGATCAATTTCCGTATAACATAAATAGTATGAGAGCTTGAATAGAAAATAGTTATACTTACTGTGTCCCGTACACACTATAAATGCTATAAACGTTCGTTATAACATTTATAATATTAATTATTATTAGTGTATAACCATACATTTGTATGTAACAGTTAAAGTTTTAATTAAATGACTTTAAATCGTTTTCTGTGAATGAACAAATCTGATGGCTGGAATCATATTTATAACAAATAGAATCGTAAAAGCAAGTAAAATAAGGCTACGAGGTTATAAAAGGCTATAATATAGGTGATCAACTTTCAGAGACCTTACCGTAATGCAAAAAAATCTATGCTGCCATTGTAACAACGGTCAATTGTGTGAAAAAATAACGGGTTATTAAATATATTTTGACCTCGTGAGTAACTGTACTGACTTCTTGTCTCCGCAAACATCTACGATATGCAAATTGTTATATTTTACTAACCTACAATAGTTAATTTATTTTTTAAAGTAAAAAATACATTTATTTGTATAGTATTATAGCGTTATCGATTAACAACTTTTTCTAGTAGGCCATGGCATTGCATTTGTTTCTCATATCTTGCTGCCTTTACTATATTTCCAGGCCCATATTATATTTTAATTTAGTTTTTCTGCGTCACCTTCAATGTTAAATTGAAAAAGTATTTATTGGTGGTTTGACCACTATTGTAAACGAAAATTAATATTTCATTTAGTTTCACTTTCAAGAATATTCCGGTCCTTCTTTACACATAGACAAATTAATGTATGGAGTGATAATTGTCAGTACTCGAGACAGATGTAAGTAAATTGTCAATTATCTGTAACTGCATAAAGACGTGTCAGCTGCAATTATTGTTAAGTTTAATTATACATTGTTAACAACTATAAATAGCATGTTTGCAATTGTTTCATTGCATTTTTCTCTGAGTTAGTAGTCGCTTGCTTATGTTTGTAAGAGTTAATTGCGTTTTCCTATAGAATCTCACCCAGGTCGGAGTTTTTCTTCACCGTATAATGGAGTGTAACCCACAGCCAAGACTCGATCCCACGGCTTCGGACTCTTCACCCAGCAGTCAGCAGTTAAAATTGGCTCTCTTTTCTCTTTTAGCTAGAACTTAAATTAATTTTATATAAAACTATTTATAGATAGCGATTTTTAAGTCACTATAGAAAGAGTCCTATTTTGATACAATAAACCGCATTCGTCAGATAGGCTTCCCCATTAGTTAACTTTTTAATTAACCTTTTATTGTGTTATACAATTATTAATAAATTCATCAGTCTACGTCTTTCAACTAAAGTACTATTTTGTCCCTTTCTATAAAACTGTATTTACTTTGTGATTAATAGAGACAAATCAGTACGTTAAAACAGTGCAATTGGATAGATTATTTATGAATAAGGGTTCCGCTTATAACAGTGCATTAGGTATATGAACAAATATACCTATTGCAAAAATATCAGCATCAGCTTGATTTTAAAAATCGAAACTACGTTCAATCTAGAACTAGCAATTTCTGAACTGGTAATATTACAAAACGTTTTTTAAATATTGCAACCCACATTACTTGCCTAATTCGTAGCTAATTAAAAATCGAATTTCACCGTGTTTAAAAATGTTGTTTTACTGTAGCTGGTTTTGAAAATGGAATGCGGCCGTGTCAAATGGTAGCGACCACATGTTAGATTGGTAATAAAGAATGATTGGACAAAGCATTAGAAAAAAACATGAAAGGGCGCCGAGGGATGATACAGGTAGCGTAAGACATGATTGAGCATTGCTTTTGTAGAAAAATTTATATCACACTATTTAAAATAATGTTTTGTCCAAATTATTACAGAAACAGAAAACATTATATGTCGAAGTACCTTAAATTCAAGCATGATCAATACTTAAATTTTATGGTGTAATATAACAGCTAATGTATACATTATAAACGTATGGTTGGTGTTATTACATAAGGTGGCGTTAATAGATCAATGTGTAATTCTAACTGGACAATCTATAAAATTACTTTTAAAGAAATCGGTAAGAAGATATTTCATATAGCTACTTTATGTATCTTGGCGTACTGATTCGATTTTGGAATTTGAAAAGAATATTGAGAATTTGAACTTGAAGTTTGTGATAAGTAACTTCTTAGTACAAGTCATTCCATGGATGAAGCGTTGCTAGCATTTTTGAAATGTCAAAAGATATGATTGTCAATCTAGATTTAGATTATTTTTTTGGATTCTGATATAAGCTCAATGGGGGCTGTCACACAACTTATCAGCATACATTGATCTGTTTATTATACAATATCTATGCGATCAATTGCGCAGTAGCAAGGGTTGCCAACGTATACTAGGCAAAAATAAATGAAACGAAAATGCCTTTAACGAATACTCTTAATTGGTACAATAAAAATCGAAAGCCTCCAAAACTCTACATGTTCTCGAAATCTAAACCCTCTATTAGTCAGAATAATCCGGCAAGTCGTTTTAGTATTTCAAACATAGCAATGTTTTGTGTTACAACCTTTACAACTCGATAACGAAACGTTTTACGTCTGGTTCGAATATATTAATGTGATTATTTTAAAAGCTATAAAATAAATCTTAAAGCCCAGTTTGAATCGACTTGAATCAAAATCCTCCATTAGTTCAAAACTCTATAACACGAAATTATTGGAGTCTCCATGTTTGAGTTGTAGATGTCCTAGTGTATATAAAAAAACTGCAATCGAAAGCACCGAAAGGGTTACAGTGCAAACATGACATGTATAAAATATAAGTAGGTATTTTTTACTAATCAGTTTTAAGAACAACCCTAGCAACAACTGAGTCACGAGTAACAGGCACTTTTTGTCCAGTAAGTACTAAAGCAAGGTCGACACGCTGGATAAATTACGTCTAAATCAATCAGCAAAAAGTTCAATTACAATAATATTAACAAATTAAATTGGTATAGGAAGTCGTTGAGATAATTATTACGACTAATCGACACGGTGTTTAATAACAACGTTATCATTTGCTTGCAACTATAAGGTTCTACCACGCCGTGTATGATTCTGGGCAGTCAAAAATAAAATCAACACATCTCTGCAGCTGCGAACATTTTATAGTCTACGGATATCGCATTTCATATTGTCCATATTGTCCATATTGTCTGTAAATTTCTAGATATATGTGTTGTTAACACGCGAAAAATAAATACCCAAATGGTATAGATGACAAAGTTGTCTATAAATTAGCAGGTCTTTCGGTTAGGTTAGTGAGCTAGGCTATGGTGCCTAAGAAGTCAGTCACCTAAAATACACCCAAATGAAACAGTAACTTTAGTGTTAAATACTCTAAACTAATAAATAAAATACTCGTATCAAGAATTAGAAGAACAGTTTAGAACAGATTTCACAATATAAAACAGAATTGACGTTTTGTGTGCTTTAGATATTAATAAAGCTTTTATATTTAGGTAATGAAAAAGTGTCCATACTAAAACGGTTAGGTACAGGTAACAACTCGTCTTTCGACACTTTCTTACTCGTTAGTTAGTAGTTAGAACCGCTTTTCTTGAGGTTTTTTGGACATGCAACTCATGCAAAGGTTCACAAAATTTAGAAAAACTTATTGTGACTGATCGTGGCTGATACTCTATTCGCTGGACCGATCAAATAAAGGCCCTTACAGGTCTTATCATCACCCAGCCGCAGAGGCTTGCATGACTGGGACGAGTGGAGGAAGTTGTGCGCCCACTAACACGACCTTCAGAATTGAAGAGCGCAACTAAATAAGATTTTGGTAATGAAGCGAGCACTCCAGGAATTAAGTTGATTCAAATTAATTCCGTAATAATAAAGAAAGTAAAAAAGAAAATCAACCTTGAATTTAAGTATCTAGTTTAACCGGTTTTGTCTATCCTTCACTAAACTAGTAGGACAGCTGACTCAAATCTCAGAGGTTGAAATGATACATTGTATCCGAATTTTACTATGAAATCTAGTTGTATGGATTAAACTGGCCACAGTGAATAATAGAAAGGGTTAGTGCAAAGGTATAATCGAATTATTCCTGAGAGGAAGCCAGTTGAAACCCGGGGTATGGGGCATGTTTGACAACATTTAATTGGTGACACACAACGAGAGTCTATTGTTGACTACGGCTAAAGTAAAAAAAAATATGTAGATTATAGATACTAAAATAACTACTATATCTATAACTATATATAAATTTTAAAGGATGATACTTCATGATTCATAAAACATGGCCAGGAAAACTGGGCAGACTGGTTCAAATCATATTTCTTTACATTTAATAAATGTCTTTGTTTAGTTTTATTGTGTAATTTAAAAAACAAACATAAGCATTCGAAATTCAATTAATTTAATCACTACTATCAAATGAACCGTTATCATCTCTTCCCTGAAAAAGTCATAAATCGATATAATAACCATTTCGTGTACAGAGGAAGTTGTTACCCGTGAAAGCTTTCTTCGATAAATTATTGAAAGTCATAAAATAACTTAAAAATATTTGAACAGACAAATTGGGCGGATGTTTGGACCATTATTGTGTTTACCTTCCCTTATCAATGAACGATGTCTTGTTAACGATATAGATTTGTATATAAATAATTATTTAGATACAAGCTTATTTTGTTAAGAGCACAATTAAAGTTTCTAAGTATGTAATTAATACGTAATTAGTTTAATTACATATTTATAATCCGTGAAGAACCAAAATACATTAATTTAGGACTTATGGTATAAATCGACAAGAATATTATTTATTAACACTTCGATGCATTACAATATAAAAATTGAACATGATTAAATGAAAAGCCTTATCGCTTTCGAGTAATCTTCCAGGCTACCACTGTGCGAAAAAAATGTATTAAATAAGTTAAGGTAGGTAAGAGCAAAACTACATATAGTTATTAAGACAAAACAAACCAAAAAAGAATACATGAAATTAAAAACTGCACATAATCATCACGATATATACGATAATTTAATTACAGATGAAGGACAGATTTGGGAGTAGTATTTTCATTAAAATATATTTCAAAACACCCCTTGTTATTAAGTTAATATATACCTTTCATTCAGATATTAAAGAATATCCTGTAAATTTACCAATGAGTTCAATAAACTCGTTACAAGTTTTTCAAAGGGATTTTATTTTTGGGCTTAAGATTTGTCTTAATGAGTAACCGTATCATTAATTTATGGTTGTTCGTTCCCTGAGTCACGGTAACTTTAAGGATTTGGGCGTTGAGTCAATTCGCGCGTCATGCATGGCGCCTACGTTGCATTTCGATTATCCTTTTATGTGGTGAATGTATTGAAAGATTAGCGTAGGACGGTGAAAATCCTTGAATGGTTTTAAAAATAATTTCAATTTGTTCGCATCGAATCCCTGTTATAGAAACTTTAATGATTGAACCTATAGATTAAATGTATTCAACGCTTGCATACTATTTATATATGAGCAATAATTCTAATGGATTTATTTATTTATTTATGTTATGTACATAAAAAAGACACATTATAGAAATAGTGAAATTAGAACGTAGTATCTTTATAATATATCACAGAGATGTATACATATTATGTAATATGCAATTGCCCGTGTACTTGAAACAATAGGTTTTGGGAATAAGTTTAATCTAATTTGATTGAAAAAAAAATCATTTTTATATTGATAATTCAATAAGATTAGTTTTTATTTAGAACTTAAAAGAGTCTTTAGTAAACTAAAAATACAAGAAGATTTTGTTAAACTAAAGAACTGAAGAGATTAATATAAAGGAACCATAGACATTAAAATACCATTAACAAGTTTTTAGTTCGTATGATCTGCAAGCTGGAATATATATAATTTTAAATTAATTATATACTGTAGGTTTTCATTTAATGTTATTCCCTTTCTTGGAGCATGTGTTTTTAAAATTGGACCGTGACAACGCAGCTGCGCATGCAACGGCTAGGAGACAATATGTCAAAATTAAATACTATATTTAATTATTATAATATCATCAATTTAACTCAGTCAT
Organism: Pieris brassicae; assembly: GCF_905147105.1. NCBI lineage: Eukaryota > Metazoa > Arthropoda > Insecta > Lepidoptera > Pieridae > Pieris > Pieris brassicae. The sequence continues at coordinate 6,409,889 of NC_059665.1, read as the reverse complement.
CTAGTTATTGTATATCGCAGTTAAAGGTTTGTTAAACCGCTAAACTACCAGCAATCCAACCTGACGACTTTACCCGACTGTTTTTGAATTATAAGGAATAAAATAAGATGTAGAAAATATGACATTACATTAATAACGCTGAGTTATGATCTTTTAATATTTTGGTTGGTACTAAATGTTAGTCTACAAACGACACTATAGCAATCAATAAAAAAATTATTAGACTAACATTAATAGAGAGCCGACGACTAGCTGTTTCGACAATTGTGTTTCCAATCCCGCTGTAGAATGAAGAAGGTACGGTATATGTAAAACTATTGGAATCTGTCGAAAAAAGGACGACATTTATTTTAACAAATTAATTATTTAAATACACTTTTTATGTAATTAATTAAAATTTTAATTCGACGTCAAATTCAATTTTAGAATGCGATAGTTATAAAATACGTCCTTACGTTTTAATTATGTTCATATAAATATCAGATTAATAAACATTCATCATTATTATTATTTTATCTCCCTGTACTTTTTCTATTCGGCAATAATCATTATTATTAATTAGCCATTACGAGTGATCAGTAGAGGTAATTTATTTTAAGCTGCCCTTTTGATTATATTTCTATTAGGGTTAAAGGCCAAAATAAATAAAAGTTTAAAGCTTTTCGGTGTGTTTAATTTAGTTGAAGGTAAGCCAACCGAAAAATATAATTACAGACAAATAAATATATATTATTATGTAAGGATGATCTTTGGGATAAGACGTAAAACTACAGTATTGTATTAATATATTTTTATCACACATAGAAATCAGATTTCTATAATTTTATTTCAGTTTAGTTCAGTCAGTTTACCAGAAATTTAACAGAGAATCTGCGGCCTCAAGCAACAAGGCCTGTATTTAAACCTCTGGTTTATAAAGGGATTAAAAAAAACAATAGACAACAATGATAAAATTAACCAAATATAAGCGCATTATGTTCCTGTGTTATATGATACATATGTCAACATATCGGTTAATTGAACATCAACGTACCACACCTTGACTTGTCTTTAAAGACGGCGAGCCCATACTTTAAGGGAACTCACATAGAGAACAGGGGAGCGTTAAGCAAAGCGTGATAGCGTAGAAAATAATCTTATAAAAAAGTATCATTAAGAAAATTATTTAATTTAATAAGAAACTTGCTAAATATAGTATTTATATATTACAATAATGGACGTCAGGACGAAGAATGGTCAATATACTTGTTCATATCATTATTATAGTGCTATATGCACTTTATGCATGTAAAACTCTTTATAATTTTATTTAAGGCGTTTGTTAGTAATCATTATTATTTATGTGTTTGTTACACTTTTGATTAATTGCTTGTTTTTTAACAAATATTTGTTTACAAATACATCGAGTTGTTAATATACTTGTTTATATCATTATTATAGTGTTATTATATTAGTCACTGTATGCACCTAAAACTCTTTATAATTTTATTTAAGGCGTTTGTTAGTAATCAGTATTTTTTGGCCTATGTCAGGGATATTTTGAAGCCTCCACATTTGATGGTGCTGCGATACACAGGAATCCGGGCCCGCCATCTGTCTGACAATATTATTTAAATATTTACAAGCTAGAGATAGCAGTTTCCAGCGGCTCACGGTTCACCACACTTCTAATTAATACGTTTCACGAAATATTTTTTTTATTCCATACGGAGGTATACATAAAATTCTTACGAGCATTTACACAATAAAATAGAAACCCGCTATCAGTCAAGACTTTAAAATCGCTCATTCGGTATTCACTCCCTTATTCAAGTACATTAACTTTATGGTCAACATCACTTTCTATCACCACATAGCTATTTATAACGCCTATATACTAACTAGCGTGGAAAACAAACGAAGCACGAAGTAGTTAAAACTAATATAATAGATTTTTTTAATCTGTAACGATTTTCACATGTACCTACCCATTACAAAGAAATTGTTGTCGCGTATACTTATTTATCAAAAGATATAAACAGTTAATAGTTAAATTTAAATATCTATAGTTAGCAATCTGATATGTATATTTGGTTAAATAAGAAAATTATAACGTATTGAATGTCAACATAAGGGCGCTTAGACTCCACTCGGAATCTTGGTGTTGAAACTGTATGTTACGTTGTTTAGTAATAATACAATAACGTGATTCTGGAATAATGTACGTCTATATTTGTTTAGTATAGTTCATTTTATAAACTACTTTACTAACCATTTAGTAACGGATTAACTTTGCGATAGACATGTCATTATTATTGTCACAGTTTACCATAAAGATAAATTAGTTTCTAAACATTGCCGATCGTACGGGCTATATAGTTCTATCTATAAAATCAAAACCCGAAAGGTATATACATATTCCCAGATAAGCGCTGCGTTTATTTCACCGTCTAAATACAGATCAAAAGAATTAAAACCCGTAAACAGGACGATCACTTACAGCAAATTAAGTCGTATATATAATTTGCAATGCAACACGCATTCCATTAATGACCACCATAACTTGATCTCTGACATTAAATCATTTAAACTCTTATATCGTGTTGCAATTATGCACACGTTCTTTATACATACGCATGTTGTATTTCATTAATTAAATTATGAACATATATTAACCTAATATTTTAATTGTATGGCGTTGTTTTTGGTAGTTTTGTAAACAAAATAACGACTTCTTTGGCTCTCTTCGACTCGATGTTTTTATTGGACTCTTGCAGTGTAGTGGTAAAACAATGCTTTAGCGAAATCAATGTTATCTAAAGTTAATTTATAAATATTGGGATTTGGTAGTTAGTAACAATCGAAATATATAAACGTAAATCGTTTCACGTTTGAAATTAAAACCACTAACGTATCTGATTTAACATACTAGCGAAGTATTCCTTTGCCAGAAATCAAAACTAGCAACAATATACAGCACTGACGGAAGTGGTTAGACTTCAATAAACAACTAGGAAGTGGCTGATTTTGAACGTTAGACATTGACACTCACAATTCAATTCTCAATATTAACACACTTAGACTTAGACTGCACTCGTCTTATTTTGGATTGTATATGTAAGCATCTACAGTAAACTCACATATTGTATTACATGAATTGCTTAAAGTAGAAACAATAAACGAACTCAAAATACATAGGACGCAATTAGTTATGAAGTCGTGAAAGTGCATCTTTTCACAGCGCTTCTGTCACAACAGACCACAGACAGTCGTGACAAATAACGTAGACTATAGAATGATTACAGATTCAAATATAATTTAGTTCTGAAATAAAAACACGAAATTTTCCACTAACGTAGATTATCTATATTTACGAGTTGTTTTATTATGTTGCCATGGTGCAAAAAGATTATTAAAGAAAAATATTCACTGTAATTAGCATTATATGAAATACATTATTTGTTGTAAATTTATATTTCTTCAATAATTGTAGCTGTTAGCCATAAACATAGTGCAATTATATATAGTTAGTATTACTAAAGATTAACGACTCGTGGTAATTTTCATTGATACGAAGGTGATATTTTCATCTTTTGTCTACTTTAGATATTTAAAAATATAAGTAAAAATACCAACATATAAACTTGTCTAGATTTTAAGTTGTCTATGTCTTCTATTTGTAGGATGCGCCTGCGCTTTGTGCATCATGAATGACGCTAATATAATTAACCAACAGGTAACCGAGCCGGTTCACATTTGACTTTTACTTTCTACGGTGAGTTATAGTGATGTGCTGATAGTTGATGTTTTTAATGTCTTTTCTGAATTTCATATAATAATGATATTATGGAAACTGATTTATTTGATATAACTCAGGTTCCGTTCTTATTACTTAAGAAAAATGGTATAATTATATAATTTAAAGTATGTGCCTTAAGCCAAGTATCTTAAATATTAATATCTCAAAAAAAAATTTTTTTTCGTTTTTAATTACGGTTTTTAAGCTTTTAATTTATTTGTATGCATAAACCTAAAATAGCTTAAATTTAAACAATATTTTATTATTTTTCTATTCCTTGGAAGACACAGCAATTAAAATGACAAAACGGTGCTGTTGTAGCTTTCTAATAGGAGAGAGATAATAGAGGCCATAATGGCCTCCATTTAAATATTTATACCAGCGGCAATCGACAAAAAATACTCGGCATGTGAACATCACTAGGAGTGCCATATCGCTACAATATAATTATCTCAACGATATCTTACTCAATTATAATTTAATCTAGACTAGAATTATGGACCGGAAAACAGCGCCATTATGAAACTTTATTTTGTACCTTAATATTCAGATGCTTTGAGTCTTAATTTGACATAGTATTCCTACATTTCACGAAAAGCCTTTTAATTTAAATATTAAATAAACGAATTTTATTTTATATAACTATCTATAAATATCATTCAGTCTTTATTAAGATTATGCGGACACATCCGCAGATGCATAATCTAAGTCCAACTACAACTTATATTCTCTATGTCACCATTTCTAAATCAGACTAAGGAGTTTAATCATTTGATGACGGCTTTACGATAATTGATTAGTTTTGACATAAGGGATTTTGAAAAACAAAATTCTGTATTTCTTCAATAAACATGAAGTGAATAATTACTTAACTCAGAGAATCTGGACTTAATGGTTACTTTAGTCATTTAAATGCGACAGCTTAAAAGTCTTTGACTAATATTGTTATTAAATCTCTATCTGGTCTATGTTAGTCAGGGTTTTTTTTAGAAGTAAGGATGAAATAATTTTTTAAAACGGTCCGATAGTTTTTCTGTTCGACCGTTACAAAAATAACAAAAAAATCTACTCTATGTCATATTTGTACAGATTATACAACAGCGTTTATTGTTTACAACTAATATATGATCATAACTTTGTTACGGTAAATAATTCATACCTATTTGTAACACAGTATTTTCGTAACGCATGCTTAGTTTTGCTCTAATTCATTCGGTTAATTCTTATTAACAAACTAATAATCGTGAACATATGATGTTATACAACTATCATTTATAACTGGTTGTTTGAATTATTTAGTGTGGTAACGTATTAAATAGATGTATGCTTACGATACTTTATTTCTTACAAATCTTGTCAATTACGCATTAATTGCGTATGTCCATGCAATCTTAGAAACCATTTTCATTTTGAATTTAGAATAACTTATATGAAACTTTGAAAGATTTTGTAATGCATCGTTGTTTCATTGTTGCCGTGTATAAAAAAAATATTAAATTAAAGACCATAGTAAAAAAAACTATTACCATTATATTAAATAATCACAGTTTATAGTGACAATAAAATTAATAGAGTCACATAGTGTAGACGAATTGTTAATTTCCCGCGAAAAATTCAGAGGACAAAACATCACGGCTCATCACTCATGCCATAGAGCAATAGTTATGACTTTATCAAAGACACTACTTATGTATGCTAATTACTCATAGGTTTTATTCCCACGGGGTCTAGTCTATGGACCTATCAAAGGCCTTTATAGAAACGATGTTCTTTATTCAAACCCCAATGTGTCGTTTTAATGATGCCCGTACATTTTTGTTTACTTAGTCCCTTTTATCAATCTTTGTGATTGTAAAGGGCGTCTTTGGACAAGGAATGAATAATGCTTTTTCTATAATTGATCCTTTGCTCTTTCTACCGTTATTTTATTTATGCCTAACGGATGGTAGATAATTTGTTTGACACATTTTTTAGGAAGAACTTTTGACATTTCACATTTGCGACAATCTTGTTTTTTTGTAAATACAGAATCGATGTTGCCTGTATTTTAGTGGATATTGAGTATTTGATCAGTGTTGGCCTAGTGGCTTCAGCGTGCGACTCTCATCCCTGAGGTCGTAGGTTCGATGCCCGGCTGTGCACCAATGGATTTTCTTTCTATGTGCGCATTTAACATTCGCTCGTATGGTGATGGAAAACATCGTGAGGAAACCGGCTTGCCTTAGGCCCAAAAAGTCGACGGTGTGTGTCAGGCACAGAAGGCTGATCACCTACTTGCCTATTCAATTCACATACGATCATGAAACAGATACAGAAATCTGAGGCCCAGACCTAAAAGGTTGTAGCGCCATTGATTTATTTATTGAGTATTAGATTACATGGTTTTCGTATTAGTTCGTATTAAAAAGATTATCACGCTAAAATGAGTCCGCATGCGTGTTCAGTTTATGCATTTTGTGTCGTATGATGTACATAAGCATTTAAACACATTGTATATAACTGTGTAAAATTTAAAAATGGAATTTCAAAGACTACATCTCAGATGGAAATCGATTCATCTTTAAGATGGCTATTATAAGACTTAACCCGGCGTAACCCGACCCGCATTAGGGTATAATAGCATTTGTACCAGGAACACGGTCTCTTTCATACTCGTGTTTATTTTAGTACATTGTTATATTAGCGGTATAGCAATTGAAAAAGTACTTCCTTTTGCCAATTTCTCTGTCGTAAAAGTAATCATTCGTCGTTATAGTACATACCTCAAATGCTATAATTAGGGAAACAAACAATAATAACAGAGTCTTGAGACGTAAAAAAAGAGAAATACATTAATTAGATGTTTGATTTTTTTGATTTTCTACAATATAAAAAAAAACCTATAAAGATGATTATGTAACATACCGTCAAGTACCGCATATGTACCTATATCTCGATTTTGAACCTTAGCTGTCAATGTGGAGCGATCACCGTGAAATCCCAATTTTGGACCACCGCGTCGCATCACTGTAATGGGGCTTATTTTTAATCTTAAAATAAGAAAACTTCATCTATCAAAATTTGTATATAGATAAATTTGAAGGTATAAATACTGTCTGGTTTACTTTTAATAAGAAAGAAATGGATTTAAGATATTTAAAATCAGAAAAATAAATACTATATATATTCTTTGTGTGTAGCCGCTGTCACTACAATGACATTGACTACTGCTCATTCTTAGTTCTGAAGTGTAGTAACCCTTCAATGGGACATATGTACGTGATAAGCTTTCTGAGCTAACGCGAAGTCATTTTTATTTTACCTTGATTATAATAAAAAATTAAAGACAAACAGATGTGGAGCAAAATGAAGGAGACCTTTACCCGTAGAGAGTCAATATTGATTTCGATTATTTTTTTATTATTATTTATAATTTAAAATTTATAATACATTGAAATTACTAAATATGATTAGAATTTAAATTTAAGGATAAATAAAATAGTAATATCTCATCTCTTTAATGCATGAACATATTATGTAATAATTAATCATATGATATACTTGTTTAAAATCTATTATTAATTATGGAAATAAAGAGGCTATAATAATAGTAATAAAAAAAACAATATCAACCTTTTAGGTCTGGGCCTTTGATCGGTTTTGTGATATTTTTTTTAATAGGCAAGGAGGTGATCTGCCTTCTGTGTTAACAACGTTTAGAGTTGGCGAGTGTTTTGCACATAGAAAGTTCATTGCACAGCCGGCAATCGAACGACCTTAGTGATGAGTGGCACGCTGAAGCCACTAATAATGCTATGAAAAAGGTTAGGTAGGTTTCTTTCGTGTCGAGGACTTGTAGCAAATATAAATTTTACTATTTAATATATAGATACAAGTTATTAATAAACAAATATACTGGAATCGATCAAAATTAAATTTATATTTGTACGTGTTATATATAAACACGCTGGTTCCCATATCCATAGAAGGCTAGTCAATTCAGTTTCTAATACGTAATTGCGTAGATTATGGGTTCAAGTATTTATTGAGCAATTGCAATATTATCAAGTAATTTGCGGATGTGGACAGGAAGTGATATCGGATTCGTTCCGATAATACGTTTTATTATTAAATTAAATTGTTAAATAATGCGCAAAATGAATAAATAAATAACTATTTAAAAATTGAGATGCTATTCTAACGCTTATTTAACCCAGGGTCCGTTTTAACTAAAACATAATACGTAAACCATAAATACAGTTTAACCGTCGGATGATTACTTTAGTTAAAATAACGTTTAGTTTTTAAAGTAATAGTAAATGAGAGCTCTTTATGCGTATTTTGATCTAAATGGAACAACTACTTGACAGTTGATGTTAGGACGAAAATGTCGGAGAACCGTCACTTAATCTTATGATTTCATGCAGCATTTTTATTGTACTAATAAAATTTTGACCCTAACGAAAACTTTATTACAAATGACAGGAACTGTTAAACATACTTGGAGCCGGCACCAAGTGTTCGTCAACCCCTGTCCTTGTCATATTCTGGGTATGTACTCGCACGAGAAGATATAGAGCCACTTTGGGATGGATCAAGAAATCCCAACAGATCAAACGACCTAGAGATATAGATTTAGAAGTTATAGGATAATAGGCAATCAAACATAAAACTATTATATAATTCTTAACGAATGTTATGTTCATTATAATAAAAAGGTTTTGGTGCGTAAAAACAGTGGCCGTAAACAAAAAAAGACTAGTACATCGTAAAATTAATGATAAACATCAATAAACGATTCCTTGCACCTTTATTGACCTTTTAGCTTTAACTTTACTGAGCCCATAAAGTAGCTTATTTATTGCACGATCGCTTCCTTTAAAAAGGTTTTATTATATTACAAATTGTTTATTAATTTTGACAGTATAATTTAAATAGTTAACGTCTGCTTTGATTGATAGATTGCAAATTAAGTAACATCAGTGCTGGAACTCTGTTACTTCCAATAGCTAATTCTATTCTATACTTTGATAATGATGGACTTTGTCGCAACTAATTACCGTTGCTGGACTAATCTGAAAACACTCTAAAAAGGTTACCAAACACATTCCTGCGTCTCTCATTGATAATTTTTGAGGTAAGTTTATAATTTTTTTAAAGGAAATTTTAAATTAAGTTCATTACAAACAAGAAATGTGTGGAATCGACAATAAAATAGGACGTTGGAATTCAATTCGTACTAGAATTCCAAAAGTAGCAACGATCCATGAGTTTTTATGTAAGTCCGATGTCTCTCAGTATCCGTAGCGTTGATGTCGCAGCGGAATCGCGCGGTACTAAAACACATGATTGGTATCGGTATTGCTCTTTATTTAGTACACTAAAGTAATACAGAAATACAATACAATTAAAATAATTAAATAAAAAAGGATGGCAACTGGCGGCCTTATCGCTTTCGAGCAATCTATTCCCGGCAATCATTGTGAGAAAAGAATTAATAAGTTAAAGTGAGCACAAGAAATGCAAAAATACATAATATATAAAAAAAATAGACAAAAACAATTAAGACAGTGAAAGGGACAATTAAAAAGAAAAGGGAATTAGCAAGTTACAGTGTAAAGGCCCGTAACAATGTATAAATATAAAGAAATATAGTTGTAACAAAAATCACTATTGAGCAAGCATATATATTTCATTATATAAGATTAAAACTGAAAGTGGGATTAGCAGAAGTCGATCAATCGTATACATCCATATTCAATTCTTCATATAAGGTACCATTTCCATGTAATTAGAAGTGATGCATGCAATTTCGAAAGCGAGGCCTGTAATGTTGATTACTAATTAGTAGTTACACTCGTTTAACGATTTCCAATCAATGATAGTGAAATAGCGCGTTATGGCTATGCAATCATTGCGTGATGCTTATGAAAACTATGGCTGTATCCCTAGGGTGGATGTCCGTGCATGGGTGTGATAATTTCGATTAGATGTAAGTAGTGAAAACCGTTGGCCTGGGTATTTATCACCGTAACAGAAAGAACAACATTAACTTTGTTTATATAACACAAATAATTATATCGAAGCGCTGATCATAAGATTTCTGTAACTGTCATTGATCTTACATAGTCATGTGATGCTCTGTGGATTAATCGCGGTATAGGTTTTAGACGTGACTTACTTAACGATATTCTTTTTTGTATACGCAAGCATTATTAACGCAAGATTTCAGGGTGCTATTTCACGGGCCTATCTAGACTATCACTGCTGCAAAACCACCGAAACGGGAAAAAAAATTAACGGAAATTTCATGTCATCTTGATTTTTTACCTAGACTTTAAGGTTTGACCGTTAACAGCTGCAGATCAACAATGAAATTAACTTCAACCGAAACTGCCGGGTGACGAATATTGTCACTTAATGATGTAACAGCGGGGGCTTGTGATTTGTTATAAACAAGCCATTTATCACGTATTCAATTAAATATTTCGATTAATCAATTGGCAATTTAGGGGCTATACGCTAACCCCGGGCCTAAGGCGGCGTTGTAGGAACTACCCAAGGACATCTTATTGGTACGCCCTCAAAGTCTCTGAATAACAGAGATTCTGGTGTGGATTGATTTCCACATACCGCATATGCATGTCAATTAAATTTTAAGAGCCGCGAGAAGTTCAGTAAAGCGTTTGGGTACAGAATAACGGTACACTTTCAAAAGAAAAAAATCTTAAGCAACCCTCGTGTTTTGATAACATCAACAAATCTGTGATCTCGAGTACAAAATAAACTTTTGTTCGATATTCATGCAATGTTGAATGCAATGATCTTATCACCAACATTCACTGAGAATAATTGTTTATTATGCGGTGACGCGATTTGTGGGGAAAGTAGGAAGTGTTTTTGCAAATTAACATAACAATCTTAGCCAAATTTTCGAGCGGTAGGAGAGACCGAACAATACTGAAATTATTTTTATTTACATATTCAGATTTTTATCAATAATTTATTTGAATAAATCCTATGAGATATTTCCTAATATTTTATCGTTGACTTGGATCTAGCGATAAAAATGTCCCTGCGGCTTCAAGGGAAATACTGACTGACTGACTGTTTCGGTTTTTAACGCTATTATACTCTTAGCAGAGTTTCATCATCGGACTTGAAGGAAAAATACAAAATATGACCCGTCTCACCTCAACATGCGTCATTTTACAACTGAGCGTTTTTGCCGCGCTCCAACACTAAGTGGAACCAGCTGCCAATTGAAGTATTTCCGAATTTTTGACTTATCCTTCATGAAAAGAGCGTACCAATTCTTAAAAGGCCGCCAATTCACTTGCGAGACTTCTGGCAAAGTGATTGTCCATGGCGGGTATCATTTTACATCAGATGAGCCTCCTGCCTATTTGTCCCTGTTATATTTAAAAAAAACTTAAAAGCCCACAATTTTACAATGTAATTGTATAATATTGTTCCTGATAAATTGAACATGATTGATGTGGAACACTAAAGACCTCATGCACACGACAGACGCAAAAATGTGATTGCCCTTATAAAAATCTTAATATAAACTTCGAAAGAAAACAATAAAAGCAAAGAAAGTAGGTAATTAATTTAATAAACTTTTTCCGCATATTACTCAGTCACAATGGTCGCTATCTAATATCTACTTCCTTAGACAATTGCAATTCTTAATTCGCTTAGAATGTCTCGTTTAAAAATGTAGATTGTAGATCCATTTGCTTGTACAATTTCGTCATTCGTTCCGACATTGTCAGCACACAAAGAGAAGTTTCCAAACAATTGATCTTAAACACGCTAGCATGCTGCGTCCACACTAGAGAATGATGTCGGCTGCGAATGTGAGAACATTCGATATTAATATGAATATAAATTTTGAACTTAACTTAAAAGTAATTTAAAAGGTTTTGTTTTAAGCGTTTTGATAAAATGGATAATTGCAATTTTGATGAGATTATTCAACTGCATTTTAAGTTTAAATAAACAATATTATTTGCAATACGTTTTTGTTTAATCGATTGTACACTTTTTCTTAAAATAATGTTTTATACCACAGACTAATTGTCATCTAGTTATTAACAACACCCTCGTGTTCGGGCACTAGCGTTAGATCAATTTTGTCACAACCATATTTCTGTGATGAATAAAGATTTATTATTCAGTGTATTGTGATAGGCAATTTTCTTTTGAGTTTAATTTGACATATTGTTAATCGGTTTTTGAATTAAAACTTTCAATAAAAAGTCCGTCAATCTCAAAAAACAAGTATTTTCTGTTCGTTAGTGTGGATGAATCATTATGTACTATCGCTCACAATGTTTCGTAAAGGTATTTCAGTAACATTTGTTGCCTTTAAAATATAACTATTGTGTCACAGACATATTAAAATGTACGTGACTTTGGTAAAAATTCACAAGAATTAAATTCTGTGAATGCATAGACAACTATTTAGTGTTTTTCTATCAACTTGGTGTTAGTTCGAAGTTGTACTCTTAATAGGACAAAGAAACCCTGTTTGTTCATGGGATCTAACGAGTATTAACAAACAAGCAAATTAAGGGCCTTTTTAATATTATAAATATTGTAGACTGTATCTGTAATAATAACCGGAAGCCAAAGTTGATTGTGCTAATTCTGGGTTTTATAAAAAATCTATGTAGAATTTTTCGGATTTTCCTGCATCTTCTTTTTCACCAACCAACTTATTACTATAAAATTGGTTGATGATTTTAAAAATTTTGATATTTTTGTGTCACAAAAGGTAAATTGTGAAATACCGATAATATCAGATATTAAATTACTATGTACATAATATTAACTGTTCTATTAAAAATATACACTTTTGTTTATCTCGAAAGAGGTTTTTATTAAACCAACTGTAATATACTTCACCAAAACACAATAATTTCCAACACAAATACATGAAAAAAGAAACTAATTGCTCATTTATTAAAATATGAACACACAGTATTTTCACATGACTAAGCACGAACAAGGGAAATAGTAGTAATGGGTACTTAGTCTGTACTTATATTTCGGTACTTATGATTAAAGGACCTCAAGGACCTTAAGGGGAGGGTAAAGGCGTTCTCACGTCAGCAAATAATTGAACAGCGGGTGGTCCTTAATCATTTTCGAATTATTACTAACGGAATTCGCTTGTTAGTGCGTTAATAATTACATGATTGCGAAATTGGAGCCATGTATTTATTATAAATATTTTATATAGGTACGTACGTCTTCAGCTGACGCGAAGAAAACAAATGACTATCGTAATTATTTCTTTCCTACATAAATAAATAAAATATGTGTTTCTTCATTTTAAGTACAATTGCATTGTGTAAAATATATATGTTTTTAGATTATAGACGGTGAGCGGGTAGATGTTAAGCAGCCTACATAGAAACAGACAACATTAAAGCAAAGTAGTCGTAACGTTCTGCTACTATAAAAATATGACAGGTTGGTCTATACGCAGAAGCGAGTCTATCCCATTAGAAGTTATGGGACTTTAAACACTTATAATTCTAAGCAAGGCTTATATTATATACAGGCGACAAGTATAAGTGTGGCTTTAATATTCAGCACCCTACAGATGACTAGTATGAGAACCAAAGTCAATCGATTACATACATTATTCTAATGTCTGACATACTGACGAATGTGTGCCGTGAAAGTGTTCGATGTGACCTTTCATCTGTCACCCACTCGTAAAGTGCACTTCCATACTATGAACTGTAGTCTCATGTATTTTAAGCCGATAATCCTATACAAAAACAGTTATATAAGTTCAATATTTGATTTGTTGTAATGGGTGACATAAAATTGTGTAAACAGCTCAAGTTAACAAATAATATTATCTAATATCAAATGCTGGAGTGATTTCGTTCGTGCGTTTAAAAAGTTTCAATTCAGAATCGACTCTAACGTGAAGTACCTCGACTAGAGTCTCGACTTAGAATATTTCTCAACCTTGTTAGTAAGGAACTTTCCTATTATACGATTTATAACACAAATTGTTGCTCTTTGTATCGTTCTAAAGATCCGAACGAAAAAACAAATTTATTGTGTTCCACCTAAAGAAGATGAAAATATATCGAGCATATTTTAGCCATCGTGATAGAGGTCTGGTCACTAGTCCCTTACCAGTCAGAACTACATATAACCGACAATTATGCATGAGCTAAACACTCTTCTTGAAGCCACAGCCAGCATCGGAATACTTGGCGTTGACATATCGAACGACGTTCAGTTTCGCGGTCATTTGGAGGGAAAGGCTAAATTAGCCTCCAAAAAGCTTGGTGTGCTCAGCAAGGCGAGACGGTACTTAACTACGGGTCACCGCTTGCAACTCTATAAAGCGCAAATACGGCCCCACATGGAATACTGTTCTCACCTCTGGGCGGGGGCCGTACCAGCTCCTTCCACTTGGCCGTATCCAACGAAGAGCGGTTCGAATCGTCGATGACCAATCCCTCTCCGAGCGGCTCGATCCTTTGGCGTTGCGTAGAGATGTGGGGTCACTCTGCATCTTCTACCGCATTTACCATGGAGAGTGTTCAGAGGAGTTGTTCGGATTAATACCTGCAGCTCAGTTTCATCATTGGACGTCGAGGCAGAATACAAAATTCCACCCGTATCACCTCGACGTCCGCCGTTCCACGACTGAGCGTTTTTCAAGGCAATTTTTGCCGCGCACCACCGCTATGTGGAACCAGCTGCCCACTGAAGTATTTCCGAACCAATTCGAGTTAGGGTCCTTCAAGAAAAGAGCGTACAAATTCCTAAAAGGCCGGCAACGCACTCGCGAGCCCTCTGGCATTGAGAGTGTCCATGGGCGGCGGTATCACTTATCATCAGGTGAGCCTCCTGCCCGTTTGCCCCCTATTTTATAAAAAAAAGCCAAAGCTGCCAATTTTACTCACTCAGGAATTCTTAGTTTCATAAGCGTAACGATTTCCTAAATCGTAGGAGATACGCCCCGAGAATATAGCCAGACTCTCTTCGACTGTTACATTGCATTAATTCGTTGCATAGCAATTAACATTTCATTATTTCGATTTTATTATATTGTTGTACGCGAGTGGTTAATATAGAGTAAAACCAAAATCCTCTATTATTTACTATGCATGTCATGAAAGAGGATGAAGCGAGAGAGGTACGTCAGGACCGTAGCAAGTGAAGAACATATTTTGTTATACTCTGTGACATTCTATCAAGAGTTAGTAGTGAGTGAATTTAAAAATTAATATAGCTAGATTGTTCCAAATAGCCTTGAACTCTCATGAATTCTTATTGCATCTTTATTATTATTATCTGGCTTTGACGATCATGGGAGAAAAAATGAGAAATAACGCAAACCTCTACATATTTGCATATAATTTGTGAATTTCAATACTACCGAGGAAATAAATTTATTTTATTTTTTAATTTTCAGTTAACCTGTTTAAGCATCCTATTGCATTTATGATTCACGAATTAAGTTAACAAAGGTCAAAGTTCTTTGTCCAGTGCAACACGATTTTATACATTATCTATAAGGTTATATCAATCTTAGAGTCAATTTGAAGAAACAAAAAGGTACCTTACAATCACGATTGTGCAACACGAGTACGTGTAAATAATTAACCAAGCTGATGATTGATAATAATTAAGAACACAAAGAGGAAATATAAGGCCTAAGTTCACAATATGTTGGAGAGGACTGAAATGCCTTTAAATATAGAAAGAATTTTGATCAATTATTTTGTTCCCTTCTAGGCGACAGCGATTTGTTTTGTCTTGTATTCATCTATTAAGACACTAGTTCCAATGTATAATATAATTATAGTAGTTTAGTTTGAATAATGGTTGAAGAGAGGTCTTCATAGATTATGTTCCTAGTTATGCTATAAAAGATCAACGAAGTTACTTAAGCTATTATGACTTAAGTTTGTAACCAGAAATAGATGTATAAAAAAATTACACATCGAGTGGATTCCCTTGTTCGATGTTTAAGTCAATTAATTATTTTCACTAGTTACTTTTGCTCTTTTCATATTCAGAGTGTTTAAATTGTGTATCTAATCAATACAAATTTACTCCCTATTTTTCTGTATTAAGATTTTAGTAGGTCATCAGTACAAAAAGCAACTTTATTTGTTAATGTTATATGTAATTAAAATGTTCGATAAAAACGATGGCTTTGAAACAAAAAGTTCTGATTAGTGATTATTGTCTATTATTAACGTGGAAACCGCAAGTTAAATACGTTTTTTAAAAGCAAGTATGTCACACAACGTACATCATATTGCCTATATTTAACAGAATCATTTTAAAAAACGATAAAACTTAGTATTCTAAAGACGATCTTGAACCAGTGTCGAATGTCAAACATGTTGTTACATAATAAAAATAGCAGTCAAGATTTTGTCCTTGAAAATTGTAAAAGAATCTGTATAGCACGTGGAAATCTATTTTGCATTTAAAAATACTTAAATATTATAAATTCACAGGAAATCACACTAGATACGATAAGATACATAAATCATCTAATGATGGCGTAAAAAGTTTATGTCAACTTTAATTACGTGAAATTTAAGATGAGATAAATAATTTTAGTTATATGATATGTATTTTTTTAAATTTATTTCTCTAAATCCTCAGAGGGTATAGCAAGAAAGAAGAAAAATAACACCAAGAGTAGTTCGAGGTTGCGAATCGATACCAGTATCAAAATCTCAAATTCAAATCCGCTAATTCCTTTTCAAATGTAATAAAATCTTGCAATTGGTAATACACACCAAGCACTTGCAGCGAAGGTTATCATTAGGTCATTGTATTGCTATAATTAGTCGCTACAGTCAACTGGACCATTCATGGAGATAAATACCACAGACTAAATATTATGGTTCATAATTAAATATTGGGCCAAAATACTCCTAAACATAAAATAGTATTTATATAAAATATTTTTTTTTATTAGAACTCAATCTTTAGACAGCTGTTTTGTTGTCTCCAGTAGCTCTTTAATTTATGTAACTTAGCAAATAAGAAACAAATTATCATTACTTTTTCGATCCGTCGTCAAATTTTTCATCGGAAATGATAAATATTATTATCAATATGAAGGACACAGTCATTCTAATTAGTAAATCGTATTTGTTTAGTAATACATAGTTAATTAATTTAGTATTTATTGTTAAGAATTACTTGCAAAAAGTATAAATTTCATCATTTAAGTATAAGTACGAGTTTCTAGTTAATTGAACAATTATTTTGTCACTACATTCATTACTCTGTGACAAAAATACAGAATTATTAATTACTTAACTGCAAATGCATTGCTACAATGTTAAGATTTGTGTGTAGAGTCATTGTGCATTACAAATAAAATAAAACACACATTAAAAGAATCGTCTTGTGTAGCAACTATTGAGTACTTTGTTAAGTCATTAAAATTAATGAAACGTTATACGAAATAAACTTTTTCTGAACATGACATGAGGTTATAGTATATGTAAATGATCTCAGATTGTAATTTTAAAGAGTTACTAATAGATAATTTTGGTCTCCGGCTTTTGAAGCGTATTGTGGAAGCGGATCCATCGCAAACTACCTATGAATTAGCTGCAGGCTACGGTGTTAGTAATAGAACTGTATTAATCCACTTGAAGCAAATTGAGAAGGTTAAAAAGCTTGAAAGAAGTGTACCTTACGCAATTCGTGAGGTGATGCAAATCGGCAAACGCGCGTCCACTGCTGCGTTATATTACTCAACTGGCACAGTAATGAAGGCATTTTAAATCGAATGTGATAAAAAATGAATCCTGTTCGATAATTGGAAGCGCTCATCGCAATGGCTGAACCCAGCCGAACCAGCGAAATCGTGCTCCAAGCGCAAATTGACTCCGAAAAAGTTACTTGCGAGCGTTTGGTGGACTAGTGCCGGAGACGTTCACTATTACTTTTTTAAATCAGGATGTAACCCGGACCTTACTCCAACAGATAAGCATTTTTTTCGAAATTTGGATAACTTCTTGCAAGGAAAAAAATTTAAACCCTGATGGGGCTGTCGGAACCGCCTTCAAAGATTTTATTGCTTTCCATCCGAATGGTTTTTTTTAGTAAACTGATAAATTAAATACCTATTACATGGAAAAAGTGTATACTTCGATTAATTAAATATATTCTGTTAAAAAAAATCTACCTTTTGTTCCTCCCATAGCATTAGACCAACAGAATTTCCTTTCCAGGAACACCGACTTGTTTATTTAAAAAAAATGATGAATAGGTACTTAAAGTCAAGCACAAATGTTACAGTTTTTCTGACCTACAGGTATCAGCATTCCAAATTTTGTTATATCACTGCCGACCGAAGGGGACATGGCATGGGCAATCCCCTAAAGAACTATATGCCTAAACCTACGTTTTTATATAATATAAAATCAAACTCTTCAACTTTTCGCTCGAACTCATCTATCTCATCGCTAAGGCAGCATTCATAAGGAACTTCTTTCCCCAACTTACTTTAAAAATTCGAGCACATCAAAAAGTATTTTCATTATTCGGATTAATAAATAGCCGGCGACACTCACAAATAAGGTGGTTTTCTATTTGTAAAATAATTTTCAAAACTTGGTTAGTAAATGCACATATTACCTTCTACAACACTGCAAACTTTGCATCTTTATAATATTATTTATTTATTTACACTTCGTTACACTACAAAATAAAAATAAAAATTAACATAATTAAATCAAAAGGAGGGCAACTGGCGGCCTTATCGCTTACGAGCGATCTCTTCCAGGCAACCACTGTGAGTAAAGGAAAAAAAAGAAATGTATTAAATTAGATAGGCAAGTAGTGCAAAATACATGTAATAAACAGTTATTAAAACAAAAACTAAACAGGAATAAAATATTAAAGATACATTAAAGATAGAAAGTAAAAAGACACATAAATCACGATAATTTAAGATAAGTCTCACGTCAGTTAGTAGTTAGTAAGAAAGTTAGGGATACGATGTGGACAGGTAATGTTTGTAAAGAAGAAATTTAAAGGAAGATAAAGAAGGAGCTAAGCGAATAGGGACGGGAAGTGAATTCCAAAGCCTAACTGCGGAGACCTTAAACGAATCGCCAAGAAAGGAGGAGTTATGAGATGGGATTTCAAGGGTTTTCGGAAGAGCGTAAGCTATAGTTATGGGCTCCCAAAAAATTGAAATCATTTTTGAGATAGGAAGGAGTTTTAGGGTTGAACAGGATGGAATATAGGAGATGAAGAACATGAGCATCACGTCGCTGACGAATTGGCAACCAGCCTAGCCGCTTACGGAACGCAGAGATATGATCGTACTTTCTTAGACCAAATATAAATCTGATACAGAAATTTTGGAGACGATCCAGTCTATTTAGCAATTCCTCGTTAAGATCGGAGGAGCAAGAATCGGCGTAGTCCAGTAAGTATTTACCTAGCTAACACAACTTAAAAAAGTTATCATAAATCCTTTTACTGTGAACTATCTGCATATCTTTGCGTACACTTAGGAACTGCGATCTAGATAGGAACAGACTAGGTGTGAAGCCTGTCAGGGTGGCCTGCGGTCAGCCAAGGTCTCTTGCGTAACGTCATGCTTAATTCATACGATACGCTTAGGAATTTTGCTGAGTGTATACTAGTAATATACAATTGAATTATTGACTCAAAATATACGCCTATATTATGTAACGTATATGGGCCGTACGTTACGTTTATAAGGTAATTTACACACAGCTTTGCCGTTCAATCGGCGAAATTTTAAGTTAATCAATCAATTTTCTTAATTAACAGTGTTGGCCTAGTACCTTCAGAGTGTGACTCTCTTTCCAAAGGTCGCAGGTTTGATACCCGGTTGTGGACTTGCTATTTATTTACGTGCGCATGAAACACTAACTCTTACGATGAACAAAAACAAATGATGACGAAATAGATATAGAATTATGCGGTCCAGACTTAGATTAATTTGTTAAAATCAGCAGAGATTAGATTTAACGTATATATTTTACGAGGACTTGTATAATACACATCAAATTACTTGAATTCGACCGTTTCCTTATTCATAGAAATTAAAAGAAGTGAAAAGAATTACTTATACTACACGGTTTTAAGTAAAGAACTGTTTTCATCAAAGCCTAAACGCCATTTTACGGAAGGAGACGTACGGATTTTTTTAGTAATGGGGATTAACATTTAAGCGTAATTCTAGTTTATGACTATAAAGTTATTTTATACGCAGAGAATATCGTATTTCGATTTGAATTTATCTGTAGGAGGACTGAACTAAATAGAATATTATTTTGTGTTAGTGTTTCATACGGTTAGAAGAACATAAAAATTCGTTGCGTTTTTAGCCTTGGCTTGCCGTGGTCATATGAGGCGATATTTGAAATAATTAATCCATGCTAAACAAGAGGCAAAACAAGTGAGCGATTTACTCCATTTTCCTTATTAAATAGCACAAACCACATGGACCGCATTCTATTGTGCAACTTTGTTCAAAATTCCTTACTTGAAGTACAAATACTTTATGCAATTATCATTAGTCATAAGCTGGAGCAAAATATGATCTCGATTTGTATTATTATGTTACTGAATTAAACTGTTACGTTCTATAAAAGTCGATTAAGAACGGGGTTAATTTCCGATAAACTGAAAATTATTTGAGTTACAAGGTAACTAAAATTTTATTATGACTAAGCGAAGCCTTATTATCACGATAATAACAATATATAATGCTTAAATCGGAAAGTAGGGCTGGGCAGATTACACAATATTTAACGTTTTTTTCCTCACTTACTACAATGAAAATACAAATTTTACAAATAGAATAAAATTATTTCCGTTTGTTTCATTAGTGTTGAAAATGTAATTAACATACTGTGTAAATTTAATTTATTCATATCACTTATAAAAACCTACAGGAGAAGTATAGGTCCTTAAAATAAATTCTAAATTTACACATTTATTCGTCTTCTCATTATATATTCTTCTTTTAAAGGTAAAAGGTACTTTCTTACGTTCCTTAAAAAATCTCAAAAGAAAAGAAAGCATGAAAATCGCATAACCAATTATCATACTACGCAGAGAAAGTGATTTTCTTACTGAATAGTTTTAAAATTAAGACAGCATTTGTTAGGCGACACCGTGCAATATTTCAATATTATCCACTTCTAATAATAATAAAAGCCTTTATTGCTGTAATTACTTATACTAGTGCTTACAAAATGTGAGATACTAAAAAACACTAATAATAATTAATCAGCAAGCTGGTTGGTTTTTGTTATACAGCTTGTCCTTGGACATAGGCCTCCTCTAAGGGCTTCCACTCTTTTCTGTTTCTAGCTTTACGCATCCACACAGGGCTACACTTCGCACATCATCATTCCATCTTTTTATTTGTCTTCCTCGTTAATTTTGTCATAGCGAGGAAGTCATTCCGTCACTTTCACATCTAGTCGACATAAAATAAGTATAGCTTTTAACTATACTTTATTACATATTATTGGTAAGTTGTTTTACCGTACCTACCTTTGTTTTAGAAGATAAATTATTAAAAACTGTAATATAATTTATGTATTGTCAAAATAGCCGTTTTTTCCATAGCCATTAACTCGAGTAGTATAAATAAATATATCGACAATAGTATTTAATTATTACGATCAATTAAACAAAGTGTTCTACAGTCTACTTAGCACATTATTTTCGCTAAGTATTTGAAAATGGAATGCACTGCATTCGAAACGCATCGGCCTTTCACGGCTGTTTACTGAAACAAATGACCTTCGAAGTTTGCATTTACATCGCTCCATTGCCCTTGTTTTAATGGTCCAATTGGCTTAAATGCGATAGGATGATTCACTTTCACTTACATATGTCTAATCGTTTTAATCGCTACTAGAACTAACTGATATCCGCGTCTTCGTTCTTTGTAAAATATTAAACATAGACGAAATGTTGAAGTCAGTTGACAGAAAGTTGTAGAAGAAATTGTCGAACTTACTTACATGAAAATCAAATAAATATTTTTATTTCAAAAAAAATTGATTGGAATAAAGGATAAGTAAAAAAGGTTTATTCATTGGTGTTACAAATTACTTCAAATGTTTGTGAAAAATATGTTAAAGTAAATATTGTTAATGTAATTAAATTTAGTGTTTTTCTTATTACCAATATCATATTAGTATGTATCTGCAAACTTATATAAACACACAGTTATCTAATAATGTCAATACCACATTAAATTCAGTTACCTAAACTTCATGAACCAATTAATAATAATAATTGAATTTGTTTCAGCATTCGACTGTCACGTGTTTTTTTCTAAGTCCCTAGTAGTGCGGAAAAGTCACTAGGCCCATATAAAATGTTACGAAATTGATACACCCTAAGATGCTTGATGCAGCGAAATTTAGCACTAAGAATAAATCTCGTAATAAGGTATTGGATTTGTACATACTCGTGCCATACATACAAGTCTCACTTCTTAGTACCCTTAGTGTCTTAACTTCTTTAACCATACCTTTTATAATGTATAGCATGCGAGAATGTGAACCCAAAGGCAAAATTATGGCGCGCTTCGATTTATGGTGATTGGTCAAATCTGCTGTTTTGCCATGAAAGAGGTCTGGCAAAAACTATGAGAGGGCGGAAATCGCGTTGTCTAAATATTCTTTTTAAAGGCCCAATAATTTATTCGCTTGTAACATAGGAACATTTCTAGTTTGAACTCCGAAGTGAACTCTGGTTTATGTTATAAAATACTAATGAAATTTGTAACTTGCACGATAAATGTATGTTTTCCGATGTTGTTAGATTCCTTTTTTGCGATAAGGCCCTTAAGACACTGCGTAATATTTTAAACATTTAATTGAGTGTTTAAAAAACTGTATTTGTTATTGTGTTAAATGTTTTGCACATGTGTGCAATAATGCAAACAAGACAAATTAATTCCACAGATAAAGACATAATAACGTGTTTGTAATCTTAAAAAGCATCTTAAGAATTGTTACTTTGTATATAGAAACAGTCAAATATGAAATTATATAAGAAAATCGTAATATTACACCGATACAATCAATAACGGAACAATGAAGACATAAGTCCTCATTATCAGCAGTTATCTCGGGCGAGGAGGCCTCAATATGTCATGTCTTCATTTATCGACACTATGAAACGATTTTATGATCAATCGTAACATATTTATGGGATTTTTCAATCGTATATTGCCGAATGATTGGTATAAAATTTCACCGTCTATATAAGTTATAATAATTATAATTGTTTTGTTAGTGTGTTTGTAGAGTTCTTACATTTGTCGTCATAAAAAGTTAACTGCTACTAACGCCTTACGATTTAAATACGTTGGCCATATATTCAATTGGAAGTTAATAAAGACCTTCCACTGGTCTATGCTTCCTTAAATTACATCTATATTAAAAATAATTACATATTTATAATCTACAAAAACTCTTCGTAGTATTCGCAATATAACCCGCTGGAAAGCGCAGACAGGCTTCTTGATAAAAATGAATAATGCGTTTCTACTTTTGCAATATATACCAACTATTGTAACGTAAGTGACCTTACACATCATGAAATCCTGTAAACGGTTATGACCTTGTTTTTGCAAAACATCTCATATCAATTTTGTTATATTAATTGTCCATACATTGAAAGCATTTGAATTTCAATAGTCGTGATATTAAAATTTGTTTAATAATACGGCGCCTCGTGATTTGTTATTTACTATTTCTCAATGTAAAATATACAGTCACGAGTGTCTTGTTATGTATTTTATATACAATATTATTGTTAAATGGCAACTATCTATGTTTACGGCGGTAATGCGCTCTATAGATGTTCGTGACATAGTCAGTTTCTAGGCAGTATATACGTTCATTCATTACGGAATCAGTATTAATAATAATAATAAATTTTATTTTGCAGGTATTCCTTTATTTATTGAAGTTAACCTTATTATACATAATAATATATCTACGGTATACGTTACATCTACATTTAATGTATTTAAGCTCTTTTATCTAAAATATGTGACAACTTAAAAAAGGCTGGTGCCTATAATAACTATAGAAGACCTGTGGTAACAGGTCACCAGCCTTCCGGTCCTTTTTCGTGGACAGAAAATATACCAAAATATGACTACATACTATGACTTAACTAAAGTAATAGATAAAATAAAACTAAATCACTGTGAACATGTCTAAGGGGGTGTAAATTGTAAAGGAATTTAATTTAAGGATAGAAGTAATGATTAACAATTTATAAGTGAGGCTTATGCCTCTGGGGCTCCAAAAATGGAGCGGCCCCAGTGGCTCTAATAAACCTTGTATGGTCAATAAGTAAATAAATAATAAAATGAAGGCAACAAATTTATATAAAATGTTTTTTTTATATTAAATATATTTATATTAGAAATACTCCCGACATTAAAAACCTCCTTGTTCGTAAACCATTACTACATGCCTCAAATAACTATTTACATAATTCAAACAACAAAAACAACAAAATACAAAATATTCATAACTTAATTAAGGAAAACATTATGTTAAAAAAGACCCTAGTCTATGCATAACGCGGTGTACAATGTTTCTTTTAAATTATTAAAAGTAGCCTTTGGTACACTGCCGTAGGGACTAAACTTTTTAAATTTGTTTTATTTTTCTATTTAATAATTTAATTATAATTATATTATTTCAATGTATTTATGTTTGGATTTATGTTTAAATACATTACCTCAAAATATGTTTGTACAGATATCAGCACGTTATATTGACTTGTATGTATAGATGGAACAATGAAGCCAAGGTTTCGCTTGTGATATATCTAGTAGAATGTTGACAGTCCCTATGTGTTTACTTAACAATTATTCATATAAATAATTACCTTATTTAAATATTAAGTATTAGTATTAATAACTATAACCTATTAATAACGGACCTATTAACCAGTATCAAATATACCAACACAATATAACTTAGTTATTTTATAGCATAGAGGGACAAACTAGCTTACGGAACGACCAAAAAGGGCAGTCATCGCATCCTATGTATACTGTAATAGGCGGCCTATTTTAGTTGACGGGTGCGTTGCTGGCCTAAGAGTGAAGAGTATGCTCTTTTTTTAACAAGTGGAGGTCATATCTCCCAGGAAAGACCTATACTGGGTGTTGATTCTAGAATTCGCTAGTTTCTAACGAAAAAAATGTCTTGTTAAGCGGACCATCAAAGTGATGTGGATGAAGTTTTGAGTTAATACGGCTCGTACGGTAATGAAACGAGGCAAGATGTATCAAACCAAACAACTCTTCAGAACACCCTCCATAGTACATTTTGTACAATATGCATGGAGCTGCAATGTTTGTGTGTGCGTAGAGGAAAAGAGAATCAAGCCGAACAATAATACATTGGAGATTGACAATTTGACAAGCCCTTCGCTGAAAAAGAAAGATTATTATATTCTTTCTTAGTTTTATATTACGAAGACGACTTTATTTTATTATTGTGCCACTCGAGACGTGTTGAGCATACTGAAATGTAGCCAAAAGGGACATTGCCGTAACACTACGCTTGTTTTCCTATCAATATACCACACGAACATAAAACAAACCCTGGCCTGTAATTAAATACTAGTATTTCAATTGAGTTAAAAAAAACCTAACAACTCCTTATGTCTAATGTAGGCGCAACAAACATTGTTATCAATAACGCCATTCGCAAGATAAGAATGATATATGATGTGTCTGTTACTGTCAAAATATGAACTTGACCATTGCCTTTGGCTATTGCAAACAATTGAAAGACATATCGAAAAAGATAGCGTGACATGTAAAAAATTACATCTATTTTCTAGGTCAATGGCCTTAGGCATTACTTAAATATATGTATATATAACTATATATTGTATTTGAATCACTTTCTTCTTACAGTATTCTTGATTATATCCTATTTTTAAAGCTGCAATTATTTATTTCATTTCAGACTTATATAAGATTATTTAAAAATAATATGTAACCCCTACAAATAAACTTTCATTTTTATTGAATCATTGATCAATGTATTGAGTTAACAATTACTAAAACAAACCAGTAAAGTGAAAGCCACTTTACCTTTCTTTACGCAATGGCATAATATTTAACTTTCAACCTCACTTTTAACCAAAACATAATCTTCCGTAAAATTTTTAAAACTTTTCCTTTATTTTCGACTTTAAAGACCGATTTCCTAAAGTTTTTCATTTCTATAAGTTAGGACTGCTTCCCGAAGGAGTAGGAAGAGACCACAGACTCCGACTTACTACTACTCTAGGATTACTGTCTTGCTTCCTCCACCCTCATATATACGATATACCTACGCCCGCAGATTTTGCGTATTATTGACTATTATATAGTATTGTATGGAATAAAAGGACTGTTACTGTATGGCTATTAGTGGTCAAAATAAAAAAATGTGAGCCGTCACGGGACGCCTGGCAGATGTGAAACATCGACATTATTTTGTAAAAGTAATATGCAGAAAAGAACATATTGTGATAGGAACTAAATATGTCATAATGATAAAATAAAATATTACGATTTTTTTCCAGATATCTATGACTATTTATTGAATAAACATTTATTTTCATTAAATACAAAAATTTACGAAATTATTTCAAATCGTGACTACTTAATTCGTTTAATACACCGTACACACTACTGCATATAGACTGTATATATATACCATCGTATAGCGCGCGTCGCCACGCTAGAAATCGGTGCGGCTATAGATGTTTCACATCAAAAAAACAACTGTATTATTTTATACGATTTGCGAATATGCCAATATTATGCCAGACAATTGCCGATTTTTGCCGATATGCCGACGATTACGAAGATTGTCTTTTGGGAGAGAGGTAGGGAGATAATAATTGTATAAACGTTGATTATACAGGACTAAACACTACAAGGAAATACTTCAATTACGACAATTATTTTTTTCATACACTTGCCGGGTTTTATAGCGCACTAAAATTTGAAAAATGAGATTTAGCACTAACTATGACTTCTTAAGTCAAAATGCATCACTTATTTTTGTATTCAGGAACGCTCCAAGTCAAACTTGGTAATCCAAATGATGGAAACTGGCGTCACCAAACGGACATTTATGTCATTGAAAATGACAGCTAATACTGATGTAGTGTTTAATACATTACACAAATAAAACTAAAATATTACACTATGCTAAATAAATAATATGTTTACAATTAAAATGTCGCACTTCTATTTTAGTAAAAAGATTTTTTTTTACTTTCAAAGATGAAATTAAATTATGATTGAAATTTTACGTGGCCTACGTATAATTATCAAATCAATATATACTAAATATGGTAAAAACTATTTTAAAAGAGTAAGTATGGAGTTTCTTTCCCATTCTTCTCCATATGAAACTACCTTTTAGATGGGGCAAGTAGAATTAGTTTTTTTTCATATTTGTTACTTGTAATTTTGAAATAAATGATTTGCCTTGATTCAAAGTAAAAAGTTTTCTCTGTTATCATACCAAAAACAATAGAACAGCCTTTTAACAAGATCAATGATCATATGAAGAATTTTTATACTTGGCTTGGCTGAATCTCGGACTTCGACCGTCGTACAATAATGTCTATAAGTTCCTATACAGTATTTATACGTCGATATTTCCTAAACTTATTACGAATACTCATGTAGTTGCGAAATCTTTTGCCTGTTTACATCCTTAACGTTTTAGTTATAGTGAGTGGTTAACACGATGCTCATTGGACCGTAAGTTCATCATATTCACATTATTACGCAAGAACCAGTTCCCTGCGTCGGCGCAGGTGCGGCGCCGCGCTGTCTGCTATATGTGAAAATATTCCATACTCTATACTAAGTGCGTAGATTACAAGGAAAATATGTAAAACATAAAAATTATGGGTAAGGTCAAAATAAATCGGACGCAAAATAATGTTTCAGACATTTATTTCTCATGAAGAACTTTGCAACATTTAAATACATGAAAAATATTCTAATACATTACACTTATTAATTAATATATATCGTAAGAAAGATACAACAGCAGACAAGAAACAATTATTTTTGTATAACATTTTTATAACACAAGAAAAAAGAATACAAAGAAACAACAACAATCGTAAGTGCTTTTTGAATCATTCTTAAAGGGTTTAAGTTTCACAACCACTATGTGGAACCAGCTGCCCACTGAAGTATGACCAAAGCAATTCGACCAATTCAAGAAAAGAACGTACCAACTCTTTAAAGACCTGCAACGCCCTTGCGAGCCCTCTGGCAATGTAAGTGTCTATGGGCGGTATCACTTAACATCAGGTGAGCCTTCAGCCCGCGTAGGTACGTTTTGCATTAGTAAAGGAAAATTGAAATAAAATATAGCTGTTCAGTAGCTAGATTATTTAACATTGGTAACATTATTCTTTCACTGATTTGTGATTTTACGATTGGACTTATAAATTTGTGAAAATACTTAACATGTTTTCGAAATTATTTTTTAGGAACAACAGCACTTTATGGCTACCACTGACGTCGTACTTACAAAAATTTCGGCCCTCCATCGAGACGCAAGAGGTTTTAGAGTGTAATTAAACAGCTCATCAGATTAATTAATTGGCGTTTACGAACAAGATTATTTTTAGCCGGTCTGTAATCATTTTCATATTCATATAAAACTGTTTTAACAGCAACAATCTACTTAGGTCCTGATTATGTGAAGAATAAAAACATGACTGACTCCTTAATTACAAAGACTCAATTAGCATAAACAAAACACATAATAGTTAAACGTTAACCTCCACCTGTAAGACCTTGACTATAATCTCATGTCATGTCTCGTTTATCAAACCCACGCATCATTCATAAAATATAAAATATGATTTACCTTAACAGATAACAATACTTCATAACTCAGCGATATGCATTTGTTTTGGAAAAAATCTAATAAGTTAAAACACCTACGAAACGTCAGTTAGACCAAGTAATTATTGTATATTTCAGTTTTTTAAATGTTATCATACTGTTATGTTTTATGAACGCTTATAGCACGTTAATTGGTTACGTCCAACGCTACGGTGGCGTATAGCCTATTTCGATAAATGGATTGTGTAACGCAAAAGATTTTTTACATTCGACCAATTAATGACGCGCAAACCAAAATAATTTTGAAGTTTTATAATATTCAAGGATTTACATAGATTTAAAATATCAATATTATTGATTTTTACGGTTAATTTTTTTTCATGAGAATATTGTTTTAACGTCAACAAAGTTGGCTGTTTTGCATGTACAGTCTTTGTCAGTATGCTAAGTAAATATGATGAAACGTCTACTTTGACTATAAACAATTATAACCCCATGAGTTTTTTCTCTCAGACTTTATACATAATAAAACTACGGTTATTTTTGACCATATTAAATTAATGAAAAAAATATTTTATTATAAAGTATTTTCAAGTAAAACTATGATTTTGGTATTGACACAGGTAGTGCCCCAGTTGTATATAATATTTGGAAACACATCCATTTACTAAAAACAGTCCAAGAATGTTACATTGTTATGGTTCATTGCTCTGTTGGTGGTCATTACAATTGATCAGCAATAATTGGTAACCAGTCATGATATTGTTTTGATATCCAATACGGCTAGAAAAAGAAAACTATATCAATATACTGTAACATGATAACTACTTTTAATTGCTCTGTGATATATCCAGACAGACAAGATGCCCAAACAGTTGGTTACATTTATTTCGAATTATCAATTGTTTCGAACATTATCGAAACAGTTGAAAATAACCTAGTTAGTTAACATTACATATTTTTTAAAGAAATGGTTATAACTGTGTACGAATTTAAAATTAAATTTGAAACGTTTCATTTCATTCTGATTGGTCAACTGAATATCTAGTTCAATAACAGACACGCAACCTGATACCGTTTGACTGAAAGTATTTTAAAGATATTAATTATAAACTCTTAATATATTGTTTAGCCAATTCAACTTTAACTGTAATACACTTTGTTAAAGAAGTTCTATATTCAAAATTAATCATAAACGAATGAAGCAAACCATCCCGCCATTGCATCTATAAACCTAGCACCTTCTTTGCGTTGAACGCAGCGCTTTAGTATTTTGATCGACTTATATATCGCAGCAGAAAGGATATAGCAGGCCACTGGGACTTCCCAAATTGATATGCCGCACTCGAGTATGTGTACAACGGTTGACGAAAGAACCTCTGGTGCCAATGTCTAATCTACCCAAATTTATTAAAATCACTTCCAATTATAATATATTTGAATCATATATCTGTATTAAATTAATTGATATCATCTTAGAATTATGCAAATACTGTATTTGTCATACTCCTACATCGGATTTGTCTGGCTTTTGCCTATAAGTAGCTTATAAAAAATGGCCTTTGTCCTACTTACCTAAAATGTGGGCTTTGGCCTTGAAGATGTTTCTCAATACTAAGACAAAACGCATATTTGATGCATTTTTATTATTCATTTCAATTGTTACCATTTAGTTAAGGAAGCCAAATTATTAAATAACCTTTTGATTAGTATGAATTAAAGAATTATTGAACAAATGAAATAATGCCTTTAAAAAGCGATATGGAGTAAATAACTTGTAAATAATCCGTAATTTATCAAAAAATCCTGAATAAACAACAGTCAAATTGACGGTGTCTTGGGAGTATACTTTCGTCGAAAATAGTTTCTGATCGACTGATAAATGGCTATTTTTGTAGTTAACTAAGTTACTTAAGTTTGTAAAAACTTGACATTTGTTTACAAGCATGGTGCATCATTGGGTCTGGTGCGACGCCACTTTGCTTGTTTGGCAGGATGTTGAATTTATAAATGACCAAAGAAGCCATGACAAAACTATTGCGAATATTGAAAGATCGCAAATTCTTTGCACATAGGTCTCAATAACTTGGATTAACTTGCGGTAACCGGTAGAGTGGAGCAGGCAAAGATCCCCTAATCGCTGGACCGACCGAGTTAAATTATTTACAGTCCTCCACAGGTGCTGAGATTTTCCGAAGACAGGGCGGAATTTATGAAAATGTTACACCAATACGACTTTTAGTAATGAAAAAACAAGACTTAAAAAGAAGAACGATGTCAATCGCACATATATAACATCATAATTTTTCTTTATTCATATGTCTTAGAAAAGTTTTGCAAATTTTGCTTCTTTTTACGTTAATTGTTTAACATTAATTTTATTAATAAAAATGAATCATTCACGGAAACAGGTGTACAATTTGGTTATTTCTTATATAAATTTATTGCAATGTCACTCAGTATATTATTTAAGGAAAAAAACATAAAAGGAACCAAAATAGCTGTCATGTATAAAACAGATAATCAGCCCATTAAAACAAGGCTTTCCGTGTTGAATTCATGTTGAGACAATGAGCAAGGCCGCGTTAAATAAATAGTAATCATTAGGTGCGAAGACATGTTTTTTAACTTGAATGTAGGTAAATTGTAATTTCAAAAGTTAAATAAGAAATACCATCAATGTTCTGTGACAACTTTAAAAGTTATTAATGTTGAGTATTTAAATTTGAATTTAGAATATATCTTATTTAGGCCTTTTTCATACTTCAATAAAATCATCGAAAACATTAATTTACGATGAGTATGCTATACAAAAAAAAAATAAAGGATTATAAATATATTTATATTCTTAATTAAAAATTAAATATAGGAAATAAATTACAGTATACCAAAGTTCTTGTAAAAAAGCTGGAAAACTGCTGAGAAATAAAATAAAAGCTAAGACTCGTTGGTGACACAGAAGCAAAATTCTTCCATTCCACAAAATATGGCACACGAATGCTTTGTCTTTGTTAATCGCTATTAGGCTTTTAGACGTGTGTGGTAAGATTATTTTCAGAGACATCTCAATCCTGGCGACAAAAACTCGGCGCCAATGTCAAATGTGATTTGCGCAAACAGAAGCTTTCCTTAACATTCTCCAGCTAATAACTCAATGTTCGAGCCATTTGGGTCAAATACCATAAATAAAAGGGTTTGAAACGGCTGCGGCGCTTTGACAACGATAGCTTTTAGTGAGGAATTTCTCTTCCATGTGTGTCAGTTAGTCAATATTGTTTTATTGCGCATTGACACAAATACAAAGTGTATGTTTAAATTCAGGAACACTTCTATCAGCCTTCAGGTCTTATTACAAATCGTGGACTACATATGGTACCGAGCCTGTTACCATGGTTACCATATTTTATGGACACTTTCGAAACTTTATCATTTTTCTAGGGGACAAATTTTATTTTCTATTAAATGTTTTTTCTAATTCTATGTAATTGAAGTCGCGAGTTATAACCTAGGAACTACCGTTGTGTGTTCCTAAGTTTATACTCCTAGAGAAAATATCTATATGCACTCAGTAACAGATTAAAGGGAATATTTTTTTATGACCATACAATCACATGTTTTAAAAATGTATTGTTTACTTAGGATTTTGGGATATCATACATATTCTTAAACTAATACTTTGAATACGTTAAAAGATTAGGGTAAGTGCATTAGCGTGTTCTGTTTAGTTTTCCTGAAAACAAATCTTGCTAATTAACGTATATATTACCATCTAGTCAGCTTCGTCTTTAAATAGTAGGTATAGCTTGCCAATTATATAACGCACAAAGTTTTTATTCCCGTTAGAAGAGCGAAATATATATTCTAAATATTATTATTATTCTGAGCTTAATTTGAGAATAATAACTTTATAGACGTCTTTATTAACAAAAAACTATGGTGTAATTTCTGATCTGATGTGGCCTTATGAGAACCTTTTGTTGAAAACGATAAGCTCTGCTATTGCATCAAAATCTAAATACATAAGCATACTAAGAAGTACCACAACATTAATGTATCGTGGATATATATTTTAAGATGTTATTCTTTTGTTTAAGTCATTCTTATTATTCCTTAAAAGGCAAGTAGTGTCCCATCTCCAAAAAAAACTTTCGCATGTACCATCTGCTTGCAATGGTTAAATCAAACGGGTGGCATTTTATGACTATTTTAATCTCCTACTTAAAATTTAGGTCGTTAACATTTAATGTCTCACAATAGATGTTTATAGCTGGTCATATTTTATCCTATTATGTATGTACGCTTCTTTAATTCTCTAATTTATTATACAACATTAAATTATGCATTCAAGTCTTGTGAATAAATTGAGTTTCAAAATATTGTACATGACTTAATTGCCTGTGTATGACCCCGGATAGGGCAGAGGGTTTCCACAGTGAGTCTCCGTCTAAAGTCCGTCGCCAGGTTTGCTTGGGAAGGCCACACTTACGATTTTCTTACGGATACCAAACAAGCACCGACTTGGGGACATAATTGAAATATTTTCGTAGTTCCACTTGCATCGATTGATAACATTGCGTGTATCCCGGTTTTCGAACAAACTTTAACGTACATTTTGGAATTTTAAAAATTTTCTTAATCTAGATTGTACATATTAACCAACATATTTTAAAAGAAAAATAAATGCCACAACTCTTCATGGATTTTGAACTCAAGATTTGTGCATCTGATTCATTGTAGATAAGTATGTGAACGCTTTCTGTGCCTGGAATAGTCATATGCGAGCACATGACATTGGCGTATGCAGAAATAAAAATCCATACACAAATAACTGCCAAATACAAGGTCCAGGATTGCAGGATTAACCTTTGGCTTGGCTAATACTATACGCTACAATTGAAGGATATAACGGATTAGTAATAATGCATTCTGACATACGATTTGGCGGCAAAAAATCTTAGTGACAGTTGAGGGTGCTATGAACAAAATCCCTGTAATATAAAAAAGAAAAACACCCATACATCATTCGGCTGTCCTAAAAACTAAACATGAGTGTTGTGTTATTCATTTTAGTATGGTTCTGTAGGGATGTCGGTGGAAAGTCTTTATTATTCTAAGTCTTAGCCTAGTCTAGTCTTAAATAACGAAAGAAATTTCAATTTCAACTGGCAGAACAAATAAATTATTTATGTGTAACATACAAAATAATTTACATATATAGGTAGGCATAAATATTTATGGCTGCAAGGTAAACCTTACTAACAATTTGTATGGCTCAAAACTTGTCGTTTACAAGGAGTGGCGGAGAGTTTCTTGCCAGTTCTTCTTGCCTTCTTTACGCCCTTGACTGTCAGTAAATTTAAATTTAGAATCAATTTAATATATTTTCTGTTGACGTTCGTTACTGTACTTGTATATGAATAGTTATTTTGAGTTTGAGCATATTATCATATATACAGGTGGGACCAGGTGATATAAAGCCACCATAGAATGCCGATTCGAATGCTAACCAAGCAAAAAGCGCAAAGAGTCCTAGTGACTATATTATTTTATTGATGGTATTATTATTAAGAAATTATATTCTATTCTATTTTGTTTAGCCTATTCTCTTCAAACGGTATATATTTTATTATATTGTAAGAGATATATTATTTTTACTACTAAAGTTGCTAAAATTTATGTGACGGAACCCTAACTATAAAAAACAGGCAGAAGTTCTAATCGCTTCGATAAATTTCTAAGGCTACCTGTTTTCTTACGATTATTTAGATAAATGTATATTCATAAAAATAAAGTCTGAATTTTAAATAAATAAAATCTCGGAACACACTCGTGCACTATGATAAGTTGATTTTTTTGCCATTACAAGTGCGTTTTCACTTTTCAATACACCATGACCACACCAATTGTGTCTCTGGCAAACTTAATCAGTTAAATTAATTTTGCTGTATTGATTCAATATTATGAGAATTATAAATCGACCATCTCGATCCGTCCACCAGAAACATCTTGAAATGTTACATCACATATTTTTTTACCGGGATGTATGGAAATATTTTTTTTTATCATGATGTTAAGTGCTAAATGGAGATGTACATTGCCAGAAGGCTCGCAAGTGCGTTGTCTTTCAAGAATAGATACGTTCTTTTCTTGAAGGTCCCAAAGAATTGCTTCAGTGGGCAGCTTGTTCTACATAGCGGTGGTGCGCGGCTCACGGCTCAGTTGTGGAACGATGGACGTCGAGGCGATACGGATGGTATTTTTTATTTTGCCTTGATGTCCGATAAGCGGTAATATACTATATGGATGGTATTGTCTTTTGTTAACATAGCTTTTAAACATTAAGAAAAAACACTTTTTGAACGGATTGAAGCTATGTATTGTCACGGTGACCTCGCACCCCGAAAAGCACGCGAAACGTCGGATTTTTTTTAAATTTAGAATTATGTAAATAATTATAAGTTTTTAATAATAATACATAGCTTCAATCCGTTCAAAAAGTGTTTTTCTTACTATATGGATCATAAAAATTCAGAGGATATTTGAAAGAATTTTAGATAAAAAAACGATTTTATTCAGTAAATCAACTATGTGTGATGATAAAGTTAACTGTCTGCAAACTCAATACCTATAACTAAGTTATCCTTCTACTAATAATAAAACAAATAAATCAAGTATTTAATCTCTAGTTGACAGTTTTAAGTATAACTGTGAAAACTTCACACCTCATATCATCCATCTTACTCTTTTTCGAACAAATTCTCTGATTACCAGAGATTTGAACGATTCCACGAACAAAGAAGACATCATTACACCATTTTGAAGCTTATGTAATGGTAGTAAGAGTTAAATTCTATTGATTTAAAGTGACTCCAGCCCTTAGAATGTGAAACTATAAAATATTATAAAAAATATTTCAACCCTTTGCGTCAGTGATGAAACCTTAATCCGGTTTTACTAGTAAAATTTACAGTTATTGATTATCATCTGAATATAATAAAAAATTAGGATTGGGTTTTTGGCAACATTATATATATACTATATAACTTAATACTTAGTTAGTATTGATAACAATTTAGTATTTTCATCACGCCAAAAAAAACATTATTTTAATTACATAAAGAATTTTTATAATTGCCGTCGCGAAAACTAAGTTAAACCGCGATGCAAAATAATTCTTCAAATCCTAGTAAACAGTTTTCAAACGGTTTTATGTATTCCTAATATATAGTTAATAATAAACCGTATTACTGTCTTCGATTTTTTATTACTCATTGTTAATGTGTTGGCCTAGTGGCTTCCATTTCCATTAAAACGAAATTTGAATCGCTATATTTTATTGTCTATTTAGTAATACGGAACGGAACTAATCACGAAATTGATATTATATCTCGCCACCCAATCTCTAAGGACCTTTCCAATTAATGTTAAATACAAAAAACTATTCATTTCAATAAATTAAATCTCTCAAAACGTATGATTATAAACGATTACCATTAATAATTCTTAAACGATAAAATTTAACAGTATGGAGTTATGTTTTAAGTAGCTTTTAATGTTAATGATGTTGACTCAAAACTATAGAGTATACTACTTTAGATTTTTAGAATTAGGTTTTAATTCAAGTCGAAAAATAATTTGTAACTATTTAAAACGGAACAAGAGTTTGCATTTGCTGTATCTAAACGATATTTGAACAATGTATTAATTGATTTTATTTCTTCACATTTACAAATTATATATATTTTAGATACAGATTCTCACTTGAAATATTATTCTATACCTCTGAAATTTACCTAACGTATTTGGTCTAATTGACCTTGAATAACTAAGTTTCGCCGGCAGTCCTGTATATTTCCAAATAATCAACCGTGTCAAAACATTACAAATAGGGAAGTTTATTTTTCAGAAGTAATATGTTATTTACGCTTAAGTTATTTATACTGCGTTTGATTTTCATTTGGTTACTCTATCTATGTCCTAAATGCGTCAGAATGCGTGAGTTGACTCACACGCTGACGGGATGTGCGAAAAGGGATTTTTGCATTTGAGATATTATTAAACCAAGGCAAATATTTAATATCTGATATAACAACATAGACATATTAAATATAGACATTCGAAATACAGGAAAAGTAAGCGTTACTTACTTGTCTTAAGGTTCTACGTCCTCCAAGTGGGGCAGAGGGCGCCCAGCGTAGAAAACCAGCCTGAACAGTCGTCTCTCTTAAATGTACTTCACGTCTTTCCAACTTCCTACGCTTCTGCAATAATTGCCAGGTCTCTTTTTTGGCGGCTACGTTTCCTTTTGCCTTGAGGATTCCAAGATTCTTGCTTGACAATGAGACCTTCACAGACAGTCACAACATAAGCGGTCTAAATGCACTCTTTCCCTTTCTGTCAAAATGTGCTTACGCTTTGTTGGAATGAGACAGAGGGGTTGGTATAAAACACAGTGCTAAGAAAAGACAAATATGTATAAGGCAAACCAACACTGACACTCATTAGGATCATTAAAATATCAAATAATAGATTTCGTATAAAACAAAATCTACTTATTGTGTTCTTTGATGTACATAAAATTCCATTTTCATGTTGAACATGGAAGTAATGCGTCAAATTCTGCACTTTAAGATTATTTACACATACTTGCGATAACGTCATATTTATGTTTGTTAATTTAAAATACAGTTTTTTGTCGCTATTCTTATAGATATAATTATCCCAGTTTTAGTATACCATTATTTTTATAAATACTATATTCAGTTCTAATTCAAGAACTTTTATATGTATTCTTCTTTGAGTGGCGAGTTTTATGATCGCATATGGGTGGTTTTAATTAAAACTACGCGTAAATACTGTGGAGCGGGCATGGTCGCGCCGCTATAATCATTTAATTAAATTCGCTATATTCGTACGTAATAACATTTAATGAAAGACACACTTAACTGAGACTTGCCATCTGCGATCAATCAAAGAACGTCTTATTTTGTCTGGTTTGTCACTGTGCCAGACCACAGGGCCAGACTAATATAATGTATAAGCGCAAAAGTTGAATGGCTGAGTGTTTGAATACACGGAAGAACTATATCTAGGAGTTTGTTATTTGATTTATTTCGGAATACTATATCAGTCTTAATGCACTCTTTTAACTAATACTCTTTCCTCTTTTTCTGTCAAATTTTGTTTACGCTGTGATTGAAAGAGACGAAGGGGTTGAATATCTCTTATACATCACAGAACGAATGAATATCAAAGCAAATATATAGAAAATTCTTATAACTTCTATAAAACAACGGTAAAATGTTACTGTATGAGTAGCACGATGCAAGTATAGAAAGTTTGTTTAGAGTTAGAATAATAGTGTGATAATATTTAATTAAAATTATAAACATCAGCAGTTTACAGTTTTTACGTTTAATACGGGGTACCGTAACTTTATATATAAATTATCGGTTTTCTTATCAGAGACATTCTATAAACCCATTTTCAATTAATTAAATTATTAGCTGACATTGTCACGTTCTACCAAAGTATGGATTTTAATTATCATGACATCAACGACGACATTCCACTAACAT
Organism: Pieris brassicae; assembly: GCF_905147105.1. Taxonomy (NCBI): domain Eukaryota; kingdom Metazoa; phylum Arthropoda; class Insecta; order Lepidoptera; family Pieridae; genus Pieris; species Pieris brassicae. The sequence continues at coordinate 6,371,611 of NC_059665.1, read as the reverse complement.
GCATCTAGCATAATTAATAATAATATTATGTAGAGAGAATTAGGATCGCAATAGCTACTAGAAGCCTGTTGTTATTTAGCTTTTATTAAAAAGGACTTAGTAATCGTTTTTAATGTTAGCTTTCAACGCTAAAAAAATTAAATTCTTATGAGTTGGATTTTATACAATTTGAAGCATTAATACTCTAATCACAGCTTTACGAAATAAATGCCGTCCTTTAAAATATATAAACATTATAATAATTTAAACAAAGGACGCACACGCATTGAATAAAACATGTGCTCGCCATCCTTGTAGTGTTTAGGTTTTTTGCCCGAATTCCTTTGCATTGTCCAAACTAACGTTCTTCAGCTATTGTTAAATCTTATCCGATTTTGGTGCAAAATTAGTAGGACAGAAATCCACACGGCATCGTCAAGTTAAGTTCAATGGTATCATTAGGTAGTACTTGCTAACCCTCGATTAAGAAGTTAATTTCGTTACTGTGACTTGTAATAGGATACGGTTTTGTATAGAAATTATAGTTGTCATCTAGTGGCTGACTTTAAGATCACCATCATTTGTTGTCTTGCTTTTAATTCCTGGATAAAATACCAGCGCAGTTTTATTATCCTTTATTCTCTCGCTAAGATGCCATTGTAGCTCCAGACAGAAGTTCAATTGTCTAGCTGTCTAGACTGTCTGTGTTTGATTGAAACTTCTATACTAACACAATACTCAAATAGGGACTAATGTATAATTCTAGTTTGTATAAAAAACCAATTCTAAAACTATAACAATCAGAAAATTATGGTCACGTATATGCCCTACTCAACTTTCTCTCACTTTCGAGTTAAGTGCGTTTAATCATAACTCTGGCTATTAGATATCAAATTAAAAACCATAATGGTGGCTTATACTTAGAACTGATTTTATCTTTTTAAATGCGCCCTTAAAAGAAGTGAAAGAAATACATATATGTGGTTTGGATTCCTGCTGTAAAAACTGCTTTTCTTCTGACCTACAGGAACCTCGAGAGATCACAGACAGGCCGGCCCAAATGCCCGGTGGTTGTACCTACTGTACCCCATTGTACTGATTTGTAGCCTTGGATTGTAGGTACACAATAATTGTTATGGTTCAGCACAGACGATCTTGGTTTATTGCTTGCCACTTACCTATGTCGAACCATCTGCATACTGAAGTATTACCGGACCAATTTGCCTCAAAAAACGAGCGTAACAATTCTGAAAAGGCCAGAAATGCCTTGCGACCCTCTGTCAATGTGAATGTCTATGGGTGGCGGTAACACTTACATTACATCAGACACATCAGGTGAGCCTCCTATACGTTCACCCTTTGTAACAATAAAAATAAACTTTTCACAAGTCTGTTACTTAAAAATATCATTAAATATTCCTTTGTGACATAATTATGAAATTTCTTAAGTATTACAACATCTAACTTTTATTTATGGTAGTTTAACATTCGTAAAATGTCCCTTATTCTCAAAGCTCATTAAGTATAACGATAGATATCAGATATTTACAAGTAGGAGTTACTTAAAATGCCATAAACATGACAAATGTTAATAGTCAAAGCCATCCATGAACCCACGAAGCTGAGTCAAACATAACATAATTCTTACGTAACGCATTCCCTACTGGTAAAGATCCTTACATATTTTATGCATTTTGATTAAAAACTTATTTTTTATTGAAGGAATGAGGAATTTATAGAATCGGTTATTTTACGAAAAGTTGTATTCACATTAGTTTAATTATTTCTATAGTAAAAGAGTTTGATAGAAAACACTTGAAATAATTGGCATATTTTGTGGACTGACTGTTGTAAATTTAGAATAATATAGAGGCTTTATTGTAGTTGTTTCACTACAAGTCGAGTTGCTAATCATGATGTTTCACGTGGGATTAGTACAAATCAACCTATTGACCCACATCCCGTAAAGGTTCTAGGTTCGATTCTTTCCAAATTCTTTGTGAAAAATTTTGTATACGTAAAACGTAAAGTATTAATGTATAAGTTGCACACTGCACACTTTCTTATCATGCATACATTCCTAAGGTGCCACGTGGCACAGTGGATAATCTACAAAAACAAAAGATAAATATTAAGAGATAAAGAGGTAAACAGAGAGCTTACTCTCCTCTTAAAGCGTGAGTGTTACGTACTCTAGTTGTAAAATGACCATTGTTAGAACAGGATAACGAACTTTGAAGTAAACACCAAACATTAGAAATGTTCCCATTATTATGTTTTTGCACTTCCTGTTTTAGTTTCACACGATGTTTAAATACATACATATATAATAAAATTGTAACTGTAATGAATATTATGCAATTTAAAATTGGTACTATATATATCCTAAAAGCATTGTTTGAAAATGGAATAAAAAAGAAACAAAAGACAATCAATAAGGTCTAATCAACATATTATAATGTATTTTCATAGATGGCCTATCAAAAGACATTTATCTAACTTAAATTTATAATAATAGAATATATATTAATTAAAGGATGTTAATTTAAGATATTAGTAAAGGTAAATACCATAATGCCTGACTCTTAGGTATTACGAGTATTTATAGCTTTTGAATCGTGAAACAAAAATTACTAAATTTAAAATTCCGACCATGATTTATGGCTAATCAATTATTAGTTTTTATCGGCTACGCCTTAAGCCCGTATCACAGCACGTTACTCAATCAAACTCTAGTTTCAAGGGATATCAACCCATAGCTTCTGTTCTATGGTTGACATATTTGTTTGTCAAATTGCAAAATGAAGTTTGTGAATTAAGATTAGAATTAATCTATTTAGAATTAAAACAAGTGTTTAATGGCTATCGCCTACTTATTCTGCAATTCATCAAATGTCCTTAGGTAATAAGAAAAATAATTACAGAAATTTATTTAATAAAAAATTTATATGTAATTTATTAGATTTAAGATTGCTATGTTCCACATAGGTAATTACACACGCAAACCCAGGTATCGTCATCATCATTACTGTCCGTAATCCGTTATAAGAATTGGTCTCAAATTACTGCGGTCACCGAATGGACCCGAATTATTGTGGCTTCATCTGTTATATTACTCTAAACTTTAAATGAAATATTACTAATCAGACGGTAATATTTCATTTATAATATTTTTTTCAAAATACAGTATTGTACGTACGTTCAATTAAAATATGGACACAGGATTAACACCCATTATTGCTTTAAAGAACGAGATGGAAAGCACATGCTAGAAGAGATAAGACTATTTGGACAATTATCACCGCTGCCGGAAATAAAACCCTTTTTGCTTTGTATTCTACTCTTACAGGCATTAGGAAGCCATTCCACGCTCACACTCGCAGTTTAATAGTTTTCTCGTTTAGTATACTAGATAAAAACGTAATCACGGTACTGTAAGGTTTAGATAATTGTACAATAAAACTTGTTAGAATTTGTAAATGTAAGTAAATTTTGGCTAATATACTGTAAATAAATTTAAAAAAAAATAACATTACACGCACACAACAATTAGCATTACACGCTGAAGAGCAAGTCCTTCGAATTGGAAATATATTTTCGTGGTGTACGTATGTACGTACGTTTCACCCGCGTACATATATATATATATATGTACGCGGGTGAAACCAGAAATGTTTTATTTCTACCATAAAAAAAAACAAACACAAAAGTGTGATAATTACAAAAACTGCAACCGAATTATTTAAAAATCATTTTCACTTTTCCCAAATTGTACGAATGGCACATTTCACTTTTACTTATAAAATATATATTGTGTAGATGGAGAAACGACATAAATCGTGTTCTTGTAAGTGGTAAAAACTTGAGTTTTATGAATACATTGCAAGTCTTAGATTTCGTACAAAACAAAAATACACTTTGATAGTCGTCAATTATTTAAACAAATTTTAAAAATATTCACACAGGCCAGAACTACGTTGTTCTGTCTTATATGGAATAATTATCTACTATTGTAGTGCTCTACGATCTGTGGTAAACGTTATATACAGCGGTCATTCTGTCAATCGCTGACGATTATTCAAAACAACTGACATTTATGTAAAATTATTAATTTCGTTAAGTTTTGTTACCTTTTCATTCATAAGAACCATCTCCTTACAATAATAAACACAATAATTAGCGAAATCGTTCCAAACGGTCACGCCTGATGCGATAACCACGGGATTCCCTTGGCTATAGACATTAAATTTCATAAAGATATCATCATGAAATATATAATTTTACATTAAAAACCTTTAATTTAAATCTTAATCAAATTTAAATCAAGAGTCCTAAATACCTAGACAAAATTAGCTTAGTAATTAATTTTAACAAGCATAATCCTTATTATAGCTATCTTGAGTTGTCATATTATCGAATATTTTGATCGCAAGGAATGCAGTTGCTATTTAAAATCAGGCAATACATATTTTAAGATTGTCTATCTTGCACGGCTCGTCATTATTCATGCATTCCACGTTGGCTAAGTAACTTGATTAATAATTTACCTATTGTTACGTAACCCGTTACAAGTCCTTCAAATATGTAGGTATTTATCCATTATTAATTCGTTTAGCAGTATATATACAATATAATCGATTTATCAACCAATTTTATAACGCATTAAAATAAGTTAATCTGAATGTATCATATTTATAAACGATAAAAAATAGAGAAGTAAAAGACATAAACTGTGGTAAGAAAAGAAAAAAAACTAATTGTCTTATACACGTCTTTCAATGTGACTTCTGGACTACCCTTACAAGTTTTTACAAAGACATCTAGAATAAATGAACAAAGTGCGCAAGAGCTTAAAGAAATATCCTGTGCATTTTCTTTAAGAAATCATTCTTAAACGTCCTTGGTCGTCCATCAGAGTCACGTGGCCACTTATAGCTAAGGGATGATTTGAATGAACACCAGTTTTCGAATGGTCAGCGAATGACACCCCTTTACTACTGGGTAGTGTTTCCTTATGTGTGATATTAATTTATCATATTAGAAAATAAATTGGAAGCTAGACAGGAAAATTGCTTCATATATAGATCGTTAAGCTATATGAATAAGTAACAAACTTATACAATTTTTACTCATAAAACAGTTGTGAGCTTGAAGACAACTTGGGCTTGAACCTTTAAGATGGGGCCGGTTTGCACCACATTGTTAATCCAATGCTTTCGCTTGCATTGAATAATTTATTGAAAGCACTTTGTGGCGATGAAGTTATAAATCTGTCTTATAACTGGTTCGCGAAACTTGAATGATATATAAACGGTAACTGTTTGCGATTTGGTTTTGATTATAAAGTATGATAAGCTCTTAAACTTACGGTCGTTGATCGTCAATTATTTGATTAATGGGATGCGTCCTCGTCACCGGTATTGAATTTTATTAATAAAACAAAATTCACGAAATATTATTTTAATAAGATATTAGTTAGGGGTCATGCCCATCTTGGTTTTCTGCTTATAGGAAAATACCGAGTTTTAAAAACTTCCTAAGGTTGAGTGTATCTAGAATGGTATAGTGGTTATGAATTATGAAAGTCGTCGACTGAATGTAAAGGACCTTTGGTTTTAGGATGTCGTAGTGTACTCGTTTGCATTATATCTATATATAGCTATTTTTTATATTTCCTAAAACAACTTGAATTATTAAAAATGCGAGAAATTACTACAAATTTTAGACACACACAAATTATATTAGAACATATAAATTACCAAATTACAAAAAAAATATTAATAAGAGAAATATCGTTGCACAACGCAATATTTAAACTAAACGTAAATAAAACTATAGAATGTTATAATATTCCTTTGTTTTAAGTTTAACTCCCGACAGGGGCCTCGTCGTAATGAATATAATATCATTAATAAACTTAACTAGTTACTTAACAGTCAACAAGTACCATTACAAGAGTGTCAGTATGTAACAAAAAATGTATGAAAAACTAGTTTGAATTTTGAAGTTATCATTAGTCACTTCAATAGGTATAATACTAGCTGCATGTCCCACTTTAATACAGTCATAAGTTTTTACTGCCTATCCCTTCTTCTATATGGACACATAAATATTTTTTTGTTTAAATCAGAATCCTTAGCTTAGCTTAATGTTAAACTAATACATTATTCAGCTTCACATTGAACTCAGTCTGTAATAAATATTTCTTAATAGTTTTATTGACAAAGTAATGCTAAATTGTTGTGATGCTTAACAACTAACGACTAGGTGAGTGAGAATGTACGTTACGAAAGACGCGTTCGTTTGATTGTGATTGGTCTATAGCATCTTTATATTGTGGCCTCCAATGGCAAGATTATTAAATATTAGTGGTAAGTATCTATTATATCGAACTAATGGCAGAACTACTAATTACAGTTTACATTTCACTCTATCAATCTAAACCAAAATATCATTTATTCCTACGACTAACTTTATGAACCACGGTATAAAAAATTATGATTCTAGAACGAACGAGAATAACTTATTAAAAATGTTTATTTTTTTTCAGAATATGGGCTATGGAATATATAAATATCGTTTTAATTTCCACAGAATATATATTATTTTTATTGACAACATAATGTTTAAATAATGTTATGTGATCTGTGACATAACATTATTTAAATGAAATGTGTGTGTTAATTGTATAATGATCAAATAACATCCCGTAGTAGTACTAAGTAATAATAAGTGAATTAAGGACATTACGTCCTTATTGCAATGTTATAGTAGAAAACTTATATAGATATAAAACTGGTGTTTCAATATTTTTTTTATATTAGCCGGTCTTAAAGAAATATAAGTCCATGCTATTTGTAATGATTAAGAATTTCATTCGTATTTTAACGAGGAAAGAAATCTAGGGCAATGAAACTGACTTAGATACTTTGATCATATTAAGAATAGTAAACAAGCTTCCGTAATGGCGTAAAAATGCTACACCATTATTAACTAAGGGTACTATAAAAATTGGTCGGCGCAAAGAATGAATGAATGTTCATTTTTAACGCGTAACTTACTTTTAACTTATTTTAGACCCAAAAATCTATGTATTATTTAAAAAAACCTATTTTCTATAAGGTAAGGTAATGTACACATGCACAGAGACTAAACTTTTTAAATTTGTATCTTTTTATATTGTGTATTTAATATATTTTAATCATTATTATTATTACTATGTAGGTTAAGAATATTGTAAATGCAGTGGATTGTGAGCTGGAAAAAAATGATATAAAATATTTTTTTTAAAAACCTTTTCTATAAAAATCATTACAAATAATCAAACATGCGTGGCGTGCTAACATTTGATAAAAGAAAAACTATACAATTGTTGCAGGTCTTAAAGCCGTTAAATTTCTAAGTACTGCATTAAAATAATACATGGATATTCATGTCCTTTTCTCACGTAGATTACCAAGGGTATCTTATAGAAGTTCGATCTCAACGCGATAACTTAAGAGAAACCTTTCAAGCACCCGTAAAAGGAATTTTCTAGTTTCCCACTAAGACGTGAAACTATGTGTAATATCTTTACCAGTTTAAAAAATCTCATTTTAAAGGTATTTATATCAAAAAGTCTGCTAGCATGGAAGATTACCGGAAACATTTTTTCGTGTACCCGTTTTTGCCAGAGGAATAAGACAATTTTGTAAAATTACGTGTAATTTTTGCACGTTTAAGCGTTTAATATTAGGTAAAGAGCAAAAACATAATAGGCAAATATTCTTAAAAAGAAAAGACTACGGTCGCTTTTTACTACTCCATTACTATTTATATTTAGGTATTATAACAAAAAGTCCAATTCTGAATATTGTCTTTGTTTTAAAACGGCGTTGTGTAAAGTTTCTAAAAACAACTACCAAACATTTTAAATTTGTATTAATATCATTTTTATTAATTTTTAATTATTATGACGATTTAGAAAATTGTAAATACTGTATTATGTATTTGTTTTTATGTTTAGTTTTTTTATAAAATGATAAATATACACAAATAAGCTATAAAAATTAAGTGCATTCATATGGAACATACTATATATACCTCTACTTTTATTTAGATATATCAAATTGATTAAAGGGCTGTTCTTTTAGTTAAAGCTTTCATTATTATAAAAAAGAGATCTCCATAAATTGTATATAACACTCCTAACTTATTGCAAACTACTAATTGTCAAAACTAAATTAGAACAGAGAAAACGAGAACATCAATGTCAGCACCCGTATAAATGAAAGCTGTTGTAATATCTATTACACATTATCACGTAACATATTTCGGAATAAATCTATTATATCTATAATCTACAAATGAATCCTATCATGATACAACAGAGGACAATATAATCTTAATATCTTTTACGGCCAAATACAACAAGGAAATCACAATATGTATTCTTTCAATATATGGTGCCGTAGAAAATGCAGTAAACAGATTTCCAGCAATTACCAGGAAGTGGTAAAAGATAAGTGCGCAGACGCCGTGAAGGACGCTTCCTAAATTGTTACCACGTGGGCACGCGTGGGATCGATCGCGCTCTCATATGAATCAATGAACCCTTTATTACTGGCTGATACTCGCCACTATTCGTAGATTTTTTTATCTAATACATAAATATTTGCAAAAATATCAAGCCCTATTTAGGGTATGTCTATAATATGCGCTCAATGAGTCCTGATCTTATTGCATCTGTCTTATTGATAGTATTTCATTAATAATCTGTATTCTGTATCTATAAGTATAATAAATTGAGTCAACATTTTATTCTAGCTAATGAAACAAATGAATGAAGGTACCACAGATCAATTGTAATTGTCAGTGTAAAAAAATATACATATTAGTTTAGTGTAAGACAAATTATGAAGACCTATAATAATCCAGCTTTGTATTACGGATGTTATATTTGCGGGTCCCATTTCTAATTATTGTTAATTTTGGAATGTGTGCAATAACAGACATAATTGGGCGTTTAAGAACGCGACGTAACAAAACACTGAAACAGCGGGAATCTTTGACCACACAGGAATATTTATTTTCGCTGTGCACCATATTTTACGCTATCATGTTTCAGTAAGTCGCCGACTCTATGATTTAAGTCGTTACTCTATGACTGTGTCATAACATGCGAATTGACGTTTTAATACAATTGTTTTATAGTATATTTTGGTGTGAGTAAAACATGGCCCAAAAATGACCCAGCACATGTTGTATTCTGGGAATCGCAAGTCGACTCGTCATTTGTCTTCCCAATGTTTAGAAGTTAATGTTAACGATCTGTATTAAGTATCGTATTACAGATGATTTATGTTTATTTCACCATAATATTTGGATAAACGTGACATTGACAATTTCGTAATATTCGTCAACGAAATCAGTTAGTTTCGACACTTCGACTTAAGATACGTAGAAATTTATTGAGGTTCAAATTTTGCATAATAACAAAGTTAAACCGAGGAAAAATTAGGCAACTGTTAATTTATTACACATCTCTCAAGGTACAATCATGAACACCGTACATAATTAACTACGAATGGTAAAAAATATTGCCCTCGGATTAATTTAACATTTTTATAATTATGTAACCAATTTATTTAAACAGAATACGTATGGTGATACGATTCTTTTGATCAACACATAACCCTATTGAATAGCTCACACATACATGACTAACAAAACCCCCCAAAAGTATATCTATAACTACATGAAATAATGTTTTCCGAGGAAAATCAAACCCTACATTATTCGTTTAACAGTGGCTTCAGTGTGCGATTCTCATCCAAGAGGTCCTAGATTCGATCCCCGGCTTTGCACCATCGTCGCTTGTACGACGAAGGAAAACATCGTAAGGAATCATGTCTGAAATCCAGAAATCTACCATGTCAAACAGAAAGTGCTCTAAGAAACGGATTCTATCTGAGGCCATATTATGGTTGTAGTACCGCTGAATTATTATTATTATACTATATTATATTGTTTGATTTACAAAGTATTTGACAATACATTCCCTCCCCTACTCATGGAGCTGGGCGGCGGAATATCCATTGGACTCTTCCGGTGCATCGCGCATCTAATTGAGACGACACTTGCTAAAATCAGTTATTTATATTTAAAACTGTTGTATCTACAGTTGTAAGGCTTTGTATGAACATTGAATTTTCCTCGCGCTTATAGGTATTCATAATAAGGTTGAATTACCTGAATTATTGACGTAAATCAATGTAAAGATTATGTAAGAATCAGAATATTCCTATCAAGCTTAAAAATATAACACTTTATACGAAATTACAGTTAAGTTGTATTTATTCTAATTAAATTCATAATTTTTATTCACAAGAATAATAATATAATTTGCATAGGAACGTCACTTGTCAATGTTTTTGAAGAACAGCAAAAGATAGGCTTCGGCAAACGTGGCTTCGTACTATTATTATTGTTACGAAACCTTTTTATGATAAGATTCCTTAATCGGGAAACTCCGCCACAATGGCATCAAGAATACTGCACTGAAACTTCTGACTTCCTATTTACACAATAGAACTCAGAAGGTTGAAGAGGTCCTCTGGGTCTGCAGTAGGTACCACAGGGCTCAATTCTTGGCCCTTTCTTCTTTCTTTGTACCTTTCATGGTAGAGAGAAAACATCAGATAATTTTGTTCGCTGATTGAATTTTCCTCGCGCTTATAGGTATTCATAATAAGGTTGAATTACCTGAATTATTGACGTAAATCAATGTAAAGATTATGTAAGAATCAGAATATTCCTATCAAGCTTAAAAATATAACACTTTATACGAAATTACAGTTAAGTTGTATTTATTCTAATTAAATTCATAATTTTTATTCACAAGAATAATAATATAATTTGCATAGGAACGTCACTTGTCAATGTTTTTGAAGAACAGCAAAAGATAGGCTTCGGCAAACGTGGCCTCGTACTATTATTATTGTTACGAAACCTTTTTATGATAAGATTCCTTAATCGGGAAACTCCGCCACAATGGCATCAAGAATACTGCACTGAAACTTCTGACTTCCTATTTACACAATAGAACTCAGAAGGTTGAAGAGGTCCTCTGGGTCTGCAGTAGGTACCACAGGGCTCAATTCTTGGCCCTTTCTTCTTTCTTTGTACCTTTCATGGTAGAGAGAAAACATCAGATAATTTTGTTCGCTGATGATACGACCCTGATTTTTCAAATCAAACGACAAATAACAAATTTTGACTATGTGAACAAGGCTCTCACCTTGATCGTCCATTGATTTACTATGAATAACCTTCTACTTAATGCAAAAAAGACTAATGCATTAAATTTTGTGCAAAAAATGCAAGGGTTATGGATACCAGACCAATTATAAATGATGATAAATTAAATCTGGATGATACAACTGTATTTTCTTGGAATCACCATGGATTCAAAACTTCAGTGGTCCCCTCATATTAACGGATTGGCGAAGAATCTTAGTTTTGCTGCTTACTCGGTTAAAAAAATTCGCTCACTAATGTCGATACAGCTAGACTTGTTTATTTTAGTTCCTTTCACAGCTTAATGACTTATGGCTTATTATTGTGGGGTCATGCTGCTGATACCGAAATTATTTTCATCCTGCAGAAGACTATGCAATCTTTAATTTAAAATGTAGGGAATCTCTGAGAGATAAATTCAAGGAAATTAATAGACCTTTCCCTCGCAATATATTTATAAAAATATTATGTATGTATACAAAAATAGTGATAAGTTTACTAGAAAAGAACATACGCACAATATTAATACTCGGAACAAACGCAGGCTGCAATTTCCCCGTACTAGAGTATCTAAAGTTAGTATTTTTTTTTTTGGAAAAAGGGATACTCTTCTTTAACAAAATCTCAGAGGCTCTTTTATCTCTGCCTTTTAAGAAATGTATTAAAGAAGATCTGTGTAAAAGGGATTACTACAAAGTTAACGATTATCTAGTTGATAAAAGGGCCTGGGACTAGTGCTAGACAGGCGACTTCTTTTGCGCTGTTTGTTTTAAAATAAGTGTTGTTTGATGATTTGCTATTTTAAAAGAGTACCGAGAGTTTTTAACGCTGGCTTTTTCTCTCGGCCTACATCCTCAGTCTTCTTTCACAGTAGGGATGTCTACTTATTTAAATTTAATGACGTGGAATAAGTGATTGTATCTTATGTTCCATAATAAACATATTTTTTTTATGTAAAAAGTGACTGCCATGGTAACAAACTATTCTTTCCCGGGTTTCATAAGGCCGAGTTGAGTCTACTATTCGCACTATCTTTAAAACATTAATAATAATTAAAGTGCTTGTTAAAAAAATATTTTATTTTTATTTTGGTAATATCCAAGTTCGCATGGTACAATAATAAACATGACGTGTACTGTTACATCCTTTGTTGTCGGTCGCCGGCCGCTCTATTGTCGGTCAAACTGTAGTTAGTAAACAGCTCCTAATTAATAACGGCTTATTAAATCTACCAGAGAGAGTTGCGATAACTATATCTTAATTTACAAATATTTCGATTGTTAGCTTTAGTAGTACTTGAAACATGTAATTATGTTTTCATGTATGTTTTCTAAGCGTTACAATTAAAATACTATACAATAGACTCAAGACGTTAGACACCTGAAACACGCTATGTTTTGTGTATATACACATCATGTCATATATATATAGCGGCGTACAAACAAAGCATTTCGCTCCCCACATGGCGCAGATCCTAAGTGGCGACAGGGCTTTTGGACTCTTTTTAAACAGTTTCAAACTGCAGACAAACAAAGCCCTGTGTGCGACAAAAGAACCGACTGAAAGGCACTACCATTTATTGATTGACTGCCCGCCTTTCGACGAAAGAACCAGGGGCGATATGGAACTCTCTCCATGGACTGGACGCCAGTCTAGAGTTCCATATCGCATGACGACGCATACGCACACGCATGAGCGTATCCCGAAATGCTTATTGCTTGAACAGACATTGCAGCTGGAACAAATCTACTACAGAATCGTCAAATATGTCAGTAAAGTGGCACAGGATGTAAAGCGGGCTCCAACTAGCCCAAATAAATGTCATGAGGATATTTTCAGAGTAGTCGTCGCCCGGGCCTAGCGGTTTGACGCCAAACCCTCTAATCCTAGTTCAAGTAAATAAAGTCCTTTTTATGAAAGGGACGGAGTGTCCCGCTGCTTAGATACGTAATATCTGCATGTTCGCGCGATTAATAGACTAGTAATATATATAGAATACTGTACAATACACAAATAAAATATAATTCTGCTTTTGATGTGTAATTTAATTAATTTAGAAAATAATTAGAACTAAGCAAACAAAGTACAGTGGAATTTCGATAACTCGAATATCGAGGGATCGAGTTATCGACTTAACAGGAAATTCGAGATACATAGGATTTAACTTCTAAAATTTCGACATACAAAAGCGCGATTTCTAAGTGTATTTTTCGATTTGAGTGTGCCGAATTTTAATAATAATTCAACTTAAGTTTTGTAACATATTATATGTTTTTTTTAATGAATGTATTAATTGATTGCAAAAACAATATTGTAGAAGCCCTGAACCCGAACATTCATTTTGGATTTTATTGCTGTTATTTCTAAATAATTCGAGATACCGCGTATTAATTGGGTCAGCGGAAGGAAATAGCAATTTTTTTCGACTTACTACGGATTTGGACTTAACGAGGTTCGAGTTATCGAGATTCCACTGTACTTTTTTTTTACTAAAAATCTGAGTAGATGACGTCACAGCTATCAGGTGTCACGGATAAAAATACTTCCGTTTTAGAACTCGGGAAGCGATGTACCTGCTAATAAAATAAATAATCATTAAGAATTCATCCTACACTTGAGAATAAACAATTAACGTGTTTCGTCCCACGAATGTCAGAGACCTTTCATTGTTTAATCTGTGGATGTTATTCGAAGGCTTTGCTACCCACAAATTTTCTTTACAAACTCATAAAAAGTTACATTCGATGTGGAGCATTATCTGAAATCGGAAAATAGTTTTAGGGAAACATAATGATTTTTGAAAGTTATCAAGCATAGTAATAATAACAAATAGATTATCAGTGCTATTATATTTTTTGTTCAATGAATTACGCGTACTAGTATGCAGGTCAATAAACTTCTTTGGCAAACTATCTAGACTTGGCTATCATCACAAAGCACTACCAATGTTTGGATCTTGGCATACAAATGTATGTTACAATTGGCTGTACTGGCTCGTTGCCAGATTTCTGATAGCCTACATTTTACTCGTAACACAGATTGTAAAATAATCAAGTTTAAGTTTAATTGAAGTAATATTTGTGCTTTTTTAACAAACTAATAAGAAAAACACTTTTTGAACGGATTAAAGATATGTATTATTATTAAAACATATAGTTATTATCATAATTCTACATTTTAAATTTTATTCCGACGTTTCGCGTACTTTTCAGCGTTCGTGGTCACGGTGACTGAAGACGAAAGGTGTTAAATGTCAAAAGTATCACAGCTGCAGAGAAACAAACTTCTATCGAAAGGCTCTGTATAGGGTATAAAAATATATATGTATATAGTATGTTTACTTAATTATACTTACATACTTAATTAAAAAGGGATTAACTTGTATAAGTCAATCCCTTTTTAATTAAGTAAATTATAGTACTTTTGAAACGCATATAAAACCTCATCCGTCATTGAAGCTGGTGCTCAGACGGCTATCGTTTCGTTTTAGTAATTAAAAAACTTTGAGAAATCAAAACAAACTTTAAAGCCTGCGCAAAGAGTTCAAATTCTAATGTCTTAATTAGTCGTTCCTAATTAGTGCTTCTAGTTATTTTTATTCCTCCTTGGGTCTTCCCTCCCCTACTGTCTAGTTTCCAACTACTCAAAAGTATGTATTTTCCATTAGTCATGTTTTAATATTTAGTTTTATCCAGGAGAATGGATTCCGAATGGGAGCATTTAAATTAGTAAAACAATTGAAATTCTTCCATTTTTTTATTTACGTAGTTCAGTCATTTCCAGGGTGCGGCCGAACATGAAAAACGGCCTCTTCGTGCTGGTCCTGATCTCTCCTTCTGGTAGATGAATGCAGGCGAGGTACAAATAATATTCCTGTAAGGATCTTGGCCACAGATTCCATCTGTTTCTTTCAATAAGTAGGCGATCTGTGGGAACGATGGTATACCATACGAGAGACTGTTATTGCGTACATACAGTATTAATATATTAATATCAATTGGTTGAGACTCACGCCTTACCATGACATTTATATGAAACGTAAAAACGAAAATGCTGTCAGCGTCGAAAGCACTATTACTAATTGTTTTGAAAACCAGTGAAAGCAAACCATTGTTTCCTTCTTAAACATATTGACTTTCTCCAGTGGACACATTTATCTAATCTTGCTTATCAATGGCCCTAATATTGAATGTTATCGTATTATTAATGTTGACTCAACAATGTTCCAATATGCGCTTTGATGTCAAATATATCTTTAGTATCGTTCTACAACGCTAGCTAGTTATCAATAAGATACCATTTTGAAAAACAATTAAGGTCATCTAGTATGTTATACCTAATGTTAAATTCAAGAACTATCAAACCATTTGTGTATTTATTTTTGTTCGTCTTCGTCGTCTTCGTCTTATATTTTATTACTTAGCCTACCTGTTTAGTAGCTACATACCAACATATATGGAACATTCGTTGCCTTAAAGTTGCTTTCACAATTACAGAAAAAGAAAACTGGTTTTTCCGTGCAAAATTTCAATTTTTTTCTCTATAAAAACCTCGATTTTGTCCAGACGGTTTCGAGTATTGCGCTAAGTGACATATTTTGCGATTGATATTTATTTACACAGATAAAGATGAAGCCACATATTCATCCAAAATAAAGAAGTCTTATTGTACCAGTTAGCCTAGTACTCATCTGTATCTATACAACACATCGTGAACACAATTTGACAGAAAGAGAGAAAAGAGCAACTTAGTTAATAAGGTTGTATGTCAATGCCGAAGACGACATTGTGACTTGAGATACGAACCCGTTGGTGCGTAAAAGCATCAATTATTATCTCTTTCCGACAAAAGGGCAAGAAGGAGTTCCTTATAGTTAGTTATATGTCTTAACGGATCCGGATGATCCAATCACGATAGCCAATGACACGTTAAAAGCTGCCCGCGCGGCAATTAATATTAAAATCAGATTAGAGTGAACCTTCACCGGGGAAGGCGTGGACTTCGTACTTCGCTCACTCCAGTGAGGTTCCGTCTTTCCCTTCAGGTGATTGACCACCCCACGACGGCCCAAGCCGAGGTCCGAGACTCGCAGGAGACGCCCTTGCGCCTAGCGCCAGGCCAACAGCGATATTTCATTAAAAAAACAAAGGCTATGTTCATTTTTATTGTACTTGAATATCACTTTTTTCACGTAAAATGTTCACTAATTTTAATTTTAAAAGCGCAGTATTGCGCCATGCGAGAAACAAATTCAATGCAAAAACAACAACAGTTTTTTACAAAAACTTCTATCTTTGGTAAGTAAGTAATTCAAAGCGACACTTGATCATAGCTAATTACAGATAAACATTACATAATTGCGTGGAAATAAAATATATCTGCGGCTTTAACACCGCAGTTAAGCCTGGTATGCAGATCTTTTTTACTACATATAGGTACGCCATAGGCATGGTTTGGTAGCTACTATACTACCGACTGCATTACCCATTTATTTATCAATTCTGTGACTACGCGAATACTGTATAATAGCAACACCTTTATAAAATGTTAATTAGTATCTCATTATGTTAACATTCAATTATAACGTTCTATAATTAAACATAAGAATACTAGAACATTAATACCAGACACCAGTTCCGCGCTTAGTTTTGCACCAGAACTGGATCTCATGTTTGTGCCAGGTTCGGGAAGACGGTGAATGTAATTTTTTTTAAGTAGAAATAAAATTTGTTTGTAGTTTAAGGCAATCGTTTTGTTAATTCAAAAATTCAAATTCAAAAAGCAAGACTAAAGTCATAATAAATCACTGACCGAAAATTTTCTCGTGTTAGGTTCATTTTCACGCGTAATAGATTTTAGATTTGCCGTCAGTTCACTAAAACAAATGAATAGAATACAATACTACATTAGGTTACCAAAGAGTTCTAAAATTGAAATTCAAAAAAGTTATCAATAGCAATGTTTTTAACTGAGGATCCAGCCAGATCTAAACATTTGCAGTGTTACCCACGTAAAGCGGGTCCCCTTTTGCAGCCATATAATATGTAGATATTTTAACATTGAGGTGAAAGTCAGTAAATTTACTCTTATCTGTAGACGTCAGGTGTATATCTTTCATCATCGAATGATACTTGAATATCAACAAAGAAATTTTCTGGGAACTATAGTGCGTACGTGATTGTTTGATTGTCGCACGCGCCAACATAGCGAATAAAGGGAAAACCATCAAAATTATCAAATGCTGAATGACGTCAAGCTTGCATTATAATACGTGGAACACAAATTTTATATAATAATTTTATGTAATAGTACAAACAACTAGTACCTACAGTTATCAACAGCCTAGCCTCTTAACTAAACAGCCCTGGTTAACTAGCGGCCTGAAAGACAGCCGTAGCGTATGTTACAACATGTAATGATATGGCTGGCTAATGCTTAGGCCATTCGTATGATAGCGTGACCATTTGACAGAAATAAAAAAATGTAAACATTGACATAAAAAAATATTTATTTAATATGTTGTGGGGTGCTGCTACAGAGGTTAAATCCATATTTGTGCCTTAGAAGCTGTTCGGGGTATTTCCCCAAGGGAGTTGGATCGGAATAAGTTTAAGGAATTAAATATTACGACACTATCTATTTTTGAAGCCTTGTTGTATGTACAAAAAAATATTAAACGATTTAAAAACAAAACAATTCACCTGTACAATACTCGAAACACTCGAGTGTACGACCAACCAGGTTCCAGAAGATAAACCATTCCTTATATAGAAATTGTGTAACCAAGCAAAATTAGAGAATTCTTACTAAATAAATTCAAAACTATATCGTTAAACGTAAGTTAATAAATAAAGCTTTTTTATAAAATTGACGAATATTTCAATAATCCTAATCCTTGGGATTGATTTGCTTCGGTTCAAACAATATGTATTCAGACTCAAAATTTAGCGATTAAAAAGAGTGCCGGAATGTTTCTTGCCAGTCCTTCTTGTCCGCTCTATGCCCTTGACTTGCGAACTGGTAGTAAATGTACATTTACAATTAGTTTAACTTTACTTTTCTGACGTTCATAATTGTACTTTTACCTACATGAATAAAGTTATTTTGAGTTGGAGTTTTAAATGTTACTTATTACTGTTCTTTGGAAATCGTGAGATCAACTATGGTAACCTATTTACTAAGAACATATGTAGGTAATAATAATATTATTTATTAATACAAGTTAAACTTATTATCCCCATTTTAGTGAATTCTTAATTGCTTAGACTAAATGAGCGATGTTGGACTTGTGGCATTAGCGTGCGGCTCTCATCCCGGAGTTCGTAGGTTCGATCCCAAGCTGTGCCAACTTTGCTGTATCATCTTCTGTATATTTTAATATCCGCATTCCCAAGAAAACATCGAGAGGAAACTGGCATATCTATGAATCAAAAAGTTGACGGTGTATGTCGGGTACAGAAAGCTAATCAGCTGCCTATTATAAAAAGAAAACGATCATCAAATCTATACCTACACACATTTATAGCTTAACTAGCGCAACTGTTATTTTAAATTATAGAATATCGCTTTTTTACCAAACTAAATATAATGAAAGTATTTTATATTTACAAACATCGTGGAATTGACTGTATGATATATCAGACCATCACATACAATAAAAAACTATATAATTCTTAAAAGCCGGTGTCTCATTATTTTATATCTAAACAAGAGATTTTGCTGCGCATACAAACTAACGCGTTACATAACTGTACATGATGCACTTTTGATACAATATAGAGCTACTCTGAATAAATTGCGTTTATTTCTAATGGAATGGATTTCTGTCTGATATCATCGGTATACAGATAATCTATAGTTTTTAAGAATATTTTGACAAATAAATTTTTCATCCCATCACAGACAAATATAATATTATAGTATATCTTTTTAAAAGGACATTGGACAAGGAAATTGTTTAAACTTAACAACTTATCTGAAGGTTTTGAATAACTATAAACTGTGTTTTATTTACAGTACTCCAAGATTTAATTTTCTGTTTGTATTCGTACAGTCAGGACATAAAGTGGAATACATTAGCTATGTCTATTTATAATTACATAACGGAATATTGTATAATAGTGAGCTATTACTTATTTGTTGTAAGCCATTTGTCAAATTGTTTATTTTTAAGGAAAAGCTCGAAAAAATTAATTTATATTATTATTTAATTAATAGCACACAAATATAGAGTATTTACGATATTCTTAACGTACATAGTAATAATAATAATGTTTCAATAGTAGCTTACGGTTATTATATTATTACCGTTTTAGTCAATTCTTCAGCCATTGTAAATATAAGTGTATGAAATCAAACATGCGTAATTGCACTTTCTTCGTGACAGTACATTGTCAACATCTCTAAGAGGTGTCTAATGCAACTTTTACGAGTATTCGGTTAAAATGTTTTACGTTCAAGCAACCAATACTACAATCTACTCACACCTTTTAACAGTTTCAAGCTTTATAACTTTAGTATTTGAAGTTAAAAATATATTTAGAAAATACAAAGCATTTATAAATAAATTACTTGTTATTATAACCGTTTTGGATAAGATTGGACCAGCATTTATTTGCCTTTCAATATAAATACGTTACTCCTAAGTATCACAGTAACTCTCCATTAAAAAAAAGTTAATATTGGCGTATTACGAATTTGATTTAAATTCACTGCAGCTATCAAGATTATACCGTTAAATGATAATTGAGATATAACGTTACCAAATTTCAAATAAAGAAAAAATTCTGAATAAAATTATAAATTTTTCGACTGTACAAATATAAAGAATGTGAATTCGCGTAAAATTCAACATACACAACAAAGACTTTAAAAGCGGATATTGATGGTAAATTAATTAAACTTTTAGTTGCAACTATTTAGTTCTTCTACCTCCTTTCACGGTCGGTGGTTTAATTATCTTGAAATCTATTGTCCTGAATTCAATAGATTTCAGATTAGCAAGTTTCCGCGAAGATTCTTCGATGAAGGAAATTGCTTCGATATGCTACACTGCTTCGTATGACGTGGGTATTTTAATTACTTTGATACTAGGAAATCAATGTAAGCCGTGCTATCCGTCGATTATCTGAAAATTAATTAAATCAAATAATAGGAGGGTATTTGTTATATCAAATTATTGGATGATGTGTATAGACACATCATCCAATAATAATAAAATATGTATGTATTTTTGAAACATATAAATTATAGTAGTACAATTATATATTTAATGCATATATCTCTGAACAATCAATAGACTTTTATTATAATAATAGTAAGAAACGGTTCAATAATTATTAATAAGTATTTTGTTAATTTGTAGTCGCCGTCCCTGAACAGTCGTCCAACGAGTTTATTTTTACACATACATGTGAAATTAAAATTGTGTTTTAACTTTAAATTTTCGAGTTAAATGATACACGAACGTATTTACAATTAATATATAACGTATAATAAATACGTTAATTCAATTAAAGTAACATCTAGCGTCGAAAAGATACTAACTGTAACAGCCGTAATATATTTGTGATATTGCCATCTAGCGGAGAGTAGATAAACAAAATCAAGCGTGAGATCTACATTAGGTGGCGTGTTTACTGAAAATATTTATTGGCACTCCCAAACAATAGTTACCATTAATTAATTACCTTTATAACAAGAAATAAAAAGAAGTACAACTAGAACTAGAAGAAGTATAAAAAAACTATTTGTAAATAATTAATGCAAGTAAAACAATAAACAAAACGAGATGGTTTAAAACAGAAATAGATTTCTAGACATATTTAAATATAAGGTTGTAACTGAAGGATATCTAAGCTCCATTTATATGACATATAAGCCCAATAAGTAATAGTACACTATGTAATTTTCGCCATCTATATGATTGGATAATTTTGTTCTTCTTAATACAGCTGCGGTGTCCGAGTGGTTAAGGAGATGGACTTGAAATCCATTGGGTTCTACCCGCACAGGTTCGAATCCTGTCCGCAGCGAAAATTTTTGAAGTTTCCGAAATATAACTATTTTGGCTTTATGATATAAAAATGAAATGTATTTATTAAAAAACGAATTAGGCGACGTATTTTGTACTTCTCTTTGGAAAATGTTTAATTTTATCGTGTCTCACCAATGTTTTAATATTCTACTACTATTTTACTATTGCAGTTAGTTAATTAACGATATCGTTTATAAACATTGCGATAAACACAATTTTCGTAATTTCTTTATCATAAAATAAAATTAAAGTCATGTACATTATTATGTTTAACAAAAAATACCACTTAGTTTCCTTCGAGCCGGATTTGAACCAGCGACCTATGGATATCCATTGTTATAACTCTACAGTCCACCGCTCTACCAACTGAGCTATCGAAGGTTGTAAACTTTTATTAAAATTATGAAACTTGTTTAAAACTGTTTTGTACAAATATGTAATAACTTTCTATAGGAAGTACGAAATATAAGCAACGCTACCGCATTGAGTATGTAATTAGAATTAAACCGGTTTGATTCTTAAACGGATAAATCCGTTTATAGCATTTCTGCTTTCAATATATTCCCCATAAATATTTAGGCAATTTATTGGAAACTTGTAAATAATTCTTAATATCAAATTTAAAATTTACTTACCACAAACTAAATGTAAATACAAGTAATCTTATTAAAGATAGTAAATATTCTGAATTATATATTGTTTAAATAAGATTTTAGAATACAAATACAATAACACCTGCTTAAATAGTCATTGAATTTTGACGATTACTATTAAATATAACCAAATTGCAATATTGAAAATCATTTAATCATGCTTTATGCGTATAATTTGTATTTACAATTTTCTTAACCTACAAAGTAATAATAAAAATAATTAAATAGAACATTATGTACTTTATTACTCAATTGTTGTCGTTATTGAGAGTAGGTGTAATGCTATTTAGAGTGTATCATTGTATGGAAGACAAGCTAAACGAACCAAAGCCATTGATTTCGACACTTTAGGGAGTTCGTCATTGAATCGAGGGACGCAACATGGAGTTTACTGTGCACTGTGCAAATGCAAAAGAGACTATTTTTATATAAGAATCGGATAACTCATTATTGTGGGGTGTTAAAAGTTATTAAGTGATTTACTGACAGAGTCGTAAAATCTCGGAACATTTTAATTAAGACTTAAATAGTTCTTTCTTTTTAACATTAAGGTTAGACAGTAACATTAGGAGGGAATTTTATATTTAGATTTCTAAAATTATAACCGTTAAAACATGATATTGAAACTCAAACTCAAAATATCTTTATTCATATAGGTAAACAAGTACACTAAAGGTCAAAAGGAAGTTAAATTAATTGTAAATTTACATTAACTACCAGTTCGCAAGTCAAGGGCGTAGAGCGGGTAATAAGAACTGGCAAGACACTTTCCGCCACTCTTTTTAATCGCCAAGTATTGAGTCATACAAATTGTTTGAACTGGAGCAAATCAATCCCAAGGATTAGGATCATTTAAGTATTCGTCAAATTTATAAAAAGCTTTATTGATTAATTTACGTTAAACGAGGGCTTTGAATTTATTTAGTGATAATTCTCTAATTTCCCTTGGGTGTTTGTTGGAAAACGAATACAATTTCCATATAAGGAGTGGTTTATCTTCTGGAGCCTGGTTGGTCGTACACCCAAATTAGTTCTATTTCGCGTATTATACTGGTGAAAGTCATCATTTGTTTTAAAATCGTTTATATTTTTTGTACATTCAAGAATACATTGACCAGATAGTGTCATAATATTTAATTCCTTAAAGTTATTCCGTACCGACTCCCTCGGAGAATCACAACAAATACCCCGAACAGCCCGCTTCTGCAGCAAATATGGATTCAACCTCTGCAGCAGAATACCGTACGACATAACGCTGTCAAAGTAGCTATGATACACAATAAAAACAGCCGTTATCCGTGAAGCGTTCGAAAATCTAGTTGACCAGTATAACGGAGTCTTAGAGAGCTTAGATTTGGATTAATCATGTTTGTTTTCTCTATCAGGACGCTGCCGATCCGTCAGCCGGTCTGAATATCGCTGCAAAGCGGCCGAGGTAAAGAATCTACGGAAGCTCAAGGTGGTCGATTGGCAAGCGGTAGAAAGTGATCAAAGCAAAGGCGGTGTTCTCTATTTTCGGAGGCCAGAGATCCTCTGAGTTGATGATCTATTAAAAAATATTATTTTTAAAAAGAAGACAAGGTCATTCACATAATATTTATATTACGTATAGGTGAATTGTTTTGATACATTAAAATACAAAAATACTTTTTTTAAATCCTATGGTTAATTGTATTTTTATTTAAAAGTTGTCTGATACGGAAGTTTGTGTAATTTCAGATAACAAATAAACCGGACAGAAAAGCTTTGTTGCTTCCTTGTTCCTTATCAATACTAACCGGTGCTTTTGTAGTCACATAAAAATAGTAAATATATTTTTTATATTTATTTACAGTGTGTCTTTCACATCATCATGGAATATTACGATCTAGCCCAACTTAAGACAAATTAACTTAAAAACATCACGTGATGGTGGAGCCTATGTTTGTGGGCTCCAGCAGTCTTTTTTATTATTGTGATTATGGACATTAAGGTAAAGGTCGTGTGGAGTTCGGCGAATGTACCAGGGAGCATTGCTGTTCTTCTGAGCACTTTGTTTTGGAACCGCTGGTCAAACATAGTAAATATATAAAAAAATATTAGTATATTAAAACATTAGAATACAGTAGGTACCGTAGATGACTACGTTCTTCAGGAAAAAGAGTCTTTGTCTGACTAGGATATAAATTATTACTGTACGTAGCATCTCTGGGACGTCGAAATTGTTGTTTAAAATTATTGAAAGTTGTTTAATTGTGTAAAACAACAGAAGATTTATTATTACTTCGAAGAGAATTCTAAAAAACGCAACCATGTGAAGAATATAGGTCTGTCCATTTCTAGGCGAAATTACTGGCGTAGCCAACTAAAAGCTCATCTTGATATAACTGTCATATTTATGTATAAAAACGCTGTCGTAGCCGCTCAATTACCTTAAATTATAGAGTAATGAAAATTCGTTATGATTAAAATGCCATACTTGATAAAAACTACGAGAAAATTAGAGCGAAAAGTTTAACTGAAAATAGTGGCAGCGATAGTTCAAGAGCGCTTGGCAAACCATGCTAAAAATAACAGCTCTTCGGGCCGTTGTAGTACAAATTGAAATATTTTTAACTATTAGCAAGTTTATCGAACTTGAATTGGTAACAATGATAAAAACAATCAACAGAACTATAGTGAATTAACCGCTACTTAAAAAATTATGATTTTTACAAATCAATATAACGTATAGTATATGTTATATAACGTATAGTATATGCTATATAAACTTTATGTTATATTTAAGTTACACTTAATACTCAGGAAACAGATAGCGTTAAGTTATGGGTTTGGCTTTTGTGGTCTAAAATATAAAAATGTTATATAAAAGTTTTATGTGGATAAAACTTCCAACTGCCTGTGCTTCAAGAAAAGAGCATGCCAATTGTTAAAATGCCGGCATCGCACTTGCGAGCGTCCTGGCTTTATCACAAAACATCAGAAGTTCCTCCTGCCCGTTGGCCTCCTGAAAAAAAAGGCTGTTAGGTACGACAATAGTATTTAAAATAAACATAAATTTAAATACCGAAGAGTTACACAAACACTGTACACCCACATGGTAACATTTTGAGGTCTTGCAGTTCACTGATTCACGAAACTTTTCGTTGCTTATCACGTTTGTGTTTCGCTTCAGTAAACAAATTACTGGAACAAATTAAAGCCTTAATAACTAGGTTAGTCTCTTAATATACTTATAGGTATATTTTATGAATTGTGTAGTGAATGGTATTTTTATGCATTACCTGGAACTCGACAAATATTCAATAGAACGATTGTATTTACTTCGAAAATGTATAAATAATAATTTTTTGACACGTGTTAAAACGAGGACAATTAAACACGTAACAAATATTTTAGAAAAAGCATGTGCTCAAGTGAAACTGACATGACAACTTAAGAAGGCGCAGCGCTAACTCAATCCATGAAACTTCCTCAGAATCGAGAAGCACATTGAGTGCTTCGCAGCACGCTAACATGGGGACTTTTTGTATCGAAGAAGTCGCATAGGTCCGCCAGTCATCCGCGAATATACAATGTAAATAGATAAATAGCAATAAAGTAGACTGTTTAAATTAGTGACTGATATATCTCGGGTGCAGCGTTCGTATCTTGACGTCATCAGTACAGCCTCCGTATTGTCAAACAGATATTATTTAATTATTATCAAAGTGTGCAGTGCGGCAACCATTTCATTATCAGACCTAACAGAACCACCTGTTATACCTCATTCAAAATGAGTTCATATAATATGTGCATAAAGGTGTTATTGCTCTGAATGTAGGTGTGGTTATGACGTTTGTGGTGTGCTATTTTGTGGGTGAATTTCGGCCGATCCTGGTAGAGAGAACGCGTGCGCGAAATTCTTGGACGCGTATCACTCAGAGTGAGGCGGCGCGCCGGCTTGCGCGCTCGCCCTTAGCCCTCGTGGCTCCCACCTCCCTTTTACCTTTTCATCAATAAAAAAAGATACCAATTGTGTCCGTTATTTGTATGTGTACGTAGACCATGTCAATTTATTAGTATTCATTCAGATCGGTCGTGTTTATGCTCCCGTAGTGTCTTCCTTTGTGTGATTGACGTTGTTTTGATGAGGTGAGTAATAGGTCAAAGTTGCCCTTGGTAATGTCAGATTGCATGTGTGGTCCCTCATGTGGCAAATTAAGTTTGCGTGTTGCCGCGAAATCATTCCACTCTGTCATTATGACCCGGCTAAGGTAACCACGGCGACCTTTGTATAATTTTCATAGACACGGAAACAGAATCCAAACGACTTGTGATCCTGATATGTATGAACTACTAGCGTTGGCAAAATTTTCCGATCTCCATCTGTATTGAAATTTTTGAAAAGATTTGGAGGAATCTTTGAACAAAATGTTAATGGTTTCCAAATATTATAATGATTTTCTTCAAAGTTTTCATGTTCTAAACAATTAGGGTTACCGAACGAAATATGATTTGATAACCTTTTAGAGTATCTTTACACACAATAGACACTCACGACACACATACCTAATTGGAAAAATGTGTAAGGAACCTAAAAAATCGGTCAGGTAGCGTACGATACGCCATTCACTGTAGGTAAACTTTCCGTTAATAAATAAACAATATAAGTTGCTATCTGTTCCTAGGAAGATTACATTGTCAAGGCATAATAAGGTGCACGATGCACATATGTTTTATTTAAAAAAACTCACGACGACATATATATAAGCAGGTAGGTTTTTTTTTCATTGATTCATCTCCTTCTATTAGGAGACATTTTCGCCTAATAATTACATACACTGTAAAATATGCGTAACCCTAAAAGTGTCATAGTCAAATTTAACGCATAGGAATGAGCAATACCTCAATCATTGTTATTTTAATAAGGCTTATCCGCTTACCCAGCTGAAACAACTATACTCTCACCCGAGAATAGAATCCAAGAGCCTGGTTATACGTAATTGGTGCCACTGATTCTTAAAATATAAATAGAGAAATTTGAAAATGCATGCTTTCAAGTCACAATTAGGGCTCACGCTCGTACGGCGAATGGAATCATCCAAGAAAGCCTGCATTCCGACGTTGATGTCAACGGAGTGTGTCTAGCACAGAAGGATGATGACCTACTGGCTTATTAGAAATAGCAAATGACCACGATGGAAATCTGAGCCCAGACCGATAAGGTTTTAACGATACAATTTTTTTTTTGTTAGCAGATTTTTATAGTTCTGTTGCGATCGTGGCCTGCGCCCCTTCATAAGCTGGCACTTCTAATCTAATTTACATCTTCTGTCGTGGTTAAGCCGTACACAATTCTTTTGTAACGGTTCTTCGGATACCTAGAAGAAAGAATCCCAAGCTATCTCACGGAAAGACCAAACATCATTAAATATTTAGATTGTTATAGATTAAATGGAGTTCAATATTCCAATAGGTCTATGCAATTATAGATCCGTTTTATTGATCTTTTTTTATCGATTAAGGTGGTAAACCTTCTGTGAACCTTGACAAAATTAAGGTCTTTTCCTCCATTCCTGATCGACATAACATTAAGCTTCCTCTTTTAAACTTCTCAATTAGGTACTTCTACTTAATAGATAAGATATAATTTTTTTAACTCCGTCATGTTAGTCTCAACAATAGACATATTGTCCGATTGTAATCCACAAATCAAATTAAGTATAAATGCAATCGTGTCATAATTATTACGCGGGAAACCTTAATATACAATATGTAATCTGCGTTTGTTTTTTCAGTGGATATCTATAAAATACGAGACCTAATATCCACTTGTTGATTTAATATACAATTTATAAATATTCTGTAAGATCTAAAAGGATTTAAAAAAGGTGAACCATCCAAATGACCGCAGACCTTCGAAATAATGGGAAATTTTGCAGAGAGATAATAATCCACAGAAAGTATCGTGGTATCCTATATATATATAGCTATATAGGACACACATATATAGGATATATATGTGTGAGTTTTTTAATTTAGGTTTCTACTAAGATTTAAACTTAATTTTGTACATAAATTTTCAACTTTAAAAGACTGTAGCGTAAGTTTGCTCTAGTTATTCAAATACTTCGCATATTTGCAAATAATTTAATTTTTAATTTTATGCAGTAACACACTCACTTCCACATTTACATGGCTCGTTCAATTAGCTACTGCATTATATACATTCCATCTTTATGCTCGCCCTAATTCTTATACAAATTATTATAACTAGATTTGCTGAGCGCAGTTTGTTTTTTGATATATCTACGACCTTATATACATATATCCTTATATAGATACATTATATCCTTTCTACGGCAGTACAATTTCCATTGAAATACTATTTCCACAATGTCTCACTTAGGCATATCACGCCCAAATTTTTAAAACCGGTGGCTGTTTTTGTATGGATATGTTCAAATAAAACACTTTATTTAAAGCTGAGTACCAATTGACGTTAATTGTTTAAAACATAACCTTACACCTGAGATAACATTGGTAGTGAGGTTGAAATGATCCTGGATTAACGAGAAAACTAGCTTGACTTTTTGAAGAGTTCGTAAATCTAATTCACCTATGTTATTTGGACATTATAGGATACGAGAATGTTAAATTACAATTTCTGATTGTGCTAAAAACTAAAGGACTTCATATTGGCTTCAAGTGTGCGATAATTGTTTACATTTTATTTACGCGTTTAAATATTAACTAAACTAACTAATGTTAAGTTACCTAACTCGGATGAAGAACAAATTACAATTTTTAATAATAATTGACGGAAATCGAACTAGATAGTGAAGTCAGGAAACCTTAGGCAGTCACATCATAGCTTCATATACACAGAAGAAATACTGTATTATTTGGTATGACATATTTGACAGTCTTACTTTTAAGACAGACATACTTTTGTTAAAATTAACTCGGTTACCTTAGCGTGTAACTAAATCCATCAAACAAAACAAAGGACAATTTATATCCCGAACCTTGGGTTGAGCCTTGTCACAATAATTTACAAGACAATTTCAAGTCTTAAGCACATCCCAAGCTATTATTACAAGCTTCTTTGTCAAACTTTCGAAGGATATTAGGTTGACAGCTTCACAACTTTAATAATGTCTCGGATCAGCCACCTGTTATATTATAAAATGGTGATAAAGGGTTTTTAATTTATTTATGATATAGATTTTTTAATTTACAAAAAAAAAATCATGTTCAAGGCAAACATCGCATCTGAATAGTTGTACTTAATATATATATACATTAATTGATGTTCGTTTGTCTCGCTAAAAGTCAAGAATGGCTGGACGAACTTGGCTTATTATGATCTCGAAATATTTGTGGAAGTACAGGAAAGGCTAAACAATTTAAATTTCCAATAATAACTGTTCCTAGGTGGGAAATGTTTGATGTCATTTGTCTTTTTAGAAATAAGAAATTGTCACAATAAGGTGATACGTAGTTCATCGGATCATTTAGTGTGTAATAAAATGTCAACTTAAATTACATGATCTTACATATAATAACTAACCTTAAAATATAATAACGAAAATATATTATTAAAAGGAGTCCGTTTAGGAAAGATTCCTTCCTTTGTGTGATTAGCGTTGTTTTGATGAGGTGAGTAATAGGTCAAAGTTGCCCTTGGTAATGTCAGATTGGTTTACCAAGGTTGTATTTTGTTATATTAATTTATGTTAGCAGTATTAGGTTATTTTAGTGTATTAAAATGTAAGTAATAAGTCTATCACACACTCATACCTTTTTGTACTTCAATAGTAGTTGATTTTATAGCTGAGGTAAGAGGTTATTAACGTCCGTCCGGATTGCGTACGTACAATTCATAGTTGCAATCCTTCTGGAAATGTTGCCAAATAAATAAATTGCTGTCAAAATCCATTCTTAGATAAATCTATGCTTCGTAGCAATAACGTAGTTTATTGTAGTGTATTGATATAGAATCCGTAGCGTTAAAAGGTCTTCTCGATTGTTAGTAAATAATGACGTAAATTATCAATTTTCAATATTAAAAAAATACAATATGCATTTATAAAGAATATTCTATTATTTGTCGTAACTAATCAATATCTAGAAATGATATATTTTATCATTGAAAGCCATCTACAATACTACATATACAAAGTGGCTTTGCTACTTTATAGTCGCATAACACGCGGTATGGAGCATGAGGCAGGTCTTTTAACGGATTAATTATAATTTTGCATTATTCGAACTCACCTATCAAGCCGTGTCGTTAACTACTAAGCTACAATGGCGGTTAATATTATTAATTACAGGCTGATGTAATAAATATATATAGATAACAAAACATAAAACCGCTGAGAGGGAAATTGTAAAGGTCATATCAAAGTTCACAACAGCGAGATCACAAAGCGATGCAAATGTGTCAACGGAAAAGACCTAAAAAGCAACCCTCATTAGAGCCATGTGCAGATCTATTTTTGTCATATATTTCTAGTTTAAAGACCGTATAAACCTATATCTGAGCATTAATTTTACATTTGTAAAACGTAATATAACAGTCAAACAGTCAAACAGGTTGGCCTCAGATTGCGCCCGTTTCTTTAATTGTCTATGTATTAAAATAATTTTCACATATTATATTCTCAGGCGTGTGCCTAATACATGGAAGCCTGGTTATCCATATAACAGGTTCCTACCTAGTTTGGAAACCAGTCTCCCAATACCTTCTTCAATGAAATCTTATTGTTTGTTGCAAATGTTATATGGGAGAAAATAAAGAAATTATTTTTATTTTATGGACAACAGTAGACGACACATCATCGATCCTTTACGATGTTTGGCTTCACTATAAGAGCAATTCGTAATTACGCATATAAAAATAAATTTCCATTGGTGCCGTGATTCGATTGTACGATCTCACGGATGAGGGTCGCTAAAGCCACTATTTCAACCAATATTATATGAACTTTATTTAATAAAATTACGTTAACTTAACAGACCAACAGTATGTCTGTAGTAATTAATCCTAGTATTTTTTTACAATGTTCAAGATTAGCGTGTCTGGATATAAAATTACCACTTCTGCTAAACTATGCGATCGATAAACTCATTTCATTGAATATTGAGAGCGCATTAGTTACCTCTTTTATATTCAAGTGCAATATTAAACGCTTTAAGAAATAAAATTTTTGAAATGAAGTGAGAGCACGTCATTAATATCGCAAAACTAGCAAAAATCTTCTTTATAAAGATATAGACGTCAAATGTTTTCGTTTGCTTAATAAATGTATCTTTAGCTTGTTATTACATTGGTCTGTTTTTGTCTAGCATTCTATTTTTGATTTTTTTTAATGATAATTTATCCTTGATGAGTATGTTGAATCACAGATTAGCCATATGTTAACATTTTGACAAATACGGTTTTTATAAGAGATTGTATCTGTGGTTTTTGTAATAGAACTAGACCACAGTGTTTCAATTGTATATAAATAGATTTTTGATCCTTAAATAAACTTTCCAGTGCTTAAAATCTGTTTATGGTTTTTGTGCTTAAGCGTGTCATTGGAAAACAATGAATAAATTCAAGACGTGAATACACGGGGGTTGGAATGTCACCGTAATTGATCAAAACCATTCATAGACCAATAACAGTTAACAACGCTATCGTTAGGGTGAGATTTCAACTTACGGTGTGTTTTCAGAGACGCTCAAAGTCTAACCTAGGCTTAAACTTAGAATCAGAGACGTTGTAAAACTCGCAGCCAAGCCAAATTTAGATAATCGTATTCAGAAACTTTGATCTTGCTTTCTTCGCTATTTATATTATTTTTAACAACTTTTGAACTTGAAAATATTTTCTCCTTACAGTTTTATACTCTCAAATTATATTTTGCACATTCAGATTTATGTTTTTGGATTGAATATTTAGTTACATTTTTATATTTAGATTACCAAAAAAGCTTTATCTGTAATTATACTAAGAGGCAAGAACATCATACAAAGAAGCCAGAACAAGAACAATGTTTCTGAATACTAAACTTGGCATGGCCGCAACTTCGCTAAGCCCAGACTTCGACCGATTAATGGTAAAATACAGAAATAAGACGTCAAAAATGTATTAAATATTGTAATAGACACAGTTCGCGCTTAGTCTCGTTTCTGAATATCACCCTTACAGTGGCATTTCTGAATCTCAGCCAAGTTTGTTTTATTTTCTTAATACCCAATTCTATGCATCAAAAGGCGTTTAAAAATAGATTTCTCCCATATTTGGTGCACAGTGTGTAACTGTCCTACATCTCAACTTAAGAGTAACGTGACATTAATATTGCTGTACTCATTAAAACGTCGCTATTTTTACCCATACTGGGTTGTTGTTAATCTCTTGCAATCACGTGGTCCAGATGACAGTTGACGTAGTATTATTGCGCGGGAATTCTTACAAAGTATAAAAGTTAATTTGGTTTTCAATTTAGTTACTTTGGTTACTATTGACCTTACCAACAATTCGGTCCGCAAAATTTTACATAATCGGACAGCGTGTAATCAAGTTGGCTATGGCGCGTTGCGACGTGGCCAGCTAGATGACGTCATGAGGTCAATTGACAAAATTGAACCGAAAAGATTTCATATCGACTAATTATTTATTGTTTTTATGATATTTTCTTAACTACTACGTTACTTTTATAAATCCAGTTTATTCAGTCTATTCATTCAGATCCGAAGAACTAAGAACATTTCAGTTTTCGGCAAAGTAACAAATCTTCTACAGCATATGTTAAAGAAAAAATAGGATAAATCTAAATTTGGAAATAATTATATACCTACGAAAGCAATGTATCATTTCCCGCTTAATTTGTTCTTTTTTAAGTACAAAACCACGAATGTAAACTATATCAAGAACAAAACATTATCTTTACAAAACCCAACTAAACAATATTCAAATTTAAAACTTTAAACTCAGTTAATGTTTAACGTTTAGCGTTTAACGACGTGAATAATTACTTCAGGTTCCTAGGCTCAGAAGGCTGTTTACCTATTTGTCTAAAGGAATTAATAGAACAATAACTAGTGGCGCTAAAGCCCCCCTAAGATCTGAGTCTCTAGCTTCTGTATATGTTTTATTTAATAGGTAAATAGGCGGCCGAGTTGTGCTGTCGACTCTTTGGGCGAGGCATACGAGTTACCTCACGATGTCTCCTTCACGGTACGAGCGAGTGTTAAATGCGCACATATTCCACAGTGTTAAATGCAAACCTACAACCTCAAGGATGAGAGTCGCACACTGAAAGTGAAATTAATGGAACAGAAGCAAGAGAGGGGACAAAGGCTACCACAGATAAAGAAACGTTTATATCTCTCCATCAGACAGATTGGAGATACCGCCCTACACTTTTAATTTCGGTTCTCTGAAAGCACCTTTGTTCTTCAAACATGACCCCGTTTGCGACTAAAACAAAAGCATTTGGAAATCAATTTTGAATTTTAAACGTATTTGCTTTTACTACGTGCTCTAGTTTATATTACTGTTATATTCTGATATCCGGCTTTTCTTACATAAGATTATACGGTGTTCACAGATACCTAAATTGTATGTAACTACGTAAATAGGAACCTGAGTAAACTTTACAGATAAAATAGATTGTTTATGAACACTTAAAACTGAAGTACTGTATACAGGAGACGATACGTCTTAATAAAGCCTTTACCAATTTCATAGTGATATAGTATCTTACAAATATTTCGACCTATTTTTCATCAAACTTTCACTTGGTATTTATAATGTTGCTCTATAGCACCCTAAAACATTCTGATATTTTAATGCCCTTTACTGGTAATAAATTGTGTACTCGTTCGAGAAAGTACTTCGTATTACTGCCTTCTCTCAAAGGGGGCTTTTAACTGATTGGCCCTATCGATCTACGAGCGCAGATATTTTTCTAATATGTTGAAAAATACTGCAGTAAATTGCAAACGCTGACCAAGGCTCTAGCTTCACGTACTAATTTATCTTAAGGGTATCATTGGTAAGGTTTTTCTCGGACAATTTATCATAATATTACACTCGTAAATATAGCGGATATTTCAATCAGTTACCTTTCTTTAAGTTCAAAATGGGTAAGTAAGTAAATATAAATTTATACCAAATATTACAAGATGCTCGCACTTTCATTTTTAAAGGGGGGAATGCGTTTGCACATCTCTGTGGCAGTGCTTTACTTTAACTTACTTTAAATTCACCTAGGATGTTTATAGCACCGCCTTTAGAGCACTCGTAATCGCTTACAATCCTTTGGAATTGATGATGTATTTCCCTCTTCAGAAAGATTTCAGTGCAAGGTCATCATTGTCATAGGGAAGGCAGGTATCCGCAGGCCACTTGAAGAAGATATAGGGGAAATTCAACGTGGTCTTGACTATATAATAAATGAAACTGGTTAACATAGAAACTAATAAGTTATAGTAGGCAATAAAAATAGGGATGTTGATTCTCTATGGCAACTGTTTGGGTTCGGGCCTTGGCAGCTTTAAAAGAAAACTTTTTTTTTTATAATTTACATCGAAAACGAAATTTCTAGCACTATAAAGAGCTCAGAGAGCAGGTATAAAATGGTGTTATTTAAAAAAAAACCCACTGAAGAGTTGTACAAGTCTTGCAAATTACTAACTATACGCCTTTTATTCTCCGTTCTGTCCTTAGTAGGCACGCAACCACACGCCAAAAAAGGCACTCAACCACACGCCAAAAGAAGCGCTCAAACTACGTAAATTGCAAGACTATCGCCTATCTCTACAATAGTTTAAATAAAACCCTCACTTGAATAATCCTACATACAACAAATTTAAAACGAGTTTAACCCTCGATACACTCAACTACAACAAAACAGAAGCATAACTAAATCCTCTATTATACATTTTTCCTTAATCCATCTGTTTCATGCAAACTTTCACTTAGTTTTGTTTCGTTTTTCTTACACACACAAACAATCACGCAGTCATCATCATATTATCATCATCATTTCAGTACCCTCGTTTTAAAATCACTGATATTTGTTATTTTGTTAAAACATTGATAATTAAAGAACAGCGAAGCTTCCCTGTCACAGGTCTACTTACTTAGGAGGTCTCAATTTGAATTCTATGTACAATAGCTAAACAAACAAAGAAATTTTAATTTTATGAGCAAATAAGCTTATAAAGATATTTTTTTTTATTTGGGTTAAATTTTTATATCATTGAACCTACATAGTAAAAATCCATCAATAATATTGTAGTTTAGATTATAACACCAGCTAAAATTCAATCTTCTTCCGCTTAGAGTTAATGAAGTCGACGATTTGCTTCAGGCTAAGCTTATTAGTCAACGAACCAACCGTCGACTCAATTCGCTACTAAACTGGCGAAGAAAATCATATATTTTATATTATATCTATATTGTATAATAGAGCAGTGTTGCCTAGTGCTTTCAGCGTGCGACTCTCATCCCTGAGGTCTTAGGATCGATCCCTGGCTGTGAACCAACGGACTAAACGTGTGCGCATTAAACATTTGCTCGAACGGTGAAGGAAAACATCGTGAGGAAACCGGCTACCCAAAACGGCTACCCAAAAAGTTGACGGAGTGCGTCAGGCACAATAGGCTGATCACCTACTTACTTATTAGATTAACATATCATATATAAAATAAATGATCATGAAACACATACAGAAATCTGAGGCCCAGACCTAAAGAGGTTGTAACGCCATTGATTAATTTATTTTATTTTATTGTATAAGAAGATACTGGGTTCTCGATCTTGAAAAGACAATATCTGGAAGTATGTTAGTTATCTGAGATTTGAACATGGAGCGAACATCCAGCTTCGATGAATTCTCCTCTTTTGTATTTTTTGAGTTAACACGATAATATCACTTCCGTATGTGAGATTTATGCTGGTAATTATCAAATTTGTCACCCCGGAAAAGTTAAATAAGAACATGTATTTTTTATACCAATCAATATTGTTGTTAATAGTCAAGTGAAGGAATTCGTCGATCAATAATAAAACAACCAATATATCACAGGTGTAAAAATAAAACTAAAATCGCTTATTATATTTAAATCTCTATCAAATTGAGAAGATAGAATTTTATTATCTGACAGAAAAATATTTCACTTGAGTTATTGGTACTATAATTAATATTAATAAAATACCTTTTATGTGTGCTCGTATGTAATTAAATCATATAGAAGACGGGATCGTTACATATTTACTATTTCCTATTAACTGTACGAAAATCTATTTGCCCTTCAAAAACAATGAAATTATTAATCGTTAACCTTTGAACTTCAATTTCGGGTCTATTCGAGCCCTTTCATAGGTTTTCGATCAAACCTCAATAGCTGATTCGTATCTGTGACATGGGAAGTGGTACGAGGTTTCACCGTCTTGAGGATTTTGTGCGCGGGAATTAACAGCCTTTGTCGTCGTCAAACAGTTACTATGCTCCGAAGTGTCTGAAACTGGTACACATTAAATATTCATTTTTAATAACTGAATTATAAATTAGCCGGAGATCTTGGGTTCAACTGCACTTGAAATTTTATTGATGATTCAGTTTAGTAGCACAAGCTTTTACCTATTTTTTAATAAATATTATATATTTTTTCCCCTCCTATGCTGTTCGATTAAACTTGTTTATAAATTATAAAGATACATATGTATAGATATCTTGTCTTTATACATTAGCATTGTATTTAGTGTTGAATCAATGTTATTAATACACTATTTGAAAATAGTCAATTACTCATTTACCATTGAAACAGCTAAGTGGTCACTAATAGAAATATTGCCAGAAGGATGCAAACAATCATCTTATTCAAGACTATTTTTAGACATAAATACGATAGTACAGTAACAAATTATATACAACTGTTGAAACTTGTATAACACTGCAAAATTAAAATGTTTGTTCGTGTGAAAAAACACCACCTCCATAGACTGCTTATTTCATTTACTATTTTGTAAATGAATTAAGCAGTCGTATATATATTAATTCATATAAATATATATATATATATATATATATATATATATACATACATATTGTATACGTATATATATATATATATATGTATACGTATATATATATATATATATGTATACGTATATATATATATATATATATATATATATATATATATATATACGTATACAATTTAATTCCTAAAATAACAAAAAATACACAATATTTGTGGCTCCAACTACACGTTTTATATGAGACACCGGCGTCGCCTCGTTAAGTCCCAGTATTATTCTTATTATAGTCCTTCGAAGGTTGGCTATCATAATGGCTCTTTGATTTGAAAAAAACCATTGCCGAAGATGATTTAACGTGACGTGCGTCTACTAGGTCTTCTTCTACTCACTTCTACTACGTCACTTTAACCTATATCATAATTGAGGAGATTGCTGTGGAATATATTTTGCATGAGGATTTCAGTCTTTACAACTTCACTAAAAAATGCAGCTGAGTTTCATTATCGGGCGTCGAGGCAGAATACGAAAATCCACTATGAATTATTTCCGAACCAATTTAACTCAGGGTCCTAAAAGAAAAGAGCGTACCAATTCTTAAATGGCCGGCAACGCACTCGCGAGCCCTCTGGCATTGAGTTTGTTCATGGGCGGCGGTAACACTTAACATCAGATGAGCCTCTTGTCCGTTTGCCCCCTGTCCTATAAAAAAAAGACAGTGCCTTTCTGACAGGATTTCAAATTTTATTTTTCCTCTTTACTTCAATGTGTTTTGAATATAGATAAACTTTTTGATTTTACCTTCCTATATGGTCTTATATTGTTTATCTAATGAAAATTATCTCTTGTTCCAGGTACTAACGTGAAAATGAATGTGGTATATAATCTAAGGTCTATTACAAAAGCAATAAATTAACCCCATTGATAGTGATTAAGTCGTTTGTAGTTCTTCCATGGACAAAATGATAGATTCGTGTGCGAAGTGTGTGTAAAGAATGATGCGAAGATGCCGCAGCGAGCGCCGACCACGTCAACTTTGATGCGCCCTTTGGTGGTGTTAGCCCTGCCCGGGATGTATCTGCTGTACAAGTACAACCAATATCGTCAACAGCAAATGGAGACTGCCAGGCGCCGCGTTACTGAACGGGAGCTTATGCATCTCAATACCAAAATTGTAAGTATTTTCAAGAATAATATTAGTCTCGCCCCGGAACTTAGCAATTAACGGCTATTTAGATTTCCGTGGTCGGTGAAATGTTGCGGTTGTAATTTGGTCTTTTACGCCTTTTTGGTAGTGAAGCAATTCGATTCAGGGACTCCTTCCAGAAAAGAACGTACCAATTCTTAAAATGCGAGCAATGAACTCGCGGGCCTTCTGGCATTGATGGTGCCATGAACGGCAGTATCACTTAACATCAGGTGAATCGTTTGTGCCATAAAAACCCCTGACGTAATTATGAACAGGAACTATGATATCTTTAATAAATGATAAATGTTAATTCTCGTTTTAAGATCCTTCTTAAACATAACAAAAGTCGAGTTTACACGTGAACTTTACTAAAAAGAAATATTTATTTAAAATAGTTGTTATTATACAATAACGTATTGGCGGTCGCTACAAATATGAGAAACAAATCCATCCATATTGATTAGACTTCTACGTGCAAGGCCTTCGTAAAAAACTTTATATTTATTTTATTAAAAAGCTTATACAGCAACGTAGTATGAAGTATTCATACGTCAGGTGGATTAGCATTGTACTTGTTAATATGTGACGACTGCAATCTGGCCTAGACTGGCGATTTGTTAACGTAATAATTTGCCAAACGGATGATAATTTAACTTCGTTTCGCTTATTTTTTATTCTTCATCTTCGAATAAGGTACAGAGTGATCTTGGTGTTTTTAATCGTAACTTATAATTGTGAATTAAGTGTTAAAATAGTGAATATTTTATGCTGAAACTCTCATAATGTTCTTGACACTACGTCTTAGTCTGCGTTTAAGCCTTGCGGCATACCTATAGTAATTATACGATTGAATAAATAAAAAACAATGTGTACATACAATTATCATAGATATTCTTAAGTACTTAGTACAAAGTAAGCCTAATCACGTCTGAATAGGGGCGTAATTCCACAATAAATAGAAAAAAGAGGAAGCAGACACTTGGCTCGGACATTGACAAATTACTATAGTTAAATTCGTGCGACGAATACGTTTCCTCTGCTCATAAAATATGTACAAATCCCAAGTTGTACCGTACATTATAACCTGTCTAGACACTAAACTTCGTCTTCTTGTCTTTTTTACTTGATTTAAGCAGTTTTAGTATCTGCAACAAGATGTTTTTTGTACGTTATTCTGTAACACACGATTGAATTAATGAATTATTTTGTTTTACACAAATGTCTGGGTTTTTTATTTTCAATAGATTTACGTAATCAAATGCCATAACGATACCATCAACCGTTCAAACATAGCCGTAGGTATATTGGAATTATATTTAAGAATTTTCAAGTTAACTTCCAAGCAACGGCTACTATGAAAATACACAAATATAATAGCGTCGAAAATTTTCTGAAATATGTTAACATATGTACCATCAGAATATTAAGTTTGCTATAAATCGAACATGAGCCGTCAGGGTCACATAAAAGGCGAAATAGCAGCGGTAACCTTGTGTATTAAAAACTTATTTTGAATAAAAAAACATTGTCGTAGAGAAACTAATATTGAAAATACTGAACCCTCGCGTTAACAATAGAAGTACTAAAATTATACCAGTGCCAAGGTAGATCAATGACCAACTTTCACTTTCATCTTGTATAACCTATATACATAATAGGTATACTGATTAGACTATTTTATAAATAAACAAAACAGCTTTGCCATATTAGACCTTTTAAACGCTCCGTGGTATTCTGAAGTCCTAAGTTCAATGTCCAGCAAACAATAATTGTTTCAAAACATCTATAGGGTAAATTAATAGCATATAATTTCCCCATGGGTGAGGCTTGAGCAGTTAAATATTTCATATTACATTCTCTGTTATATCTAGTTATAGAAAACAATGTGAGGTCATGGATTAATTTATTATTAATTTCAATACTCTTTTATTTTAAAGTGCAAATTCTCTCCAGCCGATAGGAACAGATACAGCAAGATACGATGTTAATTAGTGGAAGTTCAAGAGTCAATTAAACTCGTTCTTTTGTGTTAGCTGCTTTATTAATAGATATTCTTTTGTTTGTTTTAGAGTATCATTATAACGTCTTATATAAAGTGGCTTAAATGATACTTGGCTTGAACATCTCTCTAGAGACCGAACCTAAAGTGTTGTTCTAATTATCAAATTATATCTCTTAGTAATATTTAGAGGAATAAATAGACATAATAGTTATACTATATATGTTAAAATTAAATGCTTTCGTTTGTCTCGCTTAAACACGCGATTCGCTGGACCGATTTGGTTAATTAAGATCTTAAAATATTTGTGGAAGTTCAAGGTAGATTTAAACGGGAAACAAATAAATAATGTATTAAAAATATTTGATGTCTATTGTCTTTTTAGATATAAAATTGTCAATCGGTTGTTTAATATTTATAGATGCCTTCAGAAATTTGTGTTTCATAGCTGTAGTATGAGGTTTAAAAATATGTAACACAAAGATATGTAGGTGATTGGAAGTGTACCGGTAGTACTAAAAGCATTATATATAATACACCCACAGAGGTTTACCCATGTTTTATGATCCGAGTATATATCTGTATATCTAAGGCTCTATTTTCTTGTGCTCCTTGACTTGGACGCCTATTTTGAGCCCTTTTCCAACTTTATACCTGTTGTCTAGGTACTAGGTAAAAGTTAGTTTAATTGTTATCTTGCTTGCTGTCGACCTGTATTATAAATAATCATTCTGTTTCTACTTAATATGAGTATAAAAAATAATCAACATATAAAAACTTTCCGAGAAGAAACAAAATCCTCAAAAAATCTTCTTGTTTAAACGTTACACTGTCACGTCATTCCATACAAAATTTTCAATACACCATGTTTTAATTCAATAAAATTTATTAAGAAAATACAGCAGTACTAAATTTCAGTCATGTTTTCTTCAGTAGTCAATTCTGGAGCCAAGGAATTATGGTCTGAAGTTGTAACTTCTTCGAAACTTCTGTTTAATGGTGTGGCAATACAAAGGAGGTATGCGAAAAAGAATGATGGTTGTAGAAGAGCTCATGCCGATATACCAGAGGAACCCTATCCATGTGAACGCAGAAAGAAAAAGAAGCCAGGAATTTTGCATAGAATTAAGTTGAAAATTATCGAGGGTGGCACTAACTTTGGCAGTAAGTCGGTATTGGAATTATGAATAGACAGCAACGGCCAGAAATCTTATCTAGGAGTGATGTAGCCGTTCATGCCCACCCCAAAGTTTTATAAGTTGGGGCAAGTCGCATTTTACCTATACGTTTACCTTTTAAAATATTTAATGCTAAAATTAATCATCGTATAGACCTCTAGGCTACTTAACCTAATAACAAGTATTCTAATTAGAATGTAACATTACAAATCCTGCTAAACCCGGTTTGATGCAAAATCTTGACCCATTTTCATAAATCTGAAATATGCATGCTGAAATTGCACTCATACCGCATCAACGATGAAAATGCTTATGACATGAAACATGTTTCCATTTAAAACGAACAAAAGGAAAATGCCATTAGCTTTTCCATAGAAAAATGCCTTCTAATGCTCTAAGTAATTTTAGGTTAAGAACGAACTGATTTGTCGGTTAGCAGCTTAGTTTGAAAGCATCGCTTTAAATTTTTAAAGATAACCCGTTATTTATGGGCAGCTAGATTTTTTTTTATTTGGAACGGGCGTCTCTTTACACAAGCTTACTTGTCTTTTTATTCCGATGAGGAAACAACTTGACCGGCCAATTAAATGGCCGATCCGTGTACATGAAAAGATAAATTTTTACTTTTATATAAAGCAATTGGATGCATTGCTTTAGGTGACGTAAAATTCATAGGGAATCACTTTCATCTTATTAAATTATGGGAAATTATTTATTTTTACGAATTAGGAAAATATTATAATTAATGGTTTCGAAATGTTCTGCATCACCTTACATTAAGTGCATCTTAGCAATCGTTCACAGCTCCATTTCGTAATATTAAATGTGAGGAGAAAGTGTGCAAGGAGGTAGTCGTCCCTGAACCCAAGGCGC
The DNA here is from genome assembly GCF_905147105.1 of Pieris brassicae. Classification (NCBI taxonomy): domain Eukaryota; kingdom Metazoa; phylum Arthropoda; class Insecta; order Lepidoptera; family Pieridae; genus Pieris; species Pieris brassicae. The sequence goes on along the minus strand of NC_059665.1, from coordinate 6,329,423 downwards.
TACCTGCCCCTGTCAAACCGATCCCACCGATGCCACCACCTCGGCCTGGCGTCCAGGTATCGATTCTTGGGGCGGATACGTCACTAGGACAGTATATTGCACTGTTGCTAAAGCAGTGCTCGTGTATAAAAAAGTAAGTTCATACAAATTAATAGTGTACAATATATACCCTTATAAAATATATCGTCATAATAAATTAAAATCATATAAGATATGTATTTTATTAGTACAATTAAACTTTAAATTTTAATGATTATTAATGTATAGGATCACATTTTGATTGTATTTTTATAAATATGATAGACGACCACACCATTAATTAGTCTAAAAACAAATTTCGACGGAAAGTAAATTAAGCACGATTGTCCTGGCAACTGAACGAAAAATGAAATTTAGAAAAACATATTATGTCATTTCGTTTACCTCAAGTATCCTTTTAGGAAAGAAAGTTTAGGAAAGTCTCAGCAACCCTCGTTCCCAATTATACGCATCATGAAAATATCACATTCATTCCCCATTGGGGATATTCGTCTTCGAAAAGTTGAACACAAATATTTACGGATATTTATTTTTACCACTTTTATAAATTGGCCTTATTTTATATAATCATCTCATCTGATGTTAAGTGATACCGCCGCGTTGCCAACCATTTAAGAATTGGTACACTCTTTTTCAAGGACCCTAAGTTGAAATGTAAATTTATGTAAAAAACGAATATTTTTTTAAGGCTATAGAAAATCTTAATATTTGCCTACAATTTGAACTTATCAAACCACGGAACTTCAACTCGTGTTCATTTCATCCAAATATCTTTACGCATCACACAATATCCTCATAAATCCTACTTCATAACAATGCACGAACCTCATAATAGCATCAAATATTTACTTAAACAAGAGACATGCCATAATTCCAACCATTCACAAGAACGTAATAAAATATTTTACGATTCCACCCGGACTAGTAGTCCTCTTTATAGCCAGATTTGATGCCCACTACGCAGTCCATTACGACGCAGTATTGATTCCGTAGTTAATCATTTTATTATCTCATATATCACCTTTATTACATCTTAGTTCTTTCACTTTTGCCTTCTCAGAGAAGATACATTTTTTCTCAGTACCTGATGACCGTATAACTTATGAATTTGACTTATTATGTCTCTAACAAGCGTTTGCTGTTCGATCAACAACAATTCAGTAAATAAGAACTCCGTGTTACGATTTAATCAATATTAGGACTGTATTGAGACAAATAGAAAATACCAATTCTTTACACTAACTTGACAATTACTTGTATTTATTCAGATCATTAATTTTCAAGTTCACGATACGTTTACAGATTACGTTTATACGAAGCAAATGAACCGAACGAATCATGCAACCGCAATATTTTTCAAGTGGTAGAGGATCTGAGGCATATCAATACGAATTGCTTTGTTGAAGCTTTTAGCTGCACTTGCAATGAACTAGAGCGATGTTTACAGGTACTAAAATGTAGTTTCATAATATGGATCGTCCGTATAGAGTGAATTTTCTTTAAACATAGCCATGCCATGTTTATTCGCCGGATCGATTAATGAGGATAAAAAACATTGTCTGTTATTGAAATATTGTAAGGTACTACTTACTGAACTTTTGAATAAGTACTTTACAAAGTTTTTAACTCTCACGACATATCAATAAACTTAGTATTTCATGAGAAGATGAACTTGCTTACTGCTTTTATTCTAAGAGGATTGATGTACGTCATACTTCAAGTAAACGTATGACAAGATACTTAATATTATTTGTTTAAACTGCGATTCTGCGTAACATTCGTTGGTAAATGTATTTATTGAGGAAGATTTGCTAGTAGGAAGTCAATATAAAGGAATCGAATGGTGATGCACATAAAAAAGGGTTGTAGAACTACATATAAGATTATGTAATTAACACGACAACATCACATAAATTTTACTCTACGTACTCTACTCTATATTACGTTGCTATTGCACGTGTTTACACCAAATTTACATATCTCCATGAGAGCACTCCACCACGCTCTAGGCTACAAACTTGCCCTATTTAAGTTCAACTGCCAATTAACTTGCCGATTAAATGTTTGCTGCACGAAAGTTAAAAGCTATATCGAGGATTTAAAGGAAAGGTTGCAAAAAAACAAATGACGTTCGCACTATTTGATATACGAAAATATCACAAGTTTTATTCTATCTTTTTTTAAGCGTTTTAACGTGTATTATATAATGTGTAAGTAGTAACTGTGACAATAAAATGCGGTGTCAGCGATTTTTAATATTTGTAACAGTTAACCTTTATCGGAATAGTGGTTATGTTCACCACCAATAAATAATTGAAAAATTCCGAGAAGAGCTGCAATAAAATTTCAGAATTCGAAGTAACCTCAAACAAATTTTCCTTGTTATTGTGTATTTTAGACTACTGCTATGTATAATATAAAATTCAAACACGTTGCATGTGTAAAGTATATGGTAGGGAAGGTTTTCATATACATAAGTTTAATATGTACCATTTCATTTGTCACTCAAAACTTTGTAGTATATAAATACCCTTTATACACATGTAGTATAAAAGAGAAGCTTTTTATTATCTACTATATACTCGAGTTTATATTTTTAAACTATTTCTAAATATACAACTACAACAGATAAAGCATCTCGAAATTCGCATTTTATTGTTGTAATGTTGCATCCTACAAAAAATGCATGTTTGAATAATGTTCGGATTGTACAAGCGGTCATTAACCTCTGTTATTAATCAATAAATGTAGCCGCTTCTTGCTAATTTAAATTTTATGGCTTATATTATTCCTTTTATGTACCTTTCTTGCTTTGTCCTGATGGGTGAACATAATATTATTTTAGTAGTACCAATTATATAATGATTTCAAGAATGTTCTATAATATTGTTTTTATTTTATTTTGGCGACTATTATACAACGCAATAACCATGCTATCATTCATGCTCTAAAACATTCAACTCATCGGGAAAGTTACATTTGAAATATAAAATATTTTTACGATTTACGACAAACTCATTTGATTCTGGTAAAGTACATTTTATTTTACGTAAATTATTTATTTATATGCTAAAACGTGTGCGATACGTTTGATACTTTAACAATTTTCCCACGGTGTCAGCAACGTTACAACTTTCGTAGCATGAGACCTAAAAGAGGTTTTATTCATTTCGAAGCAATAGTTCCTAGTCAAATGACCAATATTAGTCCATATTCGACTTGCGTAAAACAGAGCGTCAGTGACGCCAATCCGTCTGGCTTGTTGAAATTCCCATAAGGCGGATCGAGTTTCCCCTTTTCATCCAAAATATAGCTAATATGGTTTTCTCGCTGGTAAACATAACCCATATTTCTTTAGGCCATTTAATAATATTTTATTTTATTGACTTAAATTATTTACGTACATTGTCTTCGCCACAGCTTATATACACTTCGTACTGGTATATTATATTTATACCCTTATAATAAAATGGTTATTAAAAAAAATATTAAATTATTTTGTGATGAATGAAGATATTAGTACTAAACCTAAACACAATCTAATAAAAAATAGGTTTTCTAAATAAAGTCTTAGGAGTTGAATTTCAGTATGTCGTCTATTTTGTCAATCCAGCAGTTAATATGCATTCGATCAAATTCCAATTAACGAAGACGATGCACCTTGTCACTAAAGTCTATTGCCAGTCAAACACCAAAACCCATAGCCTGAAATTCGATGAAACAAAGTGTAAGCTACTTTAAAGATTTAGTTTGCACAGCTTTTGTTAGTATTTCATTACTACAGTGAAATCAAAATTAAGTTGATTGATGTATTCGATTTTATTTTACATGCATGTTACATTTATTATTTTTGCCAACGTTATATTTTTACTTTAGGAAAACACTTCATATTTTTTGGATGAGTTTTGCAAAGATCTCGAGTTGTAAAATTATTTAGCTTGTGCTTAGAAGTGATTAAAAAGGCTTTCAGTGGCTCCCACGCGATGGCGCACCCTTGCCACTTGCTAAGTGTTATTGACCCTTAATGGTGCTAATGTTTTCACGTGTAAATATCATTTAAACAAAACATACGCCCTGAACTTTTCGCATATGACATCGACATTGTGATTTTAAATCTCTTGACCATGTGATTGCTTCCATTAAACCTCGGCTTAAGGACAAAACAAGTAAAATCTAAATTGCAATACAATTTATATATGTTATTGTTATTTAGCTACTACGGTGTCGATCTGGACAATTATTATTTTTTTTTAATTATTTGATGGTTACGTACATATCGACGACTGCCAAGAAGATAAAAAATTGCATAAATAAAACTAAAAGTTTTTTTTGTGAAGCGAAACACATACATATTAATTATTTAATAAAATGGCATACAAAACGTTTAGTTTCATTCCATTTGATTTTATTTCTAGAATTCCGATATCGTCCTCATGTTGGAAAACGGTTACTTAAGTCAAGATATGCCTATGGAAACAAGATTTGCATACAGTGCCCCACTTGTCAAACGATACACTGACATTATTGCAAATGAATGTCCTAAAGCATTTATAATTGTGTGTGCTACGCCTGTTGATTGCATGGTACCATTAGTTTCCGAGGTATTTAAATGATACAATTTTTAACCATTTACATAAAGTTTGTAAGAACATATATGAAAGATCTTTAAAGCTATAAGCTTACGTTATTCTGTTGTTTCGTACGTTATTTGTTTTTACCCACTTCTTAGAGATATCTATACAAACAGATCACTTGGGCCTTAGAGCGATCAATCTGTTCCGATAACAAAGTTGTGTAAAGTATGCCATTTTGTCGATGTTATCGTAATCGGATCGCCTCTTCTAGATATAGCGATATTATCATCTTGTTTTATCCAGCTAATGAAAAGCTTCATAGTTATTAGTTTTAAAATATTATTTTTATTCTTATCAAGTACCTATTTATGCCGTGGTTCATCTATAGCGGCTTACAGTGATCTTATGGTTCGTGCAATCGTTCGATCTTGAAGTAAACGTACAATTTTCAGACATTAAAGGAAACGGGGTGGTATGATCCAAGGAAAGTGTTGGGTTCTGTGGCCGTACCGGAAATGCGTGCTACCACTCTCGCCGCCCGCGCCTTAAGCCTAGAACCAAATTACGTGAGAGTGCCTTGCGTCGGCGGAACCGAAGGAAACGCCTTAGTGCCTTTGTTTTCTAAAGCAGTGCAATATTTTAACTTTAGTGAGGTAGTTGAAATTATATTCACAAAGTGTTTTCAAGTAGACCTCCAGGTTGACTCAATAAGCTTACTTATTAAGAAAAATTCAATCTGTACCTATTATATTAATACACACATTTGTAAATAAACATACAATGTAGGTTATAAATGCTACGTTATTAACACATATCAATTTTCTGTTAATTGCTGTAAAAACCCGTCCTTCATATAAAATTATTTTTTTAGAGCAATACATTGATGATGACCCAAACAGTGCGTGATGCACCTAGTGCAATTGCTCGTTCTGATGGAGAATGTAAAAAAGCCGCTGAATTGAGTGAAGCCCATGCCTTAGCAAATCTAGTAACTAAAGTAGCCTGGGCATTACTATGTAAAGACGTACCACGGGTCAGTGGATTCGTCGAAACGGATGCTAGACAAGTTATTTCCCCAGCAAGGTAACCTTAATTAGTATAAATAATTGGGCCAAACAAAAATTGGGTCATAATATTTGAACGCTCATTTTGAGGTCTAATTAAATATTATTTATTAAACTCTTTAATCGTACCAAAAGTGGCTTATTTCGAAACTAAATAATATTACTCCAGTATATTTGTGTCCATAATTGCGACTATATCAGTAGGTTTATCTTCAGATTTATCGCTAACACAGTTGATATAATTGACGTGGGGATCTTGAAGAGTCTTGGTCTACCCCAAATGACAGATACCGAGGTTACTCTGCTTAATCTAGCATTAAATGAATTACGTTACCGGCAAGAAATGATACAGGATTGGTACGCAAAGTATTGCAGTTCAACCTGCAGGCTGGACACTTGCCAAACACAGTTTTACGCTCCCAAGGAGTTTCACCGTTTTGATGATTGTGCTTATGCAAACATTTGATATTTGTTTTCGTCGTCGTAGCATTGTTGTTCGTTGCGTTCGTTATTAAATTATTGTTTTAGTCTGAATCCGTTTTATTGCTCCATCAACATATTTTTACTTAATTGAATTTAACGTCCGTGTAAATACAGTAGATTCTAAATTAACTAATTTTATTTAACACATATTTAAAATAAATCGCAAATAACTGGTTGATTTTCGATTCAGATACCTATCGATTGATGTACATCTCAATCAGGAGGGTATCATTGATAAATTCGATATTCCTGGCAAGATGAGTGATGCGGAACTGGAGCTATTAGATGAGGGATTCTCTGTATTGACGAAAAATGTTAATTACGCATTGGAATGGTATGCTCACGATCGTGATATGAAGCTCATTAGTGGAGAAGTTATTGCAAAGACAGACTTCCATTATGCCAAGAAATTCACTCACGTAGAAGATTGTCTGTGCCATGTAGCAACTTAATCTAAACAGACATATTTGTTGGTTATGTACGCTGTGAAAAAAAATGTAAAATGTAAATGAATAGAAAAAGTTGCGTAATAAATAATAATTTTAATATTTCTTCTCTATATTGCCAAATCCAAACGAAAATGATTATACAATATTATGATATTTATTTATTAAGGTAAACCCGAAACTGATCTAAACAGATTGTGTTGAAATAAGGGATGCTCCAACTATAAATGTATATAATTGGTAAGTACCATCTTTGGAAGTCCTTAATGTACTTTGAAATCAATCAAGTATAAATAAATAAATAAAACACACAATATTTTAAAAATATATCTCAATGTCCTCTGCTATTGGCCATTTCTCGCAAAAGGAGGTCGATCATTCGTTGCCAAGTATAGTTTCCCATTGGAACTGCAATAAAAAATAAGTCGGCTTACTCATCATTCGTATTAACAGACTGTGGAATGGTTAACTTGAAGCCAGTGTGTTTGTGGACATAGGTTTAACCAATTATTTATAAATTTTCTCAATTACTAGGGAATTTTAAACAACAAGAGCAGTCTCCTTTTAAAATATGAATGTGTTAAAACAATGTAAATTTTACAATTGAAAAAACGAAATGCTGAGTCTTTTGTACCGGTCATAAAACCACGACTATAAGTTCTCTACACAATTTGTATTCAATAGCAACAATCACAGCTCTAACATTGTACTCGTATAGAGAGTAACATGATATCTGCAAATGAAATAAGGATATCCTAAACAGTTGAGCACACACCTACTCGTACGGTGTAAGAAGAACGCAAATAAAACGATTCCTAAGTCAGTCACGATTGTGAATAGGCAGACGGTATATAGAGGATCATCTCGACTTACGATGGTTGTGCGCCTAATCCCATGTATCCGTCAACACTGAAGACACAAGGTGATGAGGTGCTCCTCCAATCTCGACACGCCGTACTTGGAAATCCAGTCGGGTTTTGTACTGATTCGGCATACAGTCTCCATGCTCGATTGTGACTACAACCATCTGAAATTTAATAAGTAATTGAGTGCATTTAATTATAACTCGGAACTCTATAAAGTTTACTATGTATTTCTTAAACAAACAATTAATTATGATTATAATTAATATGACACAACATAGACAGACACATACACACCCATGTACACAGCTTTACATGTAGTAGACTATTAATAGAATGCTATTGATCTTTATAAAACCTCTTAAAAAAGATTTACATCCACTCAAATAGTTCATTTGTTTGTGAAAAATACTGTAAACTTCAAATACTTTTATAAACTTATTAGGAAATTATAAAAGAATATATATATCAGCTATTCATAAATTTGTTTTTATTAATATTTGATATGGTATCGATTGTGCCAATTGGCATTTAATTGTTTTTTTTTTTTACGGAACAAGGCAAACGGGCAGAAGGCTGTCCTGATATTAAGTGATATGGACATTACAATGCCTAAGGGCGCGCAAAAGCGGTTAAGAATTGATACGCTCTTTTCTTGAAGGACCCTGATTCAAATTGGTTAGATTATACTTCAGTGGACAGTCGGTGCGCGACAAAAACTGTCTTAAAACCGTGCAGTCATGGAACGAAAGTCGTCAAGGTGTTACGGGAATTTCGTATTTGGCCTCGATGTCCGATGATGAAACTCAACTGTAGATATTAATCCGAACAAATCCTCTCAACACACGTGGTAAATGCGGTAGACGATGCACAGAGATCTCTACGAAACGCCAAGGGATAAATGAAGTCAGATTGCCAACTGTCTATAATTAGCTAATGATAAATAATTAACTAAGATCTCAGCAGTAATCACTGCGCTATTGTCTTCAATGATTGGAGTCCCGCCAAACATTGAACTGCACAAAGCAAACGAATGTCATGTAATAGTACCTTGTTTCAATAGAAACTTACTAGAAACAGCTGATTTCGTAGAAACTGTTTTTGACAGATAAATTAAGTAACATAACTCTTTGTTTGGCAAAGCTAAAATAAAACTTGTAATAATAAACAATGTTATTGTTATAATTAAAAATCGATTTAATTTGCCACTATTAATATAGTTTCTTTAAAGATGGATTTTATGGACACACATAGTAATGCTTATAATATTACTAAAGATATGTAAAGAAAAAAAGGAAAACATATTGAGCTATCTATTATACGCAACAACGACAAATGTCGATTTATAAACAATCTTTTTAAAACTACTAATATTGTATCAAGAAGTTGGAAAATTAGAAGAGTATTTACTTCAAAGTTCAGTTCTAAGGTTGTTATATATTAAAATAATTTCCCGTTGAACCTGGTTGAGTTGAGACCGTTTAAGTATGCAGAAAGGCACCAATTAGCTGTCAAATTCATTTGCCGTTTTCGCGCTTTTATTACTTAATTGCTAAGATTTTTAATAGCACGTTTTCGTTGTTTCTACATTATGTTGCGGTCACAACGTTAGCCTTAGTCTCACTCAAATAATGTTATATTTTAGTATAATCTAAGATCTTGTTTAATATTTGGAGAAATTTAACCTAATAATTCAAGCACCTAACCTCCAGTCTAGGCTAATAAACCAATTTCACGTTCAAGCCTTCACCTTTGGAAATTGGGTTCGTGATAATCCAATTGTTTGCTCCACGCCTTGTGGCTGGTTTTAACGATTTACGTAGCTAAAATGATGCCTAATTAGGTTAGATAAGCGGCATATAATGTGAAAAAATTATATATTTTCAGCTTCCGTTGGAGATTCTGTACATTCTATATCCTAAGTATACACATAGAAATAGATTTAAAATAGTAATTAGTTACAATTACATCGAAGTAATTATTGAGGTATAATAGGCGTAGTGGTACATGGTACTTACGTGGTACGTCTGATAAGGAAATGAAATCTTAATGAAATATGTTCTTCGTAGTAAACTATTAAATGTCCATATTTATTGGTTATATAGTAAAGATATTACAGGATTAACTATAGAAGTTATAATTTCAATAGGTACACAATACACATGTTAGTAGAACATAAAGAACTTTCTTCTACGTCACGAAATCACGCGTAGCACCTAGTAAATAGCGTACCAACAAAGGCGTACTTAGTCATAAACCTTTTGGGGAATATAACCCCGTTTGTAATTATTACCTCCCCCTCCCGCCTCTGCAGCATCCGTATGACGTCAGAGCATCGATCGTTCTTCCCGCCGAAAGGGTCGCAAATTCATTGTTCCATTCCAACGAAGGCCAACATTTTTTACATTTTTTACGACTTTTGATAAGCCAAAGCTTTGATAAAGTATTTCATTTTGGGTGATGGCCATAAGATAAGGAGCCATATTCATAAGCCATGAGTAATAAAATGATATTATCTTATAAAATCAATTACACATTACCAATTGCACCTATTACATAGTTTTAAACTACTCATTCGTTTCTTTCAAGTTTATATTACTACTAAAGTCGGACTTATTATTCTAAAACAACTTATAGGTGCGTAGTACACAGGTCAGGAGTTCGTGACCTTAGATTAGTGAATGTTGTTGTAAAAAATTTATTATATATTTTTTTTAATTCTTCTGGATGATTATTTATTTATATCAAGAAGTCCTGAACATTGTAGAAAATTATCGAATTCTTAAGTAGCACTATAACAATTAACTTACATACAAAATTCGTTTGTCGATTCCTAAGCAGCTGATCAATCCAGCATCCAGGTTGAATCCATTCCCCGTGATTAGGGTAAAAGTCTACGTCACCAATTGGCTGCGGGAAGCCAAATACGCCAGGGTTTGTATGTATGACGTCTACAAATGCAGCGTCACCATTACTAAGGTGACCTCCACTGTCGTATAAACTGTATCCCGGATATGCTGGATCTAGACCTGAAAGAAGATTAAGCTACGCTTTTTAACTATTAATTTACTGTAATATCTAACCGTAAAATGTTTATACTACTTAATAAATGTTAACTAATTGATATAAAATTAGCGAGTCGTAACTTAATTTTGAGATATTTGTATTTGGTTAATAATGTTCGAGAACGGGCTAGCGCTGATATTTTGTATAGTCGATCAATCCGAACGTTTTTATTTGCAATTTTGACGTAGTTCTCTTAATACGCGTAATGATAAAATTACAACGTAGATCGCGCAATATAATAACATAACATTTGGAATCACAAATTTCTTAGTAGTACCTGTTATCCTTCCTAAAAGTAAACCTCTTCTCTTAAGTTCCTTGCCTGTGAAGCCAGCCGCTTCAGCACCCAACGAAAATCCAATAACATGCAAAGAGCCTGCGGGCACACCCGCTGAATTCAGGAATTGTATAAAATCAGCCAGTCGTTTACCCATGTAACGAGTATTTTGCACGGCTGATACGTACCTGAAAAAAGCTGGTACATTATTTAATAATATCGTTATTAGAAGATAGTAGTTAGATGCCCACACGTTAAAATATTTTGACAACAAAGTTAGTTATCTAAACTTTTCTCTTCTGAATATTGATCTAAGTAACTACGAAACTCATAAGCATTCTAAAAGGACTTTATTGCTAAGATTCAGAGTCGATACTTGGCGCTAATTATGACTCTCGTACCTATGTCAAATACGTATTGAATTTTATCATGCGGTAGTCAGTTCGTGATTCTTATCCCCTGAGGGGTCGTTACACATGTTCCGAGTGTTTATGAACCTTTGGAGATGTCAGTTTTTAATATACAATAAGAAATACACATCTTACCAAGGAAATGCAACAAGCCTCGACCAGTCAACGCTTACAAAGTTGTATTCTCCTGTACTCAAATAAGCTGAAAAAATTTAAGAATAAAATAGATACATATGCTCAAAATGTATTTCACTTAATAAATATCTAAGCTTAAATACTTAAGTTAATTATAAAAATATAATTTAAAAGCTGAAATCAAATAATTTTAAAAATGACTGGTTGGAATTTTTGGATGTGACGAGTGATTCCCTTAATTAAATGACGCAAGATTTAAGGTGTGGTGGCGCAGCAACAAAAATACTTATGTCGTCCTACCTAACGTAAATAACATCATACAGGACATTTGATAGTAATATAACTTTATTTAATTTCACTTTTATTCGTGATATATGTATATTATAGATTTGATGGCCATTATAAATCTATATTCTTTTAAAACCCGTCATAATTTATGGAAAATACTACATTAAAATTCATAAAAATATTTACGATATAACGATGACGGAAATGATGAGGTTATTAGAGTGACGGAGGCGTTATATTCTGTGGCGTCATATTTGACGTATTTTAGTAGTTCGTGCATATATTCTTCATAATTCTTACTGTATTTTTCTAAATATAGATTTTACTTTTGCGCCGTATTTTTATTGTATTTTATTAGTTTATCTTTGGTCCACTACAACTATCCAATCTATTACAAACAAATATAAATTATATATTCGTATAATATATATGTATAGGCCCTCTTTCACAACATTACATTAAACAAGTTAGTCATAAATATTGCTATAAACTAATATTTTCTTAATAGAAACAGTATTCTTAATATAAAGTACAGCCATAGTACAAATATGCCTCAAAAACCACTTATAAGACGTTTTGAAGCAGACACATTTCTGTGCACTCATTATTTTCTTAGTAAGGATTAGCCTAGTAATTTCCAAACTGAAACCATTATACTTTCGTCAGGAATAAGTATTAGGCTTTTTTGTAAACATTTCAACTCACCATTCTTCAAAGTTAACGTGCTGATGCCCGTAGAGGCTTCGGAAAAACCAAATAGATAAATTATAGTTGGATGAGAGGTATTAAACCTGGTTCGAGTCAATGACCTCAAATCATTATTTCTGATGATTTCGAATGTACCCAGAAATGGTCTGTAATATTTCAAATTAAAATTGATTTCTGTAGTAACTAACAGTCATTAAATATATATATGGTACTATGCAGATTATAATAAACTGCCTCCAATTCGATTGAATCCGATAATGTAGTTTGAAGGAATCGTAGTACCGCATTTACTGACGTACTAAAAGCATCAGTATAAAGTGAACAAGTTGCAGAGGTATAACTACACATTTTAATAATATATACATTTTAGTGTCAAACCCGCACAGTCGCATTTGAATACAATTGAATTACGCAAAACTTGACTTATTTGTACTAAATTGGTATTCATTAGTAAAGATTTTAATTGACATAAAACACGAATTAGAAAAATATTGTTACATTAGACGAGTCTAGTTATCATAAAGTAAATCGTTGTTTTTATCCTACCCGATCCCGAGTTATTTATAAAAACAAAAAAATATAAGAAGTAGCAATACTCTGCTCACCCTTTTCATAAAAAAAAATTAGCCGTATAATAGTGGTTTAACTAAAGCACTGACACTTTTTATCAAAGCACCAATAGAAGGACAAAAATTAGAACTTAATTAAAGCTTTCCTTCTAAGAGTGAAGTTTTATAATCTTTGTTTGAATGATTAAATAACAATGTAAATTATAAATTTAAAATTTACATAAATAGGTAACAAAAACAGCGTGTCGTATATTTTTTGATTAGTTCCGGAATAGGAATTCTTAAACAAAAAATGCACAAACGTCCAATTACAATTTTGAAATATATTTCAGCATAATTTATAAAACAGAGCAACAAAGTTTTCTGCCGTACAAATTGAGCACAAACGATGCATATTATGCCGTGAAGGCTACTTCCCGTCAGCTGTTCTATAACTTATGATGAATGGTGTACCTCTACGTGACTTCACATAAGTGACAATGGAGTACGATTTTCCCTTGTTGACCTAATAATTTATTTAACTTGGTGGTATTAGATATTTCACATTTGCTCTTTGCTTGTTGACAACACGCTTTTGAATTAAATTTGTTTATGGTTCAATTTTATAATGACATGTAACTGGATTTCGATTTAAAATAATAATAGTACATCAAGTTAACAAATTAAACAAGTCTGTTGCAAAATAGTGACTTTATTCGATGTATGATTTTCAAAAACTTACGTTTAAAATAACATCGTACCTTGTAAAAAGCTTATATATGATGTCAATGCGGTCATTTCTCGGACAACAGTCTTGACACTGCCCCACGGGCGCTGGCATGAAACTTACCTGCACTGCGCCTGAAAACATATGAAATATAATACCGAAGCTTGTATAATAAATAGTTCAGAGGTTTTTTATGACGTTTAATTTTATAGACATACAAGTTATGAAGTTATGTATTGCTTCATATAATAAAAATGGATTGCTATTAAGAAAACACTTTTTAAACGGATTGAAGCTATGTATTATTACCGTTACATAATACATAGCTTCAATCCGTTTAAAAAGTGTTTTCTTAATGTGTAAAAGCTATGTTAACAAAAGACAATACTATGGATTGCTATTTTTCATAGATAAAATTGCAATAATTGGGTACATGCATGCCTAATGGTTATTTCATATACTTAAAGTTTTGTCCTTATCTCTCATTTTCAAATCGAAATTACGACACATGGAACTAGTCTAAATATTTCCAGATTTTAATTAAGCCCGTTATAAAAGCTTTTATTGAACGGGCATTATAGAATTTGCAATTTTAATTCTGTCTAATGAAAAGCTATATCACAGCTATCTACATTATTGTTACAATAATATAACCATAAGTCAGATACCTATAATAATCTTCTTATAATATAGTAATCTTTGTATTCTTATATGTATTGTTGACATTGAGTAGTTTTTTTTTATTACAAATAAAAATATACAATTGACAAGGACGTCCCATTCCAACAGTTTTGTTTATTACGTCTTAGTTGTACGTTTATTATCTAATTGATAATTATATCCTCTTTGTTACACACATAGTACATATTTAAAATAAAGAGAAATGTATATTGACGGTATATGATTAGTTTGAGTTGAGAGTATACAATATATAATAATCCTTATAATGAAGAGCCGTATTGTATACCTTATTTTATAACCCATTCAAATTGCTGATGGCGATAAAAGTATCGAATAGCTTAATTTATTTCCAAACAAATCAACTTCGTCAATGAGTTTAATGGTGTTGTACAACTGCGACGATGTACCTAATCGGTATACGAAATATCATCTGTATCACCTCAATGTTTGTTGATCCATAACTGAGTATTTTTCAGTCAGTGTTTGCCGTACACCACCATTATGTGGAATCAGCTGCCCGCACTAACGAACCAATTTGAAAAGTGTGTACCATTTCTTAAAAGGCCGGCATGGCGCTTGCGAGCTTTCTGGCAATGTGAGTGTCTATGGGCGGCGGGTGGTATCATTTAACATCACGCGAGCCTACTGCCTATTTGCCTCCTGTTATATAAAAAAAATACATTCTCTCGTTTAAACTGTCTTTTCTAAGACCTGTCAAACATTATATAAGTAACCAATTCAAAAACTTACCGATAAATATCGACATCAACTGACAAGTAGGTCCAACAAGCATTTTTTAAATTACTACTTTTAAGGAGTTTTAACTTAAGAAAAAGCGGTAAAACTCAAACCACTCTCTCATTTTCGCGAACTCGCAGAAGTTTCGCATTACCCACCGTGGAAACTCCTTAAAAATTTAACCGTTTTAAATATTCTGTCACTTGAGTGACTTTACAAAGATATACGTAAGATAACTTTTTTACTTAACCGTACAAAATACCGTATTTTTTTGTTCTGGTCCAACAATCTTAGCACACGACTGGCTATTTTAATATTAAAACAACGACTACTATGATTTCTTGACGTCACTATAAATTATGCAATTGTTTTCACCTAATCTACGATAAAGGTTGGTTAAAATTGTGCTTTATCGAATTGATTGCAACCATTAGACTAAGTAGGGGAAATAACGGCAATCATTTCACAATCTAATACTGAGACTATCTCACAAGTGCCTATAATTTTAAGAAAAGAGGTGCAATATTACTTGGACTTAATAGATCCGAGATCCATCCCGACGAAACAAAAACTATACACGCCGAGCGCGCTAAAATAGCAAATAGCTATCTTTATCA
Source organism: Pieris brassicae (assembly GCF_905147105.1). Lineage (NCBI taxonomy): Eukaryota > Metazoa > Arthropoda > Insecta > Lepidoptera > Pieridae > Pieris > Pieris brassicae. The sequence continues at coordinate 6,313,759 of NC_059665.1, read as the reverse complement.
CTCCCTAGGTATTTTGCAAATAAATAAATGTGACAAATATCCGTACTTTACAAATTGATTTATACACCACTATTGTTTCGGAATGGCGCAGAAGGCTGATCTATCTTGCAACAGACGGAAAACGTATTGGCTACCTAAACGGTTAACTTATTAGAGGGGGTTATCCTTTGTACTTTCTATGTTTTTACATCTAACGAAATATAATATATTAAGTGTACTAAGAGTTTTATATAAAAAACAATCTGAAATTATATACCACAGTTAAAATATTAACAAACTTAAAATTACATAACAGTCGAATTGAAATTACTAAGTGTAACGTAATTTATGAATCGTAGGAATATTTTCCACTTATTTTATGATCTGTGGCCTAGGCCAGTACTTGAAATAACTGTAATAAAACAGAAACGATTTCAATGAAATGGCAAAATATTGTTCCAATCTAAGCGTTAAGGTGCAATTTTCAATACAAACAAATTATAAAAGACTTGGCCAAAGACAAAGTTAGAAATATATTTCAATTAGTAGTGAACCACCGGAAACAAATTAATAATAATGATTTATTTGATTATACAAAGAAAGTGTATGTATATATATATATAGAGGGAACAATATACTTTGTTATGTCCTGCAAATTTGTTGCTGAAAAATAAAAAAAGTCTTGACATCACTTGCCTTAGACAATTTAACAAAGTTCAATAAGTTCATCACCACTAATTAGCTTTGTTGTTGATTAATATAATGAAAATTGGATTATATATTATCTTAAATAATAACAATAGTTTCATATAAGCACCATGTTTAATTTTGGTTGACCTCATTATTTCGTTAATAAGACCCAAGGAGTAACCAAAGCACTAAGCTGATTACGTCGTGTTCAAAGCCAGGGCTAAGCGAAGCATGTAATTAAATATTCACTGGCATTCGCAAAATTTTAACATAAATACATTTTTGTTGGGTGTATGTGTTAAATATAAAGGACAGACCAAAACAAAGCATAAAAAAACATATTTTAATTCTGTATCACAATTTTTACTGACAAATTTTAAGTATTATATCATGCCTGCAAAGGAGTTCTATTCAATGGATATTCTTTTGTTACAGGACAAGCTTCTCAACAAGCTTGAAGAAAATGAACCAGAACTCGCAACTTCACCCGAGGAAGAAGTTAGTATAACTATTTTAACTAGTTATATGAAATATCATATTTTAATAACTACAAAAACTTTAGACTTATTAAGTAATACTTACGATTACGTAAATCTGTTGTTTAAAATACACAATGGCTGCTCTATAATTAGATTCAATAAATGGTCAGGAATTTTCTAGTCCTAAGATAAGCTTTTGACCGGTTTTTTTAATAAGGGGAAAATATTGAACGATATATAAAGATTGATCGAAAATTATTATTGATATTTTCGTAAATTTAAAAATAAACTAAGATTTCAATTACCGCCAAGAGATTTGAAGGCTTCGCAAGTATTTGCGATGTATACATGGGAGCTTTACGGCTGCTTTTGGCTTTAAATTTGCTGCTTATTCGGTGTAGTCTAATATAACTTTTGTAGTTTGTATACGAAATAAAAGATAATATAAAAATATTGGTTCTTCTAAATAGATCAAATTAGATTATAGTATTTTGTTTTTAGCTTATAAGTTGTATCAGCTACACCGTACTCTATAAGGTATTTGGTAAAGTATGTAACGTAAAATCTTTCAAATATTTGTATAACAAATCATAATTCAAGAATGAATCGTAACAAGTATTTCTCGCATTTCTCAATAGCATTTATAAACTCATGGTAAAGTGACAGGAATTAAGGGCACAGAATATAGCGCACAGAGTATAGTGTATGTAGAATTCTTAAATTAAAAAAAGGCAAACTGTAATTTTATACAGATATTACCAGAGATGTAACTTATCTAAGATACGAGTAATTTTTATCTTGTATTTAAATACCTTTTGTTTTTTTTTTGTATTATATTTTTTCTTTTGTATTTAGGAAACGGAGAAACAATCTTAATTGTTTTTAAAAGGATTTAGTGGAGAGGGCAGGGCAACATTCGAAGGAAGTTTATTCCGTAGAGGCACCTCCCTGTGTGGGAAGAAATTTTGCAAGGCAATCCCATTACTTTGTACCGTGTTTGATTTCAGGGCAAGACTTCGAAGATGCTTATTTGGGTTTAAAGTAAATATATTCTCAATATCTTGAACATATATATGATCATAATAACCAAACGGAATTCTGTATGATTAAAGTTCCTCTTTTTCGTGTTTCTTTAAGCGTTCATACTTCGTAGATGCTATGTTAGGTAAAATACTTTTGGTAATAGATAGCGGATTCAATGGTGACATTAATGTTAAATGTCAATGTCTTCGTATATAAAACTGAACGCACCATGGAGTCTTTGTTCGTGGCGGATGACGATGACAATTCTTTATTCCTACGAAATTCCATCGGCTATGCTCCGTGATTCGTATCTATTTTACTTTAACTCGATGGACGTCTTATTACAATTCTTAATAAAATCTTTTAGTCGTACAGAACGGTTAGTGAAAACATAATAATGTTAAAATTAACTCCGTTGAAGGAAAATGAAATTCACTTCTTAAATGAAATCCATACAGACTTCCCAATACCAAAAGCTATTAAAAGCCCACAAGAAACACATACTATGGTTCATTGTTATCCGAGATGTTTAAGATGTCTGCTGGATGTGAATGAAGAAAACTTACGTAAACATTTTAAAAGATTTTTTCTGCTAGAGCCTGTAGCAAATTCAATATTGGCTTTAATGTTACATCCGTTCTTTAAAATGAAATGGGTACCAAAAGCACCGCTGACTTAGAAACATTGCAATACATCAAATAAACATATACTTTTTATATTTTTTGTGCCATGTTTGCGCAATCAGCGCGATTTACATATAAGAAAATAAACTTTTATTGAAAAAAAAAAATGTTTTACTAAAGTATTTTATGTTTGTTATTTCAGATACAATCTTAAAGTTATTTTCATTTGGTATCACTTATTGTATTTCAGATACTTTATTTAAGGTATCTTGTATATTTAAATGTAACAGAGTACCTATAATAATAAACCGATGCTTTAATATTAAATTCACAATAGGTAGTTTAACTAGTTCAATACCAAAGACAGAAATTTCCAGATCACTCTTCTTCTTTTCCTTTAATACGAATATGGTATTTCATTAAATTTCAGTGTGTAATATGTGTGAATGCAAAAGCGACGATGCAAACATCACCGTGCGGTCACCGTGTGGTGTGTCGGCGGTGTTTTGTCAAGACCATCCAGATGGCAGTAAGCCAACGCCTGCTTCCGTTACGCTGTGTCATCTGCAGGGCAAAGATACTGCGGCTGCGGCAAGCGCCCAGGCTGGTCACTAGCAAAAGTTGGCAGGTAAAGACATAGACAAATAACATTTATAGGTACTTAAAGCAATTTAGGCCAGCTAATTAATTTGTCTTTGAAAATGCTGTAAGATTGATTGAGAGCATTAATATACGATATATAAACACTTTTTAAATCTATAATCCTAGCTCACAAACTTCGATATTATTTCGCGTTTTAAAACAAAACCAGGCAATATTTCCATTAAAAGAGCCAATGCACTAAATAATTTTTAAATTATTGAGTTTACCTAACATCGCGTATTAACATACATACTCGTAAATTAATAGAACTTATGATACTATAAACAAACCAAACATTTTTCAGATCACAAGCAATAACAGTAAGCCGTGGGGCGTACCTGGATCTGTTTCATCGTATTCTGTGGGGGCCCGCTCAGTGCCGGCATCAGCTTCCCTGTACTCTGTTACTAGCGGGGAGTCCTCAATTTCGGGTGAGCAATATATCTAAAGTGTATTAGTACCTTTCTTAACTTTATAATTAATTGTAAGGTACATCTAAAAACGTACTCAATAGTCGCTCGGGTACATATTAGGTTTTATTGCGTGATCCTACGTTGGCACGCTTAATTTTCTAGTAAGATTTAAATATCGCCTTGAATGTATCTATATAAAATTGCTTGTAAATCAATTTCTATCAGAAGAATTATCATTTTATAAATAGCATAGTATAGATTAGCTCTCCTATTCCAGGTGTGTCTTCTGCATCATCAAATAGCGGGGGTACTGGCACGTGTTCAGCGAAGTTATGTGGAGGGTCCAAATGTGGGGGAGCCTGCCTTGGCGCGATACCCCGGGTCCCTTCAGCGCCACCCAAACCTCGCCAGCCTGGCTCCAACTCCCTACGACGCTCACAGCATCATAGCATGAAGGTTTTTTTATTATTTACTCCCATATTGATCTAAACCTTTCTCGACAACCAACTATTATAAATATTTTTTTAAATATATATTTGAATTCTTTAGTTTTTAAAACAGACAAAACTAATAAAGTTGATGACGTAAACAAACATAAATATCGTTCTGAACTACGTATGATATAAAATATATTCGCTTTAAATAAAATATTACAAGTCGCCGCACTTCACAGCCCAGACTACATGGTACATGTGAATAGTTCACGCCTGAAGTTTTAATAGCAAGTTTTAAAAACCACTACCGCGTTTTGATGATATTTGTCGACTTCCTGATCTACAAAGACAATAATACATAAATATAAAGATGGTATTAAAGGATAATAACGAATTATTTTATTTGATTAATGCTACTTATGATATTTTGTGGCTTGTGCCAAATTATAACAATGCATGGTCGAGTTAAATATATTTACTACCGTATGTACAAAGATCATGGCCCTGATAGCTCTATCATGATCCAAAATGTGTAACATTTATAAATAAATTAAAAGGTTACAAAGCAACACATATAAAAAGATTTACTTATTAATTTATGATTTTATTTAAGTAATTTTTATGATGGCGTCGTTTCGACTCTGATGTTATACCATTTTTAAGGCAAAAAAAAATTTGGATTAGTCAAGTCTGTCTATTTAGAGATTTTTATAATAGGTTATGCGTGTTTGACAGGAAGAAACAAAATTTAGTCTAGTTTCGTTTTTGCACATTAGTACAATCGACACAAAATTGTTTTTAAATAGTAACATATTACAAAAAAATCATTATTTCATGTCCTTTATACAGGACACCAATAATATTAAAAATTACACTAGATTATTTATGATAATACTAATGTAGCGCTAATATTACAGGCTCGATTACAAGAATATCAAGTACACAGCTACACAGGAGGGCCTGCGCCTGAGGCCTCCGGTAGACTTCCCCCTATTCGGGAATTTCAAAGAGAATTCCGTGAGGGGCGGCGAGAGAGCGCTAATTCTGCTTCTGCATCAACTAGGATAAGGTGTACCCTTTAACATATATTATAATAATATATATTCTGGTTGCGTAAAACATATCGCTGTACTCCATTATATAATCAAATGTATTAAGACTGTAATACTAATTACATAGTGATATGAAAATAATACTAGTCCTTTTTCAGATGTGCTCAGAAAATAGTAACACAACTAGAAACTTCACCACAACAAGAAAAGCCAAACTTCTTCCGTACTTCAAATCCATCGAATAAAGAAGACCCACCAAAATCAAGAGATCACAGTAAAGAGACTGAACGAATAAAAGATAACCCCAAAGCAAAACCCAAAAAAGAAGAAAAGAAGAAGAAAGAATCTGAGGAAAATGCCAAAACCGAAAAAGTTAAAAATGAAAGCCATGATAACAAAAAGAACGAAACAGCTGAAAGAAAGAAAGAGGAAAAGTTGCGTATGAAAGCTGAAAAAGAAGCGAAAAAGGAAGCTAAGCTACAAGCTAAAGAAGAAGAGAGACAGGCGAAATTATTTGCCAAAGAAGAAGAAAGACAAGCCAAGCTTTTGGCGAAAGAAGAAAAAAAGAAAGCCAAAAAAGAAGCTAAACTTGCAGCACAGGTTGAAAAAGAGAAAAGTAAATAATATATTGTTTTTACAAGTAGAAACTCGTAGCCGTCTTTAGAATATAGATTTAAATAACGTTACCCAGGGATGAAACCAATTAATTAAATTTTAATAGATTTCAATGGACTTTAAAAATCTAAATACTGTAATATTTAACTAGTATTTTTTTGTTTTGTTAGGCCATATTTTTACACGATAATATATAGTTCTAAATCCAACATTGGTGAATGAAATCAAATTTTGACAAATACTACGAATTGAACTAAATTGCACGAGTTGAACTCAAGCTTTAAGATGTGACCTATGTGGATAAGCAGCATTCAGCGCTGAAAAGATATAGCAACCTAATGTTAAATAATTTACAGTCAATAATGAATATGTTAATCTACTTAAGAAGTTTTATATAAACTGCATGTTTTGACAAAATTTGATTACATTTAAGTTATAAATATAATAGATCATATAAAATCATGTTTTTAATAGTTCAGGTGTTAAAACACTGTTAAGACTGAACAAACAAGTCAAAATATTATATTGTTTAATAATTTATTGCAATCAATTTTTAAATATCATGTCTTGGATTTTAAGCTTTAAAATAAAATATATGAATTGTACTAACAAGTAAAGGATGAAAACACTATCCATTTACTAAACATTCATGCAAAATTGATCTTTGTTAATTTTATCTGTGATTTTAATGTAAGTTATCTAGTTTTTTTTATTTAATTCAAATGAATACAAATAAGTAGCTACCTACAAAGGTTTAGATCATATCAAGCTAAGTGTAATTATTATAATAAAGCGTTGATTTTTATTTTGTAAGATTCCATAAATGACGTTCTATGGTCATTTGTTAGAAGTTTCCTGTAAAATAAATAAACATGTTACCAATTTGCTTTTTATTGTTACGTTTGTCACCTTCCAATAAAAGGAAGTGACTAGCAAAGTATGTCTGTTACATTGATAATTTTTAAGGCGAGCAGCATTCTTTCCCAATAAATCCAACACAATAATTGTGTTGTCAGCAATCTGGCACTACACCCAGGACCTTTTTTTATTATTACGCATGCATCTGTCTGTCTGCGTGTACACCATTTAGCTAATAACTACAGATTTATGTACAGTATCATGTTCACGAATATAGCGTGATACCAGAGGATTAATCATAAGGGTTTTATATAAATTAGCTAAATCATAACAATTATTGATAGAGGTCACAAAAATCGTGCAATGCTATCATAATATTTCCTATAATTCTTGTAATATTTATCCATCTTCTCGAAATATACCTACTTTTTAATTTTATAGCACTAAATTATTGTATGTACTGTGCATTGTAAAAGTAGGCAGTAAACTAGTTTTTAACTTGTTTATCAATTATTTCATCCACTCTTAAGTAAAATAATGGTACACAATCATACTTTTTATTTATCTACATAAGATGTTATAACACACTTGATTACTAAATATACTAACAGAAACTTCAAAAATTTATTCTTCGTAATCATCTCCCAAGCGATTCAACATTTCATCACCGGTTTGTTTGTTAACACGAAGATATTTATTTATCATTGGTCTGTAATAATATGCTTGGTAGTCATGTCTCTCTGCCATTTTACTAACCACATCCTTTTCCAGTTGTCTCAGTTTCATTTTCTGAGCTTCTTCATCAATAAAGTGCAAGAATTTTTCATATTCCTATAATTAACAAAGATTTTAAATTATGTATAATTCATTGAAAACTAGAGAATTTTTTTTACAAAAATACTCTTAAAATTATATATTATACCTACACAATTAAGACACTAAAAGTATAACTACATCACACATTCCAGAATTTGTTTTCATATTTGCCTAAGAAGCTTGCTTCTTAAGGAAGAGGAGGAATGAGGAAAGATTTGTATTTTTGTGTTATAATAAATTCTTTACAATGTTACATTATCATTAAGTAACATACATTATATTTATTTTTTAAAAAATATTTAAATAAGTGTCAAGCCCAACAAAGTAAAACAGACTGATAAGTAAAGACCTACTACCAAATCATTGTCATGTTTTAAAAGTATGTGTAAGAATTAGAAATTGGCCCATTTTTAACCAACCCATTTGTGTGCTTCAAGCACACAAATGGGTTGGTTAAAGGGTTGGGTTTGGAATTACGTTGCCTGAATTTGATGATAGCAAGTTTTTTTAAAGATTTTTTATGTAGAATGTCACATCTCTAATAACCAATAGAAAAGTAGAAAACGGTTTGTTTCTGAATTTCGATACATTTCACAAAAAAAATTAATACTTAGACACAACTTCGGCAGCAAAAATCACTTGGAGGTGTTCCAATCAAGGTTCCCCAAGACACCTATATAATCAGTATCATCGAATTCGAGTGACGGATTTCTAAACCCAAACCACACAAATGAAAATATATACAATCTTGTTGTAGTTATTAGTATGAAATTTAAGATGCATGTGATGTTAAACTTACTTGCTGAGGGCTATTGTGTATGTAACGTGCTATAAATCTAGTAATAGGGTGTCGGTGATATTCCCAATGTTTAGGTGTGTAATCACTAGGTATTGGTGTCAGCTGAGCAGGACCAATAAATACATTGCTATAAAAGATAATTGCCCCAACCGGAATAAGCCCAACCATAAAATAAAGGTGTAACATGTCCTTGAATTTGTGCCATTGCCACCTGAAATAAATTAAAGTATATTAAGACTTCATATTTTTATAGTTCATAAAATCTGTCAATAACATTGGTTAGATAATCACTTATCACACAATATCAGAACTTTACCTGGATGGCTGCATGGCCATAGTTTTGTGTCCATGATCACCAAAAAGGCTTTTTCCCACTGAGAACTTCACATTTTGACCAACTAAAGGGATTTTTGAGTTGGTTTTTATTAAATTAACGCCAAGAGATCGGCCTAATGCGCTCCAAGAGACCATCTTTGTGAATGTGTGAATTGACAGTTGACATTGACAACATAAACAGAGCATTTTTTTATTCACAGTATGGACAAGCTAAAGTTTTCCGATATAATATGTATACTCTTAGGTTAATTGCCTATAGATACCGTTATCGTCTTCTGAAAAGTTAGTAGGCATTAGATTTATTATTGACACAATGCATGTAACATAATTATTATTTACAGAAAAAATATATTTACGACACTTTCTCATTTAATGTCTTCACAGTTCAAGACAAAGATTGAAATTAAACTAACTACGTAACGCGTATGTTTAAATTTACGACTTGAATATAATTCTTCTTGAATGTGTTACATATATATCTTGTAAGTTTAACATTTTTATTTGTTATAGGAAAATATTTACAAATTAAAACCTATCAGTATATTTTGTTGTATGAAACAGTAATATTTAAACATAAGTAGAATGCCACTAGCGATCAAATACTTTAGCAATAAAAGAACTTGATATTATTAATACCTTTACGGAATTTAAGTTTTAAAGAAAAGAATAAACGATCATTATAAACATGCGAGATTTACCACTTTCCATCGAGTTCGACATGTAGGTATGCAAAACGGGCAACGTATTGAAAACAATAGTGAGATAGAATTACCTTTAAATTAAGTGATTGGATTTTTGAGACAACATCGAAAAATATATAAAAGATATTCACTGTATGTACTTTGTACTATGATGAATGTGTAATTGTATGATGGAAATCCCATACGAATATTCCGAAATGACCAAATTAAGAAACAATGTACTTTCATTTGTAATTTTATTTAGCAATTACAATAAATAAATATACTAAAACTACAACTTGCAAACATTTTTTAATCATGGTTATGAATTTTGTCTGAATATAAGATTATCATAATAAAGTATTCGTTTAAGAAAACAGGTAAAATTAGAATAGATTTAAACCACACGTTTCACTCAAAACCAATATAAATTGTAAAAAAATAATTATACGGTTTGTTTCAATCTGAAGATTTTGTACCGTTTTCTTTATTTTCGGTATCATTTTAATTGCCTTTTTCTTTCCGACTCCATTTGCTTTGAGCTAAATTATGTTGTCATATTATAGTGTCAGCTCAAACAATTAGTCATCTGTGGCCTGTGCTGACCGCTGTCAAGTGTCAACTGTATCGGATCTGCTGAGTGCTGACTTTTCACTGTTAAAATCAACGAGACGAACTCTATCGCGCGAAAATTGTAATTCCTTTTCTTAATATGTTATGAGATTCTGATGCTGGTAGTCAATAATATATAGGAGGTAGGATAAAACAATAAAGGTGCCCAATTTTATCACTTCCTAAAAAAAATAAAGTCTTTCTATGCAGTGTACGATATTAATTTAATGCTTCAGTTGTAAGTACCCATCGCCTTTCTACTTATATTTTAATTTTTAAAAAATAATTATTCGTTATTAAAATAATATTCTTCGAAATCTATTAAAATCATTTTTTAAATTCCTAAAACTATTTAATTGGAAGGCACCTGTTGATAAGCATAAAACAAACAGAAATGTCTTGGACGTAGTACTGGCGAACATGATGTCAATTTATTGATTTTTCTCTCTGAGCATGCTCCATAATACGTGTTTGCTGATAGGCGGTATTCAACCCACTCGATAAAATATTCTGATAGCACAATACTCACGCAGTAATCGTCATATGCTTATTAGAAAAAAATATTTTTTAAATGTAAGCTGTTTTAGTGGTGACCCGCGGAAAGCAAGCAACATGTTAGTCTTGGTTTGAAATGGAAGAGCTGCTCCAAGATATTCTTAAAGAAGCTAGTGGACCAAAGTTAAATTCTCTTAAAAAATCATGTCAGGAAGCCTTAGGTAAGAGACCCTCTATTATTATTCGTCTATATTAATCTTCTATTAAAAAAAAGCTATACATTGCAGGTAGGCCTTTAATCAATAATAGAGAATATGTATAACTTGTGGTATTTCTTAACAATATATAAATAATAAAAAATATGTTGGCCCTAATATTATGTTCCTAATAAAAAACACTAACTGAAATATTTTTTGTTTTTGTATTTTGATCAGCTCCAGTTCTGAGGTCCACCACACACTAGCCAGAGAAATTTATATGTAAATGTATATTGATTGAGAATACCCAGGTGCTTAATAATTAACACTCATTGATCATTTATATTGTGTAGCAGATGAATGAGTGAAGCTTTAGACCGCAACATATAATAAATAAGGGGTGGGGTTTCTAAAGTCTCTATTTCAGACTAATTTAAAAGTAGGTGGTAATTAAATGGTTTTTTTTTCATAGAGTTAATTTGTGCACAAGACGTGAGCGGCCGACGGCCCTCATACGAGTGCAGGCGCGCGTGCTTGCAGCCATTGCAGCTCGCGCTAGAGACCAAGCGCCCCCGGCTAGTAGCATTCGCTCTCCAGGGTTTTCATGTATGTAAATTTGTGTATCTTCTGGTATGGTATGAGACAAAATACTGTAGTACTGTATTTTTGAATGCTTTTTTATATATAAACAAGTAATAATTATAAACTTTATTTAATACAAAATAAAGTATCAATGGTCTTTTTTGTTATTCTATACTGTTATTAAGTTCAGGGTAGGGCTGGAAAGGGAAGGTACATTAAACTTTAGATGATATAAAACAATTTTATCCGTAACATCTTGAAGAACCTGTATTATGTTTAATTAAAGTTAGTTTCATAGTAATAAAATACTTTAATGTACTTGGAGAAAATCAAACGGTAGAATGGTTACTTTTAACCCCAGGGTTTACACAAATCAAATCAAAATTATTTATTAATTTAGGTAACACAATGTACACTTATGAATGTCAAAAAGAAATAAATATTAAATGCTAAATGCTCCTTATTTTACATTTACTAACTACCTTATTAAATTATGTGAAGTGGTGCTTACCTCCATATTCTATGTATAAACAAATCACAAATACAAACATAACTTGCAAATCCATTTATGGCTAGGAGGCTCTTACAGAGTTGTGATATTTCTTATTAATCATAGCAAATGTCATCCATGCGTCGGGTTGTCTCTCTCCCTAAAATATGGCGAGGTGGCCGATGGCTGGCCACGCGTGATACTCGTGAACGGGTGCTACTTGTGGTGACTGTTCTTACTTGAATTCGTGTATGTGGTAAAGATAGTTATTTCGACTTCGTATTTGCCTATTGTTCCCACGAGAATGTAAGTGCGTGCTCATATTTCACCACGCCTCCTGCTGATAAAAGACAAATCGTTTTTAATTTAAATTATTATTATAAATTACTTAAGGTGTCACGAGGAACATGATATAATGGATGCAGATATGCAGCTGCATACAAACATTGTGTATAACAAAAAACTTGATGATTTAAAAGATTGCCAGTTCTTCTCTTCCGTTCTACACCCTTGACTTGAGATCTGGGAGTAAATATAAAATTAGAAGTATACATTAATTTTTTGACATTCATAAGTGTACATTGTGTTCCCTGTATGAATATTTGATTTTGAATTTTTAAATGTAAATAATTTTTTTTGTCAATGGAACATTCCTTCAGTATTAGTTGAGTTAGTTAGTACAATGTGCTTCAACAATTTTAATGTAATAAACAAATTATTTTCCCCTTACTGACAAGACTGAGAGACTAAGAACTGTAATTAGACATTATTCTATTACTCGACTACTCTATTAGTAATTAGGATTTAACAATAAGTCATACTTTAGGCTAGATTCTCTTGAAAGATACTTTATTTATCAAAGAATTACATTCACTTAGTGAGAAAACTTAAATTTAAGGTATCAAATTATTAGAAAATAATCTATATATTACAAAAATATTAGTCACTATAAGTAGATCACATTGAGCTTACTATAACAGGCATTGTGTGACTAATTAATAGTAATATTTTTTTTTAGATCAAGTATATTAAAAATGCTCTTTTTACATATTGAGAAAAATCATTAAACATGGAATTGCATAAAAAATAATTGGGAATCTAACTAGTTAAAATTCAATTGTATTTGTGATGTTATAGAATAAATTGATGAAGGATTGCAGAGCCAATAGCTATATGGAATCTGCTTATCTAAAATAAACGTTAAAAATGAATAATTCAAGTGAGCCATGGGCGTTCTATATGCTTCCGACGTAGATAATGATAACATAAAATATTAGCATTGATGTGCGTCATATCCCATTTATCTATTATGGATTTTTGTTACTGTTCCACGTTGAAAAGGTATATGTTGTTCTTTACGTGAACATAGTGGCCAGAACAATGTCTAACATCTGTGCCTGACACACGTGGCTTATCATTGAGTCTTAGGTCCATAATCTCCAGTACGTACATACATAATCTCGTCTTTCCAGTTATAATCCCGTCTTGAGTGCTGTCAAATATGTCGTTATACAGAAAAAATTGGTTGGGCAGCTCTTGAAATTACATTAAAGATTGATTTACATTTTGGAATACGGGCCGTCGTACTAGTTTTTCTCACTGTGTTTGGCCCAGCCCTAGTACGCTATACGGGCTGAAAATGATCTTCGTGCTTATATCAATATCATAACTTACAGAAAATACTACGTGATGATCGTTTTCACCGTGGCATTGAACCTGAGGACGATTCGCTATGGACGCCGTCGCAATTGCTCTGTGCCACCTCCTCGGTCATGTACCAATTACCAGATACACAGGTTTTGTATATTTTTTTTATTTCTAATTAATTATTTAAAATATTTTAATTATTTGATTTATCTAATGAAAAATAATTTTAGTAATTTTATAATGAAAAAATAAAGAATATTAGTTTTTATATTAAAAAACCGCCAAAGGATTCTGGACAACTGAATGTTCCTGTCATTAATTATTGATTCCTGCCCTAATACCACAATAATCATATGCTTATTCTTCTTTCGAATGTAATATTTTAATATTTATTTCTAGGTACAAATATTCCGCATGTACCTATCACTGGCGTTATCACCCCGGCGTACGCTAAACGGACGTTTGAGCGTATGGGCATGTGGCCGATGCGCAGAAGCAGCTAGTTCAGCGCCACACGTCGCGGCCGCTGCACGTGCCGCTGCCGCTCAAGTTCTAAGAGCCTATTGTGCTCAACTTGGTAATATATGTATTCGTTTTTACTTAAAATTAATAAACTAAAAATACATATTTTAAAATATTTTTTTAATAAAGTTTTTCAATCCCTGACTTATATATTAGTGGGTACATAAAGAAAAAATGAGTAGTTTTTAATAACAACATTACATTATTATTAATGTTAATACACGATGCCTCAAACACGAGTCTTGGATCCTGCCCATAATACATATATAGTTATGGGCGATCTTAATGCAAAAATAAGCCAACATAGGGCAGAGTATATGATAATGAAATCAAATGGTTATGGCAAAAAGAACTTAGGACAGAGACTTATCAACTTCGCCATCGAAAATAAACTTGCAATCCTAAATACGTTCTTCAATAAAAAACCGGAACGTTGATGGACATGAGAGTACAAAAACGAAATTGATTATATTCTATCAACCAGACCTAGCATTACAATGCTGTTGTTGTAAATTGTGTACACACAACATCGATGTTTTGAATCTCAATTTTTCGTCAGACCATAGACCAGTAAGAGCATAACATTGTCAAAAATAAGAAAGAACCATACTATATTTAATAGCACTCCTAATGCCACCCTGAAAAGCGAACAAGAATAAACAAATATAAGGAATGCATCACAGCTACCAAATATACTAGAAGCCTAGGTCTATTAAAAACGAACTATCAGCGTTATACAAACCACAGATCGGTAGCCCTGGAAAAACATCTAAAGCAGTCAGGAAGTTCACAAAAAGCATTCAAACAGTTAAGGACATTTAAGGACACAAAAATTAAAGGAACAATACTAAGCAATCGCAACGATATCATAGGAATAGCAACAAACTTCTATAAAACTCTCTACAGCACAGATTTGTGCGAAAACACCATAGACCATAATATCCAGCAGACCGACGTAATCTCAACTCGATGTATAGAATCCACCGTACCAGATGTTATGCAAGCAGTTAATAGACTAAAAACAAACAAAAGTCCTGGTTAAGACAACATTACAAACGAGTCTATTAAGCCAGTGCAGTCATTACTTGCAGTACCGCTCAACTGTTCAACCATATTTTGGAAAATGCTTAAACACCGATACAATGGTCAGAGATATAATACTAATTTATAAAAAAGGCGACCCATGTGATGTTGCTAACCAATAAGCTTACTACCGTGCTTATTCAAGCTATTCTCATCTCTTATAAACCATAGAACAAGTATCATACTAGATGCAGAACAACCAATTGAGCAAGCGGGATTCAGGAAGACTTTCTCAACTATAGACCACATTCACACTGTGGAACTTCTCATTGAGAAATACCAAGAAAGACAGCGAGCTCCTTATATCGACTACAAAAAAACAATTCGATACCGTTTCACATGCAAGCATCTGGAAAGTACTAACAGAGCAAGGGGTAGCGAAGGAGTATATACAAATATTAAAGAGTATATACAGTAACAACACGGGCAGAGTCAAACTAGAGAAAGTCGGCACAAGCTTTCCTATAACAAGAGGTGTGAGACAAGGCGACCCGACATCACCTATGCTGTCTATTGCCGTCTTAGAGTCGATAATAAGAGAATCAGACTGGGGCACAAGCGGCCTTAATATTAACTGTTAATACCTGAGTCACTTGCGCTTTGCTGACGACCTAGTGCTTTTATCCGAATTAAACTCACAATAACAAGTCATGATTCAATCATTAAATGCGGCTAGCAAGAAGGTAGATATAGAGATGAACCTCATAAAGACAATGCTAATGACAAACGGTATAGAGAAAACTATCGATCGATAGAGAAATTCTAAAATATGCAAAAAAGTATGTTTACCTAGGAAAACAAATCAGCTTTGAAATTGAAAAACTATTTAAAAATTGAAAGACGAATTCAACATACTTGGAACAAGTACTGGAGTCTAAAGGAAATTTTTAAAAGCAATATGCCAGTAACTCTTAAAACACATTTTTTTATGAGGTGAAAATGCGCTTACGCAGGCCCGCGCCATGGATGTCGAGCTTGACGCGGGGACTGTATGGCTGGGTCTACACTCAAGTCCCTCTGCTATTCAGAGGGGTAGCGAGATCCCACCCACTAAAAACACCTCAGCCCTGCACACGCCCTTAAGATGGGCCCTCGGGGTTCGCCTGGCATTCTACCTAAGGGGGTCCCTTATATATTATATCCGATCCGAGCTCATTCAAGACCTGCGGATCCGGGCCACTCGAGGTCGAGATCCCAGCCTTGAACCACCGATCAGTCTACGGTCATCCCCAGACCTCTCCCTCAATCGCTCAGCAGCCTCCTTCTGCAGCATAACATGCTCACAGACCATTGCACTTCAGGCCTCCTCACCTGGTATTATATTATGCTCCTAGCATAGCTAATATAATACCAGGTAAAGTGAGGTCCGCCGCTATTACCGACACCTTACCTCCCTTATCTAGATGACACACTCGAGTCACAGTATGCTCCGCCGTGTCATTTGGAGCGCCACAGTGGTGGCACAACGGATGCATCTCCCAAAGCATCCATGCCCAGACAGTACCTGCGACAGCATCCCACCGTCAATCACCCAGTCTTTCAAGACTGGGCAAATAGCTCCGACTGTCAATGCACCAGCTTGACGCGTAGCCAGGTCGTCAACTCTTAAAACCCAAGCCATGTCAAGCTGTCTCTTGCCATGTCTAACATATGCTTGCCAGACTTGGAAATATACAGAGAAGAGGAAAAGAAAAGAAAAATCGAAACTTGTCAAAGGGGCCTAGAACGGAGCATGCTTAAAATTAGAAAAAATAATAAAACACTCAAAAATAAGAAGCGTTCCTAAATCTACTGATGCGCTAGACTACGCCCTAAAGCTTAAATGGAGGTGAAAAGACTCTCTGATGATCGATGTACCATAAGGGTGACCCGGTGGGGTGGCCCTATTGGGAAACGAAACAGAGGAAGACGTTCACGAGATGGGCGGACGACATTGCAAAAACGGCTGGCTCGAGCTGGATGCAACTCGCCCAAAACTGAGATACCTAGAGTTCCTTGGCGGAGGCCTTCACCTGTGGGAGGTTTCTTGCAAAATAATTGAGAAATAGATGTTTAAAAAAATAGGAAAAATAATTAGTATAATTTACTTTTCTTTAAAAATATATATGTAATAAATAGTATTAAGTTTACTTTGTTCTTTGCAAGAAATAAATAAGATTTTTTATTATTATTGTTTATTAATACACGGTGTGGCTTTTTCCTTAGATGAAGAATGCCAAGAGCTTCTATCGGAAGGGTCTCCAGTGGGCCAGAATCACTTAGTAGCTGTGGGCTGCTACAGCGAGGTCATACCTGTCATACAGTACTTGTGCAGCAGACTTACTGAAACTCAAATGTAAGTCAAAGATTCTAGAAATTTCTTAAAACATTAAGTAAATACAGAAGCTTCCACGATAATGTTATCAAGAAATATACAAGAAACAAGTTATAATAAACATATGTAACAAAAAAGAAGTCTATATAAAAATTCAACAGCAACTCGTATATAAATATGGTTTAAACTATCATAAATTATTAATTCATTATTACAACCAGTCAAATGATTGTATCTCTGTAATAATAATTATTTTATTTCTAATTCGAATCTCAAATATAAAGGTAAACTGCATATGTCAAACATACATTTATCTTACAAAATTAATAATCAACCGTAGTGATTTGGGGGGAATTAAAGCTTGGAATGGAATTCAACGCTTGTTAATTAACCAATGATAGGAAAATAAAACTTAAATTAATATTTATTCATATTACATAACTTCTAAAAAAATCTCATCATTATCATGAGCCTCTTTTTTTGTCCATTTCTGGACGTACGCCTCCTTCATCTTCGTACGTGATCGCGAAAGGCATCAGCATTTCCGCCGCTTGCTTTGCGTGAGCGTCATGGCTTCTGCTCTATAAGTAAAGACAGGCAGGATGTGCTGACTGGAGAAGAAAAAAAAATAATACTTCTAAATTTACATTTACTGCTAGTTCTGAAATCAATGGCTTAGGACGAATGAGAACTGACAATAATGCAATTATTAAATCGCCAACTTTTTATAGGCACCTGCAATCATTACATCATGCTCCTCATCAGATTTTAAATATTGTCATTTAAAAAAAATATTTCCAGGATACCGAAACAGAATCCACTTGCGCTGTTCTTCCTGGACTGCCTTCTCACATTAATGTCCAGCTTATCAGAGCGTGTGAGCGGCAACTCCCATTTCACGACATTTCTTTGGCAAAAGTTTTGTCCGTCACTCATCTCTTTCTTGGGAACTCCACGGGTGGACAAAAATATTAAATCCAGGTAACAATTTCGCATTGATAATAATAGATGGAGAAAATGTGGAGCAAGCGGATAAGTGTAATGTATGTTTCCTTCGAAACTAGGAGGCTATTTCTACATGAAAGACGAGTGAATGCTTGGAATAGTGTAAATTGAGCGTTGCATTCCTTTATGTGTAGCAAATACATCTCAAACAAGGTTCGATTGGCCGTACATAGGGAAGTACTTATCCCGACGTTAACATACGGTAGTGAAAATTGGGTGTAGCAGACGAATGAGATTAGAATAAATTCCGTGAAGCAAAAATGAGAGCGATGAGAAGTATGTGCGGTGTAACATTGCGTGATAGGATAAGTCAATGGTGGTATTGAGGTCGTCGATAATGGTACGAAAAGGAATGCTTAGGTGTTTTAGCCATGGATGCAATGGATGAATAAAAAGCGGTTAACAAATGGGATACACAAGGCAGTCGTGGATGGTGAAGTCAGGTTTTATAGGCCTTGGCATACATACCTGGATGCAGGCCTGTTAAGACAGTTAAAAGTACCCATAACCGACGAGCATATGGTGAATGTGATGAAATGGATTAAGCGAGAGATGTATGTCAGGACCGTAGCAAGTGGAGAACCGTGGTCTCTGCCTCTTCGGGAATCAGGCGCGAAGATATAAATAAAATAATTTATATTTAAAATTTTGTATGTTGTACGGAAATCTGCAATTTGAATGTTAAAGTTTATACTTACGTTATAAATGATATAAAAAAAAGAAAATAACATTTTTAGAGAGCACGAAGGATCCTTAGTAGATGACTCAGGACGAGGCTCTGGCGCTTTGGTTTGCGCTCCTAGCTTCAACAGCAAACAGGCGAAAGCTATTTACAGGTAAAATCCCTGTTCCAAAGGATATTTATTACATTTTTTCTGCTCAGGTTTGGAGGGTGAGAAGACGTTTGTATGCCACTCAAACCACTCAAACAATATATTTTTACAAAATTAATTGTATGAATTTTGTATGTAATAACAAGCCAACATTGTATGTGAAACAATAAAACCATATTTTCTTTAAATCGTAGTTATTGACACCCATTTAGATCCAGTTGTAGGGTCCAAATAAGTTGCTTGTTTCAAGACAACTCTGTATATTATTTATAATCACGGTTTTTTAAATAGGTTTAAAATTTAAAATAAATATATTATTACAGTATAGCAAACCAGCTGGTACGACTTGTCGGCTCCACGTCAAATTTACGGCCAGTTCTCGAAGCACTTTACCACAGAATGCTGCTTTATCCTCCAATACAACATCGCGTTGAACCACTGCGGAGCGTTCGTGAACTGTTGCAGCATCCCAAGAGATTGACTCAGCTGGTTTTAATAAAGAGGGATGATAGACATAGTGATGATATGGCTATTGTAAGATTGTAAGTTGAATTCTAAATATTTTCATATATAATTAAATATGTCTAATAAAAAAACAATTAAAAAAGTTACAAATTGGCATCAGTAACATTTTTAAATTAATAAATAATAATTTACGTTACGTATCGTGGTAATTGAGAAATGTCAAGTCTGTTTGACATAAGCAATGTGCAATAAAACCATAGACAATACGAATTTTACAAAACACTATGGTCATGTCTTCATTACACACAGAGTAAAAGAGATAACATTTTAAAAATCGAATAATTAATTTCATCACTCATATGTTTGTAACTTGCTTGAAAAAACTTATTTCGCATTTAGTCATTGGACAAGAAACCCCTATTATTTAGCA
Organism: Pieris brassicae; assembly: GCF_905147105.1. Classification (NCBI taxonomy): domain Eukaryota; kingdom Metazoa; phylum Arthropoda; class Insecta; order Lepidoptera; family Pieridae; genus Pieris; species Pieris brassicae. The sequence continues at coordinate 6,293,645 of NC_059665.1, read as the reverse complement.
AATTTATTTTAAAGAATAATGGATGGCATAGAAGAATGCGGTCGCAGTGGTAATCCGGAAGTAGTAGCGGCGGCGGTCGAATGCGTGGTATCTCTGTTGGATGCTTTGGAAAAATTGTGTACCACACCAACGGATTACATAACACCAGAAACGGCCAGTTTGATATTGGATCACTGGCCCAAGTTACACGAAGCTGATTATACAGGACCACTCACCTATCAGACGTTGGCGAGACTACCGAGCCCGTATAGGTATGTGTATTTGGCCCATTCCTTGGTTTCTTAACCTCCAATCATGGGGAAAGGGGCATATTTTGGTTATTCATAATTTTTTCGCCACTTGTTCAAGGTAAAATCTTGTCTGTCACAAATTCCGGACTTCCGGGCTTGATTTGTCTTTATTAGTTTCAAAACGCTTGTCCATTTGTTTTCTTTTGATGTCTTTATTTTTTTTTCGCGTGTAGTTTCCTAACCTTTTACTTGAAACTGGTATAAAGTTAAAACTTAATGAAAAAAAGTTTCAAAACAATACCTATAAACATCACAATAGAAAATTTTGGTAACCATGGTAACCGAAGTAGTATTTTTAGTCTACGTTTTATATTAAAGCTGTAAGCAGGTCAAGTGCTATCCTCGATTCTTACATTGGTTTGGGCTTTATTTATTTATTATTTAGTTGTATCAGAACATTGGAGTTAAATTTTAAACGCTTTCAGTTTTGGATTGTAATGATTTGTAAAGAGTTATATTCATTAAATTTCAGAGACGTAGTAGCTGACCTACAAAGCAAAGAAGCAAAGGACAATGATTCCTCAGGTACATTGTATTTTATGTTTAAAAATAAATATTTATGTAAATCTCCTTAGACTAATAAAAAATAGCGAAAATATAAACGTGAATTGATTAATATGTGATATCCAAAGATTTGACCTTGTTTTACTTGAATCGCGACGTGACGTCATAGATTCCTTCGTCCTTTGAGAGGGAGACCTTTCGTCGAGTCGTTTTAGAAACCCTGATGTGCTAATTATTTCCTTTTATTATTGTTTTCTTAATACCTACATAATTATGTGTAGAGCTTGGCGAACCCATGCGACTTCTCCAATACAAAAAGTCCCCTCATGAGTTGTATACTTCGATATCGCGGGCTACTCGATTGTGAGGAAGTAGCATGGATCGGGTTAGCGCTGCGCCTTCTTAGGTTCATATTATTTTCACAAGTATGTGATTATCCTTCTTGTAACATGTGTGATGTCTGACAGCAAAAATAAAATATAAAAAAAGACTAATCCAAGGTGATGTTGAATTCTATTTTCTTCGTGGCTTCATCACTGGAATACCCATTGAGAGCTATATAATAGTAGATGCGTCTGCGCATACACTTTAAACAGTTTCCGCTTAAAAGTAATAGAGATTAGCCGCCATGAATCATATATTTTTTATATATAATTTTAGACACGTCAGGTCCAGAAAACTTAAGTTCGGGAAGTGAGGCCGAAGTGGACTCGGATGCCGATAACGTGTTTCTACCGAGTAGAGCCAGTAATCCAACTTATAAAGAGGATAACTTTAGCGAAACTAAAGCTGTGCCGAAGACTTTAAACCTTGGGCGGTAAGTTTTTTTTATATTTATCTGTCGACACGTAACTCCAGATGTGGAGATATAGTTCGTGCGTGTTTCCTTTTGGTAAGAACAAATCTAAAAACGTATTGTCTTTTGTTAAAATAGCTTTTACACATTAAGAAAAACACTTTTTGAACGGATTAAAGCTATGTATTATTTTATGTATATATATAACTATAAGTTTTAAAAATAATACATAGCTTTAATCTGTTCAAAAAGTGTTTTTCTCAATTTAAAAACGATTTTTCCAGACCTTGTCATGATCCCGAAATGAGTAGAAATTCCGATGTGAAATGTTAAATTCTGATATTAATTTTTTGTGTTATATTTGTCTACGTGTAAAAAGTTCACGAATAAGTCTATTACTGAGGCATTGAGAAATTAATTTTGTCTCGTACTAAAACATACAATAAAACATTAAAAAAATAATTTGAACATACCAAATGATTTTTTGTACCATGTGTGTTTTTTATTTAATTTGTTTTATTTTGAAGAATTTATGAATTGTGAAATTTCCAGATGCACCATAACGGAATGCAACGTCGACTTAGAGCGCCACAACGCTAGGCAATTCGTGAAAACGCTGCAGAATTCCCTTCTCCCTAAACTGGTCACTCTTAGGACGTGTATTGAAGTAAGAATAATTTATTACAAAAAAATTAACTCGAGCTATATGAAAGCGATATTTGTTGTTTCCACAAGGGAGTAGGTACGGAATGAAATATGACACTATCTGGTCAATATATTCCTTGTTGTATGTACGTAAAAAAGTACGTACGTACGTATTGTATGTATTTTAAAACAAATGGTGACTTTCACCAGTATAATTCTCGAAACAGAACTAATTTGAGTGTACGACCAACTAGGCTCCAGAAGATAAACCACTCCTTATATGGAAACTGTATTTGTTTTTACAACAAACTCCCAAGGGAAATTAGAGAATTGTAACTAAATAAATTCAAAGCTGTCTTTAAACGTTAATTAATCAATATTTCAATGAACTAATCCTTAGTATTGCTCCAGTTCAAACAATTTGTATGACTCCAAACTGAGCGATTAAAAAGAGTGGCGGAGAGTTAGAGAGTAGATCCTGCTCTACGCCCTTAACTTACGAACTGGTAGTAAATGTAAAGTTATAATTAATTTAACTTTCTGACGTTCATAAGTATACTTGTTTGCTTATATGAATAAAGTTATTTTGATGATTGATTTTATGAGTTTGATAGCGCCTCATTATCGAAGTTACAAAAATTATGATTACTTCTGTTCTATTGTTGTATTATGATTACTTTTGGTCCAATTGTATTCTATAGCTCAGACTATAACATATTGCCCCCTTTTGTTGTGTTAACAATTCTAGGTTTTGTAAAAAAATAATTATTAATAATTATAATGAACAAAAATATATAAATTAATTATAGTGGTTATTATTTTTAGGATTAGACCGTCATCGTTGTTAGTTAATAAATTCCTTTATATTTGCATCCAACTCCGAATTACAATAATTAATATTATACATGGGGAGAAATTGGCTGTGCAAAAATCTATCTGAAACTGCTGGAACACCTTTTGTATGGCAATTAAGGTTAACAATAATTTAACAAAAGAATTAAAAGATCTTCCGACTAGAGTTTAAAAATGTATTTTTCAATAAATGATTATTTGTGTGTAGTAGTACAGTGTAGTCGATATAAATTTAATAGCTTTTTTTACTAATTTGATATGATAGGTACGATACAAATAGTATAAGAATTGACCAATTCATATAATGTAAAACTCCTTTAAAGACAAATTTGCGCGCCATATATTTCGTGTGTGGCAGAATATGCGAACTTACTATTGTACCACCTTACACATTTTTGTACCATATTCTTGCAATAATTTATTATTTATTGTAACTTATTATAAAATTGTGGGACTTTTCTATAAATCAGGTAGACGAAGCAATGCAAGAGTTCGCATCAAAGTGTTGCCAACATAACGCCGCCCAACCTCCCGCCACGGCCTGTATTATGAATGCTGATGGCGTCTACCTTGCCACGTATGCAGCTTTACTCCTTACCCTCAAGCAGAAAAGGAGCAAGTACTATGCTGATATCAGTGTAAGCGTTTTTTTATACATTTGATTCCAATCTATTTTTTTTAAACAGAGATAAATAAACAACAAATCTATTATTGATTAATTAATAAATATTATATTAGAATAAAGTAGTATCGCGCACTGTAACGAACCTATAACGAACACTATATAAGCCTTGACTTGTTCAAGCTATCGTGGAATAAAAGAGGTATTAGGAATATTCATAGCGCTAAATCATCTGTATAAAGAGCACATTCCACACACACACTATCAGGCCTCACGTACAAACCATCACTTTCTCACCATCACACACTATATATCAGGTATTACGTATTTGATTTTTTTTGTATATATTATGTATTCCATTTTTGGCTATACATATATTTAGTATAATTGTTTAGCTGTTAGCTTGAAGTTTACGAAATAAATAAATAAATAATCAATTAAGATATAGATAATTATTAATTAATTAGTTAATAAACTAATCTTAGTAGCATTTTTATAAAATATATTTTTTATATTGATACATTAAACAACTTAACAATGCTTTAAATAATCATTATTTTGTTTACAGAAAATTCCACTGCCGCTAACTGAAGATGAATTTGTGGAAGATGTTCAGGGTAGTGGATTGTTGGTATACCTATCTGCTACTTGGCTTAGGGAGCTTTACCAGCAAGTTGTGGCTACGGATCTTTTGAAGGATGTGCAGACTTCGGATCATCCTCTAATACATTTGTTATCTGGTATGTTGTTATTTATTATAAATAAGTAAATTTTGACTTATTATTTATTTATTTTTTGTGCCAATGTGCCAAATGTATATCGCATACATTTTGTACATTCTTTACACGATTTTTAATAAAATAAATTTGAGTAAAATTCGATCGTATGAAAAATAATGTTGTTAAATTCAGGATAAACTGAAACTATATTAAAAACAATTTATTTCTAAGAAAAACGTACATATAAAATTCAAATTATAGTGACGATAATACTGTGAAATTATTATTTCGTGTCACGGTATTAAGGTTAACTAAAACCTCATTAAGGAGAAACGAAGTTCGCGAGAGCAGCTAGTATACCTATATAAATTGCAATGCAAAGTGTATAGGTATAGAGGTCATAGAGTAGTCCAACCGATGGTGCCAGCATGGTTGTTCCCGTTTTCTCATTAATATCTGTCTTCGCCTTTCTAATCATACTTATCTTGGAGTAAAATCTCGTTGAAAATGGGTCCATGGTCCATGACTATCCTTTTGGGCGTCCCGTTGGATCGTTTGCCGCTATAAAAAAACCTGTATTAATAAACATAAATTTAGATCTGGGTGGACTGGATTCGAACCCCGTGATGTCAGACTGGCAAAGGCTGAAAGAGGTTTCAATGGTGTATCATAGCTCCAACGACTCTCCACAACTCCAGGCTAGTTTGCGGTGGGCCAGAAGGTATGTTTGTTATTTATGATTAATAATATTTAGACTTATAAATGTGTAAGGTGGTACAATAGTAAGTTCACATATTCTGCCACACACAATGGCGCGCAAATTCATTTTTCAAATGAATTGGTCAATTCTTATACTATTTGTATCGTACCTATCATATCAAATTAGTAAAAAAAGCTATTAAATTTATATCGACTACACTGTACTACTACACACAAATAATCATTTATTGAAAAATACATTTTATCCAAAGTTTATTTTTAAACTCTAGTCGGAAGATCTTTTAATTCTTTTGTTAAATTATTGTTAACCTCAATTGCCATACAAAAGGTGTTTTTCGTAAACAGTTCCAGATTGATTTTTGGCACAGCCATTTTCTGGATACAAATATAAAGTAATTTATTATCTAAAAAATGATGACGGTCTAATCCTGAAAATAATAACCACTATCATAAATTTATTACATGCCGAATATACAACGTCCTCCAGTTTATTTGAAGTCGGTTAAAAAAAAATTGTTTATTAACAGGCACCTATTTAACGGGGTTAAGAAACTTGATGTGAATTAGTTATGTTTAACATTTAGTTTACCTGTCCATAGACAATAGACCATTAATAATGTTTAAAATTGTAATATATCTTCAGGGTTTTAACATGTATCTGGGAGTCAATGGTGACAGTACTAAGTGTCCCATTAATTGGATGTAACAAGAAACACAAATTACACGGAATTATTACAAAGAAAATCAACACGTTCGGGAAGAGAAAGAGAATCGCGTGGGAGGGTCTCACTATACAGTGTTTGGAAGGACTTCACAAGGTCTGTTTTAATTACATTTTTTTTATATACTGCTTAAAGCAGTCTTTATTACTAGTATAATCCATAGATTATGATAAAAACTCATAAATGTTAAAGGAGAATGTACTATTTTTCATCTCTTTTCTGGAAGGAGCCTAAATCGAATTGGGTCCTACATGAAAGTCTTTTTTTTCAGGCAAATATTAAATCTTCGTATCTGCTATCGCCTTTTCTTTACCTACGGTTAAAAGAGTTATATTTTTTTACTAAACAAAAATTTTCATTAATTCAGGCAGCTCGTATCAGTACGACTTTAAGTCTACAGAATAGATGCAACAGTATCCTCGCGCTCCTGGCCAGCTCTGCCACTTCTCAGCCCGCTAATGGCAAGATCCTCTCTACACACGCTTTATCACTGGATATATTAATATCAGGTACATAGTATGAGTTTTTTTTATAGAAGTGGTGGTAAACAAGCAGGAAGCTAAACGGATTATAAATGATACCGCCCATGGTCATTCACTATACTAGAAGGCTCGCAAGTGTGTGTGTGGCCGGCTTTTTGAGAATTAGTACGCTTTTGATGGAAGTATTTAATATTACTATAAATTTTACTTGTAGTTGTAAGTTATTCGAGGTATTTTCGAAAAAGAAATAATAGTTCAATTGAAATTATGTCTACTTAATGTGACGTCACTCTATTATTTATTAGTTTGAAGTATTATATAAACCATCTACTATGTGATTTCGGTTTAATTTCTGCCATACAGTCATTTAATTTATATATTTGTACTAGCTGACTCGGCGAACGTCGTTTTGCCATGTATATATTATTTACAGGAAACATTTTTTTAGTTCAATAAAAATAACCTATCTACTGTATGCTGTATCATAAAGAAATAAAAACAAAAAATAATATAAAATACATTTTGGGGTGGACTACCCTTATTACTTACTTAGGAGTTTGAAAGATAGATAGTAGCCGATTCTCAGAATTACAGAATATGCATTAAAAAAGCATCATAAGCATCGGTCGAGTATACACCCATATATATATATATATATATATATATATATACATATACATACATACATATATGTATGTAGGATATTGCTCCTATTATATTGATCCATTAACGAGTCTAAGGTCAGAATTTTACATCCCTGGTACACACGAGCAATAATCAAGACATAAGTAGATAAGAATTTTTAAGCAAACCGTACAAAGAAATTAATTATATGTTTTTCTGTTTCAGGGGGTCTCGAACTAGGATCCAAAGCCCCCGAGTGTTGGGAGCACATTTTCGCCGCTTGTCAATATGTATCAAGTTTTGAACACTCCTTGTTCGGTCAACAGGGGAATAACGCGACACCGATAATTGCAATGCAAACTGGTAGAAATAAAACTGTGTCCATACTACAAGCTGATGCCAAATTGGGTTTAGATGGAAGAGATGATGAGACTTGGTGAGATTTTGAGTTTCTTTCGTTTCATTTTAAAATTAGAATCCTTAATTAACCATGAAAAAAAGGCTTTACTGTTGTTTAGCTAGCATGCTATATATAAAGAAAATTTCCCTAAAGCTAAATTATATTTAGTCCCTATCTATAGGCAATTGGTTATTTATTTGTCCTTTGTCAAAGTCCCCCTTATAAATGCTTTGTATCTTGGTTCTCTACCGGTTTGAGTCCATTGTGTTAGCGGTAGTTAATCTAGTTCTTAGGGTAGGAAATTAAACACTTCAATGATGACTTAATTCACTATAATTTACTTCACTGATTTTACGTGAACTGTATAACTTCAACCTTCAGCCTCTTTATAATCATAACTCCCTCCTCCGACTCGGCCATCCCACTTCGGGGAGATGGTCGAGTCAATTCGTAACAATTCTTAAACAACCGAACGAGTCAAATGAATAACTATTGCACACTTGTAGCAAGATTCTTAAGAATATGTTTCATAAAATGTTTAGAATTTAATTAAATAAATATTACAAGCTAACAATTGCTACACATTGTATCCGCTACCTGCAAACTTTTATATATCATCTTCTTATCTGCCTGCCTCTCTTTCGTTACCACTTTGTGGTGACCGCCCCGTTACGACTCTGTTCCATTTTTTCTTTCTATTTGCTATTATATAAATCTTAAAAGTATGTTTTTGTTCGTTTCAGTGTGGACGTATTCAACTTCTTGCAACCCATATTTGATACGAATAATGCGAACAATGAAATGTCCGTTGCCAAAATTGTTGAGAACTGTCGTCAAGAGGTAAGTTTTGTGTATATTTATAATATGGATGCACTATATATACACTTATAATTATAATTTATTACCATTTACAATGTTAACTCTATGTAACGACACTAAGGGACTTTACATTTTATGGTGTTATAGTGTTGATTCCTACTTATTAGTCATGGTCAACAGTCTACATGTGCAAGCAATCCAAATTTGTATACAAAAGAATGAATTTCTTAGAAAGTTCGTATGCATGAAGCCGACAGTCGCGATTTTATTGCGGGCGCGTACGTACGTACGTATACGTACACAGCTGCGCAGTTTTTATTAATTTTAGGAACTTAAAAAGTACTTTATTAGTCGATTGTTGTCGTTGTGGGTACACCCACTCTCAATGCTATGGAAGACAAGCTAAACCAACCAAAGCCAATTGATTTAGACGCTTTATAATATCAACACTGAAACTATTAGTTAAAAAATCGTACTAATAATTAGGGCTTCAGAACTTCAGAAAAAAATCAATGCTTTTACATTCTTAGTTCTCAGGAAGGGAACGTAGAACGATCTAGAAGAACTGGCTCCCTAAACTCTTTGTCACTCTTTTAAATGTAATAGATTACCTTAAAAGAATTTTTTAATATCAAAGTTAAAGAATAGTTTTATTATCACATAAATAAAACACCTCAACCAATAAATTATTAGTAAATTGTCTTGATTAGTAAAAAATGTTTTAGTAGTCATTCTTCGTATATACGATATGTAAGCCGTTATGTTTTTATTTTGTTAAATATATAAATATGTGTTAAATATATAAATAGATTTAAGCTTTAAATAGGTACAATTGTTATCACAGGAATTGTATTTAGTTATTAGTAATACAATTGTATCTTTGTTTTAATTATATTTTTAGGGTGGAAATGTAATATCCGGTTCGAACGCTGCACGCGTCTGTTGTGCGTTGACGGCGGCCGCAGACACACTCTACACGCGTCTTGCTGCGACGACAACTCTACCGACACTACGGTCTGCGCTGCAAAGGCTTGTTTCGCACCATCATCGACTGGTAATAAATTATAAAATAAACTTGCTAAACTTATTAGGCTCTCTTAACCAATCTTACTTTTAAAAAAAAACTAGAGAAAATAATGATAGTTATCTATATGTCGCAGCCAACTAGCTTAAGTAGCCGTTCAGCCTAGCCTTTTAACTAAACTAAAAGTTCAGCCAGTTGGTCAAACAGCTAGGCAAATGACTTGGATCAATGACGTTTCATTACTTGCCTAGCCTGTTGACTGTTAATTTAAATCCACTTTTTTGCTGCGACATATTTCTTATTATTATAAGAAAAAGTGTAAAAGTGAAGATTTTTCATAATTATGCTATAGCATATAATGGCATTAGCCATAGATGGCATGTGCCATTAGGAGTGGTAAAATAATTTTAAGGACGCCACATACCATTCAAATGTTCATGTCAAGGCCTGGTCGTAAAAAGATTATACGAATTCTTGTTATGAAGATCACATGTAATTCATATTACTATTGTGTTAAAATATTTTCAGCTATTTTGTTCATGGGATCAAGACGTAGTGAACAACAACTGGTGGCGTCGCGGTACCCGAGTGGGGCACGGGGCAGGGGAGGCCGCGCGTGCCTTATGCAGAGCTGGGGACGTTGCTCTACGCTGTCTGAGGGCGGCACGGCCCTTGGCCCATCGCATGGCCATATGGACGGTTGTTGGGCCGCATTTTATGCAAGTTAGTACGACTCATATAGTACAATGAGTAAGCATTTAGATACCATGGCTTAAGCCACAAAATATTGGAATTTGTTAATAATGTATAATAATACCAATTAATTAAAAATAAGCTTAATTCAGCTACTACCGACAAAACTGATGACCGCTTAAAACCGGATTAAAACGCAATAATCCGATAACTTTATTCCTAATATCAGTTTTCAATTAAGCTTAATGCCATCTATTTATATATACATATAGAAAAAAAAACCTTCTCATAATCTATATAAATCTATTTCATATATATTCCACTCTACATATTACTATCGAATAATGTATTAAGAATTAAATGTAAAATATCGCTTTAGGCCGCTTGCCACAAAGACATCCAAATATCAAGTCTAGCGATCCAATGCCTTCACGATTGTGCAACGACTTTACTCAATCAACAAGTGGAATTACCTCATTTCCACTTCAACGAGGCCCTTCTGAAGCCATTTGAAAATCTACTGTGTCTGGAACTGTGCGATGATGATATACAGGTATGTTTCCTAATCAGATATAAAATGATAATTCAAATTCCTTTATTTAATTGGGATAAATTATGCGGTGCCGACTTTTCTAAATAAATTCTAACGTTGACTATTTTTTTTTCAATCTTACTATTTTTGTAAAAAACTACGCAATAATCAAAATGAACTTTATTTTCAGTTACAGGGTAATAAAATCGATTATGTTTCAGGAACAGATAATCTCTTGCATCTGTGAATTCGTTGAAACAAACAGAATGGAAATTAGATCTGGATGGAGACCACTGTTCAACACATTGAGAGCGGCGAATAATTCCAACCAATATTCAGCGATTTTGGAAATATTCAAAGTGTTCCTAAACACCGACAACACTTTAGTATTCGCCAATGCAGCGCTGGACTGCATTCTCTGCCTCCTGAGTCACATTAAAGGATTACATTATGAAGATCCACAGACTGAAGTTAAACCAAAGAAACCAATGACACCAACTCAGCCGAAGCCGAGTCTAAGCCTGAAGTTCTCAAAGAACAGCAAATTTATACCCTTAAGCGAGGAGAAAACTGAAAAAGTGATTGTCGATATGTGTAAAGAGGCGCTTTATCACTTAGAGAATTGCGCTGATATTTTAACAATGATGTACAATATGCCCAAATGTCCCATCTTCAATACGGGCAACAGGATCAAAGGAGACCTTCCTCTGTCAGTAGTGGATCCCATAATACCAAGCGGGTCGCTAGATGTCACTAAGTATATCAGCAATGACAATTGTAACGAAGAACTTATTTCCTACAGGAAGCTGTCAACCACTCTTCCGCCTTCTAACACCACTAATAACTGCTTATTAAAACTGGACAAACCCAGTAATATCCTCAAAGTTTGGTATGTTCTGATCGAGGGCTTGATATCAGCCACCGTTGTATGTTCAAAAAAAAATCAACCGGCCGCAATGGAATCTTTGTTCAAATTACTGAGAAATATAGCTGACGTTCCCGGAACGCATTTCGGACTCCATTGCATAAACCACCTATTATTACCGACAGTGCAGAACTGGCTTCGGCAGATAGCGAACGTGAACACTCACTGGGACAGTATTATGCCTAACTTCAAACAGTGCTGTGGCATGACCACCGACACAGTCGTGTTTTATCTCCATAATTTACAACAAATTAATATTGAACGACCGGATGGGAAAAACGACAAAAAACACGAAACCTTCGAAAGCCCTGAAATCACGTTTGCTCTAAAGCAAATAATGCTGATCCTAGTCGAATGTATCGCCCAAGCACAAGAGCCGATAGCGAGACTCGGCGCTTCCTGCATAAGACATATCATATTGACATCTGGCCATCTACTGACGGACAACCAATGGGAGGTTATCTGCACTAGCTTACACAGGGCGTGTAATGTTAGCTTAAGTCCATTAAAACAGCTGACTTATGCCTTTAAAGAAAACTCTAATAGTTTTTACGGAGATTTGGCCATAGTCAAAGTTGCCGCTCGAAGGGATTGTTCCGTGAACGATAACGTAAGACTGCATGCGATGGCTCAACAAGTGTTCCTCACGGAACAGTTGAGAGGCGAAAGTAATTTGAAGCAACCGTCGAAAAATTCCAACCAAATCCTGATAGATGATAGAAGTTATATATTTTTGATTTACCTTCAAGAAGCTATGAATTGTCTCAATCCAGATTTATATACGGTGAGAATACCTAACAGAGGTCTAGTAGTGGGTCTCTTGGCTCATCAAATACTAATACAAATAATAGCTACGGTTTTGATCCAGGCGTCTTCTGATGTGTTTCAAGGAATTAATGGGATCTTACTCGAGAGCCTCAAAAGTGGAACCAACATTTGTAATTACCAATTCTTTTTAACAAAGAACAATACCGATTTACTTCTGAAAAGCTTGGAGTTGTCATATACCAGAGCTATGCAGTTTGATTCTAGACCGGGTTTAAAATTTCTGGTTCAAAAAGTTTCAAATTTAGACTACGCCGCAAATTTGTACAAGCAGACATCTTCCTCTTGGCTTATTAAAATCATCGCTTTGACTGATATATTTTTCAATGGTGTTGCTAGATTTAAACTTAAATCTAACGACTTGTCAATTATTTTGAAGAACTACACATCCTCCTTAAACATGACGCTGGAATACGATCAATTTGTTATGAAGATCTTTGATTTGAAGTCGACTTGGGAACTTCTATGTAGCAGTTATTTAAAACACCTGATTAATGTGTCAGATTTTGAAGAGGAGGAAGATAATATCAAAGAACGGATTTCGGTTAGTTCCGTAGATTCTGATTCTTCGAATCATTATGAGGAGTTCTATTATCAAAATTCTGAAAAACAAGAACCAAATAATAAAGAAGATCTAGATGTTCAAGATGATATTGAAAAGCTCAAACCGTTTACTTTTGCTGACTTTAAAGAGGCCAACATTGAAAGTGATACTGATAAAGTATCAAACTTTCAGAAGAATGATAATATTGAAAACGATGATGTCAATTATGATGACAGTCCTACCAAAGATGATCCTAAAAAAGTTATTCGCTATACTGATGTTAGTCCAGAGAAAGCTAAGACTAATTCTGATGTAGAAGTTGATAAAGGGAGAACAGTAAATATAACAATAAACGATGCCCCCATATTGGAGAAGAACAAAAACATTGAAGTAATTCTTCCTCCACAGCCTGTTCCACCGGAAATAGAACAACAAAGAGCTATAAGCATTAGTAAGGTACTATATTTAATGAATTTTATATCATTTGTAATTATATTTTATATATTTAGGGGAAGTAATCTATAGGTATAATCATTCAAATTTAGGAACCACTGTTAACTGAATTTCGTAAAAAACATATTCTATGGTATGGGAGCATTTTGTTCATAAAATATTTATTTATTTTGTTCTTCTAAATGAAATTATCTATATTTTAATGAATTGGGAGATTTCATGGATCTTTCAACTACTACTAAAGTTTCTTTTTCAGGACATGGAGGTACAAAGGAATTGTTTCCTTAACGTTTTGATGGCGTATTTGGAACTTGTCCTGAGTTTCCCCTTGGAGAGGTTTCACCTTATTTATCCAGTTCTTCAAACGGGCTTCGTGCAGCTCGCGAGAACTGTCAACGATCCTCAACTACTCGATAGAATTAATGTATTTTTTGATAAAAAAGATTTGGTCGGATAAGTTATAAGTGAAAAACTATTTATCGTGATACTGTAATCACTAATTGTATATTCCTTGATCTCAGCGCTATAGCTTAATAAACTATAATATTCCAGTTGCGTTTTATTTCTGCGATATATAGAACCTTTGGAAACCCAGTATCTACTATAATAATATGGACTATCTCGCAATTATTAGTCGTAGTTAGTAATTTTAATTGAATTAACTCAAACTTGTCGCGTTTATGTTATTCATTTGCTAGTAGTTCTATATATTTTTTATCATTTAATACAATTACGCCTATTAAGAAGGCACTTTTGATAATAAAAATAAATATTTAAAAATTACTAAAGGGGCAAGAAACCTATATATATATACACCATATACAAAAAAACTATTGTACTAAAATACATTAGGCGCATGGTGTTATAAATAATAATGCAACAGATTATTATGTAGATACATATTTACAAATAATAGATTTTACATTATTCTTTATATAAAAAATATTAACATACAGTTAAACAGTGTGTAAGATACAAGTTGATTTCTTAAAAAAAACTGTTTAATAGTTTGAACTGGTATGATATGGCCTACGATATTTAAGTCGAAGTAGCCACGACACTTCAAGATATTTTCGTTTTTACCTTTAAATTAAGATAAGTTTGATATGATATGAGCAAGTTATTTCAGTTGTGTATTACGTGTCTGAACGTGCACATATGTACCTACTTTGTCAAGTTGTTGGCAAAATTCTCCTTTGGGAGTGCTTAGAATCCAATTACTAGATTATAAGTCAACGCTACATCCACAAGCAACGCAAAGTTTAAGACAAATCAGAAGTCACAAAGATAAAATAAAACAAGTGATACTCAAATTTGTTTATTTATCGGCACTATAAATATCTTTTAAAATACACAATTTTATAAACATTCGCTTTAACAAAATAACAAATTATAAACATATTTGGTATAAGGACTACTTTGTCTTTTGTAAATGGTTACAAATGCTTATATCAGTCTGATAGCAATACTTATAAGTTACACTATATTGTCTATATTAATATGTATTAAACATAGCTGATAAAAAATCCGTATGTGAGGGTTTTTATTTAATTCTCGAAATATTTTGCCGGGCCGATTTTTGTAGGTTGGCAAAAATGTAATTTTTTTCACCGTTTCAGTTGAAATGGGGGCAAAAATGAAGGCGATTTAGTAGGTACCCTCCTATATAAAAATGCGCGCTGTAGAAGTACCCGCACTATTGAATAGAAAAAAAAACATTTAACAAGTAAATATATGAAGTTACAGTTATAACTAAGATGGCACTTCGTACTTAGCACTCTCAAGCGCCTTTCGTAAAGCAAACCAAAGCATGTTTTTTAATTACACAATCTATATTTACATATTATACATTACATTTACAAAGCGAGATTTATCTCAATACAACACTTATAAACGAAATTGCTAAGGTAACAAGAGATATGGATAATCTTCCAACTCCTTGAGTGGGAACAGTGTGAACAGTTAAAGCATACGATAATGCACTTAACCCTAAATCACTCGTTATCAACGCACTGTCCCGGTTAATGAGATCGGCGATTTTCTCAGCTTCCAAAACGCAAACTTTCAACTGCAAATCCGTCGGGCGTTTTAAAATCGATTCTACCGTCACAAATATTTCCATCTCTATCGTTAAGTACCCTCTTAACGCGCATTCTGAAACTTTGACGTGTCGCTCCAAGGACGAGAGGACATTCTTCAGATTAATGACCGAGGCCGAGATGTTCGTGCCGTAGAGCGCTCTATCGATCTGTTTCTTTGAATATAGTATTCGGAGGGCGCCACCGCATTTTGGGCAGCAAGCCCCGGGCGCCGTGAAGCCGAGGCAGAACTGCTTTTTTAAGGGCGGACAAAGGATTCTGTCTAATTGGCACTTGGGTTCCATTGTATCGGAGATGGGTCCGACCGCGAAGCAAGGGCCGAAGTAGTCAACGCTCACGTGTTCAGCCCAAGCCGCACATTCTGATGTGTAGGTGACTCCGTTAACTCCACACACTGTGCCACTCTGCAAACGGATAATTTATTTAATGTTTTGTCAGGGGTACATTTCATGTGAGTTCGGTATGTTTTGAGTCTGCAGTGAAAACTTTTGGTTTTTTTTAAATAAACAGAAATGTAAATCGGTTATGGAATACGGTCCCTGGTACCAAGCTACCTCTAACGACTTTTCTGCAACAGCTTTTAGCCGACTTTTTTTGTGATTGTAACTCATGACTCTTAAGATTAGAATAAATTTTTTATTTTTATATTTTGGATTTGTGCTTGTATAAATCTATATTCTTATCTGTAAATATGTAATATGAACTTTTTACACTTTAGTACTTATCTCCTTACTGGAGTTGCCTGTAAGAGATCGCCTTCACATACGTAATCTGGACGTATATTTACCAAATACCTAATGCGTGTTAATAATAAATCTCTTCAACATTAAGATTCTGACTCCATCTCTACACAAACTATTGTGCGGGAAGAAAACTGATTTACCTATTTTGTTATATAACAATCAAAGATACAGTATATACAATTTTCTTAACTTACATAGTAATTATAAAAATAATTAAAAATTGATAAAAATAATTTTAAAAAATTTGGTGCCTGTGGCAGTGTACCGTTAACGCTGGCAACATTTCCTCGCTATATTGCGATACTTATTCGGTAAGCGTGGAATAAACCAGCTGTCTTTTTTGGTTGTATTAAGAATTCTGTTACGTCATTATAGATTGACAGATCTTAAAAAAATATAACTTAAAGAGTTTAATTTAGTATATTTTTAATAGAGTAAATTAAAAATGTATCCATAAATTATAGAAAAAGCTGTTGGGGACATATAAGTCTATATGGTTTAATAAAGGTTAAGTTTAGAAAATATATATTTACCGCGGAACATCCTTGCAGACAATGTCCCCAATAGGCCAATTTCCTCCCACTCATGACGAGATGACACGGATTCGTGTGTGTATGTCCGTCTGTGTCACAGACGGGCGATGATGGCTGACTATGGCAATGGGTTATGTTCACTGAAAAATTTGCGATTTATTATTGTGTGTTTTGTATATAAATAGGCACTGTGTTCAATACAGACGAATTTTTATTTGAGTAATATTATTTTTGAATTAATCTCAAGCCCGTTGTGAGGAAGACATTTCATTCTCTTAAATTAAGATAAAGATATAATCTTATAATTAAACTATAAATGTTAACACTACATACCACAAGTATATTGAGGACAATCGAGTTGCAAGCGTGAGAGACAAACAGAAGTGGCGGGAAGGCACACGTGTCTTCGTGGACAAGCCGCGTTTGCGCACGGCGCCCGCGCACCGAACTCTATCTCACCGTCCGTTGCGCCTGCGCATCTGTCATTGTTTAAAACTCAATAATGAATACAAAATTTGATGACTTTGATTGAAATACATGAATTCAGGCATTAACAGTGTTACTGAATGAGGGTTGTATTTGACAGTATGAAAAATAAATATTTTGTAAGTTCCGGGCGGTGATAACGTATTCACACAATTAGCATCCGAGACCAACCAGTCAAATTCTCCTATGAAACAAGCACATCGTCCCTAGCGATGCCTGTTCGCTCCAAAATGGCTGAAATATTGACGGAGGCAAGTGAGTGACATAAAGTCGTTGAGTGTGCTGTGGCTAGAGAAAGACGGCACTCATTTTGGCAATGGACTCCTAGGTGTACAAGGCTATTTACTCCAATGCCACAAGGCCACTTATAAGAAGTACTTATGGGCACTCCTAAGCGAAGGCAATTCCAAGTGATTCAGTCCTTAAACGTGCATGTGTTTGGCATTAAGCAATAAACTCTCATTAGACTTCACTGCCACCAGCCTTGCCTAATGCTCTAATAGAAATATGCAAGATATTTACAAATATCAAAATATGTTTGGACAAACAAAATATAATCGATTTTTAGTTGGTTTTCGTGTCAAACACCTTGAACACAAGCATAATAATATGAATAATTAAACCGATTTTAAGCCGACACACAAAAGAAAGTCAAATATATTCAAATGTTATCTAATTCCAACAATACAGATTATTACTTAGCAAGACAAGCGTTGGGGTAGAGTCGTCCCGGGGTGGTGACGGGCAAATGATGCGGCGGGCAATTGCAAGGCAGTCCCGTGAGTAGAGCCGCTCGTCCACACGCGCGTCGGCCGCACACGCGCTCGCCGCAAGCGCAGCGACAAGGATTGCACTCCATGTAGTATTTCTCACCTTGAAAATAGTTTTATAATTCTCTTATTTTTAGTACGCTTCTTAGTTAAAATTTATTTTTATGTTGGATGTCCACGTTTGGCACATAGGTAAGATACAAATGTCCAAGAGAATTATCTTTACGTGAAGGGGAAAATTCCCCTTTTATAATTATCTATATATTATGATAATTTGTCAACATTTTGGAGAGATTTGAAAGCCCTTATATATATTAATTATTATATACCATAATATATATAACGGCATATATACGAGGCTAAAAATTACACGTATTCTAGAACGTCAATCAAACTTAACTCTTAAGAGCTGTCAAACAATTTCCTGTCAAAGAACGCTCAAGACGAGCTTTTGTCTTCAGATACGAATTAAAATATGGTTCAAAGATTTAAATTATTAAATTTATACTTAGATCAGAAGTATAAATTTAAAACCGAAATATAAAACAAGCAAAGTTCAGAGATAAATCTTAAATGAGATTTCCAGATACTTCATCAATTGCCATTTCTTCGCATCTTCTATTTTTTATATAGCTGGAGGTAAACGAGCAAAAGGCTCACCTAATGTTAAGTGATACCGCAGCCCCTTGCCTTCTCTTGAAGGACCCCAAGTCGAATTGGTTCGGAAATACTTCAGCTGGTTAAAAACCGCTGTTGTGGAACGACCTGATACGGGTGAAATTTCGTATTCTGCCTCGACTTCCGATGAAACGCAGCTTGGATGTCGAAACACATAAATTATATATAAAGAGTCGCCAACAAAATCGTATGCGTAGGATAATAGTCAATCATTTCAGGTCAAGAACCTCCCTTACTATCAGCGGGTGAAGCAGTGCGATCTCCGTGCGCAGGCGCACCTTGCAATTCCTCGCAAGTGTGTGCGCTAAACAGAAGTTGTGTCTCGAGCGACTCCTGCGCACGATTATATATATATATATATATATATATATATATATATAAGATAGACCTTAAAATGTTCGAATTTGGATGATGGATGAGATCAGATGAGATTTTACGATATTCCTTTGTTATAAGAGTTTAGCTCTGGAATATAATATTTAATATTTTTATTTTAATTTACAGACATCCAATATGTCTGTAAATAGTGTTACAATATTTACCATGCTTAACAATTTTATCGTGTAGCCGGCAATTATCCAAAGCAACGCTGGGCAGCGGTTGGCAGTTGGTGAGACCTCGGCTGGAGCAACGGCAGACTTTGATGCATACTTTCTGAGCTGCGCACGGCATCGGGACTCGAACCCACGACCCTATAGGCACTACGTACGGGCTTCCGTCACCTGTAATATGACGAAATCCTTATCCAAAAAATCGATTTAAACAAAGGTACTGTTACTATCTCCTTTTAAGGCACAGGGGGAGCAAAGAAGAGGGGGGACGGGACAAAAAAGGGCAGGTATCGCCGGCTATAGACACCCGCATATAGGTAATTGAGGGAGGCTTATAATATATGTCAGGGAATGCTCGGATTATAAGAAAATGTTCTGATCGAGTCAATTGACCGTTTATTATTGTTACTTTGGTTAATAATTGAGATTCCTTCTAATTATTTTACGAATCATGATTTAATTTGATGCGACTTTTGTTATTATAACATTTCATAATTTAGAATCATGACCTCTCAGAGCCGAGAATATGCCTCGAGTGGGGTCGAGGCGCCATTTTGATTTTGAACAATTTTGATTGGGTTTTCAGTGGAACATTGTGGTGAATTGCACCGAATTCGGTCTATGTGATTTGTGGTTAAGTAGATTGTGATTAAAAGTGATATTAACCCTTGAACCCGCTGCACGTTATAATTTAAACTAAAAGTGTTTATTTGTAATGTTAAAATATTTTTTTTTTAAATCAAACAAACCTAAAGGACATCCTTCAAGACAGGTGAATCGTGCGCAGGAGTCGCTCGAGACACAACTTCTGTTTAGCGCACACACTTGCGAGGAATTGCAAGGTGCGCCTGCGCACGGAGATCGCACTGCTTCACCCGCTGATAGTAAGGGAGGTTCTTGACCTGAAATGATTGACTATTATCCTACGCATACGGTTTTGTTGGCGACTCTTTATATATAATATTCGAATTTCCGGGTTCGATTGCCAGTCAAAGCACTTTCGAATAGACACACGCAATGTGAAACAAACGCAGCAATGTTACTCTTGGCTACGGATCTTCATAAAAAAAAACCAGGAAAGTATTCCGTAATTCATGTTGCTGTCTATTTTTAACCAATTTCAAAAAAGGATATTTTATTTTTTTCCTGTAAGTATTTTGCTGAGAGTATTATAAGGTTCTATGCGCGTATGCTATATTATTTTATTTATTAACACTTCGTTACACTACAATATAAAAAAATTGAACATAATTAATTCAAAAGGAGGGCAACTGGCTGCCTTATCGCTTTCGAACGATCTCTTCCAGGCAACCACTGTGAGTAAAGAAAATTATGTATTAATTTAAAGAGAAATGATGACATAGATGAAACTCGTTATATGGTCCTTGATAAATAAAATATTATCACTGCTGAGTAAAAATAAAATAATTACTAGGCGCCATGAAGTCCGTGAGAGAAACACAAGGTGCGTTCTCGTGTCTCGGAGCGAGTCTCGCGCAAAGGGCGGGCGCAGACAAGGGCGCGCGAGACCATTCAACGCACGACGAGACTAACTTCAGGCAGTCGTCCATACATAGGAGGCTGCTATGACCCTGGATATTGACAATGATATAATTAAATACCTAAAACTAAAAAATCAACTAATAATAAAAAAACATGTCGCCACGTCTAAGATAAAGAATTCGTTTGTCTCTTTTCATCACAGCGTGAATACAATTGAATAGAAAGAGATAAAAGAGTACTTTAGGTAGAGTGGAATTAGATAGCAATTCTACTATAAATCGATGGATATCGATCGTGATTAAAGGCCGGCAAGCCACTCGCGAGCATTGAGTGTCCATGGGCGGCTGTATAACTTAACATCAGGGGAGCCTCCTGACCCGTACAAAAAAATGCCCATAGACAGAATTTCTACATTTGATTTAACAGCTCTTGAGACTAGATTTCATTAGACAGCTTTGACAGCAGCTTTGTTGCCAGTGAATATTAATTATTTCTAACTAAATATGTCCCAGTAAACCTGAATTTCATTTAATACCTTGGCCGTACACGGTTTTACGTGCAGTGCGCAGGCGACGCTCTTCCAAACGTCCGCCGTACACTGAGACGAATTCTTTAAGGGCAACTGGACTCCCGCTACTGTTACATAGCTGAAATAAAATATTCGTATATATATGTGCATATGTATCCTACAATATAAAACGTAAATTTATCATGTTCTAAATTTTTAATTTATTAAAAACTGTCCCACGATCATGTGATTGAAGGATTCAAAGTAAATTTCATACTCTACTGAACTGAATGATAACTCTTACCCAGACCCCTTCTGTTCAGCCACGGCCAAGTGCGCATCAAGGTCTGCCTGAGCGGAACAAGACCGGAACAAAGTAGCTGGTCGGTTGTTCAGCTGACTGCAGTATGTCAGACCCGCACAACCCAGCGAGCATGGGGCCTCAACTATAAATTAAAAAAAACGACTTTAAAAAGGAGGCTTAATACTTATTTATTAACACTTCGTTACACTACAATGTAAAAATTGAACATAATTAAATGAAAAGAAGAGCAACTGGCGGCCTTATCGCTTACGAGCGATCTCTTCCAAGCAACCACTGTGAGTAAAGAAAAAAAAAATCAATTACATAAGGTAGGCAAGAAGTGCAAAAATACATATTACATATAGTTATAAAGAAGAAACTAAACAGGAACAAAAATAAACTAAACTGATACTGGATGACAGGAAAAATAAAAATTAAAAAGTGCAGATGAATCACGATAATTTAAGATAAGTCTCACTTCAGTTAGTAGTTAGTAAGAAGATAGAGAAGGAGCTAAGCGAATAGGGACGGGAAGTGAATTCCATAGTCTAACTGCAGAGGAAGGAAATCTTCCTTAAAGGAATGGCAAAGAAAGGCGATAGTTGGGGATAAGATGGAATTTCAAGGGAATAGTTTTTGGAAGAGCGTAAGCTATAGTTATGGGCTCCCAAAAATTTGAAATCATTTTTGTGATAGGAAGGAGTTTTAGGGTTGAACAGGATGGAATATAGGAGATGGAGAACATGAATATTCGTAGGAAGGTTTCCATACCTAATGTTGTGAAGCTATAATGACCTACAGATGGAAAAAGAAATTTACTGCTGACATGTTCACTAGAGAGACATCTGTAAAGGGAAGAAGGGAAGATATCTTTAAGCGGCATCACATTGCTTTCGTAACGATACCGTGAGGCTTAGACAAAAATAATTTGCGACGGGCGTACACTATCATTCAAATCGATTTTATGGAAATGGTCACAATATTAATTATCTAACTACGTATATATCCTCTATATATAACTCACCCTCTTCGATACACTCAGCCAATTCTGTCTCTTGAGGATCACCCAAACATTCCGTATAAAATTTCTGCCAATTGTTTTGCCACCCCGAGTTGAATGTATTGAAACAAAGTCTTCTGCAATTTATTGTTGCTCCCTGAAATGTAATAACTTGTATTAAGTTATTTTTATAGTGATTTCGGTATAATTTTGTTAACTGACAATTAGTGATATTTATAAATTTTAAGGCGTTCTGAAAAGTATATTGCAATTTCTTCAAGAAATATAAATAATTCAAGTAAACATAGATTTGGTTTTTTAAATTGAAGAGCGTGAATAATCATCCTTATATCAGAGCGTTTAAAGAAAATCTACATAATAAATGTATAATAAAATACGGAAAATAAGAGACGCCCACGGTACAAGGCGATGTAATGAGCAATCAGACATACAAATTTTTATGCTTGTCTAATTCGTCGATTGATGGCATGAATACATGTTTGTTGAAATTATAAGTTACTTGCGGATCCGACCGACGTTGTCCTGTCTTAACTATGAATGTTAATTTCAAATTGGTGTAATTAAACAAAAATATTTCAGAAATAAAGTGTTTATTATTCTAATGCTTTATGATTATTCTTTGTTTGTTTTGTCTGGCGCGCACATAAATAGTTTTGTTGGTATTCCCACATGAGAACAGGCGACAAAAATTTGCTATACTAACAAAATTTATTCTGAACTTTTCTAATTTTTCCGCGCAATTTTCTTAATTTTTTCTTTCATAAGAACCATCTCCTGGCAATAAAAAACACAACATAAAAAGATTTAGCGAAATCGTTGCCGTTACTAACAGCCGTGACCAAGGGAAATTCATTTTTATAGATGACAATCATTTTGTATTGATTCATTTATTATTAATTTATTAATTATTATTTATTAAGTATTTTTCTGTGTTATTGAACTTTTCAAGTACGCATTGTCAGGTAGAGAATGCCTATTGCCATTCAGCGATCACATATCTTCTTTATTTATTAAATGACGATAACTTTAGGAACAATTACTTTTTGACAGCAATGCAACTTGGCAACATCGTGTGGAATAACATCTTTAGTATCTGGTGGTGCGTCCTTTCTTAAAAAGCATTGCCACATGTTGTCGTGAATGGCGGGTGCCCCACATTCTTGTGATAGGGCCTCGGCTATTTCCTGGGACTCCCCGGTTCTCCGCAGCACGGATTCGCAAGTACTTCTGCATTCTGTACTAGGAGACTCGTGGCAGCATGGCAGATCTGGAATATTTATGTTATACCTTTATTAATATAGCAAAAGTAGCTGAAAGTAATAATTATTATGTCGACACGATAAATAATATTGAGTCAAACGGTATTAATTTTGGTTATCGCGGTACTATAATTCGGCTAGGTGTCATATATATTCTTCCTTCCTTATCGGTCCTTACATATGAAATTGGCGTTTTGTATGGGAGAAACAAAAAATCGAATATTTTTAAATATAATACATTTAATTAATCAAAGTATGAACCATGGTTTTCTATGCACTTTTGCCATCTCATAGGTAGTTCATTGACCCCTTTACTAAAAAAAACAGTCGGACGGGAATCAATATAATCTGTGATAATAATATTACCAAAAGGTAATATTTAACCTTATTATAAGCGCAAAGTACTTACATTTAGACGTGTCAGTATGTACAGTTGATGCTGTTAATTCTGAGAGGCATCGTAACAGTGGTGGCGATTGATCACAAGCTTCAACAGCGCGGTCACGGTCAGAAATGTTGGCCCGTGTCTGACCCACACGCCATAAAGCACGTGAGCAGGCTTCATGACAGCTTAGCGATTGGGTTTGAGCTGTTAAAGATATAACGTGTTTATTTTTTGTTGTCTGCTGACCTGTTATCCTGACATCTATAGTCCTATTATAGGCTATCACAAAGATTGTCAATTGTGTCAATTTATTATGTGAAATGCAATATTGTGAAGAGGAAACTAAAGTTTATTTTAACTAATATTTAGTAAATATAAACATTCAAATAAATTGCTACACGAGAGAGTATACCGTACTGTACTACTCGCAATTAAAATAAACAGGGCCTAGTAAAATAAAACTTTGGTAAGCTTTTTCCCTATACCTAACTGTTTTTTTTTTTTTAGATTTACTGCGAGAACAACTGCAATTACAATATTTTTTTTGTAATTACGAAAATCTAAAACATGCATTGTTTAAAATCGTTATGCAGTTACAGCAGATAGATACCAAGGCAGACAGTAGCCATGTCATATTCAGAACCATGCACCGGACACTAAACCTTATAAACATTTCTACCAATGACTCGGTACAAATCTTCAAACATTTTATATATAAACCTATATGATAAAATAAATATGCAAATAATAAAATGTTAAGGTCTAGTGAACTTCCTCTTAGAGAGGAACACAAGAAACATATCAGTACTTTTTTAAGTTTGGGCGACCAACATTGGTTGTAAATTGTAATGCCCCTCTATATGCATTAAATATAAGCAGATCTATTTAACAGTCTTCATGTCTTCAGGCGTAAGATGCTGCAGCCAGTATTGATCACCGTCGTCGTCGATCGTCACCAATAGTAACAATTACAAACTTGTAATATATTAAATTTGCACATTTGTATTTCTTTATCTAGGTTGTATTATATTGTTAATGCCGAAATCTACGAATAAGCACTATAAATAGACTTACAACAACACCACTGAGCCTCTTGTTGTTTCTGGACACAATCGAAAAACGCAATTTCATCTGAGCGGCGACAGGCAGTGGACAGAGCACTGGCATCAGAAGCTGTGGCGCAAGCGCGACGGCACCAGGGCGAGTGGCCTAATGAACAGCATGCACGGCCCCACCATCCAGACCCTGATACCACCTCTGAAAGAATTGCATTATAGTGTCAAAAAGAAACGTTACAAAAAATACAACAAAATCCTGTAAGGCTTCTAGCTAAGTTCACACAGAAACAAACTAAAAGATAAGGCAACAGCTTCCTTAAGATGAACGATAATAATAATCCCGTGGCGCTACAACCCTAAATGAGTCTTGGGCTTAGATAGAATTCATTTCTTCAACACTCTTTATTTTAAATTTTTAAAGTTAAGTACGACCAGCCTTCTGTGACTTCGGGTTACCTCTCGATGTTTGCCTTCATATTAGCAAGTGGTAATTGCGCTCATAGTAAGACAATTTCATTCCATCACAGCCGTGATTCGAACGCACGATCTCAGGCAAGAGGACTGCACGCTTAAGCCACTATGCTAACACTGTTTTTTGTTAAGATAAAAATTGGTATACTTTGCAATGTTTAAGATATACCCTAACGAAACTTAATTTAGAAGTTAGGTAACTGTTAAAAGAATATGTTAATAATATAAAAACAGTCGAAGAAGTGCTAAAAGAATGCACCCACATGTTTGACTTTACAAGCGTTTGAAATTATAAATAGGTAGATTATAATATAACATATACATTGTAATTATCCTTAGGTATTAAAAACTCACCTTGTATTGTTTGGTTCATGCATATCCAGAAGTCTATCTGTAAAAAAAGGCTTTTATCAGATGTAACTCGATATAGGCGTATTCTAAGACATGTGTAAGCCTCCCCAATTACAATACAATGAGCATAGGCGGTTTATTGACGATAAAGGAGGTTTGAAGACAATATGCTAAGACATATTATACCGCATTCGGAATGAGTTATCTCACATTACATTGTAAGGAAATTATTCTTTTATAGAACTTGCCGATGTACCTCGACGGTATAATAGGAGAAATGATAAACTTTATAATAATTTGGGTTTAAAGATTTAAAAAAATGGATAAATAATGCAGTGGCGCTAGGTCTTACTTTTTAGGTCTGGGATTCAGATGTCTGTATCTTTTTCAGGATCATTTGTCTAATAGCTCCGTTCAGCCTCCTGTGCCAAACTGTGTCGACTTTTTAGTCTAAGTATATTTTCCTTTACCGTTCGAGCGAATGTTAAATAAATCTATATAATAGTCCATTGGTGCACAGCCAGGGATCGAACCCACGACCGCAGGGATGAGAGTCACGCTTAAGCCAGTAAGCCAATTCTACTCAGAATATCATCATTTAAAGATTTAAAAGTCCTTTTTATATTAGTTGTAATAAAATTAAAAACAACATACCAGTTGCGGCGTACAAAATTTATAAATATTCTGGATTCTTTCTTCCCTCATAGCGGAGTCCGATGCAATTTCCACCAGCGACATCTGGAAAATAAGATAGAGATGGTACTCATGTTATCCAGAAACACTAATATAAAAGAAAACTTATATAGTAGTCTATATATGGCATGTTATTTGCAGTTACGAATGAGCAAATGCAAAGACTATCATTGCAATAATCACATTATCTGTTAAAAGAAATGCCTGCCGCGCATCGCCTTGTAATTAACTGTTCGGGATAGAAGTTGTAGCATTTTCAAAAATTTACTAAAGACGGATCCTACATATATAAACACAAATTTTATGAAAGGTTTTTATTTGTATTTTGTATTTTATGTAGGTCGCCCATCACCATCACACTCTTCTGTGCTATCTTTAATAGCGCCCCCCGAGAATTACTATAATAATAGACTGTAGATAAGGGGCTGCAACTTTATCTTCGCTCAAAGTCTTTTACCGGCCATAGGAATTTACAGGTCAGCGTATATTTTTAATTTTCTGCCAAATCTCCAAAACATCAAATCATCAAATCTTGAATATATCATATACTCTATATGATTATACTAAGCGTATTAGCACTTTGAAATAGTTTGTTGATTTAGTTGTAACAACACTCATACATGTAAGTAGGTTAATGGAGGATATGAATCTGAGATCAGAAATCTAAATCATATAGATATTGTAAAGCTTAGTGTACACGGTTTATGTAGAGCTAGTTAGGTTAGTTTAGTTTGAAATATCCTTTTTTTCTATTTATACCAATATCTATCGAAATCGGTTGGGAGTTTGAAGGGCACAAGGTAAACAAATTATTTTTTTCGATTCGTTCCGATAATCCGATTAACTCGATTTCAGATACGTTACGTTTTAATCATAAGCTACTCATCTAAAAGCCAAGCCAGCATCGGAATACGTGACGTTGACAACGACGTTCAGTTTCGCTGTCATTTGAAGGGAAAGCCTCCAAGAAGCTTGGTGTGTCACTTGGAGTACTGTTCTCACTACAAGCTTCCTCTCCTTGACCGTACATTGAACAAAGAACGGTTCGAATCGTGGACGACCAATCCCTTGGCGTTGCGTAGAGATGTGGGGTCACTCTGCATCTTCTACCGCATTGACGCTAGGTGATACTCCTTACTTTTTAGGAATTGTAACGCTCTTATCTTGCAGGACCCTAAATCGAATTGGTTCGGAATAAAAAAATCGCGATTAATTGGCAATAACTCGTTTAGAATATATTTGTGTGCTCTATGTATTCTAACCAATAGTATTATTAATTCTAAAAGCTTCATCTTAACTCATGCTACATTTAGCAATAAGTAATCTATATAAAATATAACTCTTGCGTAATAAATCACGCAAGATACTTAGAAACTGTAATAAAACGAACGTTATGTGTTTAGGGCGATATAAACACATGCTAGAATGTTATCGACACGTTATAGTAATCAAAAGAAGACGTACTAATTCACATTGACGGGAATATTTTGGAAATCAGTCTAATGGGAAAGAGGTTTCTAGAACTTTGTTATATATTTTTTTATATAAAATAGTGGGCAAACGGGCGGGAGGTTCATCTGATGTTAAGTGATACCGCCCATGAACACTCTCAATGCCAGAGGGCTCGCGAGTGCGTTGCCGGCCTTTGAAGAATTGGTACGCTCTTGAAGGAACCTAAGTCTAATTGGTTTGGAAATACTTCAGTGGGCGACTGGTTCCACATAGTGGTGGTGCGCGGCAAAGACTGCCTTAGAAAACGCTCAATTGTGGATCTACGGACGTTGAGGTGAAACGGGTGGAACTGAACACCCTCCATGGAATCTGTTTATATCATATAACTCTGATGTAAGATACCGATATTAATTACGAAGTCTTTGGCTTAATTGTTATTGGAACAACAGAGTCCTAGACTATCACAGGTACACAACACGATCCATTAGACCATCAAATGTTGTTCAATCTACCTTTCGTAATAATTATATGTATAAATATTGAATAAAAAAGAACTAAATATTTTTTTAATTTCGGGACTTCAAGCATTTTAAGAATGTATAAAACAATTGAATAGCCAATACATTTATGTTTCACACTATACTAAAATAATAATAATTATATAAAAAATTTACGCCGCTACAAACGTTAAACACGGTCATAACAATTAAACTAATAAACTCTTATTAATTTAACATCGGATGTAAGGTCGTAAACCGCTTGTCCCTTTTAAAATATCTAATTACAATAAAACGTTCGTATTTTAATTTTAATTAGTAACACACGTGTCGCGTTGTATGTAATTTGGTGTTGATGCATGTGTTAGTAATTAGTGTCGGCAATCTTAATCCTTATGATGTAAATGCGAAAAACGGGTTTGCCGTGCCAATTCTAATATATTTTTGTACACATCGCTTATATACTTTCCATTTTCTGTAAAACTCTTTAGCAAGCCATGGATGTGTAAAATGTAAATTTACAAGTTTTATTTACCACCACTATGGTAAGTTAATGCTTTGGACGTATCCTGGAGATCTAAGGTTCGACTTCCGACAAAACCATGAAAATCACATAGTAGATATGTAAAGCTATTTTATAAGGTTTATTTACAGCTATCTAGCTCGAAACTTTATTTGCATGTAATTAAATATCTTTTTTTATTTTTTATCATTCTTTAAAAATATAAGTATCCGTGATGGTGATCCGCGGGCTGATGAACAAGGTTTTCTTTAAGAGATTTCGAATAGTATTTCATTAAGTTTTGTCTAAGAGTAGATTGAACTAAGTTTTAAACAAGCGTTCCCTACACAATAGCCACGACATAACTCATGCGCGTGCGTCACATATTAGATGCAAAACTTATTATTCGCAGCATATAAAACATTTCCCTATAAATGCATCAGTATTCAACGTGACA
Source organism: Pieris brassicae (assembly GCF_905147105.1). Classification (NCBI taxonomy): domain Eukaryota; kingdom Metazoa; phylum Arthropoda; class Insecta; order Lepidoptera; family Pieridae; genus Pieris; species Pieris brassicae. The sequence continues at coordinate 6,264,133 of NC_059665.1, read as the reverse complement.
ATGATTTAACGATGCACAGGCGTTGCATCTTATCTAATAAAGGTTATCACAAACGATGCGCGTCAAAGTGTTTTTTTAACTGCCTACGACGAACTTTAATTGTATTTAGGGTGACCCTAATATAGGAACTCTAGACTAAAATGAGTTCATTCACCTGCTTCACGAGTCATCTCTTACAATACACACATGTATTGTTTTTCATCTTCAATCAAGCTTTATTATCGATCGTGTTAATTGTGATTGATACTTACACATTACACATTTTACTTACACATTTTGCTACATAGCAGACATCCCCACACCCCATTTGTGCCTCCTTTCACAACATCGGAGATATCCAGATTGAGTATTCTGATTAACGAGCTAGGTCTGAATATATCCCCCTTGTAGCTCCCCTCACAGTTTTTAAATAAATTTTTTATTTAGTTTTTTATGATTTAAGAATTGTATGTATTTTTCTCTTCGTGTTCCTTATATTTAAATTTTCTTAATGCACTAATGTTTCAGTCTGCCAAGCATTGGAAACCTTTTGTAAATAAAATAAAAAACAAACTAATAAAAGTATAGAAAAGACTACCCTAATTCCAGGCAGACCACGTCACGGTCAGCAGCTATTTTCAGGTATAAATAGACGGTAAGGTTATCAAATGCACTTTGAAGTTCCCGAATTGTTTCAACTTCCTACATAGCTTTCGTCGCGTTTTGTGTGATTTATATGTTTTGACAACACTTTTAGCTCGGGTATTTGTCTGATCTCAAAATATTTGTCAGATTAATGTCTGAGATGACAAATTGTAATAAGCTAAGACACTAATATTTATTTAAATACGGGCTAATGCTCACGACTTTGTGTAGAATTCGGAAAAGTATTGGCTTAATATTTTACTGAGTTATTATATCCTTAATAAAACATTCGTAATTTAGCATCTCTTTCCTGTGGGATTGCGACCTTTAAGGTCCAGGCCTCAGATTTCTGAAGTAGGTGATCACGTGCCTGACGCACGCAGTCGACTGTCTTGTTTTCTGACGATGTTTTCCTGCACAGTACGTGCGAGTTTTAAATGCGAAAATCCATTGATGTACAATGTACATTCAGGTATCCGAATCCGAATCTACGATCTTAGTAATATAAGTCGCATCTTGAAGCCACACCATTAAGACCATCTTTATTATTGTATGTTGGTGGTCAACCTGCTTTGCCTTCTAAACTGAAATGATTAGCAATTAAAACCAAAAAGAATATAAATAATTGGAATAATTATGAATTCAATTAACTATGCACTATATATAGCGCAATTACTACATTGGTATAAAAATTATAAAATTTCATTGAAATATATCATCATAAATAAGACCGAGAATAATCAACTTGAATCATTTGCAAAATAATGTTGTCATCACCCATTAAACAATACTTAGAAGATCACATGAATATATTGAGTGATAAGGAATAATTGTGTTCGCGGCTCGAACAATGATCATTGTATACAAATCAGTTTGGTCCAAATCAACCCACACCATCATCACCAATCACAGTACTTGCAAATTGATGCATAATACGTAGTAGAAATTATTACACTGAATTATATCTTTAAATTATCAGTTGAGTTTAGCTTTATAATATTATTAACACATTTTTATTAACTGTCCCTATCTTTTATGCTATCTGTTATACTTGTGTTGACGAAAGTTTATAACATATGTATGACCTATCCTGGTTTAAAAATAGGTAAAAAAACCCGTGGTTATTGTTATACCGCATTTACACAACAATTTTAAAAGTAAAAATGTTCATACGCAGTAAATTTTTTATTTATATTCAGGCTACTGCTTTCGGATAAATAAGTTCTCTAAGTTAAACAAACCAAGTGCCTACGTGAAACTAAACCATAGGTATTTTGAGCTACGAAGGCATGGACTTACTAGTAATACATTAACAGTTTATGCATGCTATTTGAACGTATCTAAATATTATTATAAACATTAATATCACATAATTACCCTATAAACTATTCTAAAGGCGTGTGAACTAAATTAAACCATATGTCTCGGTTTTATTTACAATAACGATCAAAGGTTGCCGTTCAAATGAGGTTATCAGGTTTGCAATTTAAATTATAATTTAAAAAAGTACTTTTATTATCGTTAACCTTAAACTATTTTTAGACGTCAACATTAAAATTGGCTTAATTTCTCATTGCATTGAACTAAAATATATATTTTTTTTGTATGCCAAATTATGTACTATTAATCTAATATAAATCGATAATGTACCATTCTGACTGCCATACATTAGCCAAATATGCTTTTCTGATCCGTCATTGATATTATAATTGCAAAATTTCCAATCGTGCTCCCAAGCTGGCTTTTGTTTAGAAATACTTAAAGCATAGATTTTAAACAGTTTTTATCTTACAATTAATACGTGCGAACTTTATAAAACTAAGTCCATACCTATTTTTTTCATATACAACTTACGAAATACACAGAATCTATCATGTGTTTATTGTATTCAATGATGGGTTATCTACAAAAGGCACCCCTATACTTTGTAAAAATCTGAATTTTTATTACTGCTTTTTAAATGTATTCGAAATTTTATTATTCAATCCGCGCCAACCATTTGTCAATGGTGACAGAATAAAAAGTGTTCTGTCGTATCTCTTTGGTATGAGGTCGTCCTATAACTATACAAACTAATACTCTACTTAAATAAAATGGCTTTAAGCGTCGTCATTGCATTGAACTAAAATAATGTTATTGTCGAACTTGTTGTAAGTTACAAAAATTATATATTGAAAAGCTGTTTAGACGCATAAATGTAAAGACTTATCGATTGACTATAGATTATTGAAACAATCGGGGGTTGACAATTGACATCAACACGTCCCGTGGACGTGGCTAGCATCTGTCTCTTATTCCAGGAACTATTTACACAACAAATCCTAACGGATGCGGTTTTGAATAGATTCGATTGACATCCTGTTGAATTACAAAAGCATACCTTTGTATTGTCTTTTAAAAGTTTTATTCGTTTAATTCTATGTATAGATGTGTACACTGCCGAAGATTTTTATATCCAGAGTACTTATGCTGAATTGTAAAATATTCTTAAGAAAATAAACGAATCTATCGGACCAATTGTAACTGGATTTTTTGTAAACTAGGAGTTGATTTAAATAATTATTTATTTTATATTATATTTTGTGCCTATTCGTATCCATCTTAATAAACTATAATTGTTATTAAATAAAAATCATGACTCCAGTTTCAATGTCAGTAATTAAACAGGAAAAAGAACCCGATCATAACTTTTCTAATTTAATGTAATACATTGGGATATCAAATCCAAGATAAAGGCCAATGACCCGTATCTGTGACACATAAGCAATACAATGGATCTATTACGGTTCCGGGCGCAGACCACTTGCTCTCTGGCCTCTGCACCAGCCTAGAAGAATTTGAGTGATTTCTGTCTATTTCAAAACAATATTTCTGATATATATATTTTGCGAGTGAATCCCGAAGTAAATCTTAATACATACTACAAAAATATCTGTTACGAAACACTGTTACTAACAGAAGTAAAAACAAATCAATTTGATTGATAACACTGTAAACAACTTTTTTTATCAAAAGCCATAAAAAAGCGTTTCATATTTCGTTCAGATTGAACTATGCAATTCTGCATATTGCATATTGTCTGTTTTATACGAGAAAGCCTTTAATTAAAAAATATAGTAATAAAATTGACTTCATAAAAGCTGCAAAGGAAAAATCTTCCATTATCAGTTAATAATTAATTTAAACACAAAGGAGTTTCACTTGACACAATAAAAAGCTTCGAAGTGTATGTAGCTGTAAATAGTTTAGTGACTGCCGGCTGTAATCATTGCTACCTACAGATAGAACGGTTAGGGCTAGTAATATAATTAATTGTCATGTATATGAAATAAATTTAAAAATAAATGATCATTTGTTAACGTAATAGGCAAGTAGGTGATCAGTCTTTTGTGCCTGACATAGAAAGAAAATCCATTGGTGCACAGCCGGGGATCGAACTTACGACCTTAGGGATGAAAGTCGCACATTCAAGCCACTAAGCCAACACTGCTCGATAGTTTAGAAGCTTCGATATACTCATCGTTATACAATGCCTTTCGTTTCACGTTATCTTACATTTGTTGTTATCTACAATCTATGGAACTTTGAACACGGTCTGAAAGCTCTAGTCGAGTATTACAACTTACAAGTGATGCATGAATGGTCTTTAGAATATTTACATTACCAAGCAATATACTTCAAATATCGATACTATGATATCACGGCGTGGGAATGTTAAAAATATAAATGTCCCCAGTGATAATAATTAATTAGAGTATCATATAGACTGTGTATTATGCATATTTAACTATTAATTATCCACTTAGAGTCTACAACCTAAGTGGTGTGCTATAGGAACATGTCGTATAATATAGGACCTAGATTCGATTCCCAGGTAAACAATAATTGATGTCGGTACGCACAGGGCTGTTCACTTGGCTAAAAATATATATTTTAGAGCAGGCATTTTTCCAATATACACAGAAATGTGACTTTCTGTTGCTCTAGAGTTCTTTACACAACTGTCCGTTGTACAAAACAACAACAAACAAAAATTTAATATCATACGATAGATACGTAAATTTTGAACTGAAAACGCAATAAAAGCTTGAGTGGGTAAAAACGTTTTGTTGGTTACGTGGGTAGTCTCATAAAAGCATATATCCGCAGTAGATGCAGCCATTTTAATCATTGGAAAATAACAGTAATAAAATGCTATGGGTACGAACATAGTCAAAACAATTAAGAACACATTAATAGTTGGCAATTTTGCTTGCACTCTATGACCAAGTGCTCATTAAAATTAATATCATAATTACACAACCCTATTCATTTGTCATTTTGCTCTATCGGTCGAAGCAAATGTTAGCTGTATAATCAAAGGACAGAATCAAATGGCGCTGCCATTGCTTTGATGTCGCTTTGTAAATTATTCTTGCTGTATAATTAGACGATGAACTATTTCGTTTGTACGAGGTCAAGCGTTTCGGTATTTCAACGTTTAATAAAATCTACATTTACAAAAAATCGGAGATCAAAGAAAAATTCAGAAATCTGTTTTTCTATCGCAACTTTGCGATCCCAAAATAAACTATTTGTGTAGTGCTTAGAATTATTCATACAAATTTGTGTTTGAGTATTTATAGCTTTGATAAAATTATGGTAAAAGCTTGTTTAGGGTATAACTATTTTAATCCGTCCCGGACCACTTTACCATAAACACCCTATAAGCAATAGGATTTGCCTCTTAGTCATAATTTAAACCTGCCGTAATTCAATCCAAACTGAGGTCGTACCTTCGACTCCTGGCTGTAGCTGTGCACCAATCGACACTATACGCAATTAACCTTAAATAGTCTAAGCAAAACTCGATAACGTAACTCCATAAAGTAAAGTTTTTGCTTCCTGCAATTATGTCTTGTCTAATGCCAGTTATGTTTTATTACAGATACAAAAGAATAGTATTTTATCTAATACACGTGACACACCATATAACATCTAAATGGTACTAAATATACAAGTGAAAACAATTAAAGAGATTCACGAGTACTCTCAGTACAGTGCTAATTTATGACTGGGGTAGACTTTTACGAGACTGCATATCTTCATTTAGTGGAACCAAAGAAACCAAATAGAAGAACTGAAAGGAAACATTTTCGAAATTTGATATTTCTGACGTGAATCATAAGTCACGATCAAGTTTTGAGTACTTTGCTTTTAAAATCACAGCAAACCCTTTGTGGCTATAATCTATTTATTAGTGAACCATCTCTTTTCCCCAGATACCGGACTTTTATTTACTTAACCCGAAATATAGTCGCTTAGTCGTATGAAGTTTATCTCCAAACGTCACCCTTCAAAGTGACAAGAAGTGATTAATGAGCTGAGTCCGTGTTGACATGGAATATCTTTTAAACACATCACAACAATATTTTGTTTCACTCCATTGTTTCTTTATTTACTCCTGCCATCTAGATCGATGAAAACAATAGCAAAAAATATATCATGGCAGCAATATTGGTGAATAATTGAAGAATTTATGAAATTATATTAAGTTTGTAAGCAACCGGCTTTAGAATTGATTACTTTTATTTTTCTACTAAGTTGTACATATAAACAAAAAACACTATAGTATATATTAAGAAAAATACATTTTGAACGGATTAAAGCAATGTATTATTATTAAAACTTATAACATACACACCGTGACCACGCACGCTGAAAAGCACGCGAAACGTCGGAAAAAATAATAATTTAGAATTATGTAAATAATTATAAGTTTTAATACATTGCTTTAATCCGTTCAAAAAGTGTTTTTCTTAAGGTGTAAAAGCTATTTTAACAAAAGACAATACTATAGTATATATATTTTTTTAATTTACCTCTTGGAATTTCTTCTGTATTGCGATACCGATACCGTAAATACGAATAATATTCATATAATATTGTTTATTTAAAAAAAAATACTAAAAGGTTTTTACAAACAAGCAAAAATTAAAACAGTTAAATTTACGTATCCAAAATTCCGTATTCGAATGTTCTAAAATTATTTACCGAGCTGTCGTAATTAGAGATAAAAATCAGGCGTAGTATGTGTTTTTAGGGAGCAGCTTTTACTGTCTTAAGTATGTATTTTTTGTGTTTGTCAATGATAACAGAAATAGTTGTTCCAAACACATAATATCCTTATCTCACAGTTTAGTAAGTGGCGTCTAGGATACCCTTTGACCGAGTTTTCGTCATTCTCTTCTCACTAACATTTCTAAGAAGCGATAAGGACGATAATGCGTTTCCGACATCTTTTTGTGAACAACTTGCCAAATGTTATTTTTAGCATTCTAATCAAAAGCTCAAAACAAGTCCTTTTTGCCGTTATTGGCGAGAAATCCAATCCATTTTTTCAGTACTTATAAAATATTTTTTACAAAAATTTAGTCATAATAATTCAAAAGGTTATTTATATTGCTCAGTTAAAATTTTATTACCCGGTTTAATTTCCTATTTTTATTCACAATATTTTAAGTATTGTAAACATTTTCCAAAACACTTTCGTGTACAGCTTGAAAAAGTTTATATTTTCATTGTTTATGTTACCTAACCATTAACTATTAGATGCATCCTGCGTGCAAGAGTTAAACTTAAAATCCATAATAGTCGTTAGGTGAGGTGTTAAAAGAATCTTAATACGACAGAAATAAGTCGCCGGTCAGACGGACGTGACATGAAAGGGCTTCAAATGTCTATTTTAACTCACTTTGAGTCTCCGGCGCATGAGTTTGTTTTCGCAACTTAAAAGGGGAATACTGCGGTCAAAATATAGCATTTATACGGTCTGGAACGGGTCGCATAATATATTAACGACTATTTTTGAAAATGTTAAATGTTGTGAAAATGTTTCCTAGATTTTACTATTCAAAGAGAGGAATTTTATATATAGGTACCAAACATTAATTCATAGTAACGATAATAGTTAATAGCATGTGAGACCAGCTTTTAAGTATATTAGGTATAAAGGTATATAGACATAGTATAGTATAGTAAGCTAAGTACTCCTTACGCCATACTAGTTACATATTGTTATTATTCTTTTTCCACCTACATTTTCAATTCAACACATGAGGAAATCTAATAAAAGATTGGGAACCACTCCGGAATAATAATTTTGGCTGAACGTGCACAAATACCGATTGATGTACCAAAATGAGAGAGCGAAAACGTCAAGTTGGGGTAAACCGCCTAAAGCAGAGGCTACGTGATCTGAATGAGCGATGAACGATTCCAAATCATTCTCCCACCCCGGATTTCAAATCATTCTCGAATCCCATCATGGAGTTTCACGTACTTTGTCATTGTCACGTCGTAAAACCGAATAAACAATTGACCGAAATTCTCGGATATAGTCATCGTGGCTTGTTATCGGAATGAGATTTGATTTTTAATGTAATTTTGAGAATTGTTAGCTTCCTGGACTAGTATTCATAGAATGATATTTTAAAGATTTAACTGATATTAGACATACATGGACAACTAAGCTATTCAAACATGACCTACGTACATACATTTTATTTTTGTGCGTATTATATATATCACTTTAATTCAAACATGGACCATGTATCTACCACGCAAGTATCTCAGCGACAAGCCAGAACACAGGCCTTAGTACTTAGGCACACTTATGTATAAAGTTTATTATAATTTATTTTAATTAGATCAGATATTGTAAGTATATAACAGAAGTTAGTAATTATAAGTTTTCAAGGAAAATATCTACATAAATTTGAATAGATTAAGAACATTATCACAAATGTTAAACCCATTCAAATTATAACATCTTCTATAAGTATAGGTACATTTTCGGTATATCGCTTCATCCTTTATATCTATAAAATATAGCTTCACGTAACATTTATTAGGAAGTTATGCAATAAATATTACAAGTTAACCAATATGCAAACTAATTTTGGACATCACGTCAATGTCGCACGTATGGCCAAACATCAAACGGGACCGCACACTTTGAACTAGCCGCTGAAACACCTACATTATAAATGGTATGAATTATTTTTACAACAAATACCGTGAGTGTGCCAACTTTACTCAAATGAAATAACAAAATGAAATTAATACAAATTCTGATGTAGATAGAGTTTCGACCGATAGGTAGTACCGATTTTTAACTAATAAGTACGAGAAGGAACAACACAAATAATTCATAGGCGTAATACACAAATGACAATTAATAATTCACATGAACAGAACGCAAGCAAGCTGTAATCAAAAATGTATTGGATTTTTACATACAGAGATGAATAATGGAGTGTCATAGTTCGCACTTCGTTTCTGTATCACACCATAATTGCTTGTTATATGTATAGTACAGTTTAAGTATAGTAAAATTTTATTTGATTGCATATTAAATAATAAATTATTCAATCAATTTAAAAATAGGTAATCATGATTCATACCCCTCCATGTATGATAAAACATCGGAAATGGCTATTTAAAATCTCAGTCACGTATACGAATAGCACCTACTTGGTATTCAGGATATTATAAAGGTATGATAGTTATTAAATTTTATTATATGTAAGTTTTTTAAAATTATATTTTTAAGACCTCACACGATAACAAATCGATGATCGATTTCGTAAATATTAATAGTTTAATATTTCGTTTGTATTTTAAATATGGAAGTACTAACACCAGTTAGCCCCACCCCCATGTAATGCGCCGTAACGTTTTTTGGCACCCCCAACTAAAACGTATTTTACTTGAAACTGGCATAAAGTCAAAACTATTGCCATAGTATAAAAAAACTCAAACGTGCGTGACCACAAAATGTCTATTTTTACCTAGAAGTCGCAAATACCTATGTGGCGTAAAGTACCGAAAAGTTGCTAAAATACCGTGGTTATAGTTTTAATCGCGTTAATATTATTTAAAGCAGTGTGTGAAACGCGTTGTTTAAACCCCCTTTCCACATATGTAACGTCTTGTAACGTTTTACAACGGAGGGGGTCTTCGCCCAAATTTGTTACGTAATACTTGAGCGCTTCGATGTGATGAAAGTTAGTAGAAAGTATGTTATTTTTGTATTCTATTTGATATAATAATGTCTAAGCAGAAGTTGGAGCATTCAAACCTTTTATCAAATAAATAAGACGTATAACGAACGAGTATATCGTGTTTGCAATGAACATGTGTTAACAAACACATTATCTCAATGTTTTCAAGCTACTGTGCACTAGATACAAGCAGTTATGGGCAATATGTTTTTCGCAGCACATCTTGGAAAGTTTGTTATACACGATTTCATGTCATAGAAATAATTAATAAGTGGTGTTGTCATATACTGATGTTTTAGTTTGTATAAGAGTTGTTTTTATTTTATGTAAGTTTGTGAGCTTTTTGACATTAGTTTCGTGTTATACCTAAATGCCATTTCCAGGGTAATAGGTGGTGTAACACACGTTTAGTCTTTAAAAAAGATCTGAACCTGTTTTCGGAGGTGATTAGCTTTTCAGGCAGTTGATGTTGGTGGGATTTGTACCTACTACCTCGAGGAAGACAGGGCAGGGCCAAAGCCCCTAGACCAACACTGCTCTTTGTATATCAATTCAATATAATAAAATACTATAATAAGATGGATATAGATATTTCTAGCTAATCACAATATTATATATTTGCTATAAATCTTTTATATTAGATGTTTGATGTGTATACTAATAATAAATACAATCATAAACCATTAATTAAATTTATAGCAAATTTTATTTTTTAATAATTTACTTTACGAACAGATCCAGCCCGGGTACAGTTTAATTGAAACAAAATCAGATTTTAACTGTTAACATCTTAAATCTAAGCATTTAAAAGACGCGTTGTGTACAATCAGCCATAATGTTTCAGCCCGCTTCCACTACATAAATCCTAGCACGAGTTACGAGCATTATAGAAGAATTTGTCTGTATTTCATTCACACGCTCTTTCCTTAATTTAGAAAAGGCTTCATTAGTGAAGTAAGCGTGTACGAAACAATGCTCAGCTGTAACATTTTTAATTAAAACTTAAATTAAATACCATGCTTTAAGTCCTGCACCAGGTAATTCGTAGTTTCATTGCTCTAAGGCTTCGGTTTGTAACTACAAAGTTACAGGTTGATTAATATAATAATAATACAGCCTGTTTTTCTCTTATTAATTAATAAAGATAAAATAAAAATAATGCCTCTTGTAACTTTTTCCACCTCTCTATCTATGGGTTCTTTCTCTACTTGGCCACAATAGCGATCTTCTATCCACCTTTCCTAGGGCGCCCATTTCTCCTTTTGGAAGTACTGGATATAGGTTGTATATACATTATATATTTCTTACAACCGTAACATAGAGTAAGCGCTTGTTTGATGTTTGACCACAAACAATTTAATATATATATAAAGTTAAATTTAAGGGCTTAGAGTTATATAAGATACCAATACTGTATTTCTATAAAATATACTAAAATTATTAGTTAGAAAGAAAGAACACATAATAAATATTCACCATCGCGGACCCTTTATGGAGACATAGTGCGTCTGATAAATATCTTGTGAACAGTTGAAGAAGCTATTAGAATTTAAATAGAGTGTGTATAGTGAATATACATAGTCCAACTATCAACATAGTGTATGGTTATCATAGTAACCTGTCTTTATTAGAAATTCTAGAATATTTTTCAACAAAGCCCCGATAATCTATGCTATATAAAAATAATTGCTACGGGCAATATTTACAAAGATTGTTCTCGTTTATACAAAATTTACGAACGAAAATTGAAAAGAAATATATATATATATATATGTGTGTGGTTTATGTCCCGTCGTGGGTTTTCTAAATGTTTGACGGTATTCAAGACTACATTCTGACTTTACACATCATGTGTATGAATGAACTTGACAATATTTTGTAAGGTACATTTTACATTCTAATCGAAATGTAAATAGAAACATATAATATTATTATTTTCTACATTGACATAAGCGCGTCAAACTAAAATGTACAGTTTCCAGTGCAAATGAGTAGCTTTGAAATTGTAAATATTGGCAGCCATTTCTTATCGTACATATGACGTGATTACCACATTTTGTTTATAAATTCGACGATTGTCTTGTAAAACCAACAATTTTTAGACCGCGCTTAATCAAAACAATTTAAACCGTCCTTTAACAAATGACCGCTTGTTTCTCTTCATTAAACCATTTAACCCTATTGGGACATAAGCCATAAATGCCTGTCATATCCACAGATTATGTTCAACGAGATGGTAAATGAATGAACTACTGCGACCCGAACGAATTCGGAATGGGCTGACTTTTTCGTGAGGTATATTATTAGAATATATTGAATTAATCATATTTAGTAGTCGTATCGTAACACTAGTCGAAAATCTTACTTGAAAACGACATATTTTAACGGTATATAGGTGCCCTAATAATAAAAAAAAGCAAATGGTATTGTTGTATATTCAAAAAGACATATATAGATTAAACAACCGAAAGTAAAAATCTATTTATTTATTAAAGCTTACCAAATCATACATTGTACTTAATCTACTGCATATTTTATAAAATCTTTCATCTAAAATGTATGACAATTGAAGTAAACATTAGTGTTTCATATATAAATTAAAAATTATACATACAATTAAAACATATAATACAAACAAAAATCATCAGCAAAACAGCGAATTAGGTTCGAGATAGGCGATAACAATGCTTTCTCTAAAACCGATCAGCCCACTACCGAATTTATCCAGCTCCGGATAAGCACTATTGAATCCGTTAAATCGCGAAAAATACGAAAGAGAGGTGCTTGGACTCCTAGGTTGGTTTCTGTTTAATAACCTGCAAATAGTGCGTTTAACGGCCAATTAAACGAATTTAATCATCGTACACCAAGGACAATTGAAAAGCTTTGAAATTCAAACAACGGTTCAGACAGGAAGCCAACGTCATGCTAACGAGAGAGAATTAAATATAAGCACAAGTCCTGGGTCCGCTTACATGATTTAATAATTTTCCTTTATTCAGTCGACGAGCCTTCTCAGAATACTATGGCGTGTGACAGGAGTCTTGATTAACCACGATTTGACGGGCTTTACCCCTATAGCCCGAGATCCGAACATCATTTTAGAAAGCATAGTTTAATATTGAGAGGTTTCATGCCCTGTTTTTCAATTACTTTTTACACAAATGCAGGCTCCTGCAGAACCTATCAAATTGATATCTAGTCTGAGAGCTGTTAAACTATTTATTTTATGAATGTAACATACATTACAGTACTTAAGACAAGATGCTAAATTGTGCATTGGAAAATGGACCTTAGTATGACGTAAATAACGAGAAATGGAAGGATCCTGTTTCAGATTTGCTTTCATTTTGTCTGTTATTATATTTGTGATATTTATCCTTTGCAAATTGTAGAGTCGTAGTAAACTTTAGACTTCGTAGAGCGGCTACGAAGTATTATTTATACCATCCAACTGAACTCTTAAACTAGTATTCTATCACAGGAAAATATCACCAATATTCGTATCTTTGATAGATCAAAGATTCAATAAAAGCAAAGATCGTATTGTAAATATTGAATGACCTTACGCTACTGTTAAAAATAACTCCTAAAGAAGTTTCGGAAGTAATAAATCCACTTAATTAGTCAATTAAGCTTCCGAATGAAAACTTTGAAATGTATCTAAAGAATATATAGGTATAAAAATTGAGAAAGATTCAACTTTGGCGGAGCAGATAAATTGTTGTCATTATTTTTAATTTAAGATTTTTAGATTACGTCAGTGTAGAAATCTTTAGATTAAGGGTTGGGCGTTGGTCAACTTAGTACGTGAGAATGTTTGCTGAGGTAAGGACATGGGGGAATTTTATCTTCTGCTAATCACATCCTTAACGCCTATTCAATATTTATGAGAATTGTTAGCATGTATAGAATCGTTTTTGCTGTAGTATTATCATTAAAATAAAGAAATAAAGTGCAGTGTTGGCCTAGTGGCTACAGCGTGCGACTCTCATCACAGAGGTCGTAGGTTCGATCCCCGGTGGGGCACCAATGAATTTTCTTTCTTTGTGCGCATTTAACATTAGCATGAACGGTGAAGGATAATATCGCGAAGAAACCGGCTGGTCTTAGACCCAAAAAGTCGAAGCGCGTCAGGCACAGAAGGCTTATCACCTTCTTACCTATTCCATAAACAAATGATCATGAAACAGATACAGAAATCTGAGGCGCTGACCTAAAAAGGTTTAAGCGCCGTTGTTTTTTTTTATTATCATTAAAATACAATCTACACCAAAAAAATTATCTCTATTTCGGCTCAAAGTTAACAAAAGTAGTTCCAGTTGTACAATATAATATTTGAATAAATAAAATCCCACCTTTTCGCAAACGCTCCGACATGTTCCCGTAGCTTTATCACAGCACGCTGATATATCTGGAAAAAAACGGTTTAGATTATTGTTGTGTTGTGTTTAGATTGTGTTGTTATTGCAAACGCCAGCCGGGCATTCTATAAGAAGTTATTTAAAAATAATCTATGTATGTACAAAAATAAATATATAATACTGAACACTGAGTTCAAATCCCGAGTGCATTAATAAATTTTTCAGCTATCTGTGTCTACGTAACTAAGAGTAAAGGTGAGGTTAGATCGATATTTACGAGCAAGTCTAGAAAACTGATCAATAAATTAGATGTTGAATTCTAAAGCCAAGCAATAACTAAGTGGTCGGACTATATTTTATTTAGTACAACTAAATTCAGTATAAGTTTATATCAATAATAAAGCGTACTTATCCACATATAATATTCAAAATGAACGATTTATACAATTGTAATATTTTAAGTCCCCGTTGAAGGATCCCCGGTCCCCATTCGGGAGGAGAGCCTCCTCCAACTTTTTCCTCCGTATATTAAGTTTTGCCGTCAGCATTTAGTGACGGTGATTAGTATAAACTTACATCATATTTCTGTTCATCTCAACATACCTACCCTCGTCCACATATATACTTACCTATACTATTGCACAAACTTATTCGCGAGGAAACGGAAGTTATTAATAACAATCAAATGTCACAATGTCACTCCGGAACAATGCAACAGTAGTACCTTAACCGGGGTTCCTACAAACTTAAGCATTTTATATTTGTGTTAGTGAATTTAGAAGTATATTTATTCGTTATGAATGTTCATACTTAGAACCTTCAGTAATGATATAAATGTTACTTATAAAAAAAGTATAAATTAAGTACTGTAAATTTACGTGAAATGACGGAACAGTTTTGTAATTCTAACCTAAAAATATAATTGTGATTAATTAATACTTAAGTATCTCCGTACTAGTAGCACAATGTTATTACGAAACAATTAAAAAACTGGTGGCGTTACAATCTTTCAGGTCTGGGCTTTGTAATTGTGATTCTCTTTCTAATAGGCAAGTAGGCAGGGTCTGAGGAACGTCTCCTCACATATGTTTTACCGTAAGAGCGTGTGTTAAATTTACTCATAGACAGAAAGTCAATTGGTACACAGCCAGAGATGACCGGATAAGAGTTAATATAATGATATAAACATTGACTTTGTAGAAGGCTTTTTTAATTATATAATTTCAAATTTATGTGTCTTTAAGAATTGTTAATATTCGTAAGGAATAGCGTGTATATATTCAATTAGAACTATTTAAAACTACGCAAATTATTACAAATAAATTACCATTGCAATTTTGCTACACCTTATATCAAAGTACCAATTACCGTTCCTATGGATATTATCATCAATAATTTAGAGAAAGTTTAATATAGCAACGAGTTTGCATCTAGTTAAAACCAAATTACACCTCCAAGACTAGGACGGTATGATTATTACTTTTATGCAGGATAATCTTTTTAATGTATTAAGGTCACCGATCATTGCCCGCAACTTTTGATCAGTATCGTTCAATACTCTTTTTACAAACTATTTTCACGAATAATATAAGTAAACAGATAATAATTAAAAATGAAACTTTCATTATATACATTCATTATATATATATATATATGTATATTCAATTCTATTAGTTGCCAGAAAATAAACTTGCCCCATTAGGAAACTTTTTCTCAATCTGATCAATGTCCTTTTACTCATTTAAATAATGCATTTCAGTGTTTCAGTTCTCGTTTTTGTTCGAGTAAAATGGAAACTTTTTTCAAAAGCGGGTTGAGTCGTGATTCCTTTCAATGTTCCCAGACATTCAATAGCTTATGTTATATAAATATCTAAGCTTTGTGCAAATAGCTTTTAGTTGTTACACCACCTTTTGAATGGTAAATAACTGTTTGTTAAATGTTTTTATTTAAGTAGTATTTTGCTCCTACGCAAAGCACTGTGGAAGTAAGAGGCATAACTTTACTAGATTAAATAGCTAAGTAATACCGAGGCATATGATTGTAAATCGAATCCATAAACGATTTTTTAAAATTTATGCTTCAAAGAGGTGAATACGAATTGGACTTACCGTATTTGTAACCATAGGTAGTGAGACGGTGTTATTACGGTTATGACTACGGGATAAAAATATATATAATATATGTACACAAACCCCATGTGTGTAATATTTATATAAAGTATACACAAAAACGTTGAATTTGACTCAATAATATTCTGTTAAATTATTATGTTACTCCACTAATAATAGTATTTATAACTTAAAATAGTGGTTTTACAGGACTCGTTCGGGCTTTTATTGTGATAGCCTGATTACATGTAATACAATTAGTATCGCAAAGATTCTATTAAATTATTCAGATGTACAACAAATTCAATTTGTTAACTGCGGGTGAAGACTTAATTAGCAGGACGTGCGCGTCGGATAAATAAATTAGCCGATTGGTCGTTTCTCATTATTGATTTATGAGGCAAATCTATGAATATTCCGTATCTGTACATTTTATTGAATTTCAATTATATCTCCGCCATTTTGAAGTCGTATCTCGTTTGGAATCTGGCTAGTGTGTTTTTATATGTAATGTATAATGAATACTATGTACTTAATTACTGTAGATAATAGTCAATACCGTCGCGTTTGCTTCTGTGGTCGTTTAGGAATTTATTATTATCATAAACTCTACATAATATATACAGTATATCTGTACATATATGTTCATTTTCCCGTTCCCAAGAGTTAACTTTAAATTACATGTAGATATTCAATAAAAGCGTAACCTTAATGCGATTGTAATATTTAAAATAACACGTTATTTAGGAAAATAAAATCTTAACTTATACAATGGTTTGATATTAATACTTGATGCTTATTATATACTTTATCTTGTGTAACAAATAAAAGATCACATATATATAAAATACAAGGACCGATGTTTATAACTAAACAGGAACTTCATAGTCCTTATGTACAAAGTTTGCAAGGAAGCTGTGAAGGGAAACTTTGGTAGCTCAGGGGAAATGAAGACCGCTACACATTTCACAATATCTTGGATTTGTTTTATTCATGAGCGTTAAACTTTGTTCACGTTTTTAAATGGTTGGTTTGTGTAAACATATTTTCAGGTACAGTAAGTACTATTGTAGAAAAATACCACTGGAAAGAAAAACCCTAACTCTTAAGTTTGTATGTACTCGACTTTATAGAGTTATTTTAAGTATCCACAAACATACAACTTGTATAACAAATAACGATTTTGTATGCATATTACTTTGTTAGCTTTATAGTTTATATGCCATAAGTTTCATATTCCGGTAACGAGCGATTTTAAGATATTAGTTATGCAATATAAGTCGTTTAGTCTTTAACTAACGTAAAGCTTTGAGGAAGATATATTTACATAGAGAAGAGTAAAGAGGCAACTTAAGCCTTACCTTGTGAGTTCGCGAACGCCAAGGAAAGTGCTGAAAAAATCAGCCTCCATCTCCAATGGGTACCCCGCACCTCCATTATTTCTTATGACGTCAACATATCTGCCAAAAACGAATCATTTATAAGCTTTTAATATTTCGTATTATCTTTACATCTTTTCTAAAACAAGAATTTAATAAGAACAATATCCATAAATGGCCAAAGATTTGAATGGTTTCAAATTAAAAAAATTAAGATTAGCTTTTAAAGAAAAAATCCCGTTCCATTCCAATTTTCAGTGAAACTTGTTTGGAATAGTATCATTGTGTGACATTTCGTTTATAAAATTAAAGCATTGCTCGTGGTAATTAATGAAAGCTGAAAAGAAACGAAGGAAATGACACATGTCATCGGCAGAAGTTTATTGTTATCGTACAATAATTTCTTGTCAAAATAATTGAGAAACATCAAACATTGAACATTTCCCCCATTCCTCAAACGTATAAATTTTTCATTTCGCCTTTGTCATGCTGATTTACACTACTTCAATGAAATGGCTGCTCCTAATAGGTTTCGAATAAATATTATTATAACGTAGTTTTAAATTATTAAAACAATATAAAATGAAGTAGGAATTGTACTGATATCAATCAATAATTTACGAGTAGGAATCGAGATGGAAGTATTATTTAAAAATCTACGAAAATCATTACACAATGTTGCCCTTAATTTAATTTTTAGGTGCGGTTGTTTTTGTAATCTCGAAGTAAAGTAGGAAAGGCTGTTTTATCGGAAAATTCGTAAGCCGGCAATAAATCTCGTTGAAAAGGGGCTTGTACCCGGGCATCTGTTCCGAATGTAACTAAATGATAAATTACTGTATAACAGCATTTGTTTTATTGGCAATTTTATTAAAATTAAAATATTTATGATTTTAGATGTTAAAAAATCACCACCATTTAATTAACATTAAAATTTATATTGCGTGGTGATTACCAGTAGGTAAAACCCAGCACATAGGTACATATTGTTATCCTATAAGTGCACAACAAATCGTTGGCAGCATTAAAATCATATTAAAGACACAAACGTTCAACTTTTAAGCCTTTTCTTGTACATTTTTATATATATTTAATTTTGCTTACTAACTTCTTAAAGATTTGTCACGTCGAATGCTAAATGGAATTATTTATTGTTTTATTTTCTACGCTAGATACAAATAATCAATTAAATAAAGATTTCTTGAATATATTATTGTTGTCCTTATCCTAAAAAACTTTTCACATAAATAAGACACGAGAAACTTTAGTCCAAACCGAAGTTCGACAATGAAAGATTTGTGAGTAAGTTTTAACTTGAAATTGCTTTTCAAGTACGAAATATAATACTAAAAACCTTGGAAATCAATGCCTGGGATATTTTACTTTGTTTGTATCACAGAAATCATTTAGTCGGAATCAACTATATTCCGGATAAATACATAAGTAAATAAATCTGTAAGTAGTTCATATCGTTTAGAATTTTCCCAATATGCTGTTAAGAATATTCTCTCATACAATATTAATGAATATTGCTCACTAATTATATGAAAATTAAGTGATCTTAAAAATTGTTTATACATTTTTTTAATGGTTATCACGCGCTTTCTTATCACTTATTAGTTCAGTATTAATGTAATTACTCCCTAACGTCTTATCTTAATTGTTTCATTGTGTACATTACTTTCCATCTTACCTTGTATAAAAACAAATATTTAATTTTCACTAAAAAAATATCACATAACTTCAATACACTCTTTACCCACAGACAATCAAAACACGTGAGCTACTGCTATTCCCGCGCTTTTATAGGTGCAGCCTAACTACACTGACAACCTTTCTCGCGCCAAATTCACGCGTTACTGAACCATATACATTCATTCAACTCTAGCCCATAGTCTATCTTCTTTTCTCTTTGGTCTTTCCGTATAGTGCTATCTCATATCGCGTCCGCTTGATGAATCCTATTGAGCTCGTTAGTCATTAATTAATTCTGCATAAGAAAATTACTTTTAATTTAACTGAAACACAGATGTGACGCTGATGATTCTGTATGTGTTAAAAAACTTGCCGGCCAATAAATATTCAACGCACTTGTGTGGTCTAAATATAAAGTGTAACATACACTGTAGTTAATGGAGAAATTATTAAGTTAGGTGTGTATAGAATACTAAAAGACAATTATTTTACGCGTGGCATGTATGTAGATAAACATTTTTATTTGTATTAGACCCATAAATATTTGCTGGCTAATTTATCGCAGATTTTAGGTATAGTATCAATGTTTTTTCTAGAATAGTAATCATTATTACAGTAGATACTTTTTAGAAGATTTGTAGTAAATTGATCTATGCGCTATAACCTATTGTTTATATTATATTGTATCTATTGTACGGCGATATATGGTTATGCGTGTTGGCCTAGTGGCTTTAACGTGCGACTGTCATAGCTGAGATCGTAGGTTCGGTCCCGAGCTGTGCACCAATGTACTTTCTGTAAATGTGGATATTATTCGCAGGGTGAAGGAAAGCATCGTGAGGTAACCGGCATGCCTTAGACCCAAAACTATGGCGTGTGTTATAGAAGACTGATCGACTTATATTAGAAAAACTTACCTTATATTAGAAAAAACAAATGATCACGATACAGACACAGTAATCTGGCCCAGACCTAAAAGGCTGTTTCACAACTGGTATTTTCTGTATATTTTATGAAATTTATATTTTAGTGAAACAAACGCAATACTTTTAATTAGCATAATTTTCCTAAACTGTATAAAATCAGTAATAAACAGTAACAATTTTTATTACCTTCTGGACGACAAACTTTGTACGTAAAGTTGAATTTATAGTTTTTCAAGAACGATATTTTCGCAGCCGTTTCGCTTCGTCTTTCTTCATTACAAATGAGTTAAACAAAGAAAAACGTCTCTCATTTCGTACAACTCTGGTTCGTGTCACTTTTTACTTAACAGCATTACGGCAATTTTACTTTGAAATAGTACAATATATTATGTAATATTTGCGTAGGTTTCGCTAAAACTACTAAGCAAGTTTTATTATTAGTAACTTTGCAATTATATTATCACTCATCATAACTAATTACTTATAACATCAAACTATTTTTAAATAATTAGTACTAAAAGCAGCTTATACTAATTAAAAGCCCAGAAGTACTCGTCTACCTGCAACGCCAAGTGGTTCCGTCCTCAACAGTAATGATTTGCAAATGGAGAGAAGTCAAGTGACATCCCGTGGACAATAACTTAAAAAAATTGGCGCCAGTAAATGCTTTGCATACTTGATGTTGACTGTGGCTTTTGTCGTAAATATCCAAAGTTCAAGAATATATTATTCCATATTAAATATTTTTTTACTTCTGAAAAGGCATAACTTACAATAATTATAAAACATTTATGCTAAATTTATTATGGTTTCTCTATATAGCTTCTTATAGGCTAGATATACAGAAAGTTTATTATTATAGTAGGTACTACACAGTACTACTACAGTATTCGATAATGTTTGTTTGGTCAAAGTAGATCTTCCAGTTAGAAACTGTATTTTAATGCAAAGTATAAACGTTATTACATCGCACAGACTTTAATATGTCTTAGACTTAGATATTAGTTAGGTATCACAGTCTCGACAGACACCCTCGGGGATAATTCTCTATCATCAATAAAGTACTAGGAAAGCTCCTGTTTGAGCTGAGTGCATAAAATTGATGGTTCTCAAGGGATTATTGTAATGAATGGTTACAAATAAGCGACTTGTAGTTATTACTATACATACAGCGTGGAATTAACATAATATAGTCTTTGTCAAAATCTCTTTTCATATCCTATTTAATTTGAAAGCGACTCCGTAAAAAAAATTCTTCAGAATATTGCACATAGTAATAAATAAAGAAAAGAAAGAAAAAACTTTATTACACAATAAAAAAGGATGTATAGTTGAAAGAGAAAGTGCACTTGTCTCCTGCACTAGGATTCCCAGTGCACTCCTGCACTAGTCTCTTCTATTTGACATATTAATGATTTTAGGTACTTCACGTAATAAATTCTACATAACACTTAGAATTATATATAATTAATCTACTGTTGCACGAGTAGAATACTTTCGGTTTCGTCATAGGACAGGTTATGAAGATGTTCCTTAAGATTGTTACTGAATGTATAAATTTTTTGAATCGATGGTGAATGCAAAATGTGCAATCAATGTGTGTGTTCTTCATATGAGAAGCATAATAACATTAAGAAAACACTTTTTAAACGGATTGAAGCTATGTATTATTATTTTAAACTTATAATTATTTACATAATTTTAAATTAAATTTTTCCGACGTTTCGCGTGCTTTACGGCGTGCGTCACCGTGACCACGCACGCTGTAAAGCACGTTTAAAAGTGTTTTCTTAATGTGTAAAAGCTATGTTAACCAAAGACAATACCATAATAACATTGTTCTAACTTCAACCTACTCACTACTCTTAAAGAAATTTATTTTTGTGGATGGCACCAAACAATAAATACTGTTTGTTGTACGGTAAAAACTGGGGTTCTTGCCCCATAAGAGCCAATTTTCTCAAATTATATTCAAGAATTCAAAACATGGAAGATACCATTTCTTCGACGTTATCGGATAGTTATTGCGAAGTTGAACTATGAATTATTAAAAGAGACGTTGATTGATCACGCGATAAAAGTTTATTTAATGGTCAACGGCCATTAAATAACAGTTTTCTGTGTTAACTTTAGCAGCTTCGTATCCCAAAATTGAACATCACTACGTTTAATAAATCGTGAATATTTTAATTAAAAATTATGAAGTGTTAACATTAATACTGCTATTACAAATCTAATACTCTACCAGAAAATAATGAACTTATAAATAATATTTATAATAAAAAGAGCGTATTCTTAAAAGGCACTTGCGAGCCTTCTGGCAATGATAGTGTCCATGGGTCCATCACTTAATCAAACAAGCTTCCTGCTCTATAAAAAAAATTATACCTGTTTAATGAACTAGATCTTTAGAATGAAAATTACTAAAGGGGCTGGAGGCGATTTGAATGAATGAATTCATAAACTTATAATTTATGTTTGTGTTTTTCACTGCAAAGCTAATTTAAAAGTCCCAGCAATTACGACTGGCATTTTGGATATAGTGAATGTAAAATCACTTAGATTTGTCGAAAATTTTATTTATCATGGCGTCACGTAGGGTCTTATTACTCCATAAAAGCGAATGGGAAAAGATAAATAGAAAAGAGCAGACTAATTTGATACATACCAAAGAATATATTAAATCTCTAAATGAGCAATCACAGAAGTGGATCAAGTCTTGGTCTAATACAGTACAGGTATTTCTAGACAAGAATACCGTATGTATATACTAAGCAGTGTATATGCTGGCTTAGTGGCTTGAGTTCGCCTTTCAGCCGTGGTCGTGTGATTAAATCACGGCTGTGCACCAATTGATATTTCCTAAGAGGTTGTAGCGCCACTGTTTTGTTCTTGTTTATGTCCACAATAAAATATATAGAAAATATAAAAGAAAATAATAAAGAGTAAAGATTTTATTGATTATTTATTTTTCGTTCAATAGGCTCCAAAACTACTAGACGATTAAAAAATTATATGTAGAATAATTATTTTACAGTGTATTAGTTTAATACATAAATATAAAACAATTTAAAATATAAAAAGCTTATAGTGGTCTCCATTGGCTGCATTACAGTCCTTTTAAACATTGAGGCCAGATATCAATAGAAGAACGCACTCTTTCCAAAAATTCTTCACTGCCAATACTACGGATGTGTTAGGGACTCTAAACTATCATGAGGTTTAGAGCAAGCAGTACTCTCTAAAGCTGACCAAAAATTATAATCAGCGGATTAAGATCGGGTCTAGACGACGGCTAGACTTCAGTTGT
Organism: Pieris brassicae; assembly: GCF_905147105.1. Classification (NCBI taxonomy): domain Eukaryota; kingdom Metazoa; phylum Arthropoda; class Insecta; order Lepidoptera; family Pieridae; genus Pieris; species Pieris brassicae. The sequence continues at coordinate 6,240,680 of NC_059665.1, read as the reverse complement.
GATGAAGTCCAAAGGGTTCGCTTACAATCAAGACTGCGTAGACCTAGCTTTGTGACCCGGCGCTGAGTCTGTTCGGAAGGACCATTCTTGGTTATTGAACATGGTGTTGTTAAGGGGCTTCACTACCTTCTTAAGAATGGTATCTTGATACACTTGTGCCGCAGATTTGATACCTTTTTCTCCTTCATAGCTATGAAGGTAGTAGCTACTACCCCACCAAACCATGACTGAAGTCGGATACTGCCGAGCCTAAGCTTTGAGCATAAATACGGTCATTTTGTTTGTTAAAATGTTGTAAAAGTTGTAAAAATTTGCTCATCCGTAAACATTTTTTTTGTGACCTGCCTTTGCGTGCCGCTTCAGTAGTTGTGCGAGTTTACCATCCTATTCTTTTTTTAAATTATCAGTTAAGAAATTACCAGTACGTCTCTTATAGGCTACAAGTCCTAAGTAATTTTTTAAAATCCGCGACATGGTTCTAGGTGCTATCTTCATCTCCCGGCGTAATTTTTTTTTGCTTTCGGACAGCATTTCTTCGAATTCTTTTCCTCACTGCTTTGACCACCTTTTTCGTACGAACACTACGTGGACGGCCAGATCATTTTCTGTCACAAAAAGAGAAGGTCTCATTGTACCTATTAATAGCCCGGTACACAAACATTTTACTACTACCAAACGTATGCAGAGTTTTAAAAATGGCATTTGGCTCTATACCTACTTTGTGTAATGCGATTACAGCGATTCGGTTCTCTATATCACCCCACTCCATTTTAATATCGCAAAATATTGTACAATTTATTGCCGCCAAAATGAGAAAACTCAATGCACAATCATATTGTTATTTTCTACAAATTCAAATGTAATATTTTGTTAATTTTCAATAGTAGCAGTAATTATGGCCAGACTAGGTATAATAAATACCAAGATGGAATAATAGGTTTTAGGAATTGGAATATACTTTCATTTCGAAGTAGCCTAGACCTCATGACCCTTCTGTACTGCGAAGTACTGTAAATATTGAGTTCATATTCAATATATATAAGGTTACATTATATTGGTGTTTTTCTTATTTAAGGGACGTGTATGTCTTATAGAGAAACAAAAACAAATTCAACAAGCAAAGAATATTGCGTTCATAACGGAATATTTGCCTAAGACTAATATGAATAAAGTTAACCATAGGAAATCTATCAAACAAGCAAGGGAACTCATTTTTGAAGATAGCTGTTATGGAAGACAATTGTTGAGGTTTGTGCTAATAATTGACTTACCACTTACTCTGTTCCAGTTTCAAGCAGCTTAGTCGTTACAGACCTGGTGCTCTTAAGTTTAATTTTAGGCATAAGAAATTCGGGTAAATGGACGCTGAACGCTGATCACCTTCTTGCCTAACATTTAAAGAGCTAAGAATGTAATCGTTGTAAAAAGGTAGTTGTTGTTGAAAAAAAGAATACAAGTTTAAACGCTTTCGCTTCTGTACCTGCCAATTTAATTAACATTATTCTTCGTTCGTTACCTAGGAATAAAGATTTCTTGTCTTCAGTGCGCTTTTGGAGTCGAAAACCATAGAAGAAAGGAATGCTCAAATTGAATTCAAGAAGAAAATGAAAGAGGATGCAATGCATCAACAACAAGTGGTACCTTTATGTAACTCTATTGAAAGTGCAGAAGAAATGGAACAGAAAGAGAGAAAGATAAAGTTGAAGCAGAGGGAAGATTATTTACAAACGGTGGAAATCAACAAAGTTATGTTAGTTATTATAGTATATATATACTATTTCAACAACTTTGAGAATCAGAGTACTTTGAGTATGAACGGAGAAGAAGTAGTTCACTAAAATATATTGATTATAAGAAGCCCGCAAATTTTATATATATTTTAATTTTGGTATACTCACGTGTCAGTCAATAAATTGTCTAATCACATTTCAATTTATCGATTGCCAAATTTTTCCGTAAATTTGAACCGTATAATACAGATACTTACTTAGTTAAGAAGACAGATAATTCATAAATTTATTTGTTATTAGAATTAAAAACCAGAATAATCAGAAGAGAGAACAGTTTGAAAACATTCAAGCAGATTTAACGTATATTGAAAAGATAAAAACTTTAGAAGAGATAGACAAGGTATTCAATTCAATTCGGCGATTTAGAATTTAATATTTCATATGGTTATCATGCTTTCATTGCGAAAGTTATTAATAAATAAGCCACAAAAAGGGGTATAACTTCTTATACTACTATAAGGAAAATATCAAAAACAATATTAAAAATGACCTGGAAGAAAGAGAAATGATAAAAGCAAAACGGAAGCAAGAAGAAATGGAATCATTAAAAGCTATTGAGGACATACGCGAACAACAAGAGCGCATCAACTACAAGATAAAAGCTATCAATAATAAGGTATCTAACTAACCTAATCTGGCCTAATAAAATTGTATTATCAAGAGCGAAAGCTTAAAACACATTTTTAACGCTTTGTTTCATCTTACTGGTGATGTCTCTCGAGAAACAAAAACTGGATGATGTGATACAGTGAAAATTAGAAAAAATAATAGCAGTTATGATATTTATATGAAGAAATTGTTATACTTATTTATTAAGCAAACAGTAAACTTATAGATTATGAAAGAGAGAAACATCAATCGAACTGCAAGTGTGTACAATCAACTCAAATTGCTCAAAGAAGAACAACAATCGCGCTACGATTCATTCATTGAAACGGGTCTAAGACATTCGTTAGAAGCGTAAGTTATTTCCTTTTCTGAAACATATTTATTTTAGTTAGCGAGTATCTAGTTAGTTATGGTTCTTGGTTTTATTAAACAAGTTTAACTACTGCAATTTTAACACTTACCGCTCTTCTGTCGGCATTTTGCCTAATGATCGAATTCGGGATCTCAACTAAGATACTTCTGCAGTGACGTTTTATCTAGAGCAGTTTTATAATATTATTGAAAAATGTGTTTACTTTGCAGTTATAGCGAGCCAAAATCAAAACCAAAATTGATTGAAAATAAAGGAACCACGTCAGTAAGATGTGGTTTGGTTAAAAAACACGACAAATGCGATCGTCAATGCATACTTTCCAAATCATGCAAAGATAGACGTTCTACAAAGAATGACATGCCAAGAATAGGTAACAATATATACGTGGGTAACACTGAAAATGCTTAGAACTGGCCAGTTAGAAACATTGGTAATGAAAACTTTTTTAAATTTCAATTTAATTTTATGAAAATGAACGTAACTCGAGAAAATTTTCGGTCAATGATTTATTATGACTTTTATTGTGGGCTTTACTCAACAACAAAGCTAGGTTGCGATTAACATTTCTTAATGAAGCCCAATCTCCTGCCACTATTTACAATTGGTTTAACGAGTTTAAGCGTGGACGTTGCAATCTCAATGATGTTCCGCATGAGGGACATCCTTTAACAGCGACTACTGAAGATAACATCAGTGCTGTGCGACGCATGATATAGGAAGATAAGAGAATGACCTATCAGCAGATACGGGCAAGCCTAGGCATTGGTATAAGTCAAGTTCAAAAAATATTACACGAACATTAAGGCGTCAGGAAGCTTTGTACCAGATGGATTCCCCATACTTTAACCGACGACCAGAAACACCTTCACATGGACTGGTGAATATTTGGCTATGGCAGGTGTCGAGATTATGAGTCATCCGCCGTACAGTCCTGACCTTGCGCAATGTGACTTTCATTTATACCCAAGAACTAAAGATAAAATTCGAGGTATTCGCTTTACGAGCCCTGAAGATGCGGTGAAAGCGTACAAAAATGCCATAGAAGAGGAAGAATGGCCCACTGCTTTTCTCAGTGGTTCCATCGAATGCGACGATGTGTAGAGAGGAACGGAGATTGCTTCGAAAAACAATAAAAGTATTGGCAACTTTCTACATTAAGCCGTTTTTCATTTTCTAAACATTTTTAGTGTTACCTAGGTATACTATTATTACATCATCATAATTTTTCCTACCACAAATAACAGTGTGTCCAAATTCGCGACAACCAATATCTAGACACGACAGTAACGTATCACGCCATATAAATTAATTCCACTTTTAATTTATTCACCTCTAAATAACTTGGTACTCATCTAGATCTCAATTCCTTTGTCCATGAAGACGAGAAATATGAACATATATTCGTGATATTAAATGGGTTTTATTTCTTATTAAATGTTTTAAAGAATCTTATATATTAATTAACAAGGACAAGTTGTAAATCTGCAATCTGTAAATGTTTTCATTATTAAAAAAACCTTTTTAGATCCGAAATTACTAGTTCAAAATAAACTAGTGGAAGAATATAAAAAACGTCAAAAGCAGCCATCTGATTGGAGTGGACTCAACACAGCACATGCACAGTTTGCAACACACCTTATTCAAGGAATGCCAGTACAAGCACACGGCTAGGAAAGTTGTTGATGTATTTTTAATTCATTACTGAAATGCCTCGCTTGGCTCCTGATAATTGTCTTGTCAGTTTTACAAAAGGATTAGATTTTCACTAAATACGATATCCATAACTTCAAAATTTATTGCGTTAACTATGTAACTCGAGTGTAGCGTTGCCAGACGTCCAGTAAAAGCCGGACATAGTTTTAGACTTTTTATTTATTTACACTTTTATGCATAGTTAAATAATAATAATAACAACAAACATAAAAAAAACTCTGCCAGACAACCATAATTAAAGTAAACAGTCAAGAAAAGAATTGTAAAGAAGTGCAGGAGTGCGAAACCTAAAATTATATTATTATTTATTCAATGAAAAAAAATATCACTCAAATTTTAATGTTAATAAAGACTTATAAACTTACTAATACAGATATAAAAAAACAAATTTTAAGATGAAAACATGAAAAGTAGTGACGATACTGACCGGATGTGCGTATATAGAAGAATGTAGAAGGACGATAGGTATGAAGAATCAGAAGGGAATTTTTAATCTTTATAGCCAACACAGTGTAAAATTTGCTTACAAAGTTTGTGTAATGGGTTTCTATTATACAGAAGTTTTGTAAACGCACGAGCTTATCCAGCAGCTCATCTGATGTTCACCCATGGACACTGAGGGCTCGTTAGTGCGTTGCCTACTCCATGTCGAATTGGTTCGAAAATACTAAAGTGGGCAGCGGTGCGATTCCACATAGTGGTGGTGCACGGCAAAACTGCCTTTTTATCATTCGATGATGAAGCTCAGCTGCATGTATTAATCCGAACAACACATATGAACACGCTACATGATAAACACGCGGCTCGGAAAGTGACTCTATATATTGATATATATGATAAAAAGCGATCTTCATTGAATACGGTCCCGTATCCCCAGATCTATCATCCGGATAGTAATGAATGCGAACTTACAACATTCCATTGATATCCAGAAGAAATGGGGTTGGGGATAGGACACAACTTTATTGTTCACGGGTTTGAAGTCGGAACATGCTCCGTCAATGACGACCTTGATGGTCAGGAAGCTAGAGATAAAGTTGCATAATTTCTCGGAAGCCCCGGAAACTTCTACGCTAGATACGCTTTATGCTACACCTGAAAGAAGATAGCATTCGCTATATCTAAACTAACCGCTATCGCCTTCTCCTTGCACTCAATTGCCTCCGTCTATTGTAGATTTTGAAAAATGGCAGGTTGTGGCTTTGTATGTTCGTTGGATCAGAGCGATTGCTTTTTTTAGCATTTAAAAACCATTTCAGATTATACATTGGCTTCTATCGAACCTATATAATTATATATTTTTTAATTCTGTTATGTGATGGCGCCGCAGGAGTATTATGTACCGTGCCACTAAACACGTATACTTCATTTTTTATCTATTATTAATACATATAATATCATTTCTAAAATTACACATTTTTGACGCAATTAAACTCTAAGTATCGAATACATTTACTGGATGTACTATGTACAAACGTCATCGTGGATTCGACTAATCTTTAATTAATACTTCTATTTATGGTATCGTTGAAAAAATAATTATTTTTCTCTTCAATGCTTTTAAAGCGATGTTTTATTAACATTACTTTCAATAACACTTTATTTTTATTCTTTCAAACAGCCTATTTATGCTTGACAGACGATAATCCGATTTTAAATATTTCTTGATGATAACCAAGAAAGTAATTACTTCATTTTCATCGCTAATCAGTATTTTTATTTACTTGTCTGAATACTTACGAAACTTATTTTATGTATTTTTTTGAGTTTAGTATATTTTTCGCAGTGGTTTTTTTTGGTTATATGATTTTGTTTTCAGGACTATCGGCGTACAAACTGCTTAGATGTCAAGACCCTTCCAGTACCTTAATATTAAAGAGAATTCTTTATTTCTCTATATTTTGAAGGCTTTGGTTTTGAAAATAAAAATACAAAGTCGACAATCATTATTCTACGATTTATTTAACTAATAAATATTTACACTTCTTTACATACATTTATTCCGTCTTGTCTCACATTCCCATCTACGTTTAATACGATAAATTGAAACTGTATGCTTACAATTATGTAACAAATGAAACTGCCAAACGATGCTAAAGGAATGTTCATTTGCTATTTCTTTGTGAAGTATTCCTTCGTTAAAATGATTGCAGAAAGGCGAAAATTCTAATATAAAAATTCGCTTGATTATAGATTTAATATATAAATTAATATTTGAATTATTTTCAAGCAATATTTTGGTTGATTGCCTTTATTCATTCTACTATATAATAGAAATACAATGTGATACAATTATGATCTGTAAGTTTATAGAAAAGCTTTAATATACATTTACGTCACCCATTGTTTTACTAAAGTTCTTTAAATATATATATAAGTAGTAAAATACTAGCTATAGTAATATAATAACGTGATATCATAACTAGCGACTTTGTATCCGTAAGTATGGTAGAATGAATAAATGTCTACTATGTTGGGATTTAATATGGAGATTGTTTCTGTTTAAGTACGGCCTGAACGCACTTGGCCATAGTGGGTGAGGCACGACTAATTGCGTCTGTCATGAAGAAATCTTCTAATTGCTTTAACTGCACGTCCAGTTTTCCAGACACAGGTTTCTGTAAACTCTGTAAGAAAATCGTGTATCAAAATAATGCATAGAACTAACATAACTGGTAAGTGTTCTTATTAATATATTTATCTTAAGATATAATGTTCTATCATCTGTACAAGATTTATTCAATGAAGACACGCACGCAAAGTCGCTTTATTAAATGTTAAATTATTAATAGTATAAGGTATAAAGAGGCTCTTAACGTATAAAAATGATATGAATAATCAGTGATCCTAGGAAAATCTATATACATATACGGGAGCGTTCAAGTATTACGTAACGACGTCACGTTACGTAATTTGGGGGGGGGGGGGGGTTTGGTTTCCTATTGTAAAACGTTACGATGCGGGGCGGGGATTGAATTACGCGTTATTGTTAATATTATTTTTCACTTTTCAGTACTTTACAGTACTGAACTTTAACTTTAGGTATAAAGAGTCACTGGGGGTGGTCACGAAACGTTTTACTATTGGATACAGAAAACGTTACGGTGCGTTTCATGGGCGGGGGGTCAATAATCTCCAAAAATTGCGTGACGTAATACTTGAACGCTCCCTACTACAATTTGATATACGATGTTTTCTATTGAAGGAAACTTCTATAACAAGTATGATTTTCTTTTTGTTTATTTTTTATAGAACAGCGGCTCGCGAGTGCGTTGCCGGCTTTTTAAGAATTGGTACGCTCTTTTCTTGAAGACCCTAAGTCGAATTGGTTAGAAAATAGTGGGCAGCTGGTTCCACATAGCGGTGGTGCGCGGCAAAAAATTTCTTGACGCTCAATGCTTGCTTTTCTTTTAATAAAATAAAGTGTAGAATGTCGTGTAATAAACTGATGAAAAAAACGAACCTGTGCCAACACTCTAGCCTGGGCAAAGTAATTGTTATTCTGGACATCTCCATACGCGACCAGTGACGGACTTATCTCAGCCATTCTATGACGCACCTCGTCCAAGGTATCGTAAGGCAGACGCGCTCCCAATACTTCCGAAAGCGCCCTAAAATAAAAGACTATCTTAAAGGAAAGTCGAAAACAGCGTGAAAATCGTATCAAATCGTTCGTTTTGAAAGTAAAACGCATACTGGATAAAACAATTAATAACTATTTAATCGAGTAGTTTTTTTTTTCTAGTTTGAGTTATGTATTATGAAAGCTGTTTTTTATATTTAGTTTAAAAAATCCAGACAAACGATTAGTTTGGTAAATGTTAAATATTGAAAAATCTATGATATGTAGGCATAGAACTAACAATTATAATTTTCTGAAAGTCTCAAACTAATTTTGCGTGGAACGTGGTACCGTAAAATCTTCCAGTCCTCCCGAGCCTTGCCCGGCGGAGTAACAGCGGGCAGGGTCTGCTGCGCCCGTCCTTCGGCGTTCACGTACGTTCCCCGCTTCTCAGTGTACGCTGCACCCGGGAGTACCACGTCCGCAATGGACGCACCCACGTCACCGTGATGACCTAAAGAAAAAAATAACACTGACACAACAATACTTTAAGACCCATAGTCAGTCATATCGACTCACCCACATACAAATTAGCCAAACACTTGGTATCAATTATCCCCTCTCAGGGGGCACACTAGTGCTTATGTTAAGGACACTTACCACTTTGTGGAAACATTGAGAGATCTCAAATTACTCCACAATGAAACCATGGTGAGTTTTGACATTGAGTCACAATTTACAAACACTAAATGACTTCCTAGACATAATTGCAAAAAGACTTAGGGAACAGAACATGTCACCAAATTATGAAGATATTGTTGAAACACTGTCTCACATCAGGATACTCAATGTGGAACGATGAGTTCTATGTGCCGATACTGTTTCTATTGAATAGTTTTGACGACAATAAACGCAAATACACTATTTATTAGTTTAATATTTGGTTTATTACCTTACTTTAACCGGACGTTCAGGCGATGTACGATATTTCAGTATGACCGATAACCTCTCATTAAGTATGAGCTGAACTAATTAAGATAATCTTATCGCTTACATTGATATTTTATTTATCATTTCATGCATTAACAAATGATATGTAACGCTTTGCTTGAAGATATGTCTCTTTATACCTCAAAAAACCCCACCTTGATAAATAACAACACAGTCTTTAGGCAAAGACTCCCGAGTGACTACTCCTGCATCTGCTCCCAGTAGGTAGACAACCTTTGGTCCATCTTGCAGAATCGCCCCAACACCTGGTTTGTAACCAACGTCCAAAGCTGCTACTTGTGATGCGGTTCTTTGAAGGACGTTTAGGACCTGAAAATTTTCAGAAAAATGATATACTATAAAGTAAATTAAAAGCCGCTAGCAGAATATATTAAATGTTGTCGTTTTATCCTGGTTTATATTTATTGTAAAGATAGGCTAAATTATTTACCAGTTGGACCAAGGGCAGGCAAAGATCACATCTCTGTACAACGCTTGGACTATGGCTGTTGAGAGATCAAATGGGACCCGATTGTAAATTTATGATAGTTGATATATTAATAAAAAAAATATTTGATATAAACTTACTTTAATAGACTCATTTAGGACATACCCAAAACACCAACACATCAACATACTAAATATTCATGTACCACACAACTGAGATCATACAAAAAATCTTTATTGCTTAAGTACAGATACCGGCAAACTTCTTGAGCATTGAACATGGGACTGGGGGGAAATTTTGCGAGATACACAGCGAGGGACACAAACGTCAACTGATTTACCAATCACACGATTTTTTAACATAAATATGACTTTCCCATAGTGTTGTCACTTTTCGAAATATTGATATAAGAAATTGCTTATTTAGATGCAATTACCTTCCATTCCTTATCTTCAAGCTTATCTTGCAACCGCAAAGCAAGTTCCTGTGTGAAGGCCAGAAGCGCTGATCCTTCAGAAGTCTTCAGCTGATCGGCTCCAAGAATTACCACGGGTCTTTTAGCGGATTGCAGCCGTTTAAGTACCTCATGATTTGAAGAACCAGTCGCCAATTCTTTAACAATAGATGCTGAGTCGCCGACATGCTGAAAACATAGATATAATATAGGATTCAAAGAAGTATTTGTTGTATTGTTGTGTTATTTATATTAATATATATTTTTAGATTATTTATATCACACAAACAAAGACTAATGTACTACATCTGTAAAGTTTTTCATCTCGCTGAAATCCACAAAACATTTGAAGAATTTATGGAAAGAAAAGGATAAAGCTTAATTCTATTATAGACAAACAAATGCACGCAAACTGTTACTGATACGACAATTGTTTATTTGTATCTGTGTCGGCTTATTTTATAAATTTATATTTCGGTATATAAGGGATGCAGGGGCGGCCTTATCGCTAAAAAGCGATTTCTTCCAGGCTTATAATTAATCTATTACCAGTTACACAACACAAAAAAAACAAGAAAGAATACGAAGAAATAGCAACAATGTCAAGCACGCCAAACGTCATTTAAAGGGGCCAACTGTGTTGGCACTAGTAATAGCAGGCAGGCTATTAAATAGGCGTTCCTATCGTCAGCTTACTCTTGACGTAATTTGTATGAATTATACGCAAATTATTTTTAGTATAATTATGTTAGTATGGATATGGTTGTGGAGGACTCTACACGAGAACACAGACATGATATTTAAACTAACTTTTTACGTCAAGCTGACCAGTATACACCTTTTTACGAACATACAACTTATACATACATTTAAAACACCTTACCGTGTATTCATAAGTGAGGTCAACTTTGGGGCCAATGTATGCGACATCGGTCTCCTTGTGTATAAACGCCTTACGTATACGTGCGTTCAGGAGCGGTGCTTCGAACCGTACGTTTGTTCCAATAAGTAGCACAAAGTCTGCGTCTTCCACGTCTGTAAGTGAATTTTTGTTAGTATTGAATACAGTTTTTATATTATAAGCCCTATTACATCTGGAAATGAAACCAAATCAAATTGTTTGCAAATATCGCAACTATTTTAGTTTTAGACGAAAAATCTCGATAATTTAACTAACATTAATGTGACTTAATTAAAGGTAATGATAACTCACTGGCTATCTTAGTGTTTAGAAGGTAGGACGAGCGCAAGTCGGTACCAGACCCTCCCATGGGGAAGTATTGTTCCGTACAAACATTCTCTCCGCCCAATCTGTTCACCAAGTCTTTCAGGGCCACTAGTGATTCTGCATCTGCCAATTCACCAGCTATCGCTACCAACTAGAAAAAAATACTTTTAAATAAATAAAAAAGTTGTTTACTATTTTTTATATTTAACCATAAATTCACTTAATTTTTAATATTTAACCACAACCAAACAAAATATAGAAATTTTAACAAATTATATGATATGATATCCAATAACAATTGGTACAAACCAAATGGATTTGTTGAACTAAACAAATTCTAATAGCTAATAATAATTATGAAATTCTTGACAGAAAATACCTTATTAGGTGGGCAGTCTCTAATAGCATGGGCAGCTGCTACAATAGCATCTTCCCATTCAACAGGGGTCAAATTACCACGGCTGTCAGCTACCATTGGGGTTACCAGCCTTTGCCTCTTTAAGCCATCACAGGCAAATCTTGACTTGTCAGACAGCCACTCCTCATTAATTTCCTTTGTAACAAAATATAATATTACAAAACTATCAACTCTACAAAAATGTTTTCTCATATAAATTTTATTAAACTGCAATTTACTACAAGGTCTAAATTAAGCTTTGTTTAGTTGGTCTGCAATAATAATTTTTTTAAATTATTGTGGAACAGATGTGTTGCTTTTAAAAAGTTTTTAACCATATTGTCGGTATGATTTTACTTCTGTAAAAATTTATTTTTATAAACTCACCTCATTGGTCCTTGGTAAAATACGTAATACTTCGTTTGTTCGTGTCGCAACTACGATGTTACTACCCAGTGGGTCTAGAACATCCACTGAATCAATCTAAAATACATAATCAAATCATTGGTGAATTGTGACTACTACATTATGTTTAGTAGTAGTAGTTAAGTAAAGTTTAAATTTCAATAAATATGAACATATATACATGTTTCTACTATGTAATTCATTCAACATAAGCTATGTTGTTAGGTTTATAGGAAAATATTTATGAATTGAATGAAAAAGTTCTAAAACTTAAAATAGATGTCCATAAAAAAGTTTTCTTAAGGTTTTTCATCATAATACTCACTCTTCTAGTTTCCCAAGGTCTAGCTGCAAAACTGTATGGTTTTGATGTCAAAGCACCAACCGGACATAGGTCTATAATATTGCCTGAAAGCTCTGACAAGAACATTTTCTCTACATATGTGCCAACCTGGTAAAAAAGTCAGTGTTTAACATTAAGAATCACCTTAAAACACAAATCCTTAGTTTACTATAAAAGTCAACTATGTAATAAGGAAAGTAGGGGCCTAAAAGTACATTAAACAATGTGTAATTAAGAAACACACATATCTATACGCTTAAAGTTACCTGCATGTCTGTACCACGCCCTGTTGTCCCAAAGTCATCCACACCAGCCACTTCTGAGGCAAAACGGATACACCGTGTGCAGTGTATGCAACGTGTCATGATTGTTTTAATTAAGGGACCAACATCTTTATCTTCAACAGCCCTGATTCATATGGATTTTTATAATAAAAGTTTAAATTTGAAATTATATGATTTAAACATGTAATTTCAAATTTAGTAACAGTTGTTTCAGATTAAATACTCAATTTGATAGGCTTGAGCAAAATATTTTAGTTTTAAAATTAATAAATTTTCTAAATACCAAAAGGACTATAAAAAATTTAGTAACAGTTAGTACAATTTTAAAACCATGTTAGTTGAAACATACAGAACTAGGAGGCAGAAAATAGAAAATTATATAAAAAGAAAGACTAATGGATCGGCCTAGAGTATCTTAACTACCAAGTTCAATAAATAATAATTTATGTAAAAAACTTAGTTTTCTCTTTCATTCTACGTTCATACTCTGTTAGTTTTGACAACAATTTACAAGTGTATTAAAATAAAAAAAATTAGGTACCTCTTCCCTGAAAAATGTATGTCAGTGAAACGACTCTTATCAGACCCAAAAGCCATAGACTGATCCTGAAGATCACATTCGCCTCCTTGATCACAAATAGGACAATCTAATGGGTGATTAACTAGAAGAAATTCCATCACACCCTCCCTAGCTTTCTTGGTCAGATCAGATGTAGTCTTAACCCTCATTCCCTTCATGACAGGCATTGCACAAGCTGCTACAGGCTTGGGAGATTTTTCCACTTCAACCAAACACATACGACAGTTACCAGCAACTGCCAATCTCTCATGATAGCAAAAACGAGGAATTTCTACACCAACCATTGCAGCAGCCTAAAGAAAAGTTAGTTAAATTAATTGAAATTAGACCATAAATTTCTTTAGTGTAATAATATTAATATGATTTTAAATAAACAAAAAAAATATTATTATAAATTTACAACTGAAAATTTTACTTACTTGTAACACTGTGGTACCTGGTGGAACATAAACAGGTTTATCATCAATGAATACTTCAACCTTTTCAGGTTGAGCCAGTGCCTCTGCATATCTTCGAACTCCCAGGGGTGCAATGCGGCTTGAGGAGCTCAATGCAAGCGCCCTAGTCAGCGGTTGGCGCAGCATTTTCTGCTGTAGAAATATACTTTACTAAAGTAATGACACTTCACAACCACATTTAGTATAATAATTTGACAAAATATAAAACATATATCAACTAATTATTGTATAATTTAAGTGCTTAAAGACGATGAAAACTAAAATATTGCGCATTAATCTAGTTAGCCAAAAGTATTGAATCTTTCAGCTGTGTTATGGTTACATAAGTACGAGCTTCTAACCTAAACAATTTATTTATTTGCAAAACCACAAATATACTTTTGTCCTAGAATAATACAATATATTAAAAAAAATAATTTAACATTTCCTATTTAATAAATGTAAACCTACTATAAAATTTGCCAAATTTTATGAACAAAATGACAGACCACTGTTGTATTTTGTATTATGAACAGCTGTCACAACCTCTCACTTTGCATTGTCATTTATCAACAAGATCTATGACAAGACTTCCAAATTCCAATCTATATTAAAATTAAGCACAACACAGATGATTATTAATTATCTAAATATAATAATTGACTTATTAATTAAGATAAAAGACAAATAATGTGTTATTTAACACACCTGACTAAATAAATCTTCAAATATCTTGAGTAAAAACATTTGTCAGTATGTAATAAGTATAAGATGGCAACTCTAGTTCTAGTCTGTGTTCTTTCAACTTTTTCTTCACTCAAGTTGGGTCGTGTGGTGTGGTGTGGTGCATTGAATTTTAGAAACATACTAACTTAAAAATGGCTTTCGGAGACGTTAAATCCGCACAAGGATTAACTGAACTAAACAAATATTTGGCTGAAAGGAGTTACATATCTGGGTAAGTGTGGATGGAATGAGATTCTAACCTTTTAAGGTTACTTCTCCACGTCAACGCCAAATCATATCATATAGACTTAAAAAGACGATTTAATAAAACGAACATTTAGATATCGTTGTAACAAGAGATACTTACCATAGTTAAACTGCTTTACAGATATGTTCCATCTCAAGCTGATGTTCAAGTGTTCAATGAAGCAGGCAAAGCGCCGGCCGCCAGCCTGCCACACGCTCTCCGATGGTACAACCACATTGCCTCATACACTCCAGCGGAGCGAAAGGCGTGGGCCGAAGGAGTAAGCCCATTAAAAGCTGGTGGTAAGCCCACAACTGCTCCAGCTGCTAAAGACGATGATGATGATGATGTTGACTTATTTGGGTCTGGAGATGAAGAAGAGGTAAATTCTCCAGTTTTATAAACAATAATGCTAGAGAAAAAAACAGTACTTATTATTTTAAATAAACATTAAAATTATTGACTATTCTATACATACAAAAGAATTTTAATTTTATGTATTTATTACTTACAACATCCAATAATTAATATTTCACATAGATTATTTGAATAATACTATGGAATTATAGGTGAAACTTGTTCCTAAATAGAAATTCCATTCCTGTCCTGAAATGTAAATATCATTTTGTTGTAGGATGCTGAGGCTGCCAAAATCCGAGAAGAGCGTTTGAAGGCCTATGCTGACAAGAAATCAAAAAAACCTGTTCTTATTGCCAAATCCTCTGTCATTCTGGATGTAAAGCCTTGGGATGATGAAACAGACATGAAAGAAATGGAAAAACTTGTACGAACAATTGAAATGGATGGTCTTCTCTGGGGTGCTTCTAAACTAGTCCCAGTTGGTTATGGTATCAACAAGCTACAGATTATGAGTGTTATAGAGGATGACAAAGTATCAGTTGATTTATTAACTGAAAAGATTCAAGACTTTGAAGACTTTGTCCAATCTGTTGATATTGCTGCCTTCAACAAAATCTAAATGTCTTTAACATAACTTGGCACCTTTTTAATAAAAGCTACCTGTACAAATGTGTATTTTTTTTTATTATGTCATGAATTTGAAGAAAACTATTTTTCTGACCTATGTAAAAACAAAAACATTTAAAGTCAATAGTTTGCAATGGAGAAGTCGAACTTAGTTATAATGGCTTGGGATGTAGCACTTGGGTAAAATTAAACAAATCCTTTTTTCCATTGAAATTTTACAAAGGCAAAGTAATGGACCAGCAACGTTAAGATAAAAAAAATCGCGCAACTGATAAACAGAAACGCATGATATCATTTAATCTAAGGAAAATCTCATTATTCAATAATAATAAAATTTCAGTTAAGACAGAAATATGGTCAATATATTTCAAGAAACCTTAATATGTGGTAAGGCCTCTGCAGAATCGAATTCCAATATCAGCTAGCATAATTTTTTATGCGTTTTGCAAGTTTTATATATAGTTTGGAAGTTTTATTGTAAAGGCAGGGCCCCCTAAATGCGCTACTCAAAAACTGTCACTCGTTTTGGCGTCGAGAATAAAAAAATGTCTGTTCGTATTGTGTCCAGATTTATTAGAGTAAATGATATCTTAAACAGATCGCTAAGTAGTATTCGCTTTCTTACTGAATAGGTTTTTTGTTTTTAGGTGGAGATTGACTTTCGGGTATCTAAACGGTCTGCGATATGAAACTAAGAATTGCTCTTTATGCACGTTTCAAATTGATCAGTCAGAAGATTCAGTCGTTCCTCCCCATCCAGGTAGATAGTACGTTGGAATGTATTTACAAAATGTTAGACTTCTTCGAGGCAGTAATACAGTGTATATCGTTTTAAAGAAGAGAACATTAGGTTTGGTAACTGTTCTATATGTGCACACTAATTTATACTTAATATTTTTTTGTTGTTTTTGTAATCTGTAATCGTTCCAAAAAAAAGAAGAGCCACCCGAACCTTGGACCTTGGTTGGACGGAACCCTTGATTGTTCCGCCCTTAACCAATTAAATCAAATTTTTAACCCAAATTTTTGCTTTTTAACCCTAGAAGACTGTGCAACCAATAACCATTGAGAGAGAAGCTTTGCCTCTCCTCCTCCTCTCCTCTCACAGGGAGTTGTCGATTACAGTTGAAATTTTGACATTTTCATCTGTGAATAGTTGAAAATTCTGAAATAAATTAAAATGCTAAACATAATCCTTGTCTACGCCGCGTTCTCTTCCCATTCCTATTTCTTTAAATAATTTAAAAAGTGTGGTCCCTGTGGCAGTGTACCTTTTACACTCAGTAATCAAGATGGCAACATTTTGATTGAAAAGCTATATTGTAAAGCTACACCAACACACACTTTAAACTAAACTCTTAACAGGACTTATTCTGACGTAAGTAAATATTTAAATTTTATTGTCATACCCAGCAGCAGTTCAGATATATAGAAGCAGAATCTCAAACATATTTTTTTATCTGCATTTGAGGCATAGCACAAGATATAACAATTGGAACAATGGATGTACATTATTCAAACAAATTTATTAAAGCCCCTCAAATAAAAGAAGTAAACTGGCTGAACTGAAGCTTAAAATGAGATTAATGCTAAAGATTTGACTTTTTTATGTTATTTCAAAGAAGTGTGGCGTTGACTTGAAGAACAAAAAACGTTTACTGAGACTGCAAAATGCAAATACGACCACCAAATCAAACTACTCAAACTAGTGACTTCGATAAAATTCACTTGATTACAATTTTGCACGGTCCTTATATTTAAAAGTAACTGATCGAAATTCCACGTCATACTTCTTCGCTTGATATAATAGTCATTATCTCACTTATTAAATCAGTTTTTAAGTCTTATAAATAAACCATTATAGAAATGAAGTTGGTTTACATTTGTTCAAGTCAGGTAAAGTGACAACCTGTTTGGTCTCATTATAATATCAACATAGAATAAGAACAAAAGAATACAGCGTTGATACAATAATTTAATAGAATAAAGCGTTAAACGTTACATATCAGGAGACACCTCATTAATTTGGGCTTTTTTGCTCACTACCAAATGTTATGGTTCATGTATTGTTTGGTGTGAAAATCCCATAAAACGACGAAATGAGAATATAAAAAACAATTATGTGTCATTGGTAATTTATAATTTGTTGATGGTAATGCAAATATAAGTTAGCTCCTGTAACTTACACATTATACATATTTTGTTTCTTGTAAATTTATTGCAAATTTTACATCATCCATTAAAGAACAGCACTATAGATTAAGGTATTTTTTAATCGATAATAGTGAAAGTAAAAGCAAAATAACGTCATATTGTTACGATTGTCATAGTGAAAATGTTGGCTTAAATAATGAGTGGCGCCTTACAAGATCTATAATTCTAATATATACATATTTCTCTTATACGGAACTAAATAATTTATTTGTAAGGAAACTATACCAGGATTGCAATATAGTAGTTTATTGTCTTTTGTTAAAATAGCCTTTACACATTAAGAAAAATACTTTTTGAACGGATTAAAGCTATGTATTATTATTAAAAACTTATAATTCTTTACAGAATTCTAAATTTTATTTCTTTTAAATTCCGACATTTCGCGTGCTTTTCAGCGTGCGTGATCACGGTGACGCACGTCGGTTTTTTTTTAAATTATGTAAATAATAATACTTAGCTTTAATTCGTTCAAAAAGTGTTTTTCTTAATATAGTAGTATAGTTAAAAACTACTAGCAGTATAGTTTCCTGTAATAATAAATGGTCGATGCTCGAAAACAATCAAGACTTAGCGGTGGATTTCTTTTCTAAGACATTAATTATAAAATCTAAATTAATTGTAAAATCGATCTTTATTAAATCTATTTTTCTAAATCTATTTTTGGAAAAAAAACTAATATTAAAACAATACTGTAGCGACATCCACATTTTACGGCACAGCGATGACCTTAGGACGTCGCTATATTTGGTTATATGGCAAAGCAATTTTTATCTTTAATAAATGTCAACAAAGGACGACACTAGCTCGGAACAGAAATTAAATCTACTACCAATCTACCTAAATTAAGAAACGGCAAACCTTTTTACTGCTCATGTATTAAATGGCGTTAAAAAGTATTTGAGGCATATCACAAGATATAACAATTGAAGCAATGGAAATATACACTATTCAAACATAAATTTATTTATTTATTATTTATGTTTTTTTTTCATTTTCATTTCATCATATTTTTGTATTGTATAAAAATTATCTTCACGTATACTATACTGCTTATGAAAATGACAGTGCTTGACGTCAAATCTTTTGAACTGTCTAGTTTTGACTTATGACATTTGTTCTATGAAGTGTGGACGGCCAAATACTAATATTTATTTTCATATCGGTAGAAAAAGCAATAAAAAAATCTAGGATTATTTGGTGTCCAGATAAACATTATGCAATTAAATTATTGATTAGATATCTTGTGGCGGTGTAATTTGAATTATGTCAAACGATTCCGATTTGTTTATATCAGTTCCTCGATCTTCTTTACCGGAATTCTATAACAAATATCTCAAGTTAGTAGAAAATTTTTACTACGTTACGCTTTCTGAAATTAAATCGGGTTTTCCTAGTCCTAAAAACAATTTTGTTAATTTTAAAGTCACTTTTATTTTAAATACCGGTAACGAGAATTTCAAGAATGAAGAGTTAATTGACAGAATCCAGGTAAGACTAGTAATAAATTATTATTTTGGTTATAAATTTTATGTATAGAATTTTCATTAGTAATATAAGAAATCTGTTTAGTGTGTGATTTTTGTTCTACTTGTATCAAAGAAGAATAATAATATAAACTATACTTTATACTTATACTCCTTAGATTTATAACATGATTTAAAACTGTAAAATTTGTAATTAAGATCTTTCACCTCCTGAAGATAATGATATTTTTCCATACGCAAGAGTAAACAAATAGAAGCGATTTGAGAGAATGTTCTCTAAATCTTTTTTTACTAGAGGGAAGGTCAATTTTATATTACACAAAGTGATAAACAAACCATATCCTATTTGAAAAACTAGATTTTGTAAATTGGTCCTATGAGTTTAACTTTAGCACTAAGTAAATAAATCCTATATTTTTTAATAAAATTTCTTCAATGGAACTTAGATTAAACATTAAAGTAAACATAAACATCTATTATATTTTATTAAAAAAAAACATTATAATTACTACAATTTTACTCATAACTCTTAACTGTAAATCATTAAACAGCAGTTACATACACTTACTAACACATACACTTATTAAAACAGTACTTGCAAAGCATCTACAAATTAAAGTATCAACTGAGAAGGTATATACCTCTGTTACATTCTATATGAAGATGATAACAATAATTAACTCAAGCAAAAATATAAATCTGTTTTAAAATATATACATTTTAATTTAAATATTAATATAAAAGAAAGATAAATAATTGTATAACACTCCTAAGTAATATAATATAAAATTTAAGATTTACTCAATGCCGACTAAATCATACAATCCTTTTTTTAAACGCTGCTTCCAAGCCCAAATTGCCTTGGCTTCAATCTATAATCCTAAGCTTTCTGCGTTGAGGATTCTCACAGACGTATGCGCGCTTCGGCTGGGTGACAGAGGTCAGGCATTATTTGGGGGCCGCCTGGTGCAGTGGGCGCGAAACCCGGATCTCGACTGCCCCGCTTCCCCTTCACTCGTGCGTGGAGGTGTGCGTATTCGCCGCGTGCGATCGCTCTTCAAACTAGTCTTGCCGCGATAGAGGCCGCGTACAAACGAGCCATGTCGTGCGTCAAAAGCGCACAGTAGCACGCAATTATTATGTACGCGATTGACAACTCCCAGGTGAGCAGTGCGTTTAGACTAATGCAATTTGTACGTCACACAGTATTGCAAGAATTTTAAGTCGGGAATAATGTCCGTTCAATGCTATACGAACCCGGAAGCATAGCTAGTTTCAACGTCATAAACTATGCTAATTATTGCGAAGTGCTCAAACATCAATAGATTGTTAATATTGATGATGAATTAATTGTTCTGTGTACCAAATAGATCAGTGATTTTGGTTAAAGTTTTAAGTGTTACAGTCGTTAACGTTATATGTGATGCTATGAGTCCTTTTTAATTCTTATGAAAGTGCAATTGTTCTTTCTTCATTTTTCTTAGAGTATTTCCGTATTTCATATTTAAATAGTTATACTACTATTATCTTGAAAGTTATCTTAAAGTATCTTATTTAATGTTCTCCTCATAACTTAAAAATTTTCAGTTATTCCCATTGGGTCTCCTATGTTGACGGGAACATGTAACGAAGGCAATTGACCAATTTAATCATTATTTTTTTATTTGATTTTGTTAAATAAATTGTTAGAAATAATGATATACAATTTATATTATTAATTTAATATGTATATTAATATTAGGTATAAATCGACAAAAGTAATTTGTTGAAGTTCCGTAATTATCTGGTTCAGCAGTTAAATGTTTATAGTTCTACTTCCTTCCTCCCTTTTAAATTATTTTTCAAAAAACATTCTAATTTTCTTTTATATATTTCTATAAAGAGAGAACTAATGAGTAATAAAAGTTGCCAACTTTTTATTAATACTTAGCTACAACCAGAGATTTATTTAATAATATAAGGTACACACCCTATGTACTTCCACATGGGTAAATAATAATATATTTACGTAAATATTAACTTTAGTTAATGTCAGATCATATAACATTTTGGTGCAACACTAATTATAATGTAAACAAATATAAGACAACGTATGTATCTGTCTTTTTGCTTGGGTACCCATAGAGTGATAATTCATTCAACAGTGTCAGAGGTAGAGGTAGCTTGTACGGATATAAACGGTGAGTGAAAGTCTACGGCGAGCTCCAGTAATTTATATTCACCCGTTATCCACTATGTCCGATCACGGATTTGAATCTAATAGCTCCGCTTGGCATAATTTTCGAAAATTTCTTCGCGGATATCGTAGTTCCTAAAGTAGGTCTCCATAACTATGATTATAGTAAAGAGCCTTTGCTAAAGCCGACATGGTGCAGTATATATTAGATAATACTATATTTACTATTTAAATTTGTCTATTATCTATTTATTAAAATCTATCAAATGTCTAATCTTAGTTCCGTTAAATTATCTGACTAATTAAATAATGAGGATTTTTAATTAGGTCTGTGAAACGTTTTTAAAGTTAACAAATCACAACGATTTTCATATTGTTATATAAGGTTATTAACTGTCAACATAATTGTGTTAAATTTCATTTTTAATCAATCATATGGATGTTGAAAATTTTAAATACTTGATGATTACGCGATGATGAATGTACTATTGTTATGGAATATCAATAGGATAATCGATCATTTTTATATTTAAAATCATATTATGGTTTCGAATACTACATTATTAAAGGTACCTTGAATAATTTCATCATTTGTATCGTAAAAACTAAACATCTATGATAATTAATCGTAAACTAGTCTACGTAAGTGATGGGAAGTAAACAAGGAAAATCTAATACGTAACTAAACTAAATTACCTGTTGACACTTATACAGTGAGAACAATAAAAATTTACCATTATGTCAAAAGAAACTTTTGTTCTGAAAGACGAGGCTGAATATAAGGTTAAATATTTCTTTTTAATCAAGTGATTAGGGACTAGCATTTTGGCTATTCTTACAGATGTCCAAAAAAGCGTTCGTGACCAGAATAACACAATGAATAAATATATTGTCATTAAATATTATTTTTAGTTTTTTTCATTGTTAGCAGCGAAATTAAAATAAGTGTAGGATGTGTGTGTAAGTATGTCGCGTGCGCACCGCATCCTGTTATGACGAAACATCGCACGACACGATGATACCCGAATGCTCCTATATCATTGGTTAGACTTTATCTATAAAACGTGCGATACAATTTCTCCAATAGTAAATACATCGATATGAACAATACAAATACATTACCCTTTCAATACAAGATTTTTATTAGTTTTGATATGATAGTGTAATGATCGGTGTTACTAAATCATTTGAGAGTAACCTCAACCTAAGGAATTGTTATTGGATTTTACGGTGGGTTTGGACAAACATTGTGTTTTCTTCAAAAATATTTAATTAGAAATATGCTTAAAGTATTTAGACTTGAAAATGCTTTGCTACAGCATACTACTGCTTAGATAGATATTGCTCTTTTATGCCGGTAACCTTAGCTTCTTATCTTTATTTTCCAGGCAATATTTTCTTGAAATCGTTTTGTTTTGTCTTACGCATCTTAATTGTCCAATTAGGCATACTAAATATCTAAAAAAAATTGCTTTTAATTATAATCTACATATTATAACAATAACATTTTTATCGTTACTAGACATGCGTTCGGGCGCGTCAGTTGTGCATAATAATAGTTGTTTTAACTCCGACGAAACCTATCAGGCATTTCAAGGTTAGTATACCTATATCGCAAAAGATTATGTTGAAAAGTAAACAATGAATAAGTTGTTACTCGTTTCTCTTAAATAATACCTACTTTACGTGTGATAACGGTTTAGATCATTTTCATATCTAAGATATTGCTCTTGAGGAAATACTAATATTTAGAAATCCACGAACACACGTAGGAGATGGAGTAGTATTCGATTTTTTTAAAGATCAGACAAATTGTCAATCGCAAGACTTTGATTGTCAGAGTTTGTTTATGAGGCTCTGGCATGTTGAGTATATATCGATAAGTTATTACAAAAGTAAACAAGAGTTATAAACGATGCAATTTTTACACACAAGAATACGTCATACCTGTTCACTTCCAGCGTTGTACGTTGTTTCTGCGAATTCGATATAAGGACAATCAAATGTTTACCTTAGATTAATTAAGGGGATACTAACGGAATCATTCTTACACACTTCTATTTAAGGAACATAAAAAAAACAATTGACGAAAAATGGACAGGTTTGAATGGATAACAAATATTACTGTACCAATTTTTAAAATGCGGCACTCGCGTGCCCTTTGGCATTGGGAGTGTTTATGGGCGGTGGTATCATCAGGTGAGCACCTTCCCGTTTGCAGGGGGCAAACGGGAAGGTTCTATAAAAAATAGAAAACTATACAAAGCTCAATCGGGTGTTATGAAGTCTTTAAAAAGGTATATCTTCCATTGGAAAACTATAAAATATTGGCTTCACGACAGCGGGAAGATGCCGTATTTTGTTACTACCAATAGTGCCAGCGATACCTATCCCGACGATGTTGTAAGTTCGATGTAGTTCTCTTTATATCAGTGCTTTCGCAACCTTGGGAACGCGCGCTAAAAAAGCTCATTATTCCCGACAAAAAACATTATTAGGCCCGAACGCCTACAAGGAAGTTACAGAGTAATTGTAATGAATGTAAGCATTAAATAATGTTACATATTTTGTTTATATAATATTTTATTCATTATTAAAATCATTTATTCGGTATAATTAATGGGTACGAAGGATCAAAGCGAGTACATACTATGTCCTAGTCCTCGATTAACCATAACATATCGTAAATAGTTCGCGTTTACTAATTACTAAGAAGAATTTCCAGTATTTCTTGAAATCATTACTTATAAAGTTGTAGATAAATAATTAAGTTAATTTATATTATGTATTTATTCAAGGTAAACCAATTATCTTATTTCTTATTTAAGAGAAAACATTGGATTTCGTTTATTTGTTATGAAGGGGTGATTCCACATTAAGACGATGCCGTGTTATGGCTATAAGACTGAGTTGGAATGCGAAAGCGATCCTGGGGGCTTCTTTGATCGCGTTGGAACTACAGATACCGGCAAACTTCTTCAGCATTAAACAAGGGAGTGGGGGAAAGCTGGTACTTGCAACATATTTATTTTACGCGATCGACACGTCACTCTCTCGCCGCCTCCGCACCACCGCCCGCCGAGCCCCCCTCCCACCCCATCCCAGTGATACCTACAAATAGCTTCTGCGCAGGCAAGGACATTTATTCAATGTGTCCTTGCTGGTATCTGTACCCGAGGTAGTAGTCGATATAGTTCACCCGTTTGTTTTGTATATTTGCTCAATATTTATATCGATAGAAATGCCGGTCGAAATTGGTTGCTTGTTGAAGCCTAGTCTAGTTCTTGTAATCAATAAATAATGCACTGTTCTGCTTTAATCCACAGTGTCCTATAAGGCTTATATGTGTAACCTTTAACCACCTAAAACAATTGATTAAGTCGAGCCTCGTTCAAATGATATGATCTTACGAATAGCGGAACTACAGAGTGCTACGCAGAAACAGCTCATGCAATAATTAACCTTCTAATTTATGAGCGTTGTCACAGCATAAACTATGAAAAATTAAGACAAATTATACTTAATAGGTTATGAATATTTAATATCAGTTAGATGTGTATTTACTGAATAACCAGCCAGGCTTCGACTTTGGGCAGACACCATTGTGCCTAAAAAAACTAGAAAATGTTTTACTGTAACTTCTTTAAATTCTCAATCAATAAAAAGGGTATTTCTTCTTATTGAAACCTACTTTCTGAGCTGAGCTGACCTCGTATGATAATATTTATGTGTACTTGAGGGTAGTTGATAATAAATCATTGTTGTGGCATAACACCTTCAAAATAAGACGTAGTAATACATGGTCTTGGTCTTGGTCATTGGTCTTATAAATTTAGTACCTAACTTGATTGTTATAGAGGCAGTTCAATAAAAATATTAAAAATAATAAATATATTGTATTTTTGAAACTAAATATATAGTATCAATACAGATAAAACTATGCGTATCTTATACTTACTTCATTTGATCATTCATACAAGACAAAAACACTCGGCATCTTCAACTTATGCCGTCGTTTACTACGACCACATGGAATTTGTTTGGATTTATTGGGAACGTCCCAGAAAAAAACGTAAACAAACCACTATACCGAATACTTGCGTAACTAAATGTGGGATTTCCAATGGGTTTTTATAGTTTTATCCTAACGCTCTTTGTAATTAGTAAATAATGAATAACGTAGAAGTTTTTTATACACAAGAGATGTGTGCAAAAACAAATTAGTCATAGATTTTGTCCTGCATTCGTCTGAAGGAAGGTAAAAAGGACATTTTATTATATTTGCTCTATTTATTGCAAAACATGATTAAACGTAAATAATTAATAGTCTGGCTATAAGTTCTGTTACAAATGAAAATGCTTTTTTTTTCAACTTTTCAATTATTTTGAATTTGCAACACGTATATTATTTAAAAAAAAATCGATTTTGCGCAATTTCACTTATAAAATTACAATATGGAATGGGGTGTTAAAGAAAATAGGATTGCAGTGATGGCCTTGCACAAAGTGGGTATGGTGTCGTCGGCCATATTCCAGAACCTTCAAAAGCTTGATATCAGTCGTGTGTTCGTATATCGTACTATCAACAGATACAACAACACTTCGTCTGTAGACCCGAAAGAATCGAAGCTGCGTGTTGTTATGCTGTTAAAGCTAGAATTCGTTAGCATCCTGCGTCAGTCATGGTTTCGTGGGGTGTGTCTTATCTAGGAGTAAAAAAAAACTACATTTTTGTGAAATCAAGATACAGTCTTGGATCATGTTGTGAAACCTCTCAGCAATACTAAACTCTAGTTTTTTAAAACATACCGTGGACTTTCCAGCAGGATTCTGCACCTGGTCACAAGGCACGAACTACCCAAGCCTGGCTTGAAACCACGGACTTTATACGAGCTGAAGACTGGTCCACATCTAGCCCTTAAACTTCAAATTATGGTCAGTTTTAGAGGACATGGCCTGCTCTGAAACTACACGGCGGCATTGAGTCTATTAAAAAATCTTTGGAGCAAGCAGTGGCGAAAATTCCCTTAAGTGCATAGACTTGTGGCCAAACAGATTAAAGGCCTGTATAAAAGCCAAAGGTGGCGATTTCGTATAGAATATTGATTTTTTTTTTGCTGAGACTTTAATAAATGTGTAGGTATACATTTAAATAATATTTCATTACTTCATTAAAAAAAATCATTTGTATCAGAACATATGGCTGAAATAGGTAATAAGATCACTTGCCTAATATAATTCAACTTTAGATTGTATTCTATGGAATACAAATTTAAAATATTCAAAACCTGCATAATCGTTCTGGGCAAGAGGTTTAATTAAAAATTAAAAATGTAGCTAGTACCCAGGTCTGCTCTTATAAATGAATTTCGCATTTTCATCTATATATCTAAAAATCTTGTTTGACAGTATTCGCACGCACTTATGAATACATATTTTTTGGAAGGCTTCAGAATTAGAGAAATGTACATTTTAAACCGCTGATTAGAATCCCCTTAGCCGATTTTTTTTGTAATTCTAGAACATCATATTACGATCGAATTAACGCGGGTCACAGCTAAAGTTCCATATTATTTAATCATACTCAATACTTCTGCGCTTGCGTTGTTTTGTGAGCACAATGTTTTTTAGAAAGTCGCATCCGGTTGCGGTGTGTCGCGGTGCAACAAGTGTACTTCCATACTTTGCAGACATTGAAATACCAGCTATATATAGCCAATGCATCATGTTGATTTGCCTAGGTACTTTACTTTTAAATTTATAATAGTCAGTACTAAACAGAGATTCTTAACCTTAAAAGGATGTTAGTCTGTTACGCTTTAAGTACTTATACATTGTGAGTTTATGCGGGTACTATGCATTGCGAACTTAAAAGGTAAATCAGAAAGTGTTAATTGAATTGGAAGATATTTATAAGGCAAAGTGTATCACAGCTAAAATGCAATTCTGTTATCAAATTTAAAAGATTCGAGAGTTGATCAAATCAAGTTTATTGCGTGTTGCAATTTATTTAATTTAATTGATTTTTAACAGCCTCGAGAATAAATATAGACCTTCTAATGTTTATAATAAAATATAAATAAACTTATCACACGCTGTCTTGACCAGTGTAGATAAAAAAGGTACCTTTTGTTTCTTTAGATATCTTTTTATATATTGGGTATCGCTAGATGTGGTTAACTTTTCTTAAAAAATTTCGTGCGCTAAAGCCGGATATTCGGGTCTAAAGACACTTTTACTTGGCAAGAGCGTGTTAAAATGTCTGCTGCCAACCCAATCTAAACGTCCCAACACGGATGTAGCTGTGACTAAGGCGTATTTGTTTCGTTCTACATCGATAACGGGTTTAATAAGATTTGATTTGAGAGGATATTTCGTAAATTTTGGTAAATAATGAATTATAACCGGTACCATGCTCACGTTAAAGGTCATTGATCATCTGTAGATCCGCTTTGGTGCCCCCCTGACCCTGTCTTGCGCTTGCGGCGGCGCTGAATTAAAATATGCTTATTGATATGCATTAGTTTATAATGTGATAATTTAGTGATAAACTCGTATTATAACTCAAATTAATGTTGAGAATAATAGCACTAGATCCGTGAACTTAAATAGCCTTTAATTTACGTCATTGCGTTATCTACTTCCACAGAGCATGACGTCAAACTGGTCAAACCTAGATAATATTAGAATAGATTGCGTTTGGTCAATGATCATCGATACTGAACTTTCTTCCTTTTTCAATTTGTGTTGGCTTGTTACAGAAATATGTGGAGTCATCGCTGGGCTGGGCCGGGGAACGGGGCGAGGACTCGAGCTACGACTCCGAATGTGAAGAGGATGTCGGTCACCGCACTGCCTCTAGGACGCCGTCGGACACGCTCGCAGCCGAGTTTGCGGAGTACGTCACTCTCGCCCCGGTCTTACCACCGCATAACCAGGTAGAACACATTAACCTAACCTGACAATTGTTACGAATTACATGAACCACTATTTCGAATCCAACACATAAATCTATAGACAGCAAACACTTTCTACTAGTCTAGTCTACTGTCTCTGGATAGTCCGACATTTGAAGCCGACAAACATCTCTCTCTCTCTTTAATAAGCATATCTGAGCGTCGTGTTTCGATCCAGCGCGTCTCCTATCATAGTGTACATTCATATAAATCAATAATAGTATTATTATTGAAAATACATAAATAGTAAATTCATTTGGTTCAGTATAAGTAAGCAGAGTATAAGGACTGATGCCTGATTTTTGCGGTACATTTGAACTATGTCCATCTTATCTCATAGTACCTTGTGGTGGTCAATGTTTCAGTTTGGGCGATAGTTAAACTTAGTTTATGTTGCGAAGCCGTTATATTATTTAGAACTACACAAAATTTTATAATTTTTGTTTTACGAAACAAAAAACTTATTTTGATTTTTTCAAATTGTTACAATTGAATTTTATGTGCAAATAAAGCGCAAATGAGTTTGATAGCTTTACGAATTTGACGAAACATTTTCAAAGTCCCATTATAAAAACAAAAAATTTATTCAAGTTCAATACTTGAGTTACGAAATCTGAATTGTGAGCTTGTTAAATACTTCATTCGCTTTAAATTGTACGAAACTGGGTTGTAGCAGCGCTTGGGAAAGCGTATATCTTGGCTTGAGGCTTGTCGTGATGTAATTTCCTTTACTGTGCCACTTGCATCATCTAACGCGTATTACATAATTTTTTTCATGGGCCTACATTATTCCATATCTATATTCGTTTTACTCTGTACAAATCACGCATATGTAATAAGTTATAAATCAAGGTCAATTTTGTAATAATGTGTACAGACGCCTAGTGCCGCAACACGGTATCACTATGACACTGAAATATAATCATTATTTTACATTAAATTTTAAATTTATTGTAACGGCCTAAATGTCACGAGCGTAGTATGTGGAAAGTATTAAGTAAGTCCGTTAATTTAATGTACTAAAATCGTCATTCCAAATATGAAAAACATTTATTGGTTTGGATTTCCGATGGCTTAAGCATATGGATTATATATCTGTCATATATCTGATTATATACCAATAAAATATATTTTAGGTCTGTCTTCACAGAAGGCTACTTTCCTTAATACATATAAATGAGATATACACAGAAACTTCGAAGAAGACATTCAAAGGTTCCAACACCATAGATTTAACAGCCTTTCAACGTTAAATAACACCTCTCTTTATCGTATTCCAGGCGAAAATAGACTTCGCATTGAAGCTGGGTTATTCAGAACATCTAGCTCGCACAGCGCTGATGCGTTTGGGTCCCGATCCGCCCCGCAACGAGCTGCTAGCTGAGCTGATTAAGCTGGCTTCTAAGCGGCCAATTCGCCCAGCTTCGCCACCACAGACGATAGATCGTGAACCACAGTCAGACCGATCGCCATTGAGGCATATAGTCATTGATGGCAGCAATGTGGCTATGAGGTAATTAAAAAATTTTTTATGAATAATTTCTACCTTGATTCACCCGAAAATGTTTGCATGTTGTTTCTACCGTAATCTAAGTGCCTCCTATTATTCTTCAGTGTTAGGTGGTTTTCTTTTTCATATAAATACCTGTTTAAATAATAATTAACATGGCATAGCATGATATAATAGTTGCAGGCTTATTAACATATTGTTAAAAACTTAATAGCAATTTAAAAGTGTGACAGAGGGCTTATTGTCAGTTCTTTACGTCATTAATTTGATAACTGGCAGTAAATGTAAATTTAGAAGTATATTTTTTATCATTAATCAATCAATCTGAGTGTACATTACCTACTAATTTATACACATGTACATACATATCTATCATATGATATGTTATATTTTGGTAATATAGTTAATGCAATGTATGTCGTGTATTAATTATGATATTCTCTTTCCGAACTTAGATTTTTTAGAACTGAAATGAGTATTCCAATGAGATTGATAGGATTAGATAACCTATACATTTTTATAGACTGTACAGAGGGAGAAACATAGAGTTTTCATAAAAAAAATATTCAAATAGGTTTATAGTTGTGTTATATTTGGCATAACATTCACACGAAACCATTATGTTTTATTGTACATTAAAGATAATGTTATCCCCGAATCTGGCCATAAATATAAGACATGATCAGTTCCTTTATCAAATCGTAAATAATGGCCTTGTAACTTACACGGCTCGTATAATAAGATAAAAATACGGAAGAATTTAACCAATAAAGTCTTATCGAAAAGTCAGCTAATCGTTATACTAACTATCAATTAATTGATTACGTCTAACTGTTGCACGTGAAGTTAGTAGTAAATAATTAATTTAAAAAATATATTTTTTATTTATAATACTCAAACTCAAAATTACTTTATTTATATAGGTAAACAAGTATACTTATGAACGTCAGAAAAGAAGTTAAATTAATTCTAACTTTACATATACTACCAGTTCGTAAGTTAAGGGCGTAAAGCGGGATCTACTCTCTAACTCTCCGCCACTCTTTTTAATCGCTAAGTTTGAAGTCATACAAATTGTTTGAACTGGAGCAAATTATATAGGAATAGGATCATTTAAATATTCGTCAAATTTATAAAAATCTTTATCGATTAATTTACGTTTGACGAGAGCTTTGAATTTATATAGTGATAATTATCTCATTTCGCTTAGGAGTTTGCTGTAAAAAAGAATACAATTTCCATACAAGAAGTGGTTTATCTTCTGGAGCCTGGTTGGTCGTACGCTTAAATTAGTTCTGTTTCGAGTATTATATTGGTGAATGTCACCATTTGTTTTAAAATTGGTTATATTTTTTTGTACATACATCAAGGCTTCCAGAATATATTGAGATATAGTGTCATAATATTTAGTTCGTTAAACTTATTCCGTAACGACTCCCTTGAGTAAACAACAAATACCTGGAACAGCCCGCTTCTGCAACACAAATATGAATTGAAACTGCAGCAGCACCCCACAATAGAATACCGAATACTATATATGAATGTAATAATAATACTACTAAGGACACTGTGGTCCTTTAGTTTTATGAAAATATCGTGAAGTCCGATGCGGCACAGAAGGCTGATCACCTACTTATCTATTAAGAATCAATTGATCATGGCACAGATATAGGTTTTAGGCTCAAATCTAAAAGGTTTTAGCGCCATTGTTTCCGATAGTAATCTTTAGTATTTTACTGCGGCAAAAATCACACGTAGAATTTGATTTATAATTTTCGAAATTTAATCAAATAATTGTCCGGTCACAAAATGTTCTTGTTTGGTACATTAATTACTTACTAATTTTACTTTTATTTTCAGCCATGGCAACATGGAGATATTCTCGTGCCGAGGCATCGAGATCTGCGTGGATTGGTTTCGAGCTCGAGGCCACAGAGACATATCCGTGTTTGTACCCAAATGGCGCAAAGAGGCCACAAGACTAGATAACCCTGTCTTGGACAGGGATTGCTTAGAACGTCTCGAACGCGACAGAATCCTACACTACACCCCTAGCAGACATCTCGGAGGAAAACGACTCGTCTGCTACGACGATAGATATATCCTCAAACTTGCTGCTGAAACCGACGGAGTCGTCGTCTCCAACGACAACTATAGAGATCTGGCCATCGAAAGCCCGGAATTCAGAAGAGTCATCGAGGATAGACTCCTAATGTACACCTTCGTGAACGACAGATTCATGCCGCCCGACGATCCGCTCGGCAGATCCGGCCCCACTTTGGATGCGTTCCTCAGAGTTCCACCCTCCCGCACGGACCCCCCTCCGCCTTGTCCCTACGGACGCAAGTGTACCTACGGGAACAAATGCAAGTTTCATCACCCCGAACGCGCCGGCAGACCGCACAAATCCATTGCCGAAACGCTCTCGGAGCGAGCGGCGCGTCACGCTTTGCAGACGTTGAGCCTCCCTCCCGGTGGACACCCGTCAGACATGAAGAAACCGTTAGCAAGAGCGCATTCGGCTACGCCAAGACTAGCAGATCTCACCCTCGCCACGCACTTCGATATAGCGCAACAGCCGGGACCCTCGCAGCCGAGTCACCAGCCTGAAAATTCCCATAGAAAACTCGCCAGACAGCTGACTTTGAACCCAGCCTGTGATCCCAGATTGCACGCGACCGCCTCTAGAGTTTGTTCGGCACCAGTCGGGGCGATGGGTGCAACGCCTTTGTACATGGCCGGAGCGTCCCTATCTCCGTGTGCCTCGGAAGGCGCCCTCCAACAGTGGGAAGCGCGTAGACGGATGCACTACCACTTGGCTAACATATTCCCAGAAGTGCAGGTAGTTGAAGCCATGAATGCGTACCCTGAGGAAACAGATGCCCAGAAAATGTGCGCTATAATCCTCGCCCGGTACAGACCGAGCGAGGCGACTCTTCCTTATCCGTTGCATTGAGACATTGACCTTGAATTAATCTCAATTTCGAATGTAAATCGAGCCTTATTTCAATGGTCAAAAAACGGATTCAACATTGTAGTCGGCGGTTTTAATATCGACTGACTCAATTATAGCATTATTGAATATTTGGTTAAAGATTTTTTTTAACTCAAATGCATCAACTGGGTCTGCCAATATGTCTCATAGGCATTTATTTGAGTTGACACGACAAGATATGCTTCTAAGAAGCATATCGCGGTATTCATTAAGTTTAGACACAAATAATGTACAAATCACAATAATTATATGTTTCTTTCAGTATCTTACATCCTAACAATTATTGCTTTATTCTATTGCTATTAATTTTCTATTTCAAAGTGCTCCATAACATCTGCCTTCTGTATATTTTAATAAGCTAATCTTAGGTTATGTTGCAATAATGATTATTGTGATGGTATAAATCATTATTGGTACTATGTACCAAATTTAATCAATTATCTAATAAGAATATAGGAACTGTTTATGTTGCATAGTTTATTTACAATCAAACTTTTTATTATTTGAAATAGTTAAAATTTGTTATATATTTATATTATTCTAAACAATAAGGCCAGGTTATAAAATAATAGTCATTTATTTTAGAAATAATTTTGTAACATGTTTAATTTGTATTAAATTGAACTTAAAAAAACGTTGAATGCAATGCATGGAAATGTAAGATATATTATGTTATCTACAAGAGTGTTGTACTACATATATTTCTATTGTTATATTCATATATATAATGTTTATGGAGTATAGCACTCGGTCCAAACTTTACCGGCATTTTAAAGACTGTGTTCTCTGCTCTTATATTAACCGTAAAGTAAACCGTCTTTGAAATGACTGTGAGTATTGGCTTTAGTTTAATAAGTTTTGCCAACATCCACATGTTGGGTAAATTAACTTCAGTACTCAAACTAATATGGGGCAATGTAGATTGACTCGTTCATGTTGGTACTGTGTTAACATTTCATAGTGAAGTGAGTAATATGATGTCTTTTTTGACATAGATTAGAATTATAAATAAAGAATTATGTGTCAAATATATATTTTTTTTTTAGTTTTACTCTGTTAGGATTATTAGACATTCTTTTTAGAATCATATTCATATAAGATTTACTATCATTTTTCTTATTTTCTGAAATCCCTATAAAGTTTTGCCCAGTAAACTTTTCAGTGACAGTTTGCGCTGCTGTGTACTCTGAAGGTTTGAAAACTCTTTCCTTCTTGCTTTTCCTATATAAATATGGATATATTTTTATTTCTTTTTCACTATCAACAATCATTGGTGTTTCAGTAATTTCTTTTTCATTGTCAACTATATTTTTTACTTCTGGTTTATATTTCTGATTGAAAATGATTTGGACATCATTTTGTATGTCCAACAAGCACCCTTTTTGGATACCCAGACAACAAGTAGAAATACCAAAATTCACTGCACTTGTTTTTCTGAGGCCATTTAAACAAAGAAATGGTATTAAATTGGAACAACAATCTTCAATTATTGGCTCCACTAACATTTTTGGATTCACATCTGCATCTATTAGGATACCTGAACAAAGTCCGTTTTTAAGAGATTCTCGACATTCTGATAAGCCAAATATTAGACCTTCCACTCTTCTATAAAAAGAAAAAAATACATAAATTAGAATGTTGTACTACAACTGAACTCAACCATTTCAAATATGTAAATAATTTGTAATTTGGATAGGCCAAATTACAAATTATTTATATATAAATTCAGATCCCTTGCGATG
Organism: Pieris brassicae; assembly: GCF_905147105.1. Lineage (NCBI taxonomy): Eukaryota > Metazoa > Arthropoda > Insecta > Lepidoptera > Pieridae > Pieris > Pieris brassicae. Next base: position 6,206,030 of record NC_059665.1, on the reverse strand, counting down.
GCAATACTAAACATTTATATTTCATTAATAGTAAATAGATAATTAACTCTCAGTGCCTACTACACTTAAACACTGACACCTACACTAAATCAAGACCAAGATGTGCTAAATCAGACTGTAGTGTAGAAACCAAGTAACTATCATTAAATATGAGGTTATATCATGCTTTATGAAGAGGGATACCTTGAAAATACTTCAAATGAACATCTACATAATTGAAACACTTACTTGCATGGAGGTGGTCTAGGTCTTTTTTCCTTGGGTAAATCCTTAATATCATTCCAGTGAGGTTTTTTAAACTCGGGTAAAGTCACTCTATATTTCTGAAGAGTTGTTTCTAGTCTTAAATGTTCTTCTGTTGAAGCTAGCAGCCTAAAAATAAACAAAGGATAGTCCATCACATGTAGACTATAAGTGAAGTTTGCATATATTTGTACTTTCATAACAATTAATGATAAGTCTAAGGTTCTCACTTTTAATATAGAGATAATTAAATGTAAAAATCTAAGATAAAAAATTATAGTACAATCAAAGAGTCTGGCAAAATTGACCACTAAAAATATTTAGATCTGTTTTTGTTGAACATGTCTTCATAAAGTTAAAGTAAACATACCAGTTTATAGGGTCAGGACGGCATACAATATTCTTTATTGTTTTCTTAAGCTTTGTCTTGCTGATTGGTTTTTTGTGTTTTAATTTTTGGGCTGCTTCCATATCTGAAAATAAATAAATAATATTAATGATTAACTCAATAAAAGTTAGCAAGGAAATAATTATTTAAAACATCTAATAGGTACTCAACGTAGTTAAACATTAAGAGGTTATTATTACAAATCAGGTAAACCTTTTTCAAATTCAAATATACAATACTTGTGAAATTTTTATCTCTAATAAAAATTTAGGCTAAATCAACAAAATGTTTTGGATGTATATATTTTTATATAGATATTACAATTTTATTTTAAATTAGGCTCGTTAAAACTCAAGCGTACACCTACTTTGCGAGATATTCGGCACCTTGGAGTTATGAAGTATTTAATTATAATTTTCGATTAATTCTATGGGTTTCTGAGTAAACTTTAGAAACAAAACCATTTTTTGTAAAGATAATTGACATTTGAAGTAACGACCGTGACATTTATTATTTATAGTACATACGATACAGAATCAAAACTGTAAACAAAACAAAACTTTGGGGCTACTTTAGGCTTAGTATACTTATTTCTAGTATTTAAACTTTTTTTAAAATTTATATTCCACTTTCTCATAATTCCTTATCGAAAATGGTTTTGCGTGCTCAGTAGTAGTACTTAAAGCCACACAATGGTAGATGACTCGATACTTGAGATAGATAAATTTGGTGTTCAACCGTATATAAACAGATTGTTAGAAGTTAGCAGAATTTGTGTACGGTCTTCTGCCTTTACAGTGCACACGAGCCTCTCCAAGTACTGTATTGCCGTAGTTTTTACTATTAAAAACACAAGCAATCGCCGTTGAGGATCCGCCTTGCACCCACTTACGCCGACGCCGAAGCAGAGAAAGCGCTGCGCCTAGTCCGGCCTCCCACCAGCGGGTCTCACCGGAGGATGCGCATGTGCGGACCGAGCTGAGGTGTTCAGGCTGTGCCTGGCAGACTCCGGCTCCAGCTATGGAGCGAAAACCGCGTCGCGATGCGTCCGGCCCGCGTGCCAACGTACGCTCCCGCTCTCGCGGTCGAGCCGCGTTACCGCCGCCGCCGTCGTCGTCGCCGCCGAAATCAAGTTCGTCGCGCAACCGGTCCTTGAGTGGCTCTCGCTCGCGTAGCGATCGAGCCCCGGGACCCGGAGACGAAAAACCGGGCGAAAAAGTCGTTCTTAGTGAACAGCTCTCGTCGCGGTATACTGCCGTTCGACACCCTGTCGAACCGGCCCCCCACAACCCCTCCCCCGCAGTGTTTACTACAGCGGGCCTTTTAGACAGTTCCACACTAACTCACGCAGACCCCGAGGTCACAGGTGACTCGCGCCCGGCTGGCGCTCGAGCCCCCCTCGCGGTACATAGTGAAAGTGGCAGTGAAAGTGCAGTTTTCATCGAACAAAGTGGTGGTGAACAGTCGCAGCTCTCGTCGCGGTATACGGACGACGAGAGTACCTATACGGCTACCCCGCACCGACCTCACCCCTCGACATCGATGGCGCCACCGGACTCAGGAATGCACCTAACAACAAATGTGAGTACCGGTGTTATTTTTCATCATGGCGAGGAGCACAGCCACGCTCATGGGCATGACCCTGAAGAGCTGTTGGCCTATTTGGAAGGCGACCTGCGGCCATCGCAGCCCGTCTCACCTCGCGCCGGCTATGAGTTGGATGCGCTTTTTGTTGCGCAAACAATCATAGGCCGGTTCGCTACAGACGGGCTCGCACGCGCTATGTGCGAGTACCTGGCGCAGACCCGCAGGCGCCTTCTAAGTGAAGGCCTAATGACTTCGCCACTCTCAAGTGACGAACATGACGCGCTTGCCGAGGCAAGACGCGTACAATTACGCCGCCCGCCGCCGCGCGACTCTGATGAGGACGCCGCCGGGTCGGCACCCAAGCGTGTCTGTGCGCAGACGACGCCACCTGGTGTCAAATTTATGACACCTATAACACAAGTACAACCGGCGCCGCTCTCGCAGCGAGACCCGCGCCGCCGGCGCCTAACGGACATGCCCACGGACACGGCGCCTACCGCGGCGCCCCCCGCACCCCCCGCGCCCCGCGCGGCCCTTGCGACGGCTCTTCCGACGCCGCAGGATGCGGCGAACAATATTAGCAATAACGCAGCGGCCTCTTACGCCGCAACGACCGCCTCGCCGGCAGTAGCCCGCCGGCCCCCCCTTGCACCCCTGCCCCCCGCGCCTCCAAAGCCCAAGTATCCGCCGTTTGTCATCGAGTCTCTCCCTGACTGGACAACGCACGTCAGGGAGATGAAGCGGCGGCTTGGGCGCACAATTAATGCGCGCGCATTCGGGCAGGGGTTAAAAATCCTGCCCCAAGACGAGGAGGAGTACCGTTTGGTGCAGCGGTACCTAGGGGAGTTAGAGAGTAGCGGCGTAAAAGTCGTCTACTTCTCATACTCCCTACCAGCGGAGCGGCAGCTGAAGGTGGCGCTACGAGGCATTCCGGCGGACACGGAGCCCGAGGCCATCTTGTCGGAGCTGCGCGACTTAGGGTTCGAGCCGGAGCACGCTCAGCCCATACGTGCCAGAAGGGGCAGGCCGGGGTGCATATTTTTAATTATCCTGCGCCGCACCCCCGACCTCACCCCCGCTATATACAACATAAAGGAGCTGTTGTGTATACCGGGGGTCACCATTGAATCTTGGCGGGGCAAAAGGGGCCCCGCTCAGTGCCACCGCTGCCAAGGATTTAGGCACTCCTCGCACCAATGCCACCGGGCCTTAGCCTGTGTGCGGTGCGGGGAGGAACACCACTCCGCCGACTGCCCCCTACCAAAGGGGGCCACGCCGAAATGCGCCAACTGCAAGGGGGCGCATACGGCTAACCACAGCACGTGTCCGGTGCTGAAGGAGGAGGCGCGCAATAAGCGCGCAGGCACGGTGGCGCACACCACAGGGGGCAAGGGTGCCGCGGACGCGCGCGGTGCGCATGATGCGCGCGGTGCGCGCGGTACGCGTGGCGCTCGCGCTGCGGGACCCGCGGCGCCGCGTTCAAAGGGAGGAGAGCCGCGCATGCATGCGCAGGCTGAACGGCGCGCCCATGAGCAGCGCGCCGCACACCCGCAGGATGCGGAATTAATTTCGTACCCTGCGGAGCCTCCCAGAGGTCAACGCAGGCGCCCCCGAGGTAGAAGAGGCCGGGGGGGGTTACAACCCCCCGCCCCCCCGCGCGCGGAAAATTCCGCGCACTTCGCGGAGGGCCCCAGTAGGGCCGCTCCTGACTCCGCTCCAGCCGCTGGAGCCTCCAGGACCGCCGGACAGCGCGCCGCACGCCCCCGCAGCGGGGGCCCTCTGAGGGGCCAGATGTTCCTCAGCGAGGCGGCGATTGCTGAGGCGGTCGACAGGGCGGTCAACTCATTGTTGAGCGCCCTCTACCCGACTCCGCCTGCCCCGACCCATGGAGGACGCCGGCCGCGCAGTCGAGGCGTAAGACACACACACCAACAACAATGATCTTACGCCTCCTACACTGGAACGCCGAGGGCCTTAGGGGGAAAGGTCCCTACCTGCGCAACATCCTACGTACACACAACGTAGATGTTGCGCTCATTTCAGAGACACACCTGCGCCCCACCGACCGCCTGAGTGCTGCGGGCTACTTCGTTTACCGCGAAGAGCATCAGGCGATCAACGGGGCGCCCATGCGCGGCCTGGCAGTGCTGGTTAGAAGGAGCATTCCTCACCGCGCTATCCAGGCCGTCAACCTGACTGGCATCCTGACGCTGGGGGTAGAGCTGGAACTGGGCGGTCAGCCCACAGACGTGTTGGCCGCCTACGCTCCCCCCGGCGCAAATTTCATTGAAGCCGAGCTGGAGGCAGCTCTCAGCGCGAAGCCGACGATCATCGCGGGTGACTGGAATGCCAAACACATCAACTGGCATTCCCAAGTCACGAACGCGCGAGGTCGTCGCCTCTTGCACCACGCCGAAGAGCGCGGCTACCTGGTGTGCGGACCTGACTCCGCCACCCACTTTCCTAGGATAGCCGCCCACAGGCCGGACACCATCGATCTGGTGGTGCACAACCGGCCTGACCTCCACCTAGCGCAGGAGGTCCTGATGGACGAATACCAGTCGGACCACCAGCCGGTGCTGTGCCCCATCGCGGGGGCTCCATCCCCGCCCGCACGCACCCGGAAGGTCACCGACTGGAACACCTTTGAGTCCATCATGGAAGACACCCCTGCGCCCGGCCCACCGGATTCGACAGGCGCCGTTGACGACATGGCGGAGTCCATGACGCGGCAACTCCAGGCAGCTCTGGCGGCAGCGACCTCAACGCGCACGCCGGAGATCACCTGCCAGGACCTTGCACCCTATGTGCAAAGGCTGATTCAGCGCAAGCGCGCGCTCAGGAGGCAATGGCAGCGCAACCGCTGCCCCGCGCTCAAAACGCAGCTGAATCGCCTCGCCGAACGTGTCAAGGCCGAGCTGGTCTCACACGAACGGCGCACATGGGAGCGCACACTGGGAGAGGCCACCACAGAGCCTACCCGCCTCTACCAACTTTGCCGCCGTCTCTACAGGACTCCAGAGCCGAAGCGTCCCCTTCGCGACAGCAACGGCGCCATCACTTACGATGACACAGATCGGGCCGAAATATTCGCCGAACACCTCCAGCGTCAGTTCTCGCCGAACCCCGCGACGTCCCCTACGCGCGTGGCAGAGGTGGTGAACGCTGTCGAGGCGTGGTTGACGTGCCCGATCTCTACCGACGAAGCCCAGATCTTCTTCTCGCCGTCACAAGTGCGGAAGAGGATCTCAAGACTGCGACCCAGGAAGGCGCCGGGACCGGATGGCATCACCCACGAGGCGCTGCGCCATCTGCCCATGAGGTGGATAGTTGCGCTGTCGCGCCTCTTCACGGGTATCCTCCGGTACACGCACTTCCCTAGATCTTGGAAAGAGGGCAAGGTGATCCTAATATCGAAGCCCGGGAAGGACTCTTCCCGACCCGAGAGCTATCGACCCATCACCCTGCTCTCGACGCAGTCGAAACTGTTCGAGTGGCTGTTGCTGCAGAGGATCGAACAATACCTGCAGCCGAGGCCCGAACAGTTCGGCTTCCGCGGCGAGCACAGCACGACGCTGCAGCTGACGAGGGTGCTTTTCACTGCAGCCTCGGCCCTCAACAAAAAGGAGGGGGCCGCCGCCGTTATGCTGGACATGGCGAAGGCCTTTGACCGTGTCTGGCACGACGGCCTCGTGCTGAAGCTCATCGAGTCTCCACTGCCCCGCCGAATGGTCGCCGTGCTCCGCGCCTTTCTCACCGAGCGCACGTTCTTCGTTGCGACGGGAGAGGCCGCGTCGAGACCGCGACCCATCACGGCGGGCGTCCCGCAAGGTAGCGTGTTATCGCCCTTGCTCTACACCACGTACACCGACGACGTTCCGTGCCCCGAGGGGTGCACACTCGCCCTCTACGCCGACGACACGGCGTACGTGGCGTCATCGCTGAGGGCCTCGCACGCTGCCCAAAAACTCCAACGCGCTCTGGACCTCCTGCCAGAGTGGCTGGACAAGTGGAGACTCGCCGCCAACCCGGACAAGACTCAGGCCATTGTCTTCGGCCGGGGTAGGTTGCCACCACCCCTACGCTTCCTGGATCGAGACGTGCCGTGGAAGACGCCGGTCACCTATCTAGGGGTCACCATAGACCGGGGTCTGACCATGACGCCCCACATCTCCAGGGCTGTAGGGAGAGCCAAGTGGGCAGCGCATACGCTCCGCCCACTGATCACAGGCAACCTACCTCTCCGCACCAAGCTCGCGCTACATAAATTGTATGTGCGCCCTCACCTCACGTACGCGGCACCGGCGTGGTTCTCCTATGCCAAGGAGACCAACCGCCGAAGACTGCGCACCGTACAAAACACCGTCTTACGGTGCGCTGTACATGCACCACGCTACGTGAGGAACGCCACCATAGCGCGAGACTTGCGGATGGAGTCGATCGACGAGTTCGTCGCACGGCTCGCGATGAGGATGTTTGATCGAGCAGACGCCTCTCAACATCCTCACCTCCACAACATCGCGCCGTGGCACTCCAGGCCGCCCGACCAATACAAGTACCCGCGTGAGCTCTTCTCCGCGGGCTCCGACGACACCAGGGCAACAAACGCGGCTTCGACCGCTGGTCGCCTCGCTGGGCCTCCCCCGGGTCAACCGGGGGTCTCACCCGGCGGTGCTTGACCGCGAGCCGCGCTAGCTGCCCGATACCACCGATCATGACACCAGGGCCAAGTCGAGACTACTCCTTGGCCCCCTCCTCATCACCCGGACTTGACACTCCGGACACGACCCCATCGGCTGCGCGCAGCGGGTAGAGACTGAGTCTCCCCGCGCGCCTGCAGCCCCCACCAAGGGCTATATGCCCGCCCCCGTACCGCCCTGTATCAGCAGGGCGCGAACAGAAACACCACTTGAAGGGGGCATACGCCCCGAACAAGACAAAACACCCCCCTCGCGAGGGAGGGTGTAACAATAACTACGCGAATTTAGCAGAATTTGTGACCTATGTAGCGAGAGAAAGATTAGAGAGAGAGCAATTTATAGATTGGACGTGTGCTAGGACAGGTGGACATGTTTGTGGCAAATCTGGCATAGGTTCTACCTAATCTCGTATACTGAACACCTAATCCTTGTATCTATTCAAATAAACTACGGTAACTACTACTCACTAATTACGACTAAATAAAATGACTTTTTTAGAATCACTCCTATCAAAAGGAATATTGGGTTCTATCTACGAAACATTACTTTCGGCAATGTAGTTTTTAAGAAGAATTAAACCTAAAAGAAATATATTTACTGCAATGCTACTATACTAAACAATTATTAGCTAACACACAATGCTTACTCAAAATAAAAATGACCACAATCACTATAACCTAATTTTATTTTGCTATATTGTGAATATATAAATTATTTATAAATTACCTACCATAAGGTATATAATTCAAACTCTGTTTACACAACTATTTGTGCTAGTAAATATGTAATATACTATTCTTATTATGTAATTTATATAGACATATACTTACAATAATAATGTACATTTCTATATCAGAAACAAATATTCATCAGCAAAATATTCACTATCATTGTCATTAGTTATTGCTCTTGTAGGTCTTATTTTGTAGCATTATATGATACATACATAAAGAACTCAAGAATGGTCAAAGTTTAACAGAAGTTTCAAAAGTTAAATTTGAAATAATAAAAGTTCCCTTTAAGTATAGTTTAAGAATACTACATTGAATATCTCATTTGATTTGAGACTTGTTCTTTTTTCATATATATATAATTTGACCAGCATGTGAAAATATTCTTTCATATGGGACTGATGTGGCTATCACACTAAATCTGGTTTTAACAAGTTGATATAGTCGGGGATATATATGTTTTCTTTGAAACCACTGTAATAAAGGATCAGTGTTTACTCCATTTTCGTCTTTCCTTAGTAATAGTGTTTCTTTTAAATAATTATCACATTATACAACTGCAGAAGTTGTGGCATTTGCAGGCCTTATATATTTCTGAACTTCAATGTTGAAAAGCATGTCCTCTAATTTATTTGCCTTAGCCAAGTTTTCATCAGATTTTATGTTGTTATTCTGGGATTCATTTTCAGAGGTTACTATTAAACTTCTTATAGCTATTTGTTTGTATTTTGTTTCATCAATAAACCCAAATTATTTATATCTAGGATCCAGAATTGTATTCACCCCTACTGAATCATTTCCCTCAATGTGATCAATTTTACTAAAGAATGATAAATTTATTTCTATTAATAGTTGTGGAACCATGGTGTTTATTGCTGGCATCAGATGTAATTTATTATTTTTAAATTTGTCTAAATGTATTTTAGTTGCTTTATAAAAATTATGATACAGGACATGGTAACTTCATTTTGTGAGCTAATAACAGTGGTGAGAGTTTTTAATAATAATACATAGCTTCAATCCATTTAAAAAGTGTTTTCTTAAGGTGTAAAAGCTATGTTAACAAAAGACAATATTAGTGGTGAAAGTATTAAATACTTCCAACACACACAGCTTGTTCTATGATGAGTAAGTTCGACTTGATTTAAAATAATCTCCTGAATATCCAGACTTTGAAAAAGTTGTCGAACTTACTCATCATGAATGGTCGATCAACAAGTTGACAAGATTCTTTCCATCATATTGTATGTGGTATTCCATCTACTAGGAACATCAGTTTTCAACATAAGAGATTTCAATATGATCGGGATTCATAATTTCTTTAGTTAAATTTAATTGGGCATGAGAATTCTTTAAAATAAGTCACAATTAATTTACAAGGTTTAAGGAATGAGCAAATAATCCCAGTGGCGCCATACACCTAAATACGCTGCTGCCTTAATTTTGGGTATATCATCACTAACAACAACTGTAACTTTATTAACAATGTCCCATTTAGCTGTGAGATTTTTTATTTTATTTGCATATTGCAGCAGATTGCAGCAGATTGCTGACAAGTAAATGCAATACAGGGTGTATAAGTCACTATCCAAAACCATTCCATGATTATTGTCAACAATATAATACGCAGTAAAGGCATAAGAACATTCTGTTTTTGATGTCCATCCATTAGCTGTGAGCTGTGAGACACACGACAGACGACAGACGTGCAAAAGCAAGAGCTAAACATTTATCAACAGTTTCGTCATATATAGCTGTTATTAATGAATTGGATATAGTTTCTCTTGTTTGTAATTGGTATGTGGGATTTAGAAGACTTTTAAGTTTAACAAATTCCTTTTCTTCTACGACACTCAAGGGGTGATATTCTTTAGTAATCAGTTTTACTCGCTGTCTATCTATTTCTTCCTGTCTTTTCATGTCAATTATATTGGTGTAAATAAGATTGTCTTTTCTTTTACTTTTTTTTTAATCGTACATAGCTGGTAATAATTGTAATTATTTAATTGAATATGTCTATTATCTAGATTGTGTATGTGCTTCCATCAATAAAACTCCACAGTTTGATGTTTTTTACTAATATGTCTTATAAGAGCACAAGTAGATTTGTTGGCCACTGATAGTCTTTGATTACAATATAAACAGTTAACTTTTTTATTTTTATTAATAAAGGAGGAGGAGGAGGAGAGGAATAAAGAAATGTATCCATATTTTGCTTTTTTTTACTTGATTTCGACATTTTTGAGATTTAAAATTATTCTCAAGACAAAACTAAAATTATAAGGTTCACATCGAACAAGATAAATTATTAGGAAATAAACAAGATTAAATCTTTCAAAAATGATTATAACGTGGGCTGGCGTTCCTACAGTAACGTCTTCATATTTTACAGAATAGAGGGAGATTCTAGAATCAGAACCAGGACCTATATATTATAATATTAAAATTTAAAGTTAAAACCTATTACACTGAGCTGTGAGGCGCATTTGCTCCTCAACTTCAAATGATGACGTTGCATCTGAAATGAAATGCCCTAGCTCAAAATTAATTTATGGTACGTTTGTAGATGTTAATATAATCATCCATCCCAACTAGGGTTGAAATAAATTTCAAATATTGATCCTAATGTTGTAATTACATGCTATTTTTTTAATCAATTTTTAAGTCATATAGTGAATTGAGATGATACAATTCATAAACTCTGACCGAGCCTTCAAAGAAATCCTTGGTTATCATTACCCTCAAGTCTCAACCCAGTGCTAAACATGAGTTACAAATGTGAAGGTTTTTGAAAACCTATAAATTCAAATTGACTCTGTACTTTTATCGGTCTTAAAATATTTAGATTCGGTTTTGCGTAGTATGTGGATGTAATTTTAAAGGTATTAATAAATGTTGGTGTTCCTTTGACGGCGGCTAACTGAAATAAAATACGTAGAAACTACCTGCGTATAAGATGATAAGACAATTTAGTATGATTACTAATTCATAACGGTGAAAATATAAAATAACATTTCAGTTCTTCCAGAACTTTATTAGATTCTTTGTAAATATCCTAATGTATTTTTTAGACTGGCAAGACGATATCTATAACTAGATATTTTCATTGCATTGTATCTACCTTACTATTATTATTATAATCCTCTTTATTAGTAGCACTCATGTTGTAATTGTGAATTCTTGTCATGTGCGCGCTACAGCAACAGGTATGGTCCTAGTTTTTTTACTTCATTTCTCGTGTTATATTAATAAACATTGGAATTGATATATATTTCGGGTTAATTAGTGTTAGAGATTGCGCTGATCTTGCGAGGGTAATAGCTTAATAAGGGATAAAATATAATAAAACAAATGACACAAAAGCTAAACAGAGTTTCACTGCTTATTGAAATAATTTTTATTGTTAAGATATATTAATTAAAGCAGATGACTAATGACAAGGGGTTTTCTTTTTTTATTATATATTTACACTTTTTGCATTATACAATTTGAACAAATAAGGTTATACTCATTAAATGTTTCTCTTATTAAGGAGGTGGTACAGAGGTGTCTGTAAAATCTTCATCAGTCGTACTCTTAATTAAGGTCGTTTAGTGGCGCCGCACAACCTCCTCCACTCTCCTGTCTTCGGCAAGCCTCTGAGCCCGGGTGATGGGTCTGTAAAATAATTGATCCTAAATTGCGTCTACCTTATTTACGAATCAAAATTAGACAACAATGCAGTAAAATTTTAATTAATGATTGACTTTGTTTATAGGTGCTTTCGTAATGAGCACTTAACGAGCTTGTAACGAGTTACTATTTACCTTAAAAACATCATTGAAACTTACACTTATAACATCCAAAGAATTGGAAAACTTTATTATTAAATATGTGTGGGTACGCCCAATTATTATCTATTTTAAAAATGTTATCCAACTTACATGGCCACTACTTACACACCAATAGCAATACATTATTATTCTTCACATATAATATTATACTTTTCTAATTTAAGAAATAAATAAATATAATCTAACATGACACTCAAGAAAACCTTAATTAAGATTCACATATCTTATTTTAACATTACCATTAATTTGTTTCAACAAACAAATACCAACACACTAATTATTATTAGAAAGAGAAGATAAGTAATTGTATTCGTAGAAATGGGTATCTATTTAGAAACTGAGATCGCAAAAAGGCCGTTTTTTTGTTAGCAGTTGGCGAAACGGTATTGTTCCGGCTTAAGAAGGGCGTACAATGACTGCAGTAAGGGTGCAATGAAACTTTTACCTGCGAAAATGCATTGAACCCACCAAGGGTTGTCTTAGTCACTTACCGATTCTCAGCGTGATTAGTTGTTAAAATGTCGTCTAAGAGTAAAATAGAAAAGTGGTTGCTAGCTGATTGGAGCACAAGTCGCAGCACAGGATCTAAATTCAGTGAAGAAGCAAAGAGCCTTCCAATATCCACGGATCGAAATGAAAGCGGAAATGAAATAGACCGGAAGGAATGTAAGTGATTTATATGCTAGTCTTACTTTTGCTTCATTAAATTTTCCTTAGTACCTATGTTTTCCTAACAATACTGTTAGTATTTGAGCCATGACCCGTAACACCATCGTAAATGTTAAATAATAATGGCGCCAAATAATATGTGAAGCGAATTATATTTAGTCTAAACCGTTAATTCATTCTCTTATTAAAAATTTTAATGTTTGCTCTTGTCCTGTTTGCTACCCAAAGATTACCTAACTATATGGTTGTAATCTTAAAATTAAATCCCTAAAGAATTTAAAACAAGCGAATTTATAATATAATACGGTATTTTGTGAATATTAAAAATGTTGTTGCCTTGTTTTTTATAATAAAGAATTGTTAAAAATTGTTCTTCTGTTATTATAAATATTCATTTATAAATCAATATTGGCAAAACCATACAGTGTGTATCGTGTAGTATGTATGTATAGTGTGCTCATTAATCTCCAATTTAACAACTTTAAGAATTTAGTTAAAATTTGGCTAATTTTTATTTTGGCATATTTGTAGTTCAACAATTCGATCAAAAAGTAGATATTAATATTATTCAGTTAATGTTCAAGGCCAACCGAAGAAATCCACAGCAAGCTATGGCAATGATTCAGGAGCCGGTGGAAGTCTGCCTAATGAGGACCAGGACTACTCACCGAGTACTTCGTCATGGGAACCATCTAATGGTCATTCTGATGACTCTGACGAAGAAGTGAGTAACTATATAACTTAATAACATTCATTAATTTAAAAAATTAACTCTTGCATATTTTTTTATATTCGTTTATGCAATAAGTCGGTAGTATTGAAAAAATTAAGTGGCAGTCGCAGACCATTGCGGGTCGACTGAGTTTAGGGACAGCTGATCATAAAGGCCGTAAGCCACGCAATACGGGACACTTATAAAATGAAATTTAAAAAAAGTGTGATTGAAGTGAATCGTGATTTAATCCGAAAAAGTGATTTTTGTAAAGATTGTTTAGGTAATTAAAAAAGTTTAGGATACTTATATTTTTTTACTATTAAATTTATTTTACCATTCTAATTTAAAAAAAAGCTGTAAATATTTAGGTGTAAAGAAAAGATAATATACTTTTTAAGTAATTGAAATATAAAATATTACAAACAATTGTTTTAAATTGTGTTAAACCATAACACGAAATCGATTAATCACTCAAAACAATTCCAGGTAGATAAAGAAAACAATCTACGACAATACCTTCGGCAAATATCAATAAAAAGGCTTAACAAAAAGAACATGACTCCGGTACACAGACCTAATGCCGTTGTAAAAGTATTGCAGGAACAAAAACTGAACGCTAACCAGAGTCGTAAAAGAAAACACAATGCAATACAGCATCTTACCAAAAGTTTCGTAACCGATTCAACGAAAAAAACCCAACCTAAAAATACAATGAATATACATTTAAAAAACGTTTTGGAAATCAGAGACACTTTCCAGCAGTTGTTCGGAATGATAAACGAGTTAAAGATTAAAACTATGGGAAGCATAATACATGAAACTTTAAATAATAGTGAAAATACAAAAGAAAAAAGTTTTGATGATATACTCAGCCCGAGGAGTGAAGAATCCAATCGTTCTGATGATAATGTATTGATAACTAATAAATACAGCACAGTTGGTTCTGTTTCAAGCAACGAAATTAATCGCGATAAATTGCAAGATGAATGGGTAAGTACATATATATATATTAATTCTTGTCTATTTATTTATTGACTAATCAGTTAACGGGGGTTATTGAAAACATAGGAATAAAAAGAAATAAAGTATCGATTAAAAGCTAATAAATTATAAATATGGAAATATAAATATATAAATTTAAAATATGGAAAAAGATCAAGCTTACTTATATAAAAAGATTTAAAAGTTTAACGTTTTCTCTCTCTTAAAATTTAGTTTTATATTTATAAAAGTTGTCAAATAACTTGACTTAAAGATTCTTTGTAAATTATACAATACTTAAGTTCTAGTGTGATGTTTTCTAAGGTTCCCATTGGAAGCGGTAAAACTCTCATACACAAAGACAAATACAGAAAAGTAAATTGGAAATCTTATACTATTGCGACGAGAACTTTGTTACTGGCAGCATTTCCTCGAAGGTATTTAATTTAATACTTTTTTGTTGATTGAATGATTAAATCTTGCTAGAATGTTAATTGTTTTAATTTTCTTAGGATACTGGCAACGCATTCTTTAACCGGAAAACGATCGCCGGCTTTTCAAAATAAACCAGCAAAAATGTGTTTAGATCCAAAGATCGTGTCGGATGTACTTATAGAAATAACGTCAAAATTCAAAGTTAAGGAAAACTTAGTTAGGTAAGTACAACAACGATTTACTTATTTTTATCGTAAAATTTTACAAATTATTTCATGTATATAGAAGAAATGTTTGTATCCGTTTTACAAACAATTTTTCTTAGTATATTAATAATACCAAGAAGACTAACATGTCTAATGTGCTTATTTTTATAGAAATAAAACAGGCGTTGTGTTAATCGGGCATAGAATTTGTAGGTTCATCGTACTGAGATATCTTAATCGACAACTTTGAGTTTTAGGAAGATAGTTTACGATCGTTCTTTCAAGTATAGGACTATAATATGTTATTTCAGTTTTTGACAGCTCGCTTTCCATGTATTTTCGTAAAGTTTCCAATACATAAATGTTACTATTATTGATTATATATTACTATTGTTTTTCCTAAAGAAACTGTGTCGCACACTCATGCCCTATAATTTTTCCCGCGTTGGTCCATCGCTTGTATATATCTGAAAAGCTGACTTTATAAATAAAATTTTAGGAGTATAATAACAACAAAATGCGCTGATGAAGCGAAAATGTACAAAATGAGATCAGAAGGTAAGAAAAAAAATTCAAAAGCAAGACAGTCTTCCAGCGATCATGAGGATGTACCATTACAATGTCTGAAAAAAGACAAAAATAGTAAGTAGTTATTGGTGTATCTTCATTATAAGTAGATTTTAAGGATAATTTTTACTTAGGTGGCCCTGAGATGTTATTTATTGTGAATGATGACTGAATCCAAAATCACTTTCTATTATGTGAATTTGCGATTATTTCATTTTAAACGTATCTAAACTCCTATGTAAACAATATTTGCTCAGCAATAAATTTTATAATTACTTATAAAAATTTGATAATGTTTGTGCAGTCTTATAATTTTAATTCAAAATAAATGAAAGAAACTGCGACAATTAACACGTGTTATATAAAGGTAACTTAAAAAAATATAAATTTACATAAACGCTCTTTCACCTTTTAGAATAAGATCTATAAACTAATTATTATTTAAACTTTGAATTCTGTCATCATTTATAATTTACGAATTGAATCGCAAAACGTCTTTATTTATTTACATAAATTTTTTACTGATGCATTAATTATATTGATAATAAAGTATATTTTTTTTGTATTTTGATTATTAATATTTACGACTCATTAATTGTACTATTGTCATAAAAGTGTCAAATATACCTACATTTTATTGTAGAACCAATTTTAAAGGTAGTCTTGGGGCCAATTAATTTTAAACCAAAGTTAAATAGTACCTTAAATACTGGATGTGTATTGTTAATAGTCAATAATGTAATGTGTTTTTAATTTTAAATAAAATATTTTAAAAAAACCTCATCAGTTTTATTCATACTTATTAATATCCTCACGGTTATAGTTTCGAGCCCTAGATGTGTACTAACGACTTTTCGAAGTGCGCATTTAACACTCGCTCGCATGGTGTAACCAAAAATTTACGTCGTGTGTTAGGCAATACAGGCTTACCTACTTGCCTATTTGTAAAATAAAAATATAACGAAACAGACAGAAATTTGAAGCCAAGCTTATTTTGTTTAATATTACATAGTAATGAAAACAAATAGTTTTTTGAAGTTTTATTAAGCCCAAATTTTAATAAATAAATAATGTTATTTAATGTATTCGTTACGTTCCCTGTTGAAATATACCCAAAGGAGAGAGAATTAGGTCCGTATTAGTACTTGCGATAATCGCTCTCATAAGCATCATGTCATCCGGAGTATAATTCCATCCACTCAACTGACCCAGGCTTTGGAGTTTAGGGCAATTCTCCATTAACATGTCTACGGTATCTCTCGTCAATCGTGGCGCATTTGGAAACCAAATCGCTTCTAAATTGGGAAATTTATAACGGCGTAATATCCTGAAAAAAGTAATTGCATTTATTAATTTTAATTACATTACAGAATTCTGTTTCATAAGATCTTTTATCACACAAACTGTTGTATAATACAAACACATTTTTCATAACCTGAAAATATGAAGGAAGAAGTAAAGCTCAAAATACATACGAAGATACAATGAAATTTTTGCTTTTCTTTTGTTATAAATACATATCTAAGAACTTACCGAGCAAAGTCATTATCGTCTAGTTTTATTTCATCCCCAATGATCAGTTTTTTCAACTTTGGAGTACATGTCATTAGGTACTTGAGGCACGGTCCCGACAAGTTGCCTTGAATTATTTCGATGTGATCCAATTTATTAAAAGGCACTTCTTCTTCATGAGTTGCTGTTTGGCATTGGTAAAACTCAAGACTCTCCAAATTAGGGCACGTTTCTGCTATTCTAGTAAAGTTGAAAGAACCTATCGATCCTGATAACATTAACGTTAATATCTTGTATCCTATTTTATCTAATAGTTGATGTAGTTCGTGGCACTGAAATTTATTTAATTTTATCTTGTTTACATAACTTAGATCCTTTAACTGCTGAAGTACACCCTGGTCAGGCTCTTCTAAGTAAATTGTTTCTACCAAAGGACATATTGCTGTTATGGCTTTCATAGTTCTTTGGTTTGTTTGTACATCATGTATATATTGTAATTTCGTTTTAAAACCAGATGGACAGTCGTGGTTGTACACGTAATTTACTGCTTTACCAACAAATGAATAACTACCTAGATTAGTTAAATTCGGAAGTCTTCGGATTAGAAGTGCTACATCGGTGTGATCTACATTTTCTTCACCATACATTCCAATATTAACAACAGCAATACTCTGGGCGAGTTGTGGATTACCCGTCAACATGGCATCTATTCCAATCTCTGTTATATCTGTTTCACCAGAGACATCAAGCAGTTTCAATACTTTGTTATTTTCTCCAATATACTTCAGTATTTCATCGTTAGCTATGTATGGTATACTAAGCGTAGTTAGATTAGGTAGATTCTTGATTATTTCGTACATTAAATGAAGGTGTTCGTCTTTCACCCACACACCTTTCATATTTAAAGATGTCAAATGGCGGCCTTGTTCAAGAATCAGTTCAAGGATTCTCCTATAGTATGGACATGGGAACATGCCTGTAGCTAAGCTCTTTACGTTCTCCTTAAGAAGCAGCTTCATTGTAAAATATCTCACTGACGGGTCAAGATAATCCGAGGTAAGTATAAGATTAAGTAGGTCTTGAAATATATCACTCGTCACTCCCATACTCTCGTAGTATGAGGATACCATTGTAAAAGGTAGAGCCACATCTTCTTCAGTCGATATTTTCGTTATTGTGTGTATCAGCTGTCTTGCTGTTAAAGATAATGTGATATCTTGTAACGGAGGTACGGGACACTTTGGAGACATTTTAACACTGTTACACACTTACACTTTCCTTCTAGTAATAAAATTCTTTGAACATAATATATGAAAGAATTTGAGAATGCGTGCGCCTCTTAGATATTTAGCGCACTCACTCGCATTCTATTTTGGCTAAGCGCCAGATCTCGAATATAATTCAAACACACAAACCCGAAAATTATTTATAGAAGTTTTATTTCTTAAATGTGTTTACACCTTACAAACAGATAATTTGATATCATAGTTGAGCTAATACGATTATATTAAGATAAAAGTCAATTAAATGGGTAGAAGAAAGTCCGTCCGTGAAGAAGACACATTTCTCTGTCTGTTTTATTTGTGTTGAGATGTTTGTACAGGTTGGTAACCTGACCCAATAATTATTGTTTCACTAAATAGGACCCAAAAAATAGGAATTTCATTTCTTTCGTGAGTAACTGACTCTTCTCGGGATCTATTTAATGAACTGACACTGATCAAACACTACAAATAGCTTCGAAATCAAATTGGATCCCAAAAAATCCGAAAGTAGAACAACCTTAACATTTATTTCAATATTCAAGTCAAGTCATTAACTGTTATTTCTTCTTTTGTGTTCTGTCAAGGGCCTTTGACTGTGTTCATCCTGTTGGAAAGTTTCAACACTATGGCGTTGATGGCGAATATTAAAGCGAAGGATCCAAAGAGTGCATGTCAATGGAGTCACCTCTCCGGGTTTCAATATATTCTTGAAGCCTTGTTTTATGTACAAAAAATATAAACGATTTCAAAACAAATAGTGACTTTCATCGGTATAATACTCAAAACAGAATTAATTTGAAAGCGTAGCAGGCTCCAGAAGATAAAGCACTTCTTATATAGAAATTGTATTCGATTGTACAACAAACTCCCATACATACAACAAATTAGAGAATTATAACTAAATAGATTCAAAGCTCTCGTCAAAAGTTAATTAATTAATAAAGCTTTTAATACATTTGACGAATACTTAAATGATCCTAATCCTTGGGATCGATTTGCTCCAGTTCAAACAATTTGTATGACTCAAAACTTAGCGATTAAAAAGTTTACTTGTTTACCATATGAATAAAGTTATTTTGACTTTGACTAACATCATAGTATTCATAAACATACTATAATAATCAAGCATTGTGAAAAAAGTCTTACTTTATTTAATTTTTTCTCAAATTCCTAACCAGCCTGCGAGTAGCACATAAAGGGCAGTCATTGCAGCCCATAGACACTTATTTTAATGGGCGCGTTACCGGCCATTGATGGAGCATTATTTATTTAAAAGAAACTCAAAACAAAAGACGATAGTTTTCAAAAGACAAAAGTTTATGTTAATCTGTCCTCTTAAAAAATATTAAGACTGTTTCTTAAAGTATTAAAAAGATTGGGATTAATAAACATATAATAAAATTCACTATTTAGAAATCATAATTTATTTCATCCTTACGTTGGTACAGGTAAATTCTTAGCGACTAATAATAATATTTGTTCGGTACTAAAGCACCAATTGGCTATCTCTTTTGACACTTGACACCAATATTCACCGTGGTGAGGCTCAGCTGTCTTACATCGATTTTTGACATCTTCCTGTTGCTGTTCATTACCATGAAGGAGTTCGAATTTGTAATAATAAGCCCATGCGTCACCCAAATCCGGGTCAATTTTTACCTGTAAAATTCATGTTTCATTACAAAAAAATTAAAACAAACGGTTCAAACATCTGTTTTAGAATAACACTATATTATTCGTCATTCTGTATAAAATATATTGTTATGGTGTACCTTCAACTGTTTGGTTTCAGGTATTAGAATGTCTTTAAATGATCGAACAATATACTGTTTTTACATCTACATTTTCAAGTCATTCATCCCTTTCTACCAAATCGAATTTTACTATGCGATAGAAAGAGACAGAAAGGTTGAAGAGGCAGAAAAAGGATTATTTACATGGGAGTCTCATAAAAACCTTTATGACAACTGTACTATTACTAGGATTGCCTGGAAGAGATCGCTTAACAGCGATAAGACCCGTTCGTTGTTATTAATATTATTTAATTCTCGTGTAATATGAAAGAAAAACATTGAATTCTATAACCTTAATAACTTTAGTTTTTTTTAATAATTATTATTTACTTAAAATAATATTTTTTAGTAAAAAATGGTTGACAAAAAAGTAAATTCCCCCACCGTTCTATTAAACCACTCTCGACACTTGTTAAGTTTTCGTTCCGTCCAAAAGAGTTGCGACACGGCGAGTAGTACGTGCGCGTCGTGTTCGCATTTCTTTAATGCGTCCACCTGTTCACAAAAAAAATCTTATTAACGTACACATTTTAATATTCACACGCTTTAGATCAAACAAAAGCTAGTTTCAATCTCTTTATATGAAAAACTTATCAATCTTAAATTAATAAGTTTTTGTTTATCCTAATGTTATGAAGTTTGTGAGGTTGTACAGAGAAATTCTTCTAGGAACGCGAATACGCCATAAATTTTGCGAAAGCAAGTGTCTAACTTTTATATTATATTAAAACTAATCCTCCGTAGAATTTATTTGTCTGTTCGCGATAACCTCAGGACTACACGAGATTCATAGCGGTTTTGACCAATATCTGGAATGATTTTCTATGCCTACTTAAAACCGTTGTTTTTGTGAACCCACGATTATAGATCATGTATATTAACCACTACGCAAAAGTAGACAAACTATTATTTTTCCTTATAGTCAAGTATTTACAACGGCAATTGTATCGAACGCGAACGCAAGACCTCTGAACACCTGGTGTCTGCTTCATTAGGTAAAACATTGATTTTAGACAGAAGTACTCACACTTTTGGTTTTCCGCTGCGGTCTTGACTCCATGAATATCGCTTCAGCCCAAAGGCGTCCAGCATTTCCGCACTCCTGCAAGGCTTTCGCCATCACGGCATTCCCTATCTCCGCACTTCCATTGCGACGTTCTAGCCTTACACTTTCTAACCTGCGAAAATATAAACGACATTAAAATATTAAACGCTTAGCCATCGGAGGCATAGTTTTTTTCATGAAATTAATTCAAAAAATATTTATATTAATTAAGCTTTATTTAATGAACCAAAAATTAAAATTACTACTTATTATATGTATATTTTAGTTAATAGTTAGAAGCGAAAACTAATTAGCAATTATCGCACGCTTGAAGTCAAAATGAGCATTTTAGTTTTTCCCAGACTCATAGATTGTAATATAGATCCCTTGCGTGTCCAAAAGATCGCCTACATTTATATTACTTATAGGTAACATAAGTATCGCATAAATTTAATAACCCTTAAATATTGAAAGAAAAGACTTTTTTAACCGGATTTAACCCGTCGAAAACCCCGGGTTTTTGCAGAAATCCATATCAACTGCGGGGAAATAAATACAGATAACACAACTAACTAACTTTCTCTACAGCTTTGATACTTTTGATACACCGTGACTGACCGTGACCATGAAAATTATGTAAAATAATTATAAGTTTATAATAATAAAAATAGCTTTAATCGTTAACAAAGTGTTTTCTTTCAATGTGTAAAAGCTATGTTAACAAAAGACAATACTAACCCTTAAATAAGTTAGTGTTTTGTTAATCTAGTGTCACAACTCCACTACAACTAATTTTGTGTTAGTTATAAGCTTATTTAAACTGTTAAAGCCAGTTGACAGCCAGCTTTAAACAAAGAATTTCACATAACATAGTTATATATCTACGTACAACAACCGCTACCGAACATAATTTGCGAAACGACAAATATTGTTGAAACCTTAAGCAATTAATTCAGAAACAACCTTTAAAAAACAGTTCATATAGTTATAATATAGAGAAATACTCTACTTAATTAAGAAAACACTTTTTAAACGGATTGAAGCTACTATTATTATTATTGAAAACTTATAATTATTTAAATAATTTTAATTTTTTTCCGACGTTTCGAGTGCTTTACAGCGTGCGTGGTCACGTTAAATAATTATAAGTATATAATAATAATACATAGCTTCAATCCGTTTAAAAAGTGTTTTCTTAATGTTTAAAAGCTATGTTAACAAAAGACAATACTATACTCTACTACATACCATAATTCCGCATTCTTTGGATTCCTTAATCTCGCCTTTTCGAGTACAGATCTCGCTTTGGTGACGTGTTTGAGTTTCTCTTCAAGTCTTGATAATAAAATCCACATAGGAACGGACGTCGCACACTTCTTCAACTATAAAGAATAACACATTGTAACCCTTTTAATTGATTTATAGTGGGGATTGAAACGATGTAAGTTGGATATAATTAAAAAATCCGAGTGCACAATATAGAAAGTTTATTGTACAGAGTACACGTTACAGAAGTACAAGCAGAAGGAGTCAAAAAATTTAGTAGAAGAAATAGCACATACAACAGAAATAAAATGAGGCAGAGTAGTATTTTCACAACGCAAGTAAAAAAATTATTAAAATTTATAACTGTCAATTACGGAGTGCGAAAGCGGCCTGGTCGCCGCGGGCCGGCTCAGGTAGTCGCGTGCGAATATAAAGGCAATAACATGCGATCTCGCTTGCGCACTACCTGAGCCGGCGAACGACTCAACAGAATTAACTATATAAACGTCCACGTCCGTCCGCTCACTCAAATTAAAAATTTAGTATTAAATTTAGCATAGGGCACTACAGATTTAATCATGAATTTATGATCTTTTTATTTTATTAACACTTCGTTACACTACAGAAAATAAAAAAAATTAACATAATTAAATCAAAAGGAGGACAACTGGCGGCCTTGTCGCTTTCGAGCGATTTTTTATCTTTCAAACGCTTTGAAACTTTGTTTAGTTATTTTTTTTTCATTCTTTACTGTAATTTATTTATTTGTACTACAATCAGCTACATTAATTGTAAATAACAAAAATCAATTATAATAAAGATATATCCAAAGGTGAAATATATAATATACATGTCGCAGCCAACCAGTAATCATTAATAATCCGTTCAACAAGCCACAACATCTCTTAACTAAACAACATCCTCTTAACAGAACAACGCCGTTTAACTAGTGGCCTGAAAATATTCAGCCAGTTGATCAAATTTAGTTCCCTTTTTTTTCTGCCACTCTCAAGATAGAAACGAAACCCTTCAAACCGTCAA
Source organism: Pieris brassicae (assembly GCF_905147105.1). NCBI lineage: Eukaryota > Metazoa > Arthropoda > Insecta > Lepidoptera > Pieridae > Pieris > Pieris brassicae. The sequence continues at coordinate 6,183,053 of NC_059665.1, read as the reverse complement.
TATGGCGTCGGCAAACCACAACTTTGGTGTTGTCAAAAGTTTCATGAAAAACAACAAGTTCAATGGAAGAGTGTAGTAACAATAATAATATAAATTTGACAATATATATTTTTTATGTCATATGTTTCAGTTTTTTTATTTCTGCCAAATAATGACTCTACCGTACGAATGGCAGCATTAGCCAGTTTATTAAATGTTGTTACAAATGCTACGGCTCAATATGTTATAGGCCGTTAAACGGCGCTCTTTATAGGGTACTCTTTTAAGGTGTAATTATTAAACGGCTTATTAAGCAAGTTGGCTGCGACATACAAAAAGCTTCAGCCAAAAGGGAGAAAATCATTATTACTAAAACTTAATAAATATTATTGAATTTTGTAAAGCTATTAATCAAATGTAAACAACGCCAAACGAATTATATGAGATCGGTCACGTGACCTAACTTGGGCCAACGTCATGGATGCGATTTATCTATTTAATAACAATATACATTAACAAATATCATTTGTGTAGTTAGTTTATATAGTTGTCTTCTATTTAAATCTTTTAAAATATCACTGCAATTCACTTTTTGTAGCTGTGTAGAACAAAATAAGTAGGAATTTAATTAAAAAACTTTTTTTTGTTAGGGACCCCTATCAGCACCCCTGACCCCTATCAGGCACGTAATCAGGCAGGCATGTGACCGAGAGTAAAAAGGGACTTTATCAACTTAAAGAGTTGACTTAAACATTTAAACCTGTGCATATATTAAGTAATGATAAACACAAAAGTGTTTAAGAAACGCAAACGCTGCAAACATTTTGGTTTGGACCAGACTTCTATATTTAGTGACTAGTAGGCGGTCATCCTAGTGCGCTGGACAGGTTGACATATGAGTCTATGGCCGGCTTCCTCACGATGTTTTTCTTTACCGTACGAGCGAGAATTAAACGCATATTAAAACCTATTGGCGCACAGCCGGGAGAGTCGCACGTTTAGCCGTCTGGAGGAAATCTTTTAGCGGTAATACCTTATGATGTAGATAGTGTTAATAAGTGGTATTATATTAAAATAAAAACCTTACCCCCTGCGTATAAGTGTTATGGGCGTCGTCATCGCGTCCGAGCTGCTCCTCAATCTGCCCCTTCATCATGTGCAACTTGGCGTAATCAGTGAACACCTTTATGGCATCATCCAATAGCTTTAAAGCCTCATCGCAATTGTTAAGAGCCCATTCCAGTTTCGCTGATTTTATCATGACCTGGAAATTGGCGTTAGAACTGCACTAATCATTTAACTAATTAACAGTTGGTTGATTTTCATTGATCAAAATCGATAGTGATCAGGCATTAAAGGCTGATGAGAATTGAGTCTATGATTCCTCTCTTGATTTGTTTTATTGATTCAATAGACGAGACCCATTAAAGTTTATACCAATGCGATTCATCTACATACATACATCTACCCGCTCACAATTTAAAAATACGACTAGAGGACTGGCTCATGAACATACCCTACGCAGAGTTAGAGCTTTTTCTGAGGCCTAGTATGTAGTTACAGACTTTATTCATTCACTCACTGATTATATATAAATTAAATATTTTAAGGAATGTATAATTAAGTTTGTTATGAAAGAGCTGGAAACCCTGACACAGGTATTTTTTACTTAAAACGGTTCCCAAATCTTACACATATTTACATGCATATGTACTTAAAATGAATAAACACATATTTTATTTTTAATGCAGTGGCGTAACTAGAAGGTTATTGCTCAAGTTAATAAAGTTTATATCTCAATCTAATTAATTTTATATCTAATTAAATAAATTAGAGAGAATTTTATTAAATTATATTACGGAAATAGATTTTAATTTTCGCCGGGTTTTAAACTTACAACCGACACGTGCATCACTGAGCCATTAAAGCTGGAAATTAGATTTACCCTTCAAAAAATCTTAATGTACAAATTAAAATATGATTATTTTGTAAACCTCTAATTCATTAAAAAATACCTTCTATCATATTAATAAATAAAGTTTGTATTATTAAGAAAAAATCTCACCCGAGGTGTAGGTGCAGAAGCCCTAGCCTTAGCAAGCAGCCGTCTCGCTCTATCGTACTCTTTGTTCTCACTCTCCAACTTCACCGCGGCCAACCAGATCTCTTCTGAATTAGGATTGGCTTGGAAAGCTAAAGATAGAATACCTCTTGCTGCTGGAACGTCACCTGGAATATTAAACATGAACATTAAAGAATATACAATTTATACATTTTAGAACAATACAATTCTGAACACAACACAACTCTCACTAAAATTATCCACTTTACCCCCTTATTTATGAAAACATAATAAAACTGTTTTATCGGAAGTCTCTTTCTGTCAATGCGGTTACCCTATGAAGGAAAGAGACGGACGTATTGTCCTTAATACCTTATAATTTCAAGGTATTAAACGAATGTCAAATATGAAATATAATGTGAAAAATCATCGAACATACTTCGCGCGAGTTAGGTTTAGAATTACGTAAGAGACACCTACATAATCAGTGTCATCACATTCGGGCGACGGATTTCTAAATCTTTACTCTTCGCGCAATTACGACTTGTTTGCGGTAAAGATAAATAATACACGTTTAAATCCGCTAAAATATTTTAAAACCTGTCAACAAATCTCTTACCAGCCAGCCACTTAGACTTGGCCCCCATGAGCCAAAGCACTTCAGACTTGGGGCAATGAGCCACGGCTCTCTGCAGCAAAGCCTCGAGGCTTGATCGGCTTCCATGCTGCTTTTCTAAGTACGCAGCTCGAAGCCATATTGACTTCTTAGACGGGAATACCGATAACGCGTACCCGTATACAGCTCGTGCGCACTCATACGCACTTTCGTTTGCGCACTGAAATTATAAATATTAAACATATAACATATATTGTCTGTATTCAGGTTCGCACTGTTAAAAGTGTATTTAGTAAAACTTTATAAACAAAATTTAATCTTATTTTAATCAATCTTATTTCAAATTTGGTTACTATATTTTACTGGTCTAATGGGCCGGCTATACTTATACACCGCCCGATCTTGGCCCATATGCTCAAGGAGTCAACGTATTTGACGGGCCTTATATGCGCTAGTAGGTCCGCAGAATGGAGGCGGATCTGCTGTAGCTGAAATCTATGAGGTGGCACAAGACAGGGAGCGCTAGAAGAAGAAAATATCTGCAATAATGGCAACATTAAAAACTATTTACCGCTTCAGCGTCCTCCATCCATGTGTGCTTTTGATCTTCTGGGTCAATCCCATGTCCGATTACCGCTCGAATTATTGCCTGTAATTGAGTATTTGAAATTATTTTTTAAAACTCTGTCCTGCATTTAATAAACAAATTCTGATTATAATTTGTTATTGTTTTGATATTATAACGTGTCCTTAAAGTTATGAATGGTAATAAGCCAGGCTTGTAATAGTTACAAACAGTTATAAGCAAAATTAATATACCTGACAAGTGTTAACTGCGCCAGATTTTTCGGCTTCCATGGCCTCCTTGAACCAGTGTTCGCGATTGATCTCAACTCCGTTAGCGCTTAGGGACGTAATCGCACGATCTATGATTTTCTCTACCATATGTGTGTTACCTGATACAAAATATTTAATACATCAACTTCTTAAATAAAACCTGTGCACGGGCACAGAGCATAGAGTACGGTCTTTGTAACTTATAATAATAATCATAAATCCTTTGCCTTGATACCACTAGGTATAGATTATGATGGATGAACTAGCAAAACAGCACAATTGTGCAAAAGTCAATTTTTTGTCATATTCTAGGTTAGTATGTCAAATCTTATAATTAAGAACTCTCTCTAATTATAGAAGCCCCAAAAATTAATTTGATTAAACGAGATATTTTTTGGCAAAATTCAATATTGCGCTTATATGGTCTAGGGTTATTACAACGTTTGTAATCAGATGACGCCGAAATGTGTCAAGTTAGCCAATTCTATGCAGAGATGGCGCAATTTGCATATTAAATAATTAAGTTGTAATAAGTGTCATAAAATAACGTTATGGCGTGATAAAAATATAAGTGTTAGATTTAAGAGCAAAATACTTTTTATTTTATGACCAAAAACTATTAGCGTGGCGCAACGCCGTCTATGTTTAGAATTTGCTAACTTTAAACGTATCGTAATCAGTTTGTAATATTTTCAAAAACCCGATATTGGCGCTATCGAATTTCGCTAATTATTAAGTTCATCATTAAAATCGCTATTTAGTAACAGAGTACTGTATTTTGGTAGTAGTGTTGGCCTAGTGTCGTAAATTTGTAGGTTCAATGTTCGGCTGTGCACCAATAGATTTTCGAATTAACGATTCTGGATGGCTCGAAGGACCAATATGTACGGTTCCTTGGTCATCGGGGTGCTTTAAATAATAGAGGATCTTGTTTTACTCTATATTAACCACTAGCGTATTACAATAGAATATGAGCGAAATAATGACATGCTAATTGCTATAAAATGAATAACTGTAATGTAGAAGAGTGCCTGCGTCTGGATAAACTGTCGGTGCATAACTACAACGATTTGGGAAATCGTCACGCTTATAAGTGAGCAAAATGTGCGAGACTTGGCACGTACATAGGGATCATCACGCTTATGATTCTAATGTGGCGACCAAATAATACTACTCCTTTTTACCACCGCGTCGGCGATTTTACCGTCTACGTGTTTGGAGCCTGCAGCCAGTGGCAGCGCGACTAGCGTACAGTGCGATTCGAACAATCTAACGCGAAACCTGTGCGCGCGAATTACGAATTTCCCTTTGTAACTTATAATTAATTTATTCTCGTTTAAACGCTTTCCTTTCTCTTACTGTGTTATCAATTATTTTCTTTATTTAATCTGTTTTCTTCTGTGTAAACTTTTAACTTAATATACATACTAAAGACTCGAAGAAGTTTCCTTTGTTTCCCTATTGCCTAGCCTAGGAACTATTATTATATGGTGCTCGCCTCACGCGCACCTATACTACGAAAGCCTGAGTGAGCAAATGCCTTGGCTTGTACAATCACGAAACAGATACCGAAATATGACACTCATTGAAGGTTGTAGCGCCGCTGTTTTTTTTACGGTGCTATTTACAACTTATTGCTTCCATATACCGTAGTTTATCAAAAAATAGCATTGAGTATTGTTAGGCGGTATAAATTTAATAACTTACCATGCGCTTCTTCCAGCTTAGCAGCGGTGACCCAAATCTGTCTATCCGTTGGTATATTTTCACGGGCCTTATTGAGTACTTTCCTTGCATTTTCATATGTTTCCAATCTAGCCAATGCCAGCCATAACTCGACACTTGTGGGACAACATTCCACTGCTCTTGATAGTAAAATGCGAGCGTCTTCTGGATTCTCCAATTCAACAGCCGCTTTCCAAAGACGTACGGAGTTTGGTATGTGTTCCAATGCTTTGCGGAATACACGACGTTTTGCCTGTGATGCATAACGCGTTTTTTTAATATGTATGTTTTGACGGAAGGGATGTCAAAAATTTATATTTTTTATGTAAGTATAAGGCAAGCAAATGTTTGTGACATCAAATAAATACCGCCGTATTTCGACGATGTGATACACTATTTGCGATAATTTCAACCCCCACTGAACCAATTTCGAGTTATCATGTTTTTAGGTCACTTTTGTATAATTCATATTCGTAATCGAATTACCAATAAGCATGTATACAGTAAAATAGACAATTGTATAATTTATAACTTATCTTATTTAACATTGAAAATGATAAAATTTAAAAAGTAATGAGCATGGAGCAATAAGCAATGAGCCAATACACTTACGAATTCTGTACTATTTCTCACTATGGCGATATTTATACAAAAAAATTGTACGTCACTGGTTTAAGCCCATGCAAGGTAACAAAGTCAAAGTCAAAAATCATTTATTCATATAGGTAACACAATGTACACTAATTAACGTCAAAAAAAGAAATATACATTTTACATTTACTGCCAGTTCTCAAATCAAGGGCGTAGAACGGAAGAGAAGAACTTGCAATAAACTCTCCACCACTCTCACACACAATTGAGAAGGGCATGAGTATTGAGGAGCATGAGTATTGAAGAGCATGAAGTTTTTAGCTATTTCTTTATTAATAATATAAAATAATGCGCTACAACTTTATATGTTAACTTAGATTTACACAAGAAAGAGAAAGTTTAAAGACATTCTGGTTTTCTCACAATGATGATCTTCATCTTAGGAGCGAGTGTTAATGCATGTACATAAACACTCTTTCCAGATTATTACACAAAAATATCTACCGTCACAAAATCCCTACCTTAGGCTCCTGTTCCAAATCGGCAGCTTTGACCCAAACTCTAACACTGTGTGGTAAATTACGCGCCGCATGCGCAATAACTGCCCGGGCTGTGTCCCGGGGTTGTAAACGGGCGGCTTCCAACCACAACTCCTCACTACTGGGGTTAACTTCGCAACCCTTCATTATAAGGTTACGAGCCGCTTGGATCTTTCCTGAAATATTTCGTTCAATAAATTTAAAATTTATTTTACGAAAACGTAATAAAATACATTTTACGCAAATAGACCCGACGTGCCAGCTACACAAACTAATATAATTCCCATTTGCAATGAGTTATTTTATTTATTCACAAAAATTATATACTTTTTTATATATCATGATTACTGGCACTCTAAAAAGCCGTATCAGTGTTGTCTATCACAAAAATATAATTTAGCAGTAAACTCCCACGAGGCTTCAGCGCAGATTTATTCACATTAACAAACTTAGGTTAAAGATATTACTTTGTTTGTGTGTTTATTTTGTATGAGTTAACGGGTCTATATAATTAGTATCTAGCATTGTAAATCACTTACCTGTAACTTCCTCCAATCTAGCACTAGCAACCCAAGCCGGTGGGTGATTGGGATTTGTTTCTCTAACTGATTTCAACAAGAGCCTGGCTTTCTTTATATCATTAATATCTCCTCCATATGTCGGTATCATGGATTGTAAGTCGGTCAAATAGCCTTTTGGATCAACTACAGTCTGTCCAGTAACAGAATCCGATGCTTGTGATAGCTTCACTGTCATGAGGGTGTTTCGGGCTTGACCTATTTTTCTAAGATCCAGGTCACCTTGAAAATAGATAAATAATAATAAATTAAATAGAATTTTACATTAGTGTGTAACTTTATGTTAATTTAAATACATAAAAATTGTATACACCTTTATATTTATCAAGCTATTTCATGGTTTCATAGCTAAAGATATTATTATTTTATAACAATGTTTTATCCAAACATTGGTAAGTAAATTAGCAAACTATTGGTGTTTGTGCTATTGTAGGAAAATAAAAAAAATAATACAATGACCCTTGCCAACACCTTTTAATTATCTACTTTTTAAAATAAGTATTGAATATGTACTGCAAATGTCCTTTTGCATAACTGGAAAACAGCTGTCAGTCAGCAAATTTTAGTAATTCAGGTTAATTAAGTTCAGACTATACATTATTTAATAATGAAATAAAAACAAATAATATATTTTCATACATCGTGGTGTATTTATTATTATATTAATAATTGAAATATCAAGTCAATTAATACTTTGGAATTAATTATAAAAATACATATATAAACTCATGTAATCTATGATGCATCAATTTCAAATGTAATATAAAAAACAGCTTATGTTGTAACATATTTTGATTTGATAGGTCAGATAAGAGTATAGTACTGACAATTATGCTTACCAGAAGGTGTTAACATTCCAGGTGTTGCCAGTCCAGGCATCATGGACGCCAATCCAGATGTTGGATCAATAGATGATGATGACTCTCCACCAAGATTCCGTGACAGTACACTATCTGGCAATGGCGTAAACTTTTCAGCTCTCGGATTTCTTTGCTTTCTGTTTCGTGCATCACCCACTTCTGGTATAGCTGACCACTCATCTTCAGATACCATCTTCAATTCTCTTTTAAGATCCGAAAACTGCTGCTGTATTTTTGGCCTGAAAAATATTTTGATTTCTAAGAGACAGTCATACTGTTATTTTTTCTCAATTAGTGATTATATAGGCAAAGTTTATTTTGTGTATTATCCAATAATATAATTATGTAATCATAATGTACTCATACTATTATTTTTTCTCAATTAATGATTTTATAGGCAAAGTTTATTTTGTGTATTAGCCAATAATATAATATGATCCTCCAACTATTGGTATGTAAAATGAAGTTTACTAATCATTCCATTTGTACATTGCTGCATGAAATTGATAAAACATTTTGTGAATGAAGACAAATATGATTTGTAAAATAAGTGTCAAAATTGTTGTTCAGTTCACTAAATCAAAATGACAAATTCTACATATTACACTTAATTATATTATTAAAATAGAGCCTATGTCACACTGTTTTATTAATTAAATATATACATACATCAGTACCTTTTTGATTAATAGATACAAAATTTAGCATTACAGAGAATTTACCTCTCTTGACGATATCTTTCCAAGTCCTCTTTAAGACGTTTTTCTCTGTATTCTTTTCTTTTCTCGTCCATTCGTTTATCAATTGATTCATAAATAGCATCAGCTTCAGCATCATCTTTGTCATAGGGATCCTTAAAACAACTTTATATTCATTATACTTTTCCAATACAAATGGATAAATGTGCATATTAAGTAGTGATGTAAATTCTTTATACAAGATTTAATCACTAGACATTGTGCATAAACTAGATTTATTGTTTATGTACAGTCAGTTAAAACCCAGTCAATGATAGAAACTAGGAGAATAATACAAACTAATATGATTCCAAATATTACACAAAATACACAATATGTGTTTAAACATTTTTAATATGCTGGGAATATATGTGTATATAAAATATTATACATAAAAGATTCTAAATTAAAGTGTTTATTTTATACAGTGACTAGTTTGATTTGTTACCTTGGAAAATAAAGATCCACTGTATCCAGAAAACTCATCATAATTAGAATCATTCAAGTCTTCATCGTCATCTTCTTCATCAGTTTTTTTTCTCTTTGCTGCTGGGGGAGCATGGCGATCATCACTGTAATTAAGTTAAATAATAAGTTTAATAGTTGTGAAATATAGTTTTAGCTTTACATATTATGTAAAAGTATTAACTTTTACTTGTTGCAGTGTATAATGTATATGCTATAAAATTAAGAAATGCTGTAATAGTAAAAAGTGACACAAAGCACAGCAATTAAGAAAACTTATAAATGTGGAAGTATTGGGTAATGTTATTGCATTTTATCTTAAGGACTATTTTATTAGAACTTGTAGAATAAAATGGTTTTAAATTTACTAACGAGACATCATTGGCATCCCTGGCTGGCCCAATATCAGATCGAGTAGTAAATCCGGTGGCACTGAAATTTAAAAAATATATATAAATATAGGGCTTAAAAATAATATAGATATTTACAGTAGACCCTTTAGAACTTTATCCTTTTATTGTAAATGGCGTAGGTCTCGCACAGCCCCATTAATATAAACAGAACTATGATTACTTGCAAATTAATTATTTTAACTAATATTTATATCAATAAAGTTTTATATCGCAACTTACCCTCTACCAACACCAGCTACATATCCAAGAGGTGCTGGAATACCGAGAAAGTGTTTTTTATTCTTATTTACAAATGCTTGTGGAGGCACCGACATAATGAATAAACTTTTAGAATCTCTCCACTATGAATTATTACGATACGTGTTACTTTAAACTGTTAATTTCAGAGATACATTTATTAAGTTAAATAGAATAAAAATTCTGGCTTATTGCCTAAATAAAATACAGCATTTTTGATTACAAATTTACAAATTCAAAGATAAGTACTGCTGTCAGCTGTCAATTATCAACCGAAGATAATTGTACTATTAATTAATAATATAATAGTACAATAACACAGTCTGCAACAAAAATGCTGTCAGGAAATTTTCAACTAATTTCTATGTATTCAGGTGTTCTAAAAACTAAAAAAATACTTAAAAATTCCAGAACGTCAGTTTATTTTCAAAAATGTAAAATGTTATTATAAAGACACAGATAGTAGACAGAGAGTATCAACTCTCTGTCTACTATCTGTGTCTTTATACGGTGATCCGTGTAACGATATTTTTGAAATCTAGCTACTTTGATTGAATAATAATTGTTCTTTTCTAAAGATGCATATTAGTAAGAATAGTAGCATTACAATACAATATTGCCAACGTTGTATTTTTGACATGAATACGTTTTAGATCATACGGTGCCCCTGAAAGATTCCTCGCTCGCTGAAAGACGCGACGCGGGGCGTCTCCAAAAAACTATTTATAACAAAATCATACATCAACAATAAAGTGTGCAGTAGTAACTTCGAATCTATCATCTATACCTAAAATTAAATGATACCACTGGATAACTAAAGGGTCAAAGAATTTATTACAACAATCGAGAGAACAGTGAGCTATCGCGCAAGGTGAAGGAGGAATCACCGCTACTTTGTGGTTATTGAATATTTTGCTGCGTATCGAGTTTTGCAATTATTATAACTTTTGAGTTTTGACTCAAAGAAGCTACGATGTTCGTTTAAGTTCAGTTAAAATCGTTCGTTTTTATATTCTAATATAATTATTAATTGTTTCATTGCTTTTTACATAATAAATAAATAAATATATTGTTTAAAGTATATATAACTCATATAATTTGAGACGATAAAGATTATCTTATCTTCTTAGTATCATTAGGCAGGAGTGAAAAAATAAAAGATCGTTGTCGTTTGCTATTTTAGGGCGGTGTCTACATTATGATCTGTTATTTATTAAATAATATGTTATGAACCACTCCTATATAAGTGTATCCAGCACACTTCTCAGTGGTAGGTTGCTACTAGTAATCAGTAATCTGTGCAGTTGCCTAGCAACCTCAAAGAATTTATAGAATGCCAACAACAAAATTATCACGTTTGTTAGATGTAAACGTTTTCTTAAAATATGTGGTATAACAAAGTAAAACATTAGAAAATATCTATGATAGTGTCTTAACAATATTGCTAATATGTCATCCATATCTAGTTCGAAGGAAATGAAGGAAATGTCCTGTGATAGCAGTAATAAGGAGTTCCTACTCTTAGAAAAAACTTGCGAAGCCCTCAAAGACAGCGATGAAGAAATTAAAATGATCTTCAATGAAATCAAAAAACTGTCTCACAATAATCATGTTGAAATAACCGACGAAGACGACGTGGAGTTGATATTGAGAAAAGCCGAAAACATAGCAAATGAAACAGAAAACTTACTGAAAAGCAGTCCAGTGGTTACTAATAAGGCTACCTCTTATCTAGGTGATACATCAGCTATTTCCGAAGTAAAAGTTGATAAGTCAAAAAGCTTAGAAGCTCCCAAGGAAGGCAACAAATCCTTTAAGGTAATAAGAGTCTGTCCTAGATTAATAATTTATTAAAATTCTTTAATATTAAGTTTAAATCACAACCTTAGAAATAAAATAAATAGTTTATACAAATTTAATATTTGTTTACATAACGTGCCAATACTCTTAATCCTGCCAGGGATTCTTTAGCAACAGGTTCAATGTGTGAAGTAGGCAATATGAAACCATATCGGCCTTTGTCACTCAGTTCTATTGTAAATGAGTACTTGATTCCTTGCCCTTTTGCCCAGTCATCTGATCCTCCTGAAGCAGGATACAATACTCCACTTGATGATCCCACTGTGTATTTTGACCCACCTGTTTCTTTTATTGCCTATAAATTTTCAAAATAATTAACTTTATCATCAGATTACTAAACTTACTTAATTTTATTTGTAACATGTTATTCAAACTTAAAAATGTGGGCCTTTATTCTTTTATTAAAATGTATTACTTACATCTGCCATGCTCTTTCCAACCTCATCTAAGCTTTGGTGATCTGGGGGCACCACATTATCATATCCCCATGGGTACAAAATGTACTGGCCATAACTGTGGTATGTTAGGTATGCTGTAAAGTTAGCTGCTGTATTCTTGATAAAATCCTGGAAGTAATTGCATCATTGAGTTATAATATTTTATATTTGAAAAATATATTTTCATGGGATAGGCGATCCTGCCAGAAAAAAATGAGATAAGAATGCTAGTTGATTACCAGAGTATTCATCATAGGGTATCTTATTTCAAGCAATATTGTGTATTGTATGACTTTGAGGCATTAAATGGCAACACACATATATATAGAAGCACATGTCTTTTCCTTAGCTTAATTAGTACCCTTAAGGTTTGAAGCACCTCTTATTCTAATCAGCATAGATAAATTACCACTTATATTTTATCAATTAACTTAAGTGTCTCTGAAACTGCATTCTATTTATCTATGACTGACACTTCATCAGTTGAAGCACATATTTACATTAAATTTGATACCACTTACTGACAAAGCTTTCGATTCTGGCTCTGAGAACATTCGGTTTCCTCTGAATATGTCGCTGCAGGGATTAGCTGAAGCACCCTTGCCGCCCCAACGGTATCTATAAAAATACACATTAAATCAACCGCACTCAACTAACTCGTTTTTAATAATACTGTTTATCCTACATACAATTGTAAATAGAGGATGCCATGTTTTTATAAATAACAACAAGAAAATAAAAATTATCAATATCAATTTATAATCAATATACAACTTTATTTATACCCGAAATTCCTATTGAGATCGGTACCAGCGCATTGCCTGCCAACAGCTGGTTTTCTGTTTTTTCTCCATAAACGATCAGCGGTGTGGGTGTATTCGTAACCATCAGGGTTCACCACGGGTAGGAAGTACCTTAAATTAAAAAGGTGTCGTTTAATTCCCGTCAATGTATTTTCAATGCGTAAAAACATTTTATCACAATTTAATAGAAATACGTAAAACAGCATCTAAACCCAGTATTTTATGTGTGATTGTGTTATTTTCAACTTGAACAATGTCGGCAACTATTAACTCGTTTTATTTAGTCATAATTTTGACCTTAATAAAGCTTGTCGTTTTCACATCTTACCAGTCTATATTTCTGATGTCGTCTTCCTCCTCGTCAAAGTTTTCAGCGAATTGGTTGATAAAATACGTGACTGTTGCTGGACTTATCCACTCCCGCGCATGTATCCCACCATCTATGAACACTGCCTTATTTGAAGGTCTACCATTTGAAATACGCAATACCTGCAATGAAAACAATTACTAAGATAAACAATTTCTTATTTAGAAAAACTTAGAAAACGATATTAAAATAATACCTTAAGATCTCTTCCTTCAAATGATTTTCCTATAGACCGAACGCTTATTATAGCGGAATATGTTTTGGCTAAGTAGTCTAAAAATCCGTGGATATCCTCAAGTCTATGATATTGCTTCCACGTCATTCGATGTCCTAAAAAATAATTGTGTTAAATAGTAATTGAAATGTGTTGGTATTAGGTACCAATATCATTACTTATCTCTATATATATTTATTGGGCTAGTGTTAAATTGTATAAAATAACTACCCTATAGTAATTTTTATAAGAATGTTAGCATATAGTTTAATACGAATTTGTGTAGGCAGTTTAATCCTTGTTACCATATCGCCCTTGACCTTTCTTAAATATTTCTGTGTTAAAATATAATTTGAAAACGTATTTGCACATCCACCTTTCACGTTATTTACTAACACTACGACACACATCAAGACAAACGTCTATATTAATAACGAACAATTAGACGTTAGTACAAATATTGCGTTGCTTTTTTATTCAATAACGAACCCCAGTTGGCATATGGCCAGTATTCCTTTGGCATCTCTATTGCATTATAGCCCATGTAGACACCTAAGTACCCTAAGTTCCGGCGATTGGCCCTGTAACGCCAAAATTTGTAAGATTTCGCTGTAACAAGACCACATAACTATGGAAAACTAGGTTTTTTATGTAATTTAATCATACAAAACAAGCGGGCGGGATGCTTATTTGTGTTGGCCTATAAATTAAAGATCTTATAGACGATCTTAGCGGGTTGACAATCTTCTCGGCAGCTGGTTTGTATGAAATGTGCGGCTAGAAACCTTAAAGACGCAAATAAATTATGAACACGAGCTACCAATAATAATTATTATGAAATTTATTAACCTCTTCTATCCTGCAATTCGATTTCGTTTTGATCTAGTGGAGGGTTCTCTTCGTCGATTCGCTTTTGTAGATCATCGATAATGACATCATATTCTATATTTTCTCTTTTGAAAGCTCTTGTTACGTTCTCCACAGCATGGGGCTTGACAAAAACGTCTACATAAGAGTGGTTTCCGGACCATGTGGCGATTACTGAAATAATAATAATACCCTTGAATGTGTTGTTTTACATACTAATTTTAAACTTGCACATGCATAAACTAAACATATATACAACCTTAAGGAATACAGTAACTCTAGAAAAACAAATTAGTATGCTTTCAAGACCATAACTAATTTCATTGTCCAGTCCATTCAGTTTGTATTTTGTTTAAATACAGCAAATATTTCTTTTGCAGATAACATGCATAGAAGTGAAAATTAACACGCAATTAAATTTTTATTCAGTCACAGTTTCATATTGGAGTAATTATGATTGATTTTTGCTTTTTGTATATACTTACAGTTTCTTCTTCGTAGGCGCCCAAGGACTGTCCGAACTCCACTCTTCTCAGTTGAGACCTTCCACACCTGAGCCCCTGAGTAATTTACCTTATTTTCTTTCTCAGCATCCTTAGCAACGCCTAAAACGTCTTTTAGGGATTCATTTGTTTCTCTCTTTTGATCGGCTTTCTCGTTTACTTGTGGCAAGTTTTCATTTATGGTTTCTGATTTTTCAACATTAGTACCAGGTGAAGTACTCCTGTCAGCTGCGTCTATATTTTCTACTTTTTCGTTCAACGCTGGTAATACTTCATTTATATGTTCTGAAGGTTTTTCATTGAATGATAGATCTGATGAAAAAGTTGAATAATATTCTGGGCTTTGTGTTGTTTCCTCGGGCTCGTAAGGTTGCTTGACAGACAAACGTTCTGGCCATTCTAGAATATTTATTTGAAACGTTAATTATACATAACAATTTTTAATATACTTTGTTTCAAGTAATTTTTTATTAAGTATTTACACACGTTTTTTCGGCCTATTATTTGTGAAAGTTATTGTAAATTAATTTGGTTAAAATGAATAATTTAAGTAACAAGAAAGTTTTACTTTCGATTGATTTATTGCGTGTATTAACCAGCATGCTTTTTGCTTTACGGTATGTTGTGTGAATCGATAATGGGATTGTTAATTAGAATGCGGGGCTCGTTCCTTGTGACATGTTAATGACTTTCTCTGGCCAAGGTTCTGTTTTCATTTGTGCTTAACTCGATCTTGTCCGGTTTAACAGTTATGTTGGACAGGTTGGCTTATACTTGATATCGTTAGTAGAATTGTTTCTAAGTGATGCCGTCATTCGTTAAAAGCCGCCTTTATAAATTGTGACCAAGATTACACATGGAGTTTTAGTTGTTTATAAGTTGTAGAGAATGTAAGCTTAATCCTTCAAGAGTTCTTTCTACCGTGAAGATAAATTAATATTTTATTAAATTATATTTTTTTATTTAGTATTCCAAGTGTGAATCAAAACAGTACTGTATGATTTCCGCAATTTTCATTATTAGATTTTACTCACGTTTTTACTTATGAGGAAAATGCATACGTTTCCAAGTTCCGGTCTTCATTTGTAGATAGATCAGTAAATAATGGTGAATAGGAAAAACGTGATTTTATTGATTTGTGATGTGTTTTTCATTTATGATATTATTATTTTTTATTACAACCGAGATAATATGGTTGTGTATTATTTTTATGTATTAGGTACACAAGCAAAATTATGCTTTTATATTGGTTATTTCGATAACCACTTTGTTACTCAAAGAATTTTCCTTTACTTATTATAATTAAACATACACCTAATTTGATCCTTTTGTTTGCTGCTAAATGCACCGAGATAATATAAAAATATGTAATACGTCTTAAAATTATCTTAAAACGATTACGTATTAAATTAAAAACACATACCCTTTCCTGGTGGAAGTTCGTTGAGGAGAGGTGTAGCAAATACCGCAGTGGTGACCGCTAGAAACGCGACCGATCTGTACAGCAACTCCATGGCTACTGAGTACTGACTTACCTGCCAAGGAAGTCCCAGCTATGCAACACCCTTTTAAAGCTTTGATACATTGTGCAATCAAATGCGTGTTTTGAATTTACTGTTCATGAACTTGATATCGCGTAAAACTATGAAAGCGGCTGTATTAGAGCCACATTCCTATTTGTAAATAATGTAATTTAAAAAGTATGAAACATATGGGATGTGTATAAAGTATCTTTATAATAAATTTTACGTAATAAAACAGAGAGAAATGTAATAGTAAACATAGTGAATAGAAATTTCTTCAATTTATTGATACATACTTATGTGTGAAATCCCTTAATACTAAGTACATGCAGAAATATATATACCTACTTCAACTCTTTCTATCTTGTATAGAGAAATTCAGAATTACGATTTTGAATTTTTTGTACATAGAAAAATCCTTGGATCATTTCATGAAGACTTGATTTAAGTTAGTCACTGCTTAATTTTGTATTAATGACTCGGTATAAGGACAACTTTTATAGTGATGATGATACAAGGGAAATTTGCCGGTTTATGATTATGCAAAAATAATACCTACAGACAAAAATAATAAAATGCAATAGTTTCCTGTTGGAACACGTTCTAGATTTTTGTAATATAGGCTCGTGAAAAAATTAATTGATGGATGATATGTTGTAGAATAATAGTTACCACCGAAGTTTGGTGTTCACGAAGGCTTTTTTATTAAGTTTTTCCAGAAACTTTTTCGAACACATTTTTGTATTTTTATTAAACAAAGATATTCTTTACAATCCTCTATCGTAAAGACAAAGCAATCATTATCGATATATATATAATACGATTGGAGGAATTGTCTAACAGTTATATTTATTTAGGAACCAGATTTGCAGCTTCGTCCGCTTTTACCGGTCATTGCCATCGAGTTGCAGTTATTTAATAACGACACTGTTTACTGTAAACACGATTTTCTCCGATTATCCAGCACCAATCGCGATAGGCTTTTATTTTTACAGTTACCGCTCGACCGAGTCAATGGCCTACATTTTAAAGCATAATTTTATAAAAACATTCAATTTGTATGTTCTATTACATTGTAGGTCAGCCCAGGAGTAAGGCGAAATGGGAAAGACAATATTGATAGTCGACGTAAGTCGAAAACAAGACCTTTCTCCGCAGGAGTAGTAGATTCTAAGAAAAAAGAAGCCGCGAAAGTAGCTCGGCTGACGTCTGGTACGCCGAAAAAACTTAATTGTAAACACGATCAGCAGTTGGAAGAGCTAAAGGATACAAATGAAAGAGTAAAAAGTCTTGAATTATTAAACGTACAACTTGTAGACGATTGTAAGGCGTTAAAGAAAAAAGTAAATGAATTAGAAGAGGATAAACAAGTGGCTGAATTTAAATTAGTTGAATGCGAGAAATTCGTTAATCGGCTTGCAAAGGAATATAATAATAGAGAAACTGAACTTAAAAATTATAAGCAAAATGAGCAAAGTGCATTGATTGAGTTAAACAAGGAGAAGAATGAAAGAAAGAACTTTAGTATCCAACGTGAGAAAGATGCTATGATTATACAGGACTTGCAAAGGCAGGTTAAGGAAATGGAGTTGATATTGAGGAGGAAACATCCGGACTCTGTTTCGGCGTTAATTGGTAATAACAATTTGTAATATTTTACTAGCACAATACACGTAGTTGCGTGTACTATTTTTAAACTTTTTGACTAGTATTCTTCCACCAGATATGCATATATATCTAATATTTACTGTAATCGAATTATACATATGAAAAGTAGAGATGAAAATATTGGACAGCAAATTATTTCCTATTTTTATTCCAATTAAATTAGGTCAACACATGTTTTTTTAATTTACCTTCTACATCTTTCTAGATTTGATTTTGATTGATTTAACTTTGATTTGTTAGATTAAAGTAAATGTTTTCGTATTTTAACCGGCTCGTTTTCCGTGTGTAAAGTATATTTCTTCAATAAATTGTGTGGTTCCCATTCTTTTAAAAATAATGGCCCTTTTAAATAAAATAAGTAATCTACAGTTAGGCTACTTATCCTCCAGGTGACTTAAAAAAATCCATACTATATATATATACGTTCTTAAAATTCTCAGGTGTTAAATGTAAACCGAATATTTAAAATATGTATTTAACAACCATTTTATGTATATCGGTAGGTACACATTATTTCATTGATGACGGTTATGATTTTACAGTTGCATCAAAATCATCCACAGTCGATGACAACAAAAAGAAATTGTTAGAAGATCGTATATTGAGATTAGAAAAGGAATTGAAAGACAAAGAAACGCATTTTCACCAAGTTTTAATAAGCCTTCAAGAAAAGTTTACCGATATGAAACAGAAATACGAGAATCATATAGTCGACGTAGAGAGACAGCTAATGGATGACAAAAAAACCAATAACGACTTAAAAAATAAAATTAATAAAGTTAATTTACAAGACATTGCCGTCCAAACAGTCCAAAAAAGTCAACATACGGTTGGGACACAGACTTTTTTAAAGGCTGACAGAGCATCATCAGCCGTTAGTAGACTAACCCAGAATTCAGCCTTAATTTTCAACAGACTGAAAGAAGACAGCTACCTCATTGCTACAATAAAAGGATTACAGACTGAACTTACAGCGAAACAACGAACAATTTCTAAAATTAACCGGGAAACGGAGGAGTTAAGAAAGAATTTGAGAAACTTGCAAAAGGAAAAAGAAAGTAGGTGGAACGTAGATAAACATTATTACTAAAAATAATAATATCTTTTAGAATAGAATTTTTTATTTTTTCCATACGGAAAAATGGCAAAAAAATACCTTATCGAAATTTTCTGCTTGACACTTGAAATGTTTGACACACACCGTGGCTTTTATTTTTTTAAGTTCTATTAGAATCTAATTGCGAAGCGACGACGTTGTCTTGAATTTTGATTTGTTTCAGTTTTAATGAATTTAAACCCGCAAAAGAAAAGTACATGTAGACCAGCTAAGTCAGCTGAGAGTGTGATGCTTAAAGTGACTCATGAGATGGAAGCTGAAATATCAGATGTAAGGAAGCAGAAGGAGCTCCTCATGGAAGAAAGGGTGGGTCTTCTCGCGTCTTTAAAAAGGTCTAATGAAGATCTAATTATGTTGAAAAAGAAACGTATTCAAGATGTAAGTATTATTTGTTATCTGTTATGTTATGCCTTTTATATGTTTTGGAAAATAAATCTTTAACGAACGTGTAAGCAATCTCTGATATATTACAATCAAGTAATAATACTAAAAAAAATAAAAATAATTTAACTAATTTAAAAAAGTGTAATCATCGAATTTTTGTATTTTACTCATAATAAATAGGTATCACTCATCTTGAGATTTTCTCATATCCGCGATTTGTCTGCCAGGAATCTTGCTGGAGAGTCCACGGTATATTTTTAAAAGATGTGTTGCTGAGAGTTTCACAACATGAACCAAGACTGTGTCCTTGATACTAGTACTCTGAGCATACACTTTATTATTTTACTCAGTGTAGTGCTCTTCAATCATGAATTTTTTTCATCGGTAAAGAGCATATTTCTATGCATATGATGTATATCGACAATAAGCATCGGGCTCCAGGTCTTATTTTATAAAACGCGACAGTCTTAGCGGGCATCTCCATTTCTCGCGAAAGGAATTTATTTCCTAATGGTTTTCGACGAATTCTGGCTTTAACAGCATAACAGCCTTTGTAGTTCTAACAGAACGTAGCCGCCCCGATTTTTTTCTGGCTTTCGATGAAGCCGTTCGTTTTCGTTGTTGTATCGTGTTGATAGTACGATATAAGTACATACGGCTGATACCAAGCTTTTTGAAGTGAGAAGGCCATCACTTCAATCCTATTTTCTTTCAATTAAAAAGTTGAAAAAAAGAAAAGTTTTTTATGTAACATTTTATGGCTATAATAGTTAGATTGATTTTGATAAGATTGGATAAGATACATTAGATTGAATGCCTGAACCTTGTTGCGTATTAACCATTCGTCACAATTTATTTTTATCAACAGCTTCATACACTACAATTGGCTCATGAAAAAGAGCTAATGCAGATGAACATGCAACTGTACCCTCTACAAGAAGAAATTAAACTGCTAAATCGCACTGTTGAAATTCTTCAGGAACGGGTAAGAACAGCGGATGACAAGTTGATAAAGTACCAAGCGACTGAAATGCATGCGGGTGGGGATAATTTTGGGTCCAAGGGGAATAGCCGTAAATGATCGTTTTTTTAACTTGGTCACATTATATTTTTTGCTGGTTATCCATAGCTTAAGAAAATTATGCCTATTAGATAATTATGCCTAGAATATTATATTAATATTATTTAGTGCGTTTGTCACGAATAATGTTATGGGACAATCTAAAGAATAGGAATTAGATTTATATTATTTTTCTATTTGCTCCGTGTCTTTCGAAAGAAAGTTATAAAAAAAAATATTAATGAAAATAGTCGCTATATAAGATGAATTAGTCTCGGCACGTAATTTGACGAGAACTTTGGTCCTGGGGAAAAGGCTGCACGTATATATGCGTTAGAAATAATCTACTTTTGCTCATTTAATGATTCTGGTAACATTATTTGCCGGGACACCCTCCTGACTGTTATGCTAGATATTATTGATTTTATTAATTTATTATTGAACTGAGCCTCTAGATTCTACAGAACACAAAAAAATTATTGTGTTTTAAATACTTCGGCCACTCTATGGTACCTGATCACTATGTGCCTAATTGAAGATTAATATCACGTTTACATAAACTATAATATTTTTTTTTTCTGTTAAGAAAATATTTTTATGTTTGAAGAGTTTTTTTTTTAACTATGTAGAGCAATGGGTTTCATAAGATTAGTTTTAATGTATAACTTTTAACTACCTAAACGAGTTTGTTACCATATTCTACCTTTGTCCACGCTTTTACTTGTAGACCACGGTCTCTCAATGTTCCAAAA
This sequence comes from Pieris brassicae, assembly GCF_905147105.1. NCBI lineage: Eukaryota > Metazoa > Arthropoda > Insecta > Lepidoptera > Pieridae > Pieris > Pieris brassicae. The sequence continues at coordinate 6,161,859 of NC_059665.1, read as the reverse complement.
AAAGAACGTAAAATATTAATCTCTGAACAATATTTTCTCTGTTTTTTCACGTATAAGAATAAGATGATGTTAAGATAAGAACAAGAATATATATATAGTGATGACACTTCAAGTTCAAAGAACTAAGCAGCATTAACAATGGAATAGAAATTTCGCTTTTCTACTTAACGCTAATTTGTGAATTGAATGTAAATTGTTTGTATTCTGTTTATTTTCTATACCAGCAATATCGTGCGCTGTCACTTATGCTCTGTTCAACTAGGCTTAATATTTTTGTTTTTGATTTAATTTGCCAATATAACTATTATATTTTTATCACCGTGTTGTGCAATCTTGGATGAAATAGTTTACGGTTTTTGCGCAATTTATTTAGTAAAAAAATCTAATATTTTTTATGCTAGTTCATAAGCCGTAAAAGAGGAATTTAAAATTATATCGAAGCATGTGTTCTCATGTGTGTGTAAGGCTAGTAATGTTTTAATTTATTAAATTGTTAGAATAATAAAAGATTGGTATTTTCAATCTGTGATCGTTGTTATACTACGCACACTATAATAAATAATTATAATGTAAGCTTTTACTTGCTAGTCAAAAATAATGTGTGATAAATCCCACCTATGTGTTGGTAATAAGGTGCCTTGCAATTTTAATAAATTATTTGTGTATATCTGAATTTTATTGATGGTTACCCGAGTGATTTCTTGTACCCGCTCGTGTTTTTTCATATGTCAATCTCTTAGTGCCTTAATATTACACAAATAATATAAATTTACATATAAGTAAATTTTGAAAAAAGTTTTAAGGTGCATTAAAACTGATTTATTAACGATTGATGATTAGCATTAATAAAAAAATTCTTTACGCCTGTCATGGCATTCCATATCATGCTATCTTGTGGCAAAAAGTCACCTATTCATATTATAAGGAATTTGTACAAAATTTTAATTAAAATTTGTATTTTTCATAATATATCATTTTAATGAAATAAAGCCTAAACTTAAGGTTACTTTTGAAATAAATATTATGTTGGCATCATTGTGTAATTAATAATATGCAAAAAGGTTGCATTATATTGAGCATTAAAAATAAAACAACCTTTAACTGATGACATATGTTTATTAACATAACTCTATATATACATTCAATCCTAATTTCAAAATAGAAACATTTCATTTAGAAAATCACATAAATTCAATAAAAACTCGGCAATCATTTATCTTAGGCTTAGTGTCATTGTTATTGCAACACGAGGAATATTCACCAATGGAGGCGTCCATAGTAACATTGGCAACAAAAACTATTATTGCTCATATAAGTCAAATTATCACATTAATGCACTTTACATAAATAAATTACAAAATTGTCATCTGTTTGTTCCAATAATAAAAATCAATGTCAAATTCACATCTTGTTCAGAATGGTCCACTAATACTTTCCACATTACACATCACTTACTCAAAACGTGATGCATTAATTGCAATGCAATTGAATTTCGTCTATAACACTTGAAGAAAGACCGCTCAGAGAATTCATAGATAAATGTTTGATCACTAGTCCGCTTCACCGTTAGTCACTGTCAGTGGTTCTTCTTCTTCATTATAGTCTAGAGAAAGCACAGAGGCGCGGCGCCGTTTTCCGACTGGTGTGTCACTGCACTCACTACCCGAGTAAGTTCGTTTGTCAGCGGGTGTGTTTGGCCGGTTTCCATTAACTGTAGCATGTGTCGCTCGCAACTCTTGTTGCAAGAATAGCACTGTGCTCTGCATCCCTTCCACATCTTCATCTAATTCTTGTAGGAACTCATCCATTTCTGAAAATGTGATTTTAATTCATTAGAATTAGGTGTCATTCAATATTTGCATAATTTTTTTGAAATATACACATCACTAATGTGGCCTTGTTAACTGTAGTCAGTAGGTAGGCCATAGGCACCTGAATAGAGGCAAGTTGTGCTCCACTGGTGTTATGGGCTTCGTTAATTTTTAACAAATTCACAGCCTAGGATAGTATACAAATTCATGTTTTCTTGTTAAATCTACCCATTTTTTTTTGGTATATTGCCTGGAGACATAAATGTAGGAAACAGTGTAAGATGCTAGTGTAGATCGATCGAATCGATTCGAGCGAAATCTATCAATAGATTTCATAACTAATTAAGTGGTTTGTATAAAATAATTTTTTGTCTAACATTTCAGTTAAGAAGCCCTCTTTTATTTAAATAAATGATATTAATATCATAAAGGGAAAACTATTCCTATTTACATACCGGATTGTGACTTTTTAACTTCTTCACTAAAACTTTTCTGCAATGCCAAATCACCTTCTAACTTAGCTATCCGGCCACTAGAAGTCATTCGGCCGAGATCTTCATTCTCTTGATGCAACAGACGACATTTTGCCATTAGCTTTTTCCCAGTATTTGAGTCTGGTGTAAATTTCCAGGCCGATAATTCATTTTGAGTCTCCTCTAGCTTAGCTTTAGTTGATGTTAGCTCCTGCTTAAGCCTTAATATAAGCATGTTAACGGCTGGATCCAGTAACGACGGTCGCCCATTTAAACTTGCGTGTGATGATTTGAGTTCTGTGATTTGACTCTGGAATTTAAATACAATACCAATAAAAGCACTGTTATGAGAAAGTAACAGGAATAATATTTGCTTGTATATACCTTTTAGGAAAAATAATTAATAGCTGAATTCAGAAACATCATTCATTCAATTTAAGAATTAGTTATTAAAATAATTTTAGTTAATAAAAATAAATCAATGGCGCTACAACTTTTTGGGTCTGGTCCTCAGATTTCTGTATCTGTTTCATCATCGTTTGTGAATTGAATAGGCAAGTAGGTGATCAGCCTTTTGTGCCTGAAGCACGCCGTTGACTTTTTGGGTCTAAGGCAAGTCGGTTTCGTCGCGATGTTTTCCTTTACCGTTCGAGCTAATGTTAAATGCGCACATAGAAAGAAAATCCATTGGTACACAGCCCGAAATAGAACCTACGACCTCATGGATGAGAGTCGCACGCTGAAGCCACTAGCCCAACACTGCTCTAATTAATATTAATAAATTTTAGTTAAGCAGCCGTAAACACCATAGCCAGATGATTTCAAACTCCAACTATGACTTCGACTCAAACTATGAGTAATAAGAAAACATACAATGATATCAATCCACTCTATTATAATACAAAATACGCATGTATATGTAATTTAATCAAAATCAAAAATCCACATTTCGACTGTTTCTATATACAGAAATGTATCATGCTCCATTGGGGCTTCTTATATTATCTTCATTCCATAATATGCATAGTCATATAAGTATTAAATATGGTGCAAGATGCTACTCATACTTTAAATTCACCTTGAAGTTCTAAAACATTAATTTGAACACAGTAATTAATATACTTACAACATAGTCTTGTATTTCTTGTTCTTTAGCAGCTAATCTCCTAACAAGAACCTTTTCGCGATGTTGTGACTCTGCATATTGTTGCCTTATTCTTTCTTCTACACCTTTCGCCTTTTCCAAGCTGCCTGAAAAATTAAACATTTTATTAATATAAAATATTAAGTGATACGATTTTTTATACAATTAAATATAACAGCTTTACATATGCCAAATTTTCTTTGCTTTACAACTTGTCACAATGTTGTGATCGACAACACCTTAACTAAATTATGTACCATATAAAATTTAGTCTATAGTATAAATACATTATAACATAACAACTGCAATTATAAAAGCTTATTATACTACTTTACATAAAAATATTAAAAGATTCACAATTCTTTAGGGACATTTTCTTGAATATATAAACTATATAGTGCAAACAATTTAAACTACAAATAAGACAATTGCAAACATAACAATAAAAACTATTGCTTGAGGATTAATATCTGACATACTGTTATTAATTAGTATACACAAGTAAAAGTCAAACACATAATGACCAGATTCAATAATAGAATAAACAATTAAAATTTGCAATATTAATTTACATTTTCAAAAAAACACCAAAGCTTAAAATTCAAATTCATTCATGAATCATATACATATCCCTGTTTTACTTTATACCTCTTTTAGAGGAATTTATTTTATTACCCTCATTTAACTTCTATTGCATGGATTATTCAAATATCAACTTTTATTAACATCAATATAGAAAAGAGTGTGATATGATCTGATAATAAATTATCTTACATTATCATTTATTTTGAGTACAAGTAAAAAGAAACTAATTAATTATTAAGTAATAGAAATGAGCAAGTAAAAAAAAATAATTTTCAAAATTCTGATCCCATTATTTTTTTCAACATGCTTATTTAAGTTTTTATGATACATCAATAAATAAGAATTTATAACAATTTTTTTGAAATAGTTGGTACAGATTAGTTTATTCTGTCAACTTTACATAAATCTATTTAAAAATCCAAACAGAATAAGTTAATGCTTTTGTCAGGTTTTACATAAATGAAGATAGAAGAATATGTTTATTATGAAAGAAAAAATCAAACAATAGGTACTGAAAACTTAGTAGTAATGCATTAAATATATTGTTTGTAATACAACGGTGAAGTAAATATCTAAAATTTTTCTTTAATTATGAGATTAGGTTTTCATTTTGAATTTGAAATAAATTAACTTCTGGACTGAAATCTATTCATCATTATAATAAAATGTTATATTTGTTTGGAGTAAGTAGTAAACAGTCATTTTAACACATAAATAATTATTATACAGGAAAATATTACATACAATTCTTTTAAATTAATATATAAAACTTTACTTATATCTAGGTAAAATTAAAGAAAAAATATATTTACTTTTTCCGGTAGATACATAGTTGTTGAAATCAGGCACTGCTCTTTGGAAACTTTTGACTGTTTCATAACATTTATCACAATGGCCTTAGGCTTTTCACTAGCTATCGTAATACCCCACATGGTGTCACTTCCACAGCACTTCACTTGGAACACAGGATTACACCGTCTTTTCTTGTTATCTTACAACACCTAGATACACCCGTAACCACAAACAATACATATTTTGGTAACATTCCAAGTCACAATTATTTTGTCATATCACTATTAATATTTTAGTTAAAGCATTGTCGATACAGAACTAACAACTTTCGCACGTAAACTCACATTACGGCATTGCCGATTAACACTACCAAGCCACTGTAATCGTTTCGTAAATAGGTACCTTCCAACTGTTTGTTCAATGTCTCGAGGTGCTCAATATACGAGTCCTGGTTTTTCCACGAGGTACGGAGAGACTCCGCGGTCGCTGTCTCGAGCTGCTGAGGGGTCAATAACACTCGCGCCACGTTTGTGACGCCGCTGCCAGCGGCAGCGTCGCTCGCCGTCTCGACATGTCTCTCTAACTCCTCTGACATCGCACTCTCACTAACGAGTTAAGAGGCTCTCTGGACTGCAAGTAAATAAGCCAAATTAATGCTAAAACACCAATAATTTGCGATCGGCGTCTATCGAAATCCTGCAAGAATGACGTAGATAAACAGGTACACCTGCAGATGCGAAATACTTACAGTTTGAATATAAACTGATTATGGTTAATCTGATTAAACATAAATATATTTATTTGAAAAAACTTTATCACTATATTTAGCACGAACTTCAATTACTTAGTAAATTAATTGTAATTGATAACTCATAACTATTCTAACTCGAGTTCGTCGCCGCCATTTTAAAACCTTACTAAAGTGTTGCCAGTGTTCAATCTCAATTTTTAACTATAATGTCGATTACAGATTAATTTATAACTTTAAAAACTTGAGTGATATGAGTTGATATGTTAAGTATTATATATTAAAAATAGGACAGGTGTTCTCGCCGATATTAATAACTACTAGGGCCTATAGCTTTAGCAACCATTATGTCGAAGTGTTTGACGGTATGTTGAATTAAAAGACTAGATAAAGCCAAACAATAGAAAATTCGGCTTTAAGCCAGGATTTTCTACAGCTATCTGTGACGTTTTTAAATCCTGACTTATTTACTCCTAGTTAGTTAGTCCTGTATTATTTTAACGAAAAAAATGTTCAGTGATAAAAGTGAATTAATGTCCCATAAAAACGGGAGGTTTTAAAATGACAGATAATGCAAAATTCTGTTTGGCGCTAAATTTCAATCTATGTAACACTCTAGGCGGTAAATTTAAATTAATCTTATTCGGAAATTGTAATTCAGCCATGCAATAGGACAATATGCACTAAATTTGAATATGAGATAAAATAAAAGAGCTTATATTGTATAATAATCATTAGAGTATTATATGTACTTACAAATTACGGCAAATCTTAGATATTCTTTCAGTTCATTTGTTGTAAAGTTAAGTAAATATCTATAAAACAATTAACAAAGTTCTATAACGATAATTATATATAGGTATATATGCTATACGGTCTTTAGAACACTGCGTGGTTATCTTAATTCAGTAGTAGAATTTTAGATATAAAGTAGGTCTTCAGGTCACCTGCGTGGTTTTATCGACTCATTAGGACAGGAATTTTAGATATAAAGTATACTAAACGTAGTTAGGATAAATAATTAAACTAAAGGGACTTTATTTTTATTTTTGATGAAAAACTCAGCAAAACGTGATATGTTAATTTAATACAATTAGAATACATAACACATACAATCTAATTAATGTTTAACATTAATTGATTTAGTCTATATATATATACACTTATATCACAATATGTACAATAGATTGTTGATTGTTCTCATCATAATAAGCGTACTGTCAATATGGTCGCCACACTTCTTGATTAGTGCCATAAAGCTGATGTTTGACGTCATCGTTCTCGCAAGTTTGCACAAGGCCACTGGCTTCCCCACTACCAGGGAGTTCAGTTGTAATGGAAATACCACCGTCTATATCACTTATTTTTATTTCACTCGGTATGTATTGTTCTAGATTGTATTTATCAGTAGAGCTATGTAAATGTACGTGAATTTGGTTTTGATTAACTGTGGAATAAAGGTTGGGAAGGATCATTTGAGAGTTGGGGTTGATGTAAGGTGTATGGGATTGTATGCATGCCGGGTTGTTGTTTATGTTATTGTATTGATAGTTGTAACTGTTGCTTGGCCACGAGTTGTAATAGTTTGGGTCGTAGCGTTGAGTTGACATGTTGTTGAGATCTGTGAGACTGCCCCCGGTGCCGCTCGGACTGCCTTTGACATAACTATTACCGCCTTGAAAACCAGTGTAGTCAGTGTGACTCAAAGGAATTTCTGGTAAAACTGAAAATAGATAATGCGGATTAATTAAGGGTATTTTATTGACAAAATTCGGGCTTGTACTAGTAGCAAACAATCTAAAAACGTTTGCAAGTATTTCTAGCTCTAAGGAGTTGTCAGGAGGAGTTGTTAATTTTCTCATAAGCGAAAAATTGCTTTTAATTACACTTATGCATTTTCAGACGTTACAGACAGAAAAATACATTTTGTAGTTTATTGCACCCTAAACATTAAGCATGACAGTTATACTTGTACAGTGGGATCTCTATAACTCGAACCACGGGAAGTCGAAATCCTCAGTAAGTCGATAAAAATTGCCATTTCCTTGCGCTGAATCCCTGAATACCCGGTATCTCAAATTATTTAGACTTTCTAAGACGAACAAAATGTTATTTCCCTACGAAGTATTTTATAATACATATTTATACTCGATAACTTGAATTTCAAAAACTCCGTAAGTCGTAGTTAGTAAAATATAATGACGTCTTACTTGGAAGAGTCCTAAAAAATAGCAGTAAAATCCAAAATTAATGTTCGGGTTCTGGGTTCCTATTCAATTGTTTTTTTTGAAATGACGTTGAACATACTGATCCAGCAAGTTTTGAACCACCAATAATAAATAAAGAAGCCAGAGTTGCAATCAACACTCTACGAACTTATCTTCGAATACATGACATTATATATATTTTATCATTATTTTTAGAAGCTCGAAATATGAACCGAATACACGATCCTCGATATCATCACTGATATCATGTATTCGGTTCATTGTTTGAGCGTCTAAAAATAATTTATAAAATATATATATACTTCAAAACTTAAGTTGCATTGAATTCAAATTCGAGTCTATAAATCGAAAAATACACTCAGAAATCGCGCCGCTGTAAGTCGATATTTCAGCAGTTAAATGATATGTGTCTCGAAGTTCTTGTTAAGCCGAAAACTCGTTAACTCGATTTTTTTTGCATTTCCCTTGACATTCGAGTTATAGAGATTCCACTGTATTTATAACATGCTACTATCTATATATTATTTATTTTATGCATAGGGTAAAAAAGTATTTATATGACTCGTATGAGACAGAATATAAACAAACAATAGACTAACAGGCCTGGGGCCAGGATCCTAGCTGTTTCTAATATCTATATCTATATGCCTATATAATATCTATAATCTATATGCCTACCATAACAATTATAGTTTATTTGGGTACGAACCATCCAGTTCATATGACGTGAGTGATTGTACTCTGAATCTTATAGTCGAATTTTGGCGCTAAGTACAGATTCCATATGACAAAAAAGCATTGGGTTTTAACGTTATACGCGCTAACTTTTGACTTTCAATTTTACCCTTAAAAGCTTTACCGGAATAATGAGTGCGTATATTTTTTATTAATAATCAATTGATTACCAGTAGGTATGTGAATGGCAGCGTCTGGTTTATAATAAGGAGGTTGCAGGGGTGCATAACTTGGATACACTGACGCTGTGGAGGAGTAGCCAGTATTCCACTCACTTGCGCCTAGAATGTTGCCAGCGTTTTCTGAAAGATAAAAATTTAATTTATTACACGGTACAGTTCGGTTGCACAGGTGAGGAAAAACCGATATATGTATAAATGGTTTTAAGGTCAGATTAGCTAGCAATTCCTCGTGTGTATTTATAGAAACTTGTGAACCGCGTAACTCAATGCAGACAAGAACAATTTACAAAATAAATAGCCTCGGGAATTAAGAAGTTTGATTTACTAACAGTACTGTTTTTCTAATGTGACTCAATAATCGCTTTTCAAACTTTCTCAATTTACTTTCTAACAATTTTTTTAAATATAGTGATATCATCGGGGTAAACATTTCAACCTATTAATCGAATATCAATATATTACGTGGGGTATGGGGTAAATTCCCATACAAATCCAGATACAATGCAACAACCGATTAGCGATGGAAAGCTTGTAAATAACGTGATTTTATTTATTTATAATTTTAACACTATTTAAGCTTACAGCTGCAAGAAAAACAGAACCTTACAAATATGCTACTTTCTTTGTCTATTACGTAAAATTAAATTATATAAGTAATTTGACGGTTAAATATCTTATACATACAGATACTATATTATATTACGTATCATTTCCAATATAACGTTTTTAAGCCTTGTTTAAAACTAGGTTTACCATAACAACCATAATATCAGTTTAATAATAGATGTTATATAACGTTTTATCAAAGTTATAGTAATAGTAATCTCCACCATTATTTTATCATATATATGAGTTGTAATAATATAACCTATACAGTTTTTACACAACATACACACAAATAAATAAACATTATTAGATTTTTTTTCTGTAGATTTAGAGAACAGAACTTCTATAAGGTTACTACGAATTTTAACATACGTATTTTATATCAATATTATAAAAAACATAGACTTGCTCAACTAACAAACGGCACACTTGCTTTGTTAAATATAGAACATTAAAAAATTAAAAATCTTTGTCATGTTATGGGTAATAACACGAAGTAGTACCTTTGTAAGTATTTGACTTATGAATTATGAACAGGTGCTAAATATGGAGGTCACGTGTACGGAACAGCGTACGCGCCGGGATTGCCGCTGATTCACACTTCAATGCTAACGAAAGGTAGGTCAAACCTTTGAATACAATCGATATTTTGACAGTTTATTTTGTATTGTTTTCCAAATGGATAATCCTTTATAGGTTTAGGTGACCATTGGACGATTTGTATGCTGTCTTAGCTTGTGTAATTTGGTGCGTAAATTAGCAGTAGGTTTTGTCAATATTATTGAATAAAGAACGTATAATTTAAAGCATTTATATCAAAGTAAGTCACTCCAATTCATAGTTACAATACGATTAATTCCCGTAACCATAAATACATAAAAATTACTGTTTGCAAACTAATAGCGTGGCTCAGGTGAACGTCAATATATTCATTGTTTCACCCACCACTATACATACACACTCTCATAGTATGAAATTATATATATATATATATATATATATATATAAATATATATTTTTTATTCTTAATGTTTTATTCTTATATATATATATATATATATATATATATATATATTTTATTCTTAATGTTTCATATAGCAAAGAGGTACGACACCTAAAAGAACTCGACATCTCACTATGTTATTTTCAATTCAAAGTTTAATAACCGTTTCAAGTATGGCAATTTCTGCCTTATATTTTATTTCCAAAACTTAGATTACGTTCATACATAGGCCTATGTCCTTCGTCGTTTATAACCTGTCTGACTAACCGATTCCAATAATTCACTGACGATAATTTCGTAATAAACAAGTTTTTTTAAAGTCGTCACTCCGTAGTTTATACAAACGGACAACTGAGTCAGGGGTTAGGCGATAAAACATTATGTAAATGTAGTGTACGTATTGGGCCTCTTTGTCTTCGTATTTGTCGTGTATACGAGCCTTTTGACACGTAGGGTTTTGGTATTAAAATTATTCAAAACTTTGTCATTTAAATGCTTAAAAGAAAAAATAGGCTCTTTAACTCTCAATATTATATATTATATAAGAAGTGTTAGCCTAGTTAGGGGCACTAACCTTCAACTAAGATTTTGGATTTAAGCTCGGCAGTGAACTGTGCGTGCATAAATATAATCGCTCATACGGTAAAGGAAAACAAAGTGAACCAAAATCAAACAAAATACGGCATGTATCGATGTATATATACATCTAATAAAATTTTGATCGAGCATAGAAACACAAGTTTCCGTATTTGAACGAATTACTCTCGTAAGTAGGTTCTAGAAATATCTCCGCCCGACGTGACGTTCTTGAAATTATAATTTTCCCTTTTTTAATGCGCACATTTCATACTATTTTATTTCAAAACTAATATTGAATTTAAGTTTGTGTGTTACACATGTTAGATTATAATAAATGTATTTACATTTTACAATTGGTACTTATATAGTCTATACAATTATAATTGGAATTGTAAATTAATAATTTTGAAATTATAATTTACCTGTTTTATTGTGACGCACTGGTAATTCCCACATTAAATTCCTTTATTCTAGTAAAATTAAACGCGTCGTGCTGATTACGATTTATATATATATTAATACAGTACGCGAGGAAAAATCCATAAATAGATTGAGATCTTACTTATTGCTTCGGGAAAAAGGCCTTCACCTCTGCCCGGAAGTGATGTCAACGTTACAAACGCCGAAAATATAGCAATTATGTAAACACCGCATTATTATAAAGTTTTTGTTACCATGGTTACAATCTTTTTTACTTACATTACTTACTTTTTACTTTATAACATTGCGCCACTCGGTCATCTCAATTAAAATTGTTTAGTATTACAATTATAACATATACATAAAAATAATGTAATAAGACTGGTATTTTTAAAATTATAAAACTAGTAAACTATTGGTGGAGAATCCCTTTTGTACAGTTTTTACTATATTATATCCCAAGTAGATTTTGATTTATCTCTTATAATCTAATATCTTTATTTGGATAACAAGAATCATATCGAAGTTATCGATATGATTCTTGTTATTCGACGGTAATTAGTACCTCGTTATTTATTATTTTGTGGATGTTTTTCTTTAATTAACAGATATCATCGCATAATATAATCGCGTCTTTCACTCACAGCTTCGCTTTATTTTCAAAATTTTGCAATAACTTATCATTTATATATTTCGCTTTTAGATGATATAAATATGGTTTGTAAGAATTGTAATAGAAATATTTATTAAGTATAAAGCATGCTGTGTTTGCCTGTTAAAGGCTGTACAATTAGATTTTAAGATGTAAGTTTTCATTGTTCTTTTTTAAATCAATATAAATTTAAATAAATGTACTAGGTCTACACGGTCTCTATAACATTTAGTTATGACGAGTAAAACTACAATAGGATATGTTACTGGAGTTCTTTGACGCCCGTACAACACAAATTTACAGGAATTAGACGGGTCACAGTGCGCAAGGCTCGACTCTGTTAATAATATCGTTTCAGATATGTGATGGCGTAAACACTATTTGGTACGAGTATAGATACGTCTTGAACGCGGAATGCGTCATGTTTAACGTTTATTTACTATGAATTCACTCATGCTATTATTTGTAAATCAGTCATCATTATTCGATTTAAAAGCTTAAAACACGAGAAATCTTATGCATAATTTAAATACTGGGAGTATGTATCAAAATGCCTTCGAACGACTATTTTAAATTGATTATAAGGTCATTTTGACATATGGTTCAAATACCTAAATATAGTCTGATTTAAACGCTAAAAGTCAATGTTTTGTCCCTATCATTTGTAAATAAATATATAAGACCAAACACTCTCTTTTAATGATAATTTATTATTATATGGGGAACGCAGTAATGAGTGTTAGAATATATCACTATTAATGTATAAAGAAAATTATGGCTATCTTTTATTTATAATAAATACAGTTTTCAGTGAATTAAGCGATTAATGTATAAAGCTGACATTCAAATATTGTTTTAATGATTATTAATTTATTTTATATCGTGTAAATTAAGCATGACGCGTTGCTAGTCAAATGTATCACAACCTTTAATCGACTTTTTATTTCCGCTCTACAGCATTCCGCTGTTTTTTATTAAGTAGGTCTTAAATCAATATCATAATTTTACTTGTAATATTTCTGACTATACGAAATAGTAATCGTAACAACTAGTTAAGATCCCTTAGAAGTAGATAAAGTAACTAAACTATATATATTTAGGTTACAGAATTCAAGGTTCAGATTAGGACCACAGAACTAATATTACACGAAAAATTTTGGAACACTTGTCTAAAAATTAAATGTCTGGAAATAATTTAGCAAATATAAGAGATTTCCTTAGGATTTCCTAAAAGTTACCACTAGAAAATAATTAGCTACTGGCAACATTTAAAAATTTAATCTGTGTTTATAATATAATCGGTAAATAACTAAATGAATATCGATCATCTCAGGGTTTTATGGACTCATTATTTCCTAATTTTTTGCAATTCGATAATAATTAGAAACTGGCAACATTTAGAAGCGAGAAATCGATTCGCATTAGTCGCATTGAAAACTTCATTTCGATAATAATTTGGTGAAGTGCATCGAGTACTCAACTAGTAGCAGAACACGAGCCCACTTCATTTTGCGGTCCGACCATTACTGTTCCTAATTTTGTGCGCTGGTACATGAAATTAAAATCGGGTTAATGTATAAATGAGATATGCACTTAATAAATATTTAATTAGGTGTCTAAATAAAAGCGCTTGGTGCATTGGGGTTGCGGTTCCTGACAAAATGTAATGTAAAATAATGCTCACGATAGAATGGCGGAAAAACCGCGGCTTCATGCGATGTTATCTAATAACAACGAATATTATTGACCATGTTTGTTGTAAATATTAACATTATATAGGTATTATATTATAATGAAACATTATGTTTAACTCGTAATTGGAATATCACGGAGGGTTTTTTCTAATATCTAGTGAGAGCTACAATTAATTTTTAATTATACATCTATTATATTCTGATATTCGGTGATTTTAGTGTCCAAGACGTTTGGTTTCCTTCTGTACGGATGGATTCACTCAACAAACAAATGATAATTGCGAACATGTATAGGTTTTATTATTATTACTTATAAGCGCTATGTTGGTCAGCGTGCGACCTTCATCCCTGAGATCGGAAGTTCGATCCCCGGTTGTCCAACAATGGACTTTCTTTCTATGTGCATACTTAACATTCGCTCGAACGGTGTCCGGAAAACCTTAGACCAAAAACTCTCCGGCACCTTGTCAAGGTGGTCAGATGATCAGCCTCCTATGCTTAACACAACTTCTTGACTATTAGATTGACAAATGATCATTAAACCGATACAGAAATTTGAGGTCTACACCTAACAAGGTAGTAGCGCCACTGATTTATTTTGATTTTATTTCATTAATATTTTTAAATTATTAATGAAATTAAAAACATCATTCGTTATCCCATATAAAAAATGTAATATTTTTATAATATAGTTCAGTTATTTGTTACGACGAAAACTATATATTTTTTTTTAAATGTCAAGAAAACAGTTTAGTTGCACAAAGGCTCAAAAATCATCATGCAAATGTTGATTAAAGAAAATAGTTAAAATTGCCACCATTTTCCTACTAAAGAGGATTGAGGTAAAAATAAATTTATTATGGTTCGCTCAACTCATCGTAGTACGCAGTCATAGACACGGACAAGCCTAGGCCTGCTGCTGACGTGGGATAATTACCACCCCCCTCCCCGCGCAGCCTCCCGCCTAGAGGTAATGTCACATTAACACCCTCGACCCGCGTAAACAACTGTCAAAACATCCTGAGATGAAAACAAATGAAAAGTGAAAAATCAGTTGTAAAACAACAGAACAATTTTGTATGACTTTAGAATATTTAATGCTTGAACTATGGGGTAACTAGCTAATTTGAAAATCTCATTTAAATTCGTGACATTATCATAATCCTGTTTCTAGTGGAATGTTAAGTATAGTCAGGAACAGTGCCGGCCTAGTGGCACTATCTTGCGACTGTCATTCTTAAGAACGTAAGCGCGACTCACGCCCTACCAAAGGAGCGCTTTTAACTCGTACGAGAAAACATCATGAGGAACCCTTAAGGAGATGGCATATGACAAGCATAGAAGGCTATCATACATGCCTATGAGAAAAAAATATATGATCCCGAAACAGATACGTACATTTGAGAGCCGTATTGGACCGGCTTTTACAAGTATTACACTGCACTACAAAAAAGTACGATGTTGAGTAAATTCATACGGATACATTTCAACTTCCACAAATCATTGGATCACATTCAAATATTTCGAATAACCCTTGAAATCAATATACATTTTAATTAAGTAATGATAGTTTTTCCGGCATGCATGCACAATAGCTCGTCAAGCGAATGTCGAATACAAATACGGCGCCACCAATCAAGGGCGTTGATTAGGGGAGGTAATTAGCTTCCTTTGATCACGCTCGGTCTTGTTCACACGTTGGCGCAAACTTTGCGGTGCCAACATTAGTGGTTTACTGATAAGAGATAGGCGGCTGTTACAATGCACACGTTCATCAAGCATTTTGAAAACTAAAATGTAAACTTTCGCAAAATTTCAGATTTTTTGTGGATATGAGTCATCTACAAGGGACCACTTATAAAGAAGTAGGTTGTACGGAGATTATAAATACCTATGTAATATACATTTTTGTTTGAGAATTTGGAAGATTCCTGCACTGGACATTGAAATTGTGAACCAACTTATTTCAGATATTTCGCATAGAAACCCTTTGGCTTGTTTTAGTTTATCTAATAAAGCGTCGATTTTTAGTTGAGTTGCATACTAGAGACCGCTAATAAAGAAGTCGGTTGATTATATAAACTCTCATTGAAATATACATTTTGGATTAAGAATTTGGGAGATTCCTGCATTGACCACTAGCTTTTATCTTATGTTTAGTTTCACTGTTTGACTTACAGTTTGTCGAGTTTGCTATTGAAGGATGTCTACATATATCTGTATAGACATCAAAACGTTACGATTATACCATCGATATAAATATGAAATAAAAGCAGGTCAATTTCTCCCGCTGCATATTTTCCCGAAGCTGTATAAATCTCAGCTCCCATAATATTCTCACCCTTCAAGATCGTTGTTTTGTACGGTTTTTGTTGCTGATCACTTACACTGTAACTCGGCGTAATTTGATACATCCTGCGCTTGACGGCCGAAGCCTGGACGAGGGGACGTACAGCTTTCCAATATTTTATAATTTTCATTTCACTAAAGTTTTGGAAGCTTGTAGTCGCTATCGAGTGCACTAAAACCTACTTAAGTTTACCAAGGCTGGACAGTGGCAGTGTAAAAAGCCTTAAATATTGTAAGCATTTAATTGGATACTAAATATTGGCCAACAAACTCCGGGCGATGTTATAAATGAAGTTATAATCAGAACTATTTCTGTTTAAGATTGATAAGACCTAAAACATTTTTAATATAAAAAAATATTGTTTAACCAAAAAAAAACGCATTCATCTACTATACAATACCGTCTAGGAATACATAACTTTTCAAGATTTTGGCGTGGTTCCTTGAGCAACTAAGCTTGCCAAGTCCTGCTAATGTTTATTAAGGTCGATTTTTTAACAGGGGCACACGGAAAGAAGGCTCACCTGATGTTAAGTGACACCGCCCATAGACATCGTCAGTCGACAAAGTTACTTACGCAAGTGCGTTGTCGGCCTTTTAAGAATTGGTACGCTCTTTTCTTGAAGGACAAGTCGAATCAGTTCGGAAATACATCGGTAGGCAGGTGGTTCCACATTGTGGTGGAATCCTAGAATAATCAAAGACTCTCCATCTAAATACAACTTAAAGCAAATTGCTTACCCATTATTACACGCTATAGCAGATAGTATAAAGTTTTGGAATTTACGGGCAAAAAATAAGATAAATTATATTTCTATGTTAGCACACCAGTTCGTTATTAAATTTGAATTGAAAAGTATATAAAACGTAACATTTTGTTAGTTACAAAGTATTCTAAGTAATAATTAATCATCTGAGATTTTGAGTTCAAGGCAGTCATGTTTCTGACCCTGATAGAATTCTCAAAAGTGCAGACAAGGTGTGGGTTGTTTTACGTGAACATTCACTATGTCACAGATTACTAGGTTATAAATGAGTTTTTATACTAAAATTTTATCAGTGAATGGCTATAAAATTAAAAAATATATATATTAATATTTATTCTAGCATTGACCCTTCCCGTATATCCTAAGTCTTGCAGAAGTTCCTTTGGACATAATAGTCGGTCATACATTTTACATATTCGTAATTCTTAAATTCATATGCATATGACAATCAAACGAAACATATACTATGATGAATCAAGACAGCTTTGCAGTAAATATGAATGATAGAAAACAAATCAATATTTGTACGAAGTGGTGAGGGTAAATTGGTTCGGTTGAGTGCGCCTGACTCTTAAGACACGTCCACTGTGGATAATGTAAGTTGTGGAGATTAGAAGTAGGCCATAACACGTGCGATTTCATCTAACACAGGTATTTGATAGATCTATTATCCGCGATTTAATTAATTAAGTGATTAAGTCGTTATTATTATGTAAAAGCGGTCATACATACGGTGGTTCTATTCAACTTAATTTCTATTCATAAGCCAATTCTGAGGTTTGTGACAATCAAAAACCACAACACTTTATCAGAAGCAACCACAAATTTTATCGGAAGGAACTGTGGTCTGTTTACATTTAAAACCATATCAATATGGTTTTGAACATATGATAAAGTCCCTTCGTGAAAATTTGATATATTTTGTTTATTTTATAGTCTCGTGACAAAATATATTAAATTATAATTAAATAAAATTTGTTTATCAACAAGTGCTGATACCTACATGGTTGAATATCGGTCTTATTCATCTCTTAATGTCAAATCGTAATGACGAAGGAAACAGATCAGTGCTTTAGTAAACAGATTAATCTACTTTTTTCAGCTCTTATATTTTGAAATTTAAGTATAGTACTAATTTGTATTAGAAAAGATGCATTCCGTCTCTGTTCCGTTGTACAAAAGAAGTTTCTAGAACGCAACCGTAGAATTTTTCAATCGCTGATCGCTCCAAATCGCTTAGCTCTCAAACGCTTCTTGAATGGCCCTACAGAGGTATTGTTACACGGAATGAATCCGACCGATTGACGATCGTTGATACAGCCGGCCGCTCGCGTAATTTTATACGTCGAACACGCGATATGCAGGCTAGTGTTACCTATCACATCTCGGCATACCTACTGCTCTACGGGGATACTGTATCATTGGCTATGGATACTTGCTTATACTTGAATTAATAATGTAAGTACTAAGTTATTTAATGCAAATTATTTGTAGTACATGTACGAGAAGAAGCAAGCGTAATATCTTGTAAATATGTTTTCTATATGGGATAATGTAAAAATAATTCCTATACCTAAATGTAGTTATCTACCAAATATGATATTTGAAAAAAAGGAAGCCATTGAAGTGTCATACAGCCTCTTTTAGGCTAAATAGTTCGTTAATTTTGAGAGTTTTCCTCGCTTTGAGGTAACCAAACAAGCTACTTCGTTTGTAAGAGCAGCGTTCATGTTCTTTCACAGGGATAATTAAATTAGTCGCGCATCACAAAACACAGCGAACCTATGGTGGACTTAACTTCAAGTGTCTTTTTGTCTCACAAATTATACCTCTCGTAAATTGCTTTTGTTCTACAAGCATGATTTGATACGAAACTTGAATTACGCTGTGTAATTCAAACTTTTTTCATAAGCACATTACCGACAGAAGGTAGCCGTGCTGCACGTAGTAAAATAATTGATTGTATTGAGCCCGATGCACACTTCGAATTGTATCAGAAAACATCGAATATTAATATTGCTTCTCCTTCGCACGTAGGGTTATCGAAAGAGAAAGGAGTTTGTGCTATCCGATACTCGTTTTCCTCTGGAGGATAGTACGTGATTCGGTTGTTTTTTAATGGGTTGAATTATTTGTAAGGTTTCGTTATGTGCTGCTCATTACGGTACAAGCGTATCCTGCCGCCGACCACAAATACGGGACATTAGGCCACCTGAAGTCAAGAAGAATACAACCATTTAAGAAACGTGCTCGCATTGTGCAAAATCGATATGGAAATTACAGTTTGATCATAAACGATGGTCCAAGTACAATGCAAAATAAACATTGTTGTCTATGCCAAAACCGGAAAACACCTTTTGTGGAGAAGCTTCAAGTGAATATCACAATTTACTTGGAAATGTAATAAATGTATATAGAATAATACATGTTGTACATGAATGAGGTTCCTTGGGTAAATTAAGGATCTCTTGCTCGATATAAAGCTATTAAAACTGTAACACAAAAATGCTTAAATATAATTTTTAAAGAACTTTATTTCTCAATATATTTTTATTTACATGAGAAATTTACGAACGAGATACACGTCGGCATTAGCCGTCCCAACTTCAGTCTAGGCTCATTCTGATATATGTATATTTAATGCTCTTTTGAAAAAAGAAAGAAAAACGTTTAAACGTGCTAATATTATGAATTTTTGCAAATATGTCACAGATTAAGTTAAAGGTTTTCCAAAATTATCTGCTAAAGCTTTACCGCGTACCGTCATTGATTTTATTTCACCGTATTAGAAGTGTCCAACGACCGTGATCTTTTCTCTGTGGTCAGTGATTGACCGCGCTAACAAAATTGCATTTGCGATAAAACGCGAATAGAAAATAGTCCTCGCGATAGGGGGAGGTCGGGATTAGATGAATAAAAGATGGCTTTACTAATTACACTGCAGTCCGATTGCAGTAATTACTGAAAACAAAAGTAGTTTTCTTACGCCAGGCTTTTCAGCTATTCAAATTTAATGACGTGGAATAAATGATACCTGTATCTTATATTCCATAATAAACATATTTTATTTTACTTTTTTATGAAATGTGGACTTAAGACGGTTTGTTACCATGGTAACAATTTTTTATATAGAGGAATGTCTTAATAGACGCTTGAATATTATATTGTATGAAGAATGCTCCTAAAGTACCATTGACTAATAAAATTATATTTACGTAAAGTTTTGGTTTAAGAGGATACTGAAATGTATTTTTAATGTTCTTTAGTTGTATAAAGGTATAATATATTAACGAGTATTATAAGAAACTTCAAACTTTAACATAATATTTATAACAAAGTTGTTATTATTAATCACTCTTCAGTTTGAAAACAATTGCGCATTTTATGATTCGCTTCATACACCGTATAAAACAAAGAAATATAAAGCTATTAACAGTTTATTAATTACTGAAATAATACTACTAAGAAAAATAAAGCAGACATTGCAAAGTATGACACCTACAATTTCGAGCTAATTAATATTTGTTGACAGTAAAAGGTTATCTATTAAATGTGAATGATAATAGAAAATAAGCCGAAGATAACTGTCCCGATGAACCAGGAGCTGTGGTTTGCGGCTAGGAAGCTTATTGCAGCCCACACGGTCCCGCCTACCATACGTTTTAATAGTTTTAGTGCCCTTGAAAATCTTTTTATATCCTTTATTACAGTTTAATAGTAGTTTTGGGATGAAGACATTTGATGGATAAATTTAACACTTTAATGTTATTTTTCACCTGTTTTTGATTGAATTATTAACGTTTGTAAGTCTGCGCGATTGCACGTGCGCGACAGGTGGAGAGAAGTCTACAAACATTAAGTAAAAACATCAAATACAAGCCATTAGTAACAGAAAAACATAGTTTATTTATGGAGTTGAATAAATATTTCGATTGAATAAAGATTTCTCGACCCATTTATTTTATTTACGCTCCTAAACATCACACATGTTAAAATGAGGACAATAAATTGTTTATTAAGAAAGCGCAGCGCTTACCAGATCCAGTTTAGGTATACAAAATTAAACACGAATTAAATAAGATAATGCATAGCTTACTTACAGCGAAACAGAATAGTCTCTGAAGACACGTACATAGCAGTCTTTTGTTTACAATTAAAAGCCAAAGAGCAAGTGTAGTCACCAGCATTTATCAGTCAAATGATTTGGCGAGAGATCACGGCTTAGTCTGCTAATCCATACACGTTATTGCTTCCCACAGAAGCGTATTGTAACCGCAGCCATAACCCCTCGATTTCTGCAGCCCCATCGATCTATAGTTTCGTTATCAAATTTTCACACGGCCGGCACCAAGATTGACTTTATTTGAATAAGTGTAACCACAAACCGAACCTGCTCTACTTTATAATGCTTTATTTTTATCTAGAGATAATATTCCCTCGGTAGCCAATCACGGCCCCCGAGTTGATCATCGAAATTGATCAATCAAATCGAAAATACGCCGGAAATAAGGTGCTATGTAATATTGGGTTCATTCAATTCGACTCTTTCGGTTTAGTTCATTCAACGAGTTTTAATAGGTGTGAAATTCGTAAATTCAATCATTCGCTTAGTAATCAACTGTTTCATAATGACGTGTCATTAGTGTTAGCAATATTCCTGTTTAATTTGAGTTTTAGAATTAATGGCAGTAAATATTAGTTACAAAATTCTGTAAATATATTATATAAAATACAGAGAGACGTAACTGAAACTGTGTAAATAAATAATTATTGAGATAAATATTAATAAGTAGGTATTTGTTTTAATTTGATATTCATTGCATAGATTTTACACTATTATTTTAACGTAAAATTTATGAACGCGTTTGTTTGATTTATAATTTTCTCTATTATATTGTACCATCAGATATCGAGTCCAAGACTTTTCTGATCCTAAATAATAATAAATGATCAAGAAACGAAATATAAATATTTGTAACTCATAACCGTCCGTCGTAATGACACTGTCGGCTGCGCAGTCGTCGGTTTTTTCTCGTGATCGTGTTTGATGTTATTGTTATTTTCTCGTAGACTTGAGGTCGTTGACTAGTCGTTATGAACAGAAATCATGTTGTATGGTGGAAATATTCAAATTACGAATTGAAATTTTCCTTATTCCAAATAAATTAGGAATACCATTGTCGATTATTTTCCTAAGAGGGCTTTTCCGCAAACCTAATTACACAACTGTATTAGGTTATAATATAGGTTAATTTTAAGAGCATTATAGACAGAATATAAGGACTCCCATGTACCGCCCATGGATATAGGTAGAAAAGGGTAACATTAAAATACCATAACATTAAAATAACAGTAACATAAAAAGAGCAGAAAATACGCAACAAAGTAATATTACGTTTAGAAACTGTAGTCTTCAATTTAAAACAAAAGTACCTTGCTTATGTTTTTAATTAATTGTTTGATTTACGTTTCCGACGCGCGTTAGAGACAATTATAATTACTCAATGCAATATAAGAGACAAATCAGTTCAGTTTTCAAACAAATCGATACAAATAATCAGAATGCCTATTATATCGTACGATGATTGTTGGGGTGCAAGGTGTTCATCATTCATCTATAATGGACTTGTTCCGATTGCGCCCACGGCATCCCCGTTTACACGTATTTGAGTAGGCAATTCTGTAGGCATTGTACAATCTTGTGTTTGTAATGCGACTGACTTTCCTGTATACATATAGGATAATACGTAAATCGAATGTAAATATATACACTAGCATGCAATTTTCAAACTTAGTAGGGTAATATGTATGTAAATATTTCGAATGATTGACTACTAACAAAAATTTGTAGCATTGTTGTTGGTTGTTTAATGACGCAGTATGGGAATGTATTGGAGGGTTGTTATATAGATTATACGTTATATAGATACAAATTTGAAAGAAACGGTATATGTCATAGATTAATAAATAAGGTAGCCGGTTTTTCTACACCGTTGGAGCGAATGGTAAATGCGCTCATAGAAATAAAGTCCATTGGTGCAGAGTCGGGCATCGAACCTACGACCTCTAGCATGAGATTCGCACGCTGAAGCTACTAGGCCAACACTGCTCACTAGTTATGTCATAGATTAGTTAAGATAAAACGTTACCTATAACATGTAAAAAAAATGATTTGGTAATCAGAGTTGTCATAACTCAGGAGGCCTAATAACACAAGTAATGTGCGTCATTAGGCGCGCGCGCAGATTGCCGCGTCGTGCTGATGAAAGTCGCTGCCGGGATTGCTTTAAACGCCCCAAAGCTTATGAACTTTAGCCTTACGAATAAATAGAGAAGGCACAAAAATTTACTCAGGAATTTAGTTTTTTTTAATTATTTGGAATTTTGAAAACTGTTTAAATTTAGACATTATGATAATATTAAATAAACATTAACAAAAAAAAAAAAACAATTGTAGAACAAGCGTCGAGACAATGTTAAGGAATGTAAAATTGTGGCTACAAAATGCTTTTAAATTACTCTAATTACGATATTTTATCTCTTCATTTGTCCAACACAAATTGTATTCACGCAATGATGAATCTGTACAGGCCTATACTATTCGTTTTATAAACATTCATACTCTTGAAAATTAACAATATAAATATTCTTGAACTAAAATAAATTATTTGGCACAAATGAATTTAAATGATAGAAATCAACCTCTCTATAGTTTATTAATACTACGGTAAGTTCACAAATAAGATGGTACGTAGTCGGTTAGATCGTGATTGTGAATGAAGTAATGATAATGAGTGTGAACACTAATGCATTTAGCTTACTTGTTAGAGCATTCACAATTTTAGATCTAATTGCATAGCTTATTAGGAAATATGTTACGGCATAACGTTACTAGATGGCGTTAAAAAGGTATCGTCGCGGTTTATAATATTTACAAAAAAGTATACTATTATATGTCGTTAATACTACACAAGAGTGTAACAGTGCATTATCATTAGTCCCGACAGAAGCTCATTAGTAATGATTGTGAAGGTTAAAATCAATGTTAAGGTACAAATATAACAAATTATTATATATATTATTAAACTCAAAAATATAATGAAATTGAAACCTTGTTTGGTAATATAAAATAATAAAATTGAACATTTCTAACTTCAGTCTATTGTTTAATATTTAATTTAAATAAAAAAACTTTACAATAAATATTAGTTTCCATACTTACCTAAATAAACACTAATCTCGTATTCAAATTTCTCATCCACAAGACTTAAAAATCTTTATCGAAGTTCACACTTACTATGGTCTAACCCATTGCAACAACTTAAATCGATTCTACCCTCATTTAGTTTAATAAACAATAAAATTAATAAACATCTAATGACAAACAACTTAACCAATTTCTTATTGACACTGGAAGATCACTACACTTATCTAGTGTTTAAGATACAGGCTAGGCCTAGTTTAAACGCTAGTGCTCATAGAAGTATATTTATGTATAAGGTTAACCAAAATAAATATTGATCTCAACGTTTCGTTGCCTATTGTATGTTTACAACCTTTAGAATGTAAGTACAAAATTTAATGTTTTTTGAGTCAAATAAAGTAATTTTTATTTATTTATTATTATTATTATACATCCAACTTCGATTTTGTTCCCTTGGAAGTAAAGACTCTTGCGCAGTGGGATTCAAGTGCACATGTCAAAGATTTAAGTTGGCTGGTAGATATAGTACTGGTGGCACAAGAGTTGGCGCTTTCCTGGCTCAAGTATTACAATACAGTGAAATACTGCCAGCATTAAAGGGACACGATCACAGGGACCAAACCTTTTAAAATTGTTTTAATTTTCGTTTCAATAATTTTTATTATTACTTTGTAGGTTATGAAAATTATACGTACTTACGTATGTAGCATAATTAAATGATTATAAAATAAATATTTAGGAATTCATATAGACAAGCGACTATCCCCATAGTGTCCATGACTGGTAGATTAGGAAATGAACCCACATTTTTATAATTTTACGACACGTTACATCAAATGTAATCACACGCTCAGTTCTTACTAACATATTGTATATACTCGTATACATATGGGGAGCGGACAGTAAAAGCCCACACACTCACTCATGCACTGAGGTGTGTTGAAAATAATTAAAAAAAAACAAACAAAATAATTAAAAAAATATGTAGTTAAATTATGTAATTCACAATTAAGTTTGTTAGGGAAGAGCTGATACAGGTATTTTTTTACGTAAAAGGGTTTGCAAATCATCCACATTATAATGAATTGTTGTCAAATAAATAATTTTTTATATGCAGTAGAAATTGAAACTAAACGATAATATTTATATTAACATTCCTATGTAAAAGAATAGGAAACGAAATGACTGTGTGAATGGTACTCCATGTGCCCCGAAATTTCTCGTGAATTTTTTGTATTAACTTTTGTATAATTGAAATGATTAAATAATATCGTAGGGTCAATGTTTATTTACAGATTTAAGTACACATATCTTTGAAATTTGGCAAACATTCTATTACGATAAATATCTCAGCAAAAAAATCGGTTTTCTATTGAGCAGCCCGGACCTACAACGACCACTATTTAAGACTCGACTTGTTTCTATCGTGGAATCGACTAGGCTGTCGTGGAATAAGCTTAATATGCAGCTACACCATAAGCACACCCCACATCAATACCCGCACGTACATTTTTATAGCCGGAAAACGGGAAGGAGGCTCACCATTTTAAGTGATACCGCCGCTCATGGACACTCTCAATGTTAGAGGGATCGCAAGGGCTTTGCCAGCCCTTTAATAATTGGGAAAACGATCTTTAATTGTAGGAACCTAAGTCAAATTGGTTCGGCAATACTTCAGTGGGCAGCTGGTTCCACAAAGTGGTGCAAAAACTGTCTTAAAAACGCTCTCACTTTCACACCATCCCTCAAGACACACAGCCGAATTAGCTATTATTTAGTTAAGAGTATTTAATATTTTTAATATTCTTTGTATATATATATATTATGAATTCTGTCTGTAGTAAAATTGTTATTGTTATTTAAGTTACCAGGAGTACGAAATAAATAAATCACGCAAATATATCATTCGAAGAATGAGTTGGTTTGAGTATACAGTTCACAGTTGAATTGGGCTTTAGGATTTTGTATCGCGTGTTTAAAATTCAGTCAATAACATACCTTCAGGTGGTAAATTGGCGTTAGTCTTATATTCTCTTTCCTCATGCGACAGGGACCGCAGCCGTGGTGATGTCTTGTAATCTATATCTCGTAGTGACATTGATGTGCTTGCTATGAACGGCCGTTGGAACCCTATCGCTCTTATTTGGTGAGGTGATGCATTTGTACCTAAAACAAATAGAGTTATGAAAGAATATTTTAGTATAATAGTAATGTCGGCCGAGTGGCTACTATCATCGTTGAGGTCGTAGGTTCGATCCCGTCGTGCACCAATGAACTTCCTGTCTATGCGCATCTAACATTGGCATAAGGTGAAGGAAATCATGGCGAGGAAACCGGCGTGTATCAAATCAAAAAATTACATGTGCCAGATCGACCTCTCGTCTGCTAACTATCTAAAAATTATTAAACATTTAAAATGCAGAGATATTTTCGCGTCAGAATTATCTATAAAAAATGAGTTTTTAGACAGTAGATAATAATTACCAGCGGCACTACAACCTTTTAGGTATTCGCCTCTGATTTTCGTGATCGTTTTTTTCTAACATTAAAGTAGGTGCCTTCTTGAAACATAGTAGTTTTTAAAACAAAATATTTTTTTGAAAATAGAAACCCATTGCGTGTGGACTTCCGTGACTAAAGGAAGAATAGTCCAAATTGCATTTCCTGATCCAAAATAAATAGCCCTGTGTCAATCACCTTATTAGAGGTAATATTTTTTTGGTTAGAAATAATAGGGCGAGCCGCCTGTTTGAGACACGCCGACATAATTTCTTTGCGAAAAAAAATGCAGATAATTAGTTTATGAGTTTATATAATACAAAATGTATCGATGCAATTATCTTGTGAAATCGACACAAACAAATGCAGATAATCGTTGTTATGTCGTGGATTAGGGAAGGGTATTATTATCGATAATTTCTTTGGGATTGGATATGTTACGTATACGAGGCAGTTTAACGCATACAGTTTTCAGAAAATGATTAAAGTTATGAATATAAATAATTAAAAGTACGTGCTACCTTTTTATAGGTCTGGGCCTCAGATTGCTGTATCTGTTTCATGATCATTTGTCAATCTCATAGTCAAGTAGGTGATACTTTGTTTAACAGACGCCGTCGTCTTTTTGGGTCTAAGGCAAGCCATTTTCACTGACGTTTTACTTCGCCTTTCGAGCGAATATTACATACGCACGTAGAAAGAATGTCCATTGAAGCACAGCCGGGGATCGAACCTACGACCTCAGGCATGAGAGTCGGGCACTGTAGCCACTGTTTATATGTATACTATACTTAATTATAAAAAACTACATTTTTAAGGAATATGTTGGAGTGATTCATGTTATTATTTCCGTTGTCTAATTATTAAGATGAGTAACCTTTTATCGTGGGATTTAACCGGAAATCCTACGTATTTTAGTTACTTAAACACATTATTGTTATTATCCTTATGTGTAACTAATAGAATAAAGAAGCTTCATTTAACATATTACTTTATCGATATTGATGAGTAGGTACCTCACTAACAAGGGTCGCTGTGAAGCGGCTTACACTGGGGCACCTACAAATTAAGTCTATTAAGTCAAACTTTTAAGTCCCTTGTGCACGCGATTCCTTTCTTGTCCTCTGGAGTTTGAAGCTTATGATTTAAGTACGCTTTTTGTCCCCTACACTCTTTGTTTTGGGATATCTATGTAAGCGGGATTCGCTTTTGTTTATTCTGATTAGTCGTGCTGGCACGCGTCACGCGTTTGTTTGTGGATATAAATACTACTCTCATTTACGTAATAATTTTGATAATGGCCCTCAAATCTTAAGTATATCAGATAATTAAAAGGGTAAAATATTGCAGACACTTTGTAACTTATATTTAATTATTAACTCAAACTAAAAATAACTTTATTCATATAGTCAAACAAGTACACTTATGAACGTCAGAAAATAAGTTAAATTAATTCTAAATTTATATTTACTACCAGTTCGCATGTCAAGGGCGTAGAGCGGGCGAGAAGAACTGGCCAGAAACTTTCCGTATTTTTTAATCGCTAAGTTTTGAGTCATACAAATTGCTTAAACTGGAGCAAATCAATCCCAAGGATTAGGATCAATTGAATATTCGTCAAATTTATAAACAATTTGCATTAAGGGTACAAATAAAACAGACGAGGCAACGGGCATTATAAAATTACTAAACGAAAATATAAAATAAATACTAAAAGTTTCTTAATCTTCACAATTAATGCTAGATTTTAAAATACTATAAGAAAACGAATACTAATAATTACGTGCGTTATAATTGACAAGAACTAGAACTAGTATGGATATAGTAGCGGGTCTCGGCTCGTTCTATGTGTGAATTTAACGATCACTCGTATGAAAGAAAGAAAAGAAAAATATGTGATGCCAGGCTCAGAAGGCTGATCACCTACTTTCCTATTTAAAAAAAAACAAATAATCACAGAACTCTGAGGTGCAGACCTAAAAGGTTTTAGGCTACTAAATCATCATTTATTATGCGAAAATCATATTTTGATCAAAATTTATACACCAAATCAATAACTTATACGTACGTACGTTTTTATAACCATAACTTATATTAGTTTCAGACAGTCAAAAGTTACGCAGAAATGTCTGTCCCATTCCTCATTACGGAAACTCATTCAAACTAGCTGACTGGTCAAACATATCGTTTTAAAACCATTTTTAATTTGTCGATAACGTAAGTCATTAAAAAAATAGTTATTTAACATTGTACTGTATTTGGTACCTAAACATTTCACACATTATTTCTACGTAATATATAACATACGTTATTTCTTGATTCAATGGCAGGTGAGCTGTCCCTTTGCCCCCTAAAACTGTCCATACTTAAGGTCTGTAAGTGTCATTCAGCTCAAAGCTGATACGGCAGTTGCGGAGTGCGTGAGTTCAACTTATTACAGATATAATTCCGCTATTGTTTGCCGCCGGCTTCACTCCATATGGCGTAACGTTTCAAGCAATTTCGATATCTTTTGAAGGTTCTCCGGATGTAAAGGCAATATTAAGAAATTTTAATAAGGTATTATGAATTACTAAAAGAAAATCTTAAATTATAAGGATAAATTATAAAGCTTGTTTGCTGGTTGAAGTCAGTTCATTTAGTTTAGTACACAGAGTTCTAGAATAAATTGTATTAAAGTTATGTCACGATAGAAAATAAATTAATTAAGAGTAGTTTGCTCATTCTAATCGGTTTACTCAGAGACAAGTGTTTTTGAAGTGCCAGCCCCGTTAGACATTATAATATATAACTTTGAAGACTCGTGTATAGTATTTTAATGCCTTGTGATAAGGTTTATTTTGCAACAAAAATAAATTATTAGTGTTAACGGTTATAGAAAAAATAGTGTATAACTTGGTAAGTAAGCCAAGGAAAAGAGAATTGCTAATATATAGATATTATATACTGTTACAGTACCTACGGCAGTGAGATTATAGAAAAAATAAAATATATAATTTTTCAAACTTAATAAAAAATTTAGTTAACGACATTTTTAATTGTCTAATTAAAATTTTAATTTGACCTAATATAAATTATCTACTTTGCCCATTTTCCAATATTATTAATTTATCACTATCGCTGTACCGGCCTTCGCTGCTTGGCCATCATATCAACGAAGTCCCGTGGGAAGAAAACGTTATCATTTATGATAGTAACCGCGCTACATACGCACATAGATAGATTGTTTCAAACAGTAGTTTGGTTATAAATAGCGCGATTTGTGTTACTTTTATTATATTACTTGGATTCTATATAGTAAGTTAAAAATTATTGACTCAAACCCTTTGACGATCTTTAAGAACATTTCGAACTCGGACTTTCAGACTTCTAGAGCGATGTTAAATGCCACAAATAGCGTGTTATAGTCAGTAAGTTTATTATGCGTTGTGTCGAAGGCGAATAAAGATATTTTCCACGATAAGATATTTATATGTCTTCGTATATCCCATAAAATTCTAGAATTTCACAAAATAGATTAGTAGAAATTATATATTTTCTGTCCATCATTTAAAACTTTGTCTTTAATTTAAAACTTACATTGTCTGCGTAGCTTTGGTACTTATGAAATTTTGGATACTGAATTATGAAACTTACGTGTTTTGCAAACAGCAGCCGTGAATAGGAATAATCTTGAAAAGGGCCCGTCATTATCTATATATATCGTACTTGCAGTAGGTTAGCTGTGCCTCCATTACTCTTTTACTCGTCGACGTTGTTTTTGATTGTAATCCACGCACGTTAAATATTTTTAATGTTCTAACATTTGTATGTAGATAAAGTATTACGTATGAAAATTTTACATTTATAGAATTGATATTTTAATTGTTTACGTCGCTCGTGCGGTTTTTGAACAGAGCATGGAATAATAACAAATTGTCCCCAGACCATTGATCTGTTCAATCAATTTTGTTTAATTTAGTTTTATGTATTCGTTGGAGTAATATAATTAGAAAATTAGTAATATAATTTGGATCCAGCTCGCATATTTGTTTGTTTAATGCGTTTAAGATTTACTTATACGAAATAGGGTATTCTTTTTGATACAAATATTAATTACATTTGATATGTAATGACGCCACTGCATCTTAACATTAGATGTTGAAATATGTCACATATAAAAATTAGATAAATGAAATGTTACTAGTTACTATTTTACTTACTAGTTTTAGAGCGGGGTTCCCGAGGTCCATCCACTGTAACTTTGATGGCTTTTTGGTATGTTGCTACTTGTGGTGGCGATGTTGACACCATAATTGTTAAGGAGAAGCTTTTCCCTGGAATCATGATAAAATAATCTATACCGTAACAATTACATGAGGTTTATAAATTAATACAACCAAATATACAAAAACATCTTTTAATCCTAGTTTCTCTCCTTATGATTCTTTTGTTTTCGAGAAGTTCTTGATATAAGTTGATGATTGTTATTTTCTATGGTATGTATACTTTAAATCGAATTTTGATTCGTATATTAACACAATATTATCATGTATCTTGATTTTGATTTTAGTTTGCTGAAAAACGAAGTTGTACTTTTTGTTTGCCATCTACTTTCTTAAGCGTAAGTTTTATATAAAATTACAAATTTTATATTGTTAGTCTAGTCATAAATTATCCCGATTGTAAAATACATTAGAGACCTCGGTCACGTTAATGTTGAATATTGTTGAATGACGTTTCCGCGCAAAATTCCCATACATAGCCGCGTATGGAAATAAGCGAGCTTTTTGGAAGCCGATTTGCGGTCGACAGTAATGAATGCACCGATAAATACGGAATAAAATTACAGTTAAAATGAGTGGATTAACATGTCTAATGCAGATAATTCGTGTGTAGTGCGCACTCGATTTAGTGGCAATAAATGATTGATTTCTGTCTATTTCGAATTAGTTTTGTTAGCGGAGTACGGGGCGATTCTGCTGTTTTGAGTAAATGAAAATTCGTATTTAAAATTAAGATTTTTTTTAATGCCTTATCAGATCCTATTTAAGCAATATCAATATTTAGCAAGTATTAAAAAGAATCAGAAAATATTTGTTGTATGTACCTACGTATATTGGCTCCGTGAAACTAACGTGACTGTACAAAAATCATTGTTCATTGGGGATGGCAGATTAATGTGAATATTTGATTACAGGAAAATTTATATTCAATACGTGATAATATTTTTACAACTGGGTTTTTCTAGTTTCAGTTTTTACTTGTGATGCGTGGGCGCAGTTAAGCGAAGCTGTGAAATGTCTGTGGTTCACATTGATAGTGATACTCGTTTCCTGAAACGTGTTAAGACTTGTCAATATTATAAATAAACTATTTATCTGGAGGATAAATTAATTTGTAGTTGTTAAGTTTTTTTGTTTAATTAATTTTTAGAATAACAATATATAGAGAAATTCGATAATGTTTTAGTAGTTAATATTATGACTCTATGAAGAACATCTAAAAGCCGTCTTTTCTAAAGGTCAGAATTCAGTGCAGTATCTTTACGTACTCGTAAGGTCTTGTTATGTCTTAATAATGAATAAATAATTCGTCTTCCTAATTCGTGTCTGGCTTTTGTTATTTGCGCATTCTAACTAGACTGCTTGAATAAGCCCTCATACCTCGACTCAAATATAAACCCGAGTCATGTTCTTATCAAGTGTATACACGATTTCAGCTATAAAATAATATAATAGTGTTACACCGTGAGGTCTCAATATTGTTGTCGCTCGTCACAAAGCGGCATTAGACCGAATGACTATCGTATACATTTCAATACGGAAACAAATCATCATAAAACATTGGTCGCTAAACTCAAAGGCGTGTCGTGAACGATGTGAAATATTGCATTTAAAATCGCTATTAAACTTAATGCATTTTACATGATCACTCATCAAGTTTAGGAGCTAACACAATGCGTAAAGTTGTAAAATAACATTGTATCCAAATAGCTTTGGAGGTGTTGAGATGGGCGCGTGAAATATTCAATTATGACGCGGGCGCAGGTGGGCAGAGGGCACGGCCGCCATCTTGATTTATGAGCGAACGTAAATCCTAAGTGACATTTGTGAATTACATCGCTATTACACGTTTTTCAGTGCGTTTGCGGTGGAAATGTTCGAGTATTGGCGTTGCATGATCAATGCGCTGTTTTCGATAGACGAATCATTTAATTTTGCAAGCTAAAATTTACTCCGAAAAAGTTACTTGTGGGCGTTTGGCGGACACTATAATTTTTAAATCTGGTTAGACGATTACGGCAGATGTCTATTGTCAGGAACTGCAAACTATGATAAAAACTTAGCTGCTAAACAACCAATCTGGTTGGTCAATCGCTCTAGGCCACTGCTGCTTCACGACAATGCTACTGCACAACAGACTGATACCAAATTAGAAGAGCTTCAATTGGAATGTCTAAGACATCCACCGTACTCCTCGGACCTTGCTCCAACAGATAACCGTTTTTTTTTCGAAATTGGGTTAACTTCTTGCAAGATTGCAATTCAACTCTGATGAGGCAGTCGAAACCGCCTTCAAAGATTTTATTGACTCCCGTCCGAATATTTTTTTTAGTAAAGGGTTCAAAAAACTACCGATGAGATGGAAAAAGTGCACATACTCGTATAGCAATTGTACATAGCTACTTTGATTAATAAATATTCTATTAAAAAAAATACTTTTTGTTCCTCCCACGAAAACACAAAATTCATATGTAACAGTTCAAAAATATTAATTTACTCATAAAAAACGAAATTAGTGGCGCTACACCCTTTTTAGGTCTGGGCCTCAGATTCCTGCATCTGTTTCAAGCTTATTTGTCAATATAAGAAGGTGATCAGCCTCTTGTGCCTGATACACGCTGTCGACATTTTGGGACTAGCAAGCCGGTTTCCTCACGATGTTTTCCTTCACCGTTCGAGCGGATGTTAAACGCGCATAATGAAAGAATGTCCATTGGTGCATAGCCGGGGATCGAAACTACGACCTCAGGGATGAGAGTCACATGCTGAAGCCACTAGGCCAACACTGCTCTCATAATTACTCAACCGAATTCAAAATAAGCCACACCTGATCCCGAAATTTTGAATGTCTATCTAAATTAATATCATAACATCCTTTTAGAATCGTTTTATTTTAATACCGATTCCCGGACTGAACCCTTCCACTTGTCAAATACAATTTGAATTAGATTCGTTGGTGTGAGTAGTCACGTCACAACTCGGCTGTATCAACTACTGTTTTTTATACATGAGTTTTTATGATGTAAACTGTAATCTTCCCTAAATAATGTCATGTTTAGTGTGTAGTCTATGTTCTACATCCAGTCTAACACATATTAATATGATCTAGAAATAAATACGAATTTATAAGAGAGAGAGAGACCACGTTTGCTGGAAAGCAAAACGTGTAATGCAATGTTACGTTAAGAACGTAATAAATTTTCACTTATTAACGAATTTAATTTCCATAAAAAAAACTTTCTATTGGATCTATTGTGAACTATTAAAGAAAACACTTTTTTACCGGATTGATGCTATGTATTATTATAAACTTAAAATTATTTTACCTAATTTTTTTCCCGACGTTTCGCGTGCTTTACAGCGTGCGTGGGGTAACGGTGACTGAAGATAAAAGGTGTTGAATGTCAAAAAATATCACAGCTGTAAAAAGTTGTATATATATCTGTATTTATTTCCCCGGAGTTGATATCGACTAAAAGATGCCAATAATACATAGCTTCAATCCGGTAAAAAAGTGTTTTCTTTAAATATGTACAAGCTATGTTCACAAAAGACAATACTATTGTGAACTTATTATAATAAATTAAAATCTTCACTAAATGACTTAGTAGCAGTTCACTTTTAATGATTGACTCTGAGTACGGCAATTTAAACATTATTAAGTGCACTTAAATCAGTTTAACAGGTTTTTGAGTAACACAACACCTAGTTATTATTATTACTCAATTTGTAAGAATAATGCCGTCAAGCCTGCCCGTATTAATTACATTGAAGCCATCTAAGTGACATTGATGAAATCATAATGACAAATTAATTTGATATTCGAAATTGTGCAAAACATTTTAACTTGTTAAATCTTTTGTGTTAAACTTAAAATTATTTCGTTATAATAATATTTACTGTTCGAATAAAAAATATTTACTAAAATAAGTTTTGATTAATTCTTTGAGTCGGTAACGAAGATTGCTTCAATGGATATAGATTATGTAAATTTATGAGATGCATTTATTTAAGATTACATTAAATCTTACGCTTTTATTACTACAATATGATAATACTTTCAAATTCTTTTAAAAAAATATTTTAATAAAAAAATAACTACTTAATTATAATAAAATTATGCCGACACAAACCCATTGAATTTTCTACTTACATTATCTTCTAGTAGGTTAACATTAAAATTGTATAGGTATGCAATAGGAGATTATTTACCGGCCTTTGTAATATGCAGATAGCCAGTCGCAGGCGCAATACGAGATTTTACTGCCTCGAGAGTACATAGGGGTCGATAATGGCGGTGACTGCGTCAGCGCATACAATGGAACAGTAAAGTGCGAACGTCGTTTACTGTCTGTGGTTTGGAAATTAAAATCCGTCTCGCCTTGATCTTTGAAGAGAAAGTTGATAGGGTTCGATTTTAAGAATATGATTTATTTTAATATTATATATAATGCCAAGTTTATAGATCAACTTTCGAAGGTAACGAAAACGTAATGACGATTGACCTAAATTAAATGACTAAATTGATAAATTACTGAAATAAATAAACACTTTTACGCTTAAAGTCTCGTTTTTGTTTAAAATATATCAGAGGCGCTACAAGCTTTTCGATCTAGGCCTCAGATTTCTATTTCTATTTCGGGATCATTTGTTTTTATTAATCAGCAAGTAGGTGAGCCTTCTCTGAGCCTGACACATGCCTTCAGGCATGTCGTTTTCCTTACGCTGTTCTCCTTCGTACGAATGTTTAACGCGCATATAGACAGCAAGTCCATTGGTGCACAGCCGAGATTTGAACCTCGGACCTCAGAGATGGGAGTATTAGTCACCAGACCAACACTGCTCGTTTCCGTATATCACCCTATAATCCTTATTCTTAACACTATAATAAAATCACTTAATATGTATTAACAATTATTCCTTGAAATATACCTTATATTAATTTAATCACTAATCTGATATGAGTTTAGAACTAAAATCATAACAGTTATTACGCGTTGGTTGCAATCCACTGCTGTCCACGCCAGATTAACCAATTATTATCCGATTCTAACTTACCCACTATGCCTACATGGTAATTGAATTTAGACGTACGATACTACGCAACTGAACTATGAGAGCTTATGTTTGTTTCGTAGTAACGTTGAGTGGGATTTTAAGTTAAAAATATGTAATGTATATACTGTTTACAATTGTAAGCTTTTGTGACCTCCATTTCTATATATAAAAATAGGTGATTAGTCCTATTTTTTTTAAAATACGTAATGACATCAGAATAATTCCAATGGCCATCATAAATACAGAGGCCAGTCGTAATAGATATAAGATGCGTCTTAAAAGCGGTATTTTTAAAATTAGAACACAGGCAGTTTTTGTAAAATAAAAAAGGTTATATATATTAATTATTTTTTTTAATTAATTTAACGCATTTTGAAATGGGAAGTTTATTATTAAACAAGAGAAAATTTACCTCTTCCACTCCTCCCGACGAACCTTAGGTCATTGAACTTTGCAACTCTATTCTTCATGACCGCCGTGTTATTTCTCAACTCTGCAGAACAGTTTTCATCGTTGCCAGCTCTGACTGTGACTTGGGTGCCATCCAAGATATCCCCAAGAGCGACGACCTTGAAGCCTCCAGGCAAGGTCTTGTTGGAGCGCCAATGCTGGGGTAACATGGAACACATGTAGTCCGGACTGCCGGTACGTACTGTTGACAAGATGTCTTATTTGAATAAAAAAATATTTCGCATATATTTGTGGTCACAGATAATACAACACATTCATAGAATTGTACAACTTAAAAGTTTTTAAATACCACAGTTAGTGGATTAATAAAAATACGCTTCGTTGAATGATGAGAGCAACGACTTCAAATATTTGTATACAATATTGTGGCTAAGATATTTATTCAGATTGATTGATTAAAAATTCAATAGGGCACAGGCAGGATTCGAACTGCTAATTCTACCAACTGAATGTTTCCTTCGTAATTTTGAATACGTAATAGTTATAGTAAAAATATTATTCATTATTAAATAAAATTACTCCTAGTTTACATTTATTGCCAGTTCTCAATTCAATTAGTAGGGACAAGAAGAACTGGCAATAGACTCTCTGCCACCGTTCTTAATGTTTTTGATGCTAGTAAAAAAAACTAATGACGGTACAATTATTTTCGGTCTCAGCCTTAAATTACTGTTTTGTGATCACTTATTTGCCATAACAGGCAGACAGACAGACAGTCAGTCAGTCTCCTGAGCCTTCGAATTCTTGGATCTAATTCTGCATGCCATATTCACTATGTTTATTTTCACTCGTATGTTAAAAGCGTATGGGATTCGAACCTACGACCTCAGGGATGAGAAACACTAAAGCAAGGCCAGCACTGCTCCATTATACAAAATAATTGCCAAGTACTTGTCGTGTGTTAAATTTTACACGAGCAAAGTGTCGGCGGAGAGCAGCTAGTTTGTAATAATTGTTAGTTTAAGGAAAATCCATAACAATCTAATAGTATTTGATAGTAAATAGGTCGCAGCGTCCTATTTAAATACATAAGGCGGATAAGGAATGAATTATATAATCAAATGCATAGCTGCAATTAATTGCTGATAAACAGGATTCAATAAGGAAAATTTTAATTAGGTTTAGGGACGTGTTTTATGATATTGAATATTTTTTAAAAATCTTTTTATTTAAAAATTTGAATTACAATGTGTTGTTTGTTGTTTCTGAATATATAATATATGTTGAGTAGTGTTGGCCTAGTGGCTTCATCGAGCTTACATCACTGAGGTCGTAGGTTCTATCCCCGGCAGCAATGGACTTTTATTCTAAGTAGGCATATCGCTCGTACGGTGAAGGAAAACATCGTGAGGATACTGGCTAGCCCTAGACTCAAACATGTACAAGTATGTCAGGCACAGGAGGCTGATCACCTCCTTGCCCATTAGATTAGCGATCATAAAACAGATACAGAAATCTGAGTCCAAGACCTGAGAAGGTTGTGGCGCTACTGGGTTCTTTTGGTATAGTTTATATAATAGTATTAGTATAGTAATCTATTATACTTCTTGATTGAAATTATATAAATAATAATTAACACCTAAAATGAAAAATATCTGAATTTATTCAATTATCAGAAGCATGGAGTACAGAGTTTAGTTACTTGGTCTTTATTTCCAAAATAAATATTGTTTCCTCGAGTATAGAACCCGGAACCAACACCAGCTACATCGTTAAACTATGTTTACGTAAAACGTCAATTTAACAAAGTAATTGTGTCATTATATTGAAAATCAAAAGGTCATAAGTATCGGATTAACGCTTTCATGTAAATCACGGTATGTAATAATGAAAAATTTATATTATGCGGTATTTATATTAACGGAAACATGTATAAATTACCGTTTAGGTGAGAAGTGCGGTATGATGAGCCCTTATTAGATTTCATTAGAAAGCCAATGTTACGCTTCAGGTATTTCATTTATATTGTCTGCTTGAAAGTTGCATCTTATTATTCATTAAATTAAATTTCGCATTTCAATAAAGAGAAAAGCACTTTTCATATGAAACAACTAAATGGTATTGTCCTATAAAAAATAGCTACTGTGCTGCTAGTATAATGACGCTAATTAATATTCAGGATCAAAATCTTGGAAAAAATATAGTCGTATACAAATTTAGATTATTTTTTATTTATTGTGTTACTAAATATTGGCGCAACATCATTCGTCAATCTAAAAGGCAAGTAAGTGATCAGCCTCCTAGGAGCCTTTCAAGTATTATGTAATCAGATTTACTACAATTTATACCTCCTCCCCTCCTCTTGTCCAGTAAGCTTTTTGTAGGAATCCTCTAAAATGCATTTCGTTTTCAAGCATAGACAATGTGTGGGTAAAAAAGTAAATTATAACTGTTGACGTAATAACTAAATAAGAAAATCAAAGATCGTAAGTAGCTATTTGAATTATCGTCAAATTCAGCAGCATAACAATTTGTAAGAGAATTCATAATATACAAGAACACAAGTCCTAATATGTTTTGTCCAAATTTTTGTATTGGGGTTACATTAATAAAGGAGTGACTATATGATCATGCTACGACGGAATTGATGTAGATACAACAACTAGACAATAATATAAACTGCTATTACATATACCATGGTTCTATAATCAAAATTTTGACTACTCTAGACGAAAGTTTACAAATTCTCGTTGTATGCACGGCTCTACGAAGTTAAATGTAAATGAAATGTCCTGAAAATTTTGCTTACCATTAGGCGGGACATACTCATTCCCCTAAGTGCACCTCAGTCACAGGTTACTCGCAGTTGCGCTAATTGTTATAGGCCTTGTCAACAAGCCAGCCACGTTTATAAACCATTTAAAATCAAGCTTTATAAAGAATGCGTTGATGTCTTTTATATACGCATTCTTTAACTTGAGATAAAGGAGAAAGTGTCATCAGATTGGGTTAATAATGTTCGGAAACGCTTATTATAATATAATTTCTGTAACGATTACAAAGAGGGTCTAATTTAAATTAACATACAGTAAATTTGAAGTGTGAAGTGAAAATCTATTAGTGTAAGAGATTTTTCGTACATAAATTCGACTTTACGTATGTAACACATCACAGAACAAAGGATATCTTAAAGAGATAGTGTTATTTTATAGTCTAGCAAGGTAATAGTTTATCTGTTTAACTAAACATTACATACAAAGAAGTTACATATAACTGATTAGTATGTACCTACATAATATAACTTCTGAGATCTCATAAAAAAGTATAAAATATATTACTTAATTTGTTACTAATGTTAGTCCGAAATGATAACAACACTTGCCTAAGCGTCGGCAACCAAAAAAAATTAATGAATGACATAAGGATGTGCTTTTTGTGAATATGAATAAAAAACATATTAACTTTTGGTTTATCTGTGGAGACAGTGCCAATAAGTGACGAGTTAATTGTATCCGGGTAACAACATAGCACATCCGTGTTTTGCAAAAGAAAAAAATTGACGATCGCGCTAATGAATTATACAGCTTAACACTGACAATTTCAAATTCAAATAGAATGGACACTCGAATAGACAATTAAACGCAAACTAGTCTTAATACATAACTGCTGAGAATACAAATTTGTATATACTCTGTTGTATAAACATTACAGCTAACATGTATGGTTTGTATTCTAATCAAATCGTAAACAAAATAATATGTTACTGTAAAACTATAATTACATATATAAGTTCATTAACACGGATATTTCGTTAACATGTTATCGGCAACTTATAATTATGTTTTTACTAATGAAGCCGGAACCATACCAGAGTCTTTAAATTACAATTGATTTATGGGTAGAGAGATCGAAGAAATTTATACTGCTCATATGGAAATAAACAGACAACTAGTTTACAACAATTAAGTACTACACTGTTAGTGAGAGCAGTGTCAGCCAAGTGAAGTCTTGCGTTCGAATCACGTACATGGAATTTTCTGACTATATTCGCTATAAGCACTTGCTCTTACGGTGAAGACAAATAATACGAGGAAACCGGCATGTCTTAACACCAAAATTTTACAAGTGACACAGAAAGTTGAACACTACTGAACCTGTCTATAAAATATTTTTTTTCGAAGAAATGGTTGCGATGTACCAAGACCCTATATGGGTCTTTGTAGGATAATAAAAGAATGGTTCTTAATACTTGGTTATGGTCTCAAATTCCTGTATGGAACAGGGACAGACCGCCCAATATTGGGTCCAATAGACCCAAAAATCGGTGTAGGTACCTAATTAAATTTTAACGTGCGGGCAAGTGTTACGTGTAGTTAACCCCATAAACAGTAAAACTCATTGATGCAGGCCAACCGTTCAACAGGTTTGTACACACAACCTC
Source organism: Pieris brassicae (assembly GCF_905147105.1). NCBI lineage: Eukaryota > Metazoa > Arthropoda > Insecta > Lepidoptera > Pieridae > Pieris > Pieris brassicae. The sequence continues at coordinate 6,121,213 of NC_059665.1, read as the reverse complement.
AAGGTTGAGAGACGAGGGCCTAGCCACTCCGCCATCACTGCTCTTACGTAGAAGTAAATCAGGAAAAATAAGAACAATTTTCGTTATTGTTTTTCTAATATAAGTTAAATTTTTGTTTAAGTTTAATAAATATATTTTAAAATATAATTTTATAAGATTATTTATAATTAGTTATAAATAATATATACCTATATTTTATATTTGCGCGATTTTTAAGTAACATAATAAAACAAATTAATATTATTACAATTAATTTCAGGAACGTTTTACTCAAATTTCTTGAATGTTTGAGAAAGATTCCAAAGCTTCATAATTTGTGTTAGTGTTTCGTTCCTATCTAACATTAACTTTATGTATAGATACATATTAAAGGTATGATGTATTTGGAAAACAACTTTTGTAACAATCAATAAAGTTTGGATGTTAAAGGTTTTCTCCTTTGGAATGCACGGTAGGAACATTATTTCATTATGTACTATATATGTGACATCTATGCATTCAAGTCTGAACAGTCATTGTCTACACTACACTGTCAAAGAGGTGGTTCTAAACCTACAAATATCGCTAAGTAACATTCGTTATTATTTATTATGGTTCAAAGAATAGACCAAGAAACTAGACATAACGAAAAAGACAGCACAGCGCTCACCAAGATCAGGGTGCTCTCCAAGGGTCTCATCAATGATGGACTGCAGCCACCAGGGCTCACTTTCAGCCATTTCGCGCCGGCGCCGACCCCGCGACTCGTATGGTAGGTGCATCTTACACCCGCATTTGCCCTCCACAATTTGGCTAGTGGTAATCTATTGCCTTCAGACACTTATACTTTCCAGAAGTATTGTCTGATGTCAGATCTAGGTAGGAAGGTATTTTATGTGGTACTCTGTGGTGGCCTCTTTTATTACCAGGACGGTATTATACGATACTACCATCAAACGGAACAATAAATGGTCTGATGTTTCGCCTGTTTTTTATCTTCAGTAATTTTTGTCTTTAAATAATGAATTGTATTTTCACTTTTATATAGGATTACTTTCTATGTCCTTTATCCGATGACTAATTTATTGTTTTCAATACAAAAACCAGCCTCACGTTTGGCTCTGATCCAACAATTTTTCCTGTATATTGTTCTACACTTAAACAACAAACTTTTGAATCACTTTTCGAGAGATCATAGTAACATTTTCCTACTAGTCTATAAATTTACAATGGATTTTATCACTTTTAAAAGTCTATTATCGTAATACGAATATCTCTTGTTTTAGTTTAACTTTCGTCATTTTATAATCAGTCACGAATTTAATTTTTGTAAGTAAAGTTGATCATACTAAGCGGATCTCACGTGTTTTCGCGCTCTGTCAATATCAGCTGATTATTGAGACAGATATTTCCCCATGCGTCAGCGCCGCTTATAATAATTCTTATAGCTGTTCTAAAAAATGTAGACTTGCGTAGTGTGCCACAGGTATTTACCGCGTCGCGTGTTGTTTGATGAGTCAGCGCGTGTTCGGAGGCTGCACGTGTTCACTGCCCGCGCGACTCTATACTACTGAATCGACGCCATTCTGTCACTCGTTGCCTCCATTCTCTGCGGTCAATCTGTGGTCTGGCCACGCTTCATTTGCCGGCAAAATGACTCGCCTTCTCGCTTACCCAAATACAATGAATACACGTGCGAGAGGGACGCGTGAAAGTTTTGTACCATTAAATTTTTTAGTTTCATTCTTGAAATAATGAGCTTTTTCATTTTGATAGCGAGAATCTACGACCAAAGAGCGACTTTCTACATTTATCTTTCTATCTAATACGATAGTTTTTAACTAAGTTGTGCAAGAAATACCACATTATTAATTATACTAAAGATATTAACCACATTCATGATTAATGGTTTTTCGAATTAGCGAATGAACACTAATGGGACATTTGATAATACGTAATTAACACAAAATTAAGGAAAATACCGACCGGTTAATTAAAACAGATAACTATTGTGATGCAAATTATATTTCATGTTATAATTATTTTTAGTCTGTTTTGACATGTTTGTGAATATGTGGTTTGTTAGACAAGATCTCAAGACGTGGGGGCGTGTGCTTGGCTGGGCGGGGCGCCACGCCTCCGTAAGACAGAGCGCGGGAAAAATGCTACGATCATTGATAGTACGAGTGGAGCTGCTACGGGCAACTTGTTGCTTCTACGGTTGCCGGGTTACGGGACACGTGTCACAGACAATAATTAGAAGAACACCGATATTTTACAGTAACTAATATAATATTACATAATAGTCCTATAGCAGCCGTCAAATAAAATATTCCATTACGCTACGCCTTCCATTTAAAATGTATTACTAGCCACTTGTCTCTTCTTATCCTGTAATTGTATTAAATGTAAATTATTTTCTATAATGTATATAAACCGTGAACCTTGAATCATTATACAGTACCCATACAGATAAATTTGTATTGAGTCTGCCACAATTATATTGTAATTTACATCAGGACTCTGAAGTTGAAGCTGAAAAATACTACAACTTATTAATACTAATCATTCATACTAAAAATTCACCTAGATTTTGCCGATTTGTTTTTATGAGGGCAAATAGAATAATACCAAATAAAATAAATACGATAAAAAAGTGCCGGGCAAGTTGTTTTATCTGCTTCTTTGATAATTTTTAAAGACAAATATAGACAAGACTAATCAGAACTATGACCCCTGTTTGTCAAAATTAGTCATGAATCACACTTAGCGCTAAATGTCATATCTGAAAATTGGCCTAGAGTACGCCAGTTAACGTTGTTGAGTTTCATTGTAGTAGAGCACATGGAAAAAAAAACCATTATTGTATAGCTGGACTTTGAACGCACGACTAGACCCCTAGTCGTTAACGCTGCTTTTAATATTACCTACTTGACATAATTTCTTTATAATAGATAAAAATGAAACATTATAATTTATAACTTTTCTTCTTGTCTCTCTCGCTACATCGCTGTTAATGTCAACTGTCAGTTGGACATTAACATTCATTACCATACTTTATATCTAGGTGGCTTACGCTCAATATTGGCATTGGCAGTAAGACTTAGCGCACGCACATAGTTATTTTTGCTATAATATAACCGCATTTTTGTTACAACAGATCGAGTTTACTTAGTTACATAGATATCTGTGATATTATTCCTTTTGGCCACTCACACCCGGACTCAACGGCTCATCTTTCGTTTGGCATTCTTAATCCCCCTGCTGTCAGTGATGGCAAAATATTCCAGCAAGGGAAGAGTGAATTTGGGATACAGGCCCAGGCTCACACCATCAAACAATCATGTAAATCAAGTATGATTGTATTTTTTCAATACGTAATTCTGGTTTTAAATATACAGATGAAAATCATATGAAAACATTTATTTTAAAATAGCACTTGAAACCCTGTGAATGTTAAGTTAATAAAGAAAGTAAGATTTTTTAAGTGCTCAGTTGGTACATATAACTTACTAGTACATATATTCAAAGCAACAGATTTTGAAAAAGCGCGCCTCGTTCTATATGCGTTACTATGAGATATGGATAGATGGCGTTGCCTTGATGGGAAGATGTTTCTTAGTTACTTCGACCTAAACTAAAAAAAATAAAAACTTTTCAAAATTTTGATTTAAATTATTTATTCCAGTATTACAATTAAAAAAAAAATAGATGGACCGATGTAGATACTAATGACATGTATGAATATGATACGTATTATTTAAGAAATAAAGTTGTTAACTGCGACACCTAGTTAATACTGTTTGTAACAAGTGAAACAAAGGAACACTTACTGTGTACGAGATTCTAGTTTAACTGACTGTGTATCTTGACAATAGATGGCGCTGATACAAATAATATAATACTATTGCAATGTATAGATGTCGCTAAAAGTTTTATTAAGAAAGTTAATAAAATAAAACCCAGTATAATACTGTGGAAGGTTTTATGCTTAAGTCATTCAAATAATAGTTCAGAATTCATTTAAGAGTTAAAACATTACTTAAATTAGTATAAAATATATTACGCTTCATGCAACAAAGGACTCATTGATTCCTCTGTGTATGATTACCTGATAATTCTAGATATTTATATTTAGGGTCTGGTTCACAATGTACGGATAAGTTCTACATTTGTTCCAAGTATGTGTTACTTATTGGTAGGATAAACACTATTCTTGCGTTTTACGACTGTCAGATAGCGCTGCTCGTCACATAAAGTCAATCATAAGTTATGAGTCCGGTGAAACACGAAGTTTCTTATTCGGAACTTTTATCTTCCAAATAATGTATGTGTTGCATAGCTATTTGAGACTTTATCCATACATTGTGAAACAGTCAAAACTTAGCGGGCGTAATCTTTTTAATGTTCTCTAATATAATATAAATGGTATCGAGAAAACCGGAATATATAACTCGTATATATGTTCGATGAGTTTGAAAGCGAATTAAATACTGTTGCGTAAAATACATATATCTAAAAATAATGGATAGACAGTAATTGTTTCTGCAGATGTATACTTTGTTCATACTCATGGCAGGGCCAATTTTATTCCCATATAACTTTCTGTTTTTAGGGTAATTTTGAGTAATCGGTATGTCATACAAATGTGTTATTTAACATAGTCTGGAGTCATAGTTCGCGCTAAGTTTTGACTGATTGTTCTATTAATCTAACATATCTGGCGTCATTAGTTTATGAGTAGCAATTTTTTGACAGCGGGACCGATGTAAACTTATTAGAAAAGTCGACTTGTACTGTACAGAGATGACAAAATAATATATGTTATGAGTTGTCACTATGAGCACTAATCAATAGCATAATACATTTAAAGGATAATGATTATTATTTTTGTAATCTCATAGTTTTTTAAATAAGTTTTTATTTAATGGCAATTTCTTTAGTTTATACCTAGATACAATATATAAAAGTAACACAATACCATCTCAGCAAACAAATTTTAAACAAACATTTATTGTATTCTACTGAATAAAAGATTTCTTCCAAGTAAATATTTGGATATGCACCTCATAATATTTTTAAGCACAATTCTGTGTCCGCGCGGTCACGCCCTTTGCAGGACACAATAAAGAGGTTGCTTCAGCAAATTGTTCATTCCGCGCCATAAACTTTTCTAAAAATGAATGAATAAAAACTATTAATCTTTATCAATGAATAGACATATGTTCGTGGAATTGTGGAATGTCTTACTTTACACTTTATAATTTTTATCACAATGATGCCTGGTTGTAAAAATGTATTATGTAGTTCGATTTTCATAATATCGCGATATTAATGTCTTTGTATATTTTAGTGGTTGATGACTATATCAAATGTCGCACAGATTAACCAAATAATAAAAACCTGTAGTGGTAGTTATGCGAGCTAAGTATTTACAAATAATATTTTACTTCAATTTTATCATATTATCAAGTATTACTGGCAAACGTAATGATAGTGTTGTAAGCATAACAAATTTCTCACTTTAGTGTCTTCAAATCCCACAACATTTCTTCATACATACAGACTCAACATCACCAAAAACCAGAGGGCTCTCTTTATATTTGGAATGAGTTGCACAGACTACTTTGAAAATGGAAAATAGTTCGTATAAGAATATTTTGAAAATACAAAGCATAGATACATAAGCAATAAGATATGTACAGCAATGCACAGAACATTGAAAACAATATCTTATAAAACGTTCGCCCCAGATAGACCTCAAGATCATTTAACTCTTCAATAGGCGGCGTAGACGTTACATTCAGAAAACCGTATTGTTCGGTTTTCTATCAACACTCACCATTTATTATCTGATATCTGAATGGCTTGTCGCATCGGGTCCAAACAAAGCTTCCTGAGGTTCTTCAACCATTTTAGCGCGAGCTATGCTTTCGCATCACCATGTACTTTTGTGCTTAAACATTCGAATGAAGAGTAGGGAGCGGGAGCTCATGTTATACTAGTGAACCTATTATAATACGTTTAATGGCCTGTAATGAATGGCATAACATCCATAAAGCGACAATACAGTACTCGAATATGCCTATTTATAAAAATGCTTGATTTATAGTGAGTTGGCCGCGAATGTGTTTATTTCGCACGTGTTTTCAAAGCAACGCCTCCTGTTGAGGTAGGCCCAATGATATAAATCAACAATTGATATCTAAGAAAATGTTTGAGCTTACTTTAGTTTTCCCATGGTTAGGAACTCTGAATAGAATAAAATAAATATTATCGTTAAAATAAATAATAATAAATTTTATTTTAACAGTAAAGTACGTTTATATATAATATATACGAAGATAATTCTTCGCCTGGAAATCCATGAGTTATTGTGAGCCATCTAACGCATGTTATAGACCAAAAAAAGGACTACCCTGGGGATCCTCAAATAACCGTCGCAGCAATTTAAGATTGGCCGAAATGTTGACTTCAAACTTAAGAATCTGTATATCATGAAAAAGTACAACAATGTACAATTTTTAATGTGACAAACACTTATAGGCTACACTTATCTGTCAAACATATGTCAAACATGACATACACGAAGAGATAATACAAATATTGATAAAACAATTAAAATTATTATATAATAATTTTACAATGAATATTATTCTTGCTTAACTTTTTTTCCTATGGTAAAATGAATAAATATGTTGCTTAATCAGATTAAATATAAAAAGTTCAGAATATACTAAAAAAAGCACAGGTTCATTCGCATTCGATCGCAGATTCAAAAAGATACGACAGATGCCGGAATTTTATCTTATTTTTTAAGCTTTACAGATAAAAAGTTTTTGAACAAACACCTACGTAACAAGGTATTGTAAATGAGACAATGGTGGGATAAATGTGACGTGAAATCTCTTGAATGTAGAAGTATAATCCACTTAGAGGCATGTCGTCGCTTTTTGTCAAAATACAGAGCATGGTTCATTGAATTAAAAAAAATATCGCCGCGGGATACTTTACGTGTGCAAACAGTGATTTGAGGGGGATATGATTTAGGTTGTACCCGACAGATGGCGTTAGCGTCAGTCTTAGTAAGCTGAGGCTTGGGAAGAAAAACAAAAGACAATATCGAGGCATATTTCGTTTTATTGTCATTGGTAGACAGCAATACCAATCACAGACACGCGACACGGTCCGTTTGCTATCAAAACAACGAATCCTATAGCCGGAATTCTTATTAACTACACCTTTCATTTGCTTTTTTTTAAGTATTTATTTATTAAAAATACTTGTGTCCGCCAGATATTCCATAACAAACTTAATGATTGATTCTATAACTTAGTATTTTTTATACAATTTAAAATCGTTTAAAACTTTTTACAACCATTTATTATCTTTATTTTTTACAGCATTACCCCACGCGTACAGTAGGTGAATGTGAGTGAATGAGTAAGTGTAATGTGTATGAATGTGTCTGTTTAAATCCGTCAGTTAAATATTCATTCTGCTATAGATAGTGCTAGTTTTAACCACTGACATAACTATTTATAATTTTATTCTTTATGTGTAAATTAGTACAAACTGTATAATGCATTTATAGAATAAAATACTTGATTCTTTTAATTAAATCACATCTATTAATACTAAATTTCATACTTTTAGCAAACATTTTAAACGCAATTAAAAACTTAACTCTCTAATTGAAATAGCAAGAAATTAAAAGTATTTTAGTCACACACAAGCATATTTATTTAGAGCAAACCTATAATCCATATAGGCAGTCATTAGTGTAAACTGTGAATAGAATGTCAGCTAAAGGTCTTTGGCCACACTGAGGCCTTTAGAAACCTCCACAAAAGCCTTTTATCGCCTTCGCGGACATAAATATCTTGTTAAGATTTGATTTATGCGAAACAGTTTTCATTCTCGAAACTTTCGCTTGTAGTTTAATAAAAATAAAGTTCCAATTCGCTTATTGTACTCGATAAAGTGATAATATAAATGTTTGAAAATAATTTCACAGTAATTTCAAAGATTTATTGTAAATTGTGGCCATTTATGCCATTCGTAGTCGAATAGTGATTAATGTATGTGAATGTGTAGTCATCTTTCTAAGTAATGTATGAATTTTTGAAATGGTGACTTGATAAACTCAATAATACAGACAAATATTACCTAAAAACATTTCACACACACAGCTTTTTTGTTGCGTGAATCACACATAAGACAGAATCTCTACTCGATCTCATAGAAAATGGGTATTACAATTAGATAACATAAAACTACTGATAGGGAATGAGTCCGAAGAGAAACTTTCTCAGACATCCCAGTACAAATGTGACATCCAAAAGCCGCGTGCAAGTTTATACCGCGTGATATCAGTTTCCCGACTTTACCCAATAAAGGGTAACCCCTGATCCGTTAAGTAAACAAAAAAGGAGAGGATTGCGCGGGCCGCGAGGCGACGTAACGAGTAAATCACGGTAAGCCCCAATACGCTGGCTGGCTTGGTTAAGCCCTTAACCCCCTTAAGTTCACCTTCCGAACGGGATACGCCGTATAAACGACGTTTCCACTTTTTTCTTCGTTGATATCGTTTATTAGCGTGGATTTTTGTATATACATCGGATTTCATGGGCCGTGACAGAGTGTGACATGGTCTCCGGTACCTGTAGTACAAGTAAGTGGTTTCCCTAATGTTAAGAGAACCAGTAAATGTACAATTACAATCATTTAATATTTCTTTATTGACGTTTATAATGTACATTGTGTTACCTAAATGAATAAATTATTTTAAATTTGATTTTGTGTGTACAAGTAAGCTCGAATTTTTCAGTAAAAACTTACATTTTGTAAATTATACGTGAGCATTAAAGTTAATTAGTTACCAAACCAATAATATTAGTCTATTAATACGGTATGGTAATAAAGTGTACTGATTATATGTGATTAATGTAATAAAATTATTTTATACATGATACAATGGATACCTATTTTATATCAAAATATTGTTACGAAGACGGGTCGACTGCAATGTTTCTAGATTTTTCCACTAGTTAGAGAACTTTTCAGCAAGCTGTAATATGATTTCTGACCGTTTCAGGAGAGGGTCAATCACATATTATAAAATTGTAATTTTCATAATGTTACCCTAGTTTTCAGGAAGCTGAAACCTTTTTTCAGTCGGTTTCAGAACATGTGTAGTCGAGTAGTGCAGTTTTCAGGAGACCCGTTTTCAGGCGTTTTCAGGCCTAGTTATACCCCTTTGGTGAAGGAATATTCTAGACCGAACTTTCTAGGTGTGAGACAAGGACGAAATGATACGAGAGAGAGAGAGAGAAGATCAGAACTTTCTCGAAACTAGACGAGCACTCTAGAACGCCGTACGACAAGGACGGAGCAACGTGCGAAAGAGACAAAGAGTGCGAACGTTCTAGAATTGTGCAATCGCTACTCAGTAGCAAGCCCGCCTAGAAAGTTCTCGAATATTGTTTAGAATTATTCCCAGGGATATATAAGCGAGCCGAAACGCGACTAGTCACTTAGTTTTGAATGCGATTACAAGAGCGAAACACCGAAGCGATAAAAGTGAATATAAGTGAATATAAGTGATAAAGTACTGTGTGAAGTGTGCATAAGTGAAGTAATAAGTGATTGTTTTTGTGTGCTATAAGTGCATTTCTGCTATTAATTTGTGCCCATAAATTCCTCATTTGATTTACCAATAAATAAACCCTTGATGAAATCCACGGCATTTTCTATCCGATCCCCTAGCTCGTAATATTTTGGTGTCAGAAGTGGGATAGAAGCATGCCAATTACTCCAAGGGAGAATCAAGAGGAGTCTGTGGCAGAGTCTCCAGCTGCGGAGGGAGTGCAGACAAGGGCGCAATCAGGACGCGACGCCGCCCGGCGACAAAGTTTGGATGCAAACCGCGGGATGGGTGAAAGTAACGATGGCAACATCCTCCTTGCTCTGCAGCAAATGATGGAAGAACAGGCACGCCGTCAGGAAAAACAGGCACGCCGTCAGGAAGAACAGGCACGCCGTCAGGAAGAACAGGCACGCCGTCAGGAAGAACAGACAAGACAAAAGATGGAAGAACAGGCACGCCGTCAAGAAGAACAGACACGCCAAATGATTGAAGGACAGACACGCCGGCAAGAAGAACAGGCACGCCGTCAAGAAGAACAGGCACGCCGTCAAGAAGAACAGGCACGACAAATAATGGAAGACCAGGCACGCCGTCAAGAAGAACATACACGCCAAGTGATGGAAGAACAGGCTCAGACACGTCGCATGATAGAGGAGCAGGCACGACGTCAAGAGGAGCAGGCTCATCAGATGATGGAGGAACAGGCTCGCCGTATCGGAGAAAAACTTTGTGACCTGAAAGTACAGGTAGATAAAAAAATCGAGAATTTGGAATCTGATATGGATTGTAAGCTATCCAAACAGGATAAACGTATCCTTGGAATAGAAAATGAAATCCAATGCCTGAAGACCACTGGTGTTGTCACGACTGTTGCACCACCTGGATATCTGAAAGTGCCTCCCTTTGATGGTACATCTTCTTGGGGCGCGTACAAACTGCAGTTTGAGACTGTAGCAGAGTCAAACGGATGGACTGACGATCAAGCTGTTACCGCCCTTATTCTGGGACTGCGAGACGAAGCCCTCTCCATATTAGATACCAAGAAAGGTAAGGTGACGTTGAAGCAACTGCTAGATGCCCTGGAATCACGGTATGGAGACGCACATTTAGAGCACGTTTACAGGGCTCAATTGAAGGATAGAATACAGCAGACAAATGAAAGTTTGCAAAAATGGGGACTTGAAATAGAGAAGCTGGTAAGGAAGGCCTACGCATCCTCACCAGATGTTGGTTCAAGCTTTTGTTGACGGTATTCGAGACCGTGAAATTCGAATGGCTGTGAACCTTGGTCACCATAAGGACCTTAAGGATGCTCTTGCCCATGCGTTGGAGGTGGAAGCATTTTGCAAGGATCATCGACCTAACCGCATTAGGGCTGTCACGGAAAAACCAAGTTCCCAACGTGGACCCACCTGTTACCTCTGTGGGGAAATAGGGCATATGAGGTTTTCATGCCCTAAAAAAGATCTCAGAGGCGAAATAAAGACTAGACGTGGGGAACCGGAAGCAGCGGGTATGACTGCCGCTGAACAGCGGCAGGGAAACGAGTAGAAGCCAGGACCACGGGGCGGGTGCTGGCCGGTTCTGTAAGGAAGGCCCCAAAAGTTATGATCACTCAAACTCAGGATGGTAATACCATTGTTATCGACGGAGAAGTAAACGGATGTAGGTGTGAGTTAACCCTTGATACTGGAGCTTCCCGGACAGTAATTAGATACCAACTTCTGAAGTCATTTTACAAAAGCCTTTCTGGTGGAAATGTACAGCTCCTTACAGCTACTGGTCAGCACATAACCGTTCGAGGGGAAGGTATCGCTACCTTCAAGATTGGGGGAAGATCATACAGACATAAGGTGGTTATTGCTGACATCGTGGATGACTGTATTATCGGTTTAGACTTCATGAAGCATTACAACTGTAAGATTGACTTGAAGAACGGCACGTTCAAGTGTAGAGATGAGGTAGTTTCTCTAAAAGGTAATACATTGAAGGGTGGGTATGACGTCTATAGATCCATCACTGAAAATAGTACAGTCAGTAAACAACGAGATATAGTTCAAGAAGTATTAAAGGACTGTAAGGTAACCTTGTCAAAAGAAGAAATGTTGAAAGCAAAGGAACTATTGAAGTCATTTTCAGACATGTTTGCTACACACGATGGAGATCTAGGCAGGACAGGTGTAGTTAAACATCGAATTGAGACTGGAACCGAAGCACCGATACGTTTGCGACCGCGACGAGTACCTGTCGCATATGAAAAGAATATAGACAAGATGATTGCGGAAATGTCAAATCATAATGTCATTGAATCATCTTCCAGCCCTTGGTGCTCTCCAGTAGTTTTAGTCAAGAAAAAGGATAACAGTTTAAGGTTCTGCGTCGACTACCGTCGTCTTAACGATATCACAAAGAAGGACAGTTATCCCTTACCTAGAATAGATGACACCTTGGATACCTTAAGTGGGGCAAAATGGTTTACAACTTTAGACTTGAAAAGTGGGTACTGGCAGGTGGAGATAGACCCAAGTCATAAAGAGAAGACAGCGTTCTCAACTGGAAAAGGACTATGGCAGTTTAAAGTTATGCCGTTTGGGCTTTTCAATGCGCCTGCTACCTTTGAAAGACTAATGGAGAAAGTACTGTCAGGACTGATAGGACAAGCCTGCTTAGTGTACTTGGATGATGTAGTCATCATTGGGAGAAATTTTGAAGATCATATACGGAATCTGCAACGGGTGCTCACCAGACTCCATAAAGCCAACCTGAAATTAAGTCCAAAGAAATGTTTATTTTTTAAAAGAGAAGTGAGCTACTTGGGTCACATTATATCGCAGGACGGAGTTCGAATAGATCCCGAGAAGATAGTTGCGGTGAAGGAATGGCCAGTACCTATAGATAAAACTGAAGTCCGTGCTTTCTTAGGCTTATGTTCTTACTACCGAAGATTCGTGAAAAATTTCGCGGATATTGCAAAACCTCTTCACAGACTCACCGAAGAGAAGAGAAAATTCACATGGGATGGAGAGTGTGAAGTTGCATTTAATGAGCTCAAGAACCGACTATGTGAGACTCCGATACTAGGCTACCCGGACCATGATGGCGAATATGTGGTAGATACAGATGCCAGTGGAATTGGCATCGGAGGTGTACTATCACAGGTAAAAGGTGAGCGCGAGGAAGTAATAGCCTACTTCAGCAAGTCGTTATCGAAACCAGAACGAAACTACTGTGTCACTCGGAGGGAACTACTGGCTGTTGTGAAGACGCTGCAGCATTTCAGTAAATACTTACTAGGTCGCAAGTTCCGTCTTAGAACAGATCATGCTGCATTAAAATGGCTACTTCAGTTCAAGAACCCAGAAGGACAAGTGGCTCGATGGATCGAACAATTGCAAGAGTATGACTTTGCTACTGAACATCGCAAGGGTAGAGCGCACGGGAACGCAGATGCATTGTCTCGTAGGCCATGTGAGGAAGACTGTAAACATTGTACAAGACACGAAGGTAGAGAGGTTGCCAATGTGAGGATACTCAGAACGGATACCATTAGTCCAGATTGGTGTGGTAAATTAATTCAGGAAGAGCAACAACAAGACTCTGACATTAAACCAATTCTGGACTGGATGAAATCTTCAGCTATAAAGCCGCGATGGGATGATGTTGCATCTACTAGCACCACGACCAAGAGTTACTGGGCTCAATGGGATAGCTTAGTTCTCCATAATGGGGTGTTATGTCGCAAATGGGAAAACGCTCGTGGGGATGCATCTCATCTACAGTTAGTTGTGCCAAGATCCAAGATTCGCAACATATTGCAAATGTTTCATGACGGCTCATCAGGCGGACACTTAGGTGTAAAAAGGACTCTTTTGAAAATTAAAGAGAGATTTTATTGGATACATTGCCGCGAAGATGTAGAAGACTGGATTCGAAAATGTAAAGCTTGTGCAGCTGTTAAAGGCCCACAGTCGAGAACTAGAGCGAGTATGAAGAAATACAATGTCGGAGCTCCATGGGAGAGGATAGCAGTTGACATAGCTGGACCATTTCCGTTAACAGAAAAAGGAAATAAGTACATCATGGTTGTTATGGACTATTTTACGAAGTGGCCCGAAGTATTCCCTATTCCCAATCAAGAGGCAGTTACAGTAGCTGAGATACTTGTAAATGACGTATTCTCTAGATTTGGAGTACCCTTGGAAATGCACAGTGATCAGGGAAGAAATTTTGAGTCTCTACTATTTCAAGAATTGTGCCGATTAATGGGAATTCATAAGACGCGGACTACTCCATATCACCCACAGTCAGATGGAATGGTGGAACGCTTCAATCAAACTTTGGAAAGGCACTTGGCAAAACTGGTGGACAATCATCAAAAAGACTGGGACAAGTATATTCCATTATTTTTAATGTCATACCGGTCTGCGGTTCATGAAACCACGAATGTTACTCCTGCTTTAGCCATGTTTGGGAGACAACTTAGATTACCAGCGGATATTGTAACTGGGCGACCACCTAACACACCGGAGAGTGTTACAGAATATGCTGCGGATCTGCGTAATAAACTGGATGAAATCCATGAACACGTACGAGCATCACAAAGCAAAATAAGTGAGACTGCGAAGATTAGGTATGACAGAAAGACGAATCATATAGAATTTAAAGAAGGCTCGCAAGTATGGCTCCATAACCCAACAAAACGAAAAGGCAAATCACCAAAGCTTCAAGCTGACTGGGGCGGTCCATACACGATAGTCACGAAGATAAATGACGTTACCTATCCCATAAAGAAAGTGGGTGGTTTAAGGAGCAAACCGAAAGTCGTTCACATAAATCGATTGGCTCCCTATAAAGGATGTAATGATGCTCGGGACGAGCATGTCTAAGGAAGGGGTAGTGTTACGAAGACGGGTCGACTGCAATGTTTCTAGATTTTTCCACTAGTTAGAGAACTTTTCAGCAAGCTGTAATATGATTTCTGACCGTTTCAGGAGAGGGTCAATCACATATTATAAAATTGTAATTTTCATAATGTTACCCTAATTTTCAGGAAGCTGAAACCTTTTTTCAGTCGGTTTCAGAACATGTGTAGTCGAGTAGTGCAGTTTTCAGGAGACCCGTTTTCAGGCGTTTTCAGGCCTAGTTATACCCCTTTGGTGAAGGAATATTCTAGACCGAACTTTCTAGGTGTGAGACAAGGACGAAATGATACGAGAGAGAGAGAGAGAAGATCAGAACTTTCTCGAAACTAGACGAGCACTCTAGAACGCCGTACGACAAGGACGGAGCAACGTGCGAAAGAGACAAAGAGTGCGAACGTTCTAGAATTGTGCAATCGCTACTCAGTAGCAAGCCCGCCTAGAAAGTTCTCGAATATTGTTTAGAATTATTCCCAGGGATATATAAGCGAGCCGAAACGCGACTAGTCACTTAGTTTTGAATGCGATTACAAGAGCGAAACACCGAAGCGATAAAAGTGAATATAAGTGAATATAAGTGATAAAGTACTGTGTGAAGTGTGCATAAGTGAAGTAATAAGTGATTGTTTTTGTGTGCTATAAGTGCATTTCTGCTATTAATTTGTGCCCATAAATCAAATGAGGATGATTTACCAATAAATAAACCCTTGAAGAAATCCACGGCATTTTCTATCCGATCCCCTAGCTCGTAACAATATGTTTATCCAGTTTAGATACGTCTTAGCGCATCCTTATGAATGTCAAAAACGTTTACAAAATTCGCGAAAGAGCAAGACTACACCATCCGTTCGGAAAACTACCAGGAGGCCTTGTTCTGAGAAGAATGGTTACGAAACTCAGCAAGTTTTACCCGTCTTATCTAAGCTTAAATATGCTTAAACCCTCTCTATGAAACTGAAACCTTCATCTGCGAAGACTAAAGTCTAACATTATGTAGTTTATTTTATAAATTAACTTGAAGTTTAGTCACAAATGGTTAAAATAACATTTAGATTTCTGATTCGATCCAGTATGGACTGGTTATCGTAAAGGCTTCGATCTTACTTAGAAAATAGTTAGGAAAATCGCCGCCAAGGGACGGCCGATTGACCGGCTACTTTCAGGAACAGCCTTTACACAAATTGATTTTAAATGGCGATTTATTTCCGCCTCATATCGCCAATCCGATCTTTCTATGAGTTTTATGGTCGGATTTACGTGGGGTTGAGAAAGTTATAAAACGGTTTACTTATGTCGACTTAAATTCTAATTACCCATTCATACCTATAATAGATACAATAAAATTACACAGAGATTAAAATGTTTATTTGAATCAGACATATATTTCGATTTTCACTCGGATTTTGATGTTAGATTTGCCTTATTAGGAATTTCAATTATTAATGTTAATGCATATAGTTAAATTTAAGTTTATAGACATTTAAGTTAATATATGATAGAATAATAATAAGAAAAGCCTTTTATTTTTATAATTATATTTATATATAATTGATAGAAATAATAGAAATGTATTTAAATAAAAGCCTAACCTCAACCTAACCTAAAAGGATTTTTTTATTACAATATTTCTATCATCTCAATAATTCCTAGGTATGTGTGAGCCCTTTTTTGGCAAAGGTCTCCTTCATATCACACAACTCCTGTCTGAACTGTTCCACTCTCACCTTCTATTCCACTTACATTTATTAATTTTCACTGTGATTCACTATCTTATTTATTCTTCCTAATAATGTATTCGTTGTTTGATACACCTGTAGTTTATTATGCTGCTTTAGTGTACGCCCAAGATTGATATCCATATGTTAGTACAGTTAACAAGTATTGAAAAGACGATTATATATATCATAGATATGATAAAATGTATTATGCTAACTATATATTTTTGGAGTGATACACATACTATCGTGCAAAATAAACCGAATTTGTAAACGTGCCTCAACAATTCGTTTAAAGAGACAATTCCAAGCAAGTTACAATGGTTAACTTTTTTGCACCAAACGGCGTTTTTAGTAGTCATTTAGTTTGCAAATTAAAGAGTTACGAACAATACGTGTAACGGTAACTACGCAATGTTTTATGAAGTTAACGGGTATACTTTGTGATAAAACTTTTCAAACAATATTTCACCCCTTTGCAAAATTTTTGCAAATTACTTTATTGGCCTTTTAAAAGTTTGCAATTTTTTCTCTACAATTGCAAATAACCCCACCAATTTCAGAGGTCCTAGATTTTACGAGAGACCAAATGAAATGTGTCGTAACATAAAAGGTTGGATAATAGAAATAAATGGTAACCCTTCGGTGGCGGCGCGTTTGCCCAAAGGTTTACTTTTATTGCCAACTTTCTTTCACCCGACATTATAGTCTAAAGAAACGATAAAAACTTGCGCAAAATGAGGTTTTGTCTTTATAAAAAAGCTATTTGCGTTTCTTTCAATTTCGCAATACAAACGGGTTGTCAAATTCTCTGATTTCTGAGAATATTACCTCTATTTGTTTTGTCTAATTGCAGTATACTCAAGCTAAGACTTAGCGAATAACATAGCAAATTTTATTACATACGAGTTAAAGAAAAAAAAATGTTTCTCTATTTACGTATAAGAATGGTACATTGATACCGCGTGTCTGAAAAATTAAATGAATTTTTAAAATTATTTATGCCATAAAGAATGTGTTATTACTAACTAAATAATATATTTCGACCAATCAGGGTTTAACTCCGTTAAACAAAACCAACAACCTTTGATCTTGTCCCCATATGTCTGTAAGTATCCATTTCGTGAAAATTAAATTGGCGCTCATCCTGGGTTCGAACCTACGATCTTAGGTTTGATGGTCACACGATCAAGCTACTAGACCAAATGCTGCTATATATCAGTATAGTTTATATCCGTTAAAGACGCGGAAGTAGCTCGGCAATATCACAATAAATCGATAACAGATACAATATTAGATTGTAGAGATTTCCTTTATCTAATTGAGTCGTCAAAGTTAGTGTCGATAAATTTATCGTCCCAGCAGGTACTCGGTACAATTTTTTGTTGACGGCATTTATAGATTGATACATTTTGCGACCGCAAAGGCTTTTCAGCGGGGGTTCGTGCGACTGAAGGGTTTTTTTTTCTTTTTCCTAGTAAGCTGTCGATTGAAACGTTTCACAAATAGTTGCAAGCTCGAAATAAAAATTATGTAGGTGACTTTTTTTTAGATTTTGCGGTCGTTACGCAACAATGGTTAAGTGACAAGTGTAATTATACTTACATTTTACTTAAAAGTCTCTGTTTTATCAGATGGATACCCCATTTTATTTAAAAATTCGTTATTAAGCTTTAAAATTGCACTTTATTACTTATTTACAATCTATGATAAAATACATATTATAAAACATAAGAATACAATAAAATTGGCTACTTCCAAAATGTTTTTTTTTCTTGTCAACCACTAAACTATATCCTATTAGATTAACAAACGTAATAACAGATCAATTCCCAATATAACTATTTATCTTACAGATGTCTTACTACATGTCTTAGTATAACTCGGATGTTGCAAAAACTAAGCCAGACAGCTCATGCACGCTTATATATATCTCTTAGCCAAACGTAGACATATGCATGTATGACATATTTTATTTCTAGATAAAATTACAAACTCACTTCCTTTAAAACGTTTAATATTTATAAAGCTCATTGATTTTTATATCGTCTTATTAAACGTAATAACAATAAATTTGAATGGTCACAAATTAGCAAGTCCTAATGACCGTATACCGGGTGTTTTAAACACTCGAATATTAGAGATAATTCTAAGGGAAATGATTAAAAACACAATATTAAAACTCGAACTGTTATCTATCAGTTAAGAAGGTTTATATACATTCTTCTTCAGCCGCGCTCTTCATTTCTGAAAGTCGTGATAGTGGCACCGTACAACTGTCTTCACTCCAACCCGTCTTCGGCAAGCCCATGCGCCTGGGTAGGTCCTGTAAGGGCTTTACTTCATCGGACCAGCTGGTAGGGAAACGGCCTCAATGTCTGGCGCTCAACTGCCAGTTAAGATAAGTTTTTCTAAATTTTCTTGTCTAAAAAAATTAAAAAAAAACATAATTCATAAGGGATGCAACGGGCATAACAAACATAGTATACATTATATATATAGTTTATTTAATTCACAATATTCGTTAGAAGGGTTTGTTATTGTTCCTATAAATTATATAATAGGTTAAATCTCCATAGTTAATCAGTTCGTTTCCTAGTGGAACAAATATTTACGGGTACTACGTATGTCTACGAAGAATGCTTTCATTCTTATTAAAGTTTAAGCTATTTTTTATATCTGACTGAAGAATAAACAATTTGTGTTACACCGTCACATGAATTTCTGCATTTTTGAATAAAATTCTCGATTAAATAAATAAATAAAAATCATTTTATTTGACTAAAAGTAACTAATATACTATTCATTTTGGATTATCAAATATATTTAACAGAACGAAGTTTTTGATTTGGAACAGTAAGAAACTGAAATTGTTTTTACTGGAACTTATCGATTGGTTAAATACACGTCCGCGGCTTGTGCCAGAGCGGTGTGAAGTGAGTTGAAGACAAAATCCGTTCGAAATTTGCAGTATTATTCATATGTTTCACCCTGTATATGTATCGAAAGACTCCCTTAATATCTATTTTGGAACCAATACTTTTAAATGTATGGAGTAAACAAGAAGGGTAATTAAGTGAATAGCTTAGACCATTTCTAAAGTCGGCTAAATGCAGTCCAAAATTAGTGTGACGAAATGTAAGGGTGGGTTACATGATGCAACGTTTTAATGATGATGACAGAAAGATTTATTATTTTATATAACGTGGTGTAAAATATCATAAATACCATATATAATATAAAGATATAATGCAATAAATGTATATGTTATTGTACGTTCGATTATTATTCATGTTTGCTATACCTTTTCTAAGCAAGTTGGTGTTGCGTAGAAATGTAGGGACTGCAACTTCTACCGCATTTACCACGGAGAGTGTTCAGAGGAGTAGTTCGAATTAATACCTGCAGCTGAGTTTCATCATTGGACGTCGAGGCAGAATACAAGATTTCATCCGTATCACCTCGACGTATGCCGTTCCACAACTGAGCATTGTTTCTGCCGCCCACCACTATATATCAGCTGCTCACTGAAGTATTTCCGAATCAATTCGAGTTAGGGTCCTTCAAGAAAAGAGCGCACCAATTCTAAAAAGGCCGCCAACGCATTTGCGAGCTCTCTGGCATATAAGCCGTTTGTTCTATAAAATAAAGCAAAATTTTTGTGAACACAGTTATCTAATTCATAAGAATTTACATTAATATCTTAATTACTCCAAGAAAAACGGTACACCACGTTTAATAATTTATGTATGTTTTTGTATCAAATTGACGTTTATGATATTAGAAGTCAATATTTCTTATTACCACATTTTAATAATGTAAATAGGTCTTATTTGATTTTTTTCTATTATGCCTTATATTCGCATAAATACAAGTTATATTAATTTGTACAACGCCTAGAACAGCGCCATGTAGCCCCATAAAATAGAGAATTAGGTGCATGACATACGCGCGGCATTTAGAAGTGGCGTAGAGTCGTAAAGTTTTATCACGTATAATGGGCACCCGCGCTGATTTGTGTGACACCGGCCCCTAACCTAATGATTATAATATAGAAATTACAAATAGTCATAGACCACCTTTGGACAATCGTTTGACCCATTGGGGGCGGCTTAATGGCTAGAACAAATTCGGGATAGAATTTATTTTACAGAGTACGCTCTATAGTACGTAAGTACGTTTATTAAATATGTTTACTTAGATATAAACATTAATATTATTATTTTATATATCAATGTATAAAGTTATTATATATTATATATATTATTATTTTATATATTTTTTCCACAATTGTAATGTATTTTATTGACAGTTGCTAACGTACATTAACCAATTCATTGATGAGTAATGGTTTTAATAATGCTAATGCTAAGTAATGTTCACTCACTAATGCCTCTGTGGAGTAGCAACGCCTCGTTTTTGTTATGTGTAGGTACATTTAACGCTCCCACGAGCGAGTCGGTAGTGTCCACGAGTACTTTTTGTCACGCGAATATATTAACCATATTTATAGTTAAAAGATCATTTGTTGAAATGGAGCCAAATTTCCGGCGCGAGCTTTCAACGGAATTCACAAAAAGCGGTATAAATTGGCAAATAATCCCCCGCATAACGCAACCTTTGTTTGGCCACACGTGCTTTTAATATTACAACGAACAAAAGCTGGATTTAGTCTTGCGCTACCTAAAGTAAACACTCGTAAAAACTGACGATAAGAAATGTGTTAATAAATTTTATTAAACGATGCGCGGACAATGGTTATTGATACGTGGTACAATGGCCCGGATCGAATTTGTCATGAAACTGAGGTGCATTGTGAATGCATTCCGTGAGAAGGAAGAGCTTCCGGTGATGCCGGATCGGTGCCCCGGGCGATATCTTGCCATCGATATTCAATACCATTTTTTATTCCACGTACTTTGTACTATCATTCGTTCTCATGACTTTCGAGTTGGTGATAAATTTTAAATTGACGTGTAAAATTCCGTTTTTTATTAAGTTGCTATTAGAGAATAAGTCTATGAGCACCTTAAGAGTTCATTTATCAATTGCTTAATTTTTTAATTCAACACTTATAAAAAATAAAATCTAAAAAGCTGGACTCTGAAAATATTATTTATAAAGTTTATTACTACATAGGTAAAGAATATTGTAGATACCGTATATTTATAAAAAAGAGTAATAACGTTGTTACTTTCACAGACGCTAGCCTCATTAGAGACATTCTTGTGTTCTGGGTGACTAAATACTTTTCCGTGGAGACCTTTAAGGAAAGCCTTACTGTATTTAGTCTTTGCATTAGAGGTGTTCGTGAATATTTATGCACAAGTTATGTGTTGCCCTAGTAATACTAAATACTAGTGGTTCCACGATGTCAAATTGTGCATACTCGGCGTGATGAAGACCGTGGGATACTTTAGCATGAGTTATTTATAATATAGATACAACTAAAGTAAGTATCTTCAGTTTCATTTTCATTAATGTGGTTTTTAGGTTTTGGTTTTTTAACCTCCGGCGGGGATCAACATAATTTACACGCGCTTTATCCTGTTTATAAAGCTCAAACATGATAATCTGCGTATATAAAATTGCGTTGAGGGACCTCTTCATGAAATATCTAATCGTCTTGACTATGTCAACTTCGTTATTAACATCCAATACGTGTTTGGCCGATAAAACACACCGATATAATGGAAAAGGAAAAATTCATGTGCCGATTCGTATGACGATAGACGAAAAAGCCAAAACCGCGTCCGAACAATCGAAGCGAACTTATTAAATATGTATCTCCTGGCTTTCGAAACCTGCACTATCTACTGTTTTGACCACGATCGGGATTTTTCATAGACATGAAAGGAAAAAAAGTTTTATAGGACTATTGTTAGCCGCGTATTCCTGTTTCACCGAATTGTATAGTTAAAAATTCATTTTGTGATTTGCGAATAGATAGAAATGAGTATTTCAGAGATTGGATAGCGCGGCCCAAGAATATTATTAACGAAAGTTGAAAGCTTCATCGATTATGTTTCATCCATCTTTACAAAAGATACACACACTTAAAACTTTAAACAAAAATTAAAGAACCTCTTTTAGAGTAGAGTATAGGCCTCCCACAACTGGCTCCATCTCTCTCTAATTTAAGTATTTTTCTCCCAATCTTCTCCAGACTATAAGAGACCTCTCTTTCTTTACTCTGGTTTCTCTTTCCACCTTGTTACCCTCTTTATCATGTTTTATTCATTACTTACTTACATATTAATAAAAAACATTAAAGTACAAATAAGAATTGTACTTTCTTATTATTACGTATACTTATGTGACACTATGAGCTTCCTTATTCTGAGCTAACAATATGTCACGTCGTTCTGTTATAGTTTATTTTATAATAATAAATAAACGTTGGTAATAAAAAAAATATCAGTGCAGTGTTGTTCTAGTGGCTTTAGTGTGCTACTCTCATCCCTGAGGTCGTAGGTTCGATCCCTAGGTGTGCACTAATGGACTTTCATTATATGTGCGCATTTAACATTTGCTGTAACGGTAATCCAAAATGTCGACGGCGTGTGTCAGGCATAGGAGACTGATCTGGAAACAGATACAGAAATCTGAGGCACAGGCCTATAAAGGTTGTTGTGAAACTGATTTATTTATTTATTAATAATCATTTATCACTGCACCTATAATAAATAAGGGATTAAAATTAAAACAAAGGAAGAACGACACGGGAGCTGACAGATGTCAAATTGTGCACATAAAAATAGTGCAATCTTGATGTCTGCATTTCGTTATCTGTGGGTTGTGAAGAAAATAAAAAATACATGCCATTATCCATGGTCATTAATTAAGTTACCAGGATGTGGAGCTTGACACCAACCATATTGTCACCAAGTTCAGGTAAAAAACAATGGGATATCTTTGAGTTTGCCACTTACGTCCGATTTTTGTTACAAAGGGATACATTGAAAGTGTATTTATATGATGTTTTAGTAGCGCCATCGATGTCACTTTTAATTATTTTTTTGTAAAAATAATACTAATAATTTATTTATTTAGCCTTTAAAGGTTGCATCTGCTAAATTGAACTCTGAATTACTCTTCGAAGACCACGAAACTGCGCAAGCATATTTCACAAAATGAGTTTGTTTGCTCACCGACGCACGCAATGATAGTCGTTGTTGTGCCGAATTTTAAAAAAAAGTCTTACAATAAAGTCACTAAATAGAGAGCGACTTTACATGAATTACAATAAAGTAATACCTATGTTCTAATATAATGACTCTTTCTACAATACTTGTAAATACCTAAAACTAAGGTAATGTTCATTAACAGTATTAGTGTTCTATGTTTTCACACTATGTTCGTATGTCCGAGATACAGCACATGCACTTATATTCACTACACTAGTCTTAGTAGCTGAAAAGCTTTAGTAGTGCGTGTTAGTTAACATTAAGTAAAACTTTCGATCAACTATTTTTACATGTTTAAATATAAATACTAGTCTAAAACACTTTCTTCTATATTATACATACTTATAAGATATTACACGTTGAATAAGAAATTCCGTACATTACAATGTAAATAATTTTACAAATCAATATTAATAGGTGGCAGGAATTTTTTAAAATTAAATAAAAATGTGTCGGTATATTAAAGGTTACAAGGGCCGCCAATGCGTCGCCATACACAGCCTTCAACATTTATTACCTTCACAACCAATCCGAACGTCATTTTTACCCGTCATCGCTAATTTGCCATTGTTTTGGCCGCTGACGCCACCTTTTTTTGCTAAAAACCATAAAATAGATAAGGATTTTGTGCTAGAATGTCATTAATTGATTATAAAACGTTTACAATCTTACAGTTCATGTGAATTTTGGTAGTGTAATTAATAATATCCCAAAATATATTACACAAATATTCCAGCACATTCATAGAATATAGGGTTATACATTTTTAAAATATTTTATTACAATATATTAGGTTAAATAGAGCCACATTCTCCCAGATATGGGCCCACACATGACGGACTTTTCTACCGTGATATATATGTCATATGATCCGTCTATTGGTAATCCTTTAGGTATATAATTTAAGTATATTATATTTCAAGCATTTTTATTACTTGACTTTGTTGTTACTACTGCTATAAGTAGTGGTTAGCAGGGTTAATTTAATAATGTTATAACGTTACAGAAGTTTTAAATAAACATTATTAATTTTACATAACGAATACGAAGCGAAAATGTCTACTTAACAATTATAATAATATTTGTCTCAGTCTGTAAATTACGTATATAAATTATCGCAAAACGATTGCAGTAAGACAGAGAATAGATGGTGATTCCCGATCGTAACGCAGCCATACGTTAGGCAGTAGCGTCGTAGGCATCAAGGAGAGGCTGGGCATAAAGCACGGTGCAATAAAGAGAATGGATGCCAGCCATCGGCCGGCACAGGCCGCTACCCGGATTACCCGAATCGCCACTATTTATCGCTCCAGCCTTGCGCCCAGGTGCCATCAATCTATTTAATGATCGGGTCAGCACATAGTCTAGCTCTTTTTGCCACTAGCGTCCGTACAAAACGAAGACGCAGAGGAGATGGACGTTTGATGAGCCTCTTTTGTGTCCATCGTTGCCGTTAAAAGGGTTTTCGGATGCGCAACGTATTCAGCTTTGCATATTTTTATCGCCTATAGACGATATTGACGACTAAATTATGTTTTCGTTACGCCTCTGGAATTTGTTTTTTAAATTCCTTGTCTATGTTGTGAGAAATCTGAATTGTACGTCGTATAGGATTTGTTGTATAAAGGGTAGTAGGTGAGGAAATGTTGCCATATTTAAAAAAGTTTAAATTGCGCTTAAACTAATTGTCTTTTGTTTACGTAACTATTACTATTTATTTTAATAGTACACCAAAGGTATGTTTTTAAATATCGAATAAGAACAATTATTTAAAGCAAATTTAAAATAAGTTAATGATTAGAAATGTACTGGCTGATACAATTTTTTATATTCTGTTTTATTAGCTTCATCAACCTATGTAACACAAATGACCTCATACATAATCCAAACTCATTTAAGAGCCCTCGTCAAACGGTCAATAGCACTACAGATATGGTTTGGGCACAATACTGGCCATTAGGAGCACGGCGGTCATACATCTGCCTCGGATCGTGCGCCAAGCAATGCATACGAGGATTTGACGGCTCTTAACTCGATCTATGGCTCGCCTTTGTCTTTGATCTGTGTTTTTGTTCGATATTCGAATATAAATCACGTCGTTTGGCATTGTCTATTGAATATAGTCTATGAAGGTATATTGGATCATAAAAATTAGGTTTTATATGACTCGAAAATGGAATTAGAACACACGGAAGCTGCTCAAATATTCGGCTTATGAATATTCTTAAATTTTAATGGAAATATGGAAAATCAATGAAACCGTTTTAATTAATTTCACTTAATCGTGACGTTTTGAGTGATTTGTAAACTTAAGCCATTTGTTCTTATTCTAATAATAATTTTCACGAATACTTTTGAATACATTCAATATTTACGCTGTCGCCAAAAGCGTATATTGATCATATTACTAGAAATGCTTCAATGGGCATAAGATTCCAAATCAAATATAAACTAGGCTATTTTACTGAATAAAGGATATGTAAATTGTGCAGGGCCTATTTCCACTGTACACGATATTTGCTTTGACGCATCTAATAAGGTGATAAGTATCTTAAATAATTTATAAATCATAATGTCATTTAGATATGTACGACTTTCTTTCTTATTAAGGCTTGTGATTTTATTACAACTTAAAAACTCCAAGCGACAAGGCCCATATTGGGCCCTCTTAAAATTAGTGTTATTGCACTACGTAATTTATATTTGATATTAATTTTAATATATGTGTAAGCAATTGGCCAACTGACTTAAGTGACTCTCATCCCTGAGGTCAAAGGTTCGATCCCAGCTGTGCACCAATGACTATGTCTATGAGCGCATTTTATAATCACTCCTACCGTTACGGAAAACATCGTGAGAGGATGATATATCTAAAAAACCTAACCAAAGGCTGTTCACCTACTAGAGGAAAACAATTGATCACGAAACAGTTACCGAAATATGAGTTCCAGACCTAAAAGGTTATAGAACCATTGTTATTTTATACATGTTATAAAGCGCCGTCAAAGAAATGGTTTAAACGTTAAAACGGTAATACAAACATGCACAAACAAGATTTTCAGTACAAAAATCATCGAATAAAAATGAAATCTCGAATCGTATGACAATGGAAAACAGTAGTACCGTCCAGCGGTAGGCGGGTTCAAAGTTCCGGTCAAGTCGCGGGCGGCGCTCGGCTTCCGTTTCTCCAATTTGGCCACATTCACGGTGCAAGACGTTTCAGCCCCCACCTCCTGATTTCTCCGACACCCACAATTCGAATTTTAAATTTGTTATATAGTGGAATTGTGTTTCATTGCTGCTTTAATATGAAAATGGGAACTAATGCACATTTTCTAACAATTCAAATCTTATACATAAGAAAAGTTCATATTTTACTATCTTCATTGGCAACTCACATATTTTTCAATCACGCTACCTATTCAAAGCTTAATATATGGTAGTGGGCTGATCAATTATAATAAAATCGTTTATTGTTATGCGATTAAGTATTAGATGAATATGTATTTTTAAAGCAGGAAATTACTAGTAAAAACTAAAATTTTCAGTTGAAACTGTAATTTTTTTTAAATGTATAAATCTGTATTTGTGTATTTCTGTGCCCGTAATTGTCATGTACTTTAGAATAGATAAATTGTAACTTATCCGGTATAAAAAGCAGTTTATATGATTTGGTCTACTTTAATTAATAAGAACTACCTTGAACTTACCTACTTGTCGTAATTTTATTTAATTAGTTTCTCATTATAACTGTGATGCGTAGTTTTATTTCAATATCTATTCTGTTTTTGGTATGTTCAGTTATTATAAAAATCAACTAAGTAATGAAGTTTCGTACAGCGCACAATTTAGCATAAAACAAAAGAGTTCAGGGTAACGTTTTCTATATGCTTCCTCATTTTGGCATCCTTTAAAAGCGCCAGTTTAACATAATTAACGTTGTGACACGATCTTTTTTTCCAATAACGTAGACTTAGAGGTTCACACTAGGTACACGGCCGACAACAGCTCATTAAGGAGTCGGAAGGGTTAAAAAGTCTCTGCCTTTTTGCAAAAAGAGGCTTAATTAGGGCTTATGCGGCTTCCCAACCCCTGTAACTTTTAATAAATGTTCGAAGTGCGCTTACATTTTATACATTATATGGGGACTGGATTAAAAGTCATTTTACGAAATTCAGTTCGTCATTATAATTAATTTGCGATTATGTCAATGTCTATTTTCGGCCCTGATTAATTTCACGTAAAGATTAATTTAAATTTTAGAATTTGGTTACAGAGTTATACGATCTAAGACTGGTTAAAACCACTTGTAATATTAACATTCTAAGGGCTAAATCCGTAAATTGTTTTTAATTAACTGCGTTTCTACTCTAAAGGTTCCCGATGTTCTTGTATGTTTTTTTCGATGTAGTCCTCTGAATGTTCTGTACAATGCCGCAAAAAAGTTACAGTAAAACCAGCTTAATTAAATGATTTTTCGATTAAAATAAATAATCAAGTGATTGCCGTTGAATGAGTTTAAAAACGTATATGCAAATATTCATTACGGATGCAATTCGGATCCTAGGTTAATATGGGTTAATGATTGAAAATAGGTTTCCCACGTACAGTGCGGCGCGTGGCTCCTCACCAAACCCTCGTGGGAAGGTATTAAATATCTCGAATCAGTGCACACCAGCGTATCTCAATGAACTCCAGATTGCTACGTCTGATAGTTATGTTTGATCACGCCAAAATACTTAGACCTCACCTGCCCTATACATTTGTTTAAGCTCCTCACGTTTATTTTATATCAAGGGCTCAGCGTAGGCTGGCTGTAATATTTTAATAAAACGATGAACCGGCTTATCAGCGCCATCTGTCGGCACAATGACGGATCATCCCATAATGCGGATGGTAAAAACACGGGAGTATTGTACAGTTTTTTCCCGCACTATTCCGGGTTATTGTTGTAACTCATGGGGCTCTTTAAACTAATGATACGGTTTTATCTGTTACCATCTCGGACTTGCATGAGCCTTTCAGCGAACATATTAATAAAACACCCGAAAAGAAGACATTAATAAAAGAACTTTGCAAGTTTAGTATCAAGTAAGTTACTTCGTAATCAGGATATCCTCTGGGCATAAAAATCATCGTGTTTGCTATGTAAATGGATGTTGTATACGCAGAGGCTGACAATAATGAGAATGCCATAAAGCCGCTGCCACAGTGGCGGCATATCGGCACAATCTGGCGGCTCAATGGAGGTTATTTACATAGCAATAAGGCGGAGATAGCGTCGTCTTCGAACCTTATCTCTGTTATTGCCTGTGTGCACGCGGCTTATGGTCGGAAAGAAAATGAACTGGGGTGTCACGGAAATAAAGTGTCTTAAACAGTCTCGCTTGATTTATCTTAATAGAAGCGGATAAAGCCATAACATTCTCTGTGTATCTCTCTTGATCTTGAGTGAAAATCTAGTTATTTTACAATAAGCACCCTAAAAATCATCGTATATAATACTATAAAGATAGATTTGATGTTTATGATTGGAATGGAACCAATTTTCCTTAATAATATTAAGAATAAGAGCGATATTTTAATTATTATAACCTGAAGTGGGAGCTATCTCTCTAATATAATTTAGACATGTCCCAAAATTGGAAGATGTGCAAACAAGGGGTGCGCAAATATTAAAATGAAAATTTATGAAGTGTGACTACGTACACCGTGACGAAGCGATTTGTATGGAAATTTCATAAACGTTTCACTCAACGGGTGTTTGGCCCGAAGGTGTCATTTGATGGCATAATTTGGGCCCGACATAAACCCGCCAGATTTATGTTTGTTTGCACATCGGTTTATTGAATACTGCGGAGAGGGACACGGGTTTACGGTCTCTTTGTTTTCACATGTAGCGTAAAAATCACATATGCCAATAACGATTTGTATTTCATTATCTGTATTATATATCTTTTTAAATTAAACCCGCAAACCGTAGAGCATGCAAACGCTGTATGCAAAATTTGCAATAAGTTGTAGTTTGAAAGAAGCAGTGTTTATGCTTTAAGGTACCAATGGACATGTGTATATGTCCATTGGTACAGCCATGCCAGCCAGCCAGTCCATTGGTATTGGTGTCAGGTACTATGAGTGTAGTGAAGAAATCGATGACATGTATCAGTAGGCTGATCAACTTGTCTATGAAATTATCAATGAAATGAATAATGAATGGATGCATTAGAGCCCAAGATGCATAAAGGGCCCAGAATTATTATAATTTGATCAAACATTTTAATCTTTATAGAATTCATTATGAAATAAAAGCGTCAAATACATACACAATAAATGTGTGATTGAAAGAAATATTAAATTAAGTTTATTATTAAGTACGTTCTCTAATTACAATCTTGCAATTTATCAAAAGTGACTTTTTATAGCGAAAAGTACTTATAAAGCTGCGGAATATCTTTATATCGTAATAAGTATAACATTTTGTAATATTTTCATAATACAAATTGGCCTTTTGCGGACATTTAAATACTCTAATACGTAGCCTTAGTTCCAAAACCAATACTTTCATATCTATACAACATGCTATCTGTTGTTTAAAATATAAAAAATAGCCAAATAATGAAAATGCAAAAACATTGTTTGCTCAAACAAGAGACGCGATGGCATATGGCCTGATCCGTGATATCGCTACGCTGCAATAACTTTTTTTATTTTTTATTCCCATAACTGAACCGCCTATGACCGCCCAAACTTGTGACAGATAAATTTTTAACGTGACATTTTATATGGCCGCGGTACTGTGAATATCCTTTGTTATTAAAAATTGCTGATATATTTGGTAGTTTTTTTGATGCGGGACTTTTATAATGAATTTAGGTAAATTTTGGATTATTAAGATTTGTATGCGAAATGAGACTGCTGTATATGTTGTCAGGAGTTATTGCAATTAGAAGTTTTCAAGATAAAGTTTTTGTCTCTGTTTCTGTCTGTTTAAAAAAAAATATGCTATCTTTGTAGGTGGATTATATTACTATCATAAAGATTTGTGTTAGAATTAACTTGATATTATTGAACAACCACTTTGGTGATTGAAATATATACTTATTGCAATATCTTTTTATTAATGCAAAGGTAATGTTTTTGATAGCTGTCCATCAACATGTATTCCAATTTTTAAGATAATGTAAAACTGTCACACTTCCTGAGTCGTTTGTCAAAGCCTTAATCGAATAAGAGTACATCATCAAAGATAAATAACTTAATAATTTTATGTTCACGTGATTTTAAATGCGTATGAATTAATCATAGTTTACAATAATATTGACACAATTTTTAATATGAATAATTGGTAACATCTTTTGAATGTCTTACCCAACCAAAAAACTTAATTTTAGTCTCGTAAGATACCGTCCGTTTCACTCGTTTTATTGTGTGATATAAAACTGTGTA
The DNA here is from genome assembly GCF_905147105.1 of Pieris brassicae. Classification (NCBI taxonomy): domain Eukaryota; kingdom Metazoa; phylum Arthropoda; class Insecta; order Lepidoptera; family Pieridae; genus Pieris; species Pieris brassicae. Next base: position 6,090,318 of record NC_059665.1, on the reverse strand, counting down.
TTATTTAAAAATATTCTAATATTATTACATATTATCAAAAATATTCGTCTGAAGTTTTTAAAGCTTATAGAAAACTAGTTGGCTATGCCAAATCGCTTTTAAGGGGTGCCCCCTTGCACGCCTAAGACTATATATTTATACATATATATATATATATATATATATATATATATATATATATATAATAAGAGTACATCATCAAAGATAAATAACTTAATAATTTTATGTTCACGTGATTTTAAATGCGTATGAATTAATCATAGTTTACAATAATATTGACACAATTTTTAATATGAATAATTGGTAACATCTTTTGAATGTCTTACCCAACCAAAAAACTTAATTTTAGTCTCGTAAGATACCGTCCGTTTCACTCGTTTTATTGTGTGATATAAAACTGTGTATTATTTAAAAATATTCTAATATTATTACATATTATCAAAAATATTCGTCTGAAGTTTTTAAAGCTTATAGAAAACTAGTTGGCTATGCCAAATCGCTTTTAAGGGGTGCCCCCTTGCACGCCTAAGACTATATATTTATACATATATATGTAAGTAAATATAACAATTTTAACACTTCGTTGAAAAAATCTTTACAGATTATAATTAAAAAATCTTAAGCGCAAGAAGTGCAAGACTAAATAACATAAAATATATACAATAACTAAAAGCAAAAAAAAAACAATGGCGCTACGACCTCTTTTAGGTCAGATTTCTGGATCTGTTTCATGATCATTTGTCAATTTTATAGGCAAGTAGGTGATCGGCATTAACAGTGCTTGCCATTCGCCGTCGACATTTTGGATCATTTCTTTTAACATTCAAGTGTCCAAGTCTATTGGTGCACAGCCGGAGATCAAGCCTAAGGCCTCGTATGAGACTCGCACGCATCACTAAGCTAACTAAAACATAAAGATGTTAAAACAATGGGTTAAAGGACATATGAATCATGATTTTTTTTATTTGCAGTAATGCTACTACAGTAGAGATTTATTTTGTAATGAAAAGCAATATCGAGGCTTAAATAGTAACATTGAATTTTTTTAAACCAATGCTAATAATAGGCAAGCATCGATGTGAATAAATAAAACGACTAGTGCCCAACTGGTATTAATTGACACGCGACAATTGAGTTTGTACGCGAAAGCGTTTTCAATAATTTGTATCGAATAACACTATTTTTTCGTATGCCTTGAAATTGCTACAATATTGTTGCGAAAAAATCGTATTTCATTTGCTATGAATTCAGTTACGTAAAGATGTTATGGAGAATAAAATATAAATAATTAACGAATATTTGGAAGCACGCCTTTAAATTAATGTACTATGTACGCAATTACGTACGTACAAAAATTTCACGTCTTAATTATGACGTATTTTGGGGAAAATATTGCAGAAACTCGTGTGTCCGTTGCATAGGAGTTCATACAATTGTAGATTCGTTTTGTACGAATTATGGCCAAACAAAATATGTTATCATCAGTAGTCAAATCAAAATGGTAGCGTTTGCAGCTGCCCAACGCAAATGCAAATGTGGGGGGTGAACGCGCAGTTGGCTGCATTGTGATCCCCCCGCCCCTCACATCCCGCGAGAGTTTGTTTTTCGGGGCAAATAGCTATAGGCTTGATAATGGCCTCGCGGATCATGATTGGATATTGGAGTATGCTCTACTTTGCATACTCCAATATAATACATTATTAATTTTATATAACGTGATACCTTGCTGCCTTGCTGATTTATTACCATTTTATTCTCAGAATAGGAGAGTAGTGGAACATTTGGTATTTTCCACAACATAATGTCTCTTAGCATTAAGCTACCATTGAACGTAATAAAAATGTCAGAGAATTAAATAAATAATAAGGTCATATAATAATACTATGAGTCATATATTGTATTAAATGTTGGTGATTTCTGCAGAAACATCACAGAAAGAAATAGCCTGGCTCTAGATAGAGCATCATTCAGACCGTCTGCTTTACACCCGAGTGGCGGATGGGTTTTGATTTTTGTAGTTTCGTATTATTTGCGTATTTATCCGCCCGCCGCCCGGCAGATACATTTATTTGCGCCTCCCTCCCCCCACTATCCCCCCAATCGATTGATCGCGATATCATTGCGATAATAGGGCAGCGCGACGCGCGGTTCCGTGACGAAAAGCGAAATATGGCCGACACACCGGTCAACCTGGAAAAGACTGTATAAGTTACTAACTTTAAAAAACAACAACATCCATATACAAAGAAATATAGTTGAATTCTTTTTTCTTTACTCGCGTTTTTCATTACTAAAGGTCAAGTTGAGGTTGAATATCTACCTCCATTCCTACCTGTCTTTGGCAAGCTTCAGCGTCTATACAGGAACCTACAAGGCGTGTAAAGACCATAATTTGGTCGTTGCAGCACGTGTAAGATCAGCCTCGGGGATTCCTTCCACTCCACCAACAACCACAAACTTCTCCAGGTTATCGGGACATCTGCGTGCTATATATCCAAAGAAGCTCAGAATCCTGAACTTCAGTTCAATTGAATTAACACACAAATATACATAAAAATTACAAAAAACCTTAATCATACATAAAATGTATTCAAGGTGGCGCTCTTTTTATTAAGGATTCTTCCAATATATTCTTAGATACACGTATAAAATTTATTCTTTGATAGGTACCTATATGAAACCATATAAAAATGAAATAGTGTCATATTATGACACAGAAATTTTTGTTTAATCTGTGGTCCATTGTGGTGTCAATAGTGTAACGAATTTTTATTTTATAGTAATTAAAAATGCTCTTCTATAACTGTTAAACTAAAACTTGAGTTTAACAGTCTGTTTATCCGATGCCTTAAATAAAAATTTGAAATTTATAATTTAGTATATATGATATAAAAATTTGAGTTTTAAAGAACATATCTTAAAACGGTCTAATACAGGTTGTGTTACATTTATTTACTAGAAGTCCCGGCGAACTTCGTATCACCTACATATACAACCTTTTTTAAAGCATACCAAAACACAAATTTCTGAATATGAGAACCAAGATTTTTTTTTAAAAGACAAAAGTCATTAAATATTTCCCAGATAGGAATAGTTTTTATTGGAAAAAAATGTGGGTTTTAGTATTTTTCTTTACTTATTATTCAGGTTTCTCACTGTTTAAACCTTATCGGAACTTCCACAAATACTTCATGATCATAATTAGCCAAATCGGTCCAACCGTTCTTGAGTTTTAGCAACAACAGCAATTGGATTGTATTGACCAATTCTCCAAGTCTTCGTAAACCAGACAACGATTCAGAATAGATTTTTCACACAATTTAAATACAGGTTTAATATAAGTGTGAAGCGTATCGTTTAAGCTCCAATCAATCTTTTCTGAGTAAGTCGGTAGCACAAACAAACAACCCGAATACATGCAAATGAACCAGACTATGCAAATGAGGCCCTAAAAGGCCCGGTTAAATTTTAACCAAATATTAGGATAAAAAAGATTTGTCAGGCGCATGCTTTGAGTTGGTTATCAATTTAAAAGTCGGTATTATGTGAATGTTAGGGGGCAAAATAAAACATTTCAATTTGGCGATCCGGTTACGACCCTTTTTCAATGCGCTTTGTTGATCTCAGATCCCGAATCCTAGTAGTTTTGATGTACAGTCGGCAACAAATTATATATTTATTTTATGCCTCAGATTTCTGCATCAGTTTCGTGATTATTTGTTTTTACCTTTTTTGTGATGATTTTGTGATGGTTTCCTTCATCGTACAAGCGAATGTTAAATCTGCACAAAGATGGAAAGTCCATTGCTGTACAGCCGGGGGCCGAACCTACGATGTCAGGGGTAAATTTGTTATTAATACCCGTTTAGCGTGCATTGTGTCAAATCTAAATTCAATCTATGAAAATTGAATCAATTATGTTTCTAAAAATCATCGCAATTTAATAAGAAAATCGTGGTATCTACAATTTCTATCTACGCATTAATAATGATTATAATTTAAAGGCACTTTTGATCGCGATTGTCCCCACAGTGGGTACCCAAAACGCAGTGTATGCTTGGTTAAGCCCGCACCCCTTCCCGGGTACAAGAAAGGGGTAGTTAGCCGCTATTGTCTCAGCCCCACGCTGCACGATAGACAACCGATAAAACACTGTACGTTTATTATTTTTAATAAAATATATTGTCACCATCGTTTTCACTTATGTTGTCTTTCATACTTATGTTGTTAGCATTAATCATATTTTTCTAGTAAATAAACAGTGGTAAATCCAAGAATAAAGAGGTCTGGAGGCCAATTTTTTATTCGAATTTTACAGTAAATAATTTATTGTGAAAGTATAGATTATTTTATTAGTCAAGTGTCTATTGTGGGGCAACGGAGCTGTAGTATGTGTTTATATCATTTTTCTTGTCAGTTCCTTCTATATAAGATACTTTTGAGTGTTGCCTGCGCGCAATTCACAGGGAGGCTGCCAAACATATATGCGTAAAAACTGTACTTTAATGTCATTATATATGACAAAGTTTTTCAAACGCAAATAACGTTTTTTTCGAGTTATTTTGTAATCATTATGTATTAATACAAACATGTAATAAAATAAAACATAACCATTAATATGTCAGCAAAAATATGACAGTGAATCTCTTATGCAAAGTTATTTTGACAGAAATAATAAAACTACCGATATACAGGGGCGTGTCCCCAACCCTACAAAGACGAGAAACACGGAAAACACTTAGCCCTGTTGACACTACACTCTACCGCTGATTCTACTTCAGATTCACCCGAACGGGACACTTTCGAGCAATCATTGACGTTCTTAATTGTTTCTCTTGCAATTTATGCATTTAGCGTAATTACGTCACTTTTGGCGCTCTTTTTAATGGTGCTTGAGTTCTTATTTCAAAAAGTGTTGGGTTATTTCTACTTGTTATAAATATGCTTGATTACTAATTACGTTATGCAAATGAGCTTGATTTAGAAGGAAATTAGGTTCACTTTTGTACGAGTGATATACCAGAAGCTGGAATTATAACAATACTATATCATTACTGTAAATGTATGACAAATGCGTCTCTTGACATTTGTTAGCTACGTTAGTGCAACACAATAAACAGCCAAATAGTTGAGTAACAAACCGGTTATATAGTTCACCACAATTCAAACGTCAAGTTGTCATACATACGCAGCTGTAAAAAACAATTAAAGCTGAAACTATCAAACGGAAGCATAATGAATGGCCGCCGTATAATAACCGGGCTGCAAATCTAGTTTGCAAGGGGAGTGCGGCAAGTTCGGTGAGCCTCCATGGCCAGACTCTCACCACACTCGTGTACGGTGCCCTTAAACCGAACAAATTAACGGCCTAAAATACGCAAATGTTACACGCAATTGTGCGTATTAATATTATTGAAACTGAGCTCATTTTCGCGCAGCGTTTTTATAAATCCAACAGTTCGGTATAACGTGTTCTTTGTCGCTGGCCACGTCCCTCTCACACAATGGCATACTTATTAGGGATTTAGTCCAGATATTAGTTGGGGTTGGCATTGTTTGGAGTTTAATAGAATTGAGCGCCCTGCTCGCCGTAGGGAGCATGTGATACACCATGTGCCTGGAATTGCTTCTGAGCTTCGAATACTTGAGAGAACATTAAAATATAAATTTTTAATGACGGATTATAATCACTATAGTGAGGATTTAAAATAGATACTGAAAAGCTCTTCTGGTTATTTTGTTTTGTTTTAAATCAAAGATAGAATTAATGAAAGCTTTGGTATAAAGTACATCCTCGATATTAATTTAAAACTACTGTAAAGTTTTTATGTAACAGCAGAACATGTAAGTTTTAAAAATGTCAAAGGAATAAAAAGTTACGATCATCGTCGTTTATAACATCGATTAATTAGTGTGATTCTTATAAATGACATTTTACATTTATTACAGTTAATATTATTTGTAATCTTTCGACTTATGATCAATGTTGGATGCATCGAGATGATGCATCTCAGAACGCGGATCAATAAGTGCCCCTCGATCGCGCCCCTTATTGAAAATTATAACAATGGCACACCGCTCTGCAACCCTCTTAACACTCACTGATTTCGGAAATTCATTGTGGATACGTCACGATGAATTTTCTATAGTTTGCTGCTGGTGAGAGTTGCGCGAATCAAGTATTACACATGTCTGTTTAAATATAAAAGTTTCCAATATTTAATGAAATAAATAAATAAAATAATTCATTATTCACCAAAGCAGGATATTTAGGTAAAATAAAGTGCACTGCCCCCCCCCCCAAGTGTGTGTGCGAGTCTCTTCCTTTTGACATGTAGGTAAACTGTATTTCACTTTATGAATTCTACATATTTATAATTAAGCTATTTTTGTACAGAAAGAATATTTTTATTATCAGTATAGGACAGGTTGACAAGATATATACATGTAAAGTGAGTTTTAAAATGTTAGTGATAATTTTCGTTTTAATTAAGTGGTTAAAGATGAAATATTATGGCACATGTTAATTCTTTTACCAAAATTGTTATTAGTTTATTTCCTTGTATAAGTTATCATATCATATTGTTTAATGTTTACATAATTTTCGCACTTCTTGCGCCCAACTGGGCCTGTAAGAGATTTTGTTAGCGATAAGCACGCTGCCCTCCAAAACATGTAGTCTTGTACCACAGACAATCTTAGTTAATTTTTAAAATGTTTAAATATTCTTATTTCAAATTTTTATACATATTTAGTTTAAAATCAAGTATTGGCACCTGGTAGATAGTAGCTGTGACCCCAGAGCTGATGCTTTCCTAGCTCAACGAATAAGTATCGCAATACAGCGAGGAAATGCTGCCAGCGTTAAAGGTACTACTCAAGGGCCAAACTTTAATTTGTTTTAATTTTCTTTCTATTAATTTTTAATTATTTTTAGTATTACTATGTAGGTTAAGAAAATTGTAAATATTGTTTTTGTAATTGTTATGATTACTAATAAAGATTATGTTTAAAATCATATCCATATAATATAGAATATCGTGTTAATACATCGGTCGGCAGAGGCCAGAGAGGGATGTAGATTATAATGAGGCGCGCCCTCGCTAAGTATTTTCGACATGCGTCGTCCTCACCCGCCAAACATTCACTGGGGTTTACATTGCAATCGCTACCGAATTCCTGTTCGATGTTCGATCTACTTTTCTAAGTATCCTATTTAAATTATAGATATGAAACTTTATTAGCCGCGAATGTGATTCAGTACTGTTATACATATATGCTTGGCTCGATGGTCAGGAAGGATGCTGTGCAAATAAATAATGATAGTGTTGCGAGATTTACAAACGTAATATTTTAACTACGAGTGTACTCAAAATCTATCACTTTGCAGGCGAAATGACCTCTTTTAGGTGAAAAAAACCCACTTAAGTGAACAGGTTTAGTTTAATCCGACCAATTTAAAGAGTACACATGACAGGGCTTCACTAATATTAGTATAATATACCACGACGATACAAGCTATGTTATCATTTGTTTTTATTTAATAGGCAAGTAGGCGATCAGCCTTGTATGACTAGCAAATACCATTGACTTTTTTCATCTAAGGTAAGCTGGTTACCTTACGATGTTATCCTTCACCGTACGTTAGTTCATCGGTGCACAATCTGGGATTGAATCTATTGTCTAGGATTAAAATCACCCGTTGAAGTCACTAGGCCAACACTGCTGTCAACATTCTACAGCACAAAATTGTAAAAGTGTTCAAAGAGTTTAATAGGTATTTTGTATAAGTACTGTATTTTATAGCTAGGAATAAATACTTACTGTATTTACACTGCACTGTTATTTATATACAAAATTATTAGATTTCTGTTTACTTGGAAACTAAATGAGTCACACGAATATTCAATGCTTGGGTGAGCCTGAAAAAATCACGTTCAGTAGTCAAACCATTCGAGGCACGCGTCCACATTTTTTTCACTTACAATCTGTTAAATTTTCACCAACTTCGTAGAACCGTAATTTGAAAAAACTAGTCGCAAAACAGTGGAACTAATTTCATTTTGATGTCGCGTGGGTGCAATAGTGCCACAATGCCACCAACACGTCACTCACAGGAATCTCATTGTAACACTCATACTAAGAATGGTCAAAGAATCGTTTCTTTGTCACATTTGAAATGAGCTATTGTTTTTACTATTTGTCTCTTTGTATAATTGTTAGGAAGTTAAATGTAGTTAATTCTATTGTATGCGTTTTTGTTCGTTTTGTGTGCGATTTCACGCTGCTACGCTTGTTTTCGTTGTATAGAATTGGTTCGTTTATTAGAAACGGCAGGAACCTGTCAATACGACTGAGGTGTGTCGAGCTATAATGAATGTATTAATTACACGTGCTTTGAAAGCTCATATTCCAAGTTAACGATATAATAACCATGATAGAAAAGTAATAATGCATATTACTTTGTTAAAGCATACCAAACTTTATGTATCACTATTAGTTATGTAACCTGAAAGACGAGAGAACTTAAAAATTATTATTACAGAATATTATTAAAATTTTAATTTTAAAAAGTGGGTTTTCTTGCCCTGCTTACGCCCTTACCTTGCAAACTGGTTGAGGTTCATAAGTGTACACTGTATTTGGTTATCTATACAAATAAAGTAATTTTGAACTTGAGTTTATTAAAACTAAAAATAAATGATAATCCAGTGGCGCTACAACCCTATATGTTGGGTTAGGTTAGGGTCTTGGCCTCAGATTACCGATTGTGTATTACAGATTACATATATATTATTTTTATTTCATAGACAAGTAGGTGATCGCAGCAGTAGCGCAGTGATAGCAGCTTTCTCTCTGAAATTTGTCGCCAAACAAAGTATAAATATAACTTGAAGGTTACCTATTTTAAAAATAATTTCATTTTCTGTAGTAAAAACCACTATTCTACGAACATAAAGGTTTATGGTTGCAAAATATTACTAATAAAACAAAAGACTAACACCAGTAGCTGTTTCAATATTTATGACTCTGCTTCAATACTAGGAATTATAAAGATATATTCCTTCTCCTTCTCTAAAGTAGCTAAATATATATTGACTGATGCCTCTATTCGAGCCCAAGAATTTTATGCAATTATTGAGCAAGACAAAATTTAAAGAAAACACTTTTTTACCGGATTGAAGCTATGTATTATTATAAACTTATATTTACATTATTTTAAATATCTCCAGAAAAAAGGATTTTCTTTAATTGTGTAAAAGCGAGATAAAATTTTCTAGAACAATTGTTTACTACCTTCTCAAAACCCATCTCAATAAAAATTAACTTGAATTAAAAGCTAGAATCCCGTACAAAAATATCTAATACAGAATCGAAATAACTGTACCGCGCAGCGTTCAAAACAAAAGCCAACTTTCATTGCTCAAGTTAAACAGTTATAAACAAATAAATTAACGGTAACTACGTCACTGGTCACCCGTTATTCCAATAAATATAACGGGCTGAACCATTTTCGTACAACCCTTTCAATCTGTAATTACACAAAGCACCGTATTGGTAACAGTTATACAAAGGGTAGCGTTAGTCGGCATTGAGAAGAAAGCACAATATACTTTCTCCGTACTCTTGTTCCTTGTTGCCCGTGACGAATCTCAGGCAAACGGTACACGTGACATTCGAAAGGGTTTTACAAAAGTACTGCTTCGTATAGACTTTGCCATACCTTATCTAATTCTAGATTTTATCTTAACTGATTTTGTTTGCTAACTAAATAATCGAGACTGCTAGTTGTTGGTTGATAAATTATGTATGTTAATGTGTAGAGTAAATAAAGCTTTTTCAAGTAATAAACTTTTATGGCGGATGAAGAGTTATCTCTTTATTTTATTTATTAAAAAAACAAAGTTTATTAAATCAACAAGAATTCATAACCAATAAAACCTGTGCCATTCGTTGACTAATGTAATTCATTCGTGTTTATAAAATCACGATTGAAAGGTGCTCTGCAAAAAGTTTATTTAATTATTTTTGGTGATTCGATCTCTGCTATATATGCTATAAAGCTATAAATAAACAATTAAGACATTAATTACAGTTACAGTTTGACGGCGATTAGCTCAGATTACCAGTGTTTGCAGCCTGTCGTGACGTCTCAAAGTCTTGATCAATATTGACTTATACAGTCCTTGTATTTGAGGTGTTGTAACTTCCCATTGGGGACTCTTATAATGTGGTGTCTGGATTACCTACCTACATACAATATTTGGAAAAAAACTTTTAAGATTTTTCTACGTAGCAATCAAATGTATTTTACATTGAATTCATCAGCACGCAACAAGCATAGTTACGGGTTCCATGATAAATCAATGATGTATAACACTAGCTGACCCGACAGACATTGCCCTTTACATTTTAGTTTTGTTAAAAAATCTCATCTGACTCTCCTCTCAACCATTCTGAAATACAAAAAAATCATCAAAATTGGTCCGGTGTTAAGGAGAAGTTTAATTACAAACACACATAGGTATGTTTTTATATCGAAAATATATAATTAAATTTCAAGGTCTGAACGACAAAACCCCTTATATTCTTCATTAGGTTCAACACAAATAACGATCAAAAGACAATCGTCTCACCTAAGTCACCCTAAGATGTTGAAGCTATTTGTGTAATGGATTTGAAGGATTAAGCAGACAATCTTTCTTTGCTGTTCTACAGTTGTTAATGGTGTCAGGGATTGTCATCTTAATCTATATTTGTTGAATTTACTGTTTAAAAAACGAAATAGAGAGTATATAATCAATAAGGATACAGACATTACATATAAAATATAAAAAAACAAGTTACACATTATAGAAGTATCCTTAAGTTTCATAGATAAGTATAAAAAGTAAGACATAAATTCTAAATTTAAAATGAATACATGATTCATATAGGTAACACAATGAACACTTATGAACGTCAAAAATAGAAATGTATATAAAATGCTTTTAATTTTACATTTACTGCCAGTTTTCAAATAATATCAACAGAAATATATAGTAGTTTAAAAGATAAGACTTGTAGTAGGTACAGCTTTAGTAAGTAATACGTTTATATGAAATCAAAAATTTAATTGACAAATTGGAAATTGGTGCACGCCCAGTTTTCAAAATGATATTCAATTTTCCTTACCGCTTCTGTTTGAACGATGATTCGAACACTCGCTATAAGGGTTGATAATCAAGCGGTTTACCACTGAGCATTTACCTAAACAATGGCAATGGAGGTAATTAATACAGACCTATTTTTATCGTTGTTTAGTTTCCGGGAAAAATATTATAGTTTCTGTTTAATCTTAAAGCATGAAACAAACCTGAACTGACACAAAATTGTCCAGACCCGTGCCTGATTTAGGGGATATACCAAAGAGTCTATATATCGCGAAATTAAAACAATATTCCACGCAGGCGAAAGTGAAAAAAACAGATAAAGTATAGAAGATCATTGAAATGGATTTTTAACGAATAATTTAATTTCACTTTCACTAAGTTGTTTATATTTTTTTGTGATTCAATTCATTGCAACATAAATATCGTAAGTATCAGCGAAAAAGTGTCGCGAATTTGCTTTTATCGATCGGCGTTCGTCTCGCTCGCCGGCCAATGTGTGTCGGTGTTAATTCATATATGCCTCGTTAATTCTCCTTAACGCCCGCGTCGATGCCGCGGTACTAATGAATTTCAATTTGTTACCCGCCAACGCTTAAAAAATATCAAAAAAACCCCGCGCTTTTGCTGGTATTCCTAAGCAAATTAGCGCGGTCCGTCTAAATTATATTTGTGACCGAGTTTTCGAAATTGGAATATGAAATTTGTTGCATTTATTCTTTTTTTTCAAATTGACAGCTTACCATTCACTCGTCGACACAGACAAAAGTGTTTTTTTGAAATTGGAATACGTACTTTATTTTAAATTAAATCGCCCTACATTTTATAGGATCTCATTGCGGAAAGCAGCAAATGTTAATAAAATTATATTTTAAAACCTCTCAATTCAGGAACACCCGCAGTACCGTGAGCACGTGCCTTCTACTCATTTATATTCGCGTCTCACCTGCGAGCAAATTGAATAATGGCGGAGGCGAGGAAAGTTATCATAATGCGAATAGCGGACACCTTACTATAATAAAAACATACAGTCTGCGTATGTATCGTTAACGTAGGAGTAATTCCTATTGGTATGTATTATGATGGATTATTTAATTATTCCGATTAAGGTTCATAAAATACATACATTCAATTTAATAATTATGAGAGTTTCACTATCATTTTCAGTTGAACTGAATAGTATTGAAATTCCAATGGCTTTGCGGTTCATTAGCCGCCTCATGCTAATGAACTTCTGACTCACTCACTCTCTTATCGATGCACTGACCAGTTGGTTTTAAATCACAGCGTAAACTTTCTTTGACAGAAAGAAAAAAATGTATAGGAAAAATTGTAGCTTAACTATTAAGTTTTTATTATTTTACAATAATATAGAATAACTAACAACAACAGAATTTTACTTTAACTGTTAAAGTTCGCTGACAGTTTGAGTTCTGAAGATTTCCTTCAACCTACTAATCACTTTATAACGGCTACATACAAGTACAAAATGTGGGCTCGTGTGTTTTTTATTAGTTTCGCGAGTGTCACGCAAGCGGCAAGTGCCGAGAGAGCTGTCAAGTTGTCGGAGCTGAAACCGCGAATGTTCTGGTTTAAACTCTTGTTTTCATTTTAAATTATTATTATTACTAAGTAGGTTAAAAATTACATGTATAAATTAGATAGATAATGAATTTATTCTTAATAACACTTCTAATCTTCTAATGTATTTTGCGTTCCGAAGTTTTCTTTGTACTTAATCAATTTATTTGTATACTCAATGAATCAGTGACTTACGCATAATACTATTAAAAGCGCACACGCAGATACCTATTAATTTTTACAGCATTTTTTTCCCTTCAATAACATTTCAATAATTATCTGTACGGATTTTTGACGCTGCCTTTGATCTATAACGTTCCGAGCGCTTTTTTTACGAATCCTGCCCATTTACATATAACGGTAATACGAAAGCTTTTGTTTGCTTGTAAAAACTATATTACCTCGGGCTCTACTTTTTACCGATTTGGAGCACCGTTATACTTTTACCAAAGACATTTTTATTTGCTTAAAAAGTTCGCAATAAATGTTACAGTTACTGTTGTAAAATTACTTAGGTTTATGGCCAGCTTTTGGCAGTGAGCCCCTGTTAGCAGCGGTCAGTGTTATTTAATTGAATAACTGTTTCAGGGCTTTTCTCGAGACCGCTGACGTAAAGTCCAGACCCTGTATCTAAAGAGAAAAAATGAAAATGAAAAATGTTTATTGAAACACACTATTACTAAATATGCTCCTATTTCACCATGTCTCTTGCTGATAGAGGACAAATCTTTGTTTTCAGTTTATTTTATTATTATTAATTAACTATTATTACTTAAGAAGTCATGTGGAACATGGTGTAATGGTTGCAACTCCTTACAAACATTGTGTAAAAAAAACTTGGCGATTAATAACAGTGGCGGCAAGCTTATTGCCAGTTCTTCTCTTCCGTTCTAGGCCCTTTGCAGTTAATGTAAAATTAGAAGCATTTTATATGTATTTCTTCTTTGATGTTAATAATGTAATGTATAATGTACGTCGTGTTACCTATATGAATAAATGGTTTTGACTTTGTTTATAAGTAAACAAAAATATTAAAAATGTAAAAACAAAAATATCACAGACTTAGTGGTGTATGTGGTGTCAACGCGGTATAATTAACATAATTGTGATATATTACTAAATTCTACATATTTGTATTGTTATACTGAGTTTTAGGCTAGTGTTTGACCTGTGCCACCCCTTGGATTGCATTACTAAAAACTCATATTTTACAAAATCTACACCATTCGAACAATGTGTTACTCTTATCGGTTTCCGAACAACCCTAAGAAAGGGTAGTCGTAAATCATAACAAACATCTTAACCCTTCGGTTACTACTGCCCATGTGCTGTTAATTGGCGACCGGCGAAGGAAATTGGTCGCCTGTACAGCTTCCGTGAGTTAATGACTACGCCCAGTGGATGGACGTGGAAACCAATTTAGGCCCGCGCAATTTAGGGGGAGGTCAGCCTCTATTTGGTTATAGTTTAATTAACATCTTAAAGTCTGATTTTAAGTGTTCGATTTATTTGTATTGAATCTTAAGCAACCTTGTGAATAGGAAAATGTTTCAAAGTTTCAGTGTTATGTATTACATTGGCACTGCACTGGTGAATTTAGCAATGTTCATGAGAAAACACTTTTTAAATTTAACTTTTTCCGACGTTTCCGATATTATGTAAATAATTATAAGTTTATAATAATATATACATACCTTCAATCCGTTTAAAAAGTGTTTTCTTAATGTGTAAAAGCTATGTTAACAAAAGACAATACTAAAGGTTCATGAGTTTTATTACCACAGATTTTTGCAGTTTTCAAATAAAAAGAACTTAAAATAAAAAAGGGTTATTTTATTTATAATAATCACCATGCAGGCCTTCTGCCTCTCATGTCGTTGTAAAATCAAAACATAATATGTTAGATAAAACACGCAGAGCCTTCTAGAAAACAGAATATAGAAATTGCTTATTAAAAAACAAAATGGAGCATTAGGAAAGTAGAATATTTTAATTTCTAGAATTTAAAATAAGCAGGTACCAAATTCTACAAAAAGAACGCACGGTAGCTTTGTCTAAGTTTTATAACTTTGGATATTTAGTTTTATAAACAATAGGTTCATATTTTTTATTACCTTTATGAAGCCGACAAAACTTTCTTTCCAAAAAGTTTTTAACTAAGTTTATTAGTTTATGTTGTCGGTCAACAATAGGATTTTGTTTGTTAATTTGCTTTAGAATACATTTTTAATAGTGTATTTTTCGCTAAGAAAATATCGCTGTGCTAGTGCCTAGTACAGGCTGACTACCGATACAAATCTATAAAGAAAGCAGACACCAAATTCTGAAACTAGTTTGTCTTGACAAATGGTTGTCTTTTTTATACGTTACGAGATTAGAACGCC
This sequence comes from Pieris brassicae, assembly GCF_905147105.1. NCBI lineage: Eukaryota > Metazoa > Arthropoda > Insecta > Lepidoptera > Pieridae > Pieris > Pieris brassicae. The sequence goes on along the minus strand of NC_059665.1, from coordinate 6,075,203 downwards.
TATAATAATGTTTTTTTTGTCTATATACATATTTTGAACGTGTTATACCTTTTTCAGAGGTGCCTATGATCAACTGCTATTGTTTATGTATCATATTACTTACCTATAAATACATATAAGGTCACATCTACCAATTGTGAAATCCTTGTTATGGAATATTATATGTATCGCAATGAATGTTGACGTTTCGGTGAAAAATGTGACCAATTTGTGTTCCATCGTCACAATAATTTATGATAATTAAATAAAAGGCTGCGCAATCTATGTAACAATAATGATACCCATAACATCTATTTGTATTTTGTGCTTTACGTGAAAAGTACTGGGTGTTATTTAAGTAGTCTTGTGTCAATCAAAACCTTATCTCTGTCATAAGTTTTTATCAATCTTCGCTCGTATGCAATATGTATCGTGCAATCCGGAACAATATTTTTGTTATCAGGAAACATCCTAGTCGTGTAATGCACCTCGCATTTCATTAAACAATTACTATGAAACTGGTTAACTGATAATAAAATTGCTAAATGTATTAGGAAATGTTACGTCTAAAGCCAGCATAATGTCAACATAAATCAACTTATTTATTCGGTTCATTAGGATTTGAAGTATTCGGAGATTTTTCCTGATTTCATTCCGAAGAGATGGAATAAATATTAATAATAAAGGAGGGTTTGCCTTCCAAATTACGAGGCAGCGTGTTGACGACTCCTAATTTGAAGTAATTTGCATAGATTATACCAGCTCGCTGAGTGCCAATCTTTTTAAGTGGGCTTGTCTTATTTTGTGTTCTTACCGCGTGTATTGGGAATTTATCATTGGCAGAGTGATTTACGGACTCCTTCAGGCAACTTTGAACAATGATAAGTATCAAGTACCAACTTTATATATTCACCATATACCACAGACGAATAATCTACTTGATGATTTGTGTGATTTAAATAAATAAAAAAAGATATAATAGCGTTTTATTATATATCATGCCCTAACTTCACAATTCAATATTTTTTAAATATTTTAACTCGTATTTCTTATGCAAGTTGAATTTATACTTACAACTACAATTCTAAATTTAAAATCAACATTCTTTTAGATAATTGCTTTAGTTAAGTGTATTTATGGTAAAAAAGGTTCCATTTTCAAAAATATACTTAAAGTTAGTGCCAAACAGATTGATTGAACGTCGGTACAGAGAGCAACCGTATCGGCCGCATCGCGAACGCAAATATGGCCTAATCCCACCCACCCCACTTTGTAACCCGACATTATCTCATGTTATTTCTCGATATTACCCCGTTTTACGGGGGTCAGGGGCGCGTAAATCAAATTTATAGCCTTTTTATACAGGCATTAAAATTTTATCGACGTGATTTCTTCTATCCCATTGTCCACTGAAGCTGCCCCTACATTGTAAGGTCATTTTGATGTTCATATTTATTAACCCGGAAATTTGATGATATACATAAGTGTATACATATATCATGGTGTATGAGTAAGATCTATTCAAATTGCAAAGAATATAATTTAGATATTTAAAAAATTTATACATTAAAGTAATGTAGATATTATGACATGAGACCTGAAATTATTTTCCATAAACATTCGAAATAATAAATGTTTGGGGGAATCGAACCCGTTTCAAAAGTGTTGAACTGTTCAAATGCGTTTAAACTCCATTATACAATATTGTTTTTTTTATAATATTGCACGGTTATAACATAGTTCATAATCAATTAACGTTCATAATTAATTAATTATAGTAACGTCCATATAACCTTGCCTATCTTAGGAGCATCTTTACACTTAGAATCATGGCCTTCCCACTACAACAACACAAGCTCTGATGAAATAAATAATGCATATTTTGCAAATAAAAATCGAAAAAGGTACCTATCGGTAACCCAAAGCTGTAACGGTTAAAGTGAATTTTTATTTTGGCCGAATCGTCCTAACGGTTAAAAGTGGTTCCATTTAGATTTTTTCGATCAGTGTTCCCCGAGGCGGGGTATAGGACATAGGCTTTTCCTGCGACGGCTGAAACAATAAAAGCCTTATCGATATGTTGTGTCCTGCCCGAAGGCTAACTTTCGAGAGAGAATTCAAAGAAGGCACCAAATTTTAGATGTATTCGTCACGAATTCCTATACGATAATTGATAGTTTTTGATCGAAGTAATTAAATCTGTTAGAGCAGTGTTGGCCTAGTGGCTTCAGCGTAAAACGCTCATGCCTGAGGTCGTAGGTTCAGTCAGTCAGTAGTTCAGTTCAGTTTCTTTCTATGTGCGCATTTAACATTAGCTCGAACGGTGAAGGAAAACATCGTGAGGAAACCGACTTGCATTAGACCGACGGCGTGCGTCAGGCACAGAAGGCTGATCACCTACTTGTCTATTCGATTAAAAAATAAATGATCATGAAACAGATACAGAAATATGAGGCTCTGACCTGAATAGGTTGTAGCGCCATTGATTTATTTTATTTTTTTATTAAACCTGTCACTCAATCATAATATATGCTTATATTGCCTATATTTTGATATTAAAAAAGAAAGACAAATGAAAGATTAGAGGTAAGGTACTTATTACAGGAGAGGAAATTATTTTTCTATTGTAAACTGAAAAATGAATATGACCAGACTACATATAATATTTTCGCAGAAAGCAATGTGGTTTATATCCTTTTGTCTCGATTTCTATTTCCAGCCTATAAAAAAGCTTAACATTCACATATTGTCACACTCGCATTTACAAACTCACTCATCAAAAACTGCTATATAAAGCAAATAGCTGTTGTTTTTAAAATTTGTTCATTAAAGTATTAGTTAATAAACTCCAAACAAAGTAAAGTATTAATTATTTAATAAACCATATATATAACCATGTATATAATCAAAATTATTTTTGTGCTTTTGATTGTATAATAAAACGCTTACACACGGAAATATAAGATAAATTAAAACGGCTATTAAACTTTAACAATAAAATATACAGATAGTATATATATCAGATATACTATATACTCTTTATATTCGCTCACCTATAGATATTTGACGTAATTTTTGATTGATCCGACCAGTTTTCCATTGTTTCGGCTTCTTGATTCACTGTTTTCAGGCAAGTAGGCCATAGACCGACAGTGGGGTTGCCACTTCGGACTTCGCAGACTCCGAGGTAAGGTCTTATATGAGGTTCCTCCCTAGTACCAAGGGTCGTCTTTTCTAGGCAATGTTGTCCTCGTTTCGTCAGAGATTCAAACCAAGACCATGCCCCGACTTCCCATCCCCAGTCTACGTTACTGTTTTTAGAATTTCAATCAATTATTTAAGAAGAAACAAAACGCAGCATGCGAATATAAACTCACCAAAACCAAAGGACTTCGGTTATCAACTGTATTGGTATATATACAAATGTAATATATGTATGTGGTCAATTATGGTAGTAAGCCATATTAGGATTCGGGATAAATTAGCTAAATCTATTTTCATCCACGAATAGTATTGTGACTCACGAAAAACTTCAGTAATTGTATAATGCTGCAAGGACAGTACAAAACAGGGCAGGTTACTAGTATCCAAAAAACAGTATACAATAGAATGTAGATAAAATAGTAGCACATCAGTGTTAGCGTAATCACTCCTGCATTGAAGCGTCAGCTCAAACAAAATTTGAAATTCAAACAAAATACATTCACTGACGCGGCCCGGCCGTCTGGCCACAGCTTTTTAATACATCCGAATAGGATGGTGTATAATGTATGGAGTTCACCAAAAAGCGAATCATAAAGTCGACGCCTCAGATGTGAATCAAAGGTAACATAATGAGGAGGCCTCATTCAATGGAAGTACGGAGATGTTGGGGACTAGAAGCGGCTACTTCGATTTCTGGATTTTTTAAATTTTAATTTTAGTATATGTTATTTAATTCGCAATATAATCTATTAGAAACTGTTCACCTGTTTTAATTTTGAAATGTCTAAATTTAAAAAAAATCGCTGATCTTTTATAGAGTAAATTAAATACGTACATTCATTTCATTGTAAAATCCTTCGCCATGAATCATATCTTTTAGTGATTGATGCACCGTTCGGGTCTATTAATTGTGTAATTAATTAGACATATCAGATAGTATATGTACCATACACTATTTAGAGTCAAATAGTTTTTTGAAAATTATTAATTTTGCTTTTTTATGTCTACAAAAGAGATTCCCTTACATATTTAAGGGATATTTAAAGTCTATAATATTTGATGGTGCTGCGAGATACACGGTCTTCCTAACTAGTGAAAGGTCAAGTTGATTTTAAGTGTTTAGTGATCTATTTCGTATACAAATTCCAATCCCATATAACGCACTTTTCTTTTTCTTGCATGGATAGACAATATAAAGATCTGGTATATATACTTATACTTTTGATATCACACATCCAGTAGTTGTATAATTTCGCAATGTTTGAGGAGCGGCTGACCGCCGGCGGACGCAGTCAGGCGGCAGGGTGCAATCAGCTAACCAGATCACCGCGCAGCGCCATTGATAGTACCTAAGAGACATTTTATATGGCCTTATGTAATTTTCACAGTAAGTATATAAGTTTCATATTTTGTGTGAGCGTTCTTGGAAAGGTTTATAAATGCATAGGATTCAACTTGGAATGATGATAATATACATTAGAAATGGTTTAACATCGCGATGGACCATATAGGCAGAAATCTAAGACTTTGTAAGCAGGTAAAGCTAGTACAAATCGTATGTACCATTTATTTTAATTCTCTGATTAACTTTATTAGCAACTAGTACGTTACGTTGATTTTTCATACGTATGCCTTCCAAGAAGATAAATATTTCCCTGAAAATCGGCTCTTCATATGAAATAGTTTATCAAGCAATTTCAATGAGTTGCAAATACGATTTGTATTTACCATATTGAACCCGGCCGTTCTCATAGACACGAGTGAAATAACATGTGCAATGCACGTTTCATTATTTATGGCTATAAACAAACAGTAGCATCTGTCAGAAGGTATTACGTTAATCAAAAATGTATAAAAATGAATTTAAATAAATCTTCATTGAATGTTTCTGTAGGTACGAAATTTTAATGACTGCGGTTTGAAGAAACTCTTAATGTAGTATTGTCTTTTGTTAAAATAGCTTTTACACGTTAAGAAAAACACTCTTTGAACGGATTAAAGCTATATATTATTATTAAAACCTATAATTATTTACATAATTTTAAAATTTTGTGCGTGGTCACGGTGACGTTGAAGTTTCAATAATAATACATAGCTTTAATCCGTTCAAAAAGTGTTTTTCTTAACTCTTAATGTAATTTGGTTAGTTTAAATATGAATAATTAAGACAATTTAATTATTTATTGATTATATCAGAGTTGCGGTTATTCTTGTTTTTGTGTCATTACTCAGTACTGATTAGTTTAATAAAGTCGAGAAATAATAGAGGTTTTAATTTTTATAGGTCAATTTATTTGTTTGCCTACGTAATTTTAAATATACAAGACGAGTTAGCAATTTCTAACATTACATACCTTGTTAATAACTTTTTTTTACAATCAATAAATAAATTTCACATTTACAAGACTCATAAAACTCTATAATCAGTCATTTGTCGCAATTTACAACGCCTAAGTTACTTTATTTACATGACTCGTGATTATTACAATCCTCAGCGATATTTACAGCCATAACAATTCGTAGACAACAATAATTCCTATTAATTGCAAAAGTTTTTGGATAACTTTGAACTACTACTGACGTAGCATTTAAATCTAATATCCTATGCTAACAATAAATATATCTATATCTTTGTATCTTCTATAATATTTACAAGCTCGATTTATCACATTTTGGTCCGTTTTCATACAATTGTCACGGACATATTTGTCACTCACTTCACTACTCTAGAAGCGTCAGTACGGTCGCCAAACTGATTTATGCGTTAAGGTTCCATTAGTTATCTTTGTGGAGGTGGGGCTTGTGGAAAGCACACGCGTCGTACGTTGAGACGGCGCTTTGAGTTCATTACGACCTCTAGGTTTGTCGCACACTGTGGAGTCTGCAGCTTGGACTTGCTTCATCTCCTGGAGCTCAACGTTAGCCGGTCGCGTTGGATGAAAAGCGGATTTGACAACCTCAATCGGCTCTTCATCGGACTCATCCGATATCGTTGCATCGTGCGTTGAATTAACTTCAGATTTTGAATCGGCTTTCGATCTTGGACTAGCGTTAATAATACTTCTTGGGCTACCGCTCTGCCTACTGCTCGTTGGTGATAGGCGTGCACTGGAGTTATCCATTGATGAAACACTGCTTTGTAGGTGCCTTATTGCATCATAGGGACTCATACCGTTCTTCAACGTTAGTTCCGATGGTAAAGATTTTAGTGCTAGGTCCGCAGGATGTGGTGCAAAAGGCAAAAGTCCGTTAGGTGGTAAAAATGCACCAGGTGGCGGTAATAATCCAGCAGGAGGTAAGTTTGTCATAGTAGGTGGGAATGGAAACAAATCTGAAGGTGGAAGTGGAACCGGCGGCGTAGGCATTGATGCAGTACCTGTGGACAATAAAATATGCAAATTAGAATTGATGATTAGATGCTAAGCTTATGATTGATTCATTTGCTACTAGTGTTGTTTGATTTGAGAACATGACGTAATATGAGAGACGACTCTCTGGGGACAGCCTAAGGCACGCGGGCACTTCACCGATTCCCTGAACAACGAGGGTGAATAATCGTACTAAGGATAATGTACAATCTGTAGGCGTTTAAAGGCGGCTTCACTGAAAGGGATGTTTTTTTAGCACGATATTAGTAGGGTGAGGGTGCAATATTTATTTATCCGAATGCAATGTCGTACTTTACGATCCAGACGCGACATTCGATGTAATTCAGTCCGATATGTCTCTTTTCTGTTCTATCCGGAGATCACATTAGCAATGCTATACACGCGTGAGGCCGTGCCACGGACATGTGCGGTACAAAGCCGGCTGTATCGCGATAAGGAAGCTATCTCGTACAGAACGAACAAAGCGACCTCGGAACGTGAAATTTTCATTAGTAACAGTGTTCGAAATATTCTTGTCGCAGTACCGGGGCTTTGATTCTCGATAAGTGTAAGAGAAACTGATAAAAAGTGCACGATGGAGGCGCAGATTGGGCCACAAAGAGCTCAGAGGTGGCGCTGCCGGGATTTCTTTTGCATTTTTTGTATTTGCAGCAGTAGCACTGCTGCACAGACCACTTTAAAAGGCGTCGGGGGTGGGTGGCGTAACTAGGGGGTAATTTGGCGAGGTGGGGACCAATATCGACATAGCGCCTGATTGAGGTGATTTCTGATGGTTCTCTTTAATATAGTTTTAGTTCAATTAAAATTGGTTCGTTCTCTGTTGCATAACGTTTGCTATTTGTTCCCATTTGAAGAATGATATGAAATTAAACCGATGGTGTTATAAAATGGCATATGGTGTTGTCGAAGTATGTATAGTAAGTCCGAAGTTATTTTTAATGACATTACACGATGAGCTTTAGAGTTGGTTCTAAAATAATGTACGGTATTTTAACAAAATAGGGATTCACTGGATGAATTTTATTAATATATGACAAAATCTTTACTCCGACATGTAAACGCGTCATTCTTAAAAAACACCATATGTATATATATATATATAGTCAGGTTTATAAAGAGCGTGTGCGGAAGGAGAACCATCGCGGGGTTTGAGGTTGTTGCAGTGCTAATTCACCATTTTTAGTTAAGTTATTATAGTTCTACAGGTTCTTGATACTTATAATGTAAACATCTATTTTTTTACGATTAAATAACATGCAAATTAGATCTTTTTTAGTTCGTATAAGTGCCACAATGGGTCACTTTACGCACAGAATTGTCTGTTATTTACATAGTTGTTTGTGTGTTTGGTATCATTGTTCGGGTAGATCGATTAGAACACGCAAAGTCACGCAAATCTGTGTGAAAAAGTATCTGGTACGGTTTAATAAAAGCTGGTAGGTGTTTGAGTACAACGCTCCTCGCGTTTCAGCGTCGGAAACAAAAAGTGGCCGGTGGCGCGGTCGCCTACATTGGAATAAAATTGACTCCACACTCTCTCGAACGTGAAGGTGGTTTTTGTACTTTTTCTATTGAGTGGGGGCGCACTTCCCCCGACAACGGACTTCAGCGGGTGGTTTTGCTTCGGTCGGAGCCGTGTTGTTTTGCAGCGCTCAAGAGACGCTCCTTTTATTTGAACCTTTGCGTTGCACGGCCTTGAGGGGTGGTTCAGTTTGGAGCAACATGTTTTCGAGTGTTGTTTGAAAAATCGGGAATTTTCAAATTAACGAATGCCAAATAATCCTTCGATTGGAAGTTTAAGAGATATCGATTGTGTTACGGCTTTGAATTAATATTCTCATATTGGTTTTTTATTATTAATCACAAAAACATATATTCATAGTATTTTGAAAAGGAGAGGAAATCAATAAAATAAATTAATAATTACCTTTGATAAGACTCGCTGTTTGAGGCGGTCTGAAGTAGTCTACCCAGGCGTAGTTCAGATATGCTGCGTCTAACCATCCAGGATTCAGAAGGAACGGACTAAAGGCTCCAGGGTGCCCGTATCCATAATCTAAAACAAGAGATAATTAAGGTTATTATTATGATGAATCCAATAAATAAAATTGTTAATGTTAACAATGTAAAGAAAATTGCATTTAAATTGAATTTTCTTAAGGAGCTCGTAAGCTTCTAAGGAGCGTGCGGGATTGTGTTCAGACGTCGTCCACGAATGTCGCAATCAAGTCGCACAAAGAGCTGCCGACACGGTAATGTTTACCACGGCAGAGTAACAAGGAGTCTGTATACATAAGGTTACTGCGAGCCGGCACCTCTGCTATACGATTTTACGATCCTTTACTGACGTTGCCTTCTAGCGCATTTTTTATTTGTTTAATCGATACACTGAAGACGTCTATTTTCAGTTTATGGCCGTTTTTAATCAATCGATGAGATCAGGTATCGTCAATTTTATTACGGGATTAACTGTTTACGAGCACTTTACCTACTTTGTTTTGAACGGAATTTAGAGACTCTTTAAAGTTTATTGCGTAAGTTTCCCTAAGAAGTTCGCCCATTTTAAAGAGCTAAACAAAGCTGTAATTGCATGTTTATCAGATGTTTATGTTGACGTTTTTATTAGACATAAGAATCTCTCGATCTATTTCTTCCTGTATCTGACATAAACGAGTGTTTGTATTCTGTTTGGCGTATCCCAAATCGCGGGTTTTAAATTAAGAACGTGATTGATGGCCCGTCGCGCTGTCACGAGGTTATCCATGGATCGGCATCCCGGTAATAATGAGTGAAATGTAGCACTCGGCGTCATTTGTTAACGCCATTGCTCTACTCCTCAACCCTATCATAAAACGTGAACAGTTAAACGATGATATATTTAAATTATGACAAATGTGGGCGCATGGTTATCTGGGTCGATCATAAAAATGTTTGATGGTTGCGCGGCGACTGATTCGGTACCAAGACACAACAAACGTATGAAGTTTATAAGTGTCATGATACGCGTTAAATAACTATAACGGCGTCTCGTAAATTAATAATGAAGACGTGTTGGGTGCGTTTGGAATCAGAATTATTGCTCGTAATATGAGGCGGGGTGGCGACGTCTATAACGGTTACCAGTTAATATTCATCTCATAAATGTTGTATTTTAAATCGACACAATATTAAAAAGAATGACTACATTTGTTATGGAATTGAATGTTTGAAATCAGTAGAAACGTTATCAATTAAAATATTTGAACAGTATTTTATCGTAGAAATAAAGATTTTCATAAAGAAATAATTTCTGGAATCGCAAATTAGATTCTATAATATTCACCAATAATATTATGTAAATAGAATTAAATTTTGTATTCTTGTGTATCCAATAATCAGTATTATTAATTGTATTTGCCTTCATGCATATTAAAGGACATTAACTGAATATAACTTTGGGTTCACATAGGGTTGGTAGATGTGGTGTTGGGGCATTGAGGAGGGACATAAAATCCATATTTTAGAGGCAGGCGAGATCAAACGGAGTTTACGACGGTTCCAGAGATTGTTTACATCTGTTACACGCCGTGGCCGCACGGTGGAACTCGCTAACCGCTGTACTAACGCATTACATTTGTGAATGTTCTGGAGTCACGGATTTAGCTTTTATTGCAAAATATTCCTGGTCAAAATTATATGTACAGGCGACTTCTTTGACTTGCAGGTCAAGTAGCTTTATATTACCGACACACGTCAGTTGTCATATTCAGTCTAAGACAAATTTCTTCGTTAAGTGAATATTTCGATATTTGGACACAGACTAATATGAGATAGGTTTTGGAATAGTTTATTTCAAACAGTTCTTTTAAACGCGAATTATAAATTCATTTGGTGCTTTCTGAGAAGAGAATCGCTATGCGAGAAAACTAATTACCCGTAACAAAATACTATACATCTTAAAGCTAGTCTTTAAAAACTAGAAAGTGTGAGCGAGATAATTACGTACAGTAAAGTAATGACGCCAGTAAGACATTTCATTTCAGATTAATTACTGTTGTAAACCAATGATTGGGTTATTATTTCCTTTGATCTTTACAGAGGATGTTAGTTTTTCCGCATAGTGTCTTTTTTATTATTGGCCGAAGTTTGGGCGCAGCATTTGTTTATACAGACGGTTGGTTGTAACCAAAATAGATGGTCTTGTCAAAACATAATTAGAAAGCTTTTGATTGAATTTAAAGAAAATTTACTATTTTTTTTTAGGTTTTATCCCGATCTTTAAACTTTTTGTTATATATTTCTTAAGCATCGTAATATAATTTTATATAGAGTATTTAATAATTATCGATATAAGTCACATTACAATTAATATTAATTTAATAAACGGTTTAATATGTAGGGTACCTATAGTTTACGACTGATTCACTAATAAACTTTCTTAATAATTTTCAATGTTATTCCCAATTTAAACTCAAAACTTCTAAACCCTTTTCAGGGGTTATATACTATATTTACTTAGTTTCAAATTATAATCTTGGTTCCAAAAATAACTTTGTCGCACGATTAAAAGCTTTTGTTAAATGTCCATACATAAGCTTGTCAAAACAATGGAATTTATTTTTAGGTTATTTTAGTAGAATGAGTTGGAATTGAGAAGACTAATTAATGTCTATGTGATTGATATCCGTGCAATGGAACAGATGTTATGTTTCTAAAGAGTTCTACAATATAAAGCATATAATAGGTATGTGTTTATTGTAGAACTTACGTACGTACTTTGTATAGAATTAATTTTTAATACCTTACATTAGTATAATTTCTAAGGGTAACGTTTTTATTTTATTACTTTATTAACGTAATTCTTATATTATTAGAATAGTTAGTACTTAGTCGTTTAATATATAACTCATTTAAAGAACTAAGTTATATATTTTTAGTCTTAAACGTAGTTTTAAATAAAAAATGTAGATTTTTGTAATTGTACAAAAATAATCTTCTTTCAAATAAAATAGTTGAAACTATTCTTAATCTTCGACTATAAATTTCACAGAATCTTCGACAGTTTGTTTTATAAATATCACAGCAGGCATATAAAATGAAATGTTTAATAGCAAGTGTTGATGTTCTGATTTTAGTGAACTATTTCGAATGTGGTCAAACGTTGCGGCGACACAAAACCGACCTCGGTACTTACTGGCGAACCGCCAAGCGCATACGCACGAATATTTTTCGAGTTCTTTTTATCTTATTTACTGGGTGATTTAAGGGTATTGTTCTTAAATTATTGGCTTTCTGAATTAGATTATAGCCGTGATAAAATTTATTTATAATATAATGTCTCAATTATGAGGTATCGAGATATGAAATTTGAAAATTGTTTTGTAATATTAATTAATTTATCAATTTAAAAAAATTACTTGCAAAAAACTTACTTTGTTTAGTTCTTGGTTCTCTTGGTCCGTCAACGGTAACTTTGATAGCTTTGGTATATGTCGCCACTTGAGAGGGGAAACTACTGATGGTGATAGTCAAGGAAAAGGATTTTCCACGTCCACTCCTACCAACAAACCGCAAGTCATTGAACTTTGCCACTTGATTCTTCATCACCGCAGTACAGTTCCGCATTTCAGCCATCACATTCTCATCGTTTCCAGCTTTGATTGTCACTAATGTCCCATCCTGTACGTCATCCAGGGCCACCACTTTGAAAGCCACCGGTAACGACTTGTTAGACCGCCAATGACCAGGTAGAGCTGAACACAAAACTGCTGGAGATCCCGTCGGCACCAGGTCTCCATGACTCTGCCTATAGTACTCATGGATATGTGAGTAAACATCCGCCATGGTCGGAGTCGGGCTCGCGTGCGGGAGGTGCATCGACTTCAGAACCCTTCGAACACTTTGTCTACACGCCACTCAAGTCCTCCGTCACGTCACAACTCTTAAAACTATACTTCGAAAAAGTTTTCAACACGCGATCGAATTTCAAACTTACAACGCGGCACGCTCCAAGTTGTTTAAAGTATGGGCGCGAGACGCCGTATGAACCCGCGCTCACCACTTGTTGGGCAAGGGCAAGACGCCGGGAGGGGACTCGGAAAAATAAATGGGCGACCCGCCGAGACCGCAAGCCGAAGACGCACGACACGCACCGAAGTTGCGGCGAAGGACGCGTACACGCGGGGCCTCAGTTTCGACTGATGACTGCGATATGACGCGACTTTTTCCGATGGTCAATATTTTGCGTTCGCGCGGTCGCCGCCCCCACCGGGTGGCGGCCCCTACGTCTCGTAAAAAGTGGGAAGGAGACGAAGGGTGCGGGCAGCGCGGAGCCGCAGCGGGAACGAGCGGGACGGCCGCGGTTGATCTCTGCGTTTTTATAAAAATGCTCGCGTGAATGGGACGCCGCCACGCCACACCGACGGGTGGGAGAGGGACGGGTGGATTTTTTTGAATTACCGAGGTGACGTATCGCGAGGCTGTGGTAATTAGGCCACGGGGCGGCTGGAAACCGCGGTCGGTGCGAAAACCTATCAACGAGCTCATGAAAAATTATGATTTTCATGTTTGAGCTGTCAGTTTTGGGGTGGCACTTCATTTCGCTAAAGCATGCGAGGAATTCAGATCACTTGGGGTTAGCGGCCCGGACTTAATTGAGACGCTTCAGTGTCCTTATTATCCACATTGAACACTCAATGAAAATTAAAAAGAATAATTTACGTGTCTCTTTTATTTTAATAAATTGAAAAAATATATTCTAGACTAGAAAAGGAAATACATAAACACATAAATTACATTATATTATAAGTTTGTAACAGAAATGTAGCTTACACTTGCAAAAACTTTAAAGTAAGTAAATTAAAGAAGTGAAAAGTTAGTAAGAATTTGTAAGCGCGCGGATTGTGCGAGCGAGAGGGTGTGGGCGGGGCTAGCTGGGCGTGAAACTTAGAAGAGTTTCCCGCGTCCCGTGCGATACACAAAACTTGTACTTTCCATTGGAAAACTATAATTGTATGTAATATATTTATTTTAAACAATGCCAAACCTAAATCATAATATTATTTGATATACCATGTAAGAATATTACACACACATGTATTTTAAAGATAGAAATAAATAATTTGTTTGATTTATTACGTGTTTAAAAAACTTGCCGCAAAACAAGAGTTATCAAAAAATTCAGTTATGTGTGCTGCAATACAATCAATGACGTATAAAGTACTGGGACAAAAAATGCCTGATATTACTCAACGTACCTCACGATATGACTGCTTATAGCTTAATTAATAGATTACACCAGCTTAACATAATTTTGTTGCTTTATTATATAAAGTAATAAATACATAAATATTTCACTAAAAATACAACAAAGGAAATGTAGTATAAGTTAAACATTAATTATTAATACTAAATATATAAGAATATGTAAGCTATATAGATATATTTAGGTAACTTTGTTATATAATAAACAAGTTTAAGAAGAAATACCTTTAATTATGTATTTAAATAAAAATCTTAGAACCTTGTTTTAGTCACAAAAAAATTTGTTTTACATTTTAAACCGCTATCTTAAATCGTTTATAAATATTTAATATTATTTACCTCAAATGGTTCTTTTATTAAGGTGACACAGTGCCTGATGCGGAACGACTATATGTGTCAATTATTTACGGCCTAATTGATTAGAATTTTTTTAAAGGCAAGGTACCTTTATAATGTGGGAGTATTGAGGCCATAAGATTTGACAACAGTAACTCAACTGTTGTTATTATCAGGACATTATGATAATTAATATTATGTTTGCATGCCTGCTGTTATATGTATGATTGTACGGATTTTTATTTATTTTATTAAAAGAAGCCTGCTTAATTTGCATGAGATACTACGTGCATCTTTACTAGAACAACACACTTGCATTTATAGTATTTAATTCTTGATCTCCATGAATGGTGTAGGTAAGCTTAAACAACCTAATCCTAAAAATATATTCATAACACAGGTTACTCGTAACCAAGGTAGCTGTTACACTTTAACAAGGTTTTATGGCCCATTGTTTAAACAGACTTTAAAGTCCTTTGTAGTGATTTCACAAAGCAATTATATAGTTTATGACGCAGATAAGAAAAGTTTTGAAAAATTCGCAAATGTTTTGGTTTTATTGTAAAGTTTTATGGTTATGGTATGGTCGGATCTATAAAGTTTATGGCAAGGGTTGTGTCGGTGCGTTTGCAAAAATCATGGCTTTGATGATCAATAGCCTTTCTAAAAATTATATTAGCAAAATATGTTCTTAATTTATTATTCCAGTCTGCCAATAATGTGAGTTCGAAAGCTCAATTATCCAGAAGTAATTAACACCACATATGAGGTAGGTAAAGTAAGAAATAATAGATTAGATGAAAAAGTTATTAATGTAAAATACATGAAGGCTGTAATTAATATCTACGCGCATGCGTAGGTGTGAAAGTCTTGATAGCACGGGGCAAATGAGCAGACGGTTTATCTGATGTTAAGTGACATCGCCGCCCATGGACACTCACATTGCAAAAAAGCACGCATATAGAATTGGTTCAGAAATGCTTTGGTGGGCAACATAAAAATATTGTGTATTTCTTTTTCTGCCTTGATGTCCGATGGTGAAACTCAGTTACAGATCCGACCATCTCCTCTGAACACAAAATGTCTATATAAAACACACAACTCAAAAACGAAGGTATTAAATGATTTTTGATTTGGTATTTGTCTTCCTTGAAGCAATCGTTAATTTCTCATTAATTTGTTATGGAATTGCAGTTTGGTTGACTCAATGAAGCATTAATAAAACTAAGTATTAGTTCACTGTCGTGTGAACGTGTGACGTACCTTTCTTAATCATTAGACATATGTAGGTTCGTACTGATATATTGGTCCGCTTATAAAGCTTATCTTATAGGTTATTCCCGTTCTAGGAGCAGTATTGGCCTAGTGACATCAGTGTGTATCTGTCATCCCTGAAATCGTAGGTTCGCCAGGCAAAAACAACGATCACGAAACAAATACGGTAATAAGAGGTAGTAGTAGTAGTGTTGCATGGCTTATGTCAAATTATCGAATTTGTCATCAATTCTTTATATGTATATGCTTTTTAGCTCCAAAACTTTTATATTAATCCTTAGCTACCAACTATAAGTTGATTTCAATATGTATTTACCAGTACCTACTATGGTTATACTTCGTGAGTCCTTTGGCATTTTGATATTTCTCCCGGAAAATAGTTGTTTTGTATGAAATAATATACATATGAAGAAGAATATTAACGAACTTGTCTCATTATTTTATGATGCAAAATTTCTTAGCTACTTTGGCCATATTGCCAGGAGGGCACCGAATAGTCTCGGAAAACTAATAAGGAGTAGAGAGGGTGGTGGCAGGAGAAGTCGGAGTCAATCGGCTAACAGTTGGTCTGACAATTATGGGTCTCAATATCAAGTAGTGTGAAGAAGCAAGCAAGCCGACGTATCGGTTAGGGCTTTCTAAGACAGGCACTACCTTCAGTAGTGAACACTACGAAGAAGAAGATAGTCTACTTATCAAAGTCTTATCTAGTGTGGGTATAATCTATTCAAAATAGACACGTTCTGTTTGGTATATGAAATACCTATCTAATGTCTTAATAAGTAGTTACAGCAAAAGACACCTTATAACGTTTCATTAAGATCTCAAATGAAATGAAACTCCAAATCTAAATAATGTTAATATAAATATTTATTTGTATTATATTACTCTTTTTTATGTTATCATAATTAATTCATATAAAGTAAGTTCGGAATTGGAATATACAAAATTTAAACGTTTCAATTTTAAATATCAATGACTGAGTGTGTCCCAATAGATTCAATTAAAGACCACACAACTTTAATATATTCATTTGCCCATAGGACCGAATTATAATACAATTTAAATAACGTACAAATTAAGTCGTCAATCCATCCTTTCAAAGAAACAAATCGTATGCCACATTTTTTTCCAATCTCCCTTCAGTGTAACAACCCGACAGTCGGTAAATAGCTGACAAAGGGTCCCACAATGCCCCAATGCCAATGTTTGGGCCAAAATAAAGGGACCTTTGAAGAAGCTGGGTTTTTGTGCGCAAACGCATTGTTCCGTTGCACAAAACCGATCGGTAGCTGTCGGCTCGATACTCAAAGTATGTTTGCCTACAATATTATTTTTATTGCCGTAATTGAGAAATGTTTGTTCCTCAGTACCGCCGCACCTACCTAACTTTCTAATTTTTATTGCTTAAATGCGGTTTTTATTATAAAATAGCAATAAAAAGTGAAATCTCAGTATAAAAATAAGAATTATGGACGAAAAGCTTTGAAAAATTAGGGTAAAAAATGTAATGAAACCGATTGTATTGGTCAAGGTTCTAGTGAACTCTTAACACCTATTTAATATTACTTGTGAGCTACGTATCGCGCACCTTCTGTGTTAATACTTGGAACAGCCACGCGAGACATGTCAGCAGTTGTTGTTGCAGGTCAATGTTGAAATGAACTCTGAATAACATGCCAGGTAATGACTATTTAGTCGTCTATAATCTTACATAATATCATAATTTTTCCTTATCTTTTGGTCTGAAAACTTTTGTTTGAGTTCGTGGGCATGGTGTAGATTTTAGCGCTAACGCTATGCCTTCACGTTAAAACACTTTTGGATTTGACTACGATAGCAGTTGGCGCGCTATGTCTGAATTCGTATCTTAATAATAATAGTATTTGATGAACATCACAGTAAACAATACTGGAGAAAAATAATATAAAAAGATTTATAAACGGACGGTTGTTACTAAAAGTAATTTCTACTCAGTAAAAATAAAACCATTTACAGAACTAAAACTCTACATTAACGAGTTGTACCCATTTGTATGTCATACAAATGGGTTAATCGATATAATATTGTCTAATGTTTCTTAAAATCTCTATTTTAAGCAGAAAAAGCATTATAGTATCAATTTTAACCTTATGATGAGCCCGAGAACGGGATGTAAAAACGAAAAAGTGCATTTAACGATTTGCAGCCGTTATTTAAGTGAATTCGTTAGCACTTGATAACGCATGACGTGAACATAGCACAATGTGTCCTGCTGTGTGCATTACACTTATGCGCAATGTTTCCAAACTTTGCCGTCGTAAGAGCCCTCGCGAGGTAAAGGCAGGATAATTGGCGCCTAATAACTTACGTTTGAGGCGCCTTTCCGGTTTTGTTGTAGATTTAAAATTATTTAGACGGGTATAACCCGTGTACCTACTTTTAAAATATTATTGTATTTTTTATATTGGTATTTTACATTTAAATATTAATTTGTTATTCAATGTCGCAATTTAGTCGTTGTTCGTATTCTGTTCCCGATACACGTTTATAGGTGTTCTTTAAAAGAGAGAGCTTTGTAAAAACTGTGAAATTTTACGTAAAAATTATATATTACAATTTTTTTAAATTCTCTGAGTTTTCATAGGGCAAATCGAGTTGTTATACCATTTCAACTAATTAATGGTATCGTGGATTGCCGGAAACGTTCTTCGAGCCGGGAATTGTTTGTTCAATCGAAGATGTTTGATGTTTGATGTCCCACGTGTGAACAGACGATTACAGATACTCTCTAATTAATAGGTTATGTCGCTACCATGATGACATTTCACGTGTTCCATGATTCTTTGGCCTCGGCTAAGAGCAGAATACCAATAATTAAATTATTGATTCAAATAGGAACATTTTTGTTTATATATTGTCTCATAAAAACACAATTTACTTATTAGTAGGTTTACCAAAAAGGATTTTTAACGTAAGAAAGTGATATAACACTACTTACGGTCTCTAATAAGTTCATTGTTTAGAACTTAAGACTAATGTGCACTCACATTAATTCTAACCAACTAAATTGTACATAATAATAATATTTTCAGAGAAGAGCGATTCTTAACTCTATGGTATTGCTTTATTTTGAGTATTGTGCAAATACGGTTAAATCCGGTAAGCGCCCGCGGTCATCAATGCTTACCTATAGAATCGTGAGTGTTGTATTGTTGCAACAGGAAGTATTTTGTGCAATTATTGGCTTAGTACAAATTAAAATAGAGCTTAAAATATAGATGATTTTATTAATAATGCGTACATTCATCTATAGTAAACATTTCCGAAGCAATAAACAGATATTTTACCTTTCATGTTTTATAATGCGCGGAGACGGAAATCATGCCTAGTGTCTTCGAATTTATTAACATGAATTATGAAAGTAATTTGAATCGAACTTTGATTAAAATTACTTAATTTACACAGTACAGTACTAAGGCATATATCATAAATCGAGTATTCAATCATTACGAACTATAAAAAATTCGAATAATGAGTGGCGCGCGTATGTGTGAAATTTCATACTAGCACGAGGGGAGAGAGGGGTCGAGAGGTCTCATTACTGGCACGTGACGAACGCCCCCACGTTACATTTGGCAATGAGTTATTGAGTGCGCTGAAAGCTCATGTGTTAAACTCGTGTTTGACTTTCGAAAAATGTGCGTCTATATGTTCTTAGTCATAATTTTGGTAGTTGATTAGTACTTTTGAACTTTGGTTTTATTTATTTTATATTGTATAGACTGTGTAATTGCATTCATGCAAATTTCCAAATGGTTTGAACTTCGATCTAAATTTTAATATAAACGAAGCTATAAGCCCTTTGCCTTATTTATTATTCAGTTATTACAATTTTGACTTTGAATTGTTGAATAAAAATAGATGTCATTATTCAAAACTATTTAATATCTGGATTACCGTTAGTGTGAATTGTTAAAGTTTAAATATTTAATAATAATAAATTGAATTATTTTTTTATAAAAAAATAAACACAAAAAAATTTCAACACGATTTCCAAAAACAATTTAGAACGTGATTGATGACGTAATACAAAACGTCAATTACGCTACAAATGACTCACTTAAGCGACAAAATCCAACCGTTTACCGGCCCACCGTATTTTCTAATTGAATCATGTGTGATTTATTATTGGTATGATGTATCATTCTTTCAACAGCAGCCGCGCAACCCCAGCCTTGCGGGGTATTATTGCTACAAATGTTCACATCCGCGCTTTTTAACTGTGGGGACAATTCGACCCGCTCTCCCCTTACTTCTTTTATTAAACTCGTTAATCGATTTTTTTGAACAGAGATTGATTTCATGACTTTTGTCATTTATTTGCGTAGTTATTAGTTTCTTAGTGTTTATAATAAAACAATAGATATTCCATTTATTCTAAAAGGATTAATGTTTGCTTCAAAAGTAAGCCAATCTAAATAATAACACTTTATTCACATCACAATAACACGAAATAAATTTAAGAGAAGACAAAATAAAAATGGCCTTCAAGCATTTTCTTCCAGACGTAAAAAAATCCAGAACTAAACTGCATGATCCAAAAATATATACATAATAGTTTTTATTTCCAACGCACGCATACAGTATTTTTGTTATAATGTAAAATAACACATATTTTCTTACTATTGTCTTTTGTTAACATAGCTTTTACACATTGAAAGAAAACACTTTTTAACCGGATTGAAGCTATGTATTATTATTATAAACATATAATTATTTACATAATTTTAAATTTAAATTTTTCCCACGTTTCGCGTGCTTTACAGCGTGCGTGGTCACGGTGACATATTTTCTTATAAATTGCCTTTTTTATAATTTTTATAATTGTTTTAGCTTGCAGCTGATAGTTGTTTCGATTAGCCTAATAGCTGCAATGAGTTTCATCATCGGACATCGCGTCGAGGCAGAAACCAGCCATATCCCTTCGACGACCGGCGTTCCACAACTAAGCTGGTTTAGGCAGTTTTTGTGGCCAACAACCACTATGCAAAACCAGTTTCTAACGGAACTTGTATTTCCTTATCAATTAGACTTAGAATCTTTCTAGAAAAGAGCGTATCAATTCCTCTTGCGAGCCTTCGGGTAATCCGAGTGTCCATGGGGTGTGCAGAAACACTAGACACCGTGTTCTATAAAAAAAAATTATAATTATGTTTTATCTTTTGCATATTTTTTTCTCTCTGTTTTGGGTAAGTTTATACGTTTTTAATATCCTTACTAATTGTTTTGATTTCATTAATTGTTTGATTGTATTATAAATATTATTTCATATTATAAGTTAAGCTTCTCTTGCATTTCTTCACAATTGTTTGTTTATTTCAAATAGGGCTGCCTGGAGGGAATCGCTTTGTAGCGATAAGGCCGCTCTTTGCACCATATTTTTTTAAGTTAAATTTCTTATTTAATAATTATGTTAAAAAAAATGTGTGTGTGAGTGTCAGCTACGACGCACGATTGGAGTTTACTCCTTACGAACGATAATTATGATATATATCGAATAGAAAAAAAGGGTAAATAAACGCATCTGCTAAAATGATAAGAGAAACAAACATATATCTGTAATTATTCGGATTATTTACATTACTTCAATAAAGCGTATTACATAAAGTATGTTACAAAACAAGATAAATAATAATAATAACAATAATAATGTGTTCAATTTATACAAATCCAATTTTAGAGAGAGAAGGAGATGGAATCATTCTTTTACACATTCAATCCTACAGATATATATGTTTGTCTCTTTCTACGTAACGCCTCAACTTTTCGTGTTACACTTGATTTTACTTCTCATGAAATTTCCGTACCGGGCCTCATAACTCAAATCGTTTCTTAAGGAGTAAACTCCAAAAAAATAAAGTAACAAATATAACAAATTATTTCAAGGACCGAACATGGGCGAAATTACTGTGCAAAATGTACTTTAGACTCAAGTGCAAATACACAACAAACAAGCACCTACCCCTTTCCCACCTCTCCAGAACTCGTAGTTATAAGCCATTATATACGGTAACACTAAAATACCTCTTAGAAAGCTAAGACCTACTCTGTCATCCCATTATTTCATAGCAAACCATTTCACACACGACCTTGTATTGAAGCCGAGTGAACAAAGTCTGAAGTCAGGCCCATGTGTTTACGTTATGAGATGCAAACAACGCCGGATGTGAAACAATAGTCGTTCTCACAATGCGCGCACTGAGCGGAAACGGCTTAGCTGATGGCACCTTGATGAAAATGCACTATCCGATAAAATATCTACGGGAAACGCTGTAGGCTCACCGAACACACGTTTTGTATACTCCACGGCTTATGCTGCCCTGGTACCTTGTTTCAAGTATTGTTTTTTTTTATTCAGAAAATGTTTATATAGATAAACAAAGATATATAGATGTAGTTGTTATTCTTAAGAACATTTCATAGATAAAACATACACAAAAATTTGTTAAACAAATGAAAACAGGAGATTTGAACAAACTGTTTTCCTTAACTGCGGAACACAATGATAGATCGATGTCGTAAGCACAGTAATCACATTTTTTGCAAAGACAAAGTATAGCATTCATAAGTATAGTAAACCTTCTTTATATCCTTTTCTTATACATAATATATACGGTATATATCAGTAGTAAAATCATTTATTTTTAACAGAATTTTAAGTACCTTCAATAAGTTATTAGTATATATTTATAAATAATATTATAAACAAAAATATTTTATTATTAATTAAACAAATAGGTTGGATATAAAGCTGTGTATGAACTGGATAACATATTTTAGGTAAAACGTTTACATACGATTTAATTTTCTAACCTTCTTTTAAAATCGGTTAACAATATCTACCATAAACCAAAAGCGATACCAAGTGTCAGGAATTCACCACGAGCGAGGGTTGTCACACATCAAATGTATTTCCGCGCCGCTACCCCCCGACAAAGCCCTGGTCTCCGACATCCCTAGTCACCGGTTCCGTACAATGGGAATATAGGGCTGAAAGACTTTATAATTTATTGTAAATTTCTATTTTATGTTTTAGATAAACAATTGAGTATATAATAGTTTGATAATAAGTAAAAAATTTAAAGAAATTAGAAATATGTCAACAGTAGGAACATCATTTCTGAATTTCTCATTTAATTAATTAATGTTTAGTATATAAACTATAAAAGTTGAATTATTTTGAATAAGCTTTTTAATACATTTTAATTAGGAATTTATCTATTAGCGAATTGTTTTTGCAAAGATACAAAAATTATAAAGCCAAAAGACATACGTGTCTTCATTAGCTGACCCTGCCCGCATGTTCGAACTAATATGACAGAGACATGAAGAGAATTACGGCCAGCGACGCACTAGCGAGCATAGCCTAATTACAGAACTTTTCCATTTTAATTTTCTGTAAATTAAATAATAGAAAAATAAAATAGCTGATTGTGAATTAAAATGTTGAAGTTGAGAGTTATGAAGAAATTTTTAACTGAGAGTCACCCCTAATGTGTTGTGTACTATGTACACCAATTTCACAGTAATTATAGCCCCATCGAAAGCATGGCCACCCTTGGTGTGGCTGACGTCACGACTCGTGTCTGCTAAAACTATAATATGTATGTAACTAATACATATAGCAAAATATTCCTTAACTTTTTGTTATATACATTTCGGTATTTTTTTTATGTAACAGGGGGCTAACGTGCAGGACGCTCACCTAATGTTACATGACACTCTTAATGTCAGAGATTTCTATGTTAAATGGTTTCGATAGAAATGTGGTCAAAAGCTTTGTAAAACAGATACGCAATTACGAAGGAAGCAAGCATCAACCGTCCAAAACGTAATTACACTATTGTGGATAAGAATAAAATTGGCCAAAAGGCCCGGTGGGGTGGAATTAAAATTATCGGCAATTGGTGTACAATTATTTCAACCGACGCGAATGGTACTCGGCTAATGTATCGTGACCATACCGCCACGCTCAGTTGGATCCGATCCAATTAATTGACCCTATAAGGTATAAGACATTATGTATACACGTAAAATATACTGGTAGCAAACCGGCAAAGTTAAATGTTTGTGGACCTTACTGCGCCCCTGGTTGCACGCATCACTAACATTATTCTTATATATACTAACATTTTATACTTTCACAAACTACTTTGAGTATCTTAAGACGATTTTGAATAGAGTTTTACGGTTTTTAGTCACGTAGTTTTAATGAAAAAGGTAAACGTATAACAAGCTTTCGCTTGTGCCCAATGAGTGAAAACTGCTTATAAAATAAAAATATAAAAGCAAAATCCAAAGAACAAATTATTTTAATTATAATTGCTTAGTGTAATCATTAAAGCATATACTTATACTGCGATAATTGAGTTTTTCACTTATTTTCTGAAGCACATTCCACTTTTGAATATATTAACATATATTATTTTATATAATAGATATACTTATTATTTTTTCAAGCAATAGTATATTTAAATTTAAAATCTAAACATTACATTAATCATATTTAAAAATTGATAAATTCATATCTACATTTTTGCTGTAAATTTTCTAAAAACTACGACTAACTATAACATATATAGCATACAATATTACTAATATAAGTCGACTTTAGTCGTTATTCATATGTTTTTATGTTTAAATGCTAGACGCGGCATGTGTTAAACAAATATACAATGTCAGCTGTGCGACCACGCATTCGTTTTTACAATCAAACAATAAAAACATAAACCGTCTCCTGTGGCTGACCTAATGAGTGCATTTATTCAACCTTTAAAACAAATAAAACTATATTAGTTTACAATTTTTACACTCTTAGCAGTTTTTTATAATGATCTATATAAGGTTTTATAATCCTAGGAATGTCTCTGTTTAAATACGATTTTTAAACAGCTGCTTAGCTGTCAGATTTCTCCATCTGCATTTATTTCTTTTCCTGTGATAATTAAATTATCATAAAGCTTTTTATTATGAATAACAACATATAACATATGAATATAATAAAAGAACTACAACGCCTCATTTACACTTACTCGTATGTCTAAAATTTGTCAAAATAACTGAAGCAGCGCGTGAATACAAATAAAATAATTATTATAAATTTGTTAAAATACCTTACAATAAATATGAATTGTACGATTAAGCAGCGATTAGACTAAATGAAGAGGAAAGACATTTGCTGTGTCAAAATTGATTCGATTTTCAAAAAGAATGTTGTGAGTAGATAAAAATAATTCTTAGATTTCTTCTTCTTGATACTCGACTCAAATTTTGTTGACATAGAAAAGTCCATTGGTGCACAACTATGTTTTGAACCCTTGCTTACAGAGTTGAGAATCATGACAGACGTCCATCTATTTTATACTGGTCTACACAGGTCACATTTAAACATAAGCGAAAGGCTTATAAGCATTTTGACACAGATGGTACACTAAAATATTAAGTCCTTACATATGAAATTGACGTTTTGTCGCACTGGCCACTTTGACATTAAATATCTCTTTGGTTTAGAATTAAAAAAAAAACAATTTTTACAGCTACTACAGCTTTTACTCGTGCATTGTTTTTTCGAAAACGATAATTCACATCATTTTTCCAAGGGATCAATTAACTACCTATAATATAGTAAAATGCATAGATAGCAATTAATAATATTCTATTTAAAAAAAACGATTGTTGTCCTCCCATACAAAACACCAATTTCATAGGACCTAATATTTAAAACTATACTAGGGACTTTAACCAACGCAATGTAGAGATTATAAATACATGATTATATGTAAATTATCCTCCACATACATTGTAGAAAGTATATATATGAAAGTCGCTTTTGGTATGTTTATATCGGATATAACACGGAGATGTTAAATTACGGGAATGCAACAAACAATCTAGAAACAATTTAGCTATGTCATTTCGCAATAAACAGGAAAACTTCAATATATTATAATAAATCGAAATACTAAGTAGGATTTCAATAAAACTTCGTTAACGGATATTAACGCGAATTTATTGTAATATAATTCCTCGGAATGTCATTATATAGTACCCGAGTTTATGAAATATTTGTAAGCTGTCATGAATTTTTGTTTTTTTATTGTTACAGGAGGCTAATGGGCAGGAGGCTTACTTACCGTTAAGTAACACCGCCGCCCATGGACAGTCGCACTGCCAGCAGGCTCGCAAGCGCGCTTTAAGCCCGCCGTTAAAGAATTAGTACGCTCTTTTATTGCAGGACCCTTAGTCGAATTGGTTTGGAAATATTTCAGTGGGCAGCTGGTTCCACATAGTGGATATTCCGCGGCAGAAATAGCCTTAAGAAACGCTCAGTTGTGGAACGACGGACTTCAAGGTGGTGGTGGTGTTTTGTATTCTGCCTTGACGTCGGATGATGAAACTCAGCTGCAGGTCCAGCAGCAGTCCGAATAACTCCTCTGAACATTCTCCATACTAAATGCGGTAGAAGATGCAAAGTGACCACACGTCTTTAGGCATCGCCAAGGGATCAAGCCGCTCGGAATGTGACAGGTTGTTGATGATTCGAATCGCTCTTCGTTGAATACAGTCAAAGTACGTGACATATAGACAGATTTAAAAATATTTCATTAAATTTTAATACAACAGGTGAATTTGACGTTTTTCGGCAGATTAGGGTCACCTGGTGTTGTATTTTGAGCAATTAACATCAACCTGCTGTTAAGCTTCATTAATTACGGGGTGAACGCATGTTAAACAGTTGGTATTATAACTTAATTCTTATTCAAACCCTTTCTCAATAATTAGTTTTTTCATCTAAGTTTTCGTATAATTTAACAAAAAATAAATGAGTTTTTTTTTCGTTATTCATATTAAATTTTGTATTGGTTAAGCGTTTCTAAGGCTATAGTTGACTTTTGACTAAATATCCAAATTGTCCGTATATTTTTAACCACACTAGTAGTTAGTAGCCAAATAACAGGATACAAAGTCAGCAGAGCCAGGATAAAACCAAGTATCAATTTCGTTTAGTTTATCAGGAGTGGTGTCGTGGTGCGGTGTTGGCTGACTCAAACCGAATAGCGTAAGAGCGTACAACGATTTTATTATAAAGAAAAGAAGAAAGAAAGTCACAGAGTTGATATATCTGCCGAAATACTTTAATATGCGTTTTCGCGTATAGCAGATGAATATTAAAGAAAAATGATCTTGCTATGTAATATAGAGTTATCAAAATTGTGAAGAATGATTTACAGTAAAAAAAACATATCTAATAATGTATGTTTTTGGTAATACTGTATATAAAATGTGTATTCTCCCGAATAATACAACGAAATTGGTCGTTTCTAGAAACCGGACGGATCTCTTACACTATTGCAAACTCAGCGCGCGATCGAGATCCTATCAGTGGCGTCAATTGCCCGTGCCAAATGCCACTTCCCCCCCCTCTACCCCAGTCATCTCAGAGGCAATGTTATCAGAACAAGGCAACGTGATTGAACGTTTCCGCTGATACAACCGATAATCTTCGTGTGTCTTCGGGGTGACGTCGTGAACGGTCGGTTTTGCGATTCTGTTGAATTTTCAAGAAGTGAAGGTGGTTTTTTTGTTGTATTTCAGATACAAATATTAGTAAAGTGTCATTAACATTTGATTCAAGTCGTTTCAGAACTTCATAAGATTTTTTATTAAGTTTATCAAACCACTCACATAATCAATAAGAATGCCAACGATAAAACGTAATATTCATAGAATTATATTTTTTTAAAGAGACATGCGAATCTACTTTCAAAGAATTATGAAAATTATCTGAAATGTGAAGGTTAACAGACTTTGGGATTTTATGGGACGACGTAAACTTTAATAAAATACTACTTGAATCGAATAGAAGCGAACAACACATTATTAAAGTTAATATCTTTCCAGACTGAAAAACAAAAGAATGTCTACGAGCAAGGATCAGTTATCTGTGCCGATAAAACTTAGTGCCGCTCCCAATATGCGTCTTTGCTTCACGCCATTTGCTCCGACATTATGTTAACGTGCGGGATCGTATTATACATTTTTCAGTAGAACGCAATTTACATGGGATCTTAATTCGAATTTATTACAAACCTGATTCGCAAAATCAACTTGCTCTATGTATTAGGACAAATATTAATTTTATTTATTTATACACAAAAATACATAGATACGAAATTAAAAATACTGTAAACTCACTCTGCGAACATGTAAAGGTATAGATAGTGTCGAAGACAGCAGTTTGTAGGCGCAACGTCTTTGTTAAAATTACGTAATCTACATGATACCTTTCTGAGCCTAAACCCTATAAATATCATAAGATATTTGGTACGCAGTTTGTAATAGGCAAGTAGGTGATGAGCAAAAACAGTTATTTATTTATCAGGATTCAATCCTATTCGATTAACGAAATCTGGAAAAATGCCACGATGGCAGCCAAATGGTTAATTTAATTAAATGTATCAAGTATTTCAGTTTAAATTTTTGTAATTCATAAAAATTTTATGAATTACAAAACTATATATGGTATATAGTATGGCGTTAGATATTACAAAGATTTCCTTTATATTCACCGCTAATTATTTTTACACAACTAGTTTTGTTGAGTCTTGTATTCTTTCTCACTATCTTGATGACTTTTTACTAGATGTTGAGTTATGATGTTCAAAAGTACTTTGAAATATATTACAGTATTTTCTACATAACAGTCAATATATTTCCGTGACGTACATATAGCGTTTCCGAAAGTTCCCTCTCTATTTTTGAGGCAAAATAATAAAAGTGGTACTTTTAGTAACAACCCAAGGATACCAAGGCCAATAAAATATTTTTATTAATAAATTACTCAAGATGATGAGAGATGCAAAAAATTCTTCTTAAACTATAATCAAATATGCCAGTCTCATGAATCTAACAAATTACATTGCATCAATATATTTTGACAATTGACATGTCGATTCAATGTTGAGACGGATGGCTAGTAGTGCGTATAATTCAAGTTTATAGCGTCATTAGACAGGAGGCCGGCGGCAAAGTTTTTGTTCAACGGGCTCAATTAACCCGTGAAAAGATAATCGAACGTTTCTTGGGCACAATTTGGCCTGTCGTGTGTTAATTCTTCGAATTGAACAGAAGTTCTTTCCGGCTTTTAAATTATTACCTACAGCTTTATAATTAAAAGCCTGTAAACAACATTAAAGGTTATTTAATAGAATAATTATTAATTGAGTATATAAAGCGATGTGTGGCCTACTTTTTGAAAACAATTGTAATTGAATTTACAATTTAACGCATCAAAAACATGTCGAAATAATTAATAATCGGAAATAAGGGTCGGTAGTTCGTGTTACTGCATAATGCAGGATAATTTTTATTTGTAGATATCTAACATCATCTGTTTTTCGTTAAAATAAAACGCAAAACAGAAATGGTAGAAACTCACTACTATGATAAAAAAAAATCGTCAACAATGCTTAAAACGAAGGGTTCTGCTACTCAAACATAAATACAATTGTAATGAAGTTGTTTTATTTATAAATAATACCTTAAAAAAGAAACTTAGCAAAAAAGGACAACTTTCAATTTGTTATGAAAACCGAGAACGCCTGAAAGTTTTCACCGTACTTCGTGATTCAATCGCGACCATTCCGAATCAAAAGCGACGCACAACGCACAGTTACGGGGCAAAAAAGCCATCAGATTTTCCTGTGGTTACTGAAAAAAAAAGTGGAATACTATCAGCCGTACATAGAGAGGCCGTGACTTTATAGTCGGGATAACGAAGCCCAAATCGGAAAACGGGTTTCAGCTTTGCGATACGTTTCTATTGTTTGCTATTTCTGATGCATTGATTGTTTAGGTGCGACTTTTTAGGTATTACCGCATGACTTTGAATTATAATGACTGGCTGGTACTACCTGTGTGTGTAGTTTGAAAACCAATAAAAGTACCTCATTATTTGGTGTAACCTATAAATTTTAAATCATAAAACTATTGTTATTAATTATTCAGCTAGCTATATTGAATGTTCACAAAAGTTTTGAAAGATACAACCACCCGAAATTAATTCCTGATTTTATTAGATGTATAGAATACTTAGTAGTGGTTTATTATAATATATAATACTGCTAATCAAGTATTTAAATAATGGTACAACTTTACATAGAAATGTTATGCCGATTAACGAACGATTTTATTGAGCATAGGGCATATAATTTACTTAATATAAGTACATGGCTTACGTAATCTCTTAATGAGCAACTCGAGTTTCGGCGTTACTCATTTTTGTATATCGTCACTTACTTATTAACTATGTAACAGATGACAGATCGAAACACCTACATTGATATGCGTGAATTTGCATTTATAATACACAAAGTATTTCACGGAGGTACCAGTCAGCTGCATATCTGTTTATAGAATTATTGGAGCAAAATAATCCGTTTTATAAAAATTCGAATTTTCGATACATTCATTGAAGGTTTTAATAAATGTCCGGTAGTCTGGTTCACTGTTGCATAACAGTGATATGCGCGAAATCTGTCATTTTGACGAAGGTCATGATGGTGAACGGACGCGTGCCGGAACACGGTCATTTAAACGTTTTTTGTTGATAAATTAAATTGACGTTTATAAATTTTTTGCCACTTTATGACTTAATATCAAAAGCCCGAGTATCTATATGTACAAACGCTACTGAATGATAGTGAATACCTACATTCTTCTATATACCAATAAATTTATTGCAGGTTTAGACTAGTAATTTATCTTGTTATTGTGAGATCTTTATTGTTTTTTTCTTCAATAAATCTACCACTGTCATTGATTGAGATTGTATATTTGTGATTTTAAGCCTTTATATTTAAAAACTATTTAAATATACTTATACTAAAAGTATTGTTTGTTTTAAACCCGTAATCCTCAAAAATAATAATGTATTTGCAAGAATATGGTACAAAAATGTTGTACAATCTAAAGTTCGCATTCAGCGACACATAATTGCGTGGAAATTTGTCTTAAAAGGTAGAATATAAATTACAATAACATTATGCGTCATGTCATTATAGTCAATTCTTGTAGGTATTATTTTTTCATTACATCACATTATGAAAAAAATGTTATTAGTTATCAAATTAATGTTTCATGCAAATAATCATTTATAACTATAATAATATTTTTTCCAAAAGTAGTAGATTAAGTCGATTTTTAGCTCTGGTACTCTGGACGACTTTGATTGTTTTTGGTAAATTATTATACCTAAACTTTGAGTGCCGTACAAAAGGTGCTTTTCCTATACAATTAAATTATTGCCATAGCCGATTCGTCTACCGCTCCATGTCTACTTCGAGGCATGATTTAGAGTGTTTTGTCAGTTTTGTGCACCATTTCATGAATTTCTTCATCTTCACTTTAATCCGAAAAAAATGTTGTTCCGCCGAACTAGATTTACACATGTGTAACCAGATAACATAGTCAAAATAACTTTATTCATAGTTAAATACTTAGGAACGTCAGAAAAGAAGTTAAATTAATTCTAAATTTACATTTACTACCAGTCCACAAGTCAAGGGATGGTCGAAATGGAGCCACTAAATCCCAAGGATTAGGATCACTTAAATATTCGATATTAAAAGCTTTATCGATGAATTTGCGTTTAACGAGAGCTAGATAATATAGTATCATTCATTAATGCTACATGTCTTCAAATTATTAAATAATAAAATATGCACTAGTTATAGTTTCTATGACATGTAATAATGACCCATAAATGGTATTATAAAACGTCTCTAAAAACTCCATAATTACCACACCCAACGCAATATCAACATGAATACGGACTGACCATTTTAAGGCTTTGTAGCGTATCAGTTTTCTACATTTCAATGCAGCCATTCGCCTGTCAAATCTCAATCTCGCACAGATGTTTATTCGATGCATTCAAATATTATCGTTACAAATCTAAATCCGTACACCATAGCTAATTATATCCAGCATGTAATGGTATGTCAGAGGTGTATTGTTCAAATATTCCTTTCAATAGCTCGTATTACTAACCCAGTTTTGGGGATATATTCACCTAAAAGGACCGAGTTATCACGCTTTTTTGATTCACAATACTTGTAATATTTTTCTTTGTACGCTATATTAGGGCATATTTAGTTACGCTACAAAATAGCAATAGCATTGAGATGTGGTAATATTAACCGATGTTTGTATCGATAACCAGTAGGATTTTGGGATGTTATCTTAGGATAGTTCAGTCAAGAATTTTCGACACTACCCTATAAAGTTTCGTCTTGTTTTGTATTGATTGTGATTGCCTCAATAATCAGTACCTACTACTGTGCAACAAGGAATAAATGAGGCTTCATCATTATTATTGTACACCATTTTATTAATAGGGCTGATGTTCTTGATAATTACAGAAATGAATTACAAATTGTGAATCTTATGATAAGGGTTTCAGACAAGTTTAAGAACGCCCCTAGGTCCGTTAAAATAAGAAACAAATATTTATCAATCAATTGATAAAAGACCCAAATGGGCTTTCTTCTAACTTCGATTTCGTTCCCTTTGGAGTGATTACTCCTGGGCCGTGGTGTTTAAGTGCACAAGCGCTAATTATACGTATAGATAGATACTGTTGGCACCTAATAGTACCGATGACTCTGGAGCTGGTGCTTTCCTCGCTCAACGATAAGTATCGCAATAGAGTGAGGAGCTGCTTCCAGCGTAAAAGGAACAATACCACAGGAAAAACGTTTTAAATTTATTTAAAATTCTATTTATTAATTTTTAATTATAAATAATTAATTATTATTATACTATGTAGGTTAAGAATATTGTAATTATTACACAAATAATTTTTAATAACTGAACGTAATAGTTTTATAAATCAATAAATAATTTGACTGTCAATAACAGTCTGTCATTCTAAATTCATTATTATTAGAGTTATTGTGACAAACAAAACCTACATATCTTAATAAAAGTACGAAAGCCCAACATCTGGATCTCTATTAATTTACCTTGAGAATGAGGTAGGTATAGAATAGCCCTTAGATACATCGCAGACAAAAGTTTTGACGAATCATCCAGGCTATCGATTTATTCTGCGCCCGATACAGTTTGTTTATTTTCGTAAAATCGGACGGATGTAGGTTTTCGGGTTTGCGGTCCCTCTGTACAGTTAGTTGGAGGCCGTCTATGTTAAAATACTACACGACTTTTTTACTTTTTTCCTATTTCGTGTATCAACAACTACGCGGTGCGTGAATGCTTGTTGCTCTTGATAGTTACCAATTTTATGTATAGAGTTTAGGAGTTAAAATTCCGTGTGTTGTTTTTATTTTAAATATTTCATACATTTCAAGTGGTTGTATGGATTTATACGTTAAAGAGGTTTGTTCAAGTGGATGTATTGATCAAGTGTATGTTTTGTTAGTTATAATATCTACCATAACCTTATATTACATCTATAGCAGGTATGCCAAACTAATACCATAGAATAAAGTAGGTTTCTACCAGTGTTCAGAGTAACATCATATTTAGAACCTACATTGATAATACAAATATTTGTAAATACAAATATACAATTTTATTATACAGGGTGTCCCAGAAAGAATGGATAATCCTTGAACCCCGCACGGGACAGCTATCCAGCGCTCAGAAAAAAATATTCCAAGTGATACCCAAAATATGATTTTTTTTAGAAAAACATACGTTATTTTTACTTTACTTCACATTCATTTGCACAACGGCCACAAAATAATGAAATTTGTGGCGTTTTTGGTGTCATCTCATTCCTGATAGACCATACTACTAGAAATACATTAAATAATATAAGTATCTATGATACTTTTTTCAAAAACAAAATAAGAACTTGAGTTTTTGACATGAATTTTTATTTTCAATACATTTATTGAAGTATAGTATAGTAGTAGAAACATTATGAAAACCTTTCAGCTTTTATAGATTCAAAACATTATTTAAGATGTACATAGATCTTGAAACAGCCATTGTCGAATCTGCTTTTGTATAAATAAAAACCAAATCCGTGCAGAACTATATCTGTGTCACTCCGCATTATTGTTTGTAATGGACTCACTTGTGGACACACGCTACCAAAAAGCTCGAAGGTCGTTTTAAGATAAAGTTTTAAGTCGCTTCATACATTATTAGTGTAGATAGTAAAAACTCAATATAATTAGCACCTCAACAAACACAGACGGTGGGCGTATGGGGCCCGTGTGTTGATTTAATAGCCCACGTATAAATCTATTCATTTGCAAAAGCTTTGTACAAACACAGCTAATGAACGGCGCTACCTACGGAGGTAATATCGTTATACTCGTGGTGTTCCTCTTTATTACGACTTTTTGCTTTTATGTACCGGGTTTTTGTAGGAAAAAAGATTTTGTTTTTGACTGTATTCACAAAATAGTCGCTATTATTGAACACTATATCGCTCCAATTACATTATTTAATGCTAGTTGAGTCAAAGGCCTTGTTAACAACTAACGCATTCTTTCGTCTCTGTCTGTCAAATCGTGTTACACTTTGATGAAATGAGACAGATGAGAACTTAATAAAAACGGTAAAACTAATAGGATTAAGTTTTTTTTATTAAAAAAAGAGTTTGAAATAAATAATAATAATATTCCAGTGGCGCTACAATGCTATATTGGTCTTGGCAGCAAATTGCATCAGTATTTATTGACCATATTTATTTTATCGACAAGTGTTGAAGAGCCTTCTGTATCAGATACTTACTGTAGTTTCTTTCAATGTGTCATTGCAGTAGGAAAAAATGTTTATTTGATAGAGAGAAAATCCATTGTGGCACAGCCGTGAGTCGAACGCACGACCTCAGTGGTCGCACGCTTAAGCCACTAGGCCGACACTACTCTGCTAGTTACTACTACTACTAAGTACAAAATTAATTTCAATAAGTTGTTAAAGTGATACTAATTCTATTCAAAACACAAAAACACATGAAACTATATGTATTTATTAAAAAATGATATAATATAGTATGTACTTGTGACTGGGTATTTTCACTGGCACGGCTCGACGTTGTAATTCACCGATAAATGCATACAAAAGTTCCGGATTGGACAGGACTTTCAATAGAGAGGGATTTCTATCAATTATATTTTTTTATATTTCACATATTTATGTAAAATAAATTAAAATTTATCTGATGACATCCTAATCTGGTAATCATACTAAAAACAAATCAAAACTTTATTTTTTGTTCTTAGAATTTTAAGTGTTCATGTCAATTGTCTCTCTCTGTCCATCAAATATCAGGCAGTGAAGAATGTTGCCTTTTAGCTATCGCTGGATTTACAGGACCTGCTGCAGCTGATAGCCAGCGATTGGCAGGACAGGAATGGTAACGGAGGACAGTTCGGCAGACAGAGCTCAGGCAGCAGGGCATACCTCCAGGATCTGAAATACTTTTCAGGCACATACAACGTAAGCAATTTTGGAACTAGGCCCATGCAGTCTGTTCTACCCCTTAACACTTGTGCGAAGTAGAAGGCCATTTGATTTCTCCGTTGTTCAAGTGATTCGTGAATGAATCATCCAGCAAACAAGCAGATTGGTACAAGAATTAGTAATATTCACGCAGGTAAAGTAGTTTAAGAACCGTTTTTGTACTTTTTCTACCAATAGGTCGTTTATAGAACATCTATACAACTGAATTAAATTTGAGTACACTAAACATTATCAGCTAGCACGCATGCGTGGTTGCTATAGAGCACCAGCCAGCGATCGAATGTGTTCGCGAAAAATCCTAGTTCTTTAACGGTATCTTATTATTACTTTTTTTATAAGTATTCGATCGTAGCTAGAAATACAACCCAAAGACACGTTACAGTATTAAATAAAAATGTATGCAAAAAAATATCTAAGCCGGGATATTGAAAATATTGTATTATTTTAATTACCACAAAGACAACTGTCACCAAAAATATTTTAATTTCGTGTTTGATATTTCGCTTTTAATGAAATCAAGAACATATTATTTTGTAGAAATATAGTTTCTCTCAGTAAACCTTTGTATAATTTAAACTTTTAATTACACAAGTAATAATATTTCCATAAAAAAAAAGAAATAAAATAGTTCTTTCAACTCCACTGTTATCTCTGCTCTTTCTCTCCCTCCGATCCTCACAGGAGGTAATTATGCATGGGCGCTTTTTAGCGCGTCCGATACCAAATAAAAAATAAAAGAGCCACAACTAATGATCGCTATATTTTTTTAAACTAATAAATTTAATAAAATGAAAGCCTGAAACCGAAGAAATGTAATTTACTTTGTCGTACCTATTATATAACTATTACTTAGTTACCCGATATGAGTAGGTTGGTGAGGCTCACTTTTAAAAATACCCTTCATTACAACAATATTAACAAATATAATTATTTGTATGCATACAAATTATTATACATTACGTATTTGTCTACGAGCTAATTTTTACACTTAAATGATTTTAGGTATAATATTCATATTAAAATTTATATTTCATTGTATTTTCAAAAGATTTTATTTAAATAATTTCTATAAAATTGGTTTGCTTAAGGTAAATCAAAATTTGTTTTTGGAATCTTTAGTTGAGTGCCATCTATGGTACACTGCCGTTACTACGTCGACCAATGATAGACAGAAGCTTCCACAGTTGATACAACATTATAGATGGCGCACGTAGGGTTGAAACGCAAAAGTTCTCTAATCTAATTTTAATATTATCTTAAACGGTTACATAAAAAAATTAAATGAAAGATAATATATACTCATAATATTTTAACACACCAACATAGCAAATAGAAAGTTGATAGTGTCTGTATATTTGTATACATATATTTATGAACTTATAACTGTCTAAGGATAGATATTATAATCTAATCCATGACTGTATATATTTAATTTTTAGATAGAAACACATTGCATAACAGCCCTTACGAATAAATTTGCTATTTATTCACGTGTGGCACGGGCGGAACTATAAATCGGGCAACAAAAAGCTAAACTAAGATGTGGTCAGGCACGGCAGGCCGAGGCGGGTGGGCCGTGGTCGAGGTGTCCGATTCCGTTTCCGGGCCACGTGGATTTATTTGTCTAGCCAATCGTATTATTTGACTTGTGTGTACAAATTTAATGTCTGAAAGCCTTTCCACATTTCAAAAAAATCACAACAAAATTTTTGAAAACTAAAAGCGTAGACAAATTTCAAACAGACATTTTCCAAGGATTCAAGTTTTAAATTTAAAATAACTGTTTTTTTATTAAGGACAAATTATCAAGCAATTTTAATTGCCAACTTTTTATATTTATTTTGATATCTTACATAAATTGTATAAAACTAAAAAAACAATTATACTAAAAATATAGCTAACAATGGAATAGGTACATAGTATGTACAAAACGGTTCAAACATGAAAGGAAAAAAAACAATTAAACTTTTTTAATACATTTAAGTAAGTAAGTAAGTAATACCTAATTCGGCTGTGTTGTGTGAAGGTATGTACGTAAGGTTGTGAAGTGGGGTGAGCTCATGATGCAGGTGATTTAGAGCTACGGATATTCTTAATACAAGGAGTAAGCATATTCTGCAATAACTTAAACAAGTCAAGGCTTAAATAGTGGTCGTTGGATATCGCTGCGGCTGCGCGGTACAAAACTTAGTATTTTCACAGTTCATGTGAGGAACGTGAAAAACGATTGCCCCATCAGCAGGAACATGGAAATACAATTTTTCTTGTAGCAGTAGCCTCATATCGTATTTTCATCGAGATTTTAAAGTATCAGTTTCAAAATTGTCACACGCGTCTTTATTTGTTTTAAAATTATTATAGGTATTATCGAAGATAATTTTTATAAAGTTTTGATTCTTATCATATCATTAGTTAATTCTTTAACTAAGCTCATATAATTAATTTCTACTATAAAACGAACAATATTATCTCACAGTCTGGGTTCGAACATTAGGATGGAGATTGGCAAGCTTAGCTACCAAATTGTTCTTAATTTATGTAAATTCTCTATAAATTCACCGTGTTTATACACCGCAGTCACGCAATAATCCGTTTGCCGCTAAACAATTTAAACTTCATAAATCCGACAATTTCACAGCGTCATTTGTCGGATGTCGCCCGTGGGGCTAAATCTCCGGACAAAATCATTTCATATTTTCACAAGTCCATCTCTCACGCAACGCTCAATTATTCACTAGGGCCTACCAGTTTCCCGTAAGTAATGACCGGTTAAAACGGTATTACACGTGTAACAATTACTGTTTAGGCGTGTTAGATTCGCGGTATTATTTTATTCTGCTTATGTGGCTGTGGTATGTTGACATAGAGTTGTTTGTGTTGTAGGATTGATATTTGTGTCAATAATTTTGTTTTGTAAATAATTATAGCTATTTTAATGTTTAATGAAAGCACATTACGCAGACCCACAATTTATATATTATAGCTAAATGTTATGTCAAGTTAATTTGTATTTGTTAAAAATTTTTTTTAGGTTTTGTATCTATTTCTCAATCAGTTTTTTTCCATCATATTAGTCTTGAATATACACCATATTTAAAAATAAAGA
The DNA here is from genome assembly GCF_905147105.1 of Pieris brassicae. Lineage (NCBI taxonomy): Eukaryota > Metazoa > Arthropoda > Insecta > Lepidoptera > Pieridae > Pieris > Pieris brassicae. Next base: position 6,037,130 of record NC_059665.1, on the reverse strand, counting down.
AATGCTCAGTTGTGTCTTGTAACGTTGGCTTGTGTTTTGTTTCTTGTAATATACCTACTTAATACGATTCCATAATATAGAAGAAATGTCAACTGGTCGTATTTTTACTTTCTAAATCAAGAGGCGAATAGGTTTTTATTGTTAATTGATTAGGCTTAAAGAATATTTCTTTACATTCATATAACCAAATAAGTTATTAGTAATAATGTCAGTATATAAAATTAGATTTCTTGTGTAAAATGTCAAACATTTTCAGTAGATTTAGAAGACCAAAAAAATTAAGAGTTAAGACCGTGGTTTTGGACTTAATAATATTAACACCACCGTATTGTACAGTATATAACAAGTTTATATAGTTAAATACATAAGTCTAATTTTTTTTTACAAATATTCATGGGCGGTTACAAAAACAGATATTTATTAAAGCATTAACCATTAGATGAGGGTCGCGTGACCATTTCCGGTTAAAGATTTATGTCGCAGCCACACGTCCTGTTTGTTTTAGCACGTATGCGCGAACAAAAAATCGGTGCCAAGCTGTCTGGACGATAGTTTTTTTGTTTGTAATCTGAGCTTACGTAGCGGTGAATGATAAATGATATCTTGGTTCATTGAGGTGGTATTTTTAAGGAAGCAATTTAAAATAATTTATAATTATAAGACATTTACTACGTTTGTCATTAATGGTGTAATGGTTGCAGCTCCTTACAAACGCCTTACTTGGCAATTAAAAAGAGTGGCGGAGAGTTTATTACCAGTTCTTCTCTTTAGTTCTACGCCCTTGATTTGAGAACTGGCAGTAAATGTAAAATTAGAAGCATTTAATGTATTTCATTGACGTTAGTGCACATTGTGTTACCTATATGAATAAATGATTTTTGACTTTGACTTTGAAGTTACTCAGTTACCTTTGAATTAATATTATCTTAAAACAGTAACATAAAAGGCATTTTCTTATAAGCGCAACATTTAAGCAATGAAAATATCGCTTTAAGTTACTTATTATAATTAACAATTTACTTTATGATCGTACGAGCCATAATGGAATTAAAAAGATTTAATTTAATCGTATAGTTATAAGTTCCATGATAAAATCTTTGCCTTTTTTATAACAGCGGGCAAACGGGCAGGACGTACTGACGTACGGACGTACAGGACTGATACCCATAAACACATTGCCATAAGACCCGCAAGAGCTTGCCGCCCATTAGTTTTGCCAGCTTATACATATCTATCCATTATCTTAACCATATATACTCAGTACATTCAAGGCTTCGATTATATTATAATATCCATAGATCATATTCATATAGAATATTAAAACACCAAATTTAACGCAGTTCGTAATACGTAATCATTTTCCAATATACTACTTTCATTGGTTTATTTAACAATCTTCACAAACCTCATATGAATATAAACTTTACTACCCAGTAGCATTATTTGTTTACATCAAACACTAATAAACTTCATCTATGCATAACGTCAGATTATATTAGACGTATGCGTAATGAAATGGAGTGTGTATTTATTAACTTAATTAAGACGTCAGTCGAGCCCTCGGCCCCAGATTTCATCAAGATCATATCTTGAGAGACAATACCGTGTGAGGGGTCCAGGCGAGTGTGTGTGTAAACAAATGATCCAACGTGGATTACGGCCAGGATACTATAGCAGATTTGATTTTAGAATTTAGAATTTATAAATACTTGTTATTATGAAAGAACACTGATACGTGTTTTATTAGGTAATATATTGTTAGGTAGGTACTATATATACTTCAATCCGTTAATTGATTTGAAAATATGTATTATTATTATTTCTATACTAAGAAATAAAACTAAATCTTTGATTATATAATATTTCTTAGTGTTTGTAATTACACTCCTAAAGCAACTTTGATTGTTTGTGTGTCTTCAAGTGGATTCGAAGATTTACAATTACAAATTTAAAAAAAACGTCTATCTGCTATTGTTATATTATAATTATTTACCATATCGCTTATTGTTATTAATAGTAGCGCGACACACCATGCTCTCGGAATTAGACCCGTTTCGTGAGATTTGAAAACAATTAAATTGATATTTTCCTTTTCCCAGACGAGTGAGTTTCAATATGGGAACATATGATAAATAGTCCATTTATGCACACCAGATAACACACATAACAACTAGGTTTAGAGTCTCTTACTCAAACTACATAAGATCTTTCATTACACATATGCTATCAAATACTGCTCTCTTAACGAACAGTAATTAATCCGCTTTATTTCTCATCTAAATATGTATGAAATTTCATAATTCTTAGCAATAATGAGACATTATTAGCGACGTGCCTCATATTTAACATCTAAAGAATCGACTGCTCATATGTAAACCTCTGGCAACATTAGAAGCGATTAGAGAAGCGGAGCGATTATGTAGGCATTGAAGTTGGACGGAAAGGATACACTTTTATCTGAGCTTTTTTAAGTAGGCAAAAATATTAAATGTCAAACCTGTGTTAATGAGCTAGCGTTCTCATTGATTATGTTTCATATCTTAGGTTAAATTCTTGACGCAAACGTACTTTTATGCAATATTGGTTGGTTTATTCCTAAACGAAATAAAAATACAAAAAAAAAATATATTTACGTTTCAGTTGAAGGTTCTCCTCCACTTTATCCATCTAATGTTTCCATTTTTTGTATACTTTCACTGTCTTTTACCTGTATACTTTCACTGTCTTTCACCATTTTCAGCCAGCAAATGGAAAATAACAGGATGTTGTAAAGTATTCTCGGAGGCCACATTGTGACACTGTGTCTTGGCACAAATTGTGACGTGGCCAGCGCTTCACAGCAGTAAAAAAGCGGGAATCGTTCTACCCTTCTACGCAATAATCTGATAAAAACAAGTATAATCTTAATCGTATCGAGATAATTAAATAAAAATAATCAGTGTCATATATGTATTTTGATATTTTAATTTCTTATATTGTTTGCAAAATCGCTTATCGCTATTTGTAGCGTTATGGGCTCAACATAAGATGATAAAGCGAGGGGCAACAATACGTTAGAGGGAGCTTCCTTGTACGCTTATGAATTTCAACGTATTTAAATAAAACATGGATGTAATTATTACTTTCGTAATAACCGACTCCAAATAGGAAGGAAGGAAGGAAGAGTAATTATAGAAAGCCTGAGCCAGATAGTTTTGGTATATTTATATTTTTACATAAGAAGCCGTTTGTCTTGATAATGGTTATATTGTTTTGTCTCTTAAATTATTAACCTAAACCTCGACCCATTGTTTTCAAGTTTAAATAATTTGTTCAACTAGAATCAAATGTACCGCTTATGCCACTATACAAATTTACCGTTATATAGACCGGATAAAAACATTTCGATAACATAGCCTATTCGCATTCCGCACATTATTCTCCCAGTAATGAAGACAACACTCAACAAACTATAATACGCCATCTAAATGCAGCGTCGACAGGCATAAACAATTGAAATAATTATCGGGATAATCCCAGGATCAACCCTTAAGTTCCTAACCCTTCCGACAATCTGACAACGTCTTATGCAAATGTTCAGCGAATTACATTCACTTCAAACTAAACTCCGATTTGAACTTTAAATTGTATTAAGAAAATTAATTGTCCGAAATTGCATGAGCAGCGTTGGCCTGGTGGCTTAAGCGTTCGACTCTCATCCCTGAAGTCGTAGGTTCGATCCCCGGCTGTGCACCAACGGACTTTCATTCTATATAACATTCGCACAAACGGTGAAGCAAAATAGGCAATATATAACAAGGCGTGCGTCTGAACTCCTACTTGCCTTTTAGATTAACAAATGATTATGAAACGGATACAGTAATCTTAGGCCCAAACCTAAAAAGGTTGTAATGCCACTTTTTTTTTAACTTCCCGAAGTTATTGATGTTTTTGTATCTATAACAGTGATTTTATGGGAAATAACACTTTTACATGCTAAGATACAAAGGATGGATAGTTGATAACAATAATACTTCGTGTAATAATCTAATCTAAAGCAAAATATTAGCGCCAAATTTACATACAAAGTGCAATATTTCTATTCTTTTAAAGAACGTTATGAATTGTGAATAATTAATGGAAACGAACATGTATCAATATAACTATTTATGTTATTCGTTGGTAGGTCCGTGACTTCAAGATTGATACAACAAAGTTAGTCATATCAGGTATAATTAAGAAATCGCTTTAATTAAACCAAAGCAACCAACTTTCGAATGTAAAAAAATTGAATTAATTGGACATTACTAGCAACATTAATAGCTTAGTAAAATAAACATTACATAACAGCAATACATATAAATTAAATCTAAATAAATACGAGTCTACCCGGAAATGTACACATTTAAAGCGGTTCGGGCACGTACACACACTGGTTCTGATTTAAGTTTAATCTATTTCCTTGTTTAAGAGAATATTTTAACATCTTAGAATACTTATATATATAGTCCAACTAGAATACAATTCCAGTTAGACATAATTTAGTAAATCAGAAAAATTGCAGATTGTTTAAAAATTCAAGAAAAAACTGGAAAAAATCTGACATATAAATACCTATTCTATAAGAGTTTGTGACAAAGTGATTTTTAAATAAAACTAATTGATTGGATATTATTGAGAATTTTACTTATATAACTCGAAGTTTCGTAGAAAGTAGTAGAAGTAGGTCAGGGAAACTGTATTTTTTTATATTGTGATATACATAATGAACTCGCTAACAATTCTTATTTATGATATCTAATGAACATCCTATTAGAATGACGGATTTCTGGTTTTAAACGCAAAAATATAGTCAAGAAATTTATTTGTGTTTGATGCAAATATGCGTATTTTCGCTTTACTTTAGATAGTTAAGGATATGGTTAAGATAATGGATATCGCAGTGCCTTAAAAAGCTAGACACATGCCAGCCTTTAAGCAGTATGAGTGGAGCGGTACCTGCTACAGTAAGTTGTGCCTCCTTCCTGTAATTATGCTGCCTTCGTGTTATAAAAAAATAATTATTATAAATAAAATAAATACATAAAACGTAATGAATGTACGCGTACATTTATAACGACGTAGGAAGTGGTTACATCAAAAAGAGATCTATCGCGGCGAGGGCGGCCTAAAAAGGGCCGGCCGTTTCGAAATAATACCCCAAATCAAACCTTCTGCCTGGGTGGCCACCGATAACAATTATTGTTTTCACCCGGAATTTGCGAAAGGAAACACCGCCAAATATCTAATTGGAATTTCTAATTAGACATCTGAAGCAGCTAATTAGTTTTCAATGGGGTTCGCGATTATATTGTTATTATGTTTAAGATTCAATAGAAACGTTTTTGCGGAAAATGTAATTATAATTGTTTGTCAAATAAATAAAAGCCTTAATGACACTAGGCCTATGATGTTGTGATCATCAGCCATTTGTCTAACCAATGAAACAGACGTAAATTTGTGGCTGCCTCAAGTACATTATAATGATAAACATGAGTCCTATATTATTTTTGAATATTACAGGTATCCTGCCCTAATTATAAATATTATAACAAATAAGTTTATAAATTCATATTTGTATGTGTGACAATAAAGTGTTTGCTTTCTGATGATGATAACAAAACGACATATTTCAATACTTCGAAAGATACGACAATGCAAAAATCAAAACCAATTTGTCTATAACACACGCTAAAATGCAATATTAACCCTTTCACATAAATTGCAAACGCGATCTCGTTTGAAGCACACGGGCATTAAGGAGACAGGAAGGGTCCGTTTGACCGTAGTTCAAAGAAAGGGCTATTCATTAAGCAACTAAAGTGTTAGCATAATGGTTTTAACTTAGTTATTCTATTAGAAATTTTAATATCACGGACAATTTTTTAACGACTTATGTTTCAAGTGGGAAGGATGTGGAATAAGAATTAATACAAAGAGTGAGTACATACTGTAGGTCTTTCTTAATAATGCTTTTTATACTTAGTGACAGCAAATCCTTCATAACATGCCTGTGAACTTCGGTTTGCCTTTATTCGTTTGTTAGCATTGGCTAGCATAGCCAATAGAGACTGTTCGCGAAACAAAAATTGCGGATTTTTTTCTTTAAGGACCGGTTAGAAAAAAAATCTATATTTTTGAGAGGTTAAATCTAAACAACAGAAATTCTATTCTGAGTAGATCTTGTCCTTGAGTAAAAAAAAAATCAACTTGAAGGTCTAACTAGGTCTAACTACGAAAATAACGATGACTTATTTAAGAACTCTTTACAAACGATTATCAACAATCATCGTTATGAATGTAACCCCAGGAAAGGATTATTAGATGCATATTTATCTAAAACATTGTCTGATACTTTGAGAATTTATTTAGAAGTTGGTCAAGCCGAGTTCAGTGGCCTTTCCTTTGAAGCTACGAAGAGGAACTTTTTGCTGCATTGGCCACATTCCACACCAAGTTGGAATTTAACATATTCATGAAACATATAATATTATGCTACCCCTAGATTAGCTTTTACATTTATATTTATTTTTTAATTAAGTTTAGTTTAGTATTATATAAATCTAGTATTAATTTTATGATTTTTAATAATAATACATCATTTATTTGCTAGAAAGTGGTATATTTACGTATAATTATAAAATCCAGACAATAGGCCACACAAAGCTTTTGGGCTTGCTACCGAAAAGGCTGTTGCCTAATAATTGTAATGTGACCTGCTTATTATAATAACATATGTAATGTTTAAATAAATATGTTTAATGTATATTTAATAATGTACAATAATTATCATTCTTAGTAAATGAAAGGAAAGCTTTGACTGTACTTTTTTCTGTAATTTAAATAGTAATTTTAATAAACACAAATTTTCTAAATCCTAAATGTTTCCACTATTTCCTAACTTAAACACAAAACATCGTTTATGTATTAAAATATGTAAGTTACTCTTCATCTTAAAAAATACGTTTAAAAGATAATAATTAATATCATAATGGTACGGATTATTAAATGAATTCAGCAGAGAATGGAGGGAGCAGAGAATGCTGCAGAGCCTAATTGTTGAGCTCTTCAGCATTTTTTCTGTTAACGTTCATAAGTATACTTGGTTACCTATATGAATAAAGTTATTTTACAGCCACGTAGATAGTCACGGGTCTATACAGATACTTCAGGTTATCTACCTACTGGCCTATTATTGAAACAATTCAAAGGACAGAATACAATATATATTCACACTTAACGTAAATGTTATTAAAATGCATTAATATATCTAAAAGCTTCTAAGGCTTTTTCATAGACTACAGCTAAGCTTAGCCGAAGAGTGACACTGCTCATGTGGTTGTTCTAAATTTTAATAGCTGAAGGTCTGCGATACTCCACCAGTGCGAATGAGATGTAAGTCGTTTTAAGATGTTTTTTTTATAACAATAAATTAGAGTTGAATGTTCCTCTTTTTAATTTCTCCCTTCCTCTCAAAGTCCTTCAAGCCCTTAATTAGCGTGGTGAGCCTGCCCGATAGCTTTAAGAAAATCCCACCACCTCTGAACCTCTGATTCACTATTTATGTGTTAGGGTACATCTAGGCTTAGGAGTCCGTAGGGTTGTTAGGTTCTTAAGTCTCCAACTGGCTAATACATACACTACATATACTATACCGACACGGATATTTATTATATATAAATTTAAATTCACTTTTTAAGGACTAGCTGGAAAGCTGTTCAAAGAGAATTTCCTGTAAAATATATTTAGAAGTGTCACGCATCCATCGCTCCCCCATTACGAGACTTTTAAAATGTAGCAAATTAAAGTTTCTTTTTTCGTTGAAACAATTCTAAACTCGCCAACTTCTGTTTTAGTCCTCACATGTTTGCTGAAGTTTAAAAAGTTTTGATGTGGACTTTAAAGCGATCCTCTTTATTTCCACAACAGGGGTGTATTTTAATTACACTCTTATTTTTGCCTTTTATTTGCCCTTTCTCAGTTAACCATTCCATACAGCTAGCTATTTATTAAACACTTTGTATGCTGGTATTAAAAATCCTACATACACTATGAAATACTAGTTGCCTAAGAAAAATAAATAATTATAATGTTTTTGCAACACTCCGCATTTAAGTGCAAGGTTATAAAAATATTATTATTTATAAAGAAGTTTAGCTAACAATCTAGTATTAGGCAAAGAAAACTTGCATACGCTAAAATACTAGTAGCTTGAGAACGTGTATAATTAGTAAATCATGAATGACTTAGGATTGCAAAGACGTAAAACGAAGTATAAGGGTAAATTAGAAATATTATTACATAGGAAACTCTTAATAGCTTATAAAAATAATAATTTTAAATGGAATTTACGTATAAAAAATTACGTATAAATATATGGTCACCATCCACCATCTTGACCCCACTGAAGAGCGCAACCTCTAGTAATGAAGAGACGCCAGAAGAAGAAATCCCGTGTAATGCTTCCATTAGTATGAGGTTCAAACTCTGTACAACAACATTTTTATAGTCTCGTTAAACACACCTAAAATCATATGCACAGTTACCTAGTAAAGTCAGGGAACGCTTCACTAACGCCTACCAAACGATCCGAACTATTGTATATTATCGTAAGCACTAGGTAGTCCAATTAATCAGTCTGTGCGTGCAGTGGCGGCTTGGTAATTAGATTTAAGAACAAGCAGGCGTCAGGCGGAGAATAGCCGGCATTAATTTGAGCTCTCTAACGAGGGCGACCGGCGACCGACTGGGACCTTGCACTTCGACGGGATCTGTTGAGTCGCGATTTTATGTCAATGTTAAAAATATATTTAGAATTTTCTGGTCCCGCATGGTCACATTAAGCCGAAGACAAAAAAAAATTATTTTGCATTTATTTATAAAAGTTATTAGTTACTAGTATTTTAATGATTGAATGTTGAAACATGTTATTTATTTTAATATACAAACATAAGACACGTGTTTTCAATGATATCTTTAAATATGTAGTAGCCAAAATCAGATTAGGGTAAAAAACAGCCTTCACCGGGTAAGTAAGGGCGAGGGCCCTTTACTACGTATTTCGCTCATTCGATTGACCTTCCGACCTGCCCTTCTGGCGATTAACCACCCTACGACGGCCCAAGCCGAGCTTTAAGACGCCAATTCCAGCCGAGCTACGTCCGAGCTGAGCTGTAAAGGCCCTTAAGGCGAACAGAGAGATTCCTGACAAAAACAGGCAGGCACAGGAGGCTGATCAATACTTGCATATTAAATTGACAAACGATCATGACATGATACAGAAATCTGAGAACCAGACCTAAAAATGTAGCGCCACTGATTTATTTTCATTTTTTTACGCAATATATATTATGATCTGTTTTCATGAAAATAAAAGTTTTTCACAAACCCAAACATTTAGTATATAAAGGAGTCTCTACTAATGTTCCTGTTCCGGGGTAGTCCAGCGTAGCATCGGTCTACGCGTCCACTATGCTATGTTTATTGCAATCTGGCGAGTAAATGCTGCTGCTTAGCCATACCCTCTTTGTTATACCCGATTTTAGACCTTAACTATTTATGGCATTTTAATTATACTCGTTTAACCCTTAAAGTCCCTCTAATGTTTAATGCTAAGTGTGAAATGACTATGATTTACGTTAAATTGTGATTAATACAAAGTAACTGAATATTGTCATGTATTAATTACAATCGCTGCAGCACCGATTGTAAATATACGAAACAAGTGTTTTGCCTAATACCATTACAAAGTTATAGCAATAAAGACAAGAATTGAATTTTATAAAATCTTATTGTGTTGTTTTTTTACAAAAAATCATAAATTTAATATAAAACTACTTTAAATATCGTTCCTATTGTTTAGCTAAGATGTAGGAATAAGAATAATCTAAACAACTGCTTTGAATTGTCAAAGTTTGATAACTAAGTTTCCTATATCGTATATAGGTAGATGTTATTTGTTGCAATAAGCTAGTAGTTGTAGCTCATGATAATATATAAAATGTATACCAATATATATAACTATTTAATTTTTTTAAATAGAGCAAACGGGCAGGTGGCTCACCTGATGTTAAGTGATAGTCCGCAGGCCATGGAAACTTTCAATGCCAGAATGCTCGCATACGTTGTCGGCCTTTTAAGAATTGGTACGCTCTTTTCTTGAAGGGCCATAAGTTGAATTGTTTCGGAAATACTTCAGTGGGCAGCTGGTTCCACATAGTGGTGGTGCGTGGCAAAAATTGTTTTAAAAACGCTCAATTGTGGAACGATGGATGTCGAGGTGATACGGTTGGAATTTCGTATTGTGCCTTGATGATACTCAGCTGCAGGTATTAATCCGAACCACTCATCTAAACACTTTCCATGGTAAATGCGGTAAAATATGCAGGACGACCCCAAATCTCTATACAATGCCAACGGATCAAGCCACTTGGAGCTCCCACCCAGAGGTGAGAACAGTACTAATATGGGGTGGAATTTGTGCTTTATACAGTTGCAAGCGGTGGTCCCAAGGTGGTATAACCTTGATCTTGACCTCAGACTTACTGATCATTGTAATATTTAGTGTAGGAAGTAGGTGACCGGCCGAGTGCCCTCAAATATCGCCTCCAACGTACCCTGGTTTCTTCAGGATACGAGCAAGTGAACTTATTTATTCGATCGCTCCAACGTAATAATGTCGATAAAATTCAAGATTAGCTAAAATTCATTGCATAAATTAAAATCAATAAAGTAATTCCGCTCTGCTTATCCTCTGGTCAGAGAAAGGGTTGTTGAACTATTCGAGGGTCACCCTCGCAAACAATGCGCCCTCTGTATGCTCGGACTTAAATAAAAGGTTTGATTTTGTGTTGTAAGGGCCATGTCCAATATTTACCCACTGGACCTATCTCCATACCTTTGAGCGGCTTTGAGGCTGATATTTTCAAAAGGAATAATACTGATCTAAGCTTCTATATATGACAGCTTTTAAAAATGGAATATTTTTCAATTGAAAGTTCTATATATTTAGACGGAAGTTATTGAAGAACGATATGTCAAATAATATATCTTAAATGATTAATGTCTTGTATTTTACTTCAAGTTAAGAGCATACCAATTATTATAAGGCAATGTGAGTGTCTATGGGCAACACTTAACATCAGGTGAGACTGCCCATTGGCTTATAATAAATAAAGAAAATATACATATCATGAACAGTGCAAGTCAACAACATTTATTAAGAATGATGATGACTAAAGGATGAGATTATTTTTCGTTTGGATCTGGGGTAAGATAATATTATTAATAAAGTTAAGTTACCGTTAAGTTTTAGGAATTATGTACACTTTATTTATGCCTATATTTGATTTAACACCTTGTAGTACGAGAATATCACAAATATTTACAAGACAACCTTTCACGGATCTTATTTTTATTATAAAACTAAATTTGAAAATGTAAAATATTAAAACCACCGTTTAGAGCCTACATGGGTCTCAAATACATTTTTTTCTAAATACATGTGAGGTGACTTTGTTGTTTATATATATATATATATGTGTGTGTGTGTGTGTAAGTGTGGAACTGAGTTGAATAAACTTGTCAACCACACTAATCCAATGGGAAAGACCGGCTGGATACGAATGACAATTTCTACTATAAAACTGAATCGATAAAACTGACTGGATTGATAAAAAAATTGATAATATATTAAGGATTTATTTAACAATTTCAATAATTAAATTTCATGTGAAATCGAATAATTCAGGAGTTTTATTACAGAACTTCATATTAACATGCACGTTCTAATCGAAAGTTAATGACACATAGGCCAATAGTAGAACAGATGTATTCAGATATAATACAAGTTTTAATAAAATGGCAATATTTACATGAAAATTGCATAATAAAAGATTAAAATCTAGACTCTTAAAGAACATTGAAGATTGCGAGGGGAGCCGCGGTGACACTTAAGTGGCTTTGTTAGTGCTTACCCGATCTACCCCGAGGCACCCTAATAAAAGTTATTAGATAGAGATTATTAAGCTACCCAAGTACTTTAAACAATATTATTATATTAAAACGGCTGCTGAAACGTAACCGTTTTGTGTAAAGGAAATTTTGTAATTGCACAATTAAGGTTTTATTTTTAAGCGTTATTTTAGTTTAAATTTATAATTTCAATTTAGGGAACTATCTGAAATTATTGAATTCACTATGGCTTTGTTTATTAATATACATTTATAATTATTTGTTGACTATTTTTATGAGATTTATTTTTAAGGCCCGAAAACTTTGATTACAGTGCATAGCATAGGTAAACAGGAATATTTGAGTCACTTTCACTTATTTGGTCGCCAAATTATATTGGTTCGCTAACCATAGCTACGGCAGCAGCCGTAGCCACCTGTGCTAGTGAGGCGAGTGTCAGGCAGCACAGAGACTGGTGAATGCCGCAACAGCGGCATGCATCCCGCTTGCTCCACCGCGCTGAGCGCACTTCTCGCTCGCGCCGGCGCGAACACGTGTTTATTTGTATGTTTTATCCTTCGGCGGCTTTAAACCCAACCCACCCCGACCGCAAAGTGCGCTCCGCCGCCCGCCGCGCCCGCGTCGCGTCGCCGCCTCTCGCGGCAATACGACTCGCCCGCGAAACTTTGTCCGAAGTCGACGGGCACGGACGTACCGCGTATTAATAGCCACCGCGAGCGGACACCGCAACCGAACCGTTGCGGCCCTACGCGAGTCTCATCCCGACCGCGCTCTACGACGCACGCACCCCATCCTATTCCAACCCTTTCTAAGCCCATCACGTAAATTCGTAACGACAAACAACCAAAAGTGTGTCATCCGAAAACGAGAGCGACGTGCGTGCGATCGTAAATACGAGGCGCAAAAAAGTGCCGCCGTCATTGAAACTAGTGAAAAGTTTTTTCGCCGCGCGCGGGGGAGCCACCCCTTGCCGGAAAAAATCGGCCCCTCACGTCCCTCGCCCCTCAAACCTTTCATTCACCGGGAAAAAAGTGTGGCAAGGCCGCTGTGACGTCACTGCATCTAGTAGCCACGCGTGTTTCCTAGCAACGTGTCATCATCACAGTGCTGTGTAGAATGATGAGTGCCTGTGACTCGCGGTCGTGACCGTGAGGTGCTGCGATGTAGGCGGTGTGCACCGTGTTCTCTATGTGTAGCACGCAGCGGGCGCGGGTGTCGAGGATGCACCTCCCGGGGGTGTCCAGCGGAGCCGTGTCACCCGACACCAGCTCCACGCTGCTTCACGAGACCTATACAAAAATGACATCTGACATACTAGCTGAAAGAACTTTGGGTGACTTCCTGTCGGAGCATCCCGGGGAGCTAGTGAGGACGGGGAGCCCGCACTTCGTATGCACTGTACTGCCACCTCACTGGCGCTCTAACAAGACGTTGCCGGTGGCGTTCAAGGTGGTGGCCCTGGGTGACGTTGGTGACGGCACCCTAGTGACGGTGCGGGCTGGGAACGACGAAAACTGCTGTGCGGAGCTACGTAACAGTTCCGCGGTGATGAAGAACCAGGTGGCAAAGTTTAACGACTTAAGATTCGTCGGCCGGAGCGGTCGCGGTGAGTGCTGAAGGTGCAGTTATTGTTATACAAGTCACGTCGTACCATGTTCTATAATTACATATTAAATTAAGCTTTAACGGATTTCATGATAGAGAATTAATAAAATTCCAGAATTCAGCTTCTCCTAACTTTAAACCTAAGATAACAATAAAAGAGATTAGAAAGTATAGTTGCCACTCTGAATTACACTTAGAACATCTGCAAAGCTAGTTGAAGTGAAACGTTTAAACACGAATGAAAATAAAAGTTTCCCCCTCAAGAGTCATTCAGGAAAACCAGAGCAAATTACGTCAAATATTGCATTCCGGTGTTTCGCGAAGTAAGGGAAAAGTCGGTGACATTGCAAACTTTTTTCGAGGTACTTAAGTCGGATGAATGTCAAGTAGGGTCGCCCTTTCCTTGAGGAAGATGTTTACAAACGATTTGAGCCTCTCATACTTTTAATTCTTTGTTGTTTTAACCTCGGAAATGAACTTGGTTGACTCAATAAGACTGTATTCAAGACATTTTAAAAGAATTTCACATAATTACTCACTTTGCTTTTTAAACTAATTATTTAAAAAAAAATCTTTGTAGACCAAAATATTGATAAATAAATTTGGAAAGTAATGAATAATACATTTTTTGTTGTTCCAAGGCAACATTTTCTTATCCATTTAGAGATTATATTAGTAAATTCTGAACTGAAAACTGAAAATAGGGTTCCACCACTCACCTATTCTTCCTTAAATAATCGGACTTGTAGTTTATTAAATCACTATTAGAAATAATTTAATAAACGAATCTTACATCCGTTGGCTATTGAATTGACAATAATTAGCCTACGTTTTTGATAACTTGATTAGATTTGGTTTGATAATAATTAATCAGACTTTAAATGGGTTTTAAATTATATTATTTTCGTCTAATAGACATTTCTTTTTTAATTTTTACTCTTCAGTATCACAAACACTACATGTGATGAATGACGTGTATATATTACTGTTTTAATAGTGAAATGATAACTGTGTATATGTGTGTAATATATTTAACTTCTTTAATAAAATAAAGTTTATATATTATAAATAATAAAAATAATGTTCTCGAATAAGTTAAAATGAAACCGTCCGGTCTAGGAAAAACATTATAAACAAAAACGTGCACAAAATATTGAAAACTTTACATAGATTAACTAGTTTAATTAGAATGACTTTCCACACGTTTCTCTTTTATCTGCTTTATATATACTTATTATTTTCAATTAGTATATACCATTTCAATTTGTTTGTTAGAAATTTAAACAGAAACTGATTACAATATTGTGTCTATTGTTGTTATTCGTACATCAAACTCTGCAGCTTTAATATGTGCTTAAACTTGTTTACTCACATACTTGTTAAATAATGCACTAAATGCGATTGTATTTGCACATTAAAACGTACGTAAAATAATTTTATAAGATATAATAACCAATGGCGTAATAACCACGATAATTCATTTCAAATACTATAATTATTATGTTTTCGAATCTATTAATATATAACGAATCGATGTATAATGTCCGCTAAAGAGAATTTCTTTATGATCCGTGCATTTCGAAATATGAATCGGCTTAAAGGTAACTCATTTTTGGAAAGTTATGTGTAAATAAATACATATTAAAATTTGGAATTCTATTTAGTATTTTACAAATATTTAAGTTTACATTGCAATTTATTTGATTTCGGGTCACAACAATTTTATGATAACTATCTCCGTAAAATAGCAAATCAAAGTTTAAAAATGATATCACTATAAATGACTATTAGTGAATATTAAAAATGCATGTTTATACATTTTAACAAAAAAATTAATGCTTAGAGTTCCTATTCGTATCGTAGATAAAATTGAAATGATCAATGGGCGACATTTCAAAGTATTTATTATTTTATTTCTACGAAACAATAAAATATGAAAGGAGCCATCGAGGAATCATCGATTCTTTCATCGAAATGACCAAAATTCTTGTTTCTCACCATGATCTCAGTGTGTTTATAGAACTACCATATATGTAATAGAATTATTAAATTATTATTTTAATTAAATACAATGCCTATTTCTCTCTTAGCCATATTGTGTACGTAAAACACCTTTTTACTTTTATACATATATAAAGATATTTACAACAATATCATAAAAACTAAAGTAAATTTATAGCGTGCCCGCATATTAGTCTTTGTAATTAGTAATTATTGGCCGTTAAAATTTAGTTAATTTAAATTTAGTTTTTTAAATCATAGAACGCTAACATCCGCTTGTTTGTCATAATAATAATATTTTAAAATATGTTTTTAAATTACACATCTTTTTAACACAACTTTTTATTTTACAATACATTTCCGTTTTTTTTATTTTTGCCTTTATAAGTGTACGTAGTTACCATTATTCTTAAATACATTTTAATCTAATTGATTTGAATTTGAAATTAAATTTACATAATAAAAACCAAATGATTAGTCAATATTATAAACAGTAGGGATGACAAAATAATTGTCTTTGCAAAATTAATCACTGCAAAACTATTGTTGATATTATTTCATCACTATAAAAAAAACAATAGCCTCCATTAGGTTTGGGCCTCAGAATATGTCTAATAGACAAGTAGATGACCAGCCTTCTGTATCTGACACAAGCTGTCAAATTTTTGATTCGCACATCATCCTTGAGACACAAAACGTATTGACCTACTCACGGCAAACTGCTTATTTTATCGATATATCTAGACATATATAATTATTATAATGTAGTCTATAAAACAAATTAGGTATTTGCTACTTTTATATTTAAATATTTTAGATAATTCCTCGACTATGTTGTCTTCGGAGGTATTGTATAACTTGTGTAACTGGTATTGGTAACCCGGATGATTAGACACTACTTCATATTTATTTTGATAACTTTTTGTATGACATTAACAGAAAATTACAAAAAATTGCCTCTAAACTCTGAAAATTATTTATTTTAAGTTCGTCTCTGCTACTTTTATTCCCGTAGCTTCTTCAGCGTAGCTTCAGCTTCTTCCATACATAGAACAGTCCGTCAGAACATGTAAAATCTTCTCTTCAGCTGTATTGCTACAAGAACAGGCAGCACTTTGTCTTACCCTGAACCTGTAAAGATACGAAAAAAATCCACCGTGACCTGTCAACATCTGGGTAATCAATCTCGTTGGTTTTATTTATTTAATTATCGAAAAGGCCGAAACAACGTTTGGAAGTAATAAATCTGTTCCGCCGTTGCGATATCTGTGACTCCATTTTTCTGTCGTGTTTCCATATAGACACTCCTTCTACTATTCTAATCTGCATGTACACGTCTCTTCTAGATGCGCAGCTTCCTCTGCCAATTGGTCTGCTCTTTTATTACCCTTTACGCACGCATACTCTTTAACCAAAAAAATTATGATACAACACGCTTTATTAATGTTCTTACGGATTTGAACTACCAGGGTATTAAAAGAACGATAAGGTATTTGCTACTCATGGCACATATTATATTACTTAAACATTAAAGTGTATATGTTTATTAAATTATATTAAATAAAACAATTTACGTAAAGTCATACTCAAATATTGTATATAAGTGAATGTCGACTATTGGAAGCGAGAGCAAATGGTGTATCCCTGCGTATAATTTACTTAATCCATTTAATGCCATTACGTATAAAGACTATAAATTTATATTTCCATAGGGTTTAGTTACCTTTTTAATAAATTTAAATATAATAAAATAAGATTAGCGTGCGCCTCTCAATCCTGAGGTCCTCCGTTCGTACCTCGGGTCTTCAATTAATTTTCCTAGGTGTGCATTTAACAATCGCTTGTAAGGTTATGGAAAACATCGTGAAGAAACGAGTATGCCTTAAACTAAAAAATCTGTGTGTGTCAGGCATAGAAGGCTGGTCATCTTTACTGAAGATATGCTAGGGGAGTGATGAAAGTATATATACCTATAAGATATATGTAAGAATCAGTTTCATACATACGATTTTTGCATTATTGCATTGCATACAAACCCTTCAAATTCCAAGCAACTCGCTTTATTATAAATCAAATATTGTTGGCAGTAATAACATAGTATTTTTCGAAATTAATTATATGTTTGTATTCATACTTTAATTGCACTCTTTCATTACTATACTATATTAGTTCCACAAACGGCTTAGTGTAACATTAACATACCACAGTGACAAATTCAATTTATGACAGGGCATAAAATATTAGTAAGTGGAAACTGATAATTAACAAAAATGTTTGGAATGAATTTAATAGTGAAAAAGTATTTTCCAATTCTGATTATTATACTCTGTATCTATATCTATAAACGATAATTATTTTTTGCTGTTTTTATTGCCAAGAGAAGAGTCAAGAAAGGAGAAGAAAATATTAAGGAAGATGAGCGGAACATTATTAAACTATTAGAAAAGTTATGAATAATATTTTGACATAATTGTCAGTTGTTTGAAATAACTGTCAGAAATCGACAGAAAGTGCGTCGTAAACATCGTGAAACACACATATATATTTTTGAATAGGTCCAGTCGTCATCAACACAGTCAATCTAAGAAATTGAACCCTAAATTATTTGTCTAAAAGAAAATCAACGTATTATCTTTGTTTATAATGTCTTCGCAAAATCCTATCATAAGTAATGTAACTTTTTAGAATTCATATTCATATATCTCTATTTATTCCACAAAATATCTATCTTAGCGTAAGATTCAGAGTCGAGACTTAGTGTTAAGTATGGAGAAATTTTATTGCGCTCATAAAATAGAAAATCCATTAGAGGACTACCGGATTTTCGACATAACTAGTGTTTCAAAACTAATTAAGCCCGGTTGCTTTCTTAAATTGTTTTATAAGATTTTTGGAAACTTAAATAAAATAAATAAATCTATGGCGCTACAACCTTTTTAGGTCTGGGCCTCAAATTTCTGTATCTGTTTCATGATCACTTGTTAATCTTTATAGGCAAGTAGGTGATCAGCGTTCTGTGCCTGACACACGTCGTCGACGTTTTTTTTTTTTTGATCGATTAAAAATAAGTTATTATTAATTTTAATTAATAATTAAAATGAACTCTTTTTGCCTATTTCAAATCTACGTCCCGTGGACCGGTTTTTTAAATTGGTTGATATAGATAAATGTTACTAAGGAGGAAAATAAGAAGACGCTAAAAGTGGCGATTGCTATGAAAAGGGCTATTGATGAACAATCATAGAACTTTGGTTACTTTATATATCTCTTGAGACATTCAAATTGGTTAAGAGAGTTGAGAGTGAGTTTTCTCGACTCGAAGTCAATCGACTCTGGTTATATGTCAGCTATTTTTTACAGCATTTTCAGCACAAATTAAGCATATTATACCCGTCTATTTAGAACGGTTAAATGTATTTATAGAAAATGTGGTACTTCACTATGACGAGTCTTTTACAATAATAGTTGATAGTACAATCACTACTATTAATAGACGTTTTTATAGGTAATATAATATGTAAACACACCGTGTAAACACAGGATAATAATTGGCTTAAATATAAAATAACTTATTAAATGTGTAGTTAATGTAAGTTTTATTATTATGTTAAAAACAACTGTGTGAAATGTCTTTGATTCCTCCAAACCAAATAATGATTTCGCCAAAAATCGAACGATCGACGTTACACTCATGGACTTACTAAAACAGCATATGTTTACTATAATAATAAGCTCTTCTAAAATATATGAAAACTCTAATAACGAGAAATTCTACGTTAAAGATGCCCATACTTTTAGAATAGTTACTTAAATACCTGTTACAAAAACAGAATTCGATGCATTTAATTAAACACGAGCATACTTCACAGTCGAAAGCTTATAAAAACCTTCTAGAAACCGCATCGGGAACTTCAGTGTTTTAATCCAGCGATATTTCAGTCGTGCAAATGAAAAGTTGTTTAAGAAGAAGACGGCACGCCCCCGGCCGGGAGCCAATGGAAAATCGTGGAAAAGCAACGTCTTCCGCCTGGGCGGGGCTTACTGCGGTCACAAAGCCATTTGAATAAAAATTTTCCTTTGAAGAATTCTTTAATACGAAAACGTACATATGCTTTGATAGCTGCGCATTTTAGTACCACGGATACCGTGCCAAATGATACAATATGAGCTACGGTAACAAAAAATTTACGCGATTCTCAATATTTTTGGTGGTTTTAAGACAGTAAAAGTAACTTTAGTAAAATGCAGCGGAAAGAATAATAAATAATTTAGATACTAGTATTTGTGATTCTATCGTCATAGTTTCATTGAGATTTCAAGCATTTTCTCTAAAACATTCTGTATTATAACAAAGTATTAATGTTAGCAAACAATGTATTAAGTTATGATTTCATTAGAATTGTTATAACGCTTTACGCAAATATCGTGTAGACGTACGCACGCGGTAAGGGCCTTGTCAACCATAACGCGGCCACACGGGCATGGTTAACCGGCCGGCGAGCCGGGTTAGCCGGGTTAGCCGCGGAAAACTACCATTTCATTTACGGTCGTCTCGGTTTTGGGGTAGTTGCTAACTAAGCGCGGCCCGCAACTTACGTAACTCCGAGTAACTCTTGTGACGCGTGGTGGCTAAGCGTAATCATTGTGATCATAAATCAATTTATACGTAGGATTTTCGTATATTAAAATAAGCCGTAGCCTTGAAATGCTTCCCTTGGGTTTTTGCTTTTTTCACTCTGATATTTAAATAGATGTATTAACATTGTTTTATGTCAGTGTGAAATTACAGGGTTTTTTTTTAATAAAAATAGGTTTTTTTAAATAAAATAAATCTGATATGGTTTTATGCTAGAATGTTTAGTTTATTTTGTAACTTTGCTAATTAAGTAAAATCATTTATCTAGGTTACATCATCCTTAACACAGTCAAAAGCTATAATTTTTAGCAGGCTTTATCATATTAAAATTAAAAGATTTAACCTAAAATGAAACGTAACATTTTTATGAAAACTGTACAACGGTTTTTAATCAGATAATCCGGATTGCTGGAGGCTTTATAAGTCACAATTATTCAAATTGTACCATATTATAAACATAATATATTTCTGATGTAATGGCAGTATTAGCCAAATAAAATAGTAAACATTAGTAACAGGAACAAAATTTTGATGTTATTTTCAGATATACCGATTTCTTGACTGTTTCGCTACAAACAGCTGAAGTGTCTAAGGAAGTTAAAAGAGGTCTTTTTTGTTTTTTAATGGGATCTTATTAAATTCGTTATTGAAATAGTTAAAGGATCTTTATTGGTCTTATTTATTATTTTAGTGAAACTATTCATATACACCATTATATTGAAAATTTAATTTTGTTTTATAATACATCTATCTAGGTATTACGATTTATTAGTACCACCATAATCCCATGTACATTTAGGTAATAATCCTAATGCTATAGGATTATTAGACATAACTATAACTACTATGTCTATTTGCCGGCAAACGGCGAACACCTCAGCTTACATCAGCATATTAATTCAGTCAATTAGCGATCGAGGTAAGGCATTAGCACGTCATTACGTCCGACATCGCCTAATCGCGATCTGACATCGCAAGGTGTCTTTGACAGCTGTCAAATCGAGAACACGGAGCGAAGTAAGAGTCAATAGGGTTTCTCAGGCTTACATCATGTACAAGAGAATAGAACACTATTAAAAGTACATATTTATAAATAATGATGCGGTAGTCTTGATATTAAATAATATTTGAAATTATCCTCTTATTAAATTAATTTTACCTGTCAACTATATAAATAATGATAAATAATAAAGCCAATTTAATTCCATACTATAAAAATTACAAACGAAATGGGACTTACTTTTGGGAATTCGTGTTCTGCAATATGGTCCATATTATCCTTATGGGTAAAGGGCTCCTGAACTTTTCATTTGGATCTGTTCTTAAGTTCCTCTGATGTCGTTAGCCCATTGCTTTTGTCGTCTTCTCACGGTTATTTTCCCTGGTAGTCCACTCTAGCGGATAGCTTCGGTGGTCCACCTTTTTCTGTACACCGTGCAATATGGCCTGCCCATTTCCATTTCGTTTTGATTCAGTTCGTATTTTGTGAATATTTTCTGATCATCTTAATAAGTTAGCTATATATGTACGGTTATCATTCTTACTTATCTATCTAGCTTTGCGATCCAGTATCTTGGACGCCAAAACGAGAAGTTTACCACCGCCAGTTACTGGCATTAAGTTCGGTTTAGTTTAAGTTACACATCAAGATAGTTAATATTTGTATTAACAATACTTTCTTGATCCCTGATTTATAAAAAAATCTTATTTAATGAATTTCTATGATCATCTAGTATTTTATGTACTTGAATAATAATTTACATCTAAGGTTTCTTTGTAGAATTAAATTCTTCGGTTTTCTCAATATGTTAAACGTAAAAGTTGTGGAGAATAGTTGTGCATTGTTATTTAACCTACACACATTATTAATACCTTAAAAATAGGAAAATACAGCGACAAAGGAAACATTAACTAACATTAATCACCATTTCATAAATCACAAAAATTTACGTCATAGCGTGTCATAAGAAGGGTGTAGAGTTGAATGAGGAAATTGTGAGCTCGTAAAGCTATATCGTGTACCAACTACATTAAGTAGAGGTTATTTATTTAGGCGCGGCTGGGGCCGACCGCGCCTGGTACGGCGTGTCCATCACTCATATGTCTGGCTTGATCACTTGGACTGGTAAGGCTTATCAAAAACATAAACGCTTTTAGCTTCATTTGGAGAGTCTAATTGTCCCTATTCATTATTTTTAATAACTAGTTACTGATATATATCAGTTCTAAGTCAAAAAACAAAGCTTTGTAAACGAACTCACTTGGAGCTGAATTTTACAGTTTGTATTTATTTCTTAAGAAGTGAAGGAGTAGGAAATGTATACGATTTTGGTTGGATTTTTTAAATTGGAATGCTTCTTATAGAATAGCATGAAAACTATATAGTTGGTTTGGAAGGTGTGTGTAAACATATGTAATTCAATTAATTGTTTTAGATGATCCATTAGAAAACGCTTGATTGTCTTTATGAATACCTAAAAGTTATAGAGTATTAATCCGTTATTATTTTTAAGCACTTATTAAAGTTCTAAAAGGAGGAACGAAAAAGTCATAAGTGCAAACATATCTCCCGGGTACCGTTAATAAACTTGACTTGGCCGCAACAAGCGTCAAGCGGGCATGTAAACGTCCATTTTTAACGAGCGGCACACGCCGGCCGCAGAAAGTAGCCTACACATGAAATCACGTATGAATGAGGCCTTTTTTTCAGTTTTTTCGCGTGTAGCCGGCGGTGTGCCGCTTCAGGCTCCATTAAAGCTTACATGTCACCCCCTGCCACCCCTCGGCTCGGAAAAATCACAAAATCGGTATTGGCTGCATCCCGCAGCGAAGCGCTCCACAATACAGCTTTGACGGACGGTCATTTAATATTAACTGTGGTTTTTCCGCAGATGGAAATGTTTTTTTTATTGGCAACGTTATGCAGTGATGAAGTGGTTTGTCCGTTGTTTGTGACGTGATGTTTGTGCCCTTCATATTCGAATGAGATTTCATTTCGAGTGCTTACATGAAATTGGCTATCCAATTTCAATGGTTACAAAATAAAACTGTTGAGAGTTACCAGTCTGAAAAACCAGTTAGTTTTTGATAGACAATTTGTGGATCGATGTAGCAGTTAAAATTTCATTCGGCACGCAAAATTGAAAACAAACCGGCAATAAATTTTTGAACTTTCCGAACAAGTGATCAAAATCGAACTACAAAAAGTTGGCTTTGGGCGAAAAGAGAACGACCGCAGATTGAATTTATCGCTTTCACTCACGTCCAAAACAGTTTATGTAGGCAAATAAATTTAAATCCTTTTAATGAGTATTTTGTAATTATTCCGTACTGATTTAAAGTGCCTTTGTTTTAATATTAAACTCAGTATTCCATTATATTTTCGGAATAATAATGCGTTACACAAATTAAAATAATGAAGATAAAAACGAAATGTTTGCTATATCCGAGTATTTAAACTGATACTCAAAGCAGTAGTAGTACATTCATAATAAGTAAATCTAATACAAAAAAATATAAATAGCTATTGAATGTGTTGTATTATCACTCTAGTAATAAACAAGTTTGACAAAACATTCTTTAACTATTATATGTATACTCAACCCTATTGTTAAGATAGAAGTACGTTTTAAGTTTTCTTTACACAATTCTATTACTAGATTAACGATCTAATAGTATGAATTACCGCAAAGTAATCCCTATTTTATTGTTTTAGGTAAATCGTTCACGTTAACGATAACGGTATCAACGTCGCCACCACAAGTAACGACATACAACAAGGCGATAAAAGTAACAGTGGACGGACCTCGGGAGCCTCGCTCTAAAACCAGTTAGTATATTCTTTTAGTATATTCGTGGATGCTTGGCGGACCCATGTGTCTTCATCGATACAAAAAGTACGTTCACGAGTTGTGTCTTGTGTTATTGCGGGCTACTCGATTAAAAGAAGTCTCATGGGTCTTAGCGCTACGCCCTCATAAGTTCTTATGTCATATTCACACGTTTATATCTTTTTATACCAAATTCTCATAAGTATTTGACTGTTCTCATTTTAACGTATGTGATTTTGAGAGCAAACATAATATAAAAAAATATTGTACTAACGAAGGTAACCTCGTATATTTTTTTTTAAGTTACAGTATATGGCGAAAAGTTGCTTTATTTTTTTTTTGATAATGTGCGAAATGGAAGAAAATATAAGCAATATAGATTTATGTCCAAATTAAATTATTGAAAATAAATGTTTGAAGAGACTAAGATAAATCTGTTTTAGTCTCCACCACAATTAGTTATATCGTATGCTACAGGCGTCATTACGTATTTAATTAGGCGCTTTATTATCATAGGTTTTCTTAAATTCAATAGTTGACCCGGCCAACTTCATATCGCAGAAGCCAACTAATTAAAGGATTTAGCTCAACTCAAAAAATATCTATGAAGCATTTTCTTGGGCACTTAGGCAATTATCGAATCGGTTGGTAACTTGTATAACTAACCCGATATTTAAAAAAATATAGTTATATGATTAATCAGTCATACTCACCGTAAAAAGCATAATATAACTAGTTTTAATTAATATATTATTTATGTATAGATTCGATTTTTTAATACTGTTAATGGCTTATTTTAATCGTTGTTTCTTAATTGTTAGAATATCAATAAAACCCCTATTAGTTAGTATAGGAGATTTCACATTTAACGAATAGGCATTCTACCCGTTTATACATTTTGTAAAGTATTACCTTCACAAATTAAAACATTAGTCGATATCCGGTCGACAGATACAAATGTAAATCCCTCTCCAAATCACACCTAATGCTCGATCAATCCTCATCACGGAAAGAAATTAAAATAATTGCATGTGGAGGCATCAGAAGGGTTGATATACCTAGATACATCTATATCTCTTTGAAACGTTCGCTCTCATTTATGAAGCATTTATGAGTTCTGTTTCACGTAAATTGATGGTAATACGAGTTATTAATAACGGCTTCATGTTTCATAAGGATTATTCAAAAGTATGGTTTACGTGTAATTTAATATTGATTTTACTGGTTACACCTTTTATATTGTGTTAGCATTCAATATGTGTTATTTTACATTTCAACAAAAGTTTAGTTAATCTTGAAATAATCATTTCATTTAAAAACAAAGTAAAGTATTCCTGAAGCCACTCAGTGTTAGAACTAGTGTTCGTTAAATTGTTAGAAAAATGAGGGTAGGAACTAGATTAAGCTGTCCTAGTACTACGCTACAACGAACTTTCAAACTTTAGCATTTTAATCAGGGCCCGCACAAAACATTAAACAGGTTGAACTATGTTCAATGAAAAATGCGGAGGATACGTAGACGAATGTGAGGGTACAAAGGAGGCTGCTGTAATGAATCGGTTGTTTAATTAATTAGTCAAGAAAGGGCTCCGAGGGTACCACCCCCCACCCGTGTATGCATGCCTTGCATATTGATTTATTATGCCGCCAGCCTCAACAGACCCGATAAATTATTTAATTCTAAGTTCCGACGCATGTAGAATTGTACGGGTTTATTAATGACTTGAACGATTGTGCGTTTTAAATTTAATGAGTTTTAAGTATATATGCGTGTTTATCAATCGAAATAGACGAAGTAAAAACATATTAACTGTACTTAAAACGAATAAGACTATCACATTGATCTTTTGGTGTTTTTCTTATATTAATATCTCCATAAAACCCCGTAAACTGCGCCATAATTATTTAAAATTATTTTTATGAGTACCAAATATTTTAAAAGATATTATGGTGTTTAGATACCAAATAAAGTAAAAACTTGTTTTATTTTTATTAGTAATATCAATGAACATCAATATTTAAATGGAAAATCTAAATTTACATTTACCAACACTTTCCAAATTTGTTATATACCGGCGAGAAGAACTGATAACAAACTTTCGGTGTGTCACTTTAATCGCCAAGATTTTGGTTCACAAGAAAAAATTAAAGAACTGCAATTATTACGCCATACTTCTTTTAACAGATTATAAATTATATTGAGAACAAAACGCAATGATAATAATGTAACGTTATTAACTTCGAACAACAAAATAAGTTCATTTAAGACTCTGAACCACCTTAAAACACTTCTCCAATAAGCTTAGCCAAGTAAAACATAACAGAACACAATACGACAGCGACACGCCATTGTTCTATTTTTGTCCCCTGGTGGGTGGTTTGGTTTACAACTTCACAGCAGTAGCCGCCTACAATTTAATAATCGGAGACTATAAACTATGTTTTTCCTCGGCTATTTCGGATGCGCACGCCCAGACCACCCGTGCTACTGTTCACTATTGTTTACTTCACACGTAAACATGATCAAGTTATGATCCTCTGTATCCTTTAAGTATCGACTGTATTTTCATGACAGGTTTATGAATTTTTAAATATTCTCACAAACATAGATGTATTTATAGAACTGTTTATCATGGGTTACTTACTTTGAAATAAGATCTTATTACTACAATAGGTAACAAAAGGTAATAAATACATTAGTTTAAGATAAGCACTGTAATCTTAATGGCTTGATCATACAATGAGGTGTGATATGATCACAGATCAAAGCTGTGTAGTTAGAAACAGAAATTTGGCCTTGGGCATTAAGAGACGTAACGGAGAGTTTGTTGCCAGTTCTTCTTGTCCAGACGTAACTGGCAGTTAATAAGAAACATTTTTCTCTACTAACGTTGATAAGTGTACATGTTACATTAATAAATGATTTTTGATTCATAGTTATGTGTATGAAGGGGCTGAACGAATCACATTGATTATCTTATAAAGTAATATCGACTATGTTTAGTTCTGAATCATTACACGTACATGATGCCATAATCTAGATTATTATGAAAAGCTACATTTTTCAGAGTCGATACTTAAATTAGGCACCGCAAGAGTGTGTGTCACGCACTTAATAGATATTCCTTGTAAGAAACAAATGGTAGGAATCAATACTGCAACATTGATTCTCGTGCAAAATATGTATCTATCAAACATAACTTATGAAAAAAACAAATTATATTATACCAATTCGATAGTCAATTATTTAATCAACTAAACAATATATTACAAATGAAAATCATGAAATCAGAGTAAAAGAGATTTATATGAAGTATATGAAGAATACGGTAAATATGTTATGTTTATAATCAAATGAATATTAAATAAAACATTTAATTTTTATTTGTTTGTAAAGTAGGATGAATGAATTGAGTTCAAACAAATTTTATAATCAACCGTTAATATTATAGAAAAGTTATATTTCAATATTTTTTACAAATAAAATTATTTCACTTTTGTTCACAGAGTTAATTATCATATTTTCTCAACATAAAGGTCAATATAATGAGGGTATAGTTCGAAAGGATTTAAATAGTAAGCCATGGCTAACTAGTTGAAATACTTGGAATAATAAATCTAACTAGACCGGACGCCACCCCAGTGTAATCCTTTAATCAGGTCCACAGTCCTGCACCCTATTTTTCCCTCCCATGTAACATACCCCCTTTCCCCCCTCCCCCCTCGAACCCTCGAACGGTGCAAATGACAGTTTCTAATTCCAACTTGCCATGAAAGTGTGTAATTGTTGCGCCGTTGATTTATACACGTTAACTGTGTATGTGTGTAGGTTTTACAAACGTTTGTGTCAATTTCATATTGATGATGCGTCGAGTTGCTTTTTCAAGTAACTATTGTTTAAAAATGTTATTACTGGTATATCTTAAATGTACAACAAACGGTCAAGCGAACTGAGTCAGATTTAATTTAATTATAATTTGATTATAACTCTCTCTATTAACTTGATATAATACACCTGTCATATTAACAAATAGTCTCGTAACGTTTGAGGTTACATTAGTCCTACTACAACAGGTATTTTGTAATACTAATAGTATTTTTTGTTAAAATTATGAAACTCCAAAAGCTTACTCCTCAACAAAATACCTTAGTGTTTCGAATACTAACACATAGCATAGACCTGATATTAATTAACTGAAGGTGTAGGCATGATCGTTATCTGTAATAAACACGTGTAATACAAATTCCTACAGCTAGATTGAGTTATATTATGAAGGGCGGACAATATGGGCTTGTAGCTTGAATAATTGGAACGACTGAACACGTCAGTGTCACACCTGTGCGGCCCCTCTCGGAGACGACTGGAAATGATTTAATTTTCTAAAATTAACGATTTCATTTGCTTTATTTTGATTGATTTTAACTCTATTAAATCACCTCTAAATCGCCTATTTGGGTCCTTCAAGTAAAGAAAGTAAAAATACTTGAAAGGCCGGCAACGTACTTGCGAGCTTTCTGATGTGAGTGTCCATGGGCGGCGGTATCACTTAACATCAGGTGAGCCTCCTTCCCGTTTGACTCCTATTTTAACTTTAAAAAAAAGAAGCCCCAGTGGTGGATTTTCTAACCGACTAAGAAGGCCTAGGGCGGCGGATTTTTGGGGAGGAGAGTTTAGTTTCTTGATGTTTTATAGATAAACGTCTTCAAAATTTTTTGCCGATAACTTTATTTTAGTTGCGATATCAACGAAATTGGCACAAACTTCCCAACCATGAAAATTTGTAACCATCACTACCTAGTCTGACTAGTCGTAATTTAAAGTTATTGATAAAACAAATAATGACACTGTTTTAGCCCACAAAATTACGACAAACAAATTGACGTACAGGCAAAAAAATCAAAGCCTTCCCTACAACCAATGACCAGGGAATACCACATATCATTAAGATTAAACTTCGTCGTCAATGCAACAGTCGGATGTGGAATTATAGCTTTTACTATATCCACAATTAACGTTTGTAAGATAGTTAACACTGTGAGGAAACCGAAACGCCTAACCCAAAAAATCTGCCATATCAGACAAGGTCATATGCATCTAAAACAATCTGAATCCATGAGCCATAAATATGTTATGTAAATGGGTTATAGTTGTTATTGTGTAGCAGCAAAAATAGTCATACAGTACAGTGAATTAATTGGCAATCCGCACTTGGCGCCTCGATAAAGCGCATCCGAATTGCGTTGCCATCCAATCGGGCACTAATCAAGAGACTATCAGAGGCTTCACACAAAAGACGCACGCACTATAGCCTATAATCAAAATTGAATCAAATTTGGTACATAATTCATCCATATATGAATGATGTTTTTGTTTTAATTGTACTACCGGATAGCATTATACCTAGTCCAGCCATAAGTTCTGTTACAAATGAAAATGTATTTTTTTTAATGAATAAATGTAATGTTATTAACATTTATATCTAAATATTTATTAAAGTCTATATGAAATGAGTGTATATGAAAAATTCTATTCGAAATGGCCATATTTGGCTTTTATACGGGCTTTTTATGTGTTTGGCTACAAATCTATGGATTTACGCACTGTTTCCAAGGTAAATTTCGTCACTGCTTGCTCCAAAGATTCTTTACGAGACTCACCATAATGTGAAGTCTAAAGGGTTGCGGTCTGGGCTAGATGAGGGCCAGTCTTCAGCTCTTATAAAGTGCGGAACGTTGGTGTCAAGCCCGGCTTGGGTATTTCGTGCCATGTGACCAGGTGTAGAATCCTGCTGGAAAGTCCACGGTATATTTAAAAAAACTGTATTGCTGAGAGGTTTCACAACATTTCTCCTGCGTATCGCGACAGAATATGCAGATATTTTGATCGATCTACTCTCTTTTATTGTAAAGATTGATTTAGGGTGACGATAAGCACCGAGCTTCAGGTCTTGTTTTCTAATACGCGACAGAGTCCTAGCGGGAATCTTAATTTCTCGCGACAAGATTTTTAGCTTCCTAATGGGATTTCGATGAATTTTGGCTTTAATAGCATTGACAGCCTTTGTAATTGTAACAGCTTGCGGCCGTCCCGATCTTTTCTGGTCTTCGACAGACGAAGAGCTATTGTATCTGTTGATAGTGCCGTATGTTCGATACGGCTGATACAAAGCATTTGAAGCGTCTGGAATATGACGGACGGCTCCACTTGGTGCAAGCCAATCACTGCAATCCTATTTACTCGAAGACCCCATTCTACATTGTAATTTGATAATTAACAGTAGTTCATAAGTATGTACATATATATACCTGTATATATTTTGTTTTTAAAACGCTTATTCTAATTTATGTGTTAAGAACATTTATTACGCATAAATAACTGTATTTTAATCTTTACGATTATATTATAAATAATATGAATGTAAAACAATGAATAGATATACCTTAGAGCAGCATTATCGTACTGATTTAGTGTTGTCTCTCCTAGGGCAGCAGCAGCAGTTCCACTTCGCCTTTGGTCAGCGGCCGTTTCCGTTTCCACCTGATCCTCTAGGCGGGTTTCGAATGCCTCCCATCACGACATGCCAAAGTAAGTATGTGTGGAGAGTCGGGAAAGCTTATAGAGAAAATATATCGACACCTCAAAAAAGAGTTGCCGGGAGTAAAACCCAGAACATCCAGCTTAAACACAAAAAGTAAATAAGTATGACACCTAGGTAATAGAATCCGTATATAAATAGAACACATTATCTAATACATAAAAATGTAACACAACTTTAGGCCGGCGATATTATTGATACATCTGTTTCATATCAAGTTATATTAGGAAACTCCTATTATTATGTATTGATCTAGAAGGATACAGTAAACAACATATATGACTTCAAAAGCGATGTTTCACAAGCTTTCTCTCTAAGCTCGCTCAACAGCTCAATAGACCACTTGATAGTTCTAAAATGTCAATGATTTCATCGGGCCACGCAAACTACGTTCGCTAAAGCGTGGATTGAATCAACCAAAAAATGTATTGAAAATGGACGCAATTGAACAAGCATGCCTCGTGCCCGCTAAAATCCACGTTTGGCCCAAAACAACTCGTGTGCCACAAAAAAAGTCACAAATCGGCGCGCATCGTATAAAAACCGACTCGGCCGATCGCCGGCCAAAAACGGAACCGTGATACCGAAAAATAAAAGCCTATAATGCTCTGGAAAAAATAAAGTGAACGGATCGTGTGGGATGCGTGTCCACTCTCGATATCTGGATAAGTGGCGCTCGTATCATGAATGTTTGCGAATTCCACGTTCTGAGTATTATATTAGCTGTGTTAAATAGTTTTGTGGGAATGTAGTTTACACAAAGACTATTAATTAAAGAGTACTGTCAAATGATTATGCTTTTGTAAACAACGTATACATGTTGGTATATTATATAGTATAGATTCACATCGTAATCTTTAACGTATAAAAACGTAAATGTGTATTTGTCATTTATTTAGCAATTTATATATTAACAATTTTAGTTAATTAAGATTTTAATAAAAAGTACTTTCGCAGATATGAGTCAATTTGGATTAAGTTCAAGCAATTCACACTGGGGCTATGGCGGTGCAGGTGCGTATCCTGCGTACTTACCATCATGTGCAGCGCCTACTGCCACCCAGTTTAACCCACCAGCTCTTGGCTTCGCCGGGACTGTTCCAGAACAGACATCCACACAGGACTTCACAAATAATACAGGTACGCATAACTAAATGTTAAATAAAAAAATGTATATCGTCAAATGTAGAATATATTTCCCATTTGCTTAGACGCTTAGATTTATTCTTGTTCAATCGGGTATTAATTTTTTTACGGTCATGTTAGTGTCACCGCAAAATTTTCTCCACTCACCCCTGTCGTCAGAAATCCTAAGTTCAATGGTATTTACTTGATCGGTCAAGCTAATAGGGGATCGGGATCAAGATCTTGTGCCCTCTGACAGTAAGATTATGCTTTTCTTAGATCTCAAAAACTAGTACTTTGATACTAGTTTTCTGTTCCTCATAATATAGCCGCAAGTTTGTTTTGATGCCATTTTAATAGGTAACACGACACTTGTCGCTGCTACAAATGCCCACTGCGACTGTTACTTTGCAAAAGTTTTTTTTAACTGTGAACTACTTGCATAGCTTATCAATAATAATTATAGAATGTAGGTATTAAATTTTCGACAAAGTTTTACCGAAACACAAGGTGTGTTATTGAAAAGTTTACTGAGGAAGTAATGATCATTGATAGGCTATAACTTGAGACCAATATGGTGAAATTAAATTAAAAATATATGACTAACATCCTCCTTGTCAAGGAGCAATGTGTCAGTCGTGTATTATATAATCTCTTAACAGACAGAAAATTTTAACTTAGGTGATTTTTGTGAAATGTTGATGTGCAATTGTTTTGCGCACGATATATACCATCTTTTGAAATATAAAAACATTTTAAATAAATATGGTATCAATTTGTTTCGAATGGCAACACTGATTGCCTTCTCTGAGCATATAAGTTAAAAAAATATTTTAAATGTATAATATTATGTTTAAAAAAATCATAAAGCTTGTTCAACCCAAAAAAGAATGTACAAACATGTAACGCCATTTGTAATATTGTCCGTTTGACATCAACCCTAAACGTCAGTCGGCCATTTTACGAGCGCTCATTATAATTTACAGTCGCGACGCGTCCAATTCACTATTAATTTATCACCGATGTGAGAATTTTTCAAATAAATTTAAATGAAAACAATTTATATTTGTCAACGTTTGACTACACCGCGTACTACATAATGTAATTAGAGTTCAGATTTAAGTAGCGGTGCATAGAAGTAATTTCCGTTTCCAGTACGAATTCCTTAAGCAATTTGATATCCTTATTCTAGTGTGTAAGTTTTATTTTAATTACAGTTTTGCCAGATACGACGGGAGTGGACCTCGACCAGCAGCTATCAGGTCTAGTGAGTTCGTCTCCCTCGCACCACGGCAGCCTTCTACCACGTTACAATAACAACACAGACTACGGCCTTTCTACGGGGCCACGATCATTAAGCGACAATAGTTCTCAACCCGAATCACCGATACAAGACGACCTGCTAACTTCGAACACGACAAACATAGGGCATAACACCAATAGTTCAAACTTTTCCCTAATGGGCTCTCAAAACTCCACCTACGGAAGTAGTAACTGTAACAATTCGCTCTACCCTGTCCTCCCGGCTAGCCTCCTATACAGCCAGTTGTATACCGCCGCGAATCAAACGCACAATTTTCACCCATTACACTCGAACACAATACATTCAACTCAGAGCCACAATGAATTGCAGACTATGATGGATCAGATATCGTCGACGACGAATAATCATAGACATAATGGCCAAGGCGATTTATTGTTGGGCGGAGGCAACTCTTGTGCTGCGGCTGCGGCGAGGGGTGAAGATGGGAGAGTCAACAATCTTGGACAAAGGGGAAATCCTCAACCGGATAGTAATACTGTTTGGAGACCCTATTAAGTCATCTTTGAAGGAGCCGTAACGTCTTGTAGCAAGGTACTAAAAACTTTATAAGTGATGAGTTATTCACTCATATTTGGTGAGATTTCATTAGTTTCACTAAATTTGTTACCCAAAACTAGATTTTGAAAATTAACCAATTAAAATTCAGTTGCTATACGACGTTATACGCCCGGAATATAGATAATTTCAAACCTAAGGTGTATATAAAAATGTCAACGAAATAGGTAAATGTATTTAAAAATCGTCGCTCCCGTCCTATATTATACGATTGAATCCGAAAAACTATCAATAATTACTATGGATTATTTCGTAGCGATTCTCAATATTCGAAAATATTAATGTAAATATTGTGAATATTTTGTTGTAAATGCGACTTGTAAAGTGCAATAGTTGTGCAGTTAAAGTTGAGTAGGTGTATAAAGTAATAAGACATTTGTTGATTAGATGTCAAGTCTGTCCAATATAGACTCATAGATACCTCGAAGTAGGTACAGCTGTGTCCCCTTGAGCTTGACTGTTTTATTTGCATTTATAATTAATGTGCAATATTTATCTTATATTAATTTAGTATCTTCTTTTATTATTTCATATCCTATTCGCGGATTAATTATTTTCATAATTATTGTAATTTTCGTGCTTTAATATTGAATGTGTCATCTCTGTTACTATTAAAGAAAATAAATATTGCTAATGTATATTTAGAGATAATGTTGGGTCGTTTTTAAAAACGAGGTTTAAGCTCAAAATAGTTTCAAACTGTTTTATTAGTATTATGTGCTGTACCTAGATTGTGAGTTAAGAAACGTTTTTAAATACAGGCTATATGTGAGAATATTTTCGCGTCTTTAATTTCAATCAGTTATAGAATATTAAAACTATTTCAACATTAAAAACGGTTGTGAAACCTGAGAAAAAGCGTTTTAGGCGTTGAAAGTTTGTGCAATACATTATTATTTCATAGTTTTATGTCCGTTTGGATATTTGTTGCTTAGCAAAAATAATTTAAGGTTGCTTCTTTGATTGTTACTTTCGACAGCAGATAGCTAGGTTTTTACCTATAATAAATCTCAAATAAGATGACTGTGTTTTAATTAAATACATAACATAATGTATCAAGTGTGTGATCTTCACCTCATGCATTCGTATTCGCTGTGGCCCGGTGATTTGTTTCATACGAGTGGAATTTGAAAAATACCTACATTATATCTCTAACTAAATCACTATAAAATGGTAAATTCCATTTTCTATATTGTCAGATAAATATAGGTTTAATTACCTGTGAAGAGTCAGTAAGTAATTTAGGTAATAGGACCAACACACCAACGTAACGTATCTGAGACCTTCATATTTGCCCACCTGTGTCCTACACGTAATACAATTTTAACATTATCTCTATCTCTTCTCAATTTACATAAAATTCTCGTGTCACAATGTTCCTTCCCATACTCCTCCGAAACGTCTCGACCGATGCTTATGAATTTTTTAAGCATATTCAGTAAGTCTGAGAATCGGCTATCTTTCAAATCCCTAAGTGATAAAGGGTGTCTACCCCATTTTTTTTAAATATTTTTTTTTTTATGATACAGCATACAAAAATACATACAACCCTTAATTGTCACCCCTCTACGATCAACCCCTATTTTATATTTTAGTAGATAGGTTATTTTTATTAACTAAACATTTTTCATGGAAATAATATACATGGAAAAACGACGTTTGCCAGGTTAGTTAGTAGCATATAAAACAAGCGTTTTCTAGTATCGAAAACATTTCAGCACCAAAATTGTATTTAGCTGTTAAACATGGCTAACAACCACACCATTACGCTCCATCAACCGAATGCTCCTTCAAAATATCATGTTAATTATGAATATTGATATGCATTGTGCTTCGATAAATAGCCGCGCCCATGTATACCGCAGCTTGGATACATATCGGATAATGAGCTCATTACTGCATCGCGCCCATCGAGCGGAACATTTGCATATCACCTGTCCTCTATATTATATAATAACCAATATCGCAAAAGCTCCGGGCGTTTTTGGAAAAACATGGGCCTTACTGAAATATATTCAAATGATATTACTATAATTTTGTTACAGTTATCCTTCCTATAAAATAACTTGAAAACAACTGAACATTTTTACTATATACTAGCGGATCCGACAGAGGTCTTAACTATGAATATTGATTTCGAATTGGTATAATGGACTAAAAATGCTTTATGATATACAACATTCTTTGTTTGGTTTTCAGGGGCGTATATAAATAGTTTTGTTGGTATTCTGACATGGGAACAGGCGACATATAACTGGCCATATGAATGGCATGGATTTTAAAAATCAATGTCAGAAACAATTAGCGACTGTAATTATTTTATATGTGTTTTATCAATATAATGACTTCGATCGAAGCATTTATTTAAAACTATAATTTTTACGTCCTCTTTGATGATATTTGTAGCTCGCATTCTGTCAATTTTATGTCAAACGCCATAAGGGTATATGAAAAAAAATTGAATTGTAAAAGCGCTATGCACTGAAAAAAAATTGCTATCGTAACAGAAGTCATGATTATGGTGGTTAAGTATTCCTAAATTTTCTAATTTTCCGCGCTATTTTCTTAATTTTTTCTTTCATAAGAACCCTCTCCTGTCAATAACAAACACAACAAAAAAAGAATTAGCGAAATCGATCTAGACATTCACGCGTGATGCCATAACCAAGGGAAATAGGGATTCATTTTTATATATATAAGGTTACAATTGTAATTATATTTTAATAGGTTAACATAAATTAATATAACAAAAAACAATAGCTAGCTGTAAAATATACGTATAATAACTAAAATATACAATTAAAAGGAGTCCTTCATACCAACTAAGTTAAATATGTGATGCCTTAAAGGATTTAGAAGAAAATACAACATATTATCAGAAGGTTCTATAAAATCTATATCATTCTATAAAAAAAGGAAATAACTACCTACGAATTTGTAGTTTCACTTGTCATGGTAAATGTCATAAACTTTATTATCCTGAGATATAAACTTTATCAACTTGAGATATATACTTTATTAACTTGGGATATAAACTTTATTAACTTGAGATATAAACTTTATTAACTAGGGATATAAACTGTATTAAATTGTGATATAAACTTTATTAAATTGAGATATAAACTTTAATAAATTGAAATATAAACTTTATTAAATTGAGATTTGAACTTTTGAACCAATGCAGCGACTTGAAAATATGAATAGTACGAAGAACGGAGTATGTTCATCCGTGTGTACGTAAAACGACGAAATTATCTCGGTGCTAAAATACATCATAGAAAGAGAATTAACTATCGTAATAGTCCTGAGAATTATTGCTATCACTCATGTTATAGATTCGTCTGCGGAAAGTTTTTCGACGCTTCAAATTGTTAAAAATTATTTAGATATGTTTAGGAATTCTTGTTCAGAATTTCTTAGGGAATTCGATGCCACAAGATCGGCTTTCAGCCCTTGCTATTATTTCAATCGAGAATGATGTAGCTCATTCATTAGATTATTATGCTTTAATTAAAGATGTCAATTTTAAAATGTCATCATCAAATCATTTAGTATTTGTTAATTTTGTAAACCTTTCAATGTAAAATATTTTAAAATTGAAATTTCATTTACTTGTATAACTTAAGCATGACTCCTCAAACATGACAAATACCTAAACCAAACAACCAGACCTACTTTCGCATCACATACTTTTCACGAAGGACAAAGAGCCTCGCAATGCGTAAGGCCGCCTTTGCCTCCACTCTAAGGCCGGCAACGCGCCCACTAAAATAGGTAAACATGAGCTACGAGGCGCCAGGCCCCTTTATGGGCCCATAGGCTATCCGATAAAATAATTAGGAATCTTAAAATTCATAACAAGCTTTCACGTTTGATCATGTATTGTTGTCATGTTTTCATTTACTAATAGGTGTAATTAAAAAATTTAATTTATGGGTTAAAGAATTATTACTTTTAGAATTGCAGGTGGAATTGATATTCTGTTGGACAGTGGCACTCAAAATCCTGAAATAAATTTCCAACCCTCATTAATTTGCGCCAATGCGATACGATGGATATGCAGTGTTACCATGTCATTGAACTAATTTTGGACAGCGTAAGCTGAATTTAAAATTGTTTTTTACATTATATAAGTTATACGCTCGTCGTATCCTGCTATTCAAATCAGTTTGAATATTAATAAAAGGAATTAATTGATCATGTCATATTTATTTATATTTTTTTAAAACTATTTTTTACTTACCCACTTTTTAAAGGTAGACGATATTTATAATAACGGTTACACCATATATACATCAGTTACTATTTTATAGATTAAGTACTACTAAATTTGGTTAGTTGTGTGGATATGTGTCAGTGTGTACGTGTATGTGACTATCTTTTACATTCAAAACTTCTGTGCGTATATTTGTAATTAAGCTCCTCCTTATCAGCTGGACTGATTTCTAAGATGATTTATGTGTTCAAGTGGATTAGAAATCGGATATACAATTAGATGACTTTTGTGTATATAAAATGAGTGTATATGACGTCTGTCGGATCCGCTAGTAGCTTATAGAAAGCTTAGTACTATGAGACCTGAAAGGGTTGCTAAATCTTTAATTTTAAATTTATCATCACACTTCAGATTTATAAAGAATTTATCAAATCATTGCAGTTTTACATGGATTTTGTAAGAAGCGTATCATGATAACTCAATAAAATGGTTACCCGAGTGTGTCACCTGAGCAATTCCACTATAATCCCTATAATATAGGCACAACCAACAGTAAGGGAAAAATCGATCGCAGACCGATTTGCTCGGCTGTAATGAGATTTCACATTGCCAAGTAATTAATGAGAATTAGTAGATATGATGAATCCCCGGATGGGGATCGTGCATTGAAATACAATTTTAATAATCCATGATTTGGATCTATGGGGACAGAAGAGCAGATTGCAAACAAGTGTCGTAAAATGTATCGACAACAAAGATTTGTATTGACGCCTTCGAAGAAACGTTTTTTTTTTTGTTCATAACAAGGTCTCTGTAGACGAAGGTGTTTAAGTAGATTGCACACAGAGGAATAAGCACAGAAAATCATTGATATAATTAGACATAGACAAGGCAATAATATATAATTGAATACAGAGTTTATGTGTTCTTTGGAAAAGGGTATACTATACCTTAGAGCGTAGACCTAAGGGTACATAAGCATTTGAGATCTAAGACTTTTAAATAAACCTTACAAGGTGTTGGACTCAGATTTCTCGGTTTCGTGATAATCCTTACTCACGTGGTAGACCCACAGTGCCGGTTTTCTCACAATGTTGTCCTTGGCCTGAAGATCCCACGATCTCAGAGATTAGAAATCCCACAGTGGCCTTCTATCATCTAAACCTAGCCAATTCATTATAATAAATTAGCAAACATGGTTTGAAAATGAAAAATTTGTAAAAGGTGGCACCGATTATAATGATTTGGTCCCAATTGTTAGATAGACAGATAAATTATAATTTGCGTCTTGTTTTAATAGTGAAATAATGCTAACCAATTTTAAATTGATATCCATTTTATCAGTAGACTGTTTGCAATTAATTACAACAATCAATAATTTCGCGCTCCACCGAGCGAAAACAACACAAACTGTATGGAGCAGATAACGGTCGTATATAGCTTATTATGTACTCTGCTTATTATATACCCACTAGTGTCTGTGAAATGTCTGTAACAAAATCGGAGTACTCGATAAAATATTCCTGATCTTACTCTGCTTATCTTTGATGAAATCTGTTGTCCTAACCAATAATTGAATATTCTTATTTATTTACAAAGTCTAGGCTAGATTAACATACACACGTTATGACTTACTCTTTATGACCACTTCTGCATTATGGCTATTACTTCTTCGACATAAATATACAATGTTTCGAATAAGGTTTAATGGATAAGAGTTACACACACAGACTAACGAAACACATACAAACTCTTACAGATACACGACATAGGTACAAAATCAAAATACAGTGAAATCTTGACCCCAGTGTGTCGAGTTTACGTGTTTTTGACTAAACGAGAACTTCGTGATACCTATGATTTAACTGCTGAAATTTAGACAGATTCTCGATTTCCGAGTGGTTTTTTTTCTATTTGTAGAGTCGAATTTGAATAAGAATTCAACTTTACTTTTGTAGTATATCTTTTTTTATTGCATTTATTCATTGCATGGGTACAACACAAAATCAATTACGTACATTAGAAGCTTCGAACCCGATACATTTTGGATTTTATTGCTATAATTTCGGGGAATTCCAAGTAAGTAATAATTTACTAACTACGACTTACCGAGTCTCCTTTTTAAAATTCGAGTAATAAAGTATAAATATGTATTATCATTACTTCGCAGGGAAATAACATTTTGTTCCAGTTACAAAGTCTAAATAATTCGAGGTACCGCGTATTAACGGGTTACTTACTGGGGATTTCGACTTAACAAGTTTCGAGTTATTGAGTTTCCACTGTACATGCATTTGCTTGATGCAAATTAAACTTGTCATTACCACAACATTTAGAAGGAAACATTACAATGATATAAGAGAAAATAAATTATATAATCAAAATAATATTACCTTTTATATATATAAAACTATAACTAGGCTAGATTAAGAAATACAAATATGTAATTTAAAAATGTAATATATTTCTACTAATTATTACTGTTGATGATGTATCAACAGTGGCTACAGCATCCTAATGGAGCTGCTTCGCATATCCTCAAGTCTTATAAAACCGCTAAAGGTGGTATTATATGTGCCTTATCATAAACAAAGTTAACCACAAAACTGACAACCGGACTATAACATTATGATAAAGTCACTTTGGTTGTCTTTTTGTCAAAACAAACCTACAATTTGCGGTTTCAACACTATTTAGGACAAAATAGCTAAACATATTTCGTGTCGAGTTATATTAATATCAAATTTTGATTGTAAGGTTTATTTCATGTGAATGTTTTAATGTAAACTGCTACTGGTTTTTCTGTAACACTTAAAATAAATTGTGATGGTCTAGTGGCTTTTAGTGGCTCATCACTGAGGTTATCCGTAACTGTGGACTAATGGACTACCTATCAGTCCGCATCTAACTCACGTTTGTATGGTGAAAGAAAACATTGTTAGGAAACCGGCATGTAACAAACCTCGACATGTGCCATATAGAATTTCCTGATATCTGAAACTTAAATCTGGACTACCACTTGTCTATGAAATTATTATGAATTATAAAATAAACAAATAAACTGATGCAAACTAAGGCCGTGGCCATATAGGGTTGTTATTTTATCGCATCGCACTTCAAGCATTCTCTTTATAATTCAATTAATTTAGGCAAAAGGCTGCCGAAATCTACCGAATTTAAATTAACTAAATTTTTTTTAAATGTTAAATTATAAATAAACGAATAAAATAATAATTTAACCCTGTCTATCTTAAATTTAACTCTTGAGATGGCCTGTGCCTTTAATTTAAGTACATAAATCTATTTTTATAATTAAAATGATTTCCCATTGTACATTAAACACCTCAATATTAACACTAAATAATTTGTTTACCTTTGTTTACATTGCCTTTAAACATATTTATTTCACACATATAAGTATGTTTCAATTCAACTTATACCGTACAAAAACAAACATTAAAAGCACAATGAAACGCAAATGACGTCGGGGCTTATCATCGTCATTTTCATAATGCAGCGAGCGTGCATTTCAGCTGATCATCTATAATGCAGCGCCGGGCTGCGTATTAATTACATATATCGTTTAATTATTGATTTTTAGTGTTTTTGGCGTTCGCTACGAAAGATTTATGATGCATCTGTGTACTGGTAAGACTTTAACGATGTGTCATGGCCTTTAATATTAATTATACGCTTCATTTTATTGATATAAATGTAATAGATCTGATAACAGGCAATGTTAGCAAGAAGGCTCTCTTTTATTTCAGGTGGAGAAATATATATGTCGGTATATGTCGCTAGCACTGAAACATAATAACATTAGTTAAGTCATTATTCGATACACCGGCGAATATCATAAGCCAATATAAAATGATGAATGAAATTAATAAAAATAAAAAAAAAAACACAATGCCATCACAAAACTACAAGAAATATCATAATAGCAATGGTAAATTGTAACGAAATATCAAAAAGCACGTCGCAAAATGAACGTTTCGTGCATTAAAACACCGATTTAATATGAAAATCTGGAACTAGACGTCGAACTATCGGGGCCGTAATTTAAAACCGCACCTCCCCAAAATTAAGTGCGAGTATCTCGCTACGTGACACCGGCAAATGAGGTATGCTCGCCTTAATAGTGAGCCTTTGGCATGGGCCTACACACTACCAATAAACTAAGCAATTTATTCACCTGTCACTTCGATGCTATTTGTTAAAAGAATTGCAATTGGTTAAACGAACTTAGCGTTTGCCGCAGCTAATAAATGTTCCTTTATCTGTATTTCCTTTATAAGTAGTTGAGATTCTGAAGTATGTTGCTCATTGATATACCTCAGGTCAAGCATTTATTTTAAACGATATTCATTTTTCTTACATCCTCTTTGACGATATTTGCAGATCAGCAGCACGCATTCTGTCAATGTTATGTCAAACGATTGATCTACAATCAAGTCCATACAGAACTTGTTTGTAGATCAATCTTTTTTTTTTGTTCTTCCACGGCTTCCACGCCTTATGTAACCTTCCGAGCAACCAGTACAATTTAGTGTAACGGAGATTCAACTCTTCACGCTTATTTTTAATAAGAACCTTCCATCGGAGTTTGGTATCCAGCGTCATACCTAAGTACTAAGCTGATTTTAGAATGGCAATTTAACGTTATCAATATATAATGGCTGGTAATTTTATGTTTCGTAGGAAAACTTATATATGTTTATGTGAACTGATTTAGTCTTATCCGCCATTTTTTTGTCCACAAGCCACCATTAATTATGGCTTTTTGTAGTTTTATCGCTTCCTTTTTAGTTACCACCGTAAACATATAGCAGCAGCATTGCAGTATCATCGACAAAGGTCGCGATTACGTTATCTTCTTGTTCAGGAACATCGCATGTGTATAAAAGGTACAGGACCGGACATAATACAATTCCGGAACTTCCCACATACTGGGAAATAATATTTACAAATGAAATCATAAATTTAGTATAATAATTAAAATTTTACAGACAAAACCTCGCCTTAATTCATTACACAATAACAAATACTAGGTCAACGATTCATCGTAACGCGACCGCGGTGTCAGCGCGTTGCACTTTTTCGATCACAATAATTAATACGTGACGTTCTACCTGAAACGAAAACAACATCTGAAGTGCAAAAAAGTAGGATATAATAAAATTAATATTTGCAATATATAGGCGTTTGACCTGGATTATTTAAAAAACTTTTTCTTCACAGACCTATGTTATTAAGCCAAAGTGAGTTATGAAACAGATATATAATCAAATAGTTGTTTATATTCGTTAAGGAAACTTACATTTTAATTTCTCTGATTCAAATGTCGTTTCCTATCAAATTGTCAGTTCTGAATCCTAATTGGGGATGTAAAGACGACTCGAAGCCATTATTGTCTTGACAATTCCTTGCATATTCGTAATTAGGGACCTTTCATACCAACCCTCTTAATTACACGTGTCTGCTTTGTACTTTGTTTTGTGTGAAATGCCAATTATTGTAATAACTCTTTCGCTTCGTTACTTTCAAATTAGTCAACAATGAAAGCTTAGTATAAGAACGTTGAAATAATATACATTTAAATGAAATATGTTTAAAAACAGTGGTTTAGATATGAACGCGTTTAATTAGAATGTTTTAGAAGCGAGTGAGGACTACTGAGACAAAATAATACGAAAATATAAGAAGAA
Source organism: Pieris brassicae (assembly GCF_905147105.1). Lineage (NCBI taxonomy): Eukaryota > Metazoa > Arthropoda > Insecta > Lepidoptera > Pieridae > Pieris > Pieris brassicae. The sequence goes on along the minus strand of NC_059665.1, from coordinate 5,993,543 downwards.
TTTAGAATTTACTTGAAAAACACGTTGTTGAAAGACGCCTTTGGATAACCAAACATTCAAAATAAATGAATAAACTTACATTATGAATGTACACAAAGTTTTGTATTACCTATAAAATTGAAGATTTGTAAGAAACTTAAAAACAATTTTTTTTTTAATTTCAGCTATTCTAAGTAGGACTCCTACTGGCTCAAATGATTTATACAATTTTGCCATTTTGATGGCAGTTTATTTATCCCTTTAAATACTGACAAAAATCGGACGTCTGTCTGGTCTGCTAGTTTTAAATATTATATTTCTTCGTCTTAAGCAATTGACTGCATGTTTGAGTTGCTGTGAAAAATATTCAAATACTCTTGTAAAATAGTATTATTTATCAGCAGTCATCAGCTCTCATCTCTGAGATTGTAGGTTAAATTTCCGACTGTGCACCGGGACAACGACTTATGCTTTAAACTAAACTCCGATTTGAACTTTAAATTGTATTAAGAAAATTAATTGTCCAAAATTGCATGAGCACAGTTGGCCGTGGCTTAAGCGTGTGACTTACTGAGACTTGACTGAGGTCGTAGGTTCGATTTCCAGCTGTGCACCAATGAACTTTCATTCTATATGCGTATTCACGCTCGTATGGTGAAGGAATGAAAATCTAGTGAAGAAATCGGTTTGCACAAGAGGCTGACCACCTACTTGCCCATTAGAAAAATTATGACGAAACATACCAAGAAAGAGGTAGCGCCACTGGTTCTTCTTATTTAGCAAATCTTTAAATATATAAAAAATATTATTTAATTTATTTTAATAACAAGCTGTAAATCTAATAAATCAGATTAAGAGAGAATTGTGATTCTACAAATGTTTACTAAACATGTAATATCCAATAACAAAAAAGGCTTTTAAGGGTTGTTAATTAAGCGTTGTAAGCCCAGTGTTGCAGTATGAATGGAAATATTTTAATTACCAGTGGCCCCCGACGTAAATTTCCCACGACTGCGATAAAGAATAAACATCAGCATTGTCTTAAACCCTCGCTAAGAATTATTCGTTCTCAGGGCTGACACATAAAGTAATTTAATCTTGTAAATCTCGTAAATTGTAAATGATACTACTGATCAAAAGGGTAAATTACGAAACAAATCACACACCACACGTCCAGTCGCATCCGAGCACCCGAGTGCGAGCCATGATTTGAGGTAGTCAGCACTCAATGTGTCCAATAGTCCTGTCAACCGTCAAATCCTGCATATGACATAAGGGTAAGGCAAACCCAATTTTCCTCTAATAATGCGTAATCTATACTCATCTTATATTGTTTGTTTAGGACGGGAAGCAAACATGCTCACCTAATGTTAAGTTATACGCCCATGGACACTGTCGATGCCAGGAGGCTCGCGAATGCGTTGCTAGCTTCTTAGTCATTAGTACGCTCTTTGAACTCAAATAGAATATGAAGAGTTCGTTTTGTTGAAGACACTAATATCATTAGAAAATAGATAATATTTTTATCTGCAATCTGCTTTACGTATAATTAAAATGTCCAAAAAGGGCAGACAGTTGTTGCTCTTTTGACAGCCAGCCTACCTGCCATATGTAAAGGGAGTTATAGATAGCTTCTATTAATACAATTTCCAAGCCGCACAAGAAGATTCAGCAATTCCTAAGACTAATCAAAAGTAACACTCCGTTGCAAGATGCAGGTATATACAAACTAGATTGCGACTGTGGCCTGTCTTACATAGGGCAAACTAAACGCAATATGTCCAGCAGACGCAAGAACACATTGCGAACATAAGACATAGACGAAACACAAAATCAGCAGTCCGCAACCGCAATTACTTGCGAAAGAAAAAAGATTCTTCCCAAGATTGGTACGCGAAACCATTGAAATAAAAAAATCATCCGAATTTCAATAGAGAAGACGGCCTGAAATTATCAGCACCTGGGATCCAATAATATCCAAATTAAAACCCGAAGACTAACAATCCGCTTAAATAAAGGACACCGTGAGTCATTTCTGCAACAACCGGTCATCATTTAGTCGATACCAACTCCGAACTAAATACAGATAACACAACTTTCTCTACAGCTGTGATAATTTTGACATTCAACACCTTTTGTCTTTAGTCACCGTGACCACGCACGCACGAGAAACGTAAAAATTTAAATTTAAAACTATGTAAATAATTACAAGTTCATAATAATACGAATAGCTTTAATCCGGTTAAAAAATTGTTTTTTTTTTCAATGTGTAAAAGCTATGTTAACCAAAGACAATACTACATTTATTATATTTAATGAATGTATGGGGATGTGCTAGTAAACTTAAAACGTAAGTTATTAAAATCCTCTCGTTATTCTAGTCTTACTTCCACTACTTTACTACTATTTTTTTAAAGCAAAGTGCCTTTATAGCGTAGGCGAGTATTTGGACCATAGATTTGACACCGATTGTAAATAATTTAACCTTGACATTATTTTATGTTCTTAATAAGACATTGTAAAATTGTTTTTTTGTTAATTAATTATGCACTTCTTGTACTTTACCCTCTGTAGGAGTTTCTTTTTTTATTCTCCCATATAAGGGTTTCCTGAAAGAAATCGCTTGTTAGCGACAAGGCCGCCTGTTGCCTAATAACTTATGTAACCTACTTACTTTTTGTTTTTTGTTTGTGTAATTATGTATATTATGGTAACAAAGTATAAATAAATAAATAAAATAAAAATTGATATGAAATTTTCATGCCCATTTATATATAGCCGATTGTGCGTATATTTGTATTTGATCGATCTAAGCACTGTGCCACTATCTTGGCAAATAAACGATTATTATTATTATTACTCTTACTCCAACTATACATTGACACTAAATGTATGAACATTAAGCAGCACAATTACACGACATCTTAGTTTAAATAATTATCAATAATCAAATAGCTAGCATAATACTTATCACATACATCTACCTAAAATCAGGACTGAATACTGTCGCAAAAATATAACATATTTTGGACCGAGTCTTTACAACAGCTTGTCTTCTGAGATACAGGAAATGGGAGCTGTGGACCTGTTCCGAATACGCCTGAGAAGTTAAGTACGACGGACCAAATGGGCGTCTAAGTGAATCTGAGACCACACTATGTTTTTTATTAGATAAACTTTGATGACAGCGTACGACGGTGACGTGAAATATTTTTAATTTTGGTTTTTCTCATGTAATTGGCATGTTTGGTTTTAATGAGATTAAATTTCTTTAAAACGTATGATCAAAGAAAATATTCCATATTGAACGTAACGTGCCTAACTTTTTATGGAAAAAAATACGACAATCTAAATTTACAAATAATTGAAACATATAGAACTCCTACAAATCTAAGTGTGGAGAATTTCATTAATAAAGATTTAATACTTTTATATATTTTGGCAGCCCTAAGCAAAAACGTCTTAAGTCTTGCCGTGGTCCCAAGGAGACCATTACGCGGTCACCGCCTCATTACCGCCCTCCTTGATTTCAACCCTTACACTTATTCTACCCTACATCTATATATAACGTTATAAAGCAAAAATAGGTTTATTTGTATAATAAACCAAATAATTTTATTACAACTTAAGACCGGAAAATGTAGCTAATGATTAATAAAGAATAACAAGTCTTGAGCAATAAACTCAAGAAAGCGGTCCATATGAGAAAAAGTTTTTTAAAAGAACATTAAAATAAGCCACCTTGATATACAAAAATAGCTTGATATATAAAAATGTAATATATAATAAATAAAATGAATTGCAAAAAATATTGTAAATTGCAAAACACGGACCAATTCGAGTATGATTTTATTCATTAATTCTTTGACTTCGAAAGAAAACATTTATAGAGAGAAAAAATAATTTAAAAAAAAAATAGTTTCATTTAGTACTAACAATTGCTGCCCATAGGCATACCAAAATGTTCTTTGCATATGTTGGTTCGTATCTACTAAAAAGGTAGGTGAAGTAAAGAAATCATAGTAAGCCCAAACGAAATTTGCGGGGAAAGCTAGTTTAGTTTATTAATTAACTTTAGGAACAAGAAAGATTTATCATAAACGATAAAGAATGTAGAAGGTGCACAGCCTTCTGAGGGATAAATGTTTTCTCGAAAATTTACTCCGTCATCTGAACTTATTGTTTGCATATTAAAAATTTGCTGTCCAGCCAGTCATAATTCATTTAAAAATCGTTTAAGAAGATTTTAACGATCAGTAAAATATGTTTGAACGTGTTTGTTCCACCGTAACATCATCACCGTTACCAATATTACGACAATATTCATCTAGATACCTAACGCTGTTTTTTCATTTATATAAATTTTAAAATATTGTGAAATGTTTATCTATATAAAATCTATTCCACATATTAAAACAATCGCATTTAACTTCTTTAAAGCCACAAAAACTGCTAACGCCATCTTTGGATCTAACTCCTAAACCAATGCACACTGGCGCCCCCTAACACACACTGAAACAGTTTTTACGCCATACATTTTGTTATACTTTCGATTGCGGAAAAGTTGCCCACGTTCATAGTGCATATAGAAAGCTGTTTTTCCCAACAACGGTACCGGAATAATGAACTTTATTACAACGAGTTAAAGTATGAAATACCGTATTGAAACTATGTTTTATAACGTTCTAAAGTTGTATACAATCCGGTTTAGGGTAGAAAGTCTAAAGGAATAATGTTGTAAGTGCAGAGTTTATTTATATTTTGACAGACCTTTTGGAACTGGAGAAGGCTTCGCTGAGAATACGGTAATACACAGATGTAAGATATTTGAACATTAATCTAAAATTGCTTTTAATGTCATGAGCAAAAGGTAGCTTTTCCTGAAGCTTATTTATAAATTTCTTTAGTGTGCGTAAAACGGGTGTGAAGGAAACTTTCTTAGTAATTTCTTAAGAACGCGAAGAAAGCGAAAAGGGGCCTTCTTGTAGGACTTTTGTTAAAAATAGTCGAAGTGGTTCGTTGTTATATCACAAGAGGGCGTATATAATATTTTTCATGTTAATTTTGTCTTACTTACGTATATTATGCCTAGGAACCAAATACAGAATTATATTACTATCTGAGTTTAAATTTTTTTTTTGAAATATACATATTTTATAATATATCGAGGTTCGATATATTATCTATAAAGTCGTAGACAAAATAAAAATACTTAAAATAATATTTTGTTATTTCAGTTCATCATACTGCGTTCGTAAAATTTGTAAACGATCTAATTAAATAGGCGTAGTTATATAAATCGCGGGAGGTTTTAACCACAACCAATAGTGTAATTTCATTTAGCGTCCACCAAACAAACCGATGACAAATCCTTCGAATAGCAACCCCATTATTATCTTAACGAATAGCGTATCGCGGTTAACCACAAAATTACCAGTCCGCCAATCGGACATCATATTTTCCGCTATATATTTTTCTGTGGGGTGGAAAATCTTAGAAACCACAGAACTAACCGCAAAGGTCAGGTGATCGGCCAATCAGCGGTCGTAAATATAACCACAAGCCACGCCCTCAAAACCACAAACCAACCACAACACGAGACGATCATTTCTACGTATCGATTTAAGTCGGTGACGTTCTTTTTTTGAAAAACGACTTGTGGTTGGCTTGTACCTTGCCGCTACTGTATACTTAGGTATTCTACGTAGCCGGGGATAGTTGTACGAGGTTAGCGATCGTTACGCATAAGCGTGGTTTCATAAAAATACAATTCAGGTCTAAACTGGTCATCGTCCTTCACAAAGATGAAATATTGATTCACCGCGTCGTTGAGAAGGTTACGCACACATATAGACCACGTTCAGACGCACAGACACAGCCGCAACCGCATTATATTCATAATGAATACATCTATCCCACTCGACGGTCGTCTTTGACTTTGTATAAATATATTTCGTCTCTTTCCAACAGCACTTGAGCGGACGATTCCCCCTCGAGGGAGAAGGATGGGTGAGAGTTAGGAGTTTGTCTTCGAGAGGTCGCCAATTTCTATTTCATTAAGTGGCGCGGCTGGAACCGCAGTGGATCGATGAAAGTGGCCACCTGCAAAAAGTTAAGCTACTGTTAGCCTACACCTAAACAGGTTCAGGTGGTTCAGCTACAAATAACAGCTGCTTATAACAGCTTTGCAGAAAATTCTTATACGGTTTAAACACCTTAATAATAAACATTTTCCTTCCTATATGTCATAGGATTACAAACCCATATCTGAGAAGACGTATGGTTTATTTAAATGTATCGTTAACTTCGGTAAACATATATTAACGATTAAGATTACTGACCTAGATATCAATACAATCCTTGCACTTTTTACCAATTCACAAAAGGCCGGCAACGCACTTGCGAGGCTCTGGCATTGAGTGTCCATGGGCGGCGGTATCACTTGACATCAGGTGAGCCTACTGCCCATTTGCCCCCTGTTCTATGAAAAATAAACCAATCAGCTACGCCTTGGATTCCAAGTGATAAATATAGCAAAGTACAACTTGCGTGATAAGAAGCCCACCATAAAAGGCATACATACATACATGCATGTAATTCGTTTTTTTTTATCAGTTTTCTTTTTTATCTGTGTGTGAAACAGTGAAGCTTATTTCTGTGTACTTATTTCAATCAGACGTGTGTAACATTAAATAATAAGATTACAATCCAATATTCCAATCTTAAAGTATCTTATTACCGTCTATCTTCAGAACTCTTGATAGCAAAGCACCCCATAATGAATCCTTAATGTGCACTCAAATCACAATAAGTCTGTGAATACTATTGTATTAAATTTGGGTACCTAGTTATAATACCATATGAAGGAATTTTATATGCCGTAGATAAAGATAAACATATTTTATTACTAATATACTTTATTTTAAATTAATCTAGAAACTCCTAGTTTCTTAATTTAACTGTAATAAATTGCATATCTGAATACAGGTTTTATTTTCAAAAAATTTTTTTTAGATAATTCATGCACGACTAGGTAGTTATGACTTATCATATTCACTTCTACAAAGACTTCAATAATATTAAAATGTATACTATTAATTTATTATTATAATAATGTTGAGACGTCTACTAATTTAGGTTCATACTCAAAAAGCTTTTAACAAATGAATATAAATGTTTTTTATTAACTGATTACAGTAAAGAACGAAAACACTGTACTAAACAAAATAGGCCTTATAGCAGAGTCCGCCGGCGGTGAGAAAAAATTACCACTCCTAAAGCCATATTTTCAACTCATATAATTTATCCTTTATTGTTTTATATCATATGTTAAACACACATTGCTTAGTAGAATACATACTATTTCTTTACATAGATACATTAAATGCAGCCGTCCCTCTTGAATAATGAATGTGGAGGTCACCTGGGACTACTTCAAACGTATGTAAATCGTATTCTCCTGACCAAATGTACGGATTGTCTTGTATTATGTTACAATACACATAAGTGGATAAAAGGAATAACGAATGAGGTCTTTGTATAAATAGTTCTATACGTAATGGAAAAGTCTGACTCATACATAAAACATACAAAAAAGAAAATGAATAACAATTTGTCGAACGTATACCTGTGATATATCGTAATACTTAAGAACACAATAATATAGATTTTTTACTATATAAATATTTACAAGTTAAAAGTACCAATAACCGACGAGCATGCATGGTGAATGTCACGGAGGTGGATAGAGTCTTTAGGACCGCAGCAAGTGTTGAACAGTGGTATCTATATAGGGAAAAATGCGCGAAAATTTAAATAATAATGGAATATTTACAGATTGACGAAATTTTATTACATTTGCCTTTGCAAATAAACGATTTTTTATTATTGACGACGTAGCTTTAAAATTATATAGTTTAAAACTGTGAGCCTTAGTTCTTATAATTATTTTTGTCTGTAAGGAAAACACAATTTGATGGGCGAGAATCAGTTATATGTTACCAGAAATATTGTTCCCCGAAATTCAAACCGTCAAATTCTAAACATAAAATTAATCTGAAAACACACACTCTGAGGTTGTTTCTCAATTGTATTGCGTATTTTATGTGAACTCTTTGAAATGTATTAAAAACCTGAAGTGTATTAAGAGTTTTAAAAAAATCCGTAAGACGTGACAATTTCATAATTTATCATTCATAATATAGGAGTATATGCCAGTCTCCTGTATTATAAAAGAATGTTCCTTTAACAATGTATTAATCCACCGTTTGAATACATTTTGACCTATTTATAGCGAAAGCTTGTTCACTTATTGTAATTTTTAACCGATAAAATTCATATGGAATATGAATTATATTCGTATTCGAGTCTCTCAGAACAGTATCAATCATATAGAAAATCTTTAAAAGTTCGTAAAAGCCGTTATAGTATTGACATTTCGAGAGTTTGAACTAGTACCTACTTGTTATCTTAATATATATAAATTACGCGTCACTTTTTTTTGTCCGTTGTGGACGTTTATGAGTCCAGTACTTAACCCATTTCAATCAAATTTGCACACCGTGGGCAGTTTGGTCTAACTTAAAAGATAGGATAGCTTACATATGTATATATAATATAATTCTACTGTACGTGTGTCACTGAACTCCTCTTAAACGGCTGGACCGATTTGAATGTTTTTTTTTTTTGTTTGCGATTGGATGGAGCCTTGGATGGTTTAGAGTCACAAATCAGCCCGTAAGATGGTGCTGCTTCCATACTTTGTTTAATATCCTAATCATGCAGGACAACCTCTGTCGGGTCTGCTAGTAAAACAATAAATTTCTAAACAACAAAAAATTTCATAGGTCGTTAACGTAATATTAAAAATAAGCCTTTACGGTGTTAACAGAACGCCGTAAATTCCAAAAAGCCCAAACCAGCAAGCCCTTATATTAATTAGCGAGAAAATTTTGGGGGATATTATTTGCGTAATAAAGCCTTATTTAGTGCTCCTCAAATGAAATATGAGCAATTGAGGAAAGTGAGTGTTTAGCACGGGTATTTGTTATAGAAGGGATCTTTGGTTATTGTTTCTCTTCAGAGGGCTAAGTTTAAGGGATAAACATGGTAGTCGTGTTCGCCTAGTGACCCGTATGATTCTTAATCCCAGAATTATGCAACCAGTACCAACATGCATTAATTTGTGTCTGTGTGTAACACTTGGTCAGTGAAGGAAATCGTTGTGGGAAACAGACATGTCTTCAACTCTCGCCTATTACACGGAATCACAGCATGCGATATTTAGGTATATATTCTGGCAATGTGAGTGTCCATGGGCGGTGGTATCACTTAACATCAGCTGAGCCTCCTGCTATATAAAAATTATATATATTTTTAAAATTTGAATTGAGCGAAAAATAATAATTGCATTATTAAATTTGATTAACGTAAGACTTAATCACTTATTATAGTTTATTTTATATGTGATAGAAATTTGGTGTTCTATAAAAAATAGTTTTTATACTACTGGCACTTACCGTATTTACCAATACACGTAACTAAAACGTTCTTAATGGTTTAAAAGATATTCAAATAAAACTCTTAATAAAACAGATTACAAATTTGTATGACATGCTAGAATCTTTCTAGTTAACAAGCTGGTAAATGTTCAATCAAATCGTATTCTATTCAGATACAAAAAGTCGACACATTATTTAAATACAATGGTTGTTCGTTAGGTTGGCGGCAGGCCTCAGGAGTTCGATGCAAGATTTAATTAAATTGCTCCCCCCACCCCCCCACGGCGACCCGCGTCGTCGGCAATTTCCTAGCCTGATTTATTATAGACGCCGCGAGGTAAAGGATTCAGGCCAGTTCTTTTGAGTTTCTTTAGTATATGGTTTATTAGTGGTACCTAGAAAAAAAATCTTAATAAATACCCGCTTGGAGAATGGATTTCTAGAAATTTCGACTATTTTTACAGCTTTCATATTTACATAGAAAAAACACATCCAAAAAGGCATTTCTGTTAGTAACATCTTTTTTTTTAATTCGCAAAAAAAAAGGTTGCGTCGTAGCGTTTGCTACGCATATGCATATATACATTTAATAATCGGTTCAAATTCTATTAATATTAGATTTTTGTCGTATTCATCGAGATCGTTTGATAGAGATAAGCCCGTTGGACCATTTAATTAGTTTCTCAGTTTTTTGTTCAAATCTAATAAAGCTAGTACGCTGAAGACTTCTGTATCTGTTTCATGATCATTTGTTAATCGAATAGGCAAGTAGGTGATCAGCTTTCTGTGCCTGACGCACGCCGTCGACTTTTTGGATTTAAGGCAAGCCGGTTTCCTCACGAAGTTTTCCTTCACCGTTCGAGCTACTGTTCAATACGCACTTAGAAAGAAAATCCATTGGTGATCGAACCTACGACCTCAGGGATGAGAGTCGCACGCTGAAGCCACTAGGCCAACACTGCTGCTAAGATTAATATTATGGATGGATCTTTTCAACATTTTGAGAGTTTCATACAAAATGGTGACAGTTGAAGATATCTATACAAAAACGATTTAAGTTTAAACTTACCCCTTTAAGCATAGAAGAAAAAACCTGTGCTGTTAAAGTGGAAATCCTTGTCCGGGTTACTTTTTGTGAACTATATTAAGATGGGATAAGTTCGTCCCTCGTGGCCGGTCTGGGGCGACTATGATTTATGTTCGCTTCTGAAATACTCATAAATTATTCTTTTTGCAATTCGCCATGTGACTATTGAATGCGATGATAGTATCAATATTATAATATCTACCTATACGTTATCCTAAACATCGTATGTGCTAAACATTAAACAATCCAGTGGCGCTACAACATTTTAGGCCTGTGTAGATTTTTGAATCTGGTTTGATGTTACCTACACCGGTCGAGCGATTGTTAAATACGCACATAGGCATTTTTACATCTGAGCTAGGATCCGAACCTTCGACCTCAGGGATGAGAGTTTCACGCTGAAGCCAGTTGCCAAAACTGCTAAACATAGAGGTAGATATGTACGTATTTATTAGAAGGAAATAACAATGAATGCTACGTACTGTATTTACTATTATTCCTATACTATAATATTATTTATATAGTATACTGTTAGTCCTTTTCGTCTAAATTACTGTAACTTTAAACGTATATATCACGTTATCAAACAGCAAACACACAAAATAAACACATATAGTACGAGTAAAATGAAATTATGTTAGTTATTAATTATTATTACTATAGAAATAAACGTCATGTAATAGTTATTTCGGTATTTTAGATTATGTGTGTTATTAAATCATTATTAGCTAACTATATTTATTATTTCTTAAAAAGACTTGCAGGAAAAACAATAGAAAACCTTTAAAACAACGCCACTTATAAGTAGTGTAAAGAAACTTAACAAAAAACAATTTGTACGTATAAGCGTTTGGCGCATTGTATGACTTAGTGGTAAAAGTAACATTACTAAAAATATGTCCATTTTAACATTTCGTCACTTGTATATAATAAATCAAGCGCTCATCAGACTTTCCAATTTAAATGAACGCGAAGTAAGAGTTGTTTACTAAGAAAATACATTGAAGACTTTTCTAATCCCGGCCCTTCAAAGCCGATTTTCACTCAAAAGACGTAAACTTCTCTTATTAGACAACAAACTCGGGGAAGCTACTTTTCATATCCTACTAATTAATCAGTGAAGAATCGAATAACAAAGTATTAAATTACTTGATGCTATTATAGCTTTAATTAATACGCTGCTCTAAGTATTTTGGCTAAGTGCGTAGATTTAGATTCTAATAAAGTATGCCTTTATAATATGTATAGTAGAGAATGGGGCTTATACGTTCCTATACTTATTTACATACATCGCTAAAACTTTATACTACTACTTGCTTTTGGTGATTCCGATCCTAAGATGCGTTAGGACCTCCGCTGTCTATGAATGGATTAATTCATGAACAACTCTTTCATACGTTGAAGAAGTATTCTATTAATAACCATAATTTTAATAATAATGAAGTCAATGTTGTTGTAGTAAGTTGAAATACAATTTCTGAAATAAAAAAGCAATACTTGTCCAGTGGACAAGCGATGCTTATCTGTTTATGAGTAACAATAAATAAATGTTGAATTATTGTCTCCAAGGACCGGGGTCGTCTCGTCTAAGCCATAAATCTTTGAGTTGGACAAAGAAATGATAAATACTAGAGGGAGTTACATGATTTACTGTGTGGTCACTACACTGTTTGTCATAAGTTCATTAAGTAGAAAATTCTAATGGGATTACGTCCCATGAAGTTTTACCCTCATACATATATTTTTAAATTAAAATCCTATATATTTCCATAGTTATTTTCAGCAACGCTTAGCATTTCAAAATAGTCGTCAACCATCGCTCATAACAAAATATCGTAATGATCTTTGGTCTGTTTAGTGCAACTAGACTTTAAGACTTCAAATATTTTCAAATTGTCTGGGCATTCATTCTCCAACTCCATACAAGTCCACAAACTTGTAGACAACTTAAAAATGAAAATTGGTAGTTTCTCAAGCTTGTTTCTTATTTACGTATAGAGGACACGTAGAATAAGTCTATATGAATGTTCTATTAGCTACCCGATTGCTATTAAAGGATTATGTCGGCACAAAGCGGCGGCATTTTGTTCCTTGCCCCTCGTCCATCCCTTCCCGCCTCCCCCAGACCCTTCCGTCTGGCCCTCAAGACCTTTGTATTTGCATAGCTTGAAAGCTTAGGTTTTTACAGTTCATTCTTAAAGGATAATGGAGGGATTTAGACAGCCTTAGCACTTTTTGCACTTCCGTTTTATCTACGTCTCTATCGGACAGTTGGATTAACGTAGAAATATATATATATATAGAAATTCTTAATCAAATTATCCTTTACCATGGTATTACGAAGAACATTTGATCTTTAGCATGAATTAATTAAATGTCAAAATACTTATTGAAAGAAAACAATTTTTTAAGAATTTCATTTTTGGTCACCGTGACCACGCACGCTGTAAAGCACGCGAAACGTCGGACGAAATTTAAAATTATGTAAAATAATTATAAGTTTATAATAATACAAATAGCTTTAATCCGGTACAAAAATTTCTTTCAATCTGTAAATGCTATGTTAACCAAGGACAATACTAAAGTACTTATTTCCATCACTCAAATATACATTATTCATATCCTACATAGTAATAACAATAATTATAAATGGATAAATAGACAACTAAAACAAATTTTAAGTTTGTTAATTAATTATATTTCTTTCTATATTTGTCCTTATATGATTTTTATAGATGTAAACAATTATAATTTGTGGTTGCATTCATTAGAAACACTATTCGGACTTCACATAGTATATAGAGAAATATTATTTGAAACTAGAAGACTCTAGACGTTGTTTTAAACATACATATTATATACAGAAAAATACACCTCACTGTAAATTTAAACCATATTCGAATCCACTTGATCACCGCAAATCGGAATCGGTCCAATAAAATTCAAACGAAATACCTTGACTTCTATAGTATATACAATATACATATTGGTTATATAATGTAACGTCAAATTCCTAATGGCTGTCAGTAGCTGCATGTCTTAAATAGCCGGCCATCTATCACGTCAGCGGCATGCTCGGAACTCGTCTCTCTGTCAACAATTCATCGGTTCAATATATAATGTATAATGCCTCAATCGCCTGTAAAGTTGCCATGAAAACATAGGCGTCAATTATTTATTTAAATTCCGCGTAAGGTTGATGTTGTTTATAATTGTATGAAAAAACAATAGAAAAAAAGCTTTATTTTGTACCAGACTAACCTATGGATCTTGAGACGTCGTTAAGTAGGACTCCCGTTGTTTATACAGAACTGTACAAACGTTTAGCCGCAATCTCTTCTCTCCTGCCCTGAATATGTCTTAATAACAGCGGTTTAAAATTACCCATGTTTTACTCTTTAGGAAAGATGGTAGGAGGCAAGGAGTTGCTTCGCTGTTTCAAGAATAAAAACGTATTGGATTTGACTTACGGAATTCCATCTAAATCTAGTCTATCCAATCTCTCTTAATATGCGAATTATAAATTGGAATAAAATTTCTTACTATGGCGGCGCATTGGTTGTAAAAGTCCTTTTAAAATTAAAAATATAAACAAATCGGTAGATAATTATTATGTTCAGTAATATTAACGAAATATAACTTGTACAAGGATAGAAAAGAAGTAAATTTTGATACATAATTTAAATTTAGAACGTATAATTAGCAAGTGTATTGACAGGGTGTGTTGTATAAGGGTAAGTTCGACAGTCAATACACGCGGGGGAGCGTTGAATGTGACGCGAACACCGTGACATATTTGCCTAACACCTGTCTGCCGGAGATTGCCGATTGGGGTGCTCATGCCTGTACAATTTATTTACAGTGTCTATATTGCATAAAATATTTAATCCTTGTGAAGCACTCAGTTTTTATCGCTGACCACGACTAAAGGCCACCCACGAAACAAAGAAGATTTAGTTGAATGATAGTTCTCTTAATCATTCCCCATAACAAAATAAGACATGATTTTAATTTAAGTCCCATAGCTAATTATTTATAGAGCAGGTGATTGGCATTGTACGCGTCCGTGCCTACCAATATGAAACAACAACTGTTTCGTGGAGATTCGAACTCACGCTATACATACATATTAACTATTCATAAGCCACTGATTACTATTAAACGGATTATTATAAAAAATCTATTGAATATGAAAGAATGATTATTATCATGTGGTGCTCAATACTGATAAAAACAAAGAAATGTATATAAAGGTTTACATTACGAAACACTTAAAAAATATGATTTTTATTGCAAAACGTGTCGTTATAAGTAGTTCAATTAAGAAACTTAGAATATGTTAAAACAAGTATAAATGAATTCCACAAATTCGATATTCAAATAGGAAGCGTATAGAATGTAACAAGAGGCAAGTTTGAAATCCTGTCTTCTGTTGCAGACGTCCAAGTCCGCCGCTCCACGTGTCAACCCCGTGATCACGCCAATAACGGACCAAACAGCTATCTAATTCCCTGCTCTAGAAATATAAACCTTAATACAAAGACATCAGAAACTATAGGCTGTCATAAGGTTGGTAGTTGCCGAAAAACGTGTCGCTTTTCACAAAATGGTCAAGACATTTCGGCAATTATGATAAAGGTTCCATACGGAATTGATCTTAGAACCGTGTACGAGGTTTTTCGTTAATTATAGATGATAAGAACATTTATTGCCAGTTCTTCTCTTCCGTTCTACGCCCTTGATCGGAGAACTGGCAGTAAATGTAAAATTAGAAGCATTTTATATAAATTTCTGTTTTTGTCGTTAAAACTCACGTACACTAACTACATTGTGTAACCTAAATGAATAAATGATTTTGATTTTTTGAATTAGAGATCTTCATATATATCTCAATAGCTCCGGTAGTCCAAAAGGATTCAACTACTACTACTAAAAAAAATATTCGAGTAGCTTAGTTGTCCTTGGAAACCAAGTTTTGCTTTCACCTTAATATTATACTAAAATAATGTTTAAAGAATATTATTCTTGTTTAAAACTTTTTATATGAGAATTACACGCCGCCATCGGTTATTCTCTTTAGTCTACAAGCCCAAAATGCGTATCTTAATTCCCACTTAGCGTTATCAAATGCGGTAATATTGCGATTTGTTGTCTGTAAAACATTAACAAATATTTACATTATATTATTAATATGTTTGAGAATATCTGCTACGATTGATAAAATATTTTATTATTGATTATGCATCACATATATACATATGTATACATAGCTATCTGTTACGTTAAAGTACTTAAACTAATCACAAAAACAATTCACACAACACAAAGCGCTAGTCGCTTCCCTCTGGTTATAACAAAACTTAGCCCTCTTCGTTACTAGTGATTTGAGAATCTATTCTTGAATTATGGATATGCCAATATAATTCTCCTATATAAAAAAACTACCTGTGACAATTTTATTAGTCTTAACCTCAAATTTTGCGGCACTTTTAATTCCTTCTTCGTCAGGAAATTAAGACCAACAGATTAAAGAGCCATGTGCATCAACCACTAAAGCCACAAAGGTATCTTTCACTCTTTGGTGCAAACAAAATATCCAAGCTTAGTGTACAAGTTAAAAATATTCAACTGAATCTTAGCTGACCGTCATTAAATAACATAGAAAAAAATATTAAATCATCGAGATATATTCTCTCATTTTTAATTGATACACATTTAATATACACATATAATATATAGAAAGTAGATTATTAAACAATTGTATAAAAATATCAACTTAAATTGGAACTGGGAACATCCATTTAGTTTCGCATGTTACTTATTGAATTAAGCGCTTGTCTGGGCAAAGAAGAACAAAGATGAAAGACACAAATTAATATCAGTCAATACAATATGCAGTCACGCAAAATGTGATTCTATTAGTACAAACATGTTTATTGAAAACACTGTTCTTTTCAGTATTACTACGTGTAACCATGAATTTACATAAATGTGTTTTTATTTGGTTATGAGTTGCGTTTTATAATTTAAAAAAAGTAATCATATATTTTCTACATTTCTGACTCTATATATATTTCTCGTAATAAGTAGATTTTGTTTATCCTTAATATGGGAAAACTTTACATCGGTTCATTCTTTAAACTGGAGCAGTTGGTTTAATAGATACATTGAATACTTTATTACATTACATAACTCACAAAAATCCGTTAAGTACACTCTCACTAACATAAAAACATAAGTTTATATAAGCTTTCTTTTTTCGTCCTTTCCAGCCTTCACCACGAGGCATACTGGGTGTATGGTGAAGGATTATGAGTGACTCGCTGCTTTGCATACTTACTAAAACCCCACGGTAGGTACCACAGCGTAGCCTTGTCGGCATCCCGCCAAGCTATCAGCGGATAAAATCGCGGCATCTATGGCCATGAATTATGTGAAACGGACCTTGACACAACAAGGGCCATACTCACATCGGCCACTTCGCCCTGATTTGTAAAGCTGGGGGAAGTTGGGTACAGGGCACGGATGCGTGAGCATCCCTTCTTTTGGACGCATGAACCCTTGTTCCCCTGCTGTAGTGTCTGCGTGCCCAGGATTACGACGCATTCCACGGTGGAACAGCGACATATGAGCCTTATTAATGGCATCAAAATTATTGTTGTTGTCAATTATATGTATATGTGTGATATTTCGAAATTCCATAATATTTCAGCATTAGTAGAATAGTAAATTTAGTAAGTGTGTTATTCCACAAATATCTCAAACCAAAGGTCATATCGAGATAAACCTACCTATTCGTATATCGTCCTACAAATTAAAATCCGTTTATTAGATTTTGAATGATAGGTGAACATTTATTTCCGCAGTCGATATTTATATTGACACGTATTTGAAACCAAAGTTATAGTTATTAATAGTTTTAAGTGAGTTATAATATTAAAAAATGAACTTAAAAACAGGATTTAACACATGAAAATGATTTTATATGTCACAGACCGGCTAGAGGCTCACTTAATTTTAAGTTAGGCGTTGCCGACATTATTGTTAAAAATGAGAAACGTTCATATTTTTAATATTAAATTTTTTATATTCTAATATAAACTTTCTTTTGAGACACCTGCTATTTAGTTTTAGAACTAAAGTTTACCGGTTTAATATTTATAATAGTTAAGTTTCCTATAAGCAATTCAAAGCACGGCGAACTTTGAACTCCTGCCTATGTTCCCATGGGGACCATGTCATTTGTATACAGGAGCGGACTCAAAAATGCAAGGCACTGAACACTGACCCAAATGAAATTTCAAAATATTTTTTAAGTAGGGATAGTAGTAGTATAACTCGTCTTCTTCTGATTAATATAGATAACATAATTATATTATGACAGTTAAATATAAAATATCAAATCTAATTTATTGATATAAATTTAAACTTTAAACCTTACATAATATAAGCTAGACATATAAGTTAATTTAAATACGACTCAAAAAATTATCATTCACCCTAATAAGCACAATAAATTTGTATAAATATAATATTTTCCAAAATAGTGCGTAGTAATTCTTAAAAGGCCGGCAACAAGCTAGGCTTCTGGTTTGCAAGTGCGTCGAGGTTCTATAAAAAAATAGGACACACTAGAATTACAATAGCTATATAATGTTACAAAAGGGAATACTTACATTATCTGCACCAAAGATTTCGATTATAACTCAAAATAGATGTTTCCTGACAAGTACAGCACGTAAGGGTCCACATCTTAAGTGGCTGAGAAAGGGCTAGGGGCGAATAGGATATTTATATTCCCAATATATCCGATGTTAGCAACTTGTCAAGTTACAACTTACTTGAAGGGTGCTAGAATATTAAGTGCTATCTTGATCTCAGGGCATTGCATAACCTGTAAATCTACATTTTGTTGTGGTTTCAATTATATATATAACACTATTCGTGTTCTGTGTTTAATTTGCAATTAAAATCTAATCTTTTACCACAAAAATAATTAAACTAAACAATATCTTTACGTATTCTCGTAAGAAGAGAAAACAATTTAAATATATATCTGGAGATATACACTTACTATCAGGGCGATAGTTAAAAACTCAAAGACGACAAACTTTTTGGTAAATAGACAAAAACTGACGCAGTAAGTGAAATGGGCTGTTATGCTATATCCGATTCTTGACCATTCAATGAGCCGAAAATCGTAAAGCGTTGGGTGCGGACATAAAAATATCTATAAATTTAAACGCTTCCTTTATTGAAAATGTTTTGTACTCAGGATATATGCATTTTAAATATCTAATTTATTAATTACTTTAAATTTTTTGACAAGATTTATAGCAACATACTTTGTTCCCAAAACTGACCCAATTTCGGGAATTCCTCGGTAAAAGTTTTTATGTTTATCACGTTGACAAGGATAATAAAAATATATTATTATTAATGCTGTATTGACAGTGGAGTTTTTCATTAAAAAGCTTACTCAAATGCACACGAAATGTTAAGTGAGTTCTAAATTGAAAACGATGATTATTAATCTAGAATTAGAGATAATGTAATAGACTCTATACTATTGGGTTCGTATATAAATAATAGAATGCTTCATCGATATAATAAGGACAAAATTCAATATCTATTTGAAAAGTTTACGGATGAGAGTAACTAACATGATAACAATCAAGGCACAATAAATCATGATCAATCTTTATCAAAATAACCTAGTCACCGGGAGCTGGTTATGTCAACAATACTTTTAATTTCTTTGCTGACGGGCCAGGGTTGATAGACGGTGATCGAGGTCTCTCTAGGGAATTCTATACACGTATTACAGGAAATGTATAGAAGATGTAGAAATTCATTGAAATTATTGACCCTATTATTATGGCATTTAAGAAAATCATACATCTTTAACATTTTCTTATATCCCCTAGGAGGGACAAAGGGTGTCCACAATGCTTCGCCATCGCGTTTCATTTGAGCCAAGCACTTATCTAAAAATAAACTTAATTAAAGAAAACTGAAGGAAGAATCCAAGGAATCATTGGAAAGCGTTTTGGCGATTTATCTACAAATAATCCATTTTATACGCCATCTTTTTTTTACGATATTATTGCTCCTAATATAAAGTCCTCCAACAGTTAATGTTATTTTTTAATCACTATATATATAGAGCAGTGTTGGCCTAGTGGCTTCAGCGTGCGATTCTCATCCCTGAGGTAGTGGGTTCGATGCCCGGCTGTGCACCAATGGATTTTCTTTCTATGTGCGCATTTAACATTAGCTCGAACGGTGAAGGAAAACATCGTGAGGAAACCGGCTTGCCTTAGACCCAAAAAGTTGACGGTGTGCGTCAGGCACAGAAGGCTGATCACCTACTTGCCTATTAGATTAACAAATGATCATGAAACAGATACATAAATCTGAGGCCAAGACCTGAAAAGGTTATAGCGTCATTGATTTATTTTATTTTTTTAAATATATAAGAGACTATTAAAGCTTTGTAACCCTTTGAATTATTTTCGTTTCTCAAATATTCGTAACCGGCCACTCAAGTAGCCGAGATCCAATGTTTGACCAGGACCCTCTATTTATTCTGTACCTCTCATTACAAAGTAACAAGCTAACAAAGCCACGTCTCATTTGGTTAATACAACGCAAATAGATTTTCAAGAGATCCTTTTTACTATGAATTTTGAATATTCTATATAAGGACTAATTACAACGTATTTATAAAAGCTGGGACATTATTTATAGATAGAATTAAAATTCTTAACTGACGGGAGATTTTTTTTCTTCTGAAATTGCTCAAATGCATTACAAAAATTTCGTCAGGAAACAAGACGCCGTACTTCAAGCTGACGTTGACTAGCAACAGTTAGTAGTATTTATTTCTATTACATATATCGCTACAGAAAACCTGAAAAAGTTTCTTTAATAAACCTACTCAGTGAAAGCTCTTTTAAAAAACAATCAAGTGTTATTGCAATTACAGTGTGTAGATGATACCATTTTCAAAATTGCTTTATTTATAATGCAACCGTTACACCAAATTGGTACCAATCTATATTTTGATTGTATGACGCAGCGCGTCTGTGACAATAAAATTTCACGCTACATAAAGCAAAAACACACCGCCGAACATTACTAGTTACCCCCGACCACACTAAAAGGACCCGCGGATTCATTTCTAATACCCTTATAAGCATTCAGTCACACGTACGGGCAAGTATCAAACTAATCTGGTGAATAAAACACAGTTTGTTAGGCGGAAATCGGCAAAGTTCCACACATTTAAGATAACAGTGAAAACTATCAAAAGTGTCGTTTTAGGTTTGATGCTCCGTGGTAATAACTATGTTTTTGGAATAATATTAATGTAGGGTAATGTGATTGGCCTTTTAAAACGTGAAGTAAAGACCGTATTTGTTACCGTAATTACAATAGTTTTCCTTATAAAAAATTTAAACGTTTGTGTTTTATTCCCGAAAGGTACACATAACATTCGCTACGTATGCTACGAAGTCTACGTCAAAAAGTGCCAGTGATTTGTTACTATGTTTAACCGCGCTAATCTAAGAAACTGTCTAAAATGGTTCGCATAAAAAACATATTTGTATTCCATTTATCGAGCAAGATCTCAAGAGAAAATACTATAGGGCACAGCTAGCGTCTCATAACATTCTTAATATTGCCTTACTATATTATATATATTCCAATATTCAACATAGCGCTGGACATTCTCATTAGACAAGCCAATCACTGTTAGAATTTGTGTCGTCTCCGTTGACCGCTAGAAGCATTACATAACTAGCTAAATACATTCCTAGGTACACAGTGGTTATATAAGTTAGTCAATTGTTATTTACTGTTTAGTGACTGGAATAGATCTAATTGTAAGACTGATTGATACCTACTATTTATCTTATGAATGTTAATATTTGCTGGCGTGTTTGATTATATATATGTTATATGATTTTTTTTATCCCTACACCATTGTATTTATTACAATTTGTATACATTTTTATAAGCTTTATAAGAAACTAAAAACTATTAGACAATGGATATAGAGTTTTCAGTTTCTTTGTCTTAATGAAGTTTAATTCTTAGTTTCTATTTAGTTTGACTTATTATTACTTCTTTAGTTATATTTTTGTGGTTGCTTGTTTATTTTTTTTAATTTTCTTATTTTCTAATATAATTGATGTGTATGTGTGTAAAATTTGTGATGTCATAGTTTCTTGTATAATTTTATGCATACGTGTTGTTTTAGAATTTATAAATAAATCATGCATCTAAGTTTTTTATAACAAACATATACATATCTTTTAAATAATTAAAAAAATAAAACCTCTCAAATTCAGATTTCTGTGTCTGTTTCTAATAGGCAAGTAATCAGTCTTCTGTGTTTGACATACGCTTATTTTGGGTCTAACACATGTCCTGAGTGTTAAATGCGCACATAGACAGTCCATAAGTGCACGGCTAGGCATCGAACCTTCGACCTTAGATATGAGAGGCGCACGCTAAAGTTTCAAATAAAAGATATGTATAATTAAAATATAATTGACAGCGACTACTAAAACCTGCCTTGTTCGTTTTCCATTTCAAAAATCAGCTTCTTTGGTTATACGTAATCTGTGCCCTTGGTTGATGAATCAAGACTTTTATATACGATAAAAATAACATCAGATTTCAAGCTGCCAATTGTAAACTCAACGGCTAAACTATCCAAAATCCATCTTACGAACAAGAAAACAATACTAAAATATATTATCTTTCTTCCTCGTAATTTGAACAAATGAGCGACGCCGGCACCAAATTAGATTCTAGCGTCCGGTCTCACTCAACAGATTACAGTGCTCCACCATGGTGCCTACTGCAATTTGTTATGTCTCTAGGTATGTGTTTGTTGAATTATTTATATGCTATATAACACTACGAACAAGGGCTTTATGTTAGGAATGGATTTTTGAACTATCGAACAATGGATCTTTTTTGTCTGTATATTAGGGTAAATTGTTTGTGGACTAAGCACTGAATATGACAAAAATTATTGCTAACACCTAAGTAAGGGAGTTATGAAGTTTCAAAAGAAATTTTAAGCCCTGTATTCTAGGAGATCAATCAAATTTAAATGTAGTTGAAGAGCTGTTAAACCATTCTGAATGATGTTTGATATATTTTATAGCGCAAGACAAGATACTATATGAAATACCTTAGATTATATATAAGCATAAAACCGTAAGTGTAAACACAGAAAATACATGACTTTTATGTGTCTTAAACACGCAATATACCAATCATAGAAATGCAGATTTTTTAAACAACACAAAAATCCGAAGAAGGAAGTTCTCAGGATAGGTATTTTTTTGTATATAATATAGCTCCACAGCACGTGAAGCGTTTATTTATACTTTTTAGTACATTGATGATGTTGTATTTTTTTGTTAAAAAAGAATTTACTACTATACTTAGAAGCATACATTTAAGAACAAGGGAAAGGATTTTAGGTTTTTTAACAAAATAAGCTACAATTACAGATTACGCCAGTGCGGCTGAAACTGAAATGAAAAATCAAAAAAAGCAATATCACATACAAAACAATACATACACATAGAAAAATACAACACAACATGAAACAGGCAAACAATTTCTTACAACTGTCATGAAGTAGGTCTTTTGTCAGTTCACTCAAAGGACTGCTGTTTTTAATGTCGATGACGCTTCTTAACGTACTAATCAAGCACCCTAAGGCACCCTAGGCACTGGAGCTTTGGCGGATTGTTTACTTTTCCTAGTAAACTTTATAGGATACATCGGTTAGTAAGCGCAAAATTCTCGGGTCACTCTGAGTTCGTAGATAGATTATTCTCCGATGAAAGACAGAATTAAAATTTACCTCCATGCGAATTATTATATAATTAAATTTGTGTTTAATGAAAAATAGAATCACCCAACACAAGAAAAAAAAATCTTTTCATCGTGTAATCATTATTGACCGTATGCAAATATCTGTTATCCGGTGTTTGAACACGGGCGGGTCCCTAATCAAAAAATTGAACTTTCAATAAAGAGAATCATTAATTTTGCTTAGGGAGAGCTCCCGTATAACGAACTCCGCAAAAATCCAAGGATGTTTTCCTCGGATAATTATGTGAAAGACGCTGGGGTCAAACTTTTAAGACTGTTTCGGCTTTTTAATTGTTTAGGCGCACGATAAAAATGTTTATATATATACAACGGTTTTATGATAAAAACATCTTACGATCATTTTTTTTTCACATTTTAATAAATACTATATTGTATATTAGATTCGATTTAAGTACGACTTATGAGTACGCCTCGCATTAACTACCTAATTAGGAAAAGAGCCCCAGAAGGAAGGATAAAAATAGCAAATGAATATATAAGATGATTAAGCCAATCAAGGCAGATAAATATCCGCGACAAAGTAGCATTCTACCGGATATCGATCGGTTATTTTTCTCAGAAGCTATTAGAGTAATGCAGGCAATCCCCCGACATCGCCCGACCGGCGAGAATTAATGATGTCCCTTATTGGAAGCACAATTTTTTGATTCTACCCATCTCCCTTCGCATAGCTCAAAGATTAAACAGATACACTTTCATATAACTAATTTGTTGCGTCTTGAAATGTTCCGGTGTTTGAGAACTTTTTTTATATATATTAATACAGCCGTTTTATGATTTATGATTATATGATTATATGAGCCTTTTTACCCTGTAAATACCATATCTAGACTTAGAATGAGAGCAAGACAAATATTTTATTGAAATGTAGACACACGAAAAGTGTTCTTTAACAATAAAACATTGTCCTCAGTCTGTTCTGGTTTTAAGTTGTAATATTAAAAGAAATCCTCGTAAAATAAGCTTTACAGTTTAAATAGAGAATTTAATATATTTATAACCCTTTTAATAAATAAATAATTTGTATGATAGAGGGCTTATACATTTTTAAACACCCAAAAGCGTTATATATATAGTTATGACAATATTGCCAAATCTTCTTTATATTGTCTTTGTGTAGAGCATCTTAAAAATTTTATTCTTTGGCATCCCGCGGGCGATGGAAACCAACAAAAGCCTTGTTTACACGATCCAAGGTTTACATTTAAAAATGCCCCAATCACCTAAAGGCAATTCTAATTTCTATCGAGGAGATTACATCCCCTTGACAGTTTTAAACGATTATTAAAAACATGAGTGAGGAAATCGAATTTAAACGACATTTAAAAACGGGGTCGACCACGGAATAGGTATTGAAAGGAAGGTCGAATATTGTATTGGAAAAGCTTAAAAATGATTGCTTAAACCAACTTTACTAGCTTAATTGAATTAACGGGTAACTTTTAGAGACGTCTTTCACTGATGAATAATCCAATCACACTGATTGACTTTTCATGTGTTCACTTCATATGTTTCAAATGTCATGTGATTTAGGCATAGATAGGGTATAGGGTATAGGATGGTGGACGCATTTTCCGCACTAAGACTCTTAAGACAGATTTTATTTTTTATATTGTGCGTAAGGACTTTAGCGTTCAAATGCGTGGCCATCCTATATTATGTATACGAACTCTGGGACACTTCCGTCTTTCTTTAGTGAGTAGAAGCAAGTAGAAGTTTCTCCAGATTAACACTATAATATTTCCATTGTTACGATGTTTCTCCTATTCTATACAATCAACTAAGTTAATAAATAAATCTCATTAAAATCTTTGAACACAGTTGTTAAGTATAATATTGTAATATACGGACGCCCCACATCTCAATTAGGGAGGGTGCCGACATTGCACTATCTTCCAAGTAATCGTGTTAATTATACGCGTCGGTAATCGAACTCCGATCCTTCGCCTTCCAAACTAGATTAGCAACTCTCATACATTTTGTTTACGTTGAATTGAGGGTTGGCTCTTTAGCAAACTGATTTTGTATTATACATATTAACTGTAAGTTTATTAAATTCATATTTTTATAATACTATCTTCTATTGTTTATTATGTATGTACAAACATGTTCAATAGTTACCGGTTCTATTATAAAATTTTGAATATTAAGTATATGTCTGACTAATTTTTTTTTCCGTGTGTCTTTACTAGGACATCATGGAATATTACGATCTAGCCTAACTTAAGACAAATAAGTAATTTAAGTCTAGCCTAATTTTTTGAAAAAGATTTTTAACATAAGGAAGTGTCCAATAACACTACTTCCAGTTTCTATTAAAGGGAAGACATCCTGTGTTCTATTTTTTCAGTCACTGTTAGCACTTAATACTAAGGTGCAATATCACTAAATAAAAAAATCTTACTTTTTCTCTAATCTTTTTAACAATGATATAATAATTATCAACATCTTAAATCTACTATGTCATAGTAATAACTGTGATGTCAAAGCCATACAAAGAGCTTATATTCCTTAAAATGTATTTACAGTTCGTCACAAGTGTTCTCGAAAACTTCTTAAAAGAAAAAAAATAAGTTGACGCAGCTCTGGTTTAAATATGATTTGAATTTTTAGAATACCCTAAATGTAACTAACCCGATAACGGTATTGGCGCCAAATCCACAGGTAAAAGAAAAAAAATTAAAATAAACTACAGAATTTTTTTTATAGAGCAGTAATACCGACGAACATGGTCCCTCTTAATTCTTTTTTAAAAGCACAATGAGGAAACACATACAGACATTTACACAGAACATTTAAAGGCAAACACTAAAATGATAAAAAATAAATGACAATAAACTCGATAAAGAAATACAATTGCAATTGTTATTGGTGACGGAACAATGTAAATTTAGGAACCTTTAACTATAGAAAAGATAATTTAAGCGACCAATTATGTATAAAACTGATTGTTTAGTTCAGTAACTTATAGTTATACAAGTTAGGAATCGCATGTCCGTTTCAATCAATCCCGTTTGTCTACAATTAGCGTCACTGCGTCCGACTGTTCAAAGTTGAACATAAAAGTTTTACGGCACTATTCTCAGCAAAATAGAAATAGTTATTTTGGCTTTAAATATAAGTGAAACCTTTTTTTAGGAACCCTTATATCAGGTAGGACTGGATCACTAGGTGCACTGTGTACTATCCACGGCTACATAAATTACAGAGATACACAGAACATTACAATCGAGTCCACTAGACTACTACTAGTAGACTAGATTGTAATGTTCAGGCTAGTAATTTAAAACTAACCTTATTATTAAAAACTTATCATTATTTACATAATTTTAAATTTTTCCGACGTTTCGCGTGCTTTTCAGCGTGCGTGGTCAAGGTGACTGAAGACAAAAGGTGTTGAATGTCAAAAGTATCACAGCTGCAGAGAAAGTTGTGTTATCTATATTTATTGCACCGAAGTTGATATGAACTAAAAGAGTGTCCTCTATTTTCGCGGATTGTTTGCCTTCGGGTTTTAATTTGGATATTAGTGGATCCCAGGTGCTGATAATTTTAGGCCATCTTCTCTATTGAAATTCGGGTGTTTTTTTTTTGTTTCAATGGCTTCGCGTAGCAATCTTGGGAAGAATCTTTTTTCTTTCGCAAGTACTTTCGGTTGGTCAAAGCGTATGTAGTGATTAGGCCTATCGTGTGTGTTCACTCTAGTGTTGTTTTTATGCATATATATACTTTATGATAGTGTGGGTAAGACATATACATCTGTATGTTTCCAGAATAATCCAGTCATTTTCAAACGAATCGCGACGCGTAGTTGAATGTTGATGACCAGTTTTCTGCCCGCGGTTTTCTAATCCCGGACCGAAATTTGTTCACATTTCCACTTGTACAATTTCCGTCAATTCTAGTCTAACAGCAAAAGTTCACTTGTCAATTTATTTAAAAGCCTTTTTTCAACTATAATTTTATGAACCGACATGTTTAAACGCATTCCATTTTTGAAATTTGACGCACCATAGAGCATAATCCCCAAAGCAAAACGAGTAAAATAACTAAATAATGTTTAATATAATAAATAGATATTGTAGCAATATTAAGTTAAAAATAATTTTATAATTACGTCTTGAATCTATATCTAGAAATCAAATAGTTCTAATGGGCATATTTTTTAATACCTGAACAGATTACGGTTGTCATCGGACAACGACAAACATTTATTAGTCTATAGTCATGACATTTGTCAGAGCATAGTAGATTTGTAATCAGTTTGTACATATTTTCGTAACCCAAATTTTATGTAGTTTTTATTAATTTTCTTATGAAATCAATTTTGATTAGGTACCCCTATTATTAATGAATTTTAAGTAGCAGTTGTAGATGGTTTTAAATTAGCTTAATTATGGAGTTATATTCGGGAGATGCGTATTTATCAATCAAAAGTGATCTGCTTAGTTCCGACGAAGAAGAAAAATATAAATCGGAGTCAGGAACGCAAACACAAAAATGTTTAAGTAATAAAGGTACATAATTATTTATTTGCCACCTCTGTAGTTCTGTTGTTTAATGTTTTATTTTTGTGACATTTGAATACACAAACTGAATCAAATTCTATTAGAATTGGTATTTTAAACTTCCGATTGCGTCACCGTCCTTTCAATATCCGTTAGTGATGTAGCCTTGTCGCGCGGTACGAAACTTAACACTGAATTCCGGAGCACAGTCGCTATCGATGTTGGGAATTACAGAGTACCAGTGCAGATCTTGGACTTCCACAATCGTGGTATTGGTTCTAGTACAGACAGACTATGTGCGGTCGTACGGAAATATAGATTGTATCGCGGTTCTGTTAACGATGCAATCAGATGACCAGTTGGAAATGTGCGTCATTTGTTTAACACGATGACCCCGGCTTTTGAAGACGTGGTCTGACTGTGGTCGTGGTGGTGAAAAGCAAAATGCGAAGTTCAGTAGAGGCTCAGAATCACGTGTTGTAGCAGTGGTCCCTTTTGGAAATATCTTGTAACCATGTAAACAAATATGGGTCAACAAAAAATTATAATATATTATTTAGGTAAAAAATACCTTGACAGCATGTTCCACAACTAAACAATACATATTTTTTTATATATTATGTAGCTTTTTAATCATATACAACATTTTTACAGGAAAACTATCTTCCAATAGTATAATGAAAGCGTCTATCAGCAGCGGTATGAAACAAATAATACCTACTAATAAACCGAAAAGAAGACGAGGTATATATGATCTATATATAATCTAAATATGTTATGTTTTGAGCTAGCATACTCGTGAATCGTAGTGTCTGACTGACAATTAACGTACTAGAAACTTTTACGTTTAACGTTTGTTTACGTGTTTACAAGCATTCTACGTCATATGAACTTGTGTGACGCCATCTTACTTTGAGAAAAGTTTTGGCAAAAATTATGAATGTTTAATATGATTTTTCAAGCCAATACTTTAATGAATTATAAATTAAAATTAATCAAGATTATATAGTTATAAATTTTTTTTTCAAAAATGCTGTCAAATAGCGTATTTATTTAAGGGATGAGTTATGATTGCCGGCTGTGTGTGTGCTTTAAATAACGTACATACTAAAGCATTTTTAATTAACTTTCGATTCGTATAAAGCCGCGAAAATCATTACAAAACCAAAACAATTCTAAAACATACAAATTTTGCATGTGAAATTTTAATTACAATTTTGATTATTAATCATATTAATTTTCAGTTAAATTAATGAACTGGAAAAGATATCATAAGTTAAATGTTATTTATTCTTTTTTGGACGAGCTTGAGAGGGACTATCCGGCCATATGTACAGTGTCTGTAATTGGGAAATCGGTTGAAGGAAGAGATATTAAGGTTTATATAAGGTTTAACTTTGTCCAAGAGTAGCGTATTTTTAGTTACCAGACGAATTAAATACACTCACTTTCTATATTCAAAACTTCATAAGTGTTTAATAGGCACAGTCTGTTAAACTTGTAATAACAACTTGGGCGTAGTTTTCGTTGCTCCAACAGACCCAAAAATGTGACCAACAGCGTATGGACACAATGCGAGCTGCAAAAGTATGACGGCAAGTGTCCATTGAATTAGCATTTTATATATGCATTGAAGGAGCCAATCGTGAGGAAACTAGACTTACTGTTTTGTAAATCGCTGTACTCTGTGAGCCACAGAAGAAAAATGCTTTTTCAGATACAGAAATCGGAGACAATGACCAAAATTTTTTGTCATACATGACTTGTCTTTCAGATGTTAAAAATATCGAACAGTGACGCGAGTAACGCTGCAGTCTGGTTAGATGCATCAATACATTCAAGAGAATGGATCAGCACAGCTGTCGTTACCTACTTAGCTGAATTCATCGCTAAGAATTTTCAGAAACACCCCAAATCGATTACTAATAAGGACTGGTGCGTACAAAGAAGACATTCTTAAGATTTTGTTTTACTGCAATTTTAGTTAACGCAATGACTACCAATACCAACCAATAAATTGTATTATATTACAGTGACTTGGTAAATTTTTAAAAAAAATTAAAAAATAATAATAAAGGAAGAAATTGAAAGATTTTTTTTATTAAAGTACACACACACGTATACATAAAGAGGGTCTAAATCAGCTAACAATTGCTGTCACCAGCAACACTGATTTTCAGTGGACCCATACTATCTTTAAGTATAATCTAATAACTGATTTCAATTTCGTGTATCCTCTAGATAACCCAGGCATTACATTTGTCCCTCCATTCTGAAGAACGCATTTTGGCCAAACTTCACCTATATCCAGATTAAGTATTCTTATAAACCAGCTAGGTCTGGATACCCATAGATGATTCACTCACGCTTTCTAATCAATTTTTTTTTAGTTTTTATAATTTATGAATCGGTGTATTCTTTTTATTTTCATTCGTGTTTGTCATATTTGCATATAAGTGATTGTCACATTAAATCTCGTATTTTATTTTTCTTAAGTACCAATGTATCATTGTGCCTTTTGTAAATAAATAACAGATGAATAATCATCTACATAGTTACAATATTATTTTCGTGCATTTGGACTTTTTCGGTTTGTCGTCTTCATTTGTTTAGTTACGGTATAGCGATACTCGCGTCATTTTTCGATTTAAAACCTGAAATTGTAAATACCCGAACAATAGACAACGCATTATAATGTGTAATATATTACAGGCACATTGTACCGGTATTAAATCCAGATGGCTACGTATTCACACATACTAAAGATCGCATGTGGAGAAAGAATAGAGCGCATCACGAGGGAGAGCGCGTTGGAGTTGATCTTAATAGGAATTTCAGGTGACATTTGTATTGTATACCTTTATCAAATATCGTATAATTGCTTAATACACTTAAATATTTAATATTTTTCTAAAATATAACAGCTATGGGTGGGGCAATAATGGCGACCAAGGTTCATCAGGAGAGCCAACTAACGTGTTCTATAGAGGTCCTGCGCCGTTTTCTGAACCGGAGACAGCAGCAGTACGGGTAAGAAATATAAAAATTTTCGTCAATAGTTCAAGACTCAAGATGCCCATGGATCCAACTTCCTCCGATGGCTTTATGACAACAGAGTAAGCTTCATTGTTTTTACCTCGGCCGCACAGCAATGGACTTTCTATGTGCACATTTTACACTAGTTTCGTTTTCAAAAACATCGTAAAGAACAGGCTTGCCTTATGTCCAAAAAAATGGCCGTGTGTGTCAGCCTCAGAAAGCTAATCACCTACTTGCCTATTAGAAAAACCAAATGAACACGAAACAGATACAAAAATCTGAAGCCCATACCTAAAAGATTGTAGCACCACTGCTTTTTTCTTAATTCCTTTAGTGCATGATCTATTATATATTTATAATTAAATATATACGAATGTATGACCCGTCGCTACCTCGACCTGTTTGAATTTTCAGGACACGATCCTCGGATCAGCGTCTCCATTCAAAGTATTCCTGTCGTTCCACAGTTACTTTGAACTGATCATATTCCCTTGGGGATACAAATGTGAGCCGTGTCCTGACTACTTGCACTTATTGGAGGCCGGCACGGTCATGGCAAGGGTATTCGCGTAAGAAAATAGTAGATTAGTTAATATGTCTTGTTTGCATGGGGCTTGTAGTTATAGAAAAACATTTAAAAGGCAAAAGTCTCAATTAGTTCAAGAATTTCTTGAATAAATCAGCTTCATACATTCTATCATCGATCAGTAATTCGTTTCAAAAAGCTTGTAAATTTTCATTCTATTGAACTGTGAGAAACGAGACTTCACGTGAACTATGTCATAGTCCAAAAAAAATTCTGACATGGTTTTAAATATACGCGGTAAGATTCTGAATCTTACCCCTAATGTAAGGTTGGATTATACACATATTTAATAAATGTAATTAATAACTATGCTGTCATCACCAGCTGTTGCTCTAACGGACTTTCGGTCCATGTGCTCATTCAACATTCGCTAAGGAAAAGGAAAACAACGTGAGGAAATCGGTTTGCCTTAGACCCAAAAAGTCGA
This sequence comes from Pieris brassicae, assembly GCF_905147105.1. Taxonomy (NCBI): domain Eukaryota; kingdom Metazoa; phylum Arthropoda; class Insecta; order Lepidoptera; family Pieridae; genus Pieris; species Pieris brassicae. The sequence goes on along the minus strand of NC_059665.1, from coordinate 5,961,490 downwards.
CGGCGTGTCAAGCATAGGACAGTTCACTTACTTGCCTATTAGATTGACAAACAATCGTGAAACAGATACAGAAATACCTATAAAGGTATATAACCTAAAAAGGTATATAAAGGTAACCTATAGTGCATCTGGTGTGTGTGGTGTAAATAATAACTGTACTTACTATAAAATAACTATACTTGACTAACTTATTTGCAGGCAATATATGAAAGTACTGGTATGATCTACAAGGTTGGAAGCACGAAGGACCTTACCTACTTTGCTTGCGGTACAAGCACAGACTGGAGTTATGCTATAGCAAAAATACCATATTCCTTCATGATTGAGCTACGTAGCAAAAAATATAGATTCCGGCTCCCGAAGGACCAAATTAGTGAAACGTGTATAGAAATCTCTAACGCCGTAACCAGTTTAATGGATTTCATAGATAACACCAAATTTAAATTTAAATCAAAAAAATAATAAAATCATTAAAAAATATTGGTAACTTTGTGTAACATATAATAGTTGTGTTGTTTTTATTACGTTAATTATGTTTAGTGTTTTTTATAATAAACGTGGCATAGATAAAATATTTTATTCCAATTATGTAACAAATACTAAATAACGGCTACATGCAGTTTACTCTTTTTTTCTCGAAAACATTGTACAATTTATACACTTTTTCTGGTCCACAAAATTTGCTAAAGCTAACACGCCATTAAGGACTTCTTGGCAACAGTCTTGGATCTCTTCTTTTGGTAGGAGAAATTTAAACTCCTTACTTCGCAGTTCAACGAGATAAGAGAACGGTATGTGTGCGGTGCCATAGCTCCAATCAATACTAGTTCCAGCAGCTAGGTACATGAGATCTTTGAAATTTCCAACTTTATACATACGACCGTTTGTTTCATACATTGCCTACAATAAAAATACGAAATTAGCTATTGGATAATAAACATTGGCACTTAGCGTTGTAAGATGTTAGATCATAATGAATTAGTTTACACTTCGTTGCAGTGATTTCAAAATACAATTAAAGTAATTAAAAAGGAGGGCAACTGGCGGCCTTATCGCTTTCAAACGACCAGGCAACCATCTGCCACCAACCTGTGAGACATGTTAAATTAGATAAGGTGAGCGTAAAAAGTACAAAACTACATAAGATATAATTACATAGACAAAAATTATGGAACAATAAAAGCAATTAAAACATATTATGTAAACAGTGCAAGGGACAATAAAAAAAGAATCATGACATTAACTGTTCATCTCACTTTCAGGTGACATATGTTGATTCATATACCAACATATGCAGTGTTGTTAGTCCTTGGACATAGATGAATGTGCGTGTGGAAGACTTCCCTTCAATGAGGTGGCAATCGGAAAATTTGAATGAAGCATTTTCTACCATACAAATCATACCTTAGCCATGGCCGTGCCTCCCTCCAACAGCCTGACGTAATCGGCACAAGGTTCATTGGTGAAACACCAAGGAAAAGAAATCAACTCGCTGTACGCATGAAATGTGATGAATATCTTGAACGGAATTGTCGAATACAGTATTAGATCCTGAAAATCAAAATAAGTGAGAGAAAAATTAGTACAGGACCTATGTCAACAAATATCAATATAAAATAAATATAAATGCCAGCTATTGCCAGATTAAAGACGATTTTGAATGATCTATTTTCACATTACCTTAACGGCAGCTGCTTCAGGCTCGGAGAATGGCTCGATACCACGGAAATTTTGGTGATACGGATCTCCTGAAGAGCATTCAGATCCACTGCGCCCCCAATTGTATCTAATCATAGGAGTGCATGTTACAGTAATAACTAACAAATTGTATTAATAGAAATCACAAATTATTCAAAATATTTATGCAATTATTTATTTAATTGTGTATTTTTTCGTACCTCGTCTTTCTAGTTTATCCCAAAAATCTATTGTATTAGATATAATTACCCAGTTTTTTAATGATATCAAATCTTACAAAACCAAAAAGTAAGTGCGTTTTAAATTGAAAAAGGTGAAAAAAAATGCAAAATCTGGAAATATGTTTGTCACTTATTATCGAAAAAAACTGTTTCTCACCCAAAATTCCTGTTCAAGTCTACTCCAACAATTGTATTATCCACACGAGCTCTGTTCTTTCGCCACATCCGGTCGTGTAAGTGCGAGTGATAATAGCCGTCTGGGTTCACGACAGGAACGATAAACCTTAAATAACATTCATAATTATTACAGTGCTTTTACTAACTAATTAATAAATAAATTACAAATTTTCAAACAAAGAAAAACCGTTATTTCAAGCGCTCACATTGATACTGCTTACTTCGTAATAATATATATTCGACCTTACCAGTCTTTATTTGTTATACTCTTCGGTAGATTATTAAAGTTTTTTGCTATGTGATCCGCGATATAGGTCACAACAGACGTACTGATCCATTCCCGGGCATGTATCGTACCGTCCAACCACACACCTGTGTTGGCAGCGTCACTGTTTGAAATTTTTAACATCTATAAACAATTTAAAATCTTTTCTTTCATAATTAACTTAACGAATAATTTACATGCAATACTAACTTTTATATCTCTCCCTTCAACAGAACGTCCGATGCTAGTAACGGTGCAGGTAGATGGATATAGAACCTCCAAATTCTCCATAAAATTATAAACAACGTTAAGAGGATAATAATCTTTCCAGTCCAAAGTACGTTCTGAAATAGATTATTAAAAGGCTTGTTTCGGGAATAAATATAATAAGACTTTATTTATATAAATACCAGTTAATTATTTCTAATACATTTTGAGTATGTTAAAAGTAAACTCAATCAAGTTTATTTATTTTTTAGTTAATGCTTTAAATCAAGTCCCAGAGAAAATAGACATCATATGTTCAACGTAAAGCCCATCCACGGACCTAATGATTAATGACATGCCTTAAAATTTCCTAAGTACTACCGTAGCGTACTAAGTACTTCCTACTACCCCTAAACTAATAGGAGTAGTGAAATTTTACTAACTTTGAAAAGGATTTTGAGGTGATTTCGATTGTCTGGATAACGAGATGTTATTTGGACTGTTCGGTCTAACAACTGTATCAGTCGAGGTTACTTCGAATACGATATTTCTATCACGTAATAGTTTTTCCACTTGCATAACCCTATTTCCTTCGACCATGATGTCTAAAGCACTCTTTTTCTGCTTGCAAATAAAAATAGCTGCAAAGATTTCATAGTAAGGACCTTTTATTAAAAACTAAATAAGTTACATGTTTGAACTAAAATAAACGTTCCTATCTGTCAAATTGTCATTATGTCTTGGTGTAAAGAGAGACAACAGTGCTGTGGTTGAAAAGGCTTTTACGGTGCTTCTCAATGTTTTAAAAACATAGCTGAATAAATCTAGAAGTTATGTTGACATGAATATAAATTTCCGAGAAAGTCCCTAATTCTTCTATTTCCTGTTTTTGTAAAAGATCGCTAATAGCTAGGACTATAATTAGTAGACAGGAAGATAGGAGAGTAGATGTTAATGAATTTACGAGAATCTAGAATCTTAGAGAATATATCTTAAACGAATTTATCTAATACAAGTTACAACGAATAGTTTCGTATAACGGATGTTATACTCACAGCCTTTTGTATCTAGGCTCTTTAGGAATGTTCTTTGCCCTTCTTTTACACATTTTACATCCCATGTTTGGTACCGTCCACTTTTAAGTGCCACTTTGGCTGAATTTTACTAAAATTTTTAAATATAACAAAATGTGATTCATCTAAATTTTGACATGATTTGCCGCAATCTTGACAGGTGGAAAATATCAAAATTGTCAAATACATTTTGTCTATGCTATAAGTAGAAACTTCTTCGGTATTAGAACCTCAATCTAAATTGAATTGACCTCAATAAAAATGGCGCTACGACGCTTTTTTTTAAAGGGGAGGCCTTGAACCACTTACTATTTAAAGCTTTTAGTCAGTTAAAAGTCAATACTCTGCAATTCAATATTCAGGTTTAATTTCAGGATAATGCTGGAACGATTCTATTATACAGCTAAGCCCATCACACACTGTTACGCAATAAATTAGTGAAAATAAAGCAATATTCTCTGGCTTCAAGCAGTTGGAATTACTTTCTACATTCATATTCTTTATTCCGAAGTTGAATTAACAAAGGACGTATTAATGAAATCTCACATTCAGAATCGACATGTGAATCGAAAGTAGTTCCAGATTTTTGAGGACAGCACACCCAGCAATGTACTACATTATGAAGTTATTTTACTTAAAGCCTCGCTGATATAAAAAATCAATACAATAAGTAGGTTTGATTTTTTTTTAGTATATGATCTGTACACACCTTTCCAGCTGCCCAAGTTCGCGATGCAGTCGCTTAATGAAATAAATTATCATTGATTCTCGATTCGATTACGACTAGAAATTTTTGTATATTATTATTAATCAGGATTCACTTAGTAGAAATTATATTGAAGTAATTTGCTTAATATTATTATAATTTGCTTAAACACTTGTATATATTGTTAATATTATTATCAACATTATTTAAAGCTATTGTTGTAACTGTTACGCTTTAAAAATAATTTCAACTATCATGACAGACGTTTAATATTTATTTATCATCACTAACACAGGAACGTTTAATTGTTTCGTAACGTTAGCCGCTGAATAATTTCATACATTTATTAACATTTAGATCTAATGTAAAGAGTTTTTTACTAAAGTAAAATTAAATAATATTATCAAAATCAAAACAAATTCAGTAGATTTCTGCATACTGCAACATTTATAGCTCTGAGCAGAGCGTGATGTCCAAATCGATTACAACTATTTATTGGTGTCCAGGCGTGAGTATGATTCATGAGGCCTAATAAGCGGCCAAATAAATTCATATCATAGGATCGAGTAATGTGAGAACTCGTAGTAAGCCGCGGCAGGCCGCTAACCAGACCTGCGACCCCAAACATCACCCGCCACCCAAATGTCGCCTCTACGCTGTCTTACGAGCGTTTATCTTTTTAATTGCGTCTCCCCTTGCGACGCTTGTTACCCGCTTGTTGGATTTATCGGTACCTTTTATATATTTTTACACTGTAAACAGTATGGAATCTATTTTGAGGATTGTCGGCTAACCTAATAGCGCGAATTAAATTATGTTCGTTTTAAAAATGAAAAATGCAGTCGTTACTTTACAGATTTAATGAAGCAGTCATTAGTAAATAAAGGTCATTATTGTGTTTTAAGTACACAAGCTCTTAATATTAACACTTATTATATTTTTAACTAGAATTGTATACAACTCACAAAGAGGTAAGGTACTTAGATAATTAATTAGTATTATGGTTATAAAATACATTTAATCGCTTGGTTAACTTTACAATAACCTATGTATTATGATAGCTATAAGCTTCGTTAAATAGACTAATTTTACTTTAATTCCCTTCATCCAAGTGTAATTATCTTAGGTCTTTACTTAGCACGTTTTGCTTTGAATTTTTTATATAAAAAACAGCAAACACAACATTAACGTTTACTATGCAAATTAATGAAGTACACAAAAGTCTAATTTACGTTCCTAGTAACCTTAGTACAACCATCGAGGTTTTGGTATGCTTGATTAAACGGGTGGCCAGGTATTCACCTCTATTCCTTTGACATAAAGTTCAAATTTAAACGGTGTAGAAAAATAAATTGCTGGGATCGGCAATTAGTCGCTAAATGTAGGTATACCAATGTGGGAGAGGGGGGGTCTCCCTGCTTTGTTTTTCATTAGATGCTGCTTACGGCCCTGTGTCACCCGCTGGCTTAGTATTTAATACGAAAAACTATTTGCTCGCCTATTCTAAGAGATTTATTAATAAAGTTTTCGTTTTATCTCATTGTTCTCAAGTTGGAATACAAAGTTCGCGTCGACTAAAAATTTGAAGATACAATTTCAAAGACGTTTCTTGCCAAGTTCTGCCTTATTAACTAATGAAGTCCCATGAAGGTTTCGCTTTTGTTTGTCTACGTTTTTGACATTACATGACATTTTACGTTTTCTCAGGAGGAGTTTCTCGAAGTAAAACGGTCAGTTGCCACAATAAACACAAAAACAGTTTAATAAAAGATGTAGGAAACAAAAATGGATATCACTTACAATAGTTTATCTTTTATTCGACTCCTAAAATGACAAAACAGTACAACAGTACAACAATATAAACCCTCAAAATGCAGAGCAATTCCGATCTATATTACTTTGATTCACCAACAAAACCGCGCTTTTCAAAACGACAATTCTCAAAATACTATATTCTGAATGATTCTGAATCTGATTTAAACGCAAACGATGTAAGTGAAGAAAGCTTTGATGATACAAAGCCACCAAACAAACCAATTCATAAGGAAGATTTTGCTGAACGATCGATCCATGAAAAGTTGTCAAAACCTGTTTTAAAATCGGATGATATAATTAGGAAACATGGTGAGTATTTTTCTCTTGCTTATTCGGTATATTGTTTGATTTGGTCCTTGAGGTCGTAGGTTCGATCCCCAGATGTGCACCAATGGACTTTCTATGTGAGCATTTATCATTCGATCGAACGGTAAAGGAAAACATCGTGAGGAAACCGGCTTGCCTTAGTCCCAAAAAGTCGACGGCGTGTGTTAGACATAGTTTGACAATAGACAAGAAATTTATCAGATTTTTATAGAGTATATTATAATAGGTAATTAATCAAACAATTATAAAAGTTCATCCCTAGTTCTGTATCATCAAAACCACATCATTCCTATAATCACTACGTTCATACTTTAACACAAACATATATTCTTATCAAGGTCATTAAAAACTTAATGTCTTATTGTTATATATGTTTTTAGAATCAAACGAAAAACCCATACAGCGGATGGACTGGGAGAACTACCATCGTCTAAACGTGATACATAATTTTATGGACGAATTGGAATATAGTAACCCATCTATATGCACAGTGGGTTTAATAGGAACCTCTCTCGAAGGAAGAGATTTAAAGGTATCCTAGTGGTTACACGTGGTACATTCTAAAGTCTTGGGATGAAACCTGTCCCTGCCAATGGATGTGATTCAGATATAAATGTGCACAATTAGCATTTGCTCATAGGTTAAAGAATAAAACAACGTATGCACAGTGGTGGTACAAACCTTTTAGGTCTGGTTAGCAGGCCTCAGATATCTGTATGTGTTTTGTGATCATTTGTTTTTTCTAATAATAAAAGTAAGGCATACATTTTCCACAGAATGATTTCCTTTATCGCATGAGCGAGTGTTAAATGTTCACACAAAAGGTCATTCACCAATGGTTGGCCCTACACAGTACAGTTAGGGATCGATCGCACTAACTAGTAGGAAGCGACTAGGCCAACATTACTGAATATATTGGCTATAGATAGATTTCGTGAAGAAACCAAAAACAAACACACTAGTTATTTATTTTATTATTAGATACTTAAGATCTCGAACAGTGTCGCTAGTAATGCCGCAGTATGGATGGATGCTGGAATACATGCCAGGGAGTGGATAGCCCCTGCAGTAAACACATACATCGCCAATCATATCGCTAAAAACTTTAATACATTGCCAGCATATCTTACCAATAAAGACTGGTTAGTAACATCGTTTTCGTTAAACGATTAATTGTCACTGTTAATTTATTTTTCATTTAAATTTCATAATTAATTTCCATAATTGAATAGAATTCTCGAATTTCTAATTTATTGTTTTTGCTAAATTGTCACGGTCTGAAACCCGATCGTTTTTTTATTATTATTAATAGAGTTAAAAGGTATATTAAATGAACAAAAAGTACCTTAACATAAGTAAGTGAATTTCCTTTTCTTTAAATTAGACTTTAATATTGGAAGTATTCTAAGATATGATTTAGAGCAGTTAATAACCGAAATTTAAAAAATTATATAGACATAATTTGTGTTATAACTTTTAATTTCATAATAATATGTAGATTAATGAAATTGTAAGAATATCGGTTGATTGTTGTATTGTATTGGTTCCTTTTCAGGTACTTTCTTCCAGTGGTCAATCCTGATGGTTATGAATATTCGCACACAGTTAATCGGATGTGGAGAAAAAATAGAGCCTGGCATGGGGGTCAATGCTTGGGTGTCGATTTGAACAGAAACTTTAGGTTTGTATATATATCGGTTTGAGCCTAAAACAAACACATTACATATATACGGCTATATATTATGAATTTCTGTTTAAGTTACGGCTGGGGTGGAAGCGGTTCTTCGGAAAATCCAACACATGCTTTTTATCGCGGACCAGAGCCTTTCTCGGAGCCAGAGTCATCAGCTATGAGGGTATATTATGTTCATAAAAATACCTTATTTAGGGCAAATTAATTTTGACCAATAGTATTAGGTGCCTATAGTTTTGGCTTCGTCGCCTAAAGTACATTTTGTATTTATTCATTCACATGTCAACTTAAAGCCTATATATTTCTTACTATCACTTCTATCTCTTATATATATAAGAGATGTATGTATGTAAATACTTATATATATATATATATATATATATGTATATAGGGCGGATACTTGTGCCGAATGTTGCGACGTTGTTCACTCGTTTAAAATTCGTTACATAAACGCTAAATTGTACATTGTAATAAAGTAGGGTAGGTAAATGTATCATTTGGCTGTAATGTGATGTTGATACCAAAATCGTGTCATCGGTACCGGACGCCGAGATTAAACTGCAAACAGGATTTAGTCGTAAATCAATTTCACTGCATTGGTTTTATATCAGTCTGTTGCATTTAATTAATGTACTAGGTAAGCGTTTAATGTGCGCATTTTATTATTTTTAATCCATTAATTTGGAAAATATACTAAGCTAATTGAGTAATGAGTAATCTTAGTAAATGACCCTTTGGTTTGTTTGAGCCCCGCTCGTATAATGATGAAAAAAACAATCTGGCATTTTTGTTAATTAAAATGCATGGCAAACACCAATAGCTTATCATTGTGGTTATAAAGAATCATGAAACAGATGAATTGAGAGGTATATAATACTCTGGCTTTGTTTGAAATATGCTATACAGATCCAGATTTAAATATCGTATAAATGCCAGAAACAAAACCTTTATTTAAAATTTACGTCGTAATTTTATATTTTCAGGATTTTCTTTCGAATAGTGGTATTTCTTTCAAAGTCTACATAACATTACATAGTTATGGGCAAATTATTCTGTTTCCTTTTGCGTATAGAGATGAGCTGTGCCCGGACTATGTTAGATTACTTGAGGGGGCTGCCGTAATGTCTAAGGTAAAAACAACAACAACATACAACAACAACATACAACAACAAAATACAACATAAAGACAATAATGCTTTTAGACAAGATCATTTTGCTTAGTTTTTTGTTGTCGTGATAAATTTTGATATCGTGGTAATCCCGGTATCTGACTTTTATTAAGTAATTGAGTTTAGTTTGACTTTTTGATTGTTCTTACATATTTGGACTAAATTTACACAGACGATTTACGAAACCAGTGGGAACACCTACAAAGTCGGTATATCAAGGGATGTTATGTACGGTGCGGCTGGTACTAGTAATGATTGGAGCTACGGAGCAGCTGGAATCCCTTACTGCTATCTCATAGAGCTGCGAAGCAAGAAACATAAATTCAAACTACCGAAAGAAGAGATACAGGAGACGGGAAAAGAAATCCTGAATTGTGTGATGGCGTTGATGGAGTTTATTGATGAGAAGGAACGGGTGAAGCATCAAAGAGATGGTCCTTACTTATAATAGGAAATAAATTAAAGTATGTTTCTTTGAAGATAATTTGATGATAATAGCAAAATATAAATACCTAACAAGAAATCTATTAATTATCTTAATTATTTTATTTCACAAAAGCATATGGGCATATGGGAGACATACTAAGCGCAAACTAGATCTTAGATTCCACCCGCTTCAATTATTATTCTTGCCGTGAAAATCATATATTAAGGTTGTAAAGAGTTTTTAATTAATTGAATGACAAAACCGAGCAACGCAACTGACAATACCAACTCGTTTTACAAATAAGGTTTTTATAAGTTATAAAGAATAAACTAAACCTGTCATTGTCAAATTATAGTCCGAACAAACAACAAAACATTTTCAAAATTGCAAGTATACTGAAATCAAATTCCATAAAAAGAGACATAAGCCATAAAACAGTTTTAACAAACATCACAGTGGCACCACTCAACTCCAAGACCCAAGTCTGGGAAATAAGATTTACGAATGAGGGACAAAGATTGTTTATGAAAACATTAGACACAGCAGGAGGTAGGTGTGCAATATATTTCAAAATTCAGACCAGACAAGACCTCCAATGGATCTTTAAAAAATATTTATTAATTATATTATTACAACATTTCTCATAATTCTCGCTCGGACAGGCTTCGCTTATCTCTCAAGTCTCGTCATCTCTGGACATTTTGTTTGAAATAAACATTATTATAATCGGGTAAAAGTAGTGTTGTTATTCGTTAAATAAGTTAAAACTGAAAGTAAATACTATTTTAGCAATTAATATTTGGAAAGAAGAGCATAGCACCATGGATGTGATGGTGGAAGGGCCCCGAGCGTCTCAAGTCGCTGGCATGTTGCATGAAAGGGAGATTCCATATGCAATCGCTGTAGGAGATGTGAATGTACTATTGGAAAGAGAGCAGGGTACAGTTCTGAATAAATTGAGACGCCAGTCTAGTGCAAGTTTGTATAAGTTCTCTTCGTTTTTCATGGTTATCTTTGTTTCATTGAACTTACAAAAAGTATTCATAATATAATTATGTAATATAATTAGAAATGGATAGAAAACTAAAAAATAGAAAAGTTTGGTCTCTGTGTGAGTGAGAGAGCATTACAGGTAATCGCTGTATTGCGAGCTCTGAGTTAAAGAGAACCACGTCGCAAGACTCCACTCCAAATGGAACAATAAAAGTTCAATCGTTCCATAAGCGTAATAATATTTTAGTTCATTTATATTTTGTACGTATCTCTTGTAAGTTAATCTGTTCTAACATTGGTTTTGTACTAATGATTTTTTTACTGTGTGCGCGTTCAATACTTAGTCATATGATAAACACCGTTGCATCCTGTCCTAGCTACGCATCGCATACGCAAGCTAGCATCAGAGGCATTGAATGCAATTTTTTAGCTACTATACTGTTTTTTGTTGTGTGGCCTTGTTGGTGCGGTTTTTAATAAATAAATAAAGAAAAATGCACATGCACACAGATAAACGGTGTGTGTTAGATTCGAAGCAAAAGTGCTAAAGACAAAAATACTTAGTAACTGAAACATTTTCAATATTGTTATTAGTATTATTTTAATAAGGTAAAACTATTTATTGATAATCAGATAAATAAAACTCTTCCTGTGACTGACGCGGAGGGGAAGTTTTTTAGATTACAATTCAGTTTAATTGCATTGAAATTTTACAAAATTATTCTTACAGAAAGTGTGTTTGTTTAAAGTTGTGAAAGTATGTATTTATTTCGGACAATTTATATGGTTGTAAAATTTAAGCATTTAAGAGCTATTCTGACGACTTATATTAATATTGTACCAATTATATATTTCTCAAATTTCAAATAAGAAAAATATTATTAAATTGAAAGTATTATTATCAGTTAAAGAGTCTAGTCTATTACATTGTGTTGTTTAGTTATTTCATAATCATTAAGATTACTACTAAGTACGCCTTTGTATTTTTATTACTTGCATGACTTATTTAATTTTGTTTTATAAATTACTATAATTAAGCATGTATAGTAAAAAACCTTTTTTAATGATACGGGTGTTTAATGATAAATGCTTGAGCTAGTAAGGGTTAATTATTGAGATTTTCACTTGTAAAAAAATACGCATAAAGTAATCAAAACCACGATATATTCTTGGAAATATTATATTTAGTATTACAAATTGCGTATTAAAAAGGGGTGCAGCATATTGATATCGGAAAACTTTTAAAATATGTTATAATTAGCATCTAAATTAAACTATTTATTAATGAACAAGATTTAATTAATTTAAGTGTACAAAATAACCTAATGACGATAGGATTACAATAATTTAAATAGCTATCGAACTAATTAATTATTATACTTAGGTAATATTTTTGTTATTTAACATATAAATATAACGATTAGTGGATGTTTATTTAGTTGCACTGTTTCTCTTGAAGCATAAACATAGTTATAACATTGAGAACATATAACAGGTCGTAATATGGATTGGCATACATTCCACCGATTAGATGTTATCTACGAGTTTATGGAAAATTTGGCCAAGGAATACCCTTATTTGTGTACCGTGATGATCATTGGAAAATCAGTTGAAGGAAGGGATTTAAAGGTAATGTTTTAACATTGGTGTAGTCCCTGTTGATGAACCACAATCGAATAACTTAACGTTCCATTATTGAAATCTACTTTTCAACCTCTTGATTTGCCTTTAAAACAAAAAAATACTCATATGCATACTATAATATTTTAATGATATTTTAACATACATAAGTCTGCTTAACACAATTAAATATTTTATTTTATTGTATTTAATAAGTAAGTAAGTAAGTAAGTAATTTCCAATCTTAATGTTTCTAGTTACTGAAGATATCAAATGGAGACTCCTCAAATCCAGGTGTATGGCTGGATGGTTCCATACATCCTCGTGAATGGATCAGTGCAGCTGTCGTGACATACATCGCTAATCAGCTGGTTCGCAACTTCCAAATTCAGTCTGAGAGCGTTAGGAATAAAGACTGGTAAGATCAAATTAACACTTTCTGTTAAAGGAAAGTATCATAAAGAAGCCTGCTTGTTTCTTTATCCTTACCTTTGCCACTGCTCCTGCCTTTGCCGCATACATTTCCCTAAAGCAGAACTTGCTATAATATCTGCGTTAGCAACCGTTCACACTTCTATTTGAATTTTGCCTACTTCACTGCCCGATAAAGCTCAATGTAAATGTATGACTATGTTGTAAAAGTAAAAGCATTATAAAGGAATAATCATAAAGGTTGTTGGCGATACACAAATTTGAAACTGTATAGAACATTGGGCAACAATTACTTTTACTATCGCCTGTGGTTCCTTCAAGGCGTTTATTTGCAAGAAGAAGTTGTATTATACTTTTTAAATTATTCTACGTAATTTATAAATATTAGAGAATGAGTCTTTCTTTAAGTCGCCTTTCGGAATAATGGTCAAATTCAATCCACACAATCATCCCAACCTAAATCTCCCTGGAAATAAGTTGAAATAATAAGAAAAAAACATTTACATACACTTTACCAAAGAGAGTTTAATATAAAGCAAGTCACACCATGCATATTTATTTTCAGGTATATTCTTCCAGTGATGAATCCAGATGGCTACGAATACACACACACATACGACCGCATGTGGAGAAAAAATAGAGCGCGGTATGGTGAATGTGTTGGTGTCGATCTTAATCGAAACTTTAGGTATGCCTTTTTATTATAAAACAACAGAGAAGTGTTCATCCCGGAGGTCGTAGGTTTGATCCCCGGCTGTGCACCAATGGACTTTCTATTTGCACATTTAACGTTCGCTCCAATGTTGATGTAAAACATCGTGAGGATTATCTTAGACCCAAAAAGTCAACAGCCTGTGTCAGCCACAGAAGGCACCTACTTGCCTATTAGATTGACAAATGATCATTAAACGGATACAGAAATCCGAGGCCAAGACCTAAAAAATATTATATATATATATATATAATACAACAAAAAGCCATATATTTTGTTTAATTTCAATTAAGAAACTAGAAAGAAATTTACTTTAATCTTTGTGTGTCGTATTCTCCAGGGATTATTACACACAGAAATTTCATTATTAAATTCCTATTAAAATACCATTTATATAATTTTCGATAGCCACATTGATTATTGTGCTACGTTATTAAGTCATTTTTTTCCATTAAGTGGCTACGAAATATTACGCGATTTTTAATAAGAATTATATACAAAAATCGGCGCTGAAAATATTTTCTATTAATTAATTGAGGCGTGTCTTTTGTTGAAATATTGAGTAAAAATAGTATGTGTAAATAGTTGTATGTGTGTTTAACAAAACTATGTATCTTTTACAGTTATGGTTGGGGCGAAAAAGGTGAGGAAGGATCTTCAGACGACCCCGGAAATATCTTCTTTCGAGGGTCAAAGGCATTTTCTGAACCGGAAACCAGTGCTGTAAAGGTACCCTTATTATTTGATCATCTAATGAAGACTTGCAATAACATGAAATTTAACTTAAATATTTAAAAAAATATATATTTTCATAGTAACAACTTTATATAAATTTTTCTATGCTAAGTACATATATATGTATTATGTCTTATGTCCAGTAAATGTTTATTTTTCCTTTTAATATTGTAATAGACAAGTTAACTTCCGGAAATGTTGTTTCTTTGGGAACCTGGGAACACCAAATAATTGGTTTATATGTTGGATTTAGAGCTATTTCTTGTCTATAAAGCTAGTCCCAATACTATATAATTGTGTCGTATATTAAAAATATTTGTCATTTCAGCGGCTGATCGTGGAATCTCCGACCACCTTTAAGGTGTTCCTCTCGTTCCATAGCTATGGAGAAGTCATAATTTTCCCCTGGGGCTACATTGGCGATCCTTGTCCAGACTATATTGAGCTTCTCGAAGGAGGTACCGCAATGGCTAAGGTAATGATTAACATAATTAAGTTCGTTTAATTAACTCTGACATGATTGAAAATTACATGATTTTTAATTGAGAGTAGCGTTCATTTGGGTTATACGTGATAAAATATTTTGGTTTGAAGCCTTATTAAGTATAAGTATAGTTATAAAACATGATTGCGCCTGATTACTGATTGATTTACTTTGCTTCATTCAGGCTATTTTCGAAACCAGTGGCCACACTTACAAAGTAGGAAGTACAAAGGACTTAATGTACTATGCAGCTGGTAACAGCATTGACTGGAGCTATGGAGTAGCCAACATACCATACTCATATATGGTGGAGCTAAGAGGGAAACAATACAGATTCTTATTACCGCGAGAAGAAATTATACCAACAGCCCGAGAAGCGATGAGCGGCGTATTACGACTCATGGATTTTGTCGATAAAAGGACTAAAAGTGTACAATCTTGCGTATGTTCTAAATAGTACGTTGCTGTGATATTTAAAAGAATATAAATATAATTAACATAATTTACCTATTAAACTGTACTTGTACTTTTTATAAATAGTCGTTGTATACAAACTCGTGTCCTCCTTTTTACTTAAATAAATTTTTGAACACATATTGTTGTGTAATTATAAAAGCAATGCATTTCGCTGCGGTTACGAATAATATGGATGCAATCCAAAAATGTTTTCCATGCACCATCAAATGTTCCGTGCCCCAATATTTTAGTATTTCACATCACTTGCCAAAAGTATCAATATTATATTTGGCCCGGAATGAAAGTCATGTTAAAAATTTCGATAACTTTATTTACATTCCTTGCATTTACAATCAACAAATAATAAACATCGTAATTTGAAATTCACATTTATCTAACACATACAATAATCACTATACTTGAACGGCCGACACATTCAACCAAATTGTTCTCTCCTAAACTATGAGATCCATTTAAAATATCACCACTTTAGTTAATGTCTATTCAATCAGTGACTTTATAAATCGATGTATGAAATAATTGCATCTAAATAACTCTTTGAACACCTAATACGGCCGCCAAACGTCCACTGGCCGTCTTTCTGAAGACATTAGAGCCTTGCTTCTGGTTCTGACCCCTTGATCTGACCATTCTGGTGAGGCCGGTCGTTTCTTTGAACTCGTGGAAGCTGTGTCTTCCCTATCGGGACTTGAATTTGAATCTTCGTGAGTCTGTGGCGGTCGAAGCCACCAGTCATATCCCCCATAAAGTTGTGAGTATAACCAGGCAGGTGGAGTTGGGAGTAAGGGAGAGTTGAGGAATAGTTGAGCTGCTAGTGCACTGTGGAATATGCTGGACGGTGGAGGTAAGGGTTGTAGAGGCTTCCGTCTAGTGACGGAGGTGAAGGCTCCGGGACGTTCGTCCGGAGGGGGGCTAGTGGAGGCTGTGACAGAGATGTCATCGTCATCCTGTGGGGAACTCGGCCGGGAGTTTGAAGGACTCGTAGTGCTATGCGCGTGCATCGTTGTTGGGTTTTCTGACGTCAGATCTGAAAACAAAATGTTGTAATAATAAAGTTTGCAACATTTATTTTTTAGATAACAAACGATATAACTAGTTTATCTGCTTTATCATGAACTGTTACTGCCTATTATTTCTTGCAATATTGCTTAAGTAACGATACCCTTAGTATGATATCAAGTTTATTAACAGGTATGTAATGCCGTATTTTGTATATAATAAATCAATACGTATAAAATTATACTTTGAATTAATTAAAAAGTTAGTAACGATGATTTGTTTTTCTTTAATACCAAAATATTTCACCAATTGTAAAACTTATCAACGTTTTTATCACTAGATGGTTTATTTATATTCCGAAATATAAATACACATATATAATCAAAGACGATGTAATCGAACACAATAGTTTTTTTAATCGAAATTGTTTCAAAATATAACCAAAATAATATAATAGCCACAAATATACATAAATTACAAACCATTTTCATGTGAAGGTGGAGCAACGTGGGATTGCGTGTGCGCCGGCGGCAGAACGTGGGGCGTAAAGTGGGGATGCGTGGGGATTATTGGAGGGGGATAATGCCTGGCCAATGCCCCCCACTCGTTACCTGGTAGCCCTGCCAGTTGGTGCGCAATCCCTGCAGAAAGGAGTATTAACATTAGTGATTGGCTTTTGGAATTTTTTATAATATTGATCTTCATGTTAATATGTAAATCATCTTCTTAAGATGTGCCATGTGGAAAGTTCACAAGAAAATACACACACAGCATAATTATCTAACAACGACTTTGCTATACTACCTGCGCATCTAAACACTTTGCCAAGTTACGTGCCGGGAACTTCTAAAAGATCGAGAAGTGAAATAAAATGTATATTTACCGTGCATTTGTACTTTTGATAAACTACTAGAAAACTTAATGAGTTAATTACACTTTGATGATGAAACTTTCATATTTGACAAGTGACACAGACGCATGACATTACAGACAAATGTGTCTGCGTTATTCCCCGTAAAATAATCATTGCGCTACATCGTGACTGAGTGTCAAAATAACTCCATCAACAAAACAATAAGACTGAGAGTTATCTGAAACGCTCCACTTACGCTAACGGGCGCTTAACGCACTCATCAGAATATTTAAATAATGAGAAAGACGCTTTTCGACTCCCCCGCAAAGCTTGTTTCAATTCTCGCCTTATCTTACTCGTGGCAGTCCTCAATTGTTACTGTACCCATTGCGTAAATCGATTACGTTCGAATTTTAAATAGAGAATTGTATATGAATTTAAAAATCGTAATTCATTAAATCTTTCGTTTTGTAAGGTTTTATACGTATGTATTGTATAGTATATAAGAACTTTCAATGAAAAACATCTTGACATTGTTATAATTCTGAAAACTTTTAGTAAGAAGTAGAAGTGTGTCGCTATAATAATGTGCCATTCGAATTTTTATCTCAAAGAGGAAAAATGTATTCGAAGTATATTCAACAAAAACCATTTCAACTCTTAAATAAAAAGGGTAAATTTTAATATAAAAGTAAACATATCACTGCCCCGCAATATCACGATATCATGAACGCATTTATGAGTAAGGAAATGTGTTTCGGTGTCATAATTTTCAGTTGACATTTTTAAGCGCATAAATTAACAAAGTTTGCCGGCGGCACTCGGCTTAACCCTTTAGCACCCACCTTGGGTAATTCCCACCCCGGGCCTAACCCTTTCAGCAATAGAATAAATTACATGCCGTTTTATGTCTCTGATACCGTCGCCTACGAAAATGTAAAACACATTACTTTGAATCCGACCGCTTAGCGTTTATAGTGCTTCATGAGCGCGATGCAATTAGACAAGTACACCTTTTGGATTACCCTCCTTAATCACTCCTTAACCGTTCATTGCTCTGTTTTAAAATCTATATTCTATATCTATATAATTCATTCAACACTTTTACTTCATCTCTGAATATTAATTGTCATAGTAAACATTCTTTATCACAAAGAGGTGATGATTTACGTACTAAAACTTCAACGTTTCCAAATCGACTACTGATTACAAAACTTAATAATTCTGAATCAAGAGCAAAGGTCAATTGGAGCATTAGCTAGAAATCAAATGAATCTAAACACGCCCTCAATAAAAAAAAACATTCTAACAATCTTCTTTATGTGTATCGTAATAGAATGTTTCATTTCGTTTTCCATGTTCAGAGAGCAGAAGAAGGGGTAGACGATTTGCATTCGTTAAAAATGTTCGAATTCTTTGTGTTGTTTGTGTGCACTGTGTGTAATCGATGTATACTGCGATGAAACAATAATGATTGTGGTATCCATTGTTTTAATCTTTTTAATACTAGTCCTACTTAGTACAATCATTGATATCGTGACTGTGTGACATGAGTGAAAAGATACATTTTCTTATACAAAAAACAATCGTTCACTTTAAGGAGAATAGTAATTTCTTTAATATTTACATTTTGCAAGCATGATACGTTTTAAAATGGTTGGTAGATCTTACGTAAACCCAATAGATGTATCAAAAATATCAGATTCTTAACCTAAATAAACTCCTTCAAAAGTCATTGAAACAAAGGATCAAAACCGTTTCAGCTCTTATTGAGATTGGCTAAGACGTGGCAGTCCGCTACATTTCCTCCGGTGAAGGGATTTTTTCCAGTTTGAAAAATCGGTCGTCGCCGCGAGAGGGTTGAGTCCAAACATTTTAATGCCATTTGCTAGATTGCGTCTTGCATTCTTCCTGCTTTCTGTGTAGCGTTAATCCGCGAATCGACTAGGATTAAGGGGATAAAAGTATTTGAGTTTTTAGTGTGATTCCGATGTCCTGGGATTAGGGTGGAATTTTTAACGACTGTCTGAGACCGTTCGTGATTAGGGAAAGGGTTAAGAGCACTTTGCTATAATTATTTTACATCTATCGGCCGATTACCCTTTTTTCTCGCTTTCTTAGGAGACTTTTAAATCTATTTGTAGAATACTTGATAAGGATTAAAATTATCCAGTTGTTCCCTTTGTTAATCTGTAAATAAGCCTTTTTCGCATACGTTTTAATTTAAAATCACAATACCTTTATACATAGTATTACATATGTCATGTGCTAAAGGTAGTATAATTGTAAAATTGTCATGGACTAGATTGTGAGCCAGTAATATTATACCATACTTGAGTAGCAGTTTAAAACAAAACTAATTATTAACAGCCGGAAGATGCCATGAAATTAATTATAACAATTTTGCGTACATCACGCGTAAAATTAAATTAGCATTGTGATAATAATGCGAAAGTACATAAAATACTTTTGTGATAAAACTACTAGATTGACTTTAATGTATTTGTTATGCATTTAAATTTTACATTCATACTTAATTAGTATTCCTACTTATTATTATTTAATATACATTATGTATATAACTATATTATTATAGAGCAGTGTTGGCCTAGTGGCTTCAACGCGCGACTCTCAACCCTGAGGTCGTAGGTTCGATTCCCAGCTGCCCACCAATGGGCTGTCTTTCTATGTACGCACTAAACATTCGCTAGAACCTTGAATTATGCCGATGTGTCGTAGACCTAAAAGTTGACGGCGTTTGTCAGGCACAGGAGGCTGATCATCTACTACGACCATACATCTGATAGATAGATAGAGATAAATACAGACATCTATCGCCCAGATCAAAAACGTAGCGCCACTGATTTATTCATTTTATTTTACTTATTATTATTGTTTTGAAGTTTTATATCCCGAAATAGGTTTTGTTAATCGTAATATTACGACAGTTTAAGCGCTTACTTAGCAATAACAGCAAATATCATTGTAGGTTCATAAAGTACTAGAAACGTAATGGATTAAACAGCGACCGCAAGCATTTTACTAAGAAATTACCAATCCATTCTCCGTGTCCAGTACCTATGTTACTGACAAACAGCTGTTAGAATGAGTGATGTGTATCGTACATCATAATGTTAATAAGAGGGTTCGTGAACTAACGACTCCGCTTTGTCAACGACTTAACCCTTCAAGTTCCCTTTGCCGCCATCTTGCGCCATGGGTTTCAATCTGCTTAACACTTAATGAATTTGCCGCTATTGATTTTGTTAAACCCCTTTTTGTTTAGATTAATTAACCTTTTAACCGGCATGAAAGTTTACCTTTAGCGATGTCGAATTACAGATTATATTAGCACACATTTTGTGTACAAGAAAATTACTAAGATAAGAAATATTAGAATCGTCAGAGAAATTGAATTAGAGTTAAGCGACTGATAAAGTATTTTATTGTGAGTATTCTTTGATTGCCTTCGAAGGTTTTAAGCTGTAGTTATTTTAATTAGCTTCTGATGTATTTATTTCTTTTGTAATCCTACAACTATTATATATTACAAACACACTGAAAACATAACCTGAGATGGAATACATATTTAACAACAAATGGTTCAAAAATTTACAAAAGGGGACAAACTATAAAAAATATTCAATACATTTACTAAGTGGTAGCCAATTTTTCTGTGTTATATATATATGCTATGGCAACTATGTAACTAAGCCATTGCATAATTTTCATGTCAAAAAATAACGTATTAGTAACGTGTTCCATAAAAATAAAGATAAATAAGATTAATTTTTAAATTCTCCATTACAACATCCAAATCTTTTAAGAAATCCCGGAATTTTCTGGTATTGTGTAATTCTCATTGGTACCTAATCAATGATGTAATAGTTACATTTTGGTGCAAGATTCATGATTATGAGCTCCTTTAAGGTAGATTTTCTAGTTAATTACCTAATTGAAACTTCATTTATGAAACATGATCGATAATTTTAATGATAACAATGTATTTTTAAAATACAACTCGGCATTCGGCAATTTCCAGTAAATTATTTCCTTTACGTGCATTTCATAGTCAATAGCGAAAATTAAGCAGTGTTAATACGTATATGAAAATGAGTACATATTGTGAGCCTCATTGAGAGTTAATCGTGTTCGCGTCATCATCATACGAATTCATTTGAGAGCATTTAAGCCCGTATAAAAGCGCGAATCACGCCATACAAAAGGCTGTATGGGTGGAACATTTAAAATTTACAAATGCGTAATTATGCACCCGCATTGTCGCGCGGTGGAAGGGTTATGTCGCCCCCCTTTCTTTCCCCCTGCCCAGAATCCGGAGCTTCCGGGCCTAATGCTATATTTAATTTTCTCTAAGGCTCCCTCATTAATAATGCGAAAGCTGCGACTTTAAGTGGCGCTCACACGGCGATGCGAAACATGGATGTTCGAGGATTTGACTTGGCTATTATCTACAATAAAGTTGTTTCTTTTATATAACAAGGGCAAATGAGCAGAAAGCTCACTCTATGTCCGATGAAGACTCCCAGAGCCAGAAGCCTCGCAAGTACGTAGCTAGCCTTTTAAGAATTGGTACGTCTGGTCTTATTGTTTGTATTCTACTGTAAGTTTGGTTAGTTAGTGGTAGTTTGAAACCGTTTTTCAATATTACCATTCATTAATGGTGATAAATTCTATATTATAACTGCAATATTTATTTATATAAATCTCTAAAACTTGAGAATTAAACCTTTTAAAAATTACTTATATTCAATAAAACTCGTTGAAATGTAATATAAGAACAATGGTATGATACTTTAAATAAAAAGGATTTGTTTACCTTCTTATATAAAGTTATATACCATTATAGGAGAGGGAATCTTATTTTTAAATATAATAAAACATAGTATGTTTATAAAATAAAAATTGCCGTTAGAGCAGAGGAATTTGTCAATAAAGTATAATATTCGAAATGAAATAGATTTCATGAATCGTTGTAACGCGAACAACGCGTGAACGTGAGTGTGTATAATTTATCATGATTTTCCAAGGGTTATTGGAGGCAAGAGGGCAGCGAGATCACTTGGATAAGAAATATTAGAATTGTCAGAGGAATTGAATAACTGACTTAAGCAACGGATAAAGTATTTCATTGTGAGTATTCTTTGATTGCCTTCGAAAGTTTTAATCTGTAATGATTTTGTTTAGCTTATTATATTTTAGTTATAGTATCTATGTTGATTAACCATTGCATAAGGTCCAAGCCCAGGAACAAAGTCAGAGGCATGCTAAGCTATTCGAAATGCCTGCAATTTTTTTCTTGTGTTGGCATTTATCTATTGTGTAACTCTTGTTAATATTCTTCTAAAGCAAAAATATTTTTTTAATATCGATCAAAGAAATACATATTGTGTACAATAATGTACCAAAATCATCAGTGAATGCATTATTTGTATTTTATTTTGTTCTTTTAATTATACATTGTATATGCGTAGGTTACGGACCGTTATCACATACAACAATATTATATTAATAGCTTTACCATTTCAAATACATATTATAACCTTTAATTTGATTCAAATATTATTCTCGTTGTATTCTAGTAGTTCTAGCAAGTGAGTGTCAGTAAAATATTAATGCTTCTAAATTAACATTCAATCAAAAAATCTAGGTTGAAAAATGTATGAGAATAATAAACTCTGCGTTAATCTTATTAATAGCAAAGGATTTTTTTTTAAGTTTGTAAGCTGTCTTTATAATAAATGATTTGAGAAATATAGTACTTCTGAAAGCTGAAAATCTGACGCTGAAGCTGTAAAAAGCTTAATTCAAAATATATTACAAAGACTACAATTTTATACATGTATAACTAATATACTAAGCGACGGAAGCGCCGCAATATCTGTATCTTGTACGGGTACAAGAGCGCGAGGTGTGTAATTGAGTTACGGCCCTTTGACACCCGACGTAACGAGGTTTGCCCGCCACTTGCCTAGTTGCTTACGATACACTAAATTCCTGTACAATGGAGATGACAGCGCAGCTATAGATTCTATACAATCAATTTACGGTGTTGGATAATAATCTATGGCTTACATTATTACAAAATTTTACATTTCCCAACCAACCAGGTACAGACACGTTATAGTTACTCTACTTTACTATATTTACTTATGAATATCTGTGCTTGTGACTAATGAGGAATACTTTTAAATTGTGTATTTTCATGACATGACATACCAATTTTAAGCAAAGTCTATAAGGAGTTGATGTATTCAATAAGAAGTACGGGGGGTTTACAATAACTTCAAACTCTAGTCACACTCCTAATAAAATAACAAACCTAAGCTTTAAGATTTCATATATATTGCTTTCTGAATATTTTGCAGGAAAAAACTTTTATTCTTCATTGCCCTTACATGACATAACCAAACGACATTACCAAGGACTTATCCGAAATACTAAAATTTTACAAACCGTTCAAAGACATATTTTGAATAGGCAAGTAAATCCAAAGTGCTAATAACCTCTTCATATTCGTAGGGGCGTTGCCTAGCATCTGATGCTTAGATACCAGTACTAAAATTGTGTTGAGCTATACTTTTATTGATCTTATAAGAAGGCAATTGAGTTGGATTATTTCCTTTAGAACGACTTATAAAACGTAAAAAATTTAATATTCATTAATCAAAAGAAAATATAATCCACTCGATCTATTGCAAGTCAATAATTATTTTGAATTAAAAACTGTAAAGCTTTTTAAAAAGTGGTTGTGTTACAATCGCATCTAATTAGTGTCATATATGTAAATATAATCAAAAAGTTTATCTCAAATTATATAGTATTAATAAATACTGAATAAGTGCCAAAATTTCAATTTCGAATTCCACCTGTAAATTATAAGTGAGGGTCGTTTAATAATAATTAATTGTAACTCGAAACTTCTTAACCAAATTAAAACCCCTTGGAAGGTGTCGAACTATGAGCGCTTCGTATAGATCGAAAATAGTCTAATTTAGTTTTAAACCTAAATGTGCTTACATTAACCCATTTTAAGGTTTAGATATTTTCTTGGAATATTTAATTATAAATAGGAAAATCCAAATCTTACTGACGACTGTAACTAATTTCAGTAAATGTTATATTTAGTCCCCTTCAAGATGTTCTCAGGTGACGAAGGTCCGGTGACAATTTAATATCGGACCCTCGACTATCGGAAATGGACACGTGTGAATTTGACGTGCAACCGGTCAGGATTGGGGAACTTTGTGTTGATATCTTATTGCGTTGATAGTTGATTTATTAATTTACGATACTAAAGTAAGCTTTTGTTAAAAATTCATTAATGCGAAGTATTTTTTTTAATATGGAGTTTGGCTTCCTTTTTTGGTAACATATTTTTATTTTATTTTTATTTAGATGCTGTTTATGTATTTACAAGGCATGAGATAGTACCTACTATCTTCTAGAATAAACCTTATTCTTAAACTAATTTAATATCATTATAGCTGGTGTAGTAATTTACCTGATAATTTGAAAGGCAGCGATCCCATGAGCGGATCTGGGGCAAATCTGGGTCCGAAATGGAATGGATGGAAGCCATGATGTCGTGTCTTTGACCTCGGCTCGCGTGGTCCATCCACTGTTACCTTGATGGCCTTCTGGTAAGTCGCCACTTGTGGTGGAGATGTCGCCAGCATTATGGTTAATGTGAAGGATTTCCCTGTAAACCAATATAACTTCATTATTACAAAGTTTATTGTTGAGGCATGTTCCTTCCTTCTAGTATTTTGAGTGTCTATGGGCAGCGGTATAATTATAAAATGGTATAGAATCAATAAAGTGACAATAGTTAGTTTAGTAACTAAGTGTTAGCGCTTCACTTACATCATAAAAAATATGAACAAAAATTAGCTTTACTAAAATGGATTGCATTAACAAAATTTAAATATATTTAAAATTGTATATAGTTATTATATATTCACCCTAAGTATCAAAGATTTAAGCCGGCATCTTACTATATAAAGTTAATGAATTAATAAAAGACAAAATACTAATGTTTTATTTTCAAACTATTTAACAAAGGGACTTCAGAATCAACATTTTTAAAAGCATTTTAACACTACTGTTCTAAAAATAGCTAATTCCAACTCTCAACCTCCCCAACATTCGTTGAATATTCGGCGCAAGGCACGTCTTAAAACCATCTAGCAAGCAGGAATGCATTGGGGACTGAAAAAATTCAAGACAGTCACAATCGCGTTGATTTGTGGCGTTCGTCGCCAAAATCGCATACCTGCACGTTGAAAACATTCCGTTATTCCAAGCTTAAGATGCCTTAAACACCAATATTGTCTTACCTTTGTACAAAATAGTACTTTGCATTCGTATTCGATATTTAAGTAAGCGGAAGACTATAGAATTTTTTAAATCCTGAAACCTTTGTGGTAGAGAGATATCATTTAAATTACAAATATATTTAGATCTAATATCAACATAACTATAGCCACACTTTTTTATTAACACAGCTGTCAAATGCGCTTCGAACAATTACGATAACGAGTTTTACTGATATTTCACGTACGTATTACTTAAAATAAAAAATATCATAATTTTATAGTCACGCGCTATAATCGCCATTATATTTGCTCAAACTAAAACATTATAATGCAAAGATGAAAACGACTATTTAGCATTCGGTTCAATCTAAAATTCGACCTATGAAATGTGTTCATTGCTGCTTAACTACCAACGTTACTACAGTGACATCGTTCCACAGCCGTTTGAACACGCAGCATTGAGATGTAATCGTAATATTTAAGTAACGATCGTAGGATCAGGAGTGACGCAGTGGAATGCCACAGTAACATATCCACCGCAGAGCAGCCACAAACACGGCGGCAAGCGTTTGAACAATCGCTGCGATATCGACACATACCAAACGGTAATTCTGGCGAAATTCATGGTTACACGCTAGGAGTCATTAGCGGTAGAAACGTACAACCGATGTCACTGAAATTTCATGTAAAAGCTTATTGACTCGCCCCAAACACTGCAATATTTCAATGGCTGGGAATAGCTGATTACGAAACGGTTTTTACCACGATACAAATCAAAGAAATCTTTTGTCACGATGTAACTTTCTCGTATATAACATTGAGTTAATATTGAGTTAAAGACTTTCTTTGTATATTAATAATAATAGCCTATTTACACTTAAACACATTTATATTCCTATCGTCTTATTCTTTTTTGGCAAAGGTCTCCTCCAAATCCTGCTACTCCTATCTGGACTGGCACTGCTGTTTCTTTATTTTGGTCTACCAACTTCTAAATTGTCTTCCTCATTTGCGTTTATCGTACCTTGTATGGATGAAGGCTTAGGAAATACTGTTACGAATTAAAGTTTTTTTTTCTTTGTGTTTGATCATTCTTGGCGATCTGTGAGATGTGTGCTATATCACTGTGGAACTGCTACTTTAATGAATACAATAACTCATAATACTCTAATATATGTATTCATTCAGTCAGACAATGTAGATGGGTCTTTTGATGATGAATTAGCAAGCCAAGAAGTTATCTATAACTCCTATGCTATCATTAAGGTGTTAAATATCCTTATATCAACTAAAACAATAACTGATATTTTTTTTAGATTAGAAGCGAAATAGTATAAATTTTAATGGTCTATTTCGAATGTGTCGTTTGGCACGGCAATTACGCATTATAGAAAACTTAACGTAAATCTTATATAAGCGAAATTAATTTTGTCTTGCGCTTTTACGCCCAAATCATTTATGATTCATTTGGTATTAATCATAAATGATTTGGGACCGTAGATTTATTCTTTAAAAACTTATAAATATTTCATATTAATGATAGTTTTTTAATAATAAACACATAGGCGCTACAACCCTTGCTCTTGTATTGAGATTTCTACATCTGTTTATCGATAATATTTTTCTAAGGTAAGTAAAGGATCTGAATCTTATGTCCGAAACAGGCTCTTGATACGATTTCGGATACAGATTTCTTACGACGTTCATCGTCACCAACAAGTATATGTTACAATGCACACATAGAAACAAATGGTACAGCTGTGATTCGAACGCTTGATTTCAAGGAAAGTGACTCATATAACCACTAGACCGACACTGCATATGAAGTATCTTATAAATATTGGCTTATTTACACAAAAATAAGTTATTTTAATTAAACAATTTCTGCAAATATCTCTAAACAGTTTCAGCATTTCTGTTGAGTATAATTTATTTAATACCTGTAAATATGATCACTTAAAGTACGTACGTGTATTATGAAAAGTGCAACGAACGCAGCCAAATCTCGTATTAAAAATTGTGAATAAAAGAAAAGCTCGGAGTAAGCAGGAAACAAAGATAGACATTTAGGGCTGGCTTGAGGCCAAAAGCCACTCTGGCCATGAAAACGATATAAACACACCCCTCGGGGGCTTGGTCCTCTCACACCACTCCGAGATCCAAAATGAGCGGCCACCCGCGTATTTTCATAAAACGGTCATAAACTCAGACATGAGATTGAGAATTTCTTTACCTAATACGAGCGAAGCAAAATAATATTACGTAATATATTAAAAACGGAACATTTGACATCTAGTTTTATCATATTGCGATTGCTTTTTTAGAATTAATAAAATTATCCCTTCACTTTAAATAGTTACAACAACTGACTGTGAAAGGCAGTTGTTGTCAGCCATAACCACTAGGTGGAACCAGCTATCCACTGAAGTTCTTCCTAACCTATTTGAATTAGGGTCCTCCAAGAAAAGAGCATACCAATTCAAAGGCCGGCAACGCACTCGCCAGCCTTATGGCATAGAGAGTGTGTCCAGACGGCGCTATCTCTTAACATCAGATGAGCCTCCCTGTTTTCTTAAAAAAATGGGCCTGCTAGTTTATAAATTTAGTTTTATTATTATATCATATTAGCTGTTCAATTATAAAAATATTAATTAAAAAGAAGGCCAAAAATACTTTGATGAATTAAATTAGGAACATATAAGTGTATCCTACTTCATTGTATTGTATTGAATTATTGTACTATTAATGCTAATTATTTATATATTTGACATTTGGTTTTTTTACATTGAGAAATTAGTTCCGTTTATGTAAAGCAATTGTAATATAATGTTTTATATTCAAATATAGAAAACTATATGCAGACCAAATCAACGAACAGAATAAATATAGATTTATCGTATTTTCCTGCCTCCAACAGAATATGAAATAGAAAAATCACAACTCCTTAACTCCCCTTCGCCACATTTGTATCAAAGGGCGAACTCATAGAAAAATAAACGCATTCAGCGTTTACTTCATAAATCATTTAAGTTATTCATAAAAAGACGTCTCCCCAAACGCGAACATATTGCAGGCTGCACGTGCGACACACTTCATAAAGTGTGATATTGATCCGCGAGGGGGCGCTTCATAAAAATATGTTTGCACTGGATAACATGGATGTAGATCTAATACTCTCAAAGTGATTTTACGGTACAATTTTAAGTATACGGACCAAAACAATGTTTCGCGTAGCTTGGTTATTTTCGCATATTTTGAAATAGGCATTAAAACTGCCACTTTACATACTTTACATTTATGGTATCATAATATCATGACAGTCATTTGCAACTTTAATTATTCATAGATTAGCCACAGTACTTGGCCACATTATGAAATGACAAATCTCCTATCCTCGATCCTCCCTATATAATGTATATCGTCTTATCTAAATAAACATTCTTCCTCAACAATATTGATTAAAGCCTTAAGCATCAGAATCCGATTTCAATAGAATTTCCCGATTCTTCTAAGCAAGATTAAAAATCTGCTTTATAACATCATAAAGTAAGCGAGGGCGTTAAGATAAGAGTTCTCTCCGATCTAAATAAAAAATGAGCCACAATCGTAATAGCGCTCTTTGATCTCGGTTTCAGGAGGATTTTCAGCTTAGAACGGCAATTTGGGTATAAAATACCCGATACGCATTAGGGGACATTAGCAAATTGACTGCGTATTACCCACGTATGTATGGGGGTATGTAATTGTTGGCTTTTCTGTATGTGAAATTACATTGAAAACTGATTTATAATTGTAAATTTTGAGTAATAAACTATTTTAAAGTAATTGTGTACACGTTGTTTACTTTACTAATTATTAAACTAAGTACGAGTTTAGAACTACGTTTTAGCGATATTAATATACTCGGAACCAGCGTAAAAAATATAAGCAATATTTTGTTTTTGAGCGTACAAACGAGTCCCCTATCACGTCGAGACACCGTAAAATTCAAGTTTATTGAGGCGTCTCAAAGAACAAGAGAAAGTCAAAAGCGGGATACAATTAAAAATCTCCCCTGAGCACCTCAAGGCGAGCGGTCAATATTACCAGGACCCTCAATTTTCACCACTCCCTAGCGTTAATAACAATAATTAGGAATGAGTGGTTCAATAATTAAAAACGGAAAGAACCTGCAAAAGACGGGCGCCTCCCTTCAGAACATTCTACATTATACAATGTATTTCAATTCTTTTTTAATTCAATTTCCACCTTTTAAATATAAATTATATGGATGATATTCTGTGTATTTAAAAATAGTTAAACGTTAAGTCCTATTAAATTAAAAATACTGATATAATGTTTTAGAATTTTTTAAAGAAAATGCCATCATTACCATATGCATATCCAAGTCAAACATTATAAGTATTATCATAGTATAATACATATAATTTATCAAGTCAAACAATGAACACTCACTCGAATCAACATTTCACTACCGGAACCTTTTTATGGAATAATATTCAGCACTGCATGCACATAAAACAAGAATTACGAATACTAATTCATATTCAAATATCCACGTTACACATCCGCTGAGAGGTTTCGAAATAACAGGGCAAATTTATAACCATTAGTTGGTATTAGGGTAACCGTGTACTGCATCAAAGGGGAATCTCTCAAGTTAATAATGAAAGGTGAGGCAGAGATCTTTTTCGCCGCGGCGCTTGTAAAAAATAATTTTCCACCTCCGGACGAGGGCGGGTGGATTGGGGGGCCTTTTGTGTCGTTTCACCAACCTTGTTTGACTAACAAGCTCCTTCTGAGTTCATAGTGAGCATAGTTTTGCGTGCATTGTGTCTTTTAAGTTCTTTTGTTCTCGCAAAAATAACAAAGCTAGCTTTTTATACCGAGATTAGCCTCGGGTCATTTGTGAACAAGAGAAATTGTTGTTGAATTTTTATGTTATTTGTAACATTTCTTTTAGTTACAGCCACTTAAAATAAACATTTAGAATGAAAAGTTTTGAGAGCAATTGAGCATTACATACGAGCCGGGGGATTTTATCGTCCTCCGTAAAGTGGGGTCAATCAATCGATTAGCGATGTCGCGTCTTGACTACTGGTGCGATAAATTGGCTCCTTATTGCGTTACAAATATAATGAGATTGAAGGTAACGAAGCAATTTATATTTTCCGATGTTTCGTGAGCGTGGTTTTATAAATAAGTCATAGTAAATTAGATTAATTTCCAATGAATATAGTCATTAAACCAGTTTCAACGTTATTTAAGATACTTCTACATCGTTTAGTATCTTATTCAGTCTTTAAATGTTTAAATCATATTTGATAAATTACGCGAAGCTCTTATTAGTGTAATCCCCAAAACAGCAAAGTGCACATTACGCATTAAAAGAATTCATACCCAAGAGAGAGCTGTCCCATCCCCCACTGACACAGCTAAGCAAAAACTGTTTGAGGGGTCATTAAATTTTTCGCTTATTAAAAATTCCCCGCGCCGTCCATCAACATCAACTTTTTTTAGCAAAACAAAAGTTATGTACCGATCTCCCCTCGTCCTTAGCGATAATTTGAGTGAGATTTTCTCGCAATTTAAGATAAACAAAGAGAGCGCTTACCCTTAATTGGAAAGCAGAACGTTCAGGAAGGAACGTGACAAATAGACACCTCTTAACTTCTTTTCCACTTCCGCTGGCCTGTATTGGTTTTTACTGAACACACGACTGGCCTTTGTTTGTTTAAGATCTCCTTAATGAATACATCGAAACACTTTTAACTTTTCAGTCGCTATGTTTTATTTAAACAGCGCGAATATTTAATTCACTTTGTTTTGTTTACGTTAAATTTTGAAAGAAAAAGATGTTCGTATGAACCTAATATTGTCATTAAAACTTTTTTAATAAAATATTTTCACATTTTTCGTTTACACGTGTTTAAATTATGTCAAACTTATGTTTTAAAATTTCATAAAAAAATAGTTTTACGTCGAAATCAATGACTAACACACCACGACTAAAGTTAGCCAACACATTTGTGAAGCTACCGGCATTTTAGATGTACGAGCAGACGATAGTACTTTGTAAGAAATTTACTTATTAATATTTATTTAGGTAGCCGAAAGCTTTCCTATTTCCTGCCTCTGATTTCTAGGAGGCCTCTGTTTTATTACTAAATTCGTCCCCTTTGGAAGCCACACAAAAACGGTGGTTCAGCAACACAGTACTAACTATGGAATTTAAAAAGATATGACTTATATTAGTAATAAGTTACACACTCCCCCTACAAGCTTCCGACCGAATGTTCCTCACAAGTTTAACAGTTCAACGGCTGACAGGGTTTCCACATATAGTATTAATAATTTATGTAGTATGCGTGTATGTATACGTACTAAAGCGAAAGACTTTATTATTATCCTGAGAAATAATCATACATCAAAAATCTATGTTCACTAATGTAACATTCGATTCTACAATATATTAAAAATAGGATACAATATTAATAGGACGTAAAACTAAAATGCATAATTCGTACTTTGGTCACAGTATGCGTCCCCCACGTACTAGAGACACTAACCTCCGATGTTTCATCCTTAGGTGTTGCTGAATCACGTTGCGGTCAAAAGGTCTCGTGTACGGTCGCCAATGACTGATCAGTCAAAGACTCGTAATCCTCAAAAGTAAAAAAAGGGCAGGATCGAAATTGGTCTTGAAAAATTATTCGCCAGATCTGACTGTACAGCTAACTACGATACTCAGACATAAGTTACCCATAGAGTGAGAAAACTAAAGTGATCATATAGTAAATTGGCACACGCTGTGTACAATACTATTAATATCTTTCTTTGAACTTTAACACTGACACCATTGCTTAAACAGATGCAGCAACTCTCTGTAACATCCACGTATCAAAATTGGGTACATCAAGCGTGGCACTGATGTTGCGACATCAGAGCATTGAAGTCAGGAACGATTGGGAGCTTTACCGTAGCTT
The DNA here is from genome assembly GCF_905147105.1 of Pieris brassicae. NCBI lineage: Eukaryota > Metazoa > Arthropoda > Insecta > Lepidoptera > Pieridae > Pieris > Pieris brassicae. The sequence goes on along the minus strand of NC_059665.1, from coordinate 5,929,085 downwards.
AAATCTATTATATCAATGTTGGGAGCAAATTATTTAATAGACTAGTATTTTATTCACGGTTCACTGGAATTATTTTGACGCTTTTGCACTAAACTATATACGTACTTCATATTTTGTTAACATATGACTTTATGACATATTTTAACATTATTTTACACGAATAATTAAATGAAATAGTAACGCAGAATTGGTGTTGCCACACGCAGCCCGCACTTTCCTCATACTCTGCGTCACAGGCTGTACATTTAGAATGTAATTAAAAGGTTTTCTTATATGTACAATTACAACATTGTTAATTTTTTTTCTTGCAATAATGTAGTTGGGTTGGTTTACTTTTTTAAGAAATAAAGATTTCATTTAATTTGCGACGTGACTCTTCGGTGCGTCTGCCCGTAGATCTTTGAAAATCGAAAACGAATCAACCCAGAAGGAAACAGCGAGGGTAGTTACAAAACAAATTAAATTTAGCAACCCTATCACCGTTGTTCGCTTCGTTAGCCCCCTGCACTATTTGAATATGAGACAAGTTTACAGTTCAGCGATGTTCCGCGACCCTTGAACCTTTAACTTTTGTTTCAATATTGAATAGTTTTGCCTATTGCTACGTATAGTATGATGATTTATAATCGCTTAAGTTATAATATAAAAAGTAGAATGTTTTGTTAACCGGTGGATTGCGTATTAACGATTTTTGGTACTAAACTTAATAAATTCTACATAACACTTACAATTCCTTATTTAACCACTATTGAAAAAGAATACTTTCCGTTTCAAAAGAGGAAACGCTGGGAAGATGTTATAAATGAAATGGTGTTTTGTTTTCACGTTTTTTGTTTTTAATTATTTTAGCGTAGAGATATTAAAAACCTCCAAAAGCTATAATTTTCAAGAGCTTAAGAAAAAGGGTATTGCATCGTTGGCCTAGTGGCTTAATCGTGCCTTTAAATCACCATCAATTAGCTTTCTCATACAGTGAAAGCAAACATAGTAAGGAAGCTGCCATATCTCAATCCCAAAAATAGATGACTATTAAAATAATTATAGAAACGGTTGTAGTCTGAGAACCCATTTGTGGTTGTAGCACCACTTTATTATAATTATTTAAGGAATATTATATTATAGAATATAATATTGTCATTTTTGTATGATAATTTTAAAGTAAAGTCAAGTATTATTATAAGTAGAGTGTTTTTTTCTTTTCTGTTCTACACCCTTGCCCTGATTTGAAAAAATGGCAGTAAATATAAAATCAGAAGCATTTAATATGTATTTTTGACGTTCAAAAGTGTACATTGTGTTACCTATATAAATAAATGATTTTAATTTGATTTGATTATAACATACTCTATAAATTTATCAAATACTACATTTATCATAGCTATTTATCTAGCAAAGTAATCCGCTACTGCATTGTATAAAGTGATTGCATAACGAAACAGATACCCAACTTATGAATTATATAATCGTTCGAATTTAAAAACTCTTAATACTCAAATAAGCTTTTTATTTTCACGTAAAAGTTTTGTTTATAACCAAAGTTCTATAAACCTAAATAGTGACTCATAGCGAAAAGCTAGATATCGAACAACGAAACCATTAACGCAATGAAAGGGTATACAATATCACAAGAAGGCACGCAATTAGGAAGAGCTATAAGTGCATTAAGTGCACTAGACTTAGTGTCAAACTGTTTGGTATCATTAGCAACGGCTAAGACTTTAAGCTTCCAGACGAAAAGGGCATCTCAGTTTTACGTTAATTAATTCGCGCTTGGCTTCAATATCTTTATCGCTTAAAAACTTCTATAAAAACTTGCTTGTGTGCGCTGTATTCATTAAAATCATGAAATCAGATTTATTATAATTTAATTGTTTTTAATATATACATAATATTCTGTTGCAAAGGTTTACGAAAGGAGGCTCTCAGATTATGCGCCTTACAATCACAAATAATGATATTTTTTAAAGAAAACACTCAAAGGACAAACGTCACTCTTTCATTTGTGAGTTTTATTATGTAAGAATCTGAACGAACAGAACGAAACAATTTCGTAAAATAATATCTCTAAAAACTAATCCTTGGCAAATCCCTATATTTTATACGCATAAGCCCCGAAAGCTCTTAGCATTTTCAAGTAAATTCGTAAGAGATCAATTACCTCCAGTGACTTAATATTTAAACAAAGGGAATACTGTTGAAATATTCAGTAGCTACTCGTGAGACGCACAGAGCGTGTTCTTGAATGTTTACGAGAGGGAATCCTTTGCGTCGAATATTGAATTTATTACAGTAAATATATGGGCGTGCAGTATTATTGATATGAAATCTAAATAAATAATTCTTAATCAGTTTGTGGTCTATACACCAGACAGCAGAATAACGTTGGTTTTAAAATGACATAAACAATTCATTCAAAGTATTTCCAATACTCGAACAAAGACAAAAGGTAAAAGTATATTTTGTATATAATTCTCTAATCAATAAAAGTTAATTAGGCAAATAATTGAAGTGCTTATAAATTTCGTACCTCTTCCACTTCGTCCCACAAATCTCAGGTCATTGAACTTAGCTACTTGGTTCTTCATAACTGCCGTGCAGTTTCTAAGTTCCGCTGAACAGTTTTCATCGTTTCCGGCGCGGACCGTGACTAATGTTCCATCACCGACGTCTCCCAATGCAACTACTTTAAATGCTACTGGTAATGTCTTGTTTGACCTCCAGTGTGGCGGTAGCACTGTACATACCTGAGAATAAACAAAAATACATATATAATAACGATAAAGTGGCGCTTAAGTTATCTGCATTAAAAAAAAATTGCATAAGTTATGTAAATAGTAATAGCTATTTCTTATTAATCTTTTCAATATTACTAATTGACTATTACGATTTAACACTAATCTTTTTCTATTTTATTATTAGTAATATTAGCACAAAAATAATTTTTATATTTACAAATAAAATATTAATAAATGTCTAAAGTCTTAAATGTTTTTAGGTTAACTAAGTTAAAAAAGTAGTACCTAATTGTATTACGTCCTTTAATATTATTATTATTAAGACGGTTATTTATATATTATAAACAAATTATTAAAGCATATTTATCATAAAATTAAAAACTAATACATAATTATATAATGACTGAAATAAAACTAAACTAAGGGGATTTTTGGATACTCCTACTAAATCTTTTATGTGGCAATTTTCATCACATTTTTTTTTATTATTGCAATATAGATAGATGCTAAGGGCGTTTCCCAAAGCCCTTACAAAGCACCAAATACACGGCAATGACCAATATTAAAGTTTTTTTTTAATGTAATAGCAGGCAAACGGGCAGGAGGCTCACCTGATGTGAAGCGATACCGCCGCCCATGGACACCCACATTGCCAAAAGGCTCGCAAGTGTGTTGCCGGCCTTTCAAGAATTGGTACGCTCTTTTCTTGAAGGACCCTAAGTCGAATTGGTTCGGAAATACTTCAGTGGGCAGCTGGTTCCACATAGTGGTGGTGCGTGGCAAAAACTGCCTTAGAAAACGCTCAGTTGTGGAACGACGGACGACGAGGTGATACGGGTGGTATTTTGTATTTTGCCTTGACGTCCGAAAGTCAAGTTGAAAGTCTTTATAATTAAAAATTAACGTAAAACTTACAACGTGAGGACATCCAGTCTTCACAAGCTCGCCCGGGTGGTCAGCCAAAAGGCCCTCCAGGGTCCTCTCGGCCAGCAACTCGGCCGTTAACGGCTGACTCGGCAAGCCGTATCCAGATGCTTCATGCCCTAAACCAGTGGTTGAGCTCACTTCACTAGATAGATGCATCGTCCACTGAATATTACTGTCCAAAGTTAATCACTATATACGTCACATAATTCCATACAAATCATCTTTTCTCAGTCCTTGTTCTGGTGGCTTGAATGGTAGTAAAGCCATCTTCATTTGTGTACCTGTAAAAAAATAATTGAATATTCTACTTATTTAATCTTGATATAAGTTGGCACTTGGATCTACCAAAATACCGGTAGCCCCAGAGCTGGTGCTTTCCTCGCTCAACGAAGTATCGTAATACAGCGAGGAAATGCTGCCAGCGGTAAATGTATACTGCCAGAGGGATTTATCAATTTTTATTATTATTATTTATTAACCTACATAAGGTTAAAGATATTTAAAATTTTCTATATTTGTCCGTTATTAGATTAAAAACTTTTCTTTTAGTAGCCTTCCATATAACACAGCCTGAAAGAAAACAATTTTTTAACCGGATTAAATCTATTTGTATTATTATAAACTTATAATTATTTTACATAATTTTAAATTTAATTTTTTCCGACGTTTCGCGCGCTTTACAGCGTGCGTGGTCACGGTGACTGAAGACAAAAGGTGTTGAATGTCAAAAGTATTACAGCTGTAGAGAAAGTTGTGTTATCTGTATTTATTTCCCCGGAGTTGGTATCGACTAGAAGATGAGATGAGTTGACGGGGAAATATGATGATAATTAAAAGTTTATAATAATACAAATAGCTTTAATCCGGTAAAAAAAATGTTTTCTTTCAATGTGTCAAAGCTATGTTAACCAAAGACAATACTATAAGACACATGCTGTTATTGATTCTTCTGTCTATTTGAAAAACACCGATGGAGCGCGGTTGTCCTACTTCTCTTAAAAGAACTTCATGGTGGGTTCAGGTTCAGGCAGCCATGCATACTATTTATCTATACTCAAAAGAAACACATCAAACGATGTCTATTAGGATACAACGCACAATAACTAAACATGTTAGCATATTGACAATCGTTTCTACCTTCAAAGAACACATCGAACACGAACGCGAACACATTGTTGCTTTGAATTATCTCTAAACAACTTCCTTTGCCGAATTTAATTTTTTTATAAAAAAAAAAATATTTAGAGTATGTGACAATTCGGTCTTGCTTGTATTGATTAGTAAACAAAACTTCAATTGATTTTGTATTTATTTCTTTAGTATGCACTTACTACTTATTGATAAGTAAATTAAAATCACATGTTAAATTAATCATATTCCAGGCCTACTGCAATATAAAAGATAACTTGATACTAGTGTTTAAAAAATTTTCTAATATAAATAAACATGATTGGAGAAAAATAAACCCGCGAATTAATTCTAAACAAAATCTGTACTTACATAAAGTTCAGTATTGTCTGACACCAGAACTAAGTTGCACAATACCATACTTCATTGAAAGTACATAATGTTTACCTCGATAACAAAAAACGTACACTTATTTCTTTGTAACATAAATCAATAGATATCTATTGATTTATCTATTTATTTATTTACTGGCATATATATGCCAGTATTGAATTCGTTCCTAAATTAAGGTCAAATCACGAGCGATATTAAAACAGTATAGGTAATGTTTGCTCCAATATCTGAAAGCTCCCCTTTAACATGTTTGCGAACACGATATGTCGATCGTGATGTTAAACTTAATTTCTACAAGGGGTTCACCCCGTCTGTCTTTTTACGGCCTGATGTTTACTTTGATTCCGGCTCGATAAAGGCTTGTGATCCACGACAATACCATTAAGTAATTTTGCCAACTTCTCGGCTTTCTTGTGTTCATCTTTTATGGAAATGATATATTTTTTACACAGAAATGGAAGATTTTCTCGATGATCATTTTCGTGAATTCGTTTATCGTTTTTTTTGAAATTCGATTTATATACACAGAAATAGACGAACATCTGGCTGCAATAACATCTCATGTTAGGCGGCCTATTGGAGGTCCTTATTTAGCCGTTTGGTGCATTCAAATTCATGCTATATTCTAGTCAATATTGAATGGGGAATTGAACTCCCAAGTTCAGAGAATAATTCTTATTATTATTACTGATAATGAAACGAATTTCCTATTTTCCCCCTGATTTCGTATTCAAAGTTTAAAATGACAGGTACTGATGTACCAAGAAATATCTTTCTGTCTACATTAAATACAATAGATTAACTGAAACGATATGTGGATACCGACCTATCTACACTAATTGAGTTAGTCACTCATACTACAGACATAAAATTATAAAAATATGTCAGATCAGTTACGCATTCACAGAAAAAAATCAAGAAAAAAACTTACACATAATAAAAAGGATGTTTAGTTAAAAAATAAAGTGCACTAGACCCCTATACTAGCATTCCCTGCGTCGTGGGTAGCTAGTCTCTTCCATTTGACATATTAATGATTTTGAACGTAATAATTTATTCAAAGCACTTACAACTGTATATTAAAACTATTGTTGCAAAAGACTGTTGACTAGGTAGGTAGACTACTTAAAATAGGTTGATTTTTTTTATGAAAGCAATTAAAGATGAAAGGACCTATGAAGGAGACTTTTTCTTCATTGGGCGAATGAAAGTGTATTTTTTGGGTAGCTATATGTAGGTTTACAGATTATAAAGGTTTTTTATTTAATATGACTACGTAATAAGACCTCCGCCGCGCCTCAAAGTCTTATAAACTTATTAACTACTATAGGTACAAGATTTGTCAATCATTTTACGGATGTAAATATAATACATAAAATGGATATATTAAGAATTGATTTAAGAATAAGCCTGGTACAAGTAGTTTATAAGACACACTTTTTATATTACATCAACAAGGTTTGTTGTACCTTTAAAGCCGCATGATTCTCAGACATTGTGTTCGATATATCTGGGGTCTCGGACAATAAATAATTTACCATTATGTTAAATCAATAGTATTTACTTAATCATAATATAATAATAATAATGAGCAATGTTGACCTAGTGGTTCCAGAGTACGACTCGCATTTCTGAGGTCGTACTTCGCGCCCCGGCTACGATTATTGGTTTTTTGTCTCTGTGCGCATTTAACACTCATGCGCTGAAAGACATCGTGAGAGAACCGGCGAGCCTTAGACCCAAAAAGTGGGTGTGTCAGGCAAAACAGTCTGCTCAACCATTGCCTATCAGACACATAATCACAAAACAGATACAAAAATCTGAGACCCAGACCTAAAATGTTGTAGCGCCACTGCTTCTTTTAAATCATAAACAAAAACAAACACAAGTTTTAAATAAAAATCAACTACACCTATTTGTCTCCCAAATATCGTCGGTCGGCAATAAAATCTTAGCCCAAAACATATAAGGTCATAAATAATAAAGCATGGGGTGTACAAGTGGGTAACGCTCGTTACCAAACCCTACCCCTTATAAAGATGGAAAATGGGGTACAGATATATTACACACACCATCGATACTGAAATTGTAAAAAATAAATTAAAACTAGTTGCTTTGTTCTGTAAATATGTAAATATTACACTTCGTTACGTTGTACAAAATCATATAAGTTATTAGGCAACGGGCGGCCTTATCGCTAACAAGCAATTTCTTCCAGGCAACCCTAGTATTGTCCAATAAAAAAAGAAACACATACAGAGGGTAAAGTACAAAAAGTGCATAAACAATTAACATAAAAGAACATTAAATAACATGTAACACAAACTATAACTAAAAAAAATTACATTATAAAAAAATAAGTCCATTGTGCCCCCATATATTTGCTTTGTAATGAGTAGTTACAATAACAATACCAATCGATGCGGTATATGCGCTATGAATATTGAAAGAACAATTCGAAATTGCAAAAAAACGAGGTTGAGTATCGCTATCGCTGTTGGAAGTATCTAAAGCCTAAAAAAAATATATCAAATGAAGGTAGGTCAGTATTATGTAACTGTGTAATCCACGGGTAGGTTGCCAGCATTTCGGAAAGCGTATCCTCAAAGCGTAGCGGGAACATACATCCAAATCTCTTTAATGCCAGCGATTTTCATCATTGTCCAATCCCCGATAATTGTCACATGTTCCACCTTGGACCCTCAAGTATCACTTCTTGAATAAAGCAATCAATAGCTGACCGAACCGAATTCCTAAGGGTCCTCAGAGGGACAAGGATAATGATCGTCCAACGACGGTTACAAATAGCTTAGCAAATGTAATATCCGACCCGTCCTACCCTATTTAAATGTGCTAAAATGTGGACAATTCGATTTTGAGGAATGCTACTAGCTTAGAACGAAGAAACTGTAATTAAACCGCTAGTGTGTAGAAGGTATCAGATACGAAAGATTTATTTAGCGAATATGGTAAAATATCAGTTCAAATATTCATTATAATGGAACTATAATTCTACGTTTTGTAGTTTTCCTTAATAATAAATAATAATATAAACATTATTCGTGACAAAATTAATATATTGCTAGTGACTTCGCTAGGGAATCCCTATTTTGTGGGTAATTAATATAATTTCTTAGTTTAGTAAAGTTTAGTTATTTGTAACTTAGGGTATCTAGATAGTTTAATTGTAAAATTGCTCTTACAAACCGGGTAATTCATATCGAAATTAAATTTATTGAGAACACCTGTATATAAACCTATATTCAAATTTAATTATATATCTTTCAACCGAAGATTTTTAAAATTTCCCAGGGCCCGTCTTTTAATATTTCGCTTTTTGAATATGGTATTCAAAATAGTTATATTGTTCTCATCCGTTATGTCTATCAGTTCGTAGCCATTATTATTATTATTATAAAACTATATAGCATGACTTTATAATATAACTTTTATTTAATTTACTTCAAAACACAAATATAGGGTATTTACAGCAGGGTTTCCTCGCTGTATTGCGATACTTATTCGTAGAGCGAGGAAAGCAGAAGCTCTGGGGTCACCTTAAATCACACAAAGCAAGCCAATTTAAATCTTTAATTAGCGCTTAAGCGCTTGAAGCCTTGAAGCAAGAGCTTTTACTTCAATGGGAACAAAATCAAAGTTAGAGGAAGTTTAATATAAAATATTATATTTTTCTTTAGATAACAAAATAAATATCAGCATAGCAAAAAAGTACACCTAAATTACATAAAATCCAACAAATCTTTTTACACCTACTCAAAGTTATTCGAGAAGTAATTTCGCATTTGTTACAAAAGGGTCGTCCCTTCGATATTGGTGACAATAAACAACATCAGGCACAATCAAGCAGTTAAATAAAAATCGCGAGGAATGCGACGCCAACCGTGACGTCATTTATTAAAACCCACCCACAGTTTTTATTCTTTTGTTTTCGTTGAAGATGTGAATATTTAGATACAATATTAGTTTTATATTTATCAATTTTTAATTATTATTATTACTATGTAGGTTAATAATATTGGTTATCTCGTTTATACACAAATACTCTAATAATCCATTATTATTAGCAAATGGTTCAAGGTGTCTTATTGTCATACAAAAGATGTCTATAGTGCTTGCTGATGTTATATAATTTACTATTTATTAACCTAGAAAAATAAAATTTTATTCTAGCTACTTATACAGAATTGATACTTTTCCGTGTGTTATCAAAACTCAGATATAATTGTCTCTTTAGTAGTAACTATATATAGTAATATACTAGCTTTACTGGTCAGAGAATACTTACCGAAAAATACCTTGGCTTTGCGCTTTTAGAAGAATGTCTGTTTAATTTTTAAACACACTGACAATTAACTTGCACAAGAGAAAGTTTAGTTTTATACTATATCAATAAGAGGCAGTGGAGGAAGTGGGTTTGCACAGAATACATTGAATCTCAAAGTATATCATAGACATCATAGACAAAAACACAGATATCATTATTTTTACAGTGTATTCGTTGCAATGATATGTTAAGTAAACAAAGCTTTCATGTATTCCTTTGGCCTCCTCGTGAGGTCCCTTTCCTACAAAATATTCATCAAAAATGTAACGCATGGGAATAGCACATATTCCTTTTTAATAATTATTTAGTTATACTTTATAATAATTTCATAGACCTAATATTAATGTTTAACGCATGCTGTCTCATAATAACAAATTATTACTGCCCAATAATTATTATTAAAATATTAATTATAGATGATAACTTTTATTTAAACAAATAAAAAAGTATATTTTTTTATAGTATATCTGTGTGGTTTATCTATGGTATACACTAATGACAATATGAAAAGTAAAAGAAACTATTTGGAGTATTCGATTTCACATAAATATTTTATATTTAAAAATGGAATGTATCATAGACAATTATAAATTCGTCATATAAGGTGTCGATAATTAGAGTCAGATGTAAGTTAAGGGGAGCGTTCACCTTAATGGGAGTTGAACTTAACTTTTTAACAAGTCCCTTACCGAGTTACGGAAATTGGAAATAATGAGTTTGCGCACTTATCGAAGAGATGTTATTTTATCACATATAAATTGTTAGATTTGAATGTTTTGTTTTCGTATATGATTTTGAATAGTAATAAATACTTAAGAAAGAAAAGATAATAACGAAACGAAATATATATATATATATATATACATATAAAATTTTATATGACGATGTATAAATATAATTAGTAATAAAGACATAAAAACCTGAATAATTTAATTAAAGATTCATTCCCTAATGTCTATGGTGTCGAGGCCTCGCGTAGATAATTGTAATTTAAAAAAATAGGTTTATATATGCTTTTGGGTGTAACGAAATAAATCATATACAAAGAGGCCAATTGATAAATATGAAATAAAAGAATATCATGTTCTTTTGTTAGAATTACCAGTTTCTTTGTTAGTTAAAGATATTAAGATATTATATCATTTGAGTTTTCAATAAGATGATTTAAGTTCATATTTGCCGTTTCAACTTGAGAAACAAGGTATGTCAAAATACATTACAAAATCTTAAGTCTCAAATATAACTTTACCTATTCCATGTTTGAATTGTTACGCAAACAGAACTTTAATTAATCCACAAGCGTAAAGGTGCGACGTTATCACAATGTGTGCCCTTATCTTAGAAGTTTAATAGTCGCGGCGTAGTGTGAACGCGGCCTAATGAGCTTGCGGTCTACACGAAAACATCACGCATTCAACTCCAACAAACTTCGTCTTAATTAATTTTACAATGTTACAAATGTTCGCATACTCACAGAGAAAAAACTCTTTGCAAGTTTTTCAAACACTGGCACAAAACACAAAAGTCCGAACAACAAAAAAAAGTTTCATGAGTAACCGCGAAGGCGCGCGTTCGCCACCGAAACGTGGTCGACATTAAAACCTTAGCGGGAAAGAAACCGTCCCCTTATTACGTCTCGAAAGAAATTCACTCGCACACAGGGAGCGCGAAAGAAGTCCACCCACACAACGACAAGCAACGCGACAGGGGGACGACGTAGGTGTGTGCGTACAAAGTATTAAAAGAGATACTTAGGTAGGATATCTGAACATGCACGAAGATTTAACCATAAACACCTCTGTTAAAAAGATTCTCTGTCTACCATTAAACACTTGAGCGTATCAATAAGCTTTTATAAAGAAATAATTAAATATATATATATATATATATGTTTATTCGAAATTATCATTGTAGACCTTCTGTAATAATATGTATAAATTTCTTTATATAAAAAATTATATAAAATGTTTTTAGGAAAAAATAGTCCCGTAGCCTCTACGTAGCAGTGCTACGCTCGTAGCATGACAGTAGCTTGACTGGGTCAGTAGCTGAGAAAAATATTTCTACGGCTTTTGCGCTTTTCGATTAGATATACAAACTTCGGTACAATTCAATGGATATATATATATAATTGACTTTGGGACTGCGGGACATTTTTGTTAAATTCTAGTAAATTTAATAATTACTTAACCTTTACTTTACTTGCATCAATTTATCATGAAATGTCATGCAACGAGGATATAATGCTAGTGGAACCAAACACAGCTAGGTAATTTTATAAAATTGTATTTAATACGTGTAAGTGAACTTGATTAGAATAAGGGACGGCAATTGTTTTAATTTAATTTTTTTGTTACAAATTGCGCCTTCACTCAACAATAGTACAAATTTCTACTCAAATCAGTAAATTAAGAGTATAAATCTATTAAAAGATTGACCTTAGGCATAGATATTTACACTGGCTTTTAAATTAAAGCATCATAGTTCTCTCATATAAAAGTCTTTGTAATAACAGGTATGTGGTGATACTAAAAAAAGTAGAAGTAGTACAATGTAGAATACCTTTAGGCTAAAAGTATTTTTTTAAAGACTTAATGGTAAGCTTTTGTTTTAGTAGCAATTTCTAATTTATACATTTCTAAACCAATAAAACACACAAAACAAATTTAGGGCTCTTTTTTCTTAATAGAAGAGGTTTTTGTGCATACCGTCGAATTTTGGGTCCAGGACATGGGGGTTTCCTCACACTGCAGTACGTACGAGTGATTGATTAATAAAGTATAAAAATAAAAGTCCATTGGTGCACAGCCATGATTCGTACGCATCATCAATATAGTAATTTCAATAATAATGTTATTTAATTGAACGTCCCAGATACAACACATTTTTTGCATCTGTTTCACTGATACTTGTTTTTGTAGTCTACAACATATCTTTGTAATATCTAAGTTTATGTACACATAAAACTCAGTTAATAATGTGATCTTAAGAGCCTTAATTTTTAAAAATGTTTGAAGGTCTAAGCGTTGTTACAATAAGTTGTTATAATAATAATATAATACCTTTGACTTCATTCTAAATGGGGTCTAAATGACCTATTGGCATGTTTTTGATAAAAGAATTAAGAATTAATTGCAATAAATTGTAATCATTCACATTTTTTTAATAATACAGTTCAATATTGTTATTATAATGACAAAAACCTGATTAAAATACATCTTTTTATTACTTTATAATATCAATGTTCCAAATTTACAAAGTCGTTGACCACGCAAACTATACAATTAAGTACTCGTGGGACCTAAAATGTGAATGTGCACTTAATTGAAACCCGAAGCTGATCATATCATTGACAAAAGGATAAGTGTGCCCGAAACCTCTTTACGGTCTCACCCACACACCTGCGACCGCAATCCATACACACACAGAAACCACACAACTACTAAGCCAAAACCCGCACGCCCATCCGCCAAACACGCCCAACGTCTTGCGTTTTCTTATAAACCACGACAATTCCCGTCCCGTTCTGACGTATTTGTAATCGCAAACCTTCTCTTTCTAACGCAATGATGAGCCTCACATAAAGCGAGGCCACATTCCCGCCTTTTTTCCCACTCCATTTTGACAGCTCGCGGCTCCATATCTGGCCGGATGCTAAGACAGTGTTCACAAGTTATGTCTATTGTTTATGTCCTGAACAAATATTGTAAAATATCAACTTCAGTATTTATTTTAAAATTAAATGCCGACTTGGGTGTATTTATATATTTCTTCATAATATAGCCAATCACGTTTCTCACAAAATTGAAAAGCCAAAATGAAATTCACACAAGCAGTAAGTTTATTATTTTTTATAAATTTGAGTAAATAATTGGTCTAAACAGTTTACTTTATAAACAAAGCTAGAAAAAAAAACAAACAACTGGTAATAGCTTCAGCTATTGATACGAATGGGTGTAAAAGTCACCACACATTCACTTACGTACATCAATAACCCTGTAACTTAACTTAAATACAATAGAATAAGAACATTCAATGACCAGAACATTTTCACATCCATATTGGTTTTATCTTTGTACAGTGTGCCCAACGTCTTAGCTTAAGTGGCTCAAGACGCGTTAGCGGGCGCGGGCTGGCTGGGCGGGGCTGCGGAGATGCGGCGCTCCGCTATCGGCACACCGAAACACACATTTTTCCCGCCGCAAACCTCGCGCCGAAGGTTAGCCGCGATCCGCAGACTTGGTCGGAGAAAACGAAAAGGAGGATGACTTCATCTCGCTCGCACGCGCCTGCGTCGTCTTTGAGAAAAGCGCGGCAATTTTGACAGTCTTCTAAACGCTCGATACAACATGGACGGCAATGACGGACCTGTAACAAATATACTGTATTAAGCATATTTAGATTACAATTGAAAACAGACAATATATCTGATGCGTATTCTGCAAAATACATAAGTCTGTTAAATTTATAGTCGAATTCAAATGCCGTTTAAAAAATAATTGACATATATATATATATATATATATTTCAAACGTTTTTCTAGTAAGTAAGTATAGTATCTTTCGACCACATCTTATGTATTATTTTTATATCACCATTTCGTGAAATATAGGTATTAGCTAAATATTAATACACTGGACAAACACCAAACCCCGATTTTTTATATTCTTTTTAAAATATCATATAATTCAGATCATAATTCCGTCAAACAATTCTCAAGAGTGAGGGCTGGTCGACGGCCGCAGCAGCGGTTACGCGGCTAACCTATAAATTGTCACCCGCGACCACGTGATTAGTTCACCCAAACTTGTCTAACCTTTACTAATTAAACTATACAAATCTATAAACCCATAACATTTAAACCTTTCTTTACCTTTTCTAAGGCTGGCCAAAAAAGTATAGTAGTATAGTATTTAAAATAGTATCTTATAAAACATATTATTTAGCAGACACGTATCGAAAATAAACTTTTTCCTTATTAATTCACATTCACATTTCATGTAAAATATTCACGAAGAAGTTTGTACTCTTTCCAAACAGCGAAGGCATAATTGCCAACATTAAGGATATTATGGAACGATGTGAAGACATTTTTATTAATATTATGAATAGCTTTTTAATCCATACAGTGATATTCTATTATTACATTTTATAAAGGTCTTCTTACATAAAATATTACTTTTTTATTTACTATATATGGGCCATTCGGGAGATATATAATGAGTAATCAAATACATGCTATGAGTTTCCTCAGTTCCGTGTCTCAATTGTTTACTTGTATTATTTAGTATGCAAACCGGAGTTAGTGGAAAGTATAATGTTTTTTATTGTTTCAATTTAGAAGGTACTTCCCAATCATCAAAATTACTTTGGTTAAATGTATGTGGAAAAAATGGTGCCATCTCAATTGTGGTGAAACAAATGTATTATTCCGATAATTTGTAAACTATTAAACTATGACGCCACAGTATAACTTTTGTACTGATCTGTCAAACCGACTCTGTGACCACAAGCGATACAAGTTTAGGATCACTCAGGTCAAAACCGTTTTGTGGCTAACACATGATATAAATATAAGAGCAGACGGTTAATTAGTTAACAATCCTTTAATTTATCTATTTAAAAAAGGTAAGTACGTGTAATTATGTATAGAATAAGTAATTTAACACGTTGTCTGTGTAACTGAAAACCTGCATTGCGTTTTTTTGTAAACGCAATAAAATATTGTATATTTATAAAAATCTCTAATTTTATTTGTGACTAATAAAGTACGGAGGGGTAAGAACTCATTTTTAAATTTCGAATTTTGTATGTTTTAAATATAAATATTAATAAGTCATTCACATTTATTTATTTGTTTAATATATTGTTACCTTTCTTTCTTTCAACATCATAAATGTTTTTATAAACAAAATCTATTGGTAAATAATATTCTTTATTCAATTAAATAGTATACCCTTATTGTTAGTATTTAGTATCCTATATACGAATAAATATAACATTTAGATATATACCTACCCGTTAAATCATTAACTACTAGTGTAGCGTTCGTATTTACGACAATATTCAAAAATAAAAATATAATTATTATATTTTATTAAATTTATTTTAATTTTCTATATATCAATTTTTATTACATAATATTTTTAAATAATTATTATTCTATGTAGGTTACTGCTAAATAATTAACATCACATGTACAACATAAGATCTGAAATGATTATTGTAAAATTTATAACACGTTTTGATAATTGCTAACGCCCCATGCCCCAGTTAATGTCCCAGACATCAATCAATAGCGTAAACTCGACACGAGTATGTAAACAGGAAAGCGCAGACGTCACTGAATAAATAACTCGACACTTGTTCGCAAATAAACAATTTAAAATGTCAAGAATAGGGTAAGGGCAACCAACCCTTTTCCTTCTGACATTATGTTTTCTGACAACCAATTTTAAAGGTGTTTACGCTTTACATTGAGAAATGGAATTTACAATCACATGAAACGATATTATTAACATAAACAATCACAAACTATGAATTTGACACGACTAAGATTATACTTAAGAGTAAAGGCAAGTCAAAAGGATGTCAGTTTTGATTTGTGTCAATTGTCACCTTGTCACGTGGTCCGATGACGAATGTCATATTTTGAAATAAATGTACAGACAGATTTTTAATGCGCATAGATTGTAGAAAGATGTCGTGTGTTTATGGTACACGCTCTAGGACGTATTATCCAAAAATCATTGGTTTCATTATCCAAAAAAAGTATGAGCTTGTATAGAAACATTTGTGTGTGTTCTTTCATCGTTGGATCTAGTGTTAAATGCACGGAAGAGATTTGAACTCACAATTTCTGAGTGTCCCTCTCCTAGCTACTAATCACTCATTTAAATATGATTATCCGTTTATTACACTTTATAAAAATAATCTCACCATAATAATCATACTCTCAAAGTTTTGCTTCAACATAGCCACTATATTGGAAGACCATTCATTGGTTTATTTTTCTGACTTCCCTTAGCTTGTGTTTATAATCGAACAAAGTTATATATACTACAGCTGTGTTTGAGAAATGAACATTCATAAGTGATGTCGTATTATATCGATAAAAATAATACACAGAGTACGCAACATTTAAATATTTTTTTTATTTCTGGAAACAATGTTAATGGAGCGTATACCTTATAACACATTTTTCATAGATTAGTTGTTTATATAATCCGTACGAGGTATAATCAACCACTGCAAGTAAAAGTTAACGACAAAAAAGGCAAGATTTATTTTGTTTTCCCCATTTAAAGAAATTAGGACACGTTAAAGTTCTGATATCATTATCTGTTAATTGAAAGCAAATATTAAGGACTCTATATTACTGCATGACTTTTTTCGAAACGCGGCAGCACCCAATGCCCTTACATGTTTACCCATTCTCAAAAACCAATTTTTCTTTCAATTCCAAACTTTATACATTCACTTACAATCTTTTCAACATTTTCTAAACCTCTCTTATGCTCAAACCAAAACTATACTTACAACAGTAATAAAATTATAGTAAGTGTTATGTAGACTGAATACTTCAAGTTCCTTATAATTTAAGTTAATTATAATTATGTCAAATGGAACAGACTAGCTGCCCACGACACAGAGAATCATAGTTTCGAGGCATTAGCCCTTTGTCGCTTTACTGTACTTCTTCTTTTATTATGTGTAATAATATAAATTATATATCTACTACCTTTAATTAAATCATATTACAACATCTTTATTTGCAATTTCATGTGCAAGATGAGAGGTGCTTCACAGATAATACTTACTAAAATAGCTAGACTATATTGATCTGTATTTCGCAGTTCTATGGATTATTAGCCCATACATTAATCATATTGCAATATTTATGAGATTAATCCTTTTACATAATGGCCATTATCTTAATTCACATGGTATATCCTATCGATATCGACAAATAGGCCAACCCTTTCACTCACCATATGCCGTCGCTCGGAGCGCGCCCTTAAATTACAGAACTTCCCGCTCATAATAGAGAGATATGCCTTTAATATCTGCCTGCTACTGCTTCCGCTATGTTTACTTTTTGCTTTCGTTCTTACATTAGAAATTGTATACTGCTCGGCTCGCTAATTAAAAGACATCGCTCTATTCGTTATGTGTACTTTTTTGATATTTTGTAAGAATAATTAAAATTAGAACAAGCTTGACCAAGTTGTATAAAGATTTTAATTAAACGAATATAAATGTGTCAAGCCGCATTAGAAGGTATAAAATAGCAATATTTTGAATTATTTAATAATAATAACAAATCGTTTATTTGCAAAGAAAGTGGTCCATTCAGATTAATTATAAAAAACTAACAATCAACATGCAAATGTCATATATATATAATGTCAATTATCAACAATAAGAACAGTTAAGATATTTATAATTGTTGTCAAAGGTTGTGGTCCAAATACTCGTCTACGTTATAAAGGTACAGGATACGTTATAGGATCTATAACTTCTTCTTAAATAGTTTGATAGCTTTAGTGTTATTTTTTTAAAATACATTCGTATATCACTTAAACCACAAAAAAACTAATTCACTGTTTCAACAGTTTCAACGACAATTGAATGCAGCACAATCTGTGAACGTCGAGTCAGATTATACAAAAAAATTTAACATTCAAAAATGAATTTCAATAAAAACAGTAGACCTATAAAACGAGATCGACGCTGCACGTATAACGACATCATTACATTCTTTAAATATGCCCCCGAGGAAGTCTGCAATTTCAATCACATTCGCTTCCACGCACCTGCTGACTCCAGTGTACGTGCTTAGCTACTTAACCTAAGTGACCCTTGCAATCCCAACTGTGCCGTAGAAGACACTCTATGGCCAGCAATTTAACGTGAACGGATCGCCATCTGCGCCCGACGCAAAAAATAGACCCCAAATACATTGAAAAGAAAAGTGTATTTGTCTCTGCGGGGCTATAATTGAAGCCAATCGCAGTATCGGGTCTATAACAACGATTCCATTTTATTTATATGGATACCTGTTATTGATCATTCAGCAAATATCGTATAGGTTTTCTTGTACCGTCCTAAGTTCGAAATAATATTTACCAAAACCTTATATATTGCTGAGTTTGTTTTTAAAACCTTTTTATTTTATATATTATATTAACTGTAATTGGAAAGTCACCTTTCTGAAAAAGAATTTACTATATCTGTATATGTTTTTGTGTAATCAGTTTATGGTTATAAATTTTTTTTGAAATTGAAATTGAAAAAAAACTGTTTTATATTAGGTCCTTACATATGAAATTGGCGTATTTCGTACTAGCCACTTTAATCACGATGTTCTCCTCTTTGGTAAGGAATTCCAAATTCAAATTTGTACAGCTATTTACTCATGTATTTATGCTTCGATGACGGTCATTCATTTGATTTTTTCTTCTGTTTTTTTCTGTTTGCGTCACTCATTTTACAAAATGGAAAACCTAAAGTATCGCATTATTAACGAGTATGAGTTCCGCCGTGGCACTAGTGCTGCAGAAACGACTCGAAGGGTGAATGATGTGTATGGCGGTCATGTTGCAAAAGAAAACACAGTTCGTTTTTGGTTCCAACGTTTTCGTTCTGGAAATTTCGACCTGCAGAACAATCCCCGTGGACGGCCTGATACCCAAGTTGATAATGAAGTATTGAAGGCTATTGTGGAAGCGGATCCATCGCAAACCACGTCCGAGTTAGCTGCAGGCTGCGGTGTTAGTGATAAAACTGTTTTAATTCACTTGAAGCAAATTGGGAAGATTAAATAGCTTGAAAGGTGGGTACCTCACGAATTGACTGAAGCAAACCGGCAAACGCGCGTCGACTGCTGCGTTACAATACTGAACCGGCACAATAATGAAGGTATTTTAAACCGATTACCTGTGATGAAAAATGGATTCTTTACGAAGCCCAAGCGAAAATTAACCCCAAAAAAGTTACTTGTAAGTGTTTGGTGGGCTATTGCCGGTATTGTTCATTGCAGTTTTCTCAAATCTGGCCAGACTATTACGGCTATTGTCCATGGAAACCATGATGGAGAAGCTAGCGGCTAAACCACTTAGGCTGGTCAATCGCTCCACGCCACTGCTACTTCACGACAACGCTAGAACACATACTGCACAACAGACGGCTACCAAATTAGAAGAGCTTCAATTGGAATGTCTAAGATAGCCTCCGTACTCCCCGGACCTTGCTCCAACAGATTTTTTGCCATTTTTTTCGAAATTTGGACAACTTCTTGCAAGGGAAAAAAATTAACTCTGATGGGGCAGTCCAAATCGCCTTCACAGATTTTATTGATTCCCATCCAACTGGTTTTTTTAGTAAAGGGATCAATGAACTAGCTATGAGATGGCAAAATTACATAGAAAACAATGGTTCATACTGTGATTAATTAAATATATTATATTTAAAAATATTCGAGTTTTTGTTCCTCCCATACAAAACGCCAATTTCATATGTAAGGACCTGATATGTAAAAAAATGAACGCTTAGGGGTAGGTACATAAGTGATTTGAAATTGTAATTAATATTCGCACACTAAAGAAAATAGCCCTTTAGATGTGTTGTGTGCAGTGATAATATTAAAATTCCACAGCCTCCCGTAGCGTATTGAGTGCATGCAATTTTCTTCCTCCATCTCCCTAAATTTTTTTCAATGTTTGTTCAGGACCATTTAACAATTTTATGTGTAATCTTCCTCGGTGGCGATAAGACAATTTTTGCTTCTCACTTTATTTTATCGGCGACGCTTTACGGCGAAATCTAAACAGATTAAATCTAGAGGGTGAAAATCATATTCGTTGCATTTTATGACTTTGTTTTTTGGTTTTTATCACCCTGGGTTTTTAGAAAAAAATGAAAGTATTTATCAACAATCACATAGGTATATATGTCTGTATATATAGCATACCTTATTAAATTTTATAATTTATTTCATCTAACAATACCTTTATTATTCTTATTGATTTTAAAATATAAAATACTAATCGAAAAATCACATTTCACGAATATTATATTTTGTTATAAGATTGTTTCAAACCAGATAAAACATATTGTATATCAAAATTAGCAACATAGTGCCTAAACTTTGATTACACTTCTATTATGGTAGTTAATGACTAAAGTTTATCTGTTTTGTTTGCAAGTTGTCTACAGTAAAAGCTATCGAAATCACGCTAAGAAAACAACGCAACGCTGGAAATACAAATCATAAAAGCAATGGGCAAAAACGTACTCTTAAATTATGCAGCATTTGTATGGAAATATAAGCATCAAGCCCGGACCCTCTTCGCTCTTTAAAAATACATACCATGTTATTTGTTGTTAGTTTGACGTTCGCTGATTTGATTGCTTTTTCATGTAGATTCTGCACTGCAAGGCATTAAATTGAGAGTTTATGTAAGATGGCTTTAATGTAACTTTTTAAATTTATCTCTACCAGCCGCATTTTATAGATAGAAATCTTTTGCCAATTTTACTGGGTGATATTGTAATATAATTCTAAGTATATATATAATAAGACTGTCAGATGATAATTGGACCAAAAGGGCGACCCGTTGGGTAGGTCCTATTGGGAAACAATACAGAGGAAAACCGGTCACGAGATGGACGGATGTCATCAAAACAACTGGCTCGAGCTGGATGGAGCTTGCCTATGACAGAGATACCTGGAGATCCTTGATCTGTGGAAGGGTACTTGTAAATAAATTAGTAAATAGATAGTACAGATAAAATAAATAAAAAAAATAGTGTAATATATTCTACTCTATACTTCTACTCATAAAATGTTTAAATAGGACTAAGTTTATATTATATATATTATTATATATTAAGTTGGCTTTTTTATTTATTTATTTATTATACATGAATATAAAAAAATAATACAACCTACTTAATAGATATTACAGTTCCATCAGACTACAACGTAGTAGCCAAAGTCATAGCCACTTAAAATAGATCTCACACGTTTGTGGAATACTCAAACGAGTGTCATTGACAACTGACAGTTATATGCGCAACAGGAATAGCTAAATGTATTACTAAATACATTCATCATTAAAATGCCTCTATAGACATCATTATCCAAAAACAGGTTGCCATTCACACCTCAACCGTAACCAAAAAAGTGCTTGGAGAGACTGCGTTACATTGAACCACTACACCACAGGACATGACCGATCCATAGACTACAATTATAAATATTTATATGTAGGACTTAGGTGCCTTTTTTCTTTACGTTACGTTAAGTTTACATCAACTTTACAAATATAGAAATTAGTTTCATAAAACTCAGATATCTTCGTCCTGTCCGAGGAAACAAAAACATAATTAAAGTTGTGAAAATTTAAAAATAAAACCACTTCCCTTCAATGTTCCAATGTCAAAAACGCAAGGCTGTCATGTTTATATCATATTTTCCATCCGGCAGGGCTTATTATTTCAAAAGGCTACGTAACCTCGTTGGCTTCTACCGAGAACAATTTCAAACCACTACATCTTAGATAGCGTACAAATTTCGACCTTAAGTTTTGGAAATAGAGTTCGTTTTAGGATGTTATTACTACATTTATAGGTGAGATCGCCATTCATGCTGGGCTAACCTTATTCCTCGAAGAATTGTTGGTAAATTTTCAATACTCACTTTATTAGGGGCGAAAACGGAAGGAGGGTGAACGAAACTGCCTTTATTAGATTTTCTAGAAACGTGAGCATACAGCCAATTGCCATAGGCTGACTTGCTATTGACACTTCTTTATTGAAAATTAAATTGAAACCTTCAGTGGTATATCAGATTCGACGGTCTAATATGAGTGACAGTTTCTGATATTTATATGATTACCAAACTGTAAGACTTAAATAATCAAAACTTCATAAAATCTTCATAAATACATATATCAAAATGAAAAACCTACTTATATTTTACAAAAAGTTTTTTTATACCTGCCTTAAACAAATATTATTGGAAAAAGAGCACCTTTCAGGCTTTACATAATTTATTTTAAATAGTTTTCAAATATTTTATTAACAATAAAATACAATCTTGATGGTGGCCGTTCCAAACTTGAATTAATGTCAGGTTAAATATTAAACCAGTTTTTATTTCAAAAACCACATATTTTAAAGTGATGAAATAATCACTTCTGCATGAAGTTATTTTTAGTAATAATATTTAGATTCGGCATCACTTGGGATAGCGGCATCTATTGGTAATATTTACCCACTTAAACACTGAACTGTTACCCGCAGCAATTTCTTCGTATAGTGGTATATGATACATATTACGCTAATTTCAAATATCCACACTAGATGTCGTTATACACGATTTAGAAATTTTACACAAAATTCTAATCTGACTGAAAGATGTCACGATTTTAAATTTACTTTCAAATACACTACTAGTACATTTCAAAAAGGATGTCATATTAGGGTATTTTATTAGTATGAAGTTTCGATGACAAAACCAATTTACCAAGTTTTTATATTAGACTACCTGTACCCTACAAAATAATTATGCCCTTTAAATCATTTAAACTCATATGATCTCTCTGACAACTGACAATCGACACTACGAAAACACAGATTCAATCATTAAAAAAAACTATAATTGACTTAAAATTTTTAGGTTACAACAGTTTGCGTTTTATATTGTGATGTGTCCAATTGTAATTAAAGCAATAATTCAGGCCAAATTATTGTAGAATATTTATCGAATGAGAGTATTTATAACATTCTGCAATGGCAGTTGTAATAGAAACAAGTCTTGGTGACATTACTGTAGATCTTTACGTACAATTAAGACCTCAAACATGTCGGAACTTCCTAAAATTATGCAAGATGAAATATTACAACTACAATCTATTTCATTCCATAAGAAGTGGGTTTATAGCTCAAACAGGTGATCCGACGGGTGAAGGATCCGGCGGACAATCCATTTGGGGTGTTCTAGAGGGTCCTGAGAAAAGATTTTTCTCTGGTGAAAAGATGCCTAAAATTCGTCATTCTGAAGTTGGCTTACTATCTATGGTGGGCACTGATGACATGATGGTGGGTTCTCAATTCTTTTTTACTTTGGCCCCTGACTTGAACTCATTAGATGGCACACATTGTGTGATTGGCGAAGTCACTGAAGGACATGAAATTTTAACTAAGTTGAATGAAGTTATATGTGATGAGACGCATAGACCTTACCGTGATGTGCGTATAACTCATACAGTTATCTTGGAAGATCCATTTGGTGACCCTCCTGGCTTTAGAGCTCCATCTAGATCACCATCACCAAACCCAGAGCGATTGAAAGGTGGACGTATTGCTCCTGATGAAGATATTGATGAAACCGAGGGTAAAAGTGCAGCAGAGATACAAGAGATGATTGAGGAGAAGGAAGCTAAAGCACGAGCCACAATTCTAGAAATAGTAGGAGATTTACCAGATGCAGATATTGCCCCTCCTGAAAATGTTCTGTTTGTTTGTAAGCTCAACCCTGTCACTACTGATGATGACTTAGAAATCATATTTAGCAGATTTGGAAAAATTGTTAGCTGTGAAGTAATTCGTGATAAGAAGACTGGAAACTCTTTACAATATGCATTTATTGAATTTGATAATAAAAAATCATGTGAAGATGCTTATTTTAAAATGGACAATGTCTTGATTGATGACCGACGCATTCATGTGGACTTTTCACAGTCAGTGTCTAAAATGAGATACTTAGGTAAAGGAAGAGGAGTTCAATATTTAAATGATGATAATAGTGAAGCAGATATGGTAAAAAAGGGTAGATCTCCAAGTAGGGATCGTGAAAACAGAAGGCAGAAATTAAACAATAAAGACTATGACAGAAATGACAACCAAAGAAGTTATGTAAAAAATGAAAATCACCGAGATAGTAAATACAAGCGGGATAGGTCTCAGCGCAGTAGAAGTCGGTTACGGGTAGATAACCCACGAAAAGTTAACTTGCATGTAGAAAGAAAGGAAAGTAGAAGAAATCATATGAAATGTGAAGATGAAAAACACACAAGAACAAATAGGAATAGTCACAGAGACACTAAATACTCTCATAGAATGTCTTCCCCTTCCAATGGTCGAAGAAGGGAGAGCACCCCCTCTCATTATAGAAAAACTTATCATAAAAATTCCATTACCGATAGAAATGATAGGAAAAATAAAAACATAGACAAATCATGCAAAGACTCCTCATCTCATAGCCACAGAGATAGAAAACCAGAAAAAACTGAACATTCAAAAACAAACAATATAGAAAGCTATGACAAAATTAGAGGAAATGATGAGAAATGTAGTGCTAACCATAGAAATAAACATAGAAATAGTATGGATGATGAGGACAAACAAAAAATAAAGAAAACAACATATTATAAAGATGAATATGAACCCAAAACACCATCTCCAGTTGTAGAAAGGAAAAAAACTAAATCATCTAAATGTAAAGAAATAATTAAGGTGTCAAAATCATCAAAAAAGCGAAGAAATGTTTCAACATCATCAGATAGCTCATCAGAATCAAGTTCTAGTTCAGATTCATCCAGCTCTTCTAGTGATTCCGATAGGAGACGAAAAAGAAAAAAAAGAAAGTCCTCTTCATCAAGCAGTAGCTCAAGTAGTTCATCCAGTTCAAGTTCAAGCAGTGACTCTTCTAGTAGTTCTGAAAGTGAAGACAATTCTAAAATACACAAAAAGAAGCGTAAATCTTCAAAGATTGTTAAAAAATCAAAAAAATAGCCTTATAATACTGTCTAAAGTACAAAATATCTAGAATTCTTACCTTTTGCTATACAATGCATTACATTTTTCATGATACACAATTTTGCTTGGGTCTTATAGGTTAAATTATATAAAATATTTTTCAGTGCTTTAATATAGATGCTTTATTATACAAATAGAAAAATATAAACGGAGCAAAAAGTTGAAAAGTACATGTTATTTATACTAATTAAATGTACTATTCTTATAATCTATTTTTACATAGTCAAAAAATATGAATAGTGAAATTTCTTTACACATGTAAGGCAATAATAAAGTTTTTGTATTATTACTTCTTTTAATTTAACTTTAACAACTTTAAAAAATCGAGTTTATCCATTTGTGTGGTGTTGTAGGATTTGGATGATTTAAGTATTATGATATTTACACTTCCAAGCATGTATGCTTAATTTCAGTTGATGTCTACAAGTTTCTTGAAACTAAAGTCCAACCCTTTGTTAAGATTATATTATTTAAAAACTCAAACTTACGGAACAATCCGAATTTCATCAATATTATATCAGTAGTTTTTTAGATATTCTGGAGTAGACATGTATAATATATCTAAGTACCTAGGTAATTAATAAACTATGCCATCAAAGGTTGTCGAATTGTTTTATTTCCATCCAAATTTCAAGTATATAAGCCATATTGTGTTTTAACAATACTTAATTGACAAAAATACTAAATCCTTGTACTTTGCAATTAAAATCCTTAATATTTTTAATTTATTGCTATATTACGATCAAAATGAATCTATCCATGGCAGACACCATACTTTTTTTGTAAGAAACAATTTGAATGCCGTCCTACTGGCGGCTAGGGGCTTCTTTCTTACATCTGTCATACATTTTCATTTTAAGATATAATAGGTAAAAGGAAGTGATAAAGATATCAAAGTATCTGGATGATAACAGGACGTTGTTGACTCCGTCCCGAGATTTTATTAAGTAAGCAGTCTGCCTTTGTATTCATTGTATGATAAATGAATGACTGCTATTGTTAACTTCATAGTGTGGCAGGTTATTTCAATTCCACGTTGACATACGTGCAAAATAAAATATTTGATATGATTGCAATATGAATATTAAAATTTTAAGCATGAATCGTAAGCTATTTCGATTAGGCCTTCTAGATTTATGAATTCTCTTACTTTTTACCATAATATAGTTTATTCTTCTATACACAAAAGAATATGGATTATGTATTAATATAATATCATCAATCTATCATATAAACAAACCAAATTCACAAAATGGAAACATTCGCATTGTCTATTTACATAATATTCCGTCAGAACAAGAAAACTTATTCGTCCTCCAGTAAAAATATGATAGGCGTTTGATGACATAAAAACGAGACAATAAAAAATTGTTTAATGATATGTAATTTATGGGTATCTCTCGGCTTGACGCCATACTTTCATCTTATTTTCCAAGCACTGCTATTTTCAAAGGGTTTATTTTGTTGAGTACCATCTACCTACGTAGCTTTTACAGACGTCATAGGTTCAGGGATGTACTTACTTATGTTGAGTAAATATTAATGTGCATATAGTAAAATCTTGAAAACACTTTATTGTATGTTTAATATACATAAATGGAATGCTTTATAATTTATATTTTTCAACTTCTGTTTCTTCGTAAAACTTCTCGATTAAAAGTTATTTACTAAGATCGACACTGACGTGGCTTACTCCCTTAAAATTTTAAAATTACACTAGTCAAATTTATAAAAAAGTCTATGACACCAAAATTCGCCCCTGTGTTTCATACCTACCACTGAATTATAAAGCCCAGCGTCCATAAAAAGAGCATATGACTATAGAAACAAAACAGCAACACACACACAAACATTCACAAAGCAATATCTGCTATTCTATATCAACTTTAAGAATGATCTAAAACTCTGTCAACTCTACAAAAATTAGTAATAAAATACAACAATTTATTAATGATATTTAAAATATACCTATCCCACTTCAATATATGTAATAGTACAAATTGCGGGACTTAAAGATTAAAAAAATGTGACTACTACTAATAGTCTACTAAATTAAGCAAGGTTAGTGGTCACCAAGCTTTACCGAGCCTGTATCTTTTAATGCGCATGTTCGGGCAATATCGACAGAGACGATTGCTTTTTCTCCGGTTCATGCTGCTGCCTGCCACACGTCCCCTAGAGTAGTGCAAATTAAGAAAAATAAAAAATACCGAATATGTTGATTTTATCGTTTACCGCGTTTATCGCGGTAATTTCTCATAGTGGTGCACTACCTACACCTTCGAACAAAGGTATGTTGAATAAATAAATTTTAAGGTTTTTTATTTAAACGGTAGGTAACAAAATCGAATAGAATATACTTTTGCATAGATTTTTTTAAAGGGTTTTTGTTTTGTTTGTATTGATCACCCGGCATGATGCCGCGCAGTTCTATATTTAGCAACAGGTGCCCTGCGCGGTTCTCTCGCGAATGCTCTATGACCTTTGTAGATTTTTTATTACGCTGCGTTTTAAGGGTACCAAACCCCCGGATTTAATCTTATATCAATTTATTGAGGTATGCTAGTCTAGATTTCAAACATTATATTACTTTGTAAATAAGGCATTATTTGTATTACACATTTTTTTTTAAATTTTTATTATATTAGCTAAACATTTTTTTAAGATTATTATTTATTAGAAAATGGACCCGTCGCTGAGCTGCCCGAAAATTGGGACCAAACCAAAGATGATACTCAATCTTTATTCCTGAATAAAAGCGACAAAAATGATCTGGAGCCATATCCGCTCGCCCTCAGTGAGGATGGTAAATATGAAATACCTATTCGTTAACTTTGTATAAGATTTCAGGCTTATATAACATTCAAAATTACAGGAAATCCCGAAGGGTTCGAACAAGCTATTGATCAGAGATATGATTCCCCGGCTTCAAATGGAGAACTAGACAATCTTATTATGAGACCTGAGCTTTACGGTGAACCTCCAGCTATCGAAGGTCTTTCTTCTGGATATGACTCCCGTCGAAGAAAACGTGGTAGTGGAAAAGTTGGAGGCGCCGGTGCAGCTACAAAAGTAGCTACGAAATCCAATTCTGGAAAGAAAAATCTTAAGTAAGTAGCAGTAATTATTTAAATATTTATTATTTTAATGCGCTTAATTTTCAATATTTTTTCTCAAAATTAGACCTCAGGAGAGCCTTTCACCCGTAGATGCCATAGCCGAAGATCAAGATGCTTACCGTCTCAAACGTGCAGTGTCAAAGAATACAGACACTAGTTCAGCTTTAACCACAAAGAAGTCCGCAGAAAAGAAAAATAATTTCCGGTACGTACTATAACCTAATAAAATAAATTCTAAAGTTTAAGATAGAAATTAATTATACACAATCAACGCATCCTTTTTCTTATAGCCCTATTTCTGACCGCCGTAAGAGGGATTCTGGACTTAGTGCTGCAGATGTCCGAGCCCTTCTCAATATGTGGGAAGCTCAAGAACGTCGCAAGCAAGAATGGAACGCCAATCGCTGGGCTGCAGACCGTTACTATGGGCATGTTAACAATCTTGATGAGGAGCAACCTGAAGTTGATGAAAACGGTGATGTTTGGTACAACGAGCCAGTTGTAGTTGGTCATGAAGGTTACCCTCGTCACTCTTACTTCTCTGAACAGAATCGCATGGCATTGGCGCAGGGTTTGCCTGAACTTTACCAAGTTGATCCAAACGAAGTTGCGCGTAGATATGAAGAAGCCCGTCGCAAAAGAATGTATGCTAACAGAATGAAGCGTTTCATGGTCGCTCGTAAACGATCAGATGGTATGGCCCACCAAAACAACTATAGGTCCCGCGATGATCTCTACACTTTGGCAGAACTTCTTCGTTCTTCGCCACGTGCTCAGGCACAAGACCTGCCCGTTTACCGGCGACTTATCCTCTAAATGGCATTTCGTTTCTGTCAGAGAATCGTGGGATATTTATTCTGTAATTCGAAATATTATGTTTAAGTACAAACAGTACCTATCGTTAATGCATTTAATGTCAAACTTTATTACTTAGGGTTATGAAATATATTATCTACTATAAGAAACGTAAGAAAGTTTAGACAGTGGACCTTCAGTCTGGCCTAATCAAAATATTTTCCCTACCTCAGTTAGCATATCCATCAATCGATTCGTACAAATTAAATCACACAATTTAAATTATGCGTCGCAAAAATCAAGTTTGTGTAAGAATTTCTTAGGTATAGAAATACATATTCGTTATTAATAGATGTGTAAATGTATTACTGTATTAATAAATAGCATATTAATCTTATTGCTGTTTTATTTACACGTCAAAATTAAATCAACTTTTTTGTTGATACCATAATATTACAAAACCTTTATCAAAAAATAACTAGGTATTTAAAAAAAGCAATAACTGTCTAGCTTACTGACAGTCTTTATGTCTTCAATAGAGTCTTTTAATTAACTACATTATATACAGGTGGAGAACCTAAATAAGTATATGATTATTTAGATGTTACTATGTGTGATAAAAATAAATCAGTTAAAATAAGAGAAACTATAGAAGGAAAAGCGTTAGATACAGAAGAAAGAATTGAAAGGCTGCAAGATGGCGAAGCCTCGGCGAGTACAACGTATGAATTGTTTTTATGGTTAATTAGCTATTCTAAAACATTCATTGGTCGAGTAGGGAAAGACTTTTTTATTTCGTTTATCCGGTGTTTTTGCCCGACGTTTCCACTGCCACATCATATCACGGAACTCATAGCGGCGCAAAAAGAGTTTAACACAATACGTGAACAACATTGACCAGCTTATTTTAAACAATCCAGATTTAAAACAATTAAAAAAATATACAAAGATGAAGAATCAAACTATAACAAACGCCGATTTTAAAAGTGTTTGTGTTCTTTCCAGTGATTATAAACCCAATGCATATTCATCAAATAGAAATCGTGTCGAATTCGAAATTGTTGAAAAAGAACCAATTTTCGTTATTGTCGACTCAAGTTGTGAGAGCAATCCCAGTTCAAGAGAAATTTTGATAAATAACAACAAAGGATGTACAAAGGAAACCGATGTACCAACATATTTGAAGAACCATGTATTTCCAATTGATTTACCATCAACAAGCAAAGAAATAAGAGAAGATTCTCGGTCCTTGTCCAATGAAGCAGAGTCCAAAGAAGAATTACAAGTGATGGATATAAATCTGCAAAGTGATAGTGAACTTCCGGTACAAAACTTCAACGACAATGAAGATCAATCTATAGTCGTTACTTATCTTAAAAATAAGGATAAAGTGAATCGCAGAGACGGCGTCTTATTGTCGTCGAAGAAGAGGTCTTCTCTACTAAATGATGTCCTGAAACTAGAAACCATACCAGAAAGCGACCAAGTCTCTAGTGTCATCGAACCATCAATAAGTGATCAGTTATTGATAAATTACGACAATAATTCTAATTCAATTCTGTAGACTATTAAAAACCTTAAATAAAATATTCATTTTAAAATGTTTTTCATTTGTAGCATAATTTCATAATTAAGTATTGAGCAAATTAAGAAAATCCTATCATTTAATTCAGAAATATCGGAAACTTCTTTGGACGTATACATCCCCTCTTTTCCTGGTTCACCACGATCCCTTGATTATGGGTCTGAAGCCTCGAATGATTCTGAATTTGAAGAATACCAGCACGATCTTCGGTTAAAAGAAGCTATAGAATTCCTTCACGCAGACAAGGACCTACTCATCGCTGCCGAAACTGGCAATGATCAACATATCGAGATGATTTTAAGGTGGTTTATTTTTTTTAAACGGTTTATATGTAATAATATAATATAACGCAGCAAATAACGCAACTTTTACCTTTATAGCCCCCGACATTATGAAATCCAATGTAAATGTACCTAAGAAAATAAAATATTGTGCGCCCCAAATACGAATTTCTGTGTTTTCGTATTTACCTATAATAGGCAGGACAGTATGTTATTCGTGAGCTTGATTCATTTGGTTTATCTAATCGACAATATCAAATGGTTGAAGATATAAATGTCAAAGTATATTATTTTTAAGGAGGACAGATATACATGTCCAACAAATGGACCACCTGGGAAGAAATGCACTGCACCTTGCAGTTTGTTCCGATAATCTGAGAGCTATAGAATTATTACTGAATGGTGGAGTTAGGGCCAATGTTAAGGATAGCGTCGGAATGACTCCGCTTTCGTTGTGTTTGATGCGCAGGTAAACGTGACTATAGATAATATTCCTAGTTTTATGCTTAAAGTAGTTATATTATAATAAGTTTTACAATTAGTCTGTGTTGCTACTTCTACAGTCTGAACGGAAAGAGAAACATATCAACGCAAGAGAGGTCGCAACATTGCCTTATTGTTTTGTTATGTTGACATGAATGTGGCCATTATAGTTCATTACTTATCTTGATACTGGTCTGGTATACCTCTATTTGTTTACTAATTTTTTGAGCGATGTTGGCCTAGTGGCTTTAGCGTGCGACTCTCAACCCTGAGGTCGTAGGTTCCATCACGGCTGTGCACCAATGGACTTTTTTTCTATGTGCGCATTTACATTCACTCGAACGGTGAAGAAAAGCATCATGTGGGAACCTGCTTGCCTTAGACCCAAAGAGTGGCGGAGTATATCTGGCACAGAAGGCTAATCACCTACTTGCCTATTCCAATATATTTATTAGAATAGGCAAGTAGCAATAATATTTATTAATTTAAATCAAGGAAATTAAAATTTTGACGATGCAGTAGGTTTACTTATTTTCCTGAGTACGTTCCTACTAATTTTTCTATTTATTCCTTATTCACACCAAAACGGTTTGTTTTTACAGACCGTCGTTGACTGTGGCCAAGCTACTTTTTGATTATGGGGCTAAACTTATGCCACGAACGGATCCTATGGACACGGGACTGTTTATTCGTAAGCCAAAAATGATTTTAGTTACACCAGTCAACGGACGTATGTAGTATGGTAATGGAGTAGTAGGTATACCTGGCATTGGCGAACAAATTCTATGAGTTCTACTCCTAATTTATTTCATTATTGCTCAATTGTTTCACAAATCCCACAGAGATGTGCCATCGAATTTTGTCGTATTAATAAGTCTATAGCTATGGCCATAATATAACGTAGCTCTACTTAATCTATAGTTTATCGAGGTACTCATGTTTTATCTTCTGATAAAGAGCTAATTCCACGAAATTTTTGCAATAATTACAGAATTATTGCAGGTGGATATTTATTACATGTGGGTAATTTATTGTTCCACTTATAGTTTGATTCCCGCGTCCTTCATCCCAAATTGACTAAAAAAAACTATAATTAAAATATGTATTTTTAGAATTTGTCATGATGTCAACACCGACAAACGAAGAAGAGAACATAATGGAGCTTCTTATACAAAAAGGTGCTCTTGTTAACGATCCCGATGCTCCAGGAGGCCGGCAGCCTCTGCATTTTGCAGCAATGAGCAACAACTGTACTCTTATACGTATTCTCGTGAACTTAGGAGCAAGCTTGCATTTAACTAATCACAGAAATGAAACGCCAAAAGAAGTGGCAGCTACGTTTGACTGTAAAGATGCATATAAACTTTTGAATGAACTCGAGTTAGAAAATATGCTGCCTGTGCAATATAAAGGACGATAGACAAGTCTATTTTAAATGACAATTTACTACGATAAGATTAGTGCCTGGGTTAGTTATTCCCTTTGACTCGAAGCGGCAAAAAGTCGTAACGCCATTTACCTAATTTAAAAAATGGTGCGTGTTATGTGTTTTAATACTAAAGAAAGTTTCTTTTAAGATATTAGCTCCATAATACAAAATAATAATACTATATATAGAATTTTAATTTATTATAGATAATTGTACTGTAAATGTAATGTATCATTATGACTGGGATTTCAGTGACCTCGCACCATCAATAATAGTAGCAGTGAATATAGAATCTCCCATATTATGATATAATCTCTTAAAATCGATTTTTTTCTTGCTTGCTTTGTTATGCTAACATAAATATTCTCCTACCTTGATCAGTGGGATTACAGGCAATGAGAGAGAAGTTTGTTTATAGACGGCTAGGAGAATTTGCCTAAATTACTTATTACTTTAAGTACCATTCGTCTTTAGTAACCAAAGTATTAAGTAATATTTATTTAACCACCAAGTCCTAAGCGGTAGAATGAAATCTACACCATAGACAATCATACTCAATGACATTGACACAAATATAACAATTCTCATTCTCTTCAGAATCTGTAATTTTCGTTAATTATTACTCTATTATCTATAGTATTAAAGATGGCGTCCTTGTCGCAGTTGCTATTCTTTACTAAACAATAATGAGAAAATAGATTTTTTTAACAATTTTTATCACTTCTACCTTAATATTCAATCAATATTTAGGAGAAACCTATTACCTTCACCAGTTATTTATTTTGATAATGTGATAGTAAGTGAACCGATGGCTTCAAATGTGCAAGGCTCTTCTTTCACTCAACAAACATTTGTTGAGGAAATTGATTACAATGAGATTCAGGAATTACAGGTATTTATTAACAAACTTGCTTTTGATTTTAAAAGTTCAAAATTTTAAGATGTTTCTTTGTAATTAGGTGGTAGGTAAAGGAGCTTTTGGTGTGGTATGGAAGGGTCTTTGGAGGAATACATTTGTTGCCGTAAAGCACATTAATTCGGAGGCAGAAAAACGGCAATTCGCAATTGAAGTGCGACAATTGTCTCGAGTTTCTCATCCTAATATTGTACAGTTGTATGGAGCATGTACACAAGGCGCTCATGTATGTCTTGTTATGGAGTATGCTGAAGGGGGCTCCTTATACAATGTTCTTCATGTCCGGCCAAAACCTAAATATACTGCTGCTCATGCTATGAGTTGGGCAAGACAGTGCTCAGAGGTAATTAATGTTTATTGAAAGTTGTAGAAATATAAGAAAATTTTGTTAAATTGAATATTAAGCTTACTTATCAAATTAATACAATCCCAGGTATTGTTGTGTATTATTAATTACAATTCAAATTTTCCAGGGTGTGGCATATCTACATGCTATGAAGCCAAAGCCACTAATTCACAGGGATCTTAAACCTCCAAACCTACTTTTAGTTGCAGGAGGAAAGAAATTAAAAATTTGTGATTTTGGCACTGCTGCTGATAAGGCAACATACATGACTAATAATCAAGGTAGTGCTGCTTGGATGGCCCCAGAGGTAAAATATTTTTTTAATTCGTATCTGTATACATTAACTTCTTACAAATGCCCAAAGTTGTTATTGTTGTTTATTATTTTGGTATAGAAATAGATTGTATTGTGGAAACTATATGCCATCTACAGTTAAAACTGTTTACGACGACATCATCTAGGACAATAAACACAACGATAAACATACCTAACCAGTAATATTGACTAAAATCAAAGGTCCCAGTGGGTAAAAGATTAGGTACTCAATAACAACGTCATTGGCTGTTACGACTATTCATTTTTATGAATAAATATTAGTAGTCTCTTCAATGTTGTTATTACAGATTTTGAGTGTATTTAATATTGATTTATTTAATGATTTGCAGTAGTTTAAAAAATAATAAAGTTCATGCAAAGTGCTATATAAAATCGCAAAGATTAACTTACTGTTACTTACCAATTCTCAACATAATTTTATAAAATAAGGGATTTTGATTTCTTTTAGGTTATGTCCGATTTTTGTTTGTTTATACCATTCACACACTGCAATATGCTTAAATCTGTTTGTGAAGTAGTTTTAAAAAATTATAGGGAGTGTTTTGTTGTAGTGTTAATGTAATTATGAAAAGTAGAAAATATTGTGTTAAGGCCTTATAAATACAAGTCTATTCTATATTGAAAAATCTATCAATTTCAGGTATTTGAAGGCTCTTCCTACACAGAGAAATGTG
Organism: Pieris brassicae; assembly: GCF_905147105.1. Lineage (NCBI taxonomy): Eukaryota > Metazoa > Arthropoda > Insecta > Lepidoptera > Pieridae > Pieris > Pieris brassicae. The sequence goes on along the minus strand of NC_059665.1, from coordinate 5,893,768 downwards.
ATGTGTTTTCATGGGGAATTATTTTATGGGAAGTTTTATCCAGAAGAAAACCATTTGAAGAAGGAGGCACAGCATATAGGATAATGTGGGCAGTTCATACAGGTAAAAGTCTTAATCAAATACAATCACAAAAAAACTAACTACAAAACTAAATGGGTTAGTAGAATTTTAAACTATTTTCAAAATTGAAACCCAGATTTTTAACATTCATGGCGCATTGTGCCCTAATTGATATAAAATTAATAAAAAATTACAGGTAATATTTTTATAATAAAAAGCAAGATTTATAAGACCATAACTTGACATTAAATATAACCTTAAAAGGTTACTATTGTGATATATAGTCAAAATCTTTTATAACAATATCGAAGGGACTATGTACTCATATTTCACTATACAAACTGATATTTGTAACAACCAATGAGGTTGTTATTAAGTACCTAATACTTTTACCCACCCGGACCTTTGATTTTGGTCAATATAAGCATTATGTTCTAAATGAAGTCGTCGTAAACGGTTTTGACTTTTCATTCTGGGTGGCAATTATTCTTATATGTTTGTCTTATAAATTTTACTGGAATCCTCTGTTATCGAAACATCTATGCCATTCTGTGTTAGTTCCAGGTTATTTAATATTTAACGAGGTCTAAGCTAACGAAGCAGATATTATACTTATATTTGTGTCGATTTTACACACTTTCTGAATTTTTAAATATGTTTTTTCAGGGGAGCGACCTAATTTAATAGAAGGGTGTCCAGAGCCCATAGAGCAATTAATGACTCAGTGTTGGCATAAAGTTCCTTCAGAGAGACCTAGCATGGCCAAAGTAAGTGTACTACAAATTTCCAGTTATACTTAATGAAAGTAAATCAAATGTAGAATTTAAAAAGATTAAGGCCCTTCGTGAGATGCCAAATTGAGATTTTTTTCCCTCAAAGTTATAAAATGTGCTATCCCATACTGTGCATCCCTAAGAAAAAATAAAGAAAAGATAAACTTTATTATACACAATATATGGGATATTTAGGTAAATTTAAGTGTACTGGCCCTCACACTAGGATTCCCTATGTTGAGGGCAGCCAGTCTCATCCTCTTAACATATAAACTATATTTACCTTTATGATTCCTACAAAACACAAATTTATATTTAAACTATTTTTGCACACTAAGTCTATTTTCTGTATCTGCATAGAACCGTTGACAAGGTAGTCTTTGAGATTTTTAGTGAGTGTATGTAATGTGAGTTTTGAAATGTTTGTGATAATTTTGTTGTTAGGGAGTGGTTAACGATGAAAGGTCCTCGGAAGGAGAAAAAGCGTTGGGCGAAGAAACTGCATTTTTGGGTTGCTTATATTTATATATATATATAAGCAATATAGCTTAATATATCAAACACAACGCAAACATATAGGTTTGCGTTGTGTTTGATGTGGAGTGTCGGGTACTTGTTTCCAAAAAAGTCTGCATATTGCTATTAAGTACAATTGTCTAATAGTAAAAAGCTTCAACGGAAAGGCTTCCATATCTATTTCCATCATGCCCATCATAGGCTTACTAATTCATTTATATTAAACTAATAATTAATTTTTAAAGAATTTTTTTGTTTTTTTAGGTTGTAGAGATCATGAAAGCACTATGCGAATTCTTTCCTGGCGCCGACACACCAATAAACTATGATGACCTCGAAGCAGACGAAGAAGAATACTCTGACGACTACATGATCTATGACAGTCGGGAGAGTTATGATACAGACACTGAAAACATGACACAAGCCCACAATCCCATATTTTCAAATGAATCAAACTCAATAAGAAATACGGGGAAACTCTCCCCTCGGCCCAGAAGCTTTGTAGAGAGCCAAGTGAATAGATTACAGGTGTTAATGGAACCAAAGCCCACAGCGTCCGATCTGAAACCAAAAAGGCCAGAGTTGTTGGAACCAGGACGACTGGCAAAATTGAACTCGCCGGGATCGGAGCGGTGCCTGCCCAGCGAAGGAAGTACTCCTCAAGATACGTTAAGAGTGTTTCGGAGTCCCAATATTTTTAGTGAATCATCTACGCCTCGTGGGCCATCGCCCATCGTGAATTATAATATTGGGAATATGAATCCGAGGCACATTGACATTGAGCAGTATTGGAATAGGGAAAATGATAAGTCTCCAGCGAGGACACCCTCAGCTCTTAGCACAAATTCGTCCCGTAAAGAGGATTATAACCAGAATTACTGTGATAAATTGAGTGCGGCAAACAGTCCTATGACTCCTATAAGGGAGTACAATGGGAATGTAGATGACACGAGATATCAAACACCATTGCAAATTGATGTTGATCCGGTAAGTTTTTTTTTCTATTGGCTTGTTAGGTTTTATTAGTTGGTAAATTTACGTAATAAAAATGCGAGTTATAGTGAGCAATATCACTTGATAGAGCTTGATATCTCTTTCATAAAATTCCTGAAATTATACTACACGAAAATATGATGACAGTAATCATTTTCAGTAACAAAGTATTCTAGTCCAACAGGAGGTTTCCAAAGTATTCAAACCCAAAACGCTTATAGCGTATTCTGGATTTTGTGAGTTTGATCTGTCTTAAAATCTCGATGTCTTCGAGCCAAAATTGTGTCAGTTTATATAATTTTTTTCCAACTGACTCCTAAGATATAAGGCCAGGAGATGACACAGTTCTAAATATATTTCAATCAAATATAAAATATTTTTAGTAAAACAATATGTGATTATTCATTTAATTTTATGATTTACACTCATTTACACATTTTATTACACAAGAATAAAAAACAATAATTATAAACCACTACCAAGCAAGCAGCTATCCAAAATTGAAGTACAAGAAACTTATTTTATAATTCAATAATAATAATAATTCAATCAAAACTTAATATTAATAACACAATAACAACTTACTTACTTAGGGATAAAAGCAAAGATAAAAACAAGATTATTACAAATGACTGTTCTAAATTGTATTATGCTCAAATCAATTGTTTACAAATCATCTATCCCCAACCTTTTTAGTTAAGGGTTTAGGTCTCAAATTTCTATGTTGTTTTAAAGTTGATCAGTTTTTTGTTCTCCATCTTAGATTTTTGAAGTCAATCCAATACGATTTTGATTTACGGAAGTCAATTTTCCTTACGTTATTTCTTTTAACTAGGGATGCATCCGATACCGATATATCGGGGTAACTTTTTGTTAGCCGACTTAAAAAAATCTCGCTTTAAAAAAGTAATGTCGTTTACATCGTACTGTCGCATCTTGTTTGACCATCTATGCCCGGGGAATCCCCGCGTTTTATTCACTTTGTTGTCTCTCTCACCCGCTTTGTCTTTGCATATTCCATTTCGCTAGACACTTTAGAGTTTAGTTGGTTTTTGACTGCTATCGCGCATAGTATTTTTTCGTTACCAAAAAAAATATCTATTTCATATATCAATGTAAATTTTAATTATTAACAGTTTTTTTTTCAATTAATTATTACTCTTAATTTTAATTACTAAACTTTAAATCTTATTCAAAGTTACTGACTGTTTAAATTTTTAATAAAAATTAAAAACAACCATATAAAGTTTGGTTTTTGGTTTGACCTTCATTTAATTTTAATTCAATAAGTGTTGATTCGGTATCGACGATATTTATATAAGAGTATCAGTTTCTTAACGGTAAAAAGGCGTGTCGATGCATCCCTTTTTCCATACGGCTTGCGTCTGCCCATAAAAAACATAATTCAGAATTATTTATACACTACATTATAATAATAATAGTTTATAACATTTCAGAACTCTTGGGAATTGCGTGAAGGACTTCAAGATATTGACGGCTACGTCGAAGTGAGACACACAGGAGGACTTGACAAGTTTATGCCGATTGGTAAGTTTAATAATTAAAAATAAATCAATCAATAGCGCTACAACCTTTTTTAGTTCTGGGCCTCAGATTTCTGTATCTGTTTCATGATCATTTGTATATCGAATAGGCCTGTGCCTGACGCACGCCGTCGACTTTTTTGGGTCTAAGATAAGCCGGTTTCCTCACGATGTTTTCCTTCACCGTTCGAGCTAATGTTAAATGCGCACATAGAAGGAAAATCCATTGGTGCACAGTCGGGGATCGAACCTACGACCTAAGAGATGAGAGCCGCACGCTGAAACCACTAGGCAAACACTGCTCCAAAGTTTAATAATTACTTAAACTTAATTATTGTAACAGTTGTTTGATAAGCGTGAGAATGTCCTGACTTCGTATGGATGTTATTTTTTGTCTAAATATTTTGGGAATAATAAATCAGATGAAAGAGTATTTGAATCACAAATGTCTCCTTTTTATAATTTTACTGATGATAACATAAATATAACAATACGTACAAAATCCTGCATCACTTCAACGTCAAAGAATAGATATCTCATTGGAGCGATGCTGATCAAGTTAAATGTGTCATTATTTCGTCTTCATCTGACATTTTCCATCACAGCATAAACAGAATTTTACAGAAACAAGCAAACGCTTTCAGTCATGCAAATTGGCTTATTTTTATTTTATATTAATTATCGCTATGAATGTCTCTGATAAGTAATGAATAGTTCGAGAAATTACGTCCTTCCTTCATTGTTTCGGACAATAAGTTCATAAGTGCATCGTTGCATATTGCATTATGGAAATTCTGTTTGAAGACAAGTATTACAATGCATTGATTCGCATACACGTTATAGATTTTTTATTGCTCCTTACATAAGCAATACGTTGAAAACTATTTTCAACTTTTATCTTATTTAAATAATGAATAACTATCCGTGTGTATTATTTATTTATTTAGGAAAAAAAAGAGATCTGTATAAAATAAAAAGGAAATAATTTAATATAAAATTAACACATTGGATAATCCACAAAAATATTCACTGATAAAAATGGGATACAAAGCAATACATGACAGCAGAACATTAGCTAAGTAGACAATACGACACAACATATATAAATCAGGACAACGACAAACATGCCAATGGATGTAAGATAAGAAAGATCTTAGGCTTAGGACAATAATAGTTGTTTTAACTTATTCTTATGACTGTGACGACAGAACCGACCAAACCGTGGTTCATTTACTTGTTGACTGTGTAACATTCGGAAGGGCCAGGTTTGATCTGGAGCTCGAAACTGGCATGAGGGCACAGAATCGCAACTGGAAAAATTCTGCGGCAAGATTGTCAAACATTGAAAGAAAACAATTTTTTTTACCGGATTAAAGCTATTTGTATTATTATAAACTTATAATTATTTTACATAATTTTAAATTTAAATTTTTCCGACTTTTCGCAAGCTTTACAGCGTGCGTGGTCACGGTTCAAAAGGTGTTGAATGTCAAAAGTATCACAGCTGTAGAGAAAGTTGTGTTATCTGTATTTAGTTCCCCGGAGTTGGTATCGACTAAAAGATGACGAGTTTTTGCAGAAATGACTCACGGTGTTCTCTAGTTTCGCGCATTGTTTGTCTTGGGGTTTTAATTTGGATATTATTGGATCCCAGGTGCTGATAATTTCAGGACGTCTTCTCTATTGAAATTCGGGTGTTTTTTTTTATTTCAATGGCTTCGCTTACCAATCTTGGGAAGAATCTTTTATCTTTCGCAAGTACTTTCGGTTGGTCAAAGCGTATGTAGTGATTAGGCCTATCTAGTGTGTGTTCACAGACTGCTGATTTTGTGTGTCGTCTATGTCTTATGTCCAATATGTCACTGACATTAATAGCAGGAGTGGTAACGCGGGTGGTGCCGGTCATAAATATCATGACGATATTTCCGGAGTAGTTGTCGCCCGGGCCCGGCGTGTGACGCTAACCCTCTAAGTTAATAATGTCCCTTATTAACGAAGGAGAGACTTCGACATTCCCCTTCTACCTTGCTATTAGGTCACATATCTGACGGACTGCGTGCCCGATAGGCTAGTATTAAAAAAAACTTATTCTTAAATGAGGCAGTAGAGGAGTGCGAAAAAAGGTAGAACACGTTCTGTAAATAGGCTCGCGGGACCCAATGTTGGTTATGGGAGTCGGAATATTAAAGGTTCTGTGAGAGCGTAAAGATTTGGCAGTAACATTGGATGGTAAGAGTTCGGGAAGATCTGAACAAGTTACACATATTTTTCTTATAATGACACAATGTATCAAATTATGCCTAATACTCAAAGAAAAAAAGTTATATTTTTATTAAAAGTATATTGTGTTTAGCCCTACCACAATTCGTGCGGTAATTTTATTTTTAAAGCTTTTGCACTTATGAACTTGGAAAATATAAAATATTTACGTAAACAAAAATGTCAGTTCTACACGACGTTTTAAATGAAATAATTGCCTATTAAAATTTACTTATAAATATTTAGAAACCTTGAAACTATTTGATAACGAAACATCTGTAAACTATGAAACCTCTTAGATGATTCAAGTTCATGCGCAGTAAACATTTGTAAGCGATGAATGTTGTATGAGCAATGCTATCGAAATAATCCTGGGACAGGACTTGTCTGAATCACTTAATTATTTTCTTTTCTAAATATTTTTCGTTTCTATTTATTAAGGTAATCCTTACGTACCTTTATCCCTTTTAGATCTGCTATGCTTGGTTTAGTTAATTTTGGATTGAACTAATTACCCATTTTAAAAGGGTCTTGTAAAAGATTTTCCTGTCCCAAGATTCATTAGGGCTTTTAAAACGTTCTATGGGTTAGAAATTCGAATACATAATTACATTCTAAAAGTTAGACATCGTGATATGAATGCACCTAGACGTGTCTTTGAGTAGATTTTTACGTAAACTTTGCTTTCGTATTTGTAATATCTAGGTGCCTAGCATAACGTAAATAAAACTGCTTTCTCAGAAGCCGCGGCCTAAATGTAGTTTTATTACTAAAAGACCTCTTAGTCCGCTTCGTAGAAGCGTGGCACAAACAACGTTGCCATTTGACATGATACGTTTGCAAATTGTTTGGGAGTTACTCATTACGGTACAGTCAACAAGAATTGTGTTTATATATTTTTTGTTTCATAAATTTAACAGCATTAATGATATCATATTAAGAATTCTCCTAATACGGCAGTAAAAGAAACCTTGATTTAAAATCATTTTATTAATTACAATAAAAACTTGGTACGTAATTGTCGGCATCAAAAGATATAGTTAATATAATAATAATAAAAGCCTTCATGCACTAATCAAACACATACACTTAACTATATTTATTTATTTTTATAGCATACTAGTTATCAGCAGTCAGTTTGTGACATTGTCTTCCGACTTAGGTCTCACCTTGTTGTTACCACTCGTCACTTTCACGAGCTGATCTTCTCCATCCTTCCGGAGGTCGTCTTCCCATCTCTGGGATACCATTCTATGACGGCTTTCGACCATATTTCTTTATACCACCTCATCATATGTTCAGTCCTTACAATGGTAAGTTTTTTTAACTTTGGTTATAACATATTCTTGTCGTCGTCCGTCTGTCACGCCGTATGTTCAGCATACACTGTTCCAAGTCCTGTTGAGAAACTGTTAGTTTCTTATTATTGGAAATGTTTTATCGCTAAGCCCACAGAATTCTAGTCTTATAGATCGTTAGAGAGCCGCAAAGTACCAGTACACCACGCCACGTCAAAAAATTTGCTACAATCATCTGTTTCATTTTAGATACGAAAAATTTAAGTAAAATATAGAACGCATACTGACACGACAGTATCTAAATTATTTATAATCAGTATCGTCAAATGGCCTATTTGATCAGCGGTGGCGAGCCTTTTATTGTGTGCTAAAAATCTAAATTCGTGTAACCTATTTAACTCCCAAGGTTTCACTAAAAATACAAATCTTTATTTCAACCGCCTAGTATCCTTTCTGTATATTTTGTACCAAAAACTATTAATTCAACAATTCGCTATTATGATTTTGATATTAAAATATGTACATCGTTTCCAGATGGAACATGTTCATTCTTGTGGTTATTAAAATTATAACTTAAGAGAAATCAATGTATTATAAAAAAATTAACACATTTAGTAGGCTTTACGCCTTCCCCTTTACAGTATGATGATTAGTATTGTCTTTTGTTAAAATAGCTTTTACACATTAAGAAAAACACTTTTGAACGGATTAAGCTATGTATTATTATTTAAAACTTATAATTATTTACATAATTCTAAATTTTAATTGACTGAAGATAAAAGGTGTTAAATGTCAAAAGTATCACAGCTGCAGAGAAAGTTGTTTTATCTGTATAGTCGCCGTGACCACGCACGCTGAAAAGCACGCGAAACGTCGGAAAAAAAATTAAATTTAGAATTATGTAAATAATTATAAGTTTTTAATAATAATACATAGCTTAATCCGTTCAAAAAGTGTTTTTCTTAGTATGATGATTACCTAAGTGAATATCACGCATCTAAATTATAGTTCTAGCAACGACATAGTTCAGTCCAGATGCGTTTTAGGACGGTCCCGATATGAGTCACCGTTCTCGGAAGAGGCCGTTACTATTTTAGACTGTGTCCGCTTACCTTCTAGGAACCGCGAGGGACCAACGACCGATCTAAAGTATTGTTAGATCTTGAACGGGGTTGTTGGTACCGTTTTATTCCCGCTAGAATTATGTCCACCTCCAGGAAGTCTCGGTTCGATTAATCAACATTTATATAATGATTCACAATACATCACACATCCAATTATGCATGCGAATCTTTAGGACTTATCAAAAATTATCTTGCAATAATTATATTGTTGTAACTATGCTTGATAGGTCCTTTTTTTTTGAATAACAAAAAGAATATTCCTTGTCGTGGCTAAAACCGTATTTTTGCTTGACGACGCGATTCGAAATTCTATGATTTGCGTGATGAAAGCATTTCCTGCCTAGTTAATATTGACAGGCGTCCGCGCAAATAGCTAGACTGTTTATTTTTTTCTTCCGGTTAGTCAAGAAAATTTTGTATGTATTTTAGACAATTTTGACGGTGAGTAGTTTCTTGTCACAGTTCAATCATTTAAAATTTGTGACATGAAACAAAGATCATTTAAACAAATATTGAAACTTAAAATGTATTGTCTCTCTTCAAAAATTTGTACCATGAATCTTAATTTCAAGCCCGGCAGAATTTCTTGTTAAGTATCAACGATAACTTATCCTACGTTTCGATCACTATGGGATTATAAAAACCTATTAGTTAAAAAAATACTAGACAGACAATTTTGTAAGTAGCGATCCTTTGGCGCGTGCCCTGCTGAGTCAGCGCCCACGTCAATGCGGTAAGAGCAATATCGCGGTAAAGTAAATAAGTCGTAATATTTTCATGGGTGCCGCCCCGGCGGGCTTCTTGCTCGTTATGCGCTACTCAAATAAACAAAAGTGTTGATTTTTATACAGTAACGTCCGCCTGAGAGCCAGCTAGCTCTATCGCTTCTTGAAAACTATTATACGAATTTATTGCTACAGTTTAATGAATAGCTTAAAATGCCATTTAGGCTTCTTTGATTTTTTTTATATCGTTTTGGTGATCATTCGGAATTTGTTATAAAATCTTTAATCTCCGCCTCACTCGTACTATTTGTAAAATTATATCTTACCTCTTAAAAGGACTTTTCTTAACAAAAAATTTGGTAGCACCTAAGCAGTGTATGAAGGAGGCATGAAGAAGCTAATTGTTTTGTTTAGTCATTGAAGGAACTACAACTTTGACACACCTGTATCGTGACTATTAGCTTTAATTTAAAACAATTGTAGTTCGCAAAGTGCGAATCTTAATCTACGACCGTTATATTGAGCCTACACATTTGTCGGATGTCAACAGAGACACGCATGAATCAGCTCGCTACAATTAATCTAATTTAAGGTTATCGGGAAGGCATGGGTTGGGACGACGCACAGTCTCGCGCCGCCGTTGAATGCCGGCGCATCGCTGCACTGATGCAACTTTGTCATACGTTCCAACGTATACGCACGCAACCGTGCACGTACATACACCAGTGAGATGCCGCAAACGGATTGTTCCGTACAAGTTTCGATAACTGTGAAAGAGATTTCTAATAAGTTGGAAGTGTTTGTTGACGTTTTCATGAGTGAGTAATTTTGTATTGGATATGCCGATAGATTTTACTTGTATTGAATGATATCAGATTTATTAATACTTCAGTTACAATGTAAGTTGCTAATTTGTTGATTCACAATACAATTTAGCGAAGGAAATAAGTTTTATGCCTTTATCAATAAAACTAAATGACCGTTTTAAAAATAAGTACTTTAACTTATTCTTCTCTTTTTTGTCGCATTTTGTGTTTACGCTGTATTGAAAAGAAGATAGGTTAAAGAAACTAGTTCATGTTTCAATAAGAAAACTCATGCACTCAGTTGAAATATGATTGGGTTCATAGCTGTATATTGGAAATGGAAGTAAAAAATAAGTTATTATTTTTTTTTGAAAGTGCCAAGGTGATTGTATATATTAAACTCTGCCATATAACAGATAAGTTTCTACTTAGCACAATCAGCTGGCCCATAACTTTTAAGCTAAAAAAAGAAACCTTTTCTGTCTGGAATCTAGAACCTCTAATGTATTTGCTATGCATCAACCTTGAAAAGTCGAGCTACGGAAAAATTAATCACTAAACAATTATAATATTCCTGAAGCATTGTAATTTGTTAAATTAATATAGTAAATAATAGTATTATGACAAATCATTCCACTTGCCCACATCTATCAAATGATAACCAAAATAAAAAGCACGCGTCATTAAATGTATAAATTATCAAACACTGGGATCATTGGCTGATGGCAATGCCAAATCTTTCGGCAAACGTCCGTGCAGCGACGATAGAACTTTTCGTTGAGATCGTGAATCATGGCTAATTATTTTGTGAGTGAGCTTTTAGTTGCAAATAGGCTGTATGTCCATTGTCATTATAAATGCCTAGAAAATTTATGCCGCTCCAGCTGTTTGCACTTTGATGTTAAATACATTACGATTGTTTACAGTTTACGGCCCTTTGTTGATGACAAATGAATTATGATGTTTGTTGACACTGTAAATAGCGTTTGAATTTTATCGCTCTCGTGAAAAATATTTCGGCCTAATAAATGTGGAGTAGTGAGACATTTTGCAGACGGCGCTTAACGGTGATTCAGAGAATACAATTGCCTTTATAGCATCGATGTTGTGCGCAAGCGTTGGCATCGTGCGTTATGACTAAGCCGCTCTAGATATAATCAAAATATATGACATCTGTTATTTCTATTCAGGTACCTAGTGCGTGTTGACATTCGGTAAACGTATGCGAAAATTTAGGCAACATTAAAGGTCTCATTTTGATTCACAATGACGCAAGACGTTCGTTCGAAGCACTCACTCACTCCGCTGGCTCTGCGATCAATAAGTGTATAAAAACGCAATCGTTCAAAGCAACACGATGGTTTGATAGTTACAGGTGTCCAATGGCGGCGATAAATATCTAAGTGCTTGCTCAAAACTGCTCGTTTGTCTGTTTGTCTGCGTCGTGTTTTAATGGTACATAACCATTAAAACACGAATATGGAGTTAAATTAAATTTATGTAAACTCGTACTAGGCATCGGGAACAAGCCCTCTCAATATAATCTAGTAGCATCTGGGTTTTTTGACAACGTAAGTAGGTCGGGGCCTGCGCCTGCGTCACACCGCTGGCCGCGGATCATCATCGCTTGTTTACGTAAAAGTCGTTACGCTTCTCTTACCGTGATGGCCCTTAGAAAGATAATTATAATATAGTTGTCCCATGATTTAAAAAAAACCCAACGTCATCTGACGAAAATGGCAAAATTATTGTAACATTTATGAAAAATGCTTATGCCTACATCTACATTTATATATACTTTGAAGCTTTACATAAAATGAATACTACATAGGAACGTTTCATTCAAGAAATTTTGATGTCAGCCAACAAAATGCTAAATTAATGATTGTTTGGACGTAGACAATGAAAAGTCGATTTAAAATACATTTCGAAATCACATGACTCTAGATTATTTAGAAATCATAGACTCGTTCGTATTAAAAAAAAAGATACTGAGAATACTTGTTCCCTGCATTTCATAAACATAATAAATTGTATTTGATAGATAATAATTGATACTGGAAAGGAGATAAAAGTTATGGGTATAGTTTTTTTCCTCGTAAGTTTGGATTACAATTTTAAGGAATGTTTACAAAGATAATAAATAGGTGGCGACACTCTCTGTAAGGGTATGCGGTCATAACAAATATATGTGGTACAATTATAAATAATTGTACCTATATGTTTGTCCAACTACGGTTCTTAATTTGCTAAAGTATCATACAAATGTTTCAGTATTTAATTTTATCCATATAGAAATAGAAAAAGCATATTTTAATGTTTCCACATTATTATGAATATATTAATTAATCCTAGCGGAACAACCTTAATCTGGAGCCCTAAAACATTGCTTCCAAATGAATCTTTGGGTAAATTTCTAGTATAAGAGGGTTTCACTGAATAACCTTAGGTATGAATTGAAGTCATTTTCATAGGCATCGTTTTCAATATTGTAAAATGTTACAATTCTGTAACCAACTTCTATAAGTGGATTTTCCATGCCATATATAATAGTAATTGAGTTTTGAATCTTTACTTTTCAGTAGTTATTCAGTGTAGCTTATTTGGTAGCACTCGGCCAAACATATGCATGACTCACAATACTGTTTTACAACGATTCCTTTGCCAATCGCTTTTGTATTGCTTCCTGCCGCTATTACACTAAAAAAATTTAACACTCCACTAGTCAATTTTTATACATTATGTTTGTTTACTTTATCACATTCACAGTACAAATAATTTTACAGCCTATTGGTATTTATGACAAAAAATCCACTACAATGGTTCTATTGAAATGTTGGATGAATCCCGCAACCGCAGTTCTTTTAAAATTGGAACAAAATTTTAAGCGTAAATTTGTTTTAATTTATTGTTACAAATCTGAACTACTGGTAGATAAGTAACTAGCCCGTTAATAATATAAACATATTAAATTTGTAAACATTTTCGTCGCTAAGCGAGTTTACGAAGTCCCTAGTCCTATAACAAGCTCCTGGTTACTGTCTTTGATGTAATCTGGAACCGATCACGTATATAGAACGTTAACGATGATCGCCCTAGATTTTGGTGTAGAAGTTGGCACGGAATTGTAAACTGCCCTCTTTACAATAGGCGCTAAATAGCTAACCATTTCACCGACAACGCACATTAATCCGCTTTAAATATCTATATTTCAATGTGCTCTCTGAAAACCGTCAAAAGATTAATGGATATACATAGTTCAGTTGGAGAGATATATAGTTTTTCATTTTGATGGAAATAGATCTTGAAGTGTCCCATATATTTAGACGTATTAAATTTTGTGACATTTAGGAGATACCTTGCAATAATAATCGTTTATTTGCAAAGAAAGTGGTACATTGAGATTGGTAAATAATAAAAAACCGCACAATCAGCCATATAAAATTGGCATGCAAATGTCATATTAATTATTCATATGTCATAATAACAGTTATGATGCTACTACTAAAGCCCCAAAAGACCTATTAAATTAATATGCCATACATACCAAAGCCTTAATTGTTTAAGTATACAAAACCTTTGGGAAGTTAACAAAATTTGTTAGATAAGAAACGTAAACTTTTACGCAGAATAACAAACAGAACACTATATATATACATACATATATCTTTCACTCTGTATATAAAATCAATCATATAGTACTTACTGATATTATGTTCGTGGTTGTATGCTGACTATAGTTTTGTAATATAACTATTGTATAGCAAATCAATCACGAATTAAATTAAACTTATTGTAAAAGACAAGAAATGTTGTATTGTACTTTTTATTTTCATAAGTCTTTGTTTCACAATGAATGCGTTGATTCACAGAAGAAAAACCAAAATCTGTCGTATTTTAATAAAATTGCTTCCCGTTAAAAATTATTAAAGTGTAGCGTGCCAATAAATTATTCCCAATGTTTCATCACTAATTTGAGCTGTGTATTATTGTCCTTTATATTTTTGTTTTAAAACAGTACAAGGACACCTAAATTCGTACAGATATTTCCGTATCGAATGAAAGTGCGGATGAATCAGACTTTTTTTAAATCTACTACGTGCCTGTCATCTGCCCAACGTTAATCTAACATTACAGTTTTGTACATTCAGCTTTTTGGCACACGACATTAAAGTAAGTGTCAGCATTTCAATCTTTCCTACCTAATTACAGATGTCCTCTTAAAATGCCTGCGGATTCTTTTATCTGGGTAGTTTTAATTAAAACTAAAATGTGCCACTGTTTATAAATACCTCAATGATATCACACAGATAAATCGAATATAGAGTATATTCGATTTGTCTGTGAACCGTCGGGACGTTCCGTAATTGAAAACATATTAATGTCTCCGATCTAAGCCAGAGAACTGATATTAAGGAAACATATTTATGGCAGCCTGTTGGAGGATTTGATTAGTTTGGTATTAACAGCATTAAGCTGTTCTTTGTGTCTCTCGTAAATCCTGAAACTAACCCTCTGCCCGTTGCGGTGCTCATCCAACAATAGCTCTGTATAGCATGTTACCATAATATAATATAAGCGTTTAGTTAACAATGTAGCTTGCCAAAACTAATTTCATCCATCGTAATTTTTCATTGTATCTAATGCTTAGCGTGACACCTGAACTGATCCGAAAAGTCCCTCATGACCTTACCCATATCTATCATATTGATGGACATTTACTTCGGTTAGAATTACTATGATGCGTATCGGGACCGACAAAATTTTAACCTGGTACCAAAGGATTATTTATTCCTGTTTGTTTTGGGACCAAAGACATAAAGACAATATATGTGTATAAATTAATCACCGAGGCCATAAAATATACATTGCGTTGTAGTTTTATTACTCATGCTAAAGGAAGTCCAATTTGGTCCAGTCCACTTGGTTACTAGTCTGAGAAATTGAAATACACGTAAACTTCCCTAGTTAAATTTTTATGGTTCATCGGTGTTCGCAGTCGTAAAATGTGTCGTGTATTAGTCATGATCTAACGAATGCCCGGAGACTATCAGTCAACAGCTCTCCCAGTATGCCAGATGCCTGTCAGCGACATGCGTTTGCGTTAATTATCGCGCCTTTGTCGCAATTATCCACATATGCTGAATATTACACTGACTGAAGTGTCTTCCTTGTACTCGTCTTTGTCACATTCATGATACAATAATGTTGAATAATTGATGTTTTTCAGTATTTTGGTACTGTATTAAGTTCGCGTATATACCTACAAGTCTCAACATACCATGAATAGTTTCAACAAATCATGTTACATTATGTATATTTTCTAAAAAAATTGAAAATATGGAATACTGAGTAAAGCGTCGTATAAAATTTTAAACATATTGCCATCCACTTCCGACACGCGTAAAATTTTATAATCTTGGATTATTTTGGGCACTCCTCAGGACTGTGATAGTTATATATCGTAAACATTGAAATTGGCACACAGAATCAACTACGTTATAAGGGCACGTGTTCGCCGTTTTGTAATACGCCGTCATAGCCCAAATAAGATTAGAAGAAAACAATTTAACTTATGCACACGGCTTAGCACAGACTCGTATATGTCATAAGGGACGTGCTCATTAATTGTTAACGCGTTAAGTACGTGTATAGGACACTTCGATCTGCTGGTGCACTGCGATCATTTTATGAATTAGGGTCGACCGCGATGCTGCAATCAACTGTTCATTGTTACTGTATGAGCGCGTACTATCCGCATGAACATGGATCGTCTTTTTTTTTCACGTAACATTTTGACTCGACGTCCAAGTGGCCACCATGCGGGTGTGTAGTACGAATGGCTTCTGCATGCGTGGGCCGGGGTCGTCGACCTGTTGCAGAGATCCCGCCCTGCCAGCGGAAAGCAGAAAAGCTGACGAAGGGCGGCAGCGCACGGCGTCCGCATTTAGCTCGGGCTGACGTCTCTGAGTCATCCCACCGGGAATAGCGGCGGTTTGTTGTTGCATCGTCCGTTCCCGGCTCTCTCACTTATTTCGAGCTAGCGGCATGTATTGCCTGCTTTTAAACGCGTACATATCTGTATTGCAAAATACTTAAACGGCTTTTGCTTCAATATATAAAAAAGAATGAAAAGTTTTTCATATTTTAAAAACTTTTAAACTCATAAATCGTAGAATTGTAGCACAATTTTGCCCACCTTGAATACTTAAGCATATTAAGGCTTTCGGTTGTCACGACACAAGATAGCCTTGGTCGTCACACCTGTGTCTGTCTACCTGGTGATGGTGATATAACAAAGCGCCGTGTACGCTGCGCGGTCTAGCCGCATCTCGGGCCTTGGCGCGCAGTGCCTGTCGCAGTGTCTCGGCGAACGCACGCGCCATGCCCCCGTTGCCACCGCCCCTCCGGTCCCGCGACCCTCGCGACGCCATCCTCACAACCATCAGGGATACAGTCAGCTGTAGTTGGATATTTTACAGTGAGTCTCGCTGCTCGAACGCGTCTAAACGCGGAAGCTCTGTAGGCCACATTTTACGTCAGTGCGTCCTAAATAGTCACGATTATTTTTGTGCGTTTCTTGTGAGTTTTTGACTGTGATTTTAAGTGTTCTCAACCTTTAGATCTATGTGTGGCGGTGTTATCACTGAGCTTTGTTTAGTTTCACTGCTGCCATCTACGCGTGGGTAAAGTTTAAAATCTAGGTGAACGTCTGACATCAGCACCGGGAGTAAAATTAACTCTTGACGTATTTTAACCCTGCTAAAGAACTGCGTGCGATTCTTTTGGATCTATTATAAACTCTTATTACGTTATTTAATTGCTATTGACGACATTGGAAATACGGCTTTGTGATTGTAAATCGAATTTTGTATTACAACGAAGAGCGTTTTTAAATAAGTACGAGTTACTTACAAGGAAGAGTAATAATAACTACTGTTGAAAGAAATTTCCTCTTTGTAACATAACATAAATTTAAATGTAAATTTTAAAATATTTTATGCCTGATTGTTTAGAACAGTAGATATTTCATAGACAATACACATACATATCATTTAAAACTAAATTTTCTATTAATTTATATTGTTCCACCTCATTCCACAAATTTAGTTTAACTCTAAAATCCCAACTAAACTAAAAATTTCAGTATTTCAAAATCTAGATACTAGTAAAATATACAATAAATATGATTATAAATGGTCTTTTTACTTGGTCTAATATTACATAAACTGTAACTTATAATGTTGTAGACTACTTACATTTATTATTTGTATAAAAAATATTCAAAATAACGGTTAACGAACAGATTTTGTTTTCAGGTAACAGTAGTAGTTCGGGCGCGGAAGGCGCGGCCCCGGCTACCGAACCTGACCCAGATCTTGATTCTATGCACATGATGCTGGACCCACACTTAAGGCCTATCTCGCCTGACCTCACAAACGAAGAATCCAAGCGGATATTTGAGGAACACAAGCAGTTGGCGCAGGAGTATCTCAAGGTACGTACATTAGACCAGCTACATTTATATGTTTTATAAATGGAAGTTGGAAGCACTCTACTAATATTTATATCTTGCATGACAATTAAGGTTAATAATGTTTTTTGACAATTCAAATTTTAACATGACTATATAAAACTAAACTATAGATTCATCAATATAATTATCACTTATTCTTACGGTGAAGGTAAACTTAGGATACCGATGTCATAATGATTGAGGGTTGTATTGCCTCTTATATTATTATTACCCGTATTGGGCATAATTAGATTTTTTTGCTTTGTGACGTAATGGACTAACGAAAAATGTTTATTCATATTTTAAATTAAATTTACGTTAATTTGATAAAATAAATATTGATAAACGTACTGTTAAGTTTTTTAGTAAATTAAATCATGTATCGCACAATGTTCCAGTAGCTGTAATTCTAAAACTATGCGATTATTACTACATAATATAACCTACATCAAATAGTAAAAGCACTAATCTTTCATCATAATACAAAATAATACATCAAATCCGTTTTATTTCAATGCAATTTGCCTAATTTAGTCCATTACGTAACTCGCATTTCTTTTGTTGTCATATTTTCTTTAATCAGTTAAAATATAGATATTTTCATCCATTTATAGATTTAAAGTATAGTGTACTTACTGGTTATATTTTGAACATAGTATGTTATTATATTAAAAAAAATAAAACCACTTGCATGACCAACTGTGTTTTATTAATTATTGATAAAATACAAACATGAATCGTAAGAAAACTGTATACTTAAACCTAGACACATAACGTTATGTAAAAGACGCCGGCCGGTATTAGATCCCAGATTAAAGATGTTTCTAATCCAAAGTTTATAAGGAAAAAGCAATGCCTTAATGTAATTAATAAATTAAGTAATGGAAATTACTTAGAATTCAATAAAACTAAGCGTACCTTTGTTTCGCAGCGTTCGTAGTTGACACAATTTTTGACAACTAAAAAACAATCCTTTACTATCGCGTTTTACAGGGCATCGGGCGCTTCTTTCGCAAGAAGGCGTCTTCCATAGACATAATAATATTTTATTTACTAAAATCCGAACCATATACATACATCCACATACATCCATATACGGTATAGGGGTGGGACATGCAAAAACGCACGTTTGATTGTTTTATTTTGTAATATACACTTACAATATAAACTTAAATATTATGATCATCTTAATAGTAAAATACCGTTTATGAGCCTCCTGAAACATCAATGGTATTTGTATAGCCGCACAAAGTTAGAGGACAATTTCGCCCTAAGCAAAATCAAACTAACTATCATTACAAACAAAGATATTGAAGATTCGAAGAAGGGTTTCCTTATAATTTTGTTTTTATATTTCAGATACAAACGGAGCTGGCGTACTTGAGCAAACACAAATCGGAACTTGAAGAAAAAATGGATGATGAAGAGCTGCGACAAAAGAGAGAGATCATACAGCTTGAGAATGAAAAGGTAGGCTCAATTTGTATTAGGTCATATATTTAATGTATTTGAAAAGAAAATTAAAGTGAATTCTCGAGTACATAAATTAAGTAAATCTTAATTTTTAACGATTTACGACATGTTCCATGTTTTTTGTTAAATTTTTATGGTGCCTATAACAAACGCATACATTTCTTATCACTGCATTTCCAAAACAACCTTTGTTTATAATTTTCAATATTTGTTTCAGGATTCGTTAATAAAACTTTACTGTACATTGAAGAATCAAGTGACTCGCGCGGAAAATGAAAGCTGGCTTCTGGGAGAGGATGCGCCACACCAGTGACGTCACACGACCCTGACGTCACGTGACGCCGCGGACCACACGCATTTGTCCAATTGGGTCAATTGTCATTTTGATTTTTGACATGGAATACTTTCGAAAAACGTTTAAGATTTATAGAAACGCCATTTTGTAAGTTATAGAACCTTTGAAGTAATTTAATTTTTTAGGTATTCTTCATAGTATGTGTTGTACATTGAATCGAACAGTTGTACATAACAATAATAATAAAAAAAAACTTGTTAGTAATGTGGCTTAGAGAGCGTTCGTAGTAAGTATTACGTCACGCTAGTTTTGGAGATTCTTGACCCCCCCCCCCCCTGAAACGCGCCGTAACGTTTCTGTAAATTGGTTACGTAATACTTGAACGCTCTCCTAAATGTTTTAAGTACCTTTTAAAATTTGTTAAATTGTACTGCGGCTTTTTAATTATACTTTTTGTTTACGAGAGTAAATTTAAATAAAACTTTAAACGCGTAATCAGTACTAAAGGTTTACGCGTTTCGTATTATATAGTAAATCTAGTCAAACTGGACTAGTACTTTGAGGTTATCTAGTCACGATGCGTGTGATCGCGGCGAATGCGAAAGACTTAGAGTACATCGTTACTACATTGATCTCAAGTCGTCGAACGAGTTTTTCATTATATTATAGGCATTGCTATACAGAATTTTCATCATTAACGGTTAAAAACTGTAGACCACCAACACGGCCAAACAAGTTATAAAAAAGTTAGAAGTAATGTGTGGCTTCAATAATAAAACAAAAATATTTTAATTGATAAGTTTATAAGGATAGATATCACGAAAGTATTACATATTATAATTGATTTAACAAGTTCTAAATAGTAGAGGAAAAGATTTTCTATAAAAAAATCTTTATAAGATTTGATTTTTTACGAATACGAATACCAAAAAAGCTGGTGGTATACGGTTTCTGGGTCAACTGGAGGTGTTGATTGATCATGAAAGTGTTTCTATACTCTATATATTATACTCTCGGATGGTAATTTTGACGATTAAGGTATCGCCACACTTATAAAACTAAAAAAGCCTCGGTGTAAACCTTGGCTCGTACTTAGATAGATACTTAGTACTGAGATTATGTAATCCGCCAAATCTTTGTGCATATGCATGCATAACATTTTAAAAGAGGTTTGAATATCGAACATCGGAAAATCGTAGATGCGATCTCTTCATGGGAGAAAGAGATAGAAAATTCGATTTTAATAGCTATGCCTATACAGAGTTTAATGTATGAGTCCTTTTTTAGTCGCTTTACAATTGGAATTGATTAATTCCGTCGTTTTAGTCTCCGTTTGTTTTTTATTTGATTTGAAGATGATTTGAAGATGCACACAATGGATACAGTATGATTCCTGTATTTTTATCGAATACATTTTGACGTACGGGAGACGCACATAGTTGTTTCTCCCGTAAGTCCCGTAAGTAACTCACGTCTTTGAAATATTTTGATCACGTGACGATGAAAATTGGCTTAATTGAACAATGTAATTTACTGATTTAGTTTTTTTTTCTGAATAAGGTACGTATTTAATGCCACTTTATGATAAACTTGTGTGCAAAGATTATCGCAGAAGATTTTGAATAAAACCATGTTTTAACTATAATCACAAAAACGTTCAAGAGAGCACGTTTTAGGGCTCTTTTAGCTATGATTGACAATACTTGTAGAAGGCCTGGTAAACGAGCAATTTTCGACTTTACTGAGAAACTTGCCTGTTTACAAACCCCACTACAGTCTTATTAATATTTAATTTATGTATTCGGTGTGCATATGATTTTATTAGATATAATTTAGATATAGATTACATAAGTATTGTTAATGTTAAGTTTAATAAAGTATATGGAATTTTATGTTTTCTTTCACTCACCGCACTCAACCTTTTGAGACAAAAATGCGTCTACTGTAAATACTGTACAATTAGTCGTTATTAAAAGCCAATAATTTTTTTAATTCACGAAAATTATGTATGTAACTAGTCTGGCCGTAAGTTCTGTTAGAAATCAAATTGCATTTTTTCCAATTTTGAACATGTATATTATTTTAAAACTTCCTTCTATTTTGTGCCATTGTACATATATTTTTTTTTCATTATTAAATTACAATATGGAATGTAGTGTTAAAGAAAATAGGATTGCAGTCATCATTTAAATTTTTCCGATGTTTCGCGTGCTTTATAGCGTGCGTGGTCACGGTGATTATAAGTTTATAATAATAATACATAGCTTCAATCCGTTTAAAAAGTGTTTTTAATTCGTTAAATAAGTTATACCGTAGCTAAATAAGTTAATTTGTGGAGACATGCGTGTTTGTGAGCCACCAATGCTATACCAGTAGCTTCCTTGATGGAATTGGATTGTATAATAAGCAGTTTTGTCTTTTCAATATTGAGTACTAGTATAGCGTCGTGGCGTTTTGGAATGTTGTTAAAGTCGAATTGAAGTCGTTCAATAGCTTTATCTCCAACTAACAAACAGGTATCATTTGCGAATTGGTCACAAGTGGAATGTTCTTTTTGGTTATGCATTTGGTTTACGCAAGTCAAAAAATGGAGAAGCCCGAGGACCAAGCCTTTGGCGGTGCCTTCTGTTACTGAAACCACCTCGCTATGGGTATTGTTTATTTTCCCTACATAAGTACGATGTTTTAAATAATCTGAACAACAAGTGCCTAGTGGCCCCTGAATTCCTATATGATTTAGTCTATCCTCAAGTTTTTTATGATCCAAAATGTCATAAGCGCGGGCAAAATTGATAAAGGAAGTATATTTTTTAAGATCTAAGTTATTATTTACTTCGTCCGTCAAACGCGATAGCAGTCTAGAGATATTTTTGCGTGCTTGAGACCCGAATTGGTTCTTGTATAATGTCCTGTCGCTTAAAAAAAAGATTTAATTTGTTCCCCGATACATTTTGCTACTATCTTGTTTATAAAAGATAGTATCGTTATAGGTAGTGCCAACTACCTTTTTTAAAGACAAGTCTTACAAAACCTTGCTTTAAATCGTATGGATAAAGCCCGTATTTAATACTTTGGTTAATTAGAATTTTTATTGCAGGAGAAACTTCATTTTTTATTAACTTTAGGTCGGATACTTTTATGTTATCAAGGGGTCAGGAAGCCGACGACCAGAAACACCTTCGCGTGGACTGGTGATTATTTGACTATGGCAGGTGTCGAGAAAAAGAGTCATCCGCCATACAGTTCTGACCTGGCGCCCTGTGACTTTTATTTATACCCAAGAACTAAAGATAAAATTCGAGGTATTCGCTTTAGGAGCTCTGAAGATGCGGTGAAAGCGTACGAAAATACCATAGAAAATATCCCTAAGGAAGAATGGGCCCACTGCTTTTCTCAGTGGTTCCATTGAATGCGACGATATGTAGAGACGAATGGAGATTCCTTCGAAGAACAATAAAAGTATTGGCAACTTTCTACATTAAGCCGTTTTTCATTTTCTAAACATTTTCAGTGTTACCTAGGTAGCAACATAATTCTAGAGAAAAACTATTCTATTATACAATTTGGACTACTTATTTTTCGTTCCGATATAGCTTCTATAGGGTACTCCATAAGCAATATCGATAACTTGTAGATGATCAAATCTAAAATTCCACCAGGAACTTTTGTTAACACAGTACAAGCCAAGTAGGCATGCCCAGCCAACACACCGCAGAAATTTTGTCACATATTAAAAATTTGGTTCCAATGCTATCAACGGTAAGACTATAATGAAAACCGTAGATTTCTATATATAATAATAATAGAAACTACTGTTTATATCGTGTACTGCACCTTTCAATGGATTCCATCTCAGGACTAACATTACGATGTTTAACCATAAACAAACCGAATGATAGATAGCCATGGCCGATGAACCATCCAAGCAAGACAGACACATGGTAAGGAAATAAAAAAACACGATTTCAGTCAAAATATTTTTATTTTTAATTGTTGACTATTGGAATGGTGAAACATTACAGAATAAATAATATAAAAACTGAATTTGGCACGTTATAATATTTACAAATCAAAATATCTTCGAGATTCTGTGTTTCTAATAAATAAATGCAATTTCGATGCAATCAATCATCGATTGGACAAAATGGACGTAACAAATTATTTACAATAATTACATATTCGCGCCTATTTATTGACTGATAGAAATGAAATTTTCGTCAATAACTAACCTATTCACAAACCCAATAAACTGATCTGTTAGGAAAAATAAATTGTGATGCTACCTCTAAATTTTAAAATGCCACATTTAAAATAAATAATCTCCAAATTATTAAATCTCAATTAAATTCGTTACAAACGTTTTTAACATTTATAAAACACCCTCATTACCAAGTTAATAATCTCGAATTACACGAAATGCCGAAAACGTTTTCAATTCAAAATTACTTAAATGCCATTAAAATCAGCATATCAGTAAGATTACTACGACCAAATATCGAGGGTTACCATACGTAATTATAAAATATATACCTAGATTAACTATGATAATATAGGCAATTCCATTCAGCGCCTATTCTACTCGATATGCACTAAATTATTCTCATTCTTATATAATAAAGAGTAAATTCAACAATTTGTAATACAAGAATTTCAGACATACAAATTAAGGCAACAGTAGAAGTGTATTCGTTAAACCTGCACACAATTCCCTGTTACATATTTTTGTATCTACAGATTCTTCAATAAACACCACAGAGCTGGCTTTGTGGAACTTTGAGATATTTTAAGATAAACAATATTAAGTAGAATAGGTTCAATTGATTTTTTTTACTACAATTAATGGAATGATTGGAATCAATATGCAGATTTAGCGGTTTTTATAAATATTTATAAAAATACCTAATGTTACAATCTCTTGTTGCAACGAAATTAAATATATAATATAACAACCATGCGACGTAATATATATTTATATAAAATCATTCAATAAATTTAATGAAAATAACTCCTATCACTGGCAGTAAATAAGCATTACTAAAGAAAATAGTAACTTTAAACATAGTCATACATCTTCGAGTAAAGACAACTTACGCCTGAAGTCGTAAATATGAGAACGGATCTGATATCAGGTCAGCAAGATACTCAAAGATAGTAATTTAATTACACAAGAATTCAAAGTAATAATGATACAATCCCTATAATAGCGGTGTTGCTTTCTATAAATTTTAAACAAGGAGGTTTACAATTTTCTATTTGAACACGCTAAACATCGGCATTTCTAGTTCAGTGTTTAAAATTGTACCACACATTGTTATATAAAAGTTATTTTCAATGTGGTAGAAAAACTAACAGAGTATAATTAACAACGTAATTAAACAGATAACGGTCATAACCCAATTGGGAAAACACGTAAAAGTTAACAGAAATTGAAAGCCCTGTTTGTATGGCATACGGTGAAATTTATTCTCGACACAAGCGTTGCAATTCCCTCAAGGCTTGCAAGACCAATTAGAAAATTACTCGAAGATGTTAAATTTCCATTAAGAAACGTTAAAACGGGGTTTACAGAAGGAAGCATTAATCGAATATGGCACAGAGTGCCCTAGCCTTCTAAATATGATAGGAAAATATATCAACAGAGTGCTAGAAAATATGCAGATAGATCTACTGTTAAAATCTTATTGAATAGATAGATCCTATAAAAACTATATTATTTCTGTCTAGTGAACACCTGCATATGTTTACCAAGGTTTACTTTTCCATTATTATTCCCTCGATAGCAAAATGACATCTTATTACAAAGGTGTAAAAATTGGTTTTTTTTTTTTTGGGACGTTAACAAATAATTATAAAGAATTTAAGTTTATATGTAACAAGGGATGTTTTCTAAAGCGTAAGTCTCCAAGAGAGGAGGAAAACGAAATTAAGGTGACGCGTAGAATTCCAAAACCAAACTGAAATAAGGGAAACATTCAAAAAACATATCAAACAATTCTGTTTGTAATTGAAAAAATGTAATTCTAAACTGTCAATTGTTCATCGAGAAAATAAATGGAAATGTAAAATCTCGTGAAAACTTCAACAGTCACAGAACTCGAAACAGAAATAAGCGTTAAACAATTATGGAACATTAACAATAAATTCGTGATAATTTCTGGAAAACGCCAACTTTTGACTTATCACTTCACACCTCAAAACTCAAATGGGCATTATCGAAATTCCTTTAGCCTAATAATAATTCAAATACGCAAAAATCAAATTACGGAAATTATTTGGAAGACCTTTCAGTATTCGGACATGTATAACTCACACAATATTAACCTAAATACATAAGCTTTTAAGGCGTTTTAAATAAAGAAGAAAGATAAAGAAAACT
This sequence comes from Pieris brassicae, assembly GCF_905147105.1. Classification (NCBI taxonomy): domain Eukaryota; kingdom Metazoa; phylum Arthropoda; class Insecta; order Lepidoptera; family Pieridae; genus Pieris; species Pieris brassicae. The sequence goes on along the minus strand of NC_059665.1, from coordinate 5,868,010 downwards.
AAAAAGCTGCTCATTTTGCCTTTGGAGTTATTGGACATGATATACATACATGTATTAATCAAATTTTTGAAGACATCTTAAATATAGATGTATTAAATATTGGAACTGCTAAAAACTGTATCTAATTCCAAAATTTAAATTTAGCTTATATAATTTATTTATTTGCGTATTTGAACACGATTAGAAACACTTATAAAACGTTGATAACGCAAAAATTTCCAACGTGGATTTAATCTCAAAATACCATCGTACCATTACAATCTTACGCTAAATAATTCCAAGAGCAAACAAACAGTTTGAGCAACATCAGGAAATACGAGATGTATTGTCAAATTGGGCAAAGTCGTTATAAAACTAGACATAGGAATAAAAGAATCTAATATATAACGATAGGGGAAGACTGTTGTGGTCTATCGTTGTTAAATCTGGAATAAATAAAAATAATTTTATTTTACACTTATACGGCCTTAAACATGGATTGAAGCACAGTAGATGTTTTTACATCTACTTCCCTGCTCATGTGTCCAGGAACTTTTTTACAACTTCGTGTTGAGTCTCGCGAGATCCCCCCAAATGTATAACACATTCTCTACGGTTTCTTCGACATTATTGCAGGTAAAAGTTGGACTTGTCTTAATTTTAAACCTACGCAGGTAATACGCAAAGGCTCACGTGCGTGCGTAACTAGAACGCACGGGTATAATATACGCCATAATATGGTACTAACTATAGAGCATAATATTAATTAAGTCGTTCAGTGAATACTACCGTGGACTTTCGAGGAAAGTATAAATAACTAATAAGTTAGTATTGTCTTTTGTTAAAATAGCTTTTACACATTAAGAAAAACACTTTTTGTACGGTTTAAAGCTATGTATTATTATTAAAACTTCACCGTCGCCGTGACTACGCACGCTGTAAAGCACGCGAAACGTCGGAAAAAAAAATTAAAATTTAGGATTATGTAAATAATAATTATTTTAATATTTTTTTATAATAAATAAAAAGTTTTAATAATAATATAAAGCTATGGCTTTAATCCGTTCAAAAAGTGTTTTTCTTAACTAATAAGTTATTGAAACTAGCTGTCTATAACAAGTTCCACAAAAATATTAAACTACAAAAAAAACGGTTTCATAATAGTAATTAAAAACCTTACATTATCGAGGTGCACTAGCTGCGACGGGCTTGCCACTTGAAGTCAAGTTGCATCAGCCATTGCTGTCCCCTTGACTTATCACACGCCCTCAGGACCGGCTTCCATACATCCGCCGACTCGGGCTTTGTAAGGCACATACCCGTGTTGGAGTGCTTTATCGTGCGCAACTAAAATATATTACAATTATAATCTTCAATAGAAATCTTTTAATACACGAGGTGGTAGCTGTTTCTACTATAAGGTCTTTTTATCTTATTGCTAAATTTCCCGATAATTCTGTGTAGGGTGGAGTCCTGAATGCTGGACGGGGTGAGGCGATAAGGCTTCGCTGTTACCCGGCCCCGTCCAAAAGGGACAAGATGGCTTTTAAGGCCCCATCCCAGCACGTATTGCTGTGTCAGTGTCTCGGGGTGGACTGCGGTACGCAATGGAGAGCTGGAGCGCTGAGGCGCGCCGGCCCGTAAAAACAATCAGTTATGTAAAACATTTAATGTATTTTTATCTTTTTTTTCTGAATTTTTTTTACTTGATTTGCTATAAAATGTCGTGTACATTTCAAAATCATGTTCTATATACATTTTCGTCATAAAATGAATTCGAAGTATTAAAAATTGGCTATGTTTGAATTTTTTTCTATCGAGCGAAGTTATTTAAATCGTGTATCGATCTTTCAAAATGGATACAAAAACTACTCAACTACTCCATATATTTTTTCCATTTGCCATACTTCAAGAAACGATGACAAAAAATTGAAAGAAACAATGTACTTTTTTGGAGTTGTGCGACCGTATAGGCCCTTAAGTGTGAAGTTGCTGCTTTGGTAGAAAATTGAATAAAAAAATACACTAAGTGGGTTCTAATTGTAATGATCTTTATTCGTGTAATTTAAGTAATACCTCGCTCGATAATAAACCCAAGAATAACCCGATGTGAACCTCTATAATCGTGATAGAGTTTATTATTTATTTTTGTAATTAAGAGATTCAGCGCGAATTCTGACTCCTTAGACCTGGGCCGTTATGAAGAAAATTTAAGATCTACCTTAGCGTCATAAGTCCACTCCTGGTTTCCTCGCATCCCATGACACCGGATTAGCTTAATTGGACCCCTCGGGTGAGCCGCATCAAGGCAATTGTCATCAGACATAATCTGCTTGCGTTTTGTATATGCGAATACCTGGAAATATTTAAAAAAATCCACATGTAATTTAAATCCCTATAAAACAAAAAACTCAAATTATTTGAAACGGAATGTTTCTATACATATATATATTAAAAATAACTAAAGGATTGAATTACGCGTTATGGATAATATTATTTTCTACTTTCCATTACTTTACACCACATAATGGTAAGTTTTAGGTATAAAGAGTCACTGGGTGTGATCACGAAACGTTTTACTATTGGATACAGAAAACGTTACGGTGCGTTTCATGAGGGGGGGTCAAGAATCTCCAAAAATTGCGTGACGTAATACTTGAACGCTCCCAAAATAGTTCAATTTGAATTTAAATTTTGACCAGTTATTTAGGAATAATTTGGCATTCAAATTATTAATTTTACCTGATTTCCACCCATTCCATGACAGTATCCCATTCCCAGAGGCTGTCCAGCTTTCCCGCCCAGCGTGTCAAGGCAATTAGACGTTTCAGCGTTTCGAATCTAAAAGTTTGGAATAAAGTAAGTATAAGTTTTTTATTGCATACAGAAACTAAATTGGTTGATCTCAAGATAATTATTTAAAGTAAGGATACGAGGGCTGATTCCGATCTTAATATCTAAAAATAAGAACAAACAGACCAGAACATCTAAGGAACATTTATCGTGTTTAGTCTATGACGCTTTTGTAACTTGATGTCCTATTTACAAAATAAATTTTAATTTGTATCGAGCCCCAGGCACCCCGGTGTCATCACAAAACTTAGCCACAAGGCCTAATGGATACCAAGATTATTACACAATATATGTGTTAGTGTTGATAACGTATCAATAAACAATCAGACACGATAAACACTGATTTATTTTCTTATCAGTTGTGTTGATAGTGATACGAGATTATTATCGCATACACATATTATAATAATCAGAGATCTACAATTCTTGTATATAAATATGATATTTTATTTTAAAGAACGGGCAAACGGGCAGGAAGCTCACCTAATGTTAAATGATACCGCCGCCCATGGACACTCAATGCAAAAGAGCGCGAGCGTGCATTGCTTCCTTTTAAATTATTATTTTTATTAATGACTACTGCTTATACATAAACAACTTATTTGGATCTATTACAAATGCAGTCTGAAATTTACGCATTCGTTTTTTTTTCTAAATTTATCTACTGGAACGAGATGAGCCTCATGTCCTTCTGCAAAAAAATTACTCACCTCTCCCAAATAATAATATTCAAGAGGCATCTGACTCTCCGGATAAATATTCTCCAGGTACCATCTGAAGCTCTTGCATTTCAGCTTCTCCCGCAAAGCCTTCCGTTCAGTGACGTCACCGACGGGCACGTTCAAGGCACCTACTCACGCATCATTAATACAAAATCGCTAACAAAATATTATATAAATATTAAACATGCATTAGAATACATAAAACATCCCCATAACCATATTATCAACTCATTCTTATTCGGCATAAATGTCAACTAATACCGAATGTAATGATAAAAATACCGGAATAATGATGTAATTAAAAGATTGTTAAACGTAAGTGATAAAATCATTAATTATAATTAGCAGAACAAGAACAAGTGGGTTAACCATGACGCGTGTTGCGAGTTATTTAATGAATTAAAATGTGTTAATGCAATGATATAACCCAATGATGCATATAACGGGAAATAGCAATAATAGCGATCATATTATATCAAATATTTATATGAAATATTAATGGTTTATATAAATAGATAAAGAATTGGTCAGGATTATAACTTTTATTTGGCGTAGAAATGGATAATTGTTTTCTCGATAATGGCGATTTGGGAATATTAACATAGAAGTACCAATAATATTAATACATCATTTATGTTGATTAAAATATGTAATTTTTATTTACTATAATGATTTCGTTACTATACAGTATATTCATTGCTTGCTTTACTTCCGGCATTACTGAAAACGCCTTCAAACAGAATGTATCAAACTTGATTCGTAAGTGTGTACATCCAAGTTTGGATCTGACGTAAAGTCATATCATAGAGTAAATTAGTTTTCTTAATGCACATTTTCATCGGCCTTTTAATAGCATTTTTTTGTCGAATCAATTACAAAAGTAAACCCAAATATACCTCGCGACACGTTCACGCCATATATAAGTCACAATAACCTGGGTTAATATTGTAGTAGAAATGTTTCCAGTCGTCAAGCCAGACTTCGGCGAGACGCGCGTTGTTGTGGTTCACGACACGGCCCGTCCCTCCCGGGAACGAATAGGGTGTGGTCTTGCGGAACACGTGGCCCACGTGGGAGCATGGCGCTATCTCCAGAGTGCCCCCACACATCCATACCTGGGGCACAAGTCTGGTATTGCATACTTGATACCATTTTTTTCTAGCTTAGAGGGATATGTTCAATCTGGTACTTGGGCAAAAGTACACACGATATTCCCGGCAAAGGGGAAATAAAAAACGATGAAGGAAATACTGACGAGGAACAATAAGGATATCAAGGTCAAATATATATATTGAGATACTCTTAGACTCTTTGCACACGGTCTTTTGTCATCAAAACCCTAGGCAACAAGTAATCCTATAGAGGACGAAGTCTTAAGCTACCAAAACTGTCAGAATAATTGTATTGCAATAACTGACTTACTTCCCGGCATTCTCCCGGATTTGTCATGCGAAAATTATGATGTGACAATAATGATAATAATGTATAAAGTGAGAGATCATGTATTACTTACTACACAATCAAAAACTTATTTGATTTCACTTTCGAAATGCGCATGAAATTTATTCAAAGGTCAATTGAGCTGTGTCATGACGTGACATCGTTGAATCTTATTACCACATGGCAAGACGATCTTAAACCACAATACAACAACATATTCTAAATTTGTTATTACCCGCATTAACACAAAAAGTATATCTATCAAATACAGAATAGACATATTTTACGTTATGATAGGTAACTTCGTTAGAGAAATCAACATATAACTGTGTTAAATATTGTCCGTGTCTATATGAAGAATTGCGACAGGACAGCAATTTATTTCAATTCAACAATAATCTGAAATCCTTTCGTATTTCCTATACTATTAAATACCTTCCGCGATTAAAAACACATAACAAAGACCATTATTTTATAATTACCCCAATTAACTTCTGTGAACTATCAAGATAACGGCTACGATAATTGCCAATAAGCTTAGATGTATTAGTCATGTATGGAATCGATACTAAGCCCACTAGATGTCCGTTTGAAGAATTTGGCAAATTCTAGATATCGTGAATTTTATAAGACGACAAAACAAAACTGCTATCAGCAGTCAGCTTTCACTCGCATGGTCGAGACTGTAGGCGATAAAATTACGACGGAAACACTGGTTGAAGTACCAAACAAAATTTTTAAAACGTTGGACCTTACTGAAACTTGGGGAGACTAAACCTTGAACAAAGGTCCCACATGCTAATATACAGGTGCCCATTTTTACACTACCAGGTAGACCTGTCGCCCAAAAATTTTCTCTAGGGCCCCAGGTGCAGTGGTACGGTCAAGTATGATTTACTAATATAATAAACATTTAGAAAAAAATGTTTATAAACACGATTATGCCGCCGCAACCCTTTTATATAGTTGTTATATAAACAATTTTCACTGTTATTGAGCGTGAGATGAAACAAATGCGTTCGTCTCAAAATCAACACATTATGCTATATAATATAATTATTAAATATATTAAACAATATACATCGTTAAGCCAATGGAAAATTCCCCAATATTTGCATATTCAGTAAACATTTAAGACATAAATAATGTTAATTATATAAATGTTATAATAAAGGATTACATATTTAAACAACTGAATAAACAGAAAACATTCAGTTAATTTTAAACGTTTATACTGCGTAACTGCACAGTGTACGTCAATACAATACTATGTGTAATAATTACCTGCGGTCTAGTGCGCCTGATCACATAAATCTTACCATTCTTTTGCATAAGAAATAGGTAGGTGTTTGTTAGATGTACGAGATCCATCTGTGATATACATTATACATATAACTTAATAAATATATTTAATATACAATTCAATCAGTAATGGTTAAGTTTGTTTTTTTTTAAATTATACTATTCTATTAAGCCATGACACGGAGAGTATCGTGATATATGTTTCATCTCAAACTCGGTTATAGTAATTTATTAAGCAAAGATCTTCATATTTATAAACCTATTCCGAACTATAAGATGACGATACGATCTACAGAAGGCTGATCACAAGGCAACGTACGTATTAAAAACAAAAAATCACGAAACAGATAATGAAATTTGAGGGCCAGACCTAAAAGGTTGTATCGCCGCTTCTAATAAGTAATTATACCATTCCTTAGTTCCTTAGTAGCTGTGCTCCGAATCCGTAACAGAAACAAATGGCGTAACTATAATTAGTACGAAAGACCCTTCAAGGTTACTGCGAACTGTACGAGTCAATGACCTTTGCTTATTTAAAACCATTCAATACTCTCCGCGAAGAATTGCTGTGGGATTTTTAATATTTAAACCTCATTGCTTCTGCATTGAGAAGAAGCAAAACAAAAGACAAAAGAACGAAACTTCCTAAAGGATAAGATTAAAGGGAAAATATAAGCATGCAATATAAAGCGAAATATGAAAATAATGAAACAAAGATGGAATGCAGTTGCAATGATCATCAAATGTTATTAAGCGTTAATAACACACAAACTGTTAATACTCCCAAGCCACAACAAAACTTTGTGCGAGCGTTTCACGCTTTGCCAATTCATTTTCACCTAAAATAATTATTATTTATACCAATAAGAATTGTATTGCTTCGAAATAAAGTCCTTATTCGCTTATACGAAACTTCAAAGATCTTAATAAAGATTGAATAGAATAATCGACGCTAAAAGATGTTTAAACGGAAATATAAGCCCTAATTGTCTTACAATAAATATCAAATATCTTTACACGTATTAATTGTCATGTTACTTAAAATCCAGCTGTTATTCATTATTGATAAACCAAAACCGAAAATAAATCAAATCGTAATCGATCAATATTAAGTTTTGAAATCAAAGAGCCGACGTAAAATCAAGCTAATTGCTCGAAGATTATCACACGATAAAGCAACGACATACGCACATGATCCATTAATAAGTTTACACGCCTTAATTGTTTTATCTATTCGCCTTAATTGTATTTTCTGTTTTATATAATGTATTATATTGGTTTCAATTTAACATCTAAAAATATCACGCGATTTGGTAAATCAAACTTTCCAAGTAATATTAGGTCACGATTATAATTAGCTAATTACATCATTTACTACACAAGTATAAAGAACGCCGAAGTTTGACACTCCAATAAAAGTGAATTTTAACATTTTCCCTCTCATAATAATTCAGTTCACAAAAAAAAACTCTGTATCTTTTGGCAAAACGTGCAACGCGTACGCAAGTTCAACCGAACCTGGATTCATGGCGTAATAGAACTCTCCCCATTCGTCCATCCACACTTCGGCAACTCTTGCCGCGTTATGGAGGACCACGTTTTGAACTCCACCGGGGAATGAGTACGGCGATTTATCACGAAACACGTGGCCGACGTGAGAGCAAGGCACTATTTCAAGGCGCCCGCCGCACTGCCACACCTTCACCCCAGAAAGTACCAATTAATGGGTCATTTGGACATTTTTGCCAGGGCTATCGTTATTTCATACTAATGTTGGGCTTTTATTATTACGTGGTATACTAGTATCAATAATTTCGTTGGCCTGTTTCATATTCGGTAACTTGCAGACACATTAATCGGCCTAATGTTACCCTTGATATCGAAATTCACCATAAATAAGTCGTATACGATACCCTGAAGCTCATCTCCAAGTTCTCTCCACCCCAGATGTCCATCCCCTGGTCGTAAGAGCCGATTTTGTAGAAATATTCCCTGTCGATGGCAAAAAGGCCACCAGCCATTGTAGGCGTGCGTAAAGGAGCTGTTCGGTCACCACCTCTTCTTGCCATTTCACGCTCTGGTACGCGGTACCTGTAATACACATAGAATTGTATAATTTCTTTACTACTACTTAATGTCAAATTAAGTATTTTTCACTTTAGCATTCACCGTGTCTGCACCTGGAGATACAGTTTTGGCTTCATTCTACTAACACGCAATGAAGCTACAAAAACGTTTCTAGATAGTACATATTAAGGTCTTAAAAGATAAAATAACATAAATCAAATATTACATAAACAATACACGAATACATCTGTATAAGATGTAAGAGCGAAAAAACTACAACATAATTATTATAGCGTGCAATGTGTTGTACGAGTGAGTACATACGTACACATTTTATATGGTTTGTCAACTAAACATCCGTTAGAAAATCAAGTTGTGCCGACTCGCCGCCGTTTTAGTAGTAAATGAGACTAAATATACTAATTAAATCGTCATACTATGGGATTTCTTTAGGTCTAGGTTACTTGTGTTAATAAACCAAATCGACGTTTTTAAGACAAATACAAACTGTATTTTTACAACTGTAAAACATTTATAAACAGTACAGGTTAAATGAATTTGTATCAATTACTATGTTTTTAATAGAAATTCCTACTGCTTTGACTGCTGTAATAATTTGGTCGATGGAATTAATATAATAATTTTATAAAATAACTAATTTGACCAAGAGAGCTGAGCACTTAATCGTGTGTGAAGTGACAACCTCGTTTGCTCTACTAAATGTCAAACTTCCTAAAATTTACATCTCAAAACAAGATCGTTATTGATTGGTGATCGAATTAGTAAATTCGTAATAAAAAGTAGGAAAAAACATATTATATGCAAATTCACACCAGTGTTGGTTGTATAATTATTTCATAATTATACAAACTTATATTATAACAGTTGTATTAATAGCATTAATAGCGCACACATTTATATACAGTGGGATTATAATATCTGCACAAATGTATTAAGTTACAAAAGTACATATAATAAATCTTTTGTAAATCGATTTTTCTTTGTTAGCGATTGGCAAATATATGTAAATCGAAAATGCTAAATCATTTTCGATTACCACTTCAACAATCAATAAAAAACTGGCCACTTTTAAGGTCTGGACCAATTTCTATTATATTCGTGATAATTTGTTTTTTTTAATAGGTAAGTGGGAGATCGGCCTTCTGTGCCTAACACACTCCGTCTTTTTGGGTCTGAAGTATGCTGGTTTCGTCACGAGCTGTTATATGCGCAAATACATCTACTTGCTGCATACCCGGGGTTGTAATCTACGACCTTAGAGATGGAAGTCGCATGCTAAAGCTACTCTTGCTAATCAATCAGTACTATGTAAATAAAGACTTTTTTTACTTTTAATATATTCTTTTGACACATTAAAGATGTATGAAATAATAAACATATTTAAAACATGACGAAACCCTTTATAAAGACATACGTTAAGATTCTAAAACAGACGGCTTAGGCGCTTTTCTTACGGTCAAGTTTCTCACCGAGTACTTTTCCTAAACCTCAATTGCATGTATAGAAAATCCATTAGCACAGCCGGGCTCTGCACAACCAGAGTTGAAAGCGCGCACGCGCTATAATTGCTACATATTAATAATAATAAAAGCCTATAGTATTGTCTTTGGTTAACATAACTTTTATTATTGAAAGAAAACAATTTTTTAACCGGATCAAATCTATCTGTATTATTATAAACTTATAATATATAGCACGCGAAACGTCGGAAATTAATTTAAAATTATGTAAATTATTATAAGTTTATAATAATACAAATAGCTTTAATCCGGTTAAAAAATTGTTTTCTTTCAATAATAAAAGCCTTATATTTCAGATACTTCATATTTATAATTACGTCATCTCATTCAATGCTATGTGGTTTAACAAAGGCCTCTTTCCAAATCTCGCCGCTGCCTGCCTTTCTGTCTGCACTCTGCCACCATGCATCACCTGCTGTTTCCTTAATCTGGTGCATCCACCTTCCAAATTGTCTATCCAGTACACCGGTTTAGTACTTTGTTGCTCTACTTTTCTAATCCTCATATATGCCTCGCCTATTTCCACTTAACTTTATTGGTTTTTATGTGATAACTGTTGCCTTAGCTATTCTTTTAAATTATATATTTGTTTTTTTTTTAAATCTATTTCTATCCCTATTATACATCGTTACATCGATCTTTACACACCTGTAGTTATGCTGCGCTTTAGTTACTGCCCAAGTTTGAGATCCATATATTAGTACAGATTGGTATTGAAAATTGTTACATACATATGACCAATACTTAAGTAGAAGGTCTGTTAATCATTAACCACAACCACAAGCTACTGTAACTCTAGACGAATCCGTACGAATTCACCCAATTGTCAACCTATATTTCATTTGCCATATGTGAGTAGGAATTCTTAAGTTATATGTTTATTATTTTATAGGAAAAGAGTATTAAAAAGAGTTAAGACATGGTGCACTAGTTACACCTTCCAGGCCTATTGCAGTCAGCCAGTACTCAATTTTGGAAAAAGTTTTTTAGGGTATTTGTTTATATTGAATGGTTTTCAGTTTAAAAGAAATGTTCTGTATAGAACAGGTGGCATATGGGCAGTACGCTCACCTTATGTGAAGTGATACCCATGGAAACATTCAACGCTAGAGGCTCGCGAAAGCGTTGCCAGCTTTTTATAAATTGGAACGCTCATCAGGTGTTTCTTAAAGGACCCTACGTCGAATTGGTTAGGAAATATTTCATTGGGTAGCCACATAGTCAAAAGTCCCCTCAAATTTGTTTACACACTTAAAATACTTTTCAAGTCCTGAAACATTATGGTGGCCAGTATTTTATAAGTTTCAGAGATTATGCCTAAGGTTTGTTTATTTTTTTTATAATGTTTGTTCCTGACCGTTCTGACTATTTTCTTTAAACACTTTCAAAATATTTTCTTACATAAGGATTCCATTCTAAGTCAAAGTCACAAATCATTTATTCATATAGGTAACACAATGTACACTTATAAACGTCAATAAACAAGGAATAAACATCAAATGCTTCTAATTTTACATTTACTGCCAGTTCTCAAATCAAGGGCGTAGAACGGAAGAGAAGAACTGGCAATAACCTCTGGGCCACTCTTTTTAATCGTTCACATGACATCAGCACAAGGCATGGTGAAATAGGAGCACGCACTTACATTCTCGTGGGAACAACACGCAAATTCATAGTCAAAAATAACTAACATCACCGCATACACGAATTCAAGTACCACCAGTCACCACAAGTAGCACCCGTTTACGAGTATTACGCATGGTCAGCCATCGGTCACCTCGCCATATTTTAGGGAGAGAGACAACCCGACGCATGGACGACGCCACAAGGGTTCTATCATCATTACATTCAATCAAATGTGTGTCGTATAGCTTTGTATAAATTAAAAATATATTTTGTTTTAGCAATGACCGCGTATTACGTATATTTGAACAATTGTCTTCTCCACGGTATGTTGAAGATTGTTGGCCTAACTCATCCAACCATCATACCTGAGGTTTTAGTTTCGAACCCCGGCTGTGCAATAGACTTTCTATGTGCGCATTCAACACCCGCCCGTACGGTAAAGGAAAATATTGTGAAGAAACCGTCATTCCTAAGATCCAAAAAGTCAACGGCGTGTATCAGGCAATGGGCTGATCACCTAATGATTTATAAAATAAAATATTAACAGATCCTGGTCAACATTTGAGTTATTGACCGTTTGAAACTATATTTGAGTTATAGTTTTGGAAACAAAGCACAGCTTACCGCGCAAGTAAATTCTAAGACTTAGGATATTATCACCAACTATTGGTGTTTCGTAACAATTAAAGTTTGGTCAGGTAACCTATCGCTTATCAGGCACATGTAGTAAGCAAAGCAAAGTAAGAAAATATTTTATTTCCACTGAATAAAACAAACATACATAATCTAAAACGAAGTTGTTTAACTAGCACTGTCGGATGTCATGGCCAACCTGAATTTAACATAGCCGGTTATAACGCGAGACTGATTGTCTACAATAATCATTTTACTTTCATTCTCATCAAAGTTAATAAAAAATATTCCAAGTTTTACAAAAAGCACAAAAGAACAAATATTAAAATGAAACCAATCTATGAATATAATTTGTAATTAGTTATACTGTACACACGTTAAACAAAAAACATCATCCAAATCTAAAACATTCTCGAATCAATTGAAGTAAAAAAAAACATCAAAATCCAGCTGTTTAGGAGTGCAATTACAGACACAAATATATATAAATAGAACCGGAACCGGAAAGTTAGTACTGTAAACCAAATCATAGATCAATATAAATTCTATTTCCGTATCCCGCTTTTCCTAACATGATTGCAGCAAACTGTTCGTTCTCCAAATTTAAATTTGAATGGAGCCGTAAAATTACATTCCCTTATTAATTTGTTTAAAATCCTTTTTTAATGTTAATTAAATATAACAGGCAACTTAAAGTCATAAACCCGTTCATTTATTACTTCGTTGGAATTCAAATTTAGAACCGCCGGATACGGAAACTGTACTGTACGCTTCAAAACCAATACCAATATTTATTGCTACGTGGCCTTTATGATGTACCAAGGCCACCTTTCTCCGCGTCTAAGCTAAAGTTCACATACAAAACCAGTTCTATCAATAAATTAACAATGTGCATAACGAATACGAATAAGTGCCGTACTTATGATAAGAGCCTCTGGACAAGATGAAACAATAAACATTATTCACGAGAATTCAAAGAAAAATTTAATTAAAATAAAGTAATATTCGATATCCGGAAATATAACTAACTCCATAGTGTGAAATCTAATAAAAAACTAAAGTATTTTTGACTCGATTGTGACACAACAGAAATTATCCCTTGCCGTTAAATTTTGCATAAACCATGTTCGAAATGTGTTCGAAGGACTTGTGCGGATTAATACCTGCAGCTGTTTCATCATCGGACGTCAAGGTAGAATAGGAAATTCCACCCATATCACCTCCACGTCCGTCGTTCAACAACTGAGCGTTATGTAAAGCAGTTTTTACCGTGAACCACCACTATGTGGAAGTATTTCCAAATAAACATATGTACTAATAATAATTAATTCCAATTCGAATTAGGATCCTTCAAAAGAGTTACCAATTCTTAAAAGGCCAGCAACGCAGTTTTTCAGCAGCACTTTCGTTTAAACAGGTATTACAAGATTATCGCAACTGTGTCCCTTTTCACCATCTCCATTTGTTTTGTTTTGTTATATTCTTTATGCCTAAGATATTTTATATAAACTGAGTCGGTATGGACTTTCGTCGATGTTATTTTATTTTATGTTTCTTTACAGCGGCCGCACGTTGCCTTTCTTATTATATAATTATTATACGAAACCACTTTAATTAAAACTGATACATTGCAACGAAGTGTTAAATAAATAATAGAATGCAAGCATATGTATGTAGAGTAATGAGAATTCTTAATAAAACGATCAACTATTATTTATCACTGTTACGAAGTCACGAAAATTAGAATTATATTTTATAATTAGACGAAAAATCGCAACATGAATAAAAAAAATATTTTTATATGAAAGATTTGTTTCTTAATGTATAAAGCATATTCCTTACTGTAAGTATACACAAGTATCAACTCAACCATGAAAGACATAATTACAATGCGTGACTATGATGAATAAACGTCATTATCAATTTTCTATTATTTGGTGAAAATGCCTATAAACATGGAATGAAGTTTCAAGGCTCACCTACTTAAAACAAAACATATACATATATTAAGGCTTAAGATAGTGCTTTCTCTAATATAATTAGGGGCTTGTGAGAGAATCACTTTTCGATAGTCGTGACCGCTAAACAAATTTGTATGGAAGTGACATAAGCTTTGTCACGTGACTATCATATAATATCGTTTCTAATATACAAACATACAACAAAAATGACAGATATTGTTATTGACGGCTTGTTAACCCGATGACACGATTGTGGAATTATTTTAAAAAATGTTACTACAAATTATTACTTTTTTAATTCCGGATTTAAAAGAGAATTTACTTAATGAGGATTAGGTGATAAGTGTGTTACGTTTTTTTTTTAAATATGGTAATTGAAATCATTAATGACTGACCATATTGATAAATAAGGCTTGCCCTGTGTAATAAAGGGGTTACCTTATTCATAAAAACTAAACCTAATTGCCCTTATTTTAACTAAAGTACTTTTTCGTCTCTTTCTGACAAAAAGTGTTTAATACTTGATGAAAAAAAGACAGATTTTAGCTGAAGAGAGGTTAGTTTTAGAATTTCTTAGCCTTTAATGCCCATACTTCGTTATCGTAGATCATCATCTTATCATCTCATCAATGCAAATATGATTCAATGTGTGAGAAAGTAAGAGATCTCTAATAGATTAACTCGGGTTTATAATCATAGTTTGTGATGTATGACTTTAATTAGATTATAGAAAAGTATGGCTTGCTGTGGATACCTATATAACCTATATAGATGGTACCTATAGGGTACCAATAAGGTACCTTTGTCACAAATGTTTAATATAAAACTGTATTGCATTATATGAGAGCATGATGACTAGTCAAGACATTTGTCATAATAAATTGCTTCCTTTTTTAAATATGTAGAATAAAATACGGGTAATTTAATATGCAATAGCCGGGATATTATTAAAAAGTTGGACCTTTTTTAAGTAAACTAATTGTTAATTTAAAAAACAAACTCCGTACAGAGTCTGTTTTTTTGTTTATGTTTTAAACAAAAACGTCACTTTTCAGTTATTGGTGCATTGAAACCGTCCAATTAGATTTTTTTTGAATTGTGTCAGTAGAGGTTGTGCCAAGTGCAAATGAATTGTATATTGCCGCCAATTATTTCTCCCCTATTGTATTATTCGTGCTTGTGAGTTAGTATTTATATTCTACGTTACGAATTTGATTCCAAATAAAAAGAAGGTGATCAGCCTTACACATGCCGAATTTTTGTTTTTGTTTACACGATGTTTTCCTTCACTATATAAGTATTAAATGCGTGAGTATTATATGCAATGCGTCAACGTCAATATGTGTAAATTGATGCACAGCCGGGGCTCGAAACCCAAAACGTCATCACATCAGGATGAGCACGCTTAGCAAGCACAATAAATAATAAAAATAAACCACTGTTAATAATAAAGCACCAAAACCTTGGTATACGAAAAATAAACCGGATTTTCTAAAAATTCTTTTACAATTTTTCTTCCCGAGGGCCTATAATCAGGACATAATATAATCCTGTAGAAAATCAGATAAATTCATTCTTTTTTTTTAGACATGTTATCGCGGCCTTTTTGTAGATATGTTCTATCAATCCGTAGTACAGTTATAATATTAGTGTATATAATAAATATTAAAAATAAACTACATAATTCGTAGAAAGATTCGTATCGTAGTTTGAGTTTTTCAGTACAAACAGTATATTATTGTTTCATATAATAGTTTGATATTAAATATTTCCATAAACGTGTGTAAATGCCTCTAACAAGCAATAACAATACAATTGGGAATTTAGGATAGGCCACGACATATTAATAGGACATTCAGTCCCATATATAAACGAGGCCTACCTATTTAGAGTATAAATAGAGCTATATACTAAACGAACGTAGCGCGAACAATGGTGGGGTTATGCAACCAAAACAATCTTGTGTTACGATCGCCCTAACCTTGAGACGTGAACTTCTATGAAAATTTCTACCACTATTTATATCCTGTATTAAATTTTGTTTTAAATCTTTTTCTATATAATTTCACATTAATTACGTGAAAGCCTATAAACAAGTGGTACTTTAACGGCTAATCTTATTCAGAATCAAATCTATAAATTAAATTATAGACAAAATGTTTTCTTTATAAAACGGGCAGAAGTCTCATCTGATGTTAAGCGATACTGCCGCCCATGGACACTCACATTGCCAGAAGGCATCTTTTCCTGAAGAACAGCTTTTTCCACATTGTATTGATGCGAGTTTATGCCTAAGCATCTATAAAAAAACTGACTTATGAAACGCTCAGTTGTGGAACGAAGGACTTCAAACCGTCCGAACAACTTTATTATTTTTGAGCACTAATTTGAATAGAACTTTATTTTAACCACTTAACCCAATAAAAGGTCAAAACTATTTGTAAAAGCTAGATGTAAACAATAAATAATAATATCAGATAATTCAGCCCTAGAACCAAAATACTCCATTTTTGTATTTTAAATTAAATAAAATACTTTAATTACATTCAAGTATCGGCCACTGCAGTCCATTAATTACTAAAATAATGTCAAAAGCACTCACCATCTGAAGTTGAGTTTCCAATTAAAACCGCCCCACGTCATGTCCGAAGCTTGAATGTACTCGAATGTTGAGTCCGAAATAACATCAATGATCGGACATACAACTGTAGTCCTGTCTTCAACGATCCTCGCGAGGAGCGGTTCCAACCAACCCTCTGTGGAAGAAACCGACCGTTTAGTGACATTCGAAACTAAGGCGCAAAAAATCAAAGCATAATTTCCGTATTATTTTAATGGGTGCATCAATCTGCATTGACACGCCGTCGATATTTGAATCTAAAACGGTTATGGGTATAGGCTATATGGTAGCATATATATGGCTAGCATAGGCATTCATAAGCAAGTATTATTTAAATACAAAATATATTGGAATAATTTTGTACCAAATCAATCAATGAAAATATTTTTGCGTTGATTGACACCTTTAAGCAAATCGCATTGGTAAATGTTGAGTTAAATTCGTTATAGCATGTCATTCCACTTAGCGCGTATAATAAGGTTGATCTTTGACCGAATTTTGTCGACCTGAGTCGCTTTGACTAGCCATTTCTAGCAATATGAATAAATCAATAAGTATAGCGCGGTACTATATATATAGTAGTTTTAGCGCGATATAATTACGGAAGCGTCTTTTTCTATACTGATTTATCACCTCCCGACGGAGGTACGTAAGTAAATAACGAAAATTTTATAATTGCTTATGAGGTTTACTGAACTTTTAATTATCATCTAAAAAAACATTGTTATATGTAAAAAAGCTAGATCTTTCATTAAAATCCATATATATACGTTTCTACCATACATCTCTGAAGCTTTTAAAATAATTAGTATTGACTTAGTGCTTATGCTAAACTCTTGACCTATAATCATACCTTGCCCTATAAAAATACTGTGCCGGTTACTAAAATATGTATACCTAGCATTTAATGGGGCTACTTACATAATGTACCTTAATGTATATAACCGTTGCCGGTACCAAGAGTTAAGTTAACCAGGAAAAAGTAACATAAATATATTAAATCAATAATTTAATTAAAACATGTCTTAGATTTGTATCGGTCTTTATCGTATTACCGCAGCAAATTCATGTGTTCCATGAATCGATGAAAAATTGTTTCATGTCAATTACTTCTTATCGAAATGAATGAAACAAAAGAAATGTTTTAAAATTGTGATAATTATAAATTACTACCTGACCCGGCAAACGTCGTTTTGCCATGTATATTATTTCCAGAAAACATTTTTTTAGTTCAATAAAAATAACCCATCTACTATAGTAAAATTAGGTATTTATCGTAATGTATTTTTGTATGCTGTATCATAATAAAACTTGTTTAAAAAATTAAAAGATATTTTTTGGGTCCACCCCAAAACAATTTTTTTAGTTACCCATTATCACTTAGGGCTTTGAAAGATAGATAGAAGCCGATTCTCAGACTTACTGAATATGCAAAAAAATATTTATAAGTATCGGTCGAGCTGTTTCAGAGGAGTATGGGAACGAACATTGTAACACGAGAGTGAGAGATTATACAATAATTATATTAATACTTTCAATATAAAAATATGTATTAGAATGTAACCAGGCTTGAAAAACAATGATTTGTGTGGCAGTGGTAACCTTTATTTTATTTTGACTTGTATTAATATATTATTTTGAAAATCTTTTATAATTCAATTTGAAGGTTATTTGTAATAAATCTGCACTCCATTTTTTCTCGAAATTAGTTAGATAGCTAAGCTTAACTTAGCTAAATAGATGAGAAATTTTACTGGAGAGAGATTTTTTGGGCAAGTTTCAATAGTTCTACACTCACTAAATCGTGGGTTTTTATACAGTTCTCAATTGGTATTTGTATGAAAGACACTTTTCCAATAAAAGTTGTTAATTGCATTAACAGTAAAAACTTGAGATGTCTGCGGTTCAATTCGCAAAATGAATATTTTTACCGATAACAATCTTTTAATTGGAAAAGTTTGTATGTTAATTAACGTGCTTTGGGTTGAAAATTAAAGTTACCACTGACAATTTTAATATAATTTTGTTATTTCAATAAGAATTGAAGATTTTTATCAGTTAAATTTTTTGTCAATTAACGGTAACGACTTTTATCATTCATAGAAGGATTCATTTTAGGTTTGAGGTTAAATTTCAGTGATTATTTTTAATAATGAAAAACCACGACTTTTCTATAAGTCACATAAGTCGCAAATAGCTGTTATATACGTCCCTCGGATTTGAACATAAAGATTATAAATAAATGAGGTGAACAAATGCAACATTCGTTCAAGTTCCCGTTTTACTTCACATTTGTGTTACAAATGTATAGAAATAATATTCGAAAGAAGCCAGTTAACAATAAACACAGCTTCTGGCGTCGATATTGAATATTCATTATCCTATTAATATGTATGAGACGGGTACATATAGTTCTTAGGGTATACGAGAGTCCTAACGCTCAGTCTGTCGAAAATGTATTGGCTTTTGACATACGTCAATCATAATTCGTCAGTCTCCTTTCGAAATCTCACCTTTGGTGTTGGCACAAAACAATCAAATATGTTAGAAATAATATAATGATATAGTCATATCTATAACATCATTGTCCTTTTTTTATTGCAATAAAGTTCACGAAAAAGAGTGCGACCTTACATTAATTACAATTAGGCTATACAATAATTATGGCTAATAAGTAATATTATGATGACTTAATTTTGTACAATACTAATTAATTAAACTAAGGTGAACTAAAGGTGAAATGAACATTTCATTAACAGTCTTAGTGTTCTGTAATTTTTTGAATTTTGTTGTACTAATACAATTTTTTTAAATCATTTACCGTGTTAATAATATTTAAAACTTTTAACTTTTCCTACGAAAACGAACTTTTTAGATTTAAAAAAGCAATTTTATTGAATTTGATAATTTAATAAAATTATTTGGAATTTCAATTTCTTTGTAATCACTTCCTAAAACCTATGATTTTTTAGTTAATTAATTTTTTGAATATTATAAATTGTTTATTACATTGAGAAATTTAGAAAGGCTAAGATGGTGACAGTACAAAATAGTGCTCTAAGAAATCTATGTAAGATTTTTACCTGAATCACTGATAAAAGAAAATAAAGTAAACATTAATATTTATAGAAATTAATTTAGTCTTTTACACAAATCGTAGCATAAATATTTAATATGTATACTCGTATTGGTTTATTGGCCATCTTACCTGTACACTCGCAATGAGCGTCCAAGAAGGTGATGACGTCACCTTTCACGTGTTTCGCGCCGAGGAGTCGCGCGCGAATTAGACCCGAACGATTCTCCGTACGAAACAAATGCGTCGGCACTGGCAGTGTTTTAATATACTCTTCTAACTTCTTGCCTAAATGTTCTGTTAAAAAAATATATAAATAGTATTGTCTTTTGTTAATACATATCTTCAATCCCGTTAAAAAGTGTTTTCTTTCAATATATTTATAGTAGTTTAGTTCAATTATATGACATATGTATATATATAGTAGTTTAGTTTATCTCTAATGTTAATATAGCAAATATATTTATGTAAAATTTATAAGTAGCATAATTCCAGTCCCAATTGTATTTTTTTATATACAATGGATTGGTTTTTCATAATGGGGTGTGTAAAAGTTGTAATATACGTTCGTTAAAATGCAACAATAAACAAATAAGTATCATCCTAATAAACGAAAATTTTTTTTCTTCAAAAATTAGATAAAATTTTTTTTTAATTATAGTTAAATATAGTATTTTCAAAAACACATAAAAAACTAACTTACCTTTCTCACTTGCATCATCAACCAATATAATTTCCCTCAAAAGTGGCCGCGGTGATCTATTTATTGTACTCCATATAGTTCTTATCAGTGTAGACCACGCTTCATTATGGAAAACTATCACAACACTTGTTGTTGGCAGTAGTTGTGGATATGGCTTATCTTTACACCTAGGTTTGCAAAATGAATTGATAATTATATGTTACATAATATAAATGGGTTTTCATGTCTAGGTGATATTGAAACATTTATAAATTTTTACAGTATCTTTGTTGTAGCACAACCTGATTACACTGGTAGTAATAGATGTATTTTTTTTTCAATGTAAATAAACATAACATGCATTATCTTGCTATTATCATTTTAGATGACAGTGTACTGTATCTGGTTTCTCTTGTGAATAACAGAATTCAATTTTGATAAATCTTATTCTCCTGCTTTTCAAATCCTAATAGTATTTTGCATGAAGTTCATAACTTGCACTTTTACTAATTGTCTAATTTTTCGTCAACAACAGTCTACACCTGCAAGCTATCCCAATTTCTAACAAATACTGCAGACAGAGTTTATTACGGGCTAGGATAATAAAGCTACTAAAGAATGAATACAATTACACAGTTTTTGTTAATTATAGCAACTTATAAAGGATTACTCGTAATAATTGTTGTTATTGAGAGTGGGTGTAATGCTATGTAGAGTGTAGGTATGTGTATGGAGGAGGAGGCTACGAAATCTTCTGCTATATTTCATAATATATTTGCCGTAGGTATTTAACAAGTTCAATAAAAACATGTAAATGGAATTTAAATATCAGAAAATAGAGCAAAATTAAATGTAAAATTGTTACTTTATTTTTAGTACTCCATGAATTGGAATCAGTAATAAAAAACTTGTTTGATTAATAATACAATAATATTGACTTACTTTTCAAATCTAACATCAGTCAATGACCTATTATACGAGATCATGTCACTAGCCATTAAATTAAATTGATTTTCCTGAAATTTCTCCAACATTATCTTTTCCTGTTCTATTGGAATGTTTACTGGTTTGCCTAAAACAAAATAATACAGGCTTTTCTCAGGCTCAGGCTCAGGCTCATTTTTCAAGCTTTGAATAAAACTTGGTGATAATTCACATTGACAAACACAAATATAAATTAAATTGTTTTGTATTTGTAGCATTACCCATTTCTCCTGGGATGTCTCCTTGAGGTTTTATTTGTGGAGAAGGCTTCCACTTCTTAAGCCTAGATCTTGGATATGAGGGCAAATTTAACCCATCATCACCAACTTCTGGCTCTACCTCATTCTCCTCCAGATTTGTATCATCATCACCCACATCTCTATGTAATCCAGCAGCTATGGCAGCCTTTTTGCCTCTTAATTCTTCTACATCCTATAGTTATTAATTTAAATTACTTATAAAACAATAATTAATTAACAAATAAAATGAATTCTCAAAATCGTGAGTTGTAATGCTTTTTTTAACAATAAAATTAATCACTTACACTTAATCCATAATCGTTTGTTGTTTTCTTGTTGCAACCATCACCAAAACAGTCGGAATAAAAAGTTAGTATTGCAACATCAACTAACAACCACACAAGCGATGTAAGGAGGATAATTCGGCATGTGTGTATCCTTATTTTACTTCTAAACATTTTAACTAATAAGATTTACTAGTTTATTCACTGCCACATGTCAATTTTAAGACGCGAATGTCAGTGGTAAGACCATTCACCTGAAACAATGGGACAAAGATTTTAGTAATTTAAAGAATAATCTACTGGGCACTCGTGTATGTTTTGGTTGAAATGCAATTTAGCGGCTTACACTTACAGACACGTCTACTTCATGAACATGTTATTTTAAAAGTAGGTTTCCGGATATTATAATTTTACTTTAATTTTTAACATAACATTTGAAACAATTATTCACACTGCCTTAACCGAATATTTTTCAAATTTATTAAATAGTTATATTTACCAAAACTTACGCTTATAAGTTAATTATTATTAATCACTAACGACGAAGCTAACACTACTCAGCCTCCATTCAGGCCAGCAATCAGCAGTTTGCCTACTGCCCTGTGGCCGCCAATTGCCATCATTTGACAATGACATTGGCAATCTTCGAATACGAATTACAACCTATTTTCTATGGTCACAATATCAACTATTCTGTAATGGGTAACTGACACACAATGATGTGTCACATTAATATAATATTTAACGATTTAAATTTTAAAACATTAATCAATTTTAAACACACAGTGATTTTTGTAATCTTGACTAAGGAATAAATTACAAAAATTTAAAATTTTAATACAGAACGTGTCGCTTTTCACTTGACCTTGATCACTGCACAAAGCATCATTTACGTATAAGTTCTCATTTCACTATAGTGGAAGAACTACTTTAAAAGACCAAGCCTAAAATATAATATGTTTTTATTTTTTAAGAATCAGCCAACTCCGAGTCCAAATCTGTATACAAGTGTAGACAAATTAAACTCCCAGTTTTATGTTCAGTAAAGGAAATGTGTTAGTCTGTACTCGGTTTATATTAATGGTTTAAAATATGAGCATTGCCGTATCAAATGCAGTGATGGCTATGAATGAATATTTCACCATCAACGATTATTTATTGTGATTACAATAAAAATGCCAAAAGAACTAAAAAGACAAATTAACAATATTCTGGCAACAGTAATGCCTGTCGATGACGCTATGGTGACATACCATTACGTGATATATCTTTTGTACTGTTTGTAATAACTGAATTCGATTCAAATATGTTTGGAGTCCGTACCGATTATTTCTCTTTAATCAATTTGTTAAGCATAACTGCTCAACTACATAGTAACCTATTTACGAACATAAAACTGACCGATTTCAAATGGGATCTATTAAATTGTCTTAAAAACGTGTTCTTTTAATGTTTCACGTCACAAAAACCTCAAAAAGTTACCGATATCCAATACTAATAAATCATCTCTACAACATATTTAGTAGTAATTATCTAATAACTAGACTTCCAATGGTGGTTTTAGAATTGTGTATATATTTATAGCTAACTTATGTAGAATTTGGCAGAATAGAGTGGTTGGCTGGAAGAGATCGCTCGAAAGCGATAAGGCTGCCAGTTGCCCTCCTTTTGATTTAATTATGTTCTATTTTTTTATTTATTTTGTGATGTAACGAAGTGATAATAAATGAAAGAACAATGACAGGGTGGTTCCCACCTCAATAGTTTTACCGCGGATTGGACCCGGCCCGTACATTTTACCGCAATATAATTAATATGTGAGTTAATTTTTCATGTGCGACCTTCCGACCTGAAATTTGACATTATGTCTGGTCTTTTATAAGCCAGGCCTTGAACTATTATTTAAAAAAATATATTAATATAGTATTGTCTTTTGTTAAAATAGCTTTTACACATTAAGAAAAACACTTTTTGAACTGATTAATGCTATGTATTATTAATAAAACTTATAGTTATTTACATAATTCTAAATAAGTACTCCCGAATGACAAAATATCTGCATTTCTAACACATATAAATTTAATACACAACAACATCAAATTTACTGTTGAACATGAGAACAACTGTCTGCCCTTTTTGGATATTTTAATTACACGCAAAGCAGATGGCACACTAGGTCACACAATACACAGGAAAGTAACCCACAACTGCTTTCTGTCGGTAAATGTTTGTTCCAGAGAGCCCAACGTCATTGTGATGCTGCCCACCTTGAGGAGGATCTACAGCACGTAAAACAGGTGCTACACCGAAACAAACTGCGCATCCCCCGGGTGCATCACAGAAACAAAAACAAGACACAAACAGTTCCCCGTCAACCAGCCTACCTGCCATATGTAAAGGGAGTTACAGATAGAATTAGCCGGATCCTAAAACGAGCTTCTATTAATACAATTTTCAAGCCGCACAAGAAGATTCAGAAATTCCTAAGTCCAATCAAAAGTAACACCCCGTTGCAAGATGCAGGTATAATATACAAACTGGATTGCGACTGTGACCTGTCTTACATAGGGCAAACTAAACGCAATATGTCCAGCAGACTCAAAGAGCACATTGCAGACATAAGACATAGACGACACACAAAACACTAGATAGGCCTAATCATTACATACGCTTTGACCAACCGAAAGTACTTGTGAAAGAAAAAAGATTCTTCCCAAGATTGGTACGCGAAGCCATTGAAATAAAAAAACACCCAAATTTCAATAGAGAAGACGGCATAAAATTATCAAACACCTGGGATCCAATAATATCCAAATTAAAACCCGAAGACAAACAATCCGCGAAATCAGAGGACACCGTGAGTCATTTTTGCAAAAACCCGTCATCTTTTAGTCGATACCAACTTCGGGGCAATAAAACAGATAAAACAACTTTCTCTGCAGCTGTGATACTTTTGACATATAACACCTTTCGTCTTCACTCACCGTGACCACGCACGCTGAAAAGCACGCGAAACGTCGGGAAAAAAAATTAAAATTTAGAATTATGTAAATAACTATAAGGTTTAATAATAATTCATAGCTTTAATCCGTTCAAAAAGTGTTTTAAGTAACGTAAGCTAACCCATCACTTCCACGCACTGGAAACAGTTATTTAAAAAAAAAATAACATACTTACCTAACCTAACTGAAGAATAATTATAATAGGTTTTTTGGACAGCTCCGCCACTACGGGAAATGCAGCCTCTCCACCCTTGTCTACCAAAGCACAGGCATTTTATTCAAGCCCTCAGCCCGCACTTTCGGCTTGCATAATGCCTGTACTTTGTTACAGCGGGTGGGGGCTGCTCATCCTTCGCCTACGGTTTTAAAATAACACTCTAGGGGTAAAACAGACTAGTAGACATAAGCTGAGGTTGACTGAATCGATGTTGTCATAAATGCGGACCTAACTTAACCGAGATCTAGTTTACACCTAGTTAAATAGTAATTTAACAGTTTACATCTAGTTAAATAATAGTTTAACAGTTGACATATAGTAAATATTAATTAATGGTGCTATAAAACAATTACCTCGATTGTAAAATATAGGTAAGTTTCCAAAACATCCAAATAAAATAGAAGCACATTCACGTAATCTTGAAAGTATAGGATTTAATTTCTGACAAAATCGACATTCCAACTAAAATCTATCAACACGAAATTCAAAAATGAGGAAATAATAGATAAATAAAAAAGATCAATTATTTTTATTCATCGATTGTTCATGCAAAATCACAATCGATTTTTAATGCAGAATGTCACATCTCTAATAACCAATAGAAAAGTAGAAAATGTCAGATTGTTTACAAATTACAATACATTACAAAAAACATTTTTTTTTAAAAAATACTTAGACGCAGCTCTGACAGCATAAATCACTTGTAGGTCCATCAAGGTCCCCCGAAACTCCTACATAATCAGTTTCATCAAATTATGTAGGAGTGGCGGGCGACGTAATTCTAAATCCAACCCTAATTTTTAGGATAGACAAAACATAGTACCCATTGACTGTACTTTTTTTATATTTACTGAATTCGATTAACATATGTTTGAAGTCCGAGTCACTTAATTCAAGTCCCGATGTTAAAAACAGATCACCTCACTATTAGGCTAAAACTGATAGATGTCAAATCTGAACCTTAAAAATAGATTCTGGGCTCTGGGCAGTCTCGGGTCTGGCCCATCTATGAAAACTGTAATACCATAGAAAATATCCACTAAATATTACTCATCTTTCTAACTATTTCTGTTATTCAATGGATTTCAATAATTAAGAAATACCATACGCAGATTCCTGATTAGTAATTAGTGTAGCATAATAACTCAAATCGCTGGTCGTAATGTGTTGTCGTTTCGTAAATTGAGTTGCCTTAAATATTAATGTTAGTTAACTACGAATTCATGGATAATTAATTAGGAAATATTAATAGCTTTTTCAATTAAAAATGAATAGAACTAAAAGTCATAACTCCAAAACTGAGTGTAACAACGAGAGTGAAATGAGTGCAAACGTGTACAAACTTATTACGAATGAGGATAAACCACCAGATATAAAATATGATAAAGAAAACTCGTGGATCGCAGCAGTGCAAATGTTTGTGTCTTTCCTTCTTGCTGGGTTTGGTATGGTAGCAGCAAGCCTTCTCTTGGATGTGGTTCAACACTGGGAAGTATTTCAGAAGATACCAGGTGTCTATATACTTGTACCAGCTCTCTTGGGACTTAAAGGAAATTTAGAAATGACTTTAGCATCAAGAATGTCAACACATGCTAACATGGGCCACTTAGGTGCCTGTTTGAAGCAGCTAGTTTTGGGTAACCTGTGCCTTATACAGTGTCAAGCAGTGCTCGTTGGATTCTTAGCAGCCATGGCTGCAGTAGCAATGGGATGGATACCTCAAGGCTTATTTGATATTCACCAGGCTATGCTGCTCTGTGCATCAAGTGTACTTACTGCGTCATTTGCAAGTTTTGTGCTTGGACTCATTATGATTGGTGTTATTGTAGTCTCCAAAAAATTAAATATAAACCCAGATAATATAGCTACACCAATTGCTGCTAGTTTGGGTGATTTAACAACCTTGGCACTGCTATCATGGATTTCTTCAATGTTATATCAATCACTTGGCACAAGTCTTATATTGCCATCTATTATTATCATTATTGGGGCAATTTTGGTCCCTGCTTGTGGATATGTTGCGTCTCAAAATAAGTTTACTACTCAAGCTTTAGATGAAGGATGGGTCCCTGTAGTATCAGGAATGGTTATAAGTAGTACTGGAGGTTTAATATTGGGTTACACTGTGTCAAATTATCAAGGTGTTGCTGTTTTTCAATTAGTTATTAATGGTATCGGTGGAAATATGGCTGCTGTACATGCTTCCAGACTATCTACATTATTTCATACTGGACAAAAAGAAAAATATGTTATAAGTAACACAACTAAATTGTTGATGTTGATGGTGGTACCCGGCCAACTTGTTTTTGTTTACACAATTGCTTATCTCAAAGCAGGTCATACCTCTGTAACACCTATATTTATTTTAATTTATGTGTGTGCAGCACTATTGCAAGTATTTCTTTTGTTGATAATTAGCCATTATTTGGTTGTGTGGATGTGGAAATTAGGATTAGATCCAGATAATTCCGCTATACCCTATTTAACTGCTCTAGGTGATTTACTTGGTACAGCATTGCTTGGAGTAGCATTTTATATTCTGTTTGCTATAGGGGATCAAGACAGTGATCTAGGCGACTGACTGAACATTTTTATGAATTTATTAACTAAGGCTATTTAATACTTTTACAATAATTAGTTTCATCTACCTTAAGAATTGTCTAACAATTTGTTGTGATGAATGTACTTATACTTGAATCTTTTTAAAAGAATACTAAGTGGAGCAGTGTATGGGCATACAGAAAATTTTTTTTTAGAACTTGCTTATCTTCCAGACCATTGTCAAATGTTTTTAATTCCTATGCCTAGCTGCCTGCTATTTTATAATAAAAATAATTTGTATAAATGTATTGAGCCATAAGTACTTTATATTGGTGCTAATACTGTACTTTTGCATATCATACTTTTAATATTAAATATTTTCATATAGAAATTTATTTTATTTCAAATTTCATTTAATATAGATTTTGTACAGGTAAGACTCACTATACCAATAAAAAATTTAAAACATCATTAATACTGTATACTTTATAGCAGCTAATAAAACACAAGACATTTTGTAAATTATTTTATTGACTTATTCTAACATTTACTTGACCTCACGTAATCTTCTGACAGCTGAACGACAGGATGAAGCTGCAGTTGTTGAGAAAACCCAGGCTCCACCAGCTACAGTTCTTTTACAACGCTTGCATGACCAAATACCGACACAGCTGCGTTTCATGGCATCCTGTAATAATAAATTACTTGGTTAACCTTAGTATAGTGATTACATGAGCTATTACTTTTTCACATTTAAATAGCATAAAATATATTCTCTAACTCTTAAATTACAATGTACGGTAACTTATTTGTGATCAAAACATAACCTTAATGATAATCAGATGTGAGTAGTTAGCAATATATCGCCTTGGATTAGTTTAAAGCTTCGAATCAATATTCATAACCTATTAATTATTTAAATTTATTTACAAGTACTAAGTGGGATTATTATGAAGAAAAAAACTACTTACTTTTCCACAGAAGGAGCAAGTATATTTGGCGTGTTGGGTCACTTCCATCTTTTTGACCATTTTACGAAGGGAGGCACCGTAACGAGTACCATATTTGCCAGTAATTCCAACCTTCTTGGTGCGTTTGGCCTGTAAACATATTCACCACTGTAAGATATATTTTTGTAGAAAATAACACTCACGCTAGGAAATACAACGTTAATAAACAAATAACTTTAATAAGTACTCCATTTAATTAAATTATATTAGAAATGCGCGAACGATTTCCAAAATAATTGAGAATTATTTTCTCACCATTTTTAAAGAAACCTGCCTAACAATATGTATGACAGAAAAGAGTTGTCATTTGTAATTTTCCTTAAATCATTCGTCGACGACTGACAACTAAGTATAACATATAATTGACAACTGACCTGAGAACCACAGCCACCGGGAACCAATTCCAACTTCCAAAAGCACTTTATAAACAGTGAAGTCCCTTGATGGCTGTGATTAAATTTTTTAAAAGAATGTAGTAGCACTGTTAAAATCTGAAAATTGCCGAAAAGAAGATACATTTACATCATTGGTATAAAGTATCATCATATTTAATAATATTGATAGTATGAAACTACAGAGTAAATATTAAAATCAAAACTATATTGACATTGATTTAACTCTGCAGACTTTTAAAACGGTAATGTGCGAAAACGTTTGAAGTTGACTGATTGTATCATTTCTTCGACCTACAAATTGTTAAAGGTCGATTTCGGCTTTAGAAAACCGTCCCGAAAATCTGGACGGGCAAAAAATTGTAATATAAAAACAAACATGTTGCGAACGATATTTGTACGAAACCAAGTTTTAGCTGATAGCGTTAAGAAAGCTATTCGGTATAATGTCAAGAGATGTTTGAGTACAGAATTAACCAGGAGGAAACAAGCCAATAAGTAAGTTCTCTTTTCCTTTTTTTTTGATTGAGTTTACTCGTTATTATTGATTTCAGTCACGAACCTATCGTGTTTTCTTTATGGTATTAAGTTTATTCTAAACAAATCAGTAAGTACTAATTTCGCAAGTTCAAACTTACGGGAATTGCATAATCATAATGTCAAAACCTTGGTAAATGACATTGGTGGAAGCATGTGCGTGTACCGGTCTAATTGCTGATTTACAATACATATGTTACTGTAATGGAAAAATAATCCATTTAAGATTCACTAAATCATCACATCCTTGATCTGTCTGTATTTTATCAAGTTTAATCGATTTTGTGTCATATTTGATTGTGTACAAAGATGAATAACAACTGTACTTTTAAATCTTAGTGGCACACAAACTGTCTATAATCATGAGAAATCTTAGAATATTGATGAATATTTTTTGAGTATTCTTAATAGACTCGGTAATAGTGGCTTAGCATTTTTATGCTTGAGCATTTAAATGGCCTATATCCATTTCTGGAGTAATGTATAATTCAAAAATTTACAGATTATTATCTCTATCAAATCAGCCATTATCTGCAACTCAGCAATGGAGCATACAAGTAAGGCATTACTCAGATCTCCCTCCACACAACAAAGTAAATCTGCCAGCTCTTTCGCCAACAATGGAAAATGGGTCTATAGTTAGCTGGGAAAAGAAGGAAGGTGACAAACTTAATGAAGGTAAAGAAAGTATAATTTTGATTGTTAGTAATATTTTAATATATTACTTTTTCCAATGTATATTAAAATGTATGTGAGGGCCTTATTTTCAGGAATAGTCTGTCTAATCCCCTGGTATTGTTTATACCATACACATTATTGTTTTTATAAAATTAATCTAAAATTGTTCTGTGGCAAATTAATATATGAGAAAATAAAATATATAAAGATATGTTCTTAACTATTCTTATCTATATCACTCAGTAAAATAAATAAATTTCGGTTCAAGGTGACCTGCTATGTGAAATTGAGACTGACAAAGCAACTATGGGATTTGAAACTCCAGAAGAAGGATATCTAGCTAAGATATTGATTACTGCTGGTACAAAGGGGGTTCCTGTTGGCAAACTTCTTTGTATCATTGTCGAGAATCAGGCTGATGTTGCTGCTTTCAAAGACTTTAAAGATGACTGTAAGTAACATAACATGTGAGTTAACCCTGGCAAAAAATTAATTGGTGTTATTGTGTATAAATGGATGCTTCTTTGCATGTATGTACTAGAATTAAAGTATTGATAACAGAATTTGGTGAATAATTATTGTATATACTAAGAATAATGTTAACAAAAGCAATATTTTATATAAAGAGTATTATATATATTATATAATTATAATAATGTATTAATTTCTTTAAATTTACACAACTAATGGATATATCCACAGCGTCAAGTGCACCCTCCAGGCCTGCACCACCAAAAGAAAAAGCTTTTTATTTAAAATTTCACTCTTATTCTCATATTAACATGAATGTTGCCATTAAATTATTGATTGTATCCATTACATACATTACAGTATCTTTATAGAACATTCTGATTATTATAGCCTTTTTCAGTTTCATTTTAGCAATACTTGGTTGTTGGCAAAAGAAGATAATAATAATAAAAGCCCTTTATTTTCTAACCTTTTTAACTTGCATGCTATTCTTATAAAATGTTAAATCTAATTCCCGTTGCAAAATAATAAATTTATTAGGAACTACTTTGGTCAGATTGTCTGTCGACACAGGCCTCCCCCAATTGTTTCCAAATCTCTATCCTTGGCTGACCTTCTATCCTTTTGGTAGATCTTCCTCCCATCTTTTAATTTTCCCTCCCCCTTTTCTTTTCCTGTTCCTCGGGAACCACTATATTACATCCTAAGTCCATTTTTCTTTGGTAGTCCTCTTTATACATTGAGTTCAGTTCCATTAAAGTTTTTTTTGAAAGCGTTACTGACCTTTGTTTTTTTTCTTATTTTTGAAGTTGTCCATTGATCCCATAGTCCTTTATTAAGCAAGGTTCTCTCCATGCTGCGTTGACAAACTACTAGTTTGTTTAGGTTGTATTTGCTTGTCGCAAGCCACGTTTGACATCCATAAGTAAGACATGGTAGAATACATGTATTATATAATTTGCTTTTCATTGTCATGGGAATTGTTTCATTTTTATTTTAGAGACTAGTACCGTTTCCATGTGGTGCATATTTTTCTATCTATTTCCTTAGAATACTAGTCTTTTATTGAAATAAGTTGTCCTTAATATAGGCATTCGTCATTTACTATTCGTTGGGTTCCTAATAAACCTGCTTTCATCATCTAATTGTTGTAACATAGTTTGTAGTACGCTTGGTTTCTCAGCGAAAATTACTGTCGTCAGTATATCTTAAATGATTTAGGTCCAAAATGCTCCCAGCCTAGGTTCCTGAATATATTTTCTAACACTGCTGTGAAGAGTTTTGGGGCAAGTGCAAGGGCACCTAACGGCTTTTTGAACTATAAATTCTTAATTCGTAATTTCTTTTATGTATTTTCTTTCTATTCTTTGATTTTTTATTGTTTTCCAGATATTGGTATGACTCAGCTAATCAAAAGCCTTATTGAGGAATGCCGTATAGTACAGTTGCCTGTATTCATTGAGCTTTTGAATTCCTTGCTTCACAACAAGAATATGGTCGATGATAGTATAATCGGCGCGAAAGCCAGCTTAGTCCTTCGGTTGGTTTTCTTCTAGGTGTTTTGATATTCGTTCGAGTATTATTTTAGAAAACACTTTTTATAGATTGGACATCAGGCTTTAGGTCTATAATTATTTATTTTATTTTTGTCACCTTTTTTTTGTGTAGTTGGATGATGGTTGATTTCGTCCATTGAATGGGTATTTGTTCAGTTGCTATTATTTCCTAAAAAATGAGTCTCATATTTGGATATCGCGGGTAGAGACTGTTTCAGTAGTTCGTTGGATATTTTATTATCTCCAAGAGCTTTTTCACTTTTATTTTATTTTATAGCTTGTGTGACCTCAGATTCTTGTATTTGTTCTTCTTTGTAAGCTTCCCTTTTTTCGTCTTCTGGCATTGATCTCCCTGTATAAGTTTTTGTAAAAATTCGTCGCTACTTTCGCTTTTGATAGTCTCTTTGTCGTAATTTTATATTTTGTCCTCATTATTTTAGTTGTTATGTTGGGTATCCAATGTGGATATTCTTTCAACTGTATTAGACCCTCTACTAATACCGCTGGTGTTTTCTATTTGTTCTTTCAAAATATTCAGTCTTTCTGCTTTTTGATGTTTTCTTATCGTTTGATGAATTTTCTTGCTAATACTAGCAATGTTTTGTTTGTTATCTTTTCGTTTGTGTAACATTTCATTTCTCTATTTCATCAATTTGAATGTAAGAAACATAACCAACTTAATTTTCTTCACATTTTTCATTATCGATTTGTTTACATTTATAAGTTCTTTTTCCAAAAAAATATACTTCTCTTGTAGTGTTTGAGTTGAGAATTTTTAGTT
The DNA here is from genome assembly GCF_905147105.1 of Pieris brassicae. NCBI lineage: Eukaryota > Metazoa > Arthropoda > Insecta > Lepidoptera > Pieridae > Pieris > Pieris brassicae. Next base: position 5,834,816 of record NC_059665.1, on the reverse strand, counting down.
CGTTGAGAATTCTATTTAATGTTGTCTCTAGATCATTCAATCTATTTTGTGATATTGGTGAAGTTTATTACCTTGTTCATGGTTGTGTGTAATATGTTTTCTTGATTTGTTCTTTCTGTTTTGAATAACTCTTCTTACCATTCTATGATCTGTATTAAAATTTAATTTATTAAGAACTTCAATGTCATGAAATTTATGTTTTTCTCTAGTAAGTAAAATCAATTTCATTTCTATCTATGCCATTCGGTGCTAACCATCTCCACTTTCTCGATTTTCGTTTTTTGATGAAACTATTCATTATTTTATTTTTGTAAGCGAAAGAAAAATCTATCATTCTTTGTCCACTGTCATTTCTTTCAATGCTGCACTGTACTCTCCTAAGGCAAATTCATCTTTGTTTAACAACCTAAACAGATAATTGATACAAGTATAAAAGCAAAAGTCAAAGTAATTATTGTTTTGCTGGAACACATATATATATATACTTCATTTCAACAAGACCACTATCATTTATGGCTCTTTGACGTAATTTCGTTTCTAGCAGCTGCAGCACCATCCGCAGCTTCTCCACCTGCAGCTCCTGCGCCTGCTGCTGCTGCTGTCCCAGCAGCCTCAGCCCCACAACCGGCTGCGGCCTCTCAACCAGTGCCAGACCAGCATAGCAGGATCTATGCCAGCCCTATGGCAAGAAGGCTAGCGGAGCTCAAAAATATTCGGCTAGGGGGTGAGTTACATATTAAGCTATTTGTTTTGAAGATTTTAATAATTGAAAATTTATTAGGTAGGGCGTTATTTCGAGGTAATCAAGTCTATGTTAAATTTCATGTTAAAATTAGTTGTGTATTGGATTTAAATTGTCTATTCCATCTACTACGATCTATTTTTAGTATAATAGTTATTGTACTAAATTATTTTAACAATTCCATTGCAATATTAAAATTACGTCCTATACTACGGTACATATTGGTTACCAAATGACCCCTCACAGGCCAAGGGTCTGGGCTGTATGGTTCAGTGAAGAGTGGTGACCTCGCAGGAGCAGCACCAGCACAAGCGCCTGTATCAATACCAGCACCAGCTCCTGGTGCCACCTTTGTGGATATCCCACTCTCCGGCATGAGGGAAACAATTGCAAAGAGACTGTCAGCTGCTAAACAGACGATACCCCACTATCAGTTGTCAGCTACTGTCAATGTAGAGAAGACCTTGGAAATGCGAAAGTTGGTTAACGATCGGCTTGCCAAAGAGAAGTCTGATATTAAGGTATGGCTTTTGCAGTTAGCCTTAGTAATTATTTCTTCGTCTGTGATCAAATATTATTTGGAAATTTCAGGTATCTGTGAATGACTTTATTGTGAAAGCAGTTGCGGCGGCCTGCAAGCGTGTGCCGGCTGTCAATTCACATTGGATGGAGTCCTTCATTAGACAGTAAGATACTTTCTATTAATATAGCCCAGGGAAAATGCAAGCTTACCATATAACTACAGTAGCTTTTCCAACAAATTATTGAGTCAATCATGTCTATTATATAAAACTCATACTAATTGTATTGCTATATACATCAATGTTATTAATTTTAAGTAAAGAAGGAAGAGGAATTTATATATTTTAGTATTCTAACCTGACTTAATTGACTATAAACATAATTATTAAGTCGTTTAATTTAATTTTTTAGATATAGCAACGTTGACGTAAGCGTAGCAGTGGCCACGCCCACTGGCTTGATCACGCCCATTCTTTTCAACGCGGACTCACGAGGGATTATTGACCTCTCAAAGAATATGAAAGAGCTTGCTCAAAAGGCCAAGGACAGTAAATTACAGCCTCAAGAATACCAGGGTGGAACTGTTACTGTATCCAATCTTGGAATGTATGGTAAGTACCACAATCTATATTGAGACTGGCCATGTGCCGCACGCACGCACGCACGCACTGTAATTATTTGAAGTTTTAATTTTTACAATAATCTTTAGATATGTATCTTATTTCTCTACTTTGAAAATACCTAACCGTCGAAGAAAATGCTAATTCAATAGGCTAGGATAGGCATTTGGCTTCATACCTACTTTGTGTAATGCAATCACAGCGATTCGGTTTTCTTTACAATTCCACTCCATTTTAATATTGCAAAATATTGTACAATGTATCGGCGCCAAACTGAGAAAACCCAATGAACAATCATATAAAAATTACAGATTCCAAATTCAAATATAATATTTTGTTAATTTCAATTGTAACAGTATTTATACAGACTTAGTAAATCGATAGGACTAATACAATTTTTTCGAGGAGGATCTCATACTTAAAATAAAATTTACCTTTTATGTGTTAAAATATTTTGTGTAGAAACATATTAATTAATATTTTTATTTAACTTTCAGGTATTACAATGTTCAATGCTATCATCAATCCGCCTCAATCCCTAATCTTAGCCTGTGGTGGACTACAAGAGATTGTTATACCCGACAAGAATGAACCTCAAGGGTATGTTGACAAATATTTGTGCCTTTTGTCTTTAATATATTATTTATTTATATTTATATTTAATTGCTAGTGATTGATTATCTATGTCTATTTAAATTAAGTTAGAAAGTTAGAAATCTGTATTATATGTAGTGTGAAACGCAGGTGCTTTGGTATTGTTACGAGCTAGGGGATCGGATAGAAAATGCCGTAGATTACTTCAAAGGTTTATTTCTTGATAAATCAATGAGGAATTTATGGGCACAAATTAATTGCTGAGATGCACTAATTGCACGCAAAAACACAGTCACTAATTACTTCACTTATGCACACTTCACACTGTACTTTATCACTTGTATTCACTTTATCGCTTCGGTGTTCTTCTCGTGTTATCGCATTCAAAACTAAAGGCGACTAGTCGCGTTTCGGCTCGCTTATATATCCCTGGGAATAATTCTAACAATATTCGAGAACTTTCTAGGCGGGCTTGCTACTGAGTAGCGATTGCACAATTCTAGAACGTCCGCAGTCTTTGTCTCTTTCGCACGTTGCTCCGTCCTTGTCGTACGGCGTTCTAGAGTGCTCAGTCTACTTTCGAGAAAGTTCTGATCTTCTCTCTCTCTCTCTCTCGTAGCATTTCGTCCTTGTCTCACACCTAGAAAGTTTGGTCTAGAATATTCCTTCATCAAAGGGGTATACCTAGGCCTGAAAACGCCTGAAAACGGGTCTCCTGAAAACTTCACCACTCGACTACTCATGTTCTGAAACCGACTGAAAAAAGGTTTCAGCTTCCTGAAAACTAGGGTAACATTATGAAAATTGCAATTTTCTAATATGTGATTGACCCTCTCCTGAAACGGTCAGAAATCATATTACAGCCTGCTGAAAAGTTCTCTAAGTAGTGAAAAAATCTAGAAACATTGCAGTCGACCCGTCTTCGTAACAGTATATTTTATTAGCCTAGCCAGTTTCGTGTTATAAATGTTCCACTTTGTTTTCTATATGTAATTAAGTTTACACAAAAACTTCAGAATAAAAATATGATTTACACAACCAAACAAAATAGCTGATAACATATTTCATATATTTAGTGTATTTAATGTGATTGTAAATATTTTAAGCAATAATATAACTTCTAATTAAAAAAAAAATACAAAAGAAACTCGATTTTCATAAAACAGCAAAAGAGGTCTTATGCGGGAAAACGTACTATGGTCATATTGAACGGATTTTATATTTGACTCTATTGTCTATCGAAATCCTTGTGACATTATTAAAACTAAATATTATATTCCAGATTCCGTCTAGCTAAATTCGTAACATTCACTGCATCGGCCGACCATAGAGTAATAGATGGCGCGATCGGCGCTCAATGGATGAAGGCACTTAAAGAAAACCTCGAAGATCCAGCCAACATGATCCTATAAGTCAACCAGTGAAAATTCTATAGACTCTTGTTAGCCAATCGTTTAGAATTATACAGCGAGAAATATGCTATAAGCATTATTGTTCATTAATTAACTTTAGCTATATATAAATAAGCTCAAATTATCAACATACAAATTTCTTACAGTGTGCCATAAAATCTTGTAGCACTGTATGTAAAAATTCTATGAGAAATCTTGAAAATGGAACGTTTTCAAATTTTAAATAAGGAATGCGTTTGGCTAACCAGAGTTGCATGGCGCAATTTTGACGCAACAAAGCAAAATACAGAATATATCAAATCTACATTATGTATAATTATTGATGATTCATATTTTTTTTATAAATTTTGAAATGTTGCCTCATCATGCTCCTATCTTAAATCAATTTATCGAGAAGTGATATGTTTGCTTAGATAATTAGTATTTATTTGAATTGTATGGACCTCGATAACTGATTTGAAATTCTATCCCATTGTTATATTTATTTTATTTGTTATATTTTTTAGGGAAAATAATATTTAAGAGATTATTGTGTACCAATCGTATTATAGACGTTAAATCAGAAATCTTGGATATAGTTTATTAGGGAATTGTAAGTTGGGTAAATTCTTAAAAACTGCCTTTTATTTATATAAAATCGTTATCATGTAGTCTAAGCGAAAATATTTGAATTATTTTTTTGCTTTTTTTATGTATTTTATTAACGAATCGGTTTCATGCATTTTTTTTTAGTTATAGTGAAATGTAGCTATTTGTAGTTTTTCAGGAAAAGTGCACCCAATGTGAAATAAAATTATACAATAAATCTTGTTACCATCAATCAAGGCTGTCGTTTTGATGCTGAAATGTGGTTTTATGGATGTTAGCGGAATATATTTTATTTATAATAAATTTGTTTTATTTCCTAATATGTTAAAATCACCGTACAAGTACCGACATTTTTGTTAACTAGTTCAAATCAATAGGATTTTTAACTTGCTTGCAAATAATAACGACAATAATTATTCGCATATTGACGTCAGATTATTTTTAATTTGATAAATTATGCATCACGTGAATACGCTGAATTACACTAAATGTCCAAATAGTGAGTTGTAAGGTGGAATATACAATTCCTTGCCAGGCCATTATAAAAAGATGTGTTTAGTTTTTTTTGTTAGATGTTTACATAATAATGTCGCTTTTTAGTTTTAAAGTACTTTCCAACATAAGGTAGGTCAAGGACGTGCAATAAAATAAATTAAAAAGTTGCGTGTGAAAATGGCCATAGACTAATGATAAAACAAGGTTAAACTGAAAGGTGTGTCAGTTGGGCTTGTTATTCATTTTGCAAATAATTCTGTAATTATATTAATACATCATTATGTAAATGTATTATTACCAAATAAACAAGTAGAACTTCGTGCGAACGGAGGTTTAGAATTAGGTTAACGTAACAATATATATTTTGAAATTGTCAAATAGTCGTTACAAAATGACTGACTCAACGGAACAGGAGCTTGAAGGCGATGAAAAAAAGGTGGTAAAAGAAATACCTGTAGTTCAGGATCAAGGTTACTTCATCCATGACACGGGAGATACTTATGAAGGGTTCTTTGAAGCAAAAAAGAAAGATAGAAATGTTAAAATGCATGGTTAGTTGAGAGTTTTATGATCTATCCAAAAATTGTGAAGCCGAGACCGCGTCACTCTTTTCCTTTTAACCGTAATTACTAGAACTTCTTAAGTAACAATTCTACGTCAATCATTGTATTTTTTACTACGGTATTGGATACAATTAAATTCTTGATAAATTGTTTTAAACTCGGCGCTAATAAATATGTTTATTATGGAATATAAGATACAGGAATCACTTATTCCACGTCATTAAATTTGAATTGGTAGACATCCCTATTCATTGACAAATAATGCAGAGGGTGTAGGCCGAGAGACAAAGCCGGCATAAAAACTCTCGTTACTCTTTCGCTATATACTAAATGCTTGAATTAGACCTATATAGCATCACAATTTCTAAAATGAAAGTATTATCATTTGAATGAAAACTTGTATAAAGATCAATAACGCACAATGGAAAAGATCGCAAGCCCCACTTATTTTTTAACCTACTCCAAAACAGCCGAGGAGATACAATGCATATATTATGACTTATTATCATATTGCTATGGAAATGGCCAACGACTTCGCCCATACACAAAATTCAATAGGGATGGCAATACCAACGTTTTTTCTATGCGAATTCAATGCAGTTCCCTCAATAAACATTGCGCTGATGTCGCCACCTTGGGATCGCGTAGAATTAAAACTCATTACTGAGTAAGGGTGAGATTCAGAAAGGAGTCCTTACTACTAACTATAATAATAATTTATTTGAAAGAATATGGTACAATCGAAAGTTCGCATATTCTGCTACACATAATGGCGTGCAGATTTGTCTCAAAGAAATTTTACATTAAAGTTATATATTTTGAGTCATTTTAATTAGTCAATTTATATATTATTAGTAGTGATAAAATATCAAATTATTAAAATATATTATTACGTTATCAAAAAAAAAATTTATAAGTAGAAATTATTTTATACCTTGATTACCATACAAAAAGTGTTTTTCCTATACAATTCCAGATTAATTTTTGACACAGCCAATTTCTCTCCATCGCCAGATGTCTATTATGTCTCCCGTATGTCAGTCGTTACATCCGTTACACTTTCAGTTACACTTAGTGCTAAGTCTCGTTTTTCAATATAAGGGCTCTGGAAGAAACCGGTATGCCGTAGACCCAAAAAGTTGGGGCATACCGGTTGCTGAATAATGCATAATGCTGAACACGTACCTACTTGCCTATTAGAAAAAACAAATGATGAAACAGATACAGAAATCTGACACCTAGACCTAAAAGGTTGTACTAGGGAGATATATACAAAAAATAGAGGGTTATATACAAAAATTATAATTATATCTATTAGAGGTTCATCGCCCTATAATCAAAATTATCGAAGCGTTTCGGAACACTTTTGTCTTTTAAGTTAAATTTAATGAACCATTCACCATTCCACTCCATAACTTGCGTTATGCTCCAATTGCTCAAAATATTAGATCCAATGTTTTTGTTTGGAGCGAACAAACGATATTTGATAAATCGCTTTATGGTTTATTGATATGACCCCTACTGTTCGCTTCGTGTATCGTTAGTCTGATAAATTGTAAATTGATTGAAAAATTCACTCACGATCAATAGGCTTTAGTTAAGTTTAATTGTGGATTAAAGAATTGAGGCTAGGTTAAATGTCCACAAGATTAAAAATATGCGAACTTAACAGGCGGCATATCTATACTAATATTATAGAGAGATAAAGTTTTCAAGGATCTCTCGATCTACAGATTTTTTTTATTGACCAGGTGGCAAACGGGCAGGACGCTCATTTGATGTTAAGTGATACCGCCGCTCATGGACACCCTCAATGCCAGAGGGCTCGCGAGTGTGTTGACGGCCTTTTAAGACCTTTTTCTTGAAATACGCTAAGTCGATTTGGTTCGGAAATAATGAATTGGCAGCTGGTTCCACATAGCGGTGGTGCGCGGCAAAAACTGCCTTGCATTGTTTCACGAATAGTAAGCCGCGTTATTTGTAAGTATTATCAGACCGAAAAAATGGAAGACTTGTAGTAAAAATTAAAAGTGAACATCGCTTTAACGACGGGGAGATATATAGTGTAAGTTCAGTGACAATTTGTAAAGCTTAACAAACAAAAAAGTCCTTCAAACTTTTATATCTCTCTGTTCTCGTCTGTTCTTGTTAAACTCAATACATACTTGGAATTTATTGCGATTATCACTATATCGATTAATTTATGACCAAGGTTAAGGTTTGTAATATATACATACGATCACGGTTGCTTGCGCGCAGCCGGAGCAGCAGTTAGTTGATAATATGTGGAGTCATTTAGAAAACACGAAAACTCGAATTGTCAGATCTCCGTAGCCTCGTTCCTCGATCCTATAAAAAACAAGAAGATCGTTGTGTACCTAAGCTCAATTTGTTAACTACAATAAACATATCAAATACACTACTACTTCATTTATTATTAACGATAATTATTTATTTTATTTATTAACACTTCGTTGCATAAACATTCTGACACAATTAAATGAAAAGGAGGGAAACTGGCGGCCTTATCGCTTTCGGCGATCTCTACCAGGCAGCCATTTTCACTAATTAGATAATATTCATTACCTGATATAAGCAAGTATTTCTGAAGTAATGAAAAATGCGACGGACCACATCCAATTACTGATATATTCTTTATATATTTAGGTCCGGGGGTGTATACAACTGCTGAAGGAGACGTCTACGCAGGTACCTGGGAGGTAGACCGTCTAGGAGGCAATGAAGAATCAACCATAACCTTCACAGATGGCGCTAAATATGAGGGAACACTCAAAGACTGGTGCTACAGTGGCCACGGAAAGTACATATACCCCGACGAAAGCACTCTGCTTTGCGACTTTGCTGAAAACGCTCCCGTAGGAAACTTAAAGCTTATTGATCCAAATGGACACACTTGGTTAGGCAAAGCCGAGCAGGGTTTTGGATGGTTCCAACCGGTTAATCATTTCTATGAGATGTTGGAAAAGACACGCGATTTTAGATTTCGGAAGCGTACAAAGAGTAGGGACATAGAAGAGGCCGAAAAGGTTTCGAAGATTTTAAAATGAAATTCATTTTCATTCATTCATTACATAATATATATTATTAGCCACAGGTCTAGATTGTGAATGGAAATTATGTATTTTACTAATTATTGATGATAATAAAAAATTACGTTATTGTTGAGTATTTTTGCCTACCGCATATGTTTCATTTGGCAGTTTTTACGCTCAACAACTTCTGTCTCGTGAGTTATAAAAACGATATACCAAAATCCTTAAGAAACATACAATAGAACGAACTATGCCGCGGTTGAATTTAGTTAACCATATAAGGAGATATGATGCAATAACCAAATCTACACGTCCATCTTAGATCACTTACAAGGCGCATACGTGATTGACTATTATTAAACTTAATTCATAGTACATCATTATGCTTTCCAATTAAGACGATAGCCAAAAAGGTATAACGGTATAAGGCCCATAAGTGGGTCATTTAACTCTAACTTTACTATTGCAACGTGACAGGAAGCCTTCAAGCATACCAAAATGCATATTAAACCGTCTTAATGTTTAGGCCGCACTGCAAGTTTCTCCGTTAGTAGGAGGAACAGTAAATTTGTAAATTGTAACAGCGATCCTGTTGTTCTAATAATAATAATATTTTTCTTAACACAAAGGAGTACATAGTGTGGATCAGATCAGAAGGAAGTGTCATCTCTGTTTTGAAGTGTCATCTTTGTTTTCCTAAAAAACGGATTTTATTTGCTCAAGCTTAGGTCTGCTGGGTGTGCTTGGCGTCTCGTATATGATTAGTATTATGCCGGCTACGTTTGGGATTGAAGTTAAATTTAATGCTCGTGTGTATTTATTTGAGTAAATGTTTTTATAACAAAAAGCCTGTTGTGTTACAGATGATTAATGTTTATTAATTTTGTATCAAAGTATACTTCGTTTGTTTCCATTTCTTTCTTTTTATTACACTTTTTGTCAACTTAAAAGCTGCCGGTTTCACCGCAGTGCGTTCCAAGCGTAGGAAGCTCCATCAACTCGAACTTTAAGTGAAATATTTAAACAATACAAAACTGGTTGGTGTTAGGTGCAAATGGTATAAGTACCACTTTAAGAAATTAGTATTGCACTTGTCGAGTTGATTATAATTGATAACTCTCTTAGTAAATATGGGTAGGTGCGAATTGTTGCGATCAATTTTATTAATAGAACAATTATAGTGGCTATTATTTAAAAAAATGTATTTTAGAAGAAATATACGTATTTGTATACTGTAAGTTTTGAATTACTCTATCTGCTTTTAAAAGAACGTGAAAAGACAGAGCGACGGACAAATTAGTACTTTAGTTATTTAGTTTTTATGGTTAAGGGTTTCTTAATTTAATTCGTTATAAATATTTAGAAAAAGGATATATCATAAATACATAATATGTGAGCATTATGTATGTACATAATAATAATTCAAATCAATGCATACAAAATATTGTTACGAGCTAGGGGATCGGATAGAAAATGCCGTGAATTTATTCAAGGGTTTATTTCTTGATAAATCAATGAGGAATTTATGGGCACAAATTAATTGCAGAGATGCACTAATTACACACACAAAACAATCACTTATTACTTCACTTATGCACTCTTAACACAGTACTTTATCACTTGTATTCACTTTATCGCTTCGGTGTTTCGCTCTTGTTATCGCATTCAAAACTAAAGGCGACTAGTCGCGTTTCGGCTCGCTTATATATCCCTGGGAATAATTCTAAACAATATTCGAGAACTTTCTAGGCGGGCTTGCTACTGAGTAGCGATTGCACAATTCTAGAACGTCCGCACTCTTTGTCTCTTTCGCACGTTGCTCCGTCCTTGTCGTACGGCGTTCTAGAGTGCTCAGTATAGTTTCGAGAAAGTTCTGATCTTCTCTCTCTCTCTCGTATCATTTCGTCCTTGTCTCACACCTAGAAAGTTCGGTCTAGAATATTCCTTCATCAAAGGGGTATACCTAGGCCTGAAAACGCCTGAAAACGGGCCTCCTGAAAACTGCACCAATCGACTACACATGTTCTGAAACTGACTGAAAAAAGGTTTCATCTTCCTGAAAACTAGGCTAACATTATGGAAATTACAATTTTCTAATATGTGATTGACCCTCTCCTGAAACGGTCAGAAATCATATTACAGCCTGCTGAAAAGTTCTCTAACTAGTGGAAAAATCTAGAAACATGGCAGTCGACCCGTCTTCGTAACAATATTGTATCAACTATTTTAAAACAGTAATTTTGATTTTTAAAAGAACCTTTATAGGCCTAATTGAATTAAGTTATTTGGCTTTGACTTTGATAACTGCAAGTACAAATTACAGACAATAAGATAATATAACCAGATAAATATTTAGACTATGTAAAAGTCTGCTTTTAAATATAAGAGTTATATTCAAATACGAAGTAAATGGAAAAAAACCTTTTATGGTATTTGTAATCCTTTTAGGCATGTCGCAATCGACGCCATCCTGATTAAGTAGCAAATGGTTTACGCCTACAAGCAAGCCTTAAGTAGACGTTCACTAAAGGCTGACCTAAGCATTATTTCAAGGCCATAACGCCTACATAAAGTACATTCTCAGTTGAATAGCGCAATTTACCATGCCTTAATAAAAAGCCCGAATGATATTTTGTTGTTATTTATATATAGTAGTAGTGGATTGGTAAAACGTTGTTTAATCCCTGGCGAAAATTCAATTAGTTGTTTATTTTAACGTATTTATATCTCATAGTTTTAGGGAATCGCAGAATTATTTAGCTTTACAATGCGGCAATTGGTGGTGCTTTGAGGTATTCATCTCAAATATTCTACATGGAAAACAAACTAATAATTAAAAAATTCTAACAAACAGATGAATTTTGGTAATCTAGTGGGTTATATACATATATATAACCCGCAAAATACGGTTACGGTAATACGGTAAAATTTCGCTAAAGTGGAAGTCTTTCTTATGCAACTCTTTCCCTTTCCTTCGCACTCAGGTATAATAACTTCATTATAATTATATGTATTATGTATTGGTTTACAGCCGGACTGCTATTTTCGGCCCTTGTATGTGTTGAAAGACCAAATAATTAATTATTATCATGAGTAGACGTAGTTAGTAATGACACTGAAATTGCTTAATACCTGACCTAGTTCCATCCCTGATAATGTTTGATAAGATCATCATTTTTAAGCTTTCCAGAGATTTCACAATAACAAGTAACTATGTATTAGTTATTATTTTTTAATAATGTCTTACAATTGGGTATTGTGAATTACGATTTGCATTTATTTTTCTGTAACTCCATACTACGAAGGCACGGATGTCTGGATGACCAAAATATCACGAGAAGACAGGTTCACGTACGAGAGTTTTTTATTAGAAATCTCGTAGGCTTCTAATGTGGTATGGGCAGACACGTTTCTGTAAATTTATTGTTTCCGCGAGAATCATACTAAGATACCTCCCTCGTGTGTCGAACGAAAACAAACAAATGGAACTAATAATATAAATAGCTTTACATTTAATTCAACGTCATATATCGTATAAAACATTTAAAAAGTGTTTTAATCTAAATTCCGTCAATAACGTGGTCTAAATAATTTTATTCCACAATCATACACTTTTAGTTAGATGAAAACTTCCTGTATCAAATTGCTGAAAAACCTCTTATCAGGCGTCTGTTGTAACACTGTTGTATTCAAAACGTTTCAGTGAAATATAAACGACGTAAACATAATACGGTATATACATGGGCGAGTTTATCAGTAAAGACTTGATGTCATATATTAAAAACACGCAATGAATATTTTTATTTTTTTTCGGTGTACAACTTGTTGCGTCGCCTCTATCACACGGTGTTTGTAAACGGACGTCGTTAGTCTAGTCAAATAAATTATTAAATCACAATTTCGACACTTTGATATAATGTAAATTTAATGATACAAAAAGCCCGGCGAGGGTTCAATCACAAATTAAAAGTGTTTTTAGCAATTACTCGAAAACGCTTAAATAGACAAAAAAGGTTAAATTATAACTGACCTTAGACCTTCTTGGACTATTGTGTGCCATTTAAATAATATTAACGCGACCGTCTTACTTGAATTTTTAATAAACAAATATCAAACAATTTTACTGAAGTAAGTAATGCACAACCCTGTACGGGTTTGTACCAGTATTAATTAGAGTTTATTGTATTTGATATTAATAAAGTTCTTCGAATCACTATCAGTATAAAAATATCACTTTTTGTTAATATTAAATATACATAAAAGTACATACAATAATTTTATTTATGTAGTAAATAGTTTACGAAAAATTATATAAAGATATTATTAACTAAATATTTAGTAGGCCGAAGGGTATGTATAAATCAAAGACGTCATGTCAAGAAGAAATGTACATCGAATATTACGCCCTTTTGGCACAACTGTTTAGTATTACGAGCTTTAGGAGCTCGTTTGTAAGCCCCATAGCACTAGTCACTTACAAAGGTAGTCAAAGATTAGTACAACGGCAGATGTCGAAGGGACGGGCGCGAGCTTGCGCGGCGGCGCCGCCGCCTTATCACTTATCGGCCCTTATCTGTTATCAGACATCGCGAAACCGATCGGGTTACAGTTAATTCAGTGCAAATACTATTCCCGATCATGTACTATAAAGTGTTGTTTTGTTTTTTTATTGGATATGTTTTCTGTCAAGGTGAGATTTTAAAATTTCATATGTTGTAATATAAAACAATATGATACCATATGCGATTGATAAGAGGTGTGGAAATTGAGTCATGCGTTATCAGTAATCATAGTAATTCAATAATTATGGACTTGCTTTTTCAATGCGTGCAGAAAATATTTAATTTCCAGCGTTAATAATAGATATGTCATTATATGTTTTATTAGTCTATGGCATTTGGTATATGCTATTTCTTAATATGTCAGTCACTGTTTTGAGTAAAATACAAAAATGAGAAGCGCAACATTATCAGATGAAAAGATACATTTGTTATGGGTTTGAGATTAAAAAATTCAAAGTTGAATCAAATTTTAATATTTTTGTATAATTCTTCCAGTCTTGTGTGTGCGTATTAAATATCTTTTGCCTAAAATTAATTTTTATCAGTCCATAAACGTCTACTTATCTTCAAAGAATGATATATGCAGTTCATAAAATCCTAAAATAACCTCGATGCTCTTCCGGATCCCACCTGCTATATCCATTAGATTGAATGTTTGTTTTTCGGCATCTCTGTTTGGTTAAATTAATTTCATACATCGACACTATAAATTATTAGTGTTATTAAGTCTTTACGTCTAACGACTGCCAATGGTAATAAAAGTTAAAGGGGTTCCGGTGGTTATTTACTTCTTTGCATATAAACGCGTGTTTGTAAATAAGTCAACGGGAAAGATTTCAAAATTCTCTCAACAAAACTGCATTATGTGTAAACAGTTGTTTTACATGACATAGATTTCATGACGATGATATGAGTATACTTGTAATTTTAACCTAAAAATTGATTATTCTTGATATTAACCTGAAACATAAGACACAAATACACACACAACATGAAAGCTATACAACCATTGAGCACCAAAAATTATTCTCGCGACAACGCAAGTGAGATATAATTATATAAGTAATAATGAACACTATTACAACACACATAATATCACAAGTCAAGAGAAAATATGAAAATTTTAAAATAAATTTATCAAATTCAAACTATATGGGATAAAATTTTCAACCAACGCACGTGTTAACTTTAAGGTATTTTTTCCGTGTGACGATATAAATAGACAACACATTTGTAAGGAATGGAAACGAATGTTTTTCTTTCTTTGTATAATTAGAATCTATATTTTCCACCTTTTTAATTGTAGTGGAATAATTTGGATCGATTATAATTTAATAAAAAATAATAAATATCTCACTCACTTCCTCCGTTGGCTCAAAAAGTGTCTTCGTAACGAGAAACTTTCAACGTTCCCTGTCCACATTCGCCAATTGCTGGCTTGCAGCTCCAGCTTTCCTCCTCTAGTCTGTTCTAGTCTATTTAAGTATTACTCACGAGATTATTGGGGAAAAAAACATAAACCCTTTATGGTTAAAGAACATAAGAGATCTTCAATCACTTTCTATCCGAGTAGGGCCTTGTGAACTTTAAGATAGAGATGTTTGGGCCTTACCCGTTTTCTCAGGTTTCTTGGTGTAGCCGAAAGTAAATTTATATTATTGGTAAGGTTTTCAATAATTTTAATAAGTTTAAGTAATACATATTTCTGCATCAATATAACATTGGAGAACATAAATCACGCTTCTAAAGTAAGCAGACTCAAATAACATACCACGAACTAAATAGTCCATAAAATACAAAGTTAACCTTGTTTCCTGATATTAAGGAAGTGCTTTTGCACAAGTATTTAGTGCGATTCCTGAGGTCGTGCTTTCAAACCCTAGGTAAAAACAAAACATTTTGTTTATTTTAAGTACTAGTTACCATTTTTTGTTACGGCGAGGGAAACATGATTACAAAATTGGAATTAGGCCCAAACATTAACCACTCTGACGATTATCGAATCGAAGTTTTGGTATTATTATTCATGCTAAAAATGTCTTAAAACGGTCTGAAACGATGTGCCAAAAGTTAATTAATATAGGTTTCAATATAACTAATAAACTGATAGTAAAGTAACTACTAATATACGCGATATTAGTTTTATTTTGTGGAAAGGAATGACGTATTTATGGTAATTTACGAATGCTATGCTTCTTTGAAACGATCAAAGATTCTGTTAACGCATACAAATTCTAAAAATATATTGATAATCATTAAGATATCCGGTGAGAAATTATATTTATTAAAAGCGATTTTTAACTCCCATCATTAATTCGTTTTGATTAAACCAAAGACAAATATTACGAACGCTTGTCAGGGTTGTAATTAAAAAGTCATGATAAACAAAAACTCCAAATATGGGACGCATTGATTTTTTTATTATTGTCTTTCCCAACCGGTACTGCCTACGTCGCGTACGTTAAAGATTATGTATGGAATAAAAAAACAGTAATGTATTTAAATATGGAACAGAAATTTAATTGTTATAACAATACAAAAACCGCGAAATAAAGAGAAATATTTTATTATAATTAATAATCATTACAAAAATAAACTCTAAAATTGGCTGGAGCGTCAAGTAAGGGTGTTTATGTGAGAGCTTGATAGTGTCTGAGAATGTTAGAATAAAATAGGTGATTTTAAGCAATGGACAATTTCTATTAGGCACTAGCAGCCCCCGTGCACTTTATTTCGCTTTTTACTTAGCATACCTTAGTAACTACACTATATACACATAAGGAACATTTTGCTATATTTTTATAATATTGTTCTCCATAAAAACCATCCACAGAGTTCAAAAATTACTTGAATTGGTCCAGCCGTCGTCGACTTACTTTGCCATATATTGCGATACTTTTTATTATAAAATAAAAGCTTCGGATTTTCAATAAACTTTTAAATAGATAGATAAAGGTTTGCGTATATGTTTATAAAAATCTATATAAATAGAAAAATATATGTCCTTTGCTACCCGAGTGAGATAACGGATAAAATTTATATTGCGATTGTTCCACGTTTATTAGACCCGTGGAATCCGTCTTTGATGATAATCCAGTAATGAAGACTCGTGTGTGTTTATTTAAAGTCTTTAAACGGGATGAGGGACATATAAATTAACTCTATTATATTATATTTTATTTATTTTTAGGCATGCTCTTGATCAACCTTTAGTACGATATTGACAGATTTTTAGTTAAAAATATGTTGGATTCTGCATTTATTTCCACTTATATTTTAGATAGGGTATTGATTGAACAATATTAGCTTGTAGCACGACGTTTACGTCATTTAAGAAAAATGGCAAATACTCGACTTTACTGGTAAATTAATTACATAGAAAAGGTTTTATAACTGTTTATTTTTAGAATGTTATTCGTAGGTTTGTTTGCGTTGCCGTCTTCATAACAGTATATATATCTCCACCTATACGGCATACCGTGAGTATGACAGTACTAAGTTTAATCTATAGTAAAACTAGCGGACTCGACAGACGTTGTCCTGCATTATATTTTTGAATCTTAACCCAAACGCATACAAATACATTCAAATCGGTCCATCCGCTTAAGAGGTGTTCAAGACATACACACGCACAGTAGAATTATACATATTATGTAAGCTATCCTTATCTTTTAAGTCAAAACAAACTGGCCGCGGTATGCAAAGTTTATTGAAATCGGTTAAGTAATTTAGGAGTCCATAGCGGACAAACAACGTGACGCTTAATTTATATATATTAAGATAAGGTATTGTAACAGAGTTTCTTATAGCTGGTGCGATACAAGAATTTGTCAAACTTATCTAAATGAAAAATCGAACAAAGTATCGTTCAATAAATTTTAGAAGTCATGGGACAGCTTTTCATGAATTTTATTTAAAAATGCCTTACCTTGCTGTTAAACGATTCCCGACTCGAAATTCAGCTCGGCATCCAGAAGATATGTGCCTAGTGTATGTTGGTGACCTTATCCTAAACTAAACTAATGTTTTATAACATTCGTTTTGATATATCGCTAACGATGATTGAGTTGGATGTAATACGCAGGTTTTTGGTACTGTTTTATATCAAATTTTCCACTTTTGTTAAAGATTTTTCGACCCCTGGCTAGTTTCTCTAAACAAGTGTATGTAAATAAAACTACGTGCAGACATGTGGGCTTGAAGCGTATAAACTAATAAACAATCAATAGTAGAGGACAGGTTTGCATTCGAATTGAGGTCAGCTGTGTCATAATTTTTAACACTTAACTCACAAGAAAACAAATATGGATATTATAAATAGTTTTGTTTCAAATATATCTACTTATTTTTATTTGTGTCACCAATCTCCGGTATCACTGATTTTGAATGATACGGTGACAAAAAAACTCTCATCCCGTCGTAGGCCGAACCTTGGCTTGGACTTTCGGTCTTTCTGCGTATTTTAAGACTAGCTCATACGCCGAGGGAAATCAGACATCGGCGTGCCTCAGACCCAAAAAGTCGACCACGTGTTTCGGGCGCACAAGTATAATCTACTTGTCTATAAAAAATTATGGTATCTACATATAATATGATTGCTTTTATACTATCTCTAGTTAAGGCTAAGGCACAATAAGTTTATTCATGTTTGATTAATAATATGCTTTGTGGCGATAGGTGTGATAAAGACAAAAGCTTCGAAGCCATTAAGGAAAGCGTGCTTATCATATCAATTCTTAATTAATATCTTCGATACAAATTATAATTAATCACAAAACCATTTCCAAGTTAGTTCCGCGTTGTTAATACTATTGCGGAAGTAAGTCATGGCAGGTTTCGATCACTAATGAACCAGTCTGTAGCTTTAATGAATGACATTAGTTCTTTTGTTGTTCACCGCTAACATTTATCTATTGTATTCACGCACGTCCCACTTTATCAGATGGAAGTATTTCAATCAGTGGTCAATAAGAACGCAGCAGAGACTTGGTTTGGATTCCACTTAAATAAATGCGTATTATGGAGCAATAGTAGTCAAAAGTTTTTAAAACAAAAACTAACAAGACGACACATACGCTTAATGCAGGCCCTATAATCAAACAATCGTACTCTTAAATATTGGATATCAAAATGTAATATTTCAGTTAAAGCGCCGTCACAGAATCTCGAACAAAATAAGATCAATTCCAACCATATTTATTTATTCCGTGGACATTAATATCTCTTTATGATGTTAGCGTTTACATTATGATATTAATCATGAGTTTCGTGGTTTTGATTAACCCAAATACCATTGTTATCTTGATAAGTATATCTAGAAAAACATAAAAAGGCCCCGCCTAAGAAATCGTGAGTACATATTTACATTTTAGGAAAATTTATGATGCTGTGAAATTCTCTTTTTACGTTTCTACGCCACGCCACTTAATATTACGGTATTCTTAATATCTACTAAGCGTAAAATTTTATAATGAATCTAAAATGCACCAGTTCAAAAAAAAAACACCTACTATGACGAAGAGAAACCCCAAAAGGTAACTGTTATGTCTTAAAGCTAAAATCTACGAAGCAACTCAATGGGGTGAGCACGTCGGAAATATGGTTAAGTAAACACCGAATTGTCGCTTTTTACAAAGTGTTACGCGTTTTAACCTAGATCAAACAAAATTGCATTGTTATTGACCTGATAAACAGTAGTTCATTATTGCATTGATATTGGGCACGATGTCAGCTGGCAGAGTGCCTCATAGGCCAGAAGTCCAAAACGCGAATAGTATCTACCATGAACCCATAATTTTTTAGTGTTTACGTTGTTACTAAGCGAGAAAAGATTCCCAAGATTATTCAATCTCTATCAGGCATTTTATGTCAGTAAATTAAGCCAATTTAACACACAGGTACACTCCCACACACTACACGCATTCTCTGTCTCATATTATTGTTAAACCTTCTAATAGTTTCAATTTAAATTTAATTTGAATTATAGTTATGTAAGCTTTATTTAAAATTGAAATCATACTGTTTTTTCATAATCTAATCTAGCTTTAGTACATGAAATTCATCGTTTATAAGAGAAAGTAAAATTCATAATTAAAATTGTTTAGTTCCAGTACTGCAGCAACAAGAGCTGGCGAAGAAGCTGGTGTGTATTGAACATGAGGAGTGTGGGCCTTGTCTGTCAGCCGCTTCGCACTGTCGATGGTGTGCTGACCCCTACTATCCCACCACTGCGCCACGGTGCAATGATGATGAAAGGTATCAAGCTAATTTAAAAAATAAACCATTGAGATCTAAAAATAAATTACAAATATATTTTCAGATTTATCGTTAAATCCGTATTCTAAACTCAAATCTCACTAATATCGATTAAAATACAGGAATATTATTAAAAAATTTAAATACCAATTTATTATTAGTGTTTTCATGGAGTATAATAATAAACTAATTTAATGTATATTTGTTTAATGACCTTGAAAAAAATAAAATACAACGATGTGTTACGCCTCTTTAGATTATTTTTAAATTCTAAATCCGAAATTATTTGAGTTATTTGAAAACATCACAATGTTAAGTTATCCCTATTCCAGATGTGTGAGTAATTTAAATTAATACAAAAATAGTTTCCACGTTCATTTTAAATTTAGACGTGTTCAACGTTTAAATAATTCCATAGAACATTTGTGGTAACCAAAGACTATAAATAAAATAGCTACATAGATTAAAAATGACAGTTAACATGAAAATGTGTTATGGCAATGTTCGCTTTAATGTTGGATTGTTCAACATGACCAAGAGATTTCTTGATTGATCGTGGAACATGATTAACTTTAAGACGCGGTTATTGCATAGTAATTGCTAGTAGAGAGCGAATCAAATGTTATAATATTGTACTGTAGAGTAATGCTGTTGACACAATTTTTGATACATGTTTAAGTATTTAACTCTTAACGGGAAACTATTTGTTTTGTATAAGTTAAACATACAAACATAGAACATTTTGCTAAGCTTCCCCAGGAAGTTTTCCAGAAAGAAATCACTTTCGGGTTTTTCTGTGAAATTTTCTCTATATAAACCTCATAAGTATTTAATTAACAAAAAAATAGGGGTTGATCGTAGAGGGGTGAAAATTAAGGGTGGTATTTAGTCTTGTGTGCTGTATCATAAAAAAACAAATTATCTAAAGAATTGAATAAAAAAATTAGAAAATAAAGATGAAAAATAGCACACAAAATTTCACGAAAATCGGTTGACCCAGTTTAATTACAAACATCTCGTGACACGAGAATTTTATATGTATTAGATAAAGCCTATTTAATTAGAATGATCAGTACATTAGTTAAACGGCATAAAGTAAGTCAATATTTAAGAAATTCTTATACCCAATTTATTTTATTCTTGATATCGGAATCAAAGTTTTTTTTTAATTATTAATTTGTTTTTGGTTAATTGAGGTTTAATAATTCAATTCTCGCGCCGACAAAGACCAATTACAATTTGAATTCCCTTTGATGATAGTCTAAATGCCGAATCCCATGCTGGGTTAGTTACTTTTATCATTGATGGACAGACGATTTAAAACAGTAAAAGGGGTCAGAATAAGATGCACATGTTTAAGAGAAATGACCTTTGTACACTCTGAAGTGTTACTTTGTTTTAGTGTAGGCTTTGTACTATCAGCAAAAAAGGTAACAACACATTTTCATTTGAACAATATTTTTATACTTTTTTGGTTATTGCTAATTCTATAAATAGCACATAGTAGCAAGGTACATCTATGTGTTTTTCTATTTTCTTTGGGGTTTGAATCTTGTTGAAAAACAACAATAATTATATCTGGCCCTACCTCTCTTGAGCTTCGATGTCATGATATAAACGGTTAAGTTTGACTTGAAAATTTGCTCACAATCATATCATATCAAGTCATATCCCCCTGGACAAACGTTTACAGACGTAATCTTCGTTGTGAAATTATATTCAGCAGTATTTAGATTTAAACTGAAAAAATAATTAGAAATGCTAATTAGAGATAATATTAATTTTCTATTTCATTAGAGTGCTTCTTGGTTGATAGTACTCATTTTAGTATTGTAGGTATCCAACACATCTCAACTTGTTACTTAAGTGACCTTAATTTACATTAATATCTTAAATTTTATGTTTCTACTTTTGTTTTTAAAATTTAGTTTCGTTAATAGTAATAAAAGTTCAAAATTAAATTATTAAATACTCTTTATTCATATTGGGATTATACTGAACAAATGATACGATACATTATTGCTGTACTTTTTTCCTTATCCAATTTGGAGTCCTTATACCTTATTGATAAGACGATTGAACCTCTACATACGCAATTAACACCCGTTCTTATGGACTAGTGTAACGAAAAAAAAAACTGGCATGGTTTAAAATCGAACTTAGAATAACATTAACCTATGTTATTATATACTTCATTAACTTGCGCGTTTTATGGTTTAAACTAAGACAATACCTTGAATTGTAATAAAGTGAAAAACCTTTCAGTTTGGTAGCCTTCGGTTGTGGCCAAGGTACGATAGAGCGTCCTGAAAAGCCAGTTTGGGAGGTGGTTGAGAACAGCAGTTTGCAAGACGTGCTGCCGGATGGCTTGGTTGCTGTACAACTACAGCCGCAGCGTATAAAGCTTTCTTTAAAAGCACGTAAGTGGTTAATTGTTGCATAAAGCTTTTTGTCATACAATATATGTACCTATATATACTTTATACTAATATTAATGGAAAAGTTGACGAGGAGATAGATGCTTTTATAAAGATACAATTTTAGGTTTGAATAATTAGTATTCATCCGAGAACATTGTTTTCTATGCTATCGTTTGAATTATTAAGAGAGCTTGCCTTTAATTCGATTTAATTCAATTGTTATAGGTGAAACAAAAAAAATCAAGTTCCAATACCGGCCAGCAAAGAACTATCCTCTGGATTTATATTACTTAATGGATCTCACGTGGTCGATGAAAGATGATAAGAAAACCCTTGTGTCATTAAGAGACGATCTTCCTGAGATGCTGAAGAATTTAACCGATAACTTCAGGTAAAATATTATTCATCTTCCTATATTTTTTTAAATTTATTATATTTGATTTTCGTAATTTTAATAACTATAGTGTAATTTGACACATAATTTCACAGGATATATTAATATTGTACGAGTATTATATGTTATCAAAGAGAGTAGACTTATTTAAAAAGACGGAATATTTTTAATTCGACTTTAGAACTTCTTTGCGATGTTTATATTTAATTCCTTATAATATCTACATGCGATTAGACCAATTAATACCAACCATTCATAGATATGGGTTACTTTTTCAGATTGGGTTTTGGAAGCTTCGCTGAGAAGCCAATTATGCCGTTCATCAGTGTTGACTCGGGGCGACGCGCAAACCCCTGCACGGTAGAGGAAGAAGCGTGTGAACCCACCTATAGTTATAAACATCACCTGTCTCTTACTAACCAGGTACTTATTTATGTAATCCTCTGGAGTCCTTTACGGTGAAATATGAAGCATAGCATATTCCTACTGGACAGCTGTAGCGCGAACAGAGCCTAACTCTGTAACAAACGGCAGCGTTCCGTCAATCACGATAATGAGATTTTGTTCCGCGCGATCTCAAAGTTTCTACATTACGGATATTGAGAGGACTATATCGAACTTATATTGGACTACTGGAAGTTACAGAGTACGCACGTGCACGTGAAAGAAAATAGTAGGGAACTATACAAATTGTATCGAAAATCACTTGCTTGTACCATGGAAAACAATCAACGAGCTAGAAATCAATGGCGGCAGTCACAAAAATAAATAGGCAGAAGAAGCTATGTGATACTATATTAAAAACCATTTCAATTTATATACTATACCTAGGTTTATTTTCAGAAATTCAATTTTAACATTCATAATTTCAATACTTTTCCTATTTTTTGCCTAGATGGCGTTGCAACACTCCTTGTACTATACTTGTACACCCGTAAACAAACTTAATATAGAAATACACATTAGAATTCGATAAAATACAGTTTACGAAATCACGGTTTACGTCAATTCGACTAATCTGTGGCCGTTTTGTGTGAGAAACGTATGAAAATAGTATTATTTCTATTTTATTAAGTAATGATTAAAGACGCTTTACCGCAGCGCTTTTAACGCGATATTTATACAATAACTCTTAATTTGTTAAATAGCCTATGTTAACTGTAGCAAAAGAGTAACGGAACAAAATTACATCATATATTTAGCCTATACAATGTTCCGTCAAAACCGTCAAATCATTAATACTTATTATTTTAAGGTGAACGATTTCATAGAAAGCGTGAACAGTAGTTCGGTAACGGCAAATTTAGACAACGCTGAGGCCCAACTTGACGCTTTGGTACAAGCGATAACTTGTGGGAACCGTATTGGCTGGAGCCTGCACAGTCGTAAGATTATTATCCTATTGTCTGACGGATTGCTTCATACCGCCGGAGATGGGAAGTTAGGTAAGTACTTAATAAAATACATATTTAATAGCCTATTGTAAATACATAATGTATGAACGTTGGGAAATCAATAATATTATGAAATTTATGCCAAAGTTAGGACGCCATGTTATTTGTCACATAGCAAACGCTTTATGAATTTTAGTTGGCTTAAAGGTCTCGTTACCAGGCCATAAAATTATTAAAAAAAAATGAATTTTAGTGACAAATGTTGTTAAAGCAGCTGCTAAAGCCTTTTGTCTTCCAAATCTGATTTTTTTTCGGGAATCGAATCCTACACCTCCGGAACTCGTCGTATAAGTTAACTACAGCGATGGATGCGGAAATCTTTAGAATATTCATCAGTATTCATATACGATGATTTTAAATTAAGCAGTGTTGGCCTAGAGGTTTCAGCGTCTCTCACTACTGTCATACGTTCGAATCCAAGCTCTCAGCAGCAGCTGACTTTGTAATTCATTTAACACTCGCTAGTGCGGTGAAGGAAGATATCTTCAGGAAATCGTCATGGCTTAAACCCAAAAAAAATTGGGGGTGTGTCACGTACATGCCTTAAGAAAAAAAAAAACATGAAACAGATACAGAAATCGAAGGCCCAGATCTAAAAGGATGTAACTCCAATGGCTTTTTTTATTTTTTTTACAAGATGTAAATACATTTCTTTACAAGTATTGGTACGTTTTTTTAAATAACATAACTCTTGAATTCTAGTTTCCCATTTAATCATTAAATAAATGAACCCAAAAATTATTGAGTTTCTCGCGTGTCTTTTTCCAGTTTTTACTTGAAACTGGCATAAAGTTGAAACTATTGCCATAATATTAAAAAAAAATTGAATTATTTGGCAAATATTTTCAGGTGGTGCCTCCCTGAAAAATGACGAGACATGTCACTTAGATGAAAATGGCTACTATGCAGAAGCAGACAAATACGACTATCCCTCCATTGCACAAGTGTACAGACTCCTAGATAAGTATAAGGTAAATAGACCTCTTTGTTCATCTGTATGTAAACTGTATTATACCGTCGTGTTACGCAAACCTTTTCTTATCAGTATATTAGGTTTATTTTGTGTTCTAATCTATGTTTATTTTTGCGAGTTAAACACTGGTAGTGTTTATTAATTCTGGAGAACCGTCCATTCACGCTGTCTTATATGGTCGTAAAATACCAATTCTTAAAAGGTGGGCAATGCATTTGCGGGCTTTCTGGCAGTGTGATTGTCCATGGACGGTACTATCACTCATCATCTTACCCATTGGTTATAAAATATAAAATTTTAAGAAATTTACAAAGCCGAAAAGACATTCAGGAGTTTCTCCCCAAAAGCTAGCAGCAAAGTCTTTAAAATGAATAAAACTTGTCTAGTATTTCTATTTAATTTAGTTAAATATTCTCAACTATTCTGCCAAGTACTTAAATGCGTGTGTTAAGCTGGTATCTGTCAATCAATATATGACTAGGTAATGAAATGCGCTGGCGCGCGTTTGTATGTATGACCCCCGTAACCCATCACATATTTATAATTAATAGATTTTTTATAAAGAACTGGACAGACGTTTGACCCTAATCCCACCTGATGGTATGTGAGATGCGACTATCAGAGAGCACGCCCAGTATTAATCTTTATTTAATAAAATATTTATTACAAATTGTACAATTTTATTAGACGCTAGTCACTACGCTGTCTTCAATATTATCAAATATAGTCTAGTCAACCACTAAACTAGCTTTTTGTTGTGCAATTATACTAAAAAATACATGAGTGATATATGTAATAGTTTATAGAAACATAACGAACTTTATCCTCAACGTAATTTTAATTAAATATAGTTAAGACCTTAAGTATACGCAAGTGCGTGAGTTTGCGAATGCATGTGTGTGGCTGATGTTAAAAGTGTGCGTGCATTACGTCTGGATTAGTTTTTGCGATCCAGATATGTGGTAAGTTAACTGTAGAATTTAAATCAAAAATAAAATTGTCCCGATAGCTCGGGTGTTTAAGCAACAGTGGCCATGGGTTTGTAGTAAGATCGTGTAGTTTGATACTTTCTTAAATAAAAACAATGTTCAAATTTTAAGGACTATATTTTTCCAGGTTAACGTAATCTTCGCGGTTACAGAGAGCGTCAAAGACCACTATGACAGTTTGCACCAACTGCTCAGCGATTTCACATACATCGCCAAATTGGAAAGTGATAGTTCCAACATTCTCAAATTGGTAAAAATGGGTTACGAAGACATTGTCAGCGTTGTCAACTTCGAAGATGATGCCTTGGGACCTGTCAAGGTCAAATATTTCACCGATTGCGGAGTGAAAGGTGGCTCGTTAATCGAGACCCATCGGTGCACTGGTGTCGAGTATGGGATGACACTTAACTTTGAAGCTCATGTTACATTGGACTCTTGTTCTGAATTCAAAAAGGTGTGTTTGTTTTGCCGTATCGCATCGTAATGGACGACAAATATGGAGTGATTCCTTTTTATGGGAGATTGTAGTTTAATTAAATAAGCGCTGTTTTAATAGAACTAGTATGCCTCAAGACTTAATTACGATTCAATAAATAATATTATGCACGAAGAATATACATTCATATTCGCTAAGATTTAGATTTTAGCAATTTCTACACTATGCGTAAAACATTATTTTATTTTATAACGCTAACATTTAACGTCACTTTTAACAGGTTCACATAAGTTTTGTATTAAGAACAAATGAATCATTAATGCTATCACTGGAAATTTTATAGTAAATTACGAACTTTTAGACGCAACAAATAATAAACATATCAGAAAGTCAGCTGGGCCAAGACACACTGACTCTTGAGGTGAATATCCAGTGTGGTTGTTCCTGCGAAAGTGACTTGATCAAGGATATGTCTTTATCCTGTCCAACACACTCTCACCTCGTATGTGGAGTTTGTCAATGCAACAAAGGATGGTGAGTAATAGTTTTGTCTAAGAAAAGAAAGTTCATGAAACGAATAGGTAGCTAGTTTTGTTTATTGAGACTTGGTCCCGGAGATAAGAATTCTAATCGAAAGATGAAACGTTTCATTGTGATTGGTCATACAGAAGGAAGGATTGTGTCAGCTATCTGTGATTTGCCAAAATTTCTTATACGGGACAAACTGACAGGAAGCTTATCTGATGTTAAGTGATACCGCCGCCCACACTTACAATGACAGAAGGCTTGCGAGTACTTTGCCGATATATGCTTTTTATCAATTAGATTGAAACCAAACTTGTTACACTCGTACTTTCTTTGTTAGCCTTTCATTTTACACCATGACCAAGTTTCTACTGCAGCTCCTGCTGTTGCTGCCTGCTCTAATGCGATAAAAGTATTGAACACGTACGTAATGTCTTCATTGACTTACCTATAATGCAGGTCTGGTCCCAAGTGCGACTGTTCAATAGAAGATGAAGCAGCATCCGCAGCTCTACTATCGCAGTGCAGAGAACCGAACTCCACTCGACTGCTGACGTGTTCCGGGGCCGGTGATTGCCTTTGCGGAAAGTGCGAATGTGATAGAGGCTTCAGCGGGAAGTATTGCCAGTGTAAAGATTGTGAAATTAGCAGGTACGTAACATTATTTTATAAATAATGGTATGTTCTGACTATAATTGAGGCGCTGCTAAATAGTTTAAGTACTCCAATAAATTTAAATATCCACGTTGAAGTGTTCAATACCAACATTTGTTAATGAGCTACCGGAGTCGTTACAAAACAGGTATATGAAGGGTGATTACAGAAAATATTAAAATATTTTATTCTAGTGGTATATAATGAAACAATACCGGCTGCTCATTTACATGCTCTGTAGTTTTAGAGCCATAAAACCATTTAGATTATATTTTTATTAAAATAAATAATTGTTTCGGGTTCTTCGGTAATCACCTACTTGCCTTATAGACAATGTGCCAGATGAGTCTCTTACAGATTTTTCTCAGTTATCACGTGTCTTTGTTTAGTCCCATCTTTCACCGAGTTAATTATTTACATATAAATTTCAATGGCGTTCAACTGGCCATAGAACTTTCAGGGTTAAAAATCTCATGCTTCTAAGGCTAGCTATCTTATAAGAATATAATAAATAGCAAATTGATTTTAGGTATAAATAAATTATTGTCTCATTTCAAAATATCAGATTAAACGGAATGGAGTGCGGTGGTGTTGATCATGGTGTATGTGTGTGCGGCCTTTGTGCGTGTGAGGCCGGGTGGACTGGGGAAGCCTGTGATTGTACTGAAGATGTTGACGCCTGTATTCCTCCTGGAGAGGAAGAAATTTGCTCTGGACATGGGGACTGCGTTTGTGGTAAGTTAAGAAATATAAATAAAAAAATACTTCCCAGCTTTTACCTTGAGCTACGTACAATTTATTTAATAAACAAAAGATAAAAATATGACGATTACTTTAATTGTTACCTATCTTTATATATAAATTTTCTGTGCGTGTGTTTGTAATAAAACTCCTTCTGCATAGCTGGACCAATTTTGTGAGTGGATTCGAGAATGGTTATGTTTGTTATTAATGTTATTTGTAATTAAATTACTTTTTTGTATGTAAAACTTGTGTACAGGACAACGTCTGTCAGGTTCGCTATTACTAATGTAAAACGGTGTCAGAAAGGTCATTTTAAGTAGTAGATATGTGAGATTAACTGTAAGAGTTGGACACATTGAGTCATTATCACTTTTGCTGATGTGGATTTACAAATTAAAGAAATGTCAACTTATTTATTTATGTCTACTTAAAGCCCGTTTAAAAACTACCTACTAAATAACATATAAATTGTCTATGTGTTAGATAATCTTCAACTGTCAACTTTGCATATTAAAAATGGAAAGGCGTTAATATATGTAGCTATTTGGTCAGGCTTAGCTTTCTATTTTCTTCCATTTTTTCCCATATTTTGCATATGTCGTGTACTACTAGATCTAATTCAAAGACCTTTATTTAAAAAAATACATCTAGTTTCAAGACCTGTCAAGCCATTGTTTCTAATATATATGATTTTTGACCTTTAGCGAGATTCGGAATACGACTTCGTGTAGAATCTTGCTATGACGTCATTGCTTATGACACAATCGCATAATAGATTTTTTTTGCAGGTCGATGTGAATGTGCCTCGACAATAGAAGGAATGCGGTATACAGGACCGTTTTGTGAGACGTGTGCCACTTGTGAGAATCCTCTATGCGCAAACGCAGAACTCTGTGTATTATGTAACCTTAACAACAATTGTAATGAAACTTGTAGTATTGGTGGCCTTAACTATACTGTTAGTCAAAGATTGGACGGTAAGATTTATATTATATTGTCTTTTATTAACATAACTTTTACACATTTAAAGAAAACACTTTAACGGATTGAAGCTATGTATTATTAGAATCACCGTGACCACGCACGATGTAAAGCACGCGTAACGTCGGGAAAAATTCAAAAATATGTAAAATAATTATATGTTTGTAATAATACATAGCTTCAGTCCGTTAAAAAAGTGTTTTCATTAAATTATATTATCTTTATTATAAATAAAAATGCAAGTTAGGAATAGTTCAATAGATTTTTAGATCTATAAGCCCTAACTTACATAGGAAAACTTCAAATAGCGTAAAAAACGGACATCCATTGCATTTAACACTCACTGTATGTCATAGTGTAGTAATTTGCTATGAAATGTAGGGTAATGACGCTTGTAACTGCGGTTCTATGACCAACAATCGTACTACTACCATTAGACTGTTTTTTCCCGCAAATGAGTTAGTCGTTTGCGGTAAAATAAAACGGGTAATTTGTGCAAAGCGTCTACTGTCTAATCGTTAATAACATTTAAAGTAAACACTGCTACTGTTAATGTATGAAGAATCAATGCCTCTACTTTTTTGATATGGAATCTCGCTGTTGGCCTAAAGACTGATCAGATGTTTTAGCTCAGTCTGAATAGAAACCTCATCCGGAATGATTTTTTCAAATAAAATGTATTTATTTTATATATTATGAAATTGATTTATAAGCGCATTTAAGTAAATTTATCATCATTAGCGTATCGCGCCATCTATTGGTAAATCAGCGAACTATTTTGATTTGAACACAGCGTCGTTTAATGTGATTATTAATTACATTAGTAGTTTTAATCTCGGTATTATTTTAATTACCTTATATGTAAACTGTCGTGAACAAAAAATCTGTCCATTTGCATTGTTTTAACTAGAATACTCATTTGTCTGTCTTCATCACAATGTAAACATAATTTAACAAAACGATATTTTAAATGATATATATCTAAACCCAGTCTATATTATTTCAGAGGACGCCAAAATTAATGACATACCATGTATACTGCGCCGGGAGGAGGACGGTTTGGAGTGCGAATACAAATACACATACAACGCCGCAGAGCAGGCAATGATATCTATGGAAATAATTATCCGATCTAAAATGTGTTCGCAGCCCACAACAGCCAAGATCATGATGAGTGCCATTATAACTATGGCATGTGTGATACTCGGCGGAATTATTATTATTTTAGCTGTAAAAAGCGCGCAAATTGTGTCCGATCGTAGGGCGTACGCAAAATTTGTACAGGAAGCGCAAGAGAGCAGAAAGAACATGCAAGAATTGAATCCTCTGTATATTTCGCCTATATCAAAGTTTACGTTACCAGAATCTTATCCGAGGGATAGAAATGATTAGTCATAAGTTATTTTAAGTGTATTTCAAACTAAAGACGTTTTCACGCGTGAAATACTACTAATACTAAGTAAATCCAATAGAAATGACCTCCACGCTTTTATCAATCGCTGGTTCAATAAGTATTTTTTTAAATATATAATTAGAGTAGATACAAATTGATAAAGATACTTTTGTAAGTCACGTTGAGATTTATTAAAATGTTTTTAATACAATTTTACAAATCATGACAAAGTTAAAATTGAAAAGAGATTTAAACTTAGTATTGTCTTTTGTTAACATGGCTTTTACACATTAGGAAAACACTATTTAAACGGATTGAAGCTATGTATCATTATTATAAACTTATAATTAGCACGCGAAACGTCGGAAAATTTAAAATTTAAAATTATGTAAATAATTATAAGTTTATAATAATAATACTTCAATCCGTTTAAAATGTATTTTCTTAATGAGAATTAAAATACCAAAAATTAAAGGGTGCTATATAATAAAAATAATATTATCCATCTTGTACTTATTAGCTGTTAGGTAAGTAATAATAATTCAGTGAATATTTAATATAAGACATGTTTACCGTTACCCTGCGCCTCCGAAGGCGCTCTTAAGTAAGTTTAAGGGCATTATTTATAGCTAAGATATAATAACTACATTTTAATGTCTGACCCCCTCTCTGATACTCAAATCTTCTACAATAACTATTTTAGTTATGACTCCTGTATCATTAAATAACTAAGTTTGACAAAACATTCTAACTGCGGAAGGGGTTTATGAATAAAAATATGTTTCTTCATTATAACTTTCAACTGTAGGCAGACGTAGACGTTTCATCTTGACCTAGTCACTAAAATCACATTAAGTGTTTACTTAATTGTCAAATAAAAGTATTTATATAGAGTTATGTTGCGTTAAGTATGTGTATATCGTTTTTATGTCACTGATATAATATATGTATTTAATAATTTATTAAAACGTCTCTAAAAGACAATAAACGCGATCTATTACAGCCTATGTTTTACAACTCGCCACCACCAACCACGACTGTAGAGACGTCACACAAACCGTGCAGTCGTGTTAATAATGTAATGCTTTTAAATCTTTTAAGTAGTATATAAAACATGTATGTGTTGCATTTGTTTTTAATAATAATGAACGTATGTTTTGAATTTAATTGTTTTTATTTATCCCAATTCAAATAAAAAAAGTGAATGAATTTTAATTAAAAGTACTAGGAGCACACAGCCATAGTCTTTATCGGCATCTTGAGGCAATTGAAATAAATAAAGAAAACTGCTAAATACTGAAAAATATAAATCATGCTCCCTTGCATGTATTTAAGGAATACATCGCTGTAACATAAAGTTTTGAAAGAACATACTTTATTATGGTGAAATAAATAAAATCATCTCGTATATTATAATAGGTCTGGGCCTCAGATTTCTGTAGATAATATTTGATGTTAATTAAAACGGGTACCATACCTGGTACCACCAGGGACGTATAGAGTTTGTAAGGAAAACCTTTCTGTTACCAAAAATTTCCACTACAAACTTTACCAATACACTAAAAAAATCAAAACTATCTCTATATTTATGTTCTGAATGTTTATTAATGCGATGTATTTTGCATTTATGTACATTTTGTAAGAAGTTATATAATTCTTACTATCAAAACAATAATGACAGTTGAGCAGGTAACCTAGTCCAGTGCGAAAGTATATATTATGATTTATTATTTTCGAATTCGTCAGCAAAGGTTCTACTTCTTTTCAACACGTGTTGATAGTGTGTATTTATCTGTGTAAACGTCAACGTAGAGCATGCGCGGTGCGCCCCAATTTTGGCGCCAATCATACAGTGTTTATAGTATTGAATTTCAAAGGTATATTATTATTGCTCAATAGATAGTTAAATAACTATTTAATGTGAATTTATGGTAAATACATTTTGAATTAAAATTTAATTTTGATAGTTAAGAGTTGGTGACGGAAATTATTTGATATATTTGTAAGAATTTTATGGCCATATGTGGACAACTTTAGTTTAGGTACTTATTGAATCTGTGCCTTCTAAAAACATTGGTTTTTATATTTGATAGGGAAATTTAATGACTTCCTAATAATAGCTGCCAAAATTCCTCCGCTGCTTTTTTATTTCAAATGAAGTAAAAAATTGTTATTTCAAAATTTATTATGAATCGTTTAATTCTTTATGCGATTAACAATAACATTAATTATGAAAATATTTATCAAAAGATTTTATCACAATATGAAAAAATCAAGGTATTAAAATGCTAAATTGTACAAAACATATATACTTAAAATTTAAACGAATTATTTACATATACTTTATTACACAATATTCGGTTAAAGAAGTAATTAGTATTTAGATTATATTTAATTATTGCCCAATATAATTTGACCGTCTGTAAGAAAATTAAATTTAAACATTCTTAATTTTATCTTATATAAATAATATTTTATTGTTTTTTGAATAAACTCATTTATGGTGCCAAATCTAAAATATTGTTGTTTTATAGTTTTCATTGTTACAAAATTATCTCGTTAATTACTATCAGCAAAAACTGACTTTATGGAAAATTACTGGCGGCCAAGTTAGATGGTACAAACTAAATTGTCTTATACTCATACCTATATACACATAACAATTCAGACCTTGAGCAAATCGTTATATCTAACCAAACCCCTTTTTGATTACCTATTTAAAAAATAAGAGGTAATGTCATAAAACTGCTTTTAAGAACAGCTTTATTACTGCTATAATTACAAAAAGGGGTAACTTTGAGGAAAAATATTCAAAAAAATACATTATATGATGTTATTTTGTTTTATTCATAAACGGGTGATCTTTTTCTGCAACTATAGCAGTAATTAACATTTATCAAGAGATATAAAATAAACTATTCAACTAGAAATCACATCCAGAATCTCCTGTTAACATATTGACTAAGTACCACAGCGTTACTATTTTATTCCTTAACTTAATGTTAGTATCGAATGTCAATATTTTACAATTTATGATAATATTTTAAATGTAGCCAAAGGCACATTAGTGAATATAATTATGTTCAATTCGTCAACTTATTTGAAATTCTATAGACAAGCAGACGTCAAAATGTCAAAAGTAAATGATTTGTTTATTTCCTTGACTTAAGATGTTATTTTAAGATCTTTGTAAATTTTATGAATTAAACATTAAGTCTGAATAAGGACACTTATTAAATTGCACCATTAATCAATTTTTGGTTAGGAGAATGAAAAAATAGACCAATATATACATGACGAGTACAGTACCGTTTAATAGTTAGTTTCATGAAGATAGTCCAATTCAGAAGTCTAAAAGTTTACTTACTATGGTAATTTCATTATTCTTTAGGGAATGTTTTTGGTCCATCGGTAATTTCAACTAAATATTTTATTAGAAGCACCTTTTAATACGGCTTTTATTCATGGGCCATCAAGTCACACCAACATGTCGTTATACTCAAACATTGTCAGATACATTTTGTCGATTAAAGCGTTTAGTTTTTGATTTATATTATTGTATATGTCGCAGCCAACTAGCTTAATTAGCCGTTCGATTAACAGCCTAGCCTTTTAACTAAACGGCGCAATTCATCTAACGGCCTGAAAGATATTCGGCCATTTTATAAAACAGCTAGGGTTTACCGATACTTTTTTCATTAATTTATTTAAACAGTACTTGCTGAATTTGCATGGCGATATCGACACCACTTATACAAAACTTAAAACAATGTCAGATTATACACATACATATGCTATCGGAAATATGTAAAATTTATACACCAATACCATATATTTTCTTGCTTCACAAGCATACTCTTGGCACTATAAAGTCATGGATATAAAAAGAGAGTGTCAGACACGTCGATCATCTCTCGCTGGTGGTATAAGGGTCATGGGGCGGGACTCCAATTTTCCGTTTGGTTTGAGACTATCTGCCTTAACTTTTCTTTCCGGCATGGGCATAGGTGCTGGCATTGCGTCCGGTACTAAGCCACGGATGAATTCAGAAACACACGCCCAAGGTACCAACCTATAAAATAATATAAATTAATATTATTGGCACAACTAAAATCCTAAATACCTTAGCTACAAGCAAGTAATTTATGTATAATAAAAATTAAACATAATATTGTAATATATTAAGTTTGATACACATTGTATAGAGCACATTAGGC
The DNA here is from genome assembly GCF_905147105.1 of Pieris brassicae. Taxonomy (NCBI): domain Eukaryota; kingdom Metazoa; phylum Arthropoda; class Insecta; order Lepidoptera; family Pieridae; genus Pieris; species Pieris brassicae. The sequence continues at coordinate 5,800,230 of NC_059665.1, read as the reverse complement.
ATTTTAAGGCGGAGATTTTGGTTAGAACGCGGATTGCTCAGGCGTTAGCCGCGCGCTACAAGATGCATGAGCAGCCATTTTGTTGTACATTCGAACGCGCGATTTCGTAAAGTGTGGACGCACGTTGATGAAAATTGAGAACGATCATTTTGATACGGAAATCCAAAAACGTCCAAATCCAACTATTTGGGTTATGGAAAATCCCGATAAATACTTTGTTTTACTTTACTAACGCTCGCTAAGCGCCTGCGAATCGCGGTGTATGTATGCTACCAACACGCGTCAAACGCAACGACGAGCGCCCAATGTGTATCTACTCAGAGCGAGTCTTCGATCGTAAAAGTTCTCAAAAAAAAAAACAGGCAATGTGCTTCAACTACTTAGCGGGCTACTTGAGCTTACGATATTTTTACTATAATAACCATTACCATTTTAACGGTAACAGCACTCGAAGATAGCTTGGTATGACTGCGACATTTTCGTTCGTCCGTATAGCGTAGACCACTCTATCTGCTACATCATTGGAATTCAGCTGAGGGACGATCCTGTAATAGAGCGTTGCTTATTTTCAAATATTCAAGTTCTTTTAAAACCTTATTTTCTTCTTTTTAACTAGACGAGTTACGAGTATAAAGAAACCAGTGACGCTACATCAACATCAACATCTTAGATTTCGATAGATAGATACATCTATGTCGTGATCATTTGTTTTTTTCTAATAGGCAAGTAGGTGATCTGCCTTTTGTGCCTGACACACGCAGTAGCTCTAACACACGAAGCAACCAGGTTAACACTGCTCTACTTAAGTAAAATTAAAATTAATTTATTACATTAACATGGTTCGAAAAGGTGCCAGTGTTAAAGCAACAAAACTCAGCCGTTCAAGTGAGAAACTGCGCAAGCTTCAAGTTTTTTAAAGTATATAACAAGTTTATAATGCAAGGTTTTTAAGTAACTTTTGCAAGTAAAATAATTCAATGGCGCTACAACCTTTTTAGGTTTGGGCCTCAGATTTCTGTAGTGAGTGTTTTATGATCATTAATGTGTTTTATGTTAATTAAATAGGCAAGTAGATGATCAGCCTTCTGTGCCTGACGCACGCCGTCGACTTTTTGGTCTAACAAAAGCCGGTTTCCTCACAATGTTCCTTCATCATTCGCGTGAATATTAAATGCGCACATATTCCGAAGAATGAAAGTCCATTGGTGCACGGGGATCGAAACTACGACCTCGGGGATGAGAATCGTATGCTGAAGCCGCTAGACCAACACTTTTGCAAGTAAAAGTAAAAATAAATGTTGTTTTCACTTAGTGGCAGCTAATAGTTCATAGTTTTATTGGGCATTAAATTAAAAAAAATATACAGGTATGTTTGGATATTATGATCTTGGTCTTGGAGGAATCTCTCCATTTAAAACATATAGTAACTACATTTCATCAAAAAGGTAATTTACCATGTATGTATTATTATATGTCGGATATAATGTATTTAAATGAGCACGATGACTTTAAGGTTCAAAGAATGGCAACACCACGCAATATGACGTGGTGAAGGTGACATCATGATAAGCACGCGGATCACTAATCTTTTTAAATATGCGACCTATATTGATCACTAAACAACCATGATGCCAAGACAAAAAAAACTACCTTGACTGCACTTCTTCGAACATCCCCGTTGCCCTGATAAAGTATGGACATATCAATGAAGTGCGGACTCCCTTTATTCCCTTTGAATCCAGCTCAACCTTCAGGGCTTCATCAAAACCACAAGCAGCTGATTTAGAGGCACAGTAGTCCACGAGTTTTGGAACCCCAACATGTCCAGCCATCGATGCTATGGTTACTATATGCCCGTGATTGCTGTCTATCATATCTGGTATGAAAGCTTTGACCGTCTGAAAAGAATAACTAAAAAACTCAGGTTACGTAGTTAGACAAATTTTCATAAGTATCGCAGCGCAGCGCGTGACCAATTCGGGGACACGCTGCCCGTCTGTAATGGCAGACTGGTCCAAAAAGATCCTTAGAATGGCCCAGTGGATTATGTCCACAAAATGAGGGAAGAGGATAACGAAATCAGGGAAGATAAAATAAAAGAGATCGCGAGGAAAGATAGGAAAATAGTAGCATGAATTAGGGACAAGTGGAATACTTTGGAAGACACTTAGTTCTTTGGAGATCCTGTGCCAGTATTTAATATAATAATAACATAAACTTAATTTACCATATATTATAGTACTAAAGGCTATTTTTATTAATTTTATTGTAGCGCAACAATGTTACTTGGTGTTTCTTCTGTTTAAACGCATGAATACATATTTGTTCAAAATCCCTGACTGGATCTCACATTTCTACGGTAGTTTTATGACTGATTTTTGAATTCGTTGATCAGTCATCAATACCTATCCAACCCGAAACTGAATATACGCAAAGGCATCTAGTCTTTAAATCAGTTAAAATTTTATTTGGTTTAATTTGGTTCAGGTTATTGAGCTATAGTGATTCACTCCCATAATAATTCATCTCTCAAATCTAGACTATGGAATTTAGTTAACAGGTTTAGTTAGCAAACATACAGTCATTTGGCCCCAACACTTGATACAAAATATATTCGATATCACGATAATTATTTGTTTAAGGAAAAGAATTTATTAAGTAGATTTATTTCAATCTAAGAAAAAATGCCGAAATACTGTCGAACCGTAAAAAAACTTGCATATTATGAATTGAAATATAATTTGCATTTGCATACATTATTTTGTGTTTAATAATTAATGTTGTTGTCAAAAGTTTTTGCACGTTACATAATTAATATTTTTACGAACATTGTAATTTGTAAGGTTATTGTAGTGGTTATTTTGTAAAGATTGGGAGACCAGAGTCCGAGTCCAGTAGTCTAGATTAAGACTGTTGAACGAAATCATTTAAAATATTTTTTTTTTATATTTATAAGTTCTTGCAAATACTGTTTAATAAAAAATGTTTAGTTTATATGTAAAGAATGATGATGAAATTATTGACTCGAAACTATACATACCCAGAAATGTGCTAGGATATTAACGTCGAAGGTCCTCTGAATGAGATGATCAGGCGTCTCCAGAAGATACTGACCAGATACCACTCCTGCATTGTTTATGAGGAGCGACACCTGCAAGTTAAATAATTATTGCAACTAACAGATCATCACAGATTCCGTAAGAATATTCCGAGTGATATATGTGCCAGTATGACTGTATTACTTCATTGATTCACAATACATTGAACTAAAAGAAAATGTCATAGAGCATCAAACTGCTAATGGGCCCTACCCACAGTTTGGATATATTTATTGTTGTGTAGGGCAATCAGTGTGAATTGCGATAAAAACTTAAAAATACTCTTTTGGTTACGAATTTTCTTAAAGTAGTCATAAAAAGTTTATGGTAGTCATTACAAAGACACAGATTCGTATCTCAAGTTACAGTTAGGAGAGCTGTCAAATATGCCAAATTTCATACAGAAAAAATTATATAATAACATTGCTTTGTAACTAGATTTAAGTTATTTTCTAGAATACGGGAATCAGTTTCAGTTTTACTGAATGCACCTTCTTGCTAAATATTCTATCATTAACGATGTGCCTTCCGATTTAGGTACATAATAAATAAAAAAACCTTCAATACTGTTTAGTACCTAAGGAAATATAATATTTAGTTCCTATGCAAACGGTTACTTGTTTATTTACAGCTTTCCTTAGATAAAGGCCGACTCTTTCTATTTACAATTTTGGCGTTATATATCATTCCCCCTTCTTATCTGCCTGCTTCTCTTACGTTTACCAGACCGTTACGATTCTGTTACATATTAACTTCTTTTCTCTCATCATATGGCCCGTCCATTTCCACTTTAGTTTTCGGTATGTCGTGTATGCATCTTTTAATTTTGTTTATATTTTAATATGTCTTAATTTTATTTATCTTTCCTTTAGTGCTTCTTTCCAAAGTGTTTAGACAAATTTTTATTCTATTTCACAGATGTTCAGTCAATGCCTAGATCTGACACCCGTACAACAAACATGGCAAAATACAATACGTTTTAAGGATAGTCATCAACATTTTGACGCCTCAGACCAGTTAATTATAAATTATAATTAATTTATTATTAAGGAAGTGCGTTATACCAAACTTCTGTATTGTTATCAGATGAGGCGAGGCATAACGTTAAGCAAAAACTTTAATGGCATAAAATGAGAAACAAAAAATAAAACTGATGCCATTGTTTTGTACGAGTTTAAGCAACGTCTGCGTATAACAATTTGTTTTACAATAATTGATAGGCCGTACGTTTAGATTTGTCATATAATTCATTGTCAAGATAGATCATTATCGTTTAAAACTTTCTCAGATTCGTTTATATATATATACAAAAGGTCTTAGATAGTCTCTTCAAAAACTTAGATTAAGTACATCTTAATAATTGCAAGTTAACATAATAAATATTTATAAATATTGTAGTTGTACATATTAATACTTGCGCGTGAAACAACATTTCGTGTTACATTTCAATTGAGCAAAAGATTGGCTAGTTGTTGTGACGCAAAACATTAACACCTACCCTCCGTATTAGTTAAAAACTGTATGACGGTACAGTAGTGTTGCCAGCTCGTCGCTGAGCGGTGCGCATATAGAATGCGAAAACAATGCAGATTAACTACGGTCACAGGTTAGCTTAGAACTAAACACTCCAATGGTAACAATTTTAATTTATATATAAGTAAGTATATTATATTAAGACATATTATCCACACACTCAACTTATAAAATATGCAGAACTGTGTAGTACTAGGAAGATGTAGTTAAGGAATATATATACATATTCGATACAAATTCAATTAGCAGCCGCCGGTAATAGTTTTTCGTCTAATCATATACTTACAGTTCCAACTTCCTTCTTGACCTGTTTAGCCACCCGATAGATGTCGTCACGAGCAGCCAAGTCCACTACATAGCCGAAGCATTTGCCGCCGACACCTTTGACTAACTTCACTGTGTCTTCCAAACCTGAAATAATATTATGTATATCTTAATAAAAGTAGGATCAATAGTGTTCAAGTATAATTATCAAACGTAGAATATGTCATGTTCATACATTTTATCATGTTATATTTCTAAACCTTTCAGTGCAGTGTTAGCGTAGCCTCAACATTTGTACTACCAACAAGCGATGTTTAAGACTTAAGTCACGTATTCAAACCTCGACTGTGCATCAATTGATTTATTCTATTTATTTTGATGAAATAAAACAACGTCAGCTAACCGAAACGACTTTAGAAAAGTTCATATCTTTAGATTCATATATCTAGTTTATTAAAGACCTACATTTCAGCATTAAGATAATTAAAAGGTTGTTGATTATTGATGATGTACTAAACCTGATGGCGGCAAATATATTGCAGACGCCATTGACAATAGCTATTGTCTTTGCTTTACACAACGACTAACATTGGTTACGGTAATTAATATAAAAGTGTTTATTCAACACAACTCAATGAAAGGCATATCACGGAGGTGAATAATTAAATAGATTACATATGTATTAAATATTTTGTATTTTATCAACGATTATATACGAAAACATGGTTGTAATTAATTTCTGCCATGATTAGTTAAATATATGTTAACTGGTTGGGCATGCAACTATCAACCCTGAGTTGTGCGTTTGTACTCGCGCATTAATGGATTTTTATTCCTGGAAATCTGGCCGATGTCCTATTATTACGGGACTTCATACTTTTATTTACTTTAATTATTTAATGCTTGTTAAAAATTTCCAAGTTGATTCGAAACGATATTATTGCGATGTTCGATTTTTTTTGTTGTAAAAACAATAAAATTGAAACCAACAAAATAAATACATCCTAGTGTCTGTGTTAGCTATCCTTTTACTAAAATAATTAAAACTAATTACAAAAATAATATTTTCAAAAGGAAGGTAATCTACTGTGTATTACATTAAGAAAAGCTAGAAATATTTTAGTAGATAAAACTTTGGAGTTAGTATCGTTGTTAAGCAAAAATTGTACTTATTTAACACGGAAGTAAGAAAATGTCTAAGAATTAAAGGGCTTCTATAGTCGTCATAAAATTAGTAATTACTATAATAAGACATTCTCTCATTCAAGGTACACAAGCACTTGAGTCGAGAGATCAAGTTCCTGGCATCATTACATAGAAATGAGAAGTAATAACTTTAATGGGCTAGCGGACAAATAGAAGTGAGTACCTCGAAATGGATCTTGTATTGAATTCTTGAAACAGAATATTACAAAACTCATCTCCATATTTTACCGCGTAAATATTACCATAGATACTATAAAGATACAACTGATTTCATAAATTACACCCGAAAAAACTAAATCTTGTTTTAGTAGAATTACTGTTTATTCAAAAAAAAATTAGTTTTTACTATACATGAATGAATTATTATTGGAAAAAACGAATTAACTCACCTACTACCGAGTACTAGAAATGAGATACTTTGACCTTAGTGTCATTATTGAGAATACTCATAATAATGAATATAAGTTACTTTTGTCATTTTTGAAAAATAAATTTACATGTTATTGACCGACGTAATCTTTTGCCCCATCTTTAAAGATTACTTCAATTTATTTTTTTACTTCATAAAACATTATACAGTTTTTTTCATCATCAAAAGAATTAACACAAATTGCTAAATTTCCAACAAAAAATAGTAAATCTCCAAAATAAAAAATAATTAAAACCTTCTCTCGCATATTTTAAAGCTAAGATTAACAGCCCTTTTTATGTTGTAATGGATAATAAATAATGTCTATTGAGTTTGCGAAAATAAAGATATAAAGATACATAGGATAATGGGCAGGTTCCTGAAAGATAACAGTTATAAAATAAAAACACATTGTTGTTTTCTACTTTCAAGAAAAGTAATAAGTTCACTGGCATCGTAGATTGTTGGTTGGTGATATAAACTTTCTATAGATAATAACATAGACAATTACCCTAGCTAAGATTACTATAATCTATATCTAACGGACGCCATGCTGGCCATCTAGAATTCGCGCGTTGAACAAAAAATTCATATTTAGATTTTGTTTTTATCTGTATATTCAACTATAGATAAAATATATATAATAATAGACAGGTAGATAGGAGAATAGATAGGACCTTGTCGAGGATAAATATAAAAAAATCTATATATGTATTGTAAGGAATCGGAAAGCCCGTTTTGTTTTAATATAAAGAAAAATTAAACTGTTATAGAGAATCTATTTGGGAATATTAATCTTTAGAGCATATGTATGATTTGTTTTTTTTAAACTATCCATATTTATACTTAATACATTTATAAAACATGCTATTGATTGAGTAGCTAACAAAAAAGTTATGTCTATCTATCTATCTGTGGTATCTGTGGTAATGTATTTATACAATATTAACAAACAGATTATTACTACTATCAAACTTGACATCGCCTAATATATAACAATTGGGTTATATTTGAAATTCACAAATTAGCGGATCTAACAAAATATTACATTTTTGGCCATACAACTGTTCTATTAGATTATGTTAAATGTTTATGTGTAACGGTATAACAGCTTTCTCAAATTGGAGCAGTTATAAACCTGTTAAAAGATGTTATTAGTTCCTTAACTGAATATGTTAAATAGTGGAAAGATAATTAGCTATTAGGATATTATATGCAGTCGCCAGCATTCTTTTTAACAATTTCATAAATATATTCCTTTTAGTATATAAAATATTTAATTAAAATCTGGAGTTACATCACATATTGAATTATACTTTAAAAGAAATTAAATATAATATTTAATTTTCATTACATAGGTTTACAATTAAATTCCTTGATTCACTGTTCATTGGCGCGTTCCTTTCCTCATTTCGTAAGAATGATGTAACGCGATTGTAATCTGATGCGTGACCATCACTCCTCAATGATAACTACCGATTCTCACGGAAGATCAGCGGTGTGCCTAAATAGATACAATTTATACGTGCTGAAAGCTACTGTAGTAGAGATTCGGATTTTTATTAACATGTTTGAATCTGCATCTTCCTATATAACCACCCACGAACAATGCGTAAAATCGAATCTCTCTTGTTGGCATACGGAAGATTAAAGAATACATGACATCATCTTTACAAATTGTTTGAAAAGCCAAAAACCAATATCGTATTGAAGGTATCGAAAACTAAAAAAACTTGTAACTAAAGCCTTTAGATTTACGATTTTTATGTAATTGTTTATTAGCGTAATTAAAACTGTAAGCGTTTGTAATTAATGAACCAAAATATTATTTCTAACCCTTAGTTACTTAATAATAATAAAACTTTGTCAATTAAACATTATTTTACAAGCACATTCCTGTTGTGGGTGACTCATAAACACTATTTAAATACTATAATCAGTTCCTAAATGCATATTAAGGACGTAAGGTACGTGAGCCGAAATTAAGCCACGGGTCAGTATTAAACAATATATAAAAATCTATAGAATGCATTTTATACATCGTCCTAGGCTTTCAGATGTATGTATGTGTCGCAACTAGCTTAGTCGGCGGTTTAATTAACAGCCTAGCCGTTTAACTAACGGCCTGAAAGATGTTTAGCCAGTTGATTAAATAGCTAGGCAAATTGGATTGATTGATAAACTTGGATCGATGACGTTTCGTTACTTGCCTAGCCTGTTGATTGTTAATTTAAATTTAATTCCACTTTCTGCCACTCTCAAACTCGAAATGAAACTCTTCAAACTGTCAACATAGCGTTGGCAAACCAAAACTTTTGTAGCGTTTTCCAAAGTTTAATTAAAGTACAATACAAGAATGTAGTGACAATAATGTGAATTTGACTTAACCAATTTAATCTTCAAATATATAAATATATTTTATGTCATATGTTTTATTTCTACCAAATAATGACACTATCGTACGAATGTCCTAAGCATTAGCCAGCAAGTTTATTAAATGTTGTAACAAACGCTACGCCTGAATATCTTTCAGGCCGTTAGTTAAACGGCTCCGTTTAGTTAAAAGGCTAGGCTGTTAATTGAACGGCTAATTAAGCTCACATTCACTATAGATAATTCAATCTTATTTAAAATAATAAATAAAAGAACCAAATGTAGCATGTAAATATAGATTCCCCATTTGGCAAAAAATTGTAGTTAAGAAGCCTACTAGTCACTTACATAAGGCCACTAGAGTATAACAGCTAATTAAATATACTTTTGGCAATATGTAAATGCAGACGACCACAATTTTGGCACGTTTTTTTTTACTAGACCATATGTGTTAAGTCTCGCTGATACTCGCTTTACAGCTCACCTCGGGCTGTTTTGGGGAGTGTAACTTGGCGTGATTAGGCGTTCATCCCGCGACTCACTAGCCCATACAGTTTCCATAAACACTTATGTAGGTATTAATTAGCTATATGGCAAAAAGTATAAAGCATTAAAATCATGTAAAAATGACACATGCATAAATGAAATAAATTCTGGTTCTTAGCAAAAAAGCATGACCTTGCATCACAAAAGATTGTATAATTTTATAGTTTATCTTTATTTCTTCAAAAAACTACACCTTTATAATAACTAGCAAACATAATAAATATTAACCTATGCTGTAATTGTACAAATTAAGACATGCGCGTGAAACATTACAAACAAGTTAATAATAATATCGTACGAATCATACGTGAAATTAATAAAATATATTTTATATTAAACAAAACCTTATTTCGTAATTGATCTTGGCCCAGTACACTTGGCGATTGTTCCAATCAGCGAACACTTGCAAAATAGCCATTTCCAGTTTACCTTGTTACAAGAAGTAATGTTATTGTAGTAATGTAATTTTTTTCTCAGAGATGTAAGGTTTGTTAGATATTGAGGTTTATTTTCTATTTTTGTATACATAGCAACAGATTTGAATAAATTCTTAGGTTAAGAATCAATATAAATAACTGTGTTTAACCTTTTTATCGAGCAGATTGAGTGTGAGTCTCGCTAAGATACCCACTAAATCTGAAAAATTGTGGAAGGACTGTGTATTAAACTAAATTGTTGGTTTCCACTGGTTCCCTTAAATCTATAAGCAATGCTGATGTTTCAGTTTAAAACTAAATTATAATATAAATAAGTTGTTCCTTTTTGTTGTTGTTCAGTGGAACTCCGCCCCGGCTCTATTTGCGCATCAGTTTCACTACCCAATTACTAATATTGTTTTTACGTGAGTACTACACATTAATATAACGCGAACTCATTTCTTTATTGCGCAACTCGACGTTTTGAATGGTTTTCAATTAGCGTGGTAAATAAATGTATGTCTTTGTGTAAATGGTAATTTTGTTTCAATCTTCTGTACTAACTCGATAGATACCTCTTAGTATACAGACAAAAGTATGTTACGAGATACCCTATTAACTTATTTTCATATTAGATAATATTTACATCTTCATTCTTATTAAAACCTTGAGAAAAATACTTTTGTATGCTTGCATTTAATATTTTGTGTTTCGAACAATCTAATATTATATTTGTTTTAAGTATTTTTATTTGTTATTTATTCAACAAAACATAACAATCAAATATACGGTATTTACAATTTCCTTAACCTACATAGTAATAATAAAAAATTAATAAAAATAATTCATATTATAATAATAATAATTTAGTCCCTGTGCTGGCAGAATTTCCTCGCTGTACTGCGATACTTATTCGTTGATCGAGGACAGCACCAGCTCTGGGGTGACCAGTACTATATACCAGGCGCCAACATAATTCTTTAATTAGCGCCTGTGCAATTGAACCCTACGGCCCAAGAGTCTCTACTCTAAAGGGAACAATATCGAAGTTAGAGAAAAACTATTTTATTTGAGCCGTTTATTATTTTCCGCCTGCTCTGCGGCCGCCCCAGATTTTTTGCTTGTCCGGGGCTAACGTGTCTACACAAGTAGCATCCCATACTAAAGCCCGTCCCATCTTCCAAGGGATCAATGAAATCGCATCCTGTCCCTTTCCATATTATATTTGTTTAATTCATAAATTAATTAAGGTTAAAATATTTTAAGAGTGAGATTATAAATGTATAACGAGGACCACACAAATTACAAAAATTACAAGAGGAATAAGATGTGCAAGGCAAATATATCGTTAACTGAAATTTTTATCTGAATTATTTAAGATAAGTAGTGTTAAAACCTTATATGGAAACCGGTTCTCATAAGTTCATAACTGGAGACACTTATTTTGTTGACATTTAATTATAATAATTATTTTGAGAAAAATACAAAAACAACGGCTAAAGTATTAACATTTCCTTAAACTGTATTATTTTTTATTTTATTAATTGCCATGCTCATAAAAATTTGATTTATAAATGATTTTCGTTCGCCAAACAGAATTATTTTTTGGCCGGGATTCAAATTTTGGCATAAATATCAGATGGGCTATAAATGCATGACGTGAGCGATGTTAATAAGACATAAACGTCCTCATCATTTGTTCTGTCAAATGTTCATAAAAAACCGCTACAACCTTTCGTTGGACATTTCTGTATCTGTGTCGTGATCATTTCGTGTTTTTAATAGAAAAAGTAGGTGAATTGATACACGCCGTCGACTTTTTGGGTCTAGGGTATGCCGGTTTCCTCACGATGTTTTCCTTCACTGTACGAGTCGGTTTTAAATGCATAGACATCCATTGGTACCCAGGTGTAATTTCAACGCTTCACCTCAGGGTTCGCAACGCTCACCTACCAAACGCCATTTGGCCAGGATTGCTGATGCTGATCGAAAACTTCTTAGAATAAAATAATTATCAGGTTTAATTAAGACTAGACTTTAACACAATGTTGAATAAGTAAATTATTCAATACAGTATAAGCAATTATTAAAAATACATCACCGAATTAAAAATGTTTACTGAATGCCTTATAATAAATGGATCTGTTCGAGTTTTTTAAATATGAATTTACTGTAATGTCTTTTATTTTCATCACTTTCAACTAAAATTTCTAGACTTGTGACGGTCAAGCACGGGAACGACTAGGACATTTTTATTATTAACTACATGACCTGACTTCGTATCGACTTTATATATGTATATATATAGATACGTCAATTTTTTTAAAAGAGACTACAGAGCTCGGACCTCATACTACAGCTATGTAACACAAATTTCTAAAGGCATCATGTATGACATTACATAAATATGTGGGACATAAGTATACGACCAAGAAAAAAAAAATATTTCGAAAAAAACATCAAACAAACAAAATACATCAAATATTTCCCAGCTTGGTACGGTTTTTGTTGGAAAACTCAATTGTTTTTTTGTTTAGTTTAGTAGTTTAAACCTTCACTGGAATTCCACAAATATTTCAAGTTCATAATTAGCGGAATTGGTTCAGTTATTCTCGAGTTTTTCTCGCAAGATAAATGAACAGCAATTATTTTTTTATATTTACATATTAAATACTGACAGTCACCCTGATTTCTCTTCGTAACCGCTATTATCACTAATAGCCGAAGTCGAAGGCATGACATCTTCAAGCAAAAACAAATAAACACTTATGCAACTAAATGTAAAATATCACTCAAAATTACTATCTTGCACTAATTTCAATTACATATAAGACGCTTTATAAAAACTTAAATTAGTTCCACCGTATGAATCCAATAATCATCTTGCATTGCTATATCTAATTTCCTAACTGAAGCTAGAAGTCCTAAATTACACTAAAATTATAATTGCTTTTTGTCCAAAATTTAGACGTGCAATAACTGTTACGCTCATGAAATTAACTTATTTATTTTATGAAAAGAAAACAAAATTAACTTTGGTTATAATATTAACAACAAATCCGTTAAAGAAGATTGTGTTCGTGACTTATATAATAAGGTATAAATAAGGCTAGACTATGAAGTTACGTGATGACACAATAGTAGACAAAGCCTATAAGCAGCATGGTTTTGTAAGACATGTCAGTGAATATTTTCATGATGTCATATGAAAGTACTGCACAATACATATGTAAGAAGTTTTCTCGAATATGGTTGCTCGGTTTGGTCACCCAGTTACACAGTACACTAAGTGAAAATTGAAGAGATCCAAAACGACTTTATAAAATTTATCTCGTTCAAGACCTATATATAAAAGTCGAATACCAATAAAGACGCGTGAGGGGAACAGGGACACGCCCCACCAAACCATCACTGTTGAAGCATGATGACCACGTTGTACCTTTCCGACCACTTAAGCAGCTTCTTTCTTAATATTTTTTAATATATCAATAATAATAATAAGCCTTACATATTTTTTTTAAAGTTTTAACATGTTTATTTTAAATATTAAAATGCTACATGTATAGCTAGAAGGCGGAAAAATAACATCGAATTGATAATAGCATTCAAGTGTACAAAATTTATAATTTGTGTAGTTTTTAAAATTCCTAATCCATGTAAAAAATAACAAAGTTTTCCTGTTAATTGCATTAACAGGAAAACGTTATGGATGTTTTTACATTTGAAATTAAGATTTTCTTTTTTATAACATAAATTGAAGGATTCCGCTAAACCACGAGTCCTAGATCAAAGCTTATATAGCCCTGAATGAAAATCTTGACTCTATAACAATTTATTTATGGGATAACTTTTAAGGCTATAACCATTGAATAAACACTAAGAAAGAGGCGGTCGCGTCTATAGAGGTGTTCAGTTATTTAAATAGATAGATGCTGAGTGGTTGTGTAGAGAAAGGAGTAAACACGTGAAGTAAGTGTGATTTTAGCGAGTGAATAAATTTACACTCCATTCGTCATGTTACTTTTACATTGTAAATACTTAAAGTCAATAACTTTTCATAAAATCTTTGTCCTTAAACTCAGACGCTTGGTGTCAATATAAACTGCATCTAGGGCCGTAGCTTCTAAATAATAAGTGATTCAGAATTAAATATCATAAAGCTTGATATTAATTAGAAGCTGTGGTCGCGTTACGACTAGTAGAACTATATTGAAATTGGGTTCATAAACTTAGGATCCATTCCCTACCTATACAATTAACATAATTATTTCCCGTTAGGAGTTGTTGCTTCTTCAATTAAAAGGAGTTAGAAGAGAGTGCTAACTGCCACCTTTGTCATGGTGTGTGCGGCTCTGCGGCTTTATTATATCGACGTATATTGTATACGAGCATACGAGATAAACGAGCAGTGTTGGCCTAGTGGCTTCAGCATGCGATTCTCATCCCTGAGGTTGTAGGTTCGATCACCGGCTGTGCACCAATGGATTTTCTTTCTATGTGCGCATTTAACATTAGCTCGAACGATGAAGGAAAACATCGTGAGGAAACCGGCTTCTCTTAGACCAAAAAAGTCGACGGCGTGCGTCAGGCACAGAAGGCTGATCACCTACTTGCCTATTCGATTAACAAATGATCATGAAACAGATACAGAATCTAAGGCCCAGACCTAAAAAAGGTTGTAGCGCCATTGATTTTTTTATACAATATAAACATTATGTGATAAAATTGTTTTATCAAATTTATTATATATTGATGTCGAATTTGTTTTTCCGTACCTGGTCTACTTTTTGCGCCCTGACCTGCGCATCTCCGTCAATTAATTATTTTCGTAATTATAATGGGTAAAATTTAAGGTAAACGGCTTGTTGGTAGAAGGAAAAAATCATGGAGTCGTAACGTTAGGGTGTGTATTGCGACTGCGAAAGATTTTCTGCATCTGGCCCAAGACAGGACACGCTTCACGAGACTGACGCCAACCTCCAGTAATGTAGAGATCAAAAAAAGAAATAATTCACTCACAAGTGTTCTCCTTCACAGATTATAAATTCACCCTTTTAAATCATAAATAACCTTTACAGTATCACAGTCATTACTCGTGTATAGTCATTATATAAATTTACATTTGACATCACTTCACAGCACAGTCAATTAAGATCCATTATTTTAATTGTTGTTTATTTTCCAAGATAAATGATTCCTCTTATAATTTGTACTATAATTAGCATCTTTTCTAAGACGTTACTACTATACGACAAAAATGAACCGACATACATAAAAATGTATAAATACAAATCTAAAACGTATCTGTCAAATTGATGATTTTGCTTATAGTCTGTATGTACTTATGATGACTGCGTCTGTAGATAATCTATTGACAGCAGTTTTGTAGGTTATTTTATTAGACGTTTATTCTTTGCTTCTATAGTCTACTTAGTCTATGGTTGTTATCAATTATATTAAAGATTTTTTTTCAGTTAGTATGAAGTATGTACTTAAGTAGTTATTTCGTGCGATAGAAAATCGAGTTAAGAGAGACACATTTAAAACCACTTTATATAGTGTTATCAAATTCTTATTTCATTAAATAAAATAGGTCCTAGTATCTATATATTTATATAGTCATTAGTATCGTCTCTTAGCGGATACACAGACCTGCCAAATTTACTAGGTATAGTAAATCACGAATATGCTTAGTTTTTTCAGCTCGTCAGTAAACGTTTGTTGAAAGATTTTATAGAAACTGCCAAAAAATATTGAGAAAATGTTCATTAGAAAATAACACTGCAAAATTGCAAAACAAACAATTAAGTATGAATAATAATTTACGTTAGACCATCGTTATTTTTTTAATCCTTCTCATTTTCCCTGAAAACTGCGTTATGTGGTTTTCTTTTTGTGGATATTTGCAAAACGAGTCCCTCGTCAAGGTAGCAGTTATCAGCCATCATGCTAATATCTCATCTTTCTTGGTCACGTTTCTCCATCTCCTTTATGTTTCGATGAAACCTCTCTCCCTGTTCCTCGCTGGTTTTTAAGAAAACGAGTCTATGTGGGAATCGTGGTAAAGAAGTTTGACGCTCATATTGCATCCCATTTTTTTTTATAATTTTCGACCATGTTGGCTACAATTGCGTTATACAATCTGTCCGAAAAATTCCTTCTTTGCTCGTGCAGAAAATAGGTCACACAGGTATTTGAAGCAGTCACCTTGTTTATTTAAAGCTTGACGAACTGTTTCATCAATCCTAACTTTATATAAAGGATAGGCTAAATAACTTATTTTGGGTTAACGAATGCATAATTCTGCAAATTCTTCAAGTCTGAGTGGATTCTTTCTTAACATAATGTAAATTTCGTCCTCGACTGTCCCACTCGCACAAAAACATGGATACTTTGTTAATCCAGATTGCTGACCCAAAAGTTAGGAAAATGATATTATTTTGAAGTCTTCACAGAGTTGCCTACAATATTATCTATTCATTTTTTAATAAGCAACAGCTCAAGATTGTCACACGATTCTTTGAGATGCACGGAGTGAGCCACAGGCACCGAGGCATACCTAAGTATTACATTTGTGCAACAAGGCACCATTTTCTCTTCTCTTACAATAATCAATGACCATAATGTGCAATTGTCATTGTCAGCTCCCAGTTTCATGACTAGTTCAGGAATATTATTACACCAGTGAACCCTCTTGAAAGAAATATTCCACGAACTCTTTTTTACGATGCCTGAACCACGAAAATGTGGTTCCTGGAGCAAACAGATTTTGGTCTTTCAATCCTGATCCAAAGATTTGTGCAGCATCCTATAATAGGCCCAAGTCTCTCACTAACTAAGTAATTTAGTTTAGCATGAATAAACTGTTGAGGTTGGCCTATATCAGGCTTGAATTCTTCTACATAGGTTTTTTCCTTTGAACTTTCGTCTCATGATTACTGTTGGATATGTAGAAAAGGTGGAATGGGAATGCCCATATCCATGAGGACGGTAAATCGGGATATTAAATAGTATGTTTAATTTAAAGAAATATTTTAATGCAATTTAGGAAATATTAATAAGGTTCTTCTTTGCTAGAGTACAAAATATTTTTAATTTTGTGAAAAATTCTGTCGTGAATCAGCGTACCAGTATTAGCTAAGGACACTTATCAAATTCAAAGCACCGAAAATCATGTCGGCCTGATAATTCATCAGGCTTATTATTAATATATATATTTATCTCGCAAAAATTTCCACTACGGAGTCGGTTAGTTTTGTTTTTGCTGTTTGTTTGATCTGTTGGCTATAAAAATACAAATTGGCACGATAATAGCATTTTATATAACATGAAGTTTTCCTTGATCTCTTTGTAGCACTGTGACCTATTCTACATACATAAACGACTTTATGATACTTTGCAAAAATTAACGAGTATTTATGCACGTCATGCAGGAAATATAAACGAAAATTGGAAAAAAAAACTACTTAAAGATGCACTCCCATGTCCACTGTCATATAAACTAGGATTTTGATAAATGAAAGAGATTGCACTTAAGAGTGACTCTGAGCATATTCAACACTATAGAGTCTGATTTTTATGACATTTTATTTTACTTTTTGAATTTATATAAATTTGACGATTGTGCACATTGTGTGACCTATGTTATATAAGCAAATTCCATTTTTTTAAGATTAAAATATCAATATATTTTTGACTATTCTCTTAACCTACATATCAATAATAATAATAATTAAAAATGTATAAATAGACAATTATCTAAAAACATTTTTGTTAAACTCTTGTTTATTTATTTTTATAGTGACATTGAACCGTAAGAGATACAGAACACATTCAATAGTAATTTGAGGTTCTACGTTTTTGGGTATAATAACGAAGAATCTAAATTACATAGATAAAGGTTTAATAATATAAAAACGTTTATTATTATTATCCTTAAAATTATTAAAGTGCAATCAATGCATCCCGACAAACGAACCGGTTCAGTTTCCGTTTTCCCATCCCAAGGTTCTTGCGACCTTAACCCGATATAATTTATTTATAACAGGTCAAAGTAAATCTGTTTTGGTTTCTGGTTTTTCTGGACAAATTTCTAGGTATTTTTTGAAGTCAAACATTAATTAATTAAGCTTTGGGTAATACTGACTGAATAAATTACACGCACCAGTAATAATACGCGAATATTTAATATCTTGTATATATCATACAACATATTACATGGTACAAACACGTTGCTCACGTTATTTGAAATTTTAGTTACGTTGCCGTTTTTGTGACATTTTCGAAAGCCTCGTAACATAATAATAGACAAAAGAATTACGTGACATAGACGAAGATGGCTGATTTTGTTACATTTTCGTTTGCAACAGCCCAAATAACCATAATTGGCGATCATTATGAAAATGTACATACATTCTCGAATTTTCAAAGTATGTAATCAAATTTTGTAACATTGTACTATTAAGCGTAAATCTTTGTTTTATTACGCAATATTAATAATAAAAGCGTGTATAATAAAATGGTTTATGTTTGAAATTAATTTCAAATTAACGTAATCTCTGAGTAACATTGCTATTTTATTAATATTCTTATCATTAAGAAACCTGCGAAAATATCTTTTATTTCAGATAAATGTTTATAAAGGTTAACGTCGTAACTGTGTCGAGTTATCTATTATTTGAATGTTATCTATTTTATAGTACTTGAGTTCAAGACCTATTTAGATAGGACCTAGACAACGTACAACCATTGTAGTTAAAATTAATTTTCCTTAAGGTTTATAAAATATGAAGAACATGATTGTCGTGAATATTCAATTACCCTTGAAACCTTAATAGGTTTTTAAATTGTTCTCGCATTTAAAGTTTCTAAGGATCATTAGATTTTCTTTGGGTTTAAACTCAATTTTTTTTTAAATGAATATTAATCTGTGATTTCAATTGTTTTTACGCATGATTATACAAGCATTTGCTCTATAATAGACAATTACTTACCTAGTCAAATATATTCTTGTAATTGTTAAAATATATTTTGAATTCTTTAAATATAACACAAATAAGGCAATTTTGTTTTACCGCTCATTTATATATACCAATGACGCTACAACCTTTTGAACTGGCCCTCATTTCTATATATGTTTCGTGATCATTTCTAATTATGGTGATCGACCTTCTCTGCCTGTCACACTCCGTAGACTTTTTGGGTCTGATGCGTCCCGGTTTCCTCCGAAAGCACAGATGTATAGTCGGAGATCGATCCTATGACACAAAGTATGAGAGTCACACGTTGAAGCCACTAGGCCAACAATGCTTCCACTCTTTTAACTCAGTATTTTATTGCAATATATTTGGCGCCAGTCAAGACAAGATGAAATCAGTACGTTTCACAAACCGCTTGAAAGCAAAAATTACTGTTCCACAACGTTCCGCTGTTTGATAACCATCAACAAGATAAAATTATAAGAAAATATTTTTACAACGTACTTTTCATTTATATACTGATGTTAAGTATTAGCGATGTGTGGCGAGGCACGCATATTTTAGATAAATTACCTTGTAATATTTATTTTACAATTATCCGTAAGATATATTAAGTGTATATACGAGCACAATATAAACTTATTACCAAACTACTTTAAATCGAATAATTATAAAAAAAAATATTGTGTTGTTTAGTTTGTAGTATAAATTCTATTCAGTAGTTGATAATTCTTTAGAAATACATTACGATATATGGTAAAAGTATCGGCGTAGCCAGTCAAAGTGGTCCAAGGGCGAATATAAAGCCCGTGGAGTTTTTTTTTTAAATAATCTAATAATAATAGACAAAGTTGTTTAAAGCGACATATTCTATTGAACAATGAATTTTTACCACGTTTAAATTATCTATTTGCCTAGTTTGTGTGCCCTTAAAGCCTTTTAATATTCGAAATGCTCAAGAGACATCTACATTAGTGAACATTTTAACAACATTTCCAATGACACACGGACATGTAATAACTTATAACTATCACTCACTTTCCAAACGATTAACTCATAAAACGAATGAAGCATAAACTACAGATTTATCACAGTACTTCAATAGCTTTGTAGGTCAAGAGAAAACACACTTTTTGTGCGAATTTCAGGATTAAGATTTAACGTAAGTAGGTCATGGCTAATTAACATTTAATTTAGTCCTTAAAAAGTAATTACAATGTCTATGTGGGTATTTGGCGATCGGTATGTTTTGATTACGTTGATTTAGTATTTGTTTATTTATTTTTAAGTCACACTGCTGAAAGGAAAGGGGGCTTCGATACACTCTAGGCATTTTGATTTGTCCATAAGACCAAGGTCTCATTCATGTTCCACCAACTTTTAAAATTATAACCTACAAAATATTATGATTGATATCCTAGCTCCAAATATACTTCTTTATCATAAATACTACGATACTACTTTTTAATTTGATTGGAGATAAGAGGTGTGATGTGTCAATAACAAGTCTGCAAGCACGATGACGAGTCTTAGCATATAAAATGCATAGGATCCGAAGCCCAGAACGAATAAATGGGAATTTCAAACAAGTATCCAAGTGGGTGTAGAATTATTTATATTTCGAATTGCAAGGTTGTCGATATCAAACGGATATTTAACCTCATTTTGTCTGAATTTAAACATAAACTTTTAGACGCTGAAATTTTACTTGAAACTGGCACAAAGTAAAAACTATTGCCATAATATAAAAAAAAAATGCTAAAACATTTTTTGGAAAGATAAATAAAAAATATAGAAATTTAAAAATTAGATGTATGTATCAGTTTTTAAAAACTATAAGTTTTATGTAGCCGCATTGATATGACCAAATAATGTTATTTAAATTTTTGTTATAAATTTTAAGTTGTAAAAGTAATCCGTGGATCGTTAATTTTAATATGCTAACTACATGATATAAAACACTTTTTCGTATAATCGAAACATTAATAGTTACTCATAACAATGCGATTACAATGCATATGCTTTGCATATCTAACTATCCGTGTTATTTTATAACTGTTTACAAACAGACACTGACCTTGCTTATTTATATCCCAAAGTACGACGACACATCCGAGTCTGGCGAGCCGCAATGCTATAAGGCTTCCCAAACCACCTCCACCTCCAGTTATCAAGGCAATTTGACCCTTCAAATCCTTTTTCGGGTCTCTAAATATTGATTTGTATATTTCGTAAAATAAGTGTCCAAGTGCCGTCAATAGAGTGACGATAAGCTCGAAAATCGCTTGAACTAAAGTGTATTTGTTCCTCATACATTCTGGTATCTCGCTCGACAAAGGACCCGGCCTTAAACCATTAATATATTCTTGCGTTTCGATATTCATTG
Source organism: Pieris brassicae (assembly GCF_905147105.1). Lineage (NCBI taxonomy): Eukaryota > Metazoa > Arthropoda > Insecta > Lepidoptera > Pieridae > Pieris > Pieris brassicae. Next base: position 5,779,021 of record NC_059665.1, on the reverse strand, counting down.
TTTCTGTATTTAACTTATTGCTATTTATTATCGCATCACCGGTATTATCTGAAACAAAATAAGAGTTTATTATTAATATAAAATTTCAATAGTTTTCTCATATTGACGTTTTCATAAAAACCAAGGCGTATTACAGGAGTTATGTTCAGATTATTATATAAAGTAAATAGTCACGGATATTTATTTTACTAGGCCGTTTTATTGACTAGCTAAATAAATAAATTTCTCTTATAAAATATTGTTGTTGTATAACTTCGTAATTAGACATAAGTTTCGGCGTAAAATTATGTTTGCGTATAAGTGACGTAACGCAAATAAACGGTTTATTCGCTTCGTAAAGAGTTATGTTAGAGACCTTTGCGTAAGCCGACAAAAGCAAATTGAATCGCGATAGTGAGTCTTACAAGTTATTTTATTTTATTACAGTATTCCTACAGCTACTTATTAAATAATATTCAAACAATTACATTATACACAAAAGCCAAAAACGGAATACACATTCAAACATAAAGCACAGTTTTACCTATTTATACAAAAAATATAACAAAGTACAAATTCATTCTAAATTCTAGATTATAAGTTCTAACATTCATTGATAATTATAATAAATATTTAATGTAAAGGAAGAATAACAAAGCCCTTATTAATAAAAGATACCAGAGTTTTTTTAATATTAAATATATTTATTTGCTGATAATTTGTGTTATAATCTTATTTTGATTTAGTTTCAATAGCCGTTTTATGGCTGTCCCATCGTAGTTATGGAATAGATCACTTGTGAATTTGTATTTCTCAAGTACAAGTTTTGGCGTGGCTGAATTGGTCTGACATTATCATCAAGTATATTTGCCAACATCGTAAAGTTCAACTAAAATACCAAATTTAGATAGTAGTTATAACGTACCTTTGGTAGAGATGTTTATGAAACTTGCATGACGGTTATTTGAAAACTAGTGTTACAAAGAAATAAATATATAAATGGAATCACACTAGGAATACCTCATACATGCAAATTCGTATTGTACCTATTTTCATAAGTTAGATTTAATATCTACGTAATACGAACATAAAAGGATTTTTTGTTAAAAGGGACTTCATAATATCTCATCACATATAGTATTTTTTTCTCACAATCAGGACATCGAAACTAAAACATTTTCTTTGTAAAAATCATATTTAGTTTCAGTTGTCGTGTATATTCATGATTTCACCTCAGTGGGAATCAGTGACAATATAAATAGTATACTGTATATAAATAAATTCACAAAACTAAAAAAATGATAAAGTAATTAGATATTGTGTGGAATCTGTTATTTGAGGCAAAACGTGAGAATTTAGCCGTGAGAAGACGCACTATAACACACAATTATAAATCCAGTTTGACAGGTACAGTTATTTTTAACTCGGTAACTTTTGCTGTTCTTATTTGTTACCGGACGAACACTGTACATACCTTTGTTTCAATTAAGATTATTTGAAAACGAGTTATAATAATAATAAATCTTTTATTTGCAATGAACAATGCAACGTGTACAGGGGTAAACATGTATACGTTGTACAATGTGCGTTTTTTTTAATAATGATTAATTATAAAAAAATCTCCCAATTCGCCATATAAGATAGGCATGCAAATAACATATTAACTATCATAATGTCATAATAATAATATGAACAGTTAAGTTAGTTATAATTGTTGTCAAAACTTTTGGTCTAAACACTGTCAAGCTATAAAGGCACTTTGCCTTTAAAATTTAATCATCTTCCCCTTGAAAGCATTACACGGCAGTGTAATCATAACCTCTTAGAAAGTGGTTAATGTTTGGTAGCCGTGGAGTAACAAAGAAAAAATAAATTTAGTATTATAATGTATGTACTAAATAAAGCAAAAGTCAAAAATCATTTATTCATGGTAACACAATGTACACTTATGAACGTCAAAAAAATAAATATACATCAATTTTTTCATTTACTGCCAGTTAAATCAAGGGCGTAGAACGGAAAAGAATTGGCAATAAACTCTTCGCCACTCTTTTTAATCGCCAAGTTTATTTTTTGTATTACACAACGTTTGTATGGAGCTGCAACCATTACACCATGTTCCACATGACATTTTAAGTAATAAATAAATATAATAATAGAATCAATATTACCAGCAATTTCCTACAGCAACTGTTTTTATAAGTCGGTATAATTGTTTATTTGGGTTTCCAAGTAAGGATGTGTTAAACTTTACACCGTATGGGCAAAAAATACCGTATAAAGTAAAAAAGGCATATTTAAAAAAAAGTATTTTTATTTTCGTCAAAATGATTTTCAATTGATTTATGTGTAGCCAAATCCTGATCAATGATAAAAAATATTTCCAAATGATAAATCTATTTTCTAAGGAATTACAAGATATATAAATTGCGTACCTATACTAATATTACAAAGCTATCTTTTGTGTGAAGGCTTACTTAGTATCACTAATATAAACTTAAATGATTTTTTGTTTAATTGATTTATTTCAATTATCTATGTTTATTTGTTTTAAGTTATAAATGTATGAGGATACATTCAGCGTTTTTCCTTTTAAACAAGAAAAATGATAAGCCCAACACGTTATCTTTCTAATAGGTATATAGCTATTTATATATCTATATATCCGCATCAATATCAAGAATTAAGCCTGGAAGGAAGCTCAAATACTTCGTATGGCACGTATTGGTACAAATTGTAGAAAACCATGGGTATGCTACTTCATACATACCGTGGCGCAATGACGGTTGGTGAATGCAATCATTGCACAAACTGTGTTTGAACTAGGGCTACCGACATGATTAAAAATATAAGCTAAACCTTAATTACAATACCTATTAAGTAAAAATGTATCGTAAAGTATGTCGCTACGCGCAGACTTCGAAGACGGCTGGGCCAATTTGAGTTTTTTTTTTATTTAACTATAAGGTTTTTTATGGAGAGGAATATTGGAGACATTGGTTTTTATTTCAGAAAAGCAAACAGTCTCTATTGGGTAATATAGCAAAACAATCGATTTGTTAGTATGTAGCTACTAAAAAGGTAGGTTAATTAAAAATAACATATTACGGCGAAACGAAACTTTGCGTAACTTCAATAATCAAAATTGGATTGAGATTTAAATGTAAGATAATAGAATATCAATCCAAGTACATTAAAAATGGTAGGTAAGATGATATTATGATTATCGGCACTTTGTTGGAGAGTGTGATGAGTATATGTTAATTGATGTTTGTGTATTTTAGGAGTATGTACTGAAACTGAGAAATAATTTTGATTTACTGATTATATTGTAGTACTTTATTAGTAATATATATTTTAAATATATTTATTGATTTCTAGTAACAAACAACCTTTATAATAAAAGTGTACCTATTCACTGTAGAACGGTTACTTAAAAACTACCTTAAAATTTATTATAAATGGTATACTTGACATCCCTAACGGTACATTTATCACGCCGAAGGTCCCTATAATATTTACAAACGATCATTTATGAAAATAATCATTCATATGTGTTAATCACAAATATATCATCACAGGCCAATTATTTATCCACATGTTTCTTTTAACATAAAACACTACACTAATGATGAAAATAGTGGCACTATAATTGATGTGTCAACTGTCAAGTACAAGTTGGTAACATTATCGAATATGTCAAGAAGATGTCAAGTAGATGTTGCGATAGAATCTGTCACAAGAACGAAGTTTACCTAAGAATAATATATTGTATGGGCTATGGACATAAAAGTATATGAATAAGACTTTACGATTAGTCATATGACCATTTACAAATAAACTCCAATAGGTTACGCAGGAAACATATTGCCGGCGTTTTATCTAGGGCCGAGTTATAATGACACCCGGAGATATGAACAAGTTTAATACGAAGGAAGGTTTACTAACATTTCGAAATGTCATTAAAACATGAAGGGATACCGCAGGCATTCCATCATTCCATTTGTCCCCCCTTTCAGAAAACCGATATCCAGATTGAGCATTTTGATAAACTGCTTGTATATAGAACGGAATATCCAGTGTAGTTTTTATAATTTAATTTTTTGTTTTTTTAATTATCTCGTCGTGAATATTATGTTTGTCTGTATGTAGGTCTTGGCATATTAAATATTGGTTTTTTGTAGCAATGTATCAGTGTGCCGAGCGATAGCAAGCTTTTATAAATAAACCCTAAGGGTGCATCGTATTGGTGATTACACGATGCACTGTCAAGGCTTTTCATTGTCGTCATGGCCATTTTAAATACAAAACAATAGAGCATTGACATCCATAAATGACTAGCCACTCAACCGTGGTGACAATGCAACAACGTATTGTATAGATGAGATTGTCTTAGCACCTTAATAAAATAATAGATACGAAATGAGGACAAGTTTAGACGTTTATACTTAGAACCGAATAATAAGCTAATTTGAATGGAAGTAACGGATGCTACTTAAACAATTAAATACGTCTCATTAAAGGAAAACAAAGAATGGAATCCTATGTAGATTTTTTACTGATTTTTTGATATTCTAAACTAGCTAGTATATTCTAAGCTAACTAGTAACTAATTCGAATTTCAGTATGTGTATTTTTATACATTATAATATCCTTCAAAGGCGGTTCTAAAAAATCAAAGTAATATAATCAATAACAACATTGTCTATTAGGTGCCGACTGCTATTTTTACTACTGCGATAAACGCTGTTTTTCTTAAAGTTTGATGAAAATTAGCCGGTGAGCTCACGGTCTGTTTACTTACCATTATTGCCCAGTTTAGAAGGTTTTATCAATGTAACTTGCTATTGGCATGAAGGTCCAGCTCGACTCTGGTTTTGACAAGCATAGAAAGCATACAATGGCAGATAAACATCAAATATAACGGTATCGGAATGTAATGATCTAGTTGCTGGCGTCTAATATATTAAAAAATACGTGCTCAATTGTAATAGCTTCCTATATTCGGTCACAAACTTAAAATTAACATTTATCTTTGCTAATCAAGGGCTTACATAATAGTATACCAAATAATCTCCATATTACACTTGTGCAATCAAAAAAAAAAACCCGAAATATGGAGGTTTCGACACGAAAGAGTAATATTATTAATTGGATGTCAGATATAAATATCTGTTTATGGAAAATTTTGACGTTGATGTAAGAAAATGTTGAAATAGATATTGATACGCAAACGCATCACATACCTTAAACTAAAAATAGCTTTTTACATGTGCAGACATTTGATTTATTATTCTTCTATGGGTGGATTAATCACCATTTTAATTATTTTTTCAGACAAAACAGTTATTTAGTTCTATATAGAATATAATACAAAAGAAATTAAATTAATTATTTAAGCTTTATGGTACACCGACCATGGTATGGTCTGCACTTGAGAAAATACATTAATTATTTCAACACGCGATGCTACTGTCGCAAGTACGCCTTATATACTTAGAATTATGTACAATTACACATTGATCAAGATACTCTTTTGTTTATCGAGTTCCTTCAGTGTGTGTGCTTTTACGTTACGTACAAATATTATTAAATGTCTGACCAATGAACGCTAGCTGTAAAGAAAGCAGTAGTTAACGAAATCATTGTAAAATTCTGATATTAATAGATTTTGATCTTAAAAATTACTGAACGGAGAAATTGTCACAAGAGTGGATAATGATTTGTATTTACATAATTGACTCATTTATTAGCAGTTTGTGAAAACATGTTTACACTGTTAAGCATCGTTCACAAGAGTAAATAGCCTTTTCGAAGCCTTTCTTCCTGATCGAAATGAAAGACGGACTATTATGGCAATATGACCTCAAGGACTTTTGTTACCACGTCAGAATTCAACAGCGGAATACAAGTCAGAAAATTATTAAACTAATATGGAATTTAAATTAATTAAAATAATGTTTTATGTTTAGATTCATATAATATATATTAATATACATAAAATTGTAGTAGTTATTCAAAATAACTTTTCTTTTCTTGTTCATAATAGACAAACTTACGTATTTAGCTATTATATAAAAGTTTTATGGATTACGTACATGGCATATAGCCTGGGATCTTCGGTGTCTTTTTGTTATGTGTTCGGGCTGACTAACTGTGCAAATCCATATGAGCCATATTCACGAGCCAGAAATGTGTATTTGTTTATGAACACGAAACTTGTCTATGTATAAAAATATGAAAATATAATTCAAATTTTAATACAAGTAAAAAAAATACTAACTCAGATTATATACCTAAAGTAACGTATATTATTATCTATATCACAAAACAATTTAATTTTCCAGGTCTCCGGTACAAGTAATTTTGGTTCATACAAAATAGTGTTAGATTTTAAAATTAGAACTATTATTTGGGTGAAATTATGATAAGGTATAAAATATTGTGTATGTTATTTTACTAAATAATTCTTTTGTTCAATCATATTACACCGAGCGAATTTTGGATGGACAATATTAATGCAATATAGCAATTCTGAGTACCGCTATGAAGTCAGCAATAAAGTGAGGTATCTGAGTTATTCAGACGAATTAAACACTCTCACAAAGTAATCAAGACGTTTATGGCGATGGAGACGTGTATGGCAGTAAAAGTCCTATAAAAATGTGACGTTCCTTTTTTATAAGATGAGTCTTCTTTCAATAAACATAAGAGCCAGTGAAGTCTATGTTACGCTCTAATCGTGTTGTTTTACGCACAAAATTATACTACAGTAAGTGACATATGAGTAGTATAGTAACGTAATTTAAATTTAATTAGCGTTCTCATATTTTTTTTGTATATAGTCCATATTTCATACATTGTAATAGTGAAATCAACCCTAAGGTATTTAAAAAGATCTAGCGAAGTTAAAAACATTACGTAAATGAAACACATCTAAAATTAAGCTATTCGTTACGGATATCTAATAGGAGCATGAAACATTCTTCACACATTAAATTTAATTGATTTGCCTCTCCTTTTTATAATTCATGAATGGATTGTTTTCGCTCTTCTTGATTGTTATGTTTGCCTATAAGAGCTGGTCAAATTAAATCTTGTATTATTCTTTGGCAGGCGATGGCAATCTTTTTTAATAATACATTTTAACGTTCTCATTCACAGTCAATAGTAAAACAATAGCCAGTGTTTTCTACTCTGAATTTTAGTACTGTCAGCTCTCGCGTTGGTGTTATAAGTTTTAAAATGATATTGTTGAGACATCAGTAGACGGTAATTATTTTCGTATAAATTCATTGGTGAAGAAAATGATTAGATATAGAATAAATTTAATAAAAATATTCATTTAGAATTCTTTGCCTTTTTATTTAGTTAAAATTATTGTTTGAATTAATAAACTTTTATTTTTTGCTCAACAGCGATTTGCTCCAACGATACAAAATACAATTTGACCTAGCCATGGTTGTAAATTTGAAGTTTGACAAACCAGTTATTTAACTAGTACAAGTGCCGTTCAATTTCGGTATTTCTTTTTCTTTATACACTTTCTCTCATACTTTCTCTGACCGATGCACTCTGCTTGATATTAGCATAATATTTCCAATAAAAAAATAGGCATGTAAAGAAAAAAAACTATAACTATTACGAGAATGGAAAACATTCAATATTTTTTTTTAGAGAACCGGTCTTACGTATACAGAAAAATCCCGTCATTCAATTCAATTCAATCTCACTTCCCGTCCCTATTCGCTTAGCTCCTTCTTTATCTTTCTTTAAATTTCTTCTTTACAAACATTACCTGTCCACATCGTATCCCTAACTTTCTTACTAACTACTAACTGACGTGAGACTTATCTCAAATTATCGTGATTTATGTGTCTTTTTACTTTCTATATTTAATGTATCTTTAATATTTTATTCCTGTTTAGTTTTAATAACTGTGTATTACATGTATTTTTGCACTACTTGCCTATCTTACTTAATACATTTATTTTTTTCTTTACTCACAGTGGTTGCCTGGAAGAGATCGCTCGTAAGCGATAAGGCCGCCACTTGCCCTCCTTTTGATTTAATTATGTTAATTTTTATTCTTATTTTGTAGTGTAACGAAGTGTAAATAAATAAAAATAAAATAAATAAATAAAAATATAAGTATTTTATCGCATAGAATTAAAAAAAATATTTTGAAATTTATTATATATAAAAATTAGGATCTCTAAGAGATATATTTTTTTAATGGATTTGAATCAATTATATTTAGCACAGTTACACATTCCACCGGATTTTCTTTATTATCGTTAAAAACAAAATTGAAAAAAAGGTGGTTTTCGATTTAGTGGGGGGGGGGGCAACGCACTTCTGGTAGGAGCCTTCTGGCCCATGGGGGCGGTATCACTTAACATCTAGTGAGCCTCCTGCCCGAAAGCCCCATTTAATATAAAAAAGTAATATTCAAGCCTATTTCGCTTATATCAACTTTATTGTATCTATTTATATGTTTGAAAATAACCTTAACGGTTATTAAACGTTATTAAAAAGATAAGTACAAGGGCACAGAACAAAAAAGGTCAGTTAATATGTATTTACTTATAAAACAATGAAATCTCAAATAAAATTTATGATGGAGGCGCAATAGTGAATGACTAGTACGGTCTTCAAAAAACGTAACCTAAACTTAGCACGATATTTGTTACCATAGTTACTACCCTTAACCTTACCCTTTTTATATGAAATACCATCGTAACCATCTTAACAAAGATGATATTGAAACCCATGTTTAATGTAAAGGCAGTTTTTGAGGAGTTTTTGATTTAGAAACGGTTTTTAGAGTATATAAATGGAATGATAGGTAAACTTGCTTACTAAACACCGTAATTAGTCAATAGGAATTAACAGTAACTCAAATAATTAATTTAATTAGTTAACCACAGATCTAATCAGAACCTAAAAAACATCAGAAGGCCTAATCGTGATTAAATCGTCAACTTATCGAACGTTATAATCTCCGCTGCCCTGTTCTTTAGTGTATAGTTAATGTCTTATTAAAGATATTTGATGACTAAATGTTAAACAAGAACTTAAGTAAATACTCAAGGATTATGTAATACATAGTATTCAAATAAATAGCATCAAACACGTATGCGAGCTGGCAATGACCCACAAATATTAACTATCAATACAAACTCGCTTAAATTATAACTGTTTCGTAATTGCGAGTATATTTTTAAAACATGCTTGTTTTGTTCTTACAATTAATTAAAAAATAACACATTAATCAAAATTAATGTTTCCACGAAGCGACTCGTTGCGTTTAAGATCAGCATATAAAATATGCAAATCGCATTATGCATTTGTATGAATATGTCATGAATTCTAGTTTTTATAGATTTTTAGTCACTATTTGGGCAATCAATGTAGACAGAATTCAGATTCGCGTTCGCGTTGCTATGGCAACTGATGTCATAGAAATTGAGTGCGAAAAATGATAAAAATGTATGTGGCCTTAAAAAATTACTTTACATTTAGTCATTTTAAACCTGTACAAAAATATTAACATAATTATAAAAATGCACATTCACTTCGCAATTAACTTTTACAGTTATGATTTTACAACGTATTCACTTTGTAGATTGCATTTCAAAATGCTTGTCATATTTTTTTGTAGCGCGTGAGTTCGAATCTCAGCCAAATAAAGTACATTATTAAACAATTGGAAACTTCGAGAGCTGATTAGTAGACGCAGAATTGTCTATGGTATTGGTAAAACAGCCAAAGTATTGGCACATGAAACGAACACGAATCCCAATGAAGCAACAATCAATTCGAAAGTTTGATCCGGCCACAAAAATTATCAATGAAACGCAAATGTGTGTCCCATTTCCCTTGAAGTGTTTGTTACGCGACTTACAGTAAGAGTAGAAGACTGTTCTAAGTCGTACTTTTACAAACCATTTAAGGTATGAGAATGAGGACTTTATTACATTCCCAGTATTGTACATTTTTTAAGCCTTGGTTGTTTCGTCAGTACAAACTTTTCCTTTGGACAAAATTGTAGGTCACTTTTTGGATCACACAGCCTTGTTATTAAGCAATAAATAAAGACGATTTTATTCATAAGTACATTTTACTTCAATATATGTCAATCGAAAAATTTAAGGGATTATAATTAATAAAGATTATCCTTATTAATTATTCTACGTTACTTGTGATGTGTAGGATAAGAATTAAGTTTTAATCCCGATTCTTAATGTATGTTTTGATGGGTTTTAATATCCATTAAGCTCCTAAAATTAATTATGATTAGCTGATTACAGTTATAGTACATTGGAATGGTTTGACTTATAAGTTTCATTATTATGTCCATCTAACGACGCAATGTTGTAAGTAAAGTACCTACAATAAGACTGGTCCAAACGGCCTTGTGTTGCTTAATATACGATAACTTGCAGCCTGCACCTGATCTTTAGTATACTATGAAGTAAACAGCAAACCTACTCTATGTAATTACACATAACCAGTAGAAACAATTCGTTAAATCTCTTCTACAATTTTTTACCACCTACGTCAAACCATTCTGTTAAAAATGACGTCGTTGTTTTTTTTTTAATTCTGCCGAATCGATGTGCAAAGAGTTTTTAAAGACAAAAGAGTCTCTTCAGTGTCATGCAACTTTTTTTATTTGTTCTTTTTTTGAATATTTGAATCTTTAGTTTCGAATTAGTTGCGTAAAAGTAATTCTCAGTTTTTTATGAAATTTAAACTTGACAATCGACTTTCGAAATATTTCGTACTTCGCGCTCACAAAATATTTTGCCCCTGGCCCAGAGAAGATTTGGTATAGAGTGGTTTGCGCAAATATCAATAAGAAATTATTTGTAAGCTCGTTGCTAGTTCGTACTGCACTCAAGTAATCTAGTACCAACTATTTTGAAACCGATATAAGAAAAGTGTAATTAAATACTCAAGTATAAACCTTTAAACTAATAAACAATATAAAAAATACACCGCGAACCTTTCTTATATTTAAATAATATTTTCCTAGACATTCATAGTAATCTATAAGCCTTAAAATTTAGTACTTTTAGTTTTTTAGCATCTAGAATTATTTTACACATGCCTCACTTCTTAGCGGCATTTAACGTCAGCGTGATATGCTTGAGGCAAACTGAAAATGAGCATTTTCCAAATTCAAAGTCAGCACACTGCGAACCGCGATCGCCTTGAAATACTTTCCAATATCTTATGGACTATGCGAAAAGGTTTACCTAACATGACAACATTTAATTAACACGACATATTATTCAAACAAACTCACCTATAATTTTTTTCACTTTGATATTCTACACTCACTATAATCTGCCTTTAAATTCGATGATCTTGATAATAGAGTCAAGACAGACGATTATTCAAAATTAAAATAAATCGTAATTTGAATTTGGAACGCGATACGCGCGGCTGCTGGGTCGTCCCGTCTGACTGGCTGGCAACAGCGCGCGATGCTGTGAATCGACTGAGCGTAGACGCTAGTAAATGTTGCTGCACACTGCGCACGCAGGTTCAACTATCGTCGCACCCTCGAGATCGTGACCTTCGCGCAGGTTCCCTAAGTTGACAACTAACAAAATTTGGCAGGGGGATGATTATGTCAATGCTTAGTCGACATTTGACACAAATATGATATTGTTATTGTTAATATATAAGATTATCTCCCTCATTAACTGTGATTAACAAATACAGTCGTGAAATGTCCCATTAAAAATCACCTTTCCTTAGAAAAAAACAAAAATTAACTTAAACACAAAATATTGTTTGACGTTCGACAGCGAGTTGCCATTTGTAAATGTTCCATCTTATGCCGAATTGGTCCTTGTCCGTAGACTAACTCCTATAAAGAATATTAGCTTAGCGGAAACAGGCACGTGACTTCTTTTGTTTGTTTAATCAAAAAGTAGGTTCAGGTCATTGTGCGTAACAAACGAAAGCCTTGAAATAAATCAATATTAACAAATATATTAGTAATCTTTGAATCTCGTAAAGTATGAACCCGAATATTAAGATATTTGGCAATGTAATTGGTATGTCAAATAGCATACTATAACAGTTCTAATGCCTCAAGCATTTTATACGTAATTTCTAATTGATAAATAATTACAATCTAAAATATGTAAAATGTTTCTGCCAATAAATATATTTGTTGTTTCTTTCCACATAAGGGAATAGTCATTTTGATGATAGTGAATTCGACTCACGATCATTTAGTTGAAAAACACTCTAATATAATTAAGACTAAATCAGTGCAATTTACACTGTTTTATAATCTGTTGTGTCTCTTTTTAACATACCTTAAGTACAATGTAAAGTAAGAGACAAAAGAGTAACGGTGCAATAACACTAAGACTATCTGGATTATAATAATGACTAACAAATTATTCGTATTTCTTACAAAGATTTTTTTTTAAATTTAAATTAACAAGTAATATCAAAGCATTTTTAAATTGACGCGTTTAATGTAAACGTGCATAATCAAACATATTGCTAATGAATTTTACATGACTTTAACGGTTGGTTAAATTTTTAAGCCATTGAGTTCTGTCTTAAATTGTAAAAAAGCAAGTCTTGTACAAAAATTTTACTTTGTAACCTTAATACCTCATATAGAGAAGCGGGGTTATGTTTACAACCTTGCAACAAGAGAAGTATTGACCAAGAGTCTTCAGCGCGCGACTCACATTCCTGCAGGTTCGACTTCCGGGCTATGCATCAATTGATTTTCAGTATATGTGCGCATTTAACACTCTGTCGTGCGGTAAAGGAAAATAACGTGAGGAAAACGTCGTAGACACAAAAAGTCTACTATTACAAAAAAAAGCAGACACAGCAATCTGAGAGCCGGTTTTTACAACATAACGCCATTTTTTTCTTTTGCTGCCATTAAAAATATTAAGAAATTGCAAGTTAAATATATCGTAATTCTAAAGTCTCGAGGAACAATACTAACGTAGTAAAAACTTCTACGGCGTAGAACTGCTAAACTAGCTGGTAATTGTCTACTTATGGTGTTGCAGAGTCTATAAGTTAGGGAAATATTCGTAACCCCCGAAAAATAATCACTTTATAATGGTTAAACATATATATTGTGCACTTCAATACAATTATAAGAGAGAGCTTAACATAACGTCGTTAATATTGAGATATTTTTTCGGGATATTGAAAAATAAAACTTACGAAAATAATATTGGTACTGAAGACTTCTGGAGGATGGAGTACTGGTACTGTACAGTAGTCGAACTTGTGAACTTCTAAAACATCAACAAATGGTTAGAATAGTTATTTAACTAAGTTGTTGCTGCAATCCAGCTAGGATAAATTTTGGTAAGGATACATATTTTTTGCTATAATTTATAAGTAGGTACACGTCGAGGACGAGAATCCTTATTTTTACGCCTTTGGAAGTTTTTAACATTAAATGATTATGAATTATATAACAATACATGATTATGAATTATGATTTAAATAAGTTACCTTAACTCCAAAGCAGCTGCAGAGATAATTACTTCTACTTAATGTTAACCTCAAACTATAGTATGATCCACCGTTTGTCTAACCTTTAGTTTATTAACGCCATCTATTCGGTTATAGATACAATAACAATTAAAGGTAACATTTTAATACAATGAAATGCAAGATAAATATATAGATGGCACTAATCTAAAAAATATGTATTTCAATTCTATCTAAAAATCTCTAGTTTAAAGTTCATTTAAATCGAACGACATACAATTATCAATTATATTATTATTTATTTATATAAACAACATACAATAAACTTTTGATATAGACGCGTTATTCGAGTCTAAAAACTCATTATTGTTAACTATTTTATTGTGATAGCGACACCTTTTGTACTGAGTTGAAATCACAATCAATCAAAATGATTTCATTCCTTCATTAATTCACGTCATTAACGTAGAGGGCGTTTTCAGAATATTGTTTACGAATTCATATTTTATTATAGGGTAGCACCCTATATTCTTTTCTAAAAGTCTATTACCGAAAATCTAATGTAAAAACATAAAACCCGTCAGCGTGAAGCGATTTTGTCTTACAATGTTGAAATTCACTTTTAACTGATTTTCTCAATCACCTCTTGAAACATTAATAATATTACGTATTTAATATTTAAAAAGTTCTAAAAAATAATTTAAAATGATCTAGCCATTCAATTGATAGTGACTATATGAAGATTCGAGTGAAAATTTGAGCTAAATAAAAGTAAAATTTGCTTAGTAAGTTAAAGCTTGAGTAGTTATTAGTCGATCAATAAAAATTGATAGATAGTGTTTTGTAGTAAAAATATTTATTTAAATCGTCTTTTACATTATTTTCTAAAAAATAGATGTATTTATAAAATAAAAGGCACAAACAATCGCCTTCTTAAAATAAATCTTATCGTGTTATAAAACAGTTTAACACTAAAATGTCCACAAACATACAATAAAATCTAGGCTTTAGTAAAATATTTAAATCACAATAGCCACGACGATTTCGTGTTTCAAATTTGTACAAGTCTTATTTTAAATGCGTAAATTATAACTTAATCTAGCAGGCGTTTAAACTAAGCATCGCAATGCTGGAATGTAATGAAATTTGCATTGGCACTTAGTTGCTCCGAAAGAGTATTAAGTAAAACTTGGTCCTAGAATTCGTTGGTTTACAGTATTATAAATAGACAATTGGGGCAATTTCCATTAGCAGTGGGAATTAGTTGTTGTTGTTAAGCTGGGGCCTTAGAGGGAGGCATCCTTCGACCCAGAAGTTGGGCCTCTGCATCATAGTCTGCCACAAACTAACTTCTTTACCGACGCTATCCATCCAGTTAACACTTGCCCCCATGTAGGTTCCTGTAAGGAAATTTATTTTAAGATTTTACCTCTTCACATGCCAAACCCACTCTGTGATTGTCAACTACGAGCTTTCTATATATAAATCTAAAATTTCGAATTGTTTTTATAAGGGCATCAATATGAATATGTAGAAAATATGTTATGACATTATAGTTGATTTTGTTATCTATGGTCATTATTTAGTCTCAATCACAACGCAAAACATAATTTAATTGATATTTTAATAAAAAAAATCTAAATGTTTACTTCTGAACAACATTTTACAACAATTCATTATAATGATTGATGATTGAATGATGATGAGGAACCCTTTTAAGTAAAAATATACCTGTGTCAGGGTTCTCAGCTCCTCCATAACAAACTTAATAGTAAATTTAAACTTTAAAAACTATTTTAGGTTTTTCAACTGTTCACCATTCCTCGTGCAGGAGAGAGTGAATGAAATGTGTATATATTTGTTGAGTGGTTTGAGGAGCATCTCCCTTAATTCTATTTTTAAACTATGGACGGTGAGCGGGGAGATATTAAGCAGCCTATTTAACCTATTATACATATAATCTGCCTGCATATTTCGTCTGGCGAAGTCAGTCGTTACGGTCTGGCCGAGGTGCTTTGGTGGTGTGCTTTTAAAATTACACTTAACATATAGTTAAAGCTTTAGTTATATTGTAGATGGATTTAGCAGCTTAACCTCTTTCTAATCTAATATATATTATAGTTTTATTTGATTAATTTTTAAATTAGCTGGCATACTAAAACTGTCAATGGAGGAAAGAAGTTTGTAATAACCTGTTCCTAGTGAGAGCCTAATAGCACCCATGAAGTCATTTGAGGCCAGCCGGTCTCGGTCCCACAAACTGAGTTCCAGGGCCCGGGAGGCCACATCCTGTAGAGTGAGGCCGCGGTATGTAAAGGTGTGTTCCCATCGTGGGTTTAATGTCCGTCGGGCCACGCCTGTCTTTTGTTTCGCGAGACGTCCACGCTCTGGTAGCAAATAGCTGTAAAAATGTTACAAAACTATTACTTTCTATGAACGTACTAATGTTGTATATATGTACTTTATTAATGAATTTCTAAAGGCTATGGATACACTGCTCATTAAATGGTATATTAATTAAAACATAATTAATTTACATTAGAGAGTAAAAAAATATTTACAATTAAACATTTCATTAAAAACATGACTCGTGAAAAGCATACTTATAGAACAGTGATGTTATTAAAACTAATAAATAGCAAATATACATACTTGATGTATTCTTGTGTATCGAGGCAAGTAAATGAGAATTTTACTTTATTATAAAGTATTTTGTTATAAACACACATTTAAAAGAAAATACATTTAAGAAATTAAATTTTAACACTTTTTGATTAAAATATTGCCTTTTGTTTGCGTTTTCTTCTAAATTATGACCTTTGTCATGATGAATAATTTCTTTGTACTATATGATGAGTTTATTAGTCTTTAAAATAATTATTTCAAAGGCACAACAATAATAATATGCAGCAATGAATCATCAATATAATACTAAATACTAATGGTTATGATAAAATTTTAATATTTACATACAAGTTTTATTGTAAGCATCAAAAAGTCCTGTTTTTTAAGCGGCTAAAAGAATAAAGATACCATTATACATATCACGCAGTCATTAGTTTTAATAGGTGTTATCAATTTCTCGGAAATTTGATTTAAAAATTATTTTATAGATTTCTATTTTTTCCTTATTTCTGAATGCCAATAGAATATTTCATTATTAGGTTTCATAGAACCTTATTTTATAAATAAAATTGATAACAAAAATTACTACAAACAAAAAAAAGCTACCTTTTGCAAAAAACATCTGTCAGTCCACTGGGTTTGGTAGCTACGAGATTCTTAGCTTCCTTTACAAGTACATGTAGAGTTCCTTTGCCCCTTGCAGTTGTCTCTTGTAACTCAAACTTCAACCCTATGATGATGTCACCTCGGGTGCCTTGCTGTTCATCAAACTGTTCCGTCTGAAATTCAATTATAATCTATTTAATGTCTACGCTAAAAACTCCTAAAAAATTGTAACTAAATTGTATGTAAACTTGTTAATTATATAACGTTAAAGCGATGTATTTAAATTCTTAAAGTATAGAAAGATAATTGTATATTTGATTGTTGATACGGGAAGTGATATGTTAAGACATTCATGGCAGACCATTTAAAGCGACTTAAAGAGATTGTGAGTATTTATATTTTCTTTTGTCATTTTTACATTTTTATACCAATCCTATTCGAAATCGGAAGTTCATGCTATAGTTCTCATCACGACCATCTACGCTCTCCTTAACGACATTACGCAGGCGCAATTTTAACCGTCCGTAACTCACCCTCTCATGCAGGCGGTACCACATAGGCGCGGGGTCGTCGAACACGACGTCGGCCAGTGGCAGAGAGACCTCCCCGAGGAAGTCGTTCCGGCCGAACATGTCCGCATGCCACACGCTCAGCCACAGTGTCCTCGAGGACAGCGAGGCGAGCGGTTGCGCGAACGAGAGGGTCTCCTCGAACACGGGGTTCAGGGTGTTCTTCTTCACCTTCGTCTTCCTCTTGCCAGCTTTCGACTTGTCCGGCAACAAGTACACCTGGAAATTGTTTGGGAATATTTAGAATGATTGGTCTAAGACTATAAACGCCATTAACATACTAAAATCGAAAAAAAGAAGATTTTTTGACGTTGTTTGTTCGATGACGCATTTTTGTATTATTTCTTCGATAAAACTAATCTTCGATTTTATCTAGTTTCATCGCCTAAGAAATTTATATGTACATTATCATAATCTAAATATATTTATTGTATATCTAAACACTGTGCGTGATAATTAAAAATAATTATATTATAATATAATATAGATAAATCAATGGCGCCACAACCTTTTTAGGTATGGGTCTCACATTTCTGTATCTGTTTCATGATCATTTATTAATCGAATAGGCAAGAAGCAGCGTTCTGTGCCTGACGCACGCCGTCGACTTTTTGGGTCTAAGGCAAGCCGGTTTCCTCACGATGTTTTCCTTCACCGTTCGAGCTAATGTTAAATGCGCACATAGAAATAAAATCCATTGGTGCACAGCCGGGGATCGAACCTACGACTGAAGACACTAAGCCAACACCAGTCTTAATATATATATATATAAATCTCCCGTCACGAAGTTTGTCCGCGATGGACTCCTAAACTACTTAACCGATTTTAAATTAAATTCGCACACCGTTCCAACTTAAGAGAAAGGATAGCTTAGATCTTTAATTATAGTCGCAATTTTATTTTATAGCAAATTATTAGTATATAATTAATTGACAGTCACAATTATCTGTTACTACTGTGACGATAATACAGTGAAATTATTCTTTCGTGTCACAGTATTAAGGCTAACTAAAACCACATTAAGGAGAAACAAAGTTCGCGGGGGCAGCTAGTATATTATAAAATAAAGAATTTTAAATTAACTACAATTACTTGGGAACAAATAAATTCAAAAGTAACGGCTAAAAAAATTATACATCATGAATATGTTATTGAAAGCTTGGTCAACCATAATCGTCAGAGATTACAACATCATGATACGGTCTGTTCCTATCAACACATGTGTGGGACAGGTACCTACATAGAAAATATTTTTATTAAACTATTACAAAAAATGCTTGTTCTGACTGAATATCCTACATTATCAACCTAATGGGACCTTTTCCTTCTAATTGTCAATGATAATTGCTACATAGGACAATGCCTATTGTGTTTCCAGATGAGAATTAAGTATTGTCTCACCAATAAAATGTAATATAAGATAAATGTACCTATACTAATGCCTGACCAACTAAGTCACAAAACAAAAGGAGACTTTTTTTTAATAAATAGGTTTCTACTTATATTTTTAACTTTCGAACATACCTTGACATAAGGATCAGACCGATTCCGTTTGACATCTATGGGGGCGAGATCACGACATCTCTTCACTCCAACTTCCAAAGCACCTAATCTGTAATTGTATAGAAGAGAAAACTGGACTTCTCCTTTCACAGTCACACTTCCACGTAGACCTTCTCCAGCACCCGAGTAGACGGATGCCATGGATTCAGAACGATTCTGGAAAAACATATTTTAGACTTTAGATTCAATAATATAACGATGCATGTAGTATGTATATTATAGCTGGTGATTTAAAATTATTAGAAACTTAAAAAGCCTGAATACGTCATGCTTTGTCTCCTTTATTCATTTCTTAAGTAACACAAGAGTGATAAGGACAAGGTTTTCGAGACTTGTGCTTAGGTAAAAAGTTGTACAAACGATGAAAATAAAGTAAAGTTAAATGTCGGTGTTGACAAAAATTTATTACTTCTACGCGTGCATGCAAATGCTTCGAATTTTTTACTAAATATCGCTGCATCGAATAAGCGAATGACAATAAATATACCTTAAAGAATATTATAGAAGATAATTAATAAATACCATTAGTAGCCACGCAATGGATATATTAGAAATCCAATCAGCGAAATTATAAATAAACTAATCAACTCCCACTCGTACTGTAATGACTAACTTCAATATTGTATCTGGCTTATACATTCGCATTGGTTTTTGTTTAACCTGACCGTCATTTGATACCAGTTACTGTCAATTGCTATAACATAATTTTTTAATTGTATACATTGTTTACGTTGCTACATGATGAGGTTTTTAAATACACATGTCTTTAACGTATTACAAAAAGGAAACGATCTGTTATTGATCCTAATACAAGATATATATATACATATTTTTTTGTTTGCTTTTTAAATTTTGGAATTGGTTGAAGTCAAATGTTCGAGACAACTATAATATATTAAAAAAAGCGAAACTAATAAGTAATAATTAATTTTAGTTGAAATACTTATAAACTTTTGATCTTAAATCATTGGTTATACTGTCAAACATAATATACATCGGTGTGGACTCATTTTGATTTTTTATAAAAAAAAATAATATATATGTCGCAGCCAACTCGCTTAGTTAGCCGTTCAATTAATAGCCTAGCCTAATTAATAGCTTGCACTAGCGGCCTGAAAGATGTTCAGCCAGTTGATGAGACCGCTAGACAAATAACTTGGATCAATGACGTTTCATTACTTGCCTAGCCTGTTGACTGTTAATTTAAATGTTATTCCATTTCTGTCACTCTCAAACTCGAAACGAAACTCTTCAAACTGTCAATATGACGTCGGCAAACCACAAATTTGATGGTGTTTTCCAAAGTTTCATAAAAAACAACAAGGAGTTGTTGAGTGTAGTGACAATTGATGAGTGTAGTGACAACGTGAATTTGACTTAAGCAGTTTAATTTTGAAATAAATATTTTTTTATGTCATATGTTTCATCTTGTTTATTTCTGCCAAATAATGACTCTATCGTACGAATGGCATTGGCCAGTCCGTTTATTAAATGTTGTAACAAACGCTACAGCTGAATATCTTTCAGGCCGTTAGTTAAACGGCGCTATTAAGTGAAAAGGCTAGGCTGTTAATTGAATGGCTTAAGCTAGTTGGTTGCGACAATTATATATGGCTGATTGTGCGGATTTTATAATTAATCGAACCAATTGTTCCACTATCTTAGCATTAAAACGTATTCATTATTATTTTTAAATAGTATTTTATTTTTACATTAGTTTTAAAAAGTAAACTAGACCCAATGAGTCAAATAAAAACAATTGATTGAAAACAGTTAAAAAATTTAAGAAATATACATTCTATCACCTCATACAAATTTAAACACCGGTCACATCTCAAGACTGGGGACTTGGGGGACTGACATTGACCGAGTTATTTAATTTATTTGAAAAGTTATATGAACTTCTAACAAGAATATAAAGAAACTTCAACGACGTTACGTAACATAAACGTCGTATCTAATTATGCGGAAGTCAAGTTTGTATTTTTTATACTAGTTAATATAATGTAATAAAATTATTCAAACACTACGTACCTGTTAAAACCAAATCAATTTAAATATAACGGATAACTTTAATCCATAAACGAGACTTGGCACTATCTAATACGTATTTGACATACGGGAATCACATATAAGTTGAGTTCCAGAAAAGAGACTTAGCAAGAACTATGGCCCCGTAATCCCATACGTCTGCCATACAGGTTCATACTTAGGGCGAGTTCCAAAAACGAGACTTTTGAATCTTACCTAAGGTACCGTATTCGTAGCTACTGTCACAAACATGTTACGAGAAAAAAAGGATCAACTAATAAGGAATAACTATTTTGACAGCGTTTGAAAATTGACGTTCATCTTGAGTTTAGAACGAACAAAATAAATGTAATTAAATCCAATGACATTGACTGAAAAATTACGTCGTATTAAGCTCTGTGCAAATCATTAGTATTCAGGATAAACAAAGTTTATCTTAAATTTTAATTACTAATTAAATCAATTATTACTCCAATTATTTATGTTTAAATATAATTAGTTATTAAAAAATGCGGTTTTTGTATGTCATAATTTATAAATCTTTAAAAAATTCCCACAGCTAATCATTACGCAATACATAAACGTAGACGTTTATGGTTATAGAAAAGACAATTATTGTTTGGTAATATATACAAAGTTATTTTAAATTTACGAACTGGTTTCCGTGAATTCGCCACAGACCGTTCGGATACGCATCAGACCGACATTTTGCAAACTCAGTTATTCGCAGGCCATGGCGTAAGACATTGCCCCTAATACAATACAATGGCCACTGCGCGGTTTCAAAAACAATACCTAACGATTACAGTTATTCGCAATATGAAAACAAAGAGTCCCTACACCAAAGGCCGAAATATATAAACTTTAGAATTTAAATGCTTGGCATTATATCAAGGAATAAGGCTTTCTTATGTGTGAACAATTGATTCTTATGTTTAAGCTGGGTGTAGCTGATGCGTGATGGCGGTCTTTTTATCGCATGCAAATTTGACAGGACACGGAAGAGTATTTTAGTTAATTTGTTACAATAAGACGAATGTAGCTACATTTATAGGGGAGTTGAGTGTAAAATAGATATCTCATTATATTTTATCACAGCCATAACATAATTGACAGAAAATGACTCATGTCTTTAATTAAATCAGTGTTAGACTGTGTAAGTTTATAAGTGTCAAGCTTGGCTCTCGAGATTTATATTGAATTGACCTTTTGGCGACAAATTTAGAAAGGATTTACCTGCTTTTATATTTGCATACCTGTAGTCCGCTCCTGTTGAGTGAAAACCTGTCTCTATCAGCATCATGTGGCAAGGGTGAGCTGGACCTTCTTGGCAGGGTTGCATGGCTAGGAGACAGGTTGTCCGACATGTATACTTCATCTGAAACAAATAACAGCGTTACTGTTTGTATTAAAAAGTTCAGTTCATGCAAATATAGGCTTTCGGCATAAAAATAATTAAGTTTTTTATCGGTTAAATAAAGTATCGTATGGCGTGCAATCGATCCTTTGTTTAGTATTTATAAATATGCAATATATTTAATTAATTATGTATTCATAGTTTTTACGTTTTAATTATTTATCTTTGTGTAAAATATGCGGTGATGTTAGAAAAAAAATGTTCTAATTAGAGTAATTGTGTGAAGGCAAAAAGGCAAATAAAACATTGCTAAACAAATAGACGTGGAGCTATTGTACAGTTCTAAGAAAAGTGCATGCGTGCACTGTGAAATGAAAACAGATTTCTTGGTACCGTCCGTCTGCAATTCAAGCCACTCATCACGTTTTACGTATCGACATTTTTTGCCCCTGGTAAGGGAATTGTCACACCACTCCAATGATTTTAAAAACGAATCACGATACGCCAGAATTTCGCGAATGAATGAAGCTTTCTCACCAGTGCGAAGGGTACTGCAATTGCTGTTACTTCCAGAATCATTTCGAGATTCTGGAACACCGAGTTCAGTAAATTGCTTTTCTTTGTAGCGTTCGTGACTAGCGTTTTGCTCTGATGACAACAATAATTTTGTTGTTGAATTCAAAGATATCGTTTCACCATCGTTAATTTTAGTTATTTTTATGCTTGGCTGTGGTGAGGTGTTACTTATGTTCCTTTTAAGAGTATAACTTTTTTTCACATGGCCGACTAAAGACGAATTTGGATCATCTAAAGGAGACTCATACACTTGATAACTAGGTATACAGCAAGGAAAACAGCACTCCAAACACTTTTGCAAACATGTTTTCTTATTTGGATCTACATATTCACTTGTACTAATCTTGTAAATATTCACTGGTTCGTAATGATTTATCGAGATATTTGAATTCGGTATAGTTCTCCGTATTGAAGTGTAACCCGGGGGTGGCGAAGGTATTAACGCCATTGTTAAAATTCTACTGTGACACGCGTCTAAAACGATATAACATTTATTTTTAGTTATCACATTTCCTGTTGCGTACCGAGTCCAGTGCACAATGCTACCAATATTACCATATACTACACTACTCAGCCATTAGTAAACCAGGCTATTGAGGTATGTCCTGAGCAATTACGTTAATTAACACGATGCGCACGACCACAGCAGGACATTACTATTTTTTATTGAATATGGAGAAGTATTTTGTTCCTATTTTTTTGTAACTATTTAAAATAAAGAATATTACTAGGTACCTTCTACACTGTAAGCCCGAGCTGGCAATGTCGCTGTACTCCATCTTATTGACTTAGGTGATTTTTTATGGACAAGATTCATGTCTCCTCCAACTGAAGATGAAGGCATTTTCAATATTTTCTTTTCTACTTTATTAAGAGCCGGAAGAGATGTTTTAAATTGATCTTGAATGCTTAACTTTCGAAGTTCTTCCGTCAGTTTATCAACGTTATTTTCTTCATTTTCTGCTACATCTTGAACTGTAGCTACTGACCCAGCATATCCTGATTCAGAGCCATTAGAGCTTGTATTATCTGCTCTTTCTTTTATCACTAATTCTTCGTTTTCATTACCGAGACTGCTTTCAATATTTGAAGACTTTATGACTTTTTCTCGCTCATAATCTGATGATACAGAAGATGTATTTTCTTTTGGAGTAGATGTCTCGATCTGAACTTTATGTAACACTTTAACCTCATCAGATTCTTTACCTTCACTTATGCTAAAGCTGCTATCATCCCGTCTGGAGTCTTTAGAAGTGTCTAATATGTGCTGCGGTGATGCAGGAGACTGACTTCTACTTAACGACAATAATGATAAATTACTTATAGTTTCAACATCAGGGTATTTATTTTCTATAGAAGATTTATTGTTCGCAGATGCTCCCGAAGAATCTAGTGATTGGGATGATCTATACTTTGTTACATCTTCTGCAGAAGAAGAACTAGGCGTTCTATCAATTTGAGCTATAATTTTTCGTTTAATTGGTTTCACGGGTTGCAAATTCTTTTCGCTTCGAGACTGATTGAGTTTGTTTCTCGCCATAGCAAGACTCACCTTAGCTGCCGCAGTAGAATGGGACTCAATAGCCTTTTGTTTTTGTAAAGATAATTTTTTTCTTAATATTTCTTGTGAATCCATACTTCTTATAATACTTTTTACTTTCGTTTCAGGTTGTTTACTTTTTGTTTCAAAAGATTTTGTGTTTTTATCCTTTACTAAATGTTTCTCTGCCATTTGTTTATACTTTACAGGGTCGGCTTTTTTGCCAATTCTTTCGTCAATTTTTTTGGTCACAACATAATGATCTCCAACTTTTTGCTTTAATGATACAGCCTTTGGTCTACTTATTTCGGCTGCCAAAAAAGAGTACAACTTTAATTTTTCCCTCTGCTCTTCTCTAATCTTTGGCAGAGGGATCGGTTGAACACTGTCCTCGTTGTCACCATCTTCAGATGAAAAACAATTCCAGCAACTCACATCCGGTTCACTTCTATTATTGTCACTTTTCCTTACACCTTCTAAACTCATTTTAAAGTTTTTATGCACCACACATATAATAGAATTTAATTATATATTAGCATCAGCCCCGCCGGCTGGCATCAGACTAAAGGTTTTTCAACCGGTTTCTACATTAAATAACGAAGTCTTGGGGCATGTATATTAATGAATATTAAACGACATATAATATAGCTGTTCAAATATTTAAGTTAAAAAGGTTATGCAATATTAAGAACGTCCATCTAGAATACGCCTCGTACATTTTGTAAACACGTTGATAACGTCCTTAGGAGCTTAACATATGAAAACATATAAGTTTAAAACCAGTTCCAATTAATTATTGTACACGAACAATCTAGTGAACTTGTGAAGGATAAATTAAATAACGTAGCGATTAATTCTTGACACAATACACAACCCATTAAGGCCAACGCAAGAATAATATTATATTTTTGAAATAAGCTTCTTCCTTCTTAGCCTCCTTGAAATCGTTTTTCTAAATGTTGCTGCGTACAACTAAAAATATTATTTTTTATTAAAACACAGATACAAGGTCACTGCGTAGGTGATTTGTTTTTAAATAATGATAGCTATTTAAGAGTAAGCTGTGCTACAAATATTTATAAGGTAATATAATTACAACAAACGCTGAATGGTTTTTCATATTAAGTACCAAAAATATTTTTTATCTGTAAAGAAATATCTATAGTAAGAGTGCTGACAAGCGAGATTAATTGTGTAGGTCATGGGTGCAAAGATCAACACCAGGATTCGAGAATTGACTTTTGACAATAGAATAGATAAATTTCAGATGGTTGGTGAACCGTGGTTCGTTTTCAAATGCGTTATGACGTATGAAGTGTATTTTGGGAAAAACAGATTCGCACACAATAGGCACTGTTTTAGGTTAGACATAACTATGTCATGGTCAATAATTACAACACTAAATACACACGGTTGTGCAACAAACAAGTATCGATGGATAGAATTACTTTACAATATCTTGTATACATTTTGCTATTGATACTTAATATAGAGGCACTAGTCCATTAAAGTTTCCCATGGCCAAATTTAAAAAATTCCGATACTGATAATTTTTTATCGTCAAATCTAAAGTTTGCGTCAAAAGCGTCTTTATTAAATTTAAAAACTCCCTAATGATTTTTTATAAAACATGGTAGAAAGGAGCAGTAGGCTCATACTCGACACAGACGGCTCGAGAGTGCGTTGCCGGCGTTTGAGAATTACAGGGATTACGCTCTTATCTTAAGGCGCCTTAAGTCGACAACAAAAATTATGTCCTATGCCTTCACATGACCATAATTAAGACAAATAATAGTCTTATCATTCCGATTCCAAGTCCATCAAACAAGTGGTATTTTATATGGAATGCTTTCAGTGGTTATGGCGCAATGACTTTGTGTTATTTTCGCGTCTATTGAATAAGAAACAGTTACATATTACACATTAACGTCAAAGGGAAAAAGTAATAATTTATCAATTAACTACTATATCTTCGACCTTGATCAAACGTATTAGCTTAATACATTTAAATAAACTTCTTATGTGGAGAATTTATGGAAATAATCAACAAGGTCTTGTCTACATTAGTGGGATTTCAAAATAGATAAAAAACGTCCAAACTGTGTTACGCTAAAATACACCTGTTGCGTATGGTTAACCCGGTGTCAGTGTTGTTAATGTGATACATGAGTCACGTTCAAATATTAATTGCTGCAAACAGGGATGTTTACATCCGAATTCGACGTGTATTCAGATTTATCTTTTGTTTTTTATTTATATATGTCTATTATTTTGCAGGCAACTATTTTTTTATAGAACAGGGGGCAAACTGCCAGGAGGCGCATCTGATGTTAAGTCATATGAACATCGTCGATGCCAGTGGGCTCGCGAGAGTGTGGCCGGCATTTAAGAATTGGTACGCTCTTTTCCTAAAGACGGAAGGTAGCCAGGAAGGAGCCTTATTCGAATTGGTGTTCATAATCAACCTACTTAGTAATTCTAATACATCTATAAAAACTAACGTCGCCACAGCTTAAACAATATAATTCGCGTGAAACATAACCTATGGCATATTTAAAAAGGAAACAATCTAAATTCGAATTTTAAAAATAGAATAGTAGCCATCACTTTGACAATTGACCACGAGTCAACGTTCTACGTTAGTTAGTTTACTTAAGCGCCATCTACAACAATGCAAGCAATAAGCATTGTCAATAGATTACGCAGATTACTAACTATGTTGCCATTGTTTTGCAAGTCTCACAGTTTCAACTCTCGCTAATGTGATATTCAATCAATCATTAAAGCCGTGACCTACAAATAGCAGTACTATCTACACTTTTTATGTGTCTAATATATCTCATTTTTGTGATTATTTACGGACAAAATCATTGTAATAAGTGAATATTCAAAGTTTCATTTTATCTGCCTGGGTATAGACAGATTTTTGTAAATCTACATAAATATAGCAACCATTGTATATGACGTTTTTGTTTTTAAATATAGTAGCATATATATATATATACAAAGGTTTTTATTAAAAACATAATTAAATTTTCCCTTACTTATTCTCTTATGCAAATGTTGAATTCCCTTAACGGTATCATTACATTCACTGTGTTTGTAAACTTAACGACATTTTAATTGTTACTGTTCCACAAATGTCTTATGCGATGTAGAATGTAACAACATGTTGTGAAATATTTTGTAATTAATCTCATACAAATCTCAATCCAATTGCGCTAGCTCAGTCCTTTACTGCGTCACTCATTTAGTTAACAATAAAATGCGCTAACTTATTGACAGTTACATCATCATTTTTGACATTAATAATAATATAATGTTTGTTTATATGAACTGTTCTTATTATTAATTTCTTATATTTTAGGTCAACCACGTTGTACTGTAAATTTCCATTAGTTATATCCTAAAAATCAGTGTTGGCCTAGTTGCTAAAGCGTCGACCTACATCCCTGAGTCGTATATTTGAATCTGTGCACCAATGGAGGTTCCTTGCTATGTATCCAAGTGCTCCTATATTGCAGGCAAACATCGTGGGAGTCGAACTACATATCATTAACCCAAATATCAAAAGATAAAAGACTAATCACCGACTTGCCTATTGAAATAATAGTATGCAATCTGAAGCCAATATAGGGTTATAGCGGCACTGGATTATTTTATTATTATTATCTTAAAACATGACCCACGTGACTTGTGCTATGCGTATCATTTTCAAATAATGAGCGCAATTCACGCACAGATCACTGTTACGCAGCTCGGTACAGCTGCATTGGCTTGTTTATACGAAACTGAACAGACGTGTTGAATACCAGAGACAAATTGTAACATATAAAGAAAGTATTAGAACATGTTTTAGAAAAGAGACCATTTACGAAAAGCATGTATGGCTATTATCTCATAAATAAAGTAATAAAATCTTCTTTATTTGTAATAAAATGCTTTATTCATACTGATGTTTACACATTTCTACGTTTGTTTTCTTTAGGTTTACTTTCGCGTACTAGGTTTCAATTCGAAACGATTGTATGATCCCAGGGCCACTAGATCCGTATATTTGTTGGGAAATCTTAAATTTTACCGTTCATCCGTAGATTTGATGCAATAATTTCAATTTAAAAATGTAATATTGTGAACCAATTTTATTGTTTTTACTAAAGCACTCTTCTGTCTCTTATCAACAGCGTAAAAATTAAACAAGAAGAGACGAAAGAGTACTTTAGTTAGAACATATTTGGTTTTTATGAACAAGAGACTATGTTTATGTTAAACTCACCAAAAAGTACTTCAAAATATATTTGAAAAATCTATCGCAATATGTTTTAATATAAGGTGGGCGTGATTGATCAATAAAAATGTTATCTTATTCCGGTTAAACCTAGAGCCTGTATTGGCCAAATATTGTGCAATCTATCTACGTGCTCCAAGATCGCTAAGTCAGGTAAACTCGGTCAAACTTGATACCTTTAACCACGCAACATATATACGTATAGGTAACCTCCGACAAAAACGTGAGTTCCATTTTTTTAGCTCTGAGTTGGCAAAACGTAGTTTTCTAATTTTAAAAAACGTAACAAAAGTGACATTATATCAAAGGAAGGAATAATTGTTACGAAAATCGTTTCATAAATTTTTGCATGAATTACTCGGCAAGTGTAATAGATAATGCAATGATGTGATCATGATGCATGCTAATGTAAAACAGTCAGGAATTAAAAATTATAAAGAATCTACAATGTATTTAAGAAATATTTCCGCATGAAGTTGTAGGTAACGACTTCACTTCAACTATGAGCCGAACATTGCTTATTGTCGATGTATTTGTCGATTGTACAACATTAAGCATATAGAAACTAATGTTTAAGCAGCGCTATGTGCCTGTATTTAGAACTAAACGGAAGTCGACCCAATATTATTCTACATGAAACCAATATTTTCACTTGCTTATTACGCATATTATGTGTATATTTAATTGTATCAGGAAGACGGAAACGAGAAATAGTACGTCCGAGTTTAAGTCAACGCACTATAATCGTAGGCTAACGAACGCACTTAATGGGTTTCAGAAATACTTTATAATACGAACAATTCTTTGCAATTTCATCACAAAGTACAAACTAACTGTACTTTAAGGAATGTGGCGTAAATAATTCAAACTTCGAAGAATGAATGTCACACTAAATTACTTGCTAAGGAATTAGAGGGTGAACACATTTCGTATATGTCGTTACACAGATGTTTATTTAATGTTGACAAATGTGTTCGCAATATAAAAAAATGCTCAGTTCTACACTGCACTGATTAGGGTAAATTTAGTGTTAGTATTTATTTATTTAAACATTTCACACAAGTAAATAAATTACATGAAGCCAACAATTTTGGCTGAGTGAAACGTGCGGTCTTATCGCTTATAAGCGATGTCTTCCAAGTGCATCATAGAGATGAACGTAAGACAGAAGTGGGAACCATAAATAATAATAAAGTTTGTGAGAGGCTAGTGCCTCTAATAGAAGTCCTGTGGTAACAGGTCAGCAAATACATTACATATCTTTTTTTATAAATTCACGCTCATAATATTTTTTTACGATATTCTTTATATTAATAAAACTTGTATAACAGGTTAAAGACCACATTTCTTTTTTAAGTAAATGGTAAAACACAACACGGTCAAAACTTAACCGGTTCTAATGACAATTTGAATTTTATATTTTTATTTATTTATTGTATAAGTGTTCTTAATATAAAGGAAGTTGATGTGGTGGAAACACAAACTGTGCACAGTTTTTCTATCCACCAGGACGTCGAACATAATTAAATCATTAACACACATATATATATACTAAGGCCAGTGACATATTAACTGTAAATTTATAACAATCAAACCATTCAAACGATTAAAATTGCACGTAAAACGTCATAAACAAATCTAAACACTGACGCGCCATAGATAACTAATACTATTAACATTACCATTAATACATACCTAAATAATAAGTAGTAAGGAGGATATACAAAGTAAAATGAAACATTTTAGTGTTGTACTGTACCTGTAGCATTAATACATAATAATATGAACATTGTTTTAAGCAACATCGCATCGTCGATTTTAGAGATCACCTCATATTTTTCTCCTAGCCCTGAAAAGGTACTTAGAAAGTAAGAAACAAAGAAACATAGTTTTTAATGGAATACCAGACTGGATATGACTCGAGAAAGTCATCTAGACGTGTCTGCATTCGTGTTTCCCATGACGATAGAAAGTTGAACAATCTGCAGCCATTTTTAATTGCTTTTGTAATTTACGTAATGCACTGTCGTACAATTTATAAAATTATATGCAAGGCATGTAGAACTGATGTGCAATTTGAACTTGTAATTTGGTGTTCCATATTTGAATGCTACTGTGTTACACATATATATCACAAGTTTGGAAGACTAATTAGTATTTTGAGCCTGTTTGAAAAGACAATATTTCTAAGAGCAGAATCTACGAAGATACAGATTATAAATACATGAAATTATTTGAGGAAAAGACTTCTACAAAGATTGTTTAATATTTAACATGTAAATGTGATATACGTGAACAAACATAATGTAACCGGAAAGCAATACAAAACAGGTTAAGGTAGCAAAAGTGAAACAGTTGCACAAGTACGCTCCAGTGTTTGACTAGAAAATTTACTGAGATAAGGTTAATGACACGCTTTGCGATGGAAAAAATCTCTATGACTTGAGAATAGACAATCTAGTAGCCTAGAATCGAACATTCAGGAACCTACCGACGCGAAATGACATTCTGAGCCTTATACAAAATAATAAATTACCATTAACAAAAATTACACTTTTATAATGCATATTTAATTTAATATTTGTAGATCTTAATCTAGTTCAGTATTATTTTTTTCTCTTACATTTGTAATGTTTTCCTTTAAATGTTGTATAGATTTGTCATTGCACATATTGTATTTTTTTGTATGTGTGTGTTCTGTGTAGGTGTATGAATGTGTTTCGTCAGTGTGCCTTTTTAATATTAATAAATAATACTAGATTGTATGCACTTTACCTACGCCATGATGGCGGTTACGTACAATGTTAGGCAATCTTAAAAACTATTTATGTTCGGTGTAGTTTCTTCAATATCTGTAGCGCTGTGACTTTGGGAGCTCGATTGATATATCTATCGTATTGAGATATTTGTATAATCAATTTAAAAATTCATAAGTAAGGAATCTCACA
The DNA here is from genome assembly GCF_905147105.1 of Pieris brassicae. Lineage (NCBI taxonomy): Eukaryota > Metazoa > Arthropoda > Insecta > Lepidoptera > Pieridae > Pieris > Pieris brassicae. Next base: position 5,747,439 of record NC_059665.1, on the reverse strand, counting down.
AATAAGCTAGGAAGTCGAATCTGTTACGGAATGAACTCATCCGTATTACGTCATATGGACAGCCTCTACTAGTCGACCTCGATAAATATGTTCTTGCCCGAGCTTTTACCTAGTTTTAAATACTGTTAAACTACACTTGAGAAGTTGAGGGCTATAAGTTAAGACTACGTCAAAGAAGTAAATGATTGATAGGAAATAGAGTCAGTGTAAAGGTTTTGTTTCATTGGTCGAAAGGTGGAATGACGAATCCTGTCGCGTGTTCGTGATTGGCTTATAAATGTAAGCCAACCAAAGTGCGCCATAGTTTAGTCTTTGTTTAAAACTAGGTCTTTAGACATATTTGCATTATTTCTTGTGGGTTACACATAAATTTCAGACAGATGATTCTTGACATTTGACTTATTTACGAATCTAAATTGTCAGTGACAGATTTTTGATATTGAAAGTAAGGTCTCCCACTACGGTACGGTTATTATGGTTAGAGATTTTCATTCAATAACTTAACGTCAGCCCAGCTATTATGATAGATTACATGAGTATGTACCGGCGACCTTTCTATCCTATGAATTGCGCACCGTTGACATTTCGAAAATTTTGCAAGAAACGTGACATGCCTCAATTGCTCGACTATTGACACTCATATTTCTTGTTGCACTACTGTTTACACTAATTTCATGACTTGATCGATGGTATAATGATGGCCCATATGTGAGCGGATGCGGGCATTCGTCTAGTGAGTACTTAAGATTTTAAACTGGTAGTCTAGATAGTAGGCACATTACTATACTAGGCTCAGAACCACTTTAAAACTCCCATATAATTCATGTAATTCTTCCGAGATTTCGAAGTTTGATGTATGTGGGAAAGATTAGACACAACCTATTGACGTCCACGCCCATATACTGGATGCATTAGTTGAAAGAGAATCTAAAGATCAGTGCACGAGTTTCAGCAACGACCGTATTAAATTACTGTATGTTGTCAAATATTATTAAATAGTAGTTCAATATTGACAACATACATATGCGTGATAACGTGGACAAAAAATGCTCTCACTCACAAACTGTGCCTTGAATTTCTAAACTGCATCAGCGGCACAAGTCGTGAATAGCTTATTGGTTCTCATAATGCAAATTGTACAATGAAAGTATTTAATATCATTAAGGCATCGCACAATTGATAGTAAAAAAATGAATAAGTTTTTAAGTGTGGGAAATACAAATTATACGACATCGTACTTTCACATTTTAACTATCTGCAATTAAACGGTTGGTCATTGTTAATGCTTTTAACTAAGATAACTTTCTCGAGTTTTAAATTACGATACATTTTACCACTTGCAATATATGTATATAATTTTAAAGTAGAGAAACCTTCTTTAATACACTTTTCATATACATCAGGAGGCAAAATGAAGGCACGAGAGTGCGTCGCCGGCGTTTTAAGAAATGGTACGCCTTGCGTAACTAATAGAAATTATGTATTGATATAGAGGTGCTTTATTGCTATATCACAATAGGCCCACAATATTTCTTTTATATTAAAATGAAACTTAAAGTTTAAAGCATAAAAACGCTCATCTGTATAAATAAAAATAAATCGCCAAAATATGTTGCTAAGCTCAAAACTCGAAGACGGCTTAGACCCAGTTTTTATTCCGGAAACGTAAACAATCACTCGCATAGCAAAATATCCCGTATGTATCTAATAAGAAGGTTGGCTACGTAAAAAAACATATTAAGCCGAAACGATGTGCGCGGGGGCAGATAATTCGACGTTTGAAATGCTTTTCAGCAATCGTGGCCAGCGAAAAGTTGCTGCCTCATATTGGCACAGAATGAAGTGTATAAAGTTGTGTATTACTCGGGTAAAATACAGATTATATTTTATTTTATTCGAAATGTTTTGTTTTATTTTTACATGCTATGATAGTCAACCCGTTTTTGTATAAATATCCGACTTATTATAACTTAAGCGACCTTTGATATTAGTTATGCAGCTTTATAAGGTCACCATAACGTCAACGTTTCTGACTTGTGACTCGTGGCCTTCATATTTATAGCGGACACAAAGCGATTGAGATCCATATCCTTGTAACAATATAATGATTTTTACACAATTTCGTGCTAACCTCAAAATTTTCTGGTAAATAATATTTATTGCCAAAAGGGCACATTTCTACATGCATGTACGTCAGTCTTATATTGCAATGTATGTTGACGAATAAGGTTGTAGGAGATAGTTAAGCACTTCTTTCGACCCGGAATATCGAAATCCGGTTCGGAGCTTTTGAAAGGCATTACGTTATGACCCGAAATCAAAATACTATGCCAAGTACCTTGTTTCAATTACGTGTTAAAGACCACGATGCAATATCTTATGTCATTTCAATAGCCTTGCGCGGTCAAGACCGAATTGCTTCTGTTGACTATTATTATTACGACTAAACTGTGAAAAGTTCTTAGACGATTTATGATTTAATTTGTACATAAATCTGGTTGGCACTTTAACGCGTTTAATGTTTTTAAATTATAGGAATATTGTGGGCCTATGGGGGTTGATTTAAGAACTAATCCACCTAAATAAAGAACTCATGTAGCTGGTATTGCTTAAGTATCTACTGGTACAATGTATACCCTACAATTGGTTTGGATGTCGTAAGATCTACATATAGATATAGATAGACATATATTATATTAAGAAAGTATAACAAGTGTTCTTGATGTAGTTCTTTATTTAGCTGCTTTATTTATTGTCACATGGGTAATGGAAAAATATATGCAACGCTAACTTAACCTACAGTAATGAAGACCACGACGAGATTCATGACCAATAAAATTCGTCTTAAATAGGTATGCAGAATTGTTGTTATCAATATAATAAGAAATGTTAAATATTAACAATGGTAGTCAAGTATTTGTAGGACTACGCATAAATGCCGCTATTTACGAAGGAATGACGAACAAAGAAAATGGTGAATGAACAGTTTGGTCTACTTTTTAAGTCAGGTTGATCGGAAAGGCGTGACGATTTAGAAATAGACGCATTTTGAATACATTGTAGTACGTGTCTATGAATAGGTTGAGGAAATTCTATATTATTCGCACATTTCGCAATGGGCTACTTGACAAAATTTTAAAAACATTATATTATACTACAGACACAAATTGATATTCAAAATGTCTTTAGTCCACAACAAGTTACATTGTTTTAGCAGATATTAGAGCCCCTGAACAGAGTCTAGGGAACAGGTACTCCGCTCTTCCAACGGGAGCGGAAGTATACTATACTTTATATAGTATGTTTGTAACAATTGTTACATACTCTATATAAAGAAAAATAGAATGCTAATGGTCTGTTTTACAATGTACGGATAAGTTCTACATAAGTTCCAAATAAGCTATTTATCACGCATATCGCATCACGACTGTCAGATAGCGCTACTCGTCACATAAAGTCAATCATAAGCTATGAGTCCGGTTCCTTATTCGGAACTTTTATTTTCCAAATAATTTATGTGTTGCATAGCTATTTGGTACTTTATCCATACATTGTGAAACAGACTCTAAGACTACTCAAATCAAGATACAGGTTTACATGGCTTAGACATTTGTACATACCAGAAGTGAATGACTGATAATGTAGGAAAGGGATGGATGGGATGGAAGGTGGGGAGTGCTTGTGTAAAAGAGTGTAAGTACATTGTGGAAATAAAAAAATGGTTAAATTATTCGGTTATTAGTAATTGAGTTTCTTCATAGTTTAGTGCACTTGTTAATTATTGTTTTATTTTCGTTTAATAACTTAGGGTAAATATTAAGGATCCTATTAAGTTTATTGGCTGACTTGATAGATAAGGAAATTGCTGTGAGAATTTAGTTTTACATTGAGGTTAGTACACACTAGGACCTTCCTATGCCTTGATGAAATGACACCGTTTAAAAAGACGGACATATTAAAAAAGATATCGAAGGTCACCACGAATTTAGAAATTTCACGTAAGACTGGTAAGTATGGTACTCCATTTCATGGTTCATGCAAGAAGGAGTTATGTTCAGTTTTTTTTTTTAATATAATATCGCAAGAGTTTTATTACCAACGTACCCTAAATATTTATGATCATGTACACTACTTTGCATTCAAATTTAAGCCATATCATTTAAGCGACTTACAAAAGAAAATTGTAGTAAAACTTTAACTTCAATTTTCCAAAAAAATTAAAGTTGCACTTATCACCTTCATCCACCATAATTAAAAGCGTAAATAAAATGTTAACAATCATCGCACACTTAAAGCCAATATGAGCCTTTTAGTTGCTACCACACTCACAAATTGTAATTTAACATTCTCGATAATGTCCAATAACATAAGTGTCACTTAGATTTACGAATTCTTCAATAAGTCAAGGTAGTTTTTTTATCCAGCGTCGCAACCCCACTACCTCTATAGTTATAACTTCATGCTTTAAACCCAGCTTCAAAGGAATTATTTCATTTTACATATATTTGAACATATCCAACAATACAACAACCGCCACTGAATTTAACTAGCTTTATGAATTTTAAATAAACATACGTAATATTAAGAGCCCGTCAAACAATTCTCGAGACAAGATTGCGTCGCGCAAGTCCGATATACCATGCATGTAAACTCGTAAACAAACTTTAAGTTTTTTACGTGTTAATTATAAAATTACACATAAACTGTAAAAACTGTTTACGACGACATCGTTTGGAACATACCGGTTATATTGACCAAAATCAAAGTTCTCTGTGGGAAAAGTATAAAGGCCTGTTTCACTTTGATTAGTGATTAGTGCAGGTGATAAATGCATTTGATTAGATGGCTGTGTAGTAACGTGATTAGAAGCGAGTTCTATTATTTTTGCGAGTGAAGCGCGACTATTTCCACTATACACCTGCACTAATCATCCTCCAGTGATTAGTAATTCACTTCCATTCGCACTAATCAAAGTAAATATAGGCCTTTAGGCAGGTACTAATAACAACGTCATCGTATGTTTCGTCTATCGGTTTTTACGACCAAATATTAGTAGTCCCTTCATTGTCATTATAATAGATTATTACTGTAATATTATTAATTCATACAAAATCAGTCTCCCACAAAATTAAATTCTAAGACTGTGTTAGTATTAGATAGGCGAAGACAATATTTACAAGTTTTGTGTCATGTAACTGACGTATGAAAATCAATATTTTTAAACAGTAATTTTTGATAAATTAATAATTATTTATAAGTTATTTTACTCTATACTTTAAAATAGTAATACAATTGTATTATTCGTAAGTTAACTTACCGTAATATACCTAAACGTCTGCTGCTAAGCATTCGAAACGTGTATTGTTAATAAAATAATAACATCGCACTTTCAGTTAAAATTGCTTTCATTAAATAATACATAGCTAATTAATTACTTAACTTTAAATGTTATATTATTTCATTATTGTTTTAATATATGTAACATATATCTTGACTTTGTTTTCACTTACGGCAAGATGACGTCAGTTACAACTAGACATTTTTTCGTCATTGCGGTAATTAATGTGTGAATAATTTAGTAATAAAGTATTGAAACTGAGTGAAGGTAACTGTGTCATGGCAATTTCCTTCCGGTGTTTATAATTTCCGTAGTTTGTATTCAATATGAAAGCATACTTTAGTTGGGAAATTAAATATAATGTTTGAGAACAAAAGAACAGCGGAACAGAACAGAATTGAACTAGGTATGTATGCAAAAATTAAATGAATTTAAGAAAACAGTCTCACTTAAAAATGCCTTATTGGATGGTGGTGCTTACAATGGGTATCGCCAAGCACCCTAAATATCAGGCATTCATAGAAGAAGCACTGTGTATATTTATCGAAACATATCATATTTATATAAAAATATATACACTAATTTACTTTGATAGTAGCAATTTCATATTGCAAATGTTTTAAGTCTATTGTCCAAATACTTTTAATAAAAATAATAATCAATAAATCCGCTTCTCGTTGAAGATAAGGCTCAATTGTTTTATCCTTCTCAGTTTTTTTGAGAGACGGTGGTGTACTATCATTGTATTAGCCCACAAAAACTGTCCGTATAAATTTTTATGTTTTTCAAATCTCTGTTCAGCATTTGCGCTTCGTTCTATTTAAATTTATTGTAATATGTAGTTTTAGTCTGCACGACAAACTGCTACGATACTATGTAGTGAGGAATGTTTTGGTACTTTTAGTATAAAAAAAGGCTTTACATACTATACATACATAATTTGAGCTTACCTTGTAGACTTGGTGCGGACGCTGGAGCAGCTGGAGGTGGTTGTTGAGGTGTAGGTAGCGGTCGTCTTCTCCTAGGTGCATGAAGACCAGGAGCCGACGCTGCTCTGGTGGCTGTTCTGAAGCCTGGGGCCCGATACCTGGCGGACTTCACAGGCCCTACAGGGGCTGCGGTAGCCCCGTTTATCGATGGCAGTCGTGGTAGCGACCCTGCCCTTTGCTCCTCTTCAGACTGTTGGAAAATATCATATTTGAACTAAGGTTGTATGAAATAACAATACTTAACAAACAAACAGGGGAAATGTGAAAGGACTTGTTGGAACAACTTTAAAACTTTTTGTTTGATTAGAAATTACACTTTTCTAACTGTTACAAGTTGCAGATAGTATTACCGCTCCTTCATTACTTTACTTTACAATTTGGTTTTAATCGTTGGAGTTGTCGAGAAAGCCTTTCAACCGATTAATATAAAGGATTTTTAGTAATTTAAAATTCGATATTTTTTTCAGTGTGGTTTAAGCTTCCAGCACGTGTGCATGTTTTCGTAAATGTATATGTTTGTATACAAATTTCTCGTGTTCTAAGTCATATCGATGATTTATTTTAAAACTAAAGGAACAGTCCATGTTTGATACAAATCGGATGTCGTCTTTGAGGTATCTACGCAAATTTTAGAGCATATGGGTTCCTACATACTGTTAAAAGTTATAAGGAGTTGTGATTTTTGTCTATATAATAATTTGAACAATTTTCAAGTAACGAATGTCAGTATAAGTTAGAGAACTTTTTATTGAAATACTTCTCATAACAATCCCTAAATGGCAACATGTACCATTTTCGATGTCTGTTAGTGATCGATTTTTATCCATAAATTTCCTCCCCGATAATATTGTGCAACCAACACTATGTTGCAAAACGACGGCCTATCAAATATTCTCAAGTATATTCGTAAGATGTCCTAAGTGTCGAATGTGTTATCCCTATAACACTCGCTTCTTTAGAATTGATGTTTGTACTGCTTTCAAGCCCCTTTTAAAATAGTTTTTATATGTTATAGGAAGCAAACGGGCAGGTGGCTCACCTGATGTTAAGTGAACACTCGCACTGCCAGAAGGCTCGGGAGCGCGCTGCCGGTCTTTTAATAATTGGTACGCTTACCTTAAGTCGAATTGGTTCGGAATTACTTAAGTGGACAGCTGGTACCACATAGTGGTGGTGCGCGGAAAAATTGCGTTTTTGTAATTGTTGTCTTCAGGGCCAGATTTAGAGGTCTGGAGGCCTCGGGCCAACGAAGGAGTGGAGGTCTCCTGGCCGAAAATTATTTTCCAAATAAAATGAACAATTTTTTCAGTCGTATTTTTCAATCAATAATTAAAAGTAAAATCAAGTAGATTCATTTAGTATTTAACATAAAAAATATATCACAAGAAAAATTGTTTACTACTGTTTACTAGTCGGAATTTAAAACATTTTTTCCGAAGTCTATTGTGGAGGCCCCTTGGCTGTAGCTCTGGTTGCCCTCCCATAAATCCGGCCCTGTTTGTCGTCAGTGAATGTACTATAAATTGCTGTGTTTACATTTTCGCTACCGTTATTGTTATCTTTTTATTTTTAAATCTTGTCTTAGTCATGTTTCCTTATTTATAAGTAAACTTACAAGTTTTAACTTACTTATTACTACAACATTCGATAATAGACAAACGATGTAGAACTACAATTAAATAATATCATGCAATTACATGATGTAATTTATTAAACTGTCTAATCCATTGTTGCGTTAATTAATATTCTATTAACGTTATTTATGATGCAATTCAATTAAGTATTAAAGGACAAGGCTTTTAATAAGTATGTAGATAATATAATTTTATATTTCTAGCATATTCCACAGCTTCACACAACTGGATATATTTTTATAATATGTGGAAATAATATAGCCTAAGATACTCAGAGATGTGAAAGAGAGAATGTAGCATTCATATCGGTCCTATTTATTCAGTAATCTTACAAATATTGATGAATTTACGTATAGAAATTTTTGTTAGATTCTAATTTACAATTATATCTATAAATAAATTCAGATGTAAATAGTTACCCGATAAAGCCTATAATTATAACAGATATGGTTTATTGCACAGTTTTCATACTTGGAAATAATTTAAAGGAGTACTTCATTTAAAATTAAATCATTTATAAGCGTTTAGGTTTTTTATTGTCCATGTCAGTATTTTTAATTGTCACTTACGAAAACAAAACAGTTCGAAATCGACTCCAGGACCTCCGAATTAAGACGCTCTTAGGGAGGAAATAGAAAAGTGACTAAGTTGTCAAAAACGTGTTGGATTTTGACACATGGAAGTCATAGTTTGTGTTGTCTTGTCCTTGCAGTCATCAATGAACGCAGACGGAGATAAGCTTTAAAGTTATTTATAATGGGTTGCTAATTGAGAAATTACTTTAAAGGTTTTGTTGCTTGAAATTTTATATCATCGGAGTAGGACATTACAAAATAAGTAGTTAATTAGTAAATGCTTTAATTTGAATACCTAGATTTAAATCTTTTCTATAAATTCCCTGTTGTTAATTTTCAAATCGATTTTTAATTAGTGTAATAATTTAAAAAAAATTACGGCTTTAACGATTCATTTTAATGTAGTCTATTTTAAACATCATCGATATAGATTGCCTTTGTTAACTTCACTATCTAAGATAATGTTATCAATATGTTGTAATAAACATTGCCAACACTTATACGCAATGGAAATACTTGTTTGTGTAAATTTAGTTTATGTGGGCTTACATTGTTCACTTTAACATAGTTTATACCCGAAACAGCTGATGTTTGTTTATGTAATTATGATTAGGAGTCTGTCAGTTTGTTAACGTTTCATGCAATGATTGCCTTTTCTGATTGCCTGTTTAATGATTGATAATGTCTGTGTAACGATGTGAAGAAAATCTTACCTCAGCATCTGGAGCGGAGGCCCTTCGCCGTCCTCGCCATAAGCGATCTTCGCTACCACTTATCGCTCCACAGCTCCTTGAGTGTGTTTTGAGAGCGACTAAATCAGCCCCGGCTGGGGACCTCCTAGTTTCACAACCACCGCCCCCTAATGTGCCTCTCGAGTCAGCCGCCAATAAAGCTGACTCAAAGCTACCACGCCACGAAAATCTTTCACTATCACTCGCGACACTACCCCTACTCGCAGTCTGTTCTAGAATATCATGAGATCGACTTCGTGCCAGCGCTCCCGGTTCAGACGCACTATCGTCATCCGTGGTTGGCGATGCGCCTGCCGACACTTCGTGCATCAATGCCACTAGTCTCCCGCCTATATGCCGCATCACTTTACCAAACAAAGGTGGGGAACCGTCACCCACACGACCTAGGGTTGCAGCCAGTCTCTGGTATGCACCGACGGCGTCACGTTCAAGAGAACCCTGTTCACTGTTGCCTTTATCAAATTCGTCAATTATTTCGCGACAACTATCTGATATCTGTTTTCTTAAGGCAGATCGATTTGCTGAGACCTCCAAGTCAGACCCGGCATAATCTGATGAGTCGTAAGAGTCACTCCACGTATCCTCGCTTGATAAATACTCCACTATCTCTCGGACCTCTTCATCTCTGATGCCAGGAACTGTTTTCATTAATCTCGTTAGTTCAGTTTCAAAATAAAGTAACTGCGGTGGTTTCGGTGGTTTCGGAGGACTTTCAGAGTTCGAAGAGGCCGGCGTAGATGTTCGTACGTTTGTAGAATTAATCATTTGTTTGAAGAACTGCCTCATTTTAGTCATCATCAAATTTGTTTCTTCATCTGAAGACCAGTTGTTAAAACTATCTTTCCTTGAAAGTGTACTCGGTGGAGGGCGTGACGAAGGTGTTCTTTCTATACGTTCATCTGTATCGGGTCTAACTTCTTCTATAATTTCTTCTAATTCCGTTTTAGGTTCGTGAGATTTTGTAAAGTCAGAACTTGAATCGCCATTTCTTAATAAATCGTCACAGCTGCCAACAAAACCGCTATCACGACTAGTTTGTTTCTTTGATTCAGAAAGTTCTGATCCAAGAGGTGGGAACTCAGGTCGAGGGCTTGAACGGCCATCCTCTCCTTCTGATACTGACCTCGTATCTTCACGGGTTTCTTCAGGAAATTCCATAGACTGACGCCGCTCGTCAGCGGGCGAACTTCGCAGCTTTTTATTTTGTTTTTTCCGTTTCGTTTCACTTGACAAATCCAATCGCTCCAGTGACTCATTGCAGTTATCGGATTCTGTGCTTGAGCCATCTGAAATTTCTTGGTTTTCTTGTGATGGTTCCTCACCAGCGAGTAAGTTGTCTAGGGACGAAGAATGTGATCGCGGTGTACCTCGAGCACGAACCAAGCGTTTTCGTCTTTGCTCCGGGCTCTGTTTCCCTTCACTGTCACTTCCCACACTTCCTGAGCCATCTGAATCCCTTCGATCCTGGTTGAAACCCATAAAACCGGACAAAAAATATTTTTCTAACCTAGAGGTCACAAGCTCATCACTATCACCACTTTGTCTGGGTTGTTCACTATCAACTATCGATTCACTGTCCTCACTACACACACTAGAGGTGTCCGATACATGGTCATCGTCATCCCGAATATTTTTTCCGTCGCCTAATCCAAAGAAAAAATACTTTTCGAGCTCCGTTGTTGATAAAGGACGTGGCTTTTTTGTTGTGGCCTCAGTCTCACTTTCTTCACAACTTTCTTCTACTATTGTATGTAATGTGAAGTCTATGGAACGCCTACAATATGCGAAATCATCTGCCCGGGCAGGTAAGCTCGCTTCATCCCCTGAGTCGGAATCTGACTGAGAGGTGGCTTCCTCATCGTCATGGCTGACGTCGTCGACCCAAGAATCATCATCGGCCAGTCCGTCCTCGAGGCACACAACTGCAGAGAGAGTGTCGGCGTTGCTAACAACAGTCACTCCAGCTGAAGGTTGCGCAGATTCGTCGTCGGATAATCGTTCGTTAGTTTCGTTTTGTTGTGCACTTGCGTTAGGGTCTGGTTCGTTGTCTAAATTTGTGTGGTGCACTGTGATATCTTGCATTAGCCGCGTCGTGTCTGACGTGACTACGGAGACACGATCGTGCGTTATCATAACGCAGCTAGTGAAACGCGTAGACCCGTCCACACCGGCTGTGCGCGAGCGGCAAACTGAATTCTCCACAGGTGCGCCCGCGCCCCTCTCCGTCTCAACGCAAACCGGCCGCGAAATGTGCGTTTTCTCCTCATCGCGGCCCTCCATTAATTCTTTCTTCAATAATTCACTAAGCGTACGTTCAATACCTTTAAACAAATCAATTTTTTGTACGGGTGGCAATGATGATTTATTTGAGTTTTCGAAGGTAGGTTCCGGCGAAGGAACCGGTTCTGGTATTATAGCACTCGGTATTGTCGTGGGGCTTGATTGTAATTCCGCGTTATTATTACAGGATTCCATATTAAAGTTTTCCGTAACTTTAATATTGCAATCAAAGTTAAATGAATTATCCAAAGAATCGCACTCAATAACATCCGAGGAATTTCCACTTTGTGAATTTTGATTTAAAGAATCGAAACTGTTTAGATCCTTATCACTACTTGCTTCAGTAAAACTGTTATATTTTTCATTAGTTTCACTCGAGAGCATATTTGTATCACAAAAATTTGAAATTTGATGGTTTTCATTTCCCAAAATTCTTTTGTTTTGAATCGGATAAACGGAATATTCTTCAGTAAAATTAAGAGATTGCAGTACAACAACATTGTTATTAGAACAAGAATCCTCCTGATAATCGTGCAGGTTAATATCGTTTTGTAACGCAAGCTCCATAGCTACCACTTCTAAGCTGTCCGATTTTTTGTCATAGGAGTCGTCACAATCAATGCCACTACTGTCAGCGTTTTCATCGTTTTCTGAAGATGAAGAAGTGGGATTAACAACAAACACTCTTGAAAACTGGCCGCCCCCGCCGCCGGAGTCATCGGAGTCCTCGTCCGACGTAGGGGGCTCCTCCGGGGCTGCGCTTCTTAGGTCATAGCTCCTCCGCGCAACGCCCTTCTCAGAATCACTAGATTGAGCCGACTCATTAGATGAAGGAAAAGCTTTTTCAGCGTCCAGATGATCAGGCATAGCTTCTGTGCCTTCTGACAAAACCGAAAGACAGTCGTCCTCTGCGATTACTTTTATACCGTTTGACGTTTCATGTTGAACTGGGTCGATATTGTTATCGCTCTTATCGTTATCGCCGAGTTCGAGCGTTTGCGATTCGGACTGTATGGCTTTATCAGTCCTTTCGACGGTCATCTCAAGCCGATTTCGAGGTAAAGCGTTAGCGGTGGCGGCTGCGGTGACAGCAACGGCGGCGGCCGTTGTGATTCGAGCGAGAGCGGCGGCATCGAGGGGTGGAAACCCTGGGTAAGTGCTCCAATGGGGAGTCGGCGGAGTTTGCGGCGTAAATGCGAGTAAGGCGGGCCAAAGGGCAGCCGGGACTGGCACAGGTACGGGGACTGGAACGGCGACGAAACGTGGTTCAGCGCCGCAAGAGCAGGCGCGTTGGCAGTCTTGTGGAGTATGTTTGGGAGGTGGTTGTAATGGTGGAGGCTGCGCCGCCGCCGCGCCGGGCTCGAAGTAATCCCAGTCGCAGTCGTCGGCCACGGGGGGCGCGGCGGAGGACGCAGTGGAGGCAGAGTCTTCCGTGTCCTCACGGCACGACGAATCCGAGCTGAGGAACACAAGGCGGTAGTCCTCGGGACGCATACGACCGGCCTCAGGTTCACTCACTTCGCCCGGCTCACTATTGACGCCCCAATCTGAAAACGAAGTGGTACAATTTTTAAATATGAATTATTTGTAAAACTACTTAAAATATAAACATAAAGCTACAGCAATCATATATACGTGAACATTTGCTAATAAAATTCAGAAGGCGTTTTATTACACAACAACTACAATTAAATATGTAGTACAAATAAATGTCCAAATCGCACATCGCGCACGCATCTACACAGTAATAACATATTTTTGTTGCTCGAATTGTAAATTGTAAATCACAATCACTTAGCGATATTTCAATTAAAGTAAAACTTCAAGTTACAATTAGATTGCAAATCGTACCGGACGAAGTTTTGTTTGAAAGATAAAATATTTTCAGTGTAAATATTAGATGAGGAAGTGTGAGTGCAATGAAAATGCAGTGATCAGTAGAAAGCAGCACGGATGGGTGGCCCTCGTCGTGATTTGAAAGCAGCACGCTACACGAACCATGCTTAGATAAACTATGTATTAGTATAAGAAATTAATACATTCAATGACAGCAGAGAATCTACGATAATTAAGAGTGTAATTTGTTTCGAGTATGGTAATATTAAAAAGTGGGCCGAACCGCCTTAGACCAGATAATTGCAAGCAAAATGAAATTCCCGTCTATGATACTGACGTTTGTCAGTGATCCTTTAGAGCAGTGTTTACCAATCTTTTGTGTGCCATGTCCCACCTTAGTATTTCTAAATTCGTAAACATAAATAATTTTTATTATTAAAATTTTGAATTGGTCACTTATGATAGGCATTGGAAGAAATTACTAGGTAATTGTTAACAAAGCACAGTAAGTAAATTCTAACAACATATAATAAAAAACATGAATTATAATTAAAATTTTCGAATTGAATTACCCTTAACAACTCTCAAATTGTCCCACATGTACTGATATATATGTTGGTTTTTTCTAAAGAACTTCCTAACTATCTAAAATGTAAATGACTGTTTCATAAATGTTTTACTGAAACTAACATGAATCTTTTGTTTAGAACTCAACTAAAGGATATGTCAATGTGATTTGAATTATACTTTGTAAAATAACGACCTCTACCTACAAAAAGTAGCCCTTTATTGGCAAACCAACGCATACAATGTAGTACAAATGTTTCACCTTAATATATACAATGTAAGTGTTAAGTATTCATATTACGTATAAACATTAACATAATGACGTCGTTGGTTAGAGGTAACATAACATATAAAGTTGACGTGTGTACGAGACTTAAGAAATTAGTATACCAGTTTCAGCCTGAAATACAAATACTTAGTACAAATAGAACGTAATAGTGACAATAAAAGTATAGAAAATGTGAGAAAAGAGACACCTAACAAAATATAGCTTACTATTTATAGATTTTCTAAAACCAAATAAATCAGTAGCGCTTCAACCTTTTTTATGTCTGGGCCTCGAATCTGAATCTGTTTCATGATCATTTGTCAATCTAATAGGCAATAGGTGATCAGCCTCCTTTGCCTGACACACGGTGACGACATTCTTGGGTCTAAGGCAAGCCAGTTTCGATGTTTTCCTTCACCGTTCGAACGATTTTTAAATGCGCCCATAATAAGAAGGATGAGAGTCACACGCTAAAGCTACTAGGCCAACACTGTTTTTGTTACTGATATGGTTTCAATATATTTAAAAAAAATAGAGATTGGTTGACCTTTATTTTTGGAAAAGATACTTTTAGTACATTTTCCTGATTTTCGTTGGCTATACCACTAGTATACACGCAACGAACTATAACTGAGATTTTAACTATAATATTCAAATTTAATTACTATATATAAAATCCTCAAGTGCCGTTGTATAACTTTAACTTGAGACACAGTTTCAGTTAATAGTTTAACGGCATCTGGACACGCTTATGGTTCGTAAATTAACTTCAGTACTTAGGTTTAATTTTGTTTTAAAATCAAAATCTTTCTGCACTCATTAAATGTTCTTGTTTAACGTGTTGGTGTAATTGAAAATTATCTTATTGCTATTAGACAATTTTATAATTACTTATTTATTTATTTAATTAGTAACAGTACAGCAAACATAAATTGTATATATTAAAAGCAATTATACTAAAATATAGCCAAAGATGGAATGCATAATATTTACAAAACGGATCAAAAATTTAGAAAAGGAAAAATCAATAAAAATTATTCAATACACGTAACTAAGTTGCTCCTAATTCGGCTGTGCTGTGTGATCGTGTGTAAGTAAGGATATATGTACGTGGTTTCTGCTCATGATGCAGGTGATGTAGCGCTATGGATATTCTTAATAGAAAGAGGGTTCATATCCACTGACTTGACTTGTTAAAGCATATTCCGCCATAGATTAAACAACTCATGGCTAAAACATTGGTCGTTATATGTCCGTATTATGTTAAACATTTAGCTTTCTAGTAGGAACTTAATTTTAATGGAACTTATCAGTTAAGAGTTCTTATGGATCTTACGGAACTTTGTTCTGAAACACATACAAAGTAATTTTAATTTTGATTATTATTCAACACATATTTTATTCTTTATATATATTGTTTGTTACAAAGTAAGAACATCTGTGACCTGTAAAGTTAACAATAAAGACAATTCATCGAGGTCATGGTAGTTATTGAATTATACATTATGGTAATTTGAATTATGAGAATAAAATTATATTACAATTATGTTTATTTAAAACAAATCTTGCAATAGAGAGAACATATACATATATATATTTTTAGTTTGACGGCAATAATCCCGAAGACTATTTAGAACAAATAAAAACGGTATATTAATTAAGCAGTAAATTAGAGTATGAGTGCGCGATACGTAGTGCAGATAATATAGAATATAACTTATTAATAAATATATACATATATAAATCGGAGTTGAATTTATTTTATATACCTTATATTATAAGTTACGTTGTCGTAAACTATAACATAAGTCAAATATATTTTGTTCAATGATTTATTTTCTAAACGATATAAAATCGGTAAAAGGGCAAGGGTTTGCTATTTAGGGCATTTAGTATGTGTTAATCCCGTACGGGCCTTAAAAACACGTTTCCGCGTCTTTATCACTTATCACCTATTTAGGGCAAGTAGGTAATCAGCCTTCTACGCTTAATTTGCCTTATTAGTTTTCTATCTAAGACTCAAAATATTATATAAAACCAGAGTGAAAATTTCGGACAGATCCGTTTATGTAACTGGCATTCGAACTCACAGGGTTTAAAATCCCATATGTTTATTAAACTAGTATGTAATTTGAGTTAAATAACAAAAAAGATACTTGAACCTAAGTGTAGGCGGCAATGTTCTTTATGTTTACCTTGAACTGGCATTATACGAAAGCTTATGAAAGATATAATACGTTAATTGTATGAATTAAATATTCGATAAAAAAAATGTACATTACGAAAGAAATCAAAAACCATGCAAAAATTGATTTCATATACATTTGTTACGGAGTATTGTTAGCTACGCAATTTTATAGGCTGTTATTTTATTACATCAATATTAAACGTTTTTGGAATTTTTCTTTCAAAGAAAACAATATTAAAATGAACAAATTTTGTTTCTCTTCTTATACGTAGTACAACAACGTGAACTTACGTAGATAATGACATTACAAGTCTGTCCTTTGTTTCTTCAGAAGAAACTTTGAATCAAACATTAAAATCACGTAATACATAATTTCTGTAGCAGTTTACTGAAACATACGACGCCCCTTAAAACCTTCAAGACTCAAAACCGTTATGCGCGGTTTAAAATTTAATTCGAAATCCAACAATGTCACACTAATCTTTATCCAATTACACGATATATGATACTCACTTACGAAGGCTTCATATAATGCTCATATGGCTTCATCACATTTATACAATTTGGATGGGCACAAATTAAACACAGCACTATAACTGTTAATCACTCAATAAGATAAAAAGTTTCGGTTAGGGCTGGAAACGAGCGCGAAGTCGAACGCGCAAGCGGATGTGCGCATGGTGCCCGGCGACTGCTGTGCTTGCTATTCTAGTGTTGCGAGCAATGATCGATAAAAACATTTTATGGAAATTGAATTGTGTATATATTTTATTATAAATCTTTTTTATGTTGCTGGTGAATTACGTTATGTTAATGTTGCTTAAACTATAGAAACCAATATAACGAATACATATAATAATGCAAAACTTTAAATTAATGATTAATGTTTATATAAACATCCTTATTAACACGCGGCTTAAGGGTTGAGGCGCACTGTTTTTTTTATTAACGGCAGTTAAGTTACAAATATTACTGATAAATCTGTGCACTGTGTACAGTGGGCCCTCTTAAAGTACTTCTAAATTGTTCAAATATTACGAATAATATAACTGTAATAATAACAATAAAATAATACGAATATTTAACAAACAATTATATCTACAAAAGATATAGCCAAAGATGGAATGCATAATAGATTTACAAAAAGGTTGAAACATTTACAAAAGCAAAGGATTATAGGATCTAATGAACCATAGTTCATAATATTATTGTTATTAATTACAATATAATTAGGCTTTTAATGACGTACTTACAAGTGTTTTGTTCCTGTATATCGTGATATATTTTGACTATTCACAACACTATAACTTGACTCACCGCACGTCTCAACGCCAACAACAAAACTCAGTCAAATGTTTAAAAAGTCGTAAGTGACCGGTGACGACAGACGAAACACAGCCTAGCGAAGACCAGATTTCCAAAAAGCAACTGCGGCTTTTAAGACCTTTCTCGCATTAAACTTAGTCGAACAATGAACTTGCAACTAGACCAAACAACTAGGCGCAGGTATATAGACTACTGAGCCAATTGTTCGTGACACGGACGCCTACACATTTGCGTGTGTCCCTCTTACCTGGCTTTAAAGGCACTAGGCACGCTGTTTAGTTCTCGCATGTTGGTAACGTACTGGAGTTTACCTCGCAAGTGAGACAGGTGAAACCATAGACCGTAACATTGGAGGGTCGAGTATCGGTTTTAGGGTTTCCATAAGCGTACCTCGCAATTGCTGTTCAATTTCTATTGACTTTGTTTATGGTTAAAACATTAGTTTTAAAATAGTTCAATTACATTTGTTTTATTGTGACAAACTGAAACTATTTAGCCTAAAATTACTTGTGTATGTTAATGGTGTGTGATTACAAAAATACCGAAATTCATTTATAACAATAAAATATCGGTTCAAAAACGAAACACATGTTCAATTGTTTTTATTCATAATACGTTCTTTTGTCACTTTCGTTCATTAGGGAAGTGTCACGAGAGTGTTAGAGACAACTAGCTATAATGGTCAAAACAGTCCAGTGCATAGATGCGGCCATGTTAGGCTGCGTATATAATTTTAAAGTAGTATTGTAACTATCAAATCGAAAATGAATGAAATATAATATTTATAATAATAAATATAATGAATTTGGCTGAATTGTAAATATGTATTTTATTTATTTAAAAAATTACATTCCATAAATAAATCTTGCCCACAGAAGCGTCGATTTTTATAACTAGATTAAAATGAGCTTCTAAAAAAAATACGTATGAATCAAAATACAAAGAGATAAAAAGTACAGTCAGAATAATTGGTAAGACCTCGAAATTTGTGGTCATCTTCCGTTTGAGGCTCTTAGCGTGACGGCGTTGAACTTGTCAGCACAAAAAACTTTAAAAACTCAAAGAGCGAAGGTTTACGACCCATGTGGTTCTGTAGGATACTGACGTTTGCAGCTTGAACCTGGAGTCCATTTATAAAGCTAATCCAGCTTTTACTAAAAAAGCTTTTAGATTTTAGTAATAAAATTGATGAACTCCGATATAGATGTCTGAAATCTGTTAAACTGTTATTTTATTGTTAAATACTATTCTCCTACGCGAGGCCAATGTTATATGTATTAGAGGGTCTGTGGAAGTTCTTGCTTCAATTGAAATTTGTAAAGTTGTTTACGCGTGAAAGCGTTACAAATATAAACTTTCACCTTTTAATTATCGTCTATGGTTATTTCAAAGAATAACCTAAAATTACGCATTTACTAGAATTATGTAATCACTGTGCATAGAGTACCCTAATGACAAACACTGATTTTTTTCTCGTCTTTTTTCAGAATATTAATAGCGAAGCAAATTGAAGGCTATGTTTTGATGTAAGCAATAATCTAAATTATCTTACGCCTTTTCTTGCTATATTATCTAAATATTATTATTTTATTTGAACAAAACATCAAATATACCGTATTTTCAATTTTCTTAACCTACATAGAAATAATTAAAAATGCTACATGTGTACGTTTGCCCCGTCTCACCTCATTCGGACAAGCAAAAAATCTGGGAAGGCCACAGAGGAAGGCGGGAAATAAGGCTCAAATAAAAGATTTCTTCCCTTTGGAATAGAGACTCTTGGTTCAAGTGCACAAGCGCTGATTAAAGCGTGAAGTTGGCGCCTGGTAGATAGTATCGGTGACTCCAGAGCTGATGCTTTCCTAGCTCAACGAATAAGTATCGCAATACAGCGAGCAAAAGCAGCGTTAACAAGATGTCACAGGACCAAAATTTAAAAATTTTTTTTTTTTTTAAATATTATTTATGGTCTCAACCATAACGCATCTTACAAGAAGGTCAATCAGATACGTATAAACATGTTATAGAAAGGATATACAAGTTTGAAAATAACATGAGAGCTTAAAAAGCAGCGCTAACAAGATCCATGCAACTTCCTCACAATCGAGTAGCCCGCAATATTGCAGCACACAACTCACGTGGAGACTCTTTGTATTTAAGAAGTCGCATGGGCCCACCAAGCATCCGCGAATATACACTGCAAATACATAATGATGTAGGAATAAAGAAAATAATAATAATAATAGCAAATAATTACACAACAAGGTTTCTAAAACGACTCGGCGAAAGGCCTTCTTGGAGTTGCTGAAAATGTCCACAGTCATTTTTCAACAGTTTTATTGTTAATCCGACACAATACATTAACAGGACATTTATTTGATAAACACAAACGTGAGACTGGCGTATAAAAGGGATATTTGTTTCAAGCCATCCGTGTACTACAGTGGATAGAGATTTAACAAGGAATTCCGTATGAATAGAATATTAACCAATAAATTGACATATCCCTCCTCTAACAGTTCGCTTTGCAATTTAAATTAGTTATATGTAATTTTTATATCTCGCTTTTGAAATCGTTAAGTCAAAGGCTGTGTGTGTTGTAGGGTTTTTATTGTTACTTTGTTTTACTGATGTTTTAACTAAATAAATACTTTTTCATAAAACGTTGTTATGTTGATACTAGAGTGTTATTAAACACTTATAGTAATAATATATACGCTCATTAAAACATTGATCTTTACCTAACCTATCACAGTATTAACCTATATTAAGTTTATTTTATAATACTGGGGCAATAATCTATAATTTAATCTAATTAGCGTGGATGTAAAGGGTTACAACAGCTCAAAGGCTTGATAAAAAAGAAATAATACTAGAGTTATAATTCACAGCTGTACAGGATTCTAGGCTAGCAACTTTGCTTAAATAGTTAACAAAACACTATCTAGTAGTACCAAAGGATTTTATTCCGTGAGTGAGTTATATAACCTAACATTAGTAAGCAGTTACATTATATATATTTTAGTTAAAAAATAGAAGCGCAAACCAATTTATCCCACACTCTAAAATTGTAATACAACCTTATCTTTTCTGATAATGTCCAATAGGTCGGCAACACATATACATTGTAGGTAACATAAGTGTCACTTATATATAATCCTTCAATAAGTTAATTTAGTTTTTTGTTAATCCAGCTTGGCAACCCCTTACCCTTAATGGTGAGTTTGTTATTAGCTCATATACTAAACGATTAAAGCCAGTTGACAGTCGGCTTCAAACAGAGTTCCATTTAACATATATTTAAACAACTTAACTCGTGTTAATGTAGATGAAATAAAATGACATGCATTTAAATACACCTTAATACATAGCAACATATACTGCATTACAGTCTACACAAATTCGTGATATTGAAGCTATCAATCTAGGAAGTCATATAAAAGACATCAACGATTCAAATGTTCGAGAGCAACACGACACATAGTTAATATACAATTTTTTTATTAATAATAGATTTTTTATATTAAATAGTCTTTTGCTACTTACGGCTGTACATAAAATCGATGTAGTAATTACAGGTTAATGATAAATACATGTATAGATCTGCAATTCAATTTAATTAATATACGTTTAGTAAATAAATAATTTAAGAAATTCCTTTTAGCTGCAAGTCGCCTGTTACTGCTGGAGACTTTTAATATTTTACAAATATTGCCTGAGAAACTTTATATGATAGCGTAGAATTCTAATAGTAAAAATATTTCGAAATCTATCTAGTAGTTTTAAACCCAGATATACAAATATTATACGATGATATCTATGGTATAATTATTCAAATCTTTACTTTATTCGAAATTTTAGTTTATTGTCTTTGTATTTATGGTTGTTGTAAAGTATGTCAATGTCACTTCCTAAAAGGTTCGCCTTCGATACATTATCAACCCACTCGTGCCTCCCACGTGCCACCTACAGGATGCACTTCCTTCGTAGAGAAATATATGTAACACATTTCTTATTAGATGCCCGTATAAACGAAATAAAGCTTTTTAATTTTTTACTCAAATACATATCTACGTATTTATACTCAAGTCCATATCAAATTATAAACAGTTTTTAATTGATCACAAATAAAACACAAAACGTAAAACTCCATAAAACACGAAGCTATAAACAGCCCAGGTTTGTGTGCGTATTTGTAAGCAAAGCTATTGAACACTTCACGTGTGTGTGTTAAATGTATCATAAATATACAGTTACTTAATTAAAGGTAACATTAAAACACCGCCTAGAAGCGAAGCCTAGGCGAAGTAAATAGTATTGATGTGAGATAAAGTTAATTCATTAACCATGCAGGTTTATAGTTGTTTACATAAGCCCAGGTAAGCTGTTTAAATGTCTTATTACCATATTATGAGAATATAAAGTATAATAAAATTGCTTTGTATTACATTTGAAGAGATAGACTATATAGTACATTGTAATAGCAGTTATGTTATTGCATCTTGCTTTGATTTTCCTTTTAAATTTAGAGAAACAATTATTTATGAGTGCAAGCCCGGTCTGTTTATATACGATCTATCTCAGAAATACAGTCTATACACATCTGTACAGTACAAAATAATTATGAGTGTGCGACATCTAGTGATCATTCATGGAGCGATTGTATCATTTCCCACCAAAGACACTCGTGTAGAATTTCAAACTTTAACTATCAGTTTTCAACTCTTAAACATAGATGGCGCTCAGCAACATAACAGTCTGCAAACTAATTTAAGACTACTTAAATCAGTACTCGGTAATATTGTACTATGGGTTCTGTAAACAATAATATTATAAGTATAAAATAATTATATGGATTTATAAACTAATATACAGATAGACTGCGTAAAACTATGTTAAATAGTTCACAAGTGAATTTAACATATATAACCCGGTTTGAGATTGTAACCTTGGCAACGATGCAGTCTTTTACTAGCCTTTTACCAAGACTTTATATTTGTTAACATAAATATATATTGATACGTAGTGGCCAATAAAATCACAGAGATACATTCATTCACGGGCAACAATATTTTAAAAAAATATTCGTAAACGCACAAGGGCACACTTTCAATCATTATGCAATATTGATAATATTCATGTGGTGGTGATTAATAAAGGTATTCATATAAAACATTTCTTTGTAAATGGATAACTTTATCTTGTTCATGTTCATTAGCTGCAATCTATAGCAAATTTGTATCACTTACATGCTTGTAAATATATTATTTGTCATGTAAATTAGTATTCATATTACCAAGAAAATTGTTACTAAGCGAAGCATTGTAAGACATGTTATAAGATATTATTTAAGACACGAATACTTGATAAATAATTTAATCAGTAAGGTTGTAGTAATCTTTTATTTTTAGTGACAATGTGTTTTAGGGAAGTGCATTCCTCAACGGAGAATATATTTTTCACTTTTTCTCTCATCACTTTTATTACTTTTGATATTCATTTAACATAGATTGAGAACACTTTTAAATATCTTTAATATAATAATTTAATCAAAATTAATTCCTGTTTTTATCTTCCATCAAGTATAACTAAGATAATATTTTATAGTACAGAGAGATTATTCTTTGAAACTGATGCCGATTTTAAAAATTGACGAAATAATAATTAATTAGTTGACTATAATTCCAATAACTAACATACAAAGACGTACAATTTTGACAGTTATCTCAATGTAGCAAACTTCGCAAAATTGGAATTACATGGCACGAAACCTGAATATATATTATATAGGAGGTGATATAATTTATAGGACTAGGAAAACCGAATAATATAATAAATCTGTCCAAACCGTGTGTTATATTTCCAATCTAAGTTCATATATCATATGTCTTCGAGAGCAAACAACGTCTATGGCGAGAGAACGTTAAAGTATTTACTACCGCGGTCAGTTCTTGAATATGTAGCATAACGTTAACCAACATAAAAAGCGAGTTAAAGAATAAATGTCTTTGTCGCGCTTCTGACAAGACGGCACACGTTTAATAATAAATAATATTAATTTGATAATGTATTTTAATAATATGATGATGTAGTGATAAAGTAAGAATTGACAATAATGATATGACTCATAATGTAATTGTAACTTCTATGTAAAATTCTATCTTTTAAGAGAGTTTTGCACGCCATAAGTCAGGTAGAATATGCGATGTTTAGATTGCCATATTCTGGCAAATAAATAATAATTATCAGGTACATCACAGCGGTTTTCAAATGTAATAGTATAATTTTTAAAAACAATATTTATTTATTATAAGTACATGTGCATTACAATGTGTATGTCCATTAATGTGTGTGTGTGTAAGATGTGGGAACCCTTTTAAGTAAAAAAATCCTATGTCAGGGATCCCAATGATTTAGATTACATTATTCTGAAAATATATATATATATATATGTGTGTCGAGAGTCGACTGTATATATATATATATATATATATATATATATATATATATATAATTCAAATTATCAAGAGTTCAAAATAACAATTGTTTTGATAACAACAAGGGCTCAAATAAATATAAGTTTTATCAAAATTCGCGATTTATTATTTCTATATTATTATTATTCACAAATTATTATTTTGAAAAGAAGTCTATAATCTTATCTTGAGTGAGAGACTTCAGCCTATCATTGTCCAAAGAATTTTTATAAACAAAGGACAGGTCTGTGCATGATAAACACTTCAAATTATCGAGAGATTCAAATTAACGAGTGTCACATTTTCGAGAATCGACTGTGTAACTGTCAGAACTTGAAGTTTCTGAACCCTGTTAGACTCTGCGTATATTCATTAATCAGGTACTGTGAGAACTTGAACTCGGGTATAGAATTCTATAAATTACTTACACGACTTCTATTGTCTGTAACGGCATTTTAAGCTATAGGTTAAAAGCATATCCTAGTTTTCTAGTAGTCCAATGTTCTCGTACAATGTCTTGTTGATGACGAAACACTTGAAACTGTGCTAATGGTCAATAAATCTATAAAACATTTATATCAATTAAATCAATTGCAGTGGCTTAGATAAGATAAATTATTAAGCAAATAATAAACAACACGCGGCCCTTTCTGGGTCATTTTAATTTAGACATGTCAAAAAATTTATTAAAATCCTAACACGAGTTATGTAACCCAACATTAGTTAAGTTACATCTAAATATTTTAGTTACTAATTAGAAGCGTAAACCAAATGTAAACAGCCATCGTATACTTGAAAACAATACAGCGCCCTTTAGTTTTTACCACATTCTCGTTTCCGATAATGTTTTATAACATAAGTGTCATTTAGATTTATGAACCCTTCAATAAGCCAAGTATGTTTTTCTTATAGTCGCAACCTAATTTTGTGTTAGTTATAAGCTCATATTTTAAACCATTAAAGTCAGTTCAAACAAAGCGTATTATTATAACATATCCATCCACCGAGCCTTAATTACATTTTAGTAGAATTTTTGGCCTTATCAAAAAATTGCCATTTCTCGATCTACGTCAAATCGAAACTAAAATTGAGAAGTAAATGTAACTAATATGATTAAATAAATCTCAAGCACACCAGGATCTCACAGAAGTGACCCAGACCCAACTTGTAGCAGTTCATTTATAATTAAATGCCATAAGTCTGAAACATCTTATTGATTATATAAAAGAAATAGTTTTAATCAATTATGAGATTAATCACGTATGTTAGTATGAAAATTACCAGTACCAAGGTTCACGTTTGAGCAAATTACTGATGGCCCGTTGATGCCTTATTGATGTCAAGGAAATGTTTATATGCACTCTCTTGGAGGAAGTAACCTGACACGGTAGTCGGTAATAATTACGGCTCATCTACGTCGTGTTATATTGCAATTATGCAAATGGTCACCCATCTAATGCGTATACAAAGTAAACCAACGATATTCAAATATATAGAGTTTGTAGCCGATACAATACTTGTCAAGATTCAATGACGAAAATTCGCACAACGTAAACTTTTTTGCCGGAAAATTCATGTTTATAGCAAATGTAAATGACTTTGACTTCTGACAGCGTTTTCGTTTTTTTTTTCTCTGCACAGAGATGAGGCATATTGGAAGGTACGCCTGTCCAGGAGATGCCTAATTAACCACCGCTTACTATTTACATTTACTGTTCTATTATTAAGAGTATACAAAATATTATTACTCATATTACTTTTAATTTTAAACTGAAATGTTTTGTTTAATATGTGCCAATTACTCATTCATTATTAAAGAACTTGTTACTATTCGTTAATCCTGTCATTTTCAGGCTCTATAAAAAACATACACGTCGTAATATATTAAAGGAAATTTCAATAATATTTTTCATTATATGAAAATTATTAAATTAGTAACGGAATAGTGTTCCACTTCGATAAATTTATGTCCCAGGTTGACCTTCTGAGAAGCTATTGGTGTAAACGTAGTAAAAATATTTTTCCGGAACTTATAAATGAGGATTACAACAACAGCGAAACTTAAGTATGAGGTAAAACTATCCAAATAATCGTACATAAGTTTGAAATCTGGATAATATTTATAATCATTCGTTATTCGTTTTTTCTCTATGGAATGCGTCCATGCGTCGGGTTGTCTCTCTCCCTAAAATATGGCGAGGGGGCCGATGGCTGACCATGCGTGATACTCGTGAACGGGTGCTACTTGTGAGGACTGGTCGTGCTTGAATTCGTGTATGCGGTGATGTTAGTTATTTTTGACTATGTATTTGCGTGTGGTTCCCACAAGAATGTAAGTGTGTTTCTATTGCACCATACCTCCTGCTGATTTCATGTGGAACATGGTGTGATGGTTGCAACTACAAACGTTGTGTAATACAAAAAGAACTTGGCGATTAAAAAGAGTGGCGGAGAGTTTATTGCCAGTTCTTCTCTTCCGTTCTACGCCCTTGATTTAAGAACTGGCAGTAAATGTAAAATTGGAAGCATTTAATGTATATTTCTTTTTTATTGACGTTCGTAAGTGTACATTGTGTTACCTATATGAATAAATGATTTTTGACTTTGACTTTAATTGTTTCTTTGTTTTACAGAATATAAAGCGAGGTATATAACACCTTCGTTACTATATATCCTTGGTATATATAATCTATTATCATAATAATTGACATGTAATAGTGACTCCACCAGCATAAAACTATGCAAATCAATAATTACTGAGTCAGAAAGTACATGCGCTTGCGACTCATATAGCCACGTGTTTTCAATACGGATTAAATTGTTGATATCGTGATTTTTATTAGTGTAATTATAAAACTGTCGTTTATATTCATATCGTGTTTTATTATATACTATTCGACCTAGATAACAGTAAATTGTTTTTGGTTTTATGAATATAGTTAATTAATAATACGTAATTAATCTTTCTATGTACACTGCGTCCGAGTTCTATAAATATTTTTTTTCGTTGATTCCGCGAGATAGTCGCAGTTGTGTGAAAGAGTTTCAGTCGAATTTATGAAGAGAACATAATATGCCGGTTTTGCATAGGAAAGACGGAAGTTTTCAAAATAACGTGTTAAAATCATAAAGACAATACTATAGTCAACTCGTATTTGAAGACGTTTAAAAAAACGCAGAAAATTTAAAACAATAAGTTATTGGCCGTGGCCGTATACAACGTGCCAAAAGGTATTTAGAAATGTACAAATAGAACATAATTATAAGTAATTGTAAAATTACAATACTAACCAATAACGAGATCATTTTCCATCATTAGCGTTTCAAGACAGGATGTCTTAATAAGCAAAATAAACTTATTTTATCGAGCCTACAACTGTTATCTTACTAGGTTATGAAATTGTATGCTTAATAGTTATTACTACTACTGTAGTTAAAATAAATACCGATTTAATACAGGCCATAGGCAAAAAAATATCCAAAAGATATATATGTTTAATTTAAGACTAAAACGTAAAAATTTTGTGATAAATTAAACAAATCATAATATACATATATAATCAATTTAATCTTATGTACTACGGAGTGTCGTAAAACCGTTGGGAAATGCTAACCAATTTCCTCACCTTACATAAAGCAGGTATTGTTTTAGAACAAGATTTAAACCATGCTATATAGATTTAAACATTTTAGTTTACTAAAATATTCGAAATATATCAAATGCGATTAACTATTGTGTTCAGGTCAATACGAAAAAAAACAAATATCACTGTAATAATGTTAACAAAAAAATTGTGGTGAAAGAATTTTTAAAATCGATTGAGAAGTTTTCGTAGTAGACTGGATAATGTTTCTCCAACGTCCGATATAAAAGTCTATCTCCATTTATCATAAACGTACTTTAAGTATGGAATTAAAATCCTTATCGTTAGACAATTTGCAAAGTAAAATCTGTTACTCATATTTGGTCGTAAAAACCGATAGTGTTACAGCCGATGACGTTGTTATTAAAAACCTAATACAATAAAATTCAGCCGGGGCCTTTGATTCTTGTCAATAAACCGGTATGTTGTTTTAAACGATGTCGTTGTAAACGGTTTTAATTGTATATTAAAACATGGCAATGGTAGGATGGTTACAGGGTGAGCTTTGAAAGTATTTGATATTCAAATAAATTCTGTTAAATAGTATGTATTACGTAACTTAAAAAATAACTTAAAAGATAGTGCAACTGTGTAATACTCAATTAAGGTAATACCTGGGTTAGCGGACGTTCGGCGTCGTCGTGCCGATGCCTTTCTCACTGCAATGGAAACAAGTGAATCCATTTCGCTCCCCGAATCCCATCGCCGTCTGGGCGAAGGCGGTATGGGCAGCGCGCGCGCATCGTCCTCTGTATCTCTATCACTACTCGTCGGAGGTACGTGGGATTCGTCACTTTCCGGCGGGACAGGTTCTACTTTCATGGCACTAACATCGATTGGCACTTTGTCGAAACACGATATCGGATGTGTCAGTGTTCTTTGTATGTTACTCTTCCTGTGTTTCACTTTCAATGAGACTTCTGATAGGGATCGCCTTCCCAGTTTCTCTGATTTCTCTACGCATTTTAAATCTGATGGAGACAGGGATTTCTTTCTTGAGTTACGTCTTTTGATGTTGCGCTTTCGACTAGAGTCTCTTGTGCTCTGCATTGTTGCATTGGTTGTTATCTGGAATGAGAAAGTAAAGATTAATGTTAAAAACCAGATGGGAGCGAGAGGAATGTGTAAGATGACCACAAAGGCACGAATAAACGGTTGTATGTTTTGTTAGAGTAAGTGTGAATTTGAAATGCAATCAC
This sequence comes from Pieris brassicae, assembly GCF_905147105.1. Taxonomy (NCBI): domain Eukaryota; kingdom Metazoa; phylum Arthropoda; class Insecta; order Lepidoptera; family Pieridae; genus Pieris; species Pieris brassicae. The sequence goes on along the minus strand of NC_059665.1, from coordinate 5,718,367 downwards.
AATTGAAACACCAATACTTAAAAAATAATTTTCTTTTAACATTTTCGACGATCTCTCAAAACATTGATAATAAATTTAAATGAAATAACATTTATGTATACATAGCCTAATAAGTTATGTAATAATATAACAAAAAATAAAGTACATATTGAAATATGTATTTTAATTATTTGCCAACGAAACAATGGAATGAATGAAATATTCGAACCTAAAATTTATCACACCTTAAAAAAACAACTTATAATCTAATATAATTCAACTTGAAATTTACCTAACAAAGACCTTATTTTTAAAATATTCACTCATTAAAAAAGTAATTTTGCTGTAAATGAAATTACCTTATTTCACTAAACCACAACCTCAAACCAAAGAAATTGTAACGTTATCTGCATCGGATCACATTACAGTTTACACTACACAAACACACGTCACTTATTATCTATGCACTAAAACACACTGAAGGCACTAAAACATAACGAATTACGTAATTATAAAAATAAAGCAAAGACTAAAATATCTAATGATTGTTCAGCTAACGTCCGCAGTCGACGAATCGCTAGTCTCTACTGCCTGTGTTGTTGACTTAAACACTGCGATACTGTTATACAGCCTAGACAAACAAGGCTTTGATAATATTTATTGCTAACCAATTAAGAGTGATACTCTCATTGGCGTGACACGATTCAAGACTTCGAAGTGACAAAGGTTCAAATGTATTACAATCATAATCACTGAATTGAAAAAATATGTGTTGACACATTTTATGAGAAATGTCTATAGCAGTGTTGTCAAGTGGGGCCTACGTCCCACATGGGGCAATTTGATTAGGGCAATTCGATATTTATTAAAATTATATTTGAAATATTAATTTCAGTTTTTAAATATGTATTGGCAATTTTCTAACTGTATTTCGTTAATATATCTAATATTATTATCTTAAGTGTGTAATTTTTTTTTAAATATATACATTATTTATGTCACATAAGACTTTTAAAGGCAAAGGTATGGCCAAAAGGTTATGAGACACGGGTCTATAGTATTCTATACAAGCTACCAAACACGAGTGAAGCTACGGGGCACAGCTATATTTTTTTGAGAATTTTTGTAAAACCTATAATATGTATTCGTTTTTACTACTGTTTCATCCTGAGTACGAACTAGAATACGAACATTTAACGTTATTCATGAAATAGAAGTTTTGGCGGACTCCTTTTTTATACTATATTTTATATTAATAGTTGCTTACTGTTAATAATATACATATACAATATATGTAAGAATTTGAAAAAACCTTATGTTGTTTTAGAAAATTGATGGCAAAAACCAAAGATCAATTTATACTTTAGCATACTATAGGGGAGTTTATGCTAATCGAATCATAAGCATTGGTAATTCATATGGCAAGTGGGAGAAGCAGTCTTTGGTAGCTTTTTGTCTAAACGTACACGTGTCAGCACATTTTAGGAAATTTCAATATGATGTCCTCTATCTTATATAATTATACTTTGAAAACTTAACCTACTTAAGTTTAGCCGTAGGACACTTGCATAAATTAAAACCAACAGCGCAGATTATATAATCGTTACGTATCAAGCGTCGACAAGACCCAATTCAAACTCTCAATTGTCGATCAACTAATAAAATAATAGGTCAAAGCTTCTTAAACAAATACATCAGGTTAAGAATCTTTTCACAAAAACAACGAGTTTAAAGTCCGTTCATAATTAATTCGCATAAAATAAGAACTAACATGCGCAAAAAATTTAATCTTCAGTATTCTTAAATGCAACAGTATTATATTGCAACGTTGGTTTTGAATTCTTATACATAAACCTTTACAAATTGTTTCGTCAAAGTCAAAATCGTTTATGACAACATACGGGTTATATTGACCAAAATCAAAGGTCCCAGCTGAATTCTATTTAGTACTTAATAACAACGTCATCGGCTGTTACAGGTATCAGTTTTTACGACCAAATTTGAGTAGTCCCTTCGATGGCGTTATAACAGATTTTGACTGTACAAAGTTAATATGGTATACCTTTTTAGAATATATTCTTTATAAAGTGTAAAAACTGAAATTGTCTCGTATACACATAACTGTTTATAGGAGTAATAATGAATTATTTACTAATAATAAAGTAAATATTATTTTCTTTACAAAATCTTTTTTAATATAAATATCGCAAACCTTACTGGATTTAAAGGGGGAAAATTTCGCGGCGCGAGTCGTCGCTACAACTACAAATTACTGCTTAAAGTAGTAATTAATTGATTACTTGTATTTAAAGTAATTACATAGTAATCACCTAAATAAAATCTTCTTTTTCAATTTAGCAAACCTTATTGGATTAAAAGTGGGAATTTAGGAAATTAACAATTAAACATCGACTTCATGTACGAACAGCACCGACTAATTTGCTACTAAAACAACGGTCTTGCCCTGTTATTACTCAATTGAGAACAAGTTCATCTAACTTCCCATAGTTCAGTCGGGTTAGAGGTTTCTCATGCCCGACAATGCCTTTGTTTGAACTCCTTGAGTAATGTTATACTTCATTACTGGGTCCACTCAATGTCAGAACCTTCGCCTTGTAAGGAAAGCGAGATAACAATGTGTGCTGTACATATATTTACATTATGTTTAAACTTGGAACAGAATTGATTTCCGTGAGCTAATAAGAATTGTATACAATTTCCCACCAAGTATAGACGTCGCAGTCGAATGTACATAAATATGTAAATAACATATATACGTTAATTATATTTGATAATTAGTGAAATAGTATGTGCGTTCGCATTTGTATGTGTGATGGTGATAGTGTATGAGAAAATATGTTAGATATATATGTATAAGGTACTTATAGGAGCTTCGTAAAAAGTTATGTATTAACAGAAACAAAACTTTGCTATTTCTTTACTGAGTGGATCTCACAAATAAATATCATTATATACCTATTTACTTGTTGTCAAGCGTTAGAAATTATTGAATTCTTGTAAAAAATATTTATTGCAAGAAAATAAATTGTATAAATTTTTCATCAACTGTAAGTCAGCTTATTTACGATTATAATATAAATAACAATTTTATCTCAGAATTAAACAAGTTAAAAATTGGTCAAATATGAATCATATTATTTACATAATTAAACTAATGCTGAATTTTTCAGAAGTAACTTTAGTTTTACTAGTTAGTTTAGTTTAGTTACTTATTTAGTATTTTATATTGTTGTAAACAAAGAGATTTATACATAATGTGTATAAAACAATTTTAACGTAATCTAGATTATTGTTTCAAAGCACCATGTCATTGTTGAGAAGCGCGGCATCCAAATTTAGTAGCCACGATGATCGCAGACCTTCGAAACGAGATGGCACTATAAGAAGACGATAGAAGATTATTGTTTTAAAATGAAGCAGAAAAACAAAGTACAATCTGTAAATAAAGTTCCTTATCTATGGAGTTGAATAAATTGTAATGGAGAAATAAGAGTTTAACACAACGAAAATTGATAAAATTAGGTTAATGTGAAAACCGGATCGTATGCAGGTCGCTGAACCCACCATTTGTCAAATGTACGTGAAATTGAAAAGGTGATATGTTAGATACATTTATGGGAAGTTATTAATAAGTGTAAATTATATGAACTGCCAATAGTTATATATAAAGAAAAAGTCGTTGTTTTTCTCTTAAAGCCTGGAACTAGATGAAAAGGATTACGATACAAAATAGAGCGTTATCCATATCACAGGTTCTTACCTAGTTTGGGAACCAGTCTCCACACCCTTCTTAACTGTAGTTTTATTGTTTGTTACAAATTTTATATGGGAGAAAATAAAGAAATTATTATTATATAAAAGATAAGAAGCCTTATCGAGTACTATTTTGTAAGTAGTTGATTGGCACGGGTCTTGTCAAAAGTAAACCAGATGCTCTTTTTGTTTGACTTAGCCAGTCGAGCCGCCATATTGAAAACGCAAAAAGTATTTATTTTTAAAACACCTGTCCATCTCAGATAAAAAAAACATTAAAACATAAAATAAAAGAGGATATTTCCTAAAATTTTGTAACCTAACAAATGTCTGCTTATCCTCTCTTTTTAGCATTTGTCAACCTCATGGTAGAAGTCCGCTACATTTACATACAGCCTTCTTGCCACGACCATGATCATAGATAATAAATATAAACCTTAAAGAAATCCTGTATCTTATCAACGGTAATGGTTCCAAGGTACCGGATGTTTTAACTAGAGGAAAAAATATCAGTCTTCGAGAGACAAGTTTTTGTCTGTCTCTTGGAATTGATTATAATTACTATACTCGTTTATCTAGTCGGCTACAATTAATTACAGGATTGGAGCTTTATTTAACTCATAGTTGCGTTTACTATTAACAGTTATATTACACAATATACCTTTTAAGTGATTTTAGGTAGAACTGTTCAAAATTAATTTGTGATGTTAACAAACACTTGAAAAAATTTGATGAACGTACAAAAATATGGTGCCGTCTCTACAAACATGATATGACCAGCGAAATCTATTTGGTACTAAAACAGTGATAATACAAAACAACAATAATAAAAAAATTACAATCTTTCATAAGTACTGTTTGAATCAAGAATTAATTGATGTTTTGTGTTTATATATTGTAAATAAAAATCTCCTACTAAGAATGAGTAACTTTATACTCGTATTAATTAGTAATTAACGTTTTTCTTTGTAATTTCAAAGATCATTCAGACTTCTTTCTCCAAACGAAAGCCAAAGAAACTTCATGTTATTTAAAATTAACACTATTATAAAATGTACTAACTAACTTAGCTTAAAATGTTAATGAGTAACCCATATTAAGAAATAGCCATTGATATTTCAAGCCAGTCTAAGGATGTGCAAGCTATTACACAAGCATGGCAAATTTCATTTCATATCTAGTACAGTTAGTACTTTAGCAGCAATGTAAATTATTTTGAATACATAATATGAATATATTTGCAATAGAACCAGAATTTTAAGTTTAACCCAGACAAACTATTTTACAATGTTCTTTTACTTACTGGCGTAGTGTATGCTCTGATATTGTTCAAGATTGAAGCCTTGTCAGCTTCATCATAAGAAAGAAAAACAACAATGTGTTGATACCTACAGTATTCACTCTCTTGTTGCATAGAATGATTGTTGCATTCTATACATAAAGATAATTATAATGCTCTGGCATCGAGAATATTAGCACAGTGTCCGATAGTATTTCTTACGCAATGTAATGTTACATTAAGGTCGTAAAAAGTTTCAAACAAAAGTAATAATAATATTAATTTTAAAGCGCATCGAGCGCCATCCTTCCAATAGATAATTTTACCAAACCTTTGTTATACCAAAATATGGCATTTTAGGGTGTGATTTAGCGCTAAGCACGTCACGTCCCGTACGTTTATGATATATGTATGATAGGCATACTTAATGATGTCGCAATTCGGTGCCTTTAAGTTAGTGTAGCTTGTATATTCTAGTATATTTTTGGTATAAAAATGTAAAACCAGTTTGTAGTTATTTCTTTAGGTATTACGTATGTCTTTATTGTTTTCCTCTGTATTGGCATTGAGTAATCAAGCTTGAAGATCGTACACAATTGATAATGACAAAAATGTCAAAGCCTTGCAATTTTCTTCTATTCTTAGCGCTTTTTATTTGTATTGCGAATAACGTCTTCGGTCACGCAACCTGAGTCTTGAGTTACTTCCGGTAGGTGCAACTTAAGGAGATTCTAATTTGTGTATGAATAAACGAAATAACTTATTATATATAAAACGATATGTAGTAGTGTATACCTATGCGTTTAAATTGTTTATTTTTAATGTTTTAAGGGTTTGCTAAGGAATAGCATATTAGTCGTTTGGTAGAGCCAATAAACATTTTGTCTTGCAGATGAGATTTATTTATTAATTTGACCAAATAAGTCATTACACTTATACTACATATATAAAAAAACAACAATAAAAAGTACGACATTTATAGATCAGGGAGTGAAACATTTAAAAATACCTATATTACACTATAGGAACTGCCGAAAAGCAAACTTTGTGTCAGTTCACTCAACGGACGATTAAAAAGGTCCGTTAAGTATTTAAATTGTGTCATGTGTGCCCTTTTGAAAAGGTTTGTTTTAGCTAAGGCAGTACAGTAATGGTTGATATCGGCTCCTAAGGTAATCAGGGACCCTGCGATTTAGGTACTGCCGGATTCCTTGCCAGGTATCAAATTCACGGCGAACTCTTAGCTTGCTGTAGCGCACAGAACCTATTAAGAATTAGGTTGGATACTTGATTGGGTGCAATGGGTACTGTACAATGTATGATAGATACTCGATAGGATTTATCCACTTTTAGCCTGTGTAGTCTTTTAGATTGATTTTATTAATATTGAAATAATTATATCAAGAGAGCGGCGAGTTATAAAGTACATCTTAAGTAGATCTCCACCAAACTCCCACCATATCTAGTTTTTAATCCGCCCTAAAATATTTATTTGTCTATTTCATATAGTAGTTTTAGTAACAATTATTTTTATTTTTTTACTTACGATTTACTTTTACACACAAATCTTCCAAGACTTCTTTACTTACACTGTTAATTATATTTTAGTTATTTTTAATATAATTATTATTATAACATTATTTTTATTTTTATGCGTCTGAGGTTCAAACTAACTATTGTGGTCTCTGGCTGTATGTCCAGCGCTGTGGAACACGTCTGCTCTACAGCATAATGCTGAGCCAGGGCCAGTTACAACCACAACACACACATATTACACATTTAAAATACCCTACCTTATGCCTTTTTTTCTTACCATAAGTTTTGTTATTTTTCTTTTTTGAACATTATTTTTATTATTTTGCGTATTTCTGTGTGTCTGTTTCGTTACTAACAAAAGTTATGTATGTCTGTTTGTCCAACTGCCTGTCTTTATTGTGTGAAAGATTTATCACTAGTTCAAGATGTGATTGTAAGATGTGAAAGATGTTAAAGCAGTGGACTATTAACTGTTCCCCTTACACTTGGAACTTTCATAGGAAGTGGATTATATGACATAATTCGAGCAATATTTTCTTACTATAAAAGGTACATCGTAAAATTTAGTGGATTAACATTTCCACATATTATAAGATTAACATTTAGAGACTATTTTCTAAATTTGTAGTTAAAAGTATCGGACAAATTTATACATTAGTAGCTATGCAACGTATTATCCTTATCAGTCGATGGTCATTTTTAACAAAAGTACATAAATTAATTAAAATATATAAAATTGTGAAGTATGAATTGATTTACTTTAAAGTAGTATCAACTTCTTTAAAGTAAAAGCCTTGAAGTACTTCTTTTGTCATATTTAATTATTTTCATTATAATAAGGACATGCCATTCACTAAATAGTTATAAATAAGTACACAGTTACATATGAATACGCATATATAGTACATACCACATAAGAAGAACATAATGTAAATAAGTTTGTGGGTTGTGATAATGAAAATCTATCAATGAATTACCTACTGACTCATACGAAAGTAGCCCACGATTCATAACAGTTGCCTACATACATTGTCTTCATGCCCTTGATCAAATTCACCTCTCTCTGTCAGAAGGTCATACAAAACACTTGGTATGATTTTATCAAGCGGCTCGTTAGATACCAAACAGGTGGAATATCTTATGTAATAAAGCTAAAATTTGACACCATAGCGTTATTTGAAACTGTCCTGTATTTTGTTAAGACATCTGTATTTTACTGAGGGGAATGTACATTTAGTTTTACATTTAGTCTAACGTGATAACTAGACAATCTACTGGACTTACTTTTACTTTAAAGACTATAAAATGATTTTGACGTTATTATTTTATTAGAATAAGCAGAGTTAGGTCTTTTTAAGAGATATATATATATATATATTTTAAAAAGGTTACGAGATTAATAAAAGTCAATAGGAATACATCCATAAATAAGGAAATACAGTTTATTTATGTATTATGATATGTTTTTTTAATTATTTTATAAGAGCTGAATACAAAACTTCAGTTCATAATAAACGTTGATGTGTGATATTAAATAAGCAATATTTAACACGACTGAATAATATAATATACTAGCTGCCCCCGTGAACTTCGTTTCTCCTTAATGTGGTTTTAGTTAGCCTTAATACCGTGACACGAAAGAATAATTTCACTGTATTATCGTCACTATATTTTGAATTTGATTTACTCTTCGGTCTAAGTAACACGTGGTTGGCTATGCTAACACCAAAAATTTAAAGAGAAATAATTGAATTTCACGGTATTTCGTTTACTACAAAATAAATTTAATTTATACTTTAGCCTCAATAACACGTAATTATGATATTGAATTGTAGCTTATATGACACGTTTGTCGGTTTGCCATAGCAGTGCCATCTATTGATTACTTACTCAATCCAGTCGAAAACTATCGACATCTGTTAGAATCTTTTGGAGTTAACAGATAATTGTGACTGTCAATTAATTATAGACGAATAATTTGCAATAAAATAAAATTGCGACTATAATTAAAGACCTAAGCTATCCTATCTCTTAAGTTGGACCAGACTGCTCACGGTGTGCCAATTTAATTTAAAATCGGTTAAGTTGTTTAGGAGTCCATCGCGGACAAACATTGGACAGGAGATTTATATATATATTAAGATTATCAGAAAATTGAACGACATCATTCAATTTTGTTCCATAATTTAAAACATACACATACATACATTTTTAAAGTTGCTGACCTAGCATTTTAAACTATTGTACATGACAATCAAATGTCACCTCATTGCATATTAATTTCTTAAGCGATCTACGATACAAGTTTCAAGAATTAGAATCTGGTTTCAACTAGCTTTTGGCGTTGACCTTGCGACTTCGCTGAAGATCAAGACGAATGCAAAATATTGTCTAAATATTTATACAGATATCGACGTGCTACTTTGATCCATTTTACTTCTGGATTTCAGTGGATAGAAAAGGCTAATTACCCACTTAAAAAATAAGATGAAAGACATATCTCCCATTCTTTAATGTAACCAAAACAACCAGTCTGAAAAATGGAAATAATTATAAGTTTATAATAATACAAATAGCTTTAATCCGGTTAAAAAAATATTTTCTTTCAATGTGTAAAAGCTATGTTAACCAAAGACAATACTGAGGTAACCAATTTTAATTAATACGATTTCGAAGCATTCATCTTCGAATCTATCTGTACTGTACTGCGTTCTGTGTATGAAGACCAAATGGTGTAAAAGAGTAAAGGCATAAGAGCGCTAGTATCCTTTATCATAATTTATAGGATATATATATTTATAGATATATTCATTCAACGTTTATTATGGCATTCGTATAGTCTTTACTTTATGAAATATCTTTTATCATACATTTTCTTAATTAACTACTGTATGTACTGTATGCGAAATTATTATATATCTCCTTTATAAGCAATGTTTCAAACAAAATAAATTTTCTGATGCAAGCCGTACATTTCATGCACTTAATTCTAGCAAATAATAGCAATTTTGTTATTTGAGTGCCAGCAATTTCATAAATAGCACGAAAAAACACTTTCTCAAATCTAATGTACTCTCTGATTCAAATAAGAAATATAATTTCCCTTTAAAACGATATACGAACACTCTTGCGCCTCATCAAATAGAGGAATGATTCTACTAACAATTATAAATAACAAGTAAGTATTCCTTGATACTTATGGGTCTTTAATCATAACCAACTTTCCGTTTTGCGTGCCGTGTTTCTCTTCCCTTTAAAGGGAAACACTTAAAATTGTATGCACCTATACAACATATACACAAACAATGCAACGTCTTGACAAGCGCAAAACTGGAGTTCAGGTTATTTAAGTACCAGAATGATGTGGAAGTATAAAGGCTTTAGAATCTATGTCGCTTCAGAGAATAGTGACCTGTCTTAACTTAATAAGAAGGATTATAATTCCGTGTACATGTGCTAGGTGCAAGTCGATGTTAGAATGCGTACCGATTTGTAGAAATAACGGAACAGACCAGTCGATAACCGAAGACATTAAATGATTTGAGTGATTGTCAATACATAGGTGCATATAAATGTAATTTTTTTTCTTTCGAGAAAATTAAGCCGTCCGATTTTAGTGTAGTCATTACGAAACCTGTTGATATGTTTGAGTATATGACTCTAAGGTATATAAAGCATTCGCTGGGAGTGGTGTATTTAATTGTCTCTAATGACAGACTAGTAAAGAAACCTTAATTTTGTTTTAGGAAATCGTGGGGCAGTGAAACATGTTTTTTACAGTTTGCGTGTATCTATAAAGTTCAGTCTTTACTTAGCTACGACGCGACATTTGAATGATCGCTAACGATCGTTAACGCTAAGACTTGTATTCTACAACGTTAATCAAACTAAAATCTACTTTCAAGAGCTCTTAAACCAATATTTATATATGTTATTTGAATATAGGACTTAATGCATGAGTTTTAACGGAAGCTCCTTGCTAACGGTTTAATAATCCGCCAAAACGTTTCACTATGCAAAATGGCGGCGCTCCAGTCCATGTCGTACCATGCTCTTACACACGTAAACAAACGTCAAGTTTTAGTGCTTTAATTGTCATCCGGACGTATTATTTATAAGCATACTACGTCAACAAAATTGTGACCGTGAATGAAACACGTGACTGACTTATAAAAATCAATATTTTTAATAATGATTTTTTTGTTAAATGTATTATTTCCAAGTCATTTTACTCCATAACGCGATGTTTTATTCATATGTATAAGTATATCTTACTTCATTTTTCATACTGTCAAATAGTATTGGCCATTTGGAAGCGATATCTGTTTTATAGTGGTATATTGAGTTTTCTAAATCGAACCAAATACGATTTGCAAAACGTGCCACAACTCTTATATCTACATTAATTAGTAACATAGAAACATAGTTGCCTACATTTTGTTTATTAAAATAATATTGCAGGTCAATCAGATACAAAATATTATAACCGTCACTCGTACGTGAGGAAGTTGGCCATGTCGTGAATTCAGGACAGAGATATAATATGCCTTTTGTATGGGACCATGCGACAATTAGGTAGAAGAATCTGGCGAAAACATTGGGCACTACTCATACGCAGAAGTCGTATTAAGGTACGGCGACTCCAAAAAATGCAGGATTCAATTCGATAGTGCGATCCCATTTTTTTGCGTATGTTTAAAAATAGCTCCTCCGCCCTTGGACCGACTAGGATGATAGAGTTTTCGTACTTTTCGTAAGAGTACTTTGGAGTTGGCTATAATTCTTCTAAAAAGAATTGATTGTACCAATGCAAACCTTGTCACCTAGAATGAGTCAAAGTTACGTACCGTTATATATAGCATCCAATATATATGAAAAACAGAAGGATTACTATTTAAGTCTTAGTTTCAAATGAAAAAGTTCTAAGTATGACTTGGAATTAAGTTACAGTAAGTCTTATGTTAATTGAGTTACACTGACTATGTACCGCTGTCATTATTTTATGTAAAAGTTATAAATTAGGGTTATTGTTTATTTTAAGCGGCATATCCCAGCATGCACGACAGGGATAGGCCGCTTAATGTAATAAATTAACGTTTGGAACTTGTAAGTGTATATTTTAATTCGTTACTTTTCTCAATAAATAAATATAAACTGGAGTACCAAAAAAGTAATACTTTTTACTTGTGTTTCTTATTCATTTACTTGAACTTAAATACTTGAACGTATGAACTAATAATGTTATATAAATCTAAAAACCAAATATTTGTTTATTTAATTAATTTATTTTTCTGTTCATAATAAGAATCGAAATTGGAGATATTATCGTTCATATTTTGCTAATAGTGCTCTATTCTATTAGATTGTATCAAAATTGAATTGTATTTGCATGTAATTGCAATTATTACTTTCACAATCGCTAGCCACAATACCGCTTATTAAACCATAGATGCGAAATTGAACAATGTTTTCAATGACTATTTCTCGCATACGTCAGAATACGAAATCTTTTGACAAAATTTTTTATTGAATACTCGCTTAGTCTAATTTCTTGGGTTGATGGATATAATGAATTTATATTTCCAAATAGGAAGTAGAGTAAAGGTTTTCTAATCGCCTAGTATTAATGATTTTTCTTATATTTTAGATATTAAAAATTAATATCAAACTTTCGTTATGCTAGGTATGCTAAAGGCGAAGCAGTGAGGGCTGTCGAGAGCAACGTCCTGACCGTTCATATGCCGCGCTGCATACATAATGCGATACCTTTAACTCTCTATGTTTTTATTTTGTACCAGTCTTTCTTTTGGTACGTTAATGTAATTTATTAGACATAGACATAACATTTATTACTAACAAAACACACACAGAGAAACACATAAAATAACAATAATCAATAAATAAATAAATAAAAAAAGAATAATAATAGAGAGATAACAATTTTTTTAAAGAATAAGGTTTAATTGTGTAATGCGTGTGTGTTAATTACATACTTAGTGATTTGTTATAGAAAAGGAATTACAGTCATTGTTTTGACGTAATGTTTCGGAGTAAAAACATTTAACTTTTGAGAAATGTTATAGTAGTAACAAACAATATCTTACACTAGCTGCCCACGCGATTTTGCTTTTCTACCCCAGAGACTGCTCTGTTTTCCGGAATGAAAACATTTTAGATTTTCTGAGAATTTTGCTCTATTTAAACCTCAGGGTTCAAGTCCTAATTTTTAATTTACAAATAAAATATAGGACTTGATTAGAGGGGTGAAAATGTAGAGTTGTATTTATTTTTTGTAAGCTGCATCATAAAAAAATAAAAACAAAAAAACATTGTCTAAGAAATAAAAAATAAATTTAGGGATGCACCACTCTTAAGTCTTAACCTTTAGGGGGATAAATAATAGATGTCCGATTCGCAGATTACCGATATGCACACAAAATTTCTAGAAAATCGTTCGAGCCATTTCGGTTTTTAAAGATTTAGATCTAACAATCTTGCGCTCTACAAAATGTACATGAGGCTTAGGCTTGTTTTTGTGAATAACAAAAACAACAGCTGTTCTAAGAGTCGCCCATTATATTATACCTATATATTCATTTACGATGCAAATCAGCATTGAAATTTGATGCGATAAGGAAATAGTTAATAACAGCTACCAGTCACCTTTTTAATATGTGTTTGGATTTGCAGCGAACTTAAAAAATACTGACTAAATTAATTAACCGTCAGATCAACAATGCATACAGAAAGTATCCCTATCCCAGAAAAAATAGTACATGTCCATGGACTACAAAGGATTGCAGTATATTTTTTCCGATAAATGCGTCATAGTTAGTGATTCATATGGTGAACAGTATTCACATAAATTATCTGATGTTTAAGGTATAAGGATGTACACTTTATCCTTTGTAACGGTTCATAAGCCGTAACTAGATAGTAACTCTTTTATTTTAATTGTTTTAAAGATTAACAGTAAATGGACAAAAATATCGACGGATAGAAGCTTGGTTTTTTATTTGTTTGATTACTTTTTTTTCACATGTAAATTAATTACTCTTGAATACAAAAACAGGTTGTAGATACTGTTTAGGTACACCTTGTGGTTTTTTATTTGATAGTTATTGAAAGACCAAGAAAGCCTTGGTGAAAATCTGTTTGTGTACATCTTCGTAAACGTATACGCTATGCAGGCTGTTTGAAGTTTATAAACGAAGTTTCGAAAATGTACAGTAAAATAACTCATTTCTTTTCCTAATATTAATGTTCAGTTATGATGTGTGTGAAATGTCAATAGAAATATGTACTAGGTTTATGATAACATCGTTCTGTAACACCATATTTAAATATTAACATATTTTTAAACCATACCAACCTACGAGATACTTCAACGAGGCAACTATAAACTATTGTATGTGACAAACAAAAACCTTTTCTTAGAACGAAGCTTACATCCGAATCTTTGTACCTACGGGCACTGCAACTTTCCTAATACCTCGGAACTTTAAATATTAAAATATCGAATTAACTTTTATTTCTAAAACAATAAAATCTTACCTTTTATGATGAAATTCAACGCTAATCACACACGAATCTAAAATACCAACTCTGTTTTATCTAAAATACCAAGTGGGCACAAAGCAAAATTCGAAAATCAGGTTCGTTGGAGCGCCTCAATACACAACTATATTAAAACTTCAAAGCACTCTTTACAAACAAGTGAATCAACTATAATTCAATAATAAGTTAGTTCTTAAAATATGATAAATCTCTGATACATAAATTGGAAATAATGTACGTTCGTTCGATCGTCTATTCGTTAAACCGGTTTGTCAGGCTATCGGCCGCCGCAATCGCCTACCCCATATTCAAAGAATACGGCCGTTCGTATTCAATTCGACTATTCGACTTTAAACTTAAAGTGCACTTTGAAGTATTAACTTTCAACGTAATGTTACCATATCTAAAAATATTTCTTTAATACAGTAAAGAAGATTTAGGGGACATTAATCTAAAGACAAATAAAATAATTGTAACTAGTTTAAATTTACGTTGGGCAAATGCTTTTGTTGTACTACTGTAAATAATAACTTTTGTTTAGTAGAATAATATATTGTTCATAGTTGATTATAAATAGGTAATGTAACCATATATGATGCAAGAATATCTGCTTAATCTGGTATTCTAAACGTGTATTTTCAATCATTTTCATTTATAATTGTTACATACTCACAACATCTCAAATTACTTATAAATTACAGATATTCAAACTTTGTTCTATGTAATTCTATGTCCGATTCTGAAGTTGGAAAATTAGAGGTCTGAATATAGCAACTCCACTTGGATGTCAGTTTCGCAAACTTCAAAAATCAAGTTTTCAGTGTCATATCGTGACAGTTTTTCAACGATACCACTGAGAAACTGTCCATAAAGCTCCATAGATGGCGGTCACAACGAAAAAATATTAAGCCATTCGCATGTTGTAAACTAGATGGCTTGAGCAAATTAGAGACAACAATTATTATTTAGAGCAACATTTTTAGTCAGTCGTTTATGCAGATACAGTCGACTCTCTATAATTTGAAACTCTAGAACCAGATATAAATTTTAAATTACCGAGAGTTCGAAATAACAAGCGTTAAAACCACAAAGCCCTCCTTGACCATGGACTGAAGTAAAATGGAGTTTAGTCATATGTGATTTATTATTATGTATTAAGAATAAAATACAATAAATAATACAATTATTCACAAATGTTTTTTTCGAAAGTCTATAATCTTTTTTTGAGTGTGTGACTTCAGTCTATATTGTCGAAAGAATTAAAAAACATCAATTGAGGATTTGCACATGACAAACACTTCAAGTAAAGAGAGTAGGGAAGCCCGGACTTCAAATTATCTGAATATATACTTCGATTTCAAATTACTGAGGGGACCAATTAACTTTGATTTAAAAAAAAGTCAAGTTTTTGAGAGATTTAATCGAGTGTCAAATTATCGTGTTGACTGTACTAAAAAATTATGAAGCACTTCAGTTGTATTTGAATATTTCCTTGTTTTAATTTAAGGATAAGTCCTACTAGAAATAATAAAACAACTATATTTTTTTATAGATTCATTTTATTTTTAATAACATAAAAATGTTATGTTTTTTATTTTACATATTTAAAAATGATTTCAGTAGGGTACCAGGTTCCTAGTATTCACAACGATTTCGGGATTTTCTACAATACAATTTGGCTTTCGATATAGGTCATGGGTTGCATAATTATTTAGAATATCGTTTTCACTTATTTCCAAATGCTGTGATTTACATTTTGTCAAATCTACTAACTCCACAGCTGTTCATTATAATATTCAACAAAATATATTGTAATAATTTACTCATTTGGATGGATCATGTAATATCCTCTTTGTCTTCTGTTTACTGTGATATGCGCTACATTTTTATGATATTTTCATTTTATATAAACTTTCATTTTACCCAAAAAATAGGTAAACATGTAAAAAAATTACTATTTGGTCATACAAAGACTCAATATAATGATCCATCCAACAGCATATTAACTACAATAAATAGAACTAGCTAACTGGAATTGAAGGTCCCTTAAAAGTATTATAAGTTTAACTCTAAAGCAGTGATCAATACCTTTGCCATACTTAACTTGGAATTTGTAGATTTCTTAAAGTTATGTGAGGATTTTGATCACAGCTTCATGTATACTAATTTATTGTTTTCATAATAGGTGACTAATCTAAAGAGGCGCCCATATTCATAGCATGTATTAAAGTTGCACAAATCACCAATTTTTACAAATGTTAGAAAATCGACAGAGTTACATTTAAGAATCTTAGATATAGGAGATGTTTAGAAAATGTTCTGTAAATGAATCTTTAACTTTTATGTGATGACTACAAAAAGGTTTCCTAAGAAGTTCTGTTACAGTAATTAACATTGTAATCATTTTTACATCTTGACTATGGCGCGCTTAGGCAAACATACAACCGAACATTTGAAAATATGTGAAATAAGTAACTTTTGTCAACGTAATGCTCATCATCAAACAACAATTATTTTAGGAAATAATGGAGAATGTCACTATTGTTAACTATTACTTATTGCTTTTAGTTTACGGATCACAAAGAGATTTAATAAATTAATTTGTATAGATGAGCACAATTTGAAGAAATTTTTAACTAAATTGTATGTATCTATTTGAATTACCTATTGTTTGCAGATGACATTTCAGGGTACAAATAACATTATATTTAGATATTTTAGACAAAAAATAAAGCAGCCAATCAGCTTTAGGATTCAAATTCATAAATAATGGGTTAAATTTTGTCAGAGTTTGAATAATGTATGTAAATGCAAATGTAAAAGATATTTAAAGGGATTTAAGAATATTAAGTACAAACCTAATGTCATCTGTACTCTGAAGCTTAAATTACTTTCTGGTGTTCTGTACATGTAAAACCATGTGTAGATTTCATTTAATTTAGTAATACTACACTAAAACTGGCCATCATATAAGTATCTGCCATGTTCTAAATATAACTAGGTCATAATATAATATTCTTATCTAAATTGGTATTTACAAATAATACATTTAATTATTACTCTTTTAATATAGAAATTAAAATATATTTCTATCATTCTTCAATTCACATAACACAAAATAATTTAACAGTGTTTTTGCACTCACATTTACAATATAGTTTAGTAACGACAGTTACCGCTTACTGATTTCAAACAACTCATTAAGAATATATCACCCAATCGCTGAGTAATGATACTCACGGCTCCTAGCATATCTTAATATTTAAAAATGCAGAAATGTGAAAACTTTAAGGAATATTTCATTGAAGGGGCAAGTGAACGTTATAGTTCTTTAGTTTCTATAGGAACTATAATATTCATTATGCCACTAGAGACCGCCGCGTAAACTATATGTACATATTGGCTAGCGGTCTCTTGACTAAACTGGAACCACTAGGAAAATAAAATATTTCACTATTTACATTGTAAACTATACACGTTATAATACGAATTACTTCATTGAACGAGTTTAGAATTAATTTAATTTGTTTACTCCGTTGAGAACAATGATAGCGCGCGTGACTGACGCGAGGAACATACATACACACCGCGGTACGGCCTTCGAAACCTTTACCTATATAACTATAACATTTCCCCAGCGTCGTTGTTTCAACGAGACGCTGCGTTAGACCACGCCGAATGTCACCGTGACATTAGAGATTCATGACAGCTGACAGCCCCTGTCAATATCAACGGTGACATTCGACGTCGACGCTCGTGGAGGAAAAACTAAAATCTAATATCACAATGTGGAGCTCGCGAGGAGCTTAATAGGCGCCAAAGTAGGCCACTCGATTTAAAGTTCTCCGCTATGTCTGAGGGCTACTATCTAAAGCCCATATTCCAAAACGTACTTTCACTTGTCGTAAACACTGTCAACATTTCATAGAAATAGATGTTCTCGAAACTAGATACGGTCTCATCTGGAATACGAGCCTAAGGGCCCAGGCACATTTTTGTGACTCATTCGAAGAGCGCGAGCAGATCGTCCGAAGAGGGAGCGCGAGGAGGGTGTGAGCCTGCCGAAGATGACGACGACGGCGGCGTTGCAAGTAGCTCACCTAGCGCTGGAGCGTCTAGATACGATAGCAACTCCATAGGGTCTACACTCGTCTCTGGCAGCAACTGCAGCAAAAATATCTAATAAGTCACACGCCAGAAGAAAATAATACCTTAAAAATGAATTATAGAAAAAAAAACTATTCCAGCAATTTTTAAATATTACAAATTCATTGTCCTGCTAACAAATCAAAAATGTCAAATCTCATTTTCCTACGCAAGGTGTAGACACATTTTACGTCCTACCAATTTCTATTGAACAAAGCAACCGTGGAAGTGATGACAGATATACTTTAACTCACATTAAGGTTATCCGTCCCCTCGCCGTCAATAACTGCTGCAGGATCAAAGTTCAAATCAGCAGGTATGTCGACATCATTGAGGGAATGATGCCCGACGGAAGGAGGTCCTGGGGTATGGCTGGAGCCCGGTGTGTGCGCACCACCGCCACCTGGAGTATGCGCGGACCCAGGCGTGTGTGGTGTGTGAGGTGTGTGGGGCATCTGAAGAAAGTAAAACATTTTAATTTCAATATTAAGGTGTGAAGTGAGAAGTCACCTAGCTGAGAATTTTAATACGAAAAATTTGTTTTCTAACCAATTATGTTTTGAGCATTTACCAACAAAACAACGAGTTACAGTTTTTTAATAAAAATAATTATTAATTCACAAAAAACTTGCGTGCTTACCGAGGCTGTCATCGCACAAATTTAAATTTATTCATATTTGTAAAAATTCCTTTCTCAATAACACTTGTACTACGTATACTTACTTGTTCGTTGAGACTCTTCTCCATCGCGTTTAGAGGGTCCAAAGAATTGACACTATCGTTGAGGTGTGAGAGCGGGCCATTTCCGGCGTACTCATTACTTCCTGGTCCATTGTTCATGCCGAAATCGTAATTTTGATTAGAACTTGACGCTCTATTCTGACTACTTTGATTGTACGACGAGATCATGGAACCACTTGCTATGGTGTTCATATCTGGAGGTAAGTATGGTGATAACGCCTGGTTCATATCCCAATTGTTCATAGTTGGCATATTCATCGAGCCAGGAGACACCGCCTTGCCTCGTTTCCCAATGCTGTCGTTGCTATCGTCTTCTTGCTGCAATTTTAAATAGTTTGTTAGAATTTCTTTAGATATATGAAGCTTCAAGGTTGACGCAAAACCTATAAATATAGGATAGTCGTCCTAAACAATTATGACAAAAACCTATTGCGTTTTTTGTCTAACCATTTATTGTTTACGTCATTTATACACGTATACATCACGTATACATTAAGATGACAAATTTAGTGCACAAAATGAGATAAAGTTATCCAAAATTTTGTTAACACAAGAATATAGAAAAAGTTGTCTCCAAGTTTAATCATCATTTCTTGTAGGTTTTGCTTTACAACCAGTACGTAATTTTTTTCATCACTTTACTTTTTTACAAAAAATACTTACCTTTATACTAGGATTAGCTGAATTCTTTGCTGCTTTCCAATTCGCTCCACTATCAATCGTGACTTCATCAACATCCGAAGTATTTAAAGTATTGAGAATACCCCACATGTACTGGTCCACTTCTAATCCTTCTAATTGAGCTGGTTTGCTGTAAGAACACAAAGCAATTAGATTAAAATTATCTTAAATCGGATAAATTCTTCAATTTCTATTGGAAAGAATTTAATAATTTCTTTTTAGCGGCCTTTTTATTTTATGCAGCGTCGGTTTTCTTTGATTTATTTTTAAAACAAAATAATATAAACTTACTTGCAAACTGGACATCTCCATGACCCTCTCTCACAGTTAAGCTGTAGGTATGATTCCAAGTCAAAACACTGTATGTGTTTACACTCGTGCCCTCGCGCAGGTAATGTTATCTTCTTAAACGTTATCGGACACTTAAGTGATACCTTTAACGCAGTTTGTTCAATACTATCTCTATCATTTGGGGTATTAGTACCATTATTCCCACTAGAAGTTTGATTAAAGTTCATCTTAATTTTAGCAATACAATGGTCCGCTGTTAATAATCGCTTCCTTAATAATCCCTGTAGAACACTTCGTACGCTCGGCCGATGCACAAGTTGAAGGACGAACAGGTGAGACTGCAAAAACGAAGTTGCCATTAGCAATTCTGACGAAATAATCTTCAAAATTTATAATAAATTTGTATGTAAAGTACTGTTAAAGTTAGTGGTATTAAAAACAGACATTTTTCTGCTATTATTTAACACACACAAAATATAAAAGTTATGTATGTATTAAAGTATTATGTTATTACGCAAGGCTCAAGACCGAGCACAGCTGTTATCTAGAACATATAGGACAAGTCAAGTCCACGTGTATATTTAAATATTATGATACTTACACAACAACAAGCTGACACTGTGATCTGTATCGTGTTCCTCCCGGGTTGACAAACTTCTTTCAGGTACAATGGTTTATGTGAGGTTTTGTTCTCCCCTCGGTCTATTATAAGCGGTGTCGCGTTCACCGAAACTTGAACACTCGCCGGCCAATTCGTATTCATTTGTCGGTCTTCATGATGGAAACATTTCAATTGTAGTTCTAGATCCGATCTGTTGACAACATATAACATTAATATTAAATAATTATTTCATTAAAAAATAGTAAAAAAAAATATTAAAAAATAATAATAATAGTAAATAAATAATATTTTGTTTAAATAGTTACCTCCATATTAACGTTGAATGGACTGTCGGCTTCAGTTGAAACACGTGATTGCTAACTGCTAAATTATGTTCTAATCTAAATGGTGGTAATATGATACCATCTCTTACAGGGAATGTTAGTCGAAGCTCGTCATCTGAAAATTAACAAAGGCAAAATTAAAAATCTGTTTAATATTTAAGGCAGTTTTTGCAGGTTCCATTATGTGGAACCAGCTACTCACTGATGTATTGCTAAACCAATTAGACTTTCTTTTAATACAATAGAGTACCAATTCTTAAAAGACGGCAACGCACTCGACTAACCATAGGCATTAATCAAATAATTAATGGATTTAATGGCGGTATCACTTAATATAGGGTGAGCTTCCTGCCCGTTTGCCAGTTCTATTAAAGATATATTATACAGCGAGGAAGTAGGTAAAATACTTACTTTGCATACCCATCGGTGGTTTGAGCTCGTTAAAATGAGGTTTGACATCAGCATTGGGACTAATGTACGGTGGCATACTGCTTGCTGGCGTCAAAGGCGGCGTTGGATTACCAGGTACAGGGCTGTGTTGGTAATTGTTAGTTCGCATTGCTACCTCTTGTGCAAATTGACCACTATACTGCCCTGCATACTGAGCTGTATTAGCTTGATGTTGAGGGAAATGGTTTGGGACAGCACCGTTAAAGTATTGCCCTTGATTAGAATAAGGCGGCGTTGATTGTCTCATGTTCCCTCTCATAGTCGGGCCGAAGTTCCCACTTGGTCCCAGAGGTTGTTGGGGAGGGTATTGGCTTTGGAAGCCAGGTCGACCACCATATCCTGACGGGTATTGCCCGGGTCCGAAACCCGGTTGTCCGCCAATGTACTGACTCTTTCGCGATCCCATCAGCATAGTTCCCGTTGGGTAAGGCGTGTGTCGCCTTTGGTAGCCGGGTCCCATCTTTGTCGACCCTCCCATTTGGGCAGGGCCCATTTGAGACGGCATCATGTTAGCATGCATGCCCATATTGGCCATCTGGGCCATCGGATTCATACCGTTCATTGAGGCATTACCCATCTGGCCCATTCCAGTCATGCCGGTCATGCCATTCATGCCGTTCATTCCATTCATTCCCCCATTACTTCCCATGCCCATTCCTGTCATGGCGGGGTTATGGCTTCGTTGCTGACCGTAGCCATTCATCGCACTGTATTGGGGGTTACCCATAGCCATATTGCTTTGCATCTGAAACATAAAATGATAAATATTTAAATTTCTACACTGTACAATATTGCATTTTTGAAGATTGAATGGGGTTTTCCTGTTTCCTAATCAGTACGCGTTAGTACTCATCGCAGTTACTAAGCGGACGTAAGCGCTAATATCTTTTACTTTTGGCAAGCTTGGTGGGTTTTACACTTGCATCTATGACTAATTCCTTACAACAATTTGTAATGTTTTACTATTAATTACTGTGACGTGTAGATCACTTGTGACAATATGACTTTTAAAAATATCGCTTCAATTTTGTATGCAAGGAGCATTGTATCTGTTTCACTTATGTGATAAGAAACAATTGTGATTTAGACGATTAATCAAAACCTGCGAATTAAAAGCTTAGAATGTCGTTTGACCAACATTGCTAACCTACATTGATTAGAATTTGGAGCACGGTATTAAAAGACAATAGAGTTTACCTGCGAGAATGGCTGTGAATCCTGTATCGCGGCCGTGGTGGCCGCGGCGACCATCGCGGCGGTGGCGCCGAACTGCGCGTTCTCGCCCCCGCCGCTCATCGCGTTCGAACCGCCATGGCACCCATAACTGCTGGCAATATATATCCAAATTAATTACTTATTAATTTACGTATACTTTGATAACACTTGATGAATTACAAATATAAGTATTTTTAAAATCGAGTTCGTCGAGGTTAATGTAAATTCTATTTCTTCACGGATATTTATCACCATTGTTAGGTTTTTACAGGTAGACGGACAGACGCCGTCCTCAGACTGATGCAGTAACGGGTAGGTTTTTCTCTTATAAAAATCGATTGTCAGGTAGAAAAGTTATGGTCACTGACGAGCATAACAAAAACTCGTAATACAACAGAAACTACTTGTTATTCAAATAACAACAAGCGTTGAAAGCGTCAATGTCTTTTTATACATCTTGTAATATTTAGTAGAAAAATATTTATAATTTTCATTAGCTAAAATAAATCAGCGCAGTTAATTTCATTTCGCGCACGATGTAGCGACTATCGAGTAGTTTCTATTGCAAGTGGCCTTGCGATGTCCAACATTTTACATTCCACACGTTAACACGTCCATTATTATTAATAAACACAGACTCAATATGAACCCAAATTCTACCGTCGCCAGCATTTTAAAACCTCTATGATTTTATTATATCATGAACAATGAGACAAAAAATCAATATGGACTATAACGCGTTGTTACCCCTGTGTTTCTCTCGGGATGTTTGATTTTTTGTATAGCGCTGGAGTGGGAGACAAACTCATGTGAACTGCTTTTGGGGCGAATTCCCGAGCCCTTTCTAATAACTTCCATTCGACAAAAGCTCAATAAACAGTCGCACGGGCTACTTATTGTTGTTACTCGTCTGTATGTGTGCGTAACAGGCATTTTAGCTTGTAAACGACTGACATATTTCATATGTTTTACATCACGTTTATATATATACGTCATATTATGTACCATGCATCGACAAATAGATGTTAATACAAGATTATGTAAAAATAACAAATTCTCAAAGAGTTCACCAAATAATGACACCAATCAACAACAACTCCTCAACTCAGTCTTTCATCCACTGTAAATGTGATTTACAGGGACCCTTCCTTAGGTATCTAATCGCTAGTCGTCTTTTATATCTTTTTGTAGTTTTGCCCTTTTTGTTGCCGACCATAATGTGCAACTACAAAAAAACATATCCTGACGAACTTTTTGTTGAATTTGTATCACCACATCCGAATCACTTACGCTGCTTTCAAAATATTTGGGACTTTCAATGCAAGCGTCCAACGCGGTGATTCTTTTTGAGCGTTTCTTGGAATGAACTTTACATGCATATGTTTTATTCGGCGTACCGTTTTCCTTATCCTTCATAAGATATATTTAAATCGTAGCGTCTCAGTAGAATGGAAGCTAAATAAATCAAAATGATTAAATCGCTATTTCGAGTAGCTGGAAGGTGTTTGGCATACTATTGAGAGATGTACGAGTAACGTAGATATTTTGATACATAGGCTGCAGTTAATTTTAGATTGTTGCGCAGACGCGGTGAATTCTTAGCTAATTGGCAGTGATGATAATCACGTGCGGAATTGATATCTCAAATGAAGTAATTTGAAATATATAACATTTTTATTTACAATATAAATATATAAATGTTTGATTTTGAAATTGTCCTTTCGATAAATATGCACTTCGAGTGTTGCGTTTCAGCCCTCATTCAAGCAACGCGACTTTTCAATGACAGTTGGTCTCCCCCATTGTAATGGTTCAAATTGTGGCTTGTGCACTCATTGGTAAGGCATTAACATGTGATATGATAGTTTGTATCGATTATTCTGACGTAAACGTTACGTTCTGACTGGTCTATTTGTGAACCGTTAAAATATCACGGCTTTCGTCGGAGGTTTTTATTGATATAATTGAAGAAATTCTAATCCTAACTTATAATCAAGTGAATATATGTTTTATTTGTATACGGTTATAACGGTATTTATAAGCGTTATTAATTTTGATTTTATCTTATCCACGTCAATTGACGCCCGGAGCTGTGAGAGAATGAATCATGCTTCAAGGAGCAAATTCCGGGGGTTATAAATGGCGAGTGTTCTGGGGTGTATGGGACAATGAGTGGGAAGGGTCGGTTCAGTTAGGGCAAATAGGTTCACGTCAATGTGAGACGATAGCTATTATAAGTAATAAATATTCTTTGTTTGCGACTTCGAATGTAGCAAAGAATTTTAAAACAAGCTAGCTTCGTAACTATACAAATAATAATTCGTATTTTGTTTTTAGACACTACCTTTTTACCTGCTTAATTAATTGTATTGGATGTTAACATCCGTTGTAAAATATTAAGCACGTGGTAGGATTCATGCAGTAGTGGCGGGTATCCGCCCCCAACCGACTCACCCGTTAAAAACTGACATGTTTTCCCACGATTCTAAGTGTTTTTATAATAATATTCTCGTGATAAGTAAATGCAATGTCTATTATCGCGTTTATATTTTGTTTTGCTCACGATGCACGGCTTCCTCTGTTCATTCAAGCCTCGAGCCCTACGTTTATTATTATTAACTTATTGGTTTTGTAATTTTAACAATGATATTATGTTGTTTGTATAGGGAACAAAACAAAGCAGTTCCGTGCCCCGACTTAGCACCTGCTTAGCTTTAGTTTTAATAAAATATATTATAGTATCCTAAAATAACGTGTGAATATGTTTTTTATACTTGCAATTAAATTAATAGGCCGAGCTAAGCGACGATTTTAAAATTCTTGTCTAGTAATCCAGTGCGTTAATGATTTGTTTATTTGTATTTATTGTAAGCTAAAGTGCAGTCACCGCTTGCATTCCCATCGCTCGCTTGTGTGCGTGCCAGCGTCATTGTGTGGGTTATGTGTAGTTGTGTGAGTGTGCAAGATGCTAGTGTGCGTTGACGGGCCCGAAAGCGTTTATAGTGCGTGTGAATGGAAGAGCACATTTCGTTTCTTTCATTATAATGGCAATGATGCGCGCCGAAATTATTTTCAAAATTTAACAATAACTATTAGAATTTATAATTTAAACGTTATTAATTACAGAAGACTTAAAGGTTACACAAAAATTTACGCCCTATGTCAGTGTTTATTTTGGTATTTTTAGCGTGTGTGATAACAGATAACGAGACGGTTTGCAAATAAATTTATTTCATGATATCATAATTATGCACATATTTTTAAATACGAATGAAATTATTTTTAAGGTATTTTGTAAATAGCTATTTGTTAGTATTTCAGATATAAAATTTTAATTGACGTTTGCAAAATATATTTTATTATTTATTATTTATTGAGACATAAATTTATGCAAAATATTTCATGTACATATTTCAAATCTACCTTTTCTCGCGTTATTTGCACTATATTATTACTACGTATTCTTACTTTTAATAAAACAGACTTGTCAAAATGTTTAATTTTCAAGTACCTTGTTTATTTTCACACTATACTGACTAGAGACTTACCTTTGCGTATTTACTCTGTATCCTATGTTTTCTTGAAAATAATTCTGTTTTCCAGTATCGGGAGCTGCGGCTCCCGAGTAGCTAATTTTGTGTCCTGCGTATGCAGCCGTATTAGCAGAATTCGCCGTCCTGCTGTTTCAAAACACCTCCTGAAACACGATGGAGCGCTATAGAATCGCTTTTTTGTAAGCCAGATTTCTAGCACATTTTTCACGTTCGTAATTTCTAGCATTTATCAGCTCACGTTTACGGGATCCTTGTGCATTGCAATGTCAACAAATTACAGAACGTAAGTGTGCAAGTTTCACTAAGTTGTCTATGTATTTTTTTTACCGATATTATCGATAATTTTTAATCAGACTATTTTATAAATATATTTAAACTTTAGTTTTGATAAGTTTTTTTAGAATACTTAAAATACGCCAGTATTTTTAAAGCACACTATTAATTTTCATTTTTGTACAAAACTTGCACTGTTCAACGTATTCAACAAATTGTTGACTGCAATTTTACTTTTGTTTTATATCATATTTTCTTCTTAATTCGATTATATTTTTTGTTGTAATTTCCACTATGCGAAACACACCTTTTATGACATCCACTTTTGTTTAAATATTTTCACAGAGATCACAAATTTTTGCATCAATCCACGTTATGTCACTTGTAATCCTTCGGTTCACTGCACTGTTTTTAATTTTTATTTTGCCACTGCACAGGTGATTAAAAATCCAAATCCAAGGTAAGGTCAATATTTGTCACTGTGTTCCAGGTATGGTTGATAATAAATTAATATTATCATTCACTCACGAGTCCGACTGAGTTCTTCGTAACATTATAGACGTGTTGCACGAGCGTCGACGTCGACGTCACTGGCATCAGACAACCACACGTTCGACCGTCAAAGGTAACACTGGCTGGTAAACCGGCGACGGTGAGTGAGAGGTTACGCCGCGGGGGGAATCCACCCCGCGCGACGTTGCCGCTCCGCTGCGATAAAGTGGCGCACCACCTCGTCCCCCGCTCGTGTCGTCGTCTCGGCACTATGCGCTCGGCCTAGCTCGGACGGCATCGTCGTCATGACGGTTTCATGCTCCACCCCCCGCACTCGACATTTCATTTCACGTAACGGTCCTCAATCGAGCGCGATACTGCGAGTGTGATAGTCGCAGTATAGTGTAGTACAAGTCATTAGTTATGTTAATGAATACATGATAGGCGGTTAAATTATGCGCTATTAGTATTGTTTTCACTTACTCGTAACACTTTTATTAAATAAAACTAAATCCGAGCTTAGCCAAATAAATGCTCACTGACATATTTTTTGTCCGATGCGAATCGTTATCGGGCCGCTCTCGGAATTCGGTGAGCGTCCGTCAACGCTTGGGCATAATAATTAACAGTGATAAACAATGGTCATGTCGCGTCGTCCTCTGGCAGCTACCTGCGCATGACGCTAGAGGACAAGTCACTCGTCCTGTGATGTCCTTGCTTTGATGTTGCATACATTTCGCACAATATTGACTTATTTGTGTTTCTATTAACGTTTCAGTAAAGCTATCAGCTTTTATCAACAAATTAAGACGTTATCAACGACCGTTTTATGTCAATGTTAAAAGCGCAATATTTTTGCAGATATAAAATTTTATCGATATTGATATTAATAATCAGAAACTTTCTCTATGTGTATTTATAAAACGTAAATATTTTCATGCGGCGTTGCATTTGACGTTAACGTTCGTTGGAAAGTCGGGAAAGCGGCGTACGAGCATTCGCGTTTCGCGCGTTGTCCGCGTTCCGGTATGTCTCGCATCACCCTTTACAACATTCATAAAAAAAAAATATTTTTTTTAAATATCATGTTGTTACATTATATTTTTGTTTATACGCATTATATTTTATGCACATAAAACTTAAGAATATCCTTCATTCTTTAAAAACAGTGTATTATTTAGTTAAAAACGATTGAATTCTCAGCGGTAATTATAGGCATTTCTTGTTTACTTGTAATGCGATTGAAACGTGTTAGTTAACTCTCGGTATTCTGAAATCTTATCGCAACTGATAACTGACGTTGAATAGTATCTGATAATACATTATTAGCTTGAAAGCACGTACCGCACAATATACACATTCCTACTTTTATGAAAACGTAAAGTAATTACGTGATTTTAGTGAAAATAAAAAGGTCCTACGGACACGAAAAATTCTGGTATAAACGTATAACTTATTAGGTCTACTAAAACCGTCTATAGCCACAGATTTGTGCATCGTTGATTTTGGGGTCATAACATGTTTTTCTTCGCCGTACGCGCATACTTAAAAAATATTTATAGCCGGGTTTTCAACACTCAAGCTTATTTTTTTTAAACTCTAAAAATGAATTTAAGCCGTCTTATGTTTTTTTCTATTTTTGACTTACTGCCTATTAATTGGGCAAAGCCAAGTCAAGATCGTGTGTGATAAGGTTGGAAAAACAATTTTTTAGCCCAATCATTTAATTTTTCAAAAAAATATGACGTCCGCGTACAAAAGCTATTATTTTGTAAACATTTAGTGTTTTTTGTTTCCACTAAGGTAATTTATTCATTCATACCTAAATTAAAAAAAAGATTCACATGTTCTGTACTTAATGTTATTACGATAATAGCGACCGTGACTACAATGTCAGACATAGAAACAGGAACTGATTATACATATTAAATTGTTTTGCGTAATTCAAATAGCCAACGTTTATTACCTACGCGATTCTTCTTAAGCAAGTGTAATAAAAGCTAAGCTTCAAAAATTACAGATTAAATCGAAATTGTAATAAAACTGGAAGAATGACGTTATTATGTGGAACACCGGCCTTGTTGTTGATAATAATAATAATAATCTCTTTCAGGCTGCAAGTAATAATCGGCCTTGTTAAGTTTTCAGGAAAACAAGTTGGAGGTTTACCAAATGTTAAGTGACCGGATTGGTTCCTACCTCGACCCTCGAAGTTTTGAGTGCATCACAATATTTATTAAGCTTGTCTTGTCTCGTCTGGCTAATGTATTGTCTAATTTTACATTAATTTTATTTAGTACGTAGTAGTTTACGAATATTTTTGTATCATTTGTTGCCTCCTTTACAGACATAATTATTGATTAATTATCACGGTAGATGATATTAATTTAACTCAAGTTGCATATTAAATGCAATGTGGTAAGCGAGTATGTCAGCATACATCCACCTCGCAAACCAGTTTGCGCTTCGCATGGAAAATGTGTCGCCAATCGCGCGTGGCAACTGGCTTGTTTCCATTACACTACTTTTTTTATATCCCTCAAACGGGATTGGGGACTGTTTCATTGATATTTTTAAATAGAGTATTGATACTCCTGTAGGCAAATATATTATAGCCGCCATTCGTACGCGTGGTTTTGACACGTGGCAAGGATGAGTGCTGTCAGTGTTAATCCTGTCAATCTTCTATACTGCAACAAACAAGCATTAAACTTCTGAGATAATAAGCGTTATCAAGATAATGTTATTGCTTGATTTTATTGACTTTTCAAAACTACCGTCATTAAATGTTAATTCCAAAGACTGCTTTTGTGTAAAAACGAAAAAGCGTTACTTGGATCACGTAAGCCATACTGAAAATGACTTAATAATTGTGTCCGTAATAAGTTGAGAACGAAACTAGCCCAAGAACTGCATTTCTTAGCAAACCTTAATTAGACTACTAATCATTGCAATTAGTTCTAATGAGCTTACAAAAACATTAAAATGTACTTATGTCGAATATTAAATTTCGAAATTGGAAAACACTACTTCCGAAATCGTACGGAAGATGAAACAATGATGAGCGTAAAAGGGTTAAGTGTTTTACGAAAATAAAGGCTACAGAACGGGCACAATGACTCAGATGGAATTCAACGTTACCCGCCATACTTCGTCGGAATCAGAAATACAATCCTAATTATAATCGCACGCATCCGTCCGACACCTCAACTCAATCGGTCGCAAACGCTTCGGCTAAACCGCATTAAGAACCAGATAATCACGCGCATCTTTAACTTGCTTTACCGCCACTTGATTCCTTTATGCCAAGCATTTAGTAGGTTTACGGATTGATTTTTAACATTTACACGTTTGTTTTACTGTTCACGTCACGTACACTATCTTGCATACACATTAAAATTTGCAGTAATTGTTGAGAGGATATGTCGAGTTAAATCTTTGTAAATGTAACAAAATGGTGAGTTCAGCCTCAGTAAAGATGTGTATAGAATTATGGAAGCGTTCCATGATTGGATACGTTGACTGTACGTCATTTGTAAACATGAATGACGTAAATGACGTACCTACCTACGTGCTTTAACCTTTTTAAGTCTAAGATTTCTGTATCTGTTTTATAAGCTTTTGTCAATGTAATAGGCAAGTAGGTGGTCGTCCTCCTGTGCCTGACACACGCTGTCTACTTCTTGGATCTAAGGCAAGGATGTTTTCCTTCACCGTTCGAGCGAATTTTAAGTGAGCACATAGACAAAGTCCATTGGTGCACAGCCGGGGCTCAAACCTACGACCTCAAGGATGAGAGTCGCCGCTAGAACCACTACGCGAACACTTGTGGGTTTCATAACAAAACAATAATTACATCTACCTTCATTTTTAATCAACGTAGCATATGCAGAAATTACCTCCGTAACGTGACTGCAAAGAAGGTTTTGGGAGGTATATAAACGTTAAATTCAATTGCTATACTGGCTAAATAAATGCCGTTGGATGGTACTGGAGTCGCAAATTAGTCGATCCTTCGATTTGTTTAAGCAGTGTATAATAATAGCGAACGCATCATCAAGTTGTCTCGACGGTTATTAAACTGCTTCGAATGTTTTCAGTGTGCGTTGTATTTATAAATAAAGTACATATTAGCAAATTGTAAGTATGTACATAGGAGCAACATTGCCGCATTGCGGGGCCGGCATGTGTCGACACATCACTTTGCCCTTTACTGGCAACTTGAACCACTAATCGTATTATTTCATATATTAAACGAAATTTCACATTCTTTTTATTATCTGATTTACGGGTCAATCGAAGGTGGATGAAACAAGGAACAAGAGTGCGAAAAATCATTATTTTGAATTTCGAATTTTTTTGAATACACTCTGTCTTAAGTGGTGCTAAATTAAATAAATCAAACGTCATATAAGCTTTATAAAAACAAAAAAATTAAGCCGTTTTGGTACTAATGTATTCCGTGATTGGGGCTGAGGTGCCAGTCGCGACTATGTCGAGTTTGTATTACATTAGTTGGGTGAAGATTTACACGCTACATATCGTGGGCGCGATCTATTCATAGTTCCAACTAAATATAGCAACGATTTCTTATTATTTCTTGAGACTGAGTCAATTTGTGGTTCCAGATTTAAATTAAAGAGTTCGGTGTATTCGTATTATGGTTAGGCGTATCCTTGCCGTGTTCCAAAGATAAGGAGAATTTTATCTGATAAGTTAAATATTTGCATAAAAATTGCTACGTAACGTACACTCATTCATATCCAATTCTAAATTCTGTATAAGCATTACATCCAAATAAATAAGGATTATGGTAATCTCTTATTGGATAGCAATATATATAATAGCAATGGACTTTGATTAAGATAACATAAATAATTATTTAATGACTTAAAAATCCAACGTGACATAACTAAAAAGACGTTTTGCGATTTAGTCTATGGAATAAGCACAGACTTATAGAAGATTGTATGCAAAGGTATAGGTGACCGGGCGCGCACATCTGCCACGCCGCGCGTGCGATGCAGCCGGCTGATTCGAGTCATAAGTGACATGTTTTTTTTTCTTACATTTTTCACCTACAAGCGAGCAACCTTGAAACCAGAATAAACTGGATGGAAGTAACATTGTTTCTTATTAGTTACATTTTGTAGGCGTAATATCGGATCAAATGTTCTTGTAGTTATTCTATAGAATTGTGTCTATAGGCAAATCTATGGTTAGGAGCAAGGCCTTTTTATATAAACTTTTTTAATTTTACAGAGAGGATGTTATATTTTTTTCCAGATTCTTCAGTAAGATAAAAGCTGAGTCACTTGCATTATCTGTAGTCATAATTATTTTTACCAATTTTTTATACGTGCAACCATTCGTACGTTATATATTTTATATACACTGTGTTTTATAGTCTGTCACTTGGACCACAAAACGTGGGTCGGGACTCGGGAGCGCAGCTAATTATAATCGACTAAATATCATCGAGTGCTCGTAACTTAGGGTCGCGCCTCAATGTATTTTTAAAAAGTTTTTTCATCCTATAACCAGCGTTAAAATAGCATATTTAGTTTCATCCAATACATTGATAAAATGCAGTCCTGAAATGGTTAATTTTTTGCGATAGGTACATGTACTATTTAGCTTTGGTGACTCGGACAATCGAATAATTAGTTAAATGTGACAAATTGATCGATTGTTGACAACCCGATAAGATCAAATGTCAAGTTAGTGAACGTTGAATAAGTCATGTGTCATAATAATTAATCTATGGAGTTTTGGTCTATTTATCCTGTGTTTTGGGCGGTTGCCAGATTTTGGAGCTATCTATGTGTGTAATTTTGTAAAATGTGCTTGTTTACTTATTGTTGTCGCGCAGCGGGCCATTTCCATAAACCAACAAACTTATCAACTGCACGCGTTGATAAACTATCTATTTATTGTTACAACTTTAACAGTTTGTGTTCCAAGTTTAAAATGTCAATTAAGAAAGATAAAGCTTTAAATTTGTCTCACCAAGTGCATGTTGGCTTCATAAGCAATAATTCTAAAAGTTCCGTTATCATAATGCGAGGTTGACAGTGCGGTCGTAAGTTTTCCCTGGAAACATATCACCTTGTCGCCAGGTAGCTGGTACTTACAATTAAAAAGCGAAAGAGCGCAGATTCCGCGGTGATTTTCGAGAAATATCGACGGGGTCATCGAACCGTGTCGACGCATCGTGTCCGAGTAATCTCACTGTTTTTTTTATTAAAATATTATAACGATTCATCAAAATATTTTCGTCTCATAAATGTATTAAAACTCTTCACTCCTGTGACTCTACGGGGTGACTGGCGACTGCAGAAATCTGATAACGATGAGAAGAAACCTAAAAGTAGCAGTTGTAATCGATGTAAGTTTTAGCTTATAATGCATTTTTATTATACCTATAACTTTAATATTGGAATATTAAACTAAACGCGATTCAATTTGAAAAACTATAGCAGTCAAATCCTTGCTTGTTTTGATATTTATGATATAGTATAAGCATGAGCCTGCAGTCTTCGCTCGTCTGGACTTGAAGCAAATTTTCTCATACTAAGTCAAAGTAATTTAATTCATACATGTAAAATACCGCTCTGGCTTCACTCGTAGCGTTCAGAATGCGAACAATAAAAATATCAGCAACGTTGAAATAAATAAAAAGAGCAGCCGGTCCAGGTGCGGTGGGGGCAGGTGGAATAATTGGCAATTCTTTGTCTCAGCCGTTGAGCCAGCGACGAAAACCTACCTTAAGATGCCTTATTTTACAGAAATATGTTTTGGTTTATTTCGTTAGACTTCGTTTGCGATACGAAATCACTTAACGTTTTGTATTAGCTTGATTGGTATCGGTTGCCTGCTTTGATGGTTTAAGTGCAAATAAAAAGTATTATAAAGACCTCCGTGGCTTGGTATCATAGGTTAATCTATAAGGTTGTAGATTCGATTTCCGGGTAACATATATTTGTTAGTAACGCAGTACGCACCTACTGTAGTAACGAGTACTGTCTCGAGACAACTGTAGTCGAATTGCAGCAAAAAAATTGTTTGTGTATTATAAATAAATTACCAATCAAATAGATGCGTCTACCCTTTTGAAGACAGGATTTCAATGAGTGATTTTTTCTGTTTGTTACCCGTTAACTGGTAACATTATCTTGCATAGAAACCCTTTCTAAAATTGAGATGGAAGACATGTATAACAAAAATTAAATCAATACGAATATTTTTATGATCAGAAGGATAATGTAGGTTCAAGTGAGTGAAATTCCGGAAGGCTGAATG
The DNA here is from genome assembly GCF_905147105.1 of Pieris brassicae. Classification (NCBI taxonomy): domain Eukaryota; kingdom Metazoa; phylum Arthropoda; class Insecta; order Lepidoptera; family Pieridae; genus Pieris; species Pieris brassicae. Next base: position 5,684,152 of record NC_059665.1, on the reverse strand, counting down.
TGGGTGAGGTAACCTCATTCGGTGTCGGCGCATGCGCGGTGTTCTCCGTCTGTAGTCAGATGAATCGAAAATTCCGTAGGCCCGTCTATTATTCCCTTTACATAATATGCCGCTTAAATAAATTAATAGATCGAAATCGTTCGGCTAAAATAAAATTATTTAGTTCTTTAAGGCAAATAGGGCAGGGCATATACAAAATCTGTTCCATTCACAATTTTTCATTTGGAAGGTTAGCCGTCATTTTTGGTCTGAAACATGCTATTTCCATATGATATTTTATTTCACATAACAAGTGTACATTCCGCATAAAAATCTGTGCATAGCTGATGTTTGAACGCACGATGTCAAGGTTAAATACCGAAGATACAGGATAAGGTGCCCTAAAACTTGCCTGAGTTAATGTAACTTTATTCGTAATTAAAGCCACATAGGTGTATAATATACATTATTAACTTAACTGTGGTCTCTTAGGTAGCCAGTAACTATGCACGCGCATTATCTCGATTTGCATAGCGCGGACGAATAGCGGTGTCGCCTATAGAACAGTTGCATAGGAACATGGAAGTCCAATTACTCTGATAATATTACATTTATAGCGAATAAACAGTTGCCTTATACTACGTACCTACGTAAAACAGACACACCAATATAGTCTACAGAAAACAATTGCTATAAAATATTAGATAAACAGTCAAAATAGTTATATTAAAATCACTTCGGACAGATAAAAGAGTAATAGTATGAAGCATGCAACTTTATTTAACAGTCATACCTAATAAAACCAGCCCTTTTTAACTGACCAGACAGCAAAATTCCAATTTCAAAATAGTAATACATTACAGCTATGATTATAGCTATATATTAATAGACACTTGTTCCATTTTTAAAAGATCGAAATTCAAAATAATATGCTACAGCTAATGGACACTTGTTCCAATTTTAAATGTTCGAAATTCAAAATAATACTTTACACCCAATAGATAATTTTTCATAAAGAATATTCACTGCTAAACACCGTCAAAGATGTAAAATATGCTAGAATATTGTTTGCGCGCGACATTGAACAAAACACGCGATCACAATGGATATGAATGAATGTCGTTCACAGTGTATACCCGGATAATGATGTTATTTACTTTGCCTTCCGTCATCGACAATCATTGCGAATTCATACGCTGTTGTCTTTTTGTTATTCCAACTAAAACACAACATTGGTTCCACAGCGTTAAAACACATGTACTGCCAGTAAAACTGCTTGCACCCTTGTGCATGCGTTTAATTAAAAACATCCGAAACCGTTACCTTATTATTTTTAAAGGGTGAACTGTAAGAAGATTTAAGGCAGTACAGGAAGTGAGGTGTGGAGTATAATCCAATGAAGTAGCTGCGATGTGCATATATGTTGCCCTGATTAGGGGTAGAAAATAAATACGCAGGACAAAATATATTTTAGCTATTTCAACTATATTTTTTTATTCAAATAAGAATCGGGAAAGTATATTCTATATTATTAATACAGGAGGCATCTATACCTATACTAATAATAAAAAAGATAATTTTGTATATGTTTACAACGCGTTAAAAACTACAGTACCAGTTTAAAATAAAATCAACTTTAGATTGCTCGTAGCATTCCTTACTTAACATAATTGAATATTTATTTCCTAAATATTTAAAAATATAAAAGCCCAGCTGACCGGTCACACCGCTAGATATTACGAGTATCCTAAACTTAAGTATAGCGATACCTGAAGACGACATTTTTAATAGCGTTAAATTAATATAGCGAACCCGTAAATGCGTCTACTTAATATAAAAACATTTAATTCCTTGATCATTAATATACAAATCTTAGCAGATATCAACAACCACTTTCATAACCAAGCCAATGCATTCCATATTTATTAGATACAACATCAATTAATTAACGGCCTTTGTAGTCATTGTGTGCAGGATGTGACTGCACATACCTATATCAATAGATCACCGTCGACATAATAAGATTAGCTATTTGCATGGTTATAGAGATGGAAATCAGAAGACAAGATAGTGTTTAACCTAGTTATATAAACTATAGATGTAAGTTAATAAGATACTATTCGGTAAGTTTAAAAAAAGTGCAAAAGGAATGAAGAAAGTAAGTCTTAAATCAAGAGTTATTTAAGCTTTCGGGATGAACTAAAAGTCAACCCATATGGAAATAAAATAAGGGATGAACTCATCTAAAAATTTAAGTGCCGAAGACGCAGTCATTGGTAATTATAATTGTTATATAACGCGATAAATAACCGACGTTATTCGTCATTATATACTTCGTCTTATTCGTCCTCGAATGTTATTATGTGACAACTACGCCACAGTTTACACAAGGCACCGTCCGTCGTTGAATACTTCCGCTAACAAATTAACTGATGGCTAGTGTATCCATAAGTAATTGTTGATAAGATGTATTATGTAACAGCATAGTTTATTATACACATTCGTTACAATATTCTTTTCCCTCGAGAATACAAAAATGCGGCAGGCAACAAAAATATTAGTCGAATACGAGAGGTTAAAGGAGACCATTATGTTTACTATGAGGTAAACTCCGACCGGGCTATAAACGTCTATAATACCGACTAAATAAATTTAATTAATTACAGACTATCCAGGTATTCAGATCTTGCAACTTTCACCTATATTTGCTAGATATATAATATTAATAAAAATAATTTAAATTGGTAACAAACGTCTGTTCGTACGAATTTTGAAGATCCGGGTTTAGGATAAATAGAAAAATATTTATGTAACAATGTACATCGTGCATATATATAGGAGAACCGGATTAAAAAGACGGTTATTCATACGTGAAGTAAAGATAAGTACGTAATAAAAAGGTGCATTACTAGACATATATAAGGAAACAATACATTAAAGAGTACGTGGAGCAATGGGTGGCTGTATCGATGAACAAGAAAAGTATAGATCTATATTAATTATAATAATTTATTTTAGTTATTGTAAAAAATTTAGTTTTAATAATAACCATAATTTGAACGTTTTAACTTTTGTTGTCTATTCCCTATTAACTATTAACTATAATGTAATAATAATAAGTGGCGCTACAACCCTATATACGTCTTGGCTTCACATTGCATCCGTTTTTTTGGTAATTTTTATTTCATGCACAAGTGATCGGCCTTCTATCTGACACATGTATGTGTGTTGCCGATTTTTGGATTTGAGTCACGTCAATTTCCTAACAATGTTTTCGTTTACCGTACCAGTGAGTGCTACACATACACACATACATAGACAGAAAGTCCATTAGTGCCGGGGATGAACCTACGACCTTAGAGATGAGAGCACACGGATAAACCACTGGCCATCACGTCTTCGTATATACGCGGTCTGGGAACTTCAATGTATCGTCGTCTAACCAATATCGACAGTCTATCAGTGTACAATCAAAAAACTGTAGTGAAACGCTCCGCAGGGCACAGCTAGTTTCATAATATTTAAAGAATTATTGTTATTCATATATAAGCCTATACTTGAAACAATGTGCCATGAACTCAATCCTTAGTCGGAAATTTGGGTACAGTGACTCATTATTTCTACCTGTTACCCAAAATGGTTTTTTCCTTTTGTCATTTGAACTTGTGTCATTGTAATACAAGTTTGAACTTGTGTACGTTAACTAATTACTAAGAATTAGGGACAATTCCATAGATAACGTTAGTTAGAACTTTTATTTCTATTAATGACACAATACAGGATGCATTAGTAAAATTTTATACATGGAAAGAATTAAAAATACTCATTAAGGCAGTTTTTCTTAGTAGTCCTTTAACAAAAGAGCATACCAATTCCTAAAAGGCCGGCAATGTGATTGTCTATTGGCGGCGGTATTACTTAACATCAGGTGAGCCTCCTGCCCGTTTGCCCCTTGTTCCATAAAAAAGTAATATTTTTACGATTTTCTATGTTTAACTATGAGGCAAGAGGGTGAATGGACAACAGACAATATTGTCTTAAATAATCTAAGATATTATAAAATCCTCCTCGTAGAAAAACATTATAAAAATTATGAATGATACTAAATTGTGGTACGGTTCATTATTCAAACAGTCATGTCATCATATTTCGTTGTAATATGACTAAATACATCCAGACGGGTTGACTAATTCGTCACCAGGTATGTAACCATTTGGTAGCAGGTAATAAAATCGACAATTTTTTTACGCGCTAATGAGTTCGCAGAGATAGATTACTAACCCAATTGAACCTGAAAAGAATTTAATGAAATACTGAGAAATTGAACGGGATTTGTGGGCAGTATTTAGTAATGCTATAAGGATGTAATTGTTTATTTATTTCGTAATCCTACTGCTAAAATATATAGAACAAAAAACAATTATACTAAAGCTATAGCCAAAGATGGAATACACAGTATATATAAAAAGGTTCAAACATGTATGAAAGGAAAAACTCAAAAAATTATAAAACATTGAACTAAGTAATACTTATTTCGGCTTTGATGTGTGATGGTGTGAAAGTGAAGGTGAGTGAGTGTTGCAATGATATATTCATTCCTAGATAATACAAAAATATACCTATTTTGTGCGTTTTCCTTTATAGTACTGGTTCCAAGTACAGTATTGTTTATTTGAAGCCTTCCCGCGCGACCGTCTTTTGTTTTATACTTTAAGGTACATCCCTAAAGTCATTGTGGGATCTTTTTGACGTCGTACTGTTTACCAAATTATTTAGGTTAGCTTAACATTAGGTTATTATGACAAAGTTTACAAGAGCAATTACTTTTTCATAAAATATTTTTTTTTATTACGCGTCTAATAGAAAAAATGGAGTTGCTTTAAGCCACAAGATCTAATATTACTTATTACCTAATCGGAAATGAATTATCTTACTCGCCTATTACGTATGTATGAGCCTGCGCATAGGCACATTCATTTACAACTAACAAGGCATACCGACGTTTGCGCAAATAAACAAAATGATTTCTTAATAAAATCGGTACATTTATGAATCTCAATTAATATAATAGATCGTCTATAGAAATATGGAATAGGTAAAATCAACATGTAGGTACCACTTACGGATTCTTTTTTATTAAATTAGTGTTGAGACATAAACTAAACTTATATATAGCAAAGAATTAAAAGGCTGTAAGTGTGAAGAAACAAAAATGAATGGAAATTGCTGCCCAACAGTACAAATACAGTAGTAAAGAAATTCAATATAATTATGGTCATAAGATAATGCAGATTGCTAACAATAATAATTACATCAATATAATACCTTTAAGCGTGTGGTTTTGTTACACGCTTAAATTTCGAATGCAGTGACACAAAAATTCGCTGCATATTAACTTTTGTAAACATGTCACCTGCTATTTTTGTTCGTCTTCAACTTCCCTAACCTTAACATTTTAACCTTTATGCAAGTATATAACTGCATGGTTTATCGAAACGCAAGGCCGTTGTTTTATTAGTATTTGAGTAACGCGTGTCGTTTACGAGTTACTCTTAACGTGTGTTATCGGCAAACGATAATTTTATGTGTGCACGCCAGTTGAGTGATTTTTCCACGCACACCAAAGTATCGAGTACAATTTCCCTTTTAAGGACTGAAAACACTCTTCAATGTTTCATAGTATTTTTCTACTTAATCTTAACTAGCTCTGTAAGTAATGGAGACCTTTGATTTGACAGTTAGAGATCCGGCGAAATAATAGTTGTTTTATATTTTAGGACAAATAATACAACCGCTACGATGACAGCATATTATATAATTTCAAGAAAAACTATAGTAATATTGTAGCCAGAGCAGTAACCAGCTCTAATTTAAATTACTTGATAATAAAGCTAAACTAGTCACTTATTGGTTAACATTTTTAATAAATAAAAAATTATCACAAAGCAAGCTATCTCAATGTTCCAATATGATTAACGGACAGGAAATAAGAAATTCACAACGCTTTGGTGATGACAACGCTAGCAATGGTAAATTCATTTAATCGCAAATATTATTATGTAACATAGCTTAGCTCACGTAATCACACCAAGTACCAACCATATTTTCCGTACACAATTACTTTTCGCGAACATTTTATGTTATTTTTAAAGGGCCCTCAGTCGTATTAGTTCGGTAATATACCAATGGTGAGTTGGCCAAATAGTAGAAAGCAGCTAAAACATCCCTCTTTTGTTTACATGGAGGTGATACAGTCATTGTTGAATAAGCTGAAATTTTAGAGGTTTCCGTCGTCCTCACACAGGATACCACCTCGTGACGAGGTCATGCTCTAATAGTATTAGCCATAGTGATAATTTCGTTACACAACAGTTATACAAGCGTTATCAACCAGTTCCATGTATCCACGGTGCATTTGGCAAGACGCGTAGTGAAAGTGAGTGCGCTTGTCGCGTGCGCACACCAGCCGACCTTGCCATAAACGTCGAACCATCCACTGCACCACTTACCTTGAAGTTTTTGCCTGTTTCAACATAGTCAGGTGTCTTCCTTGGGATCGCTTAGCCCGTATCGGTCTAATCACTGATCCATAGAATAGATAGTAGGAACTTGGTTATATATTTACAGACGTAAACTGTGCTATATTTATAAATTCAAAAACGGAATACAGTGGCATTCCCATGTTAATCCTACTAATTTCTGTTTCTAATACCGTTTACCATATTTAATCCTACTTAGAGAATTTTCTGTTCACTGAATACTGTATATTACAAATTTTACTGAAGGGAAATCCTAATTTATTTTTAATACAAACAAATGTGCATTATATGATTTTTCGAAATAGCTTCCCGGCAATCTTTCAATCGGTAGGATTTTTATCCTTTCGATATAATCATTTAAATAAACCCAAGGAATCTATCTCAGGGATACCATTAAATTATGTGCTTTGATTGATTTTATAATATTTACAACGGTACAACGTACAAATTATATACAAAACTATATTGATTAGTAACGACTGATTAAACGAATACACATTTTTAAGCTCGTGATTAGATCTTATAAATCTTTAAGAAGCATATCTATTTATTCAAAACTTGCCACTAAGCATGACATACACGTACGTCTGATTCGTGTCATATTTAGCGTTAAGTTATGACTTTGAATCTTATCCTTGAGTACTTTCCTTACTAAATATTTCTACAATAATATTTTTTAAAATAATAATATCGAAGAAAATAATCATAAATAATGCGTATGACTAAAAGTGGGCAAAATGCGTTCAAACAGTTTTGTACTTATTAGAGGAAGTATTTATTACAGAATACAAAAACCAGTTATTATCAGTTACCTTATCTAAAAGACCTTTAAATAGATGTATAAACACGTTTTTAATTTGCGGAATGTTGTTAGGAAAGCGTCATATCTACTGATAATGATATTATGAATATTGTTGCTAAATTATATTTTATTGTTTGTGGACATCTGGAATTTATATTTTTAATGTCTAACACCGAAATATAAGAAAGTACTAAAATTATAACAAAATTATTTTGAGGTAATTGTTGTTTACTGTGAATTGTTGAAAATTATAACAATTTTAATAAAGATTAAATATATTTCAATCAGGTTATATTATTTCTAAGGACATTTATTTTGTTTAAGAATCGATTACATACTTTATTTAAAAAAAGGCAAATCAAGACTTTCATGGCTTAGCGGCTACATGGCCTTGAATTTTCTGGGTTTGATGCGCGATACCGGTTCATAATGATAGTAGTTCGACACCTTCATCTAAATAATCAATGGAATTGGCGCAGAAATATTTCACCTTCACGATTAGTATATCATTCTTCCAAATCAAACACATTTCAAGGGTCAGGAACTGTCAACTATAAATGTTTGAGTCATAAGGAATTTTTTTTTTCAAATTCCCCTACTCGTGTAGATTACGTTGGAATAGTCTGTTATTGTTGTTAATCGCAGTCACGTGTACGCAAGGACGCGAGATCTCTCGCTGCCTTGCAGTTTCGCAATCACTCGGTAAGTATATGATTGAATTGTTCTAGAATCATCGTTATTTACCTTTTAATTGCTTCAATTTAATTGAAAAGTTTTTATATAAGTTTATTAATTATTTATGTAATTTGTACAATTGCATTTATATGTGTATTCTTTAAACAGTAATTAATTGTCCATATGTGGATTTTCAATCAAAAATAATACGTAGTAACGCACACACGAACACTACAACTTTCATAATGTCTGAGACTTGCTTAATTTCAGAAATTGAGTTTTTAGTCCCTTCAATTCTTCAACCAATATGTATATTATTTCAGTTTGATAATGAATATTAACAAATACTAGTGTATACGTAACGGTGGACGCTTACTTACACGACTGAGAGTTGATCATCAATAACAATTGTTTAACTCCTTATTAAGAATACCATAGCAGATCAACATTCATCATCTTTGTAGTGCCACGGGTAACGGTGGTTGTGTGCAGCAAAAATCAGAGTTGAAAATGCTCTAAATATTAAAAGACCTAAAATATGTATTGGTAAATAGTAACTACTGGTTCGGGGCCGCGAGAGCGAGCGACCTCTAGCCTCCGCCCGCTTCATAACGGCTAGCATTGAGGCATTTACCTTTCCTAGGTCGGATTTGTCCTCAATAAAGGCACAGGTCATGAATAACAGTCAGTTAACTTTGTTTATATAATTTATAAGAGAGGTTGTGGCTTCAAACATAGTTACACGTCCATTAAATTTAATTTTAGGAAAATAAACGTCTCGCAATTAACAATAATTTGTTGACCAAGAATATGGTACAAAAATAGTATCGTGGTACAATCTAAACTTTGCATATTCTGCCACATATAATGTCGTGGAAATTTGTCTTAAAATGTAGGTTTTACATAGAAGTTATATATTACATTCAATTATGAATCATATCATTATAGTGTATTCTTATATTATTGTATCACTTCATCATCATATAATTAAAATATAATACTACATTATAATATTAATTATAATGTTTCACTCAACTAATAAATAATAGAATAATATTTTTTTATTAATATTGTATATAAATTCGATTTTTAAAAACGTTAGTAGGAAGATCTTTTCTCGAAACAATTGTTTCACTGGAATCGACACCGGATACGTGTGAATTACTAATCTGTGTGAAGGACTCATCGGCGAGACTTAGCGCTAACAGTGGTTTCCGTATGTCAGACTACAAATGAAATGTATAGAGTTACAGAGGTACAGAAAATTATAGAAATTCTATACAGGATCTACAAAAAAAAGATACATATATGTCTGTTCCTTTTGCACAGACAATGTAAACGGCATCAGCTACCATCTACATAACTGGGTCTATATGACGAAGCCTAATTGCCATGTTATATCTAATTTTCTAAATGACTTACTCCCTGACGTTGACTAGCTATTTCCAATTGTCTGTGAACCAGGCTCGAAGCGTTGATTTATTGCGATGTATGGAATGTTGTCTCGGTTAAGACACAAATTTTGTGCAATATGCCTAATTCGACAAACACGCTCACTTGCTACTTGGGCGGTCATTTAAACACGATCGAGCGTTTTATTCTAGGTTTTCGTTATTAGCACTAACTAGTTCGAATAGGTCTAGCATGCGTGATTAGTTCGGTACTCAGGGCTTTAATTCTAGTAGAACGGTATGTGTTTCGAAACAGTAATTTCAAATATTTAGATAATATTGGGTAGAGAACGTGTCTTAACGTTTTAGTAAAGAAAATGTAGTTTAACTCGAGCCAATTCTGAAATTTTATTGCAAAATAGATTCGCCATGACTTCGTAAGGGTTGATTGTGTTATTGTGATTAACTAGAGGCTTTGATTTCTAGATATATTAAGAGAAGGCTTCTGTCGGGCGTAGGACTTAACCTTATTCAACCCGAAACTATGAATAGTCTAACATTATAAATACCAATTTTAAATACCTAACTATATAACTATAATTCTAAAATAAATGTGTAATATTATGATTTTCTTAGTAATTTGATATGATATAGCAGAAAAGTAATTGAATTAAATGTAGTGTTATCTTTATATATATATATATATATATATATATATAAAGCAGCACGAAGCACGTTCTGTGTTAATTCATTAACACTGAACGTGCTTCAAAGGTTTGACAGATGCAGTGAACATTTTGACAGTCGATATTTGATGATTGTTGAGTAGATATTACTTTGATTTTAGAAAATTCTCTCCCAAAGGATTAATGAAGAACTAATCTTAATGTTTTAATTTTATTATCAGTAATATATCAGATCAGGGATGATTATTACAAATTTATTACAAGTACCTACTCGCTTTTGTTACATTGACGTAAAGTTGTAAATAAAAAGTATGTAAATGTTAATTTGCCTTATTGTCGACACTTGACAGTTGGTGAGTGGTTACGGACAGATTGGCTCTTGTAATTGAACATGTTAAATTCTTTACTGTTAAAAAATATATATTTATATTTAGTCGGACACAATAAATTTTAGTTATACAAATATTAATGCGGCGTAAATTACAACAGCAGCATGAACGTTCTAATCTGACCTGAAATTAAATAAAATGACCAAACTCCAAAAGCCAACTAAACAAAACCAAAAACATAACAAAATACTTGCGCCCGTACCTATTCTGTAACATACAATGCCGTCATTTTTGTAAGTTTGATATACATAGTTTTCTTAATAGTCAAAGCGCTAATGTCGCAACCTTTGCGCGGACAAAAACCTCAGTATTAAGATTAAGATGACAGGGTAAGTGTCCTGACTCCTGGCCCATGTTCAATGACTGCTAGCACCTTTAAAACAATGTACGGTATTTGTAAGCGAGGTGGAACTTTTTATATTAAACTGTGTACGTTATAAAAACGAAGACGTCTATAAATATTGACGACTAACGACCAGTTAGGAAAACGTATAATTTCTGGATCCCAATAATTAATCTCCTAAACAAGTTTCTTTTAAATGTTTAAATAAATGCATATGTAAACTGTTTACCTTAATTGACTTGGTATGTCATAAATTTTTATATTAAGAATAATCACTACATTATGACTGTGGAATGCTTATCTTTCTATAAATGGTGCTAAAGAAATAGTAATATGATATTGATTATGGTATATAAAGCGGACGTATCTACGAAAGGACAATCGTTTCGCCAATCTGTTGAAAGTTTGAATTTGGTAAATATTAATTATATCTAAAACAGATTACCACGAAATATTTAAAATGTCGGGATTTCATATCACAGATTAGTAAATTGTATATTTATAATGAATATAGATTACAATGCGATACTAAAAATATAGTTAATTAAAAGACTTATTTATCTTACACTCATAACCAATATTATCTATGTACATAACTATAAATAAAAATGAAATGCAAAAATCTTGCTAAGCGCAAAACTCCTTTGAGTTTTGCTAAAGAGATGGCTAAACCAAGTCGAGTATTTCTTATTTATTTATTCCTTGAACTAAGAGATTTATGGACAGAAATCTTGAAAAAGTAAAAATATCATATTAAGGCGGAACGCAGTTCGTAGAGGCAGCTATTAATAATTAAGTAATATATATCTTTTATTTAATGTTTATTTTGTTATATTTGATTTTAAAATAATATTATGTTGTATTACAATACAACAATTTTGTATAATATTATGTTAAGTTTCAATTAAAAGTTTAGATTTATTGTTACCCATAATTTTAATAACAAAAGTAAAAACCCTCACCATAAAATATTTTCTATTCACTTTTAAGTCTACATGGCTTTCAAGGCTACTAAGTAAGAGATGTCTCGAAAATGTCACAATAATATGTTTCTATTACAATGTACCTTGACTTATAAAACAAGTAATCTTTGATTGAATTACACATTTCTTAAATATTTGCTTAATAGACATTTTTAAAGTGGCAAGAAGAACAGAAAAATAGCCCAAGGTGCCCAAGATACAATAAAAGCGAAAGATGAAATAAATTAAGAATTTAGAAGCCTAGACCAGGTTTAGGAAACAGTACATACGTGGCAGAGAGTGGCACAGTGCAGACATAAATGGCGGGATTCGGAGAAGGCCTTAACCAAAAAGTTCACTAGGAAAGAATAGATGATAAAAATATGACTATTCAACGTTTTGTCACTTTATGTAATGATTATCTCTCAGATAACCGTGTAAAAATAGAACATTTATTAATAAATAAAAGTTTGTAGTCATCAATCATTGAGCTCGCTGAAGAAGTTACGTGGTAAGCTTGCTAATTCATGTGTTTCTAATTGAAACAGTATAATAGCAGTATGGGTTATATTTAGTTCGTATTAATCTGGATGTGTGCGAATTGCGTCATATATTTACTAGCAGTAGGTGTGCATGAGTACTGGTTGGAAACTCCTACTGCATTTTGCGTACTAAGCCAATTTATTTTAAAGAAAACATATTTCCTGCTTATTTTTTACAAAATTTATCAGCTTTTATAACTCGACCTTAATGCCCTGGTTGAGTTACCACTCACTGAGATTCACAGACCTTGAGTGTAATGGTATCAAAGTCCAAAATACTACATTAAAACTGTATTCTATTAATATTTTGCGTTAAAATTAAAAGAAGAATAGATAATACTAAAATTTGTATATACTAAAAACTTGTTCTGAATTCGAAAACCAATTGAGAATTTCTGATTTTCTGGATTTGAACTGAACGGAAACAACGATCCTATTTTCAAATCATATTCGATTTTTAAATATTTTTCAAAATTTGTGTTTACGGGTGGTCAGACAGCCAATTAATTCCAAATACTAAAACAGTAAAACATAGACAGTAGACACCTTCGTGAAGGTTGTAAATCAATACGACAATAATGTAAATCGTCGCGATTGTTATCTACGATTCAGCTTGGACATGATGTCACTGACAACTGACAGCCGACAACGAGGCCTTGGTCGTCTTGGTGGCAAAACTGCTCTATAGTTTTATTAAATACCGTGCGACACATTATATTTACATAATAAATGCAAAAAGTAAACGTGTTTTTCTCTTTTGATAAATTGTTACTGTTAAGAAATATATTTTATAGAGACCATTACGTTCCATTTTAAATGAAATAATCACCAAAGAGCAAATAATACAATCATAATATGTAAATCTTTAAATAAAAGTAGAACCAAAAAGGAACCTTGTTGACGTCTATCAGACACCAACACCGTTGTATGCGGACTTTTCAGTTCCCGGAAGAGAAGTACATAAATAGGGTAAGAAAAGTAACTATTATATTTATTAGGCTGGTCGTATACTTAAAGTTCAACACATTGTTATCAAAAAAGGTTTTTACATATTTGTAATTTTTTAAAATTTTGTATTATGCGACATTAACATAAAACATTTATAAAATAGCCAAACCTTGTTAATTTAAAATTAAACATATGTATGTTTATTTCACGTAATATTAATACCTTTGTTAACAGAAAATTTAAGGAATAAATTCAAATTACAATATTAACAATGATTTATTTTGTCAAAGTTCCAAGTTTTTGTTAGTCAAAACGAGTTTAGATTTTTTGCTTTATTACGTTTATTAACGTGTACAGGTAAATCATTCCTATTTCTCATTACTCGTAAGTCATTGTTGAGTGGATCGTAATTTGCGCAGTATGTTACAAGGTCAAAGTTAGGACGTAAATGATGACATATAGTTGACAATCGTAGAATAAATTACATTGGTTTCATAACATGCTGGAGTAGTGATATGTTTCTTGTTATATTTAGATACAAAAGATATATTATGTAATGTTTGATGCTCTTATAGAATTGTAGAATGTTTTACTATGTTCTATATCAGACGACCTCTTGAACAGTGGTGGCTGGTGAGAAATATTGGCAGAAATATTCTCAAGTTATAGCAGAAAAAGGCCTTTACATTTTAAGAGATTCTTTGGTATAAATGTATGTGTGGTATAATTAATTTATCATTCATTTCTGACAATACCACGTAAAACATCTATATAAGGACCATAATTTGTTGACCAAGTGTATAAGACATTTTATGAGTATCATAGGCTTGATTTTACTAACATGCATAGTGATTAAAACAAAGAAAAAACACGCAGGAATTGGTTTCTTAAAATAAATTCAAAAAATACACCTCGCATTCACAACTGTTAAGTGTGTAATAAAATAATTATATTATTACAATGATGTAAATTTTTTTTGATCTCTGTATACTGACGCACGATATAACAAAGGATATGTATGGACAGGTGCATTTTTCAGCGCCACGATCAACTTCTTTAATATCAGCCAATAATTTCAAAATCGCTATATTGCCAATTGAAACTAACTCATTTTAAAAAGGAGTTATAGCTGTGTGACTATACATTTAAAAAAACTGGTTGGCGAGTTGTATTGTACCATTTCACACTCGTAGACTGTGTTTCCTGTAGTAGATCCTGTAGTAGACTGTAGTGGATCCATGGAGCAAATCATGATTTAGAGGTATGGAGGTCTCGGGGTAACGAAGGAGTCCACTGACCCCAAATTATTTTCCAAATAACAGGGATACATTTTATTCAGTCAATTTATTTTAAAACCAAGTACAGATTATTTTATTATTTATGTCTCTATTGTAGGGACCCCTCTGGGCCCCGGAGCTGTAGCCACAGTTGCCCTTCCATAAATCCAGGGTTGCCGTGTAGGAAGGCAAACCCTAAGATATACCTCTTATATATCAAATGGCGTAACAAAAATTTTGAATTCTACCTCCTCCGCAGTCTATCTACAATAACGAACGATATTTGGCAACCCTCTTCCAGTTCGTGATCTTATCGATCATTTTTCTCTAGACTCCAGGCAGTTCCTTAACATTTTAGGGCCCGCACCAGATCTGTAGCGTTGTCAACTACTACCACGACATTTACCCCAAAAAAGTGTATAGTGAAATTATCATTACGACGGATTAGGCGGCTGGAGTTTTATTGGTGGCTGTTTCAGGTACTAGGTACCGGCAGCTACATAACTAATATCACCTTTTAAGCAGATTTCAATGTTTTTCTATGACATTATGTTCTGAGTACTCGAGCGCTAATCGACGCTGTGCTACATTTCGCCTGATCGATTATTTTCTTGATTTTGAGGACCGGAAACTAAAGAGAACCTACTTTTACACTCGACCTTGACTTCGACCCCGGCTGTGTACCAATAGTTTTATCGATGTGCGCAATTAACACATACATGTAAAGGAAAACGTGAGGAAATTGGCACATCCAGAGAGAACCAAACATTCATCAGACACGTGTCAGTCACAGGCGGATGACTCTTACCTGATGACCATACGTAAAACATAATGATTTTAGATTCAAGTAGGACTACATTAAAGCTGTGGATAACTGTCTGCTTATAAAAAGTTTGTAACCGTATTATAAATAACTGTTTATCACAACGGTCAGTGATATGTCTAGACCGCTGCATTGTTACCGACCCCGACAAGATAAGCTCATGCTTATTAATCTTTAAATTCAAATTATATGAATATGAGAGATTCAATACCTAATCTCTGTATGTGTAACGGAAATGTTAAAATGATTTGATTGTTTCCCTAATATTAGTGCAATAGGCAATAGTGGCAATAGGGTAAGAAGTTTATACATTTTTTTGTGTTGTTTTGCCAGCCGAACCAAGGGCATACGGGTTATTACCACAAACTACGTCCGGTAAAAATAATTTTAGGTGTTTCCGAAAATTAAGTAGGTACTTATTGAATCCTTATTTATTTGTTTATTGTAAAATATTTAAATGAAAGTTATAGGTACTAACTAATAGAGTAGTAAAAATTATAGATCTCTTAATGTAATTCACTTGATTACTTTGATGGAAGGTGGTCACCGCTTACTCCGCCCATTACCATCTGCAACTATAAGGGAATTGCAGGTGCGTTGCGACCTTTTGCTTATTTCTTTTTGCTTTTATTGCATTACAAATGCATTTAACGTGTGAATGGAAGATCTCCAGCATTTAAGAATGCAGTAGATATAATAATATGTGTATGTAATTTAAAATGACTCAAATAATGTGATGCTAAACGAAGTGAAGAATTGTATGAATTTCTCTACATTCCCACACATTCACGAAATCCGTCACGTTGTGTGTGTAGCGTTTCAGTGTGAGAGTGAACGTAGTCGATTAAATGTAAGTAAATTGTTTGTACGCTTTAATACATTGTATTAAAGCTTATAATCGCTTACAGCTTATATTCAGTAGTTGACGGTGCCGTATTGTTTCATGTTTAGGTATCACTGTGTTGAGGTTAAGTAGAGCGGCGTTATCTCCGAACAAAGATTCCGTGGAGTTCTGATTAACAAAACAAACAATATTAAATTTTTCTGTTTAAGAATGCTGTTACTTTTCTTCAACATGGCCGTCAGCTTATTATAGTATTTTACTGCGCTGTCAATAAATCACTAAGCGGCAATTAAATAACGTGTTGACGTAAGAAAACAATGTATGAAGGCGAAATGTTTCATAATTGGTAGGTGTTTAGCGTATTGGCCATCTAGCCTAAATGTCATCGAACGGAGTTTTGCAAGAACGTCAATCACGGGCGGTCACCTACTTTCGCGATCGGCCAACGGCGATTAGCCGACTATTTACATTCACTGAGACCTCACTTCGCTTCCACGCAACAATTGTTTCTATAGGAGTCTTTTATTTATGGCATCAGTGTGTCTGTGTGCGTGAGCAGTAACCGACGCTTGTGTCTTACCTGTTTGATAGCGCAGCGGGGGCGCGCCAATATCGACTCTATAAACGAGGAGGTGGGTCGATATTCAATTGCAGGCTGGTGACAGAAATGCTTTACCGATAATAAGTCAACGCTCGAACTCGCCTGTTTGACAGGATTCCAACCGCGTCTGTCCCTGTTTGTTTATTGTAACGAGCTTAAGGTGCGGTTTCGAGTGATCTCCTGGATCGCCTTCTGTGATTGTTCTCTCCGCTACTCGGTGTGTTTGTGCTGGTATGATACGTCATTGTACCGCGCTCGCCTCGTCGTATCCATAATTGCTCATCGGCCGACTTTAACAGCTCCTCGTTGATTAGTTTCGCGATGATTTATATTATTAATTCTAAGTTTCGTCTAAATTAATCTAGCAATAAATTATCAAATTTTATTTATTATCGTACGAGTTCATTCATTATTTAACATAAATAATTCGAAGCTGCTTTGATACTTGATGTATTGATTTATAGATAGACATTATCATTTTGGATTGTTTGATACTAGATATTGCTTATTGATTTGTTTCCTATCTGTATAGGGGACGTAATATTTGGAAACTAAATTTTGGTGATAGCTTGGAAAATTATTAGATAAGGGAAGGTCAACAAGGAGTCGTCAGCGCGGGTGGCACCGCACATGACGCGGCGCGACTGTCGATGCGACGAGCCGTCAACGGGAACGCGCATTCCCGCATAAACTCGAATCTAAAACTCGTTTACAATCCACGACTCGCTGTGCGCAGAGCATTTTTCTATACGTCAAATACAGCAATCAATGTATGGCAAACAATATATTGAATTCGTAATTTTTTACGCAGATGGTTGTGCAAATGCCTTCTCTCTCGCACGCGCCCGACCTCCTTACAAGTGCCGCCCGCAAGGTCGGCTGCCTTAATTAATAAACTCACCGTAAAGTATTTGAGATCGGTGACTACAATTCTACTCGGCCTTTGTCTACTTATCGACCTTATTTGGATTTTCTTTATTTATAGATTTAAATGCGAAGACGATATAATGAAAACTACTATACAAAATAGTCAGCTTGAATAGTAATTTACTACGTAGCAAAAAATAAATTTTTACGTGTTAGTGGCAGAGTGCCGGACATCTGTCATCATCACCTATTAACACCTGCACGGTAACAAATTATGACGACTTGTAAATTTTATTTGTCTGTTTACTTGTAGCTAATTTAACTTAGAATGAGTTTATATTTATAATTCGAATTTAATTATACAATTACAAAAATATTATTCCTTTCGTTACTTGAGTAAACATCGCTATATTAGTGTTATTTATTTTTATATCTATTGAATTACATTACAATAAAAATTTACAGGTAAAGTACGCGTTTTAATACAGATTAAAATTTCTACCTATAATGGATTTTTAACTGAATTAAGCACACAAATCCACGTCCCAAAACAATTGAAACTGGTTTCAAAATATCTCAGTAACATTCTGCTTCTCTTGTTAAAATTCATTAGTTTATTCCTGTACAATCAATTGTTGTTTAATCGTATAGAAAATTCTAATTTAAAGTTTGTAGCAATTTTGACATTAGTTTAACTCTTGTGTCCTAATAATCTGTTTTCGGTTAAAGCAATTTGTTTGAATTGCAACAAGCGTAACTTTGACACTAAGGCACTAAGGAATAATGGTATTCCATTAATTAATCCATATTAATATTTTTATATTCAATACAGAATACGTTAGGAACGTATGCTGTTTTGAATATAAAAAATATTTATTGTTACCCAAGCACTTGCTAATCTTGAAGTTACATAAATACTGCCATCTAACTAGGCAGTGACTTGATAAACGTAATATTAAACCTGTTGGTATTACTTAATCAATACGATGAAAAAACGAATTTCCATTCCACAATTCATGCCAAAAGTTATTAAAATTGTATATATTTAATGTTTTTAAAATTAAAAAAATAAAGTTACACTTAAAACTGTTCACGATTTCGAAATCCGAACACCTTGCTTAAATTTAAATGATAAAGAGCATATCAATTGTCATAACAGGTTGTATAAATTGAAGTAAGTGTGTCTAATGCCGACTTGCTTATGGGATTGCTATAAATAGCGGTTTTGCAAGTAACTGGATTGACGCCGAGATCTGTGGCCGATTCGAGCGAGCGTCTGTTTCGAGACCACTTCGCAGATGTATTATGAGAAATGATTTGCATTTAATTGCCTTAAGCTCCATTAACATTTAAATTTCGACTTTAAAAGTGTCAAATAGAAATATGAAAGGGGTTTACCGCTAGATCTAGAAAGGATAATCTAGTTTTGGACTGTTGGTATTATGTAATATGTCAAAAATCAAAGAACAAAGCTTGTCACGTCTACATAACTTAATATTAATCTATACGCTGCGAGGCTCACATTGTTACCTGCTTATGTAAGTCGGAGCGTCTTCTACTTTCGAATCAAGTTTATTGACACGGCAAGCTCGACAAATGCCTGCTTAACAGTTACATCGCTTCGGCTTCACTTTGATTATGAGTATACGCGATCTTACTTCTCTGTAACGTTCTCATTTCGACACAAAACCGGATCTGAGATGTACGCTCCAAGGGTGACGTTAAGAATCGCATCACGCCAAATATGGTCAACGCGTATTTATTATTTTAATATTAAATAGTTGTTGTTGTCTGACCAAAATTGGACGTGTCATCGCTTGTCAGCGTCTCCAGAAGCATAGTGAATACGGAAAGGGGGACATGAACGGTTCAACACTTGATTTACATTTCAATAAAGATGTAATACGTTGAGCAAATACTATTAGCAATAAATTAATCGGTTCAAGATTTATATATCTATTAAGAGATTTTATGTTAATTTTATATGGACCGCCTCCGTGTATCGGTTTCCTAGTAAGCCAGTCGAGTGGCGACCATTAAGTTTAATGCCAATAAATCTAGCGGTGTAAACGGTTTGTCGCGGAGCAGTCGCGCGCGCAGCTAATCACTGCTTAGATCGCTAAGCTCCTTTCGTCAGGTTTTGTGAGGATACACCCGGTTCCATTACATCGATTTTATTATATGAAATTCGTTGAATGTACGAAAAAATTCTCACGAAATAATTTAAATGTTTTTGCAAAGTTTGTGTTTTACAAACAATAACCGTTTCGGGAAGAAGGCTAGGAACGGCCTCTTTTGAGAACAGTTAGAAAATTGTTGATTGCTATTTAAACGAAAAGTTTATTGATAAATTAATTTTTAAATAGCAATTCATCTTATACTCTCGATAACATATCTCTTTAAAATTTACGTATTAGATTACTTACATATGAGAGTCGATGATACATATGACGTATTCGCAGTATAAAGGCGGCACGCGAACACATAAATAAGGCAGTTCTTTGAGTGTTTGACAACAGAGTATAAATGTCGCTTTAATAAATTTTATTAAAATAAATACTATTCATAATTTATGGCCTTATCGTTACTTATTTGCAAATTTTACTACAGTATTATTGTAGCGTTTCTTTCGAAACATACATTACAAAATATTAATTTATATTTTTAATACATTATACGATGTCATAATGTATAGAGGTATTAAACTACTTACAAATAATTAAAAAAAAAAACTTGAAAAATTGATGTTTAAAAACACTATAAATGTCATTTCTGGGAGTTTTGAAGTTGTCAATTGACGAATACATCTGTAAGTACGTTCAATGACCTTTAAAGCTTTTAATTGTATTATATTTAAATACGAGGCACGTAAGATAAAAAATAAAGTGGTTAGAGATGATAAATCTCATGTTTTATTTTGCGACGGCGCATCTTTGCATTCGTTACTCTGCTACTCGTATATTACCCGCGTGTATTTGTTAAGACTGTAATCGTTAGTCACTGACATCGAACGCATAGTAAATGAAAATCGTACAGATACGACACCATTGCTATCAACTGTTTTCAAACTTGTTCATACACGGTTAAATTAAAACAATCATATTGTCGTCTTCATATGTGTTTTCTAATAAATAAACTTTTGTTGACCGAAATGAAATTGTTCGGCGAATCCGTGAAGCGTGGGGCTCAACATAATTGAGACAGATACAGATAGCGGTCCCAGAATCATCCCGGGAACGAAATAATAAAACTAAATGTTGGTCAACGGCATCTCTAGGTCATGACAGACGCCTCACGGGCAATGCGATGCGTCGTTCTGTTTGACCAATCATAATTAAGCGAAACGCTACATCATTTCGGTAGACATTCTTACGATACTGATTATTGTATACTAATTACAATTAAAATAATACTCATCTACATGTTTGTATGCACTTTCTGCATTCTAAAAAGGAAATTTCTTTAACAAAACGTTACTTTAAGTAATAAATATAACATTTTATAGTTTCAAGATACAACCCAAAGGTCAGAGTATAAGACAAAGACTGGTAATTTTCCACATGCGTTTAACATTCAACTGTCGCTCAAAAGCCATATTTATCAGAAAGTAACGAGGCTAATTGTCATTTCTATCCTCTCTGAGGCTTACATCATCTTTGATAATATCTCGAAAGCGCATCGAGCGTGTAGGCATTTACATAGATCGCGCCCACAATGTACTGTCCACCAAGATTTTTACATTCGAACGAGTATTATACGGTCAAGTTGAAATGTTTATAATCCGTGAGACAATACTGACAGGACAACCTCCCCTTTACATATCAGCATTTGATTTCACTCAGACAGGTTCTGTAGGAATGTATGCCGTGGCATACGACCGAGTTTAATAAAGCGCGCACTTGCTACTTTATTACTTTTTGTAGTCATAAATAAAAACGCTTTCGAGAAAAAACGTTTTATGTTTTATTGAGCCCGTCGATTTTGTTCTGTGTGCTTGTTTTGAAATTTTTTGATGTCAAAAGTTAAATGCTTTTAACGTATTTATTGCTGGGTCAGTTCAGGGTTTCGTTTATGCGGTATATAAAACGTATCTAAGAATTTGCTGGTGCCAATTGTTCTTGTATTGTACAAACATATGCTTTAATTTACTGTCAGTTAAACATTGCCCTATTGCGTATAAAATTTATTATATACTTAATTGTAGGAAAAGCTGCTTATAAGTTGCGTAGCATGCGTAGGCGGTGTTCGATGACGTCACAAGCTCTACGGCTTCGTAGCTTGCTACGGAACATTACATGATTATTTTATAAACTTTAATATCAAGAAATTATATAAATATAAATCTTACATAGTTTTTGAACTATATTGTTTGGACCAAAAGTTTTTAAATAGATAAAGAAATGAAAGCGTGTCGCGAAAGTTTGTCACGTATCTCTTACGGAATATTCATTTGTAGTTGTATTTGTTATACATACATGTGCCCACGCAAATTCTATACATAGCAAAAATTCATGGATTATTTTAAATAACCATTATTAAACACACTTATATTTTATTTGTGCCAAATACAATCCGTTTAGCGAATCCGAGATAAATTCACTTACCTGTCGCGACCGCAGCGCGTTTCAATAATAACCGTGATATTGCGATGATACCGACTGGAAAAACTTGTTCACCGGATGTCGATATCCTTAAAAGCTCGCGGTACTCTGTGTATCAACAACTACATTTCGCCGCTGCCATACATTGCGGCGTATTGATTTTAAAGCTTTGGAACGTGATAGCAGAAGCGTCAATGTATTTGAAGTAGTTTTCATGTGTACCTTATTAATGGTGTATTCGGGACGTTTTGGTTTTTGGTAAGGGCGCATGGCTTTCATTCATGCCGCCTCAAGCTACGTACCGATCTCATCTTCCAATTACCGCAGCAACTGTTAAGTACTTATACTTTGATTGTTTTCTGATACTGACAATTGTAATAATGATTTTTAATAACGCTTTTAAACTTCAAGAGTTATTTAATTTATTTTACTTGCGTTTAAGACTTGCTTATTTTCATCTTATATTATTTTAATGGAACAGGGGTTAAGACCAGCAACTCATCTGATGTTGAGTGCTACCGCCGCCGGTGGAGACACACTGTTCCATTTGTGTTGTCGTCTTTTAAGAATTGCTAAGCTCCTCTTAATTAAATTAATTAATTGCTTAACAACGTTTACACTTAATGTTGTTATAATAAGCTTAAAGCTCTACCTACACAAAGCTTAAACGGATTGAAACAATACATTTAATATGCCACAGTACTTGTCCATAAGTCCAATGAGATCTTTCACAAGTAGATGTAATGAAGACCTCAGCGCATTGTGCTTGGATTACACAAACCATGAGCGCAACCGTCGTTTCACAATCCCGGGTTCATCGACCGACACCAATACCTAAATTAATTTTCTTTTCGGTCCCGCGTGGCGTCACTCATTGTTCAATTTGTGTCCGATTTCGGAGCGAAGACATCCATCGCTGTCGTGGATTTTTTGCGGTGCGACGAGTCTGTTGAGTTGATAACGGGGGAACCGGTAATCAGATAATGCGGGAACATACACACATTACATAGAGTATAGCGTTCATTACTACTTACATCGAGTTGCAAGTATATTATTTTTAGAACATAAAACTGATTATTTTTCTGATTTTCTGCACTCCCACCTTCTTTACCTGCCTTCCCACATTTTACGTCTATGTAATATATTCTCTTTTTATAACAATCGAATCCAGGTTAACTTGTATACCTTATGTATATATATGCATATAACCAAGCAATATAAGGCCATTAAGCGTCACTCAAAAAAGCTACATTTCAAAGTTTCAGATCCCACAGTATTTTGTACACAAAATAATATGAATGCCCATAATAGATACTGTAAATACTGTTTACATTAACAAGAGAAATTAAATAAGTACGCCTTAGTAAGAAAGTATAGAAAGTTCGTTAGTAGAACGACCGTCGCATGCCTCAGCGTGACCTGCCCTAAGATTGGCTAATACGACCTCTCTCGGCTACACCTTAAATTAGATCAACAATGAATTCTAATTTCTACAAAATTAGAAAGGCTTTTCTAGACATTTTGCAAAGTTTATTAGAATTTTTATTATTCTTTTTATAAGGCAGGATATTATTTAATTTTATAATGTAATTTCGATGTTATGTACAATTTCACTGATAGAACTAGAAGGTATCATGGATAAAATAACCACTAATCTATTAAAGCAATTTTGTGTTAAATTGTACGATCCTTTGTATTTGTCCTTATATAAAGGACTTATCTGAATTTTCTTCTGCTTTTCTATTGTACTGTTTTTCTCTTTTATTTTTCTGTTATAAAGATCTAA
The DNA here is from genome assembly GCF_905147105.1 of Pieris brassicae. Taxonomy (NCBI): domain Eukaryota; kingdom Metazoa; phylum Arthropoda; class Insecta; order Lepidoptera; family Pieridae; genus Pieris; species Pieris brassicae. Next base: position 5,660,097 of record NC_059665.1, on the reverse strand, counting down.
ACATAATTCGCGTTTTTAATGAAAATAATATATTAAACCATATTTAATATTTCTTCAAATTCATGCACAGCCTTCACCAAAAGATTGAAGAAGAAGAAGAAAAAAGCATTCGTATTGTATTAGGCGGTTCACAGACTGAAAAATAGAATTTTATATTTAATAAAACTTAAGCCATCGATTAGTTAATAATATTGTGTACCTAAATAAATTAATGTAATTCATTTATAGAACAGGATTATGTTTTTAAACAATAAAACCTTCAAATAAATTGCCGTTTACATCAGTCAATTATTTCTAATATAGTGAAGGCGTACAAATTGTTTTCCGGCATAACTATGACAAAACCGGATCAGTTTGGACACACGAGCATGACATTTTACTAACATAACTGTAACGAGGCCACTTACCGTTGTTATTGAAGAATTATCGTTGCCTATACTCTATGACCATTTGAGTTGTTTTAAAACTAGAATGTAAGACGACTAGTCGGCCCCTTTTTCTGCAATTTGACAAGACATTTCATTGGGTGTACAGATTTCTTTAAACACCACCTACTAAAGCCTCAGAAGTCTCGGGAATGACCTAATGACCTAACTACTTAGACAATGTGTGTTCTATAAATGGCTTCTTCCTTGCATTCCAGGATAACGTCAGAAACATTTTCTTTAACTTTTAGTCAACTTGCTTGACGTAAAACGAATGATCACTTTCTTGCCTAGAAGTCATTTCAATATCTACCAAAGTAGCGAAACCATAAAACCTGAATATTGAAGTGTGTTATAATCAGTTAAGATACCATTATTTCATATATTATTTGTAAACGGGGGTTTCCCATTTATCTTTCAGTAATATCAAAGAAGTTACTGCCTGACAGCGTTTGTTGACTGATTTCTTGGAATTTTAGACATCAGTAGAAGATAAGAGAACAGTCTCTAAATCAAAGAGATCAGACTTTTCTATATTAGATTAATATTAATCATGGAATTAAAGCAAGTTTTACAAATATACAGTTTTACTATGTGATAAATTAAAATTCCACTGTAATGTTAAACTAGAATTTCCGAGTATTAAATCATGTTTTTAATTATGTTGTATTAATTAAAATTAAATAGTGGCACCACAACCCTTTGTCCCTCAGGTCTTTGCATCTCTTTTCTTGATATTTTTTTTATAGCCAAGGTGATGATCAGCCTGTGCTGTATATATATACGACCTAAGGGTTATGAAGTCGCTAACTGTTATCTTATACATTATACATTTTATGTATTATCGATAATTCAAAGATATTTATTTAGATATTGGTAAACAATACTTTCAATTACATAATTTCTCTTTATGAAACGAAATGTGTCTATAACCGGAAAATTGACGTGCGCGTGATACAGTCAGTGTATTGTTACTACATGGCCCGCTTCATACGAACAAATGGAGAAAGTATGTATTCAAACGCAGTTAATCTACGCTCAACCGTTTCCTATTTCCATATTGCACTTTGATGAAAGTTTTTAAGGGAAATTATTAAAACATTCACTTATCTTTATTGATAAAAGTAATTTCTATACATTTAAAAATATGTTTTTTTTCGGATGTTAGCCATAGAGGCAATCAAAGATTAAAGGGTTGCCAGATCGTATTACGTTCTGCTCTATATACATAGCATATTCCCTAAATAATGACATATATTATAGAGGTAGCCCCCGAAGTTTTGTGTTTAATTGTTTCATATCCCTCGCAAATGAACTTTGAAGTAAATTTTTATTTTATTGTTCGATTAGTTAAAACAATTCCGTGATACTTAGTGATCCGAGAGATTAATGTTGCGACAGCCTTAGTTCTTTCTACCGGAGGTCAATGAACTTCTGCAATAAGTAGCTAACAACAATCGGAGCGCAATTTGCGTCTGCGCAAAGTTTCAACTCTGACAATTCTAGAGTTCAATAATTACGTAAGTCAAGTTAACTTAGAAATAAATTCGTTCGCAGTAAAAGAACGATTACGAAAACAGTTCTTAATAATTGGTAATGTCCTTCGTTATAGAAACAAATAGCTGTATATAAATTAATATTTTCCTTGTTACAAATTTTTGTTCGTTTTTTAACGGATGCAAACAATCTAATATTAAAAAAAAATAAAGTAAGGTATAATTTAAATAAATTATTATTATTATATATTACTTTTTAATTATTTGTATCACACCAAAATTAAACAAATAATAAATCATTATTGTTACTTAAAGAGTCAGAATTATTTAAACCCGACATCATTCGATAGAAATTAAAATACTAATTAATAATTGATTTCGAAGTAGTTTGTCTAGATTCGGTAGTATTTGTTGTGCAACGACAATCGTTTGCCTTCCGAGAGGTTTCATAAACACTTTCGTTTCAATGCGGTGCATAACTCAACGAGAAAGTAACATCATTTTACTTATATAATTTAAAAAGACGGATTAATTTGATGGGAAATTTTGTTTACCGATATTTTGTCATATGTTTATAATATTTTAGCTCCATATTTTCTTGCGGAAAATAATGTAACACTCTAAGAATTCTTAATCTAAGTCAACAATATCGGAATTTTAAATCTGTATTGCCCAGAGCGCTGTCAAATATGTCAAAAATCATAGAGAAATAATAGATTGACAGATCTAGGCGTAATAGACAGATTGAGGTTTGTTTTTCGAGTTGTATCCGGAGAGCACGACTAAAGAAGAGCAAAGCAGATTAATCAGAATAAACGAATATAAATACTACACGTATTATATTTAGCTAGACGTCACTTTTATAACTTAAAGTAAAACCCACACAAAAAATGTACGCCTACAACTTGATCCATTTGTCATATTAATAAAATATTTGACGACAGTCTATTGATTTTTCATTGCAGTCATAGAGTTAACTGAGGCGATTACAATATAAATTGCTCAAGTTTGCGTCACTGGCCGGTCACCGGTGACGTATGCCGGCGTCCACGTCCATTTTACTGTCGATCTCTTGCGTAATTTAACTAAGTTGCATTAATTTTGCGAGCCATTGTTTATCAGTAATTCCGCATTTATGTCACAAACGTAAATTATGAACAATATAATGTTATCGATTTCAGGTTGGTCGAATTTCATATAGAATTCCGCTGGTGAATCTGAACATTTATTTAACAGAAATTCATACTTTTATGAGTCCCAAATGGGGTACGAGACATATGTTTCTTCGCCTACGTCATTGATATTTTTTTCTGCCCATGTCGTCGATTTTTGAGTCTAATACTGTTTCTCCTCGATTTTTTCCATCACCGTGTTTTGCGCCATCACAAGTAAAATCGCATTATTAACCAGCAGGCTTACATTAATATTACACATCTAAGGGATACACTTACCATGTACCATAGGAATCTATTTTTGAGCATTTATTGCCTGAAACCAAGAAAAACTTGTAACAATATTAAACTCATTAAGGCAACGTTTCGCAACATCGAAACTTACGTATTCTACTTTCAAAAATCCAAATGATATTCGTAATCAATAACGTGGATTACTTTTGTATAGCGGCATCTGAAATTATTGTTGTTTATACATTCATTTGTCATTAGTCATGGTCGCCAATACTGAAGTGTTTGAGCGCCTTTCTCAAGGCCAGGTTTGAAATAGAATAATCTATGCCACTTGAAATTATCAATAATTACATTTCATTATAAGTAATTGAGTTATGTGGAAATTTTTATTCAACGCTCTTCAATATCGTCACTATGACCACGTGATGTACAACAAAGATTACGGATGTAATGTTTCTTTTAGAGACCATTTTTTATATCTTCTTATAGTGCTTTCCAAGGTTGGAAAACATCTTGTCTTTTAATTTTGGATGCCGCGCTTCTTAGCTTGGTGCCTTAAACAAGCCGTTTCGAAGATTATTTAACCAAGACTTGCGTCTACAGCCAGGCTGCCAATATTTCTTTTTTTTTTAGTTACTTAAAATAACAATTTTAAAATATATCATAGTTAGATATTTTTATTTTAATATTTCTGTATCCAGAATTCCATTTAAGTATTTACTAATGTTCTCTGCTCGTGAGTACAAAGTGATGTATTGGTAAATTGCAATCTGTCAGTAGGTCGTAAAATGCAGTGTCGTAGTTCGTTCAAACTTAAAGCTTAGTCACTGAAACATTCCAAGCGTACCGATCCCCTTATGTACATTTAACTCACGATATTTATTTATTAATGGCATATTTAGATTATTACGATTCATATGAGTCATAGATATAGTTTCAGAGAATCACACATAACCTTGTTAAAGTGGCTTCTTTATTTAGTAATTAACTGAATTTGTGACTACAATTATATCCTAAAACTATCTACCAAATTTAACCCATTCAAAGTCAATTATTTGACACCACAGCCGGTTATGTACACAAAGATTAAACATCGAATAGTAATTTTTTATACTATATAATTTAATATATTCGATATTGAAGTTGTTTACAAATACAATCCAGATTTTTATGTTACAGGCTTTTGTAAGCAGAGTAACAACCTTGGCTGGATGATGGATGTAAAGTTGAATTATGATGAGTAGTTGTCGAAAGGTAGTGGTCGTGTCATTTTGCGATTGCTCAATGTCTCGCGACGCCGGCGCAGGATCCAAGTGGCGGTGATTTATTAACCAGAGCCCAGACTTGATTGTGGCGACAGTGTGAATAATATTGCTAGTAATTTGTTTGCTCAACATGTAAACAAGTTTAATTCACCGCTATGTTCGCTACAGTTGTATGTAGAAATGAACTAGAAACAATTATTGGTTTTGAAATGGCCTGGAAATAAAAATAAATGTTACTTTTGATATAAACCTAATGAAACATTATTATATTATTATTCTAGGAATAATTTTAATTTAAAAATTGATCAAACTCTAAGACAAATTTGTATTTTTTGTCACAACAGCGTACTATTTGAATAAAGGAAAACATATACGTTACGCAGAACAACTCCGCTTTAAGGCCATCATAATACGAACGTTTAGTGATACTTTTATACCAAGATATATATATAATGTTTTTAAACAGTATATTACATATAAATAAGTTTTTATATCAAACTATTAGCTTTGAACAGGACAGTCATTTTATTGGTTTTTCATTGACTAGTTTTCTTAGGCAAGTAGGACAGCCTTTCCAAACCGGAAGCCAATGGGTTTTAAGATTTCGTTGGGAATTAAGACTTAAGACTAGCTTAGTCTTAGTCTTATATACCAGAATAGTATTAAATATCATGATTGTAAAAAATATAGAAAAAAAAACGTCTTGTAGTATGAATAGTAAACTATATGATTCAAATTTATGTAAAAATAAAATATACAACCGAATTGAGGACTTTAAAAGAATGTTGTTTTCTACCGTCCGTATTGACGCATACGCGTGTTCCCCTTCGACCTAAAATTAGACGAACGGTGATTCCATTCTGTTTTTATAAATAGACGCGTAACTTTAACGTAATAGGACGTATCGATTCTATGACTCGAGTCTAAATACAATAATAAAGAAGTGCGGAGTAAAATAGGTATAATTTTGAACTGAACCTATTTACCGTGTTGGGCTAGAACTTTGGCGTAGAATCCGCAGCGTTCAGAGATGTGCCATCCCTGAGATCGTAGACTCAAAGACTCGAAACTCGATGGACACCAAAGGAGATCCTGTCCATATGCACATTTAATACTCGGTTGTACGGTGAAGGAGGAAATCACCATGCCTTAGAAATGCCATGCCAAAAAGTAGACGGCCTGCGTCAGGCACAAGCTAATCACTACTTGCCTCATAGAACAAAAACACATGATCACGAAATAAAAAAATTGATTTAAAAAACCTAAGGCCACTTCAGCAAGTTTGCGACACCTTTTCTTGGGTATTTCTTATTTGCCCAGGATACAAAGGACGATCATTACTACTCCTAAGCTGTAACAGGCGAACAGAATAGCCACTGATCTTACAGGCGAAAGGATTTTTTTTCGGTGTTGTGACAATGATGACGGTCAATTCCAAGTTTTAGATTGTATTTTCGGTCCTAGGATCAAAAAATCGGTAACGCTCTTGTTGTAACAAAACCAAACAGCTTTGTGAAATTTTCAGTCTTGTTTGTCTGTGTGTCAATAAGCATTAAATCAAACACAGACAATGTATACATACCCAAAAGGTTGTGTATAATATTAAAGATACATCGTCTTTTAGAAATTTTCATTTCTTCTAATAAGTTTTTGAGACACTTAGACACGACGTAGAGCGTCCAGCGCGAGGGTCGTCTATAATGGAAATTCTTCCTCGTTTGAACTCAGCACACCAGCGCGCAACCACGAACCCTTAATGTTGTTTTAAAGTCTGGGTTTACCAGATCCGAAGTAAAAAATTTAAAGCAGAGAGTTTTTACTTTATTACCGCGCGAACTTCAATTTTATAGATTTTTCGACAGGACGCAAACAAATGATTTCTGGTTTTGAAGAGAATTTTTTTTAATATAATAATAATACCTATTGTCTGGGCTACACTATGACTGTATTTATTTTTCAACGAGAATGTATCAGATTATCACCATTTATTGAACAGCCCTTGCGTACAGAAACGCATAATAAACGGTACATATTGTTAATATAGTAATTTTGTTGTTTATTTTTTATTAAAGTTGCCAACACCAAGAAAGAACAAAGATATCAAAATGAAATAATATTTATAAAAATTTATTAATATTTACAAAAACTACAACTAAAATAAAAGGCTAAGGAGCCTAACGCAGGTCTATAAATACCAGTTACCGCAGCCTATTGACACCGAAGCTAGTGAGTACGTTGCCGGTTTGAGGGAGGAGTAATCTCTTTTTTAATATTTGGTGGTTGTATCTCGTAGGGAAATTCATCACCAAGTGATTTCACAACTTGTTAGTTCAAAAATTAAACTAAATCTAAAGTCATGACCATTAAGTCCCTTTTGTTCTTTGACGCTATTCACTTCCCCTTATATTCTGAAATGATCCGGTTGTTACGGTCCTGGATCAAAATTTGAAATGCACATAGGACCTTAAATTTTGCTTATTCCAATGCACACTTACGCAGTTAGTAGCTCGTGCACAATCGTCATCTACATAGAACCGCTCCGTTCTCATTACCTGCCCGTTACAGACCCCGCGCCTCGCAACGGGATCCGCCGACCTCGGCCTACCAGTTACCACTCTTTATCGTTCGCCACTCTAATTGCGCGTGCAGTGCTCATCTTTATTTGACTTATCATAACAATACATGCCAAAACCGGCATTTATAATATGAGTAGTATTAATCACTATATTGAATTATAAACGCGATAATGAGACATTAGGGACATACTTTGCCTTCCTCGAACAGTTATTTAACACGGAACTCTTCGCGACTGTATTATTTCCTTGTTTGATATTTTTATTTAATATTTATAACCTTGATTCCTTCGTTCTATATTTTGGCTGTAGGTATTTTAATGAATAACTTGTGTTATTTATGATTTCATTCTTGAAGTTTGGTATACGTTGAATCTATGGAATGCTATAGCTAATCTCGAAATCTTGAGACCAATTTGTGAATACCGTTGATGGCGTGTAAAAGAAATTCTGTTTATGGCTAGCCCTGTGGGTGAGGTCAAAGGCTTTCTACTTGGGCAAGTAGTTCTTCTTAAAGGGAATACGCGGGAGGTGGTTGCCGCACTCATGATTAGAAAGTACTTAGAACGTTGTTTCTTTTCACTTCGCACTTATCAAATTAGTTGCATTTTTATGCAAATCAGCTAATTTATACCTGATATCTGGAACTGGTTCTAAGGCACTCTTATCTAGTACATCCTGTACTAACCTTCGATAAGTTTACATTCTTTCTGGGTTATTACTGTTTTTTGGAACTTAACAATTAAAATTACAAGTTAATAAAATTGATTACGAAATTAGCAGTAATTAGAATTAAAATACCGGTTCTGTAAAAAAGTTATTTAAATGTAGTTAATTTGTAAATTTTCTGATATGGATGTGTGGTTCTACCTGGCGTTAGGATGTATTAACACATAATTCGTTGCCAAAGTGATTGGGTCATTCTTTTGTCCGCGTGGGAATGATGCAAATGAGCTGCTTCGCTATTTCTTTGTTTGATTTCGTGAAAGTTTACACGATCGAAGAGGAACCGGCAACGGGCCGATGTGAACGCCATTTTTATGTAATTGTTACGTCGTGAGGGCTGCTTAGTGTAGTAAGCTGTGAGCGTTTAGTTCTTAAGAAAGTGCTAGTTATCGAGTTCGTCGTTTAATTTCAATTACAATCGTAGAAAAACAAAACCTGGCGCGTCAGCAAGAAATATATTTTTGGTCTTTTTTAATATAATAATTCTAAGAGACATTGTTTCTTTAGTTTAGAGAGGTACATTATAATATATATTATACAATAATGACATGATATTATTTTTATTTAATTACTTTTAGACTTATCTTAGTTGAAATTTGCATATCATATATGAGCGCGAATTTGGCCACACCGCATAACGTCCAGCAATGTCAATGTAAAGAATTCAAGAAGACTTGATTAAACTCTACACAAACATGAATACTTACAAATTATTAAACAGTTTTAAACGATTATATGTAACTGTTTTACATTTCTACGTCAGCTCATGCCTTACATCCCGTTACGCTTTGCAAAGGGGAACGCCCTATGAAATCAGCCTTACCACTCCCGGGTCAAGCCGACGGAGATTTTTATACTTTAGGGGAATTTGTTTAATACGAAAGGGCAATGACGGTCTCCATGGTACGACATGGCGGTATATACCTAGCCTTAGTATTCGGGTCATTGATGTTTTCATAATTCGTAATAAATACTGTTGGATATTCTCAATATTTTATAATTCTTTCATATCATTCAACTTACCCCACGGAAGGCGTAATGGCACTTCTGTGTATCTAGATCCATAAAGATATTTAAGAACTTATGATTAAAATAATGTCCAAAGAGGAGAGCATACCACAATAACTAAAATACTGGATTCTGGCAATGAGTGTTGGGCGACGTACGTATGCATGCTTGATATTAGGTGAACCGCCTACTCGATTTTCCTTTAAAAAGCAGTAGAGTATGGCGCTTGTACCGGCGCGGCGTCTTCGTAAAATAAAATTAAAACAAGATTTTATTTTGCCATATACGTGTTCTTTTTGGGTCAAATCGAATGCAAATGTTACATAAAATACTTACATTAGTCCAAATAAGATTCTAACGAAGCATTAAGAATTGCACGCTTATCGTTAGTTATTTATTTTTAAAAGTGGAACACACTAAAAATCAAGGGGACAAAATGTTTTCATTTCACTTATTGTTTATTATTTATATATACAGATCTAAGTTATTTATTGTAATAATTGTGTCCCATTAAACATTATTAAAAGTGTTCTATTCAATAATTTATATGGATTATGTTAAAGTAGAGAGATTGACAAAATGCATGCACGATTGTCGCGTAGCCTCGGAGACGTGACCTTGATGCAAACCCGCTCGTAGTGATTACCTGCCCTACACTACCTCCCTGACCTATATCTGCATTTCTGACCTTACAAAATATTCTACGCTGCATACGTTTTGTTATTAGCACGTCAAGTATATCACAAAATTGATTTTAGTTTATAATAAAAAAAACGTAGAATTGTTTTCGAAAATGGAAATATAACTTATGAAAAATTGTCTGATTGTGTGTTAATAACGTCTAGACTACAACTACAATTTAGCCCATTTAAAGGGGTTCATACAATAATTGTTTAAAAAATGTATACGTGTGGAATATGGATTAGTTGAAAGTTGAAACAGTGAAATTAGGCTGATTTAGTTTTTACGACTATCAGGGATTGTTTATATATTCCAAACATATAATTTTGATCAAATATACAGTATTTAAAATGTTTTTAACCTTCATAATTGTTATAATTATTATTATTATAATGGAGAATAAATTGATAAATAGAAAATTAAAGCAAATTAAAAAAATTTGGTCCCTGTGGCAGTGTACCTTTAATACTGGCAGCGAGGAAAGCACCAGCTCTGGGGTCACCGGTACTATATACCAGGCGCCAACTTAAATCTTTAACTAGCGCCTGTGTACTTGAACCTCATGGCCCAAGAGTCACTACACCAAAGGAAACACAATCAAAGTTATTTGATCAAAGTCACGATAGTTTAAGGGTAAATTTGAAATTCGAATCCACGTTACCAATAAACCATTTCTATAACAGCCGTAATACTTATCTATGGTAGGTTATAGTCGTAAAATTGAAGTATCAAGTATTGTGGCGGCGACAAAACATCGATTATTTGATAAGTTAAATCGTTATCGTGCACGTGTAACTCGCGCTGTCACTCGTCACGCTCGCACTTTGACCATGAAAAGCAATGGAAACGTAATAAAAATGGGTTTCGCGAACAAACATTTTTGAAAATAATTCGAAATTTGAAAAATTGGCTAAGTCATACTTGTACACGTTATTTTTTAGTTTATACGTTTAAAATAATCAATTAAATTTTGTGTATATGAACGCATTCACACTTGAAACGTAATTAAATTGATAATAATATCTGATAACTTAAAAACAATATCGATTTTATATGATAACGAACAGTGCATTTTTTTTGCAAAACCGATGATAAGAAAATATTGTTTAATTACTTATACAATATAATTATAAATTGTATTTTGTTTATAGGCTGAAATATTGTAAATTCTCCTTTGAAAACGCCCTATAATATGATTAAAGCTCGAAGTTTGACTGATTGTTGGAGTGATTATAATTAACACTATAAGGCTACTTTGTAATACGTCAAAATAATTGTTAATTCTTAAATTTAAATGAAAGATATTACTTAAAAGTACTTCTGATGTCTACACCAATACCCGTAAAAATATATAAACTCTTTTGTGTGTCCATTGGTAAAGGCAATGCCATTTATTAGAAATTAACTTTGACATTCATAATACCTTAAAAATTAAAATTGTAAACAGAAATAATTGCAGGTTAAAGTAGATACTTAGTAACCTTTTGTTAAGATTCTTATCTTTATCGTTGGCATTCATGCGATGAAAGTATTATTGAAAGTGATTGAAAACAATAGCAATGTATGAAGTCAATTACAGGAAGTTATGGCGAGGTGAATAGGTAGTGTTTTTCTTTATTAGACATAGTTTCATATTAAGCACTAATTGTGATATTCAGTGATACTCAGAGTCATAGATTATAATAAGTTGTAAATGAAAGCAGCAGGAACAGTATTGGCGTAGTGGTTAAACGTGTGACCCTCCCTGAGGGTTTAAGTAATATTCAAGGGTTTTGATTATGTCCAATCGATTTTATTTATTGTAGTACAATTACTAACGTCAATATTTAAAAAAAAATATTTATAGCTCCAAAGATAAAGGTAAAATCGGCACGTCTTCTACCTGACAGCACACAGAAGGTTGACCATCTACATGCAAGATAAAATGATTAAAATAACATAAACAAATCTAAAGTTAAGGCAAATGTTATGTTATTTACAGACGACCTAGTTATATTACAAGGAAATCCACTTTTTCGGTCTACCTAACATAGAAAGAAACAGTTGAAAATTGTAAAATCGGGTTATGAATAAACAGGGAAGTAAGGCGATGTCACGCGAATAAAACCCAGTAATTTGTGTAGACGATAAATAAAACAGTCATAACGTGGGAAAACTGAGTTTAAATGCGTGAAGATCGTTGGAAATTATTAGCATCCAAGGTGGCGCGTGCGTAGAACAACCTTGCGAATTAGTCGGCGCAGTGGCACAACTAATCATGATCCTTGCAGAATGAGTTACATCACTTAGCAATGATGAATTATTGTTTTGGTTGTTCTATGAATAACTTAAACGAAACTCGAGCACAAAGTACTTTAAACGCAGTCGCTTTAAATGTTTTGTAAATTTGATTATAGTGATTAGTACTCTTCCTGCTTAATGTCACCATGAGTTTATTGAATTCCTGTCCTTTTAATTATAGTTTCAGGGATGTATCGTGTCATAATAGTAAATATTCTTAGCTTTTTCTTTTAGTTTCTCGCTATGTGTCTCACTATACCAAATACTATATCTATACTTCACTATACCAAATTGTGCCAATTTTTTATTATTTAAATAATTGAGCAATATTCATATGGTTATTCAAATTAGTAATATTTATCTAAATCATATATAAGTCTCTTATTGTTTGTACTCATATAGACAAGATATACGACAAATAAATCAAGTCTTGCCTTTTTATAGTATTTTAAATATTTTGTGTTGTACTGATCCTTAGGACCTAAATGTTACTATTACATTTATTGCGAGATTTCCCTTAGTCCCTTATTTACATTAAAATATATCGTAAATTGTGTAAAGAAACGTAAAGAAATGTTTTGTTGCCTATCAGACCGAAACGGTAACGTTATACTTACTAAAAAGGATTTGTCCCAATAATACCGAGAGGCTCTTTAGGGGTCACCTCATTTTACCCACCGTGACTTGGAAATCTATGGTTCTGCTACAGTTATTTTTGGACTGTATGTCCGAGTATTTAATTTTGTTTGATACATAATGAAATAAATTTTTCAACGACCTGGTAGATCGAAAAAGTCTAGTTACTGGTTTATGTTTTTACACTATTATTATGATTTTTTTTAACTATAATATTGTGTATAATAATAAAAAATACAATTGGAGATACAATTTCGATCTTAAGTTATCGGTATCATTGGTCATAAAAGGATGATCAACAATGATAACATTAATTAAGACTTAATGAATGTGATTTTTAGATTTGACTATCGTAACTTTGTATATTTGTTGTTTGTGAACTAGTTTGCCATATAAGACACAGAATAATATTATTCATGTAGTAGATAGGGGAATAATTATCGAAGTAAATGTCAAAACAATTGGAATAAAAGCCGTTATTATCAATCAGTATTAAACAGTGTGGGAGCGGTCGACTCGCCGCGTGGGAACTTTCTTATATCTAGTGCATACCATTGATGAGTTCATTCTTTCATTGTCTAATACATTTTTACACAAATCATTACTCGGTCATTTACATAAATTAACATCTTGTAATTTTAAATGACATTTTTAATGTTAACACACATTTTAATTAATATGTGTCATAATATAGTACTCATAGAACAAGTAAAATGGAAAAATGAAACTATCAACACAGCCGACAACAGCCATTTACCATTACGAGCAAATTAAATATATAGTAATATTGTTCATGTACACAGTGGTCATTCCTAGCCGAGCCGACCGTGACCGCTGTCTGAGCCACCTACGCAAGCTGCGACCAGTTTAGTTGGCCCCTGATCTATGCTGAATCCCAACAAGTATCCTGCTGGCAGCAGCATCTTGCAGTCCTATCTTTCTTGGATACGTCTATTTTTCACGCCTACATCAATGTGGTGCCTTTTTGCTCACTAATTAAATATATCGGTCTTTGACACTAAATTTCTTATTTGATAAAAAGCTGTACTAATCGCTTCTTAAATAGCCATCTTTTTTTTTCTAGCCAAGTTACCTACAAGATGGAATTTATAATAGTGTCTTAGGAGCTATATAAACGCTAGTGTATTCTTACCGAGCTTATAGCGTTCTTTTTTCCTTGTAAAAAATTGCGCATATCGCGTAGAATGGATTGTATCCTTTTCATTCTAAGTCCATCATACTTGATCACATGTCGTAGGAAATGTAATGAGTAAAAATCATCACTTTACTAGAACTCAATCTACTACCAAACATTTTTGATAGTAGATAACTGACGTACAAATCAAAGGCCTACAATAAGGGCTTGTAGGAAGCAAGCGTTGTACTGTTGAATTGTTGTACTAAATACAAGTTTGCCGTAATTCATAATGATATCATGATTTCTAAGTAATGTTCCCATACGATATTGGATTCTTGGAGATGAATCATTACGCGAGTTACGATATTTTGTACTTGTTTAGAGGATGTTTGCTGAACCTCAGTCGCGCAGTGTATAACCAATGATATAATGAAGATAAACAAGCAAGAATTCTCATAGACTTATTACGATATTTGCACCTCGTCTTTCGCTTTCTTTTGCTTTGAGTAAGGCGTCTCCATCCAGAGGCATTAATTTTAAAAATTCTTCCGGTTATGAAATTCATTCCAAAGAGGTGAACAGACCTTACATGTGCCTCCTATACCTTCCTGGCTTCCTACAATGAATTTCAAACAACATTTTGCAATCAGAAACGTTCCACGTTCAACGGTCCACCCTTACAATCCAGTTAATTCGAATCATATTAATTAATTTTTGGAACTGAAAATTCTACTTTTTAACTAGTGATGAAGTCTCGAAACAATTAATGTTACGTAAAACAAATAAAAATAAGTACGTCATGGATTGGGAATATCTACCGGTCGATGACCTTAAATGCCATATTTAAGAGGCGCGAATAACTCGCGGCTCTTCAGCGACCATGACCGACCAATGTAGGTGACCTCACTGCAACCTTCGAATTTCGGAATTATTGGCAGACAAGAAAATAAAAAGCGCGTTAAGCCTTTTCAGAAGCATATGCATTTCTGACAAGGCCTTACATACGACACTGTATTACCTTCTAATTGCATCTAGGCTTCTTTGACACGTGCGAATAGATTTTTCTGTCAAGAAGTTAAATTTTCACAGATCATATTACTAATTTATTATTTACAAGTAAATTAATTTTATTTTATAAATTTCTATTGAATGGATTATATTAATTATAATTAAGTATTATCGTAATAAAATCGAAATAAACCGTATAATTAAGAAAACGTGTGTAATATTTTACAATAATGTATTTAAACTATATTTTGCAATATGGCTGCGACATTTGTTATCTATTCCGTATCTTCAAGTGTTCTGTATTGAGCAACATAATGTGTTGCTAACTTGACTAACGTTTCTAATTTTTTTCTCATTTTTATCTGTTTAAGTATTAATTGTAATTATTGTAAAGCACAATGAAAATTATGGCAATTGTGGTTAGTCAAAGACAACAAACCACGAACTATATTATGGCATTTTTAAAATTATACGATAGGGATTCTAAATATGAAATTTGAATAATAAAAGAATCATAAATATTGTTGACTTGGCTGGCTATAGTCCTTTGCCTTTATCCATTAGGGATAAAAAAAGGATATCGTAATCCATTCGACCGTGACAAGGTACTCCAAACAAAGGAAAATGTGAAATCGGCATGTATTTAAGAAAATATGTAACATCCGTCACATGAGGTCATAGGATACAGGGAAAAGGCCGAAACATTCGGAGGTAAAGATGTGAATCCTTTTGATGATAATCTAGTTGATATAAGTGGCTGCTTTTGAAGGCAAGTACTAAAACGAGACTTAAGTGATATTATCATTAATACTCTTTTGTTGGATCGATGGAAACGTAGAAGCGTTTGGTTTTTCATAAAATATTGAAGGTAAAAATTAATTATAAAATATAATAGGACTTAAAATCTTTTAATTATTCCCTTGTCTCAATAATTCATGCAATTTGAAGAGCATAAAAATATATATAAAGTTCCAGTATTGACAAATTATGAATCTATATAAGCTGATACTTTTTCATTTTAAATACAGAACGTGTAAAAACCACATCGCTATAACTGTAGTTAGGTTGTTATAATTGAACAATAAAACGATTTACTCAATATAGCATATGCTAACTACACGTGACGAATTTGGCACGTGTTGTGATTTTTGTAGACGTCAACACATGCAAAGATTAATTCTTCACACAACGAATAGTTTACGGTTTTTGTTACGTTTATTGATTGAGACGAAGGAGTGTTAAGGCAGCATATACGAGAAAACCGATTGGCCAACGACTGAATAATAAATTGGCCGGGAATAATAGTTGATTGGCAAGCAATAACACGAGGTCGTGGAACTTGATATTCTTTTGTTTCAGAGGTAATTCTAGACAACGTAGTTCTCTAAGTAGCAAAAGGAGTGCAGTCCTGTTTCACATAGTCTGCGAATTAGCGAGCTGGGGAAGCAACTCTTTCCTAGAAGATAAGTAATACAAGTAATAAAAAGGGCATACTCCCAGCATGGGTGTGCCAGGGCGGTAACTGCATTTTGTAGCTGTATCCTATTGTTAAAAAAAGCTAGGATTTTCGAGCTAAACAAAGACTCGTTTATAGTAGAGATTTTGAGCCTACTTTGCCTACTGCCGCAGGGTAGACCGCCTTGCAGGTCCAGAGCCTGGGTTAAGCGCTTAGTGTGACTCCTATACGTCAAAAATGCATTAGTGTTTGACATAAGAGAGTCATAGTTTACTCTTAGTCACGCCATTAATAAAATTAAAGCTAGCCTTATTATGTAAAGATTAACACTGTAATGTATTTCATCTTTCAAAATGTAGATCAAGGCTATATTTAATTGCTTGGGTACTGGATACCTATTTTCATACTCGGTGGGATAATTACAAAAATAATTTGCATTAACCATGATCTCATTCTGACTTGTTGCACATGTGCAGATTTTGCATTATGATCTTCGCTTTGATTGATTGTAACAATTGTTGTTAATTTGAACTAATAATAAAGAGATTTTTCTTGGTTGTTTCTTTTGTCAAACGTATCTTGTATCCAATACTGATACTCATTTATCTTTAAAGAAGGCTATACTTGCCTACAAAAGTACAGATAAAATAAACGCAACGGCACCTTGTAATTCCTAATAGCGATTGTAATCCCGACGATTAACGAGCCATATAGTTATAATATAGACAATAAGTTTTTATACGGCACGATCGGGGTTGCTACATTAGTGCTGCGGATATTAAGAGAACTTCATCGACATTACACATAACTCACCTGGATCAGTATTACTATTAGCTTCATACAAAAGCAAAAACACCGCCTTTATCGGGGAGGCGAGTTTCCTTACTTAGTTCTTGGTTCTCATTGGGAGCTTTCCTCGTGCCAGGCGATTGACGACGGCCCAAACTGAGGTCCGGTTCTCGCAGGAGACGCGCTTCCACTAGTCGTGGACAAAGCTCGTTTTCACCAGAGCTAAGCTTCACAAAGCAGCCCGAATTGAGCTGTCAAAGCATGGTAGAGAGCTCTCATAAAAATAGATTTTTAAATTTATAGAATACCGACGCTGGCGGTAAGACTCATAAAGAGTAGCACCACTGAATATAATTGTATATACTAATGTATCTTTATGTACAAAGACGGGTTAAGTTGTGAAATAGCATCCTCTTATTTATAAACCTATTATCAGTTATTCAATATTTTGTCCTTATCGCTCATGCGTTGCATTGCAATCAAATAAACACGATAAACATTGATAGAGGCATATGCAAAAAAAGTAAATCTTATAAAACAAATCTAAAACCTAGCAACACTGTTTTATTAAAGAAATTAAATATAAAACAATTTTACGCACCTGTGATAAACACACACACATATTGTGTCATTCTTTTGATTTATTAAAAACGGTTTATATATTAGAAGTATTTTTAAAATTAAGTGTATTACAAATGAATTGTTTGACAAAATCTTAATCTAATTTTAACAAAGCATTGAGTCATTGTTAAATGCTAAGTGTACGTCATTATTGAGGAAACTGACGTCATGTTGCAGTTTCCTTTTATTGCTTTTAACGTCATCATTTATTGGGAATCGGATAAGTATATTTTATCATCATCGTACGAAGAGGAAGAATGCGAAATTCCATCCGTATCACCTCGACGTCAGTCGTTCCACAACTGATCGTTTTCTAAGGCAGTTTTTACTGGGCACCACCACTATGTGGAACCAGCTGCCCACTGAAGTATTCTAATATTGTATTTAGGAACTAATTCAACTTACGATCCCTAAGTTAAATTGGTAAATTTTAGAAATGAGTGTGCCTTAATGAATTCTTAAAAGGCTGGCAACGCACTTGCAAGCCCTCTGGCATTGAGTGTTCAGTATCACTTAAGCCTCCTGCCCGTTTACCTCCTGTAACATTAAAAAAATATATATTTTAATACAATGGACACTGTTACAAACTTATGCAGGCAATATATGTTAAATTCTATTACCTCGCAATTCACCATGGTACGGGACAAATATTTTGTTTTATTTATGATCTTTAAAGGCAAGATCAGGCTTCTATTTACCAAAATATTTTCTTATTTTCTTAACATATCACAACCAATATGTCTACATAAAATTGTACCCAGACATTATATAGGGATTCCTCTCTATAAGTACTGTTAGTAGGGGAATAAACCGCATATTTTGCTAATAATACTTTACTCTTACGCCTAATTAATATAAAAATGTCTTAAAAATGTTTCAGATCACACGAAATCAACTGTAATGTATTCACGGAACGGTAAATATTTAGATAACAATTATCGTTCCGCCGCGAACCTTCAATAACATTCACTGAAAATCAATTTATATCAACACATTTTCATTTCGCAATATACAACGCTGGCTCTATTTGATAAATTGTTTTAACATTCCTATATAAGCGAGCAATGGGTCGCGTGTGTTTAATATTGTTGATAGTTGGGACTCGTGCAATGTTATATTAGTAGCAAGTTTGATTACTACATAATCGGCTGGTAGTGCTATGATATCATTTGCTGAACGGTTTGTTCACACCCGCCATATTTAAAATGAATCGAGTACTCGCTAGTTGCGGCGTAATTATCCTAATACTATGAGAATTTTATATCTGTAGCGTAATCGATAATGCATTTGGACATGCATTAATATATACTTAAATAATAATAAAAGCAACGAATTAACGTTTAATTAAGTGACGTATTTTCAAACCGATACCAGTTTGGGGCCTTCAAGAAAAGAGTGTACCATTCCTCCAAAAGTCGGCAACATGCCTGCTTGCTCCAGACATTGAAGGTTGATAGGCGACGATTATCCCTTTATTCAAAGTGAGTCTGCTCGTTCGCCTCTTGTCCCAAAAATAGGTTTCAGATAACTGCATTTAATTTATATTTTTTATAGAAAAGTAGGGGATCAGACTTTACCTACTACCACCGTCGCTTTCCAGTTCGATCAAAGAAGAAGCCAATGGTGCCAAATTAAACCCAATCTTTGGATTGAGTGTCCCAACCCTAAAAAAATAATCGCTCTCAAAAGTCCTTCATACGCCCTTATTGCCTATGCAATCATACCGTTTTTTAGTAATCACACAGTATTTTCCCTGAGCGTCAATACATTAGTTTTTTCACATTATATCTGTCAATTATAGGGGAAAACCTCACAGTATTTTACGCGGCAATATCATGTCCGTTTACTTAGTTCATAGGGCTATGCAAATATCTTATCAACGTCCTGCCTCGTGAGCCGCATTCGAAATGAAGAATCGTGCTAAATATAGCCGCCACATTCTTGTTCATACCTCGAACCAGATCTCATTTGTTTTGTCTTTATCTGTCGTGTTTTGTCCCACTTTAGGTCCTATTAACACAAATAGCGTATGGAACCTCTTTTAAACTTCGATAGGTTTATAACTCTATGTGTATTTTGCGTTCATAACACCTCCGTTCGTAGACTGATCTAGATGATTCAAGCATCAATAATTTCACATATAAGATCTTTTTCCTCTTGTCAACAAAGCAATGCTTAATTATAATACTCTTGGAAAGGAAACAAATGCCAAATCATATTACAAATTTACCTTTCAGGAGACTGGTAATTATTAGCGGTTTGTTATGCATACAATTAAGACACAATTATTTAAATATACATCAATCCCAATATTTATCAATATAAATAGCGTAAAATATAATAATATTCACTTCTAAGTAGAAAACAATAATGCCCGATAATATAAACAAAATACTTTCATTTCAATTTGATTTTGATTACAGTTTCTTATCAGACAACAAATAATACACATTTTAGTTTATTCTCATAGTGCCATCTTTCCGAAGATTGGCTTTATTTTTGGAAAACGCGCTTCTGAACTTGCTGCAAGCCATTGCCGAAGATTCTTCAACCAAAACATGCGTCTCACTGCATTGAATGATTAGTTGAAAGAGCTCGTAATTTTTAGTGTTACGTAAGACGTGTCCAAAATACTCAATTCTCCATTTCTTAAACATCATAAGCACTTCTTTGTTTCTGTAACCGTTGTCTGTCCAAGATATGTGTCTATTTAATCATTAAATAATGATAATTTTATTGTTTCTTAAAAATCTTAGGAAAAGGACCACACAAAGGACGCAGGTAGAATCATTCAAATGCGGACTTAATTTTATAGATATTTTGATTAATAACACCACTGGCCTTTTTGTGTTAGGTATCGGTAAAAAATGTGTAGCATTATAGTCTGATTTTATTTAAAGTGCATCAAGAGGTTTCTGCGTATTAACGATCGTTTTTAAATAATCAAAATATAAACATATATCTAGTATATAATAAATAATTTTGTATATTTCATGATAACACGAAATAAATCTACAATTTTACTTGTTTACACAAAAAGGATTGAGACCTTGCTAATAAAGAGACGAAGTCACAAGTCTAAAATAACTTAATGTCCCGTAACATCTTGGGGCATGGGACATGTATTTTATGTTACCATGATCGAAATCATGTTAAATTTACACTACAAATATACAAATGAAATTCTTTCGCAAACGCCTTATCAATGCCACCTTTGCACATGCGCGGTGGCTTTGATGAATCACGGTAAGATCTATAAACTCTTGATTTTATAAAGCGCAGGTAGTAATAAAAAATTGTCTTAGCTGTGCCGCATGCGTCGGCGCATCAAACGAAACGCTCTGCTCCCACGACAACTTTAAAAAATATCTCAATATGTTTTAAAGGGTCTTACAACTCTTTTGTGTGGGATCTTTTTAAGAGTTACTGGTATTGGGAAGGCAATGCGTTGGGGCCATGTGTTTATTTAGTCATTGTGTTCATCAAGCTTCATACAAAATATATTCATTTCGTTTTCTATAAAATACGACAAACGAAAACTTTGTATTCGTTATTTCGAATGAATATCCGCAAACATTACTACAAATTGCAATCTTATCTCACGAAAGTTCCCGAATGTCTGAAATGAAATTATTCTCGTAACCTAAAACAAATAAAGATAAAAGTGCGCGCTTCGAATTTTAAATACATTCAACAGTCTATTATAATAGCCATTATACTTTTTCCACAATTATTTTTATCTCGTCTTCATTCAATTGAACAGATCATATCGTACGTTCACGGCTCTCATTCCATTGACACGGTACAGTAATATTCCGATTTCTCTTAACGGACTAGTACATCGGACACCTAAATTCCTCAGTGAGGCGCATCATGCAGCCACAGTTAAATAAACCTTACTAATCGTGGGTTAAAACCGGCTAGAAATGGTAGTAAAATAATGGTATGTACATATAGCATGTCGAAACGTTTGATATAAATAGTCTTGCGTCTGACCGGCGACCGTCGACTCGATCTTCGGTCGAATGAATTTCTCTATTTTCAAATTGGTTCGGTGCAAGTCTGTAGGCGTGAGACATTTGCCACGCGTAGACGAGTTTTACCTTAACGTAAAGGGCTGTTAATTCGCTTTTAATACCTTTTAATTACCACTATAAAGACTATGTAATGTGTGACAATTTTAACTAAAGCTATATTGTTAGTTATCATCTTTGTATGTTTCGTTTATATATTTGTATAACTTGTTTTAAAATCGATCAGGACCCATAATACTACTGGAATGGGTTTGATATGTTTTTATTTGATTTATCAATTATGTCTAAAATTAGGTTATTATAAGTAGCTTGCGAAAGTACAGTCACGTTGTCGGTTATAGAAACTCGGATCTCAGAAAAAAAATCACGAACAAAACTAGCTTCCTTTTAATATAAATTAACATTGCCTACGGCGTTATATGCCACGCCGCAAATGTAAGGAGCCTCCAATAGCTCTGCCAAAGAAAAACATAATTTACGCACGAGACCTCTGCGTGTGTGAAGTGTGAACGTGTTGCCTCACAGGCATGCAGACCAGCATACTACGATAGGGTTATTACGAATCAGCCTCTCTTTCGCAGTCGCACGATTCATGAACGTACGACATTATATTACAAGCAATCAATCCCTAAAAGTGGTAAAGCCTAGCACAAATTTAGCCTAGCAAATTTGGGAATGACAAGAAAGTCGGATGTAGTTGTTTCAAATGATCAGTTTGTGACAGGGATACGATAATGTTACGATTTTGCGCATACGACTGATGAAATAAGTATGCGGGTTGAGCGTTCGTGTGAACTGTGAATAGTTCTCGATAATTGGCTAGCAGGCGTCGGCTCGCGACTAGCGCCTGTCTTCGCGCCCTAGGGTTATCAGATAATCCTTGAGTGTCCTTTATGATGCACCATCTTGAAATCTATATCATTATAAATATAATATATAATCAATATCAATTGGTTTATGATATTATTTAGATTTAGTTTAGATATTTATACAGTACATTTGATAGTATTATAAAATATTGGTTCATGTACGTCTGTGTCATACAAGCGTACTATAGTAAATTTACTCAAACTTTTTCGATAAAAACAGTTAACAGGCTACCCGTTGCCTACGGGCGGTCTTTACGCTAACAAGCGATCTCTTCCAGGAAATCCTAGTAAGGAAAATAGCTGCAAGAAGCGCATAACTAAATTAAAACAAATAACAATGAAGCAATTATACAAAGGTATATTATACAAATAATTGTTTCATTTCATTGTAAAAAATCAATTAATGGCAATGTTGTATATTTTATACGATTAACACATATATGTATGGTACATACATATCTACTTTAATTATTTATTATTGTAAGAGTTGTTAACTTAGATATATAAATAGATAAATCTGGCACTTTCCATTGGCGCTTTCACGGGATTTCTCACCGAAATCCCATCTATAATCATTCAATAGCATTAGTTGTTTCAAAGCTGAATTTCTAATCTAATGTAGGGCGAACTCATTTTCATAACAAGCAAGTAATTGGCACTGCTTTCTCTCGGCACGTATTATTTATCACCGGGTTGGACTGAACTTAGGATATGTCGCTAGAGGCTTAGCACAAGTGCCAATAATTTCTCCATGGAAAGGCATTTCTAAAGATTTATACATCAGTTGAGACAATTGCTTTTCCCAGACTCAACAAATAATTCATGTATTATATTCTCCAGGCCGAATCGGCCGCGGCGTTGTATCTTTATTAAGATTGGCTATTTGTGCATGAGATATTATACTGCAAGTATATTCTCCACTCCGTAACTCAGTTACAGTCCCTACTTGGGAGGGATTTCTGTAAACACATTGAGAATGGAAGAAAAGGCAAATTATATTTTATATATAACATCGTATACTAGTTATTATTTTATTTAAAAAATACAGTAAGTTACAGAGCAGTTATAAAAGAAATTAAACGAAAAAATACATAAGATTCAGATAATACAGCCATTAGCAATATTAGTTAAGGGCAAATATGTATATTTAATAATTGTTTACAGTTTTAAAAATAGGAATTTCTCAAACGTAGTGCGTTGTTATCAATTGGTGTTTATCAACGTTTGTAAGTCGAGCAAGGACGTTGATAGCAACCACATTCGTCCTGTTGAGTTAACCGCATACATTTATAAACAATTTTGAGTAGAAAAGAAAGAAGAAGAGAAAGCAGAAGACAGATATCGTATTCTTGGCAGTTGTCGTATTCTTTCAAATCTGTAAATATCCAAAAAAATATCCTTCGATGTTCGTAGAAAACCTACGTTAAAAATCTGTTGAAAAGGTACTTATGTGGTTATGTCCTTTAAGATATATACTGTCCTAAGTTTTAATTAAAATGAAATGTTTCACGATCAAGAAAGACATAATAATGACGTCAAATACATAATTATAACATTTTCGGAAACTGTGACAAATCGATGTGTATTTTGCATTTTTTAAATAACGTTAATACGACATATTACTTTGTTTTTCTTATTCAAATTTAAAAGTTATTGATGGATTCATTGACTGCGCACAGACATGTTTTTGGGACGATATTTGTCTGAATTTTGTGTGATACTGTATAACAATTACGATTACATTGTTCAAAATTAATTAAACTTTAATCTATGTTAGTGGCGCTTTGTTTGGTTAATTGTCGGTCATGCAAGGTTAAATATTCTACTCTCTATATAAGTTCTTTTGTCTTTTTTAATGTAATTAGACTGTTTTAGAAGAATTTATGACAATATATGTGTATTCGATTATTTTTATCATTTTATTTTAACTTTTTTTTACAGATTTCTCTGATTTGATTTATTTACATTTTGCGTTTGACAACTTCATACAAACTTACTTTTTACGTTTGAAGTAAGGTGAAGATTACTTATAAGATCCAACAGCTCCACCCTTCTAGTTCTAATATATTTCAATCGGC
The DNA here is from genome assembly GCF_905147105.1 of Pieris brassicae. Taxonomy (NCBI): domain Eukaryota; kingdom Metazoa; phylum Arthropoda; class Insecta; order Lepidoptera; family Pieridae; genus Pieris; species Pieris brassicae. The sequence continues at coordinate 5,635,608 of NC_059665.1, read as the reverse complement.
TATGTGGAAAATAACCAAGACTCGCCCCGCATCATTGAGATGACGCAGCGTCTGGAACTAAGCCGAATTATTGCTGGTTAATATACCCTTTATTAGGACATATATACTTATTTTGTAGACTGTTTATACCTAATACAGCAATTGTATACAGACTACAGTAATATTTACGTGAAATTCAAGGATAAATGTTTGATAATAAATTCAGGGTAATGTATAAAATAATTTTAATCATAAAACAGGAAAATCAAGTAAATACTAAAAAAGATTGGAGTATTTAAAGCGAATTATATTTAACCAAATCCCAAATATTTACACACGTTTAAGTATTTTTTATGGAACAAACGGGCAGGAGGTTCACCTGATGCTAAGTGATGGACACATGGACACTCAATGTCAGAGGGTTTGATAGTGCGATGCCGAAGTAATGAATATTAGAAAATATATTGACATTGATGGAAAACCGAGTAGTTAATTCACGATCTCAAGCTGAAGAAACGTTAAGACAATTGGATTATATTTTGTCTATTGAACGAAATGAATACATAAATATCAATTAAAAAATCGCAGTTGAGTCGCCATAGATCGTGTTAAATAAAGTCAGAAACGACAATACATTAAAACAATTGAACAACGTTGAAAGTATGTAAAAAATATTGTTATCGCTTGGTTTGCGCAATAGGAATTTAACACAATATGGAAAGTAATGATTTCTAATCTCAATGCCGCTGTAATCTTAATTTGTTAGATATTTGAAGTTGCCTTATACAAACACATAAGATCATATTCGAGCGAAGTAGGCTAAGGTTTACCGCTATTGCAACCAAGTAAATACGCATACATGAGGGCTATAGAAAACTATGTGTTACTTATCAACTCCTGTATTTACGTATTTTTTATCTGTTTATTATCTCTAAGAATATTTATTCTATAGTAGGTACTTGAAACGATTCTGCGGCATTTGAATAAAAATTTGCAAGATGTTCGAAATTTAAAATTAAGCTTAGTGATCATATTGATCAGATAACCTCTTCATTCACATTCCAGTAGTGTATAAGTTGGAAAATGTGCATTGACTGTATTTACATTTTATTTTGAAAATCCCACGAAAGTATCAAAAGCTATATTTATTTGAGGCTATTATGTTTATGTATAAGGCAAACATGCCTTAGTAGACATCAGGTGTGATTCAGAGTCGAGAATTAAGTTTAAGTATGTTAATGTTCGGTAAGTCGCAACTCTGAATCTTAGTATTACCGTTCGACATCAGCCTCCTTAACTCTCTCTGGTTGCTCCGTGGTATCTACTGTGGTTGTCTATGTAACCTGCATCCTAAATCACTTTAATCTCCCGTTTGCCGTTCTTGTCTTCAGTCGTCCCTGGGACCACTCTTGACTATTTTTAGCCATTTTCTCCTCGGCCTTAAGATGTGACCGATCAATTTTTACTGTTTTTAAGTTTTTAGTTCTGTGTTAATCGCTTACGAGGACCGTAGTATTCATGTCATACGAAAGTGTGAATTAAAACAAAGCTAATCCATATAAATATGAGAGAGCGTCGCGTGTTTTCACTGATACAACACGATCTACTTCGAAAGCGATATTGTGCCTTTCACCTTCCGACCGGCGCGCGCGCCGTGCGTTATGCGCACAACCGCAAACTAGATTGTTAACTAAATCATCGTTTACATTGTTTATAGTTTTTATTAAAAATGATGTAATAATCAGTTTTGGAATGAAATCAACGGGTTGTTACAATTCGCAGAGGCCATGAGGACTTGGAGAAATTGATCGTGCTCACAGAAGGCAAGGGATGGCGTGGTCGTTCACCTACCAAATGGACCGATCAACTAAAAGACTTTTCGTCCTCAAAACTGTACACTATCATAACAGAAGCGCTGGACCAAAGCGGGTGGAAACAGATGGTCATTTTCCGACGCTTTCTTACTGAAAACGACGCTCAGACATGTAAATAAAGAGAGTTTACGTTGTACGAAAGCATACAAAACATGTATATGCCTTGATACAACAATAAATATTATAACTACAATGTAGTTATAATATTTATTTCCAACCAAAAATTACAATATACTTAACCTACATACTAATAATAATAATAAAAAAATGGATAAATAGAAAGTTAAAACATATTTAAAAAGTTTGGTCCCTGTGGAAGTGTACCCTCAATCCTGGGAGCTGTTCCTCGCTGTATTGCGATACTTATCCCTTGAGCAAGGAAAGCACCAGCTCCGGAGTCACAATTACCATCTACCAGGCGCCAATTTAAATCTTTACCTGCTAATTGGTTATTTAACTTAATCTTTTTATATACATTTCATACGGTTTATTTATTAGCAGAAGCTGGTCATAGCTACCCGTCCCTGACATGAACATGACATAACATTATGAAGTTAAAGGCATAACAATTTTCTCTTCATTCATTTTGCATAAACTGTTGAACGCACGAAAATGAATAAGAAAAATTCTCACTAAGCCGGGCTGCGCTAGTTGACACGCGTTGTTTGCTACTTCTGTTTTTTAGTAATAGTATTGTTATTGAGTTATTGGTAAATTAAAGGTCCAGTCGCTATAACTAATTATTCAGAAAAGCCAATTTACGAACGATTATTCCAAGATCGTCAACAAGTACGTCCGTCCACAAATAGAATATAGTTATGTGAATACTGGTCTATTACTCCACACTCAGTAACATCCTTATTGCGCGTTATTGAAATAAAATATATTTTATTCTGTTTTAGGTGCGATCACAATAAAAAAAAACAATGGTGCTACAACCTATTAGGTCTGGGCCTCAGATTTCTGTATCTGTTTCATGATCGTTTGTAAATTGAATAGGTATTTTATTTTATTTATTCATTTGGGAAACAAACAGATACATCTCTAAAAGTAGAAGTCAGAAAAGAAATATAAACATAAGAATTAAAGCATTGGATATATCCACAAAAAGTTTCACTGATAAAAAAAAGGATATAAAGCAAAACAAAACGTGACATGACAGAGAACAAAAAATGTAATTAGACAATACAAAGTTTATAGATCGGTAGAACGACAACAAAACACATACCAGTAGCCAAAATAAGAATGTATTTAGGTGATTAGTCTTCTGTGCCTGACACACACCGTCGACTTTTTGGGTCTAAGGCCACCCGGTTTCCTGTTCCTATGATGTTTTCATTCGTTCGAGCTAATGTTAAATGCGCACATATAAAGAAAATCCATTGGTGCACAGCCGGAATCGAACCTACGACCTTAGGGATGAGAGTCGCACGCTGAAGCCACAAGGCCAACACTGCTCAGGTCCGATCACAATATTCGGAGAAAAACTCGCTTCGTAAATAATTTTCATTCACTAATTCTGGATATAAAGTGATATTTTTAGACATCGTCTGTATGAAAATCTAAGAAGCAAATATTACAAAGACTTTATGAAATAAATAATACGTCGTTACTCATAAATACTTTAAATATATCTTTGAATAAATTCCTTTTTTATTACACTTTCTTTTTCTGTTTTTACGTCCCTGAACAAAAACAGTTTTAAATAGCAATCATTATCTTCATATCTTAATTTTCTATACGTTGTCCACCGTTGTAGGTTAAACATACAAGAGATAACGAAGATTTCTGTACTTTATGGCGTAATAAAGTTGTCCCTTGAATCAAATGAGGTTTGATAGAATAAGGAGTAAAGCATCAACTTACCAGTGAAAGTACACTTTCTTGTTGTCTTGTTTCTACTGAGAACTGTGGAATTACTGAACTGGAAGTGCTCGGTTTGGAATATAACTATTAACAGCATACATATGCTAAATATTTACTAAAATTATCATATAATTACAAGTGACGTTTATAGAATTACCAAAAAATACTTTTTGCCATCTTTTCTAAGTGTTTTATAATCGTAATAAATTGAAAAATGTATTCAAGTTTATACAACTAGTTGGTATTTGTAGGGACGATCATAGAATATTTATTATATATAACATAAGTATAATTAGATTACATGTATCACATAGAATTATAATAATTTATTTAAGCAGACAATCATAAGTCCATATGATTTTCCTAAATATTATTTACACATCGTGTGTTTTTTATTACACATATCATTAATTAAAAACATAACAAAACCACACACAGTTTTTTATCGTGTACATACAGTTCATTGCAATGACCAATGTAGGGCAAACCAGCCTTCCCGCTACTCTAGCATGCATTTAGAATGATGGCATATTATTTAGAAATTCAGTTATTCTGATTAAATTCGAAATTTAAAATGTAGTAAAGGAGTGACTTACCAGTAACATGAATAAAGATGTTATTTTAATTGTCCAGTACTTACGAGCTTTTCATCCAGTCTCTGTACATCCACGTGGTCATAATAATTGAGCAAAACTTGTGTGACGATTTTCCCTACAACAGTGTAGGTTAATGTATTGTCGCTTTCTTACTCGACGCATCACTAATTATTCGATTGTTAACCCACTAATTTAAATAGTCTTAGAAACCAATTTAACATCGAACTCGTGACTTTCATAAATATTGTTTTTCGATCTATTTATATGGAGGGCGACGATTGTTTGATTTCGTCTTAAATTTAGCATACGATTGAGTGAAATCATGTTATAAATTAGATAAATGGAGGTCTTTCAGGCGATTGAAGTCCACGAATTATTGGCAAGTTTTCAAGTGCCCGTTTACACTAAATATTTACCTGTCTGTCGGTTATTTGTATGTTTTATATTCAGGTAGGTATACTTAATAAATTTACGAAATTATTCATACTTAACTATAGACTATTAATAAATAATCAAAACTTTTTACTCGTTTATATGAGTCGTAAGCATGGTCACCAAATTTAATTTTGACCCTTTTCGGTCTCCTATTATCTATACTGTATTATACATGGCTAAGTATCGAATGTAACCCATTTAAAGTTAATATATAGAAACGTATGCAGACGAGTTTACTCCACCATAGTTTATAAAGCCATTCCCTATAGCACGAATTCATTAAATTGCTAGCGTTTTTCAATTGTTTTTCGTCCGTTCACCTTAATACGGGCATTTAAGCTAAACAAGTGGAACGGCCAAGATTATGGGAATCGATGGACAACGAGGTTGCGCGCCGTGGGCCCGAATAGCAAACAAGAGACGTAGTAATAAGGTCGCGAACGCGGCGGAGAGGCGCCGGTCGACGCCCTACTCCAGCCTAGCTACTAGCCTTGCAGGGTTGCCACGAGGAGTCCTTTTGGAATATCTGCGTGTACACTGGTATTAGAGTGGTTATTTCCAAAATATATTGTTTTGTTCTCTTGCTGGGCAAGCAGGCTTTTGGGTTTAGACAGAATGTGCTGTGATATAATTTAAACCGTTACTGACTACAAAAACATTTTGTAAGATTTCAGCGATAAGCGTTAGGATTATTGATTGAGCACAAAGTATTCCGAGAAATTTAATTAATTTTAGTATTGACAACCCTAACAGCGTACTGACTTGATTATATTGCGTCGCCTTTATAATATTGCATGCTCATATGGATTTTGTGTACGATAAACCGTTGCATTGAACATGCAATGTATGCTAGAGAAATCACTAATAAAAAAGGAAATGTTTAGTTATTAATATTGCTTAATTTCCACATATTGAAGAGACACTGAACTTGTATTGCTTGAACTTGCATCTCACCCATTGCGATTTTGAAAATTCTTAAAAATACCCATAAACATTATCAATGTTACAAATTTATGTTATTTTAACAAAACTCTATTTCTATACTAGACATCCGTTTGACAGATTGCAAGGTCACGGACTAATGTCGACTATCGCCAGAATTAGTCATCAGTTAGCATCTGAATACAATAGAAATTAAGAAATCTATTTTCTAACATATTTCGAAGTAATTTGTAAATTTTTTGATTACTTGATAATTAAAGACTTTGTTAGTTTTTCTTATTTTGGTTTATAATAAATTTCCACAGACATGTAAAACTTTAGACAGTTCGCGCATTTGACAGTTTGCGCGTTTCCCAGATCGCGCCATTTCGATTTCAAGTCATCCCGTGATCAAGGAGAGATTCAATTCAAACTGAACATTCCTAGGTACAACTGTCAATCTTAAATGTTTGTAGTGAAAATACTTTCGTTCTTGCATTCATGGTTTAAAAAACATTATGACGTGCTCATCAACTCTTAAGTTAAAATCAAATAGCTACATTTGCGTATAAATGTGACAAGTAATGAAGATGGCACTCCTACGCATATAGGCTGCGTGCTGGCAATGTCTTCATAACGTTATGATAAGAAAACCGGAATCATTGTGAACCCTGATACATTTTAGGGATTGCAAACGCTAATAAATACCAGCTAAAGGGGTTTTAATCGATTGGTATCTATAACAAAGGATGAGAGGTAAAAACAAAAGTGATGGCGCGTTTCGATCGGATCGAATTGGATCGATGATCTGTGATTTGACTACAGATTGACCAAAATTTTAAATTTGTTTTAATTATTATTATTATTACCTACATAACCTAAGTAAGCTTAGGAATATTGTAAATACTGTATATTTGTGTGTTGAAAATAAATACGTAAAAATTATTATAGTGGCATATCAAGATATTAATAAAAAATTAAAACAATAAAATGAAGTTCCTCCTATACAAATATTTCCTTGTTCATTTCTTAACACTTCATAGATTCCGGATGAATGTAGGGTGTGACGTCACATCCGGCAACGGCGTGTGCGAGGATCACTTCCGTTATGGGCCCAGTCTCAGCTGATAGATAAGAAACTGGGACGATTGTTGACTTGCATAACTTCGAAAATCTTTGAAACTACTTTTAATAAATTATCAGTATTTACAATATTCTTAACCTACATAGTAATAATAATTATAATTTTTAAAAATTGATGAATAGAAAATGTAAACAAATTTAGCTCCCTGTGGCAGTGTACCTTTAATGCTGGCAGCATTTCCTCGCTGTATTGCGATACTTATTGCTTGAGCGAGGAAAGCACCAGCTCTGGGCATCTGGTACTATGTACCAGGCGCCAAATGAAATCTTTAATTAGCGCCTGTGCACTTGAACCTCATGACCCAAGAATATCTATCTAAAAGGGAACAAATATATAATATAAACATTACATTACATATTGTGATATTATATCTTCGTGCTGCGTCAGGAATATCAAATTTCCTTCATGAGTTTTCGTACATAGCGCACCAATATATCCTCGAATGTCTACCATATACTGACAACGAACTGTATCATATTTCGGCCATACAATGCCAAGAGGCAATGTGAACTTGGAGAAACTGAGCATGGTTGGTAACACAAAAGGCTAAAGATATTGTGGCCGTTCACTATTCAGATAGATCGATCAGGTCAAGTCATCATCCTCAAAAGTATATATACACTGTTATATAAGAGGCGCTGGACAGAAATCGGTGGATAAGTACAGATTATCCGCTCCAGGTGTCTCCTTGCTGACCACCACGCTCAGACATGAGCTACCAACTGAAAAGATACTTACATAATGTTTAAATTGTCGTGTTTTTATTCAGTTACAACCATTGTAGTCAATGGAAAATTACATTAGTGCTCTCAACTTCCGGTATTGACCAACGACTTGACGCAACCTTACACATACAATACAATATATTGTTACACACACGTTATATGCAAATTAACATAACACTGAAGAAGTTTTAATATTTTACATAAGTAATTTTGATTACAATGGCAATTAAACCCAAAACACGTATTATTTATGCCTAGAAGATGCAATAATAGGTCCATAAAAGGTACAAACAAAATTACTATTTAATAATGAAAACATCATTATAGAAGATAATAATCTTGTATGGGGAACTAAACCTTTTGAGTTACTACAACTAGTCTTGTGAATACAAATGGAAGTGCACACGGACACACGAACATAGTGTCAAAACATTATATAACACTAAGACTTAACGAATATAGCCTTAGTTTAAGCTATTCACTAGTAGGTATAGTAGAAAACTCAGTGAAAATTATGAATATTACTTATTAGCCATAATTATAGTACAGACTAGACTGTAATTCACGTGAAGTCGTTTTATCTCCTGTGAACTTAGTAGTAGTAAGAAGAAAATTAAATCGACTTCGAGGTAGTTCTGTCATAACCGCTTATGTCGCAGCCTTGGAATTGCACAGAACAAAACCTCATTATTGGAACTTACAGAGTAAGGACTCTTTTTTAAAATGGTATTAAAATCGTCCCCAAAATCTTTGGAAGTAGTCTAGTATCCCTGTAACCTTGCTCCCATTATAAATATTCAGTTGTGTAATGTACTTGACCAATTAGATATACAATTACTCAGTACATAGTGCAGTCGATAAACACTCGATGTGTACCAAGGATGGCACTCTCGTCACGTGTGGATTGAGTCATTGCTTGTGTAAGGTCTTATTCATGTAAACGATAAATTTCAAAAAGTATCGTCTTAATTCCTAAAATGAATTAATGTTATTGCACTCTTAACTAAACACAGAGCTTGTCATTAAAGCGTAAACACAATCACAGGAGAAGAAAGAAGTCAAAACGGTGGCGCTAGAAACTTTTTGGGCTAATGTGTATAATTAAATAGTCTTTAACTCGTGTTAGTGACAGCAAATAACAAAAGACTAAATGACAGGCATATTTTAGCGCTGAATAAATTATTGAGAAGGGACATATCAAACATATATTGAGTAATTTATGAATCAATATGTAACTGATCGATTTCTTCGCATTTCCACTGAACAGTCACATACCTTAATTTGGAGTATCGCTTAAAATAATTGTAATAATATCTTTCTCTATGGTTTTTATGGATTCCTTAGTAAATATTATTCGTTGACGCTTAAGTGGTCGTTTACTCGAATAGGACCACGGAGTTCGCCGTATAACCGTGTCAGTGTGACCGTCGCGGAATAGAATCAAGGCCTCGTACCGAAAACACCTGAGCAATGTAATGTTTATTCATTTATTTAATTTTTCTAATCTGTTGTAATTATATAATTTAATTAATATACAAATTAATATTCCATTTATGAAAAAGCGAAAGATAAGCTTTATTAGAAAAAAATATAGGTCAGGTTTCAAGAGTTTCCGGAGAAACGGTCATACATGTATGTAACGTAAGTCGCACTTAGATGACCATTTGGTCCGTTGTGCGTAAAATTCTGGCCAATTAAGCTAGACTAGCTCTTTCCAGATGCTTAGAAGATTTATGGACACTTCGCAGGCTTCACAGAGCGACCTCACTGCTCCGAGAATTCTTTCTTGATAGCCACGTATTCCAGGACTACGTGGATGACTGATTCCTCTGCGATTAAATAGCCTCTGCCTAAGGGACTGTAACTAACCTAACCTAACCTAACAGTCATATATAGTATAGGGAAAATTTAGTAATTATGGTATGGAAAAATAAAGAACTGTAAATATCACAAGCATATGCGGAAATAACGTGTGCTACATAAAATTTACTGATAGACCAATTAGTCTTTGATAACTTATTGTAAGAGCAACAGTATCAATGCGGAAGCTATATTTTACTTCCACAGATAATCCTTATTAAACACATTTTTAATTTGATGGAGGAAGAAAGTTTATGGTTCAAAGTCAAACCAGTATAAATATCGTTTGTTTAAAGCTAGAATATACATTACTAAAATTCAGTACAGTATTTTTCACAAAATTTTCCTAGCAAGCAAACAATATTTATAATTTCAATAATTCCGTTCTGATATATCTGACTTATCTTAATTGGCCCTTTAAGAGTACTAAAGATTAAGAATAGATTCATTTTCATATATACAAGGATCTGAAAACTTCAGAGTTTCTGTCTGTATTTTGGATGTTGAGTTCCTATTCAAAACATCGAAGATAAGATACGTTTTTCTTTCCCTAATTTCCCTTATTAGAGCAGTATAGGCGTAGTGGCTTCAGCGTGCGACTCTCATCCCTGAGGTCCCTGAGGTCGATCCCCAGCTGTGCACTAATGGACTTTCTTTCTATGTGCGCGTTTAACATTGGCTCGAACGGTGAAGGAAAACATCGTGAGGGTATCGGCTTGCCTTACACCCAAAAAGTCGAAGGCGTGCGTCAGGTACAGATGATCACCTACTTGCGTATTAGATTAACAAATGATCATAAAACAGATACAGAAATCTGAGGCGCAGACCTAAAAATGTTGTAGCGCCATTGATTTGATTTCCCTTATTTGCATCACGTAACTAAAGTTCAAAATTAGAATCAATTAGTCCTGAAATAACTGGTGATGATTCAAACGCTTGTCTCGACCCGTTATTATTTGAAATATGTAGGTAGAGAAAGGTATTTATAGATATTTTCGGTGAGACCGGGTGGCGGTCGAGGGTCCTAAGATTTATGGCAGAGCGGGAGAGTCCCATCTAACTGGGCTGCTTCGGGGATGGTGCAAGGGGAAAGAAAATGCGAGGAGAAACGATTTGTTATACCTAAGAATATTTTCCAAATAAAAATTATGTAACCCATGTGTGGATACTTGAGACCCTGCTAAAAATAACGAGCTATGCGATGACTTATATATATACTGATGCCAGACTATGCTTATATTGAACAAGACTTACAGGTTATCTTAGTTTCTGATAAATTATCGGATCTCTGGATGTATTTCCATATAGTAGTACTAAAAAGAAAAGCTCATTTTCTACCTTGTTGATGTCTCTGGGACCGATCAAGTAATACGTAAGCAGATTTACTGCAATTTATCCCATCCCCCCCCCACTCCCTTAATCTAGTAAGTCAAGCTCTCATGAATAATAGTACATAAACGTATAATTTTTTTGTTAATGAATCCTCGAGAATTCATTTCGTTTTCAAGCATAGATAATGTGTTCGTAATATGTGTAAAACAGTAAAGTAATTACTGTTGACGTAATCACCAAATAAAAAAATAAATGCCCCCCCCCCCCACCCCACTATAGTGCTTACGTAATACTTGAACGGATTACTTGAGCACTATAGCGTATACATATTTTTTTATTTTATCTTTAGTCGGGTAACCTAGAAGAGATCACTTTTAAGGCATTGCATTTGTATTTCATGTCACTTTAAGAAACGATTGAATTTACGCTTTTGTTCATTTTTTTTTTTAATTTACACACGCTTGTATATTTGTACCACATAAATTTCGGAGCGCCTCATACCCTAGCAGCCTTTAAGGGCAACTCATTTCACCGCCTTGGACTATCTACGTTTCAAGATATTTTTCTTCGTAATACCATTGTTAGAAACCCTCTTTCTTTACGTAAATTATGCTCAAAAACGACTATAAACAATAAGGGACAGGTACTTTGGTTTATCAGATAAATTTCTAATCAATGTTTATCAGTGATTTTATCGAAATGATCATATATGCTAAACTGTAATTTCAAAATACATATTTAGATTTTATTCATTTTACTGTAAACATCGATCATGATTGCAAAATACACAAAACAATATTTAGTTTTTGAAAAAGTTCTTAATATTTTTACATCCGGTTATTTTCTTCTCTATATATAAATATATTACTGCCATTGGTACATTGATACAAAAACCAATGGCTGCTTATTACAAATAGGTGATCAGCCTGTTGTGTCTGACACGCACTGCCAACAATTTGGATATCTAGTCGATTTCCTCTCGATGTTGTCCTTCATCATACGTCAGTGTTACATAGAAAGACCGTTGTTGCGCAGCCGGGGATCAAACCTACCTCAGTGATAAGAATCGGAATTTCGATAAAATTACTTAGCCAACACTGCTCGTATTTATTAAATTTATATTTAAAATAAATAGAAAATATTCAAATACAAGGTCTGAACCAAGACTACAAGAAGAGGACCTTTTGACTTGGACACACTATTGGATACTATAAATTAATGGTTCTAATTGGGTCTAATTGGTTCTAAAAAATGGGTCTAATTCATTAGACAATATTTTAAGGACACCAGTGAATGAACGTTAGAGGCTATGTTGGAGTAACAGCTGGAGCTTATCCCGAGGCAGGTGTTATGAACTCCGGCAGTGCACCAACTTTTCTGTTCAATTTAACGCAACATTTTGAGAAAACTGTTATGCTTTCGACCCAAAAAAGACGAAGGCGTATGTCGGACAGTCAACTGATCATCTACTTGCTACAAAAATCAAATGAATACGTCACACATACATAAATCCTTGTGGCGGTAGAGGTGGCTTCTTTGGTCTTGTGAAGGCAAGTTTGGTGAGTACAAGGAAGAAGTTATAAAACTGTTTACTACCTTTATTAGGCATTTGTAACCCAAAAACTGACATTAACAGTTAAAATAAAACAGAATGTACGCATAAAATTATAACTAAGTCATGAAACTTAAAAATGGGTAGCTTAATTCACCCAAATTAATACTCTTTAATGTTTATGGTCAACGAAGCATGCTCATTGTTGAGACGTAATAAATCAATGTGTCGACCATTTGTTACACACGTCAACACTTAAAAGTAATTATATAATCTTCAAAAATCACTGTAATAAAATTTACACTCAAGTTTTGATTGACGTTGTAAATTGAAATGAATAGCCGTGAACTGGGTTGGCGAATGCTGTGTGGAAGTACTATTTATAAACAATGTGGAAGGAAGTATCTTGATATTTATCATTGTTTGAAATAGGAAGACAGTCAAAGAATTGGTTTCTTTTAAAATTGTCTATGATTCATTTCACTAATAATATGAAATATTGTTAATAATAATCACGTTTATCTAATTTTAAAACATATATTGTAAATTAACCAACAGTAATAATAATAAATGATATTGATGTTGATGAAAGCTAAGTACGAAAACGACTTGTCTTATAAATTTTAGCCTAATCATATTAATAATACCACTATTATCAATAGTGTCCCAACTTCTTTATTTAGAAAATGAATCTAGTTCTAAAATTACTTATTCTATGGGTATAAAATAAAAGAATGTTTATTTTTTACATTTTGTATTATTTTTAGAGAAATAGAATTCGAAAAAGATTATAAAATATCTCAGTTTTGAAATACTATTAATAATAATTACATAATTAAACATGGCAATCATGAAGGAAAACATAAATTACCTTTACGAGTCTATTTTAGAATATTAATTGGTTAGTATTATTAATTAATAATCATAATATTATGACAGAATATATTTTTTAACGTTAAATAACCTTGAAGAATTTTGGTAATTATAATATTATATGTTTGTTTTTTTTTATTAATTTTAAAGACAGTAAGTAGACTAATGCCATATGGTTATGTATTTACGTTTCTTTGCAATAATGTGAGCTCACAGTAACTGGTCCAATTTAAAGCTAAATCTGTTATCATTGAAGTTTTCATGAATCATACGTTAATGTACTTCATAATTGTAATGTAATCTGTAATTATTGCGTAATGCTAATATTGTATGGGTTATAAATTATGTTCGATTTTAATTTTAAATAATGCAACATACATTGGTGGTCGTTTGGTCGTCGTGGTCATTTTCTAATCTATTCCTTAAGGATGTAAAGCGTATTTTCTTAAGAGGCTTATTTTAAAGAATCAGTGCTTTTAAACTCAATAATTTTAGGCTCTTAAAGGGTTTGTCTTGCTGTCCCATGATTAATGTTCATCTTTCAGTGATAGTCTTCGGTTCAATAGTGATTGCGTTGTTGGCACACTTTTTCTAAATTGTTTGTCGAACGCCAAAGATCGCAAGCTGCAGTCCCATCGCACGTGGCATAGGCCTTTCCGTTAATAAACAGCAGGTAGAGGTTTTTTACGAGCAAATTAGATATTATGGAACATTCTAGATTCGTATCGGTCACAGTAAATTCCAAATAAGTCCTTTCCCACGTTTAAGGTTATGCTTATTACAGTCGACATTAAATTATATATCAATAATTATTTAATAAAATTATTGTTGAATTAAATTTATAACATCTCATTTAAGGATGTACCGTAACCATGTTACCGGTCGTTTGATTCTGTTTGAAGTTATTAGAATAAAAAACCGTTAACTTCTGTTAACTAGCTATATTTGTTTGTGTGTCATTAAAAAGGTATTTAATGACACACAATCAAATATAGCTTGTATATCTCATAGTATAAAACGATAAATCAAAAATTTTGAGAAATCTTATAATTAAAAAAAATATTTTTACAAACACCGTACACTTTATTAAAAAAAATATTTTTAAAACATTATTTATCTAACTTAATCAAATAAAATATATTATTTACTGTGATTGCAAAAGATTTGTGGGTTTACGAAAAACTTTCAGAAGCCAACTAAAGACTAGGTTGAATATTAACCATTATTAGGCATATTTGGGTAACATTCCAAGGTCGGCCTTAATTTGTGATCCTTTCTGCTTCGATTTTTTTGTTAAGTGTCGGTTCATTTTGAAAAGTTTTTTGCCGTTAAGGATCGCTCTAACGGGACATATTACCTAGCACACGCCTTTGTGTCGTATCACAGGATCCAAATGTGAAGTAGCGAACACATGAAACATTACGTCAAATCATTTAAAAACACAATGGTTTTGGAAAACTAGATCGGATAGTGTGAGTGTGAATTGCATTTTGCTAGTTTAATGATTCTAGCAATATGCAGGACTTACTACCCCGAGGTAATGCCTTTGAACCCACCTGGGTTCATCAGATTTATCATATTTACATTTTTTTAAATATAAGAATTTATTTTTACTCTTTTTTAACACGTATATACCTGCTGGAATATATTCACAACCCTAACTGAAACATCAGTTCGCCTAGATTCTCCAAGTACATTCTGTGTTCGGAGTGTGTCCAAAAGTGTCGTGACCTGTCATCATTTGGACCATTTGTGCAGTAGTTCTTCTTATTTTAATTATTATATGTGCTGCTTTTATAAGTTGGGATAAGCCTCAGCTTGTTTGTATCTCTCTTCTATTGTTTTACTCTTTATTTTATGTAAGAATTTGGGGATTTGTCATACGAAGGACCGCTTTTAAATATATGCGCAATAATTTCTTTAGATCCTTTTACAGAGCAGGAACAAGGTTAGGTCATCACGTCGAAAACTAAATTAATGACGTGCAGGCACATAAGGCTGACCACCAACTTGTGTATTAAACACAAATTAATTAGATAAATGTAAGATCAGGACTAAGAGTTGTTGTGTTCCTGGTGTACACTTACGTTTTAGAAACTTTGACGCATTTTAATTCATTCTGGATTTTTGGAAAATATTAATTTTATTTCTTCTGAAATATGATGAAAAGTTGTTATGATAGACAGTCTTATCTTTAATCAGGCGTGACGTATAATATTAAAAACAAACTTTTACATATAAAATATCTAATCGCCTAAATGTATTCTTATTAAAACATGTTTGTGGAATTTAAAATTCTCAAGTGAAAAATTGTAAATTTTTATGTTCACCACTGGGGTGATATTTTACCAAGGCAAAATTAAGTCCCTCGAGAGCATATGATCAGAAGTAGCCACAATCGCTATGAAATTGAAACCCCCTCGGCCGATGTCATGTTTCTGAATAAATCAAGGATTGATTTTTAGGGGCGGACTAATAATGTATCTTAAGCGAAATAGTTAGAAATTTATGGACTTAGGCCAATGCCTTAAAGTTGAAAAAGAAGTAGTCTGAAGTATTCAAAACGGACCGAGCCAATGGTAATGCTCATAAGGGCAAAAACGTCTTTGTAACCATCTTGATATTTTCGTAAGTATATAGTCCTATGTTCTAATAGGTGTTAGGAAATCCTAATGCACTGAAGTAGACATATAAATATATTCTAATCGCAAACACCTTAAAAAAACATATGTATATATTTATATATGCTACTGAATGTTATGTTATGTGAAGTATTTCGCGTAATGAAAATAACAATTGTCAAATCAAAACCGTTTTGTCGTATTCAACTAGTAATCTGCGATTCGTAGTAATAACGAACCGTAACCCGGAAATAAAACCCGATCTTTAATGAGTTAAATTAAATTAATATGCGTAACAGAAGATAACTCAGTCAGAATTGTTAATTAAAAACTTAACTAAAAATAGGATTTCAAAGTGTTTACATAATTTAATGTTTGGTAATGGGCATTGATAATACTGTGTTAGAAAGTAAAAAGGCTTCATCAACAGTATACTGTCATACATTAAAGAAATTATGTATCCTGCAAATTATGGATAATAATATTTCCAGTATAACAATAAAAAGTGCTTAGATGAAAATAAAATAGTATTAGGAAACGGTTCACAAAAAGCGGTAGTGAACAAAAATAGGTTCATTAGTTTACGATACGACGGCGAGTGATCGCCCTCGTATGGTTTATTTCGAGAATTTCTATTCTGTCTAGTTTAAAAAAGAACCTTTGAGTATTTGTCCGATCGTACTATAAATAGGTCAATGTACTAAGATATGATGAATCATGTTCTGAAAGATAGATATCTGAAGCTATCTTAAAACGTGGTTAATCAGGAATACAACAGCTTTTTTTGGTCCTTTATGGTTTTGTTTTCTAACCTATATTAACATAGCGACCAAGACCAAATTGTTACTGACTCTAACTAAACCTACTTATGGATATTATCATAATAAAATAAGTAATAATTATTAACATTCAAGTTATTGATGATTTTTATAAGAATGATATGAAATACGATAAAACATTTCGTGTAGTCTGATCATGTCACATCATATCAATTATAAAAAATTGCAACATGGAGAATAATCTAGATTTTTAAAAGCAAGGTGCCTTTTTAACGTGAGAGAGTATTCGGACCATAAGTTTTGACAAACAATATAAATATCTTATCTGTTGTGTGTGTACCTATATGATTATTAATATGAATAACATGGCTATTTTTAAATGATTGTACAGCTTTTTGTAAGTAATCAATATCATTCTACCACTTTCTTTGCAAATAAACTATATATTTTAAATTTATTGGATTAAATCTACTCATATATTGTCTAGTTATAGTAATAAGATAGTTAAAGTATTAGATACTTTTAAGCAAAAACAAATAAATATGTCATAACTGCAAAACGTAAATGGCGCCAAAAGTAGATCACTGCGCATGACTTAGAGCGGGTGTCACAGATAACCAAAAACTGAATATGGCAGAGCTTAGGAAAATGTTTATGTATTCCACAGACACCAAATAAAATTTGGATTGTTAAAATAATAAATAATTATTTTTTCAAAAGCTTATTGACATTTGAATTTTGATTTTATGGTGACCAGATTCCATTGCATTGCGTTTATATTTTTGTCACGAACGGACTTTGCTGTAATAATTCCTTTTTCAATTATTAGATTTATCCGACTTTTTACGAATGTATTTTATTTAGAATTGTTTATTTAAAACTAACAGCGACGCTATCAACCGATCCTTTGTACATTTGTTTACAAGCCATTGACAACGGCAGATAATTCCTTTGTCGCGAGTGACAAAAAAGTAGAACCCGATGTTGTTAAAACAAGTTAATTACTTGTTCCATAGTGTCACAATACTATGGGCACCCGCTGGTAAGGGTTCACTTGTTAGATTTATCTGCTTGCAAAACATGACGACATTACCAATGCCCATTTGGGCACACATTTTTGTGTATTCATACTTAAATAGTGATGATTGATGTAACATTTGTATCTATAGTTTATTTATTGATATTAAGGTAATATTATTATCTAATATAAATTATATTTGACGTGACAGGGAAAACATAGAATTCAATTGCATATTTAGATAATGAAAGCAAGATTTACGGCAAGATCTGTATATAAAGCGAATAAATTAATTTGAAAGTTTCACAAGAAGTCTCGCGCCTGGTTCTGGTTGAAGACAGTTAATATTAAACAGGGCGGCTTCTTTAGCAATATCTTCAAAGAGTTAATGTTTGCGGAGTAATGCGATAAATAAATTTTAATTACGAACTACGGCTGTGGCTACCGGAAAAACGAGAGCTAAATAGGCCAGAGAAATGGGAAGCTACCTAATTGTAAATTAAAAAGTTCGCGGAGTTACGACACCACAGTCCACAATGACACCCCACCGGTTGAAAGGGGGTGACATCGCCTCGTCACCCCCAAGCCCTCACCCGACCCCTCGCTCAGACGAGAAAGTGGGGGTGCAGACACCCGTGGAAAGCGTGTGACATTTTGTTTTAAAATATTGTCCGCCCGAATACATTCACGTGGGTCATTTTTAATCTGTTCGCTTTCTCTTTTTTTGCAAAGCGTACCTGCGTTTTGTGGAAACAATATACATTCGTATCGTAGCACTTTCACGGCGATTGATTAAAAACTCGCTAGGCAACTTAAAGATGATCACACATGAGCGCACGTAATAATTACCGGCGGTGGCAGTAAGCGCCAGCGCACGGGGCGTGAAAGCTCAGTAAACATGAACATTACCCTATCATTAGACCACAGAGTAGCGAAGCTTGAGGCTTTGTAGTTGGGAAGCTGGTTGCTCAAACTTCGTAGACGAAGAAGTCACTTGAGGCGGGATTGTTTAGCTAAGCGCACCAAATATTGTGGTGTCAAGGCCGCCAGCTTTCCTCCTACATTCCGTTCCCGCCGCCCACAGAGGGATCTCTCACGCACGTGTTATGTAACATTTCGACTAAGATTCAGTTACGATTGACTTTATTCACCTGTTTTACGATTGGAATTCGAAGGTTATTTCAAATGAAAAATTGCCGAATATGATATTATCGCTCAAATGATCCAAATGCCACCTTATGTAATCCGATTTGGTTTTTTCGGTGTTTCTGTTTGGTTTATAGGATTTGGGTAAATGTGATCCAGTAATGAGGAAGTCGGTTTAATGTCAAGGCTAAGAATACATTATTGTAATAACTAAACGATACTTGCATGTTAGAAAATCTTAAACACCTTATATAAAAAAATATATGAGAGTTTCGTTATTTTTGATGGAAAAGCCAATCCATACATGAGTTTCATTTCAAACAATTCCATTTAAAATCTGAATCGTCCTGTCGGGACATCAAGCGTATAAATAAAAGAGACGCATTCACCTCTAACGGGATTTCAGTCGATTGGCACTTTTCACGTTGCGATGTACGATTCATGGAAAACCGTTTTTTTTCTTTGTTGACGGAACGGGATTTAATTAAGGGATATCTGGCGGTATAGTTTATAAATACACCTTATTGAAACCTAAAGGGTTTTGATGAAATTTTAAGCTTTGCTATTCATTTTAATATAGCGCACTACATTCGTTATTAAATTAATTCGATTGGGTATTTAATGTTATTTTATGCAATCGATAATGTATTCAATAAATGCAATGAGTTCTTAAGTCCTATAGACTAATTTGTAGTGTCATAACAAATTACGTAAAAAAACCAGGGCATACAACTTTTTAGATTTTTGTACCTGTTTTGTGGTCTTTAATTTCTTAATAACACGAGTAGGGGATCAGCCTTCTGTGCCTAACATAGCGTCGACTTTAGGTCTAAGGCTTGCCGGTTTCATTACAATGTTTTCCTGCACCGTATGAGCGAGCATATAGACAGAAAGTCCATTGGTGTAGATAGTGTAACCAACCCACGACCTCTGGGATGAGAGCCGCGCGAACCACTAGGCCAACACTGCTCTACAAATTACATAATTAATTTAAATAACATAGGATCAATACCAGTGCACAGCCGATTATAATTCAAGATTCATAACAGCGGCTTATTTCTCATAAAAAGTTGTTCCCTTCAAATGTAGTAATTTCGCAGGCAGAGGGCGGCCCCTTCCCCTCGACCCCCACCTCCCGCGATGGCCTTTTAGCGCCCGAGATATTGTCTCTTTAGTTAGATCTGTGTTTAGTATATAAGAAAACGAATCTTTAATTGTTTGTTTGCCTTCTGCTCAGCCTAATCCTAATACAGTTATGTATCCAAAACATAGTATAAAGTAGTGTGAATATTGTATGTGTAAACCCTGGGGTAAAATGGGGCATGGGCAGGCATATTTCTGCGAGTGTTTTATTAAAAAAAAATCTCTATACGTACACCTACACACACGATAATTTAGGCCAATTGCCGCAATTGGAGTCAAAGCCGTGCAAGCATTTGTTGTCCGATGAATGAAAGTTAAATTGCGTGGTCCAAACACACGATCTTAAGATTGCGAATCCCTCTCTACACCACCGGTCTAACACTACTGTTTCATTGAATAATTAAATATAATTAATTGCATCATAGCAACAGAAATAAATAAATAATATTGTGTTCACAAAAAGTCAGCGTTCGAGTTTTAACAGTACTTTTTAGGTCAGCCTAAAAATCATACATTAAGTCCCCGAGCTTGTCACGCCCTCCAGCATTTTTATAATCAACTACCTGCTTCCTTCAACACTTTATCACCTTCGTATTAATCCGACATTAGATTGACTTTAGTTAATGAGATAAATAAATCAACAATAACTAGTACTTTATTAACTTTTTAAATCTGGCCCAAGGCCTGTAATACGTTATTGATATTTGTGAACAAGCTGGATAATAATATTTGTATACCGATTTCTATTTTATGTTGACCTCCCTCGTCCCCTTCTATTAGGAGTGTTAAAGTGAAAAAATTGTGTTTGTTGTACGTTTGAGAGCTCAAATAGATTGGTCGTGTGTAGTATCCACAATGGTTGAGGTAGGGTCCTGTCACAATGAGCCCCGGCGCGTAATTGTTAAACTGAACGAGGGTTGAACGCCTTGTCAACTGTTCCGTCATCGGCTGAGCAGAAAAAAACGCCGTCTGCTAATTACGTGATTAAACAATGGAGAATTTAACGAAATTTTTGTATATATTATATTATTATTCACTTAGTTCTTTTTGTTCATAACAATTGTTGCTTAGTCGTTAAGAGTCCTAGGTTTCAATTCACGGGACAATGATTAAATATAAAACACTCGCTCATATATGTTTTTGGTAGACAAAGTAAGTTTTATAAGTGGCTTATTATCAGCGAAGCCACAAGAACTTTCTACATACGTTGATATAAAGATTATTGAATGATAAATAGTGAAAAAATATTGATAGTAGAATCGTAGTATTGACGTCATCGTGATGCCCACGTCGGCGCTAGAGTTGATCGTTCATTCATGGTGTCGATTACGTCTAACAAAAACTTAAGTACATACTTATCATTATAGAACCTCTATTTATAAAAATTTATAGTATTTTCGTTTACAAACTATTCATTATGAAGATGAATTTGTATGTTATTGTAAATGTTAAACTTTCACAGTAAAACAAAAATATTAACCTCCATTTCAATAACACATTTCAATGAATGAAAAGTGGACTGATACCAATCACTAACTGCCGCGCAACAATACACTTCATCCCTTATTAATTATTTTATTGTAAGCATAAAGGATGCCGTAATCGTCAGAATAATAATATCATCGCACCGCATAAAGAACCCCAAGTAGCGACAACACAAGCGTAAAAATGACACGCCGTACCAATATGTTTGTGTGTATTACATTAGATTTATTCGACTGGGTCACGCATACATGCGCAATCCAACCCCGAAGGGTGTATGTGGGGGCGACACAACTACATGCGCACTTTGCCACCCGCCAGATGGCACGCACACACCCGAGCCGCGAAAGGGAAAGCTACATTGTGTAAACAAATCGCGGGGAGTGCTATCCCTCTCGGTTACAAAGCCAGTGTGTGTTTTGTCATTGTGTGCTGTACACGAAGTAGATTGTTCTGTGAAATTGCCAGGTAATAGGCCGAGGGACTGTATTATACGTACTTATTGGTATCGCTTAGATGCTCAGTCTAATCGAATTGAATATTTGCGACACGTTGTAAATAACCTTTTAATTGAAGGGTTTGCTTTAATTAAACTAATAATTTAATTACTATCGGATAATCTATTATTAGAATAGCTTTAATTTTTGATTTAATTAAATTATACAAAATGGTCTTGTAATATACTCTTAATAAAAATATTGAAAAAGTTATCAAATGTGTATTGTTAGACTACAAAATTCCGATATTTTTTTATTACTAAATCTAGATAATATTCAATACGTAAATTCTACCTTTGAATAGAGTGCATAGTGACGTGATATGGGAATTTTTATCGACACCTTATCAGCAGCCTAGTTTCGTCAGAACTGATAACATGAAATTGTTATTGTGGTGTAGTATATTAAATTTATTTAACTATTTTTTTTCCTTAAATTAAAAATATTTATTTAAACTTCTAATAAAGAATAATTTCCGATATGACTTTAATACATATTTAAGACTGAATCGTATTAAAAATGTATAATAATTTAATAACTAAATACGTACTTGTGAGTACGAGTAGCGCCACCTAGGGATCCGAAATTCAAACCGATACGATTATTTTTAGGGTATTTTCTCTTTAGTTAAAATGTCATTTCCTTTTCTAATTATTAATACCGCTATATTTTTAATTTTTATTTTATGTATCATATTTTTTGTGATAACGACTCAACCTCAACCGCTTTACACGCTTAAAAATATAATATTAGAAAAAAAAATCTATCATTGATATTTGGACCACACAAGTTCCAAGTTACTTAGGTAAAAATGTTGCTGAAATCCTATGGGATATATCCTATAATGATAGGTTTAACTGGTAATATAAAAATACACATAGTTATTTCATAAAACGCCATTATACTAACTAAATCTATCTATTCATAGAGTAGGGTAAGATTTGCGTAAAATATTAACAGTTAATCACAATGATCTTATCATAATCGAATCTTTGAAATAGCAATCAATCACTGGCAGCGCTGACTAAACTTGCGAATTTAGTGGAGTATTGTTACTGCGTAATCTAGGGCTACATAATTTTTAGGTGTAATATATATATCGTATCAATAAATGAAACTTCATTTGTTTCACTTGCGAGCTTTCTGGAAATGTGACTGTCGATGTGTCATAGTATCAGTTAATATTGGGCGAACCTCCAGCCCGTTTGCCGCTCGTTCCATAAAAAGTAATTGTAGCAGTGCACCGAAAATCAGTGTTGCTGGTGACAGCAACTTAAAGCCAAGTTGGCCCCCCACTTTATATTTTATGTTTAGTTTAGATTTTTATGTGTGCTTTCATCAGACATATATTTTTACTTTCTTCTTTGAATTGACTTATAAATCATCAGCTCTAAGACTGAAAGCTTCGGCCTAGTCACCCCAGAATCGCAAATTGTGTACCGGCCTACGTACTTCCAGTTTGATATTCTTAATTTAATGGAGGACCTGCAACTTTATTATGTAACTTCACATACCTTCGTGCGATTTAATACCTACTCAACATTGATGTGGGGATCGCTATCGCGAAGGTGTTACAGAGCACTGGTGCCGCTGAATACCGCCCAGCCTGTTTTTTTACGGCCATAAATAACGTACACCTTGAGGACTACTACGGGTTAGGTATGCACTTCAAACGTTTATATTGTGCCTATGAAATGTCCTATGCCTCTATATTTGAGATTTTTATTTTTTATTTTTCATCATTATGACACAATTCTCCTGAATAATCTCCGGTATTCAAAAGTAAACTGTGCTTCGTTAGGAGAATCCGCGCATTATGGAAGTCATTGTTAATATGTATTCCTTACAATATTCACACTGGTTTTTAATCAATTGTTGGAAAGCATCCTGGAAGTGTCGGTTTTTGGTAACAATTTAATAACAACAACATTTCAAGCCCAAATAATTATTAATACGACACTAATTTCTATGTAATTAACTAAAAATATATAAAAAACTAAACTGATAGGTTTTGTTAATTTGTTTCTGAGCTGTACATATCAAAACATATGTATGCGCTCGGAATTTCGTCCCATTTGCAGTGGACCAACGAAATATATTTCTACACAGTTCATTTACCTTTACAAACCTAAGATTTGTACTAAAAACAAAAACAAAAACAATGTCTTATCAATGACAAAGATCACTGAATGGAATATTTTAGACGCATACGCCCACGCTCAGATATTAATAACGATCTATATTCGTTTTTCTTTGTCTTTTTGTTAATAGAGTATTCTTAACGTTGTCAAACTATATATAGTTAAGATACAAAACCATAGTCATACGAGTCAATTTCGCTTTCGGTTCATAAAATACAGAATACCGATCTACTTGGCGTACAAGACTTAATGTCCAGTTACTATCACGCCTGTATGAAAGCTGTCTATTTGACCTCCTTAAATATCACTATGTTAAATTCAAAAGGAAAAAAGACGCAAGGAGGAAGAAGTAAAAAACAACAAAGTATATGAAATATGACCATTTACCTTATAAGCTACTTCATTTTGTTCCCAAGTTCTGAATTTAAATTTTTAGTATTAATTTTAAGTATGTCAACATGATTATGATAAGAATATAAGCGTCAAAATTATAATTAAGGGGGTTAAGTGTTTCCGTATTTAAAATGCGAGGACGTAAGTCGTTTTTTACCTTTCACCTCGTTAAAGTGTTTACTGAGACGCAATCTATATCAAAGGCGGTGAGATTCTGTGATTTGAATCCAGATAATATTCTAAGTCTGTGTTACCCGCTTTAATGTAGCCAACTTTCAATAATCTTTTCACTTTGCAACAACATTTCTAAAGATTTCCTTGAAGGTGGCAACACAGTGATAACAATTCTATATTTAAACTTGAGTTGACAATTGTCATTGTCAAGGTTTGCATGGTAGTTATGAATCATTGGTTTCATTTGTCCTCTAGTGCGTTCGCAAAATATTAATCTGTGTATGATGACGTGTACTGTGGTATGTTTAGGTATACTATGTAAAACACATTTTTTAAATTATTTTTCTCATGAGTGGATGTTGTTAGAAATGAAAGATGTGTTTATTACGCGTAAATTATATTTTTTTTAACATAAAGACAGAGTGTAATATTAGTTAAACGAAATTCTAAATAAAAGAAACACATTGCTTATTAACTTTACGATCATATCACATTCGTTCGATTAGATCTAAATAAGAATGTATCCAGGCACTATAATACGAAACACTGGTGTATACTCCTGGATAACTAGAATTGGCACAACCTTCTCCCCAAGATACTATACCAATGACAGTATTTGTGACAACTAATGGTCCTCCTGAATCACCCTGACAGGCATCCCTTGGTGGATTAACTGCTGCTGCGCAAATCATTCCAGGGGTAATAATACCCAGATTAAGGTATGCTTTCTCGCATTCTTTTCGAGATACAATGTTTACAAGTGCAGCTCGTAGATCCGAGGATTTTCCGTCATACTGAAAAGTAATGAACACACAAAATAATACGTAGAATTCAGACACTTCATATTCTTCTGTTTCATGCTAATTAATATAATTACTCTGATGGCTATCATGTATTTTATACCATAACTGAACTCTAACTCTGAAAACTGAAAAATACAATGAAATCGGTCTTATAAAAGTCTATTCAAACACATATCCCTCATATGTCTGTGAATAGACTTAATAACATATAGCATTCTTAAAGAGGTTTCTTTCTTAGAAGAACTTCACAAAATTAAAGCCTGTTAAACATACTTATTTATTATTTAATGGGATTAATGATAATTCCTACCTCCGTTCTACCAAATCCAGATACGATAGCTTGGGTTCCAACAGGTATTTTGAGAAGCGAAGGTGCAATATTTGCTGGCATCACCTTTGCTCCGAATTTAATAGTGCCAGTAACAGCCACCAAGCCAATATCATTATCGACGGTTACTGAAGAATATCCTTCGTGAGGGTAAACTGCAGCCACGTCGTATGTTATACCCCCCGAACGCAATGAAGTACCCACAGCGACTAATAACTTAGAGGGCTCATTCTGATAACTGAAAAATATGTTATTTTACTAAGCTTTGGAATGGATTCATAGGTTAATTTTCTTTCACAAATAATATTTTACTAATAAATCTCAACAGTCAAAGGCGCAATGAATACCTTATAAGTGACGGAAATATAGATTTCAATTATCATCAATCAACATAACTAACGACCAAGGTATACCATTTTCGAATACATTTTTTCAATATATATTTAATTTTCGTTTAGATTTGGTTCGTGACGCGATCTTTGTATAAACACTGAAGCAATTGCAGCTAGCAGAGTCTGACAATTTAAAGTCCATTTTAAGGGAAAAATTAAGTCTTCTATTACTCGTAGTTACTGTACTTGCCACGTAGTAAAAGCTTGATAGTTGTTGCCATTGTCATTGTTGTTCTAATTATATACTAACCCAATAACACAATGAGCAGCAGACAACACACTCATAGTAGATATCACAACCGCTCCACAGGAATGACTCCATCCCGATGTAGTTTTACGCCTCAGCGCCGCTTGATAAGGGACCTCTATTATATCCACTAATTCACCATTTACTATGCGTTCTAAAGACTTACTAAGTGATTGTGGTATGGAACAAATTAATCCTGGAAATAGATTGATTTAACTATAGCTACTTTGCATCTATATCATGAATAATAACGCTTTATTAATGCCTTAACATAACAGTTTAATTCCTGAAACACAAAAGAATTGTTTTTGATTTAAATTAAAGATCTTAATAAACGTACGAAATTAAAATTTATAAAACAATGAAACTGTGACGTTATCGTAAAATAAAACTGCATCATATATATATATCTTACGCGATTTTTAAAACAAGATTTTTAGACAAAGCCTTTCTTGCAAAGCAGGTTGCTTTATGATTGAATGCTCTCTCAAACTCATATCTTGGCACTTCCATGCACTGCAGGGTAGACATGAGACAAGCTATGTTAATTAATTAAAAGAGTATAAATGAATGTTATTCATTTACGAAGCCTTGGATCACACTTAATATTTTACTATATTTACAAAGATTATTATTGGAAATCAGATGACAGAAAGACCAAAGAGTTGTCGTTATGTTCTATTAGCACTCTAACTGCGATGTTATAGAACCAGATTACCAGTCGTAATTTCTACGAATGGTAAGAGTATTTTATAGTATTGACAGCATATTTTTGATGGAGCGATTCCTCAAACAATTACAAGTGTTTTGGATATAGGGACCGGTTGCATTTTTTACTTTCTTTAAATGAATATAATTCAATTGAATATATATTTAAATAATTTGATGAAATTTAATTAAATTTAAATTGTTGTTTAACATTAAAAGCTTACCTAATAATAGTATTTTTAATAATTTCATTTTAAGAGATTTCACTGACACATGATTCTTAGTTCTACACAGATCACAAATTGATAATATATCGAAATTTTTTCTTATCGTGACAAGATGTAAAAAATGTTTTTTTGGGTTTTCTTACACTTGAAAATAAAGATAACAGTTACCTAATACAATCTTTATCTCAGTCCTCAAGACTTAGTGATTATTACATGCAGCATTTAAACCGAGCGTCCGCAGTTCTATTACGGATCATTAAATGTTTATTTTGGTTGTACTTGCCTTATTATTGACTCAGATGAAGAAATGGATATGCCCCATGACCCATTGGGCGGGCAATAAATACAATATTTACGTTACATTTTTGTCCTTAAAGAAATTCAATATAATATAATGGTCACTTGTATGTATTTAAAATGTATTTTACGTAACTCATGAAGAAATTGGAAAGGAAGATACTTGTTAAACCATTCAAAGCATTTGCTATCATTAAGGTTACTACTAACATTAGACATATTATTTATAACGGTTCCGTTTCGTAATTCGTGGTACCGAAATTAAGTTTGGTTATCAATTTTTTTAGGTCTATTGGTACGTAGTGTACGCAATGTACGCTGACATTGGCCACCTGAGTATGGCCATTACATAGTATGTACTTATCGAATCTTAGATTAGTAAAGTCGCATATATAGGTGGCTCTCGTAAAATGCAACGCCTTGCAAAGCTGATTAAGGCATAATAAATGTAACAAGTTGGCGTTGAAAGCGAACATAAACATATAATATCACGCGATTAAATTGAATTATTGCGTTCATAAAAAGGTGCAAATTTTATTAATATCGGCCAGTCATTGCGGATCTTTTATCGGTAATGAAATCGGATGTTCAAAGTTTTTATTTTTACTTCTAAACTTTTTGGAGTTGGTGGCCAATGTGTTGTTGGGTTTTTTTAAATGTGGATTTGAGGATGTATGTTTACATGAGTAATTAGTTTATCAGGACATTTTAATGTGTCCATTTAATTTAATAAGGTTTTTTAAAGTAGGTTTAAACCATTTAAAATAATTAATTCTTGAGAATTAAAATGCGATACCCGTCCTCTCATTGTAGGTGTTTACCTCAGCCTTACTTAGGCTATACATAAGTCGACAGTGAAAAGTCCGGTTTCAACCACTGGCGCCATCTTTTGTCAGTATGCAAATACATCGCCTACGCGAGTTAACTATTGTTGTTGATAATATAAATCGACTTCGTTTGGTATTAATTATCATGTTTATTTGGTATTTTTTTATTGAATTACTATGAGATAACGTATTGCACAATGTTAAGAGAATTGTTTATTTTTTTAGGTCTATTTGGACTTTCCTAGACTCTTATCGTTTCTGGTTATTCACAAACGCTTTATTGAACGTTTTAGGGGCAAACGATAAGCAATTGGTGATAACTGATACAGTATGTTAAATCAATATTTTAAATTTAATCATTTAAAGTTTTCTAATTACTACACCGTGACTTGTGAAATTTTCAAAAATCTACTCTTAGTGGTAAGGTTACTAAACAAATTGGTAAATTTTGGCTATCTGTGTATAACGAATTCATTTTTCTATCTGTATACTAGTGCGCACATACAAAAAAAATATATGTGTGCACCTCAGAGAAAATCAGCTTGTATTTTCATCTATGGACAGCGTACGGCAGGCCCTGAAATCTACAAGGCCTATGTTCGTAATGTAGAATTAATTGCCGCAAGTTCTGGCTTGTTAAGCCAGTCTAGCTCCTTCCAGAAGCGCAGAAGTTTTCTGGGTACTTAGCAAGCTTCACGCGACCTTACTGCTCAGAGGATTTATGTTAATTAGGAAAGCACAGCCACGGATTCCAGGACTACGTGGGTGACTGCTTCCTCTGCACTCAAACAGCTTCTGCACAAAGGGCTGTCTGTCTCCTATACCTATAAAGAAAATAAACAATGAGACGAAATGCACGCCTTCTTCGTGTGCCATTGGGGGATTTTTATCATTAACACAACATTTAGACAGCAGTTAAACCGATAAATATTTTTTTTTTAATTGCGAGTAAATATGAGAGGGGAAATAAAAATATGTAACCTCAAAATTTGTAGTAAATGATTTATTTTGTAGTGTAAGAATATTTAAACAAAAGACGTTTATTGGTAGATAAGATAGCACTAGTTAAATCAATGGAAAGCCCGAGTTCATGGGAGCTGCGCCCACGCACACATTCCGTAGGGAGCCAAAGACCTCTTGTTTCCTGGATCACAAAACGAAATCATACTTATTAACAAATAACGGTGATCTATTTGATTAAGTTTTGTAGGTCAAGTAGGTTTTTATTCAAATTGGTACTTCTGCTACAGATATAGTTAAATAAGAAGACATGCTGAATTAGCCGGATTAAAACAAACTTATAATTTATTTATAGACGACAAGATTTTAGTCCCAAGTTACCTCAGGCACTTAATCTTTATTAAACACTTTCTCTACCCTTTACTCCTCGCACTTCGTCTTTCGCGGTAAATAATTCTATAACCGGCAGGGTTGCCATATCTATAACAAAGTAAATAATTTATTCAACGATTTAAAGCTTAGAAGTATAAAGTTTTATATATAAAAATATTATATAACAATAATGTCTTTCGTGTATACGAGTACTACAGATTTAAATAAAACTTTTAGAACGGGAATAAAGGCGAATTTGTTACACTGTTTCCATAACTTGACGTTTTAGAATTGCCAAGTTGACAGATGACAAGTTGACATTATGACAATATGTATTGTTGGCATGTATACGCCATCTATTGCCGCGATAAAAGAATAAGTTAATGATACTTTATGAAGAATTATGTAAGATGGGACCCAAAACATAAGCTAAATGATAATTACTTAAACATTACGTAAGTTCCCTCTGTATATTTTCTGCCTTCGTGGTGAATACGAATAGTTGTTTAAACTTACCCTCAAGAAACAAAACTATGTTGGGCTTGATTTTTGGTGAAATAGCAAATGTTTTAAGCACGCATAAATATGACATAAGGTAATTTAAGTTACAGGCATATAATGTATCTGTTTGTTTGTAAATGTGGAAACATTACACGAGATTAATTTCACAATATTGCTGGGTTAAGATTTTGAATGTTATATTTGAATAGATTTTGTCGTAACATTCTAAAACATTCAAGGTTATAATAATACAATTAATATAGTTAATACATATTTACAGTCATATGTTGGCGAGTTTCACACTGCATTCGTTCAACTGTGAAGGACGGTGCAATCGCTTTGTTTGACGGTCGAGTTTAAAACGAATATATTTAAATAACGTTGATTTTGTTATTTTTAAAATTGTCAGATATCAATGTCAATGACTGTACATAATAATTTTACAGATAGATTATATACAGTAGATATATTTTAAACTTTATGTTGAAATGATTGAACAATATAACAGTTATTTTTATTTTTATTGGGTATGTTTATGGATGATGGCTTGGTTTCAGCGTACGACGATGGTGCCCTAATGGATTTTTGGCCTATGTGCGGATTTAAGACTCTCGTGTACTTTGAAAGAAACCAGCGTCCGTATACCCAAACAATCCACGGCATGTATCAGACACAAGGGGCTGATCACCTACATGCCTATCAGAAAGAAACAAATGAGAACTGAGGTCCTGACTTTACAAGGTTGTTTTTTTTCTATTATAGGAATATTTTTTAATAGTACGATATGAATGGCTCTGCAGCGGAAGAATGTTACTCTTATATACGTATATGCCAACTGAGGTTTTATTTTTCGATTACGATCGATCGAAGACACCATAAGAAAATCGGTATGACTTGGACGATCGAAGAACTTCTCGAAAGAATTAACAATGAAAATTTAAAACCCTTATATTGCAATTGGATTGAAATATTTAAGTTACGACATCTGCGTAAATAAATCTGGTGTCATAGTTATGACCTTAGCGACGCTTATTACCTGTCTTAACAAACACGATAAACAATTTGATAACAAAAAGTTAATATGAAAAACATTTACGATTAATGGACCTTGAATAGGTTTACCTGTGTAAACTGACTATATTTTTGTGGTACTATACGTTTTACTATTATAAATAAATCATTTGTTCGATTGAACGTTTTTTTAATGGACTAACAACGATACTCCTGTATCATAGTCAGCGGTTACTTAAGATATTTCGCAAATGTATGAATAAATTGAAGCTAAAAGTTCGTTTAGTTTACACAATGAATTGTTATATAGAGAATTTAAATCCGAATTACACCATTCTGTAAATAGATATTGATTTTCCTGAACAATATATTTTAGACATCATATTCATACATATGATAAATAACACCGCTTTAGTCACTGTCACTTATTATCACATCCTAATCACAATTTAACAGAAAGAGACGAAGTTAAATGTGCAGAACGAATCATCAATATGTAAGAAACTAAACATAGTTTTTACCTAAATGCATCTTGCCTGGTTCTCGTTAGATAGTTGTACGTCCATAAGACATGTAAAAATCAAATTACTTAATTACTGTAACATTTCAAACTCACAATATATTTAACAGTCCCTCGTGGTTACTGACTACCCAGCTAATAGGATTTTGACAGGTATATTGTTCGGGGCAAATGAAAATTTAAGTTTGCTGTTACCCGGCAAGTTCAATTTGCATACAGAATTACGATTTTCATGTGAAACTGAGGTTCTTACTGAATTATTCGAGCCAGTGGAGCGGCGATTTCCTATTTATGGCTCTCTGCTATTGTGTCTTTATTTGTATCAAGGTAGTGAGCGTAAAGAAATACGTGTTAGATAACTTTAACACTGCGTACACGAAGTGTGTGAATCGCCGTAGAGAGAATCCAAGAATTTTTATTTATAATAAAAATGCCTCATAAAATTTCTGTTGATGCGATACTTCTAGCATTAGGTCCAGCATGTTTATCCCATTTAGACATATTATTTAAAAGTTCACGTTTGTAGATCAGCATACATGTGTCACCAAGGACCACCAAAAGAATAAAAAATCTGTGAGCGCGTTGTCGACCTTACCGCTGTTAATGCTAGATGTATCTACGCTGTCAGATCGATGATGGCTGGCCGACTCTTTAAAGAATTATTTTTTATCATGTTAAATGGTTTTCATCTAGTGTAGGTTGTATACAATTGTTAGCGGTAGTTGATCTAGTTCTTAGGGTAGGAAATTAAATACTTCAATGATGACTTAATTCACTATAATTTACTTCGCTGATTTTACGTGAACTGTATAACTTCAAGCTTGTACAAAGAAAAAGCCCGTGCGCATGTGTCACAACCTCTTTTATGATCACAACTCCCTCCTCCGAAAGCAACCGAACGAGTCAAATGAATAACTATTGCACATGCGCACTTGTAGCAAGATTCTTAAGAATATATATGTTTCATAAAAATGTTTAGAATTTAATTAAATAAATATTAGAAGCTAACACAATGTATTAAAAAAACTTTATCAATAGACGATTATAAAGTTGTGTTGTTGTTGGCTTCACTACATTTTTGGACTACCCTCACGTTAATTTTACACATTCGTTACTTCTAAAGTACTAATTACAAGTACTAAAGTAGAGAGATATCACAATGACAATGAGAGTAAAGTCTTCGGTTCACAGTGTTAGTAGTAATGTATCGCTTGCACCGTTCA
Source organism: Pieris brassicae (assembly GCF_905147105.1). Classification (NCBI taxonomy): domain Eukaryota; kingdom Metazoa; phylum Arthropoda; class Insecta; order Lepidoptera; family Pieridae; genus Pieris; species Pieris brassicae. Next base: position 5,602,641 of record NC_059665.1, on the reverse strand, counting down.
CTGTTCAACAAAATTGGCTTCGCTCTCGCAAGTCTATGTGGTTTTAATGTAGTACATATGACGTTTTCGCGATATCTTCGTGAAAAATATGCATGGAACTTTTGTGTCTAATAGAAAAATTTTGTGTATTGGACAAGAGCATTCCTCTTTAAAGTAAATTTTATTTAAACTTTATTCTATATAATATAACGTAAAAATATTCTCATGAATTCTTCCTTAACCAGATTAAGCAAAACCACATAGCTAATAAGAGAGGACCAGTTTAACGAGCTCTATTCTTCTCCTAATAAGAGGGCACACCAGTATCTAATGAAGTATGATAGTACGTAAATGCAGAGGTCTGCCTAAAATGGTTTGCGTAAGAGGAAGGCGCTTAGAGACTGTGTTCTCTGATTAGTACATGGACCAATGTTATATAAATACTAATAATAATAGGAAATATTTATATATAAATGAAATTGTATGTTACTTGAAATAGTTTAAATACACAAATTTTACATATGAGTATTGCGACATGATTGATTTGGCTTGATTAATTTTGTCTCGAACAAAGTAACAGGTAAATCATCTATTATTTCGAAGTATTTTTTATTTAAATTTATTATGGTCAAAGTCATTGCAAGAATAAGCTTTACCTTGACTAAGCCTCAATACTAAAAAATATATAAACTTGATGCAAAACTGACTGCAATATACCAAGGTACCCAATTTGACACTCACAAACAATCTATAAGCGAAAACAAAGTCGCCAATATCATTCAAGTTCTGTCGCGTACACATCCTTCGTTATTATGCAACTCGGCCACTCATCAATTCACGTCGGCTTACAATGCAGTGACTATTATTATAGGTAAATCTAATGGCACTTAACATCATAGTATTGCTTGTACTATTGACTGACATTTGTGTCTTGGTCAATTGGCTACAATGAAATAATGTAATAACGTAAGTGAACCTAATTTAAAATTAAACCGTCGACGCTATAGCTTATTTCGATAGGAATATAAGTTACACAAAATGTATGTGTCTGTTATGAAAAGAAAATATATGTAATTTAAATAGTCAAAGGTTTGCATAGATATATACTCTAGAAATATAATCTATTTATTGATCAAACATTAGTATATACATACATACGTAAATAAAAAACGTAATGTTTTAGGATACGAAGCCTTCCAATAACATAAGGTGGGTAAATTTTGCGTGTAATTCTTGGTTATAGTCATGATCATGCTGCTGGAGATGTCAGGAGATTCTTTCCTTATTATAGTTGCACTGTATGAGCCCGTCATCATGATGTATTTTTATACATCCCATCATCTCCTTTACTAGGGACTAAACTAGACTAGGGAGAAAACTTTTTGTAGCCATATGTAACTCACTTGTCATAGAAAAAAAGACCGGAAATTGTGGACAATTGTGTGCCGATGGGAACAGCGGGAAGGCTGGATTGCACATTACAAGTTACAATATTTAGGGCAATATAGAACTACAGCAACAATAATATAGAATTATGATTGTCTGCTAAAATAAATAATATAACCTAAATGTACAGAAAGCTATTAAAACAGCATCTCATTTGGAGAGCAACAATTCCCAATGGCTCATCTCTAAAGTGTAGTACACTAATTTCAACCAAAAATCTACTTTAGACAGCTTATTAACAAAATGATGTAATCCGATATTTCATCCGTAACGCGATGTGACATCCGATCATCTTAAAAGGTGGAAAAACATCAGGCAATGACAAGAAATTCTTGGTAAAATTAATTCAATACAGTACGCGCGTCATAATTCATTGCCAGCGAAGGCTGTATTTATTTGATGCGGTGGGCTAATGTAAAATTCAGACCTGTTTATATTGTGTATTTATGAATTCATTATTTACTTATTGCTGTGACAATTATTTACGATCAAATGTAATTGTAATGCTTGCGTTGCGTTCAATGTTTTTGCTTTATTACGTTTATAGGGTTATTTGTTCCTATTGTTATTTTTGCTTAGAAGCGATCGTTACCTTATAGGCTTCTAATAACATAATTTTATGCAACAATGTATCGGTAATTAAATGTACTAAAAAATAGCAACCTGTCTCGATTATGAGTAATTTTATATTAATTCTAAACATAACTACTTCGAAATGTTTTTAGAAGTTCTGAGAAATTCCATATATATCTTTTTGTTATGTGCGGTTGAATTTATTTATAAATAATCTATGTAAAAGTAAAAATAATGGTTTGTTATGTAAAACATAAAATCATTGACTACCTTTTGCGTACCTTTAAAAAAACATGGACTACAACCTTTTAAGATCTGGGTCTAACATTTCCAAAAAATGCATTGGTTAGAAAACATGGCCTCAGAGATTAGTGTCATACATTGAATCCTCTAGGCAAAGAATGCCTGACCTCGACTTAAATTACTAAACCTATGTCGTAAATATAGAACTTCATTGGATTGGACTATGGTGTGATTATTTATCTATTTCGTAATCTAACAGCGAACATAAATTGTATAAAACATAAAACAATTATTCTAAAGAAATAGCCAAATTTTGGAATACATAATAGACATTTCAACTATTCACAAAAAGAAAAAATCTATAAACATTATTAAAATAAACATTTAACAAAGTAATACCTATTTTGGCTGTGATGTGTGATGGTTTAAAACTGAGGGTACCTATGTATGTAGGGTATGCTCATGATGCAGATATTTAGATATGAATATTCTTAACACTCGATTTAAGAAAATTCCGCGATAGCTTTAACAAGTCGAGAAAGTAAAGAAATTACTGGTATTTGTTTCTCGATCTCCATAGATTACATCTAGCAATAAAGCAAACGTTGCGGCATTTTTAAACTTAGAAACAAATACATGAATAACGGGCACCCGTTAATGGAACTAACGAAGGTGTAATGAACTTTTGTATCAAAATTAGTAACGCGTGTATCGACATTGTTAATAGCCGTGAAATATTTACTATGATTCTTTGTAAATTGGTTTATTAAGCAAAAAGTATTTATTGTATTTGTCGTGGATTGGAGACACGTTTCTGCGTCTATATTTTTGTCTTAAAGTCATGCCTCTCTCTCTTCAGTTGGTAGCTTATGTCAGACCGTTGTGGTCAGCACGGAATCTGAAGTGGATCTGTTGCAATCAGTTTTTGTCCAGCACCTCTCTCACAGAACAGTTTGCGAACCATGAGTCTTTCATCGGTCCATCTGGTTGGTGAACGAACATGTGTTCTTTCGCCAGTTAAGATCAGTTCCTCCAAGTGCAGGCATATGCTAGACAGGCTAGTCCGTATTTCCAAAGTCACGATATTTTCTTTCGGCGTTTGATCCAGTGTGAATTGTGTTCATAGAAAGAAAAATGGTCTATAGCAGGGATCACTAGGAACGATGTAGTTACTCGTAGATTTGCGTTTTTTGCGCATGATCTTTATAATCTATATAAAACAAAGATTTAGCTTTATTTTACATATTCTTTGTCTCAAACCAGTTTTGTTAAACGGATTACATCATTGTCCGTCAGTGTTGTGGATTGACATTATGTCTAGCCTTGAGCCTATATTTAATAGAATAAAAACTTAAGTAACAAAAGTTTCAACTGTGGGCGATATTAACCAAACTTAATGAAGTACATTGTCTTATTTCTATATGTGGTAAAACCAGTCTTTACCTTCTCCGGCCGAGCAAATAGTCGTGTGGGATGATTTTTGCTGTTTTTTGTAATAACGTTTAATTCTTTGGCGGCTACTATACCATTACTATCTACATTAAAATATGTTACACAGAAAATTAACTTGTTTTTTGTATAGAATTAAAAAAAATTGCTAAACAAATTTGGAAGGTACTTTTAAGACTCTTCCGAACTTTTCCAGCTAACTCGACCTAGGATAGACTTACGTAAATGTTCACATGGAAGTATGAACACATATCATGACGATATCACTTAACCTTACCCCTGCTGTACGTAGTATACTGACTCTAGGCAGGCCTATTCTATAAACCTACAGATTTCCAATGATTCATTCAAACTGCAAATGCCAGTTATTATGACATCTAACGACGAAACCCAATATTGACATCATGATTGCTTAATTATACCTACGTGGTATGAAAACTAAATACTGAAATCGCTATTTATTTTACGAGGTCCTTTCGCCATCTGCTCTTGTCTAAAATAAATATATACTTGTTAATATTAATACATTTTTTTTCTTTTACCCTTGTAACAACCTTCAAAACAAAGTCGTAGAAAGCCTGAAACACCTTGAAATATTTTTGTAATTAAACAAAACACGTTAGTTACATAATTATTTCTGGATTTCTGCAATTAACTTAATGCAATGGTAACAAAACCCACATCGTATGTGAACATATAAGAGATTAGTAATTAGTTTCATAGCATTCTACATAAAAGCGATATCGGCGCCACAATCAATGCAATTTAAATAATATGATTTATGTATGTCTTCGGTCACTGTTTTAATGACACAATACTCGTAATATATTACGTCCGTTGGGATTTTTCCAAGAAAACCTTGCAAGTCATTATTTAGGAATTTGGTGGAACAGGTGATTCGGTGTCAGCCCAAATTTTCCCATCAGGTTAATATAACGAGTCAAATTAATCCAGTGGCGCTACAGCCCTGCAGGACTTGGCCTCAGATTTCCTCCGTTTCTTTGATCATTTTTATTTCAAAAACAGGCCGGTTTCTTCAGGAGGCAAACGGGTAGGAGGCTCATTTGGTGTTAAGTGATAACACCCATGGACACTAGCATTGCCTCAATGGCTCACAAGTGCATTGCCGACACTATAAGAATTGGTACGCTCTTTTCTTTAACCCTAAGTCGAATTGGTTCTAAAGTACTTCAGTGGGCAGTAGGTCCCATATAGTTGTGGTGCGCAGCACAAACTGTTTTAAGAAACGCTCGGTTTTCCTTCACCGTACGACTTAAATATGTATATTAGACCTAAACGATGAGAGTCGTACGCGGAAGCTTCTAGGCCAACTTTGCTTTATCAGGGTACGTTAAATCATGCACTCTGTTAGAAGGACTATATTCGTACAACAAATTTATTAAGTATGATTGCTTAATCATATTGTACCTACCTTGCTATTAGCTTAGAAAAATAGGGATAGCCTTAGCTGTGGTTATATAAATTTTTATAAGAACAAAGAAAATATTAGTAGCATTTATATGGACAGAGGCCCGGAAGCTTAGGTATGGGGGTGATAGGCATTTGCTTTGAAGGCACCTCAGATCTCTCTGCGGAATATAATTTGAATCGGTTGATATAAGGCTTTTGATAAAATATTACATGAGAAATATGATTCTATTAACAACGATTTAAATAAATTATGAAGTTTCTCGTATTACTATGTTATTAAATTAAATTTATTCATAATAATTGTTACCATGTCATTGTATGCTAAGATCTAGTTATGTGTCACTGAGGTCATTGGGGATATAGAAATTGATTTTATATAAATTTCATGCCATGTAGTGATTCATGAGTTTATGTAATACTATGCGATAACGTCTTGTCCCCTCTAGGTACTATTATTTTACGATTAAATTAAGAATTAGATTAAGATCAAACTATGTCTTTCACTATATTAATCATAAGGGCACATGCCTTGCATTTTAGTGTGTCTTCGTAAAATCCTAAGATTGGTAGACGGAGTTCTCGATCAAAATTTGTTCTTACCTACGCCACTTATGGAATTTTACAGTACTGTAAACACAAAGAGGTATAGAACACAATGTGTGAGACACATTTTTCCTAACAAGGGCAGAGACCTTGATGCCCACTCGCCGATATTGGCGGTTTTAATATGGGTAATTGCAGCCTGATTGAGAATTGTCCGTCAGGCGATTCACCCACGTTTAACCGATTAATAACAGTGATATACATATTATCTTTAATTTAGATATAGATCATGCGGTTTTTAATAATCCATCTTCAAAACAATTCTTTTGAAAAGGTATTACGAAAACAAACAAATTAAAGTATTTTAAATACTATTATAATTTTCATCCAATAGGTGTTCCAATCATTAGGTGTGGGTCGTGAATTTAAATTAAGTCAATAATAAATTGTAAATAACCGAAATAAAATTATTATTAAAAAAAAACAAATGCTTTGTTTACACCAATAAATACATTTGAAACTAATAATATCATAATAAATTTTTATTATATATATATAATAAGATTACAATTATTGTAATTTTCAAAGACTGCCTTTACCTTTTGTTTATATATTTAAGTCAGTCTTTGTAAGTCAATAATATTCGGGTGGCAATACAACACTAATATTTGATTTCATAATAATCTAAAACAGTAAAAGACTTACAAGGTTTCTTTCTTCTTTACAATAAAGAGGAAATATTAATACAGTCTAAACTCCATGTAACAACCTTCGATTTAACGACGAACTCCCTGAAGCGTCGAATTCAATTGGCTTTGGTTGGTTCAGCTTATCTTCAATACAATGAGGCACTACATAGCATTACACCCATTCTGGATAACGACAACAATTGAGTAATAACGTACTTTTTAAGTTGCTTAAATTAGTAAAAACTGCGCAGCTGTGTACGTTCTTTTATCGGTTTATTATCCTAGCCCGCGATAATCTCGGCGGTCGGCATCATGCATACGAACTTTCTAAGAAATTCGTTCTGTTGTTTACAAATTGGGATTGCTTACACGTGTAGACTGTTATTGACCATGACTAATAAGTAGAAGTCATGGATTTGGAAGCCATTTAACGATAACTCTCTATAACACCATAAAATGTCCCTTCAGTGACGTTAGATAGAGTTTACGCTGTATTTCAAAATTAACTATACCGATTTGTAAAGTATTTCATAGTTACGAAGCACTGAGTAAGTCCTAAGTAAAGAACCATTTATGTATCACCAACTTTTTACTAACTACCAAATAATTTAAGGAAGAAGTTAATGTGTTCTACCCGGTAATGACATTCGGTGCCTTATCAGGATCTTTGTTTTATACGTTGTTTAACTGTTACGTAATATATGAACTACATTACTTTATATATATAGCTCTTAACTATTGAGATGTGATGTCATCAACGTATTGTCATCTCAATATAAAGGTCAATGGCGTAATAAATCAATCAACGAACACGCCTTCATTAATAAGAGGTATAGAGTTTAAGAAATCTTATTTAAGTAAGATTAAGTTTTATACGACAAAGAGAAGTGTCGTTCTAAGATTTTGCGGTCTAACCCTCAGGTCGTACGTTAAAACACCGGCTTGGTGAAGGAAAACATCATTAGGAAACTAGCGTGCGTTCAGCTAAAAAGTCGATGGCACTGAAGGCTGGTAAGTAGGATTACCTAAGAACAAATGATCATGGGACTCTCTTCTGTTGATGTAACAGCATTTCATTTGTAACAGATCTATACATCTAGTTGTATGATAACTGCATCAGATCTACCTGATTGGATATTCCGTATGTGGGGCTGGTATAATGTTCAAAGTGCGGGTGCAGAAATACTAACTATAAATGACACTAATTATGAGGATATTGAACACTTTCCAACTCACACTCTTTCGTGATGAAATATGATAAAAGATGTGACGAAATATTAAGTATAAAGTCAAATATAGAGCATAAAGTCCTTACTTTGACTTTGCTTAAGCAGTAACAATCTAGGTTTTCTTTGAAATATTAAGTATTGTCGTTTGTTTAACTTAAGTTTTCTTAAAAAAAAATATTTTTGACTATTAATGAACTTATTTATATTTTCTGTTTCATATATATTACTTATCTATGTTCTATGTAATCTGTTTTGGCTTTGTATATTGTCTAAGTGTTCTGTTTTATAATATGTATACTAGCTGTTACATAATTAATAAACAAATGACACTCCAGTTTCTTCGATCGCAGAATTGCTTTTTGCACGAATAGAACTTGGACCAGTATGGTCATAGTACGAATAAATTCGATTCAATATTGATCAAGTTCATGGTACGCCCAATGATCATAGCTATAAGAATTTAGTTTCATGTATGATACATCGCAGTATATACATTGTATTGAACAGCCTTATTGCCCGTATTTTAAAGTAATCTACTGGTGTCCTCAATAGCTCATTTCCTACTCATGTAATATTTAATTTCTAATATCTAATCAAGTAACGTTGGGATACATTTCTTTGATTTGCGGTAAACGCAGGGCAGTTTACGTAATATACTTTCACCATACGTAGACCCTCAGATGGCTACTTTAGCGTTAGGTAAGAACCGGATGTTCTAGGGATTTATATTAATGTATCGTATCGACTGTGATCTGAAGAGGAATCTTAATAGGAGAGAAAGGTTTGTATTTAAATTGATTTCAGTATATTATTTGTGTAGCTGTGAGGCTTAAACTCTAACCGTGAACCACCTTAAGCTAATGGTGGTGGAACACGAGATATTGAACATCCTGGGTCTAATATGGAGAGTCCAAAACAGAATAATTAGTATCACCCCAATATGCGAATGCCGAAGGTGACTGCATGATGATTGCATGGGCCATGATTGAGCAGTGAAGGAAGCAGACAGGTCTCCGACTACTAAGCCAGCTTGTGCTTTCCCTTGGAGCTCGTGCGTGTCAATGTCAACAGCTCTTCTTCTTCGACCAATTGGTCTGCCCAGATAGAGAGAGAGAGAGTTCCCAGATATGCACTTCAATCTTCTCCCAATTTAAATATCTTAATAATTATAATTATTCTGCCACCACCTCGCGTTGTTTTTTCAACATCTGTTTTTTTCATCACAGTCCAGACACAATTTGCCCAAAAAAGATGAGATTTACAGAATATGAAATATAAATAATATTGCCTAACTAATAAATTCTCATTTATTCTTGTATTATTTTACAAAGCATTATTATATATCGTTGTCTGTTTTGCAAACCTTGTTTGCATAACATGTGACGAGTGACGCAAATACAGAAATTATATTGTTATATTTACAGTCTTGGTCAAGTTTTTAATATTAATATTACTAACAATTTACATCACACCTGAAACTGAGGTCCATTGTTCAGGCAACAAAGTATTCAAAGTCAAAAGTCAAAAATCATTTATTCAAATAGGAAACACAATGTACACTTATGAACGTCAAAAAAAGAAATATACATTAAATGCTTCTAATTTTACATTTACTGCCAGTTCTCAAATCAAGGGCATTGAACGGAAGAGAAGAACTTGCAATAAACTCTACGCCACTCTTTTTAACCCCCAATTTTTTTTGTATTATGTGTAAGTAGCTGCAACCATCACACCATGTTCCACATAACATCAGCAACAACACGCAAATACATAGTCGAAATAACTAACATCACCACATACACGAATTCAAGTACGACCAGTCACCACGAGTAGCACCCGTTCACAAGTATGACGCATGGCCAGCCATCGGCCCCCTCGCCATATTTTAGGGAGAGAGACAACCCGACGCATGGACGCCTATTTGAATCCACATACGCTTAGATTGTTTTCATGGATATTCTATCAACACACGAGAGCAGTTGAGCTCATCTTTGACTCCGTAGGTTCGAACCCCGGCTGTGCAACAATGTTTCTGCCTATGTGCACATTTAACACTCGCTCGTACAGTAAAGGAAAACATCGTGAGGATACCGGCATGCCTTAGACCCCAAAAGTCGTGTGTCAACCAATAAAATTTATCTTGCCTATAAAACAAATGATCACGAAACACTTACAGAAATATTGTTGTATAAGGTTACCCCAACGAAAAAGATAAAATAACAAAAATCACAAGATTATTCATGCTATATTAACTGGGAGAAATAATGAAATTATTATTATTATTGTTTATACTATAACTACAAAAACCAAATAACGTAAAAACTAACACTTCATAGACGTACTACACTAATCAAAGCACAGCTGAAAAGAATTATCAGACAAAAATACCTTTTTGACTAATTTAGGCAGTGAATAAGATAAATATCTATAAAATTATAAGTGACAGAAAAAGCATATTGTCTTTGGACGAGGGCAGCTAGCGATGAGCAAGGTTTTCCGTTCAGGAAGAAGGAAAAATTATTCTCGCAATTGTCAAGCCTTGGACCTTGGCTGTGATGTACCGATGGATTTATTTGTTAACGGGTAATTATTATTTTATTACTTAACTCTTAAAGTGATGAAAGGTCAATGTGAATTTTTGAATTGTGAACTTACAGTACGTGAATGCAATATTATATACTCGTAATAGTTCCTTCGTTTCGTAAAGTAAATAAAATAATCATTTTATTTACTTATATCAGTTCATTAGTCTTCAAAAACATAATAATAATAATAAAACTTTATTCATGACATAAATATGGCTGTGACCAAATTGATCTAGATTACAATTATTCCGTGCTACATGGTGCATGTTTAAAATCAAACAAATTTCGTATAAGACCTTAACATGTGTGAATGTGTGAGTATATGATTGGGTGTGTGCGTATAACTCTATTTGAGTGTGGCTGAGAGTTGTATTAAGCGTGCACTGTGTCTGCCTTAGTTTTTGAAACCTGAAAGGAATGGCAAAATATAGTAACGCCTAGAACATATAATCATAGAGAGATCTTTAGGTTGCTCTAAATTATTTCTTAATTACAGCATACATTAAAATTAATATTTTTAACGAAAGCACTAAAAGGCAATGGCCTTAGTGAGAAATTTTAACAAATTGAAGGATCATTGAGCGTTTTTTATAGTAATTAACCACGTTTTAAATCCGAAAATATATTTTCTGTTTGTGTGAGTCATAGATCCAATCGTTATCTTGTTAGTCTGAATCTGATTTCAGAAGATTGGAGATGATTTCAACAAAATATAGGTCTATTAAATCGAGTACATAAAAGATTACAAAGTTGGATTATTGCGATGACAAGTAGACAATAACGCAGAGTTTGTGGTCGGATGATTTATGTAGCAACTCATTCGCACGGCGGCGTTTACAGTTTACAAACGGTGATTGTAATCTTTGATATAAGTTTCAATCTCCCAAGCGGAACCACTACCGACATTTTTTCACTAGAAATAGCGGACTCTGATGATATTATCTATGCACGATTTTCATTAATGCCAGTTATTTAAAATGATATTTTCGAATTTAGAACGGTAGAGTAGAGGCTTTATCGAATCGGTAAATTTAAAAATTAAAATATGGTTCGAAATTTAAAAATCAAAATATCTTTCGAAATTTAAATGTAATACCTCTGTATATTCCGAACATAAGATACAAAATAATTGCATCTAATAAAACTCAGAAAACAAATGCTATGAAAATCTATGTATGGTAAATACATTAGCCAGTGTCCAGCGCAAGCGCAACTCAGTACAGCGCATATCGCAAAGGATCGGATTCTCACGGCCGACCACGATATTCGCGGTCATTTGTCGCCGAGCTAGTGAATCTGGTGGATATGGCTTATGTTTTTTAGTTCTTCGGTAAAAACCGTAATAAATTAACTACCAGAGAAGTATGAAGCATTTTATTCTTCTGAGCAAATAACCAATTATGATTTAGGAGTTTTTAATTACACAATATTAAAAACTTATAAATAACTATTATTTTCACTAAATTAGTCGATTATTAACAAAAATTATGTTTTAAAACTAAATAAGTTATAAGTTTACTTAATTAGATCATACTTAATACGTATAATTAGCGGTCCTAACAGACACTGTCCTGTACATACGTCTGAAATATTAAATTAAACCATTGTCGATTCCACTTGAAGGCAGACAAAACATTTCCTCAAAATCGGTCCAGCCGTTTGGGAGGAGTTTATTTAAACACATACATAAAAACATCTGCGCACCGCAACAAAGTTTAAAGTTATTTTCGATCTCTTACTGTTAGAATCTTTAAATAATTATTCGTCTCTTCTCTTATCTAAAAATAAACTTGGAGTATCAACAAACAATCGTATCCATTGGCATAAGCCTCAATTATTTATAGAATTTGGTCACATTTATTTATCAAACAAAATATTAAAAATTAAAAGAAAAATCTACTTCAGTCAGTTGCCTCATCCAAAGTTCGCCATCACCTAAAAGCATTACATTGCGCGTACGCCTCTTCGCTCTTCTTGCTCAGCTTATTTATTTAAATATGCGTGAACTTCGCTCGAACTCCTTTGTCTAGTGCTTTGTTACTTAAACAGGCTTCTTCCTATTGCTATTTTACTTATTGGCAATTACGTTTACTTTATTTCAAATTAGGTAAGACAACCATTTATACTCTAGAGGCTGATGCAATTAATTTTTCGTGTTACAATAGTGTTAATTATATATTTAATTTAATTTTTAAAATTATATATTTAAAATATTTAATTATATAAGTCACCATTGCGAACTTTTAATTGACTTGGGGTTCAGACTTGTTCCTGTCCGGCCATTTATGAGTTAAATACATCGTAAACCACTTAACGCAAGTGTTAATTCAAAAATAAAATGAAAAATCTATTGACGCATCACCAGGGCTCACTAACGAGTCTCAGACTTGATAATCACAAGCTAGAACTTTGTTTAGCCTAATGTCTTCTCAGTCTTCTTCATTGCTGCCCTGCTAGTGATATGTCTCCACTTTGTTCGATCTATAGCTTCTAAACGTCGCTGTGTGTAGCCTTAGAGGCATCTTCTTTGTTTTCCCGTTACTTCCTAATTAATTATCTTTAAATTACTTACTAGCAACTAAGTTCACGGTTAAGCGAAAGCTCTCAGTGGATAAATACTAAAAATGTTTAGACTTTTGCTTAGACTTTGACTTAAACCAAGATGGTGTAGATAAAAATGAATATAAAACGTTTAAATACAGAACATGTATCAGTTTACAATTTGAGTAAGGATTGCGCAATCGTAAATCCCGAAGAACTCGAACAGTTGAATCATAAAATATTTTGCGCACCTAAAATAAAATAATGCCATTACCGCGGCAAAATTCCTGACCCATGCTACAGCGTCACTTAATTTAAACTTTTAAATTATCCTTTGAGCCCTTGTCAATAGGGTCCAGGTTTACGAGCGATTGTTTTCTCCTCAACACAAATGTTTGTAAGGTACGTCTTTCAGTACTCAAAAGGCGTTTTAAAGTTTTTCTTGGGACCAGTAAATTAATGAAGAGGTGAATATGAAACGAATAATTTGTGGGACGACTCATCCCTCAGGCACGTCATGATTGTCCCACATAAAAGGTAACTTAATTGCAAATTATTGTACCCCCTTTTCGAAGCGGATTTTTTTTCTTATTCTGTACCAATTACAATATTTTTATCAATATTCTCAAGCAAATTATTGGCTGGAAATATAAATACCTTATACTTCTAAGAAAGAAAACAATTTTTTATGTAGTTCTGTCAATATGTAGCGTTAAGTCACAAACGTAGAGTTACGCGGTACAGGTACTAACATTTTATTTTTTGTTACAGGGGCAAACGGGCAGGAGGTTAGGTTAGTGCTGTTAAGTGATACCGCCGCCCATGGACACTCTCAATGTCCGAGGGCTCGCAAGTGCGTCGAAGTTTTCTTGAAGCTTTTTAGCCGAATTGGTTCTGAAATACTTCAGTGGGCAGCTAGTTCTACATTGTGGTGGTGCGCGGCAAAAACGCTCAGCTGTGGAACGACGGACGTCGAGGTGTTACGGGTGGAATTTAGTATTCTGCCTCGATGTCCGATGTCCGAAACTCAGCTGCAGGTATTAGTCCTAGCAACTCCTCTGAACACTCCATGTTAAAACACTCAACATTGTTATCAGAATCTGGCGAATGAAAGTAATGAAGTAACCTTACCGCCGTCTTCTTTCTTATCCCGTTAATGCAAAGGTAAATAGTTGGTAAGTGTAATTAATTATCTTTAAAATTAAATTACAATAAATAATTGAAGCAATACAATTTATGCTCACTAAATTCGCGGTAAAGCAAAAGCTTTCAAGGTATGAATACTATAAATGTTTAGACTTAACTAATATAAATAAATGTTCCAAACACACCGAGAAGTGAAGGCATTATTTCAATGGTGAGAATTTACAGCCAAGGGTTCGTCGTCTTGGTATCACAACTATAAGCATAAAATTGGCTGCGATTACTGACCAATGTAAATGTGTGGGTGAATATTATTGGCAGGTCTCCGACGGAAAAAGCTCGCTATACCCTCACCGATTACCGGACCACACAAATATGTCCTCATATATGGATATAATATGGGTGTAATGGTACAGTCGCAACGTGTGAGCCAAGCCTTAGATTCTGGATCCAGGAAGGTTCCACAAATAAAATATGTGACTGAGGCGACGGCGAGGTGCCGGCGAGATGAGGCTGCACAGCCTGGAGCGAAAGAGAGAAAACATGGAATTTACTTAGTGGAAAGGAGAAAGTTATATCACTTGGCTATCTAGAGAAACGCGAGCACCTCATTTAATCGGTACGCGCTTCGTTCTTATAGTATACGGAATATTTTCAGATGTTATTTGAGTTTTAAACACTATTAAAATATTATATGTTTCTTGCATAATAAAAATAATAAATATAAATTCTGGACTTTAAAACTACAAGACGTTGCTAAAACCAAAGACATACATATATAATAAATTAATATTTCAAAGGCCGCCACCGTTAAATTTGTATATTATATTTAAAAGCTTACCTATATTGTGTTAAGTTCTATTTGATTACATACAAACTTTACATATATCTTATTGTTCATTTCAATCGGTTTGAGAATCTCACGAAAATTTGATCCCTTGAAAAAATGGCCTATTTTCGTACTTATAAAGTTTGGAAGAAAAATAGAAATAAACATGTCTGGTATATTGTGAATTTTAACTAAATTTTACTATAAAAATTTAATAAAATTCAAATATATTCCATATACTATAGTTTTAAGCGCTTACAAACAAAAGTAACTTATTGCGAGATGCCGGCGGCTCAGCACAGGTTACATATTGTCATAAACCCACACAGTGTCGGGGACTATTATCCGGCCGAGTTGTATTACGAGGAAACACTACTAAACGCCGTTAAATGCGCAGCAATTTATCTTGGCTGGGTAGTACTTAACATTGCGGGGAAAAGGCCGCTGTACCTTGATCTCTATTGGATAGTGAGCTCTTACATTTCGAAATCGATTTTCTATATTAACCTGTATTAGACTTAATTATTATAATAACCTCAGAGTTCTTTATATCTCATTCTCACACAATGACCGCCCATTACTCTACAGTAATATAATTATTATTGGTCTTATAAGATATGCAATTGTCATCTTTAAAAAAATACTGACAGTTTTATATGGAACATAAGGGCTCTATTCAATTTCTTCTAAAACAATACCAAGATCAGCCTTTATAGACTATTCAAAAAGTCATTTAATTGGCAAATTGCAATAATGTTATTAACTTATTAGTTTGAGGAGAGATCAAATAAAGGATTTTGAACAAAGAGGTCGGATCAATGAAACGGATGCATACTAATGTGGGATAAATACCAACACATCACGGCTTACGCACACATACACATTCTGCACTGTTAACACAACACACGGGCATTTCAGGGCTACCGCTTTTTGGTCGATTTTGGTTATTTTTTACGTCGGTGGACTGGATACAATAATTTCTTGTTTTGAACAGCCTTTCATGTTGATGCGTTTGTTTTGGGATCTAAGTGCTATGATCAACCTTGGGTTTCGCTCGCTATAATTTTATCTTTTAGCCCTGGTGGCCCTGACTTCTTCTTCATGAATGTTTTAAATTTTCTTTATGTCGAAACTTATTTACATTAGATTAATCAAACGCTAAATCTTGCTCCGGTCTACAAACAAGTACAGAGAAATCGATGTGTAAAGAAAATACAAACTTAAAATATTTGGAACTTTTGATCAATTAAACATTAATAAACTGCTTTAATATGTGATGAGAAGCATTATGATGTCATGGTTTCATGTACTTACAAACATTAAAAAAAACCTTGGCGATTTTAAAGAGCCACGAAGAGTCATAGCCTCTACTTCTCGTCCGTTCTGCGTCCGTCTTCATTTTAATATAAATTTTGATACATTAACTTTTTTTAATTTCGAAAACAAAATAGATCTCTTTTGCGTAATATAAGCCACATACATTGAATTTGGCTAATAACAATAAAATGGGAGGCAAGATAAAAGGAATTTATTAGTCGAAAATTCAGTCAATAGAAAACCATACTAAAGTACCAAGTAAATAAAATATTTTAAAAGTTTTCAAAATCAAGTTCTGCAACCCTAAGCTAAGTTTGCGTCATTGTAAAAATTATGTGCTTTTGGTAAATGCTACCGGCTCCCGCAGTAACAAACTCATACATTACAGTCGGATCTGATGGTCACTGGTTTTTGTTTCTCTTTGTTTTATTACGAAACTAAATTCTCATGGACACTACGACTTATACGTTCTGTATAATACGAATTATTACTTTAAAAGTTCTATACAAGTGCTTTATAATAAAGTTTTTTTCAAGGAACAACTATTTTCACTATAAAAAGTGTTAAGGAATAGCCTAATTAAGTAAAATAGAGTAAATTTCATTGATATGAATATAATTATTATGCAACTTTATTGCCCTATTAATTAAGGCTATTTTTGTATATATCATATATGTAACACATCATTCACATAAAAAATACGGTATTACCAATTCATTTAAAATCGTGAATTTCTACTATGATACACACATTCAGTTTTAATGTAACATTGAGTAAATATTCGTATCTATTTTCAAACTCGTCACTTGCAAATGATTCATTGCATTGTTTTATGCATTCAAAAAACGCTTAAAGCATCTAAATCTCCACTTAAAGCGTGGCGATCGGACACAATAAATAGTGCAATCGGCGCCAGTTCTAATTCGCTATGCCGACTTGTGTTTTGCCAGATCCTTTCAATATTCTTCGGGAGTACGAAGGGTCACCGCGTTCCCTTGAGCCCGGAGGCAAACCAGTTCCAACATTTCAATATCACACCGATATAAGCGATACAGCCAACCCGTTTATTTACGGCTCGTACATCACATCTCCGTGCCCTTCGACTAATAGTGAGCATTGACTTGACTACGGAATGTTCCGGGACTGGTATTAATTTATTGACTTACCTTTAAAGCTGCCCGCGAGTACGTGACCTATGTTTTGTTTCTAATACTTTACATATCAATACTAATACAGAAATTTAGGCATATTGTAGAATTAAAATCACGTGAAGAATTAATAATTGCACTGTATCCACACTGTGCATACTTTTTTATAATAAATTCAGGTCCATATATGTACGCTGTACACTATGATAGTTAAAATTATTTTTCCTGTGGCAATTTATTTAGAATAAATTGTATTAATATGTAGCAATTTTTTGTTGTAAACGTAAAACATATAGTTTATCAACCATAAAACAAAATATTGTAAGAGGACGATGTAAAACAACAATAAATTATAAGTTTCATAGCACGAGTAAAGCTGGTAAGGCTACATTTCTCTCAAGAATCCCGTAAATCAAAGACAATGTTATCTATTAAGGAAGTTCAGTACATCCAATAAACTTTGAAACAGGCTGAGTATTCAAACAGCTAATTCCAGAAACCTGCCGCGCTCTCTATTAAAATAAAACTATTGAGAAACATTTTGAATTTAAATATTACGTCGATCACTGAACCCTAAAGACGTGATCATTAACCATTTTTCATAGGCCGAGTAGAAAGTCAATATAACTATTTAATGTACATAATTTACGGAATGAATAAACCAGTTAGTATACATAAATGCGAAAAAAATTATTTGTAACACCTCAAAACCGATTTTGTATCAATATATTTGCCTATACTATTATAAAGAAGGCCCAATAATAGGGAACCACCATATTTACTATGTGTACTATAATGTATATAAAGGCTTATAGTCAGAATCTTATCTTGCCGCCGCGTACAAATTATGCAATTATTTAATGAATTACCGTCTAAAATTCGTAATATTAGCGCGTTTAACTAGTTCAAAAGGGCATTAAAATACATATCAGAAGCCTAGTAGACTAAAATTATGACGGCTGATTGTGACGTGTATCTCGTTTGTATATATTAAGTTTGTAATGTAAAAAAAAAATATTTGTAATGAGTACAGAGTTCTTAAAACATTAAACATTAATCTCCTAATTCACATCTATATACAAAATGAAGTCTTCAAATTTTGTAAAAGCTCTAGTGGTATTTTAAATTTCGAATTCCAATTTCAAATTTCAATTGTTGTAGACGCACTTATTGGCGTATATTCGATAATAGTGAGCAAATACGAGGATGAGTTATCGTTGATCTAAGGTCGTCGGCCGCAGTACCGTTCTACTTGCCCCTCAACGCGACGAAACTAAACACAATGATACAGTACGGTAACTATTTTGGATACGGCATTTTTTGTTTATAGTTTTGGTGTTATCTCTATCTCTATTATAACAACTATGTGCAGTGTTAGCCTAGTGATTTTAAAGTCTCTCAGGTCATAGGTTCGATCCCTAGCTGCACATCAATAGACTTTCTGCCTATATGCGTATTTAATATTCACACGTACGGTGAAGGAAACATCGCGAGGAAACCGGAAGCGCTTTAGACACAAAATGTCGATGGCTTGTGTCAGGCACCAGGATTACCGATTTGCCTATAAGATGTGATCACGGAACATACACAGAGATAAGTCCTAAACAGGTTTTAACTACACCATCATCATCACCAATGGCTATACAACCGCTTGTGGGCCTTTCTCTCCTCCTATCGCAATCTAGTGCTTTCCGCGTCCAACTTCGAACCCAATTATTTCGAGGTCCATGACAAGTCCATCCAAGATCTTGGGTTCTGTCGTCCGCCATTCGGTGTAGATTTTTCCTTGAGCCTGTTGAATTGACGTTGTTGGCGTCGTCAAATATTATCAAGTTCTTTATTGTAGTGAATACGCCAAACACCGTCGTCGCAAACAGGGTCAAAGATTGATATAACAATCTTCCGCACCAAAGTAAGGAGAGTCATCTCGTCTTTATTGCTAAGGGTCCAGGTTTCACAACCAAAAGTGAGCACTGGTCGCAACAGAGTTTTGTACAGGACAACCTTGGGAATCTCTCTGAGAAGTCGCGTTCGGAAATATCTACGAAGGCCAAAGTAGCAGCATTATTCGCTATCATAAGCGTCTGATCTCTTGGCTGGGTTTATTATTACTAGTCACCATTGAGCTCAAGTAAACAAACTCCTCACATTGTTCAAAGCTTACGTTTTTCCCGACAAAGAGGTTTCTTGCTCCCACTCCTGCTTAAACAACACCATTGTAAACTTATTTTTTATTGTATGTATTATATAGTAGGAATAATAAAATACAAATAAACAATGACTCGTTATTAATTTTTAAACGCAGTCAACATAGAGTGTATGTGTGTATATGTATAATACTTATTTTGAGAAGATACGATCTCAATAATATTTAACATTTATGACGCATCCAAATATTGGCTGCTCCGAAATCTATTAGAAGAATTTCAACGTGACCATTCTGCTAATCAAATTTTGTAACTGCGGTTACAATATCATTATTTTTTCAGTGGATCAATTATTTTATACCGTTAAGTAATAGAATATACTCGACCGTTGCTTATTACGCTCAATTATGTGCTGAGAAAACCATAAAGCTTTGATCAATTTCATAGACAATAAATAATAGACGACCAAATGGTACAAAACTCTGTAAGCATAGACAACTTGAAGTCATAAGTTAATATTCTTTTCGGGTAGTAATTATAAAAAAAATATTAAGAAACATTTTTTGGTAGCCGCTACGACAAATTAGTATAATTTTTTAACATGGTATATGAATATTTTTATTTTATTTCATAAAATTTAAGTTTTCTTTTATTGGAATGTAATGACGCTTTCTAGCTTTCCCTTCTTTACAAATAAAGTAAGTGTAATTTTTCCTCAACAAAACCTAAATGTCAGTGTCTCCATTTCATTTCATCATTCATTCATCATTTTTTCAGTTGCCTTATTATACGCCAAATAAATAATCTCATATACTTATGAATTTTATATTGCATGTAATTAATAGTTATTTAAACCTAAATACATTAAACCAGCTAGAGAGAGTAATAATAATCAATTACAGAAATAACATTAACGACGTGATAATAGCATTACAAAAGAAGTGTTAAGTTGTGAAAGCGTGAAGTGGCGCCATCTCTATTCATAACTAGGAAACTGGTCTTTGTGAACTTTCGCGATCTGTGACACGGATTATACACATTGTACTTATTTCCTTATGATAAACATTGTATTATCTAGGCGAGGAAATAATCATAACTTTCCCTACTTTCAATTCCTTAAGATATTGTTGTGTAGTTTTAAATATGCATTCATTAAATAGTTATACAATGACAATTTTATCTAGACTACTGCGCTATCGATATGAATTATATGTTTGATGTATTAAATAAGTTAATTCATTTAAGAAATACGCACTTTATAATTAAGATTTAATTCCTGAAGCTTTACAAGCGCTAGAAACGTCGAGACAAATAAAAAAACATAAAAAATACTGATAATAAAATATTTCTATTACATTACAGTTTCAGATTTTAAATCTACAATTATATCGAAGTTTGCTTACGTGGTTACGGTTAACTGTCACCGTTGCTCGGTAAAAACAACAATATTACTGTTAAAGGTTCGCTTAAAGCTTACTATCGTCTATCGTATAC
The DNA here is from genome assembly GCF_905147105.1 of Pieris brassicae. Lineage (NCBI taxonomy): Eukaryota > Metazoa > Arthropoda > Insecta > Lepidoptera > Pieridae > Pieris > Pieris brassicae. The sequence continues at coordinate 5,581,855 of NC_059665.1, read as the reverse complement.
CGTTAGCTCATTCAAATAAGTTTAAAACCTATTGCCTTAACCGTAGGAAAGACCTGCGGTCATCACGACGTACGTATAAATTTTGTATATTTTATTAATATACTATAAGGATAATCTATTTTTATAAAACGGAGTAGGTTCTTAACTTGTATTGTATTTTTTTAACTTACATTGTTCAACGCCACTCTTGTGTAGAACGATTAATAATATGAAGTGTGTGTATAATTAATAATATTAAGAATATGTATAAGCTGTGTTCTTTTTTTCGGTATTAGTCAAATTTTTCGATCTGTCGATATCCTTACCTACTACGTCGGGTTTTAATGTCTGATAATATTATAGTTATTTCACTATTTCATCTTAAAGATATGAATTATTTATTTATCCTTTACATTGTGTTAATTAATTCGATAATTGAAATCCATCTTTATCAATATATGTTTTGAGACAACACACTAAGCTCATATTTGGTTCACATAATATTAATATCCAATTACTCAGAAGTTATCAACAATGGCCGCAATAAAAGCCATAAACGTCACGATCTTTGGTGTCCCGTGGTGTGCGGGGAGATCTCTTAACGAGGCTAAACCACGTTCTACACAGAATATTTGCTTAATAGATACGCCATAGTATGGAATGCTTTATCCTGCAATTTACACATAACAAATATACGGCATTTTTTTATAAAACTTCCATAAAGACAAAACGCTGTAAGTGTAGTTTCTTTTTGTCAAATAGTAGTTACGCTGTAATGGATAAAGTCACAATCACATGGTTTTAGTTATTGTAAAGGAATGTAAATTAAGAAAAAATCTGTGATTTGGCACAGAGCATGTTACTAAAATTCAACATTCAATTGTTATCAAAGTTGAATCTGTATATTTTAAATACAATATAAAACCAATGCGTGCGTTTATTATAAAACAAAACTAAAATTAAAAACTGTAGTATACTTTTGTTCGTCAGCAATTACTTTTTAATCTGTGCTATTGTAACTTCAAAAAGCACTGTAGTAGAACTCTGAAGTTGATCTGTTGCATAGTCTATGGGTGGCCTAGTATGGCGACGACAGGCGCGCGCGCAGGTCAGTGGGGTCGTTGACCGGCCCGTTACGCGACTTACGTAACGTAGCTTACGGGCTCGTAGCTCGCATTAGTTCAATCCCGTAGCGCTTATATTTTGCAACACCAGTCTTGCGCTGTAGAACGGTTAATAATATGTGGCGCTACAACCCTGAATGTGTCTTGGCCTCAAATTCTGTACCTTCTGTAGAATATATATATTCTGTGTTAGTAGATAATGCGTGCGTCATCATGTTCTTTACCAAAATACCACCTTCAACCTCAATGAATCTTAACCACTAAGCTATCTTGTGGTAATATTTACTTGAATATTACTATACTTTTATTACAATAATATTTAAAGACTTAATGCATTTAAAATTCAACAATCACTTAAAAGCACTGATTGCTTTTGGCTATAATTTAACTTTTAAGAGCTTAATGTGTGAGACTGGTTCTCATATAAGATAATATTCAAGTGATATATTCAAAAACATTTTATTTTAAATTACGCCAATTTTAGTGTTTATTCTTCGAGTACAGTGTATATATATACTTCATAGTTATAATTTCTACGTTACTTTAATATTAACATCGTAAACATTAATTATAATAAACATTAAGTAAATATATTCGTCATACAAATTGTTAATTTAAGCTTGTGGCTCAATTAACTTCAAATTATTGTTACACTCGTGATACAATCTAATCTCAAAATGAGTGTTTATGTTTCTTAATACTTTGCTAAATGATGTTAATCTGTTTGTACTTATTGTTATCGTTTCACGAACGTTGTAAAAAGTGTCCGTTATTATGTGAATGTTACTTTTATTATACTTTTCACTACTTGCTTTTGTGTAGCGATCGTGTGACTTTTCTTTATACTTGAAGAATTAGCGCCAACTATTAGGGATCGTATAGTATTATTGATATGTAACAAAACTAAACTTAGTCATAATGTTCGAAATTCATAATTTCAATTTAATAATTTTTGATGAATTTAATTTTTTCGGCCGATCGACACATTTATTAGTTGAGTCATTGTTGAGATTTGCTCGGGTTACGTTAGACACATTTTTATTTTGATATATACTTTTTGTTAATTATAATTGATAATAGTTACGTCCACTATTTAGAATTTTATAGTGAGTGTTTAGTGCGTTTTTGTGAACTATCGTGAGGCAAGGTATTAGCATCAGTCTAACCTCTCTTTGTTCCCAAACTAATAGAATTTCTCCAAATCCTTACGGCTGATAATATTGTGTGCCTTTCTTCCTGGTAAGAAGATATTGTAACGAGGTATGTACTCAGGACTTATTATTCTGGTATAAGATTGTGTATCGACGGCCACCGAACCGTTCTTATAAATAGAAAGGAGTAATCTAATAGGCAAGTATGTAATCAGCCTCCTGTGCCTGCCTTCCAATTTTTGGGTCTAAGACATTTACGTTTCCTCAGAATGTTCTTCACCATTCGAGCGGAGCGGTTAAATACGCACATAAGAAACCCATGAAATCGGGGTTGAGAGTAACACTGCCACTAGGCCACACTAGACAAAACTGCTCACCTTTTAACAAGAACTGTGTTTAAAATTGTCACAGACAAAACACTATCTAATATGTAAATCGTGATATTCAAGATTTAACAGCGCATACATCTAAATAACATCAATTTGCTATAAATTAGACGTAATAAATCAAAATGAACACATTAATAATTTTATCCCCTTTATGAAGAGAGGACCAGGCAACTCAAACTATTATGAGGATCAATAACGAATACAATGGCTCTCTAAAAGGGGGCTCATATTTTTATACTCACAAAAACCTAACTCTTCCGTGGACCCTCTTTGGATTTTGTGAAGGTTCTTTGTTGAGAAATAAGATTGAATATTGTTTAACAGGATACTTGTTGTTCGCAGTCTCGAGATAGCGCTGTGATCATGTGAGCTTTATGTAGCTTTTATACGGTACAATATCGGTTGAGCTTTGAAGGAGGAAGCTTTTAAATCATCTAGTATTGATTGTAGTGACTACCGTTAGGTTTTTACATAATATCTGTCTTTTTCGAGGGTGAATACGCAGACACGCTTACTAGGGATCCAGAGTACTTTATTTGGCATAATACTTTTTCCATATTTTAATATTTTGGTACAGTATGATGATTTATAATTTGATTTCGTAGAAAATGGAAAACGTTCGTCAATACTAGATGGGTTTGCTAAGTATTTATCGATCGTGGTTTTACTGCGACGGCTTAGTTAGTTTTCTAAGGCCTGTATGAATATTTAAGGTGATTTAGTCTTCTGCGTATTTCAGTAGCAGGTACTACTATGACAATCACATATAATATTATCATTTTTATAACGTATAATATGTAATAAAATTAAATGCCGTTATTGACTGTAAAACCTATTTATAGAATTAATGGTTACCTGATCTCCCTAGTCCTAACTTCGTAACCCGGTGATGTAACATTTACTGATTTATAAGCAAGATCAATTTTTTAATAATTTTATAGAACCGTATATAAATGTACTACTCGATGTCCTTCCAGAACTATCAAACAAATTACATAAGTCTGTAATAAATAAGATTTCAATTTTGCAAACAGCTGTTTGCAAAATCAAAAACGCATGCTTTCTCATTATGGTTACTGAATACTGATATATGTATATATTTAAAAAAATCAATGGCACTAGAACCTTTTTAGGTCTGGGCTTCAGATTTCTGTATCTGTTTCATGATAATTTGTCAATGTAATAGGCAAGTAGGTGACTAGCCTCCTGTGCCTGACACATGCCATCGACTTTTTGGGTCTAAGGCATACCGGTTTTCTCAGGATGTTCTGCACCGTTCGAGCGGATGTTAAGTGCGCTCATAGAATGAAAGACCGTTGGTGCACCGGAAAGATCGAACCTACAACCTCGGTAATTCGAGTCACATGCTGAAGCGACTAGGCCATCACTGATCTGCTGTGAATCGTCAATTTTAGATTAAAAAGCAGCATTATGTGCAAAGATTTACATGGCATGTAATATGAAATAATACGCCATAAAGCCGTTGTATAGGAATAATTATAGTTGCGTGATGTGGCATGTGAGTTGAAGTGGAAGCCTCAAGGCCGCTGGACGTTGGCAATCTGTCACCTCATCTGTTGCGCGTACGTTCTTGTTCGTTGTACTTGATTTCTCAATACTATTATTTACTCTATGAGGAAACTGTAATCTTATTGTTCTCGTATGATTCGATTGTATCCTGTTTTTTTCTAGAATAATAGTTTTTGGAATCTAAAACGGTGAATTGGTATGAGTACGATTGTATTTTAAGAATATTTTTAAATAAGTTTAAATTGTCAAATCGTAACCGAAGTATAAAATATCCAAGAGAAATTTATCTTGCCCAATGTTCTAAATTTAAAAACACAATAATTCACTTTCCATGAAATTCCACTAAATATGATCCCAACAGGAAAAGTATGAAAACTGTCGTATTGAGGTCGCTTACGACAAACCGACTCCCTTTATTGCCCCTTTATTTATTACTATGAAGATTGAAAGGGGAGTTGTGGACGGCGAGATGATTGTGACGAGCCCTTTACAGCTTGCCATATGGGTTAGGTACAAAACATGTGCACTATGTACCTACGCCCTTGATGAATCAATAAAATGCAATCATAACATCCAGCCATGCGTGCTAACTGTTCGTACTATGCACATTTATATGAACTGGTTGAATTCAGATAAGGTACGATTTCGAATGTGATTGATATGAATATTTTATCAACACAAAAACAACCATGAAAATCGATATATAAACATAAATAGAAAAAAAAATGCCCTAAATTGTAACCGTTAAAGTCGCTAAATGTATGTGAAATCTCTTATTAATGAAAAATTATCGCTTTGGCATTGTTCCTGAGTTATTTTTTAATATAGTAATGATGAGGCTTTACTGGCAGTTCTTATTATCACGCTTATCAAATTTTGTTAACGACGGTTGTACAATTATTTTTTTTTAATTAAGAAAAAAACCTTTATTAAAACCTAAACATAACAATCAAATATACAGTATTTACAATTTTGACCTACATAGTAATATTACACATTAGATTAGTAAAACAAATTTAAAAGTTACATTTACTGTTTTTCTATGTCTGATGTTCTGTTTTAAGAACGTACCTGTATATCAAACCTCCCAAAATCAATACGTTGATACATTTTAACTTTTCATAAAACCAATGCACTTCACAAAATTTATGTATGGGGTGGCTCCCCATAAAGTTCAAATGTGCAATAACGACTCGGCCAGTTTAAACCGATATTACCCGCTCATATGAAATATTGATGATCTATAACCGTTAACATAGTGAAGCGTACAGAACGCTGTATTATAATAGGTAATAATGCATTTTGTTTTAATTGAATTTTGAAAAATCCATTCACTATATATTATACAGAAAGGGATCTTTTCGTGACACAGTTAATGTTAATGAGGCCCTGGGCTTGATTCTCGGGGTATTGTTTGGTTAACTAGGCAAAAGGCTCACTTCAAATGGCTATTAAATAGAGAGTAATATGTACTTAATCATGGTTTATCCAACCATCCAATTTGATTTTATTTGACTGTCATTTAACTTTGCAACTGATATTGAAAAACGAAGACAATACTCAAACACATCATGTGTCCTAACTTGATTCACGGTAAAGGTTGGGGCGATTTCCCAATACAATATTCAAACAAGATATAAAAGACGCACTCTCAAAGAAGAAGTGGCGCAGATATGCTACATTTTACGTATGCACTTTATATTTTTTTATTAAATCCATATTTTATAATGTAGGGTTTGGTTTGTTTGTTAAAAATGTTATATTGATGACTGGACTTTTCACTGGTTCTGCTTCATTTTAAAGACTAAGATATAGCTGAAGCGTAACCTACCTACGTAAAACTCAGTGCTACCTATTCCATTTGCCTGCTTAGCCAGCTGCGTGTAAAAATGTAATATACTCGTACTAAGGATACGATATTATTTTTGTTAATATAAAAGTTAAAAAAGTCTAACACATTTAAATTTAAAGAAACGATTTGATACGTGAGTGAATTAATAACGAATTATACTTTAGTTATGGTTCTGCGCAAATAATCTGTTAGGAAAGTAACTGGATTACAGTCCGCCATAGTGCGTATCAGCGCAATATATCGTTTCGATTGAGCTTTTGGCGTATCATTCGCGGAATTATGCCATCCCCTCGTCACCCTCATAAGGGGTGATCGACGTCACTTCGATCTTTAGTTACATTTTCTTTTTGTATCGTCATTCTTGTTTTGAAATCGATTTTTATAGTGTCAATACAACGTGCCGTAGATTTGTTGGTACAAACTCTTTTATTGTTACTCGATATCGTAATTTCTCTATCCATTGCTTTGTTTCTCCATTTTCTTCCTGCCAACCCTTTTATATCTCCTATCAGTGTTTTTAGGGCGCCCTCTTCTCCTTCTTCCCCTTGGTCCAGTCCATGGAGAGGATACCTGTCCATTTTTTATCTTTTATTCTGTTTTAAGGCATAATGCAAGAATAACTATACCATTTGTTTTTGTCTTATCCTCTCGCTTTTTACTTAATGTATTTTTAGTATCCATAGTCAAGACATTTAAAAAGTTTTATTCTAAACTCTCGTTAAGCAAAGACGACTTGACGACTGTTATGTTACAAATAAAAGTGCTCTCGACAATCCATCGATTATTAGCTAAATATAGTTTAAGTTGTGAGTTTTTTTTTCTAATGTATTTTAACGATGACGCAATAAAAGTAGAAGAGTATTTATGCCTGATCACACAGGACATATAACCAAATACTTTGTACTGTTTAATTTTTATTAGTACGACCAACCACGCTCCAGAAGATGAACCATTCCTTATATGAATATTGTATTCGTTTTTACTACAAACTCCCAAGCGAAATTAGAGAATTGTTACTTTTATTAAATTCAAAGGCCTCGTTAAAAGTAAATTAATCAATAAAGCCTTTTATAAATTTGACGAATATTCAAATGATCCTAATTCTTGGGATTGATTTCCTCCAGTTCAAACAATTTGTATGACTCCAAACTTAGCGATTAAAAAGAGTGGCGGAAAGTTTCTTGCCATTTCTTTTTACCCGCTCTACGTCCTTGACTTGCGAACTGGTAGTAAATGTAAATTTACAATTAATTTAACTTCTTTTCTGACGTTCATAAGTGTACTTGTTTACCTATATGAATAAAGTTATTTTGAGTTTAAGTATGAGCAAGCTCCAAAGCTATACCAATAAAACTGCGTTAAAGATACGGAGATAATACAATCCCAAAAAAAAATTACTTTCTAAACGACGATATTTCTATATAAATTCTAGATGTTAGATTGGCCATAAACACTTAAAACATATGTAGACACTGAAAAGGACTAAATATAGTTATCGAAAGAGGGTTAGTTATGAGCTCCAATTAATAAAAAATATTTCTTGACGCAAGAAGAAAAGGATAAAGCATGACGAATCGATGCCTAGCCTATCCGCTTACGGAACGCAGAGATGTGGTACTCAATCGGAAATTGGTGATGTATAATTGCAGGCTGTATAAGACATTTGTATAACACTTTCATTCACAAAAATATTCGCTAAAGTGGTTAATATAAAGAATGTTTGTGCAATGACTCGTACGGCGAGACAAAGAGATCGCAGCGAAGTCCGTCAATAAGTCTCGCCTCGGTCAGGGTTGGTAATTGACGGGGGTGAGGAGAATTATTTAGGGTTGACAAACACGATAATTTAATAAACGGAGTGCTATTATATCGTGTTATTGGTTTTATGTGTGTGATTTACTTTTGTTTTATGAGAGGATGACAGGAAATGCGTTTTAGTATTGTTTTACATTTTTTTTAATGAAACAATTTATAAATTTAGGGTGATTCTTTGTATTTCATACATACAAACATACATAGTCCCGATTACATCACCAGCGAATTGACATCATAAACGAATTCATACAGTCCAAGTATTCATTAAACAAGTTTTTTAGTTCAACTGTATCATAATTATGATGAAAATGCCTCCTGTTATATTTAAAGATTAAATTATTTTTTCCATAAATCAATAACGCATTTTTTTTTCACTATGTTTCATATCAGTAGACAGCCCTATAACACGGGCAGTTACACAGCTCCTTCCCCTAAAACATTGTCATCTGAATTTGTGCCCGAAGTAAATAAGAGTCCTGGGGAGTCCTTCGGTTTAATGGCGGCAGATTTATAGATTTTCCTGATACCCCGTCGGGCCGGGATTAAATTACGCCAGCGTATTGGCCGGGGATATTAGCGCTACCATTTGTTTCGCACTTCGCTTTCAACTCATTAAACGATCACTTGGATTTGCAGCTTAATTGTTGAGCTGAATCTTAAGGGAAGATATTTTATGGTGGTGGACTTGTCCAGTAGCCTAATTATGGGTCAAGCATCCATCAATTTCATAGAAACGAAATTAAATTTAACCTTAGCTAAAATATCGACTCGGGAACAATAAAATTATGTTTAATTTATATTTCGTACATCTTCTGTTAAATGTCTAAGAAATATTTTTTATTTGCTTGATTACTTGAATGATCTTTGGTGCTGAGAAAAATTGATCTACAGTTTTGTAAATCACTGGCTGTAATTTGAACGTTTATTTTCTTAGTTGTTGTATATTCTTGTGTTAGAATATGGATTAAAAAATTATTTATTAAACACCACATAATATATAATACTTTGCGTCAGTATATGTTACAATCTATATAAAATACTTTTCGGTAACTTAAATGACGGTTGCAAAATTTAACGACAAATTTTTCTTTGTTTACTTAATAATTACTTATAAAAATACTTTACTTAATGCGGTTTAGGTACGCGATATGTGCTAACGCTTTTTATTAGATTTATCAACCCACAACCGAATATATAAATAAAATAAATTAATAATGTAGTCATTATAATAATATGAGAAATAAATACTTTTAGAATTACATCGCGTTGGTACTAGAGGCTATTATTTATTGTTCTGCAAACCGTCGCAGTCATTTTCAAGATAAAACCTACCTGATGCAAAAAGCAAGACTGATATCTAAGTACCGTTAAACGGTGTTTAAAAACAAAAATATCTAGTCTGTAATCTCGAGCGTTTTAATAACAGTTTTCTTCTGTTTTGTCCCCTCATTCGCAACCCTTCTGGGGGTAACACCCCCACCTGATTTTTAAAATCGCAGACGGGTTAAGTCGTGGGACCCGAGCCATTAACAGTACGCTGAATTTAACTATGGTTTTTTACTTTTTATTAATTATAAGTATTGGGGTTGATGTCTGTTTAATATTTTAGTTTGTTACGTTATATTTCAGATGTATTTTTTATTGTGGGACATGAAATAAGTTATAATTTTGTTGGGAGAAAAACAAAACAATGCTACCTAATATTTTCTGTAAACGCATGTTGTTTAATTCGATAAAACTTATGTCGTAAAAACGTCACCATAAACCCATAAAAGTTACGCATCCGAAGTCTAGACAATGCTCGTATATTAGCGTCATATATTTTATTTATATAAAAGTACTTGTACTAACACCCCTGTTAGGCTTTTTGCATCGGCCGCCCCTTAGCTTCAAGAGACAAATACTTGTGTCCCTTCAGACGAGACAGTCGTCTAATTTACATTTCTACCACTATATTTATCAAGAGGCACATTTGAGGGAGCCTTCTGATCATATCCTCCCTTTGATATAAAACTCACATTATGCCTTAGTGTTTACATTTGAACAAAGAATCTTCGATTTCAAGTTTCTTACCTTCTCAATATCTGAAATATTTTAATATACCCCTTAAATTCTGTTCCCAATGAATCATAAATCAAAAAGAGAGCAGCGAATCAACCTCTTATTCCTATTACGAGATGTACAAACGCATTAATCATTTACAATTACGTTAAACGAGCGAAGGCTCTGACGGGATAGACTGTGGCCGCATTGTGAATAGTACTCAACTGACAGTGGACAAATAACAAAACTAGGTTAATCTTTTGCCTCCCGGAACGCCGGGGTTTGAGTTTCACCCCTTGTGGCTCTCTTTCCGCAACCGTTGAATCTGAAAGGGACAGGAAATCACGCCTACTTCGAAAAGGCTTTTACAACGGGGAAGTTACACCATATTTTGCCTTTATCGCCCGGTAATACAGTTTAAATTCAATTGCGGGGACCTCTTTCACCTCAGGAATCCGAAAAAATTTCAGTGAGCTTTAAAAATCTGAACTCTGCTTCGTTACCGATTGAAGTCTTTTTTGGATGTTTTGATCGGGGTTTGTGTATTATTCATATATTTGCGCTATCACGTCTGTGTCGGGAGATGAAAATGCCACGAAAACTTTGTCCTTGTTTCGTTTATGATATTGAATTCAAAACTCATGTTTCAAAAACACATTTAGTAGTAAGCATTTGTTACTATATTCAAAGGGATTATTTAAAGGAACATTTAATAAAAAGAAGAGCATTAACAGTTTAATTCTTTGATTGCTTTAAAAAAGAAAACTTCGGAGCGATTTTGGCCCGTCTAGACCGTTTAAATTATACCAAGATACGGATTCGAATAATAAAAAGGTAACATTCCACGATCGAAGGTGTATTGAAATATTATAATACAGTTTAACCTATAATTTGATTAAAGCGAAAAAGAAGGATGATGGATCATCAGATTGGGGTCGGTAATGATCCAGACGCATTTTGTTTGGTTTTATGTTAGGTCAAAACAAGATTTGAGATTCATTATTGCATCATCGTGATGAGTTTTGAAACTTAGCTCAGTTTTGAAGTGTTTAGCTTGTGTCAGTGCAAGATAGCTTAATTTTATATTATAATAATGACATTTAACTTCCCATGACATTTATCTTATTATTATTATTACAGTACAGTATTCATGTACTGTATATATAATAATATGTATGTATATGTAATAAGATTTGAAAGGTTGGTTTTAAAATCACAATAGGTTCGCGTCTATTTGAATCTAATTTACTGTATAGGGGGGGCCACTAATAAAATAAAAATGTGTTTATTCATTTGACAACAATTCATTATAATGAAAGATTTGGGAACCCTTTTAAGTAAAAATTACCTGTGACAGGGTTCCCGGTTTCTTATATTCCTAAAAATATTTATGTATAATAATTATATTTTTTAATTATTTTCGTTTTTGTTTTTTTTCAACACGTCTGAGTGTGTGAGTGAGTGTGTGACTGTATGTTAGTAAATGAGAAAGTATATGGGTGCAAGTGAGTGAGTGAATGAATGAAATGTGTAACTACATATTAGGTCTCAGAAACATCTCCTTAATGTAGGGTTTATACTTAATTTAGAGACAAACTAAATTATAATTGTCAATCATTTGGTTGATTTTGTGCCAGTTAAGGCTCTTTCGATTCTTGTTACAAAAAAAAACCATGGGCCACCACCTGTATAGCCACCACGTAACATCCAATACTTCAAGCGCTGACGTCATACAAGTTTTTCGTTAATGTGACAGCAAAATCCATTTATTGTCTACTTATAACTTTAATCATTGAAACTGATTTTTTTTCTAAAGTAAAAAAAAGTAAGGTAATTTAAAATAAGACTCCTGACGATGAGACCTCTACCGACTATGGGTTTGTATTGTAATCTCACTGTAATGTAAGTGCATCTCGCTGGCTAAATATTGTTACTTTATTATGAAATTTTATTTCAATATGTGAACTGAACTAACCTTGATCGAGGTGTACATAATAGTATCCGATATAAATAAATTCAATTAAATTTTGATAAATTTTAATCGCAAATGAGCGACATTATTGTACCCAAGATATTACAATTATAATGATTATATTTATGATATCCAAATTAGATACATTAGCATTTATCTGCAGTGAGCATTTTTAGCTAAAACGAGAAAAACTCCGGCTTGGCACCGGATTATACTCTGCAGTGAATGAGAGTAGCAACGGAAAAATTTTAAGACGATAACTTGGCATGTTATAACGACAAATAATTCCAAGAGCTCACGTTTTTACTGTGATTATTTGTAGCGTTTTCGTGGATTTAATAGAGAATGCTCTAGCCTGTTTCGACTTCGCACTGGAAATTGCTTTATATTTTGTAAATAAAAACATGCTACTTAAGGATAATGTAGCATTCACAAGGAGATTTTTTAAAACAGTCTCTCAGTTTTTCAGTTACAAAAATACTAGTATTGTAATTAGTACGGCTAAATGTTTCGTCTTTTAAAAAAGTACAGTTTTAATATTATTTTCTTCAACTTGTTAATATTAAGTACACAGGACTTCAATCTCGTTCGCTCGTCATCGATTTGTGCCTGACACATTTTAATTATAAAATATTTAATATTTAATGTGGTTTAGTCTTGCTTAGAATTTATTAACTACGTACATAGATAGACAAATAAATGCTGGGATTTGAAGATTGAGTTCGCACGCTCAATTACTCTATCACTCCTTGTTAACTGACCTCATAAAAATCTAGGCAGGAGGTTCACAATTTGAAGTGTAATTTTTTGTTTGTATTCACGCTCCTCCATCCGTGGACGGATCTGGATGATCGAGGTATCAGTTGATTTCCAGCGAGTTAGAAGCAAGTTATGAAGATCCTGTTTTGGATCTCTGTGTATTTGAACAAAAATAATCGCATAGAATTTATTATGTTTTTTATTTCTTCTGCAGTAATAAACTTTATTAAGTTAATTAATAAGAAGAAATATTGTTATTTGATACATTTTAGTGTATTTTTTTGTGAGGTTTTTGACTGTAATGACGTGTTTGACTTACAAAGTCACTTCAGCGAAACATATACAAACATTTTACATGTAACATGTATCAATAATGCAGACTTACTATTTCAAAATAGAGTTTACATGAGAACAAAGGATCTAAAACGAGCCAAATTGCGCGGGCGCCGCGTATCTATCATAATGTTAACTCGAAATAATTTAATTTTCCGCGTAATTGATGTTCGTAAGTTATTTCGACATATGCATAGGGTATCCATGATATCATTGGAGTACAGTAAAAGCAATTTCGAGCGGAGACGGTTGGCAGACAGCCAGGAGAAATAAGCTTGCTACACTCTGAAAACACCAATACATACCTTGCACGTATAAATCATAAAAATATGTATATAATGGTTTAAATCGTGACCTCTGTTTTCAGAACTATAGTGTTCAATAAGTTGGCCATCTTCTGCTAAAAGTACATGTGAGAAGCTTCCACTATGCAAAATCTGCCTATGCCGAAGTAATAGCAATGCGCAGAGCAGATCCGTTCTTTGGAAAGAAATAATCTACGGCGTTCTTAGGCTTCGAAGGCAGTTTTGAATTAAATATACGGGAATATTTGGTTTGAAGGCCCCAAAGGCTTTTGAATTAAAAACGTAGTAATGGTCTACCTTAATATTCTAGTCAACAAAGCAGTTACTGGCGACATGTTCTCTTTCACTATTCAAACGCCAGTGATCCTTAAAATTGACATTCGACCTTTGAAATCTTTGATCGATTCTCACAAAATTTCGTTCAACATTAACGTCAGACCTTTATTTAGACTAAACGTATCATATAAATGGCGTAGGAAAGCTTAAAGTTTAATTAAGAATGCGTAGTTTTAGGTAGTAATTAAACATTCTGGTGACACAGTCTACATAGAACTGTGTTCTTTAATAATTAGAACGCAAAAGAATAATTACTGAATGCACTAAGTGACCAATACTTTTATATATAGAATATAAACATATTATTATAATATTGCAATAATAGTTTATATTCCCATGTCATTCTCGATTCAATTATTAAACCAACAATAATTGTTTTAATTTAATAGACATAGGAACTACTTGCTTCAAAGTGATAAACTAATGCAAATATTGTCATTTTGGGGGTTAAGTATCAACAGACATTGTCTTTGTCCATGTTTCTAGTTGAGAAACGCATACAATTTAAGATCATTGGCGTACAGCCAGACACATCTTTATTAAGTTATGTGCCTTCTAGATAAAAGTTAACATAACTTTTAAGCACTACAGTTGTCGCTTAGCAAATCAGCTATTATCATGCATCTGTTGGCACTAGGACTCAGGTACTTGTAAGAAGATAACTGGTTTTCTTGGCTATAACAAGAATACCGTAATTTTATATCATTTTTAGTATGAAGTTAATGGCACGAGATACCTAGAATCTTTAATTTTGATGGATAACAATAAATGCTTTTAGAAAAGCTAATTAAACAAATTGGCTTTACTATATTCTTAATTTTATGATTCCGATAAGAGACAAGAAGCGTCTTCGGTTTGTCCTGACTTAAAAGTGTCTTTAGTTAATTATAAAATAATATTCCCTGTTCGCCTGTGTCAATTATCCAACATTATTATTTAGCTTTAGCTTTTTCGCTAAAGGACACCTTTTAAAACTGTTCCTCGTTGTTGTGTGTGGCATAATACAGAATAAATTAATAGAAAAATAATCAACTTCACATTAAATGCGTAAATGCTTCCAATTTTGATTAAGTTAAGTTTGATGAACCAAAAAAAGACGCAGTGTTGTTCTAGTATCTTCAGCGAGTGACTCTCATCCCAGATGTCGAACCCTGGGTGTGCACCAATGGACTGTCTTTCTGAGAGTACATTTAACATTCGCTCTTATCGTGAAGGAATATATCACAAGGAATATGCTTTAGACCCAAGAAGTTAACTGTGTGTGTCAGGTGCAGAAAACTGATCACCTACTTGCCTATTAAGAAAAAACAAATGATCACGATACAGATACAAAAATCTAAGGTCCAGATCTCAAAAGCTGGTAGTGCCATTGATTTTTAATAAGAACATCCAATACATTTGCTCCATTTATCATATTTTGATGGTAGTTGATTGCTCTTCTGTACAATCAACTACAGTGGCGAGAGTCGCCAATTAAAACGATGACAATTTTAATTGAAATCTGTATTATATAGGAAAATTAATTTACGTGCCTAATATACGCAGCGGGAGTAAAGAGTTTCGGGTACAACACCGGCAAAATCAATTTGAAAGCGGAGTATTGGCGAGTGGCCAGCGTCCACAAACGGACAGCCGCAAACCTGAATATTATAATACAATACTCGATCATCAATCACGTTATATTTACTCCTCGCTGTATCGATTGGCCAATGCAAGGTTTGGAAAATCTTGGTAAATCGGTGTATCCTTCTGACGCATTATTCGAATCTTAACAGTATTTGATGAACCGTTGCAACAACGAAAATTAATTAGGTAAGTTAATGACTTGTTTTAGGAAGAATAGTCCTAGCCTTTTTAGGTTTTGAGTGGATTTAGGATTCAATAATAATACATTTTTATAGGCTTAAACTTAATTAATGTGTCATACATTCATAACCAATATAAATGTACTTTAATACTAATAGAACTGTTGCTAAATAGATTAACAACAATCTATATATTGTACACAATATTTAAATTCAAAAATGTATATTGAATGTTCATATCAATTAAAATTAACATACATGCGAATTTTTTTGTGAAGGATTCAAAAAATGCGAATGATTGGTATGAATTTTCCTGAGGGCATGTCTGTCATTTGGTAAATATCTTTGGTGAGATATGCGTGCATGTAAGGCTTCTGAGGAAGCCGACGGCTACGAATCAAAAATCATAAATATTTATAGTTAACCAACGTAATTTTTACAATTTCATGCTAATTTTACGTGAGAATTTCTTAAGTTTTGTAAGACTTTTTATCGAAATGACGATCTACAGAAATATTTCCCTTATTTAAAAAAAGTATCTTCTTACAAATTGTAAAATGAAATTAAAATAAATTACAATACAATCATATTATTTAACTAGTTCAAGAGGAACGCAATAGGTAAGAACAAATTGAAGGGTTGTGTTATTCTTAAAATTCCCATTTTTTTACTATTTTCAACGCATAAATAGAGAACTCTGAAGTCCTACGTTTGTTTGAAATTGGCATGCCATAGATACAAAAATTAACGGCTATGTCTGGTACAAAAAGAAGAAATAAAACAGGTACAAAACTTTGAGGCCAAGACTGAGAATTTTAGCACCACTGTTTTTTATGTTAACTAAAAGTAATATTAATAAGTAAATAATTATTGATTTTAGTATGCCATTTTAAAAGCCAACAACGCACTTGCGAGCTATCTGACACTTACATCAAGTGAGCTATCCGCCGCTTTTGCGCTGTTACATAAAAAAAAATATTTTACGTAGTATCATTAGCCGTAGAACTTTTTTATTTTGTTTTATATTAAATTGCTCTGCCCTGCGATACAGCATAAACGAATATGTAATCGAAATATAAATTCAAATTCTAAAACTTATTCTGATGTATGAATAGTATATTGTAGTGTTTGAATAGTATATTTCAAAGAAATATATATTTTACCTCCTACCTAATCGTTAGAAGTAGCTGGGGTTGCTATCCTCAACACTCTACAGACAGGCAATGTTCTAATAAACGCTATTTTATAAAACTGCTCCCTATCTAGACTGTAGTCTATGGTTCTTATTTCTTTTGCTTGTATATTATTCGATGAGTATTAAAGGTAATCTGTATTTACATTATTGGAATTTACGTTGGTTTATTAAGGTTTTAGTTTTTATTTATTTTAGTAATTGTTTATACAATCATGTAAACCTTTGTATGTTCCTTATCGTATAATTTTGTTTATGTGATTATTGTGCTTCTGTTATCAATATTTCGGTAGCAGTTTTGGCTTAGTGGTGCATGTACATGCATCTCTCATCCCTGGGGTCATATATTCGATCCCGGCTGTGCACCAATAGTCTATGTGCGCATTTAACACTCGCTCATATGGCGAAGGAAAACATCTTGAGGAAACCTTATACTCAAAAAGTCGACGTATGTGCTTGGTACAAAAGGTTGATCACCTACTTTCCCATTAGAAATGAGCATGGAATAAATATAAAAATATGTGTTCCAGACCTAAAACGTGTTAGCGACATTATTATGTTATCCAGTATGACACGCGCAATGCGTCTTTATTTTATAATGTTTATCAAAAGTTTTAGCAATAAGACCACCGATTTCACATAGAGATTTCCATCTACGTTTATTGTGTTATGCATTAAGTGTAATAAAATGTTTGAGTAATAATTATATTTATGAATTTCTCCAATCAAAACAAATAAATTTTGTTCGACATGTGAATTTCGCCAGCAACCAATAAATGAAATCAATTCTATGAAAGAGTATTTTCAACCGCTATTCTTTGATACTTTACAAACATTATAAGTCGATATTCAGAGCGAGAACATCGATTATAATCGTTCCGGTACTTTACGACTTTATTTCTGGCCGGCATGTTTTCTTTGACTGCGTCAGTTAGCTTGGGACTGAACGTTCGCTGTATCGGATAAATATTAATAAAGCTGCCGGCCTCGTTTCTGAGAAGTTGGGAGGATCTTATTTTAACCGCAATAGCACCTATAATTAGCAACATCCAAATTACTCGTGGCGTAGGTACGACTTGCGCCAGTTTGGTATTACGTGTCGAATATTTGAATCACTTCTAATATTATAACTAATTGATCTTTGAACGACCTACCCGCGAATCTTTATCCTTTTTGACTTTGAAGAATTGTAGCCAAATACCCAGAGCGGCAATGACAGGCGCAATATTCGTGGAAGTCTTTATCGAATGGTCGCGAAGCAACAGGCAAATAACGCGCAGGTGTGTCGACTATAAAAGATTTACTTTATCCTCCCCTTATCAAAATAACGATCAAACTAAAACAAAAGAATGAGTCAAGAGAGCCAACGACCGCTCTTCCAGGGTGATCTCTCGAAATTCCCGAATAATTGTCGACGCGTAAGGTGACGCCGAAAATAACCCACGGCATGAGTCGTTCCCTCTTTCAATTAATTTTATTTTTATATTGACGAAATGGATTATTAGTTTCGTATAGGGTGAAATTGCGGTCTCCAATGTTTGGATCTAGGCCAAAGATCCTTTATAAATTGTCGAGATAATTTAGCTCTGGTTTTCATTGTATGGTATTTCTCGCTGGAAATCGTCCTGTTTTATTACGAAATAATAAATATAAATGCAAGCGGCGTAAATAAGATAATAAAGTGTTCCACTTTGGATTCCAGTATCGTAGTGGTACAAGTGAGACCACCGCACGAGTCGGCCGTTGGGAAGCGATGCACACCGCCGACTGACCGTGGGAAAGCTACCGTATACGGTATGTTGATAGTAGACATATATTGTACTAGCGGAACTGACCTTTTTGGTCATTAGTCACTAATTGGAACAAGAACTGGATACACCAGTTCCTTAAATTCATAGTAAATATATGAGACGGTATCTAAATAAAAACAAATGAACGTCACTATGCTCGTTTAATATAAACTAGGTCGTATTATATCAAAATATATTTCAATCACCTTTCGAGATGGATTAGCTTTGCTATGCTTTAGCTTGCTATTTAGGTAAATATTTGTTAGCCTCAACCAAATGTAACATTAAAAAAAAACGTTTTTAATTAAGCCAAGTAGACAACGCAAGTGGATACTCATTAGGATAATTATATTGGCGATTTACTGCGTGTTTATGCCCACAATGCCACATGTCTTAGTGTGTCCGAATCGAGGTTACACACAAACAACAGATCGTACAAGTACACTCGGTTCGCGTGGTAACAACGTTCACGTAGTTACAGTATAGCCTGACTAGAGACTTTGACCTGCAGAAAAGCATCTCTCTCCCACGTTCGACACCGGTTTCCTAAGCGGGGGAGGCAGAGGAGCGGATCAAGCTACACTGGCCATTGAAGCGTGCGGCAGACGTCATCCGCACACGAGCCCAGCTCACACATACATGTACACATGACCGTGGCATTCCATCAGCATCTACACTTACATGCACACAGCGCACCTTATTAAAACGAGACGCGAATCGACAACTTATCGGGCAATTAGTCGTGGTCGGCGTCAAACGGTGCAGCGATCCGGATTCTTGTTCACCTTACACTGTCCCTTATCTTATCTGTTTGAATTGTTAACGTATTTGGACGCGACTAAATGTAGAGGTCGCTCCTTAATGAATCCGTAATTAACTTGAAGTCTAATTGAGGTGGTTAATTAGGCGTTATCTGGATATGCTTTTTGGAAGCAATTAAAGTTTAAAAAATAGTGGCGTAAGGGTTGTTTATTGTATTTTAATTTTAATGATCGTATGTGTTAATAGCTTCATAAAAATGTAAAGTGGTAATGTAAATCGTGCATATATACGCAGTCGTCATTGAAAGCGATTCAAGTACGATGGTGAGGGCGCATGTAGTCGGCACGCGCGCCATTTCCACTGCGCAAGTACAGTTGACAACGGCCTCTCAAATTGTCAACTTATGAATTATTATTCTGTTAATCCGATTATAATAAAACATTACGTGTCACTGTTAATTACATCTGCTGTCTGTTTTCACTTAATTGTCCATTACAATATGCGCATTCATTTCGCTATTGTAATGTTTACCAAACTGTACTACCAAATGACAAATTGCTTGGTCCGTGAAAACCTGTTTTAAAGTATAATTCATCTAAAACAAACATGCAATGAATAGTTAATTGGCTCATATCCGGACCTCAACAGGTTTGAACATACGAATTAACGTGATTAAATCACATCGGATAACTATCGCTTGAATCGCGTTAAAGTGTTAACTTCTAACAGCTTGTCATACCGTGTTACGATTGTTGATATTATAAGCAGATAAAAAGATAAACTATGTGCCTTAACGCTTACATCATAAAAATAAACAGGCGTGGCTAAATTTATACGGAGGGAGCATTTTGTAATTACAGAGATAAATCTATGAAGACATTCGAAGAGGGTTTGATATATTTTCAGTTGTAATAGATTATTTATAAAAATTACTAGACTTTTAAGTACAAAGGAGTACGGTTTCTTGCGAATCAATTATTCGGAATGATACAGACGACTTGGCTTTGTAAAGGGAACAGACATAAAATAATGTCTGCTATAACAGTAAAAAATTCGAATAAAATTACTACTTTTTACAATTATACGGGATGCTACAGGGAGCCCACTAATCACCAACTTTGCTTTCTAAATTAAACAAATACAGAAGTGTGTCTGCTTTATACGTTGGAAAAATCATAAATAAACTTAAACACTATGTTGGTATATATTTAAATGAAGTTATAATAAACTTAACAGTAAGTAATGTCGAAACCAAAACAGCTAATTATGCTAAATTTATAGTATTTTCTTGATAACGCCTAACTTTATTTACAATTTTATTAGACCACCCGCGGTTTAACGGACCTGTCTTAATCTATGATACTATTTAATTTGTACAATATGCCAAGAAACCGTCGTAATAAATTATATTCGAATAACGAATGTCTTTATAAGATCTATAAATTAATTTGTCATTCCGGCGCGCATACATTGTAGCGGTTAGTTTTTGGTGTCAAAGGTAAGGACTACTTTAAAAGATTATTTAAATTTGTCAAATTAATTATTAATATGATATTTTATTTCGGCTCTTTTTGGGCGGGTAGTGCCTTGTAAATGCTTTATAAAAAAATTATAAAAACATATCGCTCTGTGTTCAAATAGTCTATAGAATCCATGCAATGTTTTTTGAGCTACAAATTAAAAGGCCGGCAACGCACTTTCGAGCCCTATGGCATTGAAAGTGTCCATGGGGTATCACTTAACAACAGGTGAGCCCCCTACCTACTAAAAATTAATTAATTACAACTAAACGCATAACTAGCAGTTTCCAGTGCCCATGCTAGGAAACTTAAAACCAAGAAGCTTTATGATCACAACAGATAAGTAAAGACAGTACAGTATTCAGAATCTTGAATCTTAGAGCGCGGAGTACGGAGTGTAAGATAGGACATCGCTCGTAAACTCAGTGTAGAGACACAAACACAAATGATACCAAAGACCTAAGAAGGGAATAGATAGGTCAAGACATCGTTGACGTTACTAGAGTTCAAACGTCATTGGGATATTATTAATATCGAATGCAACCTTATTTTAAAACGCGCGCCACAGATGGTACCGTTGCCATGGTTACAACATCTTTTCCACGGTAACTATGGTAACAATCGCGGTACCCAGTCCTCGTTTTATAATAAGGCCGTTAACGATCAAAGACAGGGCTGAATCTTTTGTATTATGTTCCCAGTGTCTGTAATTTATTTTTATTTGTGTATTACATATGAGGCACGGATGAATAGATTTGTTTTTTTTTTATATTCCATATGTCTTTCTTTTTCCGATAGACTGTAAATATAATTTGAGAGAAATAGATAGACAGTGTACATACGATTGTAATGATTGTGAATGGGTAAAGGTTTTTTTTTACAATCACCTTTGAAAGTATAAGAGAAAGTGTTGGCTACTCTTAACTTAAATGGATACTAATACAACGGAATAAAATCGTAGTAGTTTTGTAATAAGTTTTTTAGGTCTATGTAGCTCTGTCTCGCTGAAGGTAGGCAGTTAGGCTCTGTCCGGTTTGCAGTAGGCAAGATCCTAACTTATGTAGAGGGGTACTTTTACTTGTCTGCATAGCAATGTCCTCATAAGCGCAATAGTATTTATCTAATTTTGTTTTTAATTTGTATTTGGCTTATGCAATTAAAAAAATCAATTAGATCCACATAAGTCTCTTAAGAGTATAGACATATTTTGAGCGTGCCAACGTTCGGTACACTGATTAATTACTTTAAAAAATAACGTGTAAAGCACGAAGAGAAAAAAATATTATAAATCTATTTTGTATTTGAATTTAGAAAAGGTTAGTTTTGATGGTGTTATCATTACGATGTCAAGGCAATTAGCGATTATTCGTCAATCGTAATTTTAAGTAGGAATTGATTTGAAAATAGAACCTTCATACTAGATTAGTCTCGTGAGTCAGAGGCTGTCATTGGTGGCCCCATTGATATCCCATGAGCGCCGAACGGCCTTATATTAACGTTGGTCACACCCACGCACCCAGATAAATTTCCTCGTTGTTTCTACATCTCATATAAACATCGAAACACTTTATACACAGTAGGCTCACGGTTAGTTCTGGTTTGACGCAAGTTATGAGCGACTAGATGAAAAACTGTCAGGCCTACCTAAACGTTTTAAAATTCTGATTGACGATAGTCTTATTGTGTTCTAAAATTCATTATAAGTAAGAACAGGTTGGCTGTTACATAGTGTGCCAAAATACTCAAAATTTAGTGTAATTACTTATTTAGTAAATGATTCACCTTAATTCGGGCTTTCTGCTAAATAGAGAAATTACAAAACATGATAGCACTTACTGTCTTAAGTAAAATGAGATATACAACAATATTCATGTTGTTGCACAAAAATTACTTATTTAAGAAACTTAATTAGTGATAAAGGATACATCCTAACTAGAAGCCTCAAACAACTAAATCTGGTTTAGTCTTCAGGTCTCGACTATGAATAGTGATATAGCGCTATTTTTATAATTGACGCAGATAGTTATTATCATTTTCATTATTCATTTTAAGTGTACATTTCTTATAAATCAAATGGCTCACCTAATGTTAAGTGATACCCGCGGTCACAGATATATTTCCAGATGGTTCGCAAGTACGTTGCTAGTTGCATAGTTGGTCATCCCATCCCTAATACCCGCTCAGGCCCGAGCCTTGTTCGTACCTTTAGCTAGACATGCGTATAGCACTATGCAGGCCGCAGTCAATGAACCGGCAGAGGTCAGGTGAAATTATCTCGTATGGACTGCCTTACGCGACATCTGACTCACAATGCCCGGATACTGTTTTATCTCCTGTTATACTTGAATATTTGAGGTTGCGTTGATTTCCTTTAAGATACCTTAAAAGTTTAAAACGTTCTGAAAAAGTATAATCAAAATGTATTAGATCTTAAAATGCGGGAAAGAATTAAATGATTGACTGACTTGTTTGTGAGCTTGCGTTGGCACAGTGTCAATTATCTTTTTTCGTATTGCGGTTTCAATATGTCAATATGAGTATTTTTATAGCACGGCTATAAATGTTCAAAATAATATGAGGGGCCAGGGGTCGGTTAGACTGCGGCTGTGCTCACGACATCTTGCCCCTTATCTAAAATCTTTAGCCGCTTTCGATGTAACAAAGATACTCGTACGTATACTGCAAAGTTATCGCTTACTATATCTATATATTTGTATATAATAACATAGGTTAGTGAACACAGCGTTGATTTAGCTTATTATTTAAGTGCGATTCGTACGAGAATCAACCTGACCAACTGGCTGCTGATAATTAGTGAGCTACAAAAAAATAAAGTTAAAATATATAATAACATTATGATAATGTATGCATGTGGTTAGTGAATGAAGGCTTTTATTAATATTATAATACATTTTTCATTAGTCTGATATAAGTGAGCAGTGATGGCCCACTGGTTTCGGCGTGCGGCTTTCATGCCTGAGGCCGTTCTCGGCTATGCACCAATAGAATTTCTGTCTAAGAAAAATATCACCAGGAAACAGTTGACGGCGCGTGACTGACACAGTATGCCGATCATCTACTTGAGTAAGAAAACTAAATGATCACGCCATTGATTTTAAACAAAGTACCTAAATAATGTAGTATTTACTTGTATGCTATTTATATAAGTATAATGAATACTTAAAACAATAATTTACACACATACTTTTGCAGATTCATTGATACCTTCAGGTGTTAAAGAAATGGCACTAGGCCATAGAATCTAGAACTTTAACTAGAGTCAAACTAGGTCCTAAAAGGTCGGCAATGGAGTCGCGTACCGTCTGGCGAATTGAATGTCCAGCAGAACTTAACGTCAGATGAATATTCAGTCCATTTGACCCCGCTTTTATAAAAACACGTTTCCATGTACAATGGTTACTAGATGTATCTTTAACATATACTAAACGAGATTTAAGCAATATAGGATACCGCGACATACATTACACAACAGTATTCCTCTCGTTATTCTAAAGAGCTTTCACTTTACATAACAATTATATGCCGCTTGTTGCGTTGACGAAATCAGTGCATCATTTTATGTAACTACTTGGGTAAGCATCGATGATGAAACCACACTTGTATTGTTTGACACTTCCGTATACATTATCTAAAACGTGTGCCAATGTGGCTTTAATACATTTAATTTATAATCAATATCCTAATAAATTAAGATAATCATATTTATTTCCAACAAATGTACGTTAATGTTCTTAGTCTTTGTTTGAATGTTCTATTTATACATATTTCAGTATTATTATGATTACTATTTTATTATAATATATATTAAACATTTTAGACATAGTTAGCTCTGAGTTTCGACTCTTTCAATACAACGTTAACACAATTTGACACACGGGGACAAGCACTGTTGGGCTTGCGGCTTCAGGGAGCGACTTTTACCCCTGAGATCGTTCGTAGGTTCAATCACGGGATGTGAACCACTAGACTTTCTGTCTATGTGCGTATCTAACAGTCGCTCGTACGTGAAGGAAAACATCGTGAGGAAATTGAAAAGTTTCAAGTCCAAAAAATGACGACATATGTCAGGCAAAATGCTGATCATCTTGTCAACAAACGGATGCAAACAAGATCCATTTGAGTTTATAGCGCCACTGGATTATTTACACTTATTTAGTTTTTATAAATGAAGAGGTGTACACAAACATTACCTCGTACGTATTTATTTTACAGTTAACTGCACCATACGAAAGCTATAAGACCCTACAAAAAGCATAAAATTAACGCCGAATAAAACTTTTCGTTTGAAATAATCAAGGTACAGTGCGATGATGCGGCATTGAAGTGTTCGCGAAAAAAAAAAGATCCAGTGCCAACCGAAATGTATAAAAATAAACGGCAAAGGTTTTACGGAGTGAAATCTACGAACAAAAATATCAACATGCTTCGTGCCCTGATGACGAGTGGATAGGGAGGTGACGAGAATTATAATTATCGACAAACTTATACGACGATACTTTTTTACTATATCGTTTTATTGAATAATATAATAAAGCCCATAAAGAAAATTATTACGTTGATATTAAATTAAATTCTGGGATTCAGGCAGCTCTCACTAGAATTCTTCATGAGTAAAACAGAATGAACGGCACTTCATCAAGAGCTTGATATATTCGGTAGTGAGCTGATCTGATTTAAGCACCCATAAAGATTACCTGAATCTTTAAAAAAATCTGCAAAAGTAATACTTATTTTCGGATCAAATAAATAGAAAATGTAAATCCTAGAAAATGTATTATGTCGTGTACTTTAATTTTTAAAAAAAAGTTAAATGTTGTCCAAATTCAATTAAACCTAGTTAGAAGCCTTATCGTTAAATACAAACTATAAAACAATTATCAAACAATACCGTATCGTATCTGTATTGTTCATTTTTTGTCACCGCACTTGACACTCATAATTTAACCACTCACATACCTTTGTCACTCTTAATAACACAAACAATAAAAGCGAACCAGCAATTATATCAGTGAGTCGATTAATTGCTATTGTATTCATGATTTATCGATAGCTACATTTATTATGGTAGTCATGACTTAATAAGTGCACGTTATAATTATGCATTGATACGACTTGTAAGTGAATACTGCTTTAAACACTTGATAATTTGCGTTGCTTTTAATTATTAAAAATAATTACGACATGTAACTTTTTACAGGCTGAACTAGCGACCTGTCAAAATGGCTTCAAGCGTAGGGCTTTCCACTTCTTCTGCTCAGAAAAACCTGCAGCGAAACGCACCTTGGATGCTCTGGGTGAGTGTGGGCTACGATAGCCAAGCAAAGTATTTCTTTATTAATTATT
This sequence comes from Pieris brassicae, assembly GCF_905147105.1. Taxonomy (NCBI): domain Eukaryota; kingdom Metazoa; phylum Arthropoda; class Insecta; order Lepidoptera; family Pieridae; genus Pieris; species Pieris brassicae. The sequence continues at coordinate 5,555,834 of NC_059665.1, read as the reverse complement.
ATTAAGATATGTTTATATACTAATACATTTGCTACTCCTTCTAATTGAGTTTAAGAGCGAAAATAACGAAACTACACTTATAAACGCCTCGTGTTTGGTTTATTAGTACGTAAGTGAAATATAAATTTATCATTTATCATAGATATAGTAGTAATATATTTCTTGTTACTTTATTATACGTGTTCTGATTTTTTAATTAGCTTAACAGCGAGTGGCGACTCAATCAATTGGACTCAGTGTGAACTTCACGCATTTCATAAATTTATTATTGTTTTTCGCCACATTCGATTAATAACTAGTTTTGTGAGTATTTATGGAATACGAAAACTTGCCGAGCATTATGTGTCTCCTACTGTCGATTGATTCTATAACATCACATTCATCATACATACATTATTAGAAAGAAATATCTCAATATTTTAGTTATAACAGTACAGTTTGTGTTTCCACCACATCAACTTCCTTTATATTAAGAACACTTATACAATAAATTTAAAAAAAAAAACAATGTTAATATTTATTAGATTCTATGAACGAGGGTTAAATCCTATTGAATTTCCACTTCGAGTTCTGCGTAAATGTTATCATACTTATATAACATTATTTACTTATTTATTTATACATATATACTTAAAGTAATTATATAAGATTCCGACACTCAATCAGTTATTCATTGGTAAGGGTTAATTAAGGGAATTACGTGTTATCAAATTGTTCATTTAGACCTATTAAATAATCGTGTTCGTTTAGACGCTTCGAAAATCAACATTTAAAAACAATAGAGAACATCGGTTACTATGCGGATAAAAATTCATAAAACAACAGCCAATAAATAGGTTCCTTTAAGAAAGATATTGATTACCAGCGTAATATATTCACGAAAGCACTGAAAAATAAACCGTTGTTTCCCTTCACTAAAGGCGGTTGAATTCGACGCTGTTGCTTTTTCCCATTTACGAGTTTCACGGCGACCGTTGCCTGAAACTTAAACGTATCCGGAATATAAATGTTTGATAACTCTATCCCGCTTGCACGCAAATGTTTTTGATATTTGCGTCCCACTCTGTCACCAGATAAAAATGTAATGCCCGTTATAGTTAAAATTGAAAAATACAAGACTACAAAAGCATACATTCTAAATTGAGAGGTATGCAAGTGTAATAGATACGAATTCAGAAGCACGCTTGCATTTTCTAGTTCCTTTCTGAGGTGGAAAGAGGAAGATGTTGTCTTTTTCGAACCAGTGGTATTTAAAATTCTCTATCCCTGTTAGATGATTCTAGATTCTGGACTTTCGAGTCTTGTAACAAACACAAAGAGATCAAACAATGACTAAAAGAATAATTCTAAAAGGAGTGGACGAATCGAGTAAAGTTCAAACGAAGGGTTCTATTTTTAAAATATCTTTAGAGCACAAACTAAGCTAACACAAAATCTAAAATGTACTTAAATGTTGTCAAGTCACAATGTTCATGTACGTCATGAACATTGTGACTTGACGTGAACTTACTTACAATTTTCTCACTTTTAAATATAGATTACAAATGATAAAATCGAGATATATTCACACATAATATAGATCATTGATCAGGAAGCGCAGACGCAGACGTTCATTAAGAAAGTTATTACGATATTATCTCCGATGAAGAGGCACGCGAGGAACTATATAATTGCGAAGCCCTGAGAAATCTCAGAAAGATCTCGGATCAAAGCTAGTTATTCCTCGGTAGCCATTCCGAAAGTTGGTAGGAAGATCATTGCACCGCGTTCGCAAAAGCGGGAATGTAGGGACATCGTCCTAGACCGGTTTCATACTTCGTCCACTTTGCAGTCTCATTTACTTGCTGAATACACTAAAATTTTGGTTCTATATTTGAATTCAGATCTTTCATTATAGACTAAATATTAGAAGTGACGAGTACACACTATCAAAGTTTCTGTGATGAACTCAATGGCGGGTCATACATATTTTTTTTTCTAATCTATGTTTTTTTATTTATCGTTTAGTTTAAGATTAACATTCCGACTATTTATTTCTCGGAAAATAATACCAATCATGTTAAATATTTTATAAAAAATACTATTTTATTTTACACTCGCAAGTTCTGCGTAAAAGTTACAATAGTTATGTAACATTATTTACTATTAATAATAACGTGATGCATTCCAAAGTGTACATATATGCTTGAAGTAATTATATTAGATTACGACACTCAATCAGTTATTCATAGCTACATATATATACATAATACAGTACACAGACCCTGAAGCTGTTATTAAGCTAACATAAGGATTAGTTAAGGGAATACTGTGTTATCAAATTATTCGCTTAGAACTTTAAACCACTAATTAAGGCCATGAAAAATGCAACCAAAACCACTTGGCCAATGCAAATAAAAGTTCATACATTACTATTCCGACATATACTTGAATTACATCACTTATAAAAATTACATAAAAATTCAATTAATTATTAATCCAATAAAATTGGGGATTGACATGTGAATTTTTGTTTAATTAATGCCCTAGGAACAAAAGATCACACATCAATTATACCAGATCTTGATTATACTAAATGAATTAGAGGTTCCACGTGTCTCGCAACACTGATGTCGCTAATTTGCGTACGTGATACCAATAATATCTCGGTGTGTTTGGTAACTTAACACCTTGTAAAACTTGGATTTGTGGCTTCAGGATTATTATAGATGTAAAGAAATTATACTGCCTTATTTTTTTTATATGCGTATAGTCTGTATGTGTCTGTGTAACAGGAAGTTAAGGTTAACACATAGTGATGTACCAGGCGTATAATGAATTTAAAAATTTGAGTTAATAAGGAATTAGAATGTTAAAATGTCATTGCTATACCTGTTTTTTCTATTAGTTTTAGGAAACCTATAAACTTTTAACACTGTATTACTTTTGTATTCCAATTAAATAAATCTGTTTTTTCAGCAACGCATTATTGGAAATTTCCAATTCATTTTCATTGAATGGCATTATGGAGCAGTGTTGGCCTAGTGGCTTTAGCGCGCGACTCATATCCCTGGGGTCGATGTTTCGATCCCCGCATTTAACAGTCACTTGTACGGTGAAGTAAAACAACCCGAGGAAGCCAAAAGGCCTTATACTCAAAAAGTCGACGGTGTGTGTCAGGCCCAGAAGGTTGATCACCTACTTCCCAATTAGAAATGATCACGGAACAAATACAGACATCTGAGGCCCAAAAAGGTTGCAGCGCCATTGGTATATAAATATACTATCAGTCTTCTGTGACTCACATCGTTTAATAAGTCTAAGACGGTTTGCTCGCCATGTTTTTCTTTGTCATAATTTATTGACGCAAATTATCGGAACGCACAACCTGAAGGTTTTAATTATATTTAGCTAAATCCTGATCCTACTTGACAGAAATAATTGGAAATTGATCTTCTTTTTCATAATCTTCATTACTGCAGATCGTGCCAGTCTTAAAAAGCCCTAACCGATATGTCGACTGACCGCCACCACCACCACCACCATTACACCACTCTATCCTCAGCTTGCCTCAGTGCATAAGGGATGTTTGGACCCATAATTGTCTTAATTTGGTCAGACCCCCGGGTAGGCAATCAACCCTTCAACGACTTCTCCTGCCATCTCTCCTCCCTACCACACCCAGCTACCAATATGGCCAGAGTAGGAGCCGTTTGTAAATGACAGTCGACAGTCTTTCTAACAGTCTTATTAAAAACAATTATTTTGTAAATCAGACGTTACATCATAATATTATTAAATTTGTTTTGAACACTAAACAGTATTTTTTTTCTCGTAACCTAATAGAGCCTTTTAAGTTTATCATATAATAAAGCGAACGAATAATGCTTCTTAAATTACCATCACTTAAATGTATCTAACAGACAAACAGCTATTCAATTATTTACTTGTACAAAAGCTGTTTACGTAGGTCAATGAAATGTGTGAGAAAAACTAAAGACTGAAACAATACTAATAATTTTACGCTTTCCCTTGTGATTGTCTCTTGGGAAGTATTTTTGATTATTTTAGAACAGTCAATAGACATGCTGTTTAACGAATCAAATCAAGTTAAATCTTATAATGAGTACACTAACTTTGTTTACAAGCATAACATTCCAAGGCTTTAGTGTAGAGTAAATTTTTACTTTGTAAAGAAATTAACGTATGAAAACTTACCGTTTTTAACAATTAAAATATAACTTTAACCTAAGAGTGTTAATAAACTGCGATAACCTTATATTAAACTAGCTGACCCGGCAAACGTCGTTTTGCCATGTATATTATTTCCAGGAAACATTTATTTAGTTCAATAAAAATAACCTATATTCTATAATAAAAATAGGAGTTGATCGTAGAGGGGTGATAATTAGGGGTTGTATGTATTTTTGTATCATAAAAAAAATGTCAAAAAAGTAAAAACTTTTTTTTTGGGGTGGACACTCCTTATCACTTAGGGGTTTGAAAGATAGATAGTAGCCGATTTTCAGACTTACTGTATTAAATAAAAAAATCTTAAGAATCGGTCGAGCCGTTTTGGAGGAGTATGGGAACGAATATTGTGACATGAGATTTATATATATATAGAGATTATATTATATTATATTGAATAGCTTAATATGCTTGGGAGCAATCCATACTGTATACTGAGACTACCCTACAGGCTACCAACTACCGTATTAAATAATGAAGTGCGGTGCAGTCCTACATTCTATATTCTATAATGAAATTACAAATACAAACATCTCACTTATAAAACAATTATATGAATAGGAGGAACTAAAACTATGAACACCTAAGTTATTGAAAACTGATATCCAAAAGCAAACTTTAAATTGATTTGCTTATTCGATTTATAGAAAAAAATTTACTTAATCAATGGCATTTTATTTATTTAAAACTGTAAGACAATACTCCATACAAAATAAAGAGCTTTTCGGACTACTAACTCACAAGTTAACTTAAAAGCTTGCGCCCATAGGCTATTAATTATGTGAAAGCTCATATAAAAAGTCAATACTGACGACATGAAGGTAAACGAAGCTCTAATGGCGTGCTTTGTAATTAAAATGCTTCGTTTGAGTGGCTTATTAGCGAAATGGATACAAAAGCGGTGATAATGAGGTCACATTAGCTTTTTATTAAGCAATATTGGTATTTCCGAGGAATTTTTCTTGCAAATTCGAAAAAAAGTTACATAATTACAAAATACGCAAAAATTGAATAATGATTGCCTTGTTTTTCACGTATTGATTTGTATAAGAGGTTTTTTTAATTTGATGTATTGATAAAAAACTTTATCTTCTAATGATTCGTAGGTTGGAAATTTCCTATACATACTCTTTATATTTGGTAATTAAATTAAATATTTAAATAAAACAATAAATACCGTTTTGTGCCAGGAACCAACTTAGCCTTTCTAAAATTCTTATGCCCCCCGAATCTAACATAATTTTTAATATTAAAAAATTGACTTTACTTAAGAAACACAAACAACATCAACTCAGCAATTGATAGGTTATATGAAGAAATTATTAGGAAGTTGTTAACGAAACATAGTACATTTTAAAAACATTATGGAATACTGCATTTATAATTCCAAATAATTTAAAAAAAAATTGTTTGGCCCCCACCTTAACAATCAAAGTGCCCCCCTATAGGGCGTGGGCCACACGTTGGGAAACAGTTTCCCTATCCTATTTATGTCTGTCATAAATTTAATTATCATTACCAGACACGACGAGAAACTATAGGTTTCTAAACGTAAGTTTACGTGGCCTACGACGAGATCGACCGAAGTGAGGGACCAAGTCCAATAAGTAAAGCACTGGACAAAAACCGTTGGAGAAAATTAGAATTAATTCAGACGCAATATATAGAAAGCAATTGATCAATACTAAAAATACTAAAGCATAATGTAACAGTGTGTCGTAACTGTAATTAAGCAAAGGAGGCGTAAGATGGAGGGATGCCTCCTTTAATGTTCTCAAATCTCATTTCCATGCAAATGAGGGGTGATGTGTTATACGATGATATAGTCAACTACTTGTTACTTGTTAAGGCTATGGTGGTCAATCCATGTATGATTTCGATAAATTCAGAAGAAATTCAATTTATAAATGATAAGATTGTTTATGGTTTTCGCTCTCGTAAGCACGGCTTAACTGTTTCATAATTATAATCAAATAATTATAAATTGTTATAAAAATTGGCATTTAATGAAATTTGTATGGTACAAACTTGACCTATGTTAACATTACATAAGTTAAATATATAGGTATATTTTAGTTAATAATTAGAAGCGCAAACCCAATGTTAGCAATCGCACACTTGAAGCCGCAAAATGAGCCCTTTAGTTTTTCCCGCACTCATAAATTGTAATATAGAATTCTTGTTTCCAATAATGTCCAAAACATCGACTACACATATATTGAAGTGTCACTTAAGATATAAGAACCGTACAAGCCAAGATAGTTTGTTGTTAGCGTCGCAAACCTACTACGCCTAATTTTATGTTAGTTATAAGCTCTTGTTAAATCAATTAAAGCCAGTTGACACCCAGCTTAAAACGAAGAGTTTCATTTAACATATATTTAAACATCCCTCAAACAACCCCCACCGAACTTAACTCTCGCGTAAATTGAATATTTTCGTTGAAAATTTAAGATATCTCTTAATTTATGTCTTTAGTGTTCTAAAAGCCTTAAGCCTCAAGAATCTAGGAATCGATGTTCTAATATTGCCGGTAACGCTGGAACTTATTGTTTTTATTATGTTACAGATCAACCAACAATTTTAAAGTTCTTCGTAAAACGTATATTTCTATAATATTTATTTTTATTTCAACATGAAATATGTAAAAATATACTTATACTTATTAAAACTAAAAAGTTTAATACTTTTTAAAAAGGACTTTGATATTCGTAATGGTTATAAAAAAACCTGTACCTTTTTTTAATTTTTTTCATCGGGTTCAGCAATTACAACGCTTGTATTTTAACATTATTTTCTTAAGCATAATATGCTATTGAGGCACGAAAATCAACAGGGAAATTTCGTATCGGATTCAAGCAACGTCAAACCTTACCTTCCAAACAATGATCAATAATATCTAGGACATAAGGTTCATTTTCTCGTTATATGATTATGCGACGTAAGTCACGTATCCAACAGACCTCATGTCAACAAAACCAAATTCGTGCGTTAATTGTCATACGAGTAGATTTGATGTTGTTCTAGATAATATATCGTTTGATCTATGGAAAATCTATAATATCTACTTATCTTTAAAGGTTTAAGATATTTATTTCTAGTTAAGAATATTAACAATTGTTTATTTCGTACCATATATTAACTAACATTATGTAAAAATTGTGGGTCCCTTTTAAGTAAATATTGCCATGCCATATGTAAAGGCCATTAAACATTCAAAATTGTTCATTTTATATTTAGTAAGAATATATATATATATATATATATATATATATGTAACGTGGGCCTTTTAAGTAAATATAATTGTACTTGTGTCCATATTACAACATTCACTTACATGAGATAATATACTACGTAGTGGTACATTAGGCTAGCTTATAATCTAATTATTATACTAGAAAATAAAATAATACGAATAACAGTTGGCAAGAAAAAGAACACTTATTAAATAGACACAACACGACAATACATTTAAAAAAATCAGTATTAACTCTATAACTCTTATTATCGACATTAACTGTTTACAAATTAGTCAATCAACCCAATTTTACCTCTTGGCTAATAGTAGTTTTCTATTAGTGAAATACTAGTCGTAAATACTACGATTAGCACGCACATGGCGTAGATGTTGGTTTTGTAATAATTCCTTGCTACAATTATTTTTGATTGCCAACACATAACCCTGGTCACTTCGCAGCCTTATAAATCAAAACAAACACAGGAATGTACCTGGTTCATTCTGTGATAACTTCAAACGTCCGTAAACCTTTCTAGTAAAAGAGTATAATACTAATATAAAATCATTTACGTTATATTTGGTATATATTTACGCGTCTTTCAGAAGACCATCAAGAGGGACTAATCAGTATAAGAATTAATTTTTTATAAAATTTAATTCAGTCATCTTTGTGCTGATCATACAAAGTTTTTATTAGACCCTATTAATTTAAAAACTAAAATTGTTGTCTTATTTGGTTCAAAATGAATAACGAATAAAGTTAACCCCAAAATTTTCCGAGTTGAGAGATCTAACATAAGTGCGAATCTCGTATTTCATAAACTAGGACTTATGTCAAATAGTATTATTGACTTCTTTTCTTCGTGTTGTGACTCGATTCGTCTCGATAAGTTAGTTTAATGAGTCGAAAGGTTTGGTAGGAACCAATAATTTTTCTTGCAAAGTGAATAATTTGATAAGTATTCACTTTTACTTTGATAAGTAACAGCCGTTTCTCTCGACGTATCATTGGATTCATATGTATTATTAAGACCAGCTACAACATCATGTAAACAACGCCTAATTCAAATTATAATTAAACTGGTTAACATTACACATGAATAGAATTGTCCACAATCGCCTGTGTAGCATAATGGATTAATAGCGGAGACAAGTGTGCCTATATCCACTTACCTTAGTGTTTACTTCAGATAATACATAAATAGGTCTTAAATGACCCTTCAAAGGTCGTAATTTTAAGTTATATAGAAGTAAAGACACGTATAGAACGCTTTTACATTGAAATATTTTTTTGTTAACGTCAAGTTGGTACAAAATATTTAAAATTGCTTTAATTTACACGTAAGGTTTTTGAGTTATTGTACCTCAACTAAATGAATATCAACGTTTTGTAAAATCTAAAAGACACTATATCGCTGTTACAATCTCAGTGGAACGAAGCTGTCATTGAGTTTTGATAGTTATAATTTACTTGTAATAAAAGTTGGTCAAAAATCGATATAAGCCGTCAAATCGATCGTGGCCACTCGACACTCGGCAGTCGTTAGCGCGCCATCTGCATCAGCACGTGTCCCGAACACCTTTTGTCTACGAGTTTTTTACCAAACTATTTTTACACTAAACAAACTGCCGCGCAAATGCCCATTGCATTTATATTTTATTAAAAACATCATATGTTAAACTCGTCATATTGACGTCTGCGTCTAGATAAATTTATAAATATGTAAGTTCCAATTACCTTTTTAATTTAATAAAGAAACCACTGCCATTACACCTCTCTTAGATCTTTAGTACATTTTTGGTGCGAAGCTATACCGTAGTAATTATTGTACTTGATTTAATCGTTTTTACAATTGAGCCGGTTTAACCACTAAGCTTACACTGATAATGAATAATGAAAATTGATATTTGAAACAGTTCTGATTTTTTTCTACCTATGACTGATTCAAGACTTGTTAAGCAATTCCAGTTAAAGCAATAAAATTATATGCTCCACTACCTGTGGCAAACTAGGGTATGCAAGCATAATAACAGGAACTTAATAAGAACAAAATGAAGATATCAAAAGCTTCTTGTTTTGAATCGGCAGGTGATTATAATAACAGACAGGTGCTAATATAATTATCAAGCTAAAACTGCAATATAAAGATGCAAAATGACAGAGCAAGTGATTAATTCTTATATGAAGGGCAAATACGAAGGTGTTGTGAAATGTCGAAAAATGATACTGTATTGAACAAAACAGTAGGAAAGAGATTGATATGATATTATCCCTAGCTTGCTTACTAACTACTTACTGACGTGAGACTTATCTTAAATTATCGTTTATGTGTCTTTTTACTTTCTATTTTTATTGTATCATCTTTTTAGTTTAGTTTGTTTTTTTTTTTTGTTCCTGTTTAGTTTTGTCCTAATAACTGTTTATAACATGTATTTTTGCCTATCTTATGTAATTTAATACATTTTTTTTTCTTTACTCGCAGTGGTTGCCTGGAAGAGATCGCTCGATTGCGATAAAGCCGCCAGTTGCCCTCCTTTTGATTTAATTATGTTCATTTTTTTATATAACGTGTAACGAAGTGATAATAAATAAATATTTATTTTGTTATCTGGGAACATTAACTTGATATATATGTAATGCTTGAATAATAAATTTATAATCCAAATAATATTCTGTAAATTGATGTCATCAGCGGTTTACTTGTCTCTTATTATTAATTAGGTTCTGTTACAGTACTTCACTAAACTAACAATTATTTAATGGTTACAATTAGGTCAATTACTTTATAATTCTATTTCAATCAATAGTCAACCTATTTAAACACTCAATTTGAACAAAGCAGACATATGTTCGACACCTTTCATAACCGGTCGAACGAAGGACATCCGCTTTTTGGAGGGTAAAAAATCGGGCTCAACATTCTCACAGGAACCGCTGCGTATCCGGTGCGCAGGCGCGGGCGAAATAAAAACGATCATTTGTTAATGTCGGACCATACTCCAGGTACATTACCGCGTCTCGAGAGTGCTTCGATACTTACCTGCTCTTGAATACCTTGTTGTTTAATTTATACCAATTATTGGTTTTACCAAATTTATAGGCAATTACACATATAACGCGCGATGCCTCAAGAATTTACCAACAAAATGTCATGGAAAGTAGGTTCCCATGACCCATCCTACATTACATTGGATGTGTATTACGAATACAAGTACATGCCGCGTTTGACGCAATGGTGTCAAACGTCGCACATATTTACATTACGTAAATAATATCAATAAATTTACGCATTTAATAAACTTTCAACTTAAGCGATCCCCCCACTGATTAACGCGGCACGGCAGAAATAATTAAGGTTAAACTTTCCAAATTGAAAAATTACAAAACGGTGATACTTAATATACCTTAACTAATACAACTTGTATATGGCGAAAGCGGCAATTTTGTTTTAACACTCAAAAAGACCTCGACAGTACGGTATGATGACCCCTAATCTACATTCGTACAAATGACTTCCACGCATGGACAACAACAATAATTCGAATGTCTTCGGAGACCAAATGCGGATAACACAATAACAACCTTTGTTACCTTAGCATACGATCGAAAATGGTATAAAAATGTCTCATGTTACTAAATTAGTTCTGTCAGTAGATTTGGTAATAGGCAAGTGAAAGGTTGTACGTGAGAAAAACATTGGTCTAACAATGAATACTTCGTCTTCTGGAACGGTGATCGATTAATATGAATATTTCATTCGCCGCTTGTGAAATCGTATCAAGTATTATTTGTACCATATCTACGTTAATATGAAATAAAAAAATAAAATAAATGAATCGCGTTACAAACGTTTGAGCTCTGGGCCTCGGATTTCTGTATCTGTATGTTTAATGATCATTTGTTAATCTAATAGGCAAGTAGGTGATCAGCCTTATGTGCCTGACGCACGCCGTCGCTTTTTGGGACTAGCCTTACGATTCCTTCACAGCGAATGTTAAATGCACACATAGAAAGAAAGTCCATCGCCGGGAATCGAACCTTCGACCTCAGGGATGAGAGTCGCACAGTGAAGCCACTAGGTCAACTCTGCTCATTAATATGAAAAACTGGTTGATATACAGTTGTTAACTAAAATAATATAATTTTGTCATAATTGTGACGTAAACGATTAATATTATGTCCTTTTTGATTATTATAAAGCATTTTAAGTTCAACGATACAAGATTGTCTGTGCCAATTAGCTGTCATGAACTAAAAACATACAGGAAACCATAGAGCTGAGACGCTACAGGGTGAATCTTGGGCATGACATTCCAGAATTTGGAATTAAAGATCCAACTCTTTAGTCTTAGCTCAAAATTCTACATAAGGTTTATTGGTATTTCATATAGGTAACAGTTTGCTCCTGATAAAAACCAAAATAGTTATTCAACGGACTAAATAAATGAATCACTGTTTTTGACGTTCTTTGTCTATCTGACTTTGTCCTTCTAACAGTCATGCAATGCCATACTTAACATTTCATGATTGACCTGCCCCGTCCTTGGTAATATTGTCGAAGTCAATATTAACTGAAACCTATTTTCCAAGAAACCTGTCTACATTTAGGCTTTGTAAGTTTCGCAAGTATATTTGCAAATTAATTATGTAGCTTTTAATTTACTAAAGATAATTAATTATTTTAAAGATATGTAATGAAATCTTGTGGATGCCTTTTTACTCTCTGAGTACATAATAAGGTTGGTGATAATTATATATAGATTATAGATTGTTCTTGAAGTTTATTGTTTCGGCTATAATATTTGTCGCTATACGTAAATATTTAACGTTATTTCTAATGAATGTATAGAGGAGGTTTGACTCTATTTTACAGTCGTTAGACACTATCTCTTGCTGATGCTCAGCTCAGAAGGGTCCGACTTTGTAGACCCATCAAATATCACTGAACTCCTCTTAAACGGCTGGATCAATTTGAATGAGTTTTTTGTTTGCGTTTATGTGGCGCCCTGGATGGTTTAGATTCACAAATCAGTCCAACAGATGGCGCTAAAGTCGGTATTTATCTATACAGCAAATAAACACCTGGTATATATATAAATCTTCTGCGCACGTGTTCGTAATTAAACTCCTAAACGGCTAGACAGATTTTGATGAATTTTTGTTCAAGTGGAGTCGATAATGATTACATCTTATACTGTAAATCTTTATATCATTATATAAATCATTATTTTTGTATGTAAGACGTGTGTACAGGACGTCTGTAGGATCCGCTAATACTATATTTATTGCGTTTGTACTTAGAAACTTCCAGAAGCAACAGCAATACTGATACCAACTTTTTTGTATGCATGCTCAATGTAGTTCTCTCAATATCCGTAACGCTGATTAGGCAACTTTGGGATCACGCGGAGGAAGCACTCACTTCATTTCGCTATTTGAGGTTACTGAGTAAGAGTATATAGTACATTGCATACGATATGTGGTTTGCATCACTTAAAAGCAATTAGTATTATTAAGAGCATTTATGTGTAAACAAAAATATGTCGTAATAAAAACACCTACATCACATACGTCGGGCGGATAAAAGAAGAAGATCGAAAATAAAACTCCCGGTGGGCTGTGGGGTGTAATCCCCAAACATATTAAGGGAATATACGCATGTCGACTGTGGACCGTACGATTTTTCGTAATAATCGCCAAGATATGACCGCTGATTTTATGAAGGACGTTTTAGTAGCAACATTATGTTAGAAATATACGTTAAACAGTATTTAAGGCGTTATGAGCCTTTTTCCGAATGTAGTTTTTTATTTATATACCACTAGTAAGTCAATAAGTTACAACACCGTTAACTAAAGTACTATTTCCGTTTAATTCGTTCTCTAAGACAGATACATATTTAGGCTGTCATTACATTTAGGATGTCATCACAGGACAAGTAGGTCCTAGGTATCATCTGTTTAATTTTTGATACATTTAATTCTTCTCATTAGTTTTCACTTAATACATTTAGAGAACTGGTAACAAGTGTCCGTAACCAAACAAAATTCGATTATCGATCGATATTTGTTTAGCTATGAAGTTTACAATACTTGCTCAATGGAAGATTATTTTACTTGAATAAAATTAGATCGTAAAAATTGTATTAACAGATTCAGTCGAAAGCGCTCCTGAAATGGCTTTTCTATTCAATTTTCGATAGAGATTTTTTACCAACCCACAGTTTTGCGTACGGCGGAACCAATAAATCTCCTCTTGAGGTAAGGGGCGACTTAATCACTCGACAAATCCGTCAACTAGTCACAAGATTTGCGACACATTCATAAGAAATTGCACTGAATGTCTTCCACATAAAGTTTATATTCGTGTATGCAATGTTTTGTTACGAAGGTGAAAATAAGAAGTGGAAATAAATAGTATCTTCTGCAACCATACACTCAGAGGAGATTAAAGTGGATCGCTATAACATAAATTAGAGACGCCGCAACCCATTACAACTAACAAAACAAATAGAATAACTAAACCACAAAAATGGACAAATACAACGGTTGTACAATCAAAAAATCAGAAATCCAATTTCATTTAGCGTCGCCCTGAAATTTAAAAGCTGTGTTATTCCCGCCTATTAGGGGTAGGGCGGGTGGTGGGCTGGTATCGGGCACGAATTAATAAACATACCGGCCAAGGCCATCAGCCACACGACCTTTGCCCCATCTTTGCTCCCTTTAAGCGTTTAATCATAATACCGTTGAATTAACTAAACCGAGCTTCAACCTATATAGTATGTTCAACATATAATACAAAATATCTACATTTTACGTTATAACGATTTTACATTATGTAAAACGGAGTAAATCCTCAATTCGCTATAACGGCGCAAAGAAAGTGGGCTCTTGCACGGCCAAAGAAAACGTTGTCATTCAAAATCAGACCACGTGTACAATATTTCATCATCAGGAAGGGTGTCCCCTTCCCAGAGCCTCCCCCGGCCCGACCCAAAAACTGTATCTGCACTTGACATGGGAGAGAACGAGACAGATTAACCGTAGAGTGAACAAAGCTGAAATATGTTTCAAGCTCTTACAGCATACGAATCTCATTAGCACTTCAATAGGTGTACATTTCAGTCTATAAGATTTTATATCAAAATTACTATTTAGATCTATCCAATTATACGAACCAATAAAGATGTAATTCCTTTACAGTTTCTACGTGATGCAAATAAAATTGCTTACATCGTGAATTCAAATACAATTGTGCCACACCAATTATGTAAAAATTAATCCTGATTGCCTAAAATGAATGTCACAACTTATAAAAATAAAATACTTATTTACATTAAAATACTTATTTATTATTACATTTAAATACTTATTTATAAAAGCTATATTACGCACACGTCAACACCACTGTCATGAAATGTTTGAGCAGTAATTTATATGACGGTTTAAATAATTACTTCGCGTTTTTGGCTCAATTTGTAGATGAGGTGGTGTATCCGTGCTGTTGACATTTATGCGAAAAGCTGAGGTGAAATGATAGAGGGTGTCATATTTATTCTTCCTTTAATATTAATTTTAGTATATAGATAGTATTAAGTATATAGATTTTAATTACAGCGAATATTATTATAATGTAACACCGTGTTGACGTAAATTATTTATTATTGCGACTAAGTGATAGGTTCTTTCTTTACAAAACTTTTTGACAATACTCAAGAATTGTAATAAAAACCTTTATTACATAGATAAGCTAGTTTTCTAAACCATTCACTTCATAAAATTATTGATTTAATAAACGCAATCGTATTCTTGTTTTGTAATAAATAGTTGATTCGATATATTTTTTTTATAAATTGTCTCATCTTTATAAATTGTGTCTTCGTATACATCGTTTAACATAACGATCTAGCGTAACTAAATACAAATAAGTTAATAATTGAAAAGTAACTTAATTCACTAAAAAGGATATTTAATATACGAAGTGTCACTAATTGTAGTCTCTCCAGGGAAGACTGTTCTTGTGTACTATTTTTAAAGTGAAACTTCCTTTTTTCCGTCCGTTCCGTGAAATTTACCGTCACAATTTTAGGTTACGCGTCCCATTTTTCCGTTACATGCCATCTTTTTCTTGGCCCTACCACGGTTGATTCGAAGAGATTCGAAACCATTAATAACAAAAATATATAATAACGATAACAATGATTGTAATAAATCTATTACAATTTATGAAATTCTGTAATAATCTTAGTATACGGTAAAATGAAATAATTGTATTATTTGTATTCATGTCTATGATAATAAAAGTCTTTTGTTAAACTTTATCTAATTTAATTTAATTTAACCAATTTCAGTAAAGTTACATATAGTAGATCAAGTTTTGAAAAATAAAGTCATAAAGAAGTTTCACTTCTTACGTGTGTACACTAGTACACGCACACATTTTTTTTCCACTTACTACTGTTTCGCACTTAAGACACACGTGTACCTACATGTTATGTATAATGTATATATCTCCTTACGTTATCATCTTGAAATAAGAATTGTTTGCTCCTTAATTTTCCGTCTTATAAAATCCTATTTCACTGCCACCTGCTTCGAAATAGATTGGTTGTCAATAAAAATGTAAATTCATTTCAGCTCACGGCTAATTCATTTCCCAATCGCACGTCACCGGAGATCGATGGATTGCGTTTTAATTTTTACATTTTCGCACTGACCAGACTTTAATTCACCTTTAAGTTTTAAATGGCTAAAGTGCGTTTTGATTTGTGGTATAAATGAATCCTTTAGTAACAGAAATTAAAATTAGTATTTACTATTAGTATTATCCTAGGACCCAATGTTTAAACGATTTAAAACTGTATATATATCCCTATCTATCGATACATTAACAACACTTTATAATTATTAGTAACAAACAATCGAAAACGCAAATTTGATCGCAAACCAGGCTTACCGTAGTCGCGGCGATACGGCTGACACCCTAATCAAATAAGTACCTTTTACGGGGATCGGATACAAAAAGGTTGAAAGTGAACCCTAAGCGGTGGGAGCACAGTTTATAATGGGCATAACTGGCGGAGTCAGACTAGCTTCCGTATAAAACGTATTTGTTGGAAGGACGACCCAGAAAATGGGTATAATATACTCACACTACGGTTCCTCCTTTCCTCCCGTCCCCTAGGAGCCGGCTGAAATTTATATAACAAGCTATATCGCCCAGACTCGGTTATTGTCGGCAAAATGCTTTAGATTATTTAAAATTAAACAACTACCTACTGATTTCGATGTTTTTCAACACAAGTTTTAATAAAGCGGACATTAATTACGAAACACCACTAAAATCATATCAGTATATTTGTTGAAATTTTACAGACAAACAATAGACATATAACAATAAATGTACTCATATTTGAAAATTTTGATTTTAAGTAGAACCACTGGTCTCTATAAATACTTATTGGTTTCAATACATTAATATCTCATATCTCGCGCCTCTTGTAAAGAAATTAAAAAATCTGCTCCTTTAAACAATTTCCCACTCAATCACGTTAAATGAGTGGGGGAGCCACCCCGGGCAGGCAGCTTGAATGTTCATACTGAGTGTAATCTGCCAACGCCTACTACTGAAACAATCGAGTTCATATCGAGTTTTCACTGGGGTGATAAGTCATTCTTAATTTAAAAATCGAACTGAGCCACAGTCACTTTTAATTCAAATATAGAATTATGATCTAATTTATAAAAACACTAGCTTTTTCACGTCCTAAACTTTTTTATTAAATACTAGCTGACTTCTCGAACTTCCTTTCGACTTAATCTCTTATTTTTATTTTTAGTAGCCATAGCAAAATGCTTGAACAAAACTGAAATATTATTTTTCAGATTTTTATTTTTAGTAGCCATAGCAAAATGCTTGAACAAAACTGAAATATTATTTTTCATTTTTTTCTCTGCATTCGTCTTCCTCAAAGTTTACGCAGTAGATAAAAAAAATGCTCGATTTAGTCCAGCCCTTTTCGAGTTTTGCGATCAGCAACATACTCTGTTACTCAGTTTTATTTACATATAGATAGACAGCGCTTATATCGTTTTACATCTCGAAGGATAAATAAATTACCTTCAATAAAATTTTGGATCATATGCTCAGATCTCCTGCGACCCTTAGACGACCTGCAGACGAACTTATGAGCCTAATAAAGATTATTGACAGAACGTAACCTTGGCTTTTAGCAATTATTATATAAATAAAACTTATTACATATTTAAACTTATATTTTATCTAACTCATTGCATAACAAAGAAAGCAAATAAATGCAATTTTACGTTTGATAACTAAGTGTTTAAAATTACTAAGTGTGTTCTGTTTGCGCAATATATAAAGAAGCTTAGAGGTTCACAATGGCTGGAATCGCATCTTATGTAGTACGTGATCTGCAAGACAACTTCCGCATCCGGTCTGTCCGACCCTCGTACTTACCACCATTACAATTTATACCGATGTACTCATAAATTGTTAATAACATAGATTGAACGATTTTATTTGAACGGTTCGTGGTTCTCTCGATATGTTCTTATGTTTTTAATAAGTTAGACAAATATTTACATACATTTCTTTACTTAATTTTATTGCTGTTACTATAGTACTCTTGTTGGAGTCTTGCTTGTTTTTACCACTTCCCGATCCGATCCAATTCGACTTGGAGTTCATCAAGAATAGAGTGTGTGAGCAGTGGCTACCAATCACGACTATGTTGTAACAGTATTAATATCCTTCATCTATTTAATGTTCCTTATTATCAATGAATTGACATTACTTCAGTCACTCAAACTTAACGTCTTTTGCATTATTGTTATTCTAAAGTCTAACATACCAGATTTCCATAGTATTAGCCAAACTTTCTTAGTTCCAAAGCCTAGTCTACTACGTACTCTAATTTAAAGTAGTTCCAGTTATTTTTATTTAATGATACATATATACGTATAAAGGCCAATCATATCATTATTAAAAGGATAAATAAAAACAAAGATATATTTGTGCGTTTTGACAAGAGTTTTAAGGAAAATCGATATTTTAATAAACTCAACAGTCGAATAGGTTAAAAGTTAACAAGCAGGCGACTACAACTATGACCTAAATAAACTGCGAGCATCGCACCAATTCAATTCAATCCAATTACTACATATATCGTTAGTGCTGTGATCACACTAGAGAATTCCGTTAATACACTGAAAGAATATTAATAATGTGACTTCATTTCTTCCGTAGTTGGTTTTTTGCCATTGTTATTCCATTATTTACTTACCTTATTTATTGAAACAGTTTGTTGCTCATTAAACTTAGGTTCTGAATTAAGATAATATTAAAAACCAATTGTTAGACACATACGATGACAATATTCAACCGTCTGTCATGTGTCTAAAATGTCAGTTGTGAAATTAGAAACGTGTCAAAAGCAACGCGTCAAATGAAAGCTCTGTTTCCTCCAATAGTTGTTCTCTTAATGTTGGTAAGTCCTAGATGCCTGCTTTAAATCAAATAACTTTTGTTTCTTTTATGATTCTATTCTATTTTAAATAAGCAACATTATAGCCAAATTACTAGACTTAACTAAATGAGATATATGGTTACATTGTATGATAAAAACTTTTGAACGACGAAACTCAATCGCTAGTATAATATTAAAGAAAAAAAACCGCAAGAAACTAAGACAAACTTTCTATTTCTTAATACAAATAGTCAAACTTTTTTTGACTGAATTTAAATGTAAATTTTATTGACTGAATTTCGAAAAACAGTATACAAACCTATGTAAGGTTTAACAAAAAAAAACTCGTTCCACGCAAAATCAATTTTAATATTAAAATACGTAGGCAAAATAATTAATCCAGTTGTAACCTAAGCATAACGAGTGCCTCGGTCAGTTAACGGAATACGTATATAATATGCTATCACAATATTTTACATGCACATAGTATTGATTATAAAAAGCTTTTAAAATTGCCACAGCAATTCGCTTTGTATCTGCGATCACTATTTGTTTATTTCAACGAGTTTTTGTAATCGCTAAATGTAACGAAAAGCAATTACTTACATACTATGGGTAATTTTGAATGTAGAACATTTTTTGCTAGGTATTAAATTGGTTGCCGAAGCTTTTAGGATACCTTAATAGGTACTAGAAACCAATACTCATCAATGATCGTCTTTTTATTTATAAGTTACTGCTAGCTTGAAGGTCCAAGGTTCAATTGACGGCAAAATAAGAATTGTTTGCTGTTGAAAAGCACTAGAGACTGATCCTTGTCTATTATTATATTAATGGCACGGATTGACATGATAAGATATGATGGAATGGTAGGGAAATAATATAGATTAAAGACAGGACATCACAGGAAGGTGAAACGAGGACAGTACCTTGATAATAGTCCAAGACGATTATCGGAGGATATACGTGGAAAACATTCATTGCTATGCAGATGACAGCTCTGGGGATACTCTTTACACTGGCCGGGCAGGTATTTCTCGGAATTCATGGCGTTGACATAACGAACGAAGTTCAGTTTCGCGGTTATTTGGAGGGGAAAGGCTAAATTAACCTCGAAAAAGCTTAGTGTGCTCAGCAAGGCGAGACGGTAATTCACTCCGGATCACCGCTTGCAACTCTATAAAGCCCAAATTCAGCCCCACATATAATACTGTACTCACCTCTGGGTCCCGCCCAGTACCCCAGTACCAGCTCCTTCCACTTGACCGTATTCAACGAAGAGCGGTTTGAATCGTCGATGACCAATCCCTCTCCGAGCGGCTTGATCTTTTGGCGTTGCGTAGAGATGTGAGGTCACTCTGCATCTTCTACCGCATTTACCATGGAGAGTGTTCAGAGGAATTGTTGGGATTAATACCTTAGGATCCTTCAAGAAAAGAGCGTACCAATACTTGAAAGGCCGGCAACGCACTTGCGAGCCCTTTGGCATTGCACTCAACTCACAACACACTCCATGGGCATTGACAGTGTCCATAGGCGGCGGTATCTCTTAACATCATGTGAGCCTTCTGGCCGTTTGCCCCCTGTTCTATACAAAAAAATTAAAAAGGCACTGACAATGAATTACGTCTTCATTGGGTAATATTTTTTACCCATTGAAGACCCATTAGCTTAAATTCTCACATAGAAATAAAAGTCCATTGGTGCACAGCCGTGATTTGAGCGCACGACCACAGGGTTAAGAGGCCCAAGCTCAAGGCACTAGGCTAACACTGCTTTAATTTTAACATACACCAAAGTAATAAGTATCTTGATTAAGACGTAATAGTAGTTTACTGTTAGTCCCCAAAATTAGATGAACGAGGGTTAGTCGAGTATTATATGTGCACGGAGGTCAGGTCTAACGGTGACCTAAATACGATCCCGACAACTCAATTACAAAGTACGATTCGTTATGCTACTTAAACTGACACTGATGGAGTAAAATGGCTTTTTCTAGACGCCTATTTAATATAGAACTTTCTCAAAGGTAAAAATAATCAGTAACTTTTCCAATCAACAATGTATCTGCTGATTTAGGGATGACTTTTGTACTCTTGACATGTAACATATGGTCCAGAAAATTTATTGTGACTCGCAGGGTAGAGGGCGCCATATCTCAAGGCCGATCCGCTATTAGTAAGAACGTAGTAAAGGCCTTATCATCACCCAGACGAATAGGTTTGCCGAGAACAGGGAGATGTGGAGGTATTTGTGCAGCGTCACAAACCTTCAGAAATAAAGAGAGCAACTGAAGACTGTACCATTAGCGTGAACATTGCGCTTATATTGTCAAGTGTTATTTGTCAAAACGATTATGTCAGTTTCTGATAGTTTACATCAACGTTATTTATATGTTCGTACGGATGTATTGCTGTATTCAGACCGCAGACTATAGGGTACCAAGATTTCCATAGAAAAAATTATTACTACTGTACACTAACAAATATTTGTGAATACTTGACATATTTGAATATTTTTATGGTTAATGGGCAAAGAGAGATACACTATTATTATTGAAGTATTGGTTTTCACGTACGACCTCAGATACCAACGCTTTATAACGAAACTAAAAAATAAGAAATAAAACAAAAACACAGTTTATTTGAAATTTACCAGAAAGGAACATTTGAGTATTATTCTTATGTAATCTATTCTGTGTTCTTCTTCTTCTTTCTTCTTAAACAGAAGTGGCAATTCGCAGGCAATATAGCAAGATACTCAGATAAAAGGTGGACTTTAAAGACAACTGTATAGAAAGGACCAAGGGGAAGAAGGAGAAGCGGTAACAGGAAGCGAATGGAGAAAGAAAGACATGGACAGAGTCAGTTGGAAAAAGCTGGAGGAGGCCTTTACCCTCGAAGGGATTCCGATCGATGGTACTGAATTTAGCTAAGATATAGGTGAACAATATAACCTGTATATTATCTTTTTGTCACGATTGGAAATTAAGTGGGCTTTATTATTATTATCAATCTATTCGGTCAGGAACTGAAAGTATCGTATTGATATATAAGAATAGTTAACAAAACTATCGAAAACTGTAAAGTGTTAAACCTTGTCAGGTCGTAGTGTACTTGGGACTGCATGTACCATAAATCTTATATTACTCAGTCAATATTTGTACTTTCTGAATTTTTGAGGCGCGAAGTATATATATACCTAATCAGTTAATAGAATATTGTTTCATTTGCAGGTGTATGGCAAGGACGGCCCCCGCTTGAAATATTCATACGCAGATCGATATGAGCTTGCCCGAGGAGAGCACTAATCAAAAGGTAATTCCAAGCTAATATTGTATTCGGAGCAATATTTAATACTACACAAATTTCAATGAATTTTAATGTGTTCACTTGACGATGGTCGATTTAAAACCTTCTGTAAAGGAAAGGTCGAGTCGAATTACGCGAATAGAACGTTGCACTTTCAATGAATATTTTATTATGAAATTCTTTTTACGAAATTAATGCGAGATCATTTGTTACAACTAAAACCCTATTCAGTAGTTTAGCAGTCTATACCCTGGGTAGTCAGTTGCTTTGATTTAACTTGTAACTTGTAAATGTACTCGTAATAATGGTTAATATTTAGTTTTTACAATTTCAAAATTACAATCTGATATTGAAATCGATCTTTTTAATAAAGCATTATTAATATAATGAACACAAAATTAATAATTCAAGCCAAATTATTTCTCAGTTCCCCTTTTTTTCTCTTTGTTTTCTATGTCTTATTACCAAATTACTTATAGCTATTTATAGTAAAAACAACGACGTAATTGTGTCTTCTAAGAAAATACGATAAGGTTGCTCGTGAGCACACAAATAGATCCAGTAGGCGTCGGATCCCAAACGTAAAGGTTGCGAGTGACAATCTCAAATTTTATCACTTAAATCATATATTAAGTATAGGTCAACAAGGGGAATAATCGTTGGGTAATCATTTTATTTATTATATAATTTTCAATGCTTTGCCCAAATGTATGTATGCGTTAATAAAACCTTTTTAAGGTTCTGTAATTAGGTATAGGACAATTTTAGGCATCTGTTCGCATCGCCTAGCACACGTAATATGTTTTCACCGCCAGTCAAACGTAGAACCTCCATGAATTAATTAAAGCTGCCGTCTAACTTAAGGGTGACATAGAGTATATAATTTATTTTAAGCCTATTACAAAAAACGTTTGACGTTTAACAGACGAATTAAATTCTTGTTTTTCTTTTATGTGTTATCTATCAACGTATTCACATTAAGTTGTAGATATTTTGCTTCGATACTACTCACGAGAGTAGTATTAGCCTAGTGGCTTCAGGATACGAAGCGGGATTAGAATCCCTGAGGACGTAGGTTCCATTCTTGGCTGGGCACCAATGGACTTTCTGTCTATAAGCTCATTTGTCATAACGCTCGTACGGTGAAGTAAAACATCCTTTGGAAACCAACACAACCAAAATTCAAAAATCTATACGTGTCGGACAGAATGCTGATCATCTACTTGTCTATGAAATAAAAATGATCAAATATACGGACGCATTCTGAGGCCAAGACCACCATAGGGGTTGTTGTGCCACTGGATTATTCTTGTAATACCCACGGAGATAATTTATTGAATAATAATTGATTTATTATTACAATTATAATTTAGTTATCATATTCTCTTAAAATGTTCCAAAGAAGATGCTGCGACATTATTTACGTGACTATTTACCTGATGTCCAACTCAATCGGGCAGTTAACCATCTAGGTAAGTTCTAAAAATTACAGATAAGGCAGTACATAACCGATGTATTATATATTTGATATAATTATTTCTTATCGATATACATTTATTTATTTCCTACCATTCTTCACTATTAACGTAAAATTATAATTTAATATTTTTATAACTTTAACTTGACTAAACTTTCAGCAGTGTTGTTATTATGTTTACTACATATTACGTGCTAGAAAAGAAGTTATATGAAATAGGTAGGAAACCCACTAAAGCACACCAAAAAATAAGAGCTTCTTCAACTAAATATACACGGCAAAGTGTACTGAAGAAGACCTGGCCTCAGACTCATGTCTGGGTAATAGTTAGTTAGATAATGTTTTGGTTAATGCACCCAGTCATTGTTCAGAAGCGCGACATCCAAAATTAAAGTCGCCATGATGATTGCCAACCTTCGAAAGCAGATGGAACTATAAGAAGAAGAAGATAAGTTACTAAAAATAAGACTATATAAGAAGTAATAACGTTACTTTACTATCTTTGGATAGAATTTTACTTTATCTATCCACAATTAATAGTTCTATCCCAGTTTTCTGAAATTCGCTTAGAGGAAAACTGCGGTATTGTAATAATGATATCAGGAGAACATTAAACGAATCTAAGGTAAGCCTCCACTCTGTTGCAGTTGAGACGGTAGGCTGTGGCGCCTCTCGCTTCCAGAATTAATAACTTTCTCGACCCCTCACCACCCACACCCTAAAACACCCACGTATCCACCTCACCACGTTGCTCTTACTATGATCATGTAGGTCGACGATTATCAATGTTTATATGCATCATTTATTATAAAATTTGTAATTCAATTATACAAAGCAAGTTACTAAGTTTCTGGATTAAATAATAAATAGAGATTTTTTTTCTCAAAGTTTCATAATATCGGACAAGCACAATCTTTTTTTTTTATATACATAGATACTTATATATATATACATAGATTTTTTTTCAATCTTCTTGAACATGTCTCTTCTGCCTCGTTATTAGCTATTTATATACATAGATACTGATTAACCCTAAGATAATCGTATACATTTAATTTTGTTATTTTTTTATGCACTTTGTGTAGTTCTTTATATGTTTTGCTTAGGGTTGTCTGGAAGAAATTGCTTGTTAGCGATGAGGGCGCCCGTTGCCTAATAAGTTATGTAACCTGTTTTGTAAACGTATATTTAAGGTAATGAAGTGTAGATAAATAAATGTTAAATAACTAAAATTATTTGTACTACTAAACAGAGACCTATACAAAACAAATATGTTTAGTTTTTATCACCGCCAGCATGCTTTTAGGTTTTCCCGGAAAATATATATGCACAGTTAGATCGCGTTTCATAGTAAAAAAATCACCTAAAAGTGATGTAACCTTGCCAACACCCTTGCTATACAAAGTTTAAAAACTATTTGCTAATACTGCAATGAAACTCACTAACTAATGATATTATATTAAAAAAAAAAACAGTTTTATTAACATAAGTTCTTAATATTTTATAAGTTAATTCGAGCTTTCGTAGTAGAAGACATCGTTCATCTCTCTCTAGGGGTCGGAAAGCCTTCGGAAGTTTCAGGAGTGTTTCGGTTTGCCTCTTTGACTCTATTTGGCTGTGTAATGATTTGGCACGCATGTAATTCGATGAAAAATGTATTTCTTTGTAGTATCTGCTATTTCAGGCTTTGACGCTTGGCTTTTGTAAGTGCTACAATCGTTTAAAAGAAAAAAGCTAAAAAACTCCATTACAATGACAATTCCTTATCTTATTGACGATCATCTTCAGGTAACTAGCAAATCTTTTCTTTAAAATAGAATAATGAAAAGAAACAAATATATACAATTTTTATATATAAAACAAATATAACAAGTACAATACAAAAAGGAGCAAAAATAATTTAAAATAGCCTTTTTAAGACCTATTTATTTCTAAAAACCATTTATTTTATTTTAACTATTAGAATAAAAAAATATATGAATTATTTAAAATATGACTCTTGGTTTTATCAACTAAACTACTGTACGGAATTTTATGGCAATTTAGTTTTGTATTAATCACCAAAGCCAAGTGCAATTATACTAAATAAAAATGTTGTCACAAAAATTACATAATTTCTGTAAAAAGTCCTTTGAATAATATCCAAATTTCCCATACAACCGTTAATCTACTCAGCCTCCAAAAATATATGCCAAACACGGCTTTAAATCAAAGCCCTTAAGGTATAAAACGGTATAATATTGTCAATATTTAAAACAATTGCTTTCGAACATTTCTTCGTTTCACCTAAACGAGTATTAAGTAATATATAAAAATAATCTAAACAGATTAATTTGTGATTTTGCTGGATGCATTGTACTTAATGTATGTATTGAGCTAGTCATTCCCGTATAGAAGAAAGTAAAAATTAGGTATTATATCAAATTCAAAATCATTTATTCATAAAGGTAGCACAATGTACACTTATGAACGACAAAAATGCTTCTAATTTAACATTTACGTTCAGTGCTCAATTCAAGGGCGTAGAACGGCAATCAAATCTCCGTCACTCTTTTTAATCGCCAAGTTTTTCACAACGTTTGTAAGGAGCTGCAACCATTGCACCATGTTCCACATGAAATGTTAAGTAATTAATAATAATAAAATAAATTAAAAACAAAGATATACAAGTTAACGTACGGCAAAAGACATTATAACATTATAATTTTTATTTACTTTAAAATGAGTTTTACCATTAGTATCGCGCGTTGAAGTCTTTCACTCAGTGCCAATTAATTTTGAAGTTTCTTATGATGTATAAACTTAAATTTGACCGTCTTAATGATGTATACAAATATATGTACATATTAAGATTTTAAGTGTCTAATAGACAAATTACTTACGAATACTAATCACGAGGAGCCATTTGTGTACTAATAATATTATCAATTTCCAAAAAAAACTTGGTATAGGACTGTTAGGACACATTTCTGTGTCTAAGTCTAAGCGGGTTCCTCTATGAAAGCTTTTTGTAGTTACCAAATATAGTTCTAAAGTTTAATCAAGCTTTTCGATACGATGTCTTTAATATCTAACAGCTTGTACGATTAGATTTTTCATACATTTGAAATACACGATAATCCAACAATGTCTTCAACAATTCAAATATTGAAATTTCTAATTACAGAACCCTTAGTATAATGGAGAAAATGAAAGCTAAAACTATTACTTATACACATTATTTATTAATACTGTAACCTTTTTAATTACACAATATTAACATATGACTATCTCAGGTTTAATTGCTAGCTAAAACAAAAGGCTAGGAAGCGTCAGGTAGCGGTGGGGGGCAAGTAGGGAGAGGGGGGTATACGATATGCATCACTGCAGTCGTTGAGCTGCATTCCACGCGCGGGCGAACGATAATATTATTATGGATAATCTTATCTTAATATAAATGTTAATCCATATATATAAGTTAGAATTTGATTTTGGAACTTAATAAACCTTTACGTTCTAAATTCAAATTCTTCCAAGAGAGCTTTGCTGTTTGAAATTTCAGCCTTTTTGGTGGGCACTTTTAGAAAGATAGTCCCTTAGGTATTAAAAGCATTAGGCGAGGGCTAAAATAACTTGTGTTTGGGACGGAGCACACAACAACTTCATATACTTTAATGTGGTTCATAATAACACTTTTCTAGATAAATACATGTTATTTTTGGAATATTAGCTGAGCGTTTCAAAAGAAAACAAAATATTTTTAAGAAAAGTAAATAAAAAAGTTTATTGCTATATTTCACAACTGCCAGGAATAAGTTAATAGTAGTTAATGAACTCCATAAGTGAAGGAATATTATGGTGATTTTTATAGGACATGATATGATCGTGCCTACAACTTCGTGTTATCTTAACAAAAATTACAAATATACCCTAGAAAAGTTTAAACTGTCTCACTTCATCATAGTATAAAACAATTTGACAGAAAGTGACGGACGTATATATAATGTATAAGATAGCAAATGTCACTGACGCTTAAGATTTTTAAATCATAAATACGTATGTATGTTCTATTTGATACTATTGTGTCAAATAGAACATACATAATATTTTTCATGACTTACTAGCGAACAAAAGTTGTCCTGTACACGTCTTAAATGCAAAAAAAAAACACTTGAACACATCCAAATATCACCAAAGTCCAGTTTAGAATTTCAATTACAAACGTTTATATAGAGATTAAATAGGATTATCCACATATCACACAATTAACTTTCAGAATCGTCAGTCGCACTTAGTCCGGTCTTTCTAATTTACTCGACAGCCGATCGTGAACACATTGATGCGACCTTTAATAATAATATTGCAAAGGATTGCGCTTAAAGCGCTTGACTGAGAAAGTTATAGTCATATGCGTGTTGTCCGGTGGACTTTCCTTACTATAAGTCAGACACAGGCTGATCACCTTGTCTTTAAATGATGATTAAAGAGACAAATGGAGGCTTAAGTGAAATAATGTAGTACGAGTATGACTATTAAGGAAAAACTAAAAGTATACAAAATATCTTATATTAATTTCGAATAAATAAATAATAAATGTTTTAAAATAACGTGTTAACGTGATAACGGGTTGTAGGCAAGAAGCCGAAGAAATATCCAACCTATACGTTTACATGCACTTGTCTTTTATTATGTATATTCAAAGATTTTAGGTTAATTATTAAAACACCACT
Organism: Pieris brassicae; assembly: GCF_905147105.1. Classification (NCBI taxonomy): domain Eukaryota; kingdom Metazoa; phylum Arthropoda; class Insecta; order Lepidoptera; family Pieridae; genus Pieris; species Pieris brassicae. The sequence goes on along the minus strand of NC_059665.1, from coordinate 5,527,377 downwards.
GGGTTCAATACACCGAGTAATAAAAATTTGTGTGGTATCTTTTAAAGGGCCGGCAACGCACTTGCGAGTCTTCTGGCAGTATGGGTGTCTATCGGCGGTGGTATTACTTCACATCAGCCTCTGATATCTTGCGTCTGTTTTATAAAAAACGATGATGTTAATCAAAAAACAGACCATTCTTCAACTTCACACACCCACTCTAGCTTGAACCCTAGATCGAGGTTAAAAAGGTTTCTAAAATACCAAATTGAATTGTAAAGCCAGAAGCCAGACTACTCCGCTTCTAATTCACTTTTGGTTCACACAATGAAGGCTTTATTAAATTAATCATTATACTCTCTCTTAAAGTCATAATGGTGTATAATCGTTAAATTTTACATTTTATGCGTGAGTTTACAAATTTTATTCGCCGCAGGTACATTTAAATTAAGTAAAACGTAACTTTTTATACTAATTCAACATCGTGTAAGCAAATTAAAATGTTATAAACATTTGTATACGAAGTGCAAAACATTTGTACAACAAACTTAATTAGAGTAAAAACTCTCTTATCAATGTTGCCTAATGTAAAAGATTTAAATACTTTTTTAAGAAAATAGTATTAACTAAATAAACAGCTCTAAATCCGGCATTAAAAGATATTCGTTTGATAATATAAGTTGATTAAAAAAAATATTGTCCAAAAACAATCAAAAACAATTCAATAACGTTGTTGCTATGTCGAAAGTCATATCGCGGGCCACTCCAAAATCCAAATTGTGATTAAAGTAACCTAATACACACAATAACAACTCACACGTTTACCGCCAACCGTGCTCAATTTGAATCAAAAGATTATAAGCCAATTTAATACTGTAACTGCGATAATATAATCTATTACCGAGAGATAAAGCTCAATATTGTATGTCAGTCAGTGATGAAACATCATGATATGGCTGTGTGCCTCCGTGAAAGCTACACATTTCATTTATAATAGGTACAATGAGCGCGTCATATTGTACACAACACGTCCACTACCGAATTCATTGACTCGTCTGTGTGTGCTGTCAAGCTAATCTACACCTTGAAATTCTAATGATAAGATCTTTATTAGCGTATTTTGTTGTGTATGGAGAATATGTTGCTTTGTTTGTGTGAACCGCAACGGTTCGAAGTATCGAAGAATGCCGAGCGTGAATTACCATGTTTAGGGACTTGTCAGTTTGTCAATTTTGCTCTTATTTGGTTTTGTTTGGATTAAGGAGAGTAATTAATTGTACAAATCTTGTATATTCATTGGCGTTGTTTTGCGAACATTGTTCATAACTGATTGTTTAATATCATTTTTTTTATTTGTGACCTAATTCGAAACACTCATTAGGTGATTTATAGTTATTTATATTAAATTTATAGAAAAATTATATATCAGAATTTCATAACATACTTCAAACTTTAGAAAAATCTTTAACTGAAACATTAATATAATTTTATTTTATTACTATCGAATAAACAATTTAAGCATTTATTTATTAAAAAATAATAGTGACAGTCGAAGAAGCGACAATGTTGACCGACCAACGTATCAATTACTAAATTGAATTAAACACTGTAAACCGCGCGGGCGCTCTTCGCCTGCCGTTACAATAGCGATCACAACGCATCGCTCGCATTAGCTACTGACAGTTTACGTACATGTGTGTATCACACTCGTTACGTTTACGTGACGCTCACACATATTTACCAATTTATACATGCAACAGATTCAAACAAATATGTACTTTAACTCTCGGAAATAGCGGCACTAAAGTGTTGTCAAACTTGCAGTTTTATAAAGTCGCGCCTGCCACCGCAACGGGTGACGCGGTACGGCAACGTCGCTTGAAAATTTATTGTGACATTTATTTCACACAATACTAAAAACAACTACCGCTAGCGACATCTATCCACGCTGTGAGGATTTAAAGTTCGGCCTTTAGACAGAGACGGCAACATTTTGACAATATCACTTTCACGGTCTCGTACTTATAGCTAAGCGGTTTGCAGTGTACAGTTTGTTTGTGTCTGTAAACAGCGCGCCCGCCGAGGTGTACCGCGCATGAATGAAATGGATGACCCGGGGAATGAGAGGGCGTTCTACGATTTATTTATGAGGAAAAGGGATGGATTGCGAGCGCGAAGCGTGCAGCGTACATCGTTTATCAGATTACATGCGAAGTATCGCGAGCGTGGCGATGTTTTGACACGCGATAATCATGAGATAATGCGGGCGATCTCAGCGTCGTTTAGGTTTATATTTGCTTTTTATAGGAGCAAGTGGAGTGTTGGCACTAGCATGTAGAATAATACCAAAACAAAAATAGCATGCGTTGTATAAATGACGTACGCCGCCAGGTGACTTTTCAACTTCGCACGCGATCTTCGCAAATTAGCCCGACTTACGCACTTGACAAATGTTTCCTTCGCTGCGCTGTTTAGCTCACCAATCATAACAGCTAATTTTCATGTTAATTTATTGCTCAGATTTATATGTTTGCTTTCCCTTATTTTTATTGCTATCAGTAATTTTAGTAGTAATTTATGTGACATATAATTGTCAAAGCCGACTTCCCCATTGAAGTATATTATATTTAGATATTATGTCTATTTCAGAAATGTTGAAAACTACAGAAACAATACTCCTATAACATATATTTTCAATATGTATGCTATCAAAGAAATAAAAAGTTATAAACCTAACACGATAAGGTTAACAAATAATAAATTATGTGCACTGTGTTAAATTTCCTACATATATCAAATTTGTGCAATTTCGTTATCAATTGTATTTTCTTATCAACGCCATCTATTATCAAGTAGCACAGAACAAAACTGGGACCTGTTAAGTGTCCTTCATAAAATTTGTCCTAATAATTTGAATAATCGCTAATATTCCATGCAATGTTTTACATATTTTACCAAATTATGGCTTACGTAGGCATTAATATCGTTCAATAATCAATATTTTTTTTAGTCTGACGCAGTAAAATAATTTATTACGTTTCAATACAGATCTTAAAACGTTTCAGTCGTTATCAAAGTACAGCGTATAAGTACAATGTTAATGGAATATTTCCGTACGTAAAACAAATATAAATAGAGTATGTAACATTTAGTTTATGCATTAGAAATTCCTTGACCGTTATTTCTGGACTGATGTTTATCTTACCGCGTGCTTCGTAACATGTTGTTCTAGTATTGAATTTGCTATTTATTTCAGTACTTTTATTAATTGATTTTAATTATACTTATTCAATAGATATTTTCTTTTGATTGTATTAAATTTTTGCTATTAAAAAGACTTTTCTTTTGGTACTTACTATCCGATTTTAATATGCATTTCAAATAAATAAAAAATCTTATTACATTAATTAAGAAAAAGTAATATTAGAATGACTACAAGTAGTAAAACCTGGTCATTTATAATAAAAATGTTGAATATCTTATGAAAACCGCGTTTTTAACAGCGTTCTTTCGAGAGTAATAGTTTTATTATCGTCAGGTCTGCTTTTGGCTCGGCTTACATATTCTGAAGGAACGTAAATCTTCCATTGATTTACGCATTACCACGTACTTTAATTTATAACCAGTCAGATTTAGCTGAAACAGACGCGTTGCGACCGTATTAGATCGTTTCCTATAAGTCGTAAACTAAAGTACAAGTCTATCGCACGTGTACGCTGTAGAATATTTCTCGTCATTTTAATTTCTCATCAATATCTATATATACAAATGGCGCTACAACCTTTTAAGTCTGGGCCTCGGATCGCGGTATTTGCTCGATCATCAGTGGTTAATCTAATAGGCAAGTACGTGATGAACCTTCTATGCCTGAGACACTACCAGCTTTTTGGGTCTAAGGCATGCCAGTAATCTCACGATGTTTTCCTTCCATACGTGTGTATGTATGCGGAAGGCAGCGTCTGCGTGTGTATTAAGTTTTTCCAGTTTAGACTAACGTACACTCATACTAATTCGAATGGTTTTGTCCTTTTCAAACTTCTCACTAGGCCTACGGTGTCAAGATGTTGAATAGCCTCGACATTTGGTATTTTTGTACTTCTAATTACGCTTCTTATATTTTCTTATGTTTGGAATAGATTTCCCTGCGTAGAATTCCGAGCGACTGAGTAATTTTGGTCTTAATTAAAAATGCCTAAACTGTTAATATACCAAGTCAAAAATGTATAATCTTTATCTATGGTATTTTTGCTCCACTTAAAGGCTGCAATGATTTATACATTGCCAGAAGAAATTTATACGATTGCAATACAAAATTGGCACTTGGTATTCTGGTCTCATATGATTTACATTGAACAGACATCGTGACTTAGTTTTTGATCATTTTGACTGATTTATGAGTAATATAAAGTCATGTGTGCTTTACGACATCGAATAGAGAAACTTTTGTGTGGTCCATTCTTACTAGGTTTCCCTTAGAATAAGGTATTACTAAGAATTTATGTATATAGTAATTTAAGATTTTGAATTCCAATAATAATAACCTATGCAAAAGTATGACGTATGTGGCTGACATATGTCTGACCACGTAAAAGGACTTCAGTAAATATTACAAAAAAAAAAGGTCATGCTTTGTACCATAGTAAAAATAATTCCTTCAGATTTTCACAGTTCAGGTATTGTAGTGTGAATAAATTATAAATGCGCGGAACTTTACCAAACCAAATTCATTTGACCCACTTTCTGTCGATCGGCTCGTAAAGTTTCAGGTGTTTCAGGGGAAATTATGAAGGTACGAGAGCTCAGGGTAAACTGGCTGTACAGCGACCCACTTATGTTAGCAGTCTCTCTTTTGTTGTACCCGATTCCAGGTAGAGCCGAGTAACTTATGCGATTATTAACTCAGTACTAATACACACAATTTCCAAGTCGCAATTAAGGATTTAATATTCAAAATTACTTAAAAATTGCAAGTTTATTATAAATAAATATAGGCACTATTTTTTAATGATGTTGTGAAAAAAAAATATTTATAGGTACTAAACCAAAGAAGTAACAGATTGAATTACCTACCTATTGACACTAAAAACAAGATACCAATTATATTTAAGTTTTTTTCTGGATACTTTACTGGATAAGTCATTTTCTATTCGACAACGAACATGTGGCAAATTTTACGCAGTCATTCATTTATCAAAATCATATTTTCATAATTTTAACATTCTTGATTTGATATTATTTCTAGTTAGTGTGAAAAGTCACTTCATAGAAATTTAATCAGCTGTAATTACAAAACAGGCGCGAGCAAGGAGTTTTATGAAACAGTAAAACAATATTAATTAAACCGACTTTCTTAGGTAACATTTTAAAGGTAACTTCAGTAAAGGAAGTGTTCATATTAATTTAATGAGAGAAACTCACAAAATATTTTCAATATATAAAATTAGGACCAATCTTTTACTTTAATTTACCATAATATTTTTTTACTGCTTTATAAACTGGGATGGACATGTTGACGCCACCCACTACGAGATGGCGCTACCTTACAGCATCCATCAACAAACGTTTAATGTTTTTAATCAAATTACATAAACGGGTTCTGGTTTCCTGGATCACAACTTGAATTATCTAGGTGACTCGCACTGTAAAGTGACTTTTATGTTCGTTTAAGTTATGTTCCTTTTAAGGCATGGAGCAGCCCCATTCTTGCGTATAATTGATCATTTGTCTAAGAAAAGTCGAAGATTACTGTGTCTACCCAAAACAATGATGACTTCACCGGAATTCGGATCGAGGATCTTTGGCGTATTAACTATGGAACTGCAATGGTTCGAAATTACAATGGTTACTGTACAAAGGACGTTTATTGTATGAAAAACTAAGCCCCGGAGGCACTTGTTTTAGTTGTTTATAAGATTAGAAGTATGGAATAATAATCGTCGCATGTTTGCAGGATGATATTTTCTGAATAAAACGATTTCAAATACATCGAGAGTCTAAAAATAAACATGACAGAATGTTGCCACACGTTCACAATTTCCTCTCGATTCTTGTCAAATATCTAAGATATTGCCGCCAAAAATAACATCCACCAAGGTAAGAAATCTAACCTAAATTTAAACACATTTGTTACCTTACATATAAACTTAGATAATATAACATACCATAGTAATATTCTATGTAAAGTATTATACTCCTAAAAAATCATAGACAGTAGAACTAGCAGAGTGTAGTTTTTTTATTTACACTTTATTGTCCATAGGATAAAATGTATTAAAAAAATTACGTTGCAATTACAACATTTAAAGGCTCAGATGTATCTGTTTCGTAATTATTTGCTAGTTGATATGCAAGTAGGTGATCAGCATTCCATACCTTACACACGCACGTGTCTCGTCTTTGTGGGTCTAAGGATTAGATGCACACAAAACATAGAAAGACGAAAAGCCCATTGGTGCACAGCCGGAGTCCGAACGTATGACCACAGTAATGAGTGTCGCACGCTGAACCACTAGGCTATTACTGCTTCGTTTAGTGAAATACTAAATAACAGTGATTTCTCACAGAAAACGTAAAACATACAAAATTAATAAGGAATAAAATATTAGCAATTACCAATATTTGAATCGCTTTTATGCAGCCGGATCTTCGGCTACAAGCTTACACATACAATTTTTTTATACATACAAAAAATAGGTAATAATTAAGGTAAGTAAAATAAGAGAAGTGAAGTTTGCTTGAAATGCGTAATATCTAAAGTAATTCAAAAAACTCACCACTCTCGGACAAGCATGGAAGAAAGGTGACGCTGCCGCAGAGAAGGGGAAAAAATAAACGCCAAAAAATACAAGAGACTTTCTTCCAACTTTGATTTTGTTCCTTTTGGAGTAGAAACTCTTGGGTTCTAGTGCAGAGACGCTAATTAAAGATTTAAGTTGGTAGCCTGGTACCAGCGCTAGTGCTTTCCTCACCCAACAAATAAGTAAACGCAATACAGTGAGTAAATGCTGCCACAGGCACCAATGTTAATAATTTTGTTTTCTATTTATCCTTTTTTTAAATACATTTAATTCTTTGAAAAAGACATAAGATGCGGCGGCGTCCATGCGTCGGCTTGTCTCCCTCCCTAAAATATGGCGAGGGGCCGATAGCTGGCCATGCGTGATACTCGTTACGGATGCTACTTGTGGTGACTGGTCGTACTTGAATTCGTGTATGCGGTGACGTTAGTTATTTCGACTATGTATTTGCGTGTTGTTTCCACAAGAATGTAAGTGCGTGCTCCTATTTCACCATGCCTCCTGCTGATAGAGGATCTTTGACAATCTGAGACAAAGCTTTGTTTTTAATTTATTTAATTATAATGTATAACTTAAGATGTCATGTGGAACATGGTGTAATGGTTGCAGCTCCTTACAAACGTTGTGTAAAACAAAAAACCTTAGCGATTAAAAAGATTGGCGGAGAGTTTATTGCCAGTTCTTCTCTTCCATTCTACGCCCTGGCTTTGCAACTGGCAGTTAACGTTCATAAGTGTGTTACCTATATGAATAAATGATTTTTGACTTTCACTTTATTCAAGATTAGTATTTGTGTTTTCAGATTGGGCAAGACACAAAAAGTGATTATTACTCTTCGAATTAATAATCAAATTACATTTGTAAGTTTGACCTTAGTCTGTGATGTTAATAAATGTTTTAGTAGAAACTCTTGTACATTACATACGTTTACAATAATAACATATACAATACTTACTTATGTTTTACTAAGTTAGCAGAGAATGTGTTTGCACCGTGCTATCGGGGAGGTACCCAATTTTAAACACTTAGTACCAAATGAACGGTCTTAGTAAAATTCAATCTCAATCAAATCAGTGAAATCCAGTGTTTTATTTACAAATTTGTTTCGTCTCTTTCTCGATGTATGCAAATCGCTTGCTTGCGCCACATTCGCACTGCGGGGGACACCCTCCTAGTACAATTAAAATATGCAAATCGAAGTTATTACCCACTACTTCTTTCGAATTTGTTGGGGAAGTGTTATTATACTTTCGATGTTAGGAAGTACAATGTAAATGAGATCAGGTTATTTATCGTTAAGTGCTGTTTTGGCTGTAAGGTTATGACAGGTACAACACTGAACAAATGATAGGAATAGACATAACAGAAATATACTTAAAAAAATAATCTTGAACAAAAGCTTAAGAGACACCTTTTTTATTAAAACGTACTAGTTACTAGATCTTTTTTAAATTCTGAAGTAAATTAAAGAAATAATGTGAGCAAAATTTCTTCCACTCTCATGAAAGACATGTGTTTGAATACATATAGGATTGCAATAACTGTCTTTTTTTCCTTTTTTTTTTCAGAAAAAAATATAGTTGTGTATCCCGCAACAATGCGCTTACTTTAAGAGCTTTGGAAAAAGTCACAAATTTAAACTTAAACTTTATTAGAAGGAAATTTTAAAATGCAACTATTTTAATTGATTTTCATTTAATGTTCACCTTCAATTTATGTTTTATTAACAATTTTTTTTAAGGTTCTTGTTAATATATCTTAACTCTAGGTTACACACATTACAAAGGTCGGATAGGGAAAGTTTCAGTGTAAATTAATAATATGTAAATTTCCCGTTCAGGTACTGTAAACGGTGCTTAAGCAACAATTCTGTATCTTCATTATCATTATTAATTACTAGCGTACTTTGATATATTTTATGTTACATTAAATAGCTGAGTTATTGCATAACTAAAGTAGGTATAGTTTGTATCCAAGTCAAGGCAAAAGTAACCGAAGTAAGTAAAGGAAGACCATTGATCCGATACGAAGACGATCTTAAAAAAGTAGCAGGTCCCCTGAGCAGAAGGACAGACTACAGAAAAATCTAGAGGAAAACAAACAAATACCGATGAAAATTGGGTAGATTTATTATAAAAATAAATATCGAAATAGTAAATTCATAATTAGGTGTGAGATTTTGGTTGTTTGCAATAAAGGCTTCATTCTTTCATTCAAATAGCAAACTTTGTTTGTAACTGCGCGTCCTTACATTTGAGTTCTTTATTGTTTGTTTGAAGGCAATAAGCCGTCATAAATCGCCGGAAATCGAACTCTTAACTAATGTTAAACTATAACCATTAGACTAAATATCACTTTAAGCTACTTATAAAATATATTTCATACTATTATATTCATAATAAGCCAACCAAAGCACGATTATACATTTATACTCAATTCTCCACATTAGTCACTAATTAAGTTACGTCCTCCAATAGTTGCCAGTGGGATGATTCATAAAGTGATCACAATTCACATTGAGTCACAGGTCAATACTCGTGGGGGATGCATAGAGGGTGCAGTCCACGTGTCGAAGGGCCATAATCCCTGGATAAAATACGCTCGTGTCTGGCTTAATTGAAAACCTAAAAAAACACATATGTATCGTGGAAATAGAATCACACTTTCTTAAATGCTTTAAATTTTCTCCGATTAATAAAAAATAATAATTCATAAATATTTCCACGAAGTTAGAGCAGTCTTAGCCTAGCTGTGCGTACGATTATCAACCCTGAGGGCGTGCTTGCAAAATGGCCTTGCACCAATGCTGGCCATTAACTTAAACAGACGATAACATTGTATCAGACTATCAGGCTCAGTTGATCACCTGCTTGTCTATAAAAAAAAACATCGGATGCCATATGAAACCATGACCCATACAGAGATGTAGCGCCACTGGATTATTTTTTTAAACTTCTCCGCAACACACGAACTAACCCCAAATAATAACGTAACCTAACAAAATCAAATCAGCTAAGAATGAAATCCTTTTCGATGTTGTTCACTCTCATGTAATAAGAAAAACTTAATATTATCACTTTTGAAACTTACGTACTGTAGTGTGCGCAAGTATTTTTCTTTGACACGTTTAAAATAGCCACAATTTAAAGACAGACGATACTGGACACACAGAGTGTAAATCATTAAGACCCGCCAATGGAGCAGACAAACTTCTGCATTTGTCAAATTTATTTTGTCATTTTAATTATAATTTACCTTTACACTACGAACAAATGTCTCTCGCGCACGTAAAAACCTACACCGCCAATTTTCGCACTTGTTCGGAATCGCGCTAAACATTAAACAAACACCAAAAGCCAGTCCCGCTTCCCTTGCTGTTCTTCCCTTAGGCCTGAGACTTATTTTCTTTTTCAGCCTTCCATGCTTGACATACGCCATTGACGTATAACGCATGTGGGTTTTCTCGCAATTTCGCTTTTCCGCAAGTGTTAAATGCACATGCAATGTAAAACTTCTGATCGATATCCCTATTACCCGCAATAAGGTTCCATTTGCGATCATTAATTATATTATACCTGTCGTATTCAATGGCCGAGAGTAATTAGCTTCTATAATAGATAAACATATGTGCAATCCACAAACAGTATTAGCGGATATATGTGCATGGTATCGATTGCATATCAATGAACACTTTGCATTAATGAAATTATTGCATATTATGTAATTGCACCGAAATGTGTAGCTGATACATAGGCTATGTAAATTAGTTGAGGTATCGAGTATATAGAGCAGTGGCTAGTGGCTTGAATGTGCGACCTTTTACTCTGAGGAGCTGAGTTCGAATCATGGCTATGCAATAGAATGTTCTTTCTGTGATCGCATTTAACACTCAGTCGTAGGGTAAAGAAAAAAAAATGAGGAAACCTGGTTTAGTTCCCTGTCGTTAGGCTACTTACTAGACTCTTAAGAAAACATGTTCACGAAACAGATACAGCTATCTAAGGCGCCACTGGATTGTTAAACATGTCTCATGTAAGAAGAGAAAATCAATAAATGAAAATTGTCTATCTAATCCTTCGCCCTCATAATTAAAATTATGGATAGACTTTCTAATTTATTTACATTGCACATAATCTGCAGCTTCGTAATAGAACGTGAATTAGTGCTCCTAGATATGGCATATTATAAATTTAAATAAAACAAACTGTTTATCCGTAATACCTAACAAACTGGCTAACTAAACTATTCTATAATTTTGTACGGATTTATGTAAACCACAGACATTGTATAGCGACAGTGTGTAGCATACAATTGGTAGCACCGATCGTTCTTTCCGCGCGAAATAAAATATTAGCTTCGGATCATCTTTAATTTATTACACACTCCTTATTTAGGTGGCTACACACATACACACCTAAAAACGTATGTTGATAAATAATACTACTTTACAGTTCATTTGTATACTAATGAAAACCAAGCTTCATAGAAGAACAAACTTCATATTAGGCGAACAAAACTCGAAGAGAAAGAAGAAGAGAAAAAAATATATATTTCAAAGTGTGACTGAAGTGTGAGACTACTATGGATGTCCAGACAAGACAAAAATGTAAGATACTACAAATTTTCAAATAGTATCCGAAATTCTAACCAGTTATAGCTAAGTCTTTCCAACTCTCTCAATAATTGTAAGAAAAAATTTACTTTGAGAAGACCATAGTAGCCTATACCATACACATTCTACAAATAAACTATAAAGGAGTCATTCCCGTAAAAAAATGGCGATTTAAAGATTGGCGGAGATTATTGCTAGTTCTGCTCGTCCGTGCTACGCCCTTAAATTTGAGAACTGTCAGTATTTGTGAATTTAGAATCATAAATTTTTACTCACGTTCATAAGTGTTCATTACCTATATGAATAAATCACTTTGATTTTTTTAAGACGTCTAGTTTCATTCCAACACACAATACAGTATATATATGAATAAAATATATTTTGTCATTTTCAAATTAGTACCTACTACCACTTGTGAAAGACATTTATTGCATACATTACGTTCATACTACAACAAGCCTTGTCTTATCTAGATATTTATAGAAATATTGTGTGAATCGTCGACAGACGGGGGGCAATCGAATTATGTTCCCATTATTATTTGGGAACGCTTTGCTGTGTTATAACAGGGGTGATTTGTGTCCAACGTAATATCAATAGCTTCAAACCAATTACTTAGCTTTGATTCGTTTACATTAATAATATTTTCGCTATACCTTTCGAATACTAATTAAATTATTAAACTAAAAAGTATCACACGCCCATTGGAATAAAATATTCACATAAGGACAAGTCTAGTTGCGTGGGCGCAGTGCTCCTTTAGTTGAAAAATTAAATTTTATTTTTGTTAACAACATATCATTTATTTATTTAGGTCATGTACTCTTATGAAAATGAGAAACAAATAATGTTTCGAATTTTACAGTAACTGCCAGTTATTAAATCAAATGCGTAGAACGGTCAAGAAAAACTGGCAACAATCTCCTTGCTCTTTTAAATTGCCAAGGTTTTATACAAATGCAGATGCTTACTGCTACCATTACATCATGCTCCTCATCACACAAATTCTGTGCACAAAAACAATTTATAAATAATATAAACACAGCAACAATATATAATTTTTTTGTTCTTGCTCTTAAATAAAATTTCGTTAATTGCAACATCGATAAATTGTTCTTTTCTAAAAGTTCTATTAATTTAGGATATGACACGCGCTCAAAAATATTTATCAAGTACAATGACGTACAAGTGACTATAAAAGATAATTAAATTAACCAACCCACAAATCTTTAACTAAAACCCGCATCGCGTGGCCACAACCTTGATATTGTTTATAGAATTAAATTCTTCCCTATCCATGAACCAAATAAGTTATATAATTACATATCACTTCATTGTCGTGATAAATACTTTCTCACACTTATCATTTACCAAATCTACGCCACTGTCCATTTTAGATAATGGTGCGAAGGGGATGGCTTCAATGGAGATTCCCCAAGCGAGAACGGAACAGCACTATAATAACATATATTATTATAGTGCCCACAAGCCAAGCGGATATTGATTATCTGCCACAGTTGAGAGCCAACACCCCCTCCTACTGCCTCCACCTCGGGTATCAATATGTCGTATAAAATACAGTTCAAGCCCGACTTTCCACCGTATAGCGGCTACAAATGGTGCGTTTTCCAGCTTTTCTCTGAAACGATATAACCCTTTTCTGAACGTGTTGGATCTTCAATATTTGATCTCTGTCTAGCAGGCTGAGCGGCATGTGACTGCAATATTTCTATCTCGCTCGGACACATTCCGTAATCATTTTCAATGCATTCCCTTGCCATGATTTTCCCGCGGCACTTGCGAACACAAGTATTCTACCATTTTGCGTTCATAGCACTCCGAAACAAAGAACTTGGAATTACAAATTTTGACTTTTTATTTCTAATTAAATATTAATATTTTTTTCAAAAATAATATAACATTACAATTTATATTAAAAATTTAAGGAGCTTTTAAGCGCTATTAAAACATTCGTCTACATTATAAAAATAGATTTAAAATCCTTATAGTGTTTACAAAACTAAAGCGAAACACCAATATTAAAATAGTTAACTTCAATATAAAACCTTTCCGATAACTTCGAGCGGGGATTAAAACTTAGTAATTATTCGTTTCAAGTTCACCCAATAAGTCTCGCAAGATTCACCTCTAACTTAAAAGCATGGCATGTCTAGACACAACTAGCGAACAAATTTTGTACTACAAAAGTTTTCGTGGGGACGCCCACATTGATATCATTACATCTGTGTGTGTAAATGTAACCTGTGAAAAATTGCTTTGCCTTCGTAAGTGGCACACAGATGTCGCTACAAGGGGGTGCCGTTTTCGTCGTGTGCGTGTGGGGGCTGGGCGGGAAAGGGGTCCGAGTCGTGAACTAAATAGCTTAGTGTTAACACATATTGACATCAAATTCACCGCGATGTTATCATTTATTCAGGTAGCTGTAAATTCATTGTACTTTTCGTTAAGGTTTAAATAATTTTGCGTGCCGCTTAATTCCCGCGGTGCGACATTTTTACTGCGCGAGCGTGTCAGCGATTAATTATTTTTGCCGCTTTGTTTAACTTACGTTGACTTTGCTTCAGAGTTATTACGAATTTTAATTGCCCGCTAAAAGTTCTTTAGTGAATCTTGTATGTTTAATTTGTAATTATACACGCTAGAAGCAGGCGTAATGTTCCTTTTTGTGCTTTTGAGAATAAAATGATGGGTTATATATACAAATTAAGAGTTTTAAGTTTTGGTATAGAGTTTGCTAGTCCGCTTCGTGCATGGCTCAACTGACACAGAATACTTTCGTTAGGAATAATATAAGATGTTATAGTCTTGTTTAATAGCTATCGTTAATAGTGAATATTATATAAAGTATCGAAAATTTGTATGGTAAAATTGGATTTTTGAATATGTAGAATAAATAAGATTTTTATTTTGAATATACAGTGTTTACCATTTTCTTAACCTACATAGTGATAATTAAAACAAATTTTAAAAGTTTGGTCCCTGGTACCTTTAACGCTGGCAACATTTCCTCGCTGTATTTCGATACTTATTCGATGAGCGAAGAAAGCACCAGCTCTAGGTACTGGTCGTGTCTCCCAAGAGCCAACTTAAATCTTTAATTAGCGCCTGTGCACTTGAGCCCCACAGCCCAAGATGCTGTACTCCAAAGGAAACAAAATGGAAGTTGGTGGATAGACTCTCATATTAGAGGCGTAGTCGGTCGTGAAGTTAAAATGTAACTTATAAAAAATACTTTTTACAAAACCTTTATTAGTGCAAAGCAAGCGTTTCGTGGCCTATTATGAACAAAGAACTGTTCACTTGAACGCCGTTAAATATACACATTAAATATGTCTTTTTGACTAGATATCTCAAAAGCTATAGTCTATATAAACATATTAAAAATCGTTTTAGCGCAAGCTGTGGAGCTGTGTTTCGTCTGACGTCATTTCTTCGAATGTTGTCAGATACAAAAATATCTAGAATTTACGATCAAAACGGGTGCGGGTATCTTAATGAACTTGTAATAAAATTATTGGCCACACAGAGGGCAGTTAAGGCAACGCCCCAACTACGGAGAGTTAACCTGATAGTGATGTATGACATTTATCGATACCACTAGAAAGTGACCTGGAATTTATAAGTAGGTATGTTCATATTTACAATTATAAATATAGAAAAAAAATCATACATATAACGTGTTCCCTGACTAGTGCAAGAGAGAGAGTTATCCTTCTATGATACGCATGTAAATTTTGCTTCTTTATAATATTAATTCAAAAGATGGATTAAAACCTGTACGGCATACAGTACGGTGAGCCCGTTCCATCTTGTAGTCTGTGTATTAGTGGTCATGGGTAATACTGTGATCCTGTATCGCTATGCATTTATAATATACAATTTTATGTATGAAATATACTCGACTTTCCTGTATAGTGCGCGGAGAGTATTTTGACAACAATTATAAATAATTTAATTATTCTTATTATTACGACATTATCATGCCTATTTTTATTCGGCTGATTGTTGGTTTTTTAATAAGTAAATCTCAATGTACCACTGGCGTTACAAATAAACGATTTATTATTTATTTCATTTATTGAATAAACTTTATTCGCAGATCGCAGACGTACTCTCAAAAATGTTTGTTTTCATATACCATTTGAAGCATCGACAAAACAACACAACACTACCTCAGTAGTATCCAGAGAGGCTACAATAAAATGTACCGAGTGAGCTACAAGCCTGAGCAGTTACTCCGATCCCCACACTCACACCACCACCACCCTGTAGACATATGCGCAACCACCCCACGCACACATCCATACATATGCATATCAATCTGTGCACAAATCGTAACTTCAGTTATTAACAGTCTGTTATCTGTATGGATCTGCCTCAATTAGTTGACTAACCTGTGTTTAATTAGTTTTAATACGTAATCTGTGTTGATACTGTTAATATTAAATTCTTCTCATATATTCATAGTCCTACTCAAAGTCGTTTAATAATAGCTAACAGTTACTTAAGGTATAGTCAAAATTTAGTGCGCACTTTCAAAATAATGGCGCTACTATCTTGTAAGGATTTAGTCAATGTCGTGATAATTGGTTTTTTATAATATGCAACTCTTGCCTGTCACCATCGACTTTTCTAAAGCCGGTTTTCTTAGGATATTTTCCTTGTCCGAGCGAGTGTTAAGACGCACATAGTCTATTCATGCACAGCGAAGGACCTACGACCTCTGAGAGTCCCACGAAACCACTTGGCCAGCTTTGCTCTAAGCGCGAAGTATAAAATTCATAACGTTTTTGACCGGGAGTCATCTACGTAAGAAGTAATACATCTTGCTAAGGCGTCATATTAACCATAACTTCAAGGGGACGTGGAACTCCTTTATGGATTGAATTTTGACATAGCCGGACTAATACTAGGTGTAATAGACTGGAATAAAACAAAATTGCCTATTTTTCTATCAATTTCCTAAGTTCTTATACACAATCAATTTAATACATACTTAAGTATTTCTGCCAATCCCGACAAAGGTCTCCTCCAGACCCTTCCTTTCTGCCCTGTCTCGCCCCACTCTTGACCAAAACTTCCCTGCAACCATTCTACCCAGTACTTGTTGTCCTTTTTCTCCATTTTTTCGGTACTCTTATAGTTTTACTCCATTTCTCAGTTACTCCCACTTCTTTTTTTACTTTTCTCTCTTTACTTCCTCCTTTCCCCTCTTGGTGTTCCGTCCAACTCCACTTCACTTCGAAAGGACACTTTCTTATGTCGTCTATCCTTTTCGTTTTCCTAATAAAAGTATTTCTAACCCTTTTTTGTTTACACTTACTAACTTCTCCCCATTCCTTTTTTTATTTTACCTTTGAATCGGCTACTACGAGATATATTTTATTCACGTAATTTGTACAAATTGTTTGCTACATAATAACAATCAGCAATCTAACACGTAACACTTAAGAAATTACTTTTAACAGCATTATTAAGGCGTTTAATTGTTTACATACTTTTTGTTTATAAAATAACAAAAAAGGTACTTGGGAAGTTTTGAGAAAAAATGTTTTTATCAGGTTTCTTTCGTATTTGTTGCTTTGTAATTGTGTATTTTTCAAATTAGCTAGCCTTCCTCCAAGGTGCTTCGTCGACAAAGAAATTCTGATTATGCAAACATTGTTTATGTGTGTTACGAATTTAGAACAATTTAGAAACTATTTTATATTAAAAAAACGTGCATGCAAATGTCAAACAATTAAAAAAAGTGAAATTATTTATAAATACATACTATTCGAAACTTATAATGTCTAATTAATTACAATTTTATATACAAATGAAAAGTGTAGACCTAGTGGGTGCAGCATGCGACATCCCTGTAGTCGTTGCTTCGATCCCTGGCTGTGCACATACTCGTAACTTTCTGTTAAATGGCATCTAACACACGCTCGTATGGTGAAGGATAATATAGTAAGAATGCATTTTCAATTAAAAAAATTGATGACATGGGTCAGTTACAGAAGGCTACGTGTCTATAAAAAAATGGCTTAAGAAACATCTGCAATTTTAATACAAGTCTAGCGCCACTAGATTATTATTATTCAATTAAATGAATTGATCAAAGTAAAGAAGTAATCATTTTCGCGGTTAATTTTAGTTATTAAAACATCTTCAACAATGGCCGTTCTACAAATCATAACCTTAAAAGCTTACCGTACTTCAATGACAAAAATTATACAAGCAATAATCTACTCTATGTCTAAACAATACAGTCAATACTTTTAATTGACATCGGACGAGGTCGCAAACATCTACATTGTATAGTTATGCTGGTAACAGGTCGCGCACCGACTTACACCCTCCGCCCGCCAGACAGAGTACATTGAGCTACAAAAATACATTTTAATATCAAAAAATTACAGATTATTGACATCAATCTGTATCGCTTATCGAACAATCATATTGACTGCCCCGAATTACTTAAAATATGATGTTAATATATAAACTTGAATTAGCCCGATCACAGGACACGTTACGTATTGAGCTGTTTCATATTCTTGGTACAAACTATGCTCAAAACAATATATACACATATTTTAAATCTATGTATTTTAAGATTACATAAAAACGCTCAGACATTCTTACACACCCCACACACTTATACATTCCAACACACGCAACGTATAAATTGATTAGTAAATAGTTAATGGAATTATCATTAAACTGTTAAATAAAATATTTTTTTGAGTCCTCACAGCACTTCCTTGAGTAAAAAAGATCCTTATTTTTCTTTTCGCGAATTGTTTTCGGGCTGTGCTATATTTATAACCTATAAAGTAATATTTATTAATAAATTGGTATTTTCACGTTCTCATCTGGAAAGTTACTATTACGTCGCCTGTTACCGTTGATATATCAGTAAATCTAATGAACAAAAGTAACAGATCGCTATGGAAGTTATAAAGACCGGCCCTTTGTACCGTAATGTTAAATTTTGTACAGTGTCCCAAGAATTTCGGGATCGGTTATCTGTGTTGGAAGTTATTGGACTTTTTTAAACTTAACAACACAGAGCCAGCGAACTATACTCTGTAGGTATCTCCAGGTTAGCGAGTTATATACTAATCACCATTACTTTACCTAATACATATTTAATTAGTCCTTAAAAATTTAAGATTTTTAATAATTTTTCCGCATCGTAAATGTTTTTATGTTTTTAATTATTTTCTTACCCTTGACGCAACCTTTTAAGGTGTCAAAATACTTATTAAATGAGTACAAACCATACAATTAAATTTTATCAAATTATTTTATTCATATTTCGTTTACAGTGCATAAAATACATTGATCCCAGCGTGCGTCACTATGTTTTTATATTAAAATATTTTAACTTATTTTTTACTACTCATACAATTATTTTTAAATATAATGTACCAGTTACATATGTATATATAATGTACTAAATGGGAGCATGGTAAACCTCGTCAAATGAAGTTCCACAGCCTAGCAATGGGGCTTGACATTTCTTCTGTTTCATTGCTAATTCTATTTTATAGAACAAGTAGAAGAAAAGATGATTCTGTACCAGAAGACAGCTTTTTAATGATTTCCTTCAGCTATTAAATCCTAGATGTTATACACCATCCACCTGCTTAGACCTTGATTATATATTTAAAAACACCAGGATTTCGGCGTTGATTGAAAGACACAAACTTAACAACCCTAAGGTTAAATAAAAATCGCCATACCTGTGTCACGGCGTATGAAAATTAATGTTATAGTTTCTTGTTTACTCTACAAACACACCAATACCCAAAACAGGCCTATACATACACTTTACGTGTGTGTATATAATATTCTTTTTTAACTTTTCACTTTACATACACCCATACATGAAAAAAAGATTTCTCATTTTGTTTTTTTACCTTAAAATTACTTAGTACAAAATGTTTTTGCCGCATCCAAAATATTCGTAAGTTATTGTGATTCAGTCTGAAAGTGGTCATCTGAAGGAGAAATTACAATAACAGAAGATGTGAACACCCTTCAATATACATTCCATTAAATTCTGAGTGCATTGATTCGCGTAAGAAGATTAATAAGAATTGATTTATTTATTTGAGCAAAAACGTTACGAGTTTTTACATGTACTTATATTAAATACAATACAGATAGGAACATCAAAACGACATTTAACAGAAAAATAATTTAAAAAATTATAAATCTATTTCTACCACTATATGAACTGACGTAAAGCAAACCTCAGTCTGTCAGTGTCAGTTCACTCAACGGACATTTAAAAAGTTCGTTAAGTATTTCAATAGGCTTGTGTGCCATTTTCAAACGGTTAGTTTTCGCTGAGGTTACACATAGTAGCCAATAGTTAGTTATAAAACTAATCGGATAATTATCTATCTATTAATTAATAAGAAAATGTTATGATTGGCCTCCATACTAAGATGTGTTTTTAGCGCCAATAACTCTTTAAGTGATGAGACGCAGACGCAGTTATTGTTGTTATAGAGTATTTACAATATTCTTAACAGTAATAATAATAATTAAAAATGCATAAATCTGTAAAATAAACTAAAAAAGTTGTGTGTGAGTGAGTGTGTGTGGCAGTGTACTTTTAATGATGGCGGCATATCTGTTGAGCGAGAAAATCATCAGTTCTGGAGTCACTGGTACAATCTGCCAGGCGCTATCTAAAATCTTAAATGAGCGACTTTGCACTTGAACCCGGCCCAATTGTCTCCACTCCAAAGGGAACAACATCAATTTATAACATCTTAGTTTTTGTAATTTTTAGCCTATTACAAATCATTATGAGATTATCAACTACAGTTTTTGAACAAACCTCTTAAATTAAGTAATTTCTATTGAAAAGTTTATATGCCGTGTTTCTTTTGAATCGACCTGATAGCTCTATTTCTGCGTGTTACTGATAAATTATTGAGACCTGCCAACATGATAGAAACATTTGTTTCACCAGCATTTGTACTAAGAAACACTAAACTATCGAGTACTCACAGACTACTTAAACAACGTTCTTATAATTAGAAATTCCCATAGAGTATATTTGTATTATAACGTTAGTACAATACAATACAAGAATATAATACGCATAGGGCCATGAAGGCGACCATCAACTAAACTTACATGTGTTTGTAGGTCATGTCCGACTGGCGTAGAAAGCCACTAATTACATTACGTATTTTTAATATTATATTAAAACACGGAATATTAACAAAAAAACCAGTGGAGCTTCAGATTTTTTTGTCTGTTTCATTTTATATAGGCAAGAGAGTGCGACTTCTGAGTCTTCCGTTAACTGTTTGAGTCTTCAGCATGGCGTTTTTCTTCTTACGATTGAGTAGCACACATAGATAGTCCATTGCAGCCCAGACGAGTTTCGTACCTAAGACCTCTAGTGAGACTTGCACGATCTGGCCACTAGGCCAACGCGTCGTCTATATCTGCAGTCATTTATTAAAAATTACAAGAGACGACACGAAAGTGAGACCCCTTTTATCAAATAATTTAGAATCTTTTCGCATTTGACAAACCAAAGATGAAAGAAGTTTAAGTGTTCTTGTAAACGTGGCTAAGATGGGGAGAATTGTTACGTCCGTTAGGGTCACCAGATTTCCAAATTTAAGTCGCAGGTAAAAAAAACTCCGAAGTAAAAAAGATCAGAAAACGTCTTTCATATGCTTCGCCTGGGACTTAACAATCATTAGTTATATGAAAATTAGTTCAATGTTGTTTCTTACAATACAGGAAGGTGATAAGGAGGAATGATGCTTGTTCAATATTTAATATTATATATTTCTTTTAGTTCGTATAAGCGTTTACAGCCAAGAGGTTAGATTATATAAGTCCTAAATTATTGGCCCATGACGTCAAAATTTAATTTAAATTAATTAAAGTTCCTTTAATGTTTAGTTTTCAGCTAACCCGGGTAGTTAATCGTCTTAAATAATCAACTTTTTATTCGACGTTAAAACGGTTTTTTACTCTATTTTTCCATTCTGGCAACCTTATTCCCGGAAAAATTCCCTGAAAGTGAGCGGGTGGGTGAGGCGGGACCCAGTTAATGATCAAAACGCCTTCAATATTGCGAAAGCATGCCCTTATCATTATAATTTATTCACGAAATAGAAACTTTGTTCGTTGTCTTTTCGGGCTTTTGATTTGAAAAGATCATTCTATTTACATACTTAATTAGTATAAGTTTCGAACGAGCTTCAAGTAAGGAAATTTTTCTTGTTCCTTATAATCGGGTATGCCCAAGGAAGCAGCCCTATGAAAAGGTTCTGCGTCCGGGCATGCTGTGCTTACCATCCCAATCATTGTTTTCTTTCATAAGCTCCAGCTTCCCCCCCCCCCCTTGTTTCTGTTAATCAACGTTGAACACTGTTTTGTACTAATATAATTGTACAGCATAATACGTGTATTTCATATAAATAATTTACATTGTATCAAATGCACTTTTGCATACGTAAGTATAACACGTCATATATGACTTTTACAAATGTAGATTTTAGGTATGAATTACTCTTATAAAGGTCTATGTACCCATGTATTCAGAGTCTAAGCAGCTAAAACTTTCCTTTCCGCAGTCATACTTAATGTAAAACTAACAGATGCGCGAACGATACTTGTTGTTGCTGATATTACATCGCTGCACTAGTTGGAAGCCTTATATGGAGCTCAAACATATAAGAAGCAATGGAAGCGAGGTAGGCTTATGTCATCAAGGATCCGCAGATGTTCGACGAAGACATTAGATGAAGCCGATTTTGGAATTATATAGAGTGGCAACATCTCTGCGGCAGTTGTGGGAAGTATAGCGTAGCATTCGTTCGGTACTAGAAACAATTTTGTTTGTCTTTTTTGGTACAGACAATAATAAATTATTTCTATTGTATAAAGTAATAAAATGTATTAAGAATATTTGATGGAAACCTAAAAACGAAGGCACTAAAGTGTTTATTACGAGTTGGTACAACATTCTATTAACAGTACGTGGAATAATAATCTTATTGGTATAACGAATTGTATCAAGACACGATGCAACCCAGACAAAATAGATTATAGAACTCACTCTATATAAATACATACTCAATTTCACTCACAGAAGTTAAGGAAAGGTTAAAGCCGCCCGCCCAAGCTCTCCCACCGCCCAACATTCCCGAATTTTCCCAAAGTATCGCTTAATGCAAGTTTATTATCTCTCATCGTTGAACATTAATTAATTATTTTTCAAAGCGTCACTCTTTAGTTTTTTGTGAAGGATTTTATTCCCTGCTCTGTTTATATTCAAATGTCGTCTAGACAATGCACCGATGTGGAATTTTTACTGAGATAGACTAAAGTATCGATTCATATAGTTATGAGCATTTTTCATACGAATGTTATTTTTGTAAAGGTTAATGAACTTACCTTACCGATAATTTTTTTTAGAGAATATAACTTTTATTGCAATTTAATGACTGTAATTATTCATTAACACTACACACAACATTATGGTCAAATAAATTTAATAAAAATCATAAAAAGTCAATCGAGTTATCTAGATAACTTTACCTTTGAGTTCGTTACAAAAGTTAATTCAAGTATTAGACCATAAAATACAGAAAACATAGACAGTAAAAAATATAATTAATAAACATTACGGACAAAATCAAAACAAAAAATATTCAACGCATATCTTTTTGAAAACTTTATTTGAATTATCTAAATTTCCATGTGATGTATCATAATTATTAAGTACAAGACAAATAATCAAATTGATCGTAAGCCAGGCCGATATAAACATTATTAATTCAAAACCCGGCCTCGGCCTCCCGCTCCCCGACCCACCCCAAACTCGCTCTCCAGTGATTGCGGGGATGGCCCAAAAAGTTACTATACCATCTTGTAATGGAAAGTATGGGTCTAAGATTTAGTAAATCTTAAATTTCTCTTTGAAAATGGAAAATGAGAAAGAGATTTTAATTGATAAATACACCATCGTCACTGTAGTCATTAAATATGATTATATTAGAATTGAATAATAATATGCGTCTTATATATGTAATCAATACTGAACATTTCAGTTTTAATATGTGAAAATAAAACCTTTTTTTAATGTAATACCAGGCAAACGGATAGGAGACTCACGTGTTAAGTAATACCGCCGCCAATAGACACTCACATTGCCAGAAGGCTCGCAAGTGCCGGCAAAACTGTTCCCAAAGAAAGCTACTAACTTTAAGAAAAACGAATAATTCTAGTATGACATTGAAAGTCAATTCCAAAATCAAATGGGGACAAAACTTTGATCAACTATTTAAAGAAATCGACTCGCACAATATGTCATTATAATATGAATCGCGGTGCAATTTACCTTTTTCCCACGTCGTAAGGTGGAAGTTCGCATGTAAACCTATTTTCCATTCGCAGACTTCGATACTATCTGTCACGGAATGCAAACTAATTTACCGATGAATTGTGTATTAAAAGCCCCTATTCCTGAAGCGCTAGAGTCAAATATTGCATGAATGTGTTTGTAGGGTTTTTTTTTGTTTGCGAGCTCGGGGAGTCATCCGCCCTCCACCCTGCCGGCACTCTACATGTTATTTACGTGTGAACACAACACCACCAAGGGTTCAATTTATCTGACCTACTAGGCCTCTAACTAATATTACGTCCGAAATGGCTCTACATTTTTTCCGGGACAATTTCCGGACCTAAATGGCAATGATAACCGTTTTATAACTGTATTCACAATTAATCATCGTTCAAAAAAGTTTATAAGTATGCTAGTTAAACAAGGTTTGCGAATGTCTATTAATTATTTAAAACAACCGCTTGTAAGCGAACTTTAGAGCCGAGTGGGTATAACTGTTTATTAAAAAACCAGACATTTTCATATCCTCGCTCTTAACTGATACAAAGAGATCGTAAAATAAAGTTACAAATGTACACATCGAGTGCGAGTTACCATAGTGTGAGTGGGGTCACACCTCCATCCCAACAAGCGAGCAAGTGGCGAGCAGATTCACGATTACAGTAAATTAAGGAAACCCGTATGATGTATGATGAACTGGAAATATTCCATAATATCACAAGTGTCGTTACAAAACCTAAGCGAAATATTTTTCTCAGGCAGAAAGCCGATATTCCCCCAAGAGTTACGACATTTCAATTTGCCAAGGCGGGCGGAAAATGGAATTACGATTGAAGCGAGTATGGCCGACCGTCGCCGAGGGCTCCGTGCTTTCAACCGACTACACCCGATCTTACACGAAGTTCCACGAAAGCGCCACACTCCCGCCGCACCAAAGCTCTGTATTGATTAGATGCGGAACGCCCGATTCTATATAAATTAGGCCGCAAAATCTGAATTAAAAAATAAATAAATAATCATCAACAATATTTTGTAATTGTACTATTTTTTTAGACTGAATTTATTTCAAAATATATTTTTATAGAAAAATAACAAATTTGTATTAGTTACAGTTAGAAATTTAAAAAAAACTGTTTTGTTTTTAATATTAGAAAAAGACTTATGCAGTTTTTTGTATGTAAATAAATATATTCTTTGAATTTTAACTGTACTTTTCTGCAAGAACAAAGTATTAAATGCTACTTAAGAAGAAATAATTAATAAACTCTTTTCAGAAAATAATTAATGTAAAAGCCTACTAAAAGTAACCAACGTCGGTATTCGGTAGAATAATGTAGACGAATAAATATACATTACATTATTAACGAATGTTGGCCTCGTTTCCCGCTCTCTTTGTTCGTTTCACAATTTTCCCGTGCGATTAATTGAGAATAGGTTTTCTCGTGCGAGACTCGAAGGTTCAAAATAATTTGTCGTTTGTAGCATTTTGTTCCCGTTGATCGGCGCCCTACTTCAGTTGAACTTTGAACTTTAGTACCGTATGAATAGAGTTTAAATTCTATTAAAAGCTAGTACAGCGAGTTTCATGATTTGTGAGTTTATAGCAACGGTGAAGTGTCGGTGGTTAATGGTGGCAGAGTGTGGCTCTCGCGACGACGCGTCGTATTGAAAAAGTTTAACGCAAAAAAGGCGTTTATAAATACCAGTTTAATATCGCTATTGTTTTACATATACGACTTATTTATTGCTTGGTCCTTAACATAACGTTAATTAACGGGATGAACTATGTTCCAACGTAAAATACGGTCAAACAATAACAAACGTGAGCACTATTAAAAGCAAAAAACAATTTTTTAATTTATAAATTACGTGTTGAAATCTATGAAGCATATGTATTCTGTAATAATCTTAATAATACGAAATAAAATCTATAAAATAAACATAAAAAATTGTTGTTGAATAAAATTATTTCGCAGCGTCCCTAAAACCTATCACCTTTTCAGTAATTCAGCTCAGTATCTCCGGGTGGGGTAGAGCAGGGGCTCTCCCTGGGGTCATGAAAGAAACCCTTGTTTTTCAGAAACCCTCACAAATTGTACTATTGTATCTTTATTTATCTGTAAATCAATGTCTCGTGTATTAAATTATTAACAAATAAAAAAACGTACGTTGCGTTCGTCGAAGTTGTGTTTAATAATGTAGTAAACATTATTAAACACAGTTCAGTTATATATAATGATCCTAACATAATCTACATTAAAAGCACGTGGAACTTAAATTTTAAAAGCGAAAGACACAATTCGACCAATCAGTATTAAGAACGACTATAAGGCGTTATGTTTTTGTTTTTAAGTGGTCAGAAACAAAATAAAATATAAACTTTATAAAATGAGAGGCTTTACTTTTATTATCTTCTTGAAACCGTTAAAATTGTATATTAAAAGGTTTGTATATCATAAAACTCGTTCGCAAATTCATGGTAGGGGCTTCTAAATGGGTCGATTGCCTAAGTAATATTATGATGCCTTCCCTTATTGCCGGGCTCGAAGAATAACTAATATATTTACGAGAATCAGCTTTTTATTATATTGTAATGCCTGTTTACTTAGTAATATCATTCATACATTAGATACATAAAGTAACAAATTAAGAAGCAATTTGAAATCAAAAATACGTAATGAATGTTTACGCCACTGAAATTTTCTATAATTATTTATTTTAAAGTTTTTTAATGACTTCCCGCATTAGTTAATATTCAAACTTAATGTTTCAAATAAACCGAGTGCTGGTCGATATTTTAAACCTATATTCTAAGGAATAATAAGATTTGAAGTATACAAATAAATTAAAACCAACTAGTAGTACTTACTCTTTTACTTGGACCTGAGTTTGACGCCTGGAAAAATAAGTCATTGGAAAAATACAATTAATTTGGGTTGCATGACTCGAGAGCTACTTGCTAAAAATTGAATAGAAACATAATTTGTTTTACCCTCGCCCTATGTCGTATTTGGTTATATAATGTTTTGTCAATACTGTACGATGTATAATATATAAAATCTTTTGCTATAGTATTCATGTTTTGCTTACAAGGTCTGTTCAGATTAGTGAGGGCGAATGTAACGTTATAAAAACGTAAAAAGCAACAAAAAGATTACGTTCACGCTAAACCATTCCATTTCAGCAGAGGATCCGAATATAACCTTAGGGCCTCTCGCCTCTCACTAACAATTATATTGAGTTATACTATGCATAATGAGTGTTATGCGTTCCTAATAAACTTACTTTGATCTTTGTCTTTGGACGTCTACCTGATAAGCGTGGTAAAGAAAAAAACAAATATTAAACATAATGCTTTATATATAAAACATTTAATATCGAAACCTGTATTTATAAAAGAGGCGCGACCTTCCGCCTTATACAGTAATAACTTTTTATTTATATACCAAGAAATTACGCGACTTAAGGAAGCAGTTAAGAAAAAATCAGTCCGTAACTTACGTATTTTTATGTTACGGGTTGATGACTATCTGAATATATTTATTTTAATCAATAACTATTACTACTATTTTCACTTTTACTTTTCTATATATATCAATAATGTTTATTTCGAGGCTCCAAAGTTATAAAGACCGTCTCTGTTAACAGGGGGTGTGGGGTGCACCCCTTCTGATTTATGGTAACATGTCGCGAGGAGCTACCGCGTACAGCAAGCTTGCTTTTTGTCATTAAACGATTTTTATTCTATTTCGTTCCTCTCATAACTAACAATGTTAACATTGATTTAGCGTTCTCATATTATACAAAAAGATTTTGTACCTCTGACATTCGTTTAATATAGCATTTAAATTTAACAATACTATTGTATATATATGATAATAGATGGCACTGTAGTCAATCGTGTTCAATCATAAAATAATGTATGTATTTAAACAAAATAAAAATGCCATCGTCCATAATATGTATTTTAACTTACTTAACATGTACATTTACAATTTGCATTATTCATTTTATTTTTGTATTCATAACTTAAAAACAAACTAGTACAAACAATACGCCATCTATTGTCCAGTAGCTTAAACAAACCAACATAATTTTTAAAAGTGACATCTAACGGAAGACTTGCATACTTGTACAAAATTATTTAATCTCGCAAATGAGACTAATGCTACTTTCACAAGCACCTGTGAAAGAAAATCGCGAGAATTATTTAAACCTTCTATTTTTACGGATAGTCATATTTGGGCCATACTATGTATATTTTATAATTTTGCAGGCATAGTATAGTTATAACATTATAATAGATATAAATTGACCTATTTCCATCACAATGCAATCTATCAAACGATAAACACAAAACAGGAAGCCTTTCTATCTATTTGGGAC
The DNA here is from genome assembly GCF_905147105.1 of Pieris brassicae. Taxonomy (NCBI): domain Eukaryota; kingdom Metazoa; phylum Arthropoda; class Insecta; order Lepidoptera; family Pieridae; genus Pieris; species Pieris brassicae. The sequence continues at coordinate 5,499,206 of NC_059665.1, read as the reverse complement.
TTGTTAAACTTTTTTCCCTTAACCTATCCACTATTCAATTGCAAATGCATGTACGCCTTGCTATATTATAGTTTATTTCATTACAAGTGCGAAAAGTCTGTCATTGCAAAGAGATGCAGAGGCGCAGTCGAAGGTTAGCAAAAAATTAAGCATTTTAATAAAAATTTTGGCCTTTTTTCTCTTCTCTCCACGCAATAAATTCGTCGTATGTAGATATATTGCTACTTTTCCAGTAAAATGTTCTCCGAAGCATTTTGTGCATTTATACTGACTTCAGGTGGTGTCAATTCAAATAAAATATGGTCAGAATTACTCATTTGTGCAACAAATAACTAAACTCGCAAGAACATTTTTTGGAACATGGCACCAACCCTAAAAGAATATAAGCACACATTTTTTTCTTCACCCATTCTGGGTAGGCAAAGGGAACTATGCCTATACAGCCAAGTCTTCAGTAGAATTTTTTATTGATATGAAATGAAATGAAACCTAACCCAACTCATTGCATCCAATCACAAAATCTGATATTGAAATTGATATTAAAAATACTTGCATGAATCATAAAAAAACTTCTATGTTTTTTTTAGTAAAAACTTCGTAGTTGGCTTTTTCTTTTTAATAGACATTGTTTTGACAGTTGGGAAAGAGAACGCACGAGTGCGGAAAAGGTATATAAAAAGACACACACTCGTGTGTAATACACATCCCGAACACTATACGTCCCTGCAAAATGCCACTTTTTGAGCAACTGTATTAAAAAATTACTGTTGAAACATTAGGTACATATAGGATATAAAATGGATTGCGAAGACAGGCATTGGCTAAACTTCCTGCGCTTAATGTAATACAGGTTGTAATTCAAACTAAATATTTGTAAACAAGGACTATTACAAAATGGCTGTTTTCACTAATCAATCATATTATTGGTAATATACGTGAAAGATATATTTGATTTGTTATTTGATATCATACATGTGATGGCCAAGATTTTGGCAGTATTGGCTTAAGCGTCTCTCTCCTTGAGCTATTGCTATCGAATTATGACTGTGGCGTTCGACTTTTTTTGAAAATACATCACCGTGATGAATTTTCTCGGACTTAGTGTAGTAATTTTTAAAAGGCCCACAACGCACTCGCGAACCCTCTGGCATTGAGAGTGTCTTTGGGCTTGATATCAGAATCTCCTACCCGTTTATCCCTGTTCTATAAAAAAAAGGAATGCCTTAGGTCTTCTAAAGGCGCGTGCAGGGACACAGCGCTGATCATCTACTGTTAAGGAAATAAAATTAGACTTTACCAATAAAAACCAATTACAATTGTTCAAATAAAAAAAAAACAGAAGTGGCAATGGCTAGGGTATATATCATGATACACAGTTAAAGGTGTTTTTAAAGGCAGCTATAAGGAAGCATCTTTTGCTTCTTCGCCTTGGTCGCCTTAAAAAAAAGGTTTAAAGAAGATTTGGAAACAGCTGGATGGCTTTACCCGTGAAGGGATTCCTGTCAATGGTATGAACTTCCTTCTTATTATTCCTTAGGATACAAGTAACAATTTTTTTTTTAATTATTATAAAACATAAATATCAACTGTATGTTGAACATTATTATACTAAAAATATTGGCAATAAACGGGCTTTACTATTATTAATATATATTTAACGTATCTGGAAAATTTCATGCAAAAAAAGAACAACAATTGAAGTCTTTTAGTGAATATCGCTTTCAACACATGAATAATGAATTTATATAATAAATGAATAACACTTTCACGATACATAACTGCAAAAGTTATTGTTGATCATTCAGCAATTAGTTCCGTTAATATGTAATAACACGTAATATATAAATGTAACAATCGAGTATGATCTTTATTGTATGAAAATGGACAAGAAATTATGGAAATGTAGAAGAAAAACTAAAATTTTCTTCACGTCGAGTTTATGAAATTTTTATTAAAAATGTTTTAGCTTCCGTATCGTTTATTTATTTATTAAATAATGATTTATATATCTATTGGTATTAATATTCTATTATTTATTGCACATACACAAAAGGTGATCAAGAAAAAAAATAAGGGAATTTTAATGATATTAAAGCGACTTTAACTTTTGTAAATTACATATTAACATGACCTGAAATACATAGGTTGGAGATGTGATTATACATATACTTATCAAAATAGTGATCATTTAAACTACACTAGTCGAAATATTTGTAGACAAAGACAAACACTGAGGAAATTTAGCACACAAAGCCTGAACGGCGTACTTAAATATCAACCAACTATAATAATATCACATACATGTAGATTAAACTTTGTTTTTTGTGTTTTTACTACAGTAAAAGATTTCTACATATTTCTACGAAACCAGTTACGTCTTAGGGCAGCAATAATACTACAGTAAACCTTTAGCAAGTTGTTATTTTAGCTAGAATATATGTATTTGACAATTATTAATGTTGAGTTTCTATTGACTTTCCTTGGGCGCCCATGGCTTAAAGCATTTATATAAGTAGAAACTGCATATACTATGTTTTTGAAGCGAAACTTCTTTATCGGCGTTGGAAAAAAATACCGTCACATTTCTCGGTTACGCGTCACATCTTTCCGTTACGCGCCATCTTTTTCTTGTTCCACCACGGTTCATTCGAAGAGATTTGAAGCCATTAATAACAAAAACATATAATAAATATAATAATGATAGTAATAATTCTATTACAATTAATGAAATTCTGTAATAATCTTAGTAGTAATAAGGTAAAATGAAATAATTGTATTCATGTGTATGATAATGAAAGCCTTTTGTTAAACTTTATCTAATTTTACTTTATTTAACCAATTTCTGTAAAGTTGCATATAGTAGATCATTTTTCGAAAAATAAGGTCATAAAAAAGTTTCACTGTTTAGGTGTGTACACTACATGCACACATTTTTTTAAAATAGTAAACGTACAAGAGGCTCACCCGATGGTAAGTGACCGTCCATGGACACTATCAATGCCAGAGGGACCACGAGTGCGTTGCCGGCCTTTTACGAATAGGTACGCTCTTTTCATGAAGGACCCTGGGTCGAATTGGTTCCGAAATAATTCCATATGGTTCCACATAGTAGTGGTGCACTCAGTTGTACTCAGACGGAATAGGCATTAGGCACATTTCTGCGTGTTTTCATTAAACACCTTTAAAGGCTTGTCTACTTTGGAAAGAACAGAAAATTTTGAATAGACGACCTAACTTAAAGTCAGACTGAAGTCACGCTGCACTAGGCGTGTACTTTCCTCACTATGTACTAACTCTGATGCTGTCGAAGCGTCGCTAGTTTGTCGGAATCTAAGCCACTCCGCGCACTGATGTCAGTCGCGCGCGCGTCTCTTTTTCGTATATACTTTCTATCAGTTAAAACACGATAAAACTGTGAGTAAAATTATTTATTATTCTTTATTATATTATAAAATTATCTATATAAGATGAAAATAATGTGAGGAAAGATGTACAGAACTATTTATACTATTTAATATGGGAATATTTCTTCGTGGTAGGAATTCAGATTAAAATGGTTTCAGTTTAATTTATTAGTTTTCTTTATTATAAATGCCAATGAATATGTAACGCTTAAACCATACCATCATTTCACTTATTATTAGCCTGTAATTTTATATTATTGGGGTAATTATTGCAAAATCTGACAACAATTTATAAAAAACAAAACAGTATAAAAATATTTTTGTTTGGATTGTCTGGAAGAATCAAGAAGTCAGTTGCTTTTAGTAGTAAGACCGCCCATTTACGACCTTAATTTTATTTTCTTTTTAATTTTATTGTGATTAATAAATGATGCCTTTAATCAAATTGACGTAGCATAAACATATTTACCTTAGAGCTGGTGCTTTTACTGCTGGTGATAAGCACAATACAGCGAGTAATTGCTGCTAAGATTAAGGGTCAACTAAAAGATCAATTCTTCTAAATTCCTAATTTAAGTCATAAACTATTCAGATTTTATATTTACCTATAGTATCTGTATGAAAACAAATTTTACTAAGATTATAAGAAATGCCATGTAAGAACCATGAAGAGGTAGAAGGATATTACTTGCCTATAAATAAAACAAAATTATCAAGAACCAGATACAGATATCTGGGCCAATGGTCTAGAGGTTGTAGCGCCACTGGTTTGGTTTTATAGTAAGAAGATTTACGAGTTTATAGAAATTTTCTCATTGCAATCTCACAATAAATTATCGAAGAAAGCGTCGCAGTTCGTAAACCTGACTAGCACAATAATTGTAAAATAGAAAGTACAACAGTAACGGTGTCAAGTATAATGCGGGCTATGGATATACCTCAATCAACACTTAAATTCCACTAAACTGTTAACTTATATAAAATCTTTCTTACTTCGTTAAATCTACAATTAATTCTAATACTTATCTAATTTGATTTACCGCTGATATAATCTTACAAAATCAATAAATATTTATTTAGGTAACTTTTGTAAATACGTAAAAAAAATACATTTACGCTCCCAAATCAAGCGTGTATAACAAACAAATGCTGGCAAGAAACAATTTGCCACAGTTACATATTATAACTACAGGCATTTGAGCTCTCGTGATACGGAATTAGGATTACATGAAAAACGTCGTCTTTATCAGCAGTGGGCATGGTCAAACTCAAAGTATTGCAATCAGTTGAATGCCCATTAGCCCTTGGGAATATACCAAATAAAATTACATTTGTTATAAGTCTTAACAAAGTCGATAGCATAAGAATTCATACATATGTAGACACAAAAACGAATACCTGTTATGTTAACTCGTGCAAAACATTCAGCCGTTTCGATGAGTATTTATTTGAAAGTCATTATCAGATTTTGACCTTAATAAAAAAAACACATAATCTTTAAGTGTTTTTATTAAATTAAATATAACTTTATATCAATAAAGTAGTGTTGGCCTAGTGCGATCAGCGTGCGTCTCTAATCTTTGAGGTTGCACACTCGAACCCTGGCTATGGACATATCTTCTGTATGCGTATTTGACACTTGGTCGTATGGTGAAGGAAAACACCGTGGCGGATCCGGCCGACAGTCCACGGTGCGCTTCAGGCACGGAAGGAAGATAACTTTCTTGGCTGTTCAAAACAAAGTTTCACAAAGCAGATATAGATATCTGAGGCCCAGGCCTAAAGCGTCACTAGTTTTTTTACTCGGCAAAGCGCAAAGTTACATAGTTCACTGGGCGTAGCACTAAGCTTCCAAGAAACCGGAAATTTCCTTTGTTTTTAACATATATTAAACTGTGTTAATTTTGCAATGAAGTGGTTCGATAATTTATTACCCTTATTTAATTCTCAGTAAAAAGAAACTTATACCTCATACGAAATAATACGCTTCGCTGATTTTGTTGATAAATCTCTTATAACCACTGCATCTGGGTTATAAAATATCATCATTGATTCAAACTATGGAAATCATGGTGTAAGATATTACTTTAATATACGTGAAACATGCACAAATAAGTGCAGAATATTAATAACGTAATTTAAGGTTGAAATAAGATTTATATTTGGTCTTTTTATACTTCACTTTGGACCTTTTAACGATTCTGTCTCTGTGTCTCGAACAGAGCTTGAAACTTTTAAACTACTTTAAATTTATTCATAGAAGATATAACTGCATGTGATTATTTGTCGTTAAACACGTAAGTACTTAAATTTTATTATAGTTTTGACAGTATTATGTAATAAACCTATTTTTGCGTGAGTTGTTTAATTTCGTGGTTTTAACAATGTTGCTCAACACGAAGAATTACTGTTGTATCATAAAGATTTGTATTATTTCGGGTTTAGTTTTTACTTCAACACCAAGGCTTGCATGTGCGTTGCCTGCCTTAAGCATTACTGGGTATTGTCTTTTATTAACATAACTTTTACAAAAGTTTATAATAATACTTAGCTTCAATCCGGTAAAAAAGTGTTTTCTTTAAATTACTGGGTCCATAAATTACCTTTTCCACAATGTACTATAAGACAATACTATAAACTGACTTGCTTAGATTTGGATAATTTTATTTAGATATTTTGCTAACTGGGGCCGTTCAAGTATTAGGTAAGTAAGCAATTTACTGCAAATTATACCCCTTCTCCCTGGCCTTTTGTCAGCAAAAGTAAGCAAAGCTCTCAAAAACAATAGTACATCAATGTATATTTTTTGTAGGAATTCTCGAACATGTATTTCGTTGTCAAGCATAGACAAGGTGTGGGTAATATGTGTAAAAAAGTAAATAATTACTGTTGACGTAATCACTAAATAAGAAAATCAAAGACTCCTCTCCTACCTATAGTTCTTACGTAAATCTTGAACGGCCCCTGTTCGGCTATATATAATTATAAAGTACTATAAGTCAGACCAAAACTGACTGAATACTATTATGTAGAGTCTAGTTAATGCTTAAAAAACGTGACGTCATGCAAATTTAATTTTAAACGAACCAGCCGACCTTAAAGCATCGAGCAAAAAAATTGTAAGTAATGTGGAATTATTTTAAAATATGTATTGCTATTTTGACAATTATTTTATTAATTTTAAAGATAAAGTTATCTGATAGTTTATAATAGACTAAAAATAAATATCAAAGACGACTTTCCTACTCTTTTTACTCTGCATTACTAAGCCCTGAAGCTACATTTAGATTATTTACGATCGAATTAAAAGTTTTCTGTGACACTCCAGTGACAGCGTAAACCAGATCTAGATTGTTAGTTAGACGAAAATTTACTTCCCGGCGTTGCTATAAAGACATACTGCTACAGCATTTATGCGTCGCTTTGTACCAGGAATGTAGACAAACTAGATTATACGTACGTATTTATGTCGTAAACTAAACATTACCACTAATTAAACTTGCATACCTTGATTCGTTAAACAATATTAGTTTTGTGTGAATTGCATGATTATAATATATAATTATATTGAAAACAAAAGCTGATAAAGAAAAGAAATAAAGGCTGATTTACATTTGCTACTTTTTAATAAGTTTTTAGCATTCTTTTTCCAAGAAATCTAAAAAACACGCATTTCGCAAATGTGAATGTGCTATGCTATAAAGCACGCTAAAAAATCTGACTGACCGTCAGATTATTTATCGTTATCTGTGGTTTTAAAAAAGTGCGGTTAACTTTAAACATAAATATAAATGATGTGAAACTAAAAATGAAGAATATTCGATCTTCTTACAGTACAGAACTTAAGAAGGTAAAGTTGTCGAAAAATTTCCACCGCTTGCAAAATAATTAGAGATTCCATATTTTCTACTTGCGATGCGAGTGCTTTCGTCGCTTTTGAGACAACTTGTGATGAAAATAGCATAGCAAATGTATATCGGCATCTTAATTAGCACCCCTTTAGTTTAGCATGCTAAAAAACCATGCTAATTAGCACGGAATTTATAGCAAATGTAAACCAGCCATATCAGTGATCGGAAATTTTGAGTGCCACGGAAGTTGTATGTAACAAATCTTTTAAATAGACTTAACAAGTATTCTATGAAATGCGTAATAACCACCGTAAAATGTTTGCACAGCGCGTGGTGCAATACGGGACGAATGACGCTAAAGGCTGTTGTAATTTGTACAATTTCCACACCGTGGGCTGAAGTTAAAACTATGTGTACCTATAATCTTTAATAACGGAAGGTAAATGCTTTGATCAGTACTAGCTTGAGCGTGTGCCTCTTAATCCTGGTAGTCCGTTCAAATCACGGTTGTGGTTGTGTACGTTGAAGGTAAACACCATAAGAAAAGCGGCATGCCTAAGCTGAACCCTCACCTATATAGAAAAATATATATAGAAATCTTAAATCTATAGAAGATGTAGCGCCATACATTTAAAATGCTTTTATTCTAGTATAAAGTAAAGGAAAAAACACATCTTTAAAAAGTTGACATTTCAAACGAATTTCGATCGAAAATCTATGGATCCGACTCTAACCATTTCAATGCATACATGCAAAATTCATTAATTATGTTAATGGTTTGTGTTTTATATGTTATTTTATCTCCCATTCTTTTATTGTGCTTTAGGCAAATTGACATTTAAGTTATTTCAATTTTCTTTGAACGATGTGGCTGTAATGGCTGTAAATGTATAAGAAAATGATAAATACGTGACAGATACGCATTTTATATTATATAACAATTTGATTAATTATGTAATTATATCAATTATCAGCACGTTGTTTGAATGATATAAATAATTTCACAACTTCATTTTTGAGATACTCTTTATCTATATATACTACTTCTGTATATAACATTCGTTAGCGTATTGTAGCAATATTTATTTCTTTGAAGTTATTGGGAAGATTTTAATTGTTTATACTATATTTTACGACAGGTAAGATAGTTATACATATATCGCTATGTACTCGTCGTATTCTTATATATAAATACAGTATATAAACATTACTTGCGGTAACTTAAAAACCTTTTGCACACAATTCAAAATCATTAATTTTCTTATTTCAAATTATTATTATCGATTTTTGTGGTAACCAGCGTGTATATTTAAATTATTGAACAAAAAATTCAATAGACAAAGTTTATATTCTTAAGATGATAAATCTTTGAATCTTGAATATTAATATTGTAATAGATATTTAATATGTAATATATTAGAACTATGATAACATTATCTTTCACAGCTGTGCAACTATCAGACGTACTAAAGTCAATCGTGTTACTTTTATTTTATAAATAAATAGTGATAATATATGACCTCATAATGATAAAAAAATCATTCTTCGGTATGTGGTGCCGGGCTATTTTAGTCATTATTTGTCGTGTTATTTTAATAATATTGAGCTCAAGCGTGTATCATGCATTTATTGTGGTGGAAATATTATTGAATTCTATTGTCTATCAACAAAGACTGGCAAATATATTAAATCAAATTAATTACGTTTTGATAAGTGGAGTGACTATTGTTTTTCAAATATTTTCTAAGAAGGTAATATTATAAATATATATGGGAAATAATGATCGGAGCATATAAAAAATCTTATTTTAAATATGATGGCTATGGGCGATCTGAGAAGTCATATACGAACCAGCCACTAATAGAACTTTGTATGGGCGCAATTAATATTTAAAACTTACTCTCATCCGGTGAAAATCACCACGTCTAAAAACAAAAAATTAAACCATCTTTTTTAATATTTTTAGTTAAAAATTGTATTCTAGAATTATCTTAATTTAATTGATCGAAATAAAAGATTTTAACACAAAGCTTAAATGATCCAAAATAATTTGTGCGTGAATGATTATTATAATTATCAATGATTAATAGTAGTAGTATGACCTACGTAATGAACCTAAGATCACTTATTAATCTCTATAACATATAGAACTGGTCCCTTTAATTCTATGCAGAATTCTTCTAAATCACATGAATAGTTATATTATTACGATTTTTGGGTTGGGAGGTTTGTATAAATTTGTTTAGAGTATAGACCTTTATATTTTATGAGACATACTCAGCTAATTCTCCCATCTGTAGAATGAGACCAATTTCCGTGATTTGTTTTTTTTTTCTAATAATAATTATTTTGTCGATGAATTAATGCAAACCATCAACAACCGATGTTTCGCGCAGCCGGGATGTACAGCTATCGCGCAATATGCTTAAAAGGAGTTTTAAGAATATCTATAGCGCTAAATCACCTGCATCATGATCACACCCCACATACACACCCTCACGTACATTCCCTAACTTTTACACCACCACCACAACACATTCGAATACGGTATACTTGATTTTTACCTTTTGTAAATGTTATGTATTCCATCTTAAGCATTATTATTAAATCATAAATCTTCAGTATAGTTGGTTTATATTAGATACATATATTTAATTTATATTAGCTGTAGGGTTACGAAATAAATAAACATTATTAATAAAAACAATTAAAGTGTTATCAAGATGAATTGCGTTCTTATAATCAAGGATCCAATTGCTCACTAAAATAAATTTATCTTAGCAAAGTTGGATCGTATTGCTATTAAATTATTTGATTTCAGACAATCATGATGAACTCATTTATGCAGTGGCTTCTGCGGTTCCTCGTTTCTCTATTGGCGATAATAGTCTACCCTTTGACGTACTTGTTGAATTTGAGAAGAAATAGGAAATGCCCACCGCCAAGGAATCCTATACTTTTCAAATCAGCTACAACTCTGGCGATGATGATAAGAAACAAACAGGTATTTATTATTGTGGTTATTAATCGTTGAGCAGTGCGACTCTTATGACGGCTGACGGCGACGGACCAATGGAATTTTCTTGTTCACTTGGTCCTACGGCACGTCTTAAATCCAGAAATTGATGACGTGTATCAGTCTATTAAATAAAAACGCATGCAATCTGAGGCCAAGACCCATTTAGGGTTACCACTGGACATTACGTCAAAACCGTTTACGACGACATCGTTTTTACAATATAACGGGTTATATTGACCAAAATCAAAGGTCCTGATTGAATTCTATTTGTACTTAACAACGTCATCGGCTATTCCGACTATCGGTTTTTACGACCAAATGAGTAGTCTATTCGATGTTATAACAGATTTTGACTCAATTAATCGTTAGTCGTAATTATGAACACTATTTTGCCTGAAGTACTTATTCGTCTTTTGCGTTTACTCTGTGTTCTATTAAAAACAGTACTTATAGTAAGCGTAGAATTCCGCTAGAACTATGACTCCCGTGTGACAAAACCAGTACGACTTTCCATACGGCACTCTTGAGCTCTGTTTTTTTTTCTTAGAGCAGTGGTGGCTTAGTGCTTTAAGAGAGTGGCCATCAAACCTGGTCTCCCAATTGTGCACTTCGTTGTGCGATGGAAATTCCGTGAGAAATACGGCATGTATATGTATATATAAATCATAAAAAAACAGATGCCGTCGGAAATTAAAACACGATTAATTTTTTGCTATAATTATGTTAAATATATTATAATCGTTAAAAAGGCATGATATATATCAATATCCCAACTAATTACAACCATATATCAACAGTTTTAAAGTATTCAATCCGATCAATATTCGTAAAAAAATTGGCACGAGTCTCGTAACAAGCTCTTCAGACAACATACCAAAAACTATTTTTAAAAAACCTTAAATGCATAAATAAACGAAATACAATGCGAGAGAAATCGTAAATTATAAAGTATACGGGCGGAAGTAACTCTATTACGAAGTACCAACGCGTGGGCAATGGCACGCTATACGTAAAATTGTAATCATATAACATCTACCTATAACGATAAGATATTTATAAAAATACATATGTTTATATAAAATAAATTAGAAAAACAATTTACTAAAAAAATATCGTTTACATTACAGATAACTTCAGAAGACGTTGTACGAGCCTACATAGAAAGGTGTAAAGAAGTGAATCCGTACCTAAACGCTATTGTGGAACCTCGATATGACATAGCTATAAGAGAAGCAAAGTCCATAGATAAAATGATCAGCTCCAACGATCGTTCTACAGAAGTGCTTGAAAAGGAGTTTCCATTACTAGGTGTTCCCATGACAGTGAAAGAAAGTATAGCTGTGGAAGGTAAAGTTCTTTTATGTTCACGCATGAAATAAATAATTTAGAAGAAGCCCATCTTAGGCCCAAATAGAATATTTCAGTTAATAACGTGGTCAAATAATTTATAAATATTCAGTCAATGGTATTATTTATGATAAAGGTAGCAGATAAAGAAGCTTTCTAGGCTCATGTAAATTAAGTTCTTAATGTGCATACATACATTCAGCGTCTGTGTGTGTCTACATGTCCTGTCAACATGTGTCGAAATATATTTTGAATGGCATATTTTAAGCATGTCTTGCCCCACGTGACCCCTCACAAGGCTATTACGACTTTTCTTCCATATTTTAGTATATTTAATTCCATAATGTTGTTAACACCTCTTATTTCTGTCTAAAATGTATACGGATTTCTAGGTATGAGCAATGACTCGGGTACAGTCTATCACTACCGAAAGCCGGCCACTAAGGACGCTGAGATTGTACGCCTGGCGAGAGCAGCCGGTGCCATACCTATAGCTGTGACTAATGCTCCACAATTGTGTATGAACTGGGAGACTTATAACAACGTCACAGGACTTACAATGAACCCTTATGACCAGAAGCGAACTGCAGGCGGCTCTTCAGGCGGCGAGGTATACTTTTATTGTTTTAAAACCGATAAAACTACATATTTTATCGGTTGCAGCACTTGTAGGAAAACTATACCTCCTTTGATTCACTCAAGTAAATACTCATTTGATCAAAATTAATTTATGATAGAATTAGAAGTTATTCCCTTCTGCCTAATCCCTAATCCCCATCTCTATAGCTTTCTACTCTTTGGCTAGAAACACTGTCTTAAGTTTTTAGGACAAAACATTTAGTGTTTGTATTATATACCAACAATATACGCAAATATATAACGCACCAATACCTTACATATAATTTATGAAATGCCTTTAGCCTGACTTTAAAATTAAATAGCTTAATAGCTAATGACGGAATTAGATCGCAGATTTTGATTCAACATCCAAAGAGTTTATTTAGTCTGTACTAATATATAATCTAGTTTAAAAGACTTGCTTAGCAAATATGGAAAGAAATTAATGGATTGTTTATGTTTTGATTACTGAAAAAAAAGAAGTTTCGTAAGCATTAGAGCCTGCTAAATGCTTTAAAGCATAAAGCACTAATTATACTTTTATTTAAGACTGAAGTATTGCAAAAGTTTGGGTTTTATTTCCAGTCGGTGCTTATAGCAGCTGCTGCGTCGGTGATCGGTGTGGGTTCGGATATTGCTGGTTCTTTGCGGCTTCCTCCTATGTTCAATGGAATATTTGGACATAAGCCTACCCCCAGGCTTTTATCTACTGAAGGTGAGCGTTTAAACAATGATTATATTAAGTATACAAATTTCAAAAAAATATAGACTTTCGACTTTATCAAAATCAGAGACGAATGAATCTATTAGATTGACTAAGTGAGTTATTTTATTACTTTATCAGACGTCTCAAAAATAATTAAATAAGAATTTTTAGTACAATTAGTGTAAAACTAATAAGAGACACGTTTATAAGTTTTTGACTTACTCAGTAATTCAATTCAAATCATTTATTCATAAAGGTAACAAAATGTACACCTATGAACGTCAAAAACAAAAATTTATATAAAACGCTTCTAATTTTACATTTACTGCCACTTCTCAAATCAAGGGCGTAGAACGGAAGAGAAGAACTGGCAATAAACTCTCCGCCACTCTTTTTAATCGCCAAGTTTTTGTTTTTCACAACTATTGTAAGGAGCTGCAACCATTACACCATGTTCCACATGACATCTTAAGTAATTTATACTAATAACATAAATTAAAAACAAAGATCTGTCCTCTCTCAGCAGGAGGCATGGTAAATTTACATTTTCGTTTCATAGTTTTACTGCCTTGTAGGTCATGTACCAGATTGCCTGGATCCCGATTTTGAAGAATACTTCACCCTTGGCCCTATAGCCAGATATGCAGAGGATTTGACGTTACTGCTCAAAGTATTAAGGCAACCGACGGGCCCTGAAGTACCTTTAGAAAAACCGGTATGTATATTTATGTATAATTCGCCACATACACACCTTTTATGACATTGATCCGGTAACTAGTCATACTAATGTAATATTATGCCTACTATAAAATAATATATATAGATTGTTTTATTATTAAATTTTTGAATTAATTAATAAAATTAATGCGTGTGATAGTACATACATAGTACGTACATATCCAGTAAATTGTCATATTAAAAATAATAACTTGGTTTAGCCGAGTCTTAATTAATGTTAGGTTAATAATACTATAATTTCACGTTATGTAAAATAACTATTTTTTATATATTATAGGTAGAATTTTAAAGCAATAAAATTGTGTTTATTACAGGTAGACCTGACACGATTGAAATACTATTACATGGAGGGAGATGGTGGCTATGTACTAAATAAAATAGGACCAGATGTACGGAAGGCAATGGACAAAGCAAAATCCTATATTAACAGTACTTACAATTTAGACGTTCAAAAGGTAAAATGACTACAGGTTTAATGATTCAACCTTAATTGCATGATAAGTACTATTTTATTGATTGAAAATTGCGTTTGTAATTAAATTTATACTATCAAGGTTTCAAACAAATGTTTATTAGAAATATAAAAAGTAGAGGATATCCATATGAATAGAAAAAAACCTAAATAAAAAAATAATATTAAGGTTAAACTCTTTAACCTTAATATTTATAGCTAGTATAAAACACAAACTCCTAAATTGAATGAATCTGATTCCACTGTTGTAGCTCAATCAAACAGTCAGTGGCGCTACAATCCTTGGTCTTGACCTCAGATTTGTGTAACTATTTAATGATTGTTTTTCTAATACACACTTCTGTGGCTAAGTTGTAAAATGGCATCTGTATAAGACATCAACGCCCTCAGCTTTTTGCGTTTGTAACAATTATTTTTCTATTTTAATTAATATATTTTTCAGCTCCAAATCGAGAATATACATCACATGTGGGAGATAAGTGTCAGAGTTTTGTTTAAAATCAAACATGTTAGAAATATTTACACTGACCCAAAAGAGAGGGAGCAGTTAATATCAATGTGGCCTGAAGTATTGAAAAAGTTCTTAGGAATGTCTGACCATAATTTGACGTGTGTGGCCTATGGGCCGGCTCAGAAATTCTTCGACAGTCTTCCAGATAGGTACTATAAGAAGTTGCTGTCAATATTCGAACAAATTAAAAGTGATATAGCAGTAAGTGTATTTTTATTTCGTTATATACTGGCTTGTTCCTTTGCCTGCGGTAATTTAAAAAGTATTATTTATTAATTAAAGGGGAGGGCCCTTTAAATAATTCATTAATTTATCGCGGGAAAAAGCACGTTAGCGTCTATGAGATTTTAATGCACAATACATCGTTATCGATTCAACGACAGGTACAAAAAACGTCACCTATCGAGCTTTCTAAAACAAATATACCTATTAATAAATAAAATGGATCAAGGGTAATACTCCACGACACAAGTTAAATAGTAGATATTCGGACGGGCGTTTTATTATACGTTTTTTTCATATATTTTTGATTGCAATTATGTAAATTATAGGTACATATTTATAATCGACATTCAATATGTATATCAAGTGTAAATTATGGACAAAATGCTTTAAGCACTAGGGATATTAGTAGAAACATTCATAAATATTACGACATTTAAAAACGTACTAAAATCATTTTAATAAGTTATTAATAAAATATGAATTTTCCACAGAAAGCGCTGTCAGGCAACGCTGTGCTCTTTTTCCCTACGTACCCGAATCCGGCGCATCTACACTACAGAATATTCTATAAATTCTTGGACTGTGGATATTTGACGATATTCAACGCGCTGGGGTTGCCATCTACCAACTGTCCGCTAGGATTAACCGATAATGGGTTACCAGTGGGAATGCAGATAGTGTCAAATAGGTGTAATGACCACCTCACTATTGCAGTGGCGAAAGAATTTGAGAAGGCCTTTGGTGGCTGGATCCCGCCGAATAAAGAAGTTTTCGAAAGTGTTAAGACTGCATGAATTAAGTCTAAAATTGAGTAGAAAATGATATCAAGGCCCTATATAGTTTTCAAGGCGCTAGGCGTTTCTTTACGTTTATTATAATATACAATTTATGTCATGCCAGTACAATTTGACGGTTACCAGACCATAAACTCTTCAAAAAATAAAACAAATTGATAGTACTTAACATTGATTTTCCGTTTATTGGGCAAAAAAACATTGTGATATTAAAAGTCGTGCGGTAATAAATTCAAAATTAACAATAATTTTAGAAAATTATTATGGTGATGTTAGTATATCTGACTCAATCAATACTACTTATAGGAAAATTGAAAAGATTGACTTTTTTAAATAACTGTGATTAGTTAGATATTCTTATGTAACTGTATTATAATGTAAAACCCTAAGAAATACCAAAAATTCATCACAAATTAAAATTATGAATCGGTATATTTTCTAGTTTTAAGTTTTTTTAATGTGTTAATAAAAAATCTTTCCAAAACTGAGTTTTTCATCTGAGTTTGGATATAAAATCTTTGTGCAGCAAGCATCAAGGATCTCACTAAATTAAAATAATTAGTTACATAGTAAAATCTATATTAAAATTAGTATTTGGAATTTTAATTTTAGTTTTTCATTATATGTTTAGAAAATTTACTTACTGTGTTATGTTAACAATTTCCCAGTGATTTCCTAAAACCTATTATTTAAGTTTCTTAAGTGAACAATTCAATTTTTTAACATTAAAAATTATAACGTATCTTACTAACATAGGAATTTAAGGAAGGCTAAGGTAGGGTATGTCACATAAAAGGTTTGGAATCACTTGTTCAGAGAGTAACGTTCAGGTACGTATATTATTTGGAAGTCCTGTAACTCCCGATGAAAAGATATAAGACTATGACATTATGCGTCTGTTTCTTGAGTGATATATTACAATTATTTAAGTATTACTGTTAGTACCTGAGCAGCTGAGTTTCATAATCGAACGTCGAGGCAGAATACGAAATTTCACCCGTATCACCTCGACGTCCGCCGTTCCACAACTGAGCGATTTGCAAGGTAGTTTTTGCTACGCACCACCGCGTTATGTGGAACCAGCTGCCCACTAAAGGTTTTCTGAACCAATTCGATTTAGGGACCTTCAAGAAAAGGGCGTACCAATTCTTGCAGGCCGGCAATGCACTTGCGAGCGTTCTGGCAATGAGCGTGTCCATGGGCGGTGGTATAGATCAGGTGAGCCTCCTGCCCGTTTGCTCCCTGTTCTATAAAAGAAAACAATGAGTGATTAACCTACTAAGTATTATAAAACCGGTAATCATCCGAATATCTTCTGATTATTTGTCCTGAGCATATTATTATTATAAAACCACTAAACCATAGAGGTAATCGATAGACGTTTTAAAATTCAAATAATTATTACCTATCACAAAAGTTACTAACCATGTTAGTCGTATATATATTATTTTCATAAAAGATTTAGAAAACTGTGAGAAATTATAATCTAACAAGATATTAAACATTTTAACAATATATTCATTTCCCGTCACACAAATTATTGGCTATTCCGCTTGTGCACAGTTTGCTTTTCCTAGACTTCAATCTAGTTATTTTATTGAAACGTGATTCGCGATTGAAATTTGAATGTCCATTGTAAATTCATAAATCTCCGTACTCGTTCATTCATAAACTTACTGAAATGATAATTGACATCGGTGCAAGCGTCCACAACTAAAGTGTCAGCCGTCAATATTGTCAATAGTCAAATAAAACCATGAATATGAAAATTAAAAACTTGACGCCAGATTTTTACACATAATTTACGCACCATAAAATCATACATTACACTCAATTTTATATTATTTTATTAATATATAATATTAAAAAGCATAATTTTAATATATTTGTTAAAACTGGCACGACGCACGCGCACTAGTTCCATTACCCAAAATCTCCCAGCGCCATATTGAGAGAGGCGGACGTTTTACGATTTCAGTGATAAAAATTGTGGTTAGTGCAATAAGTTGAAGTGAAAGACTTGATCGTGCCCTATGGATATATATTTGGGTACGTAAAGTGAAAGAAAATGGATCTTATAAGTAATTAAGCGCGTGAATTGATGTTAACAAATGATATCGTAACCTAGACAGGAGACATAGGCCGTTCTAGTTATCAGTAGATTACCATCAATCCGCTGTTTGCTCACAGTTTTAATTATATTATTACACACGTGCGGGGAATAGCTATAGGTTTCTTGAATCTAGTTACATTAATAAGATTAAACGAATGCTTCACAAGGTTCCACGGTCGTATATAAACGGATTTCGAAGTGTTTATGTCGGCAGTTGACAGAAGCGTATATGTATATGACCGATCATAAGTCACCACACCCAGTGACCGGATTGTCGGTTTTAGTATTTATTGGTTTCTAGTTCGGATGATTGTTCACGCGCTATCGAGTCGGTGTGTGATTTTGTGAGCGTTCGTGAACTTATATCGAAACGTTTGGTGATGTATGCAGTGAATTGATATGTCGTTTCTAGGAGTGGTGTGCCTCGGTTGATAGGCCTGCCGAAAGGACACGGCTCCACGCGCGAGGACGGTGTGCGGCCCTCCGCCCAGAGGAAACATGGAGTGCTGCATGTCAGAAGAGGCCAAAGAACAGAAAAGAATCAATCAGGAAATAGAGCGGCAACTCCGAAAGGACAAACGCGATGCGAGGAGAGAACTCAAATTGCTTCTCCTGGGTGAGTCATCTCTCAAATTTCTTATTCATTAAAAAAGTCTTATAAATAAATGTTCATACCTTAATAGATTATAATATTGGTAGCCTTATTCTGCCACTATTAGGTATTTAAATTATGACAATAGGTAAATATTAAATTATAGCAATTACTTCTTTCAATGACTGATAATTAATTGATAATTCTAGGAAATGTGTAGGAAACTAAGATCTTTTCTCTTAACCTTAATAATTAGTGCATATAGATTGAATAGGTATACGACTATATAATTAATATAGGTTTCCTCCTGTAAATGATTCATTGTTTGCAGCTAATAATGATATAGAAATGGGGATCATAAAAGAAACCCTTTCAGTTATTGCTAATTTATTACTAGCAAAAACCCTTTAAATATCAATATAGATTTATTTAGTATATGAGATACACTACATTTTAGATTTGGGTTGTTATTATTAATTGTTAGTTCATAAATCTCTGTTGCTTTCCTTATATCATGGTCTCTCCTTGACTAAAAATGTAATCATGTACCATGTCTTAGAAGACTAAAAGTGCAGAAAGTAATCAATTTTCATGCAAAAATAAAATTAAAAACACTATGTTCAATTTTTGTGACTAATTTTATTATGAATTTTGCATGTTTTTCCAATATTTATTTTATCAGTTAAATACCCATTGTCACTAGGAATGTATTGTACATATCTATATGTTTTCTCTTTAGCTTTGATAGTAGTGTGATAACCAGTAAAAAGTATTGCAATATGAATCCAAATAAGAAATGTATTATCTTATCTGTTAGTTAGTTTAATTATTTGGTGTTAATTTAGAACTTATAAGAAGATTAATTTAATAAAATATTTAAGTATAAATTAAAATCGAACCAATTAGAGAAAGACTAAAGCTAGACTAAAATTCTTTTTTTATTTATTAATTAAGTAATTGAGTTAATATTGCTGTAATCCGTATTTCATGACATTTATTATAGGGAAGTATTTAGATTAACTAGGAAAATTATAGTTTAAAAACTTTTAAAACAGCCAGTTGTGAAGGTTATTTTTTGTAGAATTTCATTATAATTTTGAATTTTAAACATTAACATATATTATGTTCTCGAAGCTTAGTATATTATCTACATCTTTTATAACCATTAAAATGACTGCAGTTGTATTTATCCAAACAACTTAATTAAATAATCTATGAATTACTGAAAACTTTATTTAGGTATTTCAAACACAAAAACAATAATATGAGATAATTTTTTTAATACCGAGTAACATACTCATATTCTCATATACAGAAACATATAATGTTTTTTAAAAATCTGGATAGAAAGAATTTGGTTTCCACAATATCTTTCTATCTAGCTGCTCAACATCTAATGTTCAATATAAATTTATCAAATATAGTCTAGCTATTTGTCATGTCTCTTCAGTTAGTATATGTAAATAGCTTAATTAATTAAGTAGAACATTCTATAAAATTATAAGTTTCAATTGCAAATAATTTAATTAATGAGTAAATATATTGATAATAAGAGGCTAATTAAATTAAAAATGTTACAAATTAAATCTTTGGAAAATATTCCAAAGTAAAACCACCTGTGTGACTCAAGCTTTTGTTGACTTATTCTTAGCATATGCTGAGTTCAGGTTAAGGTAAAACAAAATTGTTCTGAGTCAGAAGTAGGAGATAGCTAAACAAAACAAATCCTAACATATTTCTTTAATGTGACTTATAACAAAGCTATATATTAGTCTATTTTCACCATTTGATATAGAGTTTCTGTATACTTTAGAAAAATGAAAAAACTATGAGCAGTCAGGGTTTAAACATAGGATAGTAGTACTGTTTTATACATTCATAATATTATTTGCAATATACAACAACAACTTCTTATTCATAGGAACTAAAACTATTGTCCAGTTTTAACCAACTTACTATTTAGTCATGTTTTATCAAAATTTGTTTACTGTGATTACTGCTTTAGCAAACTACAGAGTCTATTATCAATAAATGGCTTAAACAGTTCCAAAATCTTTAACAGGCTATAAGCAGAGATACCACAAATATTAGGATGGATGGTAGTAGGCTAGCACAGCTTTATACATTCAAAATAATCCAAACATATTTCTTTGATGTGCCTTATAACAATGTTATATGTTATTCTATTTTCACCATAAGATGTAGAGTTTCTGTATACTTTAGAAAAATGAAAAAACTATGCGCAGTCAGGGTTTAAACATAGGATAGTAGTACTGTTTTATACATTCATAATATTATTTGCAATATACAACAACAGGTATTTACCTTCTTATTCATAGGAACTAAAACTATTGTCCAGTTTTAACCAACTTACTATTTAGTCTTGTTTTATCAAAATTTGTTTACTGTGATTACTGCTTTAGCAAACTACAGAGTCTATTATCAATAAATGGCTTAAACAGTTCCAAAATCTTTAACGGGCTATAAGCAGAGATACCACAAATATTAGGTAGCTTACTTGACTAACTACTAACTTTGTAACAAGTTCTGTATTTAAACGCCACAATTACTATTACAAACCCAGAGTTCAAACATCATGCATAGTATGTAAGGCTACAGATTAAAAACATTGCTATCTCCTAGATACTATGTGTTTATTGCATACCTTACTACTCCTGTGTTCTGTATTATCTATATAGCTGTTTTTTTTAATCATACAATGTGACCTGGTCCAGGTACTGGCGAGTCGGGCAAGTCCACATTCATCAAGCAGATGAGAATCATCCATGGCTCGGGTTACAGCGACGAAGACAAGCGTGGCTTTATCAAACTTGTCTACCAGAACATCTTCATGGCCATGCAGAGTATGATACGCGCCATGGATCTTCTCAAAATATCATATGGAAATCCGTCCAATGGAGTAAGTAAAATTTTCAATACAGCTCATGTACTTAGACACACCTCCCACCCACAGTAATGGTTGGTCCTTACTTACTAGACTAGATTTAACGAAATGTGCCTAATACAGTGGTAGGATGGTTGGTTATTTAACTTATACATTATATTGTTATATTGTATACTATAAAAATTATTTACTATTTAATTTACGAAGTTAAACGTCTTTAATATTCCTCGACACATAATGGCGTATATATACGTATTAGAAAACGGGACTAGGGGAAAATATATATAATTATATTTTGCTAAACCAAAATACAGATTTGCTGTTTATATTTTATTCAAAGTATACATTTTTAAACAAGCAGTGAAAAATTAACCACTTTGTATAATGTTCAGACTAAAATCCTCGCACCCAGTAACTATAAATAGAAAATAATCTTGTATTAAATATATATAGACAGGATAACTGCCTATCTATTCTCATTACCATTTCATAACAGAATATCGTGTAATAATGATTATACCTAAATAATGTTTCAAAAAGTATATTTTATAAATATTAAGATAATCAAAAAAATCAAATTAAAACAATCAAAAATAAAATGTCAACATAATGTAGAAGATTAGAATAATTAGTAGGCTATATATTCTCTTGTCTTCCTCTAAAAGTCCTCCTGTAAACTTGTCGAGTCTCTTCTCAAGTATTTCTTCGTCTTCGTGAATTTATTGTGAACTTGTAAGATTAGAACATCATACAAGACAATTTAAACCTTTGTGTTATCTAAAAAATTCTGATCATGTATGTTTTTATCTTTGTTACATGTACCAGGGTTCTAAACCTTATAAAGATATTTTTTTTAATTAAAAGAACACAGTTTTATAGAGAAATTTTAAATGAATCTATTTTATATGTACCCATTCTTATAAGTGCCGAAAAATTAAAGAAATGAGATAGAGAAGACCATATGACAACCAATTTTTGTACATATTCGAAATCTTTAGCTGTGATTTATACAACAAAATTTTCCAATAAAAATATATATTGTCATCCAACTTGATAGAATATTGTTCACCACTTTTAATACCTTGCTTTTAAATTTGTAATAGGATATTCATGGAACATGACGAGATACCGCGCTATCTTTCACCTTTTACGAAATGTTTTACTAAACGCCAGGTAAAAATTGAGATAATTCTAAGAATTATATAGATACGAAGATAGGAATGATATACGAGGACGAATGATATGTAACTCGTGAGAAATTTTCATTGATAACTACATATTAATATCATGTAAAAAATCGCTACAGTATCTGTGTAGTGAGTCTTATAGCCCCAAGATCATCTATGGTAAAGAGGTAAACTTATTTATTGTATACTTTAAAAAACGAAGCCAAGATTGTCTATGGTAAAGAGGTATAAATGCTTTTATTCTATATTTAAAAAAAGAAGCCCATCGCCTGTATGGGTCATCGCCATTGCGTCTTTTTTATATAATTCAATAAACAAGTGTTAATTGCGCACGCATGACAAACCCTTAATTGTTCTTACTACGATAAATAGAAAAGTCATAATAGCATTTAATATAAAATATTGTGCATATAATATTTGTGGACATACAGGTCAGTGTTTAAATAGTGAAAGTAAGAAATTGGCAATTCGGAAATAATATAATTTTATTATAAATGTGGATATGACTACTACTGTGTACTGTACCGGATAGACTCTTATAAATTGTATAAAGTACATAGCAGTATCTATACTTTTCACTACTGTCATTAAAACAGACGAAGGTAGTTCACAAATTTATTTTACACCAATAGACAACATTCTCGCAGCAGCGACACCTATCGTCACATGATAAATCGAATATTATTAAGACAAAAAATCGGTGAAGGTTTTACAATTATTTAATTACTAATACAGTACTTTTCGGCAATCATTGTCAGCAAGGCTTTCATTTCAATGTGTAGTACCAGCGTTATAAACAAAACTGGTTCATAAAACCAAAATTTAAGGCTGTGAGGCATTTAAACAGTAATAGTATACAATAAGGCAAATGGAAATAATAATTGATAAGGGTTTTGTGGTCCGATTTTGGTTAAGCACGGAAATGATATGCTATCCAAATGAACCAATTGCTATTAGACAACCTTGAGGAAATCCCTCTTTACATTCATTCGAGCTTGTCATATATAAATTGTTAAAAATGCTTAACACAGCACAAATTACGTGTATCGCTTATAATCTATAATCAGTAGCTCAAACATCAAATTTGTTAATAATATAACTGTCTCAATGAGACATGTAACAATAAATATTGTTTTGTTAAATCCAAAAATTTAAATTAAAATTTTATTTTGTGAATATATGTATGTACATACCGAAATTAGTGTAACGACCTATGTATTATTAATATTAGTTTTTTATTGCCAACCTTGATTATATATTTTTAAAGTTTAATTCTTTAACTCTTTTCACTGTAATTACTTACCACAAACACGTGTAAAGCACTAATATAATAATCGTTAATTTTCTAAAACTTCGGTTAAATATTAAAATATAAAATTACTAACTATTACTAACGCATGTTTTTTACGTTATGTTATAATTTATAACAATCAGTGAGCTTAAAATAATTATCTAATTTGTTAGCAATAATAAGACAGAATATATTTGCATTTTCAAATAAAAAACCATATCAGAATTTTATTCCGCCTTCGTTCGTAGCTTGTAAACGTACAAGTGCGTATGTTAGGTTTTATTCCTGGCGATGAAGTTATTTAGCTAGTTGAATAATGTCCCAAATGTTACTATTGACAGATTAATTTATATTTTCAAGAGAATTGTTAATACTCAATTTTATACGTAAGGGCTTAATTTGCATTGTTAGTTGCTCCATAACTGACTCTTAATGAACATTTAGTGATTCTTTTTTCTTAGACAAATAATTATAATATAAATAAGATTTCAAGGTCAGTATATTTTTGTACAGCCATATAGAAGTCTTTACCTTGCAGACAAGTGTCAAAGTGAAAGACCTAATTTTGACATAAAAAAATTCCAGGAACAGGCGGAGTTGATATCGGCCATCGACTTTGAGAGCGTGACAACATTCGAGAGTCCCTACGTCGAGGCCATCAAGGGGCTATGGGCCGACTCCGGCATTCAGGAGTGCTACGATCGCAGGCGGGAGTACCAGCTCACCGATTCAGCCAAATAGTAAGTGTAATAAAATTACGTACTTAGCAATTAATTTCACATGAATTAAATTTTATATTTTGTCTGCAAACGTACAAAATTTTGTATATTAAAGTTAAAAATGATTATTTGTGATTTAGTAAACTAATAGAATTATGTTTTTTAATTACTGTACTGTTTCTAGACCTACAAATATGTAGGACAATACCATTTTTATACGTTAACGCGTTTGTTTAAAATAATAAACATCAATTGTCTAGCGAACATAAACTATGATTAAAGTCTGTTAATGTATGAATTATCATAATGACATCAGTATTTTGTTTCATAATCAACACTATCGCATTAGGTATATTATGTCATATTTTATATTCACCCAAATAATCACACAAAAATCTTAGCGGTACGAGTTCGATTCCCAAAGTGATAAAGCTAGTCTAAAGGCTAACTTAAATCTTCGAAATAACTAGAATATTGCAACCTCTGTATATTTCAGGATGATTATTTAGATGATACAATGTCCATGGGTTCGATTCCCAAATTGAGAATGTTTATGATTCCGTATGTAAGGGACCGTTTTTCTATAGCTACTTGCAGGAGATTGATCGTGTCGCGGCACCAAACTACTTACCGACCGAACAAGACATTCTGCGCGTCAGAGTGCCTACTACGGGCATCATCGAATACCCGTTTGACTTGGAAGAGATACGATTTAGGTAAAATGGTGGCATTGTAATGCATGATCGGATCTCTTCTACGGGTATGGGGGCATCGCGTGCATGTGCTTTAGATGTTGCATGAATTTACAGCTATTTAAGTGATCTGGAGAGAATCGAAAAAGACGATTTTCTACCCACGGAGCAGGACATTCTCCGAGCTCGACAGCCGACTACAGGCATTCTTGAATATCCTTTCGATCTAGACGGCATTATATTTAGGTACGTTTGGACCGTAGCTTGCACGTTTTGATTACTTGGCTAAAGATTTCATAATAGGTTTTGGAAACCTTACAATAATGTAATCAGCTTATTGTAGGCAAGGTCGGATACGGACCTCGTGTGACGCGGTAATCTTAAATACAATTATATTCTTATGTACGTAAAACATGCCATTTCTATATACATACGTACTGCTCGTTAGTAGTTAAATTTGTTAAACGGTCGTTTGTCTTATTAAGATTCATTTAGTCTCCAGTTGTAATGTGGTTGTAGTAATATTAAAAAACCAAATCACCTTTGTATTCGTGTCCTTGCCACCGGGAGGGACTGAATCAGTTCTAACTTTGTAATATTTTATTAGTAAGTTTTTGTGATATTGTGTTGGTAATGTTACTGGCATAATTGCACCAATAGATGATATTTGACAATTCTCTAGCGATATCTATAGATGACCTCTGTTGTTTTACTTGATAAATCGGTGTTCAAAAAAGCTAAATTTATATGTAAAATTGCTTTGATTAAGATTTAAAAATTCTAACACAATTAAAACCACGGAAATTTTATAGTTCTGTTTTCTTAAACTCTAGACTAAAAATAATTTTAAAATATTTAATTAAATTACAGTGTTTTTATACTGTTATATAACGAAAATATTAAATAAATTTGATAGTTTGATCTATAAAATGGTCATTGCACTTGAAAGAAAATATTTAATTCTTGGATTCACTAAATTCGCGTTATATTCGTGCCGGGGCTATTGGCAATTTTGCTTCAAAGTATTTATTAAAAAAAACTAGTGAAATCATTTTATAAGATCAAAGCTTATTGCTAAATAGCACAAGTAATGCTTAAGCCTTCAAAATTTGCTTTGTGATAATATCGCGCTTTCTATTGTAAGTTTGCAATCAGGCATATTTGGTGAAGAGAAATTTTGATACTTTTACTTGTTTGTTTTTATTTACTGATTATATTTATAAAACTAATGCTTAAATTAGAAGGGTTCTTGTTAAATATGCCATATCATATAGCATAGCATTTTCCTATATTCATATGCCCTTTGTATGGTTAAACATCGCAAGTAGAACGTACACAGCGAAGATCGATAATTGTTAATGGTTTATTTGATGTGGTTATATTTCGCGATTGTAATGGTACCACACTGGTGTACACGTAATGAGGTGTTATCCCATATTGAATCATGGGAAATTCCTGTAACTTGGCTAGCAGCCTTGTGTCTGTTTGTGAAGTGTAAACATACAAAAATCATTTCGATCTTTTTGATAGTTTTACGTCTATTTCATAAAAAAAAGATTCCTTCACCAAATCTGCCTGTTGTCGTATTAAATTTTGAGAACATTTTAATTATTACATGATCTTTAATGATTTCATTAGTCCCTGGTTTACTGAATTTATCGACGATGATTCGCTACTCTCCTGCGTCCAAAGATTGACTGTAAAAAGGGAAACACTCTGTTTTAGGTATTATACTCGTATATGTTAATAACATTGTGAATAACTGCAAAATAACGAAAATAGATCATCGAAAAATCGCGGTGGTGGTTTAACAGGTGGCGCTGTTGTATCACGGTCGCAAGTTGGCAGGTTGTAATGCAATTTCTCGACGGTTTTAATTTAAAACGAAATATAATATATATTTGTCGAGGCCCGATAGTAGAATTCATTATTTTATAGCATGACATGTAACACTAGAAACTAATTTTTATTAATTATTTCAAATATTTGATCTAAAAATTTGTGATAAGTTTCGTACCTAATCTATGTCGCCCTGATGCGTAGGGAAAAAAGCAAAAATATATATTTAAGCCTCAAAATTTGCTCCGTAAATCTCATAGCAAAAAATAAACACAATTGGACGCGTTTATTTCAAATATCAAATTATTGAGTTATGAGGGTTTAAAATTCAAACGCTTCAAATGGAGGACACTCACTGATGTGAACCTATGCTAATTGTTCGCTAACGAGATATTGTTTATTACTCTTTGTAATATACCCACAAACGAAGCGTAAAAGGTAATGTAGTCTCAGTAGCTGTTTTTAAAACTAATATATGCTTTACAGACGTTGCTTCACTAATATTGATACCAGTCTCTATAAGTTCTGCACTATTTTTAAGAGTTATAAACTAAAACACCAGTGGTTCTACTATCGTGTACAAGTCTTAGCCTCAGATCTCTATATCTGTTGAATATGTTATATTTAATAAGCCGTAGATTGTTATGATCAAATAAATGCTGGTTTTTCTAACCATATTATTCTTAACCGTACAAGAAAGCGTGTTAATTTATTATAGAGGGAAAATTCCAGTCGTAGTATACACATGAACTATTATAATGACAAGCACAACAAGCTATAGAGATTGGTTTGGTAGGAGGTTTTGTTTTTCTCTGCTTTGTGTATTGCTAATGCTAGTTGTCAGTTAATAATAACATATTTGTTTCTACATACGTGTTTTATGTAAACTTTATATATAGTAAGTAAAATTGGGTTATTTTTATATTTATTTGGTTATATAATATATAAATTGTCATTTTTGTCAAACTTTTCAATGTAAGGAAGTATTTTTATATTTTGTCAAATACAGTATAGCTACAGTTAACCAATTTTTACTTAGAGGTCTCAACATTCAATTGTGGCTAGTGATACGATACTGAACTCAGGTTATTATAAAGTCTTAAGGACCAATTACAGTTTTTACCCAACCAGCGAGTTTTCTAGTGTGAAAATGTTGTTTTTTTTAGATTTAAAGATAATAATAATTTTATGTATAGAATGGTGGACGTTGGCGGACAAAGATCCGAGAGAAGGAAGTGGATTCACTGTTTCGAAAATGTCACATCCATCATTTTCTTAGTAGCACTTAGCGAATACGATCAAATTTTATTCGAGTCTGAAAATGAGGTGAGTAAAAAATATTTCTTATAATAATTATTATAGAAATATTTATGCAGTTGGCCCATATAATATTTGTTGCATTTTTTTGAACTTTACTGTACTATTTAATATCATTAGTGTAGTACATTACTCGCTCCGTTACTGTTTTAATTTCAGAATTATAGTCTCTTTCGTTAAAATCATAATTATTAATTGAATTAAAATATCTATACATCTCTGCTTCATTGATGTTAGTACCATCCAATTTAACGCAAAGTTAGCTATTCATTATGTATTAGTATCAATACTTAATCACAATTGAATGCAATTTCAGAATCGAATGGAAGAATCAAAGGCATTGTTCAAGACGATCATCACGTATCCCTGGTTCCAGCACTCGTCGGTTATT
Organism: Pieris brassicae; assembly: GCF_905147105.1. NCBI lineage: Eukaryota > Metazoa > Arthropoda > Insecta > Lepidoptera > Pieridae > Pieris > Pieris brassicae. The sequence goes on along the minus strand of NC_059665.1, from coordinate 5,470,475 downwards.
TTGTTCCTCAACAAAAAGGATTTGCTCGAAGAAAAAATCATGTATTCGCATCTCGTCGACTATTTTCCCGAATACGACGGTAGGGGTTGACCATATATTTTAAATCAGTCACTACAATTATTTTCTTTACAGAGAATCAGCAATAATTGTCCGCCAAAATGTTTCAGCTATTTCATGCGTCAATAAATTTGCGATAGGCCTTGTTTTGCATTTAGCGCCATCTGTTGGCTTAGCTTACACTGAAACATCTCCAACCTTGGTTCAGCAATCAGGTTTGTATTATTTATTTGGACCACAATCTCGGAGGTTGTAAGGCAGAATTCCGGCTGTGTACCTATAGGCTTTCTATCGGCGCTCTTCACACTTGCTGGTACGGTGAAGAAAATCATCAACCTTCCTTTAACACGCTTTAGAGCCAGAAAGTCGGCGGCGTGTATCAGGCAAACAAGGCTGATCACCTACATGCCTGATAATAGAACAAATGATCACGAAACATACAGTAATCTGTAGCGCCACTAGTTTTTTCTTAAGTGATTTGTATAAAACACGTGTGTATTGATTTACTTTATTTACATAACAATCGTAAATGTTATTTAAAATATCGTGTATTTATAACAAATCTTAGAAAAATAATGGTATGAGTGACTTTATCAGGACCGAAATGCGATCCGGTCCCTGCGCGGGAGTATATACTTAAGAAATACCTCAGAGAGAATCCAGACCCCGACAGGACGTGTTATTCGCATTTTACCACAGCCACAGGTTTATATCGTGTAGTATGCTAGACGTGTGCGCTAGTACGCTGTGTAAGCGTGCATATTATACGTTTACGTACGTCTTAACTTGGCTAGATTAAGCAATTAAGTTTGTTCGCTAAGTTAATATTCGCTGGAATTATTGATTTAAATATTATTATTTAAGTACTGTTGCGTCGCTTCGCTTAAATTATAAAAAAAAATCTTATTTATTGAGATTTTCCATCATTGTTGGTTAGTTGGACTTTATACAGTACTTGAACATTTTTTTTAAGTCGGTAAAGATTAGTATAGTTCGTAGCTAATGCTAGTTGCACTGTTAGGTCCGCAACGCGACGCCAGCACTGCGCGTGAGTTTATTCTGCGAATGTTCGTCGATCTGAATCCCGACGCTGAGAAAATAATTTACTCGCATTTCACCTGTGCGACGGGTAAGTAACTTGATATATATGTAATTTACGATTACTTGGAGATTACGTAAAATCATCTTCTATTTGTTTTTATATAATGGTACTGTGAATATTTATACAAAAAACTAGTTTTGATTTAAACGATTGTTGAAGTGAAACTTCTTTATCGGCTTTGGAAAAAACCGTTTTACCGTCACATTTTCCCGTTACGCGCCATCTTTTTCTTGTCCCTTGATGAACCACGGATGATTCGAAGCCATTAATAACAAAAATATATAATAACGATAACAATGATTGTAATAATTCTATTAAAATTCTGTTTTAGTAGTAGTAATAAGGTAAAATGAAATAATTGTATTCACGTCTATGATAATAAAAGCCTTTTGTTAAACTTTATCTAATTTAACTTTATTTAACCAATTTCTGTAAAGTTGCATATAGTAGATCATTTTTCGAAAAATAAGGTCATAAAGAAGTTTCACTTCTTACGTGTTTACCACTTACACACTTTCTCACAGGTTTACATGCAAGTTAATGTCATTCATTACAGGTTATAATTGTTTTGTTATAAGTTTGTTAACAGTAACAAAATAATTTGAAAAACGTGTATTTTGATAAACTAATATAGGGTCTAGTGGGTTTTGAATATTCAAGGATTCCGTAAGTGCATCAGTTGGTGAGTCCTTTGTTATTTAGATTTTGCGCTAAAATTTGAGTAGTTTGCTTTGTGTTCGTATATAGAGTATGCATGTGTATATACAGTCAAAACCGTTTACGGTGACATCGTTTATAAACAACATGCTGGTTATATTGACCAAAATCAAAGGTCCCGGCTGAATTCTATTAGACCGCCTTATAAAAAACTCCGCTTTTTACGACATCGCTTACTACAACATATCTCTTTAAGCGACTACATTTAACTTATATTTTCGGAGAATATCTTATAGAACGACCAGCCGTATTGTAAACATTTGAACATGTGAGGACAGTATCCCCTTTCCATATCTGGCACACTAAAGCCATTAAGAACTCAAAAGTAAACAAAAAAAATCGCTCGCAAATTGTTATAGCAGAAAAATCGCATTTACGACGGCGGACTATTTTATAATATGACACCAGACAGGACTTTAAAGTTCAATTCAAGGAGAGAATTGTTCCGGCGGAAAATTCTCAAAGACGAGACTGATTATCATGGTCGCAGCAAATATGACAGGATCCTGTAAAAGGAAGCGTTTAGTTATAGGCAAATCTAAGATGATTTAAAAACATACGCTCACTGCCGGTAACGTATAAAAACAATAATAAATCATGGATGACATCGGAAATTTTTATAGGTGATTGCGAAATTGCAACTCTGTATTAAAAGTACACAATAAGAAAATTCTATTTATAGTCGATTACTATCTTGTTCAACCAGCTGTTAATAATTTGATGTGCATTAAACTTGTGTTTTTACCACCAAATGTTACTAACTTTGATAGTAACGGCCAGAAAAGCTTTACGATTCTTAATGCCATATTGATGATGTCAGAAGCTTGGGAAAAAGTTTCACCAAAACTATTGCGAACTGCTCTAGACATGCAGATTTCAAACACCTCTTGACAATATGCTCAGATGATGTGACTGATCATGAGGACAATATTTCTTTGGCTCAATTTGCCAAAAACTTAAGACCTGCTTTATCTACTACTAAAAGAGAGAAGTTTAATGATGTGGATAACTCTATTGCAATTTTTGCACCAGCTACGAAAGAAGATAATGTACATGAAGTTCAAGAGGAAAATGACGAACAGGAAGAGACTGAAGAACAATTTACGGTGCCAACTTTGATAGTGTCAATGTATTACGAAAAATTGTTATTTTTAATGAACAGTTTCACATGTAGGGAAATTAGAACAATACTTTAGTTACAATTCAGCGTGAACTACAAAGTGCGTACGTAATACAGAAGTGTTTTAAACAAACTAAAATAACACATTTTGTTAATGTAGAGAAATGATAATTATGTACGTAATGTCTTTTTATTATAATTTTCATGTGAAATAAATTAAATTTAGTTTTATTTTATACATGAATATATTAATAATAAGTATTAGGTACTCAAGTACTAATAACAACGTCATCGGCTGTTACGGCTATCGGTTTTTACGGTTTATAATAGATTTTGACTGTATATATACATATTTATTTATTGCGATAATACTAAGTATAATAATATATTGTGTATATATATATATATATATATATATATATATATATATATTTTATATGTCTAACCGTAGTATTGATAAAGCTCCGAAGTCCATTTTCAATATTCCTATTAAATATTAAAGGTGTGTCTCATCTAAATCGGTTTAACAAGATTGTGTAAGCCAGCCAGTGTGTTTGTGGATCAGTAAACTATACTAAAAGAACTGTCTGTTGTCATTGATTGATTTTTTGTCTCGATTATTATTATTATTTCAAAATCAAGCAAAAGCGATAAGGACAAAATCTTTTTGTGATAGTAAATAAATTAATATATGGTGTATGTATGTTTTTTTTTAATTTTTTGTCTTTCGTAGGATATTATTTACTTCTATTTATTTTTTATATTTTGCATGCTGCTTTGGAAATTTATAAAGACACTGAAAATATTAAGTTAGTGTTCTGTGCCGTAAAGGACACAATTATGCAATCAGCGCTAAAAGAATTCAATTTGGCATGATGCTGTTGTTTAGTTAAGGTGTTTAATAATAAATATTTATTGCGTATTTTTTAATATTCTTTTATTTGCCCTAACAACTCATGCATGAAACAAAGGTAAGGATTTTTTTTTGCAAACCATATTTTATGTCCTTTTATTTCTAACTTAATGCTTCGTATGCAACTGATTTTAGCGCAAAATCTAAACAAAATACAAAGTCGAATTTCACTCTTAACCAAATAACACTCTCTCGTCTCTTTCTGTCAAATTGTTTCTACGCTGTGTTGAAAGGAGAGATGTGGATAAAAGGTAGTTAGACTGGTAGAATCTGTAACTACCACATTGGTCCTTGAATATTAAGCATCTATGTGACCGTCCCAAACTGTCTTAAAAAGAAGTCGTTTCATCGTTTATTTTAGACCATAAAATGAGCAATACCAACTCTATTAACATTAACGTCAAATAATAAATCATATAAACACGAGTAATCAAGAAAAACACTTTTTGAACGGATTAAAACTATGTATAATTATTTACATAATTCTAAATATTTTATTTTTTCCGACGTTTCGCGTACGTGGTCACGGTGACTGAAGACAAAAGGTGTTAAATGTCAAAAGTATCACAGATGCAAAGAAAGTTGTGTCGGAGACCATCTGTGGTCGATATTTTAACAAAAGACAATAACATGAGTAATGTTGGAATTGTGCTTGCAGACACCGAAAACATCCGATTCGTGTTCGCTGCGGTGAAGGACACGATCCTGCAGTCCAACCTGAAGGAGTACAACCTGGTGTAAGGCCGCGTTTGGCGCCCGCACAAATCTGTGATTGTGTATAACACGTAATTTAAACATCATCATTTCACGACAAAATGTAAAAATTCGCGAACTGATCGGGTGGACGAAAGTTATTCATCTTAAACAGATTTATGACAAGTAAGGTTAGATTGTAAGTCATTTAACCTAATTAATTGGCACCGGCGGGCGGTGCCGTTTCAGGACCTTTTTGACATGTTTTTTTTTATGATGAGGTAATTCACAATTTATGTACGTGTCTGTATCGGTGAATATTAAATTGTGCATTTTTTTTAAAGCGAGCGGCGAGTCGTGGCCTCACCGTCGCTGCTTTTAGTCATTGTTTTAGGATTTTTGTAAAGTTTGTTGCCATAATATCTTTCTACTAGTATACGTGAACGTCCAGAGGTATGGATTCGAACAAACTAGTCGGTCGAAGGGCGTGCCGCGGCCTCTTCGTATTGTATATCGTATTTATTTAAGCGACGAAGCCTTTCCATCCTCGCGTCCCGCGCACTACCGATTCACTTTGTTTTGTACATTGGTATTCTATTCATTGACATGTGTTTGAGCTGTTTTTCTACAAGAATTGTATTGACTTAAAGTTTGTGTTACAAAGGCTTCGCGTTCGCGACGGTGTCTCTCCTCGTGTCTGTTCGAGAGTCGGTGCCGACGGGCGTACGTTAGTTGTGTAAGGACATTTTTAAATGCATTTGATATAAACTTTTTTTACTAGGAACCCAATACAATGCGATATCCGTTAAACTGAAACTGATGTTTTTTGCACGAAAGCTTAACACGGAATGTAATATATTGTACATTTGGATCTAAATGTGCTGAGTGAATTGAGCTCACGGGTCGATGCCGAGTTTTGCTATTGGCACACGATTGACACCCGATGTCGTTGCGTGCTCACACCGAAGCGCGAACATTTTATACGTTGTTTTTGATCTTCCATATTTTAGAGAATATTTTTTATTATTATATGCTTAATTTAGTGTGTTGCTTCGTGTTTACGGTTAGTTATTTTATGTATAGTAAGGAAACCGAGTTTCTATTTCGAACATGTAACTTATTTGTATTAACTTATTTGTTGTTGTGACTCTGTAATATTCTTGGTTATTTTAAGCGAGGACCGATACCCGATACTGTCAATAGCAAAACCGTTTGCTTCTCGAGATACATACATCTGTCTGAAATGCTCAAAATCATGTGAATTTGGAACTTAGCGCACAATATTGGAGTCTTTCTATTCATGTTACCCATTGCAATCTCTGTGTATGCCCTGTACATAGTTGTTTGTACAGCGATGTTTATTACTGTTCGGTGCACGGTCAATTCCTAAAATGCTTGCGTGCCGAGCGATTCCACCATCTGACAGTCGCTTATATATTTTTGTTATACTTATTGTTGAATGCGTATATATTTTTATTTAGAGGTGGGCACCGTGTGCCTCGCGAAGTGTCGAAGCGTTAACGATGACGTCAATTTCATGAGATTGTTTTAATGTAAACCAAAGATATAGCAACTTTATTAAATTCTGTTTCGATTTTTATTTACAGTCTCTTAAATCGACGTCACTGGACTATTCATAGAACAGTACATTAGTGTACGTATAGTCTACGCTGGGTCCTAGGGAAACTATCGTATACCTACTATAACGAATCTGGCCCTTACGAGTAGTAATCGTTTAATTTTCTATGACTATTTGATCTTTAACTGTCCGTTTTATAAATGTTCCCTTGTTTACGCGATCGTTTACTTAGGGTCCATCCATCCTCACATGCTTTACTTGTAAATGTGAAGCATAAATTATACGACAGTAACGCTAGTTTAACGGACTGATTATTTAATTATAAACGTACTGATAAACACCAACACAGAGGACCAATAAGAATATCTTAAAATTATCTCTTATTTTGGTCGTATAGTATATGTCGGAATATTAATTACTCGAGCACAAATTATTTTAAGCTTCACTAAGTTACCCTTCAAGCACAAATGACAGAATGAGATTTTATTTATACGTGTTAATTTATGAATGTTGAGATGCGACTCGAGATGGTCTCGGCACGCAGCGCCTGCGCCGAACGATGCCGATCTTCCTTTCAATGACTGAATTTACCGGTGTGATTTTTTTACGATTGGGCGATAACTACACAATATTGCTAAACTATACTATAGTCTAACGTTGCTTTACCTTTTGCGTGAGATTGTGAGAATTTTAGCTTAAGTTTCGACTGAAGATGGATGCCTGTATGTAATATTGTAAATTATAATTTCTCATAAAATATAATTTTTTTCAGCTACGTTGTTTGTTTTCTTTACTGCGTCATTTAATTTAAGATTAAACCTATTATAAAATCTATGGCCCTTTCATAGAAACAATTAAGTAATAGCGATTCGTTTTACATTAAATTATTTTACTGCAGTCATTTCATTTATGGAACTGATTTTACCATATGATAGTCGTTTAGTGCAAGCGTGAAACGGTGCAAATTATCATTGAACATTTTATAGCACGAACATGACTTTCATAGACAGACCTTCACCGGACAATTGTTCAGTTTTTGACACGCTCGCGATAAGTGCGGCAGAAGTGGCTTTAAACAATTTTAGATGGCAGTACGCCTCGTTAATCCTATTTAACCCGGCATTTTTCTGTGGTGTTAACGTTTTCTTAAAATTTTATCAAAAAAGCATAATCATAGGACAGAGCACATTCAACCCATGGGTTGTGGAAAACACTAAACAATTCGTCTTATTCATAAGTGATTTAACGGATCTGTTAGATTTCTTGGACTGGTTGAAAACTCAAAGATTTAATAACACAGGAAAATATCTTGTGATATGTAACACAATAGCTGGATGGCCCTGTGATGAATCTATTGCCGTTAATTTGCTTTGGGAGTATAGGATGGCAAATGTTATTTTTATTAAATACGACGAATTTCAAGAGCCAATTGGCTTTACCTATATCCAAGATTACACATGTCGCAACGGCCCACCAATAGAAGTAAATAATTGGGCCACATGTATTCGATCCAAAAATTCAACAAAATGCCAGGATATGTTTCCTATTAAGTTTAAGAATTTGCACCGATGTCCGCTAACAGTTTCAACGTTTGAACAAACTCCATTCATGATGCTAGGGAATGGTACTCCGACCGGGGCCGATGGTGATCTTCTAAGAGTTATCATCAAAGCCTTGAACGCAAGCCTTATAATGGTAACACCGAAACTTGGCTCTGGTTGGGGGAAACTCGAAGAGAATGGTACTTGGTCGGGTTCTCTTAGTGATGTTTACTACGACTGGGCCAACTTTTCTATGACATCAGCCAGTATCACACTTCACCGATATAGATATTTTCAAATGTCCAAAGATTATAGAACTGTCACGATTGTCTGGATCACGCACCCCTCAAACCCAGAACCGTCATTATTTAAACTCTTGAGGCCATATAGGAAAGAAGCTAAAATAATTTTGTGTTTAAACTTTATTGTTATCATGATCGCAGTTGCCATCTTTAAAAGTAAGTATTGGACAAGTATTCGTAATAAGTTTAAAATTAATGATATTCCTGACGGTATTGTCTTTTATTCTTGGGAAATCTGTGTGGGCTTGCCAGCGTCTAAGTTGCCGAAAAAATGGAGTTTGTTGTATTTAACGCTCCTTTGGATATTGCATTGTTATTTATTGAGAACGTTATATCAAGTTTACCTTATAAGCTCATTACAGTCTGATGTGCGCATAGATGGCTTTGTGCGTATTGAGGATGCCATTGCTGCTGGTTACCCATATGGAGGCGGTCTGGCTCTTAAAGATTATTTCATAGACAATCCTTTGATCTATAACAACTATAAAAATATCGAAAGTAATCAAGTATATCCCACAATGAAAGAGCTATCTAAAGGCTTAAAATTCGTTGCAGCCGTTAGTTTAGAGGCTACCAAAGTGTTTCTTAGAAAACCAAAAAGAAAATTGCACATCTTGCCTGAAAGAATCATAAAAAGTCCTACAGTAATATTTTTTAAAAAGTACTCCTCGTTAGCCCAATCTATTGATTCAATTCTGACGAATCTGATAGAAGCAGGCGTAGTGCAGAAAATTTATAAAGATAATAGTTATCTTCGATTTGATGTGGATAAAGACGCCCCCAAACCAATAACATTACAGGACTATTCCGGTTGTTTTATGATATTAGGAGGTGGCTGGGTGGCTTCCTTAATTGTGTTTTCAATTGAAAAATATATGTATCACAAAAAACATACACTTATTATAAATAAAAGGAAAGCCTTCCATTAAATCAATTTATGTTAAAGCCCGTAATGGTATGACATTGTAATTATAGTTTGTAAATGTAGAAAACCGCTTTTAAGAATTTTCCGACACGCAAATATGTAATCACTGCACACTAAGTGACTCCTTAAATGAAAATAATAAAATGTAATTCGTACATATTTCTTTTTTTTCAATTTACCCTAAAGGTGATGAATAGTAAGATAATTGTATTTCATCAGAAAAGACATTAATAACAATTTTATCTGAAACATCAGATTAATTATTTTATAGATTAATGGGCCTTCTGTCACTTCACTTACAATAAAATATTGTAGTAACCTGTAGTGAAATGCATATATTTTGTAGTTTGTTATCAAAATCATTCAAACTGTATGTGAATTGTATTGTGTTTAGGCCGTTTAGCGGACTTTTGAATAAAATGTTTGAAAGATATCCAGTTGAAGAAATAATAGAATTAATGGCACAAAACGCTGCTCAAGTTGCTTACCATAGTTTCAAGTGGCAATACACAACATTGATATTATTTAACGTTTCATGTTTATACGGACTTGACGTATTTGTGAAATTATATGACAAAAATATTAAAATATACAATGTGATGGAATCCGTTCCGGATTTAAATAGTGTTAATCAGTTTATCTTATTCGTAGCTGATGTGGCAGATACACAGGCGTTTTTAAATTTAATGGAAAGACAAAATCTTAACTCAAACTCTAAATTTATAATAATTTGTAAACATAGCAACGAATGTGACGAGGCTGAAGCCGTAAAAATACTGTGGACTTATAGAATTTTAAACGTAATATTGATTAAAAACGAAGATTTCTTTATACGTGGCTATACATACTTTCGAAGTGAACGTTGCGATCACCCAACACCCCGGAGGCTTGAACATTGGGACAAATGTATTGATTCTTCCAAAAAAGTTATAAAGCTTTGCAAGAAGCATATGTTTCCAGAAAAATTTAGGAATTTTCACCGCTGCCCTTTGATTGTTTCGACATTTGAACAACGTCCCTTCATGTATATTAATGATGGTGTACCGTATGGTGCTGATGGAGATTTGCTACGTTGTATAGTGCATACTCTCAATGCAACGCTTGTCCTGATCTCACCGCGTGATGATGACGGCTGGGGTAGTTTGGAGAATCATACTTGGACTGGATCTCTTGGTGATGTTTACAACGACCTGGCCAATGTTTCTATGACATCAGCTTCAATAACTTTCAATCGATTAAAATACTTCGACATGTCTATAAATTATAATACTTTGGATTTGGTTTGGGTCACCCATCCGTCAGAATTTGAATCTTCATCGCATAAGTTGCTAAACCCGTTTACTGGAAAAGCAAGAGTGCTCTTTGTAGTTACATTAATGGTTCCCCTCGTTATACACATCCTTTTAAAATTGAGATTTATGGATAAGATCAAGACAAGATTCAATACAGGTTTATCTTCTGATTCTTTTCTTATCTATGCATTAGAAATATGTTTGGGTTTTTCTGTAACCAAGTATCCTAAGAATTTTTATAAACACGTGTTTCTATTTTGGGTATGGTATTGGTTCTTTGTAAGAACATTGTATCAAGTATACCTGATACATTCCCTGCATACAGATGTACCTATTAATACTATAAATACTTTAAGAGATGCTATCGAAGAAGGTTACCAGTATGGAAGCAGTCCGGCTATAAGAGATTATTTTGTGGATGATCAATTTATATATAATAATTGGGTATTTATTGATAACAATGAAATGTTTCCTACTTTGATAGATTTGACTAAAGGTAAGAAATTTTTATTTGCTATTAACTTGGTGTTCGTTAAATTGTTTACGCGAAATACGCGTCAATCATTACGTATTCTGCCAAATAAAATATTGAATAGTCCAACAGTATTGTTTTTTAAAAAACATTCGTGTATGACTCAGGATATTAATCATGTATTAACGCGTCTTTTTGAAGCTGGTATACCAGGTGCATTATATGAAAACTACATTTATAGGGCTAAACCAAAAAATTATACACAAGAAGTACTTTTTTTTAAACATTTTCATACTTGTTTTGCAATATTGGTATTCGGTTATATATTATCCATCTCTGTTTTTATATTAGAGAAACTGTTTGTGCTGAAACTGCGTAAATTGTCAAATATTCGGAAATATCTATCTGTAAATTAACTTTTCAAATTAATTCTACCCTGTTGCGTGTCTTTAGCATATATTTCTTGTACAAAAATTTATAGTATTCAATCACTACAAATCACCATGAATAAAAAATAATCACTATATATCGTATGTAATTGATAGCTTTTCGTAAATTATGAAGCATAATAACTATTCTGCTTTATTAATTATTATGTAAGTATTAAGCGTTTAATATTTTTGAGGGTTTATAGTGAAGAGTTGACTAACGAACACCTTTGAAACTGCTCTACAAGTAGATATACGTTTAACTTAAATTTTGCTTAAAAGTTTTAAAAATACGAAACCTAGCTTAGGTAAAAAATTCGGCTAGTTTAAAATGTCTTACGTATTAGAAAAAGATATTATAGAAAGTATAAATACTGACAAATTGGCAGAAAGTGCTGGATATGTTGCTTATCACACATTGAAATGGCAATTGACAACCTTAGTTTTATTTAATGCAACCTATTTATATGGAGTTGGTGTTTTTGTGAAGGTATATGGTAAAAAAGTTAAGTTGAACACTATTTCAAAATCCATGAAAGATAATCATTTCGTAGAGAACACAATACAATACGTCCTATTTTTAAATGATATTCCAAATATTGTTTTGACGTTAGAAACACTGAAATTGCAACAATTTAACCCAAATTCGAAATTTATTATTATATGTTTTGATGAAAATGAATGTGATGAGAACGAAACTATACTAATGTTGTGGAGTTATAAAATTTTAAATGTCATCTTTATCAAATACGAAGATAATTCTGTTAGTGGCTATGTCTATTTTCCAAATGAAGATTGTGACCATCCTACGCCTGAAAGAGTACAAAATTGGGAAGACTGCATTCATTCATACACAGATAGTAAACAAGTTTGCACAACACGAAGTATTTTTCCTCTAAAGCTAATGAATTTCCATCGTTGCCCGCTAATAGTTTCAACCTTTGAATTGTATCCATATATGACGATTAAAGATGGCATACCATCCGGAACAGATGGTGATGTGTTGCGAATTACAGGAGAAGCTGTCAATGCAAGTCTAGTTGTCATGTCACCTAGTGATCGCATGGGTTGGGGATATCAAATCAACAATACATGGATTGGTTCTCTTGGTGATCTTGACAAAAAATTAGCAAACCTTTCCTTTACTGCTTCTGCTACCATGAATTTAGAACGCTACCACGATTTTGATATATCTACGAGTTTTAACATAATATTGATGTACTGGCTAATTCATCCATTGAGATTAGAATCGTCTTCAGTAAAACTATTAAAACCTTTTACTACCGGTGCATGGTGTTTTATATCGATAACATTCGGTATCTTCGTTTTATCACATTATTTTATCGATCACAGAGTTTGGAGAATCTTAAGTAAAGTGAAAGGAATTGATAAATTTTCTCATTATTTTATTGCCTATACAGTCCAAATAACTTTGGGCGTGTCCGTTACCAAATATCCCGTAAACTTTTGCAAACATCTGATTTTATATTGGATTTGGTATTGGTTTCTAGTAAGAACATTTTATCAAGTAAACCTAATATATTTCTTGCAAACTGATGTTAAAGTCAATACTATTCACAGTATTCAAGATGCCATAGCTGAAGGATATACATTTGGAGGCGGTAAACCTCTTAAAGAATTTTATTCAAATGACCCATTTATATACAATAATTGGATACCTTCTAACACTACCGATATATATTCTAGTTTGGCGTATGTAACATCAAGTGAAGGTGAGAAGTTTGTATACGGGGCTAATATAGTATTCGCAAAAGTATTTCAGCGTAACACTCATCTGGAGATTCATGCGCTTCCCAAAAAAATAGTAGAAAGTTACTCAGTGGCTTATTTTACAAAGTACTCTCCAGTGACGCGTCCAGTTAATTTGGTGTTTACTCGATTATTTGAAGCTGGAATCGTGAAAAAAATATTTGAAGATTATACCACTATTTTGCCTGAGCTTCAGGAGAACGCTAACATTCCCCTTACGTTAACCCATTTTACAGGATGCTTCGGAATATTAATATTAGGATGGGTTTTGTCTTTCATCTCATTTATTTTTGAGATACTTAACACTATACGATTGCGTAGAAAGCAGAAAATGTTTGCTAGTTAAAATATTGTTAACCGTTTTAAAAAGTAAACTCCCTAGTAATTATTGTATGTGAAATTAATCATGTAAACTGTGTACTCAAATAAAACTATGTATTTAATAAAACATATTTTCACAAATTAAATAATTGTATCTTCTATGCCGTTGTAATTTTTAATTCTTTCACAATCAAAGGAATACAAACGAACAGGGAAATATATTTATTTATCTATTTAAGTTAGTCCAGCAAAGTTTAAATACATATGTACAGGAGATCTTTTAATCACACGTTTAGCAGTAGTTAAGTATATCAGCAGTGGTGCAGGGTTTAAGACAGCATTCATCAGCCAATCCGCCCCTTTTGTATCGGTTCCAATCAGCACTTATAGCGGCACGACGCCCTCCCCACATGAGTTCTTCAATCCATTTATCGCCACTTGCTAATGCGGCTGTAAAATCACTTGATTAATGACAATATAGTAGTTGACTGGAAGAGATCGCTCGAAAGTGATAAGGTCGCCAGTTGCCCTCCTTTTTATTTAATTATATCTATTGTATTATAATTTTGTATACAACGAGGTGTTAGTAAATAAATAATATATTTGATAGATCCAAGTATATTGAAGGTATATAAAATGCAAAAAGGCGAGATATATTAATTTAGCCAGACACCAAAGTTAACGTGATTCCATTTTTATTCTAAAGAGCCTTTAAAATAAACCTGTATATAATAAAATTTACTAACCAACTATAGATTGTGGTGACGCTCGTTTAGAGACAAACTCTGCGCCATAGCAAACTAACACTCTGGCATTGGCAAGTTCCCTTCCACATAGCACCACAGGTGTTTCCTGATCGGCTCGTGACAACGTCATCACACATAAAACTATCACGGCAAGCTTCATGTTCCAATTCTAAAAGTATTAATAAAAAATCCAAATAATATTAAGAGCAATCTACGCCCTTGTCCTTTAAGCAATCTATCAAGCCTATTAAGTCGGTTGCTATGCAAGGTACGTCTACGAAAAATAGAGAAAAACTTGTCTAAATTAAAAAGACTTTATAGCTAGGTAACTAGCAATTCTTTGCTGCATGTTAGCACGTTAGTCTAAGTCTCGTTTGCCTTTTTAGTATTTTAATTCTTACCATGAGATAAAAGCTTATTTTAAGATGTAGCTTCTCTAGGTATTGAAATATATGTCCTGATATGATAAGATTGGGAAGCCCAGGTTTATATAGAGCGCTTTAAATTTTAATATTCCTATTCCATGATCATGTTGCATAGGCTAGCGGAAAGCGGGTTTATACCTTTCAAAAATTCTTGTTTGTATCTGAAGTTATAGTAGATTATTATTATATTAGGATATAATATTTTTCATTTATAATTTTACCGTGGGTAAGTATGAAGCCTGTTTGCTTACGTCGTTATGTTAGTTACTGTTGAAAATGTCAAGAGATACCGTGCATACATGTTTATAGGCATAGCTTAAGTAAATGTTGTTATTATTTTAGCAAGTTAGATTAGTTTTTACTCGGGGTTTTCCCTTCCGCCGTTGAACACTTAAAGCTATCAGTTGAGGGCCTGATTTTGCGAAACACCGGTCGAGTGAAACTAATCAATCTAGCTAAGCGCTATGAAAGTATCCAAGTGCGGTGTTTAAGAATGCGTTTAAAGGTAGCAAAATTTATTATTTAATTCGCGCGTTCCTCCACTCGCCTTAGAGACGACAGCAATCATCGCGGAGCAACGGTCGCACGTCTACAGGGCTGGGTCACTCGAGGGCATTCTGTACGATTCGTAGTATATGCAATATTAAGTATATTGCATATACTACGAATCGATAGTAATATTCGGTTAACTACTATGGCTATGGAATTCACTTCCCGTCCCTATTCGCTTCGCTCCTACTCTATCTTCCTTTAAATTTCTTCTGTACAAAAATTACCTGTCCACATCGTATTCCTAACTTCCTTACTAACTACTAACTGACGTGAGACTTATCGTGATTTATGTATCTTTTTACTTTTTATTTTTAATGTATCATCTTTTTAGTTTAGTTTGTTTTTTGTTCCTGTTTAGTTTTGTCACAGTTATTACTGTGTATAACATGTATTTTTGCACTTCTTGCCTATCTTATGTAATTTAATAAAAAAAATTTCTTTACTCACCGTGGTTGCCTGAAAGAGATCGATCGAAAGCGATAAGGCCGCCAGTTGATTTAATTATGTTGAATTTTTTTTATATTGTAATGTAACGAAGTGTTAATAAATAAATAAATAAAATACTCTAGTGAATAGATTTTGAATATAACCACGTGGCGAGAGTAAAAACTGCTTAAGGCTCACGCAAAATTTGGCCTCGCATATCCAAATCTGCATTTGGCATCTGTAACTGTTCGTGCCCAACAAAGGGTTAACTAATCTATTGCACTTATAAAATACTAAAAAAAATCTACCCTATAAGTCTCAAAATAGTACTCCATCAAACTCAAACTCAAAATAACTTTATTCATATAGGTAGACAAGTACACTTATGAACGTCAGAAAAGAAGTTAAATTAATTGTAAATTTACTACCAGTAATTACCACTGTACAATTTAATTATAATAAAAACTTACATGTAAAATTACATGCAAAAAACTTACACAATACAATTACCAAATTATACGTATTGTAGAAATTGATGAACACCTAACAGCGGCAAATAAAATTACATAGGTATGTTCAATAAAGTCCTCAAACTACATTTTAAATTCAAACTTCATATAATTCAAATATAATATATGATGAGTAATTTTAATTTATTCCTCCACTTAAGTAGAAATTCTTTTTAGTAGTGTAAGGTAGTATGTAAGTTAAAATATTGTTTGGCATTTATACTTTAACTAAATAAATGTGCATTGTACAACTACTGAGTAGTTTGCAAACTTCACTATATTTGAGCCGTCCTACCCTAATTTGTCTGATAGGTGTTTTTTTTTTTAGAATTATACGATACGCTTTAAACTTTACACATACCAAGTTAGCGTTGAGTATTTTTTGTACTTGCTATTTTCATCACTATAACCACACCCGAACTGTCTCTCCGATTACTCATTTATCTAGAATCCTGTGTCTAAAATTATCATATTAATGTAATTTATGGAACCCTAAGAAACAGCGTCATTTCACCTGAATTTATTAATTCACCTTATTAATTCTCCTAAAATAACTAACCTTGAGACATGACGCGTCTAAGCAAATCTAAACTATTCTAAATTTAGCATCAAGTACTAGATGTCTAGTACTAAACGTTTTGGGTTTCAAAGTGATTTCTAATTTCCTACATGAATAATGTGTGCCTGACCACATTTCCATTATATTTTCTACGAAGATAGCTTAGGAAGCAAGCACTTTTAAAATTTTTCGATAACATTACGTGAATAATTGAATGAAGACGGTATGAAATTCGATGTTTAACAAAAAAACTTTCTGTTATGACTTCCCTTAATCTATCCACGAAAAGATATTTGACCCTACGAAAATTAACTATGGGAACTTGTAATATAATTTTAACTACTTTTTATTACCTACATATTTTCGTAAATTTTAGTACAGTTCACTCGCTGTTTATTTCGCTCGCTGAATGCTCGCTTTGAATTAGCAATAATATTACTTTAAAATGCAATTATTGATTCGATTAGCCGAGGGTAGGTAAATTTATTAAGTAGAAAGTTTATTTATTTATTTCCTATTTTTACAGTAACTTAATACTAATACACTAGATAACTACAGCGCTGACTCCATTACCTTCGCTAAAATTGAAGACGGAAGCTTTTTTAATTATTTTAAAGTAAAAACAAATATGGTTTTGGGTTATCAAATAAAAACTAGAAAAGTTTTAAACATTTTATTGTCAGTTGTGCCCGAAGTGCTATTCGATTATTTTACCCACATCTAAATATATCCAAATATTAATTAAACCACGAACTAGATGAATACTGTTGGATAAATCTTTCGTCTTCATACCAGTGTCGCGGCTACGAAACTCACTGCCATACCACCAAACTCATATTTCATACATATGCCAAATCTATGAAATGTGATTGTTTAATCTACTCTTGACGTGCCTACAACACAAATCCAACCGTATTTATCTATTTCCTCAATTTACATTATATCACTTTATTTGCTCGTTAATTTTATTGACTTAATCCCGCATTTATAAAAAGTTCATGTCCAACTGAAAAAAGTCCTTTCTATCAATTCATGGTAGGCCTTTGCTAAAGTGATTCTGTAGGCATAAAGTAATATGGTTTACTCTTATTAACCAAAGATATGGGGGTTTTCTTTAATCACTTTGGAGTTCTCGGGGCAGTACAAAATGATATTGCCGATTGTACATGCTTCCACACAGCACTCAGTCGCGACTTGCCTGCGCAAGCGACGCCATTTCTCTTCAGCCAGAAACCGACGTCTATTCACACTCTTCTGAATATCACGAGGTGTGAGTTTTTCTAGAACAGACAAAAGAAAGATAAATTAATGCTTTATACGTAATATTCTATTTGATGTACAGATTGAAATCGTCTAAAGCTAGGGCGTGGGACCATTGTGTAATTCTTCCATGACTGACCATGTTTCATTCATATTTTTCTAAAATAGTTTTGGATGCCAACCAACCCGACACATGTATAGTTACAAAAATATAGTTTTCAAAACTGCCTTATAGGGCAAATATAAGTAGTGCATGTAGCGTTTTGTTTATTTTGTTATTAATTCTTAAGTGCGATTACTTTATTGTAAATAATGTAACATTAAAAGAGAGCTTTATAAATAAGGTACAACTATACTATTATTAAAACGAAGTAAGGTTTGTCAGGTTTTGATTGATTTTGGAAATTCTAATACCAACAGAAAGCAATGTTATTTGTGTCATTAAGGCGAAAAATAATAAAGAAAGAAAAAGCGGTCGAATGAAAACCTTTATAGCGAACTATGAGTTCTAAAGAAACGTACAACTTACTGGTACAAAAAATATGACGGCATTATATTTAACTTTAATATTGAAGTTACAAAAAGTAGCCCAACGATGTGGGTAGCTAGCATGAAATAATGTAACAATAAAAGATTATCTGTGTAAATAAAGTACAGTATCGTAGTACGAAAGTTACTAACTTAATGTTTTGTATAAATTCGAACACCACTTAACAATTTAACGAAATGTCGAACATACATCGTTCTATTTCGAATAGCAGAAGTTTTGGGGTTCGAGACGTGAAAAATTGACAGTGTTATTTTTTAGTACAATACCATTCATGTATCGTGTAGGTAATACTTAATTCCAATATTGGTTTATAGATTTTTTGCTTGATAAAATAGGCTAACAAATATTTTATTGTAAATGAAATTATAAAAACGTTCTTTTTAACCGTCATCCGTTAAAATTCCGTCGGCGCTGTTTAACAGCTGACAATCGTTTATATATGTCAAAATTGTTTTTACTAACATGTATTTATAAAAGAACCAATTATGACGATTATATTTTTTTTATATTTTCGGGTTGTATTTGAATGAAAGGACTAAAAATAAAATTCCTAATAACTAAAGCACATTTAGAAAATATTTAAACAATGCTTTTAACTAATTAGTAATTGAATCAAATTAAAATTATTTTTACCTTTAAAATAATATAAGGAAAAGAATTATATCCATCTTTTGATAATATTATAAAGTGGCTTAAATATCATTGTAGTACATAACTACGATAACAGAAACATAAATCAAGAATTTAAAACGTCTAAAAGTGAATCTATCTAACCTACTCTAAAATTTATGCTTAAAAAATACTCACCCATCAATAACGAAGTGTCTCTCTTTACAATTCTGTAGACATTATTGCAAAGGTTTTCAATAACTGAGGAAAGCCATTTGCTACAGGTAAAAACGTGATCCGTCATTCTGTATGTTTCCGTGTCCGCTTTGATGGGGTTGAAAGCGCTGTGTAGCAGAAGAATAATGTACACCTGTAACAATTATTAATTAAAACAACAAAAAAACACCTCTACAAATTTCAAATAGTAAGTATAATTCAAGTCAATTAAAACTTGCAAATTGGAATGGAATGGAAAGTGGAATTCCATTTTCAAACAGCTTAGCTTAAATGATAATTTAAATAATTATATAGTATTAAACGAAATCGAAAAAATTACGTACAAAATATTTTGGATCCATTTTCACTAAGAGCACAACAGATGTTTGATCCCTCAAGACGTTATGAATGATGTGAAATTGAGAATAGAATAATGATGTTATGGCCCATAGTCAATTTAACTTGTTTACATCGTTTACAAAATATTGTGGCATTAAGATAACGAGAGTCATAAACAAACCAAATTCAAACATCAAAAGTGCATTCTAATTCGTTATGATAGCGATTTTAAATACAGCTTCTATATTTGATATTCAAAATTGTGTGTTAGTATATTATTAAATAATATATTTTTCTAAAGCAGTGTCGTAATATACTGTAAATGCAGAAAAGTAAGGCAAACGTTTCTGCTTCGTTTTCATTACTTCACGTAACATTAGATTACCAAGCCAAACCACATCTTTCGTGTAAAAAAAAGTCTTGATTATATTTTTAGAAATTCCAATTTGCCTCCTATATCTTTCATTTGTTTACCAAATGTATAGGTAATTTATTATGAAAAACAATATTCACATAAAAATCTATCTGGCTAAGAGGTGTTCCGATTTATACGTAAAAAATATGTACCAGTAATCATAGAAAATAAATTTGGTTACAAAGCAAAGAATGGATATCAAAGTACATTTTTCGTGCACATAGCAACAGTATTATCAATAGCGCCACAATAATCAACAACATAAATTAAAAATAAAGGTCCTTAGGTCACTGTTTACTCAGACAGATTGTGACATAACGTAAACAACATTAGTACAAAACAAGTCTGTCCTTGCTTATACTATATCCTATAGCTAATTACTAAACTTTCAGACAACTCTAGTATTTATTTTTAGACATGTCACCAAAAAGCCTCGTTTTTCGAAATAGCACAGAAACAATACGTTTTATTTGTTTCAGATAAATTGTCTTTGAGAAACAAAACTTTTAATTTATTGATTAACATATACAAGCGCAATATAAGAGCTTAGGTCTAGAAATTGGAGACCTGACTGAGTTATAATTTCTTAGAGTAAAGGAAAGTTACTGCATGCTTACTTAGTAGTGCACTGGGAAATTACAAATACAGAACTAAATAGAACGAAGTAGAGAACTTATTGTTTAGTTAGATAAAAGATCTGTATAATCTGTACAAAATAATAATATTTTAAGGTTAACTGTAAGTAGATTTTTGACTAAGAAAAGACCAAGGTTTTTAAAAAACCCAAGTATTCCAGATATCCTCCTTGCTTAAATTTTATATTCATCAATGTTCCTGTCACGAAACGAAATGTATCATCAAATAGAATGTCTTTTTAACACTTTATTATATGTAATAGTATACATCTATTGGCACCCCTACCTGTCTATAGCGTAGGCGACAGTTAAAGACAGACAGATAAATTGTGATAAGGGATAATAATAACATCAATTAACATCCTAGAAATATGATTGTTTTGTAATCAAAGATATAAATTTTATTTGCCATTTATATAATATATATATATATCTTTTTTAACTTGTATATAATATGCGTATTATATGCAAGTTAAGATGCGTATTTCCTTTTATTGTAACATGTATTTGTTCATATTCTATATGATTTCGTGATGTTTTTCATACATAAGCATACCATTTTGTTAAACATAAAATTTGTTTAGAAAATATTCGGCGTTCCGTTTGACCCATTTTTTGAATGATAACTGCCATAGTTAAGCAATTAAATAATTTTATTGTTGAATACATTTGATAGGGTTGCGGGAACAATACAAAAATACACAACTGATAACACTTAGACGGCATGGGCTATTAAAAATAACTAGTTCGTCGATTATTTATATTATCTATTTATTATTACAGCTTGTGTCTAGGAGGTATATTCGCTGGTTTTGCTTAGGCTATGGAAATGTTATTTTATTATTATCGGCCATTGCGCATTTTGAGGCTCTTTTATTAACACGTTATTTATAAACTGGCGAACAGTGTTAGCCTAGTGATAAATCGTGTGATTCTAAACTCCGAGGACAATCATTCGGACACCAGTACTTCACCAATAGATTTTACGGTGTTTGCAATACTAACTCGTACAGTTAAGAAAACTTGATTCAACCGCCATATCTTACTTACATCCAAAATTGTTGCTGCACGCCAAAAAGAATTTTCAAATATTTCCTGCGGTTTGTAAAGGAAGTAAGGTGCTCCCAAAGGGAGGATCGCCGTCACATCTATCCAGGCTGGCCAGAAGAGGCTGAGTTGTATCTATATCCTTAGCGGCTTGTTAGCGGGTTTCAGGGTTT
This sequence comes from Pieris brassicae, assembly GCF_905147105.1. Taxonomy (NCBI): domain Eukaryota; kingdom Metazoa; phylum Arthropoda; class Insecta; order Lepidoptera; family Pieridae; genus Pieris; species Pieris brassicae. The sequence continues at coordinate 5,448,782 of NC_059665.1, read as the reverse complement.
AACAATGATCATCATCAATTCATCGGAATGATTTGAAACGAAAATTGTAGGTGCATATAAACAAATGATATTAAACTCCAGTTCTCTCTATTAAATAAGTTAAATTCTAAATTGTGGTGAAATAAAATCGATTGCGCTTTTACGTGGAGTCGAGTTGAAAATGTTATATTGAATATATGAAGTTCTAGATTAAAGTTGAAGTACGTTTACACGATATTTCAAGTGTAACCTGTTCGGATAAAATCTATTGACCAAAATAGATATTTGATAAGGATAGAAGAAAATCTAATTGTCCTAAATTATTTTCGTAACCGATAAAATGGTCTGTCTATATGTAATTAGGCACCACCTAGGCTGAACGTGTCTCCTAGTATTTATTTAAAATTTTATATTGATGTGTTACATTTTTTTATACAAATATTTATTATATAGGTAATATATATATACATAAATTACTACATTATAGTTGACAAACAAGACATTTGATTTACTGGCTAAAAACTGAAAACTGTAGATAGGAGGTGAAACAAGAGAGGGCTCTGCAAAAACCGGTGGAAACATATCATGAGCTCCAGATGTTGCCTTGCTGATCACGACGCTCAGGCATGAGCTTCCAAATGAATAAAAAAGACTGGCTAAGAACAAGAGGACCAGATATTCTACCATTTTATTTATTGTACATCTCTCAGCATCCTATATTACTTAAGTGAGACACAGAAGATCCAATAAGGTAAGTTATAAAAAAATTCTCTACTCTACTATGAATACTCTAATACTCTACTCTACTATGAAATGTACTCTTTGAATTTATTTGTATTTTTCGGTTTCAGTCTCAAAGCGAAGGTTTGATTTCAAATCTGTTTTACACAATTTTCTCTTTTTTTTCTTTCGATTCAAGTTGATTTATTATGGACTATCGTGTTTAATCAGTTCGTCAATAGTACATAACATACAAACCGAGATTCTCTTTAGCGAGTATATCCCAACATTAAATTGGCTGGGATTCACGAAGACCTAGGGTAAAATTCAGATTCGACACGAACCTATGTAATGTAGGCCTTTCTTTATTAATTATTATTATACCCTATAATACTTACAATTACTTAATAAATTCATACTTATTGGGTTTCTTGGTCATCGATGGAAAATTATATTTAATGTATACGTGTATTACAATTTATCATGTATAGTACAATGTTATGTAGATGGTATAAATTTCTAAAATAGCTGATTTGAGATATAAAACTAAAAAAATATTTGTTAATAATCATTACTATTTAAGGTTTGAATATAATGCTGTAAATTAATATATTTCCAACAATTAATTATTCTTATACGTGTCGTGATGTGATATTAATAAATACATGATGTGCTGCCTGCTTTTCGAATATTGACTTTTTGTATAAGTCTGATTATAGTGTATTGATTGGACTTCACCTCATCTCTTTATCATACATAGGACAAGTGCCTAGTGATTTAGATTATCATTTATCATACAATCTAAACATGATTGATTAATCTTAATACATATAAATAAATAAAACGAAAATACTTTCAAAAGGCGTTTGACATTTATCAAAATTTTATATAATCCATATCAATATATAAAGGACAATTTCCTAAAAGTATTCGACACTTATGACGTCGGAAAAATCTACATTTATTTTATACGACTGTTTGCTTTAACATTTGTCGACAATTCTTTCTACCGTCAAGGTTATAATACAACCTTTCCGTACAACTTAAATGATATTTGCTTACATTATGTGACGCGAAAACGATAAACTATCGCGACTCAGCCCATCTTTGATAACACTATCAGTATATTTTAGCGCATTAAAACTGTGTACATGTAACGTTCTGTGTTCATTATAAAATTTCATTATTTATACCCAGAGTATGTAACATAATGTTAGTGTTGTTATTTTATACATGCATCACTATCACTATAACCAGTGCACTACCAGGTGAAACTATAAAAAGTCAAGGTATTGTTCAAATATTCGCTTTTTTATTTTAACTGTCGATTCTGTATATGTAAACTGTGCTGATGTTCATTTTGTGATACGAAAACGTGGAACTATCGTTGTTTATTTATAATTTATTAATAGGAATTAAATAGCGATAAACAAAACTAAACCGAGGTTCCATGCATCAACATGCTTTTACTAATGATGAATAAATATTTAATTAGCAGACCTAATACACAAATACATTTCAATAACATCCTTACGTTTGTAGCTTTAAAGAAAGACAAAAGTTCTTAACTCACGCGCATGAATTTCATGTACCATTGAAAATTGTGTCTTTGTTTGATAAGTGAGACGTCTTTATATCAAAATGTGGAGTAAGATTATTTTTCTTTATAATTTGCTTAATAAACATGTTTATTATACAATATTTTATAAAATCCATGGGTGGACAGCCGGGGATCGAACCTACCACCTCAGGGATGAGCGTCGCACGCTGAAGCCACTAGGCCAACACTGCCAACTGCTCTATAAGCCCTTTCTAAATATTTATGAGTTTTTATTTTATAAACCTCTTTTTTATGTAAAATAGTAGGTTGCCTTTGTTGCGTTTTTTATAAATAAATATGTTAAACTTATGTATTAAAAGGTTCCAACGGTCACGGTCGGAATTATTCGTTTTTAATGTGTTTTGGGAACTAAAAATGATTTCAAAACAGACATAATTGTAATTTTAAATAATGGTTTTCACTAAGGTTAAACTTTCGATTTTTACACTTAGACCCTCTACCCTCTTTGTTTCAAGGCCAAATAATTATGACACAATAGCTGAACAACTACTAAACGACTCGAATGAAAGTTTCAATTTAACTGCACAAACTTTGTTCAGGGAGTGCTTATTAACCGAAGACTTTTTCATACAGAACTGATACGCTGCATCTTATCCTTAAATAACTGCAATGGAAATCCTACAACCTTTCTATTACCTTACTCCTGTAGTGCGCTGTTGTTAGGCTTGGAAGATTGTCGTAGTATCATTATTACTCAAAAATGTGGAGTACATCACATTTATATATTTTGTTTTTAATTTCAGGTGAATGCCCAACATTTTGTGAAGGTACCGCTTATAAATGTATAAAAGGACAATGTTATTGTGCAAATGGATATGCCCCGAACTATTACCAGACACAATGTGTAAAATGTCCAGGTAAATATACCTAGTCATAATCAGTTCTGATACAAATGAAAATGCATTTTTTTAATGAAGTAATGTAATATTATTAAAATTTATACGTACATATAGTCTCAGCAAAACATAAAAAATATTATATTAGAAATGGCCACCTTTGGCTTTTATACAGGCCTTTAATCTATTTGGCGATTCTGATTTACGCACTGTTTCCAAGGGAAATTTTGCCACTTCTTGCTCCAAAGATTTTTCAGAGACTCAATGTCGCCGTGTCGTTTAGAGCAGGCCATGTCCTCTAAAACTGCCTATAATTTGAAGTTTAAAGGGTTGAGGTTTGGGTTAGATGAGGACCAGTCATCAGGTCTTATAAAGTCTTCTAGCCGAAACCAACGTTCTTGACTTCTTAGGTAGTTTGTGCCTTGTGACCAGGTGCAGAATTCTGCTGGAAAGTCCATAGTATATTCTTAAAAAGTGTATTGCTGAGAGGTTTCACAACACGATCAAAGACTGTATCTTGATCCGCTTTGGCTGAAGTTTTTACTCCTTTTTCACAAAAACATATTTCTGTGACTCTTGATAAGACACACCCCACCAAACCATCACTTACGCAGAATAATGACTTTGCCAGCGAAAGACAGGCAAGCATGAAACATCGAGATACATATGGAAATAGCGATTATATCCGATAGATAGGTTTTATTAAAATGCGTTTTGATAACACATATATACCTCCTAAAATGAGAATAAAGTAAATCAAATCATATTGTGTAAAGCATTATTTTGCTCTTTTTTTTAAGCGCGTATTTTATTTAAAGATTTAAAACAGTATTTCCCCGCTTTATGCTACCCGTAAACTATTCGCCAATCGCTCCTTAAATTTTAATCCTAGTTTGCACTGTTCTGAGATATTCACATTATTAATGTATCATTACAGATAACGATATAGAATTTAATAGAATTTTAAATAATAGTTTTGAGTATAATGAAACGATAAAACCGTGTCACCATGACCGTGCTAGGACCGTGTTAGACTAAAAATATTATTTTTATGAAATAGAAATAGACTAAACCCATTACACCTTACCGTCACCTCGCGTGCCATTCACAGGGCAACGTTAGAATATGTACATCAACCCGTTCAGGTGGAAAACATATGGTGGTGAGCATATGGAGTGACCGTTCTAAATGTGGTGTTTCTTCTAGTATTGTATAATATTAACAATATATCCTAATTATGTATCAATTGTAATTACATATTACGTTGGTTTATTTAGAAAATTAACTTTAAATTCACAGTATTTAAATATTCACGGAAGACAACAATATTTACATAGAGACGACACGCGAATGATACGCAGATGCTTGGTCACTAAATCGATTACATAATCCACGCTATTAAATCATTCTAGTGGGGACAGGTAGTGCTTTTCTCTTTAGCATGCTGATGGTATGAAAAGATGAAGCGGGCAGAGGTTTACCCTTAACTTAAAACCACAGCCACCATCGGAATACTGGGCGTTGATATATCGAACGTACAGTTTCGCAGTCGTTTGGAGGGAAAAGCTAAATTTGCCTCCAAACGACTGCGAAACTGATGTGCTTTACAAGGAAAGACGGTACTTCACCCCGGGTCATCCCTATATATATATAAAGCGCAAATTCGGTCCAACGGAGTACTGTTTTCACGTCTGGGCGAAAGCCTCCCAGTACCAGCTCCTTCCTGCTGTATTCAACGAAGAGTGGTTGGAATCATCGATGAGCAATCTCTATCCGAGCGGCTTGATTTCTTGGCTTTGCGTAGAGATGTAAGGTCTCTCTTCTACCGCATTTACGGTGGAGTTTCATGGGTTTCATGATCGGACGTCGAAGCAGAATACGACATTTCTACCCGTATCATCTCGATGTCTATCGATCCACATCAGCGTTATTTAAGGCAGTTTTTACCGTGCTATATATGGAACCAGCTAAAGTATTTCTAAACCAATTCAAGGGTGCTTAGGGTCCTTCAATAAAAGAGCGTACTAACTCCTAAGGTATCGGCAACGCACTCGGGAGACCTCTGGCATTTAAAGTGTCCATGAGTGTGGTATCACTCAACATAAGGTGAGCTTCTTGCCCGTTTGCTTCCTGTTCTAAAAAAAGAGATTAACAAGATTGAAGGGCCCTAATAATCTGCAATTTGTTCCTGTGGCTACGTGTTGTGTTTAAAGGTTATTGTGTTTCAGGATTAGGAGAGGCCTGCTATGGACCGTGCTGCGGTGATAATATTACTCTGCATTGTTGGAATGGAGTCTGCCAATCATGTTACGGGCCAAATGGAAACTGGGTGTGCAGGTATCTTGTTCATAATTGTCACACTCTTCTAAACCTTAAAAAGTAAAAGTAGGCCAATTTGTTGCTATTAATATAGCAATGTCAAAAGATACAAATATAGGTCGTTTGATATTTTTAGTGGTTTACTTCCAAAATATTTTTTTGTGTATTTCCGTTGTTTTTATGGCGCATAAGTCTAGTCAAATTAAGTTTACCTTATCTTTTTATTCTATGTTCAAGGCTCGCATTATCTTCCTAGGTCATTTACGAATAAGTATATCTAGTAAGTATTCGAATATACCAAATATTGAAAAGCGTTATTGTCGAAATTAGCATGTTGCAATTGTAGCATGATATCGCTTGTACCCAAAATCTTCTAACCTTTTCTTTTCCATTACTTCACATTAAAAACTTCTTAATGGATAGTAATAATCCAGTGGCACTATAACCCTAATCGGCCGCAGATAGCGTACGTTCCTTTGATCATTTTAATTTCATAGGCAAGTAGGTAATTTGCCGTTTGTTAACACATGATCGATTTTGTAGACATGGCTGTTGCCTCACGCTCAGAAGCGAGTGTTAACTGCGTACATAAACATGATTATGAGATACACCATAATACTACATTTTACAAGTAGGAGCATATATGTTTCCCGAAATTATACGTATTTTTTTCAGAGAACCAGTGGATCAAATAGTACTTGTATCTGGTACTCAGATTGTGATGGCAAGTGCGCTGGTGTTGGGAATAATTGCCACCTTCGTCCTTCTTTATAAACTTTGTGCTGCTACTACGATCAGGTTAGATTCATATTTCAAGCATTCTTGATCATTATGACCATAACGTAATATTCACGCCGGAAGTCCCTCGCTAACACATACATTCTACGAGTTCGTGGCTAAATAAGCTACGGTAATTCTTTAGGCCAGTTCGAAAACATTGTATTAATAGATAGATTTTTTAAATCTTAACAGACTGCTAAGCCACTATCGGATACTCAAGATGAGAATCAGCAATTTTGTGAAATAGATTTAATTCGTAGATAATAGAAATGCCAGTATCTTCACCATCCAACATTAAACTAAATCTTAAAAGAGTACTTTAATATTGTTATTGTAGCCACACTATCACAAAATATTAGTAAAGGTTTATTAGTCGTGGAGGCATAAAGGCTGATCATTAAAAAAAAATCGCACGATATGCACTTGGAATATTTGTTTTATAATATATATTTTAAAACCTATTTTCATCTGTGATAATGGTGAAAGAATTTATGGAATAGTTATAGCCAATTCAAGGCTTACAAAACTACAAAAAATTGAATCATTTCTATTTCTACTAGTGTTGATGAATATCATTTAAACCTTTGAGAATTAAAATAATACTATACCTTTCAAAACCAATAAAACAATGACCTATTTTAGACCTGTGGGAAGAAGTGTAAATGGGTCAACAGATGGAGGAAGGCTATCCGTCGGAAGTTTACAAATTTACGTCGATGAGCGACTACGCGATGCACCCCCAAGGTAAGCTTCTTAAAATTCTAGTGATTAAACTGCGTTTAAACTAGAAACTTAACAAATCTTTCATCTTTATTGCAATGCCATAATTACGTGTATTATTATATATACATGCGCACTAGCGCAATAGACAAATATCAAAAGAATAGTAGAAAAATAAAAATGTCAGTCCTACCAAGAGATGGCGTTCTAATCGATTAAAATCCAATCAAGCGTAAGCTCCTGTTTATTTTTATCAAGCAATGATTCCGACAATCAGTGAGAGGCTCTTGTACGTTATTTCAATTATAATAATTATTTGGAATGTTAATATTTATTTTATACTTTCTTATTTTAGATACACCAGAACAGCGCCTTCAGAGTCATCAATTTGCCCGGCACCACATTATCTTAATTCTGGTTTTGTGAGTATTTTAATAAATAATAGTATTAAATAAGTTAAATTAGATAAAACAAAAAAATTATCAATTGTTATTATTTATTTATATGTTTTATAGCTCAAATGTGGACGCTATTGCGGTCTTTCAGGCAAATTAAAGGAGACGGAGAAGCAGCATCATCAGACAAATATTATTGCAGGGAAATTATAAATGATTATTATTTAGACAATTAGAGCCAATTTTATTGGTTTTGATTTAGAAAAATCATGTGTAATTTTGAATATTAAGCCAAACTACTGTAAATATTTTTCTGTACAAATGTTTATATTTTGCAAAGCTATCGACGAATCTCAAAGCAACTTCCTCTTCAACCAACCAACCGATTTTCGTTTAGATGGAAACAGATGAAATAAACATTTAAAACCCTGTTTATCTGTACAATATTAAAGTTATTTAACAAACAATACGTTGCAGATTCACGACAACAGTCTACCACCGCCTGCCTACACGCCACCCGAAAGAAAAGAAGAGAGTCCAAATGGAATAGTTCATATGTGATAAAGTATTGTGATATTGTTGTTCTTCCAAAAATCGATCTTATAAGATACTTATATTAAGTGTAAATATTTTATAAATAAATTTAAAAAAAAATATTATCTCTTTCCGTAAGGTTATAAAGAATACTACTAAATGATAATATATAAATAGTATTTACGACAATCTTAATTTGAGGGTAATCATTATTTTATTAAAAATAAGATTAAGTGACGCAAAAATTATTTAGAGGATTTTTTAAGATTATTATTCACTCTTCTATTTTGTAGAGCAGGTAATATAAATAAATAGTATGTCGAGGTACCATAGTAGATTTCAAGCCAGCAAAGTGGTAATGAAACTAGTGTATAAATGTTCTCATTATGAACTTTTGAAGCAATTATTTTATATTAAATATATTTTTTTGAAATGTACCCGTCAGGTTTATACACAATGTACATATAACGTTTTCCTAAACCTAAAATTACACTTTTAAATAATTGCAACTCTGGACTTGTGTGTGACGTTATCTTAGTGAAACAAAACAACTTTAGCGAGTTTGCCATGCCGTATCTTGCGTATTTGCGTGTATATTAATTTGGCTTTGCTGCTGCTGCGTCCATAGTTATGAATGGAGTTAATCGTTGGTCAAGATCTTCTAACAAACCTAAACAGCTTTGTGAAATTCGGAGTCTCGTTTGTTTCTGCACCTCAGAAAGCATTCTGGGCAGTCAGCAGTGGCAGAGTGGCACATTTTTAATATTATCGACACTTCCTCTAGGAATCTTCTTCTCCTAATAAACAATAAAACCACGACCTTCAGTTCAGGTACTATCGACGTCCCGTGGGGGGGGGGGGGTTAGTCGTTGATAGAAGTTCCTCCTCGCTTGAATTCAGCATTTCAAGCACGAGTTCTTAATTTTAAAAACTCGTTCCGACACGATTCGAATAATTTAGTTCCATAAGAGAAACAAAATAGAATCGATTGGTTTGTTATTTTTATGTTTAGCACTAGTATTAATTTTTTTAATAAATAGTGATAATCGAATGTATCGCATAATCACTATTTATTGTAAGGCCATCGTTAAATCGATATAGGTCCTACCTGACCATATATCTGTGGGATAGCCTGTTGTACGCTTCCCCGGTCTCCAGCCGCAAAAGTAGTATCCTCGACCTAATCACTGGCCCGAAGCCTGTGTGGGCAAGGTCAGAAATTCAGCAGTCGAAAACACTAAGTTAGTGCGATTCCGATTTCAGTGTACGTTAGTAGCCGAAGATTGTAGATGTCGCTACATATCACTAGTCCGCGATTTCAAAAGGCTTTTCATAAGTCACATTTTCCGATAAGGTTAATAAAAGATAGGATATTCGGTTTAAAGATACTTTTTTTCTCAAAGAATTACATTCACTTAGCGAGAAAATTTAGAGTAGGTTAGTAATGAAATTATTTGAAAATAAGCTATATAAACATTTAGTAACGATTTTGTCTTTTATAAACGATCCCATCGGTATTGTGACTGCCATCAAACTCGTTTATACAAAGACAAAAGTTTTAATTCTTCATGCAGTTTACACTGACACAAGACATTAGTCGCATCTAAACTCTATAGTGAAAATATGTATTATCGGCGGAGACTCTAGATTATGGTATATACATATTATATAGCTGATGTGATGACGTCACAATGGCGGAGATTTATTTTTTTCAAATAAAAATTCATTTTTCTGAGAACATGTATTAAGGATGTTATGAAAATCTAGTAACTAAGTTATCTCGAAGGTGGCAACATTATTTATTATCATTTTATCAATAATTATATTGTCGTCAGGAACTCTGTAATCTATACATAATTTTATAAATTGGCATGTTCTGTATTCTGTCATGGGTATAGTTGTCTGCAGTCTGCACCAACTAAATTTGTGACTCTGCACGCTGCAGTGTACTGTGCAATTGGCAAGTTTCTCAAATTGTATTTATTAAATTATTATAAAATGAACATTTAAATTAAAACATTTTATTTAACACTTACAGATAAAAATATAATTTTGTATTATACGAAAAGGTGGTAACTATTTATACAAATGGCAGATGAAGAAATTAATGGAGATACCGATGATATCCAGCATGACAAAGATAAAAACCAAAAGAAAACTGCAAAACATGATAGTGGAGTAGCAGATCTAGAAAAAGTAACAGACTATGCAGAAGAAAAGGAAATATCATCGCAAGATATATCGGGGGTAAGTATTCAAATTAAATTGGTTAAGTTAACTAAAGCAAGGTTATTTTAAGTTCAGTAAGGCAACACGAATAATATTAACATCAAATTATGTATTCATTATGTGGTAAAGAAAAATAATTCCAAGTCCTTTTTGTTTTGGATTACCTTAAAATCTCTTACAGTTGTAATAATATACTCTATCTTGTTTTAAACAAATTTTAGGCTAAATTATATGCTTCATTTGAAATATATATACATATTATTCATATTGCTATCAGTCTTCCCATATTCTGTAAGTCTGTGATTAAACAATGCAATAGTTGTGTTTTTGTTTGCTTAAAATATCTAGTACCTCAACATATTTTTTGTTTAACTTTCCAGGCCCTTTCATTGATTGGTGATAGAAGAAATAAAGAAGCAGCAGAAAGGTTGGAAAAAGAAAAGGAGCTGCAAAAAGTTTCAGTTAAAAAGGAAGATATTGCACTAATTGTATGTATTCCCATATGTTAATATTATTTAAAGTTAACTTGCTGGATTATGGACAATCTCTTAGCTAGGAGAAATAATTTTGATGGATTATAGTAGTTAATGAATAAATATGCCAAAATCTCAATTTTATTTTTAATCCTAAATAGGATTCCATAACATGCTCATGAGACTGTATTTAGTGAAATATGAAGCCTACAACATCGCATTACACTCAAAGTGACTTCTTACTAACACATTGTAGAGAGTTTTGATTGCGCTGTTATTTGTGAAGCCACAAGCTATAACCAAGATCAACATTAAAATATACTCCCAGATCCTTAATAAGACAAAATTTTGTATTTACAGGTAAATGAAATGGAAATCTCAAAGTTTTTAGCAGAGAGAACACTAAGGGAACACAGAGGTGATGTTGTTGCTGCATTAACAACACTTACAAATTAAATTTAAAATAGACTTATCCACACATATAGTTTTGTTTTATTCAGTTTTGGTTTAAAAAAATATTTATTATAAAACCAAAAAATACCATAAGTGCCTGTAATATATACACTTGAGAAACTTAAGAAAAGAGTCTAGATGGTTAAATAAAGGTACTATACTGCTCAGCTTCACATTTATGTAAATCCTTACTGTGCTTGATAATAGTTATGTTGTAGAGGTATTGTAATATGTGTTTTATTATAAGATATGGTAAATTTTATTAAGAATGTTTTAATTCAAACCAACAAGCAACATGTTTGAACAGCAAACAAACAAACTTTTAACTTATTAATGCAGACATATGTTCCAAAGCATGCAAGCAAATGTGCATGTGGGGAATATAATAACTAAACATTTTCAAATTGTACTGCAGAGTACAATTTTATATTGCCAGTAAAAAGCAATCTCCTCCAACTAGCTGTAGTCTAGTTAGAACTATTACAATTTTGTATGGAAAAATGCTGTCTGATGTGAATTTACCTTAGTTTGAAGGATGATTTTTTAACTTTAATTAACACTAGTAGGTACTACCTACAGAAGCCAAATGATTAGTAACAACAAACACAAGAGATGAAACAATGTCTCAAGGGATAATGCAGAATTGTGAAAAAACTAATCGATGTTAGTCTTAGTGGTTAAGCGTGTCACTCTCAACTCAGAAGTTGTGCATTTTTACCCTGTGAATACACCATTCGATTTTTGTTTGTCATTGGGCAGATTAAGGCAAGGGCCTGCACGGTACTCTATGGTACAATCGGTGAAATAAACATGTAGAAGCACAAGTCATGATCCCCTCATTGCTTAATGCTTATATAGATAATAGACACTAATTTAGACGTGTAACTGCCTAAGATTTTACTCCCTCAACCTCCACTCCATAACGCTCTTATATGCGAACTTGAAGATAGTAATCATCTTGTCCGTGTAAAAAAATAAACACCTTAATTTTTAAATAACGTTGTGGCGCCAGCTGTTGTTCACTTGCCTAACTAAATCATTTACTACGCTATCACGAATATATTTTGTAGCTAAAGTAACATTAGATAAACTCGGCACAGAGAAGCCAGATAGTTTTTGTAATGCAACTCTTGTCACATTAATGTTCCTAACGAATATTATTTGTTTTTATTAACTTGTGTTTGTAATTAATTCTACAATCTCATTGAACAGAAAAACTTAAGTCGTTTATGTGATGGACAAGCAACTCACCTCACCATAATGAAGAAAATTAATATTATATTTAATTACTACACAACTACAATTAGGTATTGTAAAAAATCCACTAAAGTTTTCCACGAACTACGCTTATCTGTAGGTAAAACAATCATTTAAATCTGATTGCATTAATTGAATCTGTGACTTGTTAACGTCTAGTCTGTGGCTGACGTTTCGTATTGTGTGTGTTTTCTACGTTTATTTTATTTTTTCTAATTAAACCTACTTAACTTCCACTCTCTTATTTATTTATAAATTTTATTAATTTGGCTTATTTAGTGAAAATTGCTCCAAAAGTATCCTGCACCTTCACGGCGGTAAGTACATTTGATAAATGTCAATCTATCCATGAACACCCAACTGCTGATCGTATGCATGCCTATATTAAATAGTAGTATGGCCTTGGCGTTTTTTTTACTAAAATTACAAATTTAACAACATTTTTTTAACCCAGAAAGCAATATTCATAGGTTACTATTACTTTGTTATGGAGTAGGCAATGAAAAAAACTAATACCAAATAGCCTAGAATTTATTTACCGACATAATTTATATAATTTATGTTGGTAACTATGCTAATCTTGGTGTTCATTTCTTTTTAGCTTAAAGATCCCTGAACTGTCATAAGTTTATATTGTACCCTTAAAATAAATATTTAATTGTATTATAATTATTATATTGAATAAGTTAATGGTTCGATATAAATTTAATATATCCATTTTCCTTAATTATTAGTAACTAACTGAAATTGTCCAAATCGTGAAAATATTGCATATAATCATAATTATATTAAGAACTACACAATTTTTTTATTTGTAACAAATGTAATGCAAAAAGGTAAAGATATTTATTGAAAACTTGTATATGTTATTGTTATGTGTAAAATACTTTTAGTGGAGAAATATTGCCACTGCCATAGTACTAACTATCAGTACCATATATCATATATGTTTTTGACATACAGGAGTCAAACTTAGCATGAAGTTGTGATTATGAAACTTAGCCTGACTATTGCCTTTAATAAGGTGATTTATAAATATGCACACACATGTATTAAGCATAAGCCACATGCATGCACAAGTTTTATTTCATGGATAAATTATAGTCTGCAGATAACTTATAAGACAGGTTACCTAGTTTAAAGGTGGGATTTAGATATCAATTTTTTTTTATATTAAAATCTTTATTTTTCAGTATTTATTATGAGTTTGATACTAAATTTATATTGATCAATTAAATTAATATTATAAAATGTTACAAAATGCATATCTTTTCACAACTTCTCCTAAAAACTGAAAGTAGAAATCTTTATTATACACTAAAATTACGTATTGCTTAGAGTCAAAATTGCCCAAAAATAGTTATTAAAATTTGATTGACACTGAATATATTTTAATTTCAACTTTATTCTTTCTAAATGATTAATTAAAACTTGTAATATTGGGGGTACATTTTTGACTGCAAAATAACTGCTAAATTTATCAGGTGAGAGAACACTTCCAAACCTTATATACTAAAATTTTGTTAAACCCAAAACTGTAGGAGATGACTTTGCCTTCTTTTATTTATTGATAAAATATATATTAGAAAAAAGACATACCTCTTAGTCATATATGTTAAAACAATCTAATAACAGTGTTTTATCTAACTAACTATCTTGCGATGAAAAGAGACTAATGTGTAAATTAATTAAAATGGTACAATTTAAGAAATGGACACATTACTGATTTATTTGTTATTAATAAGGTGGTTACAGATCAGTTTTATATGTATACTACATATAAAACTGATCTGTTCTCATTGAAAAAAAATATCTTTGTCACTGTAGTATAAATATTTCATTTTCCTTTATTTAATTTGTTTGTTTGTATAGTTCCTTCTTTATTAACCTTTAAATTGTGTATTAATGTATAAAACCAGATAATACAATATTTATTTTAAAAGCTACATGTCTGTTGTGCCATATGTTTTTAATGATAAATTGTAGAAATCTAGATATAATATGTATAATGTTCTATATTATTACCCAGAATATTTCCTATACAATCACCTTGCTCATTCGTTATTCGTCATGTAATTGCTTAGGTCGAAGGATATTTCCGGGAACAAGGCCTTGAATAACTTCGTCACAAGGACTGAGGGTGCGCGTTAACGAAAATCTTTTTCTCGTTTCTAGGTCATCCCCTCGTAACGTCCCTGTCCTTAATATACAGTTTCATCCAAAGTAATTTACCTACTTACGGCGTGTCGTTTAGAGTTAGTGTAATTTTGACCTATATTTAATTATATTGTATAATGTAAGTTATATGTAAGTATTTAAGAACATTATAAAATTTCAGTGACATACCTCATACTTTAAGGGGAGACGCCCCTTTAAAAATATGAGGCATTTAGAGGGAGGATATTACCTTCGTATACTTAAAACTATAAAATAATATAGCTTTCACTGTTGTGACGAATTCTGATAAAAATATTAATACCTTCCCATACGGTTTGTGACCTGACTTTATTTATATTTTATGAGTGTTATCATTACGTTATCGTTATTGTAATCACTGACACACACGATCTAATTCGGCACGCAGATGGTACTATAAATAATTAACCAATCGTCTAATACTGGCCTAGTATATTGTGTGATTAATATTAATTGATAATTTTTACTAATACTCCTGTTAAAATGGATACAAAACAAACGAGGAAAACAATTTCATCATAAAAAGCACTTCATACGCTCCTTTAAAAAACTTACTTTTTATTATATACCTACTTTTCATATATTATACTTTATTCTATTACGTTTCGAGACACAGTTAAAGTCTTTTTGAAGCGTAAGCGACTCTTTTGTTTAGACACTTTATCAATAAAGGGTTAATCTATACTCTATTACTTTGAAATACGAAATTTAACTTATCTGAAAATAGACGTAATGTTACACGCAGAAATATTACGGTAAGCTATTGATGTCTATACAGGTGTCGTTTCAATATATATGTGATGTACATTGCACAGATTGCCAATCATAAGTGTAGTAAGTGGACTGCAGTGTTTAGGGACGGGTCACTATCCCGTAGTTAATTCAACTTCGGCCATCGACCTCGCCTGGACGCATGCATTGTCGCATTAGTCGCGTGCTTTGAATGAAAGCTCCATTTTTGATTATGCACTGTCATTAATCACGTCAGTACTGCCGTTCGCGGCTCTGCTTAAAATAATTAAGGATTAAATATGATCTTGAATGATCGAGACGATATTATTATACGAAAGTAGTATAAATATTTGATTGATTTTGATATTTTACATTTTACAAAAAAACTTTTCATACAAATTTCACTCCTAACTTTACCATTAGAGTCGGTGCTTTAAAATGGTATCGCAAAGTTCTCTGATGTATGTAAAGTAGTCGAGGCACGTATTTAATTTTACTATCATTTTCTTAGATGAATAAATGATTGGTGCCTTAAGAAATTACTCATCAAGTGTTTCATATTTTTTATTTTATTGATATTAGGTAGATGTGCAAATATTTGCAGTTTGAAATTATTTAATTATGTATTAATAATTCAAATAAATACTTAAATAATCTTGTTATGTTTTTGTTAGCCTCAACAAGTTGACTGAATTGCCTTAAATTACGTGTAAAATTAATTAAGTGTTTGGGTTGCCGATATTTTTAAACAAATAGTTTATTAAATTAAACATATACTAAATCTACAGGATATCGATTTGTGGTAGAGTTGCGAGGTGCGACACAGGCGGGGCGTCGACCCTCACCATCAGGGCAAATGGGTAGTTAGGGTAATTTTCAAAATAAGTACGTACGCTAGTTAGTTTAATGTGATCGGATTCGGGACCGAATCAATTAATGTTTATATTTTAAAGGCAAAAGTGCTTCCCGAGAAAAAAATATCTGCCTTACTAGGAAGTAAGGCAGATATTTTTTTCTCACGGTTTGATGGTTCACGCACGGTGTAGTACCCTAGAGTTCTTGCCTTGCCTTAAACAGTAATTGTTCAAAACACAAATATTATCAAGGAAATGGACCTAAGAACTCCAATAACGTACAATACCAGTCACCAGACAAAAGTTTTCAAAGAATTACGTATAATTATATATTGTGTTGTTAAAATATATAAGTACGTACTTTACGTTGCAAACTGAAATTTTACCTTACGCTCGCTATATGAGTTGCAATATCAACAGGTGTCAATATCACAATATTTGTTATGAACTTACAGGCGTTTTTTTATAAAAATACAACCGCACTTTTGCATCGTGTTCGACGAAAGTGCCGTAATTGATGGAACGAATAGTTTCTCTTGCGAAAACTGAAACGTCCAATAAGTAGCGCATATGGAATAGAGAGTGGATTGCACGAGAGCTCTTATCTAACAAAGTTAGTTACTATTATAGAAGGCGGGGACCGGGTCACGAATTTTACGTTTACGGGTACTCTCGACCCTACCGTTGTATGTGTGCCACAGATGTAGGTTAACATGAACCGCGCTCGATACGCCACCGCTCGCGCTGCCACCGATGTCGACCACCTAACCTAGATCAGGGTGCGGAGAGATCGCTTATGAAATCTGGCGCACACTGCATAAATGACATAGAATTTAATACCTTTATTTGGCTCATTTTATCATGTAACGCTTACATCTACTTTCGCGTACATAACCTTCGCACTTTCTCCCTATAATTTTGCTGTGAATGTAAAGTTGAATATTTTTGTATTTGCCGATTCAAAGGGACGATAAGCGATTGAGCGCAATGGGTTATTGCAAAACTCAAACATTCTTATCGTCGAAAATTGGTCAAGTGCTATTTATAGTGGAGCGTAACACATAAACGTACTTTAAACCTTGAATACTTCCCTGAAAGTAGGCGTGTTTCATTGTACGATCTCTTTTTTAATATCAAGCACATCATTGGCTTAACGGAAACTATTCTAGAGTGTAGCTGATTTTACCTTTGTCTATTATAATTCCGGTTTGATGATTTGATTTTTTTAGTTACCACCTAGTTGTGTTTGTTAGCTGAAAATCAAGCTATATAATAAATTTATTTAATATGAACACTCAAAAAAACTTTTGAACTTTGCATATAATGTATTAAGCCGAAAATCATAACAATTATGTATATATTAGTGGTTTAAGGTTTAAGTGGTTGCCTGGAAGAGATCGTTCGAAATAAGGATCGATAAGGCCGCCAGTTAAAGCCCTCCTTTTGATTTATTTATGTTCAATTTTTTATTTTAATATAACGAAGTGTTAATGAATAAATAAATATTATATTATATATTACAAGCATGCACTTTTAATCGTCATCTAAACATACGTCCATGTTATCCTAAATGCTAAGTCGTAATTGGCATGAGTTTCTTTCAGTGGAAAGCGCTGTTGACAGGCGTTCAGGAATTTTTTTAAAGAATCCGGCGTAAGATAATACTTTCATTGTATTCTTATCTCAACTGAGATTTAGAAAAGAAACATAGGAGAGATTGGAATGCGTTGCTGACACTGTTCATCAACTGCTGGTAGCTCGATACGGCCAATTGTGCGAGCCGATTTCAAAACGAAAGTACCGCGCATCTAGGACGGTGAACGTATTTCTCGCTGTGATCTCTTGCAATTTACCAACATTTGAATGTGAAATATACCTACTCAATTATTAAGAATCGGTCGTCTAATGTGCTTTCTAAGTCTACCTTTAATGGGGTCTGCTGTATGACTAAAACTGCAACAAGCATCTATACGATACTTTCTTTAGAATTTTTAATTATGATTATCGTGTTCATATATTTATTTATAGCTTATCTATAGCAACATTTTAAATAAAATATAAGAAAACTATAATACAATTAAGTATTTTTGCTAAAAGTACCAGAATATATTTTTTAATCACAGTATATTACCATACGCTTCACAAATAGGTCGCTCCTGCAAAGAGGACGAGTCGAGAAAACTATTGAGCAAATATATTCTATAGATAAAGATGACTATAAACTTTTCACTCGTGGCAATAAAATAAATAATCATTTACCTAATTTTGGCTTGTACGTGTTGAATAGACCATATGAATTTACTGATATATATCGATAGAAAATTGGTATACTTGAAATAGAATGCTATCAGGAATGTATCTAAAGGATGCATACTTTTCGTATTTGCTATCGCATTTAATTCTAAGACAAGTACTTAGACATTAAATGATATTTTACATTGAGGAGGAAGTGATAAAATATTTCTTTTTTGACGATACACGTACGTATTATCAATTGTAATTCGGTGTTGAACATTGACCGTTTTCAGAAGACGACAATGACAGCGTTAGCGCCGCTCTACCGAATGGTTATTATATCACCAGAGATATCGTAACTTTTGTCCAGTACCACTAGAAAGCGCAATGGGCCATTCGCTTTTCTGATACTATTTATTGCCTAGGAAACTTCGATCGTCGCTTTTCAATTTAGTTCTGTTCAGCATAAAGTAACTTTCGCCACTCTAATTGCAATTTTGCTTTGGAAAGTTCGGTTTTATCATTTGCTGTTGCAAAGGCAGAGTAATATGACGTTCTATTGTATTTTTAAAGCAATAATCAAAATTATCGAATCAATTAAGAAAGCATAGTCTTTTATCTGTTTACAAGATTTAAAGATAACTTTTATATTCTACATGTTTTAAATGCTATATTTTAGAATTCACCATATTTATAACTATTAGATCCTCAACTAAAATGTAACTATATTATACAACAGTTTGAGTTTAAGATCCCATAAGCCTTACCTCGGATCTCATAGGAAACAGTCAGAAATTCTAAGTAAACTGAAGAGTTGAACATTACTCAAGTAACAAATATGTTATCCGATAGGAACGTATATTGCTGTAGAATAATGAATCTTATTGTCGCGGATAAAAGAACAGATTAATATGTACAGGATGTTGCCGAACATTGTACATGTTCCATTCAACCATGAACTCCTTTGAGCGTCCCGCGTAGCTAAGACCTCAATTTTTTAACTCTTACTTATTGGTCAATCAATGTAACATTTGCATTGTGTTGTACCTACCTACTGACATTGTTTCATGTTCCGCACATTTTTGCTTCTAATATATTAACATTTATATTTATGTTAACAATATACACGTGTTAATTGTATTACGTAGATTTTCTATGGATTTATTTTATTTATATGTAGAGAATATTAAATATGTATAGTCTTGTTGAAACAGTGTTAATTAGACTTTGAGTATTAGAAGGGCAGCAAAAGTTTTCTTCAGCACTTCTAGTAAACTAACATCTTTTTAGCATGTAAGCAATGGGTTACGTTAGGTTTTTATATGCTTAAAGTTAAGTGACCTCACAGCATTAGGCAACAGAACCTAAGATTCAGAGTTATTATTATTATTCAGAGAGATTAAGAGACTTATTGCTAAGTATGTATGTAGTATTATAAATTCTATACCTTTTTGACACACGGGAGTCAAACTTTGACCTAAGTCTAGAACCCCAATCTGAGTCTAAAGGTGTGTTTGAAGATGAGACTAAGAATTTAATAAAAGTAATAAGCAAAAGTAAATCGTATCCAAATACGAAGTCAGAATTATTAACCTATAGGCACTTTATTATATATTTATATTTAAATTAATTTTACCTCCAAAAATGCTTGGATATCTCTTAAACTACTGAACCGATTCTGTTGATGTTGGAACTGTTTCCTAAATTAAAATATTTCAGATTTTTAATCAAAAGATATCTAACGATTCACTTTTAGTCATCGAGGAGTTTTTGGACAAACGTACATACACTTTGAAATAGCCACACACGTGCTTCGAAGCCTAAATCATACTCAAATATTATGACTCCAATATGTCAAGGTCACACTGACAACTTTCTTTTTGATGTGGGTTAAAAAGCTGCACATTAAGCATGCAGTAGCCTTATTGGGGTTCTAATTAAGTAACTTAAAATTAAGGTTAATTATAAATCCATATTTACTTCTTCATAATTAAAGCTTTCGTAGCATATAATAGTTATGAGCTCACTTATAAACACTAATAATATATAACTTATTTCAGGTACAATCATCCAGTCTTCGCGCTACGAAAGTGTAAGCCTATGTATTAACTAGACGTAAGTAATTGTTAAGTAACATTTAATCAGGCATGCCTAGATATCGAAAGCACAACGTTTCTAGTTGTGTAAGCTGTGAAGTAGACGTCATTGCTCAATTAGATGCATCTCGTTTATGTCGTGAGAGCCGAGTTTCCTAATGTTGAGCGCTTGCCACAACTGTTTCCCAATAGAAAGTCTTCCCATACAGGAAGCATTGCATTGCACGTGCAGCCGCCCTCTCGTTGCACGGGAGGGGCGGCGGCCGATGCACTTTCATGTTAGTGACGTCACACGATACCTTCCGTCAGCGTCACGCCGTGCCCAGTAAGAGCTATTACGCAACTCACGCGCACCACTCGACTTTCCAATTTCGACAATGCTTTGTTTTGTGCTTTCAAATTTTGGTTTCAGTCTTCCGTTTATGATTCTTAGTGTTTCGCTGTGAGATTTGTTTTTTTGTGTAATACAATGCATGGTAACCACGTGTTTGTACAGATCTTGGAGTCAGTAAATGTAGTCAATATTTTAGGTTGAGGGTTTAATTTTAATTTATTATTTAAGTCACTCCTGTTTTCTAATGGCATGCATAGACCACAGTCCTCTACTTGCTACGGTCCATACGTACTTCTCTGGCTAGAGAGTGAAGAGAATGACAAGAAACCTGTCTTTACTCATAATTCACGTGGTCTTCAAAGTTTTATAAAGGAAATGAAACAATAGCAGAAATGTTTGCCGTTGGTCAATTAGTTAAATACTTGTTATTTCATTCGTTTGTTTTCCACGTGACACCTTTGATGTCGTTATAGGGTTTCACCTATTGATAACAACTTTCTCACAACGGCACGAGGCTGAATCTCTATATTTAAAGGTTAAAAAGTCACTCAACACGTGAACAATGGTTAATAATAATTACAATATGGCTGAAAATTTCGTATACCATCTCATAAAACAATGCTATTACCGCGATAAAAAATACATATTTTATTTATTTATTTATAAGATATCTTACATCTACACATATACATAATTTAAAAAAGAAAACACTTATACACTATAGGCACAAAGATAAAACGATTACAAAATATAACAGCTAAAAATCGAAAATAATCTTTAACATGGCTTTTATTTAAAAATAATTCTGTTGTGATTAATTATAATATTATAATTATGAATGCTTTTCAATGCATAAAAACCAGTAATAATTAGTTTGGTCGTAAAGAAGTGGTTTCTTCCCAGTCCTCGGAACTGTACTTTATACGTGATACAGACTTACAAAATACCGCAATAAGAACATATAATATAGTTATAAAACTGTATGGAAAATATATAAATATATTTTATGCAATAAGCATTCTTAAACACAAAATTTATAAACTTCGAAAATCATCTAATTTTAAATCTAAACCATTCTCGGATCAATAAAACAATATTAAAAATATGTTTGTGCACACACAAAATCGGTCCAGAAGTCTACTAACAAACACGCTAAAGATTTTTCTTATTCATTAAGCCTATTGTCATCACTAAATTCGTGAATGTGTCAACTGTCAATACTCGTGCTGATAATAGAGAATACAATGGCAGTGATGTGGTACTGAATTGACAATTGACCTGTGATACCGAGTGCTATAGAAAGGAAAGGTCATCTAAAATAGTAAATGAGAAAGTTAATCGTGGAAAGTGCACTCGGCCGATGCTGGCACTTGATTTCAATCTTGTAAAAATGTTTTCACTTAGCTGTCAAAATCATGTTATTCTTGCCACGCCGCTGAAAATTGCGTATTGCTAGTAAATTTTTATCAGGTCATTTGAATTATCATCAGGCATCAATAACATCTCAGGCGAGCTTTTATGGGACCTCGTATCCGCATCTTTTTCATTTATATATTTTCTCTTTATATGCTATATTATATATATTTCTTTTTATAGGTAGTGATGTTATTTTCTCCGCATCGTTGATTTGAATATGCCAGTTTCCGTGCAAGGTTTCCTTAGTGTTCGAAGTGATCATTGTAATAAAATTCTGTTTCTGCGCAGTGAAGAATTGCGCGCTTAAAACACTTATATTGCTCTACCTCTTGCCTAATGGTTCCAAACAAGGATTTTGTAATCAATGGACTCAGATTCCGAACTTAGACGCCCATTTTCTCCGTTGTCCTGGCTTAATAAACAAGCCTTAGCTCCTTCCAGAAGCTCAGAAGTTTCACGGGCTACATCAATGCTCCCGGAGATTTCTGTTTAGGTGACAGATTCCTCTGGGCTGAACCCTGTTGATAAATAAATCGAATTGAGTTAGCAAGCGAAACGGTATATAACAACAAATTAATACATTTATTTATATATTATCTACCTGAATTGGATTCTTTAATGACGTCACATAACCACATCGAATTGCGTGGAATTAACGTGACGTGCATACGCATATAAATAAATTTTAAACCTGATTTTCTTAGTGACTTCTAAATCATTAATTCACTCACTCCGCTGACTCTGCGACCCACATAGTGTATTGGCCTCCGAAATGAGCAACTTCCAGCGCTCCTGTGCCACTTCCCACCGTCTGCCTTCTTAAGATTCCTTGACCGCCAGATATTGGGCCATTCGCTCAAGGTGCTCAGCCATTTCAGGCCTTGCCATTTTTGCAGCTTTTGGATCTCCAAGCCTCATAGCCGTACATTAAGATGATTTATATAACAGTATATGTTTTAGCGAGCAGTGTTGGCCTAGTGGCTTCAGCGTGCGACTCTTATTCCTGAAGTCGTAGGTTCGATCCCCGGCTGTGCACCAATGGATTTTCTTTCTATGTGCGCATTTAACATTGGCTCGAACGGTGAAGGAAAACATTTAGATATTTAGTCGACGACGTGCGTCAGGCGCAGAAGGCTGATGGTCATGAAACAGATACAGAAATGTGAGGCCCAGACCTAAACCAGATTTATTTATTTATATGTTTGTTTTAATAACAGCCAGAGGCAATAAAAATAGATTATATGTAATTTGATGAATGTAAGGCGCGATCTATTTATATGATATACGAACATATGTCATTAATATAACTTTCGCCAATATCATCCAGTTTTGAAATAACCCTATTATTTTGCCATAGTAACGGCTTTGGCATAGTATAGATATGATTTGTTACGGTTGCTTTGCACTGAAACGTAAATCATATTTTTCTATTAAACTATTATATCTGATTAACAATATAGTACACAGGTCCACATTATGACAGTTCAATTCTATATTATATTCATATGTTTGATTAAACATTAAAATATATACAAAACTTACGTTTATATTATTACTTCGATGTATTACCCGTCCTATACTCGATGAATCCGAAAATCAAATTTTGTATAATTAAAAGCACTCAGTAATATTTTTATTTATTTCCACATCATTCTTCTACCTTAAGAGTTACAACTAATCGGATACAACGTCAAAATAATACCTACACCGATTATCCTACAAAAAAACATTAAAAAAATATATTTATATGCCTAAATCTTATAACTAACAATATAGCAAGCAACTCTTGAAAACTCAGCCAGTGTACAAACAAATAGGTCGGCCTCAGTAGAAATTTTGTTAATAAAATAATTAATAATAATAAAATTTATACCTAGCATCATAACTAATACAGTTACATATTAATAGTGTCAAATACATAATTAACCAAACGTAAATGTACAAAGACATGAGTCGAGCTTTCACCGAAACAAACAGAGAAAGGGTCCGTAGTGCGCAGCTGTTCCTGTGGGCGCCCGCCCTCACTGGCCTGTTAGAACTATACAGCGTGTTCGAGTTGATCGCTCTACTCGACGCCGCTTATACATTGCCCGCTACGGCCAGTCGCCCGTCACTCGTGGAGTGCGCATAACGTCTGTCAGGCCACGCCGCGCGACGGGAAAACCATGTGGTGAAGTGAAACTGTCAAACGTGATACGCACTCGCACACAAGTTATTTCTATTCAGTGACTGTACTTTAATTTCACCCTAGTGTTTAAGTGTTATTGAAGTGACATTTTGGAAAATTGGATTTTACGAACGTATAATGGCCTTAGCTAGGTGAGCTATTTTGGTTGTTGAAGTCAACGCGGAACTAGTTTAATTTGCTCATCGAAGGATTTTTCCTTCATTATTCTTTTTATATTTATTCCAATCAAATATAATGTTTATTATACTTTGTGGTATTATCTTTAATTATTTACCATCATTGTTTCATTTAATATCTTTATATATATGTATTTAAAGTATATATTTTTTATTATTATTATAAAGAGCGAAAGTTACTAAGCACCGTGCAGCGCTCGCGTTTTAACTTTCTTTGTTGTGTAAGCTGAACGTTTAACCGCTGACAGCAGGTAGAGGGAGCAACATAGAAATCGAATCACTTTTACAACAATTATTTTCCATTCAAAGTTTCATTTCTGCTTTCAATTTATGCATAGGTATGTAACATTTTTTCAGTTATGTATTGGTTTAAATCCCCTAAACTTCCCCTCAGTATTCGTTAATGCGATGGCAATGTTTCTCTTCATCCTCACCCTTGTTGGCAAGAGTTACCCCAAACTAGACCCCACTGCCGCTCGTACGTGCGTTACTTTTTCCCAAACATATCTTTACGTAGACATCATTTTATAATTTAAAATTACATAAAGCGATTAATTTAAAACAAATTATAGTAATGAGATCATTACGTGAGTGTTAATATATTCCATTAAACTTTCGTTTATCGATACAAATCGTATATTTAATCATTTGGTAGGTTTTTACTTGGATATATTCGTAATCGCGCAGGTAGAGCAGCCCAGGTCAAAATTGTTCCCGAGCGAGCTTTGAAAGCTTTTGCTTCTTTTTTGCTTCACATTTCATGTTTCTAAACCTTGATGCGTTGTAAAATCTGTAATTTGATTTTATTGTGCTGCTTTAGACTTAAATGCCTTGGTTTTGAATTGAAACTATGTCAAGTGGAAAGAATTGGCATTGAGATTTCATTAGAAGTATACAAAAATAATTAATTGAGTGCATACATATTTTCATTCCTCTCTGAATTGAATGGGTTAATGAGGTTCTTAAAATTATCATTGGAAATATATGACGAATACGAATAGTTGAAGTCTTTAAATGTATGAATACAATGTTACAATCGTTTTCATTACATTAATCCGGATGACGGCGGCAGGTAGTCGATTTGTAAGTTTTCAATGAATAAAGTTCCTTCCCGTCTCACCTTTTCCCTTGTCCTTTGCGCCGTTCACGATTGTTGAATTATAGCTATACTTGTTGCGGTGGACATAAGATAAGAATTTGCGGGGATGCGTTTGTGCGGATTGAGGTCGTTGTCCCTTTGACTCGAACGACGTCTCAAAAACGAAGACAATTTCGTCTGGATTCGATTCGAAGGGCTATATTATAATAACCCCGATTTATGCGAATTATATTTATGTTTTTCTTTATTCTTTATATATTATATGTATTGATCACTATAAATTGATGTATTTGTATAATATAATAGTTTGTAATGATTTCAAACAACTACATACTAAAATACTGTTCAAGGTACCTTATCCACAAAGAAAAAGTTGCCATGCCAAGAACGTAAGTAGTCACCCAAATTTTACTCTAATTCAAATGTAGAAAACGGACCACCTCTCTATTTTGATTGTGATCGGATAAGTTGGGCGAGGTTATTTCGCAATAGTGTATCAATTTAGCAACCGAGGGCCCAGGCGCGCTCACAAAGCGAAAGATTGCGGCTGAGCCCGCACTGCTCCTGTTTCACTGCGCGGGCGCAAGGCGGAATGCGATAACTGAACTGGGTTGCGGTCCGACGCTAGTGGCGAAACCGAATTTTAGTTTCAATAATACTTATCTGACTAATGCTACGTGAAGCTTAGTAATCGGCCTATAAGACGATAAAACGTGTTCGAAAACCTACATAGAAAATACCTAAAAAGGTATTCTTTTTTCAACGCATTAGGGCAAATACAGGAAGTATATGTGTTCATAAAAATAACTAAGAATATAATTTATCATACATTTTACTTGTGTTTATATAACTATGTAGTTATCATTAAATTTTGTATATGTACTGAACAAGGTCGAGGTTCTTTTATGATTGCTATCTATAATTCAGGGCTTTGCCTGTAATTTTAAAATTATAAGCTATTATTTTTCATAGGCTCTCCCGTTGTTCAAACATATTTATTACTTTATTTCTATTTCTGATTTTTTACGCCATAACACAAATCTAAAAAAATAGTTTGAAGAAATCTTAGATGAAATACAAACAGAGCTTAAATTCTTGTACCTTACCAAAAATAATACAAGAACAGATTGTTTTGTGACAAAATCCGCAAAGTTCCACATTCACGTGTTGCCAGAAAAAGGTTGGCCCCGTAAAGTTATAACGATACCGGGTCACGTTACGTTCTCTCGGATTTTGAATGTTTTGAATGCTCTCATTGTGAAATTCAAACATTTTACGCTTATAAAATACTAACTTGATCTATATTGCGTAGGCATTGTACAGCGATGACAGCTAATGATGTTGCTATTGCAAGTATTACATGGATAATAAAATCTTTTCTTTTAACAAATATCACTATTCTTACTATATTTAAGGGTTTAATAATTTATAGTACCTCGTAGGTACTTATATATATACTATATAGAAGGAAATTAAGACGTAATTATTGTAAACACAATATTGTGCGCGGATTAATCGATGGCGTGTACCGACTCAAATTCGGAGGCCTCCGCGCGTTTCACTGATGTGTTGGGATCTGTGTCAGGGTCCTTCCCCTGCTGTCCCTACACCCTACGCTCCCCACAGAACACCCTAAGCCAGCCCCTGCTTCAATTGACCCGTAAAACTCGAGCGTTTGTGTTTCAGCTCCTGAGTCTTATTAAATGATCGAGGTCACCGCTCATCGCTTTCTTACTGCGGGCCGAAGCACACTAAAATTTGGTGAAAGCTTTTAGAGTTGAAAACATTAATTAGACTCAACATCATTTTGTTGTAAGTAACTTCCGCTTTGTGATCGCATTACCATGATGTGCAAATTATACTACAATATACTACTGATACATATATATACATTTAACAATATTTTTAATAACTCATGTAAAGATTAAACTTCAGGGTTATAATAGATTGAATACATTTTTTTTGTATCGGTTAGGATATTTTGTTAAAATATTATGTAACTTGAGTTAGTCCAGTGCCTGCTGACGGCTTTTTATCTGTATAGCACCTTCACGTCAGTAGAAGGCATTGTCGATCCACGCCAATAGGAAGCGACACGGTCGCAGATTGCTATTGGGCTTAAGGCCACTTTCAATGCACCATCTTTTACCTTGTGCCCCTTATCGTACAAATTGACCCCAAACTGATGACACTTGTAATTATCGAAATCGTCTTCATAACTTTTGTGATATTATTTATTCTGAAAACGTTTTCAACGTGTATAAATAGAGTTTTTTTTAATTTTTTTTACGTTTATAACTAGCTATAAATAAATTTAAACGATATCCACCTTCATTATACCAATTTTTTTCAAACGCTGCGCTAGAAATGTAGGTCAAACGCGTTACGATGTCAAATTTGACCCCGTTTCTACCTATGAACAAACTTGGCAATTGTATCATCAGATAATATTTTTTATATCTTCTAATGATTATACTTTTCGTATTATAAGTCCAGATTTCAGTAATGCTAAGCTAGATAATTCGAATATAATGAATGTATTGTGAAGATGTACTAAAGAAGTGGAACAGGGACGTAAAATTCAAGGTCTAGGACGTAGCTGAACTAATATCAATACATTACACATAAACTAAAATATTGCGTTTAACCTTGCCAGATTATAGAAAAACGCTATGAATATTAATTTAAAATTTTGTGAACATCAAATATTGTCTTTCGTAACATTTACTTGCTCACTGCCATGACATTAGGCCCTACTGTTCAAAACCGTGTTAGTGAATGGATGACGATGGACTAGTTTTAGCCTCGCGCACAAGGAGACTCATTTTGGGAAACAAGCAATCCGCTAATAACAACAATGTTATAATCATATAATATTTATTGATACTGAATTCAAGGAAATCAAGCTATAAACATTCACAACACGGAAGTGATATAATGTCAGATGCTGATACAGTAGTTTGAAAGAGTGGATAACTAAATACGAAATCGACCGTTGATCAGTGAATGATTTATAAAGATTTATATGGCGTGTTCAAGATTATCGAAGTGTACGTCCTCTTTGCCGTATGCGCGGCCTCAACCGAGTTTTGTAGATGCTTTCTCGATCGGCAAACCGGGTCGCGTTCTCGATGCCGCTGCTGTTGAGCTGACTACCTGTACCAGCAGTACGCTGTCTTGACACGACTCACACATTTACGTTGTGTCCGTGCACACCCACACAATTACCTGTGATGTGTCAGGGCTAGTAAATATTTTAATATCTGAGCCACAACTCAATAAGTGCGTGGCCTTTTAGCATATTTTACTTGGCCATTGTTCATAAAGTGCTGAATGTTAACAACTTGTATTAAATGTTAATTACGCTAGTTGCTATATATTTACAAATAGTTCGCACGTTTTGCTGTTATATATGTTCCAAAATTTAATTGCATTTTGTGGTAATGATAATAATATATAGTGGCCATGGTTAACAAATTGATAATAGTCGTTACACAGCCAACGACACTGATGACGACCCTCATAAACCTACCAGGAAGTAGGGTCACACTATTCGTACTGGCAGAAGTCAAGGTTTTGCCATTCGTTTACTAATCGTATTCATAGGTTAATAATACTTGAGGTCGAATTTATTTGGACGATTTAGTACTATATTAAATTATCCTATACAGTTCCTTGTGTATGTTTTTTTCTGTGGGAATTTAAGTTGTCTTGTGTATATTCATAGTGAAACAATCTAGAGCGCTGTTGTTATAGGGCGGAGGTGGCATACTTTTGAGTAAGCGCTGTAAATCAGGCCGTTCTAGTTAGATATTTTTTGGTTTAAGTGGTGTTTACCATGTTTGATGTTGAATATTGTCGGTTCTCGCCCGCCCCCACAATGCGCGTGCGGCCTGCAAGTCGCTGTCGTAGGATGTTGCATCACTGTATATTAATCCTTGTTTTTGCGGCTATATAGTTAACATTGAAAAACGTGAACAAAACACCATATTAAATATTTTCCCAATAATTACTACCAATATACGTTTTTTTTAAAAATCGTGGACTCGAAAAGTAAAAACGGACGGGCTGGATTGGTTTGTGAATTGTCTGAATGTCCTCGGCCTCGCTACGTTCGCTTCCGTCTTGAAGTTTTATCCTCGCTTAACAGTCTCAGTCTTTTTGCTATGGAGCCAGGCCTTCTACTGAATTCGTAGCCGTCAATACGAAGGAATTTATTGAATAAGAAAATGTCTGAAATTCTTTTAAACTCGTACTAGTGACGTTTTTTAGTATTAGAACTACTATGCTTTCGCTTAATGCCATAAAACTGTGGGTAGGCGTGCGTGCGCCAACGTCATCACTATAAGACGAAGGTCGTGACGTAATACGTTCACAGGCAATTATTAATAAGTCTCTAGATCCGTTGTTCCACTATACATTACGAGGCCGAACAATCTAATAAATATTCAAGTATGTGCTATTTTGACAAATCAGTGATTGTACTAATTTTGAGTATTTAAAATTGAAATTATATGTATGTAACACGATATATTATACATTTTGCATAAATTGTCTAGGTACTTAAATCATTTCCAAATCGTTCTCCACAGTATCAAAGTTGCACGTTGCAAACCATGCGGTTTTTATTAAGAATCACATGAGAATTACATTTCGTAAAACATAGACAATGCTGTTTCGAGATAAAGCATTAAATGTATCACATATTGAAATATTAATAATTTTGTTTACATTTACAGACACGTTTGGAGATTAGACTACATGATATAGCATTAAATAAACATCGCACGGCACGTAGTACGCTTTTTAGCATTAAATTTTTATGTTTTCTGGTGTATTTTCTTGATTTTTATTCTATATATACTAAATATTTCACGAAGGAAATTTATAAATTATATAAAATCGATTTTTGCTGCTGTTCGTTTCAGATAATTTTGTCACTATCAGTTGAATTACGTGCAAAAAAATAATGGCAGCGAATAAGTGTTTATATAGAACAATGCGATATATGTGGACGTGTCATATAAACATGATCTTATTGTGTATATTATGTATGTTGTATGACACGCGTCGCGGTCACCTTGCGCGTCCTCGCACATCTCGGACGAATAGAGGTGCTAGTTTGCTTCTTAGTTCCGCGTTTAATTATTGTTTTGCCTTCAACAATAATTTAATAACTATTTATTAACAATTTTCTAATCTTTACGTATATTTTGTAATAAAAAAGTCTAGAAACCTTCAGCCCGAACTCTCGAGTCTGTATCTAATTCGTCTGCCATATTGTAAATATTGAATTAATATTTTTGTAATACCTTAAAAAGAAAACACTATCAACATGTTAGGTAGATTTTATAATAACTATTCAAGTTTCTATGTAAATCACGAGCAGTTTCAAATTTTGGTATCTTAATACCAAATAGCCTTGCGCATTTTTTCTTTATTAGACAAACGCTGGCTATATCATACGGAAACTCGTACGCAAGGAGATCTATTAAGACTTCACAAGAATCGCAAGGTTATTTGCACTGTAAATAAACCAGCTTACTCATTATTACATAATCGATTATAAACAACTGCTTATTTAACCGTTACAGATACGTTAGAACCATTATTTATGGCCCTTAAAGAAAAGGTTCTAGGGACTACTTTATATGTAGGGAGGGTTTGACAGTACGTATCGCACATCGTGTGTTGAAGAGTAATCTAATTAATAATTCTCTGACTGTGTAAACGAATCGGTTTGACATTGAGAAGTTATTGTTACAAATTGCCATGGATTGCGTCTGACGACCACGACAGCCTTGAGCACCTCATGTGTTTGGTTAATCTGTACGTCACGCCCAACAATTATATATACCAATAATTGTTCCTATTCACAGCTATTAGGATCTTCTGACCATCAGCGTTGGTTGTAAAATTATTAAATTTCATCTTGTTTATAATACAGAATAATATATATAATTCATATTGCGCCTTAAAGATCAGGTATTCTACAGATAGAACAACAATTTTAACAAAAGGCTGGCCTCGTAAATCGCAACTTTAATATTTTATCAGACCTGAATATTGCTAGCTTTGAGCTGAATCTAAGAAAGCCTCCTAAAAATATTTTTATACTCGTTACTAAGTGATACAAATTACGAAGTCAAAAAGTATAAATCCAATAATATCCGTCACTAATGAACGGACGAACCCGTGCATTTGCGTCTTTATTGCCCAAATACTTTTGTTGAGATACTGCAAATGTTTTGAGACTAATTTATTGTTTTCTCTGTATTATTTCAATGTAACAAAGTTAATATGTCCTCTGTGTGATGGGTGCAATAAAACTGCACGATATCGCGTCTTGTGTAAACAAACCGTCCTTCAAAGTAACCCAGTCGAGGACCCTATTGTCAGGTCGTCCTCAGGGCGTCTGACTCATAGCACGGAGTCGTCGTTAAGAGGGCATTGCTCACTTAGTTACTCCCCCCTGTTCCACCGGCTGCAATTCAACATACCTTTGAAACAATATCATATCTTGAAGCCTTATTGTTCAACACCCTACTTTTATCATCATTGTCTAGCTAATCAGTGTCCATTTAATTTTGTATTGTTTTGCGTTTATGGTTGTAAGTTTTTAGGTTTCGCAGTGTCATTTTAGAACACGTGCTGCATGGATTATGGAGTTGATTTTGAATAGTAAGCGCAGTTAGTACCTATAAATAGAGAGAGATACTAGCAGGTCGGATGACATCTATAATAAGATCACGACAGACCAATGAAACGTACGACAAAGATTTCTCAAGATTCTACCGGTTGTTGACTTTTCCACGAATCGAATTTCGTATTTAATTGAACAAACGTTTTAATTCTGATGTGTATGAAGCTCTCTTTTCACAGTGTAGTTAATAGAATAGTGCTGTAGAAAATATATAATAATTTACATTTAACTCATATATGTGTATAAAGCATACGTTTAAAATCGAAACAGCTTTCAACAAAGTTAGAATAAAATTTTGTGAGTCCGCTTATGGTAAATTGCTTGCATAAGGTCACCGAGGATCATTCAAAATGGATATTTAGTATCCTAAATTTAAAGTAATTGAGGTGTTTCGGTAGTTGGTCTATTGTTAATCATAATAAAGCGGTTAACTGAAACTATGTAGGTCGGTCGGGCCGCTCTATTTGTTACAGTGGCAAATTTGTTAGTCGACCTCGAGCGGATCGCTGCGTGTGCCATATCTTATCGGTTTTCGTTGCTACGGAAAATTTGACCATTTGTGAAAACCCCAAAATAACTGTTATTATATTTATAATTAATAATATAATCATCATTATTGTGCAATGTATGTGTTTATTTGTGTCATTCAAGTTAACTATAACAAATGAATAAAAAATTAAACTTTAGTCATCTCTGAATAGTTTAATACGTATTTGTAGGTCTGATTAATAAATAAAAGTTACACGCTTACATTGTACATTATAAGGAATGATGAAATTCACGATGATTCAGATGTGATTAGGCGTTTTGTTTTCCTGCTTGGCCTCATTGCTTTGTAAAGACGATTTGAGGAGGAGACTTAACTCCTGCCACTTTGGGTCACCTCTGTCAACATCTTTAGTTTCTGGGTCGCGCCAATTAATAAAATTAATGTAGCCTACATTTGTTAGTGACTTGTTTAAGTTTCCTGCCCTGATCTGAGACACACGTTGACTATAACTCTTATATTTAATTGTCTCGTTTGCGAATCGACGCGTGCCTGGGTGTGCCAGGAGAGACGAAATTGATATGATGGTGTTATTAATTCAAATTTTTATTTGTTTTATAGTAATACTAGAAGTTAGTCTAATATTAATATGAATCATTAATTGATTAAATTACATAACATCAATTTATCTTTTTGCTGAGATAAAAGCTTGTTTTTCATTAAAATTTTAGACGGTTAGTTCCAATATATTATTTTTATAGTCAAGTTTTCCTTTTGGCCCTATTGTGCTGGACGACACGTTGGCTCGATTGACCTCTGGCTGTGCCTCTGGCATGACGCGACTTGCGGTTTCCGCTCCAACGTTATCGCATTGTACTGATTCCTTTGAATAATTTTATAATGGCCATTTGTATTTTGTTTTCGTTATCAAATTTAATTGCGCCGTGAATAAATTAGCATCGGCTAATCAATTACTTTTAATATTGGGGTTAAATTGAATTTTCATATTCTTTGTAATCTTTTCTCCCCGAGACCGGTTTGGCAGTCCTACAACCGGTCGGCTATGTGCACATGTCGTCATTATTAAAGGAGCGCAGGATATTGTTAGCCCCATGAGCTGTGCGTTCTGACCGCGCAGCTGCCAGCGCTGTACATACGAACAAAGCAAGCGCACGCAACCTGTGAACGGATGCAGTATGGTGATGAAACTGACACAGATTCTAACGCGCATTTGGTAATCGAACCCCAGCTCGTGAAAGTTTCACAGGACGGCCACAGTTCATGTATTGTCCGAGTCCTACTTAACATGACACCAAAACCAAGGATGCTGAACATACTTTTTCTTTTTTCGACTGTAGTTTAAAACGCTCGTAGTTTATAGTTATATTATTCGTGCTTTGATGTATTAAGATGGTCGTTGATTGGTCGGTTTTTAGTGTTGCCACATAATTTTCATGAGAATTTGCAGGTATCGCCACTCGGCCAGTAGGTCACTGCCTAGTATATTAATAATGACGAATGGAAAGGTCGCCGGGATCTTAGATGTTAAAGTCTCGTATGACCATTTATTTTAGAAGTCTATTTCGTAAATGCAAACTTTGTATTCGATTTTATAAAGACATAAGTAGTACAGGGTTATTCACCAATGTCCTGACCTTAGCTGATTTTGATCGTCCTGCTTCTTGTGCGGAAAAATAATATTGCAAGAAATGTTTGCATTTACAAAGACCTCGTGTCGTGACGGTTGTCGCGGTTGTGGCCTACACCAGCCTTTCCGGTTTCTCCATTCTTTTCCCTACATTAAAAATAACATTGTATCTCTGTCGTATGACCTACCTGATATAAATAATTTCATAGCATTGATGTCGCGATTTAGTAGTTAGATAATAAAATAAAAAAATTAGGACACAAGCATAAGACATACCACACATTTTCATTGTCATTAAGTCGCCTCTATTAGTTGCCTTAGACAACATAGGCAACGCACTAATTTGCTGAAGTAATAATTATTATTTAATTGCAATTTGTAAGGTATAAAATTGTACATGGTGTATTAACTTAAGTAATTAAATTCATTATTATATTGCATTCAAAGTTCCTCTCACGCACAATCTAGATTGAGACATGTCTAGTGCTCGTTCAATCTCTCATAAAACCTCTCATGCTCCTTCCAGGCAGGCGTGTAGTCCTATATGTATGTTATGTTAGTCTTAAAAAGAAGGCTAATACGTGTATGCTTTGTTACAGGCTCGCGTCGGGCAGCGATTGCGGCGGTGGTGGGTCGGGCGGGGGCGCGCCCGCTCCACAGTCGGCGCGCGTGTCCTCGAACGGCGCCGGTGGCATGGCGGTGAGCCGCGTGCCTAGCCCGTTGCACGACGGAAACACGCCCGTCGCTGAAAACTGGTGCTTTACACAGGTAAGGTTATCACGGTCCAGCCTGTGTGGTATAACTACTGTATACCAACTGTAAATGTAAGAAATATGTATACATTTATATACTTAACAATTTTCACTAGAGAATAAACAAAAAGTTCCTGCGCTTATAAAAAAGATCGATAGTCACTGAGACACAAAAAACTGTCTTCGGCAGCCCATTTCTCCGATTTCTGCCTTCAGTCTGTTCAACTAACATACGATTTGTGGTTTCAAAAGGTATTCTTGCTAGAAGTTGAGGCCCAACTTTAGTCGATGCAACCTAAATCTCAAAGTTAGTCATAGTTTTCAATAAGTGTTCTAACATCTAAAGTAATACGTATATACCTAGTCCAGCCATTAGTTCTGTTAGAAATGAAAATGCGCTTTTTTTTAAATTAAGAAATGTAATGTTATTAAAATTTATAGCTATATATTTATTAACGTCTCAGCAAAAAATTAAAAATATTCTATTTCAAAAGGCCACCTTTGGCTTTTATACAGGCCTTTAATCTGTTTGGCCACGAATCTATGGATTTACGCAATGTTTCCAAGGGAAATTTCGCCACTGCTTGTTCCAAATCAAGCCGCCGTGTCAGCAGGCCATATCCTCTATAACTGACCATAATTTGTAGTCTAAAGGGTTGAGGTCTGCGCTAGATGAGGCCCAGTCTTCAGTTCTTATAAAGTCCGGAGCGTTGGTTTCAAGCCAGGCTTGGGTAGTTCGTACCTTGTGGAAAGTCCACCTCAAAGTACATCTTTATAACGTAAATTGCTAAGAGCTTTCACAGCATGGTCCAAGATTGTATTTTGATACGCTTTGGCTGAAGTTTTCACTCCTTTTTCACCAAAATTTTTAGTTAGTGATTCCTTGATAAGACACGCCCTACCAAACCAACACTGACGCAGGATGATGACCACGTTGAACTTTTCCGACCACTTGAGCAGCTTCTTTAGAAGCGTGAGCGTACACTTTATTGATGTTTCGGTGCTTTTTACCTGCGTATCGCTATAAAACGCGTTTTGATCGCTCCACTCTCTATAATTGTAAAGTTTGATTTAGGGCATGTCCTGTATCGACTATAAGCACCGAACTTCAGGTCTTGTTTTCTAATACGTGCAGAGTCTAATGTGGTTTCGAGGAATTTTGGCTTTAACAGCCTTTGTAGTTCCAATTGCACGCGACCGCCCTAATATTTTCTGGTCTTCGACAGATGAAGTGTTGTTGTATCTGTTGATAGTACGATATACGAACATACGGTTGATTTTGAAGCAAAGCTTTTGGAGTGTCTGAAATATGACCGACGGCTCCATACCCACTTTGTGCAAGGCGATCACTGCAATTCTATTTTCTTTAACACCCCTTTCTATATTGTCATTTCATAATAAACACGAAACAATATGCGAAATGGCGCAAAATCAAAAGAACTATTTAAAATAATATACGTGTTACCAATTCAAAATAATTAAAAGTTTTTATGTAACAGTAATTATGGCCACACTAGTTATTATAGGTCCTTTCATTGGGGCCTAAATTTCTGACACTTTGTAGTTTAAATTAACTTTTAAATGTAAAACGAATAATAAGGATTCATTTTATATCTATATTTTAGGTCTCTATTGTATTTCATTAATTAAGATAGACCTTTAACATATTACCATACATTTAAAGAATGTGTTTAACAATTGAGGTAACTGCTCCATATACGAGACCCGGAACACGTTATTTAAAGTTCTATGTTCGGTAACGTAAAGTTTTTCGACCCCACAAAGCGGGCTACACATATGGGTAACCTCTAAAATTACACATAGGAAATATATACAAAATTATAATATATATTAGGAATATATTAAATCTATAGTAAATACCTAATGAAAATATCTACGGCTTCAAACAAACATTATTAATATCTAATATAATAAAGTCGGAAAATACTCGAATAGTTGCTGAATGACAAGAAAGATAAATATATCTCTTATCGTCGATATGAGCTAATCGTGTTAACATGAAAAGCAACGTTTCCTGAACATAGCTACAAGTATACATCGAAAAGCACGTGTCAGATATTTCAATCAACACACAATTTAATTTAAGCGGACTATAAATGAGGTTCTCAATAAAAAACTCGAATGCGCGTGGATTACCGAAATCAAAGGGTTTATCACTTTTCCCAGGTCTTATGGTAGGATCATCTGATGAGATCCAAAAATATTGATATGTCATTATATTTTAGGAACACTGATCGAGATAGTTATTGTTTTTTTTATATTATGGCAATAGTTTTAACTTTATGCCAGTTTCAAGTAAAATGGCTATTGTTTAATTTGTTTTACATCCATAAATAGCTACTGATTAGATAAATAAGCTAAAGTCAACATTTCTCAATTAAAAATCGTTGCTTATTTCATAGTATTCTGCTTCTAATTGTGAATAAATATATTGAGGTGCTTGAGAGCGTTCTTCTAAATCAGGGCACATTTCATTTGAAGATATATTCAAGTAAACGTAGATAAGCAATAACTGTTTAACCAATTCACGTTTATTTTTTGTTCCCATAACACGGCTTTGTGTTTAAATTATTGTAGTGTTGTCTTTTTATTTCCTGTCGGATATTGGTAGCGAATACGTAGAAATTGGAACAACCGTTGCGAAGCTTTGACCTGCTATTGCCTTTTTGGTACTTTTTGCCAAAATCTATTTGGTTCGCGGGTAACTGTATATGAGAATGGATCTTATTAAGGTTTAATCATTTCACAAGATAACGGTGTTAATCTGTATTGTTAATGTAATGGATAACGTGGCTACTTCCTTGTATGTTTGTAGAATAATAACACGTTCCAACGTTGGTGTTGACGCGTGACTCTTCTTGCATACCACGCGTTTTTACACATGAAAGATTATTTACTTGAGTATTGTGTCCTTGATTAATTGCTATATAGTGATTAAGTATGAGTCAATATATGTTTGCACTATCTTATATTTCATTAATTCTAACTGTCGCGGGAATAATTATATGTAGTTTCATTATAATATCCTATATGATTTAATAAGTTGTGCATTTTTAAAATCGCACATTTTCAATATACCACGGAACCCCAAATCGGACTTAGATTTTGCACTGAAGAAGCATTGAGTCAAGTGGCGGGATGATGCGGGCGGCCTTGGCATGGGTCGGTGACCGGACGAAGACCTCACCAGCACCGCAAGCCCGCAAGCTGGCAAGCAACGGTCGGGGCCAATGACCAGGGACCTGCCGCTCACCTAGTCCTGACCTTACAATCATATCACTAATTACCACTAAATATCCCTGAAATACCCCAAAATATTAAGGTCTAAAACATTTTGTCTATAGCTAAGGTTATTACGTAGTACTGTCACTGGAAATGTAATTTCATAACTAAATATTATTTGTTACTAGTTAGTAGCCTCAAAATGATATGATCTAAGACCTCAAACATTAATTTCATACATTAAATTATCCATAAAGTATTTGTTAACAAGTCAATCAAATTTATAAGTTATTTTTTGAGTAACTGTACTTGCCAAGTCAATAATAACTGGATCTTGATTTTTAATAGCGTTCATACTTCACGTTTATATTATGTTTGTTCTCTATATGTGACGCGAAATGTTATTTAATTGCGAAAAGTAATTAAAATAGCGATTTTAATAGAAAATTATGGTAGAATGAACACACGCGTCTTTGTACTGAAGTATTTCAAAGTCTATTTGGTGTCAGTTGACGATTTATCGAGCAAATAAAGACGCCTTTTTAGTCTAAAGAAGACCCAACAATACTTTGCATTGTAAATATGGTGTCCATAATTTACGTCGTCTGATCGGACTTGTATTAATGTAAAAACAAACGCTGACCTTGAACCTTGGTTGAGACGATAAAATTTTATTTGTAATAAATAAGCCGTAAAGCGTAGTCACCGCTTATTTCACAGTTTATTGAAGGTGATTATTGAGGGCACCTCAATGAAACCTTATCATTACAAAGCGTATTATGAAGTTAATTATAACTTGAGAAGTCGACTGAAACACCTTGGGACATATTTGGACATATGATAGAAACGTACAAATCTTATTTACATATACTTACATGTCATTAAAAAAAAATTAACGAGTATTTCGACATAGCCATGATCCATCTAGTACCATTTTACCACCATAAGAGTCGAACCTAGAGTTATTATAGACTCAACTATGTTAATTATAAATGCAAAACTGGCTTTGTCTATCACGCTATCGCACTTTAACTGAACTGATTTCGATGAATATTGTTAAAAAGTTTAATATTCATAATTGAAGGGTCCACTTGTAGATAATATACATATGCTTCGACATTTATGCCATTCGACTTACCTTCATGGGTCAATTGGTAAAAGTTTGGTAACGATGCTTCGAATTTTATCGTAACTCGTTAAACGATAAAATTCCCGAGACACATTCTGCCCGCCCTTTTAAGAAGCTTTGAATGTATGGCAGCACAAAGTAATATTATATTTCTCTTGTTCCAGGTGAAGGTGGTGAAGTTCAGTTATATGTGGACCATAAACAATTTTAGTTTTTGTAGAGAAGAAATGGGTGAAGTTTTAAAATCATCGACATTTTCGGCTGGTGCTAGTGACAAATTAAAGTGGTGCCTACGTGTTAACCCAAAAGGACTCGATGAAGAGAGTAAAGACTATTTATCGTTATATTTATTATTAGTGTCGTGTAATAAATCAGAAGTGCGCGCAAAGTTCAAGTTTTCGATATTGAACGCGAAACGGGAAGAGACAAAGGCGATGGAGTCACAGCGGGCGTATAGATTCGTTCAAGGCAAGGACTGGGGATTCAAAAAGTTTATCAGAAGGTATATATTTTTTTTTCTCACACAATAATCCTTGATGTCCTTTTCTGTTTATCACCTTAATCTACTGTGATATATTAATTAATGTGGATACTAAGATATAAAGTGTAATCTCCTACCAAAATTCATTTAACTTTTTATCAGTTTACACGAGAAAAGAGTACATTTATTAACCTATTAGTTATCCTAACAACCGCAACGTTTGCGTCGTATTTATTGCGCAATTCGTTCTGCGCATTCACTGATAAAATATTATTACGTGCAAAATGCTAATCTGCTATTAATTTGCGATAATTAACCGTTTTACAGTCTCGAATTAACCCCCTTGTATTAAACTACTTTCATACTTTCTCTCCATACATATCCGCAATACTTTAATGATCCATTAACCAATGTTTTCCTTACAAATGATGGTCTTGTTAATTTTATCCAAGTTATAATGCAAACATAGAATAATAAAGTGTCATGTTAAAACTATTTAAGGTTTTATGTGTAATGTGTAGGTAATGTAGTTTAGAATCGGTATTTTTTCGGTTTGTAAACATGTTATGAATCTTTCATGAAATTATTAGTAACATAAATGAGGATATATGTCTATAACTAATATAAGGCTCACTTCTGATAGTAATATAAGTTGCTCAACCATGTATTTGATTAAAGTACCAACGTACTTCTTCGTATACCGATACGATACAAGATTGTTTATAGCTATTCATGAAACTTGGCAGTAAATAATATAAAATTGCTTACAACTTTTGTTACTAACTATTTTGAAGACTAGACCGATGTTTTACTTAAATCTCGACAAATTACAAGTTTTGTGTGACAAGAGCGCCGACATTAGTGCACACTTATAAAGTGCTTTGGTCGCCGTTGAATCTTCCTAGGAAAGGATGTCTACCTAGGGAAGAACCTCAAATATAGTCCTAGTAACTCATATTTATAAGATAAGTAGTGCAAACGAGCGTACGAGACAGCCAACAAATATATTTACTGCAGCCCATGGAAACCAACATGTAGTAGGTGCGTTACCGACCTTTGAGTGAGGAATACGCTCCTTTTTTAAAAACTAAGTTGTATATCATCGGAAAGACATGTACTGGCAGCAAATTCCACAGTCTATTTCGCAAAAAGAAATGAAATTATTAAAAGCAAATCTTAACTTTCCAGAGATTTCCTCCTGGACGAAGCAAACGGCCTCCTGCCAGAAGATAAACTGACTATATTTTGTGAAGTGTCAGTGGTAGCAGATAGTATCAATATTAGTGGGCAGAGTAACGTTGTACAATTCAAAGTGCCAGAATGCCGGTTGTCGGACGACCTAGGAGCTTTGTTTGATAGTGAAAGATTCTCTGACGTGACATTAGCGGTCGGCGGACGAGAGTTTCAAGCGCATAAAGCAATATTAGCAGGTAATTCACTTTCTCATGATTCTTTTTGATTGTTTATATTAGCCGGTGAAGGAAGTTTTGGTTAACCATTCCTTGCCTATTCATAAAAGCTATATATATTATATCGTGGTTTCTTTTTGTCAAAGAGTAAAAACGATTTGAATGAGAGAGACGAATGACTAGTTAAAACAGTTAGTTTTTAAGAATGAGTGTTGGTGTCAGAAGAGAAGCTACGAAAAGTGCATTATTCTGGTCATTTGTGACTAATCTTTGTGGTTTTAAATTTATAACAGTGTCAAAAGGGTCATTATTGCATTACATTAAAAAGAGGAAATTCTATTACACAAAATATCTTATACGTCAACACTTTTAACGGCGTCAATGAATAGTAGTCATACGATATCATGGTTTCTCTGACGTCAAACATTAAATTGTTACACTAATATAGTTAGTATGTTTAGTTAACGTTACAAGAAATTTAAGACAAATATGTTTTTACATTGTGCATGCCTTACCTCTTACTACCTTGACTGACTTTTGCTTCGTCTTATAAAATGTTATGGGTTCTTTGCGCTTTTATGCGCCTTGTTGCGCCCTAACCTTACTATTTGCAATGGCCATGTTTTCCAGCAAAACAAATATAATATATTCTCTAAATACTTTAGACATACAATTTGTATACAAATACAGCACAAGGAGCAAAATAATAATACATTGCGACGGGCGTGACACAAAGCGAATCGTACTTCTATGGAAATAGTCACGTGACCAAGCTGAAGGTGATGTGGGTTGGTCCTGTCGCAAAGTGATAGCCCTTGAATCCTCGTTAGAGATTTTAAAACGCTAATATACTTTTTTGTCTCTTTAGCCTAATAAAGAGTGGACTTAATAGTGCGGTGTGTAAAAACACGTTGCTATAGTCCACGTATAATAAGCTAAATTATATGTTTATAATAATCGCATTTCATAATGATGTCCTGTTATTTCCAGCGAGAAGTCCCGTGTTCGCAGCGATGTTTGAACACGAAATGGAGGAGCGGAAACGCAACAGAGTGGACATCACGGACGTTGATCACGAGGTGTTACGTGAAATGTTACGGTTTATTTACACAGATCGAGCGCCCAATCTAGACAAAATGGCCGACGACCTCCTTGCAGCAGCTGACAAGGTAAAATCAACTTCTCTCTTTAAACATTTAAATAGAAGTCGGAACCCGAGACCTTCGAGTTAAATATTAACAAAACAAGGTTTTGATTTGGCTGGCCAATGATGATGATGATACAAGGTTTTGTTATAGAGTCATTGGGGATTACTCCTACGTAAAATATATTTACAAAATCAGTATGTAATGACAGGTAATATAATACGTATTTATTGGTAGGAATATACACGCATTTTGTGTTCGTTATCTCTGTCCTTGGCTTTGAAATGTACAAACGATATAAAATGAAGTCATAGCGCGTGATTTATGATGAAATTTATTAAAAGTCACCGAAGTAAAGTTGTACTACAACTACTATAGTATGGTCCATTGGCATTCCCCATTTAAGGTCCTTTTTCTAATTCGTTTGACAGCTATTAAAAATTGTCTAGGGTTTTGGTTGAGGTTATAGAATACATGCCTAATATTAGGTTGGATTTCACCTAAAAGTGATAATCTAATAATCTCCAACTCTCTTTACCAACTTTGTAAAAACATCATCATCGATTCAGTATTATAGTTAAAGTGTAATTAACTGTTTACTGCCGCCAACATATATAATAGCTTAGATACATTTTAGATTATGATATTTGATACATTTTATTACAAACTAGCAAACCGTTCGGACAGACTGTCCTTGTACACACCTTAAATATAAAAAAAATGTAAATAATAATAAATACACACGAAATTGTCATCAAAATCGACCCAGCCGTTTAGGAGTTGAATTTAATATTGTGCATAGAATATTTATATATATGTAATGTTGTTTTTGTACTTATTTAATATTTCCTGTTCCAGTACGCGTTAGACCGGTTAAAAGTGATGTGCGAGGAA
The DNA here is from genome assembly GCF_905147105.1 of Pieris brassicae. Lineage (NCBI taxonomy): Eukaryota > Metazoa > Arthropoda > Insecta > Lepidoptera > Pieridae > Pieris > Pieris brassicae. The sequence goes on along the minus strand of NC_059665.1, from coordinate 5,405,249 downwards.
GCGTTGTGCCTCAGCCTATCAGTGGAGACGGCAGCGGACACACTCATACTCGCCGACCTTCACTCCGCTGACCAGCTCAAGGCGCAGACCATAGACTTCATCAACACGTCAGTCTCATTTATTACTTATCTATACATTTACCTGTATTAATTAATTTTCTAAAAGTTCATTGTTTTCGATTGAACACTAAAAACAGATATATGTAACATATAAGGCGTACCAATTCTTAAAAGTTAACCGCTGACAATCACTTAACATCAGGTGATCCTCCTGCCCGTTTGCCCCCTGTTACATATATATATTTTAACATGAATTTGAATTATGACATCATCTTTGCTGGCGTTATTATGGTCGATTACCATGATTTACTAACAGCCGTACTCAGGGTACATTATCCCTAATTACTAATTATCTAAAGAATTTCTCAATTAATTAACGAAATTAATTGAGAAATGTCAAATTAAAATGTCATTCTTAATTTGCGTTGTGATTGTGTTGAGTTTTGCGGTGTAATTTTGACTTAGTTTAACAATATAAATAGATCACCTATCACAAGTATAACCTTAATCAGTAATCACTAATGGGTTCCAACCGTGATCCCTTCCTTGTTGGTGATAAGTGAAATAATACGAAGGCCATGAAATAACACTTGTGTGATAAGATAGTGTTTTACTATAAACAGGAAGGATTCGACAAATATTTGACGGATCGTGACTTTATTTACAAGGTTAGATAGATTGTTTAACTTGTAAATGTTCAGTCTATATATACAATCTAATTTTTCAATTTTATTATCCAAGCAAAAATTATCTAGCCGGACTTAAGAGTCTAAAATTCGTAATATTAGCGCGTTTAACCAATTCGCGAATTGAATTGATTAATGAGAAATAAAGATTTTTAAACATTGTATGAAGACAAAGCCGTGTGTCAGTAAATACTATATCGTGTCTTAAGAATGACTATATTGTATGTGTTATTAAACTCATGGTCATGTTATAAACTAAATCAATATTTTCAATTGATAAGCCAAATAAAGGCTTAACCAAAAAATGATCGTAGGTGTCCACCCCAGGATATTCAAAAGTCTACCCTATATAGGAAAAGTTATTAATTTAAATTACAAACCCAACTTATTATAGTGTTACTTTTTGGGTTTCAGGAGTCACGCAACAGATGTCATGGACACCACTGGATGGAAGAACATGATATCATCTCACCCTCACCTCATAGCCGAAGCCTTCCGCGCCTTGGCGACTCAGCAGCAGCAGATTCCTCCCATTGGCCCTCCAAGGAAACGGGTGAAGCAGGCCTAGTGCAAAGCCAACACCCGCCTCTATACCAAAGATACAGACGGCGCTATTTTCGAATTCTACGCCGGATAGACAGGCACCAGCCGAGGTATATGATAGACCTGTTTCTGGGTACATTTTGGCTACCGTCATCATTAAAAGGGAAATCCTGTGAAATATAGCTAAAATATGACTTTTTAACTTTCTATAAAATATGTCATGTATTCATTCAAGTCAATCCAACGGTTGCCTCTAATGTAGGGTAGGGTAGATATCACCAGTAACTATTTGTAGTTGCTTTGATAATAAAAATTTTAATAATAATTATAATGTTTTAATTAAATAATGCGTTATTTCTTATCGAAAATTAACTAATAATTTATACTACTCAACCTCAAAACTTAAAAAAAAAACAATAAAATTGTTTTGTCCGCCTCCCATTAACTAGAATTTTTTTTTACTGGCAACATTAAATGACAATTTTCTCAAATGTCTAATACATTTTTTAAATAATCTTAATTTGAATAAAAGGAGTATGAGATTGTTTAAATTTGACATTTGACCTTCCAACGCTGAATTCGGCTTATCAGTGGAAAAATATTAAATTTAAAAGGTCTCTTAAAGTCGTAAGGTGTTTATAATATGATTTTTTCTTTAATTATTTATTTATGATTGTTAATATCTACGCGATTATTATCAACGACAGTTTCAAAGCTATATTTTACAGGACATCGTCGACTAAATATTCTAAGTTGAAAAGAGATAATAATTATATCTTTTGATAGTAGAAATTAGCAGTAGCATCTTAGTGTATTTAGACGGCGATATGTATGTATGTATGACGAATACAAATGTGCCAATAAGGGTATGGAATCCTATGAAAAGTGTCCGTTAGGCAGTACCGGCGCCGGTACCCTCTAACTCTCAATAGTATTTGCGATTGTTTAGTTTTTGTATCGCATCTGCGCTACGGACACGACGCCGTCCCTATTGCTATTGCAAGTTACAGAGTACCAACGCAGCTGCCGTGGACAAATAGGCCGGTGTGTTGTGAATCTTTGGATTCGTTCTCTGATTGATCTCAAGACGTTCGCTCCATGTACGTCGAGGCGCGCGCGCCATTTTCATGAATTACGTATAATGGACGCTGGACGCTTTTTGCGCGTTGTAGATTTTCGAAGTAGGCATTTTACTATTTTACGTATTCTTTGTTTTTGTAAATTATTGCTTGTATATTTAAACAGTCTATGTCATTAAAATGATTTAACTATAAATATTTGGCTTGTATAGAGAACCACGAAAATTGTATTTGATAGAAGCGTTAAAAGTAGATTATACTTGAAGTAGGTGAACGCCGAACGCGCGACGGTTTTAAACAAAGCGGTGAGGGTAGTTGTAGAAAGCCGTCACTCGTCGACGGTTTAGGTGATTCGCGTGATTGTAATAAGTCTATGAAATCGTTGGTGTTGTATATAGATGATCTACGATCCCACCATTTAATACTATATCTAAGTACTAAATTTTAAGAGAATGACGTACGACACCGTTACGTGTATGAATTTGTTGGTGTTATTCCAATGACATATTGTGATTTTCATTTGTAAGGTTTATAAATAGTATTTTAATTACAAGCTTTGTTTGTTTGAATTTGTCACTAGTATAATTTTTCGTCCGTTTGTTCGTTTGTTTGTATATCTTCCGAGTCATATTTATAGAACGCACTTCATCTATGCTCACTTTCGCTCATCAATGAAAGAACTATTTTTTAAAAATTTATCTTATTCCTATTTGTATTAAGTAAACTGTTGCCTATTGATGGAAATGTTCACATTCGTTTGTAAATGAAGGGAGGTACCAATTATAAATAATAGGTTTACAAGCCAATGTGTAAGTACTGTGGCCAATAAAGTTTATAATACCATTTTATACCCACTACCCATAATAGCTGGCAGCTGACGTGTAATATGATAGTTACAATACAATTGTCAGAAGTAATAACTGTGATTTTCGAAATTGTCAATAAGATGAAATAAATGAAATGATGTAATATTATGATGGCTTTTTATTTTAGTTGATGCTTGAAAGAATAGCCATACCCAAGATGGCTTTATCATATTAAATATAATTAGTAGTAACATTACTTGGTATCTAGAATTTTCGTTGGGTTATGTTCACACTGAGTCAAAGTTTATTTGTTTATTTATTAGACCGTATATACAAGGCTATGTTTATAATGTTACATGTATATTGGTCTCTTAAATTTGTAATAGTACATACTAGTATATTGCAATTCTATAATATATAGAGCTATTCATAGTGATAAGTTTACTAGATTAGAACATACGCATAATATTAATACTCGGAACAAACGCAGGCTGCCATATCCGCGTACTAGACTATCTGAAGTTAGTAATTCTTTTTTTGGAAAATCGGATTCTTTTATTTTATCTCTGCCTATTAATAAATTTTAGAAATGTATTACATATAAGCTGTGTAAATCGCTCACTATAAAGTTAGCGATTATCTAATTGATAAAAGGGTCTGGGACTAGTGTTAGACAAGCTACTTCTAATTAATTTGCGATATTTGTTTTAAAGTAAGTGTTGTTTGCCATAGTCATTTTGTATGATGATTTGCTATTTGAAAAGAGTAATGACAGTTTTTTTAAGCCGGCTTTTTCTCTGTCTTCTTTGCCGATGTGTAGTATATGTACCGAATCAATTGTAATGACGTGGAATAAGTGATACTTATATCTTATATTCCACAATAAATATTTTTTTGACCCTCCATCTTCGACTTCCATCCATACAAACAAATTCAAAGTCAAAAATCATTTATTCATTGCCTATGTAACACAATGTACACTTATGAACGTCAAAAACGTTACATTTTACATTTACTGCCAGTTCGCAAATCAAGGGCGTAGAACAAAAGAAAAGAACTGGCAAAAAAAGTCTCCGCCACTTTTTTTTCAATCGCCAAGCTTTCTCTTGTATTACACAATATTTGTAAGGAGCTGCAACCATTACACATTAAGTAATAAATAATAATAAAATAAATTGAAAAGGAGGCATGGTGAAATAGCACGCACTGACATTCTCGTAAGAACAACACGCAAACATATAGTCACAACAGACACACAGTCGAAATAACTAACATCACCGCATACATGAATTCAAGTACGACCAGTCACCTCAAGTAGCACTCGTTTACAAGTATCACGCATGGCCAGCCATCGGCCCCCTCGCCATATTTTAGGGAGAGAGATAACCCGACGCATGGACGCCACCACAAGCAATGACGATAAAGCGAGCATGACGATCCTTGAAATGTGACCTTGGCTACTTAAGAAAATAATAATAATACTAATTATACTGAAATAATTTGATATCACATGGATCAGGATTTGGTCCCACTTTACATTAAAACAGTTGTGGATGTTGACGATCGCCCCAGAGTCTGGAAATGCAGCCGAGAGATTCAGTCGCGTTACCTCTTCATATCCAAGCATCATATCGTTTAAATATTCATTTATATTATTATAGGTTATAGCAAGCAATTTTACTTCAATGTACGATTTAAATTTATTTATTGACAACACTTGAGTTTTTGTTGAGAAAACGTATACAATTGACTTGGAAAGAATTAATCGTTTTATGCAGCCTCGTGGTTGGTGCGCTAATTTTGTCTTTATTATGAGTACTATAATTATGGAAGCTGCTATTATTTTTTAAGATATCTATATTTTTCTACACATACAAAATATTCTCATAAATGTATCGACTTGACAAAGTCAAAATATGTAATTCCTTATACTTCCTTCGGACTGACTCCCGTGATTTACTCCTGTGGGGACAACCCACAGATCGCTCTTATAACCCGCTTTTTCACTATAAACATCCATTTAATGTCAGCTGCCTACAAAATAACATCATATAACATGCTGCTATGAAAATAGGTGAAATAAACGAGCTTTGCTGTATTCGCAAAAAAATACTACTGAATTGATGTTTTAGGCAAAATATCATTTATAGTATTGTCTTTTATTTACATAACTTTTACACATTTAAAGAAAACACTTTTTAACGGACTGAAGCTACGTATTATTATAAACTTATTTAAAATTATGTAAAGTAATTATAAGTTTTGCTTCATTCATGTATAAGTTATAACGTACAAAAACTTAATAATTCATATAGGTGGTTTTTTTTTTACAATCCATTATGGTTAATTATATAATTTAATATTCTTAGGAGTTGTTAACATTGAGATTTCGTCATTTAGCGCCATAATTTACGTCGTCTATAGGCATGCTGATTTCTTGGTCGTCACTCGACAATCGTGAATCCACATCACTTGTCAAGTTTGAGCCGTAAATTTTAGCGGGTAACGTGATTTCGTATGATAAACTTCAAAATATAAAATACCTTAAGGATCTTGTTATTTTTATTTGTAATTAAAAGGCATTTTATTGCAAGTGGTGCAATGCATTTAGGAAATAACTATGACAGTGCAAGTGATGGTAAGTTAATTACAAACGGTATTTTGCTACCGTTTACTTATCACTTGAGGTATACTTTTTCTTTGATTATTTTATTATAGATTCACCAGCAACACCAAGGAGGACTGTTAGAGTCAGAAATAAACCTAAAAAATACCAGGATTTTTTCGAGAAAACGCCCACTAAAAGCAGAATTTCTACAAGATACGGAAATGTTACTTCTGACGATAGTACTGATGATGACAAATTGAATATTGAAACACTTACTCTTAAACCTAAAGGTAAATATTTTTTTAAATTAATTTATAATAAGTAATTTAATTAAATATTAAGCTAAGGATATTGTCTAGACTAACCTTTATTATATTAACCTTTACTACATTTTATCAAATTTTAGCCCTCTTTGGTTCTGATGATGTTGAAGGACAAGATATGTTTAAATTTAAAAGTCGTCATACAAAGCTAGATCTTCAAAATAAGGTCAAGGAAGCCATTGGTTCCCCTATACCAAGTACCCCAAAGACACCAAAAAGAAATAAGCATTTAGTCACTAAAGATGAAGCAACACCAAAACAAGTTGTCAACTTGTTAAAGAAAAGTAAGTAACAAACTATCATATTTTATTAAATGTCTAATTAATATGTTACAGTATTTTATTTATTTATAGTTCTATTAAATAGAATATCCTATATTTTCCATCACAAAATTACAGTTATAATAATTCAATTATGTATATTAAAATTTACTATGGTCAGTTAGTTATGACTAAATAATTTATCAATTCCTACTATTGTGCTCGGAAGTAGCTAGAAACATTATATACACTACTTTCTGCTGCTGTTAAGTATCTTCTTAAGTAGGTTTATATTTTATGTTTGTTTAAAACAATGATATTTACCGAGACCATTATTGAAAAATACAGGTTCATTTCTTTTTTTAAATTTTAATCTTCAGTTATTTACAGGAATTATAAAAAAATTGGAGAGTGATAGTGAAGAAAGTGATTTCTCTGCAAGCAGTAGTGATTTTGTACCAGATAAAAGTGAAAATGAGGTTACTAAGTTACTAAGATACTATGTCATATGTCAATAGGAAAGAGCTCAAAACAGTGAAACTTTTCTAATTTACTTATAACTGGGAAGTAACTGATTATCCCATTTCCTAAATGGAAACAATAATGTTACCAACAAATTAAACACACAAAACATACCAGGTCCAAATGTGCATATTTAACTGTTCCAAAGAAAAAAATATTTTAAGTGGCTTCTTTTTTCTGGCCCGTAAACATAAATTACTGATAAAACAATTAAGAGACGTCTGTCATATGAGGCATTATCTCCTGATGAAAATAAATCTAGACATTACAAAATTGCCAGAAAGTGACACAAATGCATAAAAAAATATTTATTATACTTAATTGCTTTCTTTTCAGTCTTCATCAGACTCAAATTCTGAAACTGAAGCAGTTGAAAAAGAAATAGGACCCATGGTGAGAAACAAATGTCATAAATTCAAGCAAAAGGATTCTGAATATATTGTAACTCCAGATAATTATTTCATGATGAACTCTAGCAAAAAGGTAACTTATTAGCCAAATATAGTTTTTATTTACTTTTATAACAATTGTTTATACTCTTATGCTTAATATTATATTTTCAGATAACAACATCAGATCATACATTAGCAAGGTTAAAAAATATGAATTTAAATGAAAATCTTAAGGAAATGGATGCTCACATATCAAAGGAACACCAAAACCGTATTACAGATTTGTTACATGGCTATAATGAATTATTTGACAAATGGCTTTATGTTCTTGGTGAAAATTTCAACATCATCCTATATGGTATAGGATCCAAGCGTGAAGTTTTGCATAGATTTCAAATAGAAAAACTAAAAAGTGTACCATGTATCATCATAAATGGGTTCTTTCCAAGTCTCATGATAAAGAATGTTTTAGAGGCAATAGTGGTTGATTTGTTGGGTAATTCACATGTACCCTCAAATTTAAGTGATGTTGTTAACTTAATTGATAGCCAATTGAAAGAGCGTCTGACTGACTTATTCCTAATAATACACAATATAGATGGTACAATGCTAAGAAATAGCAAAGCTCAGTCAACATTGGCCAGCATTTCCGAGTTAAAAAATGTTCATACTATAGCAACAATTGACCACATTAATGCACCACTATGTGAGTATGGTTATTTTTATATTTAACTGAGCATTGTTTGCTTAGTGGTTAAGCAAGTAATTCTCAATCCTAAGGCCATATGTTTGACACCAGTTCTGCATCATTCACACAAACACTGATTTGTTTAATGAAGAAAAACGTCCTTAGGCACTGATTAAAAAAAGGTTGAATGATATGGTTATTAAAGCCAAGTCTGTCAAAATAAAACTGAAAAAACCTCAAGTAGCTATCTATGGAAGGTGAAAACAAGTAACAGTGGTTCACAAATTTGTAATGAATCTTTCAATTTAGTTCTTTGTTAGTTCTGCTAATATCATGTTGATTGCTGTCTTAATAGACTTTGGTTATACATTTTTTTTCACAGTATGGGACCATTCAAAGTTAAGTAAATACAAATTCAGTTGGTGGGACATCACAACTTTCCTCCCTTATACAGAGGAGACATCATTTGAGAATTCTCTCATGACCCAAAGAAGTGGGGCTCTACAATTATCTTCATTGAAAAGCGTTTATCAGTCCCTCACCACTAATGCCAGAGGAATTTTTAATATTATTATACAATATCAACTTGAAAATCAGAAACAAAATTATCAAGGTTAGTATTACAATTAATGTTTTGCTACAAACATTTATACATTAAACATGTTCTACAAAAATAGTTCTTTTAGGATTACCATTCAAGGATCTATACTCAAAATCCCGGGAGCAATTCCTGGTTAGTTCTGAACTTGCACTGAGAGCTCAGCTTACTGAATTTCTGGACCACAAACTAGTCAAATTCAAAAGAACTCTAGATGGCAGTGAAAATCTTGTCATTCCTATTGAAAGTGTACTCTTACAACAGTTTTTGGAACAACAGAGTACATGATTTCTGTTTATAAGACTTATTTTACCTTAAATAAAACAAAAAATATTGTTTTCACCTTTTATTTTACAATCCCAGAAATAAAGTCTTAATAGGATTATATAATATATATCAACAGGCCAAGTTGTAAATTACTTAAACTTAATGACTTACATAATACAATAAAGTTATTAACTAAAATTCTCTTCAACACATCTGGCACGATGACGCATCAACCAAACATTTCATAAATTATCATTGATATTAATACTTAAGTGCATAAAATTGCTCTTTAATATTTAAAAAATAGTGTAGAAAAATATTCTCTGAACTCATCAGATGATCGACAATTTGGTCTAAATATTTGATTTATTTACTACGCCCGTTTGAATTTCTATATTTAACTGATGAGCATCTGTTATCATTAGTGAGATTACTGAAAAAACCCATTTTGTTCACATGGTTTTTTCTTTATCCAATATACAGGTTTAGAATTCAAGTATTTCGCCTTTATATTTGTACAATAAATCTATTAATATTACAAAGGTAAAAAAACTTATTTCTTTACTTTTGCCAATGAATCTATTTAATTGACAAATATTTTTTTATTATGAATTTATGAGAGATTTTTTTTTGTATTATAAATAAACACATTTTCTTTATATCTCCTTTTTATAATAGAAAGAGTCGATATATTATTAATAAAGAAATAAATATTTTTTCAAAATTATTTAAGGACAGTCAGGCGGAAAACCCCCGGAATTTGCGGAATTTAGTCACAAAAGGAACGAGGGCACTAAAGTCTCGCATTTATATACTCAAGTATCTCTTCACTTAATAATTAATTATCATAACATTATATGGTAGTTTGAATATCATCCTAAAATGCACATCCATTCATTATTCTAAAATTAAGCATGTCAAGAATAAAAAAATACAATAAACAAATTGGAACATTAACTTGTCGGACAACAAACACTAAAAGGTACAACAGCCCTAAATTGGTGATAAAATATTCCCACTAACTGGCACAACTTCGGTAACAAGACAATGTGAGCGCCTTGGAATGATCTATGTCACAAATGACAACACTGTACCCGGCTCACTTTCTAACCCGAACACGAAATAATAACACGATCGAAAACTTGTATTTAACAATACAAGTGTCCCTTATATCTCATTGCTGATATTCCAACATACCTACAGTAACATGATACATACAGTTCAAATAGACCAAAGTCAATCAATTTTTTTCTGCCTCGGTAGCATAAATAAAATCCCAGTTGGTTTAGTTGCTGTAATATTTGAGACACTTTAGATTATATGTACATGCCAGTTTAATGCATTCTTGTAAAGGAGATAATAGGTTCAGGGCTTTGAATAAGCAGTTATTTGTTTTGTGTTACCTTTTCTATAACAAGACGAATAAAATATGTATTCTAGCAAAATGAATGTCATGTGTGTGCATTAACATATAGTAAATTATGTGAAAGCGGTCAGTTATTTGTGCAAACAAAACTTGCCAAAAAATCTGATATTTCTACAAATTACATGGCAACGATTTATAACAAAACAGCGTTCAAAAGCACCTGAACGCATTAAATATGGGCGCATTTGTGCATTCGAAAAATAAAACTAATAACATAATTTTATCGTAAACTTTATATAATAGTGCCATAAATTAAACATAATGAAGGATATTACAAAATTTCTTGTACTTTGTGGGATGAAGGTAAGGGGAAATACATAAGGGCAATCTTATCGTCCGCGGTCGGTTAGCGTCAAGGTTTATTGTCCGATGTCTCGGAGCTCTGTACACTTACGAACTAGTAAGATGACTCCGCGTAAGGCAACCACGATCAATTCTCGTCCTCGTCTTCGTGTTTTCGTTTTTTGCCCCGGGTGCTTTCCTCGGGCTCACCGTGAGAGTTCTCCTTTCCGGCTGTAAAATTTAAATAAATTATATTATGAAATATGGACACTGATTTTTCAGTCTCTTTACAAGGCGATTTAAACTTTATCAATGAAATAATCTGGAACATGGATAAACGATGCTAAGTTTGAAAATTCTGCCAATTTTTACTAGGTTATTCTATTGCAATGCTAAAATCTAAAATTAAGACAGTTAAGCTTGTTGCAAATTTAAACAGACTGAACAGCACCTTAACGCTATATTAAGGTAAGTTCTTTAAACAATAAATTTGCGTAATCAGATATGTGCTTTAATTTTTGAATAAGCATAAACACAAATATACTTTTCGTAGGTTAACTTGTAAAAAGAGTGATCTTACTCTGAGTGCTCATCCAAATCAACATACACACACAAAGTCAATCAATATTGACAGATATTGATGGATCACAAAAAATCTAGATTTCATGTCAACATGCTTCATATTAATATCTACAGCATGTAACACTTCAATAAATATTAACAAGATCACAATATATATTGACTGTCTGACCCTTGCCTAAACTATGACTAGAGCAGGACAAGAAGAGATTTTATATAAAAGTTGCAAAGATTCATACCTTGTGCTTTAGAGTTTGGTTTGTCTGCATCATTATCTCCATCCCCATCTTCATCATCTTCTTCTTCCTCCTCCTCTTCCTCTGCACTGCCTTCATACAGTGAGCCCTCTGAGCTCTCTTCCTCTGAATTATATAACAATACTTTAGCTATCATACAATGATTCAGCATGATTGCTAACAAAAATGATAATAAACCACCTCTTGTCTAGATACGAAATATTTTATTGTTTTATACATTGATTTTAGCATTATATTATGATTTGAGATGTCTTGAAAAGATTTAATATAAAAAGGGACAATTTTCACTAAAATATAAACATTGCAATTTACCTCCTTTCAATAAGGCATGGACATACTATGATCATTAGGTATCTCTCATATGCAATCAGGGGTCAAATATACTATCCAACAGAGATGATAAAAGGATGCAAGAGAGAGATAGGATAATAGAGGCAAAACATCTACAGTTGCCAATTCTCAGGCTTTGCAGAAGTTTGCAGCTTACCCCATTTTCAGATCATATGACTGCACTAGTGACATCATCAGGGATGACAAGTGAAATGAAATCTATCTAGTAAAACTGTTTCTCTGAGTCTTATTTATATATTTTCTGATAAGTAAAAATTTTGTATTACCTAATTTAGTATTGTAGACAGCACTTAGTGACAGATCATCGTCTTCTTCATCATCAACATCTGAATCTGAAACAAGAATCATTCAATTATATTCATAAAACGTAAACATATTTAATTAATGTCTCATCACTATATACTATATAGCAGGTTATGCGTAATGTATGTATGTTTACGATACAATTTTTACACTTCTTGCTTTATCTATAGGAGACTAACTATTTTAATAGTATAAGCATTAGCGCATGGGTTAAATATATAATTACTAAATATATTTTATCTAGGATTGTAAAAATACCTACAAATCCTCTTCCCTATAAGAGTTTTCCACATAGGAGATTTGACAGATTTCATATTAACTAAGGTCAGTTTGGCAATGATGCTTACTTTTTAAAAGACTGCCCATATGGAACAGAAGACCATAAACTGTGTATAGCGAGACAAGGAAAGATGACGTCATTTCTGGCGTTCTCTCTGAATAATCATCATCTATAATGAGTGGACCCAAGTCAATGCCAAGATCTGTAATATTATAAATGCGTTTGTTTTTCAGGACTTAACGGACCTACTATTCAAGGAATTTTAGAAGCAAAAAAGGAAAAATGCCACAGGGACCAATCAGAATTTTTCATAAAGTAAATAAAACATTTGTATTCACTACCAACTACTATTGCGAGAGGTATGGTAAAAGGTAGTTTAAACTTAAGTATATAACAATTTTTATTATATTAAGGACACAACAAAAATCTAGTTGGATTCTATTTAATCAATTAAAGACATCTTATTTCGAAACAGATTTCACGGCATGAAAAATTGAATAGTGAAATTTAAACATGTTTTGAAGAAGAAATGATGGAACAACTTCGATATTAGAAAATTTCTCGGTCTAAATAAGCGCAAATATTTCAATGACGGTAGGCAGCTGACGACTGAGAGGTATTGCCGTCGCATCATGATATCACATCTCTAACAATTTTACATTGAGATACAAAAATATATCTCTTATTCATTAAAAATAAAGCAGTCTCATTACACCTTTTTAAGTTATATCTCTTTACACCAGAGTGTAAACACAATTTTACAGAGACATGAAATAATACTTTAATAATAAAAATGCAATTAATCCTTTTTTTTAATATTATTTATAAATCTTTGTATGATCCTTAACAAATCAAACAAAGTACATTAGTAACTGAATTGTATGTTATGCAATAGGCGAAAAAAGGGTATGTAGAGACAATTTAGTAATTCAATGTCTTAAACCTGGAGAACCTGAGTTCAAATATGGAAGCATTAATTGCTATTGGTAGGCAAAGAAGTGTTTGTTTCCCTCTACTAGGCAAAAGTTAAGTATAAATTGAAATTATTTTATAAATACCTTCTTCTTCACTGTCGTTGTTGCCATTCATTTCATCTTCTTCCTCTCCACTGCTATCCTCTGCCTCTCCGTCTTCTTTGTCAAATCTGAAATTCAGTTTTTAAAATAAATAGCCAAACTTAGCAGATTGTGTAATAAACTCTATTGCAATCAGACACTATAAATTGTCCAAGTTAGTTACATTAAATGATAAATAAAAAACCTATTTTTTCTAGTTCAAATCATCGAGTATGATTAATACCTATTAATATTGTTACCCTTATGTTGTTAAATTGAAATAGCTACAAAACACCTCACATTTAAAATACGAAATACAAACAGTTCTGCTAAAAATGTATCTTACCCATCTAAATATTTCAGGGATGGATGCAAAGCAAAAACTCTGTTCCTGTAGTCTTCAATATTAGTCACCTCATTGTTAAATAGATCAAGATTCTTTAAGTTCTCAAACTCCTCTAGAGGTTTCAATGTTTCTAGGTTTGCAATTTTGTTCCCAGAAAGGTTAAGATGTGTAAGTTTTTTGCAACCATTTAAAAAGTTTAGCCCATGAGATATTCTGTTGTCAGAAAGTTCAAGTTTCCTCAGTTTGGGTAGTGTGGGGAAGCCCTTTAGAGTTGTGAGACCAGCATTGTTAAGACTGAGAATCTCCAAATTTATATATTCATCTGTGAGGCCCACTATTGTTGTACTTCTACAGTTGTCCAAGTTTAATTCTTTGATCTGTAAAAATAGTTAATGTTAAATAAACTTTCTGTACTTTCCCAGTGCTTGTTAGGGAGAGCTTGTGTATTATAGGACTGATTATTATAATTAAGTGATTTTTTTTTTCAAAATATACAGGTATATTGGATATCTGAATTAGTTTTGATAAAAAACTTGAACTATTAAATAAATTATATTTAATCTACATAATATTATCTGTAGCATAACAGAATCTATGTCGTATGTTACATCCACAATCAAGTGATTTAGGAACATAATTAATGTGTATGTAAGTCGATATTTAAACCTGACCTATAATGAAATATTCAAATGTAATTAAAAATTAAATAAAAATTTATGGAAATATTAGCCAAACTAAAGCTACAGAAGTCGTCAAATCCCAAAAAATAAGCAGTGTTACTGGCTTGTAAGAAAATCAACAGCGGTTCGCTAGACGTCAAAATGGTGCTAGTTGTCAGGCTTTTCTTTCTGTCGTAGTTTCAAAAATACGAAAAATAAGTGTATGGCATCAGATATTTTATGTATTAACATACAACCATTGTGTTTTTGTTTTAAAATTTAACAAAAGTAAAGCTTTTCGTGATGCACTTAGTTCAAATAACATAATTTTATCATTTTGAAATGGCGGATGACACGAATCGTCGCGACGCAATAAATATGGCCGCTGAAATGGTAAGGCGTGCGACATACAGATGAAAGTTGTTAATATCTACACATACATATATTCAAATATAAAAATCTTCTGTTTATTACTATAAAATAATTAACAGTCCTATTAATAATATTCTATTGTATAAGATGCTAATAGGATACTAGAGTGAAAGGGCGCGAAATTATGTCGAATGACGACGGTCGCAATTTAAGGTTCTAAGAAATAAAAATTTCACCAATTTGCAAGACATCTGTATTATCTTAATTTCTAGGACGTTTTCGGTGTTTATTCATTGATTATATTACGTTCAGATTAACAATACTTAATAATTATTAATAGCGCCTTTAACTATATAAATATAATGAAGATGTCAAACCGATTTTCAGTGTTTAATTTACTTTATTAATTTTGAGATCAGTAAATATTTGTATTAAAGACATTTAAGCAAACGACTTGATAATTGTAATATAAATGTAACAACATCTAAATGTATTACATATAGAAAATACTACACACTTCACGTTTGGATACAGTGTATTATCACTTAACCTCAAATAACGAATATATAGAACGCAGAATAAATAATTAACTGTATAATCTAATAAAACTAAAATAAATGAATTGAATGGTTCGATTAGGTAGTATTATCAAATTTTAACAATACATTTTCGATAAATTGTAACGTGGATATGAGTGGACGTAACACAGCAACACGGCTCGCTATAAACAAGAACGCCACATCTTATAGGTGAAATTTAAGTACATCGTATATTTATTGCTTTTGATTATAATAAACCTAATTATTGGGATAGGCAAAGTGTGTTACGACAATATACGTGATAAAGGAAATATGTATCGACAAAACATTCCAATAAAAAGATGCATAGATTTCATTTACCTGCGACGGGTTCCTTCCGCGTAGTTCTAGAGCGATTCTTTTTTCCATCTTGTTGGTTTATCGAGTTTATCACCAGAAACACTATTTAAGCTTATTCAATGCACAAGAACAAATTCCCGAAGCTTGCTTGGGTTTCAAAACAGAAGGAACCTAAAGATACACACTCGAATGACGTTAAATAGCAAGCGCCGCCTAGCGGTGATTTTTGTGGACCGGATAGTATCAGTTGACATACTTAATTTTTAAATTGCGTTATATATTTGAAAAAGAACTATGACATTCACTTGTAAATAATAAATGTATTTTATTGTTATTTCCAGGTTTAATTACGTAACACTTTATCAAAAATCAATGATTTTTGGTCTAAAAGAGGACTACGTTTAAATACAGATAAAGTTACGTTGGCAGCATTGGACGAGCTTGAATGTTGGCAGTATACAAAAAGGCGGGCTTTTCAAAATATCGCTGTAAAATTTGGTTCATTGAATCCTTTCTGGTTAAACTTTTTTAATAAAAATACTAATTTATGTACAAAATTAATGACTTTATACAATAAACAACTATATAACACTATAAATTGTTTACAATTACATGTTATATAAATGTCATCCGAATGCTAAACATGGTGAAATACAATTATTCTGTAAATGTTTCCGATATTTATTCTTTTATTATTCTTTAATTATTATCTTTAAAAAAAAGTTCTTTCTAACATCTAAAAAAAATAATATAAAAAATACTTTGTAAATTCCATAAAATAAAACTCACTATTTTTGTTTTACACTAATTGACCTGAATATTGCTTACTTTTTTGTTACTACACTATCAACATTAACTGATTAAACATTATTTTACCTTAACCTTAATAAAAAAGAGCCATAATTTAACCCAAACAGGAGCATTTGTAACAACCGGTAGGAGTAAGACTCTTGTAAGTTTGATTATTAGTGGCCGAGTTAGCTAACACATCCTAAGTGAAGCCCCGTGATTCAAATCTAAGGGTATCGCTATCCAAATCCGAAACTTAGCGCTAAATAGCAGTCTCGTTTGTCTAGATCTTATTGGATTTCAAGAGTGCCGAAAAGCGAAAAGTTATTAAAGCGGTTATTAAATTAATATTAAAATTGGAGTATGCTTGTCATTAATAATTCTCTCGTCTAATAGAACTCCTAAACTGTATATAAAAATAAATATGTGATATAAACAAGTATTCTTTTTATTTTCATTTAAATTAGATAGATGGCGCTGCAACTGATTAAGCTCTACCTTACTAATAATAATTCCGCATGTTTATTTTTATTCCTTTCCATTTTGTTGTATTAAGCAAATCAAGCGTAGTAAAACGAACAAATATAAAAGCAAGATGTTTTATGAGTAAATTGTACGTAGTATTTTTATTCACAAGAAACTCCACGAATATTTAAAAAACTTAATAAAGCTTATGAAAGGGAAATTTTTGAAAGTAATGGATGTCTTGGCGCGAACTGCCTGTCGAAATACTATACTGTCTACCTATTAATATATTACGAAGGTTCTTATTATTCTTATTATTATAGAAAGAATACTTATTATTATAGTAAGTCATTTTGATAAAGTCTATGATATTAGAATCTTAAGTCATCATAACGTCAATCTTCATAATGTTCTTTTCTTTTGCCTGCTATTAGTGATTAGTAAAATAAAAAAACAATTTTTTATATGTATTGTTCGATGTTTCTAAGAAGAAATATTTTACGTTTCGTTCGTAATTTACTGTGCACCGTAGTTACGTTATTTCTAATAATTATTTATTTGGAACAACGTTATCACAAGACTTCATTGTTGGCTGAAATCCCTGAAACGGCATATAAATTCATTTCATTTGAACAAAGAGAAAGTCAGCATTTGGACATAACAACTTTGAAAAGAGTAATTAAAAGGTATAATGAGGCAGAAAGGATTCACAACAACATAGATTTCGGGCCTGGTTTAAACGACTCTACTGTTATTGTAATATTTGTTCACAAAATTTCGGTGCATATAAAATATCTGATCGCTTCTTTAAGTAATGTACAAGGAATTCAAGATATTTTACTTATTTTCTCGCATGCCTTCTATGACAATAATATAAATAAATTGATAGAACAAATTGATTTTTGTCGTGTTTTGCAAATATTTTATCCTTTCTCGATTCAACTGTATCCTAATGTATTCCCTGGGAATGATGAGCAACAAAGACGGATCAGAGGCGTTCCTCGTTCTTGTTTAGGTTCCTGTATTGATAGAAACTCACAAAAGGCAGAAAAGAAGCATCACTGGTGGTGGACCGCGAATAAGATATTTGAAAATCTCTCTTCAGTTGATGTGACTAATGGCAATATTGTGTTTTTTTTGAACGAAGATCAATATTTGCTAGAAGATTTTTTATACATGGTTATTTATATGAAAAAAGCAGCTCAGTCTATGCCACAGTGCGAAATGTTCTCGTTAGGAACAATTGGTTCAAGTGATATCGCTGTTGGAAAGGACAGATATCGCTTGGAATTAACTACCTGGGAACCAAAATATCATTCGGAAGTTTTAGGATTTGACTACTCTACTTGGAATATTATAGTCTCGCATTTCGATCTATTCTGCCTAATAGACGATTACTCATGGGCCAGATCCCTTCAGTACATTTCCATAAATCGGCTAGAGGGTAACAAATTTAAAGTAATTTCGAGTAAAGTACCCAGATCTTTTACGACGAATTGTGGTACATACGACCTGACAAATTGTGGTGAGTTTGAAGGGATTTATAAAGCTTTACATATACAAAAGTTAACGGGAAGTAATACGTTTCCGCCACTTTTGGAAATTAAAAATAATGTTGAATTGATTGATGACATTGAGATGACTGTAACGGAAAATAATGGTGGTTGGAACGACATACGTGATAGGGAGTTTTGTAGTAACATGACAATATCAAAAGTAAAAAAACTGCTATTAGATATGAAAGCACAGTTTATGTAATTAATAAAAAAATATCTGGCCGATTACAGCAATATTAATTTCTATCATGCTTTCAACTGATATAGTATAATTTATTTATTGTATTGTATTATTTATTACTGTTATTACTAGGTACAACTACTTTTATTAGTTTGTGACTTGATCAGGGAGACAGCTCCACAGGCTAAAAAAAAATTGTTCCCGCTCTAATATACAAATTATTCAAAATCAATTCTTACATATAAGAACTGCATGCGAATTACATCCTATGTGATTACGATCAAATAGGTTGTATTAAGTACTGTCCCAATTACCTGAGACAAAGCACGTTGGGTGTACCTTGCGCTATAAGAGTACCTTAGCGTAGGAGCGGTTTGATTGAAGAAGGTGAGGGGGAGAAGAGGCTTCCACGCGTAGAGGCGCGCGCATCCTCGGCCCGGCCACGAGCAACAGTCTGCTCGTGTGAGCCATCGCTCGCGACTCGGCCTAAAACCTCCGAAAATGACAAACGGTAAGTCACCATATTACCTTAACGCGATGTATAAACATAAAAAAAATATTATTGTTAATTTAAAATTTTTGTATAATTCCTAAATAATTTACTGAAGCCATGTGATGATTTTAAAATTCGCATCCTTTGTCCGTTTTGATAAATATCAGAGTCAAATTTTACGTGTTTCATAGTTTCATTCAAATTATTTCTATTGATAATAGTTTAATTAATACGTTTAGAATTTATTATTGATTAAAAGATATAACAATTGTTTTTTATATAGAAATGCAGCCGATAATTACTTATGTCCTAAATTACCTATTTTAAATTATAGGATTTAAATATTAATTTTTTTTGCGTTACTACAATATTAGGGTTAATTTCCTATACCTAGACAAGAGGTTATCGAAATATGAAATATATCAAACAAATATTATGTCATAGACAGGGCTGAATATCTATGGTTTATTCCTTTGTACGTTTACTATTATAAATATATTTTAAAATAATGTGGTACTCAGATACGAAAGGTATCGTTTTCGAAGCCATAAATATAGTGTTTATTTGAAATATTCTGTCAATATCGTGTCTGCTACACTCAAGGATAATGTATTGTTAAATTATGATTTGTATAATCGGAAACAACGTTTCAATCGTGGAACACAAACAGTACAGGTCTTAGAATCTAAGACAGTATTAAATGGCGCGGACATAAATATTAAATATCATTGTGATTGGTAATTTATATTATTTTAATGTGTTGGAATTGAATCAATGTAAGTCGTGCTGTTTGTTAGTTAAATTGGTGTAGATGTAAATATTTTATAAAAACCTCATACGGTATGTGTCTTTATATACGTCGTATAAAACTGCCTACACTTTTTATAATATTAAAAAAAGTGTATTTTTAGATGAATTTATATTTAGTAATGATATTCGAACTTACTTTATATAGAATTTGCAAACATCAATAAGAAAGTTTTAAGTTTGGGCTTAATAATGCAAAAACTAATAACATTTTATGTTTCATAAAATCTTAGCTTGGCCAGTGAACTCATAATTTCGTTTTATGAACTACAACTTGCTTATAGTCTATTAATTTGGACATTCCGCACATACTGAATGCTTGATTATTTTATCTTGATATTTGTTATTTTGATATTTTTGGTAGGTTTTGTTAGGATCGCATTATTGTTTCATAGAACAAATTTATTCAATTCAAATTTTGTTTTACACTAAAGGTAATGTGTTCTGTTACTCAGTTCGTCAAAGTATAATTTTATTATTTTAATTTAATTAACAACAATCATTGATAATAAAATCAATTCAAAAATCCAGTAATAACTTTTGCGGTTCCATATCACCCGTTAAAATGTTAATTCCTGTAGGTTTAACCAAGTGTGATTTAGGAATAGATATATTATTCTCATTAAATGAGTGGAGATAAACTACTGTCAATTGAAAGAAAACACTTGGAAGAAAATTGGTCTTATTATCAAGCCAAATTACCGCTTAGCGCCCTAATTAGCCACCTCTCAGCGGAAGCTTTTGGGATTTATTAATTAAAGGGGTTCATTTAAGTTTAAGATCAGAACTTGATTATGTGCGAACAATTAAAAGCAAACCTCCGTGCTGCTTAAGACGAATACACGCCAGATTTTAAACTTATCATTATATCGTTACAATAATATATAGTTTTTTTTCCAAAAGGTGTACGACGGAGATATATTTTTGAATAATTTCCCCGTCGTTTTGAAATAATTGCTTCAAAATCAAATTAAGTTCCTTCGAATAGTATTAATGCAATTTACCGCTAAGCCACCAAAATTTCTCTTGCTTTGCTATAAGATTTTAAATTGAAATTTTCAAAAACTGCTTTTCCTAATTGTTCACTAGGCTGTCTTTTAAACCATCTCACAGTTAAGTTGTAACGCCTTCGGATAGTGTCTTAAATCAAACATTATAATTAAAAAAAAACTCATTAATATGCTTTTAACAAAATCAGGAATAACATAAATATAAAAAGTGCTAAATTCGAATGCATTTATATTTTAAAATAATTTATATATATATATATATTAATTTTAAAATAGTACAGATTTCATCTTGATAGCACACCGTCTTAAAGCTATATTTACTTAAAGCTATATGAAAAATCTTACTGCGCTTCTGGTGGTTCGGTATAAAACTAATATTTGTTAAACAAATATTTTACGTACAAAACGATTCGTATTTTGTCAAGATCTTATGCGCATTTAACACTCGCACGAGAGTGGAAGGATGAGGTGATGGAAAACATCGCGAGGAAACTTATTGAATTTTGATTGATTATTAAAAAAACGTAATGAAACAAGGCCGCTTTTTTTTAAATATTTATATAATTTAAAGTGCAGCTAATAATACCGTGGTAAAGGTTCGCTACGAAAGAAATAAAAGTTGATAGAATCTGTCTGATATTCTGAAAGGTCCCTTAGGCCTAAATGCGTATTCGCTTAATATTCTTTTTTACCAAAAGCTCGCTTTCGACGATGAGATTTGGATCCACTCTGTACTAAATATTTTAGTGGAGTCGGCTATACTGAATACTCTTAAACCTCGTCTTCACGTACGTATCTGAATATGTATGAATTTTATTACGTAACATCTTATTGCTACGGGCAGGACTTGGTACTTGAAAATCCTATATAAAATAATTCTTGGCGTTTTTATTACAGTGCTAAAACTCTGATTTGTTGGGTGTTTATGGAATCATATAGGCTTTGGAGTATGTGCGAAGAGGTTTAATGTTGAATCAATGCTAGTGTACATTACATACATAGGTCTTAGAGAAGGACTTTAGTAACTCATGGTTATACATCGACAAAGTCGAAGCTAGTGCCTAACTAATTATAGAATGATAATTATATCATAGCCACACTCATTTTTACTAGAGACAATACCCATATACGATTGGTTTTAAATAAGATTTTCTTCTAAGTTTGTAATTGTTTGATGCGAGACAATTTACTTTGTCTTTGGAACGAAGGTATGTAAAACGAGGATTCCGGTGACAATTTTAATATATATTATCTTACCCGATATAAAACTGCTTCGAAGTTAATGTCGTATGCGGTTAATTCGTTGTGTATTTTTTATGTGTAAGACTCACATATATATAGCGTAAAGAGACAAGCGTTTCGCTGTCTGTACTTTTATATTTTAAGCTACAACAGATTTCACTGCGATTATCAACAGAGATAACAAGATTTATATGTTTAACAATGTAGATATTGAAACAAAGTCTCACTGATACACTCACTTACTGATTTAGCTGAACATTTCTGGGTTTCTGGTGAGGTGCAGGATATTGTCTACTATCATGTGTATTGGACTAACTATAACCGTAACTATAGAGCGGAAAACTATGACGGTGACGTGGAGAATTCTCGATAACCATGACCGTTGCACGGGTAGGTTCAAGTATACATAACGAAGTCGTTTGATTTAATAAGGCTAGTACAAACATAACTTTTGACATAGCCACGAATGTCCCAATTTGTTGTTATGAATAATATTTTAAGTACGAAATACAAACAATGCGATGTTAACTTGAGCGATTCAAGTTTGTACATTCAACTTATTATACGGAGTTCCAAATGTACCGACATTTTTACGGTCGGTTTTTGTGTTTATTTTACAGAAAAAAGACTTAAAACCGACCCGTTAAGGGCTTATATTTACGATACTAATCCCCTTATAAAAACCTGAATCAAATACTGTTTACACTATGATAAAATTAGATAGATATATACTCGCTAAATTGTTGCAAGTACACTGTTATACATAGTTTTATGTATGAGTTCTTCATAAATCTGTTGCCATGAAAACGGACGTTTTAAACGTTAGAGCTTACAAATGAAATAATAGATACTAATTTATATTCCATGTAAAGACAAAAACCTCGTATGTACTTGTCCCATTTTATAAATTCGAACAATATAATTGGCTATTGATTGCAGTTTCACTCGCACATTTTCTGCTTTAGACTTGATAAAGGTTTTCTATACGTTGAAGTTTTGTATAGAGATTTCTGCTTCATTGACAATCATACGACACCAGGATCAAAATCTATAGGTTAGGCTAGCAGAGTCCAGATCGTAATACAAGCATATGTTTGATATATGCAAAGCCATACGTCAAAGTTATAGACAGCAGGTATTTGGTTTCAAATGTATCTCATGTTTATAAATGCAAATTCTAGTTCAATTTAGAACTACAAATAAAACCCGACGAATTTTCCTTTGTTAAAGAATAATAGTTATTATGATTTTAACCTAATTAACAAAGCATATTTGGAATTACAGTAGATATTTGTTTAAGCCAGCGGTAAATTTATTTTTTTACGCTTATTATTGTTAGGTAGGTACGCTTACGGTTATGATTATTCATGACTTGATATATTAAAAAATATAGTCCTACTAATCAACTATATCTTTGTACTTGTGTATAAAACTTTTATTACTTATTTCTCTTATATTAATGAAGATATATCCATTGCGCATTTCTGTGTGCATAAGACAGTTGGTATCTTATATTAAAGTCCAAAGGCTTCCCTTGCTACAAATGTTTAAAAAGAAACAAATATTTCAGAAATGTCAGTCATAATATTCTCATACGTTTAAATTTCGAACACTGTAAAGCTACGAGGAGAAATAGCGCAGGTTCGGGCGGTCGTGTTTCCGGTGAACGTGGTCTAGTTTCAAGCTTCCTCTCGGGAATCCAACCACATTGTCCGACGTCCGCTATTAGCGCTGTCAATAATCTTGCTTTATTCTGAGCGCCTGTGATTGGTATATTAACGATGCGTCGATTGTCATTACCTAGATTGGTTACTCTAGTGGATGTCTTCAGGTTTCTATTATCAATTGAGCTATGCTAGTAAATAAGGGTCAATAAGTAAAGTAAGAAAAAACAACCAATTGGTGTAAAAACATTTACAGATAGTGGTGAGAATTTTGTCAATATTAATATTAATACCGATTTTAATATTAAAATATATAATTTTTCGTTAAATAAGTATAGATTGCAATTCTAAATTTATATATGTATATATATATAAAATTAAAGGATATATATATATATTAAATTAATTAATTATATTATTTATTAATATCTTTATTTATATATATATATATATATATATATATATATAAATTTAGGATTATATAAAATATAACAGCAGGCAAACGGGCAAGACGCTCACCTGATGTTAAATGATACCGCCCCGCCGCCCATGGACACCCACATTGCCACGAGGCTTGCTATTTTCTTATTATTTAAGTACCTTCATATGATAGCCGCATCAAACCCATTGTAAAAACCCACAAAAATATTTAAATAATTTTATTGATTTATTTTTATATTTACTAGTCTTACAGTAACTTAATGCAATAGAAAACTTATAAATGCACAAATTAAACTAAGAACATAATACCGCATATAAACAAAACAAGAAAACATTTGTGCTAAAACTTAATTATGCGATCCTCTTGAATTCAGTCACTTGAATGGATCAGTCTCACATGCAATAGGCAAGGGTCCGCAAGACGTGCAAGATGGTGCTTCTAAAAAATTGTACGCGGCACTGATTGTAATTGCGACCGCGAAACACACTGAGTATGATTTGCACTTGTAACCAGTCTCTCAAAAAATTCTGCATTTGTACCCTACTTCTAAGGGCATCAAAAAATATAGTACTGGTTATATCCATACCCAAGACAAACAATGTTGGATAAATAACAAAGTAAAATATAAATCAATCAGGTATATTTTTTTTTAAGTCGAGACTAGACACTATTTCTTATCTTGTGGGACCCAAATCAAGTAACATCGCAAACAGCTACTTGGATAATACAATGATATTGTCGGTTTTATATTTGGCCGTACAAAAAATAAACCCTTAATTCCTATAAGCTATTTAAAATAAAAATTATGTTGCCCAGAAAATATATATGTCTTTGACTTTTTTAGGTGTTCCGCTACTATGTAATAATTATTGAGAATCTCCTGTAAAATTGAAAAATTGCCCGTAATCTGGTCGAGAATTGCAGCCGATTTTTCTTGCACCCGATCAATTTTCTCCTGCAATTGTAAACAATCTCGGCCGCTATTTATTGGCATCGATAATTTGCTATCGTCTGCAAATAGAAAACGTTTTGCATTTTCTGCCCCACCAGTATTTAACCATAAACAAAAATTCTAATAGTCCCAAATTTCTGACACGGGCCAAACCGAGTATCTTTTAGATTTAATTCCAGCATATTCATTGTATCTAGTGCACTCTATCCGTCACGTAACTTGTAATAAACTTTGGTTTAAGCGGTCAATGAGACGGTGCAACCTATTTGTTAATTTCTGCAAGATTTTACATCAGATACTTTGTCTATGTCCATGTCAAACACTTTTTGTATGTAGTCAAAAAGCGCAATAAATTGTTCGTGTTATTTATTGGTGCTCGAAATCCATTCATCCATCCGTGTTGGTAGTCAGAGAGTAGAGAGCTTAGCTGCTCGCTGGCTTATGAAGCGCTGACTCCATTACCTTTGCTGGCGTTGACTAAATTGCCAGAGGCCTATAATGATCCACTTAGCTGCTTTTACAACGATCTGGGAATGTTTATGCTTTAAATCATAGATTGCATGAAAAGGGGTTCAGCGAGTACTGCTTGACAGTCCTTACAGATATAGACAGGCAGTATACCGAGGTATACAAGCAGGCCTCTTCTTGGATTAAGCGTCGTAAGGAGTTCTGTATCTCCTTAAATTGCAAATACTATTATTCCTGAAATATATTGACAATCGGTAAGAATAATTATTAATTGAATATATATAAATGGGAACTCCGATGATTTTTAATTTCATTGGTTGAATTCTTTTAATCCATCCATCAATGTGTTTATCGAATTGAATGTTTTTAAAAGTTAAAACTCCAATCCTTTTATTTAAACTCTCTTGGAAGGACAAGTTTAGATTGATCATGTTTTCTAAATATCATATCTGACGGTGAATAAACATAAAAACCAAAGTACATATATTATTTAACATATAGCAATGATGTAGAAGTAAGCTGAATCATACCTTGTTGAAATTCGATACGGAAAAAAAATAGTTGTATTAAAACAGTTTAGGAAAACATAAAATTAATTAGTACATCATATTCTATAAAATAAAAATAAATCAGTGGCGCTACAACCTATTTAGGTCTGGGCCTCAGATTTCTCTCTGTTTCATGATCATTTGTCTAAGAGGTGATCAGCCTCCTGTGCCTAACACACCCCGTCGACTATTTGATCTAAGACAAAAGAGTTTCCCTACAATATTTTTCTTCACCGTTCGAGCGAATGTTAAATGCGCACATCCATTGGTGCACAGCCGGGGATCGAACCCTCGACCTCAGGGTTGAGAGTCGCACGCTAGAGCCGCTAGACCAACATTGCTTCTATCATATACTATAGCCTATATTTTAAAATCTCTATTAAATACAAAAGCAGCATTGTTATATTGTTTATACTAGAATCACAAGATTCGAAACGAATTTGTTTACTGTCCTAGTTCGTGAATAGCAATGTTTGTACGTTAAGCGCAAATTTACGACAACTTTTTATGGCATTGGATGGTTCCGAAAGCTATTTGTTGTAACGACCCTTCTATTTCTGCCTTGATTTGTGGTATACCAAAGTAATTGAGGTAAATAGACTGTCCAGTATTTTGTCCCAGTTGATCAAAACATTAGTGGTAAAGGTATCAATTTGTTGATTATTTACATCTATGCCAAGTTTAGTTTCGTTATTTTGCAACAAGCTGAAAGTTTATTTGTGTATATCTCCAACACAGGTAGAAATGACTAGCGACTATAAGGTTTGGATTGTTTTAGGTTTGGTTTGGATTACCTTAGCAGGTAACAGTAAAGGCGTGTAAAATAGTACCTTAAATTCTTTAAAGTATAATAAAGAATTAAACTCGACATCATTAAAAATCAAACTTTTAATTGACACCTGAAAATTAAACGCTATCAAAATTCACGAGGCGCAAAGTTAGTCGCACTGAAAAACGTGATTCAATATAGAGGACCGACCGTTGGCAAACCTTTGCCCGATGAAAGATAAAAGTGTGATTTAATCAAAAGTTCCAGCAATATTGTGCCTGCTCGTAACGGCGAGTCAATTTATTGGGCCCAAGTGTTACTTTCAAACAGATAAGAGATGCTTTTCTCTCTCGGCAAGTGAACATAAGTAAAACTCAGTGTTATTTGAAAAAAGAACACAATTCCGATTGTTTTCAAATATTGTTATACGAAAATAGTTTTTACTTATCAATTATTCTTTCAAATAAATAGTTTTCTTTAAAAATTCGTGACTGTAATTTAAAATTTAACCTGAAAAATTTCTGCGTTAAACGCTGAAGTTTTTAATTACTTTTTAACAATCAGTTCATTTCTCTTGCGGGATGTAAGTTTAAAAAATGAAGTCGTATTAAATGTTAAAGAGAAATATTAATATAAAACCTTCATGTTAGTAGATTTTTTTTTCAAGTTTCCGTCATACCTATTTCAATGCTTAACTTTTTCCATCAATGGTTCTTATACATTATTCGCATTAGAAGTGGGCAATATTAATTGAAATTTTTATATATTTTTTTTCTTAGAGTTTTTTAGTACTAACATAATTATAATGTTTCAGCAACAATACATGAGAAAAAAAACTAGTTTTATAGAATTTGTAACTCTATATTAATTCCAATTTTAATAGTTAAACATTTTCCGATTTTCCTTATCTTTCAATTATTCACTTATTTTCGCAGAGAGGAATGTAAGATGTTGTTATTTTTTAGGTAGTATTAAATTTTGTTGGAAGTTTAAGGTAATATATAAGTTATATTATAAATATTGTTTGGCATCTCTATAATTCTTATTTTAAAAAAGTTTTAATACTAGAAATTGATATCTGCGTAATTCACAAAGCTTAAAAAGCCGCCAGGTTGTCAGACCGCAATCAATATATATATATAAAAATGAATCCCTATTTCCCTTGGTCACGGCATCACGCATGAACGGCTGGACCGATTTTGCTAATTCTTGTTTTGTTGTATTTGTTATTGTCAAGAGAAGGTTCTTATGAAATAAAAAAAAATTGTAGGGAAAATTAGAAAATTTAAGAATACTTAACCACATATTAAGTAATCCTGACTGATAGCAATTTTTTTTTCAGTAAATAACGCTTTCACAATTCAAACTTTTTTGATGTAACCTTATACCGGTTGTCAAAACATTGACAGAATGCGGCCAGAAAAACAAACAAATAATGTTGTATATCACAAAGCATTAGAATAATAAACACTTTGTTTCTGAAATATTTTTTTAGTTAATTATACCAATTCGAAATCAATATTCATATTTAAGACAGGACAACGTCTGTCAGGTCCGCTAGTTTGTTTAAAAGCATATGACTTTGAATGAAACGATTTCTAGTAATCTACATAGATTACTTGAAATTGTTTGTTTGAAGTTTGACATATTAGGTACATACCTAATATGCCAACCGGCCACATCCTTTTACCACTTTTAACTTTTAACGAGAGAGATGTAGAAATAATTGTCAGGTAAAAAAATACATAAAACAAAAAACCATGTATAACAAATCTGTCCATGAACTCGTTGTTTCGTAGCGGGCATATTAATTACTGTTGCACTTAAAATGAAGTGATGTTATGGTACTTTCCTTTTACTGTGTTTTTCATATTAACGAATATTAAAATATGAAAGCATATATTTACTAAGGTCAAGTGTACATAAGATTTAAATCTAACTGTGTCGCGAGCAACTGCAGAACATTCATAATTAGGATTCATATAACTTACAAAGATCCTATGTAAGGTCTAAAACTTCCCAATCCGCCTGGTCCCCGTGGGGATAGAGAACACCACCCTTCATTACATATGAAAAAACAAAAAGGCGCTCCACGTCACAGTAAAATTATGCACGTCATCAAAACAATTAGATCTGAGAAATCAGAGAGAAAGTAAATAAAAAGAAACGGCAAAATATGGATGATGCTTTAATCCTAAAGGGGGTAAAAACTAGACCGTTAAACAAACCTACTTAATTTTTATATTTTGTAATAACACAAGTAATACTCATTTTAAGAAATGTTAACTAACTAATTTTAAAATTGATATGTCGACAAAAACAACACGACTTGTTGCTACTAGGTGACATCAACTGTTATAAAATTATTTGCAGCTCACTTCTTTTAATTGTCCTTCCTTTTTCCTGGCTACTAGACTCGTAATCGTCCTTTGTTTTTCACATCAACACTTACTATGCAAAAAAACATAGTATTGTATCGCGCAGTCCGGACATACAACGACTTGTATAAGCTATAGCGGAATATGGTTAAAAGGAGTATTAAGAATATCCATAGCGCAAAATCACCTGAGTCATGAGCATACCCCACATACACACCTTCATGTACTTACCCTCACTTTTACACCAACAGACAATTATATACATGTGTCTTACTACGACATCATGGAACATTACGATCTAGCCATACTTAAGACTAATAAGTAATTTAAGTCTAACCTAATTTAATAAAAAGGATTGTTATCATAAGTAAGTGTCCAACAACACTACTTATAGTCTCTATTAAAGGAAAGACACTCTGTTCTTATGTTCAATTTTTTTAAATTCACTGTTTAGCACTTAATATTAAAGTACACTAACACTAATTCACTAGTTCATGTGGTTTTGTCCTTTTCAATCTTCTCACTCGTGGTGTCAAGGAGTTGAATAGCCTCGATATTCACGTGATGGTGGAGCCTATGTTCGTGTGCTCCAGCAGTATTTTTTATTAATGTGGTGACGTCCTCTACATTAAGGTTCCGATGGAGGTTGTAATTGCGAATGTCCCTATTGCATGCATTGACTATTCCCCTGTTAAATGTATTTAATTTTAATTGTTTGTTTCCTATTGTAAATTTTTGAACTTTTGTTAGGTAAATGTTATGTATTACATATAATTTTTGCTAGCGTAAGATTACGAAATAAAATAATAACCAATTTTTGTATTAATTCATTAATAACGTTCTAAAAAGTAAATAAAATTTCTTCAAATAAAATTAATTAATTATTTTTTTAAGTGCACAGATTTCCTATACTACATTTATAGTACTATTTATAGATGACGACACCCGATTCAGTTTGACTAAATTTTGTTATAAAATATTGTATATTTGACCTAGAGCGTTATAACTAAGTGTTTGTGGGAATGGAATACATTTTTTATTACTAATGTAATTTGCCATGATACGAAAATAACACATCTAAACAAAAGATGTAATAAACATGTCTCGATGTAAGCCTCATTCTAAAAGCTGAAAAGAATTCTCCGATTTCTTCTTTTGCACGTTTTCTAAACAAAGATTAAATAAAGGATGAAATATGGTGAATAAAGTATTTACTGGTATAAAATGAAACGTATGCACGCTCGTCCCGTGAGATCGTATACGCCGGAAGGATATTACCATTTATGAGAACTGAATTCATTTTCTCCTTGTTTAATGAGGTTTTTTATAGCTATCTTCTGCCCACGATTACAGTTAGAATTAACGGTATATACCCAACGCTATATATCTATACCCAAATATCGCGTAAATATAATACAATGAAAATTATCGCGCGTATTTGTTATAGCTCAAAAATATGTAGGAGATCATTTTCATCCTATTACGGAGCAGTGTTAGAAACATTTCAATACGACTGTTAGATTTAATTATACTTTTTCAGTCAATCAATAGTAGATCTACTAGTATACTGAATTGTAGGTTTTCCAAAAAGCGTTTATAACTTTTAAATATATTAAACATATTCGATTTTGCGGCATTTTTTCGTGTAGTGTTAGAAATAGTGTCGAGTTCTGCACCAATTGAATTGGATTCAAACGACACTAATCCTACTGAACGTTAAGTCTCTCTTAGAGTAAGATTTAGAGACTAGAGCAAGTACGACCCGTATTTCCAAAATTGGGTTTTGGACAGAGTTCGTGGTAAGTCTCGAATCTTACCCTTAAGTTCTGGTACAGCGTCTCAAAATAAAATATTCGATCTCTTACATAAATACCATAAATTACACAAAAAACAAATTAGGACATAGACACGTCTCGCCATAACACGTAATTTTATATCGGTTTTGATTTATGGTCATTTTGGTTTGCGAATAGTATTTGATTATAAATATAATCAAGAGTTACCTCGTGGAGGTGGTCCGTTGTAAAATTTGCTGTTTTCTTCTCCTAATTAATTTTTCTTAAGATTTTCTGTAAAGCCGTTATTTTTTATTTATATAACAAATTTCCCGTGATCGATCATATTACAATAGCTTTAAGTAGCAAAATTATTTTCATATACGATATATAACATAAACGGTTAGTACAATGCTGAACCATGCCCTTTAGGCTATGTTGATTGTCGTTTAAATATAACTATTCCTTGCAAGTTATTGGAATTCTTATTACCAATTTCTTAAGAAAATATTTGAGACAATTCTTTTCCACCGTAAATTATCGTGAGTTTAATTTAAACGTTAGTTTAAGGATGTGAAAGTTTTCTAATATAATACCTATACTTACCGACATATTGAGACCCCTTTACCCCATTTCGAAGTGTAATATATAAAATAATATTTCAAATGATACGGTATGGTCGTTTATTTTAATCTAAAAAACAAATAATGCATTAAAAGAGTTCACATGAGATTCAAAATGTTCACTAAACTTTGTGTATAAATCTTATTTTATAGGGTTTTTTTAAATGTACTATGCGCTAAATGACACTTGCAATAAATAAAAGTTTGGCCAGACTTGAAGACAAAAATACCTTAATTGTTATCGATTTACGAAGTGGAATTATTAATGTCATTGCTGGCCTATCTAGGGTTGTAACAATGGATATACATTTAAAAATATACTTCGTGGACTAAAACACATTCTGTTACTACAATTTAACAATTATTTATTATGAATATTCATAAACTGTTGCGAGGTTTCTAGACCGCATGCCACTGTCAACAAAGTAACATTGTGATATTAAAACGCATTTTATACAATTGAATTTTTTAAATATACACCGATTACGATCGTTACTAGTACAGTCCTAAAAATGAAGACAGTTTTCACATAACCGCAAATGTTCTTTATGTATAACTTCAACATGTATGTACACATTCCAATTCTTAAAAATATTTTTTTATAGAACGACCCGGTAGGAGGCTTTAGTAATACCGCCCATTGACACTCTCAATTCTAGAAGGCTCGCAAGTGCGTAGAAGGCCTTTTAAGAATTATTTCTCTTTTTTTTTAAAGACCCTATGTCCAATTGGTTCGGAAATACTTCGGTGGGCAGCTGGTTCCACAATAAAAATGAACAAATTTTTAGATGATTTGTGAAAGACACTATTATTTTTGTAAACTTCAAAGTAAGTAATCACCCTCTAGTGGCGATATTATATAATTTGAATCGTGGTTATAGTATTGACCAAATGGTGACCATAATATTAGCAGCGGCACTAAAATATATTATATCATCAAGATAACTATTTAAACTATTTAAATTAGTAATACTAGTCGTAAATTATAAAATATCTATACGAATTATAAAATTATAGATTTCAAACGCCATAAAATTACCGGTGCTTTCAAAAGGTTTCATAAAAGCACATTACGTATAAAATGCTTCCGTGCTTTGTTAACCTCAGAATTTGCGAAATAAAAACGGTGTAAATTGGATTTTTCAGGACTCGGCTAGCAGTTTACAGTCATTTTCATGCAAATGAATCTCAACTGGTCAGTGAGATTGTTTGCATATTGGATAAACCTCCAAATTATTAATATACCAAGCTCCGTGTATATCTCTGCAATGCGGTGAAAAATATACTTCTACGGTCAATGTTCAGCGAGTTTTTAACGGTTCAGTTAGTCAGGACTTTAGTGTCACTTGTAAACTTTACTGGGCACTTAGATTTAGATTTTTAGCGCAGTGCGTTTTTCTGTTTGTGCTGGCCTTACGAATTTAAAACTTTACGTAGGTATCTATGTAACATGAGGGAGGTCATACAAAATTTGTAATGGAACGAGTATGTTGGCAATATTGGAATTTAAATCATCACTAATAAAATTCGGCCTATTTTTTTCCAGATGTATGCTGGGAGCCAATAGGGGCGAGGCGATGATCCGCCTTATGGGCCGGCCGCGGGCTCATCATGCGCCAGCAGTCGACCGATGTAAGTAAAAGTCCTATGGGACGGATTAATTAATGGGACAGTGATGTAAAAATAAACTTTTCAACAGCTTTTGATACCGAATCGTTTTTTGCCGGCGGCATATCAATTTATTTTTAACGTGGCATACGGGTGATGTTAAGTGATACTGACGCCCATCGGCACTCATATTGCTCGCAAGTGTGTGGCCGGTCTTTTTAGAATTGGTACACTCTTTTCTTGAATGAACCTAAGTCGAATTGGCTGGGAAATACATGGGTGCTGTTTGCAAATAGTGATGGTGCGCGGCAAAACTGTCATAAAAAACGCTTAGTTAGGAACCAGGTGATACAGGTGGAATTTCGTACGTCCGATGATGTAACCCAGCTGCATGTAATACCTATATATACCTAATAATAATAATATCTTTTTAAAGTTTAAGAAATACTTAAATCATAAAAGAAAGCTTATATTAATAAAACTACAAATGAGGTTATTCCGCTTATTTCACTCTATTTATCTTCTGTGTATCAGACTCTTTTTCGTAGGGCGGGTTCCACCTTTAAAGTATAATATTTTTAAGTCACCATCCCATTTTCAACTCATGCACAAAATAAAGCAACAGTTATTTTCTTTTTTCTATTGAGGGAAATACTTGTTAGTGTGAGACTGATGCCTGTGAAATGTAAGAGTACCCGTATCGTCAGGATTTAACCACTTCGTATCACCAGAAGGTCTTAAAAAGTAGTCTAAATTTATGCTGAATAAACATTTATTATTATAATAGGTTGCAATATTAACTAAATGATTATATTTAAGGAATGTATGTATGTGTAATCGTGTGTATGTGTTTGTATGTTGTGTGTGTATGTTTGTCTGACTGTGTTTTTATTGTTTTAAGCAACATACGAAGTATATTACTACTGTGGTAGTGATACTTTTTAATTGCCATATTGTTGGCATCATAACTGAAAATCTAGTAAAATTAAATAAATCTTATACTCTTTAATCTGTAAGCTTATTTAAAAGCTTAAGTACAAAGCGGATGATTTAAAATAAAAGGCAAATCTGTCGTTTGAAAGACTTCGAAGTCGCTTTTGTAATTTCACTCGCAATCTAAAATTTACACGTTTCTTTAAAAACTTTTTAACATGAATAGTCTATTGAAATAACCCACATAAAGTATAATAAATCTTGAATGGCGTTACTACGTTGAATTTATTATTTGGAATAGAATCTTAACAATAGAATTCATATAAATTTTATTTTAACGTTATCATATATTGCTCATATCATATTTTTGTGGTTCATAGTGTGGTAAATAGATAGCATTGTATTCTAAATAAATTTATGTATATTATGTACCTAATTTAATTGTGTATTGAACACGCTTATTGTTATTATTATTTATACCAATGTATTTTTGTAGGTTACATAAATTTTAAGAAAACAAATGACAATTCATTACCGACAAGCATTAACATTAGTACGCTACATCTATGCCTAGCTAGCTCTATACGTGGCTATTTTCTTTCTTATTTAACGGTGTTACGATCAAAAAAGGCACATTACTTCCGTTAAAACATGAAATTGCAATGCCTCATGCCTCTGTGATCACGGGGATCTAAACTAGAACTAGTTTAGACAAAGATAAGTTTATTAACTTTATATAGGAAAAGTTCATAACATTTACTCAACTGCGTAACTAAAGTTGGTCGTCGTGTTCGTCTATAAGATCTCAATTGGCGTTTAGTTGCTAAGAGTTAAGCTCTAGTCATCCCTTTGTTACATATATAGTGTACCACAACAATAACAACAAATGGAGGCTTCATTTACGTAGTTTTTTATACGGCTTTGTAACTTTACCATTCGAATTGTACAAATACATGTATTCTGTTTAAAATTCTAGTATTTTTTATTCAAACCTCATCCATAATGAGTTTTACTTTTAATTATAGTATAATAGTAGTAGTACTTTTAATATCATAATATTGCAACTGTCTTTAACGTACGACTGTTATCCCTTACAATCAAAAAAAACCTATCAAAAATTCAAAAGACTGACGAGTTTCTACGCCTTAAAATTTGAGAACGGACAGTGAATGTGACTGTAGTGCTTTTTTACTGACGTTCATAAGTATACATTCAATTAGCTATAAATTATATTTTGATTTGTTTTGAGGATGTGCGTTAAATCCCATCATTGCACCAATGGATTTTTCTTTCTATGTTACGAATAAATATTTTAGACGAAAATAAACATCGTGTGAAACAGGAAACATAATTAAAGAAACATGCAAAATGAGTTCGAGACCCACTAGAGTTACAGTCCCACCCGATTTTTATAATTGATATAACTAAATTATTTGCTTGTAATTAATAATTTTGTTATAAATTATTATGTTGAAAGTTCCATAACCACAGCCATACATATATATACGTAGAAAAGCAAAGCTAGAAAAGCTGAAAATCGAATTCGAGTTTACCGTGTTGATTGCGGCGGTACCATTAAATTTTTTCGGATTTCTATTATTTCGATTTCAGAATTCATTGAATAACTAAAATTGGGTCTTTTTAACTTAAAGATGAAAGTTGCCTTCAGAATTTAAACAGTGCTGAAGGAAAATTGCGTGATATATATTATATTATAAAGTTAATTGTCCAATTCTGATACATTCAGCATTAAGGAGTAATAAAACTGGTTAAGCAGCAAAGAGAAGCTAGTATAATACATCATTAGTAGGCATTGTGTGCCTCGGGCTTCTTAATCGATTATTTGATAGTTGAGGAATGATTTCGCGTTTTTTTGGACGACAGTGGTAGCTGAGGATTTTGACGTAAACCTGATTATTTATTTCGCAAAGGGGCTGATAATACGTTATACTACCAAGGTAACACTGATAATTTTAAGAAAATGAAATTGGCTTGACGTAGAAAGTTTCCAATACTTTTATTGTTTTACGAAGTAATCTGAGTTCTACACATCGTTGCATTCGATGGAACGACTGAGAAAAAACAGTTGGCCCATTCTTTCTTAGGGGTCTCTTCTACGGCATTTTCGTACGCCTTTACCGCATTTTCAGGACTCGTAAAGTGAATACCTCAAATTTTATTTAGTTGGTTCTTGGGTATAGATGAAAGTCACAGGGTCGCCAGGTCAGAACTGTATGGCGGATGATTCATTATCTGGAGTCTGAGCCTGAGCTCTGCCAAAGTCAAATATTCACCAATCCATGCGAAGGTGTTTCCTGTCGTTGGTTAAAGTATGGGGAATCCATCTGGTACAAGCATCCTGACGCCTAAATGTTTGTGTAATATTTTTTGAACTTGACTCATACCAATGTCTAGGCTTGCCCGTATCTGCTGATAGGTTACTCTCTTATCTTCCTCTATCATACATCGCACAGCACTGATGTTATCTTCAGTAGTCGCTATTAAAGGACGTCCCTCACGCGGATCATCATTGAAATTGCAATTGTAAATAGTGGCACGAGATGGAGTTTTATTAAGAAATGCGCACCCTATCGTAGCTTTGTTGTTGAGTAAGCCCACAACGCCTTAGCCTCGTTTTCACGTGTAACAAGAGTTTTAGATTTGCCGCCAATTCGCAAAAACAAATGACAAATGAATGCAATATAGCACATTAGGATACACAAAGAGTTCTTAAATTGAAATTGAAAATTTTTTTTTCATAAGTAATGTTTCTAACTGGCCCGTTCTAAACATTTTCAGTGTTACCCACGTACAGTAATAAAAAACTTCGATAAAAATTTAGGTCAGGTGTAGAGGTTAAAATGCAGTACACCTAATTTTTTAACACACGCACACGGAAGGTTCTTTTTTAAATATAAGTAGATAATCATATAATATAAATTATACAGGATTTTTACTGACATTTTTTAATCTAGTTTTCGTCACATGAAAACTAAAAGGATCTTCATTATCAAAACATTTTATATTCGATTATATTAAGACGTACTTTTTTGGTTTATAGACGGTCGACAAAGCGGTGTGGACGGAGGAATCAGGTGCGGCGCGTCTGGAGGCTGTACTCGTCGCGCTAGTAGAGCGGAAGTCACGCGCACTTCACGCGGAGCATGCGAGACGGCGCGCTCGCACACATCCTCTACTTCTGCTGTTACGGGACCATCTGCCTGACGGTAAATAGACTCCTCTCCTCTTGACACCTTGAAAAATACATGACAATGTAAAAAATAAAACTGGCGAAACAATTTTGCACCAGCTTTATCGGCCATGGAATTCCTGCGTGTTTTTTAGATCTCCGATATATGTCTTCCTAGAATAGCTCAACTGTAAAATAAATTTCCCTGTATACGGTGGCACGAGACAGCTTATTAGGCAAACAGATTAGAAATGTAATTTTAATCTATGTTGCGTCCGCAATCGAATCCTGTGATGTCATGGTATCTTTCGAAAAACACATAATGTTATTCCATCGAAATAAGCTATATTCAAAAGCATCAAAACTGTCTTCGGTTTATACAGCACAAAGCCCTGTAGCCTTAAATTTCATTATACATGTAAGAGGAAGTTTCTTTGATCATTTTTATTTAATGGATAAGTAGCTTTCTGTCTAAAACAGAGTTCGTCATCGTCGATTCTTGGATTTGTCACATGCCGGATTCCTGTCGATGTTTTCCTTCTTCGTTCTAGAGAATGTTAGATGCACACACAGACCGAAAGTCCATTAGTGTACAGCCGGAGATTAAACTTCTCAAGCATGAGGTTCACAAGATGAAGTTTCTTGGCCAATACGGCTCTAGATGTAGAGCTCTAGATATAATGTGTTACATATTTAATTAGTAGTTTAAAACGAAATCCAAAGCTTTGCAAACTGTAAATTGCCATACTCCCGTATGAAAGCAAAGTAG
This sequence comes from Pieris brassicae, assembly GCF_905147105.1. Taxonomy (NCBI): domain Eukaryota; kingdom Metazoa; phylum Arthropoda; class Insecta; order Lepidoptera; family Pieridae; genus Pieris; species Pieris brassicae. Next base: position 5,366,968 of record NC_059665.1, on the reverse strand, counting down.
CTAGCACTCACACAGTGCTAATTGGTTCATTTATGTCTAGTTTATGCATATCAGCCAAAAACTAATGAAAAATCTCTCAGAAACTAATGAACCGATTTTTATGAAACATGGACTTTTCCCAATATGATTTTTAGTTTTCGTGAAAATTGTGAACGAACACACTAACGAAATTTATCACAATCCTACACCTGTATATCATATTCAATTTTTTTTCCATTCCAACAGATATATACATACAGGACCAACTGGTTACCTCCTTATTTCTGAACTATATAGTATATTTATAAATGATAATCTAAGTCTTCAACTGCCTCCGTTTTCTTGAATATGTATGACTATATATGAATCTTGATTATGGAATTCAGTAATGCGCTACTCATTGTATACAAATATACATGCTATGGATTGCTAGTAAAGACGAAAAAACTTGAATAGCTGGTTTCATTATTCGACAGAATGAAAAATAAAGTGTTGTTGAGTATTCCGTATTAAACAGCCTTATGGAGTAAAATTACTTGTAAATAATAATATCGATCACAGGTCACTCGAATCGACGATACGTGGCTTACCAGTAAATAATGCCTAAGCGTGTCTTATTTTAATACTAACTTGGATTTTCATTACGCCGGAGGTTGTTTTTGATCGAAAAGTAATATATGGCATAATACATCGTAGAGACGCCAGCTAGCCTAAAGAAGCGTTTTAACGTAATAATTTGTGTAGGTTACTAAACAAGTCTGAAAGTTTTTAAAATATGTCAAATAGCCCATTGTGATCATTTGCCCGAGCCGCTTGAATTAAATCGATAACTTTGGTATTGCTGAGTTACAACGACTTTCCAATGTTGAGCTGTCGGAATAAAATATAGTTTAACTTTGCATCAATGGGTTTATCTTATTGTGAATCTAATCTCACTATCCGTGGCCTATTATATAATTTATTATTGTGTCTGCACTGCTTATGTCTTACACACAAGGTCTTATATCTATATATTACATCTGTAATGCAACTAAATTGCCTATATATGAGTAATAAACTTAATAATATGACAAAGAGGACTAAACAATCATAAATCGATTTTGATAGTTCGAGGAACGTAAATCTGTGCATTGTTTTATTTGAATGGATTATTTGTATTGTGTTCGCGTTATCTGTGCTTTCAAAGTTATCATATAATATTTGATGAAACGTGGGTGTGAAATTTAATCTAATCAACAAAACCCGAAAATCATATTTTTGATGTCTGAAAAATAAATTTAGCAGTTAGCGATAGTAGATATAACGAGGGATCATAGTTTCTTTTTTATATTTACGTACATTTTGCGTACGGCCATCTGGTTTTTTTTCGTTCAATTGGTTTTGAAGGATATTTTGCTATTAATTTCTGATACAGATCTAATATTGTGGCATTTTATTTTGTATACTTTACATCTAAATACTTTTATATTTCTATCATGTTATTAATTTCTACATACATTGTTATTTTTTGGCAAAAGCCTCCTCCAAATCCCGCCATTTCTGTCTTCACTGTGGCACTTTCTGCCGTGTACCACCTGATGTTTCATTAATCTGGTCTATTTTCCTTCCAAAGTATATTTCCTTGGGCATCAGTTTAATAATTTGTTGCTCCACTTTCCTGCTCCTCTTGACCTGAGAGATCTATATAGATCGTATATACCTCGATGGCATCTATATAGATAAAAAACTAAATCAATGGCGCTACAACATTTTTAGGTCTGGGCCTCACATTTCTGTATTTGTTTCATGATCATTCGTTAATCTAACAGGCAAGTAGGCCTTCGACTTTTTGGGTCTAGAGCAAGCTGGTTTCCTCACGATGTTTTCCGTCACCGTTTGAGCGAATGATAAATGCGTACATAGAAAGAAAGTTCATTGATGCACAGCCTACAACCTTAGATATGAGAGTCGCTACAAGGACAACACTGCTCTATTTCATTTATATATTATATACTTCATAAAAAAGCCGGCCGAAAGGATAATATACAACTGTTCTTGCTTTGAAATAGCGTGTAATCCGGATCCTTTGTAAAATAGACTTTACCTATAGGTGACATGAATATATCTTTTACGCTCCAGTGAGTAAATAGGTTTCTAGAAAGATCTTTAGAGATTGTATTCAAAACTGAAATATGTGAAATAAATAAATTATAATGTATGTAAATAAACTATATTATAATCTATCTTATTAAATGCGATTATACCGTTTTATATAATGAATTAAGATAGGTGAATTATGGAAATATTCTGTAAATATAATATAGTCGGAATAGGTTGTTGTTTAGTATAATTATATTCTATTCTTAAAAATACATTTATTTCAGATGAGGCGTCCATGGTAGAGAGCCCTGCCGGAGGAGTCAGACATTGGTGTGAACATGAGGGTCCTAAAAGGAAGCATAAGAAACTGAAACTTAACACTCATCATGGGTAAGTTATTTCTTTACATAAAACTTGGGATAACGGGCAGGAGGTTCTTGATGTTAAGTAGTATAGCCGCGAGTGAGCAAGCGCGTTGTTTCACTAAGCCTTGTAATAATATTATTTTAATCTAGGGCGTGTTGGGAACATTATTGAATTAAATAATAACACAAACAAACATAAATTTAATATTTCTTTACGCGTTTAAGCGAAATGTGTTGCTACATACAAAAATTTCAATATATTTTAAAGGTGATTATACGTTTTGCTAATTTGCTGTTAGCCTAACAGTGCAGGGATTTATGTAAAATATGAAGTTTATTTAGTTCGATTTTGATTGAAATAATAACATTTTGAGGTCTTTTCAAAACAAGCCATAGAAAACATTAAATTAGGTATCAGATGTTTTGTTACAGCAAATTTTATTTACAACAAATAAACAGAAATAATAAGACTCAATTTTGTATCGCGTAGACCGGACATACAACAAATAATATTTAAGCCTTCATTTGTTTAAGCTATCGCGGAATATGCTTATAATGAGCGAAAACCAACTCCATCATGAGCACACCCCACATACATACATACATACGTACCCTCACTTTTGTACTATGACTCAACACACTCAAATTATAATATTTGAAATATTATTAAGCCAATTTAAGATATAATCGGAGGCTAAAGGTATTTTCTCTTTCACTGTTGCTATAAGATCAGTCGTTATTTTATATAACATTAAAACAAGTACAACTATTAAAATGGAATTCAAAAATATTTCTGACACTAATTTTGCCATAAATCCAGAATACGTGTAGCTCGGTTTTGTTATATTTGTGGCCTCTGCAAAAGTTGAGTGAAAACTATATTATATGTTTCGTTCTACTAGAGGTTCTACTACACTTGTTTTTATTTTGCGTACCCTAGACGAAACCCAACTTAGTTAAGAGTCTTAGCCTAATTTCAGCTGTTTTCGCATACTAGGCAGCATTGTTTGGTTTAAGTTTTTCTTTCGTTGAAAGTTTTTTCACCTTGTACTTAGCTCGAAGTCAAACCACTTTCGTGCGACTAAAGCGAACATTTGTAGGTTCGAATAGGCTGGACTATTTAAAATATTTAGGAATTACATTACTCAGATATAATGCGTTCTAAAAGTTCATTCATTACAAAAATACATGAAATTCAAATCTTTCCTCTTGATTACTTTTGTAATCGATAAGACCATGAAAACGATGTAAAGTTTGAAATTAGTTACATAAATACTACAAAGTTCTCGAATAATAATAGATATTGGGAAATTTATCAATAAACTGCTAAATAAAAAAAAAGTAATTTGTGAAGTTAAAGTAATGAATAAAAAATAATAATAAAGCCACTTTTATTCCTTACTATAAAAATAACAAATCATATGGGTGTTAGTTTGGTTATACACTCAGTTTACGTTAGTTATTGATATTTCCATTACATCGTGTTCTGCTGTAGGGGTCCACCCTTTTGGGTAAACCCCTCCTCCTGTTCTTTCCATTTGGATTTATCCTCTGCTTCCTCCATCCATTTTAAATAAACGTGTGAATAAAAATAAATAATTTATTAACAGTACTGTTGTGACGTATATATTTGTATTTTTTGCAGCGATATACACAGTCCCGAGAGTTATGAGATGGAGCGCAGACGACGTAGGCGGAGACGTCACCACTCACATGCACACAAGCCTAAGAAACATAGGACTCTTCTCGTATCCGCTATTGACGAACAGGCGAAAGTTATACACGTAATTATATCCCTTTTTTAATACAATAGGGTATATCATTATAGAAAAGATTTTTAATGTTAAAACACTAAGCTAAATGACTATTTTTTAAAAGTACAATCTCCTCTAATTGTATGGCTTTTACATTAGAATTTTGATCGCAAAACATTCAATAATAGAGATTGTCGAACTTAGCATAACGATAAGCATTTTTTTCATTAAGCGCCATCTATCTAAAACTAGAGAAATGTTCTAAAACACCTCTTTCTTGTACAACGCGACAAATTGCACCAAAGTATTGTTTCACAAATACAATAATAGGTGGCGCTTTGATAAATCACTTTCTGTTCCTTCGGAAGTTCTGAAAGTTTCATAGGAACTTTAGAGATAATGTTTAAAAATAATTACTTTTGTATCACCTAATAGATATAGAATATAATATAACCAGAACTAACATTCACAATACTCATTGTAGGAGCCAAGGCTGTACATTATGCTCACTCAGGCTTTCTTGTTTTTTTTAAGCGTGGATTACCTAAATAGTCGGAACTACGCCCCGAGAGTATAGCCAGACGTAGGGCCTCTTCAACGTTCCATTAAGGCTTTATATTGTTATTCGGTTTTTTTTATCCGCATAAAAACAAGTCTCACATCTAGGTATTGGACCCCGATGAGCTGCCCCGTCGAGCTCGCTACACCATCATGGTGACAGCTTGCCTACTCCTCTTTCTTTGTCTGTTACTTGTTGGCGTTACTCTTCGGATGGCGCCACTCATCGATGATATGGGTAAGTCCATTACCATACATTATTATTATTATTATGTAAATAAACACACTAGCAGCTGATGCGCGCATAATTGCGGATTTGGAGAAATTATCCAACCTGGTCAAAGAGGGTGCACTAATTGCACGTTCCGGAACCTATTCCAGTCAGCCACTACGCGGCTTCTAAGAAAGTTCTATAGAGAATCCGTGAAGAGTGTGAGTTCTTACTTAAAATAAAGAGCTTCTCAATTCCAAGAGTATTATAGTGACCAGTAAGGATTTTATACGTTTCATTGATCCCTGTGCTCTGGCCATTTTCGTGGCTTGTCTTTGAACCCTTTCCAGCATATGAATATAGTTTATGGAATAATGATCCCAAATGTATTTGGGAACTGAACTTCATCGCAATATTTACTAAGGCTGGGCATTGAACTTTTTATAACCAAGAGCCCCGCCAGGTTTGTTTCTTGTAGCGCGAAAGCTTCACGAGTTATATCTAATAAAAAATTATGATATAAGAGCTGGAATCTCTTCAGCTGAATTCCGCATTTGGGCTTCACCATTGTTAAACTAAGAAAACACTTTTCAATATGTTTGGGCGTCAAAGAAACTTGCGACCGTTTAAATACACGATAGGTAAGTCTAACTATTGTCGTCAAGAGCCTTTACAATGCTGTTATATTCTTGGGTGTTAAGCCTTGGCGTTATTTTAGTTAATTTTACCTAGATTTTTAAGTATTTTTCAAACTAAAAGTGTTATTTAAATGATCTGTTTAGTTAAATTTTATACTCATTTGCATTTTTAAAAAATTGAGCTAAAGCAGTGCATACATATGGTTATGACTAATATTTTTTTTCTATTCTTTCTGAATTATTTTTATTTATTATTCGGAATCCTCGCTTAATCTATGGGAGAAAAACCTATAGTCTATACACAAAACCATTTTTAAGTTTAGCATATATATATATATATATCTAATTCGGGACCTTTGAGTTATCGTTCTTAACAAATGAATTCCCAGACCAACTTTATCACAGAACCCCCAGAAAAATATTACACTATTGAAGTTTTAATAGAACGACATTTATAGTCTATGTAAACCTAAATAAAACTTATAATTAGTTATCTCTTAATAATAACGAGATACTGGCAACATTGGTATTTTTTTTCTGTCTTCAAACTGCGTTGGCCACTTGCGAACCTTCTGGCATTGTGTCCATGTCATCAGATGAGCCTCCTGCCCGTTTGCTCCGTTATATAAACAATCTCGCGTAAGTACCATATTTTTCAATTCTCAAAATACAAAACAAATTTCACCAACAAAATTCTGATTTTAATGATGCTAACCATTCTGCTGCTAGCATCATGCAACTTTGTGTAATAGGTATCTATTTAAAAGGGGTCATTTAGTACTAAAAGCTAATACCTATAGTTATGTAGGTGTGAGTCGTTTAAAGCATACAGTTTGTAGCCTAGTTTTCGGCGTGAATGGCAGACTAAGCTTGCCTCTAAAGCAAAGAGGATATGAGACAGGCTAAGCTCATAATATACAGTTCCTAGTTTAAATTTTCGTTGTCAACCTCTTTCACGGTTATACTCGTTTTAAGAAAGATGTATAGATCAATACTCTGGTCTTCGTTACGTGGGTGTATAATTTATTTGTGTATTGATCTGTTTTTCTACTTTGATCGAGTATGTAAAATATATGTTGTTCCAGTTTCTATAAGGTTAAACAACCTTAAAATTTGAACAATTTTTATTTTATTGCCATTGCTATTTAACAATTATTCAAGAATTCAAAACTACCAATCTGATTACAAATATATATTCCCTAAAATTTCAAAAATCTGACCGATCCAATTCGAAAAATACACGTCATTTTTTTTAGATACGACTTGTTTTGATGTTGTTAAAAATAAAGTTAACATACATTTATTAAGATTACAATAAGATGTTAAGATCTAGATCTGATTGTTTTGTTAGGAATTTTCTGTGAATATTTAGTACCTATTTATGTATTATAGTATTTCAGCGTATGCATGTATTGCAATTAGGAGATAGCGTTATATCAGTATTAATTTCTGACTTAAACTTACAATAACGCAGTAAAAATAAAGGTAAAAGCATAAACACTGAATAGTCAATAGTTAATGTCCAAGTTTCGTGTTTAGATAACAATAGAAACTTAGACGAAGGTACATAAGATAAGGTTTTACAGACAAGCACTAATGCTATATAGAAAAAACTATATGTTGGTCCTCTATGTGTTCTAGTAAGGCTTGATATTGCAAATAAAACGATAAAACTCTTTTTCAGATTTTTGTTTTAATTATTAAACGTTATTAAATCATTGAAAACATTACTGATTTTGTAAAATGCTAACGGTAGTAACTGCTACGACTTATAGGGAGAGTAAATACAGATAGTCGATGGGATACATTAAATTAAATAATTCACGCGCACACAATACGTTTCATATATGACGATACGAACACAAAACGCGCTATCAATCTTTTGCTTTACATCTTGACCCACGGCCCGCGTGTAAAAGTACAATTTAACTTTATTCAAATAATAATTTAAGTTAAATTTATTGTTAAGACCTATCAACTTTCCCTGGAAAGTAAAAACCAGCGATAAGAATTTATTACAGGTAAAGGATCGATTTTGTTCGTATACGGATCTCGAGTTCGGCAGGACACTGTAGAGAAAGTGGAGAGAAAACTGTTTTGATATTAAAAATATATTATTTTAGGTTTTATAAGACAGACCCGACGGCACTGTAGTATCAACTTATGAGTGTAATCAGCCGTTAGCGTCATGCTCAACTTGGCAATATTATTTTCTTATCACTTTGAATTGCAATAACGACTTTATTGCTTAAAGTGTTTTTGAGAATGCATAGTAATGTTATACACATATACCAATGTCGCTACAACCGTTTAGGCCTTTATGTAACAAACGGGGCAAACGGGTTGGAGGCTCACCTGGTGTTAGGTGATACCGCCGCCTATGGACACTCTCAATGCCAGTGGGCTCGATAGCTGACCATTTAAAAATTGGTCTTAAGACATTTTTTTCGGAAATCGCAAGGCAGCTGGTTCCATATAGGTGCGTGGGAAAAAGTGCTCAGTTGTGGAACGACGGACGTCGAGGTGATACGCATTAAAATTCGTGTTCTGCCTCGACGTCCAATGATGAAACTTTGCTAGTATTAATCCGAACATTAGTAATGTTGTATCAGACATAATGGAACCCATCATGGCGTATTTATAATCTTCTTATGATAGTTTATTATGAAGTGACAAATAAAAATGGATCGACAATGATTGATGCTAAGTGATATTATCGTGAAACGGCGCCTGCTTGTCTGTTTATATAAAAACCTTTTAAGCTTAATGAGTTTATTTAAATATATAAAGGCACAACGTAACTCTGATGGCTTCACTATATTAATCGCATCTGCTTTTTATAAGTCCTTTTGGAATATATTCATAGTAATCTTGTATTTCGCATTTCAAAAAATTATTAATTAAGATGATACATCTTTTTTCAACAAAGGGTTTAAATTCCTTATTTTTGACTTTACTCGAAGAATCGAGATAAACGGGATTTACACTTGGCCCTAAGTCTCCAGTAATATTCAGACACGAGACAGCGCTGACTGGGACTTCTAAATGTCAAAATGGTTATTGACATTGGGAGTCATAGTTCGTTAAGTCCCTATTCTTACTTTTGGACTAGTGCTAACTTTTGATTGTAGAACAATGAGGAAGTAGAGGGCCATTAGGTGTATAGAAAAATAATAAAAAATTGCGCTACCGAGATTTAACTTTGTGTCATGTCTAATCCACTTACGATATGTAGAAATTGCTGTAACAAAACCAATTAAAATCCGCGGCGTACTTCGCACCAAAGCTATTAAGATGCAAATTTGAATTATATACTCGCCTCGAAACTAGGACAAAAGGTAAACCCACGCGGAGCCTTTGTTTTCCTTTACCATTTTACTTATACGATACCTAAATAAAAATAAAAAAATCAGTGACGCTAGAAACCAAACGATCTCAGAAGCCATCCGTTTCTTTGATCATTTTTATATGAAATAATAGCCTTCATCAATATATCAGCCTTCTGTCCAATACACGTGTTCGTCGACTTTTAGATTTGTGACATGCCGGTTTCCTATAGATGTTTTCCTTCACCGTACGAGCGAATGTTTGATGCGCGCATAGAGAGTCCATTAGTCCTACGACCTCCGGGAAGAGAGTTGCACTCTGGAGCAACTTTTTGTATGGTATCTAAATAATTATAAACAAAATTATTGGTATTTTTGAAGATTAGTGTACCATATTTTTATTACATGTTTAATTGTTTTTCAATCTGATATAGTTGAACTATATTAGGCTGTTTTAGTAGAATATTTATTTTATACATAGTTACAAACACGCTGAAAGGCATATTAATTACAATTCATGAATAAAATGCAATCACTATTAGTTTGTATGTATAATGTAGATAAAGTATGACAAATATTAAAACCTTGCATTATAATTGATTGATTTATCAAATCATAGTTAAAATAATACGATAAAACCTAAACTTTACAAATATATTAAATTAAAGATTTTCTATATATAATATATAGACCATCCTTTCTACATAGAATCAATCAATTTATATCTGTAATTTCTTCAAAACTTAAACAACCAATGCAATTATTTTACTATACGGCCTTGCTGTATAATCGATTTAAATTATAAATAGAGCAACAGTTGACACGACATTGAGTATTCTGCAAGAGTAGTTAATGAACTCATGTAAGATCGGAGGCTGTATAATCCCCGCTATTTACCCACTGCACACAGCTAAATAGATCTTTAATGCAACGGAAATAGCGACAAATTGTCACAACATTTCATATTTAATTCGTCTGATGAAAAGCACTCTAAACATCTTCGTGTTTATATAGTATATATACCAGTATGTGTAGTAGTCGCGTGAATTCGAAAAAGTAGTTCCTATAAAGCTATAAATTTTTGTCATATATTGGTTTTCTATTGTGTTACCCAGGTAACACTGAAAATGTTTAGAACTACGTTAAGTCCACGCTTTAACTTGTTAAAGCAATTGTTAATTGTGGCACGAGATGGGGCTTCATTAAGAAATGATAATCGCAGCCTATCATAGCTTTGTTGTTGAGTAAGCCCAAAACGAAAGTCATAATAAATCGTTGACCGAAAATTTTCTAGCGTTCGGTTCATTTTCACATGTAACAAGAGTTTTTGATTTGCCGCCAATTCACAAAAACAAATGACAAATGAATGCAATACACTACATCAGATTACCAAAGAGTTCTAAAATTGAAATTCAAAAAAGTTTTCATTAGCAATGTCTAACTGGCCAGTTCTAAACATTTTCAGTGTTACCCACGTATATAAAAACAAAAGCTATAATATAAAAGCATAACATAATTTTAAATAATGTCTATCGGTGTGAAAACGGAGCGTTGTGATTACAAGATTGTCTTAAAAATGTCACAAACAAAAATAAATCCACGAAATAGCTATCATCAAAAAGTTATTTGTTTGTATTTACTAAAGACGAGCTGTTTATTTTGCCCCGAGTCGGGTTTAATAAGCGATCTTCCACTAGAAATGAGAGGAGCTACTGATTATCGACTGAAGGTTGTAACAAAATCATTGCAGCTTGAAATTAAAGTCCCGCTATTATTATTTCAAATAGTGGTTTGATAACCAAAAGAGTTTTCGAAAAAATATAGTATATTAATTACAATCATAAACACATTATACATTTGTTTTTTCTTCTAAATACAAAAGTATCAGTCATATTAATATAAATTAGCAAATAAGTGGCTTTAGGGTGCGACGCTAATCGCAGTGGTCGTAGGTTCGATCCTCGGGTGTTCTATGTGAGCATTTAACATTCGCTTGAACGGTGAAGGAAACCGACACAGGAGGCTGCCTACCTACTTGCCTATTAAATTGATAAATGATCATGAAACAGATACAGAAATCTCAGGCTGAGACCAAAAAAGTTTGTAGTGTCACTAATTTATTTATTTTATTTTATAGTTGAAGACGGTACGTAGTTCAAAAGTGTAAAGCTCTTTAAAAAATATTATTTAAATAAGCGCCTCTACCACAATGGGTCCTAGCTTGCAGATTGTTTCTTTGTCACCATTTTAGGAAGGCAAGTAAATCAATGCCTTCTATTACCTGAAACAATAATTAAGTTACCTTGAGAATCGACTAAGACAAGTGATTTATGTGTCAAGAATATAAACGGTTAACGAATTGCCGTTAATCGAGTACGCAAGACCCGCGAATTTAGGACAAATTACGAATCAACGAAGAATTCGACCAAAAAATGTATTAGTTTTATTGTATTTCACAGTTTAATATATAATTACGACAACACATAGGTCAATAGAAAAAAGTATATAACTATACATAAGAATGGTCATCCCCATTACATGTCGACACAGATATATAAAACATAAACAAGAAATTCACAACTAATATGCCTTTGAATCCTTAATATGCAACACAATTGGTATTCATTAATATATAACTTGATAACTAAGATGTAGGCTTTATTACGTAGGATTTCTCGATGTCTCGGCCAGACGTTACCCACGTATTCTGTTAATATTAATTAAATCTGTGCACAATACAGTGATATTGAGATGTGCGGTGTAAATATTTGTACTTATGGAATGTAATTAAAGTACAACGTCAGTAAGTGTAAGAATTTAACTTTTGCATTTCGTTTTTTATTAATTTAATTTTACGGAGCATGATGAATATGACTTATATATTGACAAGGTAATTAAATACGTTCTAAACCTCAGCTTCTGACCTTATTGAACGTTTCGGTTCATGTCTGGTAAATGTCAAAAAAATATAATCACAAAAAATTATAACGATTTTATAATACGCCCTTGTTCAGCGAGTTCATTTCTAATGGTTTCACTTAAGAACACCAATATTAATCAAAGGATTTTGGCTTATATTTAATACTAACACTAAGTAAGCTATTTAGATCGAGTTAAGAACAAAAATGATGAAAGATGCTATGTTTAATTAAATTGACAACGAAATTTTTCAATTAATTTTTGGCAATCAATTTTCTCGTATAACAGGATGTTTGATATCACGAAGGCACTCTCGTAGAACTAAACGTTCAACTCGAACGTTTAAATTCGATTACTAGCACTCACCACTCGCAACTCAACGGAGATTGCAGAAATTGTTCCAAATAGATTAGATAAGAAATATATCTCACCGGATAGATTGAAACATTCTATTATGATTTTACTTATGACTTACACATTTTTTAAATTTACACTTAATTTATAGGTAACGAATACTAAAGATTGAATAAATAAGTTATATACGAAGTCGTTCACGTTTCTCCCATCGATAACATCTACGCAAAAAACTCAGTGTTGTATTCTGCAGCCCGAACATACAACGATCACAATTCGAGACTCGACTTATTTAAACTACGTATATATATAATGTATATTGTTTTTTTTTTCTTGTCATATTTTTGAACCTTTTTTTTTACTTATGTATTCCTAAATATGGCTATATTCGTTGTATTTTTTATTATTACATATAGTTTGAGTAAGTTGGAGGAGCACGAATTAAATAATGTTATAGTTCTGCAAAAAGCTTAATAAATAATACATACCTATAATCCGTTCAAAAATTGTTTTTCTTAAGTTTAATAAAGTATTGAACGCTAACGGAAGATACGATTGTGACAAATTTATATGATTTTTTTCCTAAGTGATACGCGTGACGCACGGCGTGCTTGTCTGATTCAGGTCTTTGTGAAACGACGACAGACAGTAGATACATTCAGAAGTAAATAATTGTATCTTTTATAAGTTATTCGATATCTATTCGAGCCGAAACTTTCGTAGGTGTTATTAAGGCTACACATAACAAATGTAAAAATAATAATAATAAGTACTTTATTTACATCACAAACAATATCCCAAAATAGCTATATTAAAGAACAAAAAGAATGTAAATAGACGTAAAGATTTTCTTCCAGACTGATTAAGATAATACATACCATACTTGTAATAAGCAAACAGTTAAATATTGTTAAAGAAGTTGCCATGTCTCCTTTTACAAAAAAGTTAAATCTGTGGCTTTACATATAATTAACGTACAGAAATTGTCCAGTTAAATTTTGTAAAAATATGACCTTAACTTATTGTATAAAATATGAATATAATTGGACAATCTTACTCGATCCTCACTTGAATTTTCAAATAACATTTTACTCAGAAATCCTCAGTTTTATCAAAAGAAAAATAGAACGAAAATTGAGGTAATTAAAAGCTTAGCAAACAGATTAGTCAGATAATTTATTTGAGAACTTAACCTCGACGAAAGCTGCAAGTCACTCGCCATGATAACGTCATTCACACTTGATACCACCTTATTTAAGCCTACGCCAGATTACGGTACAGGGATAGATTAACGTAAAAATTTAGAAAAATTAGGGCCTACGGCAAGCTTTACAGGTATATAATACGGGAATACTGATCGAATTAAATGAATTTAAAAAGCTAGATAGAGTTTATTTTAGTTTTTGTTACAGAAGAAGTCAACTGTTGTAGATTTATAACAGTACAAAATATAAGTGAATACACTAATTATAATTCGATTAAAATATTGAATCTTGACTATCTTACCTCTCAACAAAAATGATCAAGAAAACAGATATAGTTATCTGAGGCCAGGAACACGAGATTTCGTAGCATGTAGCATGGTCGGTCCCTGATACTTTACAATCCGACCCTGTAAACCGCTAACGTAGCTAAAGAATGAGGCTTCATATTCCTTGCCATCATAATTTAACCCCAAAATAAACATTCCTTTACAAGCGCTCATTTTTTGTTATAAATTCCTCAAATTACTTGGTACAAAGAAAATGTAAAGCAAATTATTATAGTACCATAAACAAATTCTTATTAACTTCGTTTGTAGACCTAGCTACTTGTTTTACAAGGTTAAATGCTTTGGGAACTATATGAAATCGGAATTAATCAGCTTCAGTTTATATTTATTTACTAAAGGATAACAAATATTAATAATAACAGCCTTTATTCAGATACTAATAATATATACATTTAGTATTGTGTGCCTTTTTTGGCAAAGGCCTCCTCCAAATCCCACCACTCCTCTCTGCACTGTGCCCCTCTCTAACATGTTTCACCTGTTGTTTCTTTAATGTGGTATATCCACCTTATAAGTAATTTGTTGTTATTGTAATATCCGTTACCCTGGTTATTTTTCTTAACGCTGTGTTCTTTATTTTGTCTCTTCTTCTCTTCATCGTTCCATCGATCTTTGCTACACACCTGTAGCTTTGTATGCTGCGCTTTAGTAGGCGCAGTAACAAATAAATGCTAACTAATAAATAAGTCCATAATCATTGTCCTGAAGACGGCGCACAAACCTAATATTTGTTCATTTGTTTTACAAATCCAAATGAGTCCACCCAAAAAATATTTTGAGTTATGGCTAACTTCGATATAAATTTTATTAACTTGAGCAATAAACGTTATCAACTTGAGCAATGAACTTTATCAACTTGAGCAATAAACTGTATCAACTTGAGCAATTAACTTTATTAGGTTGAGATATAAAATTAATTAACTTGAGCAATAAACTTTATTAACTTGATATATAAACTTCATTAGGTTGAGATATAAACTTAAATAACTTGTGATATAAACTTTATTAACTTAAGCAATAAACTGTATTAGATTGAGATATAATCGTTATTTATTTCAGATATAAGCTTTATTAGCCTGAGATAAAAACTTTATCAACTTGAGATACAGTGGCGTAACAGTGGGCAGGCAAAATGCCACGGGCCCACGGCCGCGAGCTCAAAAAAATGTTATTTTTATTTCATTGTAAATGTATACAGGTTTCCTCACGTTTCCTTCACCAAAAGGTAACGAATAGATGATGAATGCATTAAGATATTATGGTCTATGGATGAATGCAATACACATTGGGCTAGCGTCGATACTACAAAACATTCCCTCTCGCCAGAGAGGAGTTATTATTGTGGCATTAGTGGGACATATACAACGTGTAATTAATTACGCTGAAAATCTCGAAGTTTATTAAAATTAAACTGAGTACAACATGACGAGTTTTACTAATATGGCCCCATCAAAAGAAATTGCCACGGGCCCCAGATGGTATACTTACGCCACTGTAATGAAATATGACATACATTGTATTTATTACTCAATGACTTGTCGTTCTTATTAAAGAAGTTTTGTTTAAATATATATGTAGAACCGCGTAAACCAAAGACAATATTTTGTAAAACATTTCCGCATAAAATTACGTCGTCGTAATTGAATTAACCATTCTTAATTTATAAAAACAGTCACGTTTCGGAGCGTAATTGATACATAAAACCCCCTATAGGCTATCTAAAAGATTTTTTTGTGAAATAAAACAACGATAAGGCGACTGGCCAAGTTATTCTAAACAGGAAAGTATAATTCTGACCTCGTGGTCATAGCTAGTGTAGTGTATTCCTGGCACGTAGCCGCATTGAGTTATGCCACGGAATTAAAATGCGTAATCAGCTGGAAGATTTATTTATCCTAATATTGCAAACGACACTTTTATGTATGATACGGAAAATCCATAAAAGGCAGCTACCACCCTTACCTTACCTTAGTGGATGCGTTGCCGGTCTTTAAGGAAGGAGTATATTCTCGTTTTTTAAATTTCCAATAATTACGCCCACTCTGTCTGTTATCGTTTATATACATTCAATTTCAGTAATAATGTTTTTCTTGGTTCAATGTTTTTTTTCGATTGCTTTGATACTTTAGGATACCTACACACTTTTATTTTAAGATTACATTTCATATGCTACCATTTTTACATTAAAATATACGTAGATACGTTTATTCTATATTTTCATGTATGGTTTCTCCAACAAACTCAATATCAGTCCTCCACTCCATATAGCTACTTACATGTAAAACTACAAGAGAGGTATGCCTTTGAGATTAAAATGCTTTCAGGGTTCTTTAGCGCAGCGGTCGAGAGAAAGAAAATACGCGTGGAAGCTCCACAAAAATCGTATTTACTTTATGAATAAAACATGAGTTCGGGTGTCGTACATAGACCGCCATGCATTTCTCATTTCACTCACTGCGTCAGAAATGGATTATAATAAAATTTTAATGGTCTATGCTTTGTTTATTATTAGATTACCGAGTGTTTGGAAGTGATTTCTATGTTTATCGGGCTTGAAATAACTGGCCAGATGTTAAGGAAGTATTTGGTTTAAAGATGCAAGTCCGTGCAGGGCAGGTATACCCTATATTTTGATTTTAATAGCCAGCACGAATTTCCGTCTCAGAAAAACTATACTTACTCTGTGTAAGTCTCTCAACACTGGTATTCTGAAGTTTGGATCTGCTGTACAGATACGGCACACGGCATCTAGCCCTCACTCTTACTTTCTTCAGATAAACAAGCGATCACGCTTATACTAAACTACATCTAAAATTTTATTTGTTCAGCGTCCCTTATAGCAGGGGGTTTTTCTAACTTCCAAAGACTTAAGCGACGTACTGCTGCTAATTTAATTCCGTCTTCTCTTCTCGTTTACGTCCCCTGTACCGTCTACAGGTTACCAGGGCAAACAGTTGTAAAGAGAGTAGTTTTTAAATTATTTTTTTAGTTTAGTTTTAAACACGTAACTCGAACCTCACGATCTGTTAATATTTCTTTAAGAATAGATACGATTCATTACGTGGTAATATTACAAACAGGTAATGTAAAATATGCGGTAATAAACGTCTGGACCCTTGTCTGTACACGCATAAGGGTTATGTTTATTTATTTGTTCATGAGTGGGTCGAGTCAGCAGTTTTGTCTGTTTTAACATGGATCGGTTTTCGATACTCGGTGTGAGATAACGACAGTAATACAGCCGTTCAATTTAAATGATTATTAGAGGATTGTATTGACATTTTTTTATTTGTTTTTACACAAACAACACGTCTACAGAAGATAGTAAGAAAAATACAGTCATACGACCGTAGCAGTGATTTACATTAAATAATGTACTTAAAAATATAAAAAGCATAAAATAAAACAAATAGTAAATAGATAAGAAACATTAATTGTTAGAATATAGATAATCACTACTTATTAGTGAATATTCCTATCTTCATAATAATATGTAATGATAAAAACTTTATTCATGACAGGAATATGGTTTTGACAAAATTCATATATCCGCACACTAGAGAGCCACCGTGTTGTGGATAAATGGATTATAATTATTCCGTGGTACATGGTGCTGGATACTCTTCATTAATTATTTGTGAGAATATTCAAGTTCACAAGTTTAATATAGGAAGCAAATAATGATTACCCATATGGATACGGTCAACCTTTCATTGAATACTTTTGTGCAGTTTACAAAGGGTTGTATACAGTCTTTCTCATAGAATATCGAATCGCCTCCAGCCTCGTTCATTATTTCTTTGCCGTCGTATGTCACGTATATTTCTAGATCTATTAATAATATCGTAAATATTTATCAATATTAGCAGATTCTGCCTGCCTTAAAGAAAATACCTAAGAGAATACTAGATTCTCAAGAAGAGGCCACTATGTGAAACCAGCTGCCCACTGAAGTATTTCCGAACCGATTTGACTTGTCCTTCAAGAAGACCTTACCAATTGGATCAGATGAGCTTCCTGTCAGTTTACCTCCTGTTCTACCAAAAACAAATACCAGAGAATAAGTCCAATCGCTTTTTGAAAGTTGAATGGTTTCGTAGTTTAGTTGTAGGACTCGCAAGGCCTATGTTTCCTAGCGAATTACTTCACTATTAAATTAAATGAAAATAATTATTAACATTGAAGATTAATTCGTTCAGAGAGCTACATGCTATGAAACAATGCCCAGTAATGCATTGTAATGAAATATTTCTCTGCAAATGTAACGTTGCTTCGCTTTAAATTTCCTTTCATACAATTGAGTAGTAAAACTCTGTTAAAATTTTAAATGTGCTTATCGCGCGCAAAATGCATCTCAAGTGACAATCGCATAGTCTTCATAGTTTCTTAGTCTTAAAAACAGGATTATGTATTTTATGTAACTGTTCCATGAGGAGAACGCTTATATGTAAATATATATATATTTTCTTATGATAAATAATTTATAAAGACATTCGAACAGAAACAAATAATTTATTCGTCGGGAATCAAAAACACCTGCTATTGGAGCCACGGAGGCAAAAAATCAACGAAACACATTATTGTTACGAGCTAGGGGATCGGATAGAAAATGTCGTAGATTTCTTCAAGTGTTTATTTCTTGAAAAATCAATGAGGAGTTTATGGGCACAAATTAATTGCAGAGATGCACTTATAACACACAAATACAATCACTTGTTACTTGACTTATGCACACTTCACACAGTACTTTATCACTTGTAATCACTTTATTCGCACTTTATCGCTTCGGTGTTTCTCTCTAGTTATCGCATTCAAAACTAAAGTTATTAGTCGCGTTTCGGCTCGCTTATATATCCCTGGGAATAACGCCTGAAAACGAGTCTCCTGAAAACTGCACCACTCTACTACACATGTTCTGAAACCGACTGAAAAAAGGTTTCAGCTTCTTGAAAACTAGGGTAACATTATGGAAATTACAATTTTCTAATATGTGATTGACCCTCTCCTGAAACGGTCAGAAACATTATTACAGCCTGTTGAAAAGTTCTCGATGTAGTGGAAAAATCTAGAAACATTGCAGTCGACCCGTCTTCGTAACATTATATTATACAATATTTTACAATTTAAGTTACACCTTGATGCCTGAAAGGCCACATACCAGTACAAATTATTTTTTGAAACAAACAAACAAAAACAAATAAAACAAAATAAATACAAACATACATACATGTACCTTGTTAAATTTGTGGTTGCTAACATTGTGGTTCAGTCTCTGATCGGTCCGGATAAGTAGTTTTATTCAGAGGTGTATGAACTCTGTAATATCTGTCATACATTCAAAAGTAACTCTTTTAAAATATACTAAGAATCACAAGTTAGCTTTTATCTGTGCTGTGACTTAACTTAAGATCACTTCTCGGAGCTTTACATTGAAACTTCTCTATAGAAGTTCCATGAAAACAGAAGAGACTCATCTTGAATAATATCAAGATAAATTTCAAGAATAGTTGTAGAATTTGTTTTGGGATTAATAGGTGAAAACTTTTAACGTTTACCAGTAAGTTCAAGAAAAATGGAGCTCTGTGCTCAAAATGAGAACCCCGAAAAGCTTTTAGCAATGATCCGAATTGTCGCGATTTAATGTTTTTTATTACTCTTGGTTAAGGGCGGTCGTAAACAGATTTTACTGGGGTCTAAAGTTTTTCCATACATCCTCTTAACTTGATAATGATAAGGTACGTTCTTTCCGTTTGTTTTACATGCTCGAAGTGTTCAGGGAGTCTTTATTGAATTTCTTATTGTTTAGAATCAAGTTTATATCTCTTGGTGTCTTCGTTGCCGGTGACGGTTAATTTTTTTTTTTATTTGCTCTATTATATAGAAAATCATAAGCGTAAGATTTTAAAACCCATGATTCTCCTTTTTCTAATACATGTAAGATCTAAATACAAACAGGATTTTTATTTTGAAAGATGCAGTATTTAGTAATTGTTCAATCTTTGTACTTTATTTGCTACGAAACAAATAATGTAATGCGTATATTGTTTTGAAACAGTAAATTAATTTAATAATTGAATAACATTAATATTTCTGAATACTTAAATGCCCAATTATAAAACTAATTTAAGTTAGAAATTTCAAATTTTCCATGTAATAAATTGCGTACTCAATCATTCATAGCGGCTCAATCAATGTCGATAAGGTATATTGTACTGGTACTGTTTGCATCTGCGAATTAGTGTACCATCAGCAAATGTCGATTAAATGAATTTAAATATAGCGCTTCCTTTATTTCGTAATCATGAGTAACAGTTTTGACTTTTACTTTACTCCCGTATCGCAAAAGTCTGATTCTTATTGTGTCGGGTGGTTAAGCCCGTGAGACTCTCAAGCTTGAGACCCACTCTATTTATTTATCTTTGTAAGAAAATAATATGTCTTAGTCACCTATTTGACTATAAGAAACAAAAATGATCAGTGAAACAAATACAAGGTGACATTAAGAACTATAGTTGGTTGTAGCGTCACATACTTAAATAGAAAAATACAAAGGTTGTAATAATTTCGTTGAAATTTACAAAAAAAATAATTTAATCTTATTTCATTTGCTTCAGAAACAAGAAACAAAGCTGTACTATTGGATTTTTTTGTTTACAAATTTTTTCTGTTAAAAAATAATTCTGCTGATAGTATCACAGTTAGTAAATATTCGTTGACTGGATAGTTCTATATTCTTGTAGTGTTAATCAAGGATCGAAATCCTTTGATGCCTCTAAATAATCGTTTCCATACACAAGCGGGATTCCTTTGCGTTTGATTGTATTCATAAGCGGGTTGTCCAGTCGCACGGCTGGACACATATTTTTGTAAATAATTCGACAAAAAATAATCTCTGTCTCTTAAGGATAATGTAGCATTGTGATGGTGAAGGAATATTTGTAGTCGGTTAAGTAGTCTTTTAGGTTATTCTAAATATTGTTTAAGAATAGAAATTAGTATCGAAAGATATAAACATTTCTACCAATAAGAAAACTCGGAAGTCCATCTACGTTATTATTGTATATGTCTTTTAATGGTTCATCTCTTGAGTTTAATCTGTATGTATACATTTACTCTTGGTGTTTATTGTATTCGCTTAGACAATGTTTGTTAAGACCGGAACTAAGCTAATATGTGTTTTATAAATTGTATAGAACAAACAACCTACAAAATTTAATGACACAAGGAACCATCGGGCAGTGTAAGGCTTCCAATTCGTTCAAAAGACTTCTAAAAATGAATTACTTAAATAAATTATATATACCTCTGAGTTCAGCTATAAAAGTGAGTTTAGTAGTTTGAGTAGGACAATATTTGGGATTAAAATATAGGACTGTTCGCCACTTAGAACGTCATTTTATCAAATTACTGTTGAGGCTCGTAGAAATCGTGAAAATATTGAAACAGAGACGCAATTAAGTATTTGCATTACTGAGGTTTTCATTAGCGTATAAAACGAAAAATAAAAGGTACTTTACAAACAAATCAACATTCTTTTGCTGAAGGGTTGTGAGTATAAGGCTTTGCTTTAAAAGCGTCTACTTCATTAATGGTTCCAGGTAAATATTGGAACTGACGCATTTTTAGATGTAGATTATATACACAGGAACACTTCTGATTTTCAATCTTTGAAAGCAGTTTTAGTAATATTCCCATATCCCTACTCAAATACTGAATCATAAGTAGTTATTACGTAACAATTGAAAAAACATGCATTAAATGTCAAAAGTCGTAAGTATCCTTAATTTCTTAGAATTATATTAACAGATAAATAAGGTTTTTTATACCATTCTATCAATTGTAAATTATAACTTAGCATATAATCTCAACCTGAGTTAAACATAGATCGTAATTTGTAATCCTTTCCTTTTCCATGACAAGATTTTTTTTTGCAACTACATTTTCATGATCCTTGCTATAAATACCTAATATTTTAAAACGCAACACATTATTAAAATGAAACAGATTCACTCATTTGCACGTAATACATTGTCCTCAAGACATTTCTCATTTACGCTTTCGTGAACACTATGAGTGACAGACGTAATATTAAAGTATAAAAGACTAATAAAGGTGTATAAATTGACGAGGTTTTAAAGTCTTCATTAAGGTTTATTTCAAAGCCAGACAGTAGGTAATAGAATTTTTTTCAGCCACAATCTCTAAAAAACCTATTACACCGGACGGTTTCAAAAGACTATGCATTATTCATGTCTCCTCTTAATAAGTGTCACCCTACAAATAATAGTACTTTTAGGAAATTCCGCGTTCTCGAGATACTGCAGTGATGAGGTCAAATAAAAATGTCGAACTCATGATTAAATATTCATGGATGCAAAAGCGTTAATTGGAATCACATCTTGTTATTTTCGCGATGTTACCATGGAGAGTGGGAGCAAATACTCATGAATAAAATATGTTTTGTTAAAAGTCTAAAAAAATCCTTCTAATATCTCAATCTCTTGATTAAATAAAATCTGGTCAACGAGGTTTAAATTGATATGAAAAATATACAAATAATATTTTTCCGAAAGTGATTCAAAAAGGCGAACAAATAAAAATAATATTTCTATGTAATTTATAAAATATTCAATACGCCTTTACTTTATTATAGAGTAAATGCTAATGGTATTGCGTATTACGAATTTTTCACCGTAGTTTTAGAGTTTACCCGTATTTAATATTTTCCGCACTACTACTGTTTTAGGGAATTCTTTTAGGGTTGTTAGGTTCTTAGGTCTCACCCTGTTATTTAGTTTTCTAATATTAGGTCCTTACATATGAAATTGACGTTTTTTCGTACTGGCCACTTTGAGCTCAAATACCTCCTCTTTGGTTAGGAATTTCAAATTCAAATTTGTACAGCTTTAATAGCTGTATTTGTACAGCTTAAGTAGCTCATGTATTTGTGCTTCGATGACCGTCATTTATTTGTTTTTTTCTTCTGTTTTTTTTCTGTTTGCGTCATTCATTTTACAAAATGGAAAACTTAAAGTATCGCATTATTTACGAGTACGAGTTCCGCCGTGGCACTAGTGCTGCGGAAACGACTCGAAGGGTGAATGATGTGTATGGCGGTCATGTTGCAAAAGAAAACACAGTCCGTTTTTGGTTCCAACGTTTTCGTTCTGGAAATTTCGACCTGCAGAACAAGCCCCGTGGACGGCCTGAGACCCAAGTTGATAATGAAGTATTGAAGGCTATTGTAGAAGCGGATCCATCTCAAACCACGTCCGAGTTAGCTGCAGGCTGCGGTGTTAGTTATAAAACTATTTTAATTCACTTGAAGCAATTTGGGAATATTAAAAAGCTTGAAAGGTGGGTACCTCACGAATTGACTGAAGCAAACCGGCAAACGCGCGTCGACTGCTGCGTTACAACAGGCTACGAACCGGCACAATAATGAAGGTATTTTAAACCGAATCATTACCTGTGATGAAAAATGGATTCTTTACGATAATCGGAAGCGCTCAGCGCAATGGTTGGATCCTGGCCAGCCAGCCAAATTCTGCCCCAAGCGAAAATTAACCCCAAAAAAGTTACTTGTAAGCGTTTGGTGGACTAGTGCCGGTATTGTTCATTGCAGTTTTCTCAAATCTGGCCAGATTATCACGGCTGATGTCTATTGTCAGCAATTGCAAACCATGATGGAAAAGCTAGCGGCTAAACAACCTAGGCTGGTCAATCGCTCCACGCCACTGCTACTTCACGACAACGCTAGACCACACACTGCACAAAAGACGGCTACCAAATTAGAAGAGCTTCAATTGGAATGTCTAAGACATCCTCATACTCCCCGGACCTTGCTCCAACAGATTACCATTTTTTCGAAATTTGGACAACTTCTTGCAAGGGAAAAAAATTTAACTCTGATGGGGCAGTCCAAATCGCCTTTACAGATTTTATTGATTCCCGTCCGTTGGTTTTTTTAGTAAAGGGATCAATGAACTACTTATGAGGTGGCAAAAGTGCATAGAAAACAATGGTTCATACTTTGATTAATTAAATATCTTATATTTAAAAATATTCGACTTTTTGTTCCTCCCATACAAAACGCCAATTTCATATGTAAGGACCTAATATATACACTACATGTAATATGTAGGCACCGTCCTAGATGGCGAGCTGTACACTGGTTTTAATTCAAACTCCATTTCGACAGTTAATAAAAGAATTGATGTAAGTATCAGTCTGTAAAGTGATTCAAGGTTGCTAAGCAACGTAGCCTATAGGGTACTGTGATGCAGTAGTCTACAGGTGTAGACATCCCGTAGCTTCATATTGAAAAGTGTCGATGTAGCCTCACAACTTGTTCACTATCTGTTACGCTTCCCGCCAACACAATTTAACTTGACAACGCATAACAAAAGCCGCTCGCTCTATTTACCGCACACTCTTCAATGGGAACAATATCGTAAATGCTTCCATCTAACCTCATTTTCCAGCCATTTTGGCCATGATATTTTAAAATGTAGTTAGACCATATGCTGTATTTAGATAGTCGAGGAGCTCTCAAAAAACGATTTAAATACTCTCAGTTGTGTCAAGCTTTTTTTTGCTAACTTGTATTGGGAGCGGTAGGGTTTGCATTCACAATCCAAAAAAGGACCTACAATTTGGCATTTTTATAAAGAAATTCAATTGTACTGAATCACTAATTAAAAGTTAACAAATCGATTAAAGTAAAAACTTTATGTTTGTTCATTCGTGTAATCAATCATTCTTAACGACCAGGTCTGCGGTCAATAATCGATTATAAATTAAGACTGGTAACAATGATTTATAGTTGTTTAATCCATAAATCTACGTGTCTTCAAATTGTGCGCAGTTAGTGACAGAAATGAGCAAGAATAGATGTGTTTTTTAAATGTAGGTGGTTGCTGTAGGAGTTCGGTCTACCATAAAACATGGCAACCCTAGTGTAAACACGATTGCGCGGCGAAGCGGCTTGGCCGGCGGGGAGGCGCCGTCACTCGGGCGGGCGCCGCCGCGAGCTCCGGCCGCATTATGTCTGTGCGTGTGGAACATCGGGATCGAGACCGCGATCGCGAACGCTTTTCGAGACACTCGTCTCGCGCTTCAGTGGATCTAGCTTTTCCTAGCAGTTCCTCGCGCGACCATTCCTTCCGATCGGTGCATTCCGGCCGAGTGCCGCGGGTCGCTAGCGATGATTTGATGGTGCCCGTGCGCACTTTACGATCGGCATCATGTCGTGCTACGTCAGGAGCACCTCATCGGTTGCGGCGGCATCACTCATCTGCAGCAGAATGCGACAGAACCCGTCGCCCCCGTCGACACACGCTGGAGCTTCCCAACAGCCGGGGTCCCAGTGTCAGAAGTCGCTCTCCAGAGCCACCACCCCCGCAGCCTGTCGAGCCCGAGATTCCTCCAGAGGACGCCAGCAAGGAGGCGCGACGGCGACGCGTAGTGGCAGCTGTCGCGGCATCGTTCTTCATGCTGGCGCTGGCGTCCATCCTGGTCGTGGTGGTGACGCTCACCCACAGCTCCGTGATGCGCGCTCACAACCAAACAGCCAAGTACTACACGTTCTCCGTGCCGCCGCACCATCCTCTCAGTGAGCCCCGTTCATGTTGCCCCACCGTCGCCCCTCCCGCTTCGCATGAGACTGACTCCGACCCCGACAACGTGGGGCTGCGAACGACTCGCCGCGCCGACTGTCCATCAATATGTTTGGTACTTATTGGTACATTTACATTAGTAGCGATTTCACTACTACCAAGCGATGTCCTAATTCACAGTGGACTGAACAGTTTTCAAACTATGCTGAGCTTTGTCTTCTTTCGAGCTTAAAGCACAACGCGCACGTTCGCAACCCCCTTCTGCATGTTTAGTTGTCATGTGTTATAGTCTAGATTATAAGATCTTAATCGTTAAGTTATTAACATAATCAATCCTATCTACACTCATTTAAAAAAGTTCAATACTTTTTAATATCTTCAATAATTAAAGAAAGAAAAAATACAATTTCCTTACTGGTAAACGTAATTATCTAGCTAAAAACGATTTCCATCAACTGTAAATTACAAATCAGAATCTATTTAAATTTAGCTCCCCTCTGGTATTATTAATTAGTTTTCAAGAACAATCTCCAAATTATGAAGACGCCTTAATTAAAGTTAATATAACACACCCTAGTAATAATTATTAGGTACAGCCAAAGAA
Organism: Pieris brassicae; assembly: GCF_905147105.1. Lineage (NCBI taxonomy): Eukaryota > Metazoa > Arthropoda > Insecta > Lepidoptera > Pieridae > Pieris > Pieris brassicae. The sequence goes on along the minus strand of NC_059665.1, from coordinate 5,341,011 downwards.
ATCTTTGATTAGAATTTATTCACGACTAGATTGTTTCAAAATGTATTCCATTATCTTAAACTTTACATTGCGAATTTTTAGCTTTATCACTATGACTGTGGACCAGCTATCCGGCTATAGATCATTTAAATATTCATTTTATACTATTAAAAACTTAACAGAAAGAAAAAAGTTAAAAAAAAACGCCTTTAAAATTTTACAATATTCATGGTTTTTCATTTGCTAATGATCAATGAGATTCTTTAGAGACGCCAACATTCGTGGCCATGTATTTTAGGTGAAACATTAAATAGAAAAAATTCTAGGACGAAATTGTAACATAAAACAAGGTACATTGGAACGCACTATTAAAGATGTAATATTTTGTAGTTCAGTTCTCGGTTTCCACTCCCCAGTTATTAAATTAGACGGGTCGTTTAGTTAAAAGCTTCACTTGTTTGTTGATTATATTTTATCTATGGCTTCCATAAACGCGTGTGAATGGAAAAAAACTTAATATTATAATGTTTACTGCGCTTATACTTATATGTCAAAATTAAAGTTGAATACATATATTAAAAAACGTTTTACGTTAAGTTACGCTATTTATCTACAAATACTCGCTGTTTAATTTTGTGGGATTATAAGAATGTTAAAGATAAATTATCACACAGCTGTTTGGTATATATGAAAAGAAGAGATTGAAGTCTTAAATTTTCTGATAAAAATAGAACACTTTGAAAATTCGTAAATACAATACAATTGGGTGAAATACAGAGCTTACCATAGATATTTCTTAGACGTAACCAAAAATTTCTTTCAAATTATGAGCGTAGCTTTAAATGTTTGTTTCGAAATATAACGTAATAATGTCGGGGATAACTCGCGTACGCGGTTGGAATTTAAATGTTTCTCGTATCGTAATGGGTTTTCAAATATTTTTTTCTGGATGTAATTACATTTCACGACCTAACAAAATACAAAAGAAATTATAGACTTTTTAGATTTTCAAGGAAACTTAAAAAATAATGAGATTTTGAAACCACTTAAGAAACTCTCACCCAGCTTTGCCACTTTAGAAGACGGTGGAGCTTTAAGTACTACGGATAATGAAGTCATCGTTTTAATTTTATAATAATAAAAATCACGATTTTCAGTCATTCTTCAACCTCAGAGACTTAATTTATTATTAACGTTTTCTGCGATGTTTGGTTTTACTGAATGTTATCAACGTTAGGCTCGGTCCTGTAATATTTGTTTTTTCTTACAACATTATTTACACTTATCGTTATTAAATACACGAAAGAAGCAAAGTCGTGTATATGTTTTTTCACCTAATAAATTTTGTTTTAAGATCAATTTCAGTTAATCCATTTATTTTTCAAATTATTTTTTGATGAATTTAAAACCGATGTACACCGTCAACCATAAAGGCAATAAAGACAAGAAGATTTTATTACATTAAATTCAAATCTTAAAACCTAATTATAAAGAAAATAGTGCATATATACTTAAGTATTTATTTACGTGATTTTTTATTAACTGTAGCAAATTTTAAAAATCTGACTAAGAAGTCAGCATTTCTTACCGTCTTAGCAAGTGCCATATTCGTATACCGCGGTATCCAGCTTAGGGTAAAATTAAGAAAAGAAACTTAATGATTACTAAATGTCAAAATCTAATACGTTTATGACATATGGAAGCCATACTATTATAATAAAAATAAATAATAATAATAAAAAGCCCTTTATTCTCTGACCATTTTAACTTACATGCTATTCTTAAAAAATAGTCGTCATAAATCTAATGCACGTAGCAAAATAATAAATTTACTATGAACCAGTTTGGTCAGGTAGTCTGTCGACATAAGCCTCCCCCGATTGTTTCCATGTCTCTCTATCCTTGGCAGACCTTCTCTATCCTTTTGGTAGATCTTCCTCCCATCTTTTAATTTGACCTCCTCGTTTTCTTTTACCGTTCCTCGGGTATCACTTTATTACATCCTTAGCCCGAGGAACAGCCATACTATTAACCTAATCCTAATATCAGTTCGACACAAAACAGAAAGAGTTTCGCTGATGTTTTAGTTTTTTTTGCTACTTTTACGATCCGATTTTCTTATAAAACATAATCTAGGTAAAATAGATATTTTATTCTTGCGGTTATAAATCAGTATACTCGGATGTGGCTGTTTACGTACCCTATAAACAATGACGTCAGACTTTTTCGACATGTGTTATTATTTTTAGATCAGTAAGTGAACGCCGTAGAACATTATTAGTTTTACAAATAAAGTACAACATATGGGATTAAACTATTCTCTCGAATAATATATTATATTCAAGTTGAGTTTTTTGTTTATATACGAGCGTTACTGATTAGTCCATAGAAACAAAATACGTTAAGGTAGGAAATTTAAAAATTCAATTTTTTGAATTTGTTTTTACGTTTTGAATTAATTATTTCTGTGACTAATTAATATATTGTTATCAATAATATCATTAGGTCTTTAACCATATTACGATTTTTGTTGCAATACTCACTGTCGAATCTGCCTTTTACATTTACTAATAAATAAAATTAGCCTTTTCTATAAGTCCTTAAAAACTGGACAACCTACTTCCCGTCGAGTATTTAAACTAAAGTATCTAAATGTAAGTCAAGATGCTCTTACCGTAAAAGTGCATTAAAAGGCTGCAGATATTTCGTGATGAACATTTACATCGAAATTGCACCAAAACCAATATGGATCTACGGTTTTACAGCAAACACGTTAAAAGTAATAAATATTAAACTTATAGACTAAAGCTATTATTGATACCTCAGAGGTTTGAGGTAATTTAAACACTGAAATCCACGCTTTTAATTACGTTAAAGATTGAAACTTGAGAAGATTTTTAGAGTTAACATATTTCATAAAGACCTTCATTCTAATGTACATTAATTTTTTAGTCTTTATTCCGTTATTGTCTATGGTATATACGTCACATGTGTTATATACATTTAAATAAATTTATTCAATAAATTTAAAGCGCGACGTGGCAGTCAGTGCCCATGATGGCTGAATAGCACTCGAAACTTCACGTAAATGATGTGATAAATGCATGTTATTTCGCGTTAAAGTTTGATCCAATTTTTTATTTAAATTTGAATATTTAATAATAGAATCGAAATCTAAAATAAATCCTATAATTCAAAAACGACATATTTTTAGTCCACAATATATTAAACTATTTATAACATAAATATAAAATATATATTTATTTCATCTAAGTAAAAGTAGCAAAAAAATATCTTTAAATAAAACATCAGTCAATTATGTTATGTAAGTATTTGTTTGTTATAAATGGTATAACAAAACGAAACTGACAGCTCGCGCTTTGTCATCTATGATTTGATGTTTTAAATTTATATACGATAAAAAAAGATTGTAAGTTAATAATATAAATATTGACGGTTAGGTTAGGAGTATGGTTCAAGAAGATTTTTTTTTCGCCATTATGACAGTTATAATTATTGAAAAGTTTGACAGGTTAAATGTTATTTTTGGCATATCTTTGTTTGATATTTTTTTATACCTCTGTAAGATGTAAATCTTCACTGAGTTAGAATCGCGAAATATTCAACTTCAAAACTTTACGAATTCTTCGTAATACTTTGAAATATTTGACCTTTGTGAATACTTAAATACAAAGTTATTATTAATTGTTATTAAAATTATTTGCTAGACCGGTTAGCGTGTTTAAACCCAATGCTCTGTGCGTTTGAACCTCGGCTGAACCAATGTATATTTAGGTGCGCAATTATCACTAAATATGACTTAGTTATGTAAAATTCGAATCGTACAAATCTGGCCGCTAGAAGCCAATAAGAATTTTAAACAGACTCTGAATAATACCAGTACCTGTATGTGGATCTACGGAAATGTATTGTATTATCTGTGTAACTTGACTAACAAAAAAGGCTTGATATGCTTTACAAAATTCTATTGCTTGTTTATAGGGTGGATCTATAGAAATAAATAAAAAATAGCCTATATTCGAGTACTATAATAAGGGTAACATTAAGTTCATGTTATTATTCCCCGCTATCTCATTTATTTTATCTTTCCAGCTTTCTGGTGGGAGACCTTTCTTTTTTCTGCCCACTGGGCCATTCCAAGACGGGGCATTTTTGACCCATCTGTCATTATACACGTCGGGCCATCTTACCGACCCATTTAAATTGCCTCCTCCCAGAAGCGGATACAAAGGGAGGTTTTTAATAATGTTGAATATATAACGTTACTGATACGTGAAAATGTATGAGAGAGCAAGTCAATAATTGCATTAGTTTTTAAGCGAATTACAAAGCTTACAAATCTATAGTTAATTCGTTATGTAAATTACCGAAAATCGAGGTTTAAATTGTCAAGTTCCACAATAGTAAGGGGCTTAATAATGTGTTTGACTAAAATGTCTCCAAAATACTTTGAATATCAATTTGGGGAATTCGCGTTTTAAATGAACAAAATATAATTTAAGTTTTTTTACGTAAAATTTTACTAAGAATCTTTAATTTAGTACATTTTAATATCTCTAAAGTTTTAATCTGTAAGTACAATAATAGCAACTAGAGGTTATCTTCGAATGTATTTATTTATAAATTAACAGGAGTATCCTTATTTTGGTATCCCTATGTTGTGAGCAGCCAGTCTCCTCCATTTGACATGCTGACTGTACTTTATGAATTCTATAAAATACAAATTTATAATTAAACTAATTTTGGACGATAATATTTTCTGTATAAGCATAGGACAGGTTGACAACATGTTGTCTGAGAAGTTGCATGCATGTAATGTGAGTTTTGAAATGTTAGTAAAATATCAGTTTATGAGAAAGTGCACTAGATAGTAGGAATCCCGGTGTCGAGACTCATGGGCAGATAGTCTGTTCAATTTGACATACTAATGATTATAGGTATTTCAAGCAAAAACTTGCTATAATTTTAGTACTGTTACACAACCAGTATAGATTCCAATTGGGCATAAGACAGGTTAGAAGACGTTGCTTAAAATGGTAAATGAATATATTTATAATGTTTTGAATCAAGAGTGCTAATTCCGTAGGAAGTGGTTAAAAATGAAAGGGCCCCTGAAAGAGAAAAATCGTTGGGCGAAATTTTTTTCCGTAACAAACAAGTCTTAATAATGTAATTGCGGTATATTAAATTAAAATTACATAAGTTAATTAATATTAATTATTAATGTAATACGCTTAATATCGTGATCCATGTTTGACAGTAGGTGCCTAATTTTAGACTCGTTTAGTCTATTCCACGTACAGAATTAGCATCAATATTGTTTACGTCTCGCGAAAACAAATTTCTAGGCGACCTTTAATTATATCTGTACAAGTATTGTATAATTGAAGAGTTTGTTTAGTTAAACGCGATATTCCCTGTATATTTCTTTATTTATTTGTTCATTCAACGTGTCTACTATGAAGTGTTTTAGTTAAAGAAAATACTCATTAGAAAGAAAGTATATTTTATTAAGTTCGGTATATTTACGTCTATATATAACGCGTATTATTGTACACATTATAAACAATTAATACAAATGAAAGTTATAGATAAAATCGTTTTATGTAGACAGGAAGCACAGTTACCACCGTCTAAGCGATAAAGTTCGAAACTTTTGAACCACTTAAAAATTACAATTGAGCAATTTGTGTTGATTCCTTTTATATTCTAATGTAAAGTTAGTTAATGTACAAATACATTTGTATATTAATATAAATATTAATGTACAAATTTAGAATAGAAAACCTCCTTCTTCAGGTTTTTTTTAAAGACAATTAAAAACATGCGAGACAGACCTTTTTCGGACATTTTCCGTTCAACAATTTTTTACAAAATGTTCATACATTTTCTAGTACACAAACGCTTTATATAAATGAAGACTATATTAGATGAAACGCGTTGATCCAATAGCCAACAGCAGTGTTGGCGATTTGGTTTCAGCGTGCGACTCTCATCCCTGAGGTCGTAGGTTCGATCGCGGCTGTGCACCAATGGACTTTTTTTCTATGCGCGTATTTAACGGAGGTATTTAAAACGAACTGTGAAGGAAAACATCATAAGGAAACCGGCTTGCCTTAGACCCAAAAACTCGAAGGCGCGGCATGCGTCAGACACAGAAGGCTGATCACCTACTTGCCGATTCAATTTACAAATTATTATGTAACACATACAAAAATCTGAGGCCTAGACCTAAAAAGGTTGTAGCACCATTGATTTATTCAAACGCGTTGATCTCGGGAACCGTTATTTGTATATTTTTGTTAACTTCTTACTAATTTTTATTTTCTCTGAAACAATTTAACACTTCTCTAACTTATATTTCTTTTATATATCATGTACCTGTGATGTTGTTTTCTTAAATAAATAAAAGGAATAACGCGAAGCAAACTACGGGACTCAACTAGTGGTAAATATATGGCTGAAATTGTATGTGATATATGCATGACTGATGTTTTCCACATGATTAATATTTACCAAGATGCAGAGACGTGTCACCCGAGGGTCAATCGAACACACCCGTTTGACGTCATAGCGGAATTTTCCCTTTGTCGGCAACAAAAAGCAATTTGTGGTCGTAAATAATATTTGTATTCCTAGCTGTACTGCCACGGCCCTTATTTGTAGAAGTTTCGATTATGAAATTGATAGTGTTTCTAAGTATTGCGATAACAAAGTATTTACGATATATCAGTAAGAAACGAGAAATTATTCAAAATTCTGAAAATCGTCAGAATAGTTTGGTTTCTAAGGGAAAATTTATTTACCATTGCATAATTAGGCCTTTACAGTTCGAAAGCCAATGGATTCCGCAACACATTTAAATACATATGATTATTGAGAAAAATAGTTATTTACTCAAATTAGTTACCGCTGACGTATGGGTCCCGGTCCTGGGTTTTTGTTTCAAATTTCGATAGAAGAAATAGAAATAGAAAATGTGGATAGAACAAATAGAAGCGGTAACAGGAAGCGAATGGAGAAAGAAAGCTATGGACAGAGTCAGTTGGAAAAAGCTGGAGCCCTTTACCCGCAAAGGGGTTCCGATCGATGGTACTGAATTTAGCTAAGATATAGGATATATAGGATAACAAAATAAAATGATGTATAAAATCTAATCTTTTTTGTCAAGATTGAAAATTAAACGGGCTCTATTATTTTATTATTAATTTAATTTGATGCACGTAAACTATTTTAGGCTCATGAGAGTCAGATCTTTCCTTACCGATAAGATTAATATTGTTTCCTAAAAATATGATATCTTTAATATGTAGGCGTGTAACAGTTCTTATATCAAAGAACCTGTCTCCAATTTCCTATCGACTCACATTCGATGAAGCAACTTTCACGAATGAAGCGTAAAATTAAAAAAGTTCCATATTTCATGGAGGTGAACGCTACATTAAGTTCGCGGTATTTTTTAGAACTCTAAAAAGCAATTAAGCTGTATTCTTTATTTATCCGACTAAAAGCTTATACATTAATATTATTATTGCATCTCTGCTGTCATAGGACGGACACATTTTTGTGTCCATTCATATAACCTAGGGGAAAGTTTTTAATTAGCTCTTTTTGTATTATCTAAGTTGGTTTATCTTCAAATTTTAATTTCTCTACAAAATTTATCCTTTATGCTTTAATAGAGTATTTATAAACGAGTATTCCATGGGTACTTAGAATCGGTAGAATGTGAATGCACCTCCCGAAGGTAGTTTCAGACGGTTAGTCACCCTTCTTATTATTCGTAAAGAGCTTGAACTGACTTAAACAACACATTTACACATTTACTATGGATCAGCGGTTGAGCGGAAATCACGGAGGTTGTATGAAAAAAGTGGCAACTGAAATATTCGCCCTAAGAACCTTATTTATCTATCGTAAAACAGAAGAATTTTACATAAAACAATAGAAAGTCTTGACTTCCTCAAACTGAGTGCTTTAAAAGTAGACCAAGCTTAATATAGTCTCATATTAACTTTACGACATAAAAAATATTACACTGAATAACCATTGTACACAATTTTAGCTTTTTATGAGGTCGCTACACTATATTTCATTCGCTTTAATGTCTATTTATCCATTTTTAATTAATAATATTGTAAATACATAGAGTATTGTGTATTTGTGTGTTTTAAAAAACATCATATTGTCCTTAATTTTTCGTATTCTATAAACCGATTTATTGAGTTCTCTAATTTTGAAAAATACTACAATTCCTTTGATCATTAACTAACTACTAGTTAACATACTATTATAGTGTAAAATTCATCTTAGGAACATAGCGTGCTTTGTGTTAAGTTTTAAGAGTACTTAAAAACCGGGTCAAGTTTCGTTTAGCTACTCAGAGCGCTAGGTGACCAATACCCACTAAAACACTTCTCAGGTGCATTACCGATTAAGGACTCTCGGGGAAATGAGCGTATCATTTACGAATTTTACGAATGTAATATATAATAGCCTAACTTGGGTAGAAGAATCTTTGGGAGCTCCATGTGCCAGATTAAAAAGTGTGCCAGGTAGAGCGTCATCGGCAAAGGTGTTTTCTAGGTTCGGCTTAGGCTCACTTTGGGCTGCTGCACCAGTGGAGTGTGTAACATACGGTGGTTTCATAAACACGAGAATACAATTAAATATTGTCCAGTACGTAGGATATTATATTAATAATAAAGTTTAGTCTATTAAGCATAACCAAATCAACCAACCAATACAATAGCTATTTATGACTAATTTATGAATAAGTCTTTGGAGGCCTGTAATTATAGCTAATTGCTTGCGAATTTCGATATACAGACCAATAAATAAACAAAAGCCATTGCTACTCGCTGTTGTATAAAAAATACTGTACTAAAACCGTTAAATTAACCAATTATAGTTCTTAAAGAAATGTTTTGATTTTTTTTATTTTTATTTCCTTTAAGGAATATATTGTCCCAATTAAATATAATAAAATAACTTAAGCAAACACTTTTTAAACAGATTGAAGCTATGTATTATTATTATAAACTTATAATTATTTACATAGTTTTAAAATTTATTTTTTCCCACGTTTCTCGTGCTTTACTGCGTGTGTGGTCACGGTGACTGTTCAACACCTTATGTCTTCAATCCGTTCAAAAAGTGTTTTCTTAATGTATAAAAGCTATGTTAACAAAAGACAATACTATAAAATAACTTTAAAAATTACTTACCAACCGGACCGTACAGTATATAAGCTGTTAATGTATTATCTGGAAATTATTTCTTACCTATGACACATCTCTTGTCGTTTATTTACTTACTACGAAGATCACTAAAAAGTTAGACCTTCGTTACCGACCCTCGTTAACCTCAAACACGATTTAATCAAGTTTACAGCAACCCATGGTGTTAATTTTGTTTAAAAACAAAATCTTTTCAAATAAACATTCTTGCTTTTCTCGAAATCATATACTTGATGTCTAAAAAAAAATTTTTCAAGTTATTACAATGAAATAATACTATATTTCTTTTTTTCGGTAGTGTTCAATAGCTGGTAATTCAGGGCTGGACTTATTATAATCATATTATCATCTTTTGTCATATTATCAAATGTCATATAATCATACTATCACATTGAAAGAAAAACACTTCTTCTTTTTCCTTTCCTTTTCTGTAAAGGACGCGAAACGTCGGAAAAAAATTAAATTAAAAATTATGTAAATAATTGCTTTAATCCGGTTAAAAAAGAGTTTTCTTATTTTAAATCATTTTCTTAAGTTAAAAAAAACGTATTTTCAGATCCATGTCAAAACATATTGACTGAAATTTGACGGGTATGTGCGTTAATCATTGATGTAATGGTTATATGTAACACGTATGCGAAAATTTATATGTATTATATGCGGAAAATACACGTAACCATGTTCTAGAACACTATTTTAATAATATATATTACATTAAAAATACTAAAGCTGTCTTTACACGCCGTTTTAAAAGCACGTGAAAGTGCAGTTAACGTAACCTTGGAGGTCGTTTAATGGTTGTCTAAAACAGAAGTCAAACTATATGAAGATATAAAGTAAAAGCCTTCGATTGGGGCCGTGAAAGCCTCTCGCTACGCTCCATTAGCTTGAAACTTGTTACTTTACCTGATAAATTTAATGTACACGGGTGCTGTGAATTCTTCACTACCTCATTGCTGAAACTTCATTTACATAGGAATTAAAACCATTTTAACGAACAATATCAACAACATATGTAAATGTATAATTGTATGTTCTGAAAAAAACAGGTATATAAGTAGGATAGATTATTTTAATTGAAAATACTTTTAATCGAAACTGTAAGTATTGTGACACTTTGATATGTTAAATATCAAAGTGTCATTAGTAAGTAAATTAAGTTATACTTTAATTACTTAAATTAGGCGAGATCGGAACGTCAAATGATGTCTCTATGCAGAGACAATTTTAAAAAGAAAATTGGTGGTTAATAAAGTAGTGGCTCGTGGTAGTCTTTGGTCATTATTATTATAAAAATTGAGACATGTTTACACACGACGGTTGCTATCAATGAGCAATTGGTAATTGCGCAGAATAATGCACTGCATATAATATTACGTAAGACTAAGCGTTTTTATTTCGCCTAAAAACAGGTTAATATCTTACCAATTTTAGTCTGCTATTGGCAAGAATTGATTTAAATTTGATCAGGATTCAATAAGTATACATCTCCTATACGTAGTAGAAGTCAAACAAAGAAAACTCTGTGGGCGTAATTGAAAATTAACGAATATTATTAGTGTATAGATTTATTAGCGTTCTTGCTATCTGAAACTGATATTAATATATCGATGAATATGAAGACTTAGTAAAACTATCGATTAGTTGGCGCTAAGATTGTAATAGCTCCACCATGATTGACATGTCTGGGTGGAATATCTGAAGAAATTGTTTACTGAGATGTCTCACCAAGAGTACTGTAATTTTCTTTATATGCTTTATTAACTAACTTATTAGAACGAAAGCTCTTATGAATTACACACAAAGTGTTTAGTAGAGTTTGGAGGATCGGAAACATGTTGTATCCTTACTCCGCCGACACGGCTAGGAACATGATACGAAAATTACCACATCTATTCATAAATCATGTATGAATAATGATGCTATGATGTCTCTATGCAGAGACAATTTTAAAAAGAAAATTGGTGGTTAATAAAGTAGTGGCTCGTGGTAGTCTTTGGTCATTATTATTATAAAAATTGAGACATGTTTACACACGACGGTTGCTATCAATGAGCAATTGGTAATTGCGCAGAATAATGCACTGCATATAATATTACGTAAGACTAAGCGTTTTTATTTCGCCTAAAAACAGGTTAATATCTTACCAATTTTAGTCTGCTATTGGCAAGAATTGATTTAAATTTGATCAGGATTCAATAAGTATACATCTCCTATACGTAGTAGAAGTCAAACAAAGAAAACTCTGTGGGCGTAATTGAAAATTAACGAATATTATTAGTGTATAGATTTATTAGCGTTCTTGCTATCTGAAACTGATATTAATATATCGATGAATATGAAGACTTAGTAAAACTATCGATTAGTTGGCGCTAAGATTGTAATAGCTCCACCATGATTGACATGTCTGGGTGGAATATCTGAAGAAATTGTTTACTGAGATGTCTCACCAAGAGTACTGTAATTTTCTTTATATGCTTTATTAACTAACTTATTAGAACGAAAGCTCTTATGAATTACACACAAAGTGTTTAATAGAGTTTGGAGGATCGGAAACATGTTGTATCCTTACTCCGCCGACACGGCTAGGAACATGATACGAAAATTACCACATCTATTCATAAATCATGTATGAATAATGATGCTATGAAAAATGAAATGCCTTTTAGCTTGTACGGGCTATTGACATGGAAAGATTTCTATGAATTATTAGATGAGTCATCTTTAATTCAACATTAGTTTAATACTTCAAATACTTGATGGACGATGTTTTATTTATTATTCAAAATCCACCAAAACGTTTTTAAGCTTGTATTTGTAACATTTGAATAAAATGGCGTTTTATTTTGTGCTTCACAACGAGGCTACATCATTATTACAATTCAGAAAAAAATTAAATTGCTTTAAACTCTGAACAGAAAAAATAAATAGATCATCATAGAGTTTAGTAAGGTGTGTAGACTGGCGGAATCGAAACTGTTGAAGAATAAGAAGTTCCGTGTTCCACTTTAATAACGATATATTAACATAGTTTATCCTTATTCTCAGATCTTGTCATTAAAGCTAAGTCGGTTTGATGACCTACTTACCGTCTCTACCTGATACCAACCATGTGATACACTTCGCCGATTTTGCGGTCTTATACGTGCTGGCTTCCTCATGATGTTTTCATTCATCCTACGAGTACGAACTGGGCAAAAGTGAATTCCCTGCGCTCGAACTCGCAAATATAGAGTTGAAAGTCGCGATCTTAAAAAAGTTGTTTTTTTTAATTTTTATTATATTGTATATTGAGAAACACATATATAAAAATACGTATATATAATAATAATATCCGTTTAATTTCCAATCATTAGAAAGAATATACAGCTTAGATTTTTTACTATATTTTTTTTAGAATATAGATTTTATATATTCTATATCCTTCAGTACCGTCAATCGGAATACACCTTCATGGGTATATTCCGATTGACAGTAGTATTGAATACCATTTATTAGTGCGCGTAGTTTGTTTCCTCTGAAAAAGCCCGGACTATACGTTACTATTACATTCTGTGGTAAAGTAAAATTATTTTTTGATGAAAAAGAAACGTCGAAAAACTAAGACCGTGACCTAATCCATATTCATTAAGTTTTATTTCGTTGTCGAATAAATATTCCAAAGATATTTATTATGAATATATCTTAATGATTAAGCGGCGGGCCGTCGTCGCTCGTAATTACCCCGTACAGAGAGCACTAGAAACTTTGCACTTTGTCTCTGTGTTGTCCAAGTAAACCAATGGAATAGGCAATCATCATCTAAAATATGATTTCTTTTAACAGGTGCACTCTTGAACGTGAAAAAATAATTATTTTATTAAATTAAATTAAGGAAAAGCCACGTCATTAACTATACCACGGATATAAGGCCGTCACAGTAACAGAAATATACATTGAAAGAAACAATTTTTTAACCGGATTAAAGCCATTCGGATTATTATAAACTTATGATTATTTTACATAATTTTAAATTTTCCGACGTTTCGCGTGCTTTGCAGCGTGCGTGGTCACGGTCACCGTGAAAAATTAAAATTTAAAACAAATAACTTTAATCCGGTTAAAAAATTGTTTTCTTTGAATGTGTAAAAGCTATGTTAACCAAAGACAAGAAATATACATTATTGAACACTACATTTGACTTTTATATACTTAAGATGTGATTTTCAGATTACACAATACTACATTTGCTATGTTTTTTTTTTATAAAATAACCCTTACAATAAAGTGGAGTTCGTATTCGAACATTCATAAAAAATACACTTTTATCTTATTAGAACAATATTTTATGTTGCATTTAAATATTATTATTAAAAACAAGAAAAAATATCGCTAAAGCTTTTCAAATAGCTACTATTTCCATGGAGTAATCAAAAACTTGTAAAGAACAATAATGTGGCAATTACATGTAGTCTTTAATTATTTATTTTATTACATTCTTTTGAGTCTTGATCTCAATCGTTCACAAAGGTATTCGTGTCTTCATTGTATATTGAAGCCTCTCAGTGTGCTCTCGCTTTGAGTTTTTGACTCTCATTGGAAATGATTTCGATTTGAGAGTCAAACAAGGCTTTGTCTTCTATACAATACTACATATAATCCAGATAAAACGTCTTATTTTATAACATACCTGGATATGAATGAAAAAGTCATGATAAGATTTATAGGTAACGAAAACATTGTGAGGAAATTAAATTGTCTTGCCCTACAAATCAACGGCACGTGTAGGCTAAGAAGAACCCACTTGGATATTAAGAAAAAGACTATCTTGAAATCTGTTTCTTCAGCGTCAAATGGTTATAGCGGGTCTGGTAGTGGGTAAGTAACATTGAAGTAATAAACGCGTTTTTACGCAGTTTTGCAATCTTAAAGGTTACTAATTCGACGTTTGGCTGTGATAGTAATATTTGAAGAGAAACTTATCGTTTATTAATATATCTAATGCATTATAGGCCAAACCGATTTCCTCATCCCACATACTTGCATAGTTTTAGTCATCGAAAGACTAGAACCATCATAGACCTTACTAAACGAAAATCATTTATTGGGCACTGTTATTTTATAGAAATGTATGGTGTATATATTTTATGTTCTTTTTTACTTGGTAATTATAGTAGAGGTTGGTTACACGTCGACAATATAATTTTCGTATATTATTTACATATATCTCATATTATTTACAATTTAAGGTATCAAGTATTTCTTCAATAAAGCTTAGTTTCCAGCAGCCAGGTGCGGAGACCGATAAGGAATAATCCTAAAAGGACGAAGTAAACCAATAGATTTATTGTTGTGCGAGACACAAAGGACTTTTTCACAAAATCTTGCCGTCGAAGTATAATGTAATAGATTCTAAGTGAAACCTTAAGAGAATAGATATTTATCATAATGGTATCACGAATTTCCCTTATTTACAAACAACGAAATTTGTGACTTAAATTTTTACAAATTTCTCGTATTAGGATTCTATAAAATTACATTCTTATTACGGTAAAACTATTTGCGACTCTAATAAAAGTTAGAAACTCATTAACTAAACCATGCCTTCGTTTTTTGCAACTATGTATTTGTGAATTTTTCATATGCATTAAAATATGGACACTAAGTAAAATAAAAAATAATGTCTCTTATGGAATATTCCCACCATATTTAAGAAAAGAACATTTTATTGAAGCGAGAAGTTCGAATTATAATTTTCTCAACGAATTTCCTGTATAAACGAAATACCAAAACTAATACGTGAGTAACACTAACAATGTTTAGAACGGGCCAGTTAGAAACATTGCAAATTAAAACTTTTTTGTATTTCAATATTAGAACTCTTTGGTAACTTAATGTAGTATATTGCATTCATTTGTCATTTGTTTTTGTGAATTGGCGGCAAATCTAAAACTCTTGTTACACGTGAAAATGAACCTAATGCAAGAAGGTTTTCGGTTAATGATTTATTATGACTTTCGTTGTGTGCTTATTCAACAGCAAGCTATGATAGGCTGCGATTAGCATTTCTTAATGAAGCCCCATCTCGTGCCACAATTTACAATTGGTTTAACGAGTTTAAGCGTGAACGTAGCAATCTCAATGATGAACCGCGTGAGGGACGTGCGACTAATGAAGATAACATCAGTGCTGTGCGACGCATGATAGAGGAAGATAAGAGAGTGACCTATCAGCAGATACGGGCAAGGCATTGGTATGAGTCAAGTTCCAAAAATATTACACGAATATTTAGGCGTCAGGAAGCTTTGTACCAGATGGATTCCCCTTACTTTAACCGACGACCAGAAACACCTTCGCATGGACTGGTGAATATTTCACTATGGCAGGTGTCGAGATAATGAGTCATCCTCCATTCAGCCCTGACTTGGCGCCCTGTGACTTTCATTTGTACCCAACAACTAAAGATAAAATTCGAGGTATTCGCTTTACGAGCCCTGAAGTTGCGGTGAAAACGTACTAAAATGCCTAAGGAAGAAAGGGCCCACTGCTTTTCTCAGTGGTTCCATCGAATGCGACGATGCGTAGAGAGAAACGGAGGTTACTTTGAAAGACAATAAAAATATTGGCAACTTTATACATTAAACCGTATTTCGTTTTCTAAACATTTTCACTGTTACCTAGTTTAATATAAAAATTAAACTAAAAACATAATATAAAGAAAACCTAAACCTTTTTATATTTAATTATAAATGATGCAATTCTTATGAATTTAGCCTGTGCGCAACTAATGTTTAAAGAACTTTATTTCTCATTACAAAAAAAAAATATTTTTATTCGCATGAATAACTTAATATATACAAACGAAATATACGTCGCCAACAGCCGTCCTAATTTTAGTCAGCTAGCACCACTCAGATATGTATCTCTAATGTTCTTTTGAATTGAAACTAAATAAGCAATATTCAAGATGCGCAAGACACGTGTAAATGGCGCTTCTCCGAGTAAATTTGTACGCCCTCGAGGCACTGCAGAAACTGCGACCGCTTACCACGCCGAGTTTGATTATTTGGCACACGCAGCCTAGTGCCAAATTTTGCAGGGAACTTTATTGTAAAAGACTCGTTTTATAAAGATCTTCTGGGTCAAAATATTTACCAAGTATGTATTCATACATATGTTATATGTGTACAATTTGAAAAAGTAAGTTCTAATAAAACTTCATTAGGCTATATAAATCGTTTTTGAATATGATAACCAGAATTTAATGGCTATAAATATATATTTTGTGTTATATTATATATTCTAATGCCCAGACTAAATGTCAACACTTTGTGGACATTTAGTCTGGGCACACTTTGCTGGGGCTTTTGGTAAATGCTATGACGCATTGTACTTAGTATTAATTTGAATTTAATTTAATGTAGAAAATCTTTGAATCAGTAATTAAATACCTATTTAATTTAGGCATTCATATTTGTACCGATATCGTTCATTTTCAATAGCAGCACTATTAGCGAAACAGTTTATAGATTATACAATACTACAAGTATATGCATTTAAATAAAATAGTTGGCAAATAAAAATATTGACGAAGAATTGCCATGTTTTGATAACTGGCAGTAAGAAAAACAGTTTTTAACGGATTAAAGCTATGTATTATTATTAAAACTTATGCACTTACTAACTGAAAAGCACGCGAAACGTCGGAAAAAAAATTTAAAATTTAGAATTATGTAAATAATTATAAGTATTAATAATAATACATAGCTTTAATCCGTTCAAAAAGTATTTTTCTTAATGTGTAAAAGCTATTTTAACAAAAGACATTACTAACTGGCAGTAAATACACATAACTTAATTTATTTTGACTCTCACTTATAATATGTCCATATTTTTTTGTTCAATTTGTGTTTTTTGTTCATCGAAAAGCAGTTGTTTTGGTGTTAGACTTGAATTGTCATACCCGTTTGGGGTGTTAAGACAGGAATGTCTGTGAATACCATGTGCTCTGTTCTGAAAATGCGCCATGTTATCTGTTATCTATCTTATAAACAGATAATAAACTACTATAGCCTTATTTTTAGATTTTAATCATTTACTTACTGGTAATTATGTAACTGATTTTTTCGTGCTCGATACTACACGGTTGTACCATTAATTAACTACCACCTAATTAATATGTGCCTTAAATTGTGAAAGTATTCTTTATATTAATAAAATGGCACCAATTGTTTTACTAAATATACGAAGAGTTATCTACGTATACTATGGTGATTTAACGAGATGAGACAAATTTGTTGTCTCGATAAACTTTGAACACGTCAAGAATAATTTTCTAGAATTTGATCATAGCGGATACCTTGGAATCTTCGAAGTTTGAGTAATAAGTTCCTTAGTTACGTCGGCATATAACTTTGTTTTCGTGTTCTTAATAATATGAGTATATTACGTAAATCGATCAATGTCAAGTCTGACGGTATAAGGATTAAATGAATTGTGTTCAAGAACACAAATAGTACAGTTATATACACAGAGCATTCGGCAATTACAAAAATGCATGTAACATATAAATAACGATTTAGATATACCCATATTACCTACACCTAGTGTTTGAACGTTTGTAATGAACCAAAACGACTGAATCGCGATGTCTGTATTACGTAATGGAAACAAAAGCCTTAATAGTAATTTACTGTTTTAAGGAGAAAAATAACGCGCTATCTTAAACGTCGTAGTTAATTTTGATCAGTCTGTAATACGCCCTGTACCCAATCATGATTACGTACGTCTACCGTGTGTAAAGAGAGTTAATGTTCATTACGCTTGTCTAGACTCACTACTTTTAGAGGACCTGAAAACAAGACCGACTGACCGCATATGTTACTAAGTTATTCGATGTGCGTTAATAACGAATATTTCAAGGAAAACAATGATTTTAAAGACTTTCGAAAGAAGATAGCCAGAGCTTATTAAACTTTTTATTTACAATAGAGTAAATAAAAAGGTCAAATATTATTTAAAAAAAGTTGTGAACAGATTGAGTTCACAGTCATATACGGTAATCAAATTAAAACACACTCTTCCCAAATCACATACTTTTCCCCAGAGGTACTTTTCTAACGTCAAATTAACTCGAACTACCACACCATTCTTTTCAGTGAATTGTGCTAGTTTGTTCAGTACTTAAGGCTTTATTAAAACTTGAAATATGTCATACATCGGACAACGTAAACGCAAAAGGTTTTTGTGTTTATTTGATTTTTAACTAACGAGCTTTTTTATCGAGGTGCAATCCTTGCTGCTGTGGTATAAGTCATTTGAATGTACACAGAATATTCAATATATAGGATAATACTGTTATCTATAACAAGTTATGGATCACTTCTAGAAGAGAGTTACTGGATCATAGAACACACACACACACACATAGAAAGGGTATTCTGTAAGACAGTTGTTTTTACAATGACTGTCGTTTGGAAGACGTATCGACATAGTTAAAACACAGAGGCCCTTAAAGACTTAACTTGTTGAGCACCAGCTAGCCTCCACCACCCAAATTGCCTATTAAGTAAGGGCTAGCATTATTATTAGATATTACAGGTCGCTAATAAC
Organism: Pieris brassicae; assembly: GCF_905147105.1. Lineage (NCBI taxonomy): Eukaryota > Metazoa > Arthropoda > Insecta > Lepidoptera > Pieridae > Pieris > Pieris brassicae. The sequence continues at coordinate 5,322,181 of NC_059665.1, read as the reverse complement.
CTGATCTGACAACCCCTTTTGGAAAACAAAGAAAACCCGGATTCGCTTTAATATAAATGTCATGTGTCATGCATTGTTTGTCCTTAAACTCCTAAAATATTTATGGTTAGTAAGTAACGCCCAAGAATTTATGTTCCCGCAACTTAAGCAAAATATTTGTTAGCAAAATTAATAATTTAATACTGTAGAATCGTAAGTTGTTTACTATGTGAATAATGTGAAATTATAGTTAACACTTACGTAGTTTCCAGAATACAGTATCTGCAAAAAAAATATTATTAATGATGGTCACGAAACACGGTTTGTAAGGTATTGCATAAATTAAGTTTTTTTGTTTAATTGTTCTTCTATGTATAAACATAATGCCGTTTTAATACATAACGTTGTACATGTATTACAAGATGGATTTCCTTTGTATTCTAATTCATCATTATGAGTATTAGATTTTCTCTTAAATTAATATATAGAATAAAGACATCCAGTTATATTCCCGAAAAGAATAATTGAGCTGATCGCATGATCAAAGCCTCAACGCTTCTTAGAATTTAATGTAAGGTTTAAATTGATGGCCACCGATTTGTATGTAAAACAAACAGTTTAGACAAAAGTGTTATTTATACGAAGTTGTATGGTTTTTATCGTTCTATAAAAGATTACATGTAAAGATTAATGTTATTTGAGTGTACTGCCCATGTCTTCGTTAAATTTATCTCGTAAAGTCCGGTAAAAATCTGTTTAAAAAACATTCTTTACAATTGTAGCAAGTGAAAAATGGACTACACTTTAACGTGTTAAGATAATTATTTCTTTCCAGCATACGTTCACGAGTTATAAACGTATTCTTGCTAAATAAAAGATTAATTTCCACTGTTTCTTTATTGACCGTTCAGCTGCTGTACAAATCTACAGAATAGTTTAAGCAGGAATAGTTCGTGCTTTCAAATCGAATAAATTTTCATATAAGAATCTATTTATGAAGAGTCCTGTTTACGAAGCTCGTTTTGGCCACTTATTTACACAGCAACTACTTTGGAACGAGGCCAGAACATCACATTTCTGTAAAGCAATGAGCAGGTTATCTCCGGATAAAAGTTTCTGTATAATGATAGTAGTTAAACAGACGCGCTATTAAAAAGTCGACTGAGTAATAAACCTAGCCTTCTCCACGTTTATTTAAATTATACTTTCTGTAGATTATAATAAATAAAACAGTAGAAGGTTGACCGGGTATACTTAATATTATTTCTTTTCGTTTTCATTACAAAAAATTTATGTTTCGTGACGTCAAATGAAAATCTTATGTTTTAAGCAAGTTTTGTTCCTTTTTTAAATATAAAAGGCGCATTAAATATCGATCAATTTTAAACGTGATTTTTCGTAGGTTTTATTCAAAATGCGATCTTATAATAACTAACTTCTTAAGAAGCAATGTTTTATAGATTGACACACCAGTTGATTTTTATCGTCGATATCGTTGTGCTAATATTATATTACCAAGTACCTTAAACGCTTCATTGTCTATTTATTCTACTCGTAACAAACAGTATCTCTTCGGTTATACAGTTAACTCTTTAAGCTATCAGGAAACTACTCAAACAAATCACCTTACGTTACTTTGATAAATGCAAACATTTATTCAAACGGAGTTTTTCGGTTGTAAAAGTCAGATTGCGTTGCCTGAAAGCATCCATTAATCTTCAAAATCCATCGAACCATTGCGAAAACTTTATCTAAAGAACTTTGTGGATGACCACAGAGATATAAAGCGGATATAAAAAGCTGTTTACGGAAATAATTTAAAGCGCCAGAAAATAGGGGTATTCAATAATATCTTTTGCTATTTCTGAACTGTTAAAATTTCTGTACAGTAAAAATTATATAATACTAGATCGTACAGGAATTTTCTGATACGTAGACCTACAAGTAGATATTTGCCGAGTGCAAATGGCGGCCTTATCGCCAATAATCTTTTACTTACTGTTAATTTTATGGACTCAGTTTACAATGTGTTAAAGATAACTTCGTACAACGTAATAGTCGTTATTACTTCATCCAAAGTAAGTAACGAAACCTTGTATATTTCAACATGGATTTTATTTAGTAAAACATGCACAAGATTACTTGTATTCATTGATAATAAAACAAATGTACATTTAGAAGAGGAATGAAGCTAATGAGCCGCTATGTATATTTATATAACTGCCTTCATCAAGAAGACATCGCCAGTATTAAAGAAAAATAGACACGCCGAGCGGCAAGCCCAATTGGAAGATGGTTCGTGGCGACACAGTTTTTTACTGTTCTTTTAGACCAAAGCCCAACTAATTGTAATCCCTATCCCCTTCGAAGCTAGGGATTGGCCCCAGTTGGAGGTTCACGGGAGTTCACTTAAGCCAGCAGTTTTAACTCTGTTATCTGTAATTTCCCGCCGTGGCGTATAAAGTCTCGTCATTTGCCTTACTTCACTAACTTTATTTGTTTAGGATAATTAATGTCGCTTTGCAACACTTTGAATACCGTTAAATTAAACTTTTGGTCCGAGTTAATTGTTTTTGTGACAGTAAAAGGAACGTGGTATCGAATTTGCGTTGTTCAAAGGCCTCTATCAAATTACTCTTGGAGCTCTCATTAAGAACTTATGTTATAAATATGTCTTTAGTTATATGACTCGGCATTCGTATGGTAATCTTCAAACTGACTTTAGATTTCTGTGATACCCTTATCTAGAAACTCACAAACCGATGAGTGATGAATATTTATACTTATTACTAAAGCTCACATCTAGAATAAAAACAAAATACAAAAGAAATCAACCTAATGTTATATGTACTGAAATTGAATTGAATATTTTCTACAATTTTCGTAACAATTATCAGGCAATGTATAAATTTGCATCAGACTATTTCAGAATAGTGACTTTGTAACTCAATTTGTTTTGGTTTCCGATTCATTTCATACACGTCGAACAAAAAAAAATCTGTTTGACGTAAACGAACCTTAAAATCATCAAATGTAATAAATACTTTGTGGTGCTATATAAAACCTTTTATATACGTCTACACTTGTTGCTTTACTATTACCTGTTGTTGGTTATGATATTTACGAATTAAATCAAATATTATGATTTACAGTAGTTCTATTTTGAACCAGAGCACAGACTGGAGCTTTACCATGATTCAACAATTTTTGCTATGTTCATTCGAATCGTATTCGATTCATCAATTTTACCATGTCGGTGGTATATAGCTCTATATAACTAACGCTGACTTTTGTTAACAATAGAATTCTACATTTTATTTCGAGGACTTAAATCTATGGACAAAAGGTATATTTCTACTTAGACGAAGTCAAGCAAATTGCGATTGTAAATGTATTCTTAGTTCGCATGACATCATTATGATGTAAATTAGTTCAAATCAATCACATGAATAGTTTTATTGGCTTTAAAAATTACTAGGGCGCACATAACAAGTATATTATTTATGGCGGATATATTTCTGTATTTGTTCCTGAGGCCTGAGGACTTATTTTTTTGTTTACCGGGGATTCAAAGAGTGGGCAATCGTATTCAATATGGACTGAAGCAAAGACATAACACTGTAGCCTACATTTTATGTCAGGGTCTGTTTGCCAGCTCATGTCAAGTTCATACTACTGAACCTACAGACATGTGTAAACAGTTTAAGTAGGAAATGAGATCGGTCTGCAGATGAAGGAACTACAACTGATACACAAAAAATCCTCTTCTATTAACAACTTTCTCATTTAGGTTTTTTGTATACGAAATAAGAATAAACTGTCGTAATGATATCATGTCATCCTTAGAAATAATTTTTGACATAAATGAAATGTTTTTATGAAACGATGGGTGAATAAAAATAGGTCAGGCTTCTGATTACGCCGGAAATATACTATTTGAATTTATTTTCATTCCCACGGTATCTTCGACTTTGTCGTTGAGTTACAATTTTAAAGACATCATCCATATATATATATATATAAAATTGCCCTCCGATTATCTCGCTAAAATTAGAGAATGGCTGGACTGTTTTGGCTAATTTACAGTTTAAACGGAAGGAAACTTAAATAATAACTAAAGTAAAATACTAATAAGGAATAAACTTTCCAATAAAAACTGTTTCTAGCTGAGAAATATTTTATCTCTTATGTTATTTGGCAGTCGTATATTTATGGATGCCTTCAGAAATTTGTGTTACATACTTGTGGTATGAGGGCCAATGTCTTTGATTTGTTTTAAATGTTTTTATTAAATTTTGACGAATATATGAAGGTGAGCAGTGTTGGCATAGTGGCTTCAGCGTGCGACTCTCATCCATGACGACGTAGGTTTGACGTGTGGATTAACCATTCGGTTAAACGTTGAAGAAAAACATCCATGACGAAACTGGCTTGCCTTAAACGCAAACAGTCGACGGCGTGTGTCAGGCACAGTAGGCTAATCATCTTCTTGCCTCTAAGATTGACGAATGATCATAAAACAGATTCAGAAATCTGAGGTCCAGATCTAAAGAGGTTGTACTCACTGATTTTTATTATTTTAATTTTTTTATGTATAGTTGATAGGAATTTCACCGGGTCTTCTAGTTATTAATTAACTAAATAATTACGTTACACGTAATCATTTTATAATATATAAAATGATTGTAGCTGATGCCGAAGCGAAATAGTGAAAAAGTTGTAAATCTAACATAATCGTGGTACATCTGTACCAAAATAAAGTTTAATTACTAACATTTTGTACTAATTTTCTTGCAGCTTTCGTGCTAATATTCGTTGTTATCACCACCATTTTTATATAACCTTTTCTACGGTAGAAGATTGTGAAAACTATCTACGTTGGCAACATATTTTATAATGGTTTCAGTAATGCATTTTTCTCTTAGCTAACTGAATTGAAACTCAAAACATCCGTTCGTAATAATTTACTGACAAATCTAGAATAATATAAATCTATAGTAATAAGGAAAAGTCACCTTATTAGCACATCTGTGTTAACTTGCTATACTAAAGGGGCAAATAATCCAGAATTTTCCTCATTTCTAATGATATTTTAATTTCTAAGAAGCATTCGCTCACTCTGAATAACTTCGAAATATTTATCTGCCCTTAAAGATTCAACCTATTCTTGTTAAAAGTGTAAAGCCACAAAAATAATTTATCGAAGGCTATTGGCTTAAAACATTTAATGGGACTAAAACTTATCACTAAGGTTTATACGGTTAGCAATTCAGCTATGTATTTGTCCACAGTACGGCAGGAGAACGAGCGGCTGATGCACGACGTCCTTCAGGCGGGAATCGCCAATCGCACCCAGTTGTCGGGGGGATTGCGCTGACGCCGCGCTACTCCCCTCGTCCAAGGCTTGATAACATCAGGCCGGCTGCCGCGCCTCCCGAGGAGCCCTCAGAACCTTTGGAAACCCCTTATGGACTATCCAATAACGCTTCTGTACCGGTGAGCACAACCCTAGCAGGCCCTGCGTGATTACGCAAGACTATGGACTATCTAGATAGTATATGTGAATTTGTGAATAACGTTGTTACTCGTTGGAGATTGGAACTCCAGTAGGTATTGTTAATGTCCGAGGTATATGTGTAGTATAAAGCTATATTTTGATTGAATACTATTTCACTGTTTGATCTTTTGATTTTCAGTTTGCTGTTTCCTTTGTATATCTCGTTCACTCGGGAGTGTTAGTATTAAATGTATTCTTATTTCAGAGGCATAGTCGCCTATTGTTCTGCGCTGATTTATTTAATTACAATTAAATGTTACAAGTAAATATAAGATAATTTGTACTGAATGTAAAAAATAAGATTCATATAATACATGGGATCAAATTTTAAAAATCTCTGTTTAAGTTACCATTTACTACTACAATAAATTTATTAAAATTCTATTTAAGAAATTCTCCTAAATAATAGGTTGAGATTACTTAGCCTTTTGTTATAAAATCATGCATTGGTGATGATTCTTGGCATTGCAATAAATTTCACGTAGATGTTACGTTTTTACTACTATAACTGTAATCAGTAATTAATTTAACGCATTCATAGTATTTAAATATCAGTACTCGATGTGTAGACGTTTATGCTCACTTGTTCAAGATTATCTTCTGATTCATATGTAAACTTCAAAAGAAAGTAATAGGTATTATGTTTAACATATATATGATTTATTATCATAAAAATATTTGCGATTTCACACCACAACAGTATATTTCCACATAAAGGAAAATTAGTATAAAACCTTACAAATATTAATCCATCCTAAAATCGTAAAGAGAGAATATTAAAATCTAACAATACTTTTATAATCTGTAATCGTCTAAATAATTTTGACCCTTTATACGTATTGAAAATTATTTTTATAAAAACTATACATTTTAAAAGTAGCAAATTTTATAACTCTTCTATTCTTTGTGACATTTAATCGCTCTCTCAAAGTATGACGCAATTCATTTTTGACCCCTTAACACTCTTCAACCCAAAAATATAAGTACCACAGCTTTTTACTATATCTTTTAACACAAAGGGTTCTTAGTCTGCTAATTTCTATAAAAAATATTGACTAAATACTTTAACATTAACCTTCTAACACTTCATAGACTAAAACTAAATATTTGATACTGTTTAAATATAGCTACTCATTTGTTTCTTCTACTCTAGTGGTAACGCTGAGTTTTAATTTATACTATCTGTTTATCGAGGCAAAGAAAATGATAGTTTTAATCCCTTTTGTAAATCACAGTTGGAACTGACCACGATGACGTGTGTACGTTTCGCGTAATTGAAATAACAGATACGGAAACCATATAATAAATATATCGTACACTTTTAAGCCGAATCTAGTCAAAGGAGCTTTTGAAACTGTGCTTAAATGTAAGGGTAAGTTTTATATGTAGCTGTTGTATGGATATTGTTATGTAAAGTATATGTCACTGTATGGTGGATTTTAGACGCTAAATATGTGTGCGCTTCAGCAAAGTATATAATCATATAATTGTATATGCTGTAGTTATACCAAACCAAGGGCTGTATACCCTTGGATAGATAATTTAATGTGTAGATATTTCATTTTATTGTATCTCCCTCATTTTATTAATTTAATGATTAATTATTGTGGTCTGGTAGTGCTGCTAATATGTGATGTTCGCCATAAATTATGTGTGTAAATTTAACGTTATATATGTAGCATACCTATGCACAATCATTATTTAAAATGTCTTTAAAATCTATTTATTACCTTGATGTATTTTTATTTTTATTATAACAAACAATAATTTTGTAAGCGATAAATTGTTAAGAGTTTCTTACTTCTGTATCTTCCATATTCTCAGGTTTTTTGTATCTCAAGACTAGGCCTCGTTTTGTTCCTGTCAGACATAAGTACACGAGAAACATATTATATAAGCGTACATCAGTTTCCTTTGTATTGTTTTGTAGGTATAGGTTGTGTATTTTTGTAATAAAAAATTGATGTGAGATTACGAATTACCTATAAGCCGTCACACTTCATGTCTACTCGGTAGGAAATTGGATTGTCAATTGGTATACGGTGCAATTCGAGTTCAATTAATCAGGAATTCGTCCCCAATTATATTTATTACCTTTCGGGGAAATATTAAATGCAGCAGATCAGTAGACACGAAGCGATGAGCCACTTATTATGTAAGAAATTGTAGTTGTTATGTTACCCCCTTGCTTAAGTGTTTCAAAGAGGTATGAGATTTGTGCCGGAACTAAAAATAAAGCCTTTCAATGATGTTATTAAGCATATATACTTAGCACGATTAAACTACAAGGTAATTACAGAATTCGATCATTTGAAGTTGAAAACTGTTAAGTTAGAGATATTTTGATACATTTTGTTATTTTATATCATATTTGCAATACCATTATTATTATTTAAATTAATGCAGATTTCAAAATGATAAAGTTGCGTTGACTGTGATTGGTCAACAGCACCTATGCACCAATCACAACTAAACGAGTTGCGCCATTCTTTTGTATCTAATATATAAATAATTATTTTGCTCTTTGCTGGTATATTTTAAGATGTTAAAAATTTCACATTTTTTCACTAAATGTATGACTATGTCTTTACGTAAATCGTAATACGTCACAGTATAAATTCTAACATAGATTAATCTAAATATGCCACAATATCTCTAACTAAACTTAGATGATTTTGTATGGGGGCAATCGTTTAATCCGCAACCCATCCTTAAGAGATACGTTAAGTACGTGTTCATATTCCGAGTCGATTCACCCAGTCAAGTATCAATACCTATTGATTAGTGTTAGACAAACGATACAAAGAATTTTATAGTTGTTTGTTGTAAATGTCAGTTTGAATTAATCTATTTTACAAAAAATGTTTAATAAAATATCTTTATAAATAACATTCGTTTTATTTTTTGCTATAAACTATTTAAATAATTGTTTACTAAATACTGATTAGCAATGCAATTATTAAAAAGCTTTAGAAAGTAGAAGCTAAAATGCTATTTTATAATGATAATAAAATTTTCAGGAATTTCTGGTCGCTCGAACTCGTCTTCACTTTTGCAATTGCATTACCGCGAATTTCCAAATTTGTTGCTGTTTTCAACACTCGCTTGGCATAAATATAGGTTTTACACTGTCACAATTTTTCGTAATTTTTGATATCAAATGAGGAAACTGCTTATAAATAGTGTATGTAGTATAGTACGATTTCATTATATTACATATATATTATTTAAATGGAAGCGCTGCTTAACTTTTTCATATAAACTTTTTTGATATTTTTCGATTCATATCATTTTTAAACACTGGGATTGGAACATATTAGACAATACAAAATTACCGCAAATTAAAATTTATTCGTATCGCTTTTGAAATCTCTACAGTCAAGGATAATTAAGTAAGATAGAAATTGGCTAATTATAAATTATTGTGGGCGCTCAAAGGTAAAACTTCTAGAGCTTGGAAAAGCTTGGAACTCGGATAAGGTGGGTGTGTCACGAATTCCTTAACCCAACACGCCATTTCAACTATGCCTGTTATGATGCGCCGTGTAACATTGTACAACAATTTTCATCAAAAATTTGATAACTTTCATAACTATGAACTCATAGTTTACACAAATTGTCTGATTATATGTAAGTCACACACATTACAGGAATTTTACACCGTATCACACATCTGGATCCTGATTAGGGAATGCAATCCCGACTCGAGATCGTGAATTCGAGTTTAGATTAGAAATATCATGCGGGATTTGAAATATCAATCCAGCGGGATCCCGAAATTTTCGGGATCTGGTATAGTTAAAAAAAAAATCACGTGACTGAATACGATGAAAACTGCATGTTTGCGATAGTGAGGTTAATTAAAATAAAATATTATTTGAAAGAAAACAAAAGCCTTTATCCTTTAATATTACGAACTAGACAACTAACAATTTTAATTATGAACATAATCAAAACAAAAGTAGGTATAGCTCAAGGATATTAAAATTGGTGATTTTGAAAGTAACTTCTAAAAAAAGAGTATCTTCTAAAGTGTCTCAAGAGTGCTATCTGCTAACCGGCATCTAATGTCCATTGCAATGTACCCTATGTAATATGCATGTCGCGTGAAGCGTCCCGAGTGGATGTGTGTAGAATCGCTGACTATTGCAGCCCAATCCCGTCAATCTCGAACGGGATCTCGTCATATTATGCTTCGGGATTGATCCCGAAAAATTACACGGGATCTCGCGAGATCGAGATCCCGCGAGATCGGGATTGCATTCCCTAATCCTGATACACAACCCCTTTTCGTAGATTCCGTGAAATATGAATAAGTCATTAATACCTGTCAAGTTGTCTTTGTTATTTGTAAAAAAACCAGTGAGGCCTTTTAAGGATCAGATTTCTATAATGGTTTCGTGATCATTTATTTTTTCTAATATGCAAGTATTTGTTGTACTATCTTTGCTTTACGTAACTTGGCTTGTTCATAGAAGAAAGACAGTATAATTTTCGTTATGATAGAGCCACTGGGTGGCATTGATAATTGTCATACAATCTCAACTGCAGATAGTTGGGTATGCCAAAAATATTCATATAACCCAGGTGTGACATAAGTACGGGAAAATTACATACAAAGATTGACGATGAAATAATAGAATATAAAGACTGAAACAGAATATTAAATTCCAGCTCGTAACATATGTACGAACGCTCTCATTTTGCTAGATATTAATTGCATATATTAATAACCAAGACATTGTATTGCGTTTAATTTAACGTTATTGTCATAGTGCTTGTTATGTCGAAGCTTAATAATGCTTGGGAGTACAATACTACGTCTAACAATCAGCATAATATTTTTACACATATGACATTTCTATTTTTATATGGAACTGGGGGCTACCGGGCACAATACTAATCTGATGTTAAGGTGATAACGCTCATAGATTCACAATTGTATGTGCTTTTCCAAACTTTTTCAAAAAAAAAAAACTTGAAAAACCCTAAGTCGTATTCGGAAATATTTTAATGATCATCTGGTAGTAAGTGGTATTTCATATTCTGCCTCGACGTCCGATGATGAAACTCAGCTGCTCTAAACACTCTTCATAGTAATTATATATTTACAAAAAATATTTTACTTTTAGTGTTAATTTCTTTTTTGAGATAAACATGAATAAACTTTGTGTGAATGTGTATGTATTTATTTTAAAATGTGTTTGTATTGTGACTTTTCTAATAAGCCTACGGCTGTAGTCGTTAGATCAAATGTTTTATTGAATAGATAGAATAACACACACTCTCAGTTTAAATGAAACATTAATAGACAAATCAAGATATGAACAATTAAACAAATGAAATTGTGGTTCTCTTAGAAACAATACGATATAAAATAAAATAAACTAATCCCCTTACTGGTAAAAAAAATGTTTAAATAAATAATTTCTAAATAAAACAGAACTCCAAGACCAACTAATTTGTAATCCACATTATTGCTACGAAGCTTGTTTCAAAAAGCCTATGTTACCCTTCCAGATTTAGTGAGGTCCAAAAATACCTCATAATTATTTAGTTAAATATAATTGCTAAATAAAACGTTTAACAAATAAGCTGTCCCTAACAGCGTTAACTAAGCCAATGATGCTTGTATCTAGTTCATCGGTCGACCCTCTTCAGACTAGTTTCAAGCACTTGAACGATCGCTGACTAAGACTTTTTATACTAAAGCGTAAAATATATCCAAACTATCAATCTTATTTATTAGTGAACTTCCTCAGATTGCAACATGAATCATATTTAAGTTGTCTGGCTATAATAAAATTAGTACAATAGCAATTGCTACTGTGTCATTACAAAATTACACATTAAAAAAATATTATTTCTTTACTAAGATGCTTTTCTTAATATAAAGTAAGTTTATTTGAGCCATGATGTAGTTATTTGCTTTTTATGTAAAACGTTTATTATAAATTAAAATGTATTTGTCATACAAAAAATAACAAAGTGGAATATAAGTGAAAAGTTGCTTGGTTGCGTTGTTTGATTTTGAACCACAAAATTGTGTATTTTTAGTTACTAAAAATATAAATCTAGATGGAAGGAAACCCATAAACACATATAACTAGATTGACCCACGAATGTCCGACTGAAGCCCAAAACATCACTCTGAGCGTTCGTTACAATCAATCAATCCAAAACTGAAGCTCAAATGGCGTGTTTTGGTTGTTGATATTATTACGATATACCTGTTATAGTGTTTCGGAATATCGACACTTATCCTATCAATTTAGTTGGCCGAACTTGAGTGACGTGTTAGACCCGGTCGGCCCTGTAATTAGCTAATGAACCCAAGAATAAAACTTTTTAAAAAACATTGTTCTTGAAGTTGAGTGTTATTTCTTCTTTACATCGCATTTAATAGGTATAATAATCTGGGTTCAACTTATTATGGTTAAAAGATTTTTTATCTGTTTCACTGATTATATTTTAATAGACTGTAAGCCGAATAAGCTTCGTCGATTTTTAAAAGAAGGCGTGTCTTATTATCGTAGTATTATTATTATTTTTTCATATACTGCACTATATTTTCCTTCACGGTATGAGCAAGCTGTTAATTGAGTAAACCGTAAACTACACTAATAAAGAAATATCGAATGTCAATAGAACGATTACATTTATTTAAATTCATATTTATTAAATGTATTTGGCTAGTTGAATTTTTACGAAACATTTCCAAAAAGTTGTCAAGAAATTATTCGAACGGAAATGTGCGGAAGGCGAACATGTGAAAATTTCAAGACATCGTTACATGCATCATTTTGAGATTCCGATTCAACGCATACATTTAGTCTGCTTGCGAATCTTATTTATATAAAGGAATTTTATCATAGTTTGAAAATTGATACTAAAAATATAACTTATTTAATTACGAACCGTGGTAATAATGTTAACACATTAAGCAATTAGAAAGGTACGCGGAATTATGCTTAAAAATCCAGAGAAATGTGATTATACAGGTTTTTTCGTACCCGTATCACATAAACTAGAGGAAAACAACGGAGCTACCGTCATTATTATAAAATAATAAAATGTATATCATAATAACAACAAAGTTATTTAAAAAAGTATTTTTATTAAAAGGATATTATTATTATTAATATACATCAATCCCTGGTGGATTACAATTTACTATAAAAAACGCTGATACATTGTATTTTATAAAGTAACTATACATATAATTATTTTTTTTAAATCATTGTCAATACAACCTTAATACTATTAATCAAACATTTCTGAACAATTAAATTGCTTCTCCGCGTCTTCCTAGTGAACATGAGAATTCACTTAAACTATTTTTTAATAATTTGTATCCGAATTGTAACGTATCAACACCGTCGACATACTTTCGCTTTATTTAATATGTTTTCTTAATAAGAAGACTGAAAGAAGAAGAAGGTTTCGTACAAAACGAACTTAGATATATATAGTTAATTGTATTAAATAAATAACGTTCCTAAGGATGGTTACTGCACATAGTGTTTTTGTGTCACGCCCGGAATAAAGTAAAACAACCAGTCAGTCAGTAGAAAATAAAATACGGAAATTGATATTCAAGTTAGGTTTTGCGTTCCGTTGATCATTTGTGACATGCAAGAAGTGATCAAGTCTGGGCTACCAAAAAATGAGTTATTGTTCAAATCTACAGTGCATGTGACAGTTTTCAGCTATTTCTTGAATGAGTTATATTTCTAGAGAACAGACAATATACGCAAATGAGAGAATATTTTTACAAACGGCATGATTGAAATGTAAACGGAAATTAAATATGGGCGACCTTTTTATGAAACATTTTCTATTTTAAGTTAACAAGCTATTCAACAAGTGGGTACAAATCTAAATTCCGACATTTACCTTGAGTGGAATTCGCAACCAATGAACATGACCTGCGACTGCAACACCGGCTTTTTAATACGATACAAGAAGTGGTTTGAATAATACGTTATCATTTTATTTTTTTCTTCATTACCATATGCGACTTGCAAAATCTGTTTATTAATAGAAATATTATAACCTATTGTTTCTGAATAGATCCATAGGTAGGTAAGTCTAAAGAGCATCTAATATAAACGGCCCAAGGAGGATCGGTGGCACGAGGACCATGGTCCATGAACCCACATCTGGTTTAAAGAATACTATTCGTCAAGGAAAACTAGAAAAAAGTCCAACCGTTTCAAATTATAATATACCTTTGTATTGCGCTCATTTATAATTCCTGTTTTACACGAAAATCATAATTAGCTATTACCGTGTACTCTGGTAGACAATTATTCGCTTTAATGTATATTTTACTTTATGGCGTAATAAAACAATTTATTTGCTAATTTTGGAGTGTGTAGGTTGCATTAACAAATTTAACCGTGCAATTTTATAACATTTATTACAGTGATTTCATTATTTATGAATTTCCAGCGTCACCATGGCATAAGAATGTGGCTGAAGAACAACGCATGTTTCCTGATTATTTTTAAGTGAAAATGTGAAAACACGAGCTAAGCTTAGTTAACACAACGTAGAATCTATTAGATTGAATCACAAAGGCGTAGCACTATTTAACAATTACTTCAGAACACACCACATGAAATTCACCCATTGAAACCAATTATGTTTTTAATAACGGTTATATTATTTAAGATATAACGGTTATATATTTGATTTATTTGAGACAATAGCGTAGACCGTGTTAAAAGATCGTATCAAAGTATGTTTTGTAAGATAACGTTACAATTATTGAAGCACCGCTTACTAGCAGAGCAAATGCAATTTTAACATGGCTTTATTTAGAGCATTCTATGAATCAAAATGTTTCACCACATACGAAGTGACCAGATCAGGACAAAAATTAAGATCGCAGAAGCGCTAACACCGATTAATTTCGGGAAGCGTGAGAGCCCACATGTGACCACAAGCCCCATAAGCGATGGGCTGGCGATATCATAAAAGTGTATGGAGAGAAATGGATGGATTAGGTAATGAACAATCAAAATGGAAAGTTAAAGAGGACACCTGTAGCCAAAAGGAGTCCAAATTGCAGAGCACGAAGTTATGGAAGTAACAATAACGTAGACTATATGTCACAAACAAGCCATCGGATTTGTAATTTTTATAGTATGAAATAAAAGTGGCTTTATATATAATTATTATTATTTAGATTAGTCGGCTGGTTAAAATTACTAGTCCATAATAAGGCCTTTCCGTCAATATAACTCAACTTATCACTTTACTATGGACACGTGTACCCACGCCTCGCTGGTCCTTACATTAAACGATTTAATTCATCTACGTTCACCCAATTCGCTCTGATTTCTCTAATATGATCTGGACTTGCGATTAATTTACTCATGGGCTTCGATGGATATATGTTGCAAATGTATGTTTTGTACGCTTTAAAATTTATAATCCCCGGTATTATAAATATATTATTTATAATTCAACCAGTATTTAAACCGGTTCTATGCCGGTATGAATATCTGAAGCAAAGAGTTCTAGCGTTGACAAACTTAGCTACAGATGTAAAAAAATCTACTTTTGTACTGAACACACATAAAACACTCATAATGCTTAACTATTAGACAAAAATTAATAGTTGATTGTCTTTAAACGATGCCTATAATGATAAATAGAAAACTATTTTATGAGCTAAGTACTAACAGCGCTAAAAGTTTTCACATATCCGGCTTATGGTGCTGTGAAAATATTCTTTACATAAAATAGAAACTCGCTAAAACATAATCAATATTCATGAACTACGGCAACTCTGTGTATCATACATACACTTTACTATAGTAACATTTTAAGCCTTCAACTCTTCTTAAATTAAAAGTCGAGAAGATCGACCTTTTGATTTTATTTTATGAGAAAAACTAATTTTGTAACGTCAATAACAATAACAACGAATCCAGTGTTAGAAAAAACCTACTTATAATAATCGTGTATTGATACTTACGCCTTTCAATTTTGCGTTTTTCCTAATACCAGACTTTTAGCAAACCTAGAGATCCTAAATTTTAGGCGTCCGATTCTCAACTTACAGGTCGTGCATTCAAGCCCTTATTGTGCACCAATTTACTGTCTGCAACTACGGAGAAAGAAAACATCAGGAGAAGTCTTAAAACTCTCTACTAAACGATAAACTGAGCAGTGTTGGCCTAGTGGCTACAGCGTGCAACTCTCATGTCTGAGGGAGTAGGTTCGATCCCCGGTTGTGCACCAATGGATTCTTTTTCCATGTGCGCATTTAACATTAACAATAACACGGTGAAGGAAAACATCGTGAGGAAACCGGCTTCCCTTAGACCCAAAAAGTCGATGGCGTGCGTCAGGCACAGAAGGCTGATCACCTACTTGTCTATACGATTAACAAATGATCATGAAACAGATATAGAAATCTGAGGCCCAGACCTAAAAAGGTTGTAGCGCCATTGATTTATTTAAATTTTTTAAACGATATACTTGCCTATTCTATTAAGGACTCATCGACATTGCTATACCGTTATCTATTATAACACGATGTTTAGTCAAATTAAAATAAATCTTTTAAAATAAATAAGCCTGACCTTCAGGAAAATATACCTCTCATTAATATTCAAAATCATAAATTCCATTTTAATGAATTGCTCTCCTTCCTAATTGTTTTTCTGAAGGTATTGTTCAATTAATTGTTTTTAGTGTTGAGTTCATAACGAATATGGTACCAGTCTATAGATAAACATAAAACAGCTTTGTTCGAAATGGGTACTAAATTCTAATGATCAGAATAGTTTTTCTTTCTAAAACTATGAATATTCTAATCTTACCAATGGAACTACTAGAGACTAGAGAAATGCACGAAGAATTTTGATTCACGAGATAGTTGGAAAGTTGGGAAGTTGAGGGATTATTCATAAAGCTTTCGAAACTGGACATAGAGTCACTACTGGGAACTAATGGAGTTTGATTTGCTACTTTCCATCAAATACAATCAGAGTGAGTCATATAATATTAAGTACTGTGTTTGCGCACGCCGTCTGCACGTATTTTCGATGTCAAATATTAGTTTTAAGTTGTGCTACTTTTTTCTTTTTAAGTGTGGCTTTAAATAAATAAATATTAATCACCAAGATATTAATGTTAGCTACATTCATAAAATAACTTATAAAGTATTGAATTTCTCTTAAAAATAGTTACAATTAGTTTGTAGCCCCGACTTACCTCCCTCGTAAGCACAAATACTGGCGCGGCCGCAGAGCAAGCGGATTTATAATAAACAGATCAAATATACAAGTCTTTTCTTCCACTTAGAGTCTGTTCCCATTGGAGAAAAGACTCTTGGACCGGTATAAGTGCACAGTCGCTAATTATAGATTAAAGTTGGCGCCTGGTAGATATTACCTACCAAAGCTGGAACTGGTGCTTAAAGAAGAAGTGACGCAATAGATCGAGCTTCCAGAATTAAAAGTACACTGACTGCCACAGGGACTAAACTTATTAATTTTGTTTAAATTTTGATTTATATATTTTTATTAGTATTTCTATGTAGAGACATATTTTAAATAATGTATATTTGTTTGTTAGTATAATTTGTTTTTTTATGTATGGGGTCTTTCCGAAACCAGTTTTACCAGAACCTTTCCACTTTATTCTTAACGTTATTCCATTTTAGTTTTTATTTTCATATTATATTTAAGTTTGATCAAAAGTGAGTTTAAATAACTTTACTGTTTCATTTGACCCGCAAACGACACAAAACACCACACGTCGTAAGTGGAGGTGGAAGGAGGTCTTCGAAAGCATGTAAAGAGTCGAGGGAGAAAACATCCTAAACGTTAAAAGTGGACAAAACAACTTACAGTACAAGAACCTTAAATAATTGAAGTCAACGTTTACATAAAGTTCCCGGGCAGGCTTGTTGGCCTCTATCAGATCACATAGTAAAGAGAAAAAACCATTTAAGATGTTTGTTTGGGACTTATTACAGTCAAATGTGTGGAATATATATAACTTTATTATTAAATTTGAGTAAGGAATTACTTAAAGAACTAACGTTAGGAGCTTATCATAATTCCATTACATTCTGATATTAGAAGAAAATATTTTTCAATTTTGCTCACACACAGATAATCGTATGTATATTCGCGGAATTTATATCCCAAAGAGACACGTGAAGTAAATTTTATCTAAGATAGTGCGACGTAAGCCTTCCAATATTTGAATACAGATCATATTTCTTACGAAATGTATTAAAGTATTAGCTGTCGTGTGTACTGTTTTATCGGACCTTTCAAGAGGAAAATGTTCATTTTTGGTTCATTTTCACAGCGTTTTACATTAAAAAATATAACGTGGAGAACTAACTAATCAAATTACAAACACGAGACGATGAAGTTTTCATTATGTAATTTAAAACCTTTCAGCGCTTTTTAAGGCAGTTTCTGCCGGGCACCACCTCTTTGTGGTATCAGCTGCCAGTAGAGGTTTTTTCTATATCGATGCGATTTGGGGTCTTCAAGAAAAGAGCGTACAATTCCCTTTAAAGTCGGCAACATACCCGCCACTCCCGGGTTTGCTGGTGTCGGTGGGCGGACGTTATCACTTTATTTAAAGTGACTGGCTTGTTTGTCTCATGACCCATAAAATAAGCTAGACACTATAAAACAGGCAAAATTAGTCTTTGTTTTCCTATTAATGTTCAAAAAACCGATGACTGGCAAACATTTTTTTAATTTCTACATACATGCTTTAAAATGTATAAAAAACATATATGTGCAATTTATAACAAAATTAATTACTGCGGCTATTTTTTTATAAGCAACTGCTATACATCGCTAAACCTATGCAAACCTGAACATTTATTTAAAATTAATTTCATCCAAAAAATCTGCAGAATCGAGCAGTAGGACCGTAGTCCATGTCATTGACTAATCCGACAAACAATTTCGTAACAGAAACTGTTTCGTTGATATACGATTCATTCATTTATTATTCAGCATCGAAAATATCTATAGGGAAAATAAATAATGACCCAGCACTTTCCAGCATACAAATATTAATTACTCATACTCCTTCAAAGATTTGGGGCTGAGTGAAGATAAAGATCCAACAGAGCAAACTGAAAAGATTCTCTTTTAATGCGGTCGGGACAAACATTCCTTTGTACATTCAAACATTACGTAGGATAATTTAATGTAAAAAGGAGATAATGTGCTATTTTAAAGTCATATTATCTTAAAAGGGAACTTTGTTATTTTGGTTTTGACAAATGATAATGCGTGTAGAATAAAAGTTATCTACGAGATGTGAGTTCGTAAGGTAGATATATTTTAAATAATTAATTCGAACCGAAATTCACTGATCTTAGAACGGAAAGCGATTCTTTGTATGGGTTAAAATACCTGGTATGATCTGCAAAACTTATTCAATACTATACCCAACGCGTATTTTCAAAGGAGATAAACAAATCGAATGGATGTTTAATAATAATATACAAGCAGACACACACATTTACACACCCCCAATTTTACACATTACCACAAAACTCAACAAATAAATTATTATTGCATTGTCTTGTAACAAAATAATCCGTTATGGCTATATTTTCAACTCAAAACTTGTAAATATTATCTTTCAAAACCGTGGATTATCAATTAACTGTTAAATAGATTAATAAACATAAAACCAGTATTTCAATTGTCGTTTGAGTGACAACTACTTGGGATGTTATAATTTTTTTTATTCTTCTAAGATTCCTTAAAGTTATTGGATTCTAAGTCATCAATACACATCGCAGGTGTTCATCAATCACGAAGTGTCGATGCTGTCGTGTTGTTACAATGTTAAGGAAATTTGCTGACAAAATATATTAAGACGTAGATTTAGTTTCATACCTGTTGATATTAAAGGTTGAAAAACAACAAAACTGTTGAAAACGAACGTATTGAGTCAAGCGTTTCCATAAAGTACACATATACATCAAACAAAATAGTTAAAAAAATCGCAACTTAACGCAAGTAACATTAATAACATGAATATATAATGGGTGTACTCTTCTAACTAGAGGAATAACCTAGTAGTGTCAGCTACACTCTCAACTCTCAAAGGCCGTGTGTTTAAGCCCGGCTGTGCACCAATTTTTCTACCTATGAGCGCAAGTTATTATATTGGTCTTACGGTGTATTTCACTAGTGAATCCAGTGCGTGTCAGACCCACGACCAAGGTCAGGCACAGTCTACCATTTGCCTATGATGAAAAATAATACAAATATAGGAAATTGAGGCCACGACTTTTTTATAACTTAAAGAGAGTTTCTAAAGGCTTGAGCTGATAAATGTCGATACAAAGTTATAAGACAAATAAAATTGTGTTGTTTTTCTTAAAGTTCAATGAGACCATATCTAAGTTCATGATCGAGATGAAATTTATCTGAAAAGTTTTGATAGAATTGGTCTTAGCTGGAAACCAAGTCATTATACTTTTATGAACTCAAATATTAAGAAATTAATTATGATTTATATATTAATTTTCTTTTATGACACAAGAGAATTGGTGTCAATATGGTACTAACTAATTAACAGTTGTTAAACAAATGATATTAGGAAACTATCGAATTATGTTAGCACAGAAATTAAAGTCGCTTATACGTTTTATAACCGCTCCAACATTTAGATATCTTACGTATACACCCTCCTACGCTTTATCTATTATAAACAATTAAATTATTACGTGTTATAACAGAAAGTAACTTTGGTAAAAATAAACCAAAACATTTCGGGCTCACGAAACTTAACTTCGGAGGAGGTATACAATTCAATGCGAAGGCTTTCGCAATCGATTCAATGGCTGCAAATGGTACGCTCTACCATGGAATCAGAGATAGGATTACACACAATTTCTATTGTACACATAGACATGTGTGGAGGCTTACCGCCCGAAGGGACCAGTTATCCTATAAGAGGCTAATCCTATTATTTTACACAAATTGAAATTTAATTATTTATTATTCATGTTAAACAATTTTCCCAACAGATTACAGAGTCGACTACATACATACTTTAATTCTAAATTGTTATGTTTACGTTTGAAATGAATAAACATAGAGAGAACTTACAAGAAGTTTCCAATTCTCCGTAGTGGGTTTAGGCTCTATTTGCTTATATTGATGCCACTAAATTAATAGAGATTGGCTGCAGCTCTGCACTCCCATACAGTAGGCAGCTAAGATTTTTTCTTCAAAACCAACATGCCAAATACCCTGGATTTTACCAATTTTTAGTTTAGTTTGTTATTATTTTGTTATTCCTGTTTAGTTTTTGTCTTAATAACTGTGTATAACATGTATTTTTGCACTACTTGTATATCTTATGGTTGCCTATAATAATAGTCACCGTGACCACGCACGCTGTAAGGCACGCGGCACGTGGGAAAAAATTAAATTTAAAATTATGTAAATAATTATAAGTTTATAATAATAATACATAGCTTCCGTTTATAAAGTGTTTACTTAATAGTAACTACTATAATAACTAACAACAAAAAAAATTCTAACATTTGTTGTCTCAGTTCTCGAATTACATAAGCCAGCTTTTACAACGCTTATATAAAGATATCTTACATGCTTCGTAGCAAAACATTAAATACCGTAAAATATTTATTTTATTTGGATATATATGTATTATATACTATATTAAATACGAATATCGAGTAACACAACTTGATTCTCACAAAAGCGCAAAAGATTTGAAGCAATTTTGTACTAGTTCTATTGAAATGCGACCTCCTTACGAACAAAATAATGTAATATTGAAAATAACTTGAGCTTTTTAACATCGCTTTTCTAGTTCTGCTATCGCACGTAGAAATAAAGTGTTGGAATATAGTTGAGCTGTTTAAGATGATTTTTTGGGACTCAGCCAAAACGCGTTTACGGCTAAAAGCTATTATTTATTTATTCATTAAAATACATCCCCTATCTGTACAGTACTAAAAACGATAATACGAAATTAAATATAATATTGAATACATCGAATAAGTACACAATATCGCTCCTGCTAATATATAAAGATGTATATAACATGACTATGATATGATACATAGAATAATCCTTTCTCGACAGTGTCGAGGACAGCATTCAGCAGGGGTCAGTGCAGCAGACTGGTTCTGGGTCTTGATACCACAACAAAGCTTGTTCATCGCCCTTACATTTTTTTCCCATTAGGCTTCCCATAGACATCTTAGACAAAAAAGTTACTATAATTAAGTTCGTTCTTGTAGAACTACACCTGTAAACACAGAAGTAAGAACACCGCCTATAAGTTTCCTTTCTATGTTTTCAATGAATACTGCAAGAAAACATCGCGAAGAAATGTGTACCTATCAAAAATATCCAAAAAACAGGCGCAGAAACGTTTTCGTCAAGATTAATTTATTTTGACGTATAACTTGTGGCGCCGTTTTCCAATTTAAGAAGTCACATAATCTATATAACCTATGGTTACGGTATCCTCCTACCTCCTCATATTTATTTGTTTAATGGGTTTCGTCAAATCATGTTTAGGGGCTAACTGTGACCGAATCGTACATTCCATATAAGAATTTTATTCATTCACGTATTAGTAGATTGTACACAATCACTTGTTGATAGGGAGTATAAGTATATCACAATTTCATTTATTGTGTTCCGCGCCCTCTATCGGCTACTTTTAAGGTATTAAAAATATATAGTTCCATAGGTGTACACTAAAACACAAATTACAATAGCGCCATCTAGTGGTATATTAATAAAGTGTTTACATATATCATCTACATCTCGAGGAATTCGTAAAACATGAATCCGTTTACAGTACAAAGATGGTACTTTTATAAAAATTAATTAATTCATTCATCAAAACGTTAATATATGAAGCTGTACAACACATAAATATAACGGGTGATTCTAGACAGTCAATTGCTCAGGAACAAACACCTAGAATACAAACTTAATAAAGCAGGGATCGCCTTCTATCAATGCAAAATGTTAATTGTAAATGCCGTTAAAGGCAGAATTCGTCGAAACCCCATTAGGAAGCAAAAAATGTTATAGCGAGAAATGAAGATTCCCGCTATGACTCTGTCGCGTATATATACATATATTTATAAATCAAAAACTGAAGCTCGCTGCTTTTCGTCGATATACAGGACATGCCCCAAATGAATCTTTGCAATTAAAGAGAGTGGATCGACCAAAACCACCTTCTGTCGCGTTAAGCTGTCGAAAAAAATTTTCGCGACTAAAGAAAATTACAATAAAAAAATGATAAAGAGTACGCTCACAGTTCTAATGAAGCTGCTCCAGTGGTCGGAAAGGTACAACGTGGTCATCATTCTGTGTTAGTGATGGTGGGGCGTGTGTTATCAAGGAGTCAGAAAACTAAATTTTTGTGAAAAAGTGTGAAAGCTTCAGCCGAAGTGTATCAAGATGCAGTCTTGGATCGTGTTGTGAAACCTCTCAGCAATATACTTTTAAAAAATAAACCGAGGATTGTCCAGCAGGATTCAGCACCTGGTCACAAGGCACGAACTACCCAAGCCTGCCTTGAAACCAACGTTCCGGACTTTATAAGAGCTGGAGACTGCCTTTATCTAGCCCAGACCTCAACCCTTTAGACTTCAAATTATGGTTAGTTTTAGAAGTTTTAGGCCTGCTTCTAAACGTCACGATGACTTTGAAGCAAGCAGTGATGAAATTTCTCTTGGACTGGGAAACGTTCACGTAAATCCATAGATTCGTGGCCAAACAGATTATTATTGTTTTATTTTTTGCTGAGACTTTCATAAATATGTAGGTATACATTATAATAATATGACATTACTTTTTAAAATTGCATTTTCATTTGGGATCATAGGAACTGACGGCTAAAAACAAGGTGTGGCTCCGGCGCTGGCATAGTCTCTTTTGATCACAACACCAACATAGCTTTAGGCACAAATAGATTTATTTTTCAGTGTTTCGCTCTAAACAGACCACCTAGAGACGTACAACGGTTAGGAATTGATAACTTCAGTATTAAATTCGTATCTGATAGTCCCTCTGTGCTGATGTCGTTTGAAAAAAAGAGTAACAACAAACTAATACTGGAGGCTTACCATGCACTGGAGGCAACCCTGTTAGAGTTACCCTCTAGTGGATAAAAGAACACAGTGGATCTCTTGGCAATAATGCTGACGATGAGCTGGCAAAGAGAGGATCCGGAATGTTCCAGCTGGCCCGTGTCGACACCGTCCTTTGCCCTTCTTGCAAGTACGAATCTGGATTCACCATGAATCCTGTGGACTTTAAAATCTCCGTTGGTCAGAAAATTGCAGATATATTGCAGGTGGACTATAGACAGTAAACCGAGTGGCAAAGCGACAATCAATCAAATCAATGTCAAAATAACGATATGGACGTTTACGGACTGCCGTCTAAATAAACATTTCTTTGTCTGTGCCACATACAGTACCTTGTGCAGAGACTGTATGAGTGCGGAGGAATCATTCACCTATGTAGTTCTGGAATCACTCTTCGATCGCTCCGTGAAGCTGCGAATTGCCCAGGAAACTTTTGAGTTTCTGTAAGAGCTAGACTGGCTTAATCAGCCAGAACTTAACGCACAACGGACCAAATGTGCGTCTAAGTGCGGAATGTTCTTTAAAAGACTTCTTACAGGATTTCATCGCTACATTATAAGTGGCTAGGTGTGACACACAAGCATTTATAGAATGACGACTGAAAGACTAAGAATAGATAAATTTTATAAAAATGTAATTACATTTGAAGGAATATAAATTCTTCTTCACTAGATGGTCTATAGAGTAAGAGATGTTGCAAACCTCGAAAGAATACATAAAACATATAATAAAGACATACCTTAACGACTCTTTCCTTCCTGCTGCTCTTTCTTTCTTTCCTTGCTATTATTATAAGGTGTGTCGATTTGATGTTTTGTGTCTTACAGACATGGCATATTACAAATGTCATATTAATTTAATTTATCATAAAAAGTACGCACCACCGCTATGTAGAAGCTGCCCACTGAAGTATTTCCGAACCAGTCCGACTTAGGATCCTTCAAGAAAAGAGCGTACCAATTCTAAAAAGGAGCTTCCGAGCCTCCTGGCAGTGTGAATGTCTATGGGAGGTGTCTATCACTTAACATCAGGAAAGCCGCCTGCCCGTTAGCCAGGCCTGCCATAGCCTATAGAGTAATACTAAATATATATCTTGTTATTACTTAGTCTCTTAATGAAAAATTACAATATAGAAACAATAAAATAAATTAAGCCTAAAAAAATCACCGATGCGTCAGTCAACGATTTATCAAATGAATTGATGGTTTGCATCAAACAATATATTTTCATTCGAATAATCTCCAGCTTTTAGTGGTCTTTTGTGAGGTGAAAAGCTCTCATATAGCGTGTTATCAAATAAGGTGTGAATTTTCACAGGCGGTAAGCCCCACCCACTAAGATGGCGGGCACCCCTCTACCGTCTTACTAACCAGTAGCATTTGAGTATTTCACGACAGTACCTCCTCCAGCCTGTTTTGTTGTTTACACGGTAACACCTATTTTGACAGGCAATTATCAGTTCGCGTCAAAACTGCGGCTCATAATGTCACTGTTACGTTTATTGCAAAGAAGTTTCGTACCAAAGATAAAACAATGAACATGTCAGAACGCATATCCAGTTCGTGTGATGGCGGTTATAAAAAAAGTAAAAGCGCGTGCGATTCAGATAGTGATAGTGAAAATGAAATTGATGTGATTTGTGAAAATAGTGAAACTAGTGTTGATGGTCAATCCGAAGTTTTTAGTCATCCAACTGGGGGAAATGTTTATGAAAAATTATTTAATAAAGACTACGTCTTATCTAGTCATGATTTGCATAAAAACTCCTTGCTTACAGACAACAAAAGTAAAACCTTTTTGATAGATAATATTTTAGGTAATTTTCAAAATAAGCCAAGTGATAGAAATGATAATCATCTTGAAGGTGGCGATGAACATAATGGTAATAGTTCATTATATTTATTGAATTTTTCTTACTTGATATAATGAGTTCTTCAAATTAGAAGACAAAATGTAGGATTGTAATTTAAAAATATATACTTGTCATTTTTATTTCCTAAAAAGTCTCCTTCTTTTTAAAACTATAGTCTAATTCGAATTCTAAATTTCGCCGTTAATTCGGGTTGAAGCGCTAAAAGGGCTGAACTGTCGCAGAAATATCCTCACGGAGGAATGTAGAGCAAATACAAACGCTCACATTTTTTCTATATCCGATATTGTTTAGAACTTTATTACCGTCTTGTGAAGCTCTAACACTTATCTAACTAAGACTATATCGTTTTACCATAAATAAATACATTAAGTCAGTAACTCACTCTCTTTATAACTTTACAGTTTTAATTAACATTTCAGAATGAATATTAAAAAAACGTTTCGGATACATAATTACTACAGTCACTTTAAAAAACATTTTAAAGAAAAGTAATTAATTAGTAAAAGGTTTAAATTATTTTTAGTATATATTATGATAGGCTTAACAGTCGTCATCTCGGTTTGCTATATCTTTAAAATTTGTTATTGTTACCATATGTTTTACCATAAATTGGAGTTTTATCAGCTATACTCAACATACCTTTTGTTTTTAGTATCATCAACGTCAACGTGTGCAGAACTAGGTGTTTTGAATGGAGCAGAAATTCTAGCTGGCCATGCCTACGCGCACTGGCTGGCGACAAGGCAGACATCATCAAATTTCTATGGTGTGTAGTTTTTAAAAATTAAACGTAAAAGTAAGCATATTTTATCTGTTAAATGGTTACGTTAATTCAACTAAACAGTTTGTCAATTTGTCACTAAGTATAATGACATTTAAATAATAGACAGTTCAACTAAGTAACAATCACAGATAATCAGTATCGGATTTACAAATTTTCATAGTATAGACTATAGCATATATAGTATATGAAGTTGGCCTTTGTCTCTACAATCCAACAATTTCGTTGAAATTGCATGTAACATAATTTTGGTTTGATTTTACTGGTAGGGGGCGTACTATTTGGTTTACTCCAGAATATTTGGAAGTTTGCTACTCCGAATGTCCAATGACAAGTGAGAGGGGAAGATCATCGGGAATTTTGTTGCAGAAAACAATTCTATCGGTAAAACATTAAAAAATCGTTAAGAAAAAATCTTTTTGATATCTCTAAAGCAAAAATAAATTCGGTTACCAAATGCCGCCCGTAAAATCTGCCGCCCTAGGCTCCAGTCTACTCAGCCTGCTGGTAAATCCGCCACTGCAGATAATAAATATTACCGGCCAATCTAACGATACTATAATTCCGATTTGTCTATAATCATTTTTATAAGCTAGCTTAATAAGCTACATTTTGGTATAAAAAAATAATCAGTTTTACAATATATTTAGGTCTGGGCCTGATATTTCTGTATCTGTATCTTGATCATCTGTTAATCTAATAGGCATTTGAAATTAAGAGAATTATAAAAAGAAACCAGTGGCGCTACAACCTTTTTAGGTCTGGGCCTCAGCCTCTTGGGCCTGACACACGCCTCCTCACGATGTTCTCCTTCACCGTTTAGGCGAATGTTAAATGTGCACATAAAAAGAAAGACAAGGGGAGGGATTGAACCTACGACCTCAGGGGTGAGAGTCACACACTAAAGGGCAAGACTGTACAATATTTTGACTATTTTATTTGAAATATTTAAGAAATTCAGTTATATCGAAACGAAAAATTTACTTGCCTTTCAGATTTGGATTACTTACCATTTAATACATATTTCTACTGCAAAGACAGAAACAGTTTTGGTTATTTCTGTTATTTAATTAATATTTTTAAGCATGTTTAGCATTTTAAAAATGGAACATTACAGATAAACTGTTAATTTATAAAAATAAAAATAGGTTTTTCGTTTTACGTTAACCATACCAAACAACTATACAAATTTATTTTATATGCATTCCGTCAATTGCCACGTCCTTCCTCAATACACTTCAAACCTCTTTCGATCTTAGTATTAGATTAGTGCATATTAAATAGGTATCTCCATTTCTTATTGGGTATTCCCAATGCTTAAATTTTTTATAGCGCTCTGTCCAGCGTTTTGCCAGCCTATTGCCATTACAATATCTTCTCTCGGTTTAAGTTTCGATTTTTCCTAACATTAACGATTTCTATTGAATTGAATAGTGCAACCAATATATTTCCGAACCAATTCGGGTCCTTTAAGAAAAATGCGTACCAAATCTATCAAGGCCGGCAAAGCATTTGCAAGCCCTCTGGCAATGTTTGTGTCTATGGGCAGCGGTATCACATAGCATCGGATGAGCCTCCTACCCCCTTGCCCCCTGTTATATAAAAAACAATCACAGAAATGTAGGTATGATATCTTATGGAAGGCAACGTGCATTTCATACTATTCAGCTATTCGGTTTGTGATATTTACCTAAATATCCAAAGGTATCGAGAAATAATAAATATCTGTTAATCTCTTACGACGGTGCTAAAACGCCGTGTAAGGTCGCGTGATCACGTACCGGTGTGATTGTTCACACGTATTTATCTCCTCTCTCACGCAATCATCCCTCTCATAAATTAATTTTATTATCCGATTTCCCTTACAACAGTTAATCAATTACTGAAGTGAGTGGGAATTATGAGAGTGGGTAAAACGAGATAGGTTTAATAGGGTCAGAGCAAGTGTCTCTACTCTTTGAGAAAAAGCTCATAAAATATTGATTAAAGTCCGTGTTTTACAGAATACATACGTATATGCAATTTTATAACTTATAGTTTTCAAAAATATATATAGGTAGCGATGAAAGGTTCAATTGACGGCAAAGTTAATAAATTTGAACAGATATATTATTTCCATAATCAGTCATCAGTTTCATTAATATTATAATGTTAGCCACCTCTGCTTGAAACAATAATAAAATAAATATAATTCTAACTAGAATCTTCTGCCTATACGAAGCAGCGTTATGCTTAATTTACTTAAAAAAACTGAAAATAAAAATATACCAAGTAATGCATTACCATACCGTTATTTAAGTAACGAAATTTACAAAAATCCTTCCTTACTTCGTCATACTCGTACAATGCATCGACTGATCTATGTTCCTTATACTTTTGGTTTAGGCTCTGTATAGATGAGTTGACTAGTAGTTTTGTGAATACAAGTAAAATCTCAACTTTCATCTAATGTTCATATTTAAAGTGTTATGCTCTAAAGTATTAAAAAAGAATGTGTTAAAATTAATAGTAGAATTGTGTACGTAGCTGTTTCTAGTAGACACGCTGAATCACTTCCTGTCCTCTGGGTAGGCCAATCTAAATACTTAATAAAAGCATTATGTACCGTCATTTTACTTCATCACTTTTGTATTACCAGTAATCACATTGCGTACTTATGGATTTTTTTATATTTATTTATGTAACTCAATGAAGGAGGTATAGGAATGTATAGTCCTGATATGTAAATTAAATATATTTATACGCACAATACATATTTTAAATTCTTGCAAATAGGATTTAATGTGAAAAACGTCATGTAAAACCTCTAACTGTTTAAGCTAATATAGCTTACACGGTGCCGTAATTCTAGCGATGCGTCTGAGGATATTCGACGAAATGTCACCAGCCGACGGTCGGTGGTCGCGACTTCGCACCGAGGTGTCGACAAACAGCTGCTGCAACGATAATTATTAACAAAGCTCTTGTTTGTCCCCCACCTTAAGCCCTACGGAGTACGAGCTAAAGAATTTAATGTTACGTGAAATTTTTACAGAATGTGTCAAATTGTTTTATTCTGACACTTTATAATTGATAGTTTTATTTTATTATTTATATCGTAGAAGTTACGCTCCTTGAGTATAGCCAGGCACTCTTCGTTCATTAATTTAATTGCATTGTGATATGTACGCAAGTGGATCTTATAGAGTTAATTTTCTAATTCTATCATTTAAGGTATTGTACAGTGTATATAAAACGTATCCATATAAAACAGAACTTGTCGTAACACCTAGTTGGATTTGTTATATTATACCTGGTTGAAATAGGAAGAATTACTTAAACAAAAAGTCATGATTAGCTTTTACTAATTTACTACAGTCAAAATGTTTGTTATTGATGTTTGAATAAATACTTATTGATTCCCAATATCAATTTCGTGACTACCTTTTCACTTAAAGTTCTGGATCAATAGGTATATTATAGATACGAGAAATGTGCCTGTAATTTGTGAACTACATTCGCAAATAGTTATCAGTCTGTTAGCGAGGCCATCACACACCATACACACGACACAAAGCCGTGTTGACACACGAGATGTCAAACTGCGCAGGCGCAGAGCAAACAAACTGATTGTGTTTATAGCCACTTAACGAGAAGCTGCGACAATTCCGATTAGTGTTCGAAAAAATTGTCCCGTGTTTGTCTTAAGTGAGAGCAGCTACTTTGTAAATGAGGACGTACTTTATTTAATCTGTATACAGCATTTATTGAATAATATTTTATATTATTTACAGAAAAGACTATGTCAGGTTATGGTTGCTAGATGATAAAAGATTTTATTATTCGTTTGAAGCCCCGTAACTCCTCCACTTGTGTGGACATATCTCAGCTTCGAACCTAGGACTTCCGGTTTATACGTTATGTAAGATATCCACTGTTAGTAATTGTGGAATGCCTTAGAGGAGACTTTTACCCGTACCCATATAAATAAAAACAGAATATTTTATTGTATTACTAACCGGCACATTTACCTGTAAGCATACAATAATTATATTATACAGATAATTTGTTGTTCACAGATGACAAAGCCAATCGAAGAACGCGTCGATCGGGACCCGAAAGAAAGCCGCGTCAAGCATACAGTGCAAAACAATTGGAAAGACTCGAAGCTGAGTTTAAAGTGGACAAATATTTAAGTGTATCAAAACGTATGGAACTGTCAAAGGCCTTAGATCTAACAGAGGTTCAAATAAAAACGTGGTTTCAAAATCGTAGAACTAAGTGGAAAAAGCAATTAACATCTCGCTTGAAGATCGCTCAACGGCAGGGTTTGTTTCCGGGACACATCTTGGGACACACTCCACAAACATACTCCCTTTTGAGTCCTTACGTCTACCAACCACTAAGTTGTGTGTTCACACCTGTAACGCTACCATCTTCGCCTCCATAAACTATTTGTATATCATTTATATAATTTTATCGAGCAAAGGTGATTACATTGTAATACTACCTACATCGAATAAAAGAAGTAGTTAATATGGAAAAATAGTACTAATTGTGGGGCCATCTACAATCTGCGCTTACAAATCACTGCGAAGACGTCATACCCTAACGCGCCAACGAAGTTATAAGGATATATAGTGCCTCTCGACCTTAGCCACTGGAGCCTTCAGACCGGCCACTGACTGGTCGAGAATTCCCTAAGGTTAGAGGAATAGTACACCATCCATCTATCACACAATATTTGAAATCACTACTTGACACCAACGGTACTACAGAGAAATCTAGACTTCTGCTAAGATTATATTTATGTTTTGAGATGGGGCTAAAAATTGAGTAACTTAAGTCGTAAACGTTTATCGACAGACTATAGCTAGGCTTTTTCATGGACATAGTGTGCCTGTACACACTGGTTAAAAGGCGGTTGTTTACTATATAAGGAGTGTTGAATAAAAAGTAATAATGAGTATGTAATTAGTATAAATCATCAATTTGAAGCCAGCATCGTGAGTAGCAGCCACCGCAAACCTGGACTCGTGCGCGGGGGTGTTACCTAAGTGAACCAACTTTAGCGAGATTTCTACAGCGCACTTGATAATTTCGTCTTTTGTTTCACACTCCGTCTTCAAAAATTTACATCAAACTATATGTAGGTACTGTACACGTTTCTTCTTCTAGTGAGTCTAGTTATTACTAGAGACTGACCACCAGTCTCACGAAGCATGTCAAGTCTTGTGCTAGATGCGACAAGTCTACAGTCCTAGTACTCAATCACTTCCTAACATAAGCGATGATGTTTCCCTTCTACCAACGGTCTTTTATTTGGATCTTGAACCCACCACAGTGTGTTGAAGCTGCTAGCAGCGCAATACGCAACTTTCCGTTGCAAAGTTTAACGAAATTTTTAAACCTAATTACTTCGTATTTATGTACAGTAGTGCTAAGTTTATTTATTAATATGAAAATAAAGTATTTTGGTATATTATAGATCTTCCTATTGTACAAATATTTTAAAACTATGCCATTGTAAAATTTAAAAATAAGCGTATAATATAATTAGGTATTAGTTTATAGAATAGATGTAGAATGTACATATTATAAGTATAGATAATAAAAATAAGATACTGTAACGTATTTGATTTTTTAGTATGCAACCTTTAAACACATTATATTAAATGACTCATTAATTCAATCAGATAGTAGTAATTAACCGAATCGTAAATAAACTATAAAGTTTAAGTACAATTAAATAATGTCTTATATATATGTATTTGATTCATAAACAATAAATCAGTATAATTTCACCGTTCTTATCTTTTCTTTTTTATCACAGCGTAAATAGAATTTGAAAGAACGAGACGACTCATTTAATTCTGAATAATTATATATATACACGCATGTCAAAATCAATCCGTGTTAATGATTTAATACGGTCTTTTGTCTCTTTCCGTTGAATTGTATTCACGCTGTGATAAAAACCGATAGAATAGTGCTTTTGTAAAAAAGGTGCAATTCACGGAATCACTTTTTTGAATAACGGGCTACATATGTAAACGAATCATTGATAGAACCGACCGATGATTAGGTAAGATTTTGTAAATGCATATAGATCCATTGATCGTAAACGTCATAGCTAATTTAAGTATGGAAGTGAATGTTTGCAGAGGACTAGCTTTTTTGTCATACGTAGGAGTTGAGGCAAAAGTTATTTCGATTATATTCTAGCCATTTTAAAATCATTCATATTAAATATCAATGGTACCCTTACTTATTTGGATTTTTTTTTGGATTACATAATTAGAACAAACACATGATATAAATTGACATACATACAAAAAAAAATATAAAAAGCGGTGCCGTCCCTATAACATGTGGACACTACCATTATAGAGAAAGAGAGACTGATCATTTAAAAATGATCAGAATATACAAGTACCAGTACTAGAAATAATAACCAAATTTATTGATAACACATATCTTTCGGATAAATTTTATTGCAGTCGGCATCACCAAGACCTAGGGTAGCTGCGCGCAATGCTCCCAAAGTCACGCCGCGGGTCCAAGCAATCCCAGCACTGGAATATACAACATGATAATAATAGTACACTACATTCATGACAGAAATATGGTTGTGACAAAATTGATCTAATGCGAATGCCCCACACTAGGTAGTCCCTGTTGGGTAACTATATTACAATTATTCCGTGTTAATAGTGCATATTTAAAACTGTTTTTAAACAAAAGCATGACTGCTATAATGAGTTTTTATTTGGATAACATAATAAATCTTTATTACTAAGCTTCCTTAATCAGAAAGATCTAGAAAAATATTTTTTTTTTATTTTGAACAAAATCTTTACTAAATGGCTTACGTAACCTCTGAATGAAGCATTTGCTCTTTCATACTTAAATATAAAAAATATTTTGGATTTAACAAACTAGAGTTATACTTATAGTTAAATCTGGATTCTGAATCTTAAGATTAATTCATAATCCTGAGTCGGTAAGTCGTTCCGTTAGAGTTCAAAACGCATACAACAACAAAAAATATCAGTCGAAAGAAACTCACTGAATCAAAGGTAGCCAATATCTTTCCTTATCCCGCAGAGTCCTCATATGTTTATTCCCCAAACACAGTGTCCTGTAAAGGCACATATTTGTTTGCGGCTTCAATGCCATAAGAGCGTACCGTGAGATACTATTTAATGATTTCAATTGTCGGGGTTGTGTTTCACGTTTGAAGCGGAATACATTATCAACGTTGATATTATCTGTGTTGTCCACCATTTGCATCACTTGGGGTTGTTGCTCGGTCTAAAAACGTAAAGCTATAAAAGTTATACAATCTGTAACACTATACTGCCGATTCAAATTAACAAGAATACGGCACATTCAATATAATAATAAATAATAAATGTCAACGGCGCAACGCAATTCTGATCTTTATTTTAATTATATATAATATTTATTTGCAATAAATAGGATTTATTTGGTTTTTTATTTCGTGCTTATTTAATCCGTTAAGTGATGATTCCTACTTATTCCCGACAGATGAATAACTGAAGCTAAACTAAAAAGACTAATTGATACCTATTTAAAATTATGATCCACTCATAGCTTTAAGCGAAAATATTTTTTTCGGTGATGTTGGAGTGCCTTTTAATTATTTTAATATTTATTAAAATGGCACTAAATCTGACGTCCCGAACTCCATTGAGGGGTTACGGTGTTATTGATTTTTAGCACTTACCATAGTAATACACATGAGAACTTGCAGGACAAACATGCCGAATGAAAGAAATGCAATGCCTGTAAGTGATATTTCGAATAAGTCTGCGACGCTCAGACCATGCGACTCCTTCTCTATGTGATGATCATCTGGCTCGTGTTCAGTGTGGTACATTGGTGGTGGCGGGGGAGGCATGGAATACTCGTAACCCCCAGCTGCAATAATTGTTAGTACATCATTACCAAGGGTGGTCGAGGAAGTCACAATCCAGTCCTGAGGCCTGAACAAGGTCTTCCTTGTGCTACTTACTTGAAACTTGTGTTAAAGTGCAAAAGTCTTTAATCAGTATTATTAAGTATTAGGCATTTATAGATTACTAGCGGACCCGACAGATGTTGTCTCGTACTTGTAAAAATATCAAACCAATAAAAAGCAAAAAATCATCTAATTGTAAACATACAGTGTCGAATCTACACACAATAAATTCGTAAAAATTGAGCCTGTTAATTTAATTACAAACACACGCATAGAAGATTTATATATATAAACACACACCAAATTGGTCATATAGGTATTTTAATTGTCTTTGTAGACTGCAAACGTTACCATTCTACGTCCCAGGTTTTATAGATGATTCATCATACATATCTCCAATTATTTACATTTAAATTAGGCAATATTGCATTATACTACAAGAGCGTTTGTCAAAATTTGACTTAGAAACAAAGTATTTTAAATAGTATTAACTTAGTCTCACACATAAATCCTTCTCCCAATCAGGAACCGTATAATAAGGAGCATGAAGAAACAATAAAAAAACGTCTCTCCCATCGGTAATTTTTATATGCTTTTTTACTCTATAACTAACCACTCGCGTATATATATGCAGAATAATTAAATGATAATTGCTATGAACCCAATGATTGCAATATAACTGTTGAAGAGAGTGCCTACGTTTGGCTATGCCCTCGGGGCGTAACTCCCACGATTTAGGTAATCGCCATTTTTATAAGAAAGCCTGAGTGAGCAAAATGTAGTCTTGGCTCGTACAATTATATATATACCTATTTGTTAGCCTTCTTTTACCTATAACATACGATTTAACTAACAGGGACTAATTTATGCATATTTATTAAGATATAACTTTCATTGGACAAAGTGAGATTCGACTTACCGTGTTTAGATAAGTCATGTGTCACATCCGGGTCACCGAAAATTGTTTCGCCTGACTCCATCACTTCATAACCATCTCTAGGGTTGGCCTGCACTGTTTGAGGATTGACTGGTAATGAACCGGTTATATTTGGATTAATAGTCATATTGTAATGACGGTATATGTCGTTCATAGCCGATACCCTATAGTGACAACATAAGAGATTAGAACAAAGCGTTATTAGGCAAGTAACTTTATCACGCACCTCGTACTTGTCATAGAAAGCTGATCATACCTGCCAATTAAAAAAAACTGGGGCAACTCTCGCTTTGTTTCTTTCTTGATTTAACATCACCCGGAAAATCTTTCTCGATAACTAATACGAATCAAGCAAAAATTGCGTTTTGTAGCGTATTTCCTATATAAGTATATTATTATATATTGATATTAACGATTTCACGAGCTCGAATCGGTTTTTATTATAGAATAGCCGCTGATATCGACGGCCATGGCCATTCTCAATGCCAGAGAAAGCGTTGTTGCCATTTTAATAATTGGTACACTCTTTGCTTGAACTACCCTAAGTTGTGGAACCTCGACATCGAGGTGATACAGGTGGAATTTCGTATTCTGCCTCGATGATAAAATTGCAAATTAAACTCAGCGGCAGGTATATATCCAAACAACTCCTTTAAATACTCTGGTAAATGCGGTAGAAGATGCAGTAAGACCCCACATCTTGACACAAGGGATCAAGCCGTTGGGGAAGTTCCTGGTGGTTGACGATTCGAACCGAATTCCTTGAATATGGTCAAGTGGAAGGAGCTGGTACTGGGGAGCCCGCCCAAAGGTGAGTACAGTAAACCGAATTGGCACTTTATACAGTTGCAATCAATGGCCCAGAGTGAAGTGTGAAGTTAAGTGTAACAAAAAATTGCTGCCTCGCAAAATATTAGGTATCTACTTGAAAACTATATTCTAGTGTCTTTGTTACTTACTTGGCAAGCCACTCTTGATAATTTGCTGAGCCCACGTCGTATAAATTTTGAGATCGCGGATAACCACTTTTGCTTTGGCCGATATCAAATGGCATCCCGAGACGCCTTTGCAAGGAATTTTTGCCTACCTCTTCCAGAATTTGTTCAGCAATATAATTTCTACAGTGATATTCATTCATCATTTTTCTGTAATTAAAAATGTTTATAAAGTTATTAGTATTTAGTTAGCGACCATACATATTAGGTACAGCAATTACACGTCAATACCAATTAATGGAATAATTCCTTACACTATATTAAAAACAATAAAAGCTAAAAACCTACAATATCACAGACCTAACATAATAGTTTAGGATATGTGACGATGTGTTTCATCAGATATAGATATTTTAAATTATTTTTATATATAATTTATTATGCACACTATTCTGGTATATATAATTTGTATATATGTTAATGATTTAAATATGTTCGACGTCCTGGTGAAAACAAAAACTGTATACAGTTTGTGTTGCCACCACACCAACTTCCTTTATATTAAGTTCATTTATACAATGAATAAATAAAGAAAAATCAAAAATGATAATGGATGATAATGGATGCTGGATATTGGAATAAAGAAAAAACCTTAATGCAAGTATTTTTTTAGATACGATAGCTTAACTGAAATTGTTTAATGTTCTACGAGTATAGTTTTCGTTTATAAGTTATATTAACTATTATCTAAAAATTTACCTGTGAAATGTGAGAGTCGATAAAGCCGCATCGATTGACCCATTAGTAGATGGCGTATTACTTCGTTCCCTCGACTTTTGAGACGCATCATCATTCGCCAGAAAAAATGTCGGCATCAAATCAGTACGAAGAATATCATTCACATTTAGTTCACTATAAAACTTGTCTGATGACAAACTGTAATGAACCTTTACTAAAATAATAATAAGCACAGTAAAATACATTTTTATTGAAAGGCTTGGGTGCTGCAAGACGTTTCTAAGAAGCAAATGGTATTTTAGTATAGAATTTTCATGTCATTATGCGAGTTATAGAGCAGAAAATTCTTTGGCGTGGAGATTTTATCACGTTTAAAACTGTTGTCATAATAACTAGGTAGCTACGGGTTGGTGGGCACAGAAGAACCGCTTGACATCGAAGTCTAGATTTTTCTTAGGTATCTAGGTAGGACTTATAGAAATTTCATAGTATACTAGGGAAAAAAGATACATTATTGTGTACAACATTGCATTATCAAGGTTAGTCAAATTAAAATTAATTAAGTAAACTAGTAACATAATCTAAAGGTTTAACTCCCACACATCACTGCACTAGATTTATAAATAAAACAACGCTTTTTCTTCCATTATCAGAGTAAGCAATACTTACTAACTAACTAACTACTTACTCTCCCAGACTTAAGAGGTAGATTATCTACTGCCTATGTGCCCTCGACTTTGCTTAATGTCACACAAAAAATTATAATTAATTGTTTCCTCTAAGAGGATAACAATATTCTGAATTTATATTTTATATACTGAACAACATATAGTCTACAAAATGTATCGTTCCGGGGCCAGTTCAGCTAATTGCAGTTTATATTTTACCTTTCTTATTTTGTTTGTTAAAATTCAGGTTCATAACAATGTATGTAAATGTATGTTGTCATTTAATATAAAGAGTCGACCACGACGAAAAAAATACGATCTTGTTTTAATACGATAATAAATTTAATAGCGGGGATATTTGTAAAAGTACGCTGATAGCTATTTAAACACCCCTGGTTCCTTAAGTGCCCCGTCGAGCTGGTAAAAGGATCTATTGTAATACACAATATTACAAATGTTTGGGTGTCAGCAGCGTGACATTTGACGTGGGAACAAACCCTGCTGCACTCCATTCCAAAAACCCTCTTCTCCAATATTTCGTACGATTTCATCTCAAGTTACTTGTGTGCTCACTTTTTAATAACACTTATAGGTTCGCAATGTTTCTTAAGCGTGACATTTTTCTATATTAATAATATAAATAAAAAATTACAAGTCACAATGTTCGATGTTTTAATTCAGCGCGTAACCCGAATACACTTTTACATTTTTATTTATTGCTATGATTATCATCGAGATTATGTAAGTTACTGAATTTAATAATGTAGTATTTAAATTTCCGTAATCCTCAAATGGAGTAGGTAAACCGTGGGCAGCAACTCTTCAGCACGGTTAGGTAGGGACTTTATAGGCAAGTAAAGGCTTGACCTGTTTTCCAAAACAGTGGTGATACCAATATTTGCTCGTGCCCTCGAGGATTTCTGCATAAATTAGCTTAATGAAGGTAATCTTTCTGTCTGACTTACGTGGCTTAGGATTGAGCGCACCTAGCCACGAAGTTAACTTCCAATAAATTTACAATAGGTAAGAATTACACAGGCCGTAATTTCTCGGGATGTGTAAAAATGTGCTGAGCAGAGAAATTATGCTATTATTATTAGGTTTCAATGTGTGGCCCATCACGCAGGTCATTAGTCAAACCAAGACATGTTCTCTATGAAGTAAAGCATGTGAAATGTACCTTGTTATAAACGTTTAAAAAAGCAATTTCATATGAACACCATCATCAATCCATTTTAACTATGAATGTTGATTCTCTCAAAAAAAATTACCGCTTCAACCATACAAAAGAAACGCATTTCTAGTTTAATATTATGTAATAAA
The DNA here is from genome assembly GCF_905147105.1 of Pieris brassicae. Taxonomy (NCBI): domain Eukaryota; kingdom Metazoa; phylum Arthropoda; class Insecta; order Lepidoptera; family Pieridae; genus Pieris; species Pieris brassicae. The sequence goes on along the minus strand of NC_059665.1, from coordinate 5,283,264 downwards.
TAAATCTACAATCCATGTTCAGAATATTATAGACGTGTTTGTTTTTCTAAATAATAATTAAGGAAAATCAGGCTGAAGTTTGAGCACTCTCAGTGTGTCAGTCAGGGTCCTTTTTTTAACGTTCATAAGTTTACATTGTGTTATTCATATAATAACTGATTTTTTTACATTGACTTTGACTAACATATAGCAAGGACAGTTAATATTTTAAGAAAAAAATAAAAGATTCTACTATACCACATTTATTCTTTCAAAAAAGTTACTTCAAAAACGTATATAAACATGATTTTGACTACATTACATGATAGATATACACTAAAGTACTATAACATAATAAAATACAATGGATTTAACAAACATCTACTCATATTATTTATAGTCATCTTGAAACCTAATTATTACATATTGGGAGTTAATTTCATGAATTTATTTAGAATATTTTAATTTATTAGTACTACTAATTATGTCAAACCTTATTTGAAAATCAAATTATTATTAAATTTTATTAGTTAACAAATATCTATAAAAATATTTTACAAGTTTCAAAGAGATTTTTAAACACATACAAGTTGAACATTTGTCATCAAACATTCCAGCCTTACATTGTTTTGCTTCCATTTGCATACAATCGGCTTTCAAATGATTCATTATGATACACTTCTCTCTCTAGCCATATTTCATAATTTTCCTTAAATTCTTCATCAAGCTCAATGTTTACATCAAGCACGTCATTTATATTTGTGTCAACAGGTGCCCATTCAGTATCTATATACTTTCTTACACTAGTTACAGGTCCCGTTATGTAACGCCTCCTATTAAAATTCTCAACACAAGCCCGGAGGGTACATTCTTCATCCTGAAAGTCCCATGGCCGAGCATCTACGTCATTCCCATACGCCCAATCGTCATTGAGTCTATGTCGCACCTTAGAATATATAGCACTTATTGTTTTCATGTTCGTTTTTCTCCACTGTCTTCCCAAATATTTTGTTTGCATTTTTAAAAGCTTTAGAACATAGAACTGCATCAGCGCATGCCGTACTTTGAGAGTGCGTTTTAAAATTGGAGCACTTTTAAACACAACTAACATCATAATCCTTGCATTTTTCCATTTAGTCAATTTATTCAGTATTCTTAAAAGATTTATACATGAAAAAACATTTCTCCAGGAGTAGGGGACAGATGTTTCACCAATGTCTAAACACTCTTTAGTAAGTTCTGGTTGTTCCCCAATAACACAAGCAGGGAAATCAAATATAGGTATAGTATTTTTTGCCCCAACATAGGACAAAATATTCTGATTAAAAAATTTTAAAACCAGGGGCATACAGTTGGCAAAAACCAAATGTTGGGACATGTATTCAAATTGGTAAATATGATTTTGTTTAAAATGTTTTAAAAGTAACAGGAGGATTGCAGTAACTGCCTTGACTATGATTTCTTTATGCCTGTTAACATCTATTCCTAATTTCAGTGACTGAAGTACAGTCATTGGCATCTCCTCAGGTAATAAATCAGCCATAATATTCATTGAATACGTTTTTGCTGTAGACGTTGGAGCAGCAGCTAACAATATTTTTAATAGTGCTATCATGTACTGGGGTAGATTAGGTAACATTTCCCTATACAAAAGTTCTGTTTCAGTCTCCTCAATATCTTTTTCACCTTTGGTGAGTGGACTTCGGGAAATTTCTATTTCTCGTTCAACTTGAATTTCAGAAATGCTAGTATAAATGTGTTTTTTTAATACCTCTAATCCTTCATGAATAGGGTTTGGTAGGCCTGCGATAGTCTGCCTATCACCTGGTAGAGAATACCCAATGAACTTAATTCTCACATTATGGAGAAAGTTATCAATATCTTTCTGCCGGACTTTTGATTGCCACGGCAGACTTTTAGGGGGTGGTGGAGGAGGGGGACTGTCTAATTGCTTAAAGTACATGTAATATGGACAATTTTGATTTGAATTTTGTGAACCATCATTAGACATGGACTGAAACTCCATAGAATAGTCCTCAGAACCATTACCTGTGTCTTCTTTATCCACATATAGTTGCTCATCAGATTCGTCCATAGAAGTTTGCTTCATAAATGTTTGCCGCCTTATAGCTCTCTCACTTTCCTTCAACATGATTTTTTTTCTTTGAACTGGATTCTGATTTTCAAGAATATCAACAGCACTTGGTGGTGGAGAACTGGCCCTCATGCCTTTTACAACTTCTAAAGTGTCTTCAGCAATTAAAGGTAAGCCATATTGTTCACGTAATTTAGTTTTCTTCTCTTTAAGCTCTTTAATACCCCCCAAATATACCAATAAAATTTTCCATAATAACAGTAAAACCTTTTTCATTGGAAAATTAGGAGATGAACCAGCACAAAGCTGAGTGATCATATTTAAAAGTTGAACTGGCAACAATTCTTCACCATAGTGTGTTCCTAATTCCTCTTTAAAAAGTTTTAATAGATGGACATACTCAGAATTAGTATTAGCTATTTCAGTTCTCATGTGTTCAGTGATAAGATACAAGACAGAGAGAATTACTCTTAAATCAGTGGAATCTGCTAAAGATTCAGCTAGCTTTCTAGATGAAATAGTGGATGTTTGACTTTTTGTTATTTCGAGTTGCAGCAATTCTACAAATGCTGGAAATATACCCATTTCATAGAGCAAGAAGATGTTTCTGCGAGCCCAAAGAGCCTGTTCAGTATCAGATTGCATTTCAGCCCAACAACCTTGTGCTAGATACAAAATACATCGAGCGGCTCGTGTTCGTATTTCACTGATTACTATGTCTAAGTATTCTAAGAGTTTCATAATTACAGCTCGCCTATGAGATTCAGATAATCGCTGCCAACTGGGTGGGAAGCTAAATTCTTCCATGACTTCTTCGAATGCTTTGACATTTAGTTGAAATTCCGGATGTTCTGTATAACTATACAGTTCAGCAATTTCATTATTTTGTGAATCGCAGTCGTCATAAACAAAATCTAACTCGGGGCTCTCCATATCATTGTTACAATCGCCTTCTTCCATGTTCATTTTTGCGCCACCACTCCTTCCGTTACCGTTTGTACCCATTTTAATCAATATTTTTTAATATACACATTATATGGTTCAGGCGATACCAAGCTTTATAATTAAAAGAAAGTCAAATATAAAAATTACGATATAATATCATCACAACAAAATCAATTTTCTAGGTAGTGCAAAGTGTTGCCGCTTGCCAACCACCACAGAACAAGTTTAGTCTAGAATCTAGACTAGACTAGAGATTTTATTAAGTTGATAAATTAAAGATATGATTCCAAGTGTTCAGTTTACGTTTTATTTTATTTGTTGTTACAAATAAAATAAAACGTAAAAGTAGCAGCACCTTGCAGTTTTGATTGAAATCATTAATGATTTAGAATCTAGGATGTTTTTTACCCTGTAGATCTGATGCTGTACACTGTTACCTCATGCGTCTGTGGTCAGCCATATTAGTATTAACTTACCTCTACTTAATCTATGGTTTATCAAATTTGAATCCATCTGCGGTTAATTTTATTTTACTCAGGTCTTAAACACCTAAAAATTAATTTTAAACTACCACTGAACATATTCATAATGTAAGGTAATTAATTGAATCAAAGAATTCCGTAAGTTATCATAATTTTATTAAATCTAAAATGAAATTGAACATTCGTCAAACCTTTACTTTTTAAAACCCAATTCAGTAAGCTAAACCAACTAACTTTATATTAAGTATTACTTTATTATGGTTATCTACACATATTTTGTACGAATATAGAATAAAAATACAATATATATATATATATATATATTAATATAAACATTAAACAGGAAAGATATACGAAAAAGATACATTTTTAGGGTAGGTGCACAGTGGCAGTGAGAGTAGCAAATACTATGTATAAATTTCATAAAGTTTACTTAGTTTACACCTAGAAAGTGGGTCACAGCAATGATGTAATAAATGTGTTTCTACTATATGGTAAATGTTTTCTTTTTCTGTATCTTTTATATCTTGCATTAAAATTTACCATATTAGGTGAACAACCAATTGAATGTTGATTACAGTTATCATTTGAACTGTCACACCCTATACACTCATTTATTTATTATTATTCGCTCACATCTGTACCTCACTTGAACTAGTTTTTGAGTATGGTATTTGCCAGAAGATATCTTAACATTGTTCTAACCAACTTTGATGTACGATCAGATGCCATTTTTTTTATTTTTCTGATGTAGAAAGGTGTTCCTTCATTCAAGTCTAGATATCATCTAAACATTGTGTCTTATCATGGAATTCAGTTCCAGTTGTATAATATTCTAATTGCATTGTAATTTATCACTAACAAATAACTAGAATTTGATGTATCTTTACCAAAGGAGCCGAAACAGTAAATCTTTTATGTATTTTAAGTAGATTCAGTGTAGGTTTTGATAATAATATAACAAATACTTCTCAGCACACACAGCTTTTAGGAATATTTCAACAGTGTCATTGGAAATAACATCCAATTTTCTCTTCTCTTTCTGATAAACAAAAATCTTTTTTTATTATCTATTAATGATTTGTTGTTGACAAAATAGAAGCAACTGTTTGCATTGAGTCTCTCAGTATCAGTAATGCAGGGTGCTATTCAGTGTAACCTCTTCATTGTGATGGTATATGTGATCTACTTAAACCATTCTTCAACTATGCTGGTACCATTGTCTTTCCCATTACAATTTGTAGTTTTTTTTTTTTTTAATAGGACTACCTTAATTCTGTTTTTCTATTAACAAATTGATTTATATTAGTAGCTTTTTATTATAGCCTTTGTTAATAACTCTTGCATTCGTAATATGTTATCATCTTATCCCTATTCTTGATAGTTGAGCTATATCCGAAAATTATTTTTTTGGTCGTTGAAAGTTCCCTTATATTTAAAGCTTCAAAGTCTGGTATTTCTTGAAAAAATTGAAACTGGTTAACTGTCACATTGATAAGATTTTTTTTCATATTGCTAATACAACTATTTCCATTTGCGTATTAATTAGACTCAAAGCAGTGTCTGCATAATAGGTTGTTATAGGTACCTTCTTGACATGTTCACAATAGGTGTCGTAAGTCTTCCTAACTTGACTTTACAAATAATAATGCATGTACTATGACATAATTCAATAGAATAATAGCTGATATACTATGAGTTAAAATTCGTGCGTCTAAGTACAGACTAATGAAGTCCTTATGCGATCGCACTTTGCAGAAAGTTTGCAAATAGATTTAAATCGGGTCATTAGGTAATCGGTTGGTGTCTCTTCCCGTACTGACGCCCGACGTAGAGATTGATACCATTTCTTTTTCAGGTACCTGTAAATTGATTCTGTTTTTGATGAATGTTGCTTAAAAATTGGCAACAATAATATATTTTATTATTGAAAAAAAAAAAAGGAGTTTGACTTACAATCGAAGTTTGTTGGTTATGATTTATGAATCATTCTTTTGTCTTTCCATTGTCGAGTTGCGATCTAAAATTCATAATATCATCATAAGCCTTTAATTAATTCATTCTGAATCCACGAAGATTACGCAACTATTATTTTCGTAGTTAGGGTGAGTGAGATGAGCAGAGTTGTGTTTAACCTCTTGTAGAACAATAAATATTAATCTGTACTAATAATATCAATGACATATTGTTAAATTGGTTCAAAAACAGAGATAATAAGTAAATATAAAAACAAAGATGCGACTACAAAATAGGGTAAAAATGAAAACGTGACGAATGTTTTTTTTTCTAAAATCGTTAAAATTAATGTGAGACAAAATTGTCCCAACATAATGTTAACATTCTTTTTTGTTGGAAACTGCACAGCATATGGTATTTCAATTAATCCTCATGCACGTAGATCTATATTCTCTAAATCTTCGTATCATTCTTTCAATTACTTTTCTATATATTGTTACAATCAGAGTCATCGCTTTCAATAGTCACAACTCCCATTTCGCTAGCCGAACTTTCTGTGTCTGAAAACAATATTTTTATTTTCTTTTGTATGACCTTACTTGCTCATTTTGTCTTATTGTCTTCTTTTTTATTTTCCTTTTGTTAATGTATGTATCCTTTCTTAATATTTCAAAGTCTATTTTTCTAATATTTTAATTACATTTGGAGTATTTTCCTCTGGTAGTGTTATATTTTTTTTAGGACATTTTGTGTAGTTTGTTTGCTCAATCGTTCTTTCATACTGATTATAATTACGTCCGCTCGTATCGCTGCGCGATTTTTGTGTGAGTTAATTTCTGAGTGCTTTTTAATTATTGAATCTTAGAATGGACTACCAAGTATGATTGGTGTTCGTTTTGTCACATTTTCGTTTAATAGATTTTTAGATTCACATTTTGGGCATTTTTTTTTCCCGGTACGCTATGAATGACTAGCCATCTTCTTTGTAATTTGACACGTCCGCCAACGTATGAACTTTTATTGACTCCTCCGCTTGCGAATTCTTATTATTATTTTCGAAACTTAACTATGTTGTCATATTGGGCATTAATGGTAATTATGCAGACCTCTTTATCAATCCCGGAATTTTAATTATCTGGACTTGTAACCGGGTACCTGGCTATGAAAACTGTATATATCTAAGTAAGGGCACAGAATGCTGTGTATCATGTTTTGTCGGAGATTGAGATTGTTTTAGCATTTATTGAAATTTTTGCACTTCTTCCCAGCGTTTATATACTATTGGGTCATACTTTTCAATTGTATGTGCCTCAAGTGTGCCTCCTGCTTTTAAAAATCATTTAAATTAGTTTCTTCTTTGATATCATTCCAAACTTCGGCAAAATGCGCAGAAAATAATTATTAAAATATTACATCTGTATTGTGTCTTTGCCATTCAACTAATTTAGAGTCCCATTCACGATTGAAGGACTTGAATACCGCCACAGGGCTTGTAGGAGTTGGGATGTGTGGGGTGGTAGTTTTAAAATTGTGATATTGTTTTTTAATAGCTAATTTAACCACTTGGGGTCAACATGTCCATCGTAAACAAGTAGAACTCTTCTTTGGTTTCTATTAATATCTTCGTATTCAACCAACTTTAAGAAGTTAGCAGCATAAGACAGCTCAAAATCATATTTATTCTCAGTTTCAGCCATCTACAAATCCCACACAAATTTTCCTTTAAATATAATTAAGGGATTAATTTTCTTCGCACTTGCATTAACGGCCGTTAAAACAGTTATATTTTGTTTGCCTGAGCCATGTGTTGTTCGAGAAGATGGGGCTCCCTTCATTCCAACTACTTTTGTCTTTGAAGGGTCTAAGCACACTGATATTTCGTCCAAGTTCTATAAAAAATGAGGGTTGTGCTCTAAATTCAATTTATTTAATGTTGTAGTATTCTATAATAAACGGGTCATTTTATAGAAATTAATGAACCAATCTGGGCCTGGAACATTATTATTTAATCAAACATAGCATTCCACAAGAAAAAATACTTCTTTTCTAGACAGCCCGAAGCCTAATTTTAAGTCTATTTGCTAATCTCATTTCGATTTCATGAAGTAAGATAGGAGGGCGGCCTTATTGATATACTTTTACCGCCAGTTGTAAAGCGTAGCAATTGGTATTTTAAATTTTTTGCTGCTACAAATAATGTCAACTCCTTTCTTTTTACTTTTTCTATGGCTTCGGGCACATCGTCTTGAGCATACACATTTCTTTTTTTCTCTCACTCTAATCAGAATCAGCAGGTATTGTATTATTATTAATTTGGCTACGTAGCATCTTACTCTCATCGGCACACTTTGTCGTGATGCTTTTTCTGCAAGCACGATTTTTATCTGGAAAACAAACTTAGATAAAGTATTTCAGGCATAGTCTGGCCCTCCATCATCAACAGGTACGGGATAGGGAAAAAACCCTTTGGATATCCCCCAACTACCTTTAGAGTTTTCGTTTGGTCCTCCGCGGAACAAAACTTCTGGTTTCAGGCGTCCTTCTTCGTCCCGCATATTTTCCTTGAAATTGCTTAGAGTAGCTAGGTTATTGCAGGCCAGTATGTAAAGCGTAAGTAGAAGCTGACAGAGAGGAATGTTTGCCATTATAATCGCCACGTATGTAGGCCCTGGGTACGTAATTGCTCCAGCACGGCCCCTATCATATCGGTTTACACTCACAATTAATTTGTGCCTCGTAGCAATCACCCAATCATGATCAAGCTATGAAACACGATATACAACATGCATCAAGAAAGGACCTTGTTAATTTGCCGCTGTCAAGCCTATAAGTACCCGGGAATTATCGTCTTGCGACAGGAACAAAACACTTGGTTTGGCCCTACAATAACAACTGGCAACTGACAAGCTGAGCCCGGCGTTCGTCGCGGCGCGCGGGAATTTCGTTCGTTGCCTGGCGAGTCAGTTGAGTGACTGACGCCGCTTTACACATTATCGAAATCCCTTTCAAGCCGGCTCCTAAAAACAATAATTATGTAAATTAATATACATACGAAGAAGAGGTGCAGGTCCTTTTGCGATCGCAGACAGTTTGAAATTAGCTTAAATACGTCGTTGGGTAATAGGTCTTCTTTTGAATGGTCACCTGACCTGATTTCATTTGATTTCCAGCGTCTCCTAGTTCCTTTCTTTACATGTACTTGACATTTAATATTATTCCATGCTAGCCTAGAGCCAACAGTTTTAGAAATGTATTTCTATATTACGGAACAATCAACATTAAACATTATAAAATATTTGATATAGATTTTTATAAAACTGAATATTTTTACCTGTAATCAGAATAAAATGTTGAATGATTTCCTTTCGAGGATTGCCATTAATTATTCCTATTTTGGCTACGTTGCATCTTGCTCTCATCGGCACATTTTGTCGTGATGCTTTTCCTGAAACAAGAATAGTAGTCTTTTAAATTAATTATGAAGGATCTGGAAAACAAACTTAGATAAAGTATTTTATTTTCCCTTTTCGAGATAACTAGACAATATTATAAATCCTAAAACTCTTCCATTTGCAATGATTTTACCAGGCTAATAGTCCTAATTTCACCACCGATATGCTGCTGTATTCCTTGTCATTTCTAAGGCCTTCTATACAGTTCGGCACGCAAGCCTCTTGGGCAAGCTCTCATCATTTGGTCTACTGGATGACCTCTGCAAATGGATAGCAGATTTCTTGAGGTGCTTGTCGATGGCTGCTCTTCTGATCTGGTGGCTGTAAATGCCGTTGTACCAAGGATTTGTTCTTTCTGCGACTCTCTTCCTGATAAATATCAACCACATGCTGAAATCAAATATTTTCGGCTATTCTGATGACGGAAGTATCATTGAAAGATATCTGCCTAACGCTAGAGCGTCGTTGAACGTCTAAATTGGACCTTAAAGGAGGTTTCTTATTGAGGCGATGCAAATCTAGTCCAATTTAACACAAATAAAATATACAATATATATAAATACTGTCGCCTTTCAGTTGCCTGCTTTCCAGTCTTTTATAGATTACAATCCGAAGAATGCTCCGTGGAACTACACAATCTGGTCCCTTTGTCGCCTTTTAAACAATGCTCATCTAAAAGCTCGCTGGAGTTTCACCCCTTCGTTGTCGACATCTCCCGTCTTCCCTACGCAGTATGATATGGGTTTATTCAATCGGCGGTTGAACAGGTATCTCCTGGAGAACGTGTCCCCATTAGTCCACATCTCGCTTAACTTTAGCTTAACTTAACGAAATGTAAAAAGATAAAGACATACAATACAGATAAGCATATTTAATGAAGTTTTGCATTTATGTGTTTATATGGAACACATTAAATTTATTATGCAAGCAGGCTGACATGACATTACTGGGGATTTTTTGGTTGGGTTTTTCTGATACAGCGTAGCGTATACAATTAAGAAATATCACTTGCTATATTTTACCGGAGGGGCGTAAAACTGTTCTACACAGAAGGTGAAAATGTAATGTGTTTCTACACTAAATTAGATTGCACAAAACTTACTGCCGAGAGAAAACAGAACTCAACAACTTTCTAGTTGCGATGGTATAGGAAGAGCCAGCTAGATTTTCCAACAACTTTGCTGGTACTATTGCCTTTTCCATTCCGATTTGTACCTAAAATATATTTTATTCTAAATAATATTGCCTTAATTTAATTTATTTTATAAACATATTTATTGGTATTAGTAGCCATCAATTATTGAAAATCGTAATCTTTTACCATTTGTTCGCCATTTCCGGAAACAATTTTTTGGCTGTCGGAAGTTCCCTTACGTCTTTTATTTGAAGGTACGCCAAAGTCAAAGTCCGATATTTCCTAATAGAAAATTGATTTGAATGATTATTAATTGTTACATTGCTAGTTATCATTATCATATTCCTAGTACAACTATTTCCATTTGCGTAATAATTAGACTCAAAGTAGTGTGTATATTATGTTATATTAGGTCCTTACATATGAAATTGTCGTTTTGTATGGGAGGAACAAAATGTCGAATATTTTTAAATATAATATATTTAATTAATCAAAGTATGAACCATTGTTTTCTAGGCACTTTTGCCATCTCGTAGGTAGTTCATTTATCCCTTTACTAAAAAACCAGTCGGACGGGAATCAATAAAATATGTGAAGGCGATTTGGACTGCTCCATCAGAGTTAAGTTGCCCAAATTTCTAAAAAAATGGTAATCTGTTGGAGCAAGGTCCGGGGAGTACGGAGGATGTCTTAGATATTCCAATTGAAGCTCTTCTAATTTGGTAGCCGTCTGTTGTGCAGTGTGTGGTCTAGCGTTGTCGTGAAGTAGCAGTTGCGTGGAGCGATTGACCAGCCTAGGTTGTTTAGCCGCTAACTTTTCCATCATGGTTTGCTATTGCTATACAAAAAACATCAGCCGTAATAGTCTGGCCAGATTTGAGAAAACTGCAATGAACAATACCCGCACTAGTCCACCAAACGCTTACAAGTAACTTTTTTGGGGTTAATTTTCGTTTGGGGCAGTAATTGGGCTGGCTGGCCAGAATCCAGCCATTGCGCTTAGCGCTTCCGATTATTTCAATCGCCAAGTTTTTAATACAAATTGTTTGAACTGGAGCAAATCAATCCCAAGGATTAGGATCATTTAGGTATTCGTCACATTTATAAACGGCTTTATTAATTAATTTGCTTTTAACAAGGGCTTTATTAAGTGACAGTTCTCTAATTTCGCTTGGGAGTTTGTTGTAAAAACGAATACAATTTACATATAAGGAGTGGTTTATCTTCCGGAGCCTGGTTGGTCGCACACTCAAATTAGTTCTATTACGCGTATTATACTGGTGAAAGTCACCATTTGTTTTAAAATCGTTTAAGTTTTTTTGTACATACAACAAGGCTTCAAGAATATATTGACCAGATAATGTCATAATATTTAGTTCCTTAAATCTATTCCGTACCGACTCCCTCGGGAAAACACAACAAATACCCCGAACAGCCCGCTTCTGCAACACAAATATGGATTGAACCTCTGCACCAGCACCCCACAGTAGAATACCGTACGACATAATGCTGTGAAAGTAGCTATGGTACACAATTTTAGCCGTATCCTTATCAGTAAGCTGTCGGATTTTCTTTACTGCGTATGCTGCAGAGCTCAGCCTATTCGAAAGAGTTTCTATTTGTGGGCCCCACTGGAGATTACTATCTATTGTTATGCCTAGGAAAACAGTTTTGTCAACAAAGTTTAGTTCACTGTCCTTAACTTTCAGGTTACCAATATCTCGCTTTACGTTATTAGTGGTAAATCTAATACATTTGTTTTATTCTCATTAAGCAGTAAGTTATTCACATTAAACCAGTTAACTATACGAGAGATGGAATTGTTTACATCGTTCAATAATATGTTTTTCCTATTCACTTTAAATAAAAGTGAAGTTTCATCTGCAAACAATACCATCTCATGAACTTCGTTGACAAAGAATGGGAGGTCGTTTATGTAAATCATAAATAAGAAAGGCCCGAGAATCGAGCCTTGGGGGACGCCGATTGACACCTGCGAACCCGGAGAGGTGACTCCATTGATATGCACTTTTTGGATCCTTCCATTTAAATATGAATTCATCAGGCTGGAAGCTTTGCCATCAACGCCATAGTGTTGAAGCTTCCCAACTAGTATATCTGGATGAAGACAGTCAAAGGCCTTTGACAGGTCACAAAAGACGCCGACTCCATCATATGATTCTTCCCAGGCGTTAAATATGTCCGAAATCAACTTCACACCGGCATCGATTGTAGAGCGACCCTTAGTAAAACAATACTGTTTATTATGTAGGAGTTTATTTTTATTAAAATGTAAAGAAAGTTGGTCTAGCATTATCTTTTCAAAAACTGCTCAACGCGGGGAGCACTGAAACAGGTCTGAAGTTCCAGGAAAGACTCCACAATCGATACATCTGTTAAAAATAATACAAAATTCAGAGCTTATTACATCAATAACGGAATTTAAAATGACTGTTGACATACCCCAAATATCTTTACTTTTTTTTTTAATTAATAAGCTTAAAGGTTTTGACGATATCATTACAAGTTATATGTTTAAAATGAAATTTAATATTACATTTAGGTACACATTTTTCTAGTAATGGCATCGCAGCAGCAGGTGAAGAATCCATGGACTTGGTCGTACTGTAAATATTTATTAGTAAATTATTTAACTATTTCGCGCATGCATACCGTTTGAAATATTATAGAAATCCGTCTTTTGTTTTTCACAGGTAGAAAGATCAAAAGTATTACAGTAGGTACCATTGTCTAGATTCTCGCAATATTCCTAATTTGTTACTTCTTAAAAGGGAAATATAAATAAGATGCTTGTACAGGTAGTATTATATAATAACCTATAGTAACAATCATATTTTTAATAACAATAGTTTGGTACTGCTAGTCGAATCATAATTCAAGGTTCTGGAACCCGTCCGAATATTGCCGACTTCCGTTTGCTTATACGTTAAGTTATTTCTGAAACCAAACCAAAAAGCTATTTGTCATATTATTGTAATGATTACATTCATATTTTTTTCCCATGGTGTTTAATGGTGTACATATATAGTCTAAACTAATAAGTTTCGATATAAGCTTAGGCAGGGCCACCACACATTTTACAATAATCTTTAAAGATTCAGGTGTTTTCCTGAATGGCATCGATTATAAGTAATAAGATAGTAACGCTGCATCACGTAGTAAGACAAGGAGGTTTCAGTTATCTCTACTTGATCAATCTGTACATTAGTGGACTGACCGTTCCTTGATTCAATTAAGAAGTGTAGATATCATCTAACCATTGTCTTAATCTTTTGCTAAAAAGTAAAGTAACTATTTGCTTTTTATTTAAATGTAATGGAATTCAGTTCCAGTTGTATAATATTCTAATTGTATTGTAATTTATGACTAACAAATAACTAGAATTTTATGTATTTTTATCAAAGGAGCCGAAACAGTAAATCTTTTATGTATTCAGGGTGCTATTCCAGGGTGCTATTCAGTGTAACCTCTTCATTGTGATGGTATATGTGATCTACTTAAACCATTCTTCAACTATGCTGGCACCATTGTCTTTCCCATTACAATTTGTAGTTTTTTTTTTTTTTAATAGGACTACCTTAATTCTGTTTTTCTATTAACAAATTGATTTATATTAGTAGCTTTTTATTATAGCCTTTGTTAATAACTCTTGCATTCGTAATATGTTATCATCTTATCCCTATTCTTGATAGTTGAGCTATATCCGAAAATTATTTTTTTGGTCGTTGAAAGTTCCCTTATATTTAAAGCTTCAAAGTCTGGTATTTCTTGAAAAAATTGAAACTGGTTAACTGTCACATTGATAAGATTTTTTTTCATATTGCTAATACAACTATTTCCATTTGCGTATTAATTAGACTCAAAGCAGTGTCTGCATAATAGGTTGTTATAGGTACCTTCTTGACATGTTCACAATAGGTGTCGTAAGTCTTCCTAACTTGACTTTACAAATAATAATGCATGTACTATGACATAATTCAATAGAATAATAGCTGATATACTATGAGTTAAAATTCGTGCGTCTAAGTACAGACTAATGAAGTCCTTATGCGATCGCACTTTGCAGAAAGTTTGCAAATAGATTTAAATCGGGTCATTAGGTAATCGGTTGGTGTCTCTTCCCGTACTGACGCCCGACGTAGAGATTGATACCATTTCTTTTTCAGGTACCTGTAAATTGATTCTGTTTTTGATGAATGTTGCTTAAAAATTGGCAACAATAATATATTTTATTATTGAAAAAAAAAAAGGAGTTTGACTTACAATCGAAGTTTGTTGGTTATGATTTATGAATCATTCTTTTGTCTTTCCATTGTCGAGTTGCGATCTAAAATTCATAATATCATCATAAGCCTTTAATTAATTCATTCTGAATCCACGAAGATTACGCAACTATTATTTTCGTAGTTAGGGTGAGTGAGATGAGCAGAGTTGTGTTTAACCTCTTGTAGAACAATAAATATTAATCTGTACTAATAATATCAATGACATATTGTTAAATTGGTTCAAAAACAGAGATAATAAGTAAATATAAAAACAAAGATGCGACTACAAAATAGGGTAAAAATGAAAACGTGACGAATGTTTTTTTTTCTAAAATCGTTAAAATTAATGTGAGACAAAATTGTCCCAACATAATGTTAACATTCTTTTTTGTTGGAAACTGCACAGCATATGGTATTTCAATTAATCCTCATGCACGTAGATCTATATTCTCTAAATCTTCGTATCATTCTTTCAATTACTTTTCTATATATTGTTACAATCAGAGTCATCGCTTTCAATAGTCACAACTCCCATTTCGCTAGCCGAACTTTCTGTGTCTGAAAACAATATTTTTATTTTCTTTTGTATGACCTTACTTGCTCATTTTGTCTTATTGTCTTCTTTTTTATTTTCCTTTTGTTAATGTATGTATCCTTTCTTAATATTTTAAAGTCTATTTTTCTAATATTTTAATTACATTTGGAGTATTTTCCTCTGGTAGTGTTATATTTTTTTTAGGACATTTTGTGTAGTTTGTTTGCTCAATCGTTCTTTCATACTGATTATAATTACGTCCGCTCGTATCGCTGCGCGATTTTTGTGTGAGTTAATTTCTGAGTGCTTTTTAATTATTGAATCTTAGAATGGACTACCAAGTATGATTGGTGTTCGTTTTGTCACATTTTCGTTTAATAGATTTTTAGATTCACATTTTGGGCAATTTTTTTTCCCGGTACGCTATGAATGACTAGCCATCTTCTTTGTAATTTGACACGTCCGCCAACGTATGAACTTTTATTGACTCCTCCGTTTGCGAATTCTTATTATTATTTTCGAAACTTAACTATGTTGTCATATTGGGCATTAATGGTAATTATGCAGACCTCTTTATCAATCCCGGAATTTTAATTATCTGGACTTGTAACCGGGTACCTGGCTATGAAAACTGTATATATCTAAGTAAGGGCACAGAATGCTGTGTATCATGTTTTGTCGGAGATTGAGATTGTTTTAGCATTTATTGAAATTTTTGCACTTCTTCCCAGCGTTTATATACTATTGGGTCATACTTTTCAATTGTATGTGCCTCAAGTGTGCCTCCTGCTTTTAAAAATCATTTAAATTAGTTTCTTCTTTGATATCATTCCAAACTTCGGCAAAATGCGCAGAAAATAATTATTAAAATATTACATCTGTATTGTGTCTTTGCCATTCAACTAATTTAGAGTCCCATTCACGATTGAAGGACTTGAATACCGCCACAGGGCTTGTAGGAGTTGGGATGTGTGGGGTGGTAGTTTTAAAATTGTGATATTGTTTTCAATAGCTAATTTAACCACTTGGGGTCAACATGCCCATCGTAAACAAGTAGAACTCTTCTTTGGTTTCTATTAATATCTTCGTATTCAACCAACTTTAAGAAGTTAGCAGCATAAGACAGCTCAAAATCATATTTATTCTCAGTTTCAGCCATCTACAAATCCCACACAAATTTTCCTTTAAATATAATTAAGGGATTAATTTTCTTCGCACTTGCATTAACGGCCGTTAAAACAGTTATATTTTGTTTGCCTGAGCCATGTGTTGTTCGAGAAGATGGGGCTCCCTTCATTCCAACTACTTTTGTCTTTGAAGGGTCTAAGCACACTGATATTTCGTCCAAGTTCTATAAAAAATGAGGGTTGTGCTCTAAATTCAATTTATTTAATGTTGTAGTATTCTATAATAAACGGGTCATTTTATAGAAATTAATGAACCAATCTGGGCCTGGAACATTATTATTTAATCAAACATAGCATTCCACAAGAAAAAATACTTCTTTTCTAGACAGCCCGAAGCCTAATTTTAAGTCTATTTGCTAATCTCATTTCGATTTCATGAAGTAAGATAGGAGGGCGGCCTTATTGATATACTTTTACCGCCAGTTGTAAAGCGTAGCAATTGGTATTTTAAATTTTTTGCTGCTACAAATAATGTCAACTCCTTTCTTTTTACTTTTTCTATGGCTTCGGGCACATCGTCTTGAGCATACACATTTCTTTTTTTCTCTCACTCTAATCAGAATCAGCAGGTATTGTATTATTATTAATTTGGCTACGTAGCATCTTACTCTCATCGGCACACTTTGTCGTGATGCTTTTTCTGCAAGCACGATTTTTATCTGGAAAACAAACTTAGATAAAGTATTTCAGGCATAGTCTGGCCCTCCATCATCAACAGGTACGGGATAGGGAAAAAACCCTTTGGATATCCCCCAACTACCTTTAGAGTTTTCGTTTGGTCCTCCGCGGAACAAAACTTCTGGTTTCAGGCGTCCTTCTTCGTCCCGCATATTTTCCTTGAAATTGCTTAGAGTAGCTAGGTTATTGCAGGCCAGTATGTAAAGCGTAAGTAGAAGCTGACAGAGAGGAATGTTTGCCATTATAATCGCCACGTATGTAGGCCCTGGGTACGTAATTGCTCCAGCACGGCCCCTATCATATCGGTTTACACTCACAATTAATTTGTGCCTCGTAGCAATCACCCAATCATGATCAAGCTATGAAACACGATATACAACATGCATCAAGAAAGGACCTTGTTAATTTGCCGCTGTCAAGCCTATAAGTACCCGGGAATTATCGTCTTGCGACAGGAACAAAACACTTGGTTTGGCCCTACAATAACAACTGGCAACTGACAAGCTGAGCCCGGCGTTCGTCGCGGCGCGCGGGAATTTCGTTCGTTGCCTGGCGAGTCAGTTGAGTGACTGACGCCGCTTTACACATTATCGAAATCCCTTTCAAGCCGGCTCCTAAAAACAATAATTATGTAAATTAATATACATACGAAGAAGAGGTGCAGGTCCTTTTGCGATCGCAGACAGTTTGAAATTAGCTTAAATACGTCGTTGGGTAATAGGTCTTCTTTTGAATGGTCACCTGACCTGATTTCATTTGATTTCCAGCGTCTCCTAGTTCCTTTCTTTACATGTACTTGACATTTAATATTATTCCATGCTAGCCTAGAGCCAACAGTTTTAGAAATGTATTTCCATATTACGGAACAATCAACATTAAACATTATAAAATATTTGATATAGATTTTTATAAAACTGAATATTTTTACCTGTAATCAGAATAAAATGTTGAATGATTTCCTTTCGAGGATTGCCATTAATTATTCCTATTTTGGCTACGTCGCATCTTGCTCTCATCGGCACATTTTGTCGTGATGCTTTTCCTGAAACAAGAATAGTAGTCTTTTAAATTAATTATGAAGGATCTGGAAAACAAACTTAGATAAAGTATTTTATTTTCCCTTTTCGAGATAACTAGACAATATTATAAATCCTAAAACTCTTCCATTTGCAATGATTTTACCAGGCTAATAGTCCTAATTTCACCACCGATATGCTGCTGTATTCCTTGTCATTTCTAAGGCCTTCTATACAGTTCGGCACGCAAGCCTCTTGGGCAAGCTCTCATCATTTGGTCTACTCGATGACCTCTGCAAATGGATAGCAGATTTCTTGAGGTGCTTGTCGATGGCTGCTCTTCTGATCTGGTGGCTGTAAATGCCGTTGTACCAAGGATTTGTTCTTTCTGCGACTCTCTTCCTGATAAATATCAACCACATGCTGAAATCAAATATTTTCGGCTATTCTGATGACGGAAGTATCATTGAAAGATATCTGCCTAACGCTAGAGCGTCGTTGAACGTCTAAATTGGACCTTAAAGGAGGTTTCTTATTGAGGCGATGCAAATCTAGTCCAATTTAACACAAATAAAATCCAGGCATGTCTAATGAGTTGCTAAAACTCGTTTAATCTTGACTCTTGACTGTCGCCTTTCAGTTGCCTGCTTTCCAGTCTTTTATAGATTACAATCCGAAGAATGCTCCGTGGAACTACACAATCTGGTCCCTTTGTCGCCTTTTAAACAATGCTCATCTAAAAGCTCGCTGGAGTTTCACCCCTTCGTTGTCGACATCTCCCGTCTTCCCTACGCAGTATGATATGGGTTTATTCAATCGGCGGTTGAACAGGTATCTCCTGGAGAACGTGTCCCCATTAGTCCACATCTCGCTTAACTTTAGCTTAACTTAACGAAATGTAAAAAGATAAAGACATACAATACAGATAAGCATATTTAATGAAGTTTTGCATTTATGTGTTTATATGGAACACATTAAATTTATTATGCAAGCAGGCTGACATGACATTACTGGGGATTTTTTGGTTGGGTTTTTCTGATACAGCGTAGCGTATACAATTAAGAAATATCACTTGCTATATTTTACCGGAGGGGCGTAAAACTGTTCTACACAGAAGGTGAAAATGTAATGTGTTTCTACACTAAATTAGATTGCACAAAACTTACTGCCGAGAGAAAACAGAACTCAACAACTTTCTAGTTGCGATGGTATAGGAAGAGCCAGCTAGATTTTCCAACAACTTTGCTGGTACTATTGCCTTTTCCATTCCGATTTGTACCTAAAATATATTTTATTCTAAATAATATTGCCTTAATTTAATTTATTTTATAAACATATTTATTGGTATTAGTAGCCATCAATTATTGAAAATCGTAATCTTTTACCATTTGTTCGCCATTTCCGGAAACAATTTTTTGGCTGTCGGAAGTTCCCTTACGTCTTTTATTTGAAGGTACGCCAAAGTCAAAGTCCGATATTTCCTAATAGAAAATTGATTTGAATGATTATTAATTGTTACATTGCTAGTTATCATTATCATATTCCTAGTACAACTATTTCCATTTGCGTAATAATTAGACTCAAAGTAGTGTGTAAATTATGTTATATTAGGTCCTTACATATGAAATTGTCGTTTTGTATGGGAGGAACAAAATGTCGAATATTTTTAAATATAATATATTTAATTAATCAAAGTATGAACCATTGTTTTCTAGGCACTTTTGCCATCTCGTAGGTAGTTCATTTATCCCTTTACTAAAAAACCAGTCGGACGGGAATCAATAAAATATGTGAAGGCGATTTGGACTGCTCCATCAGAGTTAAGTTGCCCAAATTTCTAAAAAAATGGTAATCTGTTGGAGCAAGGTCCGGGGAGTACGGAGGATGTCTTAGATATTCCAATTGAAGCTCTTCTAATTTGGTAGCCGTCTGTTGTGCAGTGTGTGGTCTAGCGTTGTCGTGAAGTAGCAGTTGCGTGGAGCGATTGACCAGCCTAGGTTGTTTAGCCGCTAACTTTTCCATCATGGTTTGCTATTGCTATACAAAAAACATCAGCCGTAATAGTCTGGCCAGATTTGAGAAAACTGCAATGAACAATACCCGCACTAGTCCACCAAACGCTTACAAGTAACTTTTTTGGGGTTAATTTTCGTTTGGGGCAGTAATTGGGCTGGCTGGCCAGAATCCAGCCATTGCGCTTAGCGCTTCCGATTATTTCAATCGCCAAGTTTTTAATACAAATTGTTTGAACTGGAGCAAATCAATCCCAAGGATTAGGATCATTTAGGTATTCGTCACATTTATAAACGGCTTTATTAATTAATTTGCTTTTAACAAGGGCTTTATTAAGTGACAGTTCTCTAATTTCGCTTGGGAGTTTGTTGTAAAAACGAATACAATTTACATATAAGGAGTGGTTTATCTTCCGGAGCCTGGTTGGTCGCACACTCAAATTAGTTCTATTACGCGTATTATACTGGTGAAAGTCACCATTTGTTTTAAAATCGTTTAAGTTTTTTTGTACATACAACAAGGCTTCAAGAATATATTGACCAGATAATGTCATAATATTTAGTTCCTTAAATCTATTCCGTACCGACTCCCTCGGGAAAACACAACAAATACCCCGAACAGCCCGCTTCTGCAACACAAATATGGATTGAACCTCTGCACCAGCACCCCACAGTAGAATACCGTACGACATAATGCTGTGAAAGTAGCTATGGTACACAATTTTAGCCGTATCCTTATCAGTAAGCTGTCGGATTTTCTTTACTGCGTATGCTGCAGAGCTCAGCCTATTCGAAAGAGTTTCTATTTGTGGGCCCCACTGGAGATTACTATCTATTGTTATGCCTAGGAAAACTGTTTTGTCAACAAAGTTTAGTTCACTGTCCTTAACTTTCAGGTTACCAATATCTCGCTTTACGTTATTAGTGGTAAATCTAATACATTTGTTTTATTCTCATTAAGCAGTAAGTTATTCACATTAAACCAGTTAACTATACGAGAGATGGAATTGTTTACATCGTTCAATAATATGTTTTTCCTATTCACTTTAAATAAAAGTGAAGTTTCATCTGCAAACAATACCATCTCATGAACTTCGTTGACAAAGAATGGGAGGTCGTTTATGTAAATCATAAATAAGAAAGGCCCGAGAATCGAGCCTTGGGGGACGCCGATTGACACCTGCGAACCCGGAGAGGTGACTCCATTGATATGCACTTTTTGGATCCTTCCATTTAAATATGAATTCATCAGGCTGGAAGCTTTGCCATCAACGCCATAGTGTTGAAGCTTCCCAACTAGTATATCTGGATGAAGACAGTCAAAGGCCTTTGACAGGTCACAAAAGACGCCGACTCCATCATATGATTCTTCCCAGGCGTTAAATATGTCCGAAATCAACTTCACACCGGCATCGATTGTAGAGCGACCCTTAGTAAAACAATACTGTTTATTATGTAGGAGTTTATTTTTATTAAAATGTAAAGAAAGTTGGTCTAGCATTATCTTTTCAAAAACTGCTCAACGCGGGGAGCACTGAAACAGGTCTGAAGTTCCAGGAAAGACTCCACAATCGATACATCTGTTAAAAATAATACAAAATTCAGAGCTTATTACATCAATAACGGAATTTAAAATGACTGTTGACATACCCCAAATATCTTTACTTTTTTTTTTAATTAATAAGCTTAAAGGTTTTGACGATATCATTACAAGTTATATGTTTAAAATGAAATTTAATATTACATTTAGGTACACATTTTTCTAGTAATGGCATCGCAGCAGCAGGTGAAGAATCCATGGACTTGGTCGTACTGTAAATATTTATTAGTAAATTATTTAACTATTTCGCGCATGCATACCGTTTGAAATATTATAGAAATCCGTCTTTTGTTTTTCACAGGTAGAAAGATCAAAAGTATTACAGTAGGTACCATTGTCTAGATTCTCGCAATATTCCTAATTTGTTACTTCTTAAAAGGGAAATATAAATAAGATGCTTGTACAGGTAGTATTATATAATAACCTATAGTAACAATCATATTTTTAATAACAATAGTTCGGTACTGCTAGTCGAATCATAATTCAAGGTTCTGGAACCCGTCCGAATATTGCCGACTTCCGTTTGCTTATACGTTAAGTTATTTCTGAAACCAAACCAAAAAGCTATTTGTCATATTATTGTAATGATTACATTCATATTTTTTTCCTATGGTGTTTAATGGTGTACATATATAGTCTAAACTAATAAGTTTCGATATAAGCTTAGGCAGGGCCACCACACATTTTACAATAATCTTTAAAGATTCAGGTGTTTTCCTGAATGGCATCGATTATAAGTAATAAGATAGTAACGCTGCATCACGTAGTAAGACAAGGAGGTTTCAGTTATCTCTACTTGTTCAATCTGTACATTAGTGGACTGACCGTTCCTTGATTCAATTAAGAAGTGTAGATATCATCTAACCATTGTCTTAATCTTTTGCTAAAAAGTAAAGTAACTATTTGCTTTTTATTTAAATGTAATGGAATTCAGTTCCAGTTGTATAATATTCTAATTGTATTGTAATTTATGACTAACAAATAACTAGAATTTTATGTATTTTTATCAAAGGAGCCGAAACAGTAAATCTTTTATGTATTTTAAATAGATTCAGTGTAGGTTTTGATAATAATATAACAAATACTTATCACCACACACAGCTTTTAGGAATATTTCAACAATGTCATTGGAAAAAAAATCAAATTTTGTCTTCTCTTACTGATAAACAAACAATTTTTTATTATTATGTATTAATGTTTTTGTTTGTTGACAAAATAGAAGCAACTGTTTGCATTGAGTCTCTCAGTATCAGTAATGCAGGTTGCTATTCAGTGTAACCTCTTCATTGTGATGGTATATGTGATCTACTTAAACCATTCTTCAACTATGCTGGTACCATTGTCTTTCCCATTACAATTTGTAGTTTTTTTTTTTTTTAATAGGACTACCTTAATTCTGTTTTTCTATTAACAAATTGATTTATATTAGTAGCTTTTTATTATAGCCTTTGTTAATAACTCTTGCATTCGTAATATGTTATCATCTTATCCCTATTCTTGATAGTTGAGCTATATCCGAAAATTATTTTTTTGGTCGTTGAAAGTTCCCTTATATTTAAAGCTTCAAAGTCTGGTATTTCTTGAAAAAATTGAAACTGGTTAACTGTCACATTGATAAGATTTTTTTTCATATTGCTAATACAACTATTTCCATTTGCGTATTAATTAGACTCAAAGCAGTGTCTGCATAATAGGTTGTTATAGGTACCTTCTTGACATGTTCACAATAGGTGTCGTAAGTCTTCCTAACTTGACTTTACAAATAATAATGCATGTACTATGACATAATTCAATAGAATAATAGCTGATATACTATGAGTTAAAATTCGTGCGTCTAAGTACAGACTAATGAAGTCCTTATGCGATCGCACTTTGCAGAAAGTTTGCAAATAGATTTAAATCGGGTCATTAGGTAATCGGTTGGTGTCTCTTCCCGTACTGACGCCCGACGTAGAGATTGATACCATTTCTTTTTCAGGTACCTGTAAATTGATTCTGTTTTTGATGAATGTTGCTTAAAAATTGGCAACAATAATATATGTTATTATTGAAAAAAAAGGAGTTTGAATCGAAGTTTGTTGGTTATGATTTATGAATCATTCTTTTGTCTTTCCATTGTCGAGTTGCGATCTAAAATTCATAATATCATCATAAGCCTTTAATTAATTCATTCTGAATCCACGAAGATTACGCAACTATTATTTTCGTAGTTAGGGTGAGTGAGATGAGCAGAGTTGTGTTTAACCTCTTGTAGAACAATAAATATTAATCTGTACTAATAATATCAATGACATATTGTTAAATTGGTTCAAAAACAGAGATAATAAGTAAATATAAAAACAAAGATGCGACTACAAAATAGGGTAAAAATGAAAACGTGACGAATGTTTTTTTTTCTAAAATCGTTAAAATTAATGTGAGACAAAATTGTCCCAACATAATGTTAACATTCTTTTTTGTTGGAAACTGCACAGCATATGGTATTTCAATTAATCCTCATGCACGTAGATCTATATTCTCTAAATCTTCGTATCATTCTTTCAATTACTTTTCTATATATTGTTACAATCAGAGTCATCGCTTTCAATAGTCACAACTCCCATTTCGCTAGCCGAACTTTCTGTGTCTGAAAACAATATTTTTATTTTCTTTTGTATGACCTTACTTGCTCATTTTGTCTTATTGTCTTCTTTTTTATTTTCCTTTTGTTAATGTATGTATCCTTTCTTAATATTTCAAAGTCTATTTTTCTAATATTTTAATTACATTTGGAGTATTTTCCTCTGGTAGTGTTATATTTTTTTTAGGACATTTTGTGTAGTTTGTTTGCTCAATCGTTCTTTCATACTGATTATAATTACGTCCGCTCGTATCGCTGCGCGATTTTTGTGTGAGTTAATTTCTGAGTGCTTTTTAATTATTGAATCTTAGAATGGACTACCAAGTATGATTGGTGTTCGTTTTGTCACATTTTCGTTTAATAGATTTTTAGATTCACATTTTGGGCATTTTTTTTTCCCGGTACGCTATGAATGACTAGCCATCTTCTTTGTAATTTGACACGTCCGCCAACGTATGAACTTTTATTGACTCCTCCGCTTGCGAATTCTTATTATTATTTTCGAAACTTAACTATGTTGTCATATTGGGCATTAATGGTAATTATGCAGACCTCTTTATCAATCCCGGAATTTTAATTATCTGGACTTGTAACCGGGTACCTGGCTATGAAAACTGTATATATCTAAGTAAGGGCACAGAATGCTGTGTATCATGTTTTGTCGGAGATTGAGATTGTTTTAGCATTTATTGAAATTTTTGCACTTCTTCCCAGCGTTTATATACTATTGGGTCATACTTTTCAATTGTATGTGCCTCAAGTGTGCCTCCTGCTTTTAAAAATCATTTAAATTAGTTTCTTCTTTGATATCATTCCAAACTTCGGCAAAATGCGCAGAAAATAATTATTAAAATATTACATCTGTATTGTGTCTTTGCCATTCAACTAATTTAGAGTCCCATTCACGATTGAAGGACTTGAATACCGCCACAGGGCTTGTAGGAGTTGGGATGTGTGGGGTGGTAGTTTTAAAATTGTGATATTGTTTTTTAATAGCTAATTTAACCACTTGGGGTCAACATGTCCATCGTAAACAAGTAGAACTCTTCTTTGGTTTCTATTAATATCTTCGTATTCAACCAACTTTAAGAAGTTAGCAGCATAAGACAGCTCAAAATCATATTTATTCTCAGTTTCAGCCATCTACAAATCCCACACAAATTTTCCTTTAAATATAATTAAGGGATTAATTTTCTTCGCACTTGCATTAACGGCCGTTAAAACAGTTATATTTTGTTTGCCTGAGCCATGTGTTGTTCGAGAAGATGGGGCTCCCTTCATTCCAACTACTTTTGTCTTTGAAGGGTCTAAGCACACTGATATTTCGTCCAAGTTCTATAAAAAATGAGGGTTGTGCTCTAAATTCAATTTATTTAATGTTGTAGTATTCTATAATAAACGGGTCATTTTATAGAAATTAATGAACCAATCTGGGCCTGGAACATTATTATTTAATCAAACATAGCATTCCACAAGAAAAAATACTTCTTTTCTAGACAGCCCGAAGCCTAATTTTAAGTCTATTTGCTAATCTCATTTCGATTTCATGAAGTAAGATAGGAGGGCGGCCTTATTGATATACTTTTACCGCCAGTTGTAAAGCGTAGCAATTGGTATTTTAAATTTTTTGCTGCTACAAATAATGTCAACTCCTTTCTTTTTACTTTTTCTATGGCTTCGGGCACATCGTCTTGAGCATACACATTTCTTTTTTTCTCTCACTCTAATCAGAATCAGCAGGTATTGTATTATTATTAATTTGGCTACGTAGCATCTTACTCTCATCGGCACACTTTGTCGTGATGCTTTTTCTGCAAGCACGATTTTTATCTGGAAAACAAACTTAGATAAAGTATTTCAGGCATAGTCTGGCCCTCCATCATCAACAGGTACGGGATAGGGAAAAAACCCTTTGGATATCCCCCAACTACCTTTAGAGTTTTCGTTTGGTCCTCCGCGGAACAAAACTTCTGGTTTCAGGCGTCCTTCTTCGTCCCGCATATTTTCCTTGAAATTGCTTAGAGTAGCTAGGTTATTGCAGGCCAGTATGTAAAGCGTAAGTAGAAGCTGACAGAGAGGAATGTTTGCCATTATAATCGCCACGTATGTAGGCCCTGGGTACGTAATTGCTCCAGCACGGCCCCTATCATATCGGTTTACACTCACAATTAATTTGTGCCTCGTAGCAATCACCCAATCATGATCAAGCTATGAAACACGATATACAACATGCATCAAGAAAGGACCTTGTTAATTTGCCGCTGTCAAGCCTATAAGTACCCGGGAATTATCGTCTTGCGACAGGAACAAAACACTTGGTTTGGCCCTACAATAACAACTGGCAACTGACAAGCTGAGCCCGGCGTTCGTCGCGGCGCGCGGGAATTTCGTTCGTTGCCTGGCGAGTCAGTTGAGTGACTGACGCCGCTTTACACATTATCGAAATCCCTTTCAAGCCGGCTCCTAAAAACAATAATTATGTAAATTAATATACATACGAAGAAGAGGTGCAGGTCCTTTTGCGATCGCAGACAGTTTGAAATTAGCTTAAATACGTCGTTGGGTAATAGGTCTTCTTTTGAATGGTCACCTGACCTGATTTCATTTGATTTCCAGCGTCTCCTAGTTCCTTTCTTTACATGTACTTGACATTTAATATTATTCCATGCTAGCCTAGAGCCAACAGTTTTAGAAATGTATTTCTATATTACGGAACAATCAACATTAAACATTATAAAATATTTGATATAGATTTTTATAAAACTGAATATTTTTACCTGTAATCAGAATAAAATGTTGAATGATTTCCTTTCGAGGATTGCCATTAATTATTCCTATTTTGGCTACGTTGCATCTTGCTCTCATCGGCACATTTTGTCGTGATGCTTTTCCTGAAACAAGAATAGTAGTCTTTTAAATTAATTATGAAGGATCTGGAAAACAAACTTAGATAAAGTATTTTATTTTCCCTTTTCGAGATAACTAGACAATATTATAAATCCTAAAACTCTTCCATTTGCAATGATTTTACCAGGCTAATAGTCCTAATTTCACCACCGATATGCTGCTGTATTCCTTGTCATTTCTAAGGCCTTCTATACAGTTCGGCACGCAAGCCTCTTGGGCAAGCTCTCATCATTTGGTCTACTGGATGACCTCTGCAAATGGATAGCAGATTTCTTGAGGTGCTTGTCGATGGCTGCTCTTCTGATCTGGTGGCTGTAAATGCCGTTGTACCAAGGATTTGTTCTTTCTGCGACTCTCTTCCTGATAAATATCAACCACATGCTGAAATCAAATATTTTCGGCTATTCTGATGACGGAAGTATCATTGAAAGATATCTGCCTAACGCTAGAGCGTCGTTGAACGTCTAAATTGGACCTTAAAGGAGGTTTCTTATTGAGGCGATGCAAATCTAGTCCAATTTAACACAAATAAAATATACAATATATATAAATACTGTCGCCTTTCAGTTGCCTGCTTTCCAGTCTTTTATAGATTACAATCCGAAGAATGCTCCGTGGAACTACACAATCTGGTCCCTTTGTCGCCTTTTAAACAATGCTCATCTAAAAGCTCGCTGGAGTTTCACCCCTTCGTTGTCGACATCTCCCGTCTTCCCTACGCAGTATGATATGGGTTTATTCAATCGGCGGTTGAACAGGTATCTCCTGGAGAACGTGTCCCCATTAGTCCACATCTCGCTTAACTTTAGCTTAACTTAACGAAATGTAAAAAGATAAAGACATACAATACAGATAAGCATATTTAATGAAGTTTTGCATTTATGTGTTTATATGGAACACATTAAATTTATTATGCAAGCAGGCTGACATGACATTACTGGGGATTTTTTGGTTGGGTTTTTCTGATACAGCGTAGCGTATACAATTAAGAAATATCACTTGCTATATTTTACCGGAGGGGCGTAAAACTGTTCTACACAGAAGGTGAAAATGTAATGTGTTTCTACACTAAATTAGATTGCACAAAACTTACTGCCGAGAGAAAACAGAACTCAACAACTTTCTAGTTGCGATGGTATAGGAAGAGCCAGCTAGATTTTCCAACAACTTTGCTGGTACTATTGCCTTTTCCATTCCGATTTGTACCTAAAATATATTTTATTCTAAATAATATTGCCTTAATTTAATTTATTTTATAAACATATTTATTGGTATTAGTAGCCATCAATTATTGAAAATCGTAATCTTTTACCATTTGTTCGCCATTTCCGGAAACAATTTTTTGGCTGTCGGAAGTTCCCTTACGTCTTTTATTTGAAGGTACGCCAAAGTCAAAGTCCGATATTTCCTAATAGAAAATTGATTTGAATGATTATTAATTGTTACATTGCTAGTTATCATTATCATATTCCTAGTACAACTATTTCCATTTGCGTAATAATTAGACTCAAAGTAGTGTGTAAATTATGTTATATTAGGTCCTTACATATGAAATTGTCGTTTTGTATGGGAGGAACAAAATGTCGAATATTTTTAAATATAATATATTTAATTAATCAAAGTATGAACCATTGTTTTCTAGGCACTTTTGCCATCTCGTAGGTAGTTCATTTATCCCTTTACTAAAAAACCAGTCGGACGGGAATCAATAAAATATGTGAAGGCGATTTGGACTGCTCCATCAGAGTTAAGTTGCCCAAATTTCTAAAAAAATGGTAATCTGTTGGAGCAAGGTCCGGGGAGTACGGAGGATGTCTTAGATATTCCAATTGAAGCTCTTCTAATTTGGTAGCCGTCTGTTGTGCAGTGTGTGGTCTAGCGTTGTCGTGAAGTAGCAGTTGCGTGGAGCGATTGACCAGCCTAGGTTGTTTAGCCGCTAACTTTTCCATCATGGTTTGCTATTGCTATACAAAAAACATCAGCCGTAATAGTCTGGCCAGATTTGAGAAAACTGCAATGAACAATACCCGCACTAGTCCACCAAACGCTTACAAGTAACTTTTTTGGGGTTAATTTTCGTTTGGGGCAGTAATTGGGCTGGCTGGCCAGAATCCAGCCATTGCGCTTAGCGCTTCCGATTATTTCAATCGCCAAGTTTTTAATACAAATTGTTTGAACTGGAGCAAATCAATCCCAAGGATTAGGATCATTTAGGTATTCGTCACATTTATAAACGGCTTTATTAATTAATTTGCTTTTAACAAGGGCTTTATTAAGTGACAGTTCTCTAATTTCGCTTGGGAGTTTGTTGTAAAAACGAATACAATTTACATATAAGGAGTGGTTTATCTTCCGGAGCCTGGTTGGTCGCACACTCAAATTAGTTCTATTACGCGTATTATACTGGTGAAAGTCACCATTTGTTTTAAAATCGTTTAAGTTTTTTTGTACATACAACAAGGCTTCAAGAATATATTGACCAGATAATGTCATAATATTTAGTTCCTTAAATCTATTCCGTACCGACTCCCTCGGGAAAACACAACAAATACCCCGAACAGCCCGCTTCTGCAACACAAATATGGATTGAACCTCTGCACCAGCACCCCACAGTAGAATACCGTACGACATAATGCTGTGAAAGTAGCTATGGTACACAATTTTAGCCGTATCCTTATCAGTAAGCTGTCGGATTTTCTTTACTGCGTATGCTGCAGAGCTCAGCCTATTCGAAAGAGTTTCTATTTGTGGGCCCCACTGGAGATTACTATCTATTGTTATGCCTAGGAAAACTGTTTTGTCAACAAAGTTTAGTTCACTGTCCTTAACTTTCAGGTTACCAATATCTCGCTTTACGTTATTAGTGGTAAATCTAATACATTTGTTTTATTCTCATTAAGCAGTAAGTTATTCACATTAAACCAGTTAACTATACGAGAGATGGAATTGTTTACATCGTTCAATAATATGTTTTTCCTATTCACTTTAAATAAAAGTGAAGTTTCATCTGCAAACAATACCATCTCATGAACTTCGTTGACAAAGAATGGGAGGTCGTTTATGTAAATCATAAATAAGAAAGGCCCGAGAATCGAGCCTTGGGGGACGCCGATTGACACCTGCGAACCCGGAGAGGTGACTCCATTGATATGCACTTTTTGGATCCTTCCATTTAAATATGAATTCATCAGGCTGGAAGCTTTGCCATCAACGCCATAGTGTTGAAGCTTCCCAACTAGTATATCTGGATGAAGACAGTCAAAGGCCTTTGACAGGTCACAAAAGACGCCGACTCCATCATATGATTCTTCCCAGGCGTTAAATATGTCCGAAATCAACTTCACACCGGCATCGATTGTAGAGCGACCCTTAGTAAAACAATACTGTTTATTATGTAGGAGTTTATTTTTATTAAAATGTAAAGAAAGTTGGTCTAGCATTATCTTTTCAAAAACTGCTCAACGCGGGGAGCACTGAAACAGGTCTGAAGTTCCAGGAAAGACTCCACAATCGATACATCTGTTAAAAATAATACAAAATTCAGAGCTTATTACATCAATAACGGAATTTAAAATGACTGTTGACATACCCCAAATATCTTTACTTTTTTTTTTAATTAATAAGCTTAAAGGTTTTGACGATATCATTACAAGTTATATGTTTAAAATGAAATTTAATATTACATTTAGGTACACATTTTTCTAGTAATGGCATCGCAGCAGCAGGTGAAGAATCCATGGACTTGGTCGTACTGTAAATATTTATTAGTAAATTATTTAACTATTTCGCGCATGCATACCGTTTGAAATATTATAGAAATCCGTCTTTTGTTTTTCACAGGTAGAAAGATCAAAAGTATTACAGTAGGTACCATTGTCTAGATTCTCGCAATATTCCTAATTTGTTACTTCTTAAAAGGGAAATATAAATAAGATGCTTGTACAGGTAGTATTATATAATAACCTATAGTAACAATCATATTTTTAATAACAATAGTTCGGTACTGCTAGTCGAATCATAATTCAAGGTTCTGGAACCCGTCCGAATATTGCCGACTTCCGTTTGCTTATACGTTAAGTTATTTCTGAAACCAAACCAAAAAGCTATTTGTCATATTATTGTAATGATTACATTCATATTTTTTTCCTATGGTGTTTAATGGTGTACATATATAGTCTAAACTAATAAGTTTCGATATAAGCTTAGGCAGGGCCACCACACATTTTACAATAATCTTTAAAGATTCAGGTGTTTTCCTGAATGGCATCGATTATAAGTAATAAGATAGTAACGCTGCATCACGTAGTAAGACAAGGAGGTTTCAGTTATCTCTACTTGTTCAATCTGTACATTAGTGGACTGACCGTTCCTTGATTCAATTAAGAAGTGTAGATATCATCTAACCATTGTCTTAATCTTTTGCTAAAAAGTAAAGTAACTATTTGCTTTTTATTTAAATGTAATGGAATTCAGTTCCAGTTGTATAATATTCTAATTGTATTGTAATTTATGACTAACAAATAACTAGAATTTTATGTATTTTTATCAAAGGAGCCGAAACAGTAAATCTTTTATGTATTTTAAATAGATTCAGTGTAGGTTTTGATAATAATATAACAAATACTTATCACCACACACAGCTTTTAGGAATATTTCAACAATGTCATTGGAAAAAAAATCAAATTTTGTCTTCTCTTACTGATAAACAAACAATTTTTTATTATTATGTATTAATGTTTTTGTTTGTTGACAAAATAGAAGCAACTGTTTGCATTGAGTCTCTCAGTATCAGTAATGCAGGGTGCTATTCAGTGTAACCTCTTCATTGTGATGGTATATGTGATCTACTTAAACCATTCTTCAACTATGCTGGTACCATTGTCTTTCCCATTACAATTTGTAGTTTTTTTTTTTTTTAATAGGACTACCTTAATTCTGTTTTTCTATTAACAAATTGATTTATATTAGTAGCTTTTTATTATAGCCTTTGTTAATAACTCTTGCATTCGTAATATGTTATCATCTTATCCCTATTCTTGATAGTTGAGCTATATCCGAAAATTATTTTTTTGGTCGTTGAAAGTTCCCTTATATTTAAAGCTTCAAAGTCTGGTATTTCTTGAAAAAATTGAAACTGGTTAACTGTCACATTGATAAGATTTTTTTTCATATTGCTAATACAACTATTTCCATTTGCGTATTAATTAGACTCAAAGCAGTGTCTGCATAATAGGTTGTTATAGGTACCTTCTTGACATGTTCACAATAGGTGTCGTAAGTCTTCCTAACTTGACTTTACAAATAATAATGCATGTACTATGACATAATTCAATAGAATAATAGCTGATATACTATGAGTTAAAATTCGTGCGTCTAAGTACAGACTAATGAAGTCCTTATGCGATCGCACTTTGCAGAAAGTTTGCAAATAGATTTAAATCGGGTCATTAGGTAATCGGTTGGTGTCTCTTCCCGTACTGACGCCCGACGTAGAGATTGATACCATTTCTTTTTCAGGTACCTGTAAATTGATTCTGTTTTTGATGAATGTTGCTTAAAAATTGGCAACAATAATATATGTTATTATTGAAAAAAAAGGAGTTTGAATCGAAGTTTGTTGGTTATGATTTATGAATCATTCTTTTGTCTTTCCATTGTCGAGTTGCGATCTAAAATTCATAATATCATCATAAGCCTTTAATTAATTCATTCTGAATCCACGAAGATTACGCAACTATTATTTTCGTAGTTAGGGTGAGTGAGATGAGCAGAGTTGTGTTTAACCTCTTGTAGAACAATAAATATTAATCTGTACTAATAATATCAATGACATATTGTTAAATTGGTTCAAAAACAGAGATAATAAGTAAATATAAAAACAAAGATGCGACTACAAAATAGGGTAAAAATGAAAACGTGACGAATGTTTTTTTTTCTAAAATCGTTAAAATTAATGTGAGACAAAATTGTCCCAACATAATGTTAACATTCTTTTTTGTTGGAAACTGCACAGCATATGGTATTTCAATTAATCCTCATGCACGTAGATCTATATTCTCTAAATCTTCGTATCATTCTTTCAATTACTTTTCTATATATTGTTACAATCAGAGTCATCGCTTTCAATAGTCACAACTCCCATTTCGCTAGCCGAACTTTCTGTGTCTGAAAACAATATTTTTATTTTCTTTTGTATGACCTTACTTGCTCATTTTGTCTTATTGTCTTCTTTTTTATTTTCCTTTTGTTAATGTATATATCCTTTCTTAATATTTTAAAGTCTATTTTTCTAATATTTTAATTACATTTGGAGTATTTTCCTCTGGTAGTGTTATATTTTTTTTAGGACATTTTGTGTAGTTTGTTTGCTCAATCGTTCTTTCATACTGATTATAATTACGTCCGCTCGTATCGCTGCGCGATTTTTGTGTGAGTTAATTTCTGAGTGCTTTTTAATTTTTAATTATTGAATCTTAGAATGGACTACCAAGTATGATTGGTGTTCGTTTTGTCACATTTTCGTTTAATAGATTTTTAGATTCACATTTTGGGCATTTTTTTTTCCCGGTACGCTATGAATGACTAGCCATCTTCTTTGTAATTTGACACGTCCGCCAACGTATGAACTTTTATTGACTCCTCCGCTTGCGAATTCTTATTATTATTTTCGAAACTTAACTATGTTGTCATATTGGGCATTAATGGTAATTATGCAGACCTCTTTATCAATCCCGGAATTTTAATTATCTGGACTTGTAACCGGGTACCTGGCTATGAAAACTGTATATATCTAAGTAAGGGCACAGAATGCTGTGTATCATGTTTTGTCGGAGATTGAGATTGTTTTAGCATTTATTGAAATTTTTGCACTTCTTCCCAGCGTTTATATACTATTGGGTCATACTTTTCAATTGTATGTGCCTCAAGTGTGCCTCCTGCTTTTAAAAATCATTTAAATTAGTTTCTTCTTTGATATCATTCCAAACTTCGGCAAAATGCGCAGAAAATAATTATTAAAATATTACATCTGTATTGTGTCTTTGCCATTCAACTAATTTAGAGTCCCATTCACGATTGAAGGACTTGAATACCGCCACAGGGCTTGTAGGAGTTGGGATGTGTGGGGTGGTAGTTTTAAAATTGTGATATTGTTTTTTAATAGCTAATTTAACCACTTGGGGTCAACATGTCCATCGTAAACAAGTAGAACTCTTCTTTGGTTTCTATTAATATCTTCGTATTCAACCAACTTTAAGAAGTTAGCAGCATAAGACAGCTCAAAATCATATTTATTCTCAGTTTCAGCCATCTACAAATCCCACACAAATTTTCCTTTAAATATAATTAAGGGATTAATTTTCTTCGCACTTGCATTAACGGCCGTTAAAACAGTTATATTTTGTTTGCCTGAGCCATGTGTTGTTCGAGAAGATGGGGCTCCCTTCATTCCAACTACTTTTGTCTTTGAAGGGTCTAAGCACACTGATATTTCGTCCAAGTTCTATAAAAAATGAGGGTTGTGCTCTAAATTCAATTTATTTAATGTTGTAGTATTCTATAATAAACGGGTCATTTTATAGAAATTAATGAACCAATCTGGGCCTGGAACATTATTATTTAATCAAACATAGCATTCCACAAGAAAAAATACTTCTTTTCTAGACAGCCCGAAGCCTAATTTTAAGTCTATTTGCTAATCTCATTTCGATTTCATGAAGTAAGATAGGAGGGCGGCCTTATTGATATACTTTTACCGCCAGTTGTAAAGCGTAGCAATTGGTATTTTAAATTTTTTGCTGCTACAAATAATGTCAACTCCTTTCTTTTTACTTTTTCTATGGCTTCGGGCACATCGTCTTGAGCATACACATTTCTTTTTTTCTCTCACTCTAATCAGAATCAGCAGGTATTGTATTATTATTAATTTGGCTACGTAGCATCTTACTCTCATCGGCACACTTTGTCGTGATGCTTTTTCTGCAAGCACGATTTTTATCTGGAAAACAAACTTAGATAAAGTATTTCAGGCATAGTCTGGCCCTCCATCATCAACAGGTACGGGATAGGGAAAAAACCCTTTGGATATCCCCCAACTACCTTTAGAGTTTTCGTTTGGTCCTCCGCGGAACAAAACTTCTGGTTTCAGGCGTCCTTCTTCGTCCCGCATATTTTCCTTGAAATTGCTTAGAGTAGCTAGGTTATTGCAGGCCAGTATGTAAAGCGTAAGTAGAAGCTGACAGAGAGGAATGTTTGCCATTATAATCGCCACGTATGTAGGCCCTGGGTACGTAATTGCTCCAGCACGGCCCCTATCATATCGGTTTACACTCACAATTAATTTGTGCCTCGTAGCAATCACCCAATCATGATCAAGCTATGAAACACGATATACAACATGCATCAAGAAAGGACCTTGTTAATTTGCCGCTGTCAAGCCTATAAGTACCCGGGAATTATCGTCTTGCGACAGGAACAAAACACTTGGTTTGGCCCTACAATAACAACTGGCAACTGACAAGCTGAGCCCGGCGTTCGTCGCGGCGCGCGGGAATTTCGTTCGTTGCCTGGCGAGTCAGTTGAGTGACTGACGCCGCTTTACACATTATCGAAATCCCTTTCAAGCCGGCTCCTAAAAACAATAATTATGTAAATTAATATACATACGAAGAAGAGGTGCAGGTCCTTTTGCGATCGCAGACAGTTTGAAATTAGCTTAAATACGTCGTTGGGTAATAGGTCTTCTTTTGAATGGTCACCTGACCTGATTTCATTTGATTTCCAGCGTCTCCTAGTTCCTTTCTTTACATGTACTTGACATTTAATATTATTCCATGCTAGCCTAGAGCCAACAGTTTTAGAAATGTATTTCTATATTACGGAACAATCAACATTAAACATTATAAAATATTTGATATAGATTTTTATAAAACTGAATATTTTTACCTGTAATCAGAATAAAATGTTGAATGATTTCCTTTCGAGGATTGCCATTAATTATTCCTATTTTGGCTACGTTGCATCTTGCTCTCATCGGCACATTTTGTCGTGATGCTTTTCCTGAAACAAGAATAGTAGTCTTTTAAATTAATTATGAAGGATCTGGAAAACAAACTTAGATAAAGTATTTTATTTTCCCTTTTCGAGATAACTAGACAATATTATAAATCCTAAAACTCTTCCATTTGCAATGATTTTACCAGGCTAATAGTCCTAATTTCACCACCGATATGCTGCTGTATTCCTTGTCATTTCTAAGGCCTTCTATACAGTTCGGCACGCAAGCCTCTTGGGCAAGCTCTCATCATTTGGTCTACTGGATGACCTCTGCAAATGGATAGCAGATTTCTTGAGGTGCTTGTCGATGGCTGCTCTTCTGATCTGGTGGCTGTAAATGCCGTTGTACCAAGGATTTGTTCTTTCTGCGACTCTCTTCCTGATAAATATCAACCACATGCTGAAATCAAATATTTTCGGCTATTCTGATGACGGAAGTATCATTGAAAGATATCTGCCTAACGCTAGAGCGTCGTTGAACGTCTAAATTGGACCTTAAAGGAGGTTTCTTATTGAGGCGATGCAAATCTAGTCCAATTTAACACAAATAAAATATACAATATATATAAATACTGTCGCCTTTCAGTTGCCTGCTTTCCAGTCTTTTATAGATTACAATCCGAAGAATGCTCCGTGGAACTACACAATCTGGTCCCTTTGTCGCCTTTTAAACAATGCTCATCTAAAAGCTCGCTGGAGTTTCACCCCTTCGTTGTCGACATCTCCCGTCTTCCCTACGCAGTATGATATGGGTTTATTCAATCGGCGGTTGAACAGGTATCTCCTGGAGAACGTGTCCCCATTAGTCCACATCTCGCTTAACTTTAGCTTAACTTAACGAAATGTAAAAAGATAAAGACATACAATACAGATAAGCATATTTAATGAAGTTTTGCATTTATGTGTTTATATGGAACACATTAAATTTATTATGCAAGCAGGCTGACATGACATTACTGGGGATTTTTTGGTTGGGTTTTTCTGATACAGCGTAGCGTATACAATTAAGAAATATCACTTGCTATATTTTACCGGAGGGGCGTAAAACTGTTCTACACAGAAGGTGAAAATGTAATGTGTTTCTACACTAAATTAGATTGCACAAAACTT
This sequence comes from Pieris brassicae, assembly GCF_905147105.1. NCBI lineage: Eukaryota > Metazoa > Arthropoda > Insecta > Lepidoptera > Pieridae > Pieris > Pieris brassicae. The sequence continues at coordinate 5,246,215 of NC_059665.1, read as the reverse complement.
ACTGCCGAGAGAAAACAGAACTCAACAACTTTCTAGTTGCGATGGTATAGGAAGAGCCAGCTAGATTTTCCAACAACTTTGCTGGTACTATTGCCTTTTCCATTCCGATTTGTACCTAAAATATATTTTATTCTAAATAATATTGCCTTAATTTAATTTATTTTATAAACATATTTATTGGTATTAGTAGCCATCAATTATTGAAAATCGTAATCTTTTACCATTTGTTCGCCATTTCCGGAAACAATTTTTTGGCTGTCGGAAGTTCCCTTACGTCTTTTATTTGAAGGTACGCCAAAGTCAAAGTCCGATATTTCCTAATAGAAAATTGATTTGAATGATTATTAATTGTTACATTGCTAGTTATCATTATCATATTCCTAGTACAACTATTTCCATTTGCGTAATAATTAGACTCAAAGTAGTGTGTAAATTATGTTATATTAGGTCCTTACATATGAAATTGTCGTTTTGTATGGGAGGAACAAAATGTCGAATATTTTTAAATATAATATATTTAATTAATCAAAGTATGAACCATTGTTTTCTAGGCACTTTTGCCATCTCGTAGGTAGTTCATTTATCCCTTTACTAAAAAACCAGTCGGACGGGAATCAATAAAATATGTGAAGGCGATTTGGACTGCTCCATCAGAGTTAAGTTGCCCAAATTTCTAAAAAAATGGTAATCTGTTGGAGCAAGGTCCGGGGAGTACGGAGGATGTCTTAGATATTCCAATTGAAGCTCTTCTAATTTGGTAGCCGTCTGTTGTGCAGTGTGTGGTCTAGCGTTGTCGTGAAGTAGCAGTTGCGTGGAGCGATTGACCAGCCTAGGTTGTTTAGCCGCTAACTTTTCCATCATGGTTTGCTATTGCTATACAAAAAACATCAGCCGTAATAGTCTGGCCAGATTTGAGAAAACTGCAATGAACAATACCCGCACTAGTCCACCAAACGCTTACAAGTAACTTTTTTGGGGTTAATTTTCGTTTGGGGCAGTAATTGGGCTGGCTGGCCAGAATCCAGCCATTGCGCTTAGCGCTTCCGATTATTTCAATCGCCAAGTTTTTAATACAAATTGTTTGAACTGGAGCAAATCAATCCCAAGGATTAGGATCATTTAGGTATTCGTCACATTTATAAACGGCTTTATTAATTAATTTGCTTTTAACAAGGGCTTTATTAAGTGACAGTTCTCTAATTTCGCTTGGGAGTTTGTTGTAAAAACGAATACAATTTACATATAAGGAGTGGTTTATCTTCCGGAGCCTGGTTGGTCGCACACTCAAATTAGTTCTATTACGCGTATTATACTGGTGAAAGTCACCATTTGTTTTAAAATCGTTTAAGTTTTTTTGTACATACAACAAGGCTTCAAGAATATATTGACCAGATAATGTCATAATATTTAGTTCCTTAAATCTATTCCGTACCGACTCCCTCGGGAAAACACAACAAATACCCCGAACAGCCCGCTTCTGCAACACAAATATGGATTGAACCTCTGCACCAGCACCCCACAGTAGAATACCGTACGACATAATGCTGTGAAAGTAGCTATGGTACACAATTTTAGCCGTATCCTTATCAGTAAGCTGTCGGATTTTCTTTACTGCGTATGCTGCAGAGCTCAGCCTATTCGAAAGAGTTTCTATTTGTGGGCCCCACTGGAGATTACTATCTATTGTTATGCCTAGGAAAACTGTTTTGTCAACAAAGTTTAGTTCACTGTCCTTAACTTTCAGGTTACCAATATCTCGCTTTACGTTATTAGTGGTAAATCTAATACATTTGTTTTATTCTCATTAAGCAGTAAGTTATTCACATTAAACCAGTTAACTATACGAGAGATGGAATTGTTTACATCGTTCAATAATATGTTTTTCCTATTCACTTTAAATAAAAGTGAAGTTTCATCTGCAAACAATACCATCTCATGAACTTCGTTGACAAAGAATGGGAGGTCGTTTATGTAAATCATAAATAAGAAAGGCCCGAGAATCGAGCCTTGGGGGACGCCGATTGACACCTGCGAACCCGGAGAGGTGACTCCATTGATATGCACTTTTTGGATCCTTCCATTTAAATATGAATTCATCAGGCTGGAAGCTTTGCCATCAACGCCATAGTGTTGAAGCTTCCCAACTAGTATATCTGGATGAAGACAGTCAAAGGCCTTTGACAGGTCACAAAAGACGCCGACTCCATCATATGATTCTTCCCAGGCGTTAAATATGTCCGAAATCAACTTCACACCGGCATCGATTGTAGAGCGACCCTTAGTAAAACAATACTGTTTATTATGTAGGAGTTTATTTTTATTAAAATGTAAAGAAAGTTGGTCTAGCATTATCTTTTCAAAAACTGCTCAACGCGGGGAGCACTGAAACAGGTCTGAAGTTCCAGGAAAGACTCCACAATCGATACATCTGTTAAAAATAATACAAAATTCAGAGCTTATTACATCAATAACGGAATTTAAAATGACTGTTGACATACCCCAAATATCTTTACTTTTTTTTTTAATTAATAAGCTTAAAGGTTTTGACGATATCATTACAAGTTATATGTTTAAAATGAAATTTAATATTACATTTAGGTACACATTTTTCTAGTAATGGCATCGCAGCAGCAGGTGAAGAATCCATGGACTTGGTCGTACTGTAAATATTTATTAGTAAATTATTTAACTATTTCGCGCATGCATACCGTTTGAAATATTATAGAAATCCGTCTTTTGTTTTTCACAGGTAGAAAGATCAAAAGTATTACAGTAGGTACCATTGTCTAGATTCTCGCAATATTCCTAATTTGTTACTTCTTAAAAGGGAAATATAAATAAGATGCTTGTACAGGTAGTATTATATAATAACCTATAGTAACAATCATATTTTTAATAACAATAGTTCGGTACTGCTAGTCGAATCATAATTCAAGGTTCTGGAACCCGTCCGAATATTGCCGACTTCCGTTTGCTTATACGTTAAGTTATTTCTGAAACCAAACCAAAAAGCTATTTGTCATATTATTGTAATGATTACATTCATATTTTTTTCCTATGGTGTTTAATGGTGTACATATATAGTCTAAACTAATAAGTTTCGATATAAGCTTAGGCAGGGCCACCACACATTTTACAATAATCTTTAAAGATTCAGGTGTTTTCCTGAATGGCATCGATTATAAGTAATAAGATAGTAACGCTGCATCACGTAGTAAGACAAGGAGGTTTCAGTTATCTCTACTTGTTCAATCTGTACATTAGTGGACTGACCGTTCCTTGATTCAATTAAGAAGTGTAGATATCATCTAACCATTGTCTTAATCTTTTGCTAAAAAGTAAAGTAACTATTTGCTTTTTATTTAAATGTAATGGAATTCAGTTCCAGTTGTATAATATTCTAATTGTATTGTAATTTATGACTAACAAATAACTAGAATTTTATGTATTTTTATCAAAGGAGCCGAAACAGTAAATCTTTTATGTATTTTAAATAGATTCAGTGTAGGTTTTGATAATAATATAACAAATACTTATCACCACACACAGCTTTTAGGAATATTTCAACAATGTCATTGGAAAAAAAATCAAATTTTGTCTTCTCTTACTGATAAACAAACAATTTTTTATTATTATGTATTAATGTTTTTGTTTGTTGACAAAATAGAAGCAACTGTTTGCATTGAGTCTCTCAGTATCAGTAATGCAGGGTGCTATTCAGTGTAACCTCTTCATTGTGATGGTATATGTGATCTACTTAAACCATTCTTCAACTATGCTGGTACCATTGTCTTTCCCATTACAATTTGTAGTTTTTTTTTTTTTTAATAGGACTACCTTAATTCTGTTTTTCTATTAACAAATTGATTTATATTAGTAGCTTTTTATTATAGCCTTTGTTAATAACTCTTGCATTCGTAATATGTTATCATCTTATCCCTATTCTTGATAGTTGAGCTATATCCGAAAATTATTTTTTTGGTCGTTGAAAGTTCCCTTATATTTAAAGCTTCAAAGTCTGGTATTTCTTGAAAAAATTGAAACTGGTTAACTGTCACATTGATAAGATTTTTTTTCATATTGCTAATACAACTATTTCCATTTGCGTATTAATTAGACTCAAAGCAGTGTCTGCATAATAGGTTGTTATAGGTACCTTCTTGACATGTTCACAATAGGTGTCGTAAGTCTTCCTAACTTGACTTTACAAATAATAATGCATGTACTATGACATAATTCAATAGAATAATAGCTGATATACTATGAGTTAAAATTCGTGCGTCTAAGTACAGACTAATGAAGTCCTTATGCGATCGCACTTTGCAGAAAGTTTGCAAATAGATTTAAATCGGGTCATTAGGTAATCGGTTGGTGTCTCTTCCCGTACTGACGCCCGACGTAGAGATTGATACCATTTCTTTTTCAGGTACCTGTAAATTGATTCTGTTTTTGATGAATGTTGCTTAAAAATTGGCAACAATAATATATGTTATTATTGAAAAAAAAGGAGTTTGAATCGAAGTTTGTTGGTTATGATTTATGAATCATTCTTTTGTCTTTCCATTGTCGAGTTGCGATCTAAAATTCATAATATCATCATAAGCCTTTAATTAATTCATTCTGAATCCACGAAGATTACGCAACTATTATTTTCGTAGTTAGGGTGAGTGAGATGAGCAGAGTTGTGTTTAACCTCTTGTAGAACAATAAATATTAATCTGTACTAATAATATCAATGACATATTGTTAAATTGGTTCAAAAACAGAGATAATAAGTAAATATAAAAACAAAGATGCGACTACAAAATAGGGTAAAAATGAAAACGTGACGAATGTTTTTTTTTTCTAAAATCGTTAAAATTAATGTGAGACAAAATTGTCCCAACATAATGTTAACATTCTTTTTTGTTGGAAACTGCACAGCATATGGTATTTCAATTAATCCTCATGCACGTAGATCTATATTCTCTAAATCTTCGTATCATTCTTTCAATTACTTTTCTATATATTGTTACAATCAGAGTCATCGCTTTCAATAGTCACAACTCCCATTTCGCTAGCCGAACTTTCTGTGTCTGAAAACAATATTTTTATTTTCTTTTGTATGACCTTACTTGCTCATTTTGTCTTATTGTCTTCTTTTTTATTTTCCTTTTGTTAATGTATATATCCTTTCTTAATATTTTAAAGTCTATTTTTCTAATATTTTAATTACATTTGGAGTATTTTCCTCTGGTAGTGTTATATTTTTTTTAGGACATTTTGTGTAGTTTGTTTGCTCAATCGTTCTTTCATACTGATTATAATTACGTCCGCTCGTATCGCTGCGCGATTTTTGTGTGAGTTAATTTCTGAGTGCTTTTTAATTTTTAATTATTGAATCTTAGAATGGACTACCAAGTATGATTGGTGTTCGTTTTGTCACATTTTCGTTTAATAGATTTTTAGATTCACATTTTGGGCAATTTTTTTTCCCGGTACGCTATGAATGACTAGCCATCTTCTTTGTAATTTGACACGTCCGCCAACGTATGAACTTTTATTGACTCCTCCGCTTGCGAATTCTTATTATTATTTTCGAAACTTAACTATGTTGTCATATTGGGCATTAATGGTAATTATGCAGACCTCTTTATCAATCCCGGAATTTTAATTATCTGGACTTGTAACCGGGTACCTGGCTATGAAAACTGTATATATCTAAGTAAGGGCACAGAATGCTGTGTATCATGTTTTGTCGGAGATTGAGATTGTTTTAGCATTTATTGAAATTTTTGCACTTCTTCCCAGCGTTTATATACTATTGGGTCATACTTTTCAATTGTATGTGCCTCAAGTGTGCCTCCTGCTTTTAAAAATCATTTAAATTAGTTTCTTCTTTGATATCATTCCAAACTTCGGCAAAATGCGCAGAAAATAATTATTAAAATATTACATCTGTATTGTGTCTTTGCCATTCAACTAATTTAGAGTCCCATTCACGATTGAAGGACTTGAATACCGCCACAGGGCTTGTAGGAGTTGGGATGTGTGGGGTGGTAGTTTTAAAATTGTGATATTGTTTTTTAATAGCTAATTTAACCACTTGGGGTCAACATGTCCATCGTAAACAAGTAGAACTCTTCTTTGGTTTCTATTAATATCTTCGTATTCAACCAACTTTAAGAAGTTAGCAGCATAAGACAGCTCAAAATCATATTTATTCTCAGTTTCAGCCATCTACAAATCCCACACAAATTTTCCTTTAAATATAATTAAGGGATTAATTTTCTTCGCACTTGCATTAACAGCCGTTAAAACAGTTTTATTTTGTTTGCCTGAGCCATGTGTTGTTCTAGAAGATGGGGCTCCCTTCTTTCCAACTACTTTTGTCTTTGAAGGGTCTAAGCACACTGATATTTCGTCCAAGTTCTATAAAAAATGAGGGTTGTGCTCTAAATTCAATTTATTTAATGTTGTAGTATTCTATAATAAACGGGTCATTTTATAGAAATTAGTGAACCAATCTGGGCCTGGAACATTATTATTTAATCAAACATAGCATTCCACAAGAAAAATTACTTCTTTTCTAGACAGCCCGAAGCCTAATTTTAAGTCTATTTGCTAATCTCATTTCGATTTCATGAAGTAAGATAGGAGGGCGGCCTTATTGATATACTTTTACCGCCAGTTGTAAAGCGTAGCAATTGGTATTTTAAATTTTTTGCTGCTACAAATAATGTCAACTCCTTTCTTTTTACTTTTTCTATGGCTTCGGGCACATCGTCTTGAGCATACACATTTCTTTTTTTCTCTCACTCTAATCAGAGTCAGCAGGTATTGTATTATTATTAATTTGGCTACGTAGCATCTTACTCTCATCGGCACACTTTGTCGTGATGCTTTTTCTGCAAGCACGATTTTTATCTGGAGAACAAACTTAGATAAAGTATTTCAGGCATAGTCTGGCCCTCCATCATCAACAGGTACGGGATAGGGAAAAAACCCTTTGGATATCCCCCAACTACCTTTAGAGTTTTCGTTTGGTCCTCCGCGGAACAAAACTTCTGGTTTCAGGCGTCCTTCTTCGTCCCGCATATTTTCCTTGAAATTGCTTAGAGTAGCTAGGTTATTGCGGGCCAGTATGTAAAGCGTAAGTAGAAGCTGACAGAGAGGAATGTTTGCCATTATAATCGCCACGTATGTAGGCCCTGGGTACGTAATTGCTCCAGCACGGCCCCTATCATATCGGTTTACACTCACAATTAATTTGTGCCTCGTAGCAATCACCCAATCATGATCAAGCTATGAAACACGATATACAACATGCATCAAGAAAGGACCTTGTTAATTTGTCGCTGTCAAGCCTATAGGTACCCGGGAATTATCGTCTTGCGACAGGAACAAAACACTTGGTTTGGCCCTACAATAACAACTGGCAACTGACAAGCCGAGCCCGGCGTTCGTCGCGGCGCGCGGGAATTTCGTTCCTTGCCTGGCGAGTCAGTTGAGTGACTGACGCCGCTTTACACATTGTCGAAATCCCTTTCAAGCCTCACGTGATTTATGGCCGGCTCCTAAAACCAATAATTATGTGAATTAATATATATTCGAAGAAGAGGTACAGGTCCTTTTGCGATCGCAAACAGTTTGAAATTAGCTTAAATAGGTCTTTAGGTAAAAGGTCTTCTGAATGGTCACCTGACCTCATTTCATTTCCAGCGTCTCCTAGTTCCTTTCTTTACATGTACTTGACATTTAATATTATTCCATGCTAGCCTACAGACGACAGTTTTAGAAATGTATTTCCATATTACGTAACAATCAACATTAAATATTATAAAATATTTGATATAGATTTTTATAAAACTGAATATTTTTACCTGTAATCAGAATAAAATGTTGAATGATTTCCTTTCGAGGATTGCCATTAATTATTCCTATTTTGGCTACGTTGCATCTTGCTCTCATCGGCACATTTTGTCGTGATGCTTTTCCTGAAACAAGAATAGTAGTCTTTTAAATTAATTATGAAGGATCTGGAAAACAAACTTAGATAAAGCATTTTATTTTTATGTCCCTTTTCGAGATGACTAGACAATATTATAACTCCTAAAACTCTTCCATTTATAATGATTATACAGTTCGGCACGCAAGCCTCTTGGGCAAGCTCTCATCATTTGGTCTACTCGATGACCTCTGCAAAAGGATTGCAGACTTCTGCTTCTTCTTCTTGAGGTGCTTGTCGATGGCTGCTCTTCTGATCTGGTGGCTGTAAATGCCGTTGTACCAAGGATTAGATCTTTCTGCGACTCTCTTCCTGATAAATATCAACCACATGCTGAAATCAAATATTTACGGCTATGCTGATGACGGAAGTATCATTGAAAGATATCTGTCCAACGCTAGAGCGTCGTTGAACGTCTAAATTGGACCTTAAAGGAGGTTTCTTATGGAGGCGATGCAAACCTAGTCCAATTTAACACAAATAAAATCCAGGCGTGTCTAATGAGTTGCTAAAACTCGTCTAATCTTGACTCTCTTGACCGTCGCCTTTCGGTTACCTGCTTTCCAGACTTTATAGTTTGTAATCCGAAGAATGCTGGAACTACACAATCCGGTTCCTTTGTCTCCTTTCAAACAATGCTCATCTAGAAGCTCGCTGGAGTTTCACCCCTTCGTTGTCGATATCCCCGTCTTCCCTACGCAGTATGATATGGGTTTATTCAATCCGGTTGAACAGGTATCTCCTGGAAAACGTGCCCCCATTAGTCTACATCTCGCTTAACTTTAGGTTAATAACGAAATGTAAAAAGATAAAGACATACAATACAGATAAGCAATATTTAATGAAGTTTTGCATTTATGTGTTTATATGGAACACATTAAATTTATTATGCAAGCAGGCTGACATGACATTACTGGGGATTTTTTGGTTGGGTTTTCTGATACAGCGTAGCGTATACAATTAAGAAATATCACTTGCTATATTTTACCGGAGGGGCGTAAAACTGTTCTACACAGAAGGTGAAAATGTAATGTGTTTCTACACTACATTAGATTGCACAAAACTTACTGCCGTGAGAAAACAGAACTCAACAACTTTCTAGTTGCGATGGTATAGGAAGAGCCAGCTAGATTTTCCAACAACTTTGCTGGTACTATTGCCTTTTCCATTCCGATTTGTACCTAAAATATATTTTATTCTAAATAAGACTGCCTTAATTTAATTTATTTTATAAACATATTTATTGGTATTAGTAGCCATCAATTATTGAAAATCGTAATCTTTTACCATTTGTTCGCCATTTCCGGAAACAATTTTTTGGCTGTCGGAAGTTCCCTTACGTCTTTTATTTGAAGGTACGTCAAAGTCAAAGTCCGATGTTTCCTGATAGAAAATTGATTTGAATGATGATTAATTGTTACATTGCTAGTTATCATTATCATATTCCTAGTACAACTATTTCCATTTGCGTAATAATTAGACTCAAAGTAGTGTGTAAATTATGTTATATTAGGTCCTTACATATGAAATTGTCGTTTTGTATGGGAGGAACAAAATGTCGAATATTTTAAATATAATATATTTAATTAATCAAAGTATGAACCATTGTTTTCTAGGCACTTTTGCCATCTCGTAGGTAGTTCATTTATCCCTTTACTAAAAAACCAGTCGGACGGGAATCAATAAAATATGTGAAGGCGATTTGGACTGCTCCATCAGAGTTAAGTTGCCCAAATTTCTAAAAAAATGGTAATCTGTTGGAGCAAGGTCCGGGGAGTACGGAGGATGTCTTAGATATTCCAATTGAAGCTCTTCTAATTTGGTAGCCGTCTGTTGTGCAGTGTGTGGTCTAGCGTTGTCGTGAAGTAGCAGTTGCGTGGAGCGATTGACCAGCCTAGGGTTGTTTAGCCGCTAACTTTTCCATCATGGTTTGCTATTGCTATACAAAAAACATCAGCCGTAATAGTCTGGCCAGATTTGAGAAAACTGCAATGAACAATACCCGCACTAGTCCACCAAACGCTTACAAGTAACTTTTTGGGGTTAATTTTCGTTTGGGGCAGTAATTGGGCTGGCTGGCCAGAATCCAGCCATTGCGCTTAGGCGCTTCCGATTATTTCAATCGCCAAGTTTTTAATACAAATTGTTTGAACTGGAAGCAAATCAATCCCAAGGATTAGGATCATTTAGGTATTAGTCACATTTATAAACGGCTTTATTAATTAATTTGCTTTTAACAAGGGCTTTATTAAGTGACAGTTCTCTAATTTCGCTTGGGAGTTTGTTGTAAAAACGAATACAATTTACATATAAGGAGTGGTTTATCTTCCGGAGCCTGGTTGGTCGCACACTCAAATTAGTTCTATTACGCGTATTATACTGGTGAAAGTCACCATTTGTTTTAAAATCGTTTAAGTTTTTTTTGTACATACAACAAGGCTTCAAGAATATATTGACCAGATAATGTCATAATATTTAGTTCCTTAAATCTATTCCGTACCGACTCCCTCGGGAAAACACAACAAATACCCCGACAGCCCGCTTCTGCAACACAAATATGGATTGAACCTCTGCACCAGCACCCCACAGTAGAATACCGTACGACATAATGCTGTGAAAGTAGCTATGGTACACAATTTTAGCCGTATCCTTATCAGTAAGCTGTCGGATTTTCTTTACTGCGTATGCTGCAGAGCTCAGGCTATTCGAAAGAGTTTCTATTTGTGGGCCCCACTGGAGATTACTATCTATTGTTATGCCTAGGAAAACTGTTTTGTCAACAAAGTTTAGTTCACTGTCCTTAACTTTCAGGTTACCAATATCTCGCTTTACGTTATTAGTGGTAAATCTAATACATTTGTTTTATTCTCATTAAGCAGTAAGTTTATTCACATTAAACCAGTTAACTATACGAGAGATGGAATTGTTTACATCGTTCAATAATATGTTTTTCCTATTCACTTTAATAAAAGTGAAGTTTCATCTGCAAACAATACCATCTCATGAACTCGTTGACAAAGAATGGGAGGTCGTTTATGTAAATCATAAATAAGAAAGGCCCGAGAATCGAGCCTTGGGGGACGCCGATTGACACCTGCGAACCCGGAGAGGTGACTCCATTGATATGCACTTTTTGGATCCTTCCATTTAAATATGAATTCATCAGGCTGGAAGCTTTGCCATCAACGCCATAGTGTTGAAGCTTCCCAACTAGTATATCTGGATGAAGACAGTCAAAGGCCTTTGACAGGTCACAAAAGACGCCGACTCCATCATATGATTCTTCCCAGGCGTTAAATATGTCCGAAATCAACTTCACACCGGCATCGATTGTAGAGCGACCCTTAGTAAAACAATACTGTTTATTATGTAGGAGTTTATTTTTATTAAAATGTAAAGAAAAGTTGGTCTAGCATTATCTTTCAAAAACTGCTCAACGCGGGGAGCACTGAAACAGGTCTGAAGTTCCAGGAAAGACTCCACAATCGATACATCTGTTAAAAATAATACAAAATTCAGAGCTTATTACATCAATAACGGAATTTAAAATGACTGTTGACATACCCCAAATATCTTTACTTTTTTTTTTTAATTAATAAGCTTAAAGGTTTTGACGATATCATTACAAGTTATATGTTTAAAATGAAATTTAATATTACATTTAGGTACACATTTTTCTAGTAATGGCATCGCAGCAGCAGGTGAAGAATCCATGGACTTGGTCGTACTGTAAATATTTATTAGTAAATTATTTAACTATTTCGCGCATGCATACCGTTTGAAATATTATAGAAATCCGTCTTTTGTTTTTTCACAGGTAGAAAGATCAAAAGTATTACAGTAGGTACCATTGTCTAGATTCTCGCAATATTCCTAATTTGTTACTTCTTAAAAGGGAAAATATAAATAAGATGCTTGTACAGGTAGTATTATATAATAACCCATAGTAACAATCATATTTTTAATAACAATATTTCGGTACTGCTAGTCGAATCATAATTCAAGGTTCTGGAACCCGTCCGAATATTGCCGACTGCCGTTTGCTTATACGTTAAGTTATTTCTGAAACCAAACCAATAAGTTATTTGTCATATTACTGTAATGATTACATTCATAATTTTTTTCCCTATGGTGTTTAATGTTGTACATATATAGTCTAAACTAATTAGTTTCGATATAAGCTTAGGCAGGGGCCACCACACATTTTACAATAATCTTTAAAGATTCAGGTGTTTTCCTGAATGGCATCGATTATAAGTAATAAGATAGTAACGCTGCATCACGTAGTAAGACAAGGAGGTTTCAAGTATATCTCTACTTGTTCAATCTGTACATTAGTGGACTGACCGTTCCTTGATTCAATTAAGAAGTGTAGATATCATCTAAACCATTGTCTTAATCTTTTGCTAAAAAGTAAAGTAACTATTTGCTTTTTATTTAAATGTAATGGAATTCAGTTCCAGTTGTATAATATTCTAATTGTATTGTAATTTATGACTAACAAATAACTAGAATTTTATGTATTTTTATCAAAGGAGCCGAAACAGTAAATCTTTTATGTATTTTAAATAGATTCAGTGTAGGTTTTGATAATAATATAACAAATACTTATCACCACACACAGCTTTTAGGAATATTTCAACAATGTCATTGGAAAAAAAATCAAATTTTGTCTTCTCTTACTGATAAACAAACAATTTTTTATTATTATTGTATTAATGTTTTTGTTTGTTGACAAAATAGAAGCAACTGTTTGCATTGAGTCTCTCAGTATCAGTAATGCAGGGTGCTATTCAGTGTAACCTCTTCATTGTGATGGTATATGTGATCTACTTAAACCATTCTTCAACTATGCTGGTACCATTGTCTTTCCATTACAATTGTAGTTTTTTTTTTTTTAATAGGACTACCTTAATTCTGTTTTTCTATTAACAAATTGATTTATATTAGTAGCTTTTTATTATAGCCTTTGTTAATAACTCTTGCATTCGTAATATGTTATCATCTTATCCCTATTCTTGATAGTTGAGCTATATCCGAAAATTATTTTTTTGGTCGTTGAAAGTTCCCTTATATTTAAAGCTTCAAAGTCTGGTATTTCTTGAAAAATTGAAACTGGTTAACTGTCACATTGATAAGATTTTTTTTCATATTGCTAATACAACTATTTCCATTTGCGTATTAATTAGACTCAAAGCAGTGTCTGCATAATAGGTTGTTATAGGTACCTTCTTGACATGTTCACAATAGGTGTCGTAAGTCTTCCTAACTTGACTTTACAAATAATAATGCATGTACTATGACATAATTCAATAGAATAATAGCTGATATACTATGAGTTAAAATTCGTGCGTCTAAGTACAGACTAATGAAGTCCTTATGCGATCGCACTTTGCAGAAAGTTTGCAAATAGATTTAAATCGGGTCATTAGGTAATCGGTTGGTGTCTCTTCCCGTACTGACGCCCGACGTAGAGATTGATACCATTTCTTTTTCAGGTACCTGTAAATTGATTCTGTTTTTGATGAATGTTGCTTAAAAATTGGCAACAATAATATATGTTATTATTGAAAAAAAAGGAGTTTGAATCGAAGTTTGTTGGTTATGATTTATGAATCATTCTTTTGTCTTTCCATTGTCGAGTTGCGATCTAAAATTCATAATATCATCATAAGCCTTTAATTAATTCATTCTGAAATCCACGAAGATTACGCAACTATTATTTTCGTAGTTAGGGTGAGTGAGATGAGCAGAGTTGTGTTTAACCTCTTGTAGAACAATAGCTATAATGAATACTTTTCGTTACTAATGTAATTATTATTTATTACTTCTCCTAATTTGCAATACTTTACCGAAAAAAATATAAAATTTACTACATACTAATAATACCGTTATATTGATTCATTTGTTCTTATTATAATCACTTATGCAACTGTTCTCTTGTTCAGGGCCTTTAGTTAAGATGCCTTATCTACCTATGCCTACACTACTGTGTACTATGTAGAAAGTCGAAAACTAAATTTGTATGAAAATTTGTCGACACGAACTGTCATTTTCATTCAAATTAAGTTCTCTGCATTCTTCATACATTACTGTTGTCTTGACTAAGCCCCTTCAATAAATATTTCGATAGTAAAACCTGCCATAAAGTTATTTTGTTCATAAACGCGTTTATAAACGTGTTTTTTTTATTAAATAGGAATAATTTGACACCGTAAATAAACAGCTGTTACGCTAATTTAATTACTTTATCGTTACATATTATGTTGAATAGTATACTTACTCCATGTTTGAAATGCTTTTGTGTATAATTTTTCAGATACTAAGCGTCATTTAAAGGAAATGAAAGTAATGTTAGAACGGCAAGATAATCAAGTGAAGAGCGTGCTATCACTATGTATGAATACAATCAAAGAAATGAAGACTAGGACAATGGTATGTTGATGATTAAAAATGATGTATTCATTTAATTATCATCATATAATATTTTATATGAAGGAAGTCAAGTAGCAAGATTTAGAGTCTCAACTCGTTTAGAGTAGACTTAATTCAAAGTATGACTCCCGTTTGCCAAACTTATTGAATTGAAAAAAATGTAACAACGCTCTGTAGCTACGTTTGCAAAACGTTTGTAGGAGTATACACTAACCTACCTTGAAAGTATACTGGCAAACAAATTGAATTGTCGCAACTCATGAAACGTCAATTCAAATAGGTACCTACCTCGCCATTGTTCTCTTCTGACAAACCGGTTCATAAAGTTGGCTATTATCAAAATAATTCTCAAAATAAACTGTTATAACATTGGTTTAATGCTTATCCTTCAAACACTGGCACCCTGCTCCTTGTGTACGTTAGCCCCGTCTCACCTCCCTCGGATAAGCAAAAAAGCTGGGGCAGCCGCATAGCAGGTGGAAAATAATAAACGGCTCAAATATAAGAGTCATTCCTCCAACTTCGATTCTGTTCCATTTAGAGTAGAAACGCTAATTAAAGATTTAAGTTGGCGTCTGGTAGACAGTACCTGTGACCCCAGAGCTGGTGCTCACCTCGCTCAACGAATAAGACGTATGCAATACAGGGAGGAAATGCTGCCAGCGTCAAACTAGATTAAACTTTTTAAATTTATTTAAATTTTCTTTTTTTTTTTAATTTCTAAGTAGGTTGAGAAAATATTGAATACTGTATATTTGATTGTTATGTTTTTTAATAAACGATTTTACATTAGAACTAGATATTATTACCACTATAAGAAATAAGCTTATTTGAATTATTTATTATTTCAGTTTCCGCCTCAACTTAACCAAAGTGGTCACGTATTGCAAGAAAGAAATGAAATTGATAGCAGTGATAGTGAAACAGATCAAGAGGTTCGTATCTAAATGCTTTATTTATAGTTATTACTACTTTGTAAATATCTAATACTCCGCGAAGTTCAGTCGCTGGTTAACTACCTATCCTATCAAAAATCGTATTGTAGTATAATATCATTTCTATTTCTCTGACTAGGCTGTACCACCTAATCTCTGGGCTCGATTCCGTTCAAAGATGAGTTTACGTAGAAGTATTCTTGACCAGAAGATACTTAAAGCGTTAACAATATATAAATTAAATAGTATTTTTTTATTAATGTTTTAACAATTTTTTTAAGGTGAATCCAGAATTAAATTTCACCCAATCATCCATAAAGATTAATCAGGCTAATCATCCGGAATTTATGAACAACCAATTGATTCGTAAACTTTATGAAAGGACATTAAACCGTCGATCAATGGCAAGCAGTACACCTATACCTCAAAAGATCGCCGAACCTAAACTAACCTTTGACCAGGCAACCCAAACCGAAGCAGTTTTACCAACACCGGAAAAAATCACCGAACTAGAAGCCTTAGTACACACTCTACATAGACAATTCTTGAATTTAACTTCTAATCTAGAAAACATTCAAGCACAATCTGCCCTTTCTGAGGATTACTCTGAAGTTGAAAATGGTGAGATAAGAGAAGCAAATGAAACCCATAGTTCGACTAGTGGAAATCAAGACATCAATATCAAGGGTCTAATGGTTCGAAGGGCATCTGCCCAGACAACGAATACAACCGTGGAGGTTGCTGCATCGCATAGTGTTGATAAAATGGTAAGTACAAGAAAACCTAATATTTTGTATAAATTACTTAGAAAAAATACACATAAAAAAATCGCAGCTCGGATGAAACTACTTATTTCACCCAGCGTTAGAAGGATAGGAAGGTTGGTATGAGGTCGACAGCCACACTCATGTGGCCATTAAAGCGGAAAAAATGTACGATAATGTTCTAATGTTAGGAAATTTGCAGGTTGGTATCGGAAGTGGAAATGTAATGGTACCAGCCCGAATTTTGGATGAAATAGATTGGACTTCGTACTCATCCGCAACGCGGCAATTATTGCAAGCTGTATTTCCAAGAAGGTAAAATTATGCTAATTTTGAAGATTACATATTATCTAGACGCAATATGGGCGGGCACTTTAATTCACCTCCTTTTTATAGTCTTTTTAAAGTAGTTTAGTGCCCACATTTGCCCTCATGTAATGCCTCATGCCCGAAGGTAACGCCTGAGGGCAAATGTGGGCAATTTTAAAATCAAGTAAAAATTTACATTGTTTTTTTTTAAGGCTGGATAAATTATTTTGTCATAAGATGTTGACGTACTTTATTGACTGAAGGTGTTGTGGACAGTTTTAATCCATTTACGTTCTTTATAGAGTACTAGCAACCCACTCGTTGACTGGCAAACAGTCACCTGCATTTGCCGATAAACCAGCGAAGAAATGTTTAGACCCAGCTGTGGTAGATGACATCGTCAACACGGTTTCTGAAAGATGCGGTGTTCCAAAGGGCGTTATTAGGTATTTATTATATTAATATAATCAAATTGTTATTTTTTTGCTGGCAATTATTATTATCAAATGATTTCGCATTTTTAAATATTTACGACGTTTTATTGTTACGTTTCTTCTTAACCTGAATCGATTTATATGCATAATAGTATAGTGATAAAATCGCCCATCGAAAAGAGGCTTGTTACCTATCAGCCAAATTTTCACCAATACATTAAAATATATGTCTTTTTAATCAAAAATAATTAAACTGGGTAATAAATTATTTTATTTTTTTATTTTAGGGGTTGCATCACAACCAAATGTACCGACGAAGCAAAACTTTATCGCAATCGTCAAATGTTCAAAAAGATACGCCAACAACAGCACCAAGAGAACAATCCACCGTGCCCAGCCTCATCTAATGAGGCTCCCAACGTTAGGGAGTAAAACATCCCTATTCAATTTTAAAATTTATAATAAATTCACGTAATGAGTGTAAATGGTATTTTATTTATTATTTTATCTATTAAGAGTAATTCTAGTAGTTTAAAACGAATTAATAACAATTAATTGTAAATGTAAACTCTTTTTGCTTATTAAAATGAATATAATATTTTACATTCTAATTCATTGATTAGAGTAGGTAATATAGTCAACAAAAACATAATCTAAGAAATTTTCAACAAAAGCAAAATTCGTTGACCTCTCTTGAATATACAGGGTGGGCTACGGAGGCTTACGAATTTAAAAAGCTATAGCGTTGAAACGGCGAATGGAAGCGAAGCGCGGGAGCTGGGGCTCTGTAGCTGGATCTCGGAAATTTAGTCGTGATGGAGCACTTGACGGGTGAACAGGATGCGTTCTGTGTACAAAATTATGACAAAAATGCCGATTCGTGCGTTATTGTTCGACGTTTATTTCCCTCTCACTATGGATTGCATAACTTAAATCAGTGTCCGAGTGAAAGTTTGATTAGGGCGTGGGTCAGAAAGTTCGAGGCTATCGGTTCGATCAAGTACAAAACGGTCAGAGGAAACCATAAACGTACTACGCAATCCTGGGTAATCAACTCGCAAGCGATCATCTGAGCTCTCTGTACCAAGAACGACTTTGCGCCGAATTTTAAAGAATGATTTACAATTGCACCCCTATAAAGTTCAACTAGTACAAGATTTGAAGCCGAATGATCACATTTTATGAAGTGATTTCGTCGTTAGAGCGTTTTCGAAGCTTCAACAATATTCTTTTTTCAGACGAAGCCCATTTCCATTTAAATGGGCACACACAAACAAAATAGTCCTTATTCGACTTAGACAATCCACGTTACAAACACCAAAAGCCTTTGATGAAACTTAAAAGTTTGGGCCGCTATTTCAGCACAGTGAATCATCGGACCCTTCTCCTTTGTAGACCAGCAATTCTGTGACAGTAACTTCTGAGCAATATATAGCCATGTTAGGCAATTTCTTTTTCCCGCAGCTGTCAGAATTTCAGGGGTACAATAGTGCGACATGGTTTCAACAAGATGGCGCCACATGATATACATTTCGCGGCAAACTCATTTCGCGTCGAGGTGACACCTTGGTAGCCGGATTTACCCCCACCAGACTTTCCTGTGGAGATACATAAAAAGTAGAGTCTACACCAATAATCCGACAACAATTTCCCAGTTGTAGGCCAACATCCGCGGAGAAATGGCCGCTATTCCGCGCGCCATGTACGAACGAGTATCAGCAATTTGAAGTCAAGATTCGAAGAGTGTTTGCAGCGCGATGGTGCACATCTAGATGATATTATTTTTTTAAAGTGAATTTCTCAAATGTTCACATTAATTTAAAAATAAATTTGTATTACTAATAAGTATAGCTTTTGATTTTTTCAAAATCAAAAATCTTCGACCCTGTACATTATACACAAACTACAAAATATTTTTACATTTAGACATTTTACAAACTCCATTGTCTGTATCGACTATAATACTCAATTCTCATTATCTTCTCTCTGTTTAAGAGCGTCATCTTTTACTTATTTACTTAAATGAGGTCTTGATATAAAATTGCAAAACATAATGGCAATACTGGCTTAAGATACAATTCTGAGTTAAAATATGTTCAAACTTATTTAAAGAGTAGAAAAGATGTGGTCAGAGGATGTCCACTTCATCACCGCGTTATATTAATCTTAAAATTATGGATCGGATAAATACATAAACTTTACATTTTTAGAAACAATCTGAACATATACTTACTTTTATAAATATAAAGACTTCCTTGTACTCTAATTATTCTATATCTTGGTATTCATAGTTAATGGCAATAATAATTTTAGAAAACAATCAAAAGATACCATAAAATATACCACAAAGGATACCATAAAATATAGAAGTAAGTGAGGGACGCTTCAGCGCATTTGTTATCAAGAGCTCTAGTAACGCTGGTCATGGTCTCTACTCTCTGCTCATAGTGATAGATAATAGATTATAAAATTTTGACATCTATTAAATAGTTAAAAATAATCACAATAATATCTTTAAAATATAATTTCGTGTGCACTGTTTTTGTTTGAGGAGAAACCGAATCCTTATTAGAGATTAGGCCGTTCTTTAGTCTTACATTGATCACAATTCATACTTGATACGACTAATATTAAACAGGTACCTATTTGTGTTTGGGCGTGTAGCAAACCAACTGTGCACTACTTAAACTCAATTTACTTGTCTTTAATAAGGATTATAATAATATACCTGTGAAATTACTTTTGACTGCAGTTTCAATATGGCTGAGCTTGCTGCATTACTACAAACAGAGATTCCTGAAGGACGAAATCACCTTACAGATAGTCATACGAATCTCGAAAGAGTGGCAGAATACTGCGAAGCAAATTATTTCCAGTCTGAAAACAAACGATTAGCACTCGAAAGTACTAAGAATTATACTACTCAGTCTTTGGCAAGTGTTGCATACCAAATCAACACTCTTGCATATAACTTTTTACAATTGTTGGAGCTACAAACCATGCAGTTGGCGGAAATGGAGGGACAAATGAACCACATTGCTCAGACTGTTGCTATACACAAGGAAAAGGTTGCTCGCAGAGAAATTGGAGTTCTTACTGCTAATAAAGTAACTAACAGGCAATATAAAATAATCGCACCAGCTAATCCTGAAAAGCCTATAAAGTATGTAAGGAAGAGTATTGATTATACAGGTAAGACCTAGGTCTTGATGAGGATGAGACTAGTCTCATCTTTATTCTGAGTGTAAGTCTATAAAAAAATTCAAGGCCATCTTAAATAAAGACCTCTAGGCATAGATTATTTTAATTAAAAGCTAACTAAGCAATATTTCATAATTACAGCTCTGGATGATATTGGTCATGGTGCTCGTTGGAACAGTAATGCCAGTGGAACCCCTCGTGGACGTAGGTCGAGCTCAGTGCCTGGGGCTGCACCTCTTCCGGCCCCAACTACAAAACCTCCCACACCTCCAGCTGCTGTGCGTTCTGCCTCAGCATCCAATACTGGCACTTTAGGACGTGGTACACTTGGTAAATTGATAAATCATATTAATATTTAAATTTAATAGGAACATTTTTATGATCTGACATCCTCCTTAACTATAATAAATAATTTGGATATTGTAGTTAGTAAGTTTAATGTATGATTATTTCAGGCAAGTCATCACGTGAGTACCGTACACCTCCTGCTGTGGCTCCCCCTCAGGTGCCATCACATTATGCACCTAACTACCCTCGACGCCCTCCTGGCTACTCCACCTTACCTGTAGCACAACCTCAGGTAATCTAAAAAAATTATCTAGTAACAGGAATAGAGAAATACAATTACAATTTACTGTACAATGTAATGTAACAAATTATATATGTTAAATAAGACTTATAAAATTTTAGAATGTTATGATCTCTGCAAATAGGGTTAATTATTGTATTGCCACTAACCTGTAATCCATATAATTGGCTTATCGAAATCACATTAAATATTCATTTTGAATTTCAATAGGTTGGTATGGTACATCCAACTCAACATCAGTCTCCTAACAACTATTCTCAACAAGATCTGCATGCAAGTATGCCACGTAAGTATAAAAAAATTCTTTGACAATATTAACCCATTATTAAGTAAACCAAAGATTAATTGAGTCTTTTTAAGTGCCATTCAAGCAAAAATATTATTAGAGAAAGATATTTTTGAACAGTTTTATTTATTGACAGCATACATAGACAATATTTAAAATGACATTGCTAAATGTTGTCATTTCCAGCCTACTATTGTACATGTGATGTCTTACAATTATAAATTGTTTATTTCACAGAAATTGTTCTTGACTAAATTAAGTATAAAGAAATATACAATAAGGACAAAGCTTATTTTATTAATTTATGAGCTTCATGAAAATATTTCAGCCCCTCCATCACCTTTGATTGGATCTGATGGAGAACACAGCCAGCATTCTATGAGCCTTCCTGGTCAGGTATGAATTAATAAATTTTATAAGAAACTAAAAAAAATAGTTAAGATTATCTAACCTTTCATTTATTTCATTATTATATAATTTCTTTAATAGCGTGCGTCTTCATCTTCGGCGGGTGGGTCGATCCGCGGTGGTTCGGTCTCTCCTCCCCTCCCGCCGCCCCCCATGGACGACGAACTGGCGCACGACGGGTTCGGAAGACAACAGCACGTGCATGTAAGTAATTATATTGGTAGCCAGAGATCACAAAAACACCTCAAAATTAATTTAATAAAATAGTAATAATTACAAGCTAGTCGAGTGTATTACCTTGATGGTATATATACATTTAACAATAATGAAATGGAATCTTACAAACTAAAATGTCCAAACCATTTTGTTTTTGGGCTTCAGGCTGTGTCAATTGCACGCGTCATTTAGGGCTGTTGCATAAGTCACAAATACACACACACACACATACAATAATAAAAGAAAAAAACATACATTAGGCACATTAATTTCATCTGCATTCCTGGATTTTAGTTTGTCTAACTATTTCCAACTATAAATATAAATTACTAGAATTTTTAGGAGTGGGATCAATAAAACAATTGCACAAATGTGCCTGTAGCTTGGTATTTAATTACTTTCAGAACAAGATGGGTCCATACAGTGGAGCAGTGCCGGCCATAGTACCAGATGAAGAAGACTTGCCCGGGTGGGTGCCCAAGAACTACATTGAGAAAGGTGAGTATTAAATGGAAGGAATAATTGTTTGTAAATAATGCCTTCGAATTTTGTAGTCGTAATATAATAACAAAAACTATAATACATGAATACATTTAGAATTGAAAACTAACAAATGCAGTTTTCTATGCTAATATTATTAGGAGGAAAGATTTGTATGTTTGTAAACTAATAATCTCATACAATTAGAATGCTAATTAATTTAAAAAAACCATGCATGCATGATACTTCATATGTGGTGAGAATCAAATGTTAATTGGTTAATGCTTGGTTAATAGTTAAATGATTTAAGTTTGGTTTGTCTGGTCCGACCTAATAAAATGTAATTAGGGTTATGGATATATACACACGATTCCTTTTAAAATATCGCTTAGTAGAGATAAGGCTGCCCATTGCACCATGTTTTTCTGTACTCTATTGTTAATATTATCATATAATTGCTGTGCTAATAGCATAAATAAATAAATCTCATATCTCTCATATTCATATTCAATTCTCATATTTATTTTCAGTTGTGGCAATATATGACTACTATGCCGACAAAGAGGATGAACTGTCATTCCAAGAGAGTTCTGTTATCTATGTTCTGAAAAAGAATGATGATGGATGGTGGGAAGGTGTTATGGATGGAGTCACTGGGCTCTTCCCTGGTAATTATGTTGAACCCTGCGTGTAATTAAAAAATGTATGTTATTATCATCCTAAATTGCTGATATCTAACTTATTTATGGCCCACAATCTGTCACAGACTATCAAAATTTGGCTTAAAAATATTACATTTATTGCATTTTGTGGAGCTAAAACATTAAAAATTTACACAGCTGTCAAAACGCTTGTTTGTACAAGACGGCATCAAGTAACAACTTAGTAGTTACAAAGTGGGGAGCAAAGGAATCCAATGAAATATTATTTAAGTATTATAAAAATGCCAACAGAGCTTTTGTAATAAACTGCAATGGTTTTGAAAAACTTTTTTGTATTGTCTCTCAATCGAATGTTTCAAGTGTTTAAAAAGCCAATATTTAAAGCTGTTGATTTAGTGGTCCCTGTGTAGGAAATGCCACGAAATCACTCATTAAAACAGCAAAATATAGAACGCGTGTAATACGAGTGAAGTCTGGTATTAGTACCATATTTCCAATTAAAGATTTTTATTATTATTCCTAAGTAATTGTATTCTTGATTAAAATTAGACAATTATAGTTTAATAATTAGAATTTATGTTGTTGGATTATGTAATACATATATAATATTCGTAATTTATCTGTATTTTGTAAGCCAAAGGAGTAACATTAATAGCATTCCATTAATTTTGATGTTTGGAATGATTTATTTTAAGGTATTAACTGATAGAGTTAAGCGATTTAGATTTAATAGTTCAAGTCATATCTTGCCGGAGCATAACACATTTACATGTTTTATATTAAGGGGTTTTCACGTTTTTCTTTGTAACCCATTATTTTTTATGTAATATATATTTTAGAATATTGATAAAAAGGTAAATTTCCGAGGTTTGTCAGATTCATTTTTTTTTAACAAGCCTGAATGTCCGTAATAATGGATAGTTTTCTATACTCTAAAATTTTGGCGCCATTTTACGATATTACGCTTCGATATTATAAAACTCGTGTTTTGTCGCATTTAAGTGTAGTATACACTCTAATGCGACATATAAAATTTACTATTTTCATTAATTATATAATTAGGGATGCCGCCGATACCGATATATTGGCGATACTTAGGCTTTGCCGATTTATCGGTATCGATATTTTAATTGCCGATACAACGATACTTTTCAGATTTCGCGCTTTAAAAAAATAATGTAAACGCGTATTCCATTCCGCTAGACACTTAGTATTTTAAATGCTATCGCGTAGTATTTTTTCGATACCAACTTAAATAAAATACAGAATTACAAAAATTTTAATCTTAACAGTTATTTATTTTATTCTTAAACTCTTAATGTTATTCAAAGTTTGTGACTGATTATATTTTATAACAAAAATTTGAAAAACTTTAACTAAACTTGATATATTTTACCATAATGTAATTTTAATTCAATAAGCGTTGGTATAGGCGATATGTCTATAAGAGTATCGGCATCGGTAAAAAGGCTTAGTGACGCATCCCTATATATAATATATTGGACAAATAGCGATGCCTTAGCTTTTTAAGTTTAAAGTTATAAATATTAAGATTTTATTTAGGTTATGTTAATTTAATACAACAATTTTCATACTCCAAGTATTGTATTTTAGGATAGACTCTTACATCTATGGTTATGAACTAATTTACAAAATAAAATTATTATTATCCATAGAACTATTATTTCATTCCATTACTATTAATAGACTACAAATAGTAGAAGTTGTCACCAAGCAGCTTAACCTCAATGTGAGGGTAAATAAATGACAAATAACTATCGTTATTTATTCAAGTTATGTTTTAAACTGTTTAAAATTAGTTACGTAGGTCCCCTGGAGTCATTTAGCCATCCCATACTTTCACACAAAAATTAAAATTCCTTTTGACTAATACTAAAAATATCCACATATCAAGAATTTATCAGAAACAGTGTCGTGTTATTCCTTATCATCTAAGTCCATATTTTCTGTACTTATAATGTCCTTGTCCTTTTTGACGTCTTTATCTTTCACCTCTTCCTTTATCTCTACTTTTACTTCTTTCTGTTTCGATTCAGATTCCTTTTCCTCTCTGAAAATGAGTTTTAAATTAGTATGACGGATAGAAAATACGCTTCAACTGACTGAAGAACACAGTCCAAATTTGGTCTAGCGGTTTAATTTTTGGATTTAAAAAGCAATTGCAAAAACCGTCAGTATTTTTTCAGTCGATCAAAAATTAGTATTTCTATAGTTACTAAAATTGAATAAGTTTGTTTTTTGAATAATTGGCCTACTTACTTGGCCGGTCCGTTGACGACTTCAACGACGTCATCATCTTCGTACTTTATGTTGACCACTGCGTCTGCTTTGCTCTTTATGCTCTTTAGCGCCGCGTGGAAGATCTTGGAACTAGCCTGATATTTAAAAAAAAATTCAAATCAAGTCACAGTGTACATAACTATGTCAATATTAAAGCAAGATCTAAGATTACATTTACCACCAGTTCCCAAATAACTGGCAAGAAACTCTCCGCCACTTTTTTTGGTGTAATAGGAAATTGTTACGAACGGCGCTACAACTCTTGAGTTTGGCCTAATATTTATGTTTAAAGAACTTTATTTCTCATTTTAAAATTATATTTTATTTACATGAGAAACTTAATATTATTATTTATATATTTTTTATATAAAATAGGGGGCAAACGGGCAGGAGGCTCACCTGATGTTAAGTGATACCGGCGCCCATGGACACTCTCAATGCCAGAGGGTTTGCGAGTGCGTTGCCGACCTTTTAAGAATTTGTACGACCTTTTCTTGAAGGACCCTAAGTCGAATTGGTTCGGAAATACTTCAGTGGGCAGCTGGTTCCACATAGCGGTGGTGCGCGGCAAAAATTACTTGAAGAAATTTATGTATATAGGAGCGAGATACACGTCCACTACATTCACTTTGACATGCATTTTTAATGCCCCCTTGAATCTGTCAAACACGCCAATATTGCGAATTTTAGATGGCAACTGATTAAACAGTTGCACACCCTCACACCCAATCGACCTCTTCAAATAATTTGTGCGCGACTTCGACAACATAAGCAAACTCGCTCGACGAGTGTTTGTGTCCTTGATATTTTTAAATGATAAGCCACTATGGAGAGAGCCATTTAATTTTTTTTGTAACAAGTGCTATAAACATACAGTTGTTTAATAGTCATAATTTTGGTTTCTTGTTAAATTGTATTATGTTTCTGATTCGTGATCATTTCGTTCTTTTTAAATAGACACCCTGATATAAATCCTTGACACAGGCCGTCGATGTTTGGGTCTAAAGACGGTTACTGTACCAAGTTTGCTTACTTAAAGGCGAGCCTTAATCACACATGGAAAAGAGAGTCAGCATAGATACCCATACGAGATCTTGACCGCAAGGGTCCTACTATTGATTTTTCGTAAATCACCTATGCTATTATTATTTTAAGATTTTATTATAAAAAAGTACTAAATGGTACCGTATTAGTAAGTATAGTTATCATTATTTTCACGGCATCTAAGGTCGAATTAATTTGTCGAATAAATTAAATTACCACATCGATATTTGATGTGGTAATTAAGACATTTAAAAAAAATCTAACCATAAGTGACGTGATTCTAGCCCTTGCAGCGGCGAGGTCAGCGTTTAGATCGCTAAGTTGGCTCTTAGCACCCCGCTCCGCCTGTTGCGTTGAAGCCGCAGTCGCCCTAGCTGCCTTTAATGCTGCCTGCGCTTGTTCCAGCGCTGTTTGCAAGCGAGCGCGCTCAGCTTGCCATTTAGCGGCCGAGTTTACTAACGCACCCACGTCCACTATTCGAGATTTGTATGAGACTAAACCTGGTGAAATAAACTTTGTATTAATGTAACATAGAGTAATTAGGCTCTTTAAAATAAATCCAAGAAATTTGTTAGTCTTGAAAATAGTAAATGTGTTTAAGATATTATATATATTAATCGATTTATATACTTTGAAGATATTATATATATTAATTGATTTATATACTTTGATTATTTATTTATTTTAGATATTTCTAGCGTACATCGAAAGAAGAATACAATATATATTTAAATAATTTTGATATCTAAAGCAATACCAACCTGTATCACTAACGTCCTTTGTCTCTGCGGTAGAAGGTTGTAAAGTGGAGTCCTGTGCGAAAACCGGTAATAAATTACGATTACCGGACGCTATTACCGATTCCAAATCGGCAACCTGTAAAATACATCATAAATTCAGGACATAATTTTTCCGCAGACAGACATATTATGCCTTTAACAAAAATATGTATGTTATTAATTGAATTTTATTCAGTTGTAAGAAATTTTGTCACGTGACCAATTCAACTATATAGTAGTAATTCTTATATTACAATATAAATAAGGAGGTAGATCATACGTTCAAATTCCGGTTGTTCACATATAAATATATGTCTTTGTATGCAAACACGCTGGTTCGTTCATTCGTTCGTGACTTGGCTTACGCTAAAAAATATCAACTGTTCCTGATACACAACTAATCAAAGTTAAAGTCAAAAATCATTTATTCATATAGGTAGCAAGAATGTACACTTATGAACGTCAAAAAAACTAATATATATTAAATGCTTCTCATTTTACATTTACTGCCAGTTCTCAAATCAAGGTCGTGCGGAAGAGAAGAACTGGCAATAAACTCTCAGCCGCTCTTTTTAATCGCCAAGGTTTTTTGTTCTACACAACGTTTGTAAGGAGCTGCAACCATTACCATGTTCCACATGACATATATTTGTCATAGATTGTCAAAGATCGTCTATCAGCAGGAGGCATGGTGAAATAGAAGCACGCACTGACATTCTCGTGGGAACAACATGCAAATACATCGTCGAAATAACTAACATCACCGCATACACGAATTCAAGTACGACCAGTCACCACGAGTAGCACCCGTTCACAAGTATCACGCATGGCCATCAGACCCCTCGCCATAATATCCATAAAACCAAGACCAATGCGTTTTCATACCATAGAAATTGAGCGTTTGCGCATATTTTACGTATGACTGCATCGAAGTCTCAAAATCATAATGAATTTTTGAGTTTATTTCAGTCAAAAATTTCTAACAAGGGAATGCACAAACAAGAAAGTTTATTTATTTCAAATTACAGAACTATCTTCAAAGTTAAATAGCTAAGCGATAGTTGTCTTTAAACAATTTAATGCAAGTAAAATATATATTAACTTAAATAAGAATATTTATATCATATAACAGAGAGCAGTCTTTTGTAAATTCACGCTAATTTTATTTTTATTGCTTAATCATTTAAAATAAACTAAAAGTACAAAAACGTTAGTTAATAAAGTAATAATAATAAAAATAAAGAGTTAATAAATACAATCAATACACATACGAATCGACTACCGTATTTATACCATACAATCTTTCTTAAATTGGAGCCAAGCAATCCCATGCTAGATTGTCAAAAAAACACCTTTAAATTTTTGAGTGTTATTTTGACGTTTGAGGGTAAACAAAAAATATGTTGATTATTTCGAAATCAGTATTAAGAACGTGTTTGTTAAGGCTACGCATTCGTTCTGCCATTATATTTAAAAAATATATATTTTATTAAAAATAATATAAATCTTCAATGGCATTATTTAAACTCTATAAGTGATAGATTTTTTTTTCGGTATACGAATGACTCAAGATAAACGTCTGTTTTTTTACAAATTAGGGCGCCTACGACGCCCATAAACGACAGCCATTGTAACCTAAGGACACCCATTTTAGTGGATGTTTGCCGTCCTTTATGTCATACAGTTTCAAGGTAATATTTTCCATGTGTGTTATGGCTGGTTTACATTTGCTATAAATTCCGTGCTAATTAGCATGGTTTTTTTAGCATGCTAAACTAAAAGGGTGCTAATTAAGATGCCGATATACATTTGCTATGCTATTTTCATCACAAGTTGACTCAAAAGCGACGAAAGCACTCGCATCACAAGTAGAAAATATGGAATCTCTAATTATTTTGCAAGCGGTGGAAATTTTTCGACAACTTTACCTTCTTAAGTTCTGTACTGTAAGAAGATCGAATATTCTTCATTTTTAGTTTCACATAATTTATATTTATGTTTAAAGTTTAACCGCACTTTTTTAAAACCACAGATAACGATAAAAAATCTCACGGTAATTTTTAGCGTGCTTTATATGCGTGTTTTTTAGATTTCTTGGAAAAAGAATGCTAAAAACGTATTAAAAAGTAGCAAATGTAAATCAGCCTTTACTGTGCCTTGTGAATAAATGAACTAATAACTTAAATAGCAAGTAA
Organism: Pieris brassicae; assembly: GCF_905147105.1. Classification (NCBI taxonomy): domain Eukaryota; kingdom Metazoa; phylum Arthropoda; class Insecta; order Lepidoptera; family Pieridae; genus Pieris; species Pieris brassicae. The sequence continues at coordinate 5,217,190 of NC_059665.1, read as the reverse complement.
ATAAATACTTACATGAGGTGGTTCTTCAGTAGACACAGCGGAATCCAATGATAGATCTTGAATACTGTCCGCTCCACTCCCCAAGTCTTTAAGTGTTTGAATCAGGGGTCTGGAAATTAGCAAAAGCAATCTCTATAATTGAATAGTTATGCTAGAACTGGGACTTGATAATGAAGAACCGTAATCACGTTACTACGAAGGAACCTAATTTTTAGGTAGTTCAAGAAATCCCAGTGGCCCTACAACCTACGGCCTTCAGATTTCAAAATGTTTCGTCATTGCTTTTAATAGATAAATTATCAGTCTTCTGTGCTTCACGCCGTCGACTTGTTGCTAATTAAGCATCCGTGTAAGAGATATTTTTATATGCTTTTTTTTATATTCGATGCCTACTTTTAACTATCTGCCTAGAAGATATCCCTCGAAAGCGAAAAGGCCGCCAGTTGCCCTCCTTTTTATTAAATTTTACTGTTTTTCTTTAATAATGATATTAATCGTTTATTTGCCATCGGCATAAGTAGGCAAGCAAATGTCATATAATTTTTTTTTACTTATTTAATTTCAACAAAGTATAAATTAATAGCTGTACTTTTGCCACTTACTTGTAACTAAAATTATCCCGAACGCAAACTTTTTCCAATACAGCTCGTATCTGAGACCTGGAGAGCTGAAGACCTAGACTGATGAAAAGGCTCTGCAGATCTTTTCTCGAGACAGTTCCACCTCTGGCTGTGTCAAAGTAGACCAGGGATAATAGAAGGTAAGGGTCTGCTGGCAAGTCAACTCCACGACTGCGTCTACGCGGCGATTTGCTACGCTCGTCGTCGCTATGCGAGTCCTGAAACAAAAACATAATTAAAAAATATATATATATATATACTAGCTGACCCGGCAAACGTCGTTTTGACATGTATATTATTTACAGGAAACATTTTTTTAGTTTAATATAAATAACCTATCTACTATAATAAAAAATAGGGGTTGATCGTAGAGGGTTGACAAATAAGAGTTGTATGTATGTTTGCATGCTGTATCATAAAAAAATAAACAATAAATAAACAATTTTTTTTTCTAAAAAATAAAAAATAGGGGTGGACACTCCTTATCACTTTGGGGTTAGAAATATAGATAGTAGCCGATTTTCAGGCTTACTGAATATGCATAAAAGATTTCATTAGAATCGGTCGAGCCGTTTCGGAGGAGTATGGGAACGAACATTGTGACATAAGATATATATTTATATATCTAAAAGTAGGAAAAAAATATTATGATCTGGTAAAAGCGCAGATCAATTATTAAAAAATTTAAAAATGTATGTGTGTGTGTGTTATATGTAAGTCCAGTTATCTAAAATAAAGTTATTGTCATAAAAATTTTAAATGCAATTTTTTTATAGCAATTTTAATCGAATCTTTTCAAAGTAATATAACGGTAACTCTGAAAAAATAATTGCAGAAAGTCAAGATCAAAGAGAAAAACACGTTTTTGGAATATGGTCTAAGAAAGTTAGTTACCCTTCGATCACGCCGGCGAGCATCACGTTTGTCGTCCTTTTTATCTTTATCCTCTTTATCCTTGTCTTCTTTCTTTTTATCTTCGTCTTCTTTCTTGACATCTTCCTTTTCATCTTTCTTTTCTTCTTTCTTGTCGTCTTTTTTCTCGTCTTTAATTTCTTCCGCTTTCTCGGGCAGAGTATAAAGTGTCTTGTAGATGTAGAACCCAAAGTCACGCATCAACATTTCATTGAAGAGTTCTGCGAACACGAACAGCTGAAACGATTCATTATTAAGATTACAAGTGTAGAAATAACGAGCAGTGTTGGCATAGTGGCTCGAGCGCATCCCAGAGGCCGTACGTACCAAACCCCGGCCATCATAAGACTATACTATCTATGTGCGCATTTAACACTCGCTTGTACGGTGAAGGAAAACATCGTAAGGAAATCGGCATGAATTAGATCCAAGAGTCGCCGGCGTGTCAGGCTCAGAACTGATCACGTAGGTATCTATTATGTAAAAAAATATAACAAACCAGATACAGAACGCTGAGACCTGATCAAAGGTTTTTTTTTATTTTATTTACAAAGAAATTATAAAAATAAATAGATATTTATAAAAAATCCAAAAATACATTAATATTGAATAACATTATTTCTATATCTTACAGATAGGCTCCCTTATTATATTTTAAATACAAAAAATATTGTATAATAATCATTATAATCGATTCTTACCTCAAAGCTATGTTCCTTATTATCTGTGACGCGGTAATCCAAAAGTAGAGATAGTGTGGCAACACTGCAACCAAACTTGCCACCTTTTGCCGTCGCAGACGGATGGACAATAATATGAGGTGTGGTTGGGAGCTCATAGCGGGATTTTATCATTTGCTTTTCTTTTTCTAGCTAAAAGGATAATTAGGTTATTTATTTAGAACGCCAACACCAATTAAGAGGTTTACAGACTAAATAATAAATACAGAGAGAATGCGTGTAGGATGTTGGTGTGTATTTGTTTGTGTAACAGAACATGCAAAATCGGTCAGATTTCGTTAGTCTGGTATTCTACGGACTATTTCAAAAGAGTTGCGAGGGGAATCAAATATCACTAGTGTTGAAAAAATGTGTATAGTGTAGTTAATCGATTAATTAAATTAATGTTCAGTATAATTATGAAATGTACGCAGAACAGGGTTTCTAGTCCTTGTGTTAAATACTCCTCCTCCTCCTAGTATTGAAGGTTATATAGCCCAGCAATTGAGGACAATCGAATTTATTATTAAGTACATCAGCCAGAAGTTAACACCTTTCATTTAAGATATTGATATGGAAGAAGGAACACGATTCCCGATAATCATTAACATTTAAAAAACAAACTAAAGCCATTTTTCATAATTATAATTAACACAAAAAAGATTTAAAGTAACGACACAAACTCAATGAAATGAATTTAATAAATGAACCCACTTTAATAAAAATTAAAGGAATAGTAACTATGGAAACGATTATTGATATAGATGTAAAAAGTGATTGTTAAATGGAACTAACCTTTTTCTTATCTTCTTCAATTTCCTTCTCTGTTTTCGGCTTTTCTTTTTTCACTTTGTCATCTTTTTTTTCCTTATCATCTTTTACGTCTTTTGTATCTTTATCGTCTTTCCTCTCCTCTTCCTTTTTGTCTGGTTTATCTGTTCTCTCCTCTTTCTTTTCTTCAGCTTCAATTTCTTTGACTTCCTCATCCTTAGTGGCTTCCGGTTTGGTTTCTTTTACATCCTTGTCTGAAGTTTTTTCTTGTTCATCATCATCTTCTACTTCCATTATCTCTTCTCCTTTTGTGTCCTTATCTTGTTCTCCTTTAAATAGTTTTGAAAGACGCGAAATGAGTTGAGATCGTATGCCTAAAAATTGATAAGATATTTAAATCTCTTAGAGCAGAAGCAGTGCTTAGGGTCCCAGTTTTTTTAAGTCCAGACCAAAATAATATGCTTTGCGATGTCAAACCAGAAGATTAATGTACACATATAAATTACAAATGACTCAGTAATTATAAGAGGAACTTTGTAATATTTAGATATATCTCATTAATCTCAAAATATGATTTAATTTATATGCAAGTATAATAAAAATAAAATCCCAACATCAGCTTATGTTGTTTTATGGAACATATGTATAATATACAGATGTCCAATACACAAGGAGTACAGTGAATCTCAGATAAATCAAACTTTTTAAGCATCAACTCTGCCTTATTGACAATATATTAAAGAATATAGAGTAAGCTTTTACAACTATTGCTAGTGTGGTGGACTGCTTACTTGATTGACAATAAACATTTACCGCTCTACACTACAACCAATTCTCTAGTATTTTTTTAGTTGTTTATGCATTTATCTATTATATGGAAGGGCTCACCTTTACAGCTAACACCACGCGCTCTTAACTCATGTCTCAAAGCGTCCACTTTAATGGTCCTTAGATCAATTTTTGAATAGTGAGTTGGTTCAAGTTTAGCCTCATCGTCATCATTCTCATCAATAGTTATCGTGCTATCCAGATCTTGGTTTTCCTAAAAAACACAAATCTTTCAGTACCCAGCGGAGTATACAAATTTCGATGTCGTCGTTTTTACTTTTATACTTCAAAACATTAAACTTTAAAAGCAAGTAATTCAGTACACCTAGCTACTTCTATACGGGAACCTGTCCTTCGCAAAGGTCTCCACCTATCGGAGAGTTGCAGATAGGACGCCATTGCGCGATCGCAAAGGCTGCCGAAGTCCTTAAAGCGCACGCAGCCGGAAGCAAAACTAAACAAAACTGGGAACAAACAATTTGTGATCTCTCCGGGATGTCCTCTGCCGTAGTAGACTGGATGGCGTCGGGGCACAGAGCCCTGAGGGCTGCGTCTTCCGTGGCCTTATAGCGCTCCCCGAGGCCGGCCCACTCGGCCCCCGCCAACTGCACGGCCCACACGTCGGGCAGGAACAACACCACACACTCAAGCCGCGATTTTCCACCGCTCTCGCGCCAGTAGTAAAACTCCACCATTCGGTACCTGTACGGTTAATTATGTTAATAAATACTCACTGCTAGACCGCTCCCGGCAGACACACATCCTCTACGCGAAAATAATCAGCGCTATTAGCCTCTGCTTCCCAAAGGTTGCTACGGAATCGCCCCCATACTATCACATATTGAATGTGTGCTGTACAATGTTTGACTTTTCAATTAATATCGAAAGTTTCTTTTTGTTCGAAAATGATCTAAGAACATTTAGCACAGCCCTTACATTATTATCTTGAAACTTTTGATATTAATATGAGAATAAACATCTGCAAAATAGCTGCGAATGTCCAAAATCAACAAAAACTTACCATTGGGTGCATTCAGATAGATCAATGCCAGTAAGTGCTTTACATGTTCGAATTGCAGTTTTGACTAATACTCCAGGATCTGATTCAGGCTTTTCTCCATCCAGAGATGGACTCCAAGGTCCACCTATAGCAAAATTTTCAGTACCCTTGCCTTTTTGACCCACAAGAAACTTAATCAATCTAGTAGGATGTAATGGTGATTTACTACTGCGTTTGTCTTTTTCGTCTACTTTGGTGAGCCCACATTTCTGATAGAGTGACTCCAATGTTGGCATACTAATAAGCATTACCTAAAATTAAAAGTTAATATTATAAGCATAATTACAAACTATAAATAATTGTTTAAATATATTAATTAATTTACCTTTGCTGAAAACCGATAATCTGCATCTGGTGGTTCAAGAACTGCATCATTTGGGTGAGGTGTTGAGACTGTCTTGTCCAGAATATGGTATTGACAGGAACTATTAAGAGAAAATGGTGATTGTGGAGGGAAAGTTTCTCCCCATTTTACGTGTGCATTGAAAAAGTCAGAAGGTATGTACAGATTACTGTATCTTTGACTTATTGCAGGAACATCCATTTTTTGTCTGAAATAATAATTTTTTAAGTTCATATTTTTTTTAATATTTGCTATGAATATAGATATAAGATATATAAGACCTATTAAGTTATTCTCAAGCATATATTTAATAAATCTGACATTAGAATTTTTTAAAGTAGTTCTTACATATCAAGGGGCATCTTTGGTACTCTGACCATATACTTGACCGGAGATGGCTGGTGTACAATGGGACGTTTCCGAGGGGGTGAATCACGACGATTGCGACTATCGCGCCGATCACGCGAGCGTGAACGGCTTCTTGAGCGGGAGCGTTTCTGTAATAATACAACTTATTATTAAAAAAATTAAGTGAAGAAGCGGGTATAGTTTTGTAAGCCTTCTTTCAATTGCAATAACAGGCAAATAAACAGATTTTTTAGCTTCGTGTGAACAATTAAATAGATAATGATCAAAACTCTAGTTTATAATTATCATATGACAGGACATCATATTGAAAAATAATGTTTTCCTCACCACCCAAACAAATACATACTGTACATAAAATACTTTTTGTAAAGAAAATAATTTACATGTAGCTTTTAATTGTACCATCTCAATCACATTAAGAATCAAAAGGATAGGTAATAATACATGTAACAATATGTACAATAAAAAATATGTATAATTTGTATAAATACATATTTTTTTGACAATGAGAAGTTACAAAAATGGTTTATAATAAAGCATGACTATTCCAAAATACTCAAAAAATATAAACTCAGTATCGGCTAAATCTCAATCAATAAAAGAAAAAGATAGAAGAATAGAATATATATGAAGCTGAGATCCTGGTAGTTTTATACTTACATAAAACAGAATTGAAGTGAAAATAAAGGAGAGCAAAATTGATATATAGTAAATAAACTGTAAACAAAAATATAAAATTAAACCTACCCTATCATCCCTCCTTGAGGAGCGATCATCTCGACGATCGTCATTTCTCCGAATCATCATAGGTTTCTTATTTGGTGGTGGTACAGCAGCATAATTATTAGGTTTTGAATTTCCCCCCTTCTGATTTGGATTGTTTTTGGGTAGAACTTGCACCCTAGTCGCATTCCATTTAAATGGCATATTAGGATTGTATGTTGCTTCAACAAGAACTCTATCGTTTACTTTAGGAATAACGCCTTTAGCACATACAGAGATTTGGTAGAAAACGTCATGATCAACAAAACCAAAATCATTATGTGTCTTTGTGACAGTGCCGGTAAAAACCCGCTGTTCATTTCCTTGAGGTGCTTGATTTGCAGTATTTTGGTACATATTTGGATTCATAGCACGCGGTGTAGGATACGCTACAACATTTCCTGGGTACATCTGTCCTTGCGCCATCTGATTAAGAGGCATTTGTCCACCCATCGACATAGCCATACCGCTTTGTGTTTGCATCATACCTGGATTAAAAACGGCTGCAGTTTGCTGAAAAGGCATTATACTTTGTTGTGACATCATGGCATTTGGATCCATTATTTGTGGATTAATGCCGGTTATATTTGAGTTTACATTCGAGCGAGCCCACGGCGGGTTTTTCGCTCCACTTCCAGTTTGCATAATTGGACACTGTTTTAAAATATTAACGTAAACTACTTATACACCAGGATGATAAATTACAGCATTAAGGGAAAAATATTGAAAAAGGTGCCAGAACCCCAAACATTGAGTAATCAATAAAATAAAAATAATGTATTTCAAAGACCAAATCTGCAATCACAGAGCACACATCAGAGACTAGAGATTCTTAAACCACAGTCTATCATAGATATGACCAACATAGGTATTAATTTAATTTTTACTATAGATATACGTTATTAGAAGAAGTATTATTTGTTTTATTTTTGTTTATAACGGATAAACACTAATTAAATTTTTAAAATTACTTAATATCTTAAAGGCTTAACAATCAGCAATTCATTTTAATAAGTTTAATAAAGATCTCTACGAAAATTACTGCTTTTCAGAACACTTTGATATCCATATAGAAAATTGTTATTTTTCATTAAATACATTTTTATTAAAGAGGTCAATGGTTAATGTGATTTTAGTCTGGATTTAGGTGGAATCAGTTGTTTTTTTAGGGTCTTAGTGAGAAAAAATTGTAAAAAGGAAAAAAATGTATATTTATATACAATTTATATAAATCATAACGTAATGAAATTAATAATCACTGAATGAAAAAAATAGACTATTAATTAATAATCAGTGTAGAATTTCATAGCAGTGACATTTACCGCTATTACACTATATTTTGTATATAGTATGTGAATAGTAGTCTAAATATAATAAATCAGGATGCTTTCCCTCTTTTAACAAGGTCCATCTCTGTCTGTTAAACTTTCTTTACACGGTGATAAAAAGAGACAGATAAGTAGATGCTTTAGCTAATGCACTGTGCATTAGACTAATTTATTTTTTATGAATAAACGGTAAATCTAAGCAATCAATTAAAGTTCGTAAAATGACATTGAATTGTATTTGCCTAGCCCAGATTTCATGTATAACATAAGAATTCTCATATATCATAATTAAACATATTTTGACGTTATCGTAAATATGTTTGTTTATTCAGAACTAGGAGTTGCTGTGAGTTATCGCTTTTACGCACTTTACTACACAGCGAGACCATATCAAGACTATAAAATTTCTTATTCACAAGTCAGAAACTCGACGTGACAGCGCGTTTGCACATTTCACGTCTCTTGTGAAAAACGCGGGAAAAATATTCGACATCTACAGATTACAGACGTATTTGCAAATTTTATAGTGTTTTTTATATATTTCTCTACTGTGTGGAGGTCAAGGTGCAGTTTAATATTAGATGTTGGGCATAGTGCCAGTATGTTAGTAAACAGTGTGTTATAAAAATAATTACATTCGTATACCAGTGATATTAAATTGTAATAAATAAAAAAAACTAGGTCAAAGTCAATATTATTTACGTTTTTGTGAGGGTTTATGACTGTACAATTTAAAGTGAACTATAGTAAGAAAAACAAAGAAGTGAAATCGTACCTCTGTGTTTCTTATCTTTTGGGTAAATTTATTTAGAATAGTCATGAAGTTAGTAGAATGAGTGTCGATATGAAATCATCGGCACAAGAAGGATCAAGTCAAATTCAGGACGTCCCTGACAGGAATGAAAGATCAAGGGCCCCAAAACAAACCCTAGAGTCAAGACTATGGGATTTATTGCAGCCCCTGGCTAGGCTATGGGGCATCATTACAGCCGTAGGTAAGACTTTCGTTTAACTAAAAAAAGTAAAATTAGTATATTCAATAATACAATTGATTATAAAAGCTAGAATTGTTTTATTATTAGAAAAATACATACAATTCAATGCTATGTTAAAAAAACAACAATTTTTTTTCTTAAAGACGTGTATATAATTCTCGAAGAACATTATGGTGTGCATTAAACTTTTTATGTCAACAGTGATGAGCGGTGCTGGGGCAGAGCTTACGGTACTGGAGTATGATGTAGCACCGGCTTTGATGTAAGTTCTTGTATTTAATTTAGGTTTTCTTGTATTTAGTTGGTCGATTTACAGACTAAACAGTCGATTCCAATTTCGACCCTTTATCTAATTTAAGGATCATCAATTACGGCTTCGATAAATAAAGTTGTTTAATCTATAATTTGTTTTGGGTTTTTAATTTTTTATTTATTTATCAGAGGCGGGGCGGCGTTAGTATTAATTATGGAGACTATGTGGGTGATTGCTCTCTTTGTGGACCTGCTGGCTCGTCGTGGGGAGTACACACTTGGTTTGAGGTGCTGGGACTTCTTCAGATGGTGCTGTGGTAGGGCGCGAGCGCCATTCTATGCTTGCGTTGCTACTGCTCTGCTCTTTGCCAATCTCACACTACTTGCTACAGTATCGGGTAATATATTAGGAATTAAACACATTTCGGGGCATTTCTATGGCATTGTACCTCATGCAAAAGGCATATCGTATCAAATAAAAGTTATATATGTAAGTTTCATGGGCGTAGAGTCCAAGAGTCAAGAAGTATTTTCGAAAGGAAAAATGCAGGTTTTTAAGCCTGAATCAAAGAATTTTAGACTTATAACAATTTAAATAAAGAAATATAACACAAAAGAAATTCTAACGAGTGAGCAAAGGCGTGTGGTTGATATGTGAATAAATGTTGTTAAAGATACCAAACTGTGTCATTTCTCTCAGTTTTCCATTCGCACATATAGTCGTCAACGACCTAGCTCACAGCGAGATTTCCCGATATTTTCTTTTCTAAGAAATTGTGCGAAAACATGGTTAAAGTATTATTGTTGCGATAAAAGTTAAAGCGATAAATATATCGAGTGATAAGTGCGTTTGTATTAATTATATCTAGTTCAGTTTGTAGTTGATACGTTTAATAAATTTGTATTCTTCCGGAATAAATCTCTCCCCACACCTCAATATTTTCTTTATTCTATTTAGATACATACAGCAAAACCTAAGCATTTTTTTTATTTATTATTATTAAAATATAATATAACATAATGCACCACCGCTACGGCTACAATGACATGAATATAATTCAATTTGTCAAATTTCATAAAGAAAAATATGGAGTTTGACTGCTCTTGTCACTAGATAGTTAAATTTGCGCTTAACTTTAACTAACGTACTGGTCTACTACGTTGTAAGGTAGTTTTTAAATATAATAATAAGTTTTCTACAAAAATAATTCATATATGTTCTAACATTTCTAAAAAAAAAACTAAGTCAAAATTTCGTGTGCGATAAATAGTCATAGCACGTACCGGTGTAATGTGATGAGTTCAGAGGAGATTCGTCATATTTTACACACAAAAATCTTTTCACGATTCCCGTGCATGAATTTTACCGTCTTGCGGAAAGTACGGCGTTACTTAATTCTATTAACCATCGCATATATTTTAATTGCCTTATTATAAACGTTATTATAACAAAATATCATGCTACTACCGTAAATCAGTTTTACTTAGTTTTCAATACGACTAGTAAAACGATTTGTCTGTAAGCTGTCGTTTAAATGTAGTTTCCACTCAAATTTTATTGGAATAAAGTGTTTATAAATCATTAAGCACTTTATTAATTTGTTTTAACTTTATTAAGTTATACCGAACTAACTTGAGTTTTTGACTTTAAAAAAGTGTAGCCAGTTCTAAAATCTTAAAACTTGTTTTGTATATTAATGCTAAAATTGTTAAATAATTATCAGGTGGAATGTTATTAGTACTAGCCGCCCTACGAGCGGCAGTACCCTTCTCGCCTTACGCTCGACAAGGGCCCCATTCACCAAGGGCGGGCAGTTCCTTGCTGAGCCAACATGAGAATCTACCAGACGTCTACTATAACGCAGCTAATAGTAATGGTGAAAGGTCTGTGAAGTTTTTGTACGAGGCGTGCTTGAAATAATTATAATATTCTCCGTCTTTCCGTGTGGTACCTTAATTATTTTACAATTTATATTTAACTTTCTCGAATTAAAATACAGAATTTTGATATTCAAAAGATTCTCGTAACGATATTATTCGACTTTAGGAAAATACAATAAAAAATAAAATAATTACATGTTGTATCCTATTACGTTGGTCTTCATATGTTTCATAATCTTTTTAAATCTCTTTTCAGATGCGAAGAAATGACAGTTTTAAATGTACAATCTCCGAAGAAATCACGTTCTGTTTCACCGAAACCGAAGCTTTTGGAAATATAAAACATATTTTAAATTGTCTCTTGAATGTATTACTATTATCAAAAAGATTTACTATGTTTAAATATGTTTGGTTATATCAAAGAAGTACTGGTTACATGTTAACAAAATGGTAACCATGGTAACCGAAATCGTACTCTTTTTATAAGGTTATCATTCATTTTTAATATTGTTGTACGACTAAAAATAGGTAGTCTTTGTACAGTGTATTGTGCGTTTGATTTATTGATCCAGCCCCAGATATGAGGAATTTGACCAGTTCAATGCAAACACTATATAAATATAATAATAGGTAGCTTAGACCGACCTCAATTACAATTAAAGTTATACATATTCAGAACTTTACCGCAAGATCTAGAACTACTTCGTGTACTTATTTAATTAACCAGATACTTAAAAATACTTATTAATTAAATATCGAATAAGAAACTGTGATAGTTTGTGTAAGTGTTCGTGTGATTTGTTAATAAATAGTAATTGTAGTACAAATAAATAGTTTTATTTTACGACTTCGCAAATGAAGTTGTTCATTGTTTTTGACTTAATACGGCGTAATATGAATAGGCAGCTTTCATTATCTGAAAAATATATTTTATCAATTAAATACGATAAGTGGAAGATTTTCTTTATTAATTAATTCAATCGTTTGCGCGGATAAATAGGTCACCTTATATTAAACATTTTTCAAATAGTTCAATGCAATTACTGTATTTTCCATTTAATAAGTTTAATTAACATGTATACACATATTTTTTGGATAAAAACAGACCCGATTTAAGCACCTACAGAGAGTTCAGGGTTTGAAATGACACATTCCTTATTGTATATTCAGTTCAATACTTACTGCTAGAAAGCAATTATTGTCCATATTAGCAAATCCAGCTGCAGTCAAACGAAGAGGTCTCTGTGTTCTCATCATAATCATGATTAATAGGGGGCGAAGGCGCGGCGGCATTTGCTCCCATTTGCATTGCATTACAGACTCTGATACTAGACTGGCCTGCAACATGCCTTTAAAAACTTATCTGTAATAGCGAAAGTATTTAGAGATGCTTGAATAGCCTTATTAGGCTTTGTAAGTGAAACTACCGCGTATGTCTGTATTCTCATCTTTTAAATACTTGTTTTATGTCTGTATTCTCATCTTTTAAATACTTACTTATCTTGCATACAATATGAAAACCCCTGAACCATCTCGTTTATGAATTAGAAACGTCGGTGTGTATCATTTCTAATTTTGTGGGAGTAATAGGTCGTTTTAATAAAATAATAATATCTGTACACAAACATAACCATAGACAACATATGCATATACGAGTATAACGCACATCTCGTCTGGTCTCGTTTGGCACAGATAAAATATCCTACTTGCCTATCCTTATAACTTCATACCCCAACGGATGTTCCGCAATCTTCACATGATATTCTAGTAGGTATGCCTACATACTTTTTTTTTATAAATGTTGACATTTTAAATTCTGGCGTTCATATCCGATTCATAATTTTGTAAAAGATTGTGAGTTTATAAAAATAGTTTATTCGAAGAAGTTATTAAAACGATTCCCTTCGAGGAATGTCGATTTTTTAGTTTTATTTTGCAGTTAACAAATAATTTAACTGAACACAATTCTCAGAACGAGCTCGCTGGACTCTAACAAGTTTTATTAATTTATTTTTTGATACTCCATACAAACGGGCAAATAAATGCATATTCTAAACTACAAATTAAATAATAGAATATTAAAGTTTTTGTTATATTACGAACGTAATTTTGGAAAGTATACATTTATTGTAATTAATTTAAATTCAAGCTGTTTAACGTAACCTAATTGCCACCTAATTTATTGAATAAAATTCCTTCAGAATATAGCAAAAGTTAGCAGGTATGGTACTAGAACTTCAACTTATAGCGGTGTAAAAGTACCTACGAATATAACGTTTGTATGTAATAGTATTATGAAACCTAAAGTACCGTGATTTTATTAGACACGAAGTGGCACAAGAAAATTGGACAATCATACAATGTAGAAACTATACGTTTAATTACATGATAAACATTACTTGGTTGGAAAAAGTATGCCACGAACTTACTTGATATGTCAGTTCATTCGCTGTGAAGCACTGAATAGCCAACTGTATAATCATTGCCGCAAAGAAAGCTAACGATGTAACCAGTCGTATGGATTTAAAACTAGATGCATCTTGCTATAAAATGTATGTAAAATTAATGAAATGTTAGTTAGTTAGTATATCTATATATATAATAAAGATCTTACTTTTCGCTCTAATCTAACACAGACTTTGGGATATTTTAGGTCCTTCTAATCTCCATAAATAAATAAATTTTCTGTTAAAATTATTTACCGAGATATTCGACGTCTTATATTAAATCTTATATTTTCAAATAAACATAATTTTACTTTTAAAAATCGCTTCACCGAAAGAATCGAAATAAACGCGCTTTTTATCCCAGATCGCATTTACGCATTTTCTAATTACAATAGAAGAGAATTATTAGGTACTATTATATTTATAATACCATAGTGATTTATAAGATTAACAACGAGCTAATTACAGTTATTAATTAGAGACCGTTCCGCATGAAAAATATTGTGCTAGATATTTTTTCATACAACCTTACCGAAACTTGAACCATTACAACGCAAATCGCCGCCATACTGGATAGAAGCTGCGTCATAAAGCCATAGGAATACGTATTCGCAAATTTCTCTACACATCTGTAAGGAAAATCACGCAGAACAATTAATTAGTAGGGTATCTCATAAGGGACATAATATGCTATTTTCTCGGGTGCCTCATAACCACGCCATATAGGGTATAGATTTTAAGTGAAAGACGTTGACAAAAGGTATACATATTTCTGTGTTATAAAAGTTATATTATATTATTATATCTAAAAGGAAGAATATCTTGGAAAAGCACTAATTCTCCTAATCACGCAGTGTAAGTATCACCAGTAGATATTATTATGGATGAACATTAGAAGTGAAACATAGTTCAGCAATAAGCAAAATTGTAATTAAATTTCTGAGCAAATAATTAAATAAACAATTTGTTTAAACAATAAAAATATATATATACGATAGATGAAGTTGGTTATTATAGATACTAATAAATAATTTCTTCAATTAAGTAACTTGTAATATAGATGATTAAGTCTAGATTACCAAAGTAGATTGCGATTTACCTAATACATAACGTATGGAAACCCTATGTCTTTTTCAAAGTATTGATAATCCCTTTGCTAGTAATATAAAGTAAAATCATCATCAAATAAAAGTAATACGCAATAGTGGATAGTAGTGTTGATTGCTACGCCTTCTACGGTGCGACTTAGTACCTAAGCGTCAAAGTATTTGAAGATTTATCACAAACTATGCACCCCTTCATATCGCACTAGAGGTGAATATGAAATGCCGATTATGTTGATTCAGGCGTGAGAAAAAAGCATTTTATATTACAATATTTGGGCGGTAATCCGAGAATATTGCGTCGTATCTTTATAGAAACCGGCATTTATTACTTGCAGGAGTTTTGAATGATCTCGCGTTGGGTGAAGATATATTTGTAATTTCAAATTCTACTACACAAGAAATAATTTATAGATTACTGGCCTTTTTATGCGCGTAATTCAAATTCGGCTGGTTCACCGAGACTGCTTGATGCGACTTTTCTTTCCCTATGCAATAAACCATGATTGTGTCAGCTCTTCTTGACATAGGGAACATGAAATAACTAATTATCATATTATATAGCCGTTTAGTTCGGAGATAGAAGTCAGTAGACAACATTATTATAGGTGACGTGCCAAACTTGTCTAGACTTCTGATAATGTACATGTTTTCAACGAAATATACGATTAAATAACATTCAATTATATTTTTACGAGTATAATTTGAAAGGAAACTAAGGCGGTGAAAACAATTGATTAAGGTTAAAAATGATAACGCTTTAAATAATTTAAATGATAATCATTTGCAATTTAAAACATGGCACTTAAAAAAAATAGGTCGGAATTCGTTTTTTAAAGTCTAGTGCCGGTTTTTGATCATATGTCATTTGTATCTGTCAAGATAGTGTTCTGTTTGTAATTGGACATCGGTAAGTCATATTTTGAATATAGAGTGTTTGTAATACGAGTTATCGGACCTCCGTCCGATGTTACGATAAATTACAAAGGCGAAAATTGTATGTGAACCAATCCATAAAATACCTAACAATACTATACATGAATCACAGAACAAAATTAAATAGATACTGCAGTAGTAACAATAAACATTTGTACAAAAACATAGTGCAGTATTTGGAACAAAACGGAAGCAAATACATACATCGTTCGAATACTAACCGCATACTTTGGTACTGTTAGAAATTGACAGTTCCGTTGTGATGCAATATACTTGACTTATATAGTAAACTATGTATAAGTGAACTTACGAAATCAACAGCTGATGCTGCTTTATGCAATCCATTAGAGCTATATTTAATGCCTTTTCAAAATCTTCTTCTTTATTCATTCTTAAGTCCAAATCTGCAGCCGTATTACTTGCATCTTTAGCTAATTTCATTCTAGTGCGGTCATAAACTGTTATCAGTGCCTCTTGCAATATCGTGAACTGATTACTCATGTGCAGTATAACTGATCCTATGAATGTGTCTATAGTCATTACGATATGTCCCGTCCATAACAGACCTATGGTTTCTAATAAAAATGTAGAAATGTAAGCTTTATCCGTCTGATAAGTCCATGGTATGTAAATTGGTTGAGGTAAAGTCCTCGGTGGTCTTCCAGTGTCATTATACAGTGTGAAATCGTCTTTCCATCTTATATCCTGTATGATGCCGTAAACATTACTATTTCCAATTGTTATCCATCCAAAGAACAAAAATGCACCAGTCAATATTCGCGTTACCTTAACTGTTCGTCTATTTCGTTCGTTGTTCTGATAGAACATTTGCAAGTCGATTTCCAAAATGTGCACGATTTCCTGTATATCCTTGTTCTTAAAGAAAAATATATAGAGCTTTATGAGTGTTAAATTATGAGTTATGACAAATGAAAGGCTGAACATGAAGCGGTCGAGATCTTTCTCTCCAACGAAAGGGTCAACCGTCTCCAGACCGACGAAACCAGCGACCCAAACCAGTTCTGTGAGTATGGCATAATAAAGGTATACTCCAGGAAAATTCCTGGTATCCCCCTCGTCAGGATGGTGCCAGTAACCTAATCCTAGGAAACGCAGTAAAAGGAAATGAATTGCAAAGTAACGGCGAGGTCCGTCCATTCCTTTTGGTTACATCAGAATTACTCTAAAGCACAATTCAATATACCTACTCTTCCAACCAAAATTCAGTCAATAACGTAATAATTATTATATTTCCGTACAATTTAGTAGCGAAGGCGATTTTGTTCTATTAAATAAAAGAATTATAAACACATCGATTAAAATGCAACCCTAAGTGTTTTGTGTCCATTGTTGGACAAAGGAAATTGAAAACTCGCACTCGGACCTCGAACGACAAGATCGATTAAAAAAACAAAAGGCAAGGGTAATTGTGTGGTTTTGTTTATATTTGTCTCACTTATCGGTCGGTTTCACAAAATTTTGACACAAAAATGTTGACGAAAAAAATCTTGTTTTCTTATAATTGGGAAATCTGTAACGACTATCTTCTTTACATATATAATTCTACCGTACGTGCGTATGTAACTGCATTTCTCTTAAACGGCTGAACCGATTTCAATCAATTTTGGGAAACGTTTGGGTGGCGCCCTGGATGGTTTAGATTCACAAATCAGCCCGGCAGATGGCGATGCAATTGCAAACTAAGTTATGTACCTATACAGCAAATATACAGCTGGTATATATATAAATCTTTTGAGCATGTGCTCGTATTTAAACTCCTAAACGGCTGGACAGATTTTGATGAATTTTTTGTTAGTTCAAGTGGAGTTGAGAATGATTTACATCAGATATTTTTAGGATAAAAGACATGTCATACAGGACAGCGTGTGTCGGATCCGCTAGTAGTAAATATAAATAGAGTCTAAAAGTTTCATTGTTTCATTGAAAATAAAAATAAAACGACCTATGATAAACCTACAATAATTAATTCTGACATTTTAGTAATTTATGTATACAACTATAGAAACTTTTTTTTTCTTTGTATAAAATATTTTGTAAAATATTATTGTACTACAACTGAAATGCCTAATAAAATATTAGCAGAAATATATTCTAGTATTGTCATTAAAAGGCGTAATCTAATTGGTACTTTCAGAATAACGTGTAAGGTATTATTTGAAGCGAACATTTAATTGCAGGGCTTTTAACGCCGGTCATTTAGCTTAATAGCATTATCATATTTAAGTAATACTATAGACGTAGGTATATAGAGACCATATTTCGATGGGCCTTGTCCACCCTAGGGTGTCGGGTTACTGATCTGAAATTCTATGCTGGATACTTAAGAAAATTCACACAGGTTCCCAGGTCCTGTAAAATATTCCTGCAGAATTGTTCCTTCTCGTGTTGCGTACTCTAATACCAACTAAACACATCATACACATACAGTATATACGGACGGCAGCAAACAAAACGAAGGCTCTGTCGGCGAGGCATATGTTGTCTTTCCACCCTACGCGCAGGCACACAAATTTACAAAACTGTTTAAATTAAACAGCACTTTCAAGCTGAGCTGTTCGCAATCCTCCAAGCAGTATTCTACATCCACAAAAATAAAATAACGCACTCGCTCATTCCTACTGATTCACAATCATCGGTAGACGCACTCAAACAAATCACGATAATTTAAGATCAGTCTCATGTCAGTTAGTACGAAAGTTAGGGATACGATGTGGACAGGTAATGTTTGTACAGAAGAAATTTTAAGGAAGTTAAAGAAGGAGCCAAGCCAACACTTATTCAGTTGATGACTCATATCGTTTTAAATTGCCTTAAGGAATTCAACCCAGATTAGGTTTTCACATTTTGTTTTTTTGTATATTTTATTTTAGTATTTTACTCTGTATGTAATACAGATTTTTAAAAAAAATTATTAATGTTAGCCATATTACAGTGGTACCTTCACCCTTCTGTGTATCATTTTTTGTTTATTTTATAAGCCTCACTATACATTAAAAAAACCACTGAGACTAAAATAATTATTTAACAAAAAGAAAAAAAAAAAACCTAAGTACAGGCACCATTGCCAATGAGTTCTAGCTTAAAGCCTGATGGTAATTTCTACAATTACTAATTGGACTGACTACTGTATTGGAGGTTCACTCAATGAGTGCAGCAGGATGATCTCTAATAGTAAACGATGGCGAAACATCCTGAATCACATGAGAACATTAAGTAATTCACGATTGATTTATTTTTCGTAACATATTTTCCTATCTTACAAACCCGATGTACAACATTCTTCATACAAATAACTAATATACTTCATCATACTAAAGACAAAAAAAAGCATCAAGATCATTCAATTATATATCATTCATGTACACACACTTTTATTTCCCAATTTACCAAGAGATTCCGGTAGAACTATGTACAATACATATCCAGTCGTCCCTCTTATGACAGACAAATTGAAACAAAACTTAATTTCTCAAACATATTATAGTATATATACGCACCAACAATACAGCTTAAAGTTACAGAAATACTTATACTTCTCAATAGATGGCACTTATTTATGTTGTAAGGTTTACTTTATAAGTATGTTTTGCATGGCAAGTAATATGTTACTAATTGTTAAAATTAAAATATTTATTATTTGAGCATAAAAGATTACAAATAAATTACAGTCGCTCAAAATCATAAACTTGGTTACTTCACATGACAAGTTGTACGAGAATAACGCTTTTAGTATTTATAGCGCTTAAGGTAGCGTGGTTTTATTTGTAAATACTTTTTTCGTATTTTTATTTGTTTTAAACATATTTGGTATAAATTTCAAAATTCTATAGCTTAATTTAAATCATAAATATTTTATATCAGATCAAAACCCGAATAAAACAGTTATATTATATTCAGTAATATCTCAGCGCTTTCAATGCTGACGTGAAATCGGATGACTGTCCGTCTAATCGTATCCATTGTTATTGGTAAAATTCCATCTGTCAAATCAAGGGATGGCAATTGATTAGTGAATTAGAAATGAACTGTTGAAGTGTCCAATGTGCGTACGGGAATAAATTCTCTTAACCTAAATTATTGATAGCTTTAATTTTCATGATAAACAAACTAAATAAGTAATTTTATTTTCTTCCGCCATAGCTATATCTGTATTCTGTGCATTCCGCGAATGGAATGTCATTTACATTGACGTGTGTATCGCGCGATAGCAGCATTCATATTATTTAAATTGTGTGTTAAATTTTATTTGTTAAAATTGTATTTTACATAAATGAATACAGTATAACAGACAAATGCCCGTGATATATAAATTGTATAGTTATTGATCTCTTAAAACTGGCAGCCGCTGATCGAAAATTAATTACTAAAACTAGAGTTTAAACAAAATAATCAAGACAATAATTACTCTTTATTAAATGTAATAAGGGATCAAGAAATCAGACAGCATTCAAGTATTGTAAGTATTATTGGTTTATTGTTCGTTTTATTTAAAATAATAGTATTTACTAAAAAATAGTTACTTCAATAATCCAAGATATATATTTTTACGAAGATTCCTTTAGGTGGTGCTTCTTATTGTATCATTAATTAAAGGATAATTGAGTACCTACGTCATGTTATTGTTTCTTAGACCTGATAATCTAGGTAATATGAATGTTTTTTGTATAAAGGTATCCTATTAAACAAGTAGGTAAAATCTATTGTTATTGTCAATTAAACGTATTTATGTCAATTTACGTAATTCCTAAATTACGTAAACATTTTTTAAGAAAATTATAAAATACATTTTATTATTTCGTAGATAATATCTTTATCAGACCTATCGTTTTAATGTTTTTTGTGTAATTTAAGACGCGTATAGTTATCTTGTAGTAATGAACTAAACATTGATGGTTCCCATGACCTATAATCTAATTGTACTAAATGCTTAAAAGGTTGTGTTATTTCATATAGTTGTAATATATTAATGTGATGTTTGTTTATTAAATATATATTTATAACTGTTCCATCGAAACAAACGGTAGAAACTTATCCTTCATATTAACGGTTTAACCGTAGATTTATAATCTTTTTTATTCAGTTTCAGAAATCCTAAAAATCCCACATCATAATTGCTTATACTAGGTTCCTACTTTTTTATATATATTTCTTTTTTAAAAATTAAATACTCACATAATACTACATACATAGGAATGATGTCTTTCGTACACACCATTCCTATACGGTTTTAATGACGTAATGTCAATGACTTAAATCTCATCCTTGCTCTAGTTACAGCCTTAAAGACGGGTAAACAAAATGTATTAAACTAATTTATTTAATTAAGTCGAATGTGTGAACACGAGAACTAATTTCGGCATACATTACGCACTCCAGATATGAATACATATGTATACGTTATATTTTTTTCGTATTCCTTTTGTTTTAACAGAAAATTTGGACTATTAAAGTATGTCATTAAAATTATAAAGATAAACGTTTATAACGCCTATTTTCTTTATAATGTAGTAATAAATATTCTTTAGATTATGAAATTAAGATAACTAAACTACATGTTATTTTAATACAATTATATACTGAAATGTGAGTTTAGTAGCACCTCATGTCGGAGCCTGTGTAATATTACAGCATGCGCTTTTTAAAGATGAGGTCTAAGGATTATGTGCGCAAAGAACACTTGCTCGTACGGTGAAGGAAAACCATCTTAAGGAACTCGACTTGCCTTAGATCTGAAAATGGACGCTTAGCACTGAACATTTATAATCTGCTATGAAAAACTTTATCACGAAACCATTAAAAACATCACTGCCCAAGACCGCTTAGGCTGTAGTGCCATTGCTTAATTTAATAAAAATTAATAGGCCATATTTTTGCTATAATTATTACAATTTATATGTTACATATACAATTTTGTTTTGTAATAACTGAAAAGTAAATTATAACATTCATTGTAATTTCAATAATAGATGACACAGTAAATTATGACGAAATGGTCTAGTGTTTGGTAGAATTCACTTACGTAAGATCTTATTTACATATATAGATTGAAAAACCGACCGCAATATGTTTAAAAGTAAAATTGAAAATAGTCTACAAAAACCCTACAGAAAAAAGTTTACAGTTTCGCTGGAGTTTTTACTTGGTATCAAAGTGCTTTTCTAATATCATTTATTTTTGCCAAAAAGAACTTGATTAATTGTGCGACGGCTCTGTTTAAAATTGTAAAAAAAGTCTAAACGTAAATAAAAAAATCAAAAGACGTATATTTATTGAAAAAACTAATTAAAATTTAAGCCTTTTGTGAATTAAATAAGAATTGTTCGATGGATTGTTATTGTTCATAGTCAGTCAAAATGTATGGAAACTTATTATACGAATTACTAAGATCGCTCAACAGGACTAGAGTCAAGACCAATCGCATTCAAGCGAAGCCATATGTCGTTTCGTTTATTTACTTGATAAATATTAGGTGGACTGAAATGTTTGCAGGCTAACATAGAAAAATCTTCTTCTGATAGAATTTCATTTGATTATTCAATATAGTTGCCTTCGGTACAATGAGTATAGCGGTCATAAAAATTTTGATACCATTTTTATAGTACGATTTGTCTTCAGTCTCAAAAAAGGCTTCAGGTTCGGCGATTACCTCTTCATCAGCGCAAAATTTCTATTCAGAGAATCTTTCGGTCTGAAAATAGGAAAAAGTCACTGGGTTGCATCTGGAGAATATGGTGTTAGATACCAAACCCAATGTATGATCTACTGACGCCCTCTACAGTTAGATTTATGAATTGCTTATCAAAAAACTTAAGAACCTTAAGAAGAAGAAAGAAGAAAAGAGATGTCAAAAATCTATAGATATTGTTTAATATTATATTAATATGCAAAGTATGACATGTTAAAAAAAACATTATCGTCTAAGGAGACGCGTAAGGCCGCGATCGCGGAATTTGCATATTAAATCATCTTCGTTCAGAATGTAATCTTATAAACTTATCTCGTACTGTCAATATAAGCCTTAGCTATACGTTTTATTGTTAAGAATATATAACGATTGCAGATATGTTGTCTTGTCTACATTTATAGCCAGAAATAAATATTTAAGAGATCCAGTTTTTATATTGTTTTCAGCAGGACAAGATGGTGCAATCAGTTTTTGGAGTATGGGACTATATTATAATGGTTGCCACTATGGTGTTATCGGTACTTATTGGCATATATTTTCGATTCAGCGGCGGAAAACAAAAAACAAATGAGGTATTTCTTGCTTTTTTATACCGTATCACATGTAGGTAACAGTATACACCACCACAATTTAATATAACTGTTCCATTATAAACTGTCAATACAATACGAAACTTTATACAACTGTGGTTAAATTTAATTAAAAAAATTCGTTTTATTTATTAAATAGCTATTATTATTTCAGGAATATCTTCTAGCCGATAGGAACATGTCAATATTTCCCGTGGCGGTCTCCCTGGTAGCATCATTCATGTCAGCTATCACCCTCATGGGAGTGTCAGCGGAGAACTATTACCACGGCATGATTTTTTTTATTGTGAACATAGCCTATGGCATTGCGACTCCTATAGCAGCCTATTTCTACCTTCCAGTGTTTTTTGGTCTACAAAAAACAAGCACGTATGAATATTTGGAATTGCGTTTTGGGCCGAATATCCGGATGTTGACATCGCTTACCTACACACTGCAAATGATACTTTACAATGGCATTGTTCTGTATGCCCCAGCGATCGCTTTGGAAGCGGTGACAGGGTTGGACCGGCTTATTTCTATTTTAGTGGTTGGACTTGCCTGTACATTTTATTCGTCTTTAGGTGGAATGAAAGCAGTGTTATTTACGGATCTATTGCAAATGTTTTTAATGTTCGCTGCTGTTACAACTATACCAATATTTGCCGCGATTCAAATGGGGGGATTCGGCAATATATTTTCTATCGCCAAGGAAGGAGGCAGGCTTGACTTCTCGAAGTAAGATTAATGAGCCTTAGAGATATATAGGCCTTGCATGTATTATAAAATATCAGAAACACGTGTAACGAAAAGTGAAAATTGTATTTTCTGATATAATTGCTTTTTCAAGCTTAATGTGTCTCTACGATAACGCAGAAACATTTTTACGACTGCATTAATTGCTAGACTCAGTAAAACTACTTTCTATGTAAAATGTACTAATGGGTAAGAATACATTGCTTTAAAAAAACAATTTTTTCAGTATAAGTCCTGATCCAACAGAAAGACATACAATATGGTCACTTGGTATTGGTGGTTTTTTTACATATCTCTCCCTGTATGCAGTTAATCATACTCAGGTAAGAATCAGTCTAGTAACGCATTCGAACATGCTATCTGTATCTTCATAGGTTTTTTTATAATAATTTTAGTTAAAATTTGACCATACAGGAGATGTAAAACACATAATAATATCGATGTTTGCATTATAGGTGCAGCGCCTTATGACTGTTAGTACTGTGGAAAAATCTCAGAAATGTCTATTGTGGAGCTGGCCCGTCACAGTGCTATTAAGTTTCGTTACTTGCTTAAGTGGGTTGGCGATGTATGCAGTCTACAAGGACTGCGATCCGTTCGTATCTAAGAAGATATCAGCAGTACGTTTTTAGGTAGCCCACAAGAGGCTGCTGACAAAATATCAAAACATTGTACATATACGGCATAGTCTTTTAAATACGGCGGTCTGTCCTGAGTTTCCACAGCTGGACTATTATTCAATATAATTTGAAAAATAATTAGAGTTATATACGTAACTCAGGGATGTATATGTTTTGTTATTTTATATGAGTGAATTAGAAGCAACTTTGAGTAAATTTAAAAACTCGTATAATTAACAATAAGATTGAGCTGAAATCGTAATTAGGATGACTTTTCGCAACAGATAGACCAGCTGATGCCGTACTACGTGGTAGACGCGATGCGCTCAGTGCCAGGTCTGGCAGGACTTTTCGTGGCGGGAATCTTCAGCGCTTCTCTTTCCACCATTTCCGCCTCTTGCAACGCGCTCGCTGCAGTCACTCTCACAGACTACGTTAACAGGTATAAGAACTTAGTAGAGCTTTATTCACGACTTCTTTCAGGTATTCGCAAGGATTTCCAGAACCTATAAATACTACAAGAACAGAAAAAATTTGCTCTACTTACGAATATCTTTACGTTAACAATTTTAGGAGATTTTACATTTTTACGAGCAGTGGCTTCAGTGTGTGACTCTGATCCCTGAGGTCGTAGGTTCTATCCCCGGCTGTGCACAAATGGACTTTCTTTCTATGTGCGCATTTAACATTCGCTCGAACGGTGAAGGAAAACATCGTGAGGAAACCGGCTTACCTTAGACCCAAAAAGTCGACGGCATGCGTCAAGCACAAGGCTGATCACCTGCTTGGCCATTTGATTAACAAGTGATCATGATACAGATACAGAAATCTAAAAAGGCCCAGCCCTAAAAAGGTTGTAGCACCATTGGTTTATTTATTTTATACAATTTTATAGGTGGTGTAAAATAAAGGAAGAATACATAATATGGCTGACGAAACTGGCTGCATTTGCATATGGTTTAGTGTTCTTAGTGCTGGCATTTTTGGCTCAATATTTGGGTGGAGTGCTGCAAGCAGCTCTTACGATATTTGGGGCTGTGGGTGGACCCTTATTTGGAGTATTTACTTTGGGGATGTTCACAACGTACGCTACTGAAATGGTAAGTTATTCACACGCGCAAACGATGTTATATAATATGTCGCGTTGCCATTCCAGGTCTTATCATTACAAGATTTATTTTAAAATAAATCTTGTAATTCTCATTAATAAAAAGTAAGAAAATCATTTTACTTCAGATTCCTACTCTTCTAGGCATAAATATTTGTAACAACGAAGCAATTGTTATATTGGAATCGTTTCGCAGATATGGACATTCAATAACGTTGATATCTTGACATATTTATTTCGTAGTCGAGGCCTGTCAACCCGTTAATTGAGACTAATAGGCTTGCTTGTTCTTATTAAACTTTATCAAATATTACCATATAATATTGCTTTATATTTGTTAAATACGCATGTTAGCTATAAAATACAGCTTATAACGAATTAGTAGACGTCAATAATTTACATAAAATAATTCAGATATTGACCCATGGTTGAATGAAAATCAATTCTTGTTATAAGTTTTGGGAAAAGTGAAATGTCTTCTTGATTTGTTTCATATGACTGAAGTGTTTATAAATATCAAATTCGATTAATTGGCCAGCAAGTTGGTTACTACTTATAAGCCTAAGTTCAATGTCCAGCAAAATTGTGAGCCTTGAACCATTTTATGGAGTACATATGGTTACACCATAATAATATTTTTCAAGGGCACATCGGTAGCTTTAATAAGCGGACTCTCAATGACCTTATGGACTAGTTTTGGGGGACCGCGGCCATCACCTGTCAAGCTACCCCTTAACGTTGACGGCTGCACAAATTTCACTGCACCCCTGGCGATGACGTCAAACACAGATTATTTCTACCTGTACAAATTATCTTATATGTGGAATAGTCCGGTAAGTATTGTATATCTTTAAGTTTTCTTATACTTTGATAATTTTCGGGTTTTGGCTTGTAATATTCTTTCTTTTGAGAGGACAAACAACGAGTTGAGCATGACGTACAGACCCGAGCTGTTACGCAAGTTTGGCTCTGTACTTCGATAGCAAACAACATCTATAGCCGCGTTCCTTACATGACTACATTACTACAGTGATTTTTAAATGTACCATGATTTAGATTGTATAGTTCTGTAAAATAAAATAAAAAAAACTAGCCTTGGCCTAAGATGATTTCGAATTTTGAATTCTGCTATGTGCAAGTAAACACTTCTTCAGAGAGCGAAGGAAAGGAAACTGTGCCAGAAGAGTGCAGGGCTTCTCCTCCTTTCACTCCCTTCCTTGATTATATAAAAAACTTTTAAAAGACCCATAATGGCCCACTGGACTATAAAAAGGCATCCAAGCCATCTCTAACTATATTGCATTTAAAGTAAAAACATTTTTTATTATTTGTCATATTTAAGATTGCATAAAAAAGCGAGATAACGATTTTGAATGAAGTTGCGTGTCAAATAAAAGTTCAAAATCACTAACGTACTTGGTGTGATAAGATCGTGTTCGTGACGTCATACGACAATGGAATCTGGAGATTCGCATTTACTTGAACCTTGTATCTCATCGCGGTTCTAGAGAATTTCATCAAACTATGTAATTAAAATTTAATAAGAAATTGGTCATTTTTTGTTTGGTGTTTTTTTGAAAGTTACGACAAGTAAGATATTTTAAGTTAATTGACTCGCAAATTGTCCGCTAACTCCGGTAGACGTAGGAGAAAAATTAAAATCAAATTAAAAAATAAATTTATGAATCGGGACAACAAAGATACTGTGGGTGTAGGTGCAATACGTTTGTAGTTGGAGTACATTTCGCTGATAAGATAAATTGACATCATTATCATACCACAGCAGAATGCTTCTCAAGTGGTTGTTTTATCTTTACAAACTTCTATCTCTTTTGGTTACAGTAGGTAAATAATTTGATAGTTATAAGCAGTGTTAAACGCCTGTTGTTCACATCCGTACTATGCCCTTGATTCGAGATGTGGCAGGAAATGTAAAAGCATACATTTTTTTTAAAACAAATGTATATTATTGACGTTTTTAGGTATAAATAAATGATACGATTATAATTTGGATGGATCAAGCTTTTACATAAATATGTTTTTTTACAGTTAGGATTTTTATGGGTCTTCATAGTGGGCTCTATAATATCGCTTGTATGGCGTCAGCCTCAACCCTGGATGCGAGCGGGAAAGCGCCATCCTGATCCCAAACTTTTCACTCCTCCACTCGCCAACTGGCTGAGGAGGAAATATCAAATTAAAGAAGAGGTTCAGGTAGAGTAGACTGGGTGCTATGAGACGCTTATTTAAGCTTTAATTAATTCTAAATACATCTTAAAACGCTATTAACCTTGTAAAGCGGGATTTCTTATGATTTATTTGGTAATTTTATCATTCTTTTGTTTGGGGACTATACGCTAATATTAATATTGCTCAACCTTTTCAACTTCAGCATGAGCTAACTTATCTTGGAATGGTTAATAACGCGATATATTGCTGTAATATATTTAACCTCATTAAATAAGATTTCGATTAAAATATCATAAGAATACTTTAAAAAGTGTCGAGTCTCACGAGTATTCAATTACAAAAATCTTTCGCGGAGTACTACGAAGACGTCTAAAGAGTTCTATATAATTTGAATGTTATGCATTTTAAGTAGACACCATAGTTCACCGAGTCCTGCTAATGGTATGATCACTAAATTTTTAATAAATTATGTATTTAATCAAATAATCAGAAGTCTATTATGTTAGTGTCGTGTTACAATATGGACAATAAGTATTATATTAGTAGGTAACTTTCAAAGCATATTTTAATTCTCTTAAATCTTGCAATATATTTTTAGTTTTAATATTATATATAAGAATGGTTGTGGAGAAAATGTGTTTTTCGCTTATCGCGGGATCGGTCGTACCACTGACTCGTCCGCCAGAAGAGCCGTGTTGCTAAGTTTGAGAAGTTGTATGTATCGTAAGCGGCGGGAATAGTTTGTGACGTCATCGTAAATTGTCATTTAGCAATAATTTAGTTCATGATATCATTTAAAAAAGTAAATTCCTTAAAACTCAAAAAAACACAAATGTTACGAAATTGTTTGAACAATCGAAAGTTGTAAGCAATTTTTTATTGCTTATTGATGAAACGCTCAAATTACAAGAATTGATTGATTTTTTCATTCACTTGTAAATTTTAAGAAGCACTTTAAAGAAGTTGTGCTCACCGATACACGTTTGTATATGTATAACTTAAATTTAAATTTACTAAAAAGTAAAACCCCAAAGACAAAAATGTGCTATAACTTTTTATAACGGTCCTATACATTACCGATATTCAAATGTTTTGTTCAAATACACATATTTAGTCTCTTTGACCGGATAGGACCGAATATATTTTTACTAACTTTTACTAGGGTAGGCAGATCTAGAGACGGCTTATGCTTGAAAAAAGTTCTTAGCTTGTACCACGTAATTTGGCAAGAGTCGTTGTGAAGTAGATTTTTATCCCCGATGTCTAAAAATCGTGTTTCAAAATGTAGTCCGGAACACTTAAAACTATTGAAAAATTGTTTGACATTCGTTAATTACAACTAAAAGGATAATAAGCCTTTTAGAAGAATGGCTGAAAAAAACAACTACAAACTTTACCAACAGATCTTGCCAAGTTACGTGCGCGATAACAGTTGGCTGGTAGTTTTATAATTGCGCACGCATGAATAGTTTATTTTCTAGATTGACACTGGTGTGGTATTATAATCAAGAAATTTCTGACCAAGGGACTTAGACGAGGTAAACTATTTCGATATTTTAAGTCTACTATTATTTGGGGAAACAGATTGTCACGGGCTTGGAAAAATTCTTTACTAATTTACGATTCGAGACTGTTATTTATGGGAATCACACATTAGCGATAAGGCGGGTTAAATCACGATTAATTGGGGTAATGTAGAATTAAAAATAAATTCTATTAATTTAAAAAAAATATTACGTCCTTTACGGGTTTTTGTAAGCACTGATTTATATGAATAAATTATTTAATAAGTTATTGCTTACGTTCAAATAATGTAAAAGGCATTCAAAAGTTTATATTAATCCTTAAATTTTTCACTTAATGTAAGACTTTCTAGAGAAGTATTCATGATTAAGAATTCAAATCGATTATATTAAGTTATACAAAACTATGCTATTTACGAAATATATTTATTTTACAGTGTGAATTATTGAAACAAGACGGTGACTTCAAATAACATATCTTTTCTTCTAATGATGTTTTAATTAAGACAAAAATATACAATTGAAAATAATGAGATAAATCAAAAAGCAATTCTAGAACCGTCAAAACAGGCAAAGTTGCAGTATTCTATGGAAAGTTTAAGTTAAACACTGCCTTTACATTATAAATGTATAGATAAGTGAACACAGAAAAATATATTTTTTATTCATGTTACATACACGAACGTTTTTAATGATTTTTGTTTTTGCGGAAGCCCTAAAATATTTAATCCGGTAGATGGCGCTCTTAAAATAAATCAGATTTATCACGCTGTACTAACACTAATTTGTCTTCAATAATACAAATGGTCAGAGATACTTTTTATCTAAAGAACTACGTATACTTTAAGTGCTATAGGTAAAGCAGTGTAATCAGATTGATTTAGTTTTTAGTGTGTGAGTGAATTTGTATTGTACTTAAAAAATGTGGTACCTATGTGGAAAGTAGGTAAAATTTGTTTTTAAATTTACGAGTTATATAATTAATTATACAGACACAAGTGCGTGCCTTAAGCTTCAATTTGTGCTTCCTTCATTTGACGAAAATGTGTAAAACATATCAATCACCATGGACTTTACATTACAATGTCTAGATAATCAGAACTAGTGCTTAGCATATACTCAGTTACGTTGGCTATTTTATGTAAGTTTACATAGTAATAAAATATATATTAAAGTATTCTGTTATTGACGTGAGGTCGACCCAATGTCGTTAATTTGTTTAAAAAGATAGCAAACTATAAAAGTTTGCTATCGATGTAATTGATAAATCAAATTTGTTATAAGTACTGGCGTTCTTTTCCATTTTACATATAAGTCATATGACTTAATCACCATTCCGTTCCTAAAACTCATATTTAAAATACACTCGCCGACTTATGGCACAAGGTCAAGTTTATAGGTTCGTGAACTTTGAGCGGTGAATGAACCGACGTTTGATTTTTTTAACTGTATTACCATAAATATACGCATAGCCATATACTGAACTATTTTTATCATTAGCTTTAATTAATAAATGTAATATTGAGTTTTTGAATAATGTCATGTTCCAGACATTTAAAATGTATTTTTATTAACTTTTCACAGGTAGCTCAAATGTACATAAATATATAATTTACTTGAATATTTGTTGGTTTTTAGTTCCTATGGTGAAATGTTGTGTTTTGTAGGTGCATGTAAAGAAAATACAGCCATTAGATTATTGCTATACAGATTTTAAATAATGTGTATCAAAATGTATTATTTGATAAATTAAATACTATTTTGTATCTACTTATATTATAAACATTATAATTATTAAAGACAATAATTCTTACAATATCTCTAATTATTTCTGACGTTTCTTAATTATTATTGTAGTTTACTCCAGTATTTAAAAGTTTTTTTTCCATGTACCTATTTAGTTATCTTAATGAAAATGTGTAAAAGGTAATACTTAATTTATTATTACAGTGTTATTGCTGTTGTTGGCACTACTTAAAAGCGATTATAAATGTACTATTAGGGGGTTTGTGACAATACAATTTATTTATAATATATGTTGGTTTTATTTTTAATTTATCAAACCCGCCTAACAAATTAGAATGAATGAAATTCCCATATTACATCTCCTTTCGAGTATTCGAGTTGAAATTACTACAAAGTACAAGGTTAGTATATATATCTACTTATTATACAACACCGGGCGACGGGCGTCTGCATAACCTAAAAAAACGTATCGTACGATGTCGACTGACGGGAATGGCCTCTTGTTTCGCAGTTCGCACTCGATATAATCAATAGATTGGACGTGTTCCGTGCAAATTAATTCGAAATAAGATAAAATATTAAGTTATGATAACTGTTAATTTGTATCATAAAGTGTGGTTACATTTATATTAGAAAATTTTTCCGTATTTAAAATATTGCACAACTATGAACTAACGTTAAACCAACGTGGAACGAAGTATAGACTACAGAATTTTAACCTTTGATCAGTCAGCTGTCTTATGTGACAAATTGCCGTCGAAGTTTATGAAACCCCAGAAATTAGTAAGGATTAATATTTTTATATTATTTTCTAGATAAATTACAAATTAATAATTAAATAATGTGTCTCCTTTACAAACTTTAATCACCTTTGCATTTATGAAAATACATAATGATATTTAATATGGCGCGAAGATTTAAATATATTGATGCCTATAAGATTTCGTGTTAGAATTTTGCTGTAAAAATTAATTGTAACTTTTATTACAGTTGATTGGTAACAATTACTCATAGAAAACTCGTAGTGTATATTAACTACTTGTAATGTACATTTATGCCTGACATACATATAATAATATGTTTATTTAGATACATCTCTTTTGGTAATCATACATATTGTTTTACCCATAACAGTCTGTAAAATAAGGAGTTTATATGAATAATATTATGGATGGATAACCTATAATATTTTGGAGGTGACCTATGTTCTTGAACATTTCGGCTATGGTTATTCTGCCGCTTGTTATAATTGCCCGCACCGTTAATTTTGCTTATACAGTGTGAAAAATGTTTAGACTAAACGCTCCGTACTGTACACAAAAATAAAATCAACCCGTTAGACAATACTGTTATTTGCTTATATTTCGTTCCGTACTTTCGAATGACGATTGTTATCAAACATGTGCCTTGTGATCTTATGAGTTAAGTATGTTTTGTCGAAATCAACAGCTAAAAAATCCTCTTTATATATTATCTTTCTTTTAGTTCAATTAATTCTAAATGATGACTTCAACCTTTGAAATTGACGAACCCAAATACGATAAGGAGCACAAAGTCCAATAGGACGGATTTCCAAGAAAATTATGCTGGTCTGAACGTGAAGGACAATAAAAAAATTACAAAGCAATCGGAAAAGATACCTTTTAAATAAAACTAAGGTACTTAATCTTAAGGTACTTATCTTGATCCATATATTAAGGTTCATAAAAATTTATAATTTCATGCATTCATTTTTGTTTTCCTTTCCGGAATAACATATATTCTAATCCTAATATCGTCTTCATCGAAAAATGGAATAAAAAAAGTCAGAACACGAAAGCGGCAATTTCAGTAAAAGATAAATATATTTAAAATTAGTATCTACCTAATTACTGAATATTTTCATTTTGTTTGAGTGAACGGGATACGGCCTAAGGGATTGATAAGTATGTAATGATGATGTAGCCACCAATTGTTCTCCAATTATGTTCACTGTGTGATTAAACAATCATATTTCATAGATTTTGTGTTTTGGTGCAACGAAATAGTTTTAGTCAATGTAATGCTGGTCACAATTCACAAGGACTTATAAGCATGATTGTAAAATGCGTAATTAGAGATTTACGATGAATTGAATTACGTATTTTTTAGATGTTTTATTTATTACTTATCTCTTACGATATAGTCATGATTCAATTTGTTAATTAGTAACATTTCCATCTATACATGTTAGTAAATTCTTAATTTCTATATGGCCACTACACACATACGTTCATTTTTCTTTTTTTATCAATCATTTTGTATATTTTAGATAAGATGACGCGAATGGTGTTTGGGCCTTGGGACTTTGTCATTATGACATTGACTATGATTACGTCCATCGGCATTGGTATATATTTTAGATTTAGTGGAGGCAAGCAGAAAACAAACGAGGTATGCAGTTTTATGTTATAGACTTCGGGGTTCATAGTTATAGTCTCAATGTTACCCTCAGTTACCAGACGTAGGTCCTATGCTGCTTGTCAATCCACCAAAATACCACCAACTTCTGTGTCATCTGTGGCCCTGCAATGTCGGTGGTATATTTTAAAGCTTTCACCATAGATTATATTAGATTAATACTAGATTTTCACGTAATCCTAAATCATATCACAATAGGGTATTGTCTGTCAAGTTTAAAGGTCAAAACACAACGTAACTATTACTGAATAACTAACACTGAATTAATTGTTTCAGGAATACCTCATGGCCAATCGTAATATGTCAGTATTTCCAGTCGCTGTATCATTGATGGCATCATTTGTATCAGCCATTACCCTATTAGGGATATCGTCTGAAAATTACTATAATGGCATGCAATTTGTTGTTATAAACATATCTTACTTTTTGGCTACTCCGATAGCTTCTAGATATTATTTGCCGGTGTTCTTCGGCTTGCAGAAGACAAGTACTTACGAATATTTGGAATTAAGATTTGGCCCGCGTATACGCACGTTGGCGTCTTTAACGTACACACTTCAGATGATACTTTATAATGGAGTTGTGTTGTATGCACCAGCGATTGTTCTAGAATCAGTGACGGGTCTGGATAGAGTAATCTCAATACTAGTGGTGGGACTTGTATGCACGTTTTATTCGACTATAGGAGGTATGAAGGCTGTTCTCTTTACGGATTTGCTGCAATCGTTTCTGATGTTTGCATCTGTGGTCAGCGTGTTAGTATTTGCATCCATACAAGTTGGAGGTTTGGGAAATATATTTGCAGCAGCCAAGGAAGGCGGGCGTTTGGATTTTTCACAGTGAGTAACATTTAATTACAATTAAAAACTACTCCTTATTTGTAATCTGTGTTATTTGTCTCTTATCCTTACTCGTTACTTATATTACGTCAAGTTCATCTCAAAATGAATTCGGTTCTGTAAGCATTGCCCTACAAAATATAAGTTGCCTGGAATAAAATCTATTTACGTTGCAAATTGCGTATAGACGCAACGTATTAATATGATTACAATGTATAATTATACTTATAGGCATTATAATAACTAATTTAATTAATTAATATTTTTTTAGCGTAAGCTTGGATCCGACAGAACGCCATACATGGTGGTCACTCATCATTGGTGGTTTAATTATGTATCTATCTTTATATGCTGTTAATCATACGCAAGTGAGTATATTTATTTGTAGAATCGGAACTTTGTGTGATTTGCCGAAAATAAAGGCTATGATAATAAGAATTTTTCGTTCTCAATCCGATAACTACTTGTTTCACTTCACTAAGTATGCAATGAAAGGCTAGTCTAGCATTATAAGGCATCCTAAATAATAAAGTATTTAAAATGTTAGTTCTTATTCTAATGAAATTATATCTACTGCAAAAGTTATTATACAAACGTAAAATATCATAAAAAAGGTATGTATCCATAAAAAATAAAGTAAGTTCATTATATTACATGCAAGTACTTTAATTGGTAAATGTAAGGTTTTTTTTCTGTTTATAATGTTAATATTAAGTAACACGATTTTCCACAAACTTCTCCGATATACAATAATATACCTGACGATCTTTTCTCCGTGGTTATCGCACTATCGCGTAATAGCGACTTAAATGCTACGGATATTAAAATATTAAAATTGGGAACAAACGTCGATATTGAAAGTTACAAAACACCTGTTCACGTAGGGTTATTATGAAGCAGCGAAGTTAAGTATCATATATCTGCCTATGCCAGCATTGAAGCTTGTGGAACTCCTTTTTATTGAAGTAGAAATCGTAATGTTTTGAAAACTGCTGACTAATTCATTTCAGATTCAACGTCTGTTAACGGTGAGCACATTGGCCCGTTCCCAGCAATGTATGTGGTGGAATTTGCCCGTATTGTCTATCCTAAGTATTGTAACTTGTATCAGTGGACTCGCGATATATGCGGTGTACAAGGATTGTGATCCGTATGCTGCTGGATATATCACAGCTGTAAGTAGAACGTCATTAAGGATCGCCATTCATTCACATTGTGTGAAAAAAATTACGCACAAGCACAAAAGTTAAGGACGTGATGTGAACTATTTATTTATATTATATATATAAATGTAAATACAAATAAATTTATAAAGAATATATTATTTTTTTCTATGGTTCGTTCCGTTAAGGGCCAGTTAATAGCTATATAAAACAACTTTGGTAGGGTGTACTTTGAATTTTGACTCCCTTTGTACTTCATATGTCAAAGTCAAAATGTATTACTTTTGACATACGGCTTCTGTAAGTCTCGACTCTGATTCTTTCCCTATGTATATACACGTAGTCTGTGTCGTGTAGTCTAATATGGTTTTTGATGAAAATTTACCGAGCCACTGACGAGGTTGTGGAAATGTCGATTCTGTGACCCTAGTCGTATTGGACATCCTTTTCTTGGCTTTCAGAGTTATGGAAAATATTTCATCTGGGCCCATGATATACTCCTACTACTACAGCCTCAATAAAAATTAACCGTTGTTTATTTTATTTATATATATTTCCAACAGATAGACCAGCTGATGCCGTACTACGTGGTAGACTCGATGCGCTCAGTGCCAGGTTTGGCAGGACTTTTTGTGGCGGGAATCTTCAGCGCTTCTCTTTCCACGATTTCGGCCTCTTGCAACGCGTTAGCTGCTGTTACTCTCACAGACTACGTCAGCAGGTATAGTTTAGTCCTTCGAAACAGAATATCTTGAATTACTTCTTCCTTTTAAGCTTGACAGTTTGAGCTATGTTGCCAGAATAATCTACAGCTGACACTTCCACTATCTACTTTACAATGATATTGACTGTATTAAAAAATCCGACGCAAAGCAAATCCTCTAAACAACTACTTCTATTTGTGTCCAATATATTTGTCGGAATGTATACTTAAGGCAAATTTACACCTTCCTTTTATGCATGACTTGGTCTTAGTCTTGGTCAACAAAACAATTTACGTTTTGGCTGAATAAATGTAGTCACAAATACAATGTAGGCATTCTATAATCTATAATAAAGATAAGGATGAATTTGTGGTTTTCCTTAAAATATTTTAACGAAGTTTCATATACAGATGTACCACTGAATTTTATGTAGTAGACGTGGGAATAAAACAGACAATAAGTACTTAATGTAGGTACTAATCTACGATAGACAGTAATTACTATCGAAATTTTTATTGACCAGTTGCATAGGGGACGTCACCGACCGCTCTCCTATGTCACTTTCCCAAAAAGCATAAAACTCGGTTCTCGTCACAAAATAGGACTGAAAACTCAAATACTTTCAATTTTTTTTAGTTAAAAACCATCACACGTATTTTCTCAGTGTAACTTAATTTATAAAGCCTGTTTAGTTCCAATCAATTGTTTAGAATAAACCATTTAAATTTATTTTGTTTTACTTATTAGGTACTCGCTACTTCCTTGAGTGCCATTAATCGGAACCCCATAAATGGCTTCTCCACCTTTTTCCAAATTTCTCTATCAATGGATAGACAAATGGAGAAAGAATCAATTGCTTTCTTTTTTTATATCTTTGTCTCCTCCTGACCCTCTTCTCCTTCCTCTCATTTATATTTGCGTATATAACATTGTTGCTTTGGACAATTATGTGGCATCGTTACTCGCTAAGAAACTCACGACGTCATCTAACGATCAAAACCCGATGTAGTTCTTTTGCTGTTGAAATTGCAAATTCAAATTGCGAATTATGAATACTCGTGAAATGAATTGTAAGCTTGCAGACTCCACTTTTTATTAAGATACTTTTCAGATGGTGCAAAATTAATGACATGTACATACCTTGGTTGACTAAAATCGCGGCGTGCGGATATGGCTTGTTGTTTCTGGCTCTAGCCTTTTTGGCTGGGTATTTGGGAGGCGTTCTCCAAGCTGCGTTTACGATTTTCAGTGCTGTTGGTGGGCCATTGTTCGGCGTTTTTACTCTTGGAATGTTCACTACGTATGCTACGGAGATGGTAAGAGGCTTGATTACTAGGAATTAGTAACAAAC
Source organism: Pieris brassicae (assembly GCF_905147105.1). Classification (NCBI taxonomy): domain Eukaryota; kingdom Metazoa; phylum Arthropoda; class Insecta; order Lepidoptera; family Pieridae; genus Pieris; species Pieris brassicae. Next base: position 5,180,150 of record NC_059665.1, on the reverse strand, counting down.
GACTGTACAAATGTATATTTTTTTCATACCTGTTGAATGACATTAAGATGAATAAAACTTTTAAAAACAATAGTTTACAATTTCAAAAGTTATCTAAGTTCAATAATAAATATATTAAAGTTTTAACTTTTAACGAATTGTAAGAAATACTGATAATTTTGAATTCAGATTGAACCTTTTTATTCTCTCACTTTTAATAACCACACATCTATTTAATTCATTCCCAGCATATTAATAATTTAATTATGAAATACATTTTTACTGCTTTCATATGGATTTCTGCATTCTTGCTCTTGGTATGGCACCTAACGGTAGTTAGGTAAATGCCATTGCCATAAAATATATAAACAATAGCGGATTACGCCTATTGCTAAGAATATTTGTCTAATGTCTAAATTAATAAAGCATACAAATGTAATTTTTAGGGTGTAACGCTATCTCTAATTAGTGGTATGTCTCTCACTCTATTGATGAATTTTGGCCGGCCTCGCCCTGCGCTCGTAAAATTACCCGTGAATGTGGGTAATTGTCCGGGAAATGTGACACTCACACCAACACCTATTGTTGACCCTAGTGAATACTTCTACTTGTACAGGATCTCATATATGTGGTCAAGTCCGGTGAGTTTTTTAAGTATAAAAAATGCAGCGCCAAAATGCACTTTGATATGATTGTTTCGTTAGTATTTTACCTAGACTTAAACTATACCCTCTATCCTTTAAGTTGTTCGTTTAAAAATCATTTTACTTTAAAAATGTAGTTAAAATGTTAATTCAGATTAAGAACTTAGGGGTACGTTGAATTACCGTATGTTAAATCATTCTAGCATATGGCATATCTATCATAAGCTTTATTAACAAGTGAGTGCGTATATTTTCGTACGTAAATATATAGATACATAAAAGGGAACTTTATCATCGTTTTAAAACTATTCTTGCTCTGTTTGTTGCAAATACTGAATGTGTTTTTAATGGAATCTCGTTCAGCTAGGGCTGTATTGGCCGGAATCGGGTTGTAGTTCGCGTAGCTTAGTTTTTCTATTTAGCACAGTCCCAGATGAAACGTGAAGACGCTCCTTAAGTTAAAGGCTTTTAATTATTGTGTAAACTTTTGATTTTAGATTGGCTTCGTATGGGTTCTCGTAGTGGGTTCTATAATATCGCTGGCCTGGCGTCAACCCCAACCGTGGCATCAAGCAGGAAAGCGCCATCCTGATCCAAAGCTCTTCACTCCACCACTAGCTAAGTGGTTAAAGCGTAAATACCAAGAAGACCAGAGCGTTGAGGTAAAAATATTTTTTTATAGCACATTTAATTAATGAAAAAATAGCATTGCTGGGAGTCGAATCCAAGACCTACAGATAAAAAACTTAATATAATACACGACGATGAACAAGCAAAATAAGTTATATTTCACAATAAATTTATTTACAGGTACACCTCATCAACGCCGAATATAAATCGTAATTTTTTTTAGGATTTTTAAAACGATGACTTTTAAAATAGATTTTGTAGAATTTTATGATCTGATCGTGTATTGTGTTGCTAAGTAACACAAAATGGCTGTGAAGGGCAGTATTGTAACAATGATAAGAAAAAGTACTTAATTAAATGCAATTACATCTACAGTGATTCTAACCTACACCTTTGTCCGACATTCCTTTATCTAGAATATCTATTTATTTGTTTTGAATTTCCTGTCCAGTATCCCAGCTGGCTTTTTAAATCTGCCTTGGTCACAAGTTAGGCGAGTTTTTTCCAGGGTACTAAGTGAGGGTACCAAATTAACACTTAATTCAAGCACTTATGTTATTGCTAAAATATTCTAAATTTAAATTTGGATTATAAAAATTAAATAAACGAAACAAATGAAATTTTTGCTATTCACATGAAATATGCAATTTATTGTATTCAGTATTCATTTGTCATAGATATTAAGTATTTATGTAGTTAAGACATGAACAGTTTATATAAATAAAAACAATTAATTGAAAATGTATTTTTATTTATTTCTCTAATGAAGCTCATTTCTTAAACTCTATACTGGGTTTCAGTAATAACTTAGAAGATTAAAAATTGTTGGTAGTATTGTCATTTACGCTGAGAAAGCTCCACCTTGATTGTCAGTCACTTGTTCTAAGCGTCGTCGTAACATCACATTCTGTACAGAAAATTTAAATATGAAATCAATTTTTTTGCTTTTCTTCTATAAAACCACAAAACTACCGAGTGCCTAAACATATTCTAGTTATTTGTAGGTGTATAATCTAAACTTGGGCATTATCTCGGAAACATCTTTTAAAATTTGACTTTGCAGTTCACAACAATAATATTTGTATGAAAAATAAAATTATTCTTAAACCATATTCGAATACAGCATAACTTTATTTCTCATAAGAATTGCATACAGAATTCACATACATGAGAGAAACAATATGTAAAACTAAGATTAATAATTAGAGTATAACGGTCAGTATCGCTTATAATTGAAATATACGGGGCTAAACTGTATGGTACCTCTTGAAGTAAATCTTCCTCCCTATCTGCAGCGATTTTCAGCATTTCCTTTGATTTTTCCAGAAGCATATCTTTATCGTGAATGATCCGTTTCAGATTGGTAATCTCAATTCTTAAAGAGTCTGAGTTTGTGTTGCGATTCTAAAAAAATAAAATGTAACTCCAAGAAGTGCTAGTCAAAGGAGGCCGCCCCAAAAAAGTTTTCTGGATAATGAATGAAGACGAGTCGATGGTGAGTGTTTTGATTGTTGGCGACACCTCGTTATCTCTGATTCGGTTGACCTAGTCTTTCTGTTTGACCAATTAAAATCGGTTAAGTTTTCTTAACATTTGGAGCAAAATAATATAAATAATGACGTCATCTTTTCGTCTTTGGTTTTATTGTGCAAACATAAATTATTTTGCAATGTAGACCAAAAACCTGACACGAGGCTAACGCAAAAGGGCTCTCGAGTGCGATGCGATTTTCAAAGAATAGAATGAAATGAAAATTATTAAAATATAAGTCTTTTGATATCTTTTGTAATTTACATATTATTTAATTAATTAAATTTATATTGCTACAGCTAATACATAGAAACAATTATTCTTAAATATATAGCTTATGAAAGACACTTTTCTGAAAATGCTTTTAAACAATTTGAACTTTTAGTTGGGTAAAATTTTTCGGATTTATTCGTATATGTTATTATGTAACCTAATTATAAAACCTTTTTAAACTATATTTAATAGTATTGTCATTTCTTAACATAGCTTTTACACATTAAGAAAACACTTTTTAAACGGATTGAAGCTATGTATTATTAACATAAACTTATTTACATAATATTAAATTTAAATTTTTCCAAAGGTTCGCGTGCTTTACAGCGTGCGTGGTCGGTGAATGTAGACAAAAGGTGTTGAATGTCAAAAGTATCAAAGTTACTAAAGGTTGTAAGTAGTTAGGTAGTAAGATAGTTAAGTATCAAGTACGCACGCTGTAAAGCACGCGAAACGTCGAATTTTTTTTAATTTAAAATTATGTAAATAATTATAAGTTTATAATAATAATATATAGCTTCAATCCGTTTAAAAAGTGTTTTCTTAACTATATTTAAATAAACAACAAATTTGATTATAAATGATATTAATTCTTACTCTATCCATAGAGTTGCGTCCACTTGTGGGTCGGGAGTCGGGTCGCTTAGAGATGGCGTGTGATGATTTTTGTTCCGCTTGTAATTTACTGACTAATCCTGAAAAACAAAATAATTTATTATTGACACGTGTGAAGGAGTTTTCAGCAATACTAAAATCTGATTAACTTAGCTATAGATTTTTGTATGGAAAATCTATATACCTATTTTTCTATATATATAGATGTCAAAAATGACAAAATTCCATCTGTCAAAAAGCGACAGTTACGAAAGTAAGGTAAAATGCCTGTGTACCTTTCGACCACAATTACCTCTTAATGTAAGAACAGTCTGTTCCAAGTCGTTGACTCGTTGTGAAGACGCAGGCGCACATTCTAAAGAACTCACGCGAAGTGATAACTGCACGTTTTCTTCCTTCAGCATTTCACAATAACTGGAATTGTATTACAATTAATCCGCTATAACGAGTTCAAATTAAGGTTAACGTAAAACATAACTAGTGAAAAACTACTTTCACTTATATTTTCATGAATCTGGAAAAAATGTAAATGTTTTGCTGTTAAAAGTAAGTGAATTCGAATTTCGCTCATACTCAAGTGTTAAAATCGCATTGAATTATGACATACTCAGCACTAAGTCTCGACTGCAAATCCAACTCTAAAACACTTTAAACACACTCTAAACATCTATGCTCATAATTTCTGAACGACTGCCTCAGATTGGGTATTTGTGTTAATTTTTCTTATTATAAAGTTCATGTAAAAGAAAACTAATAAAAACCCTTAATTACCAAAAAAAAAAATACGTCAATCACGTGACACAAAACATTTAGGGTAAGCCGAATCGATGATTGCTTAGGATGCATGATTTTTTTATAGTATAGGGTGCCTTCGTGATACCCAAAAAGGGCAGTCATCGCAGCTCATGAAAACGCATTTTAAGCGGTTGCGTTGCCGGCCTTTGAGGGAGGAGTATATTATTTCTTTAAACAATTGGAGGTCTCTTCTCCCAGACAATACCCCCACCGGAAGTCTATACCACAGTTCGCATTCTAATTAGAAAATTATATACTTTTGCCTGTCTATTCCAAATGGAATTTGGTCTGATATTATTTTTAATCGAAATATAATGTGTATATGTATTTATATAATTAAAGAATGACAATAAACACGTATCACACTTGACCTTTGTTTACAAGCATGATACGTCATAGGGACAGGTGCAATGCCATCTTGCCGCGTATTTGAGGATTCTCGAAAGTATGAATGTTTAATTTAAATCTCTAAACAATTAAAAATAACAAAAATTGTACAGATTCTATAGTCACTGATATGGTTTTTAATTCTCATCTCTATTTGGAAAATCAAACCTTTTCCAATATTCAAGTTCGGGCTCGTTATCGTGACTAGACTTGAGCGGAGATTTGATTTGAGCCTCAAGCAGCGCCGACTCCAGTTTGAGCACTTGTCCCTTGAGCGATGTTATTTCGGCCAACGATTTCTCGTATTCAGACACTAGGGGTTCATTACCCTGGAATTATTTACAAAATGTAAATTAATATTGGAAAAATGGAATATCTGTGTTCCGAAGAACTTTTTGGACCAGTTCACCTTCACGTTCCAAGACGGACCGCTTTTAAAGATACTTACCGCGCCCCAGCACTATGGATCCAGCTGCCATTCCAGGTTTCCCAACCATTACGTTAGGGACCATCCTACTACTAGTTGCAAATATCCAGGTGTTGCGGATGTCCATGAGCGGCGATAAACACTGAGCTTGAAGTTGCCAGTTCATTTGCCCATAAAAAAACCTTGCACATTACCTTCTCCGCAAACTCCAGTGCCACAATTCTTCTCTGTTGGGCTTCGATTCTTTCAACCAAAGCCTTAGTAGAAACGGGCGGCATCTCGCAGTAGTCTGGTCTTGCTGATTTTTCTGATGGTTCACAGTCATGTTTTTCTATAGCTAGGGTTTTTGTACCTGGATTTTTTTTATAAATTAAAAACCAATAAAATTATTATATTTTACATACGCAATTTCTAAAAAGCTCGTACGTCTTCGTAACCAGAAATGCGTATACGTACGCAAAAACTACGTAACCGATTTTAATAAAGCTTGGAGCGTCAATTTAAAAAATCAAAAGGTATGTTGATATGACTTTCAGCATCAAAATAAACTAACATAGAAGTTTAACACACACGCTTGGAAGCATAAATAAATCACCAATATAATGACAGCCTCCATTTTTTTGAAGTCTGTTAAAAAGACATCAAGGAGAACAAAACTGGATCTACACTTAGCCTCAGGTTGCAAACAACACGCCGTTATTTTTTAGGTCTAAAGCATTCCTTACTATGTCTTCCTGCACCGTACGATCAAGTGTTAAATTCGTACATAAAACGAAAATTCCATTGATAAGCCCTGATTAGAACACGATATAATTTTTATGTAATAGGAGGCAAACGGGCAGGAGGCACACTTGATGATAAGTGACACCTCCGCCAATGGACATTGCCAGAAGGCTCGCAAGTGCGTTGCAGGCCTTTCAAGAATTGCTAAGCTCTTTTCTTAAAGGATCTAAAGTCGAATTGGTTCAGAAATACTTTAGTGGGCAGCTGGTGGTGTGCGGCAAAAAATGCCTTAGAAAACGCTCAGTTGTGGCATGACGGCCAATACTGCTCAAGAACAGAGAATAAAATGTCATACTTTTTGCTTCTAATCTTGATAAAAGCACACGTTTTTCCTTCTCCAACCGCTGCATAGACGATCTCGCTAGATTTAAACTGGATTCAAGTTTTATAACCTCTTGGCATTTCTCTTCGTATTTCGTTTGCCAACGATCCGACGACTGTTGTGCCCTGAAAATAAATTTAGATTTTTGTATCTACTATTAACATTTTAGTAATCATGTTTTCATACTTACATTGGCTTTTACATTTTCTCTCTGTTTTGATAAGTTAATAAGGATTTATAATATAAATTAGTTGCTCCCGCGAACTTCGTTTCGTTCGCTTTCTATGTTTGTTACTTTATAACATGCAAGTGATGACAGAATACACTTGTTTGAGGATTTTAATACGTTTATGAAAAAGGATATTGAACTACCTCCTAATTTAAAAAATAAATTAAATAATTTCATTTCATATCAATTTCCTTCGTAATATTCGCTCTCGTCCCTATAAACAATATTATGCTACTACCACATATATAATGTCTATATGCTATTCTCACTCAAACATATTGTTACGAAGACGGGTCGACTGCAATGTTTCTAGTTTTTCCACTACTTAGAGAACTGTTTAGCAGGCTGTAATATGATTTCTGACCGTTTTAGGAGAGGGTCAATCACATATTAGAAAATTGTAATTTCCATAATGTTACCCTAGTTTTCAGGAAGCTGAAACATTTTTTCAGTCAGTTTCGGCACATGTCTAGTCGAGTGGTGCAGTTTTCAGGAGACCCGTTTTCAGGCCTAGTTATACCCCTTTGAGGGAGGAATATTCTAGACCGAACTTTCTAGGTGTGGGACAAGGAGGAAATGATACGAGAGGGAGAGAGGGAAGATTGGAACCTTCTCGAAGCTTGACTAAGCACTCTAGAACGCCGTACGACAAGGACAGAGCAATGTGCGAAAAAGACAAAGGGTACGGACGTTCTAGAATTGGGCAATCGCTACCCCGTAGCTATCGCGTATATTTTGTGCTCATAAATTCCTCATTGATTTATCAAGAAACCTTTGCAGAAATCTACGGCATTTTCTATCCGATCCCCTAGCTCGTAACAATATATTTATGTTTCCGAAGTGCACAATTGCTGAACTTTTTTTCAATTCCGATAACATATCTATTGTAAATTGACAATAGAAGGTGATTTAGCGATTAACTTTTACTTATAATCCACTCATAATAAACAATTTCAGTACTAACAAGAACTGACACGTTACCAAAAAATCGAAAGTTGATAAATAGAAATTAATGTTATAGTTTGTAATGAAATATAATAATGAGAAAACTAAATACTAAATTTTATAAGAACTAAATTCAATTATAATGTTTGAAGTTAGTATCGATAAAATTGGCCATAAACCTGCAATTGTATTTGTAAAAATATTAGCTACGTTATAATTGAAATTAATGAGTCACGTGTTTTTTTGAATTTTGTTATATGTAAGTATGGGGTAGTGCCGAGACTTGGGTTGTTGACCCAAAAGGTAGCATGCTTATGTGGGACTCCCATATGAACCACACCAGTGTCTCAAACACTTAAAAACTCGGTGAACAATACCCACTAAAACCTCCGGTATTTCCCGACTAGAGGCTTTGGGCTCGCTCTCGCATTCTACCGGGGCAAATACTTTTATACTTTTTAGGCAAATACTCCCGAAGGAGAATAATAAGAAAAACTTTTTTTTATCATACCTCTTCCATTTATCCCAAAGAGCAACAGTGGAATGCGCGTCTCTTCTTGCACTTGTCAGCTGTGCTTGTAATGAGGCGATTTTGTTTTGAAGCGTGGCTGATTCTACTGACGAGACTTTGTTACCGGATGTGCTTCTGAAATTTTATCCATCAGGAGATTAAATTTTTTTTATATTCAATTAAGTTTCATGAGGCATTCATGTTTTCTTGCTTAATTATTGTCGATTATGTCTCGACGTCAGAATCACGAACATTTGGTACTATTACCTATCTAGCCAGCAAATATATGGTTATACATTCGTAAAATAATTACACAAAAATAATTACTTTTTTTGTTAATATCCATATTTTTAGTTCGTTGTATTTATAATTGTAACAATAATATTAACCAGTAGCGGTACCTTTTAGGTCTGAGCTTCAGATTTCTGTATTAGTTTCGTAATAATTTATTTTTCTAATAGGCTTTGTGTGTCGACTTGTACAGCTAAGAGAGTTAAATGCGCACATATACACAACATCGTTTATGGAGTCTGGAATAAACCTACGACTTCAGTGATGAGTCGTACGCTAAAACAAATACAGTAATCTGAGTCCCAGAACTTAGGTTGTAGCGTCTTTTCTTTAGTATTTAAAAAAAAATTGTCGGCAGGGAATGTTTATATATATGTCGCAGATTCACCCAATTAATATTTGCAAAATTAGTGTTACTACCGTCGTCCGACATTATAACTCAATATTTAAACACAGTCAGTGCGCACATCCGGCGCAGGCGCCGATCAGAGAGCTGCTTCCGTCTGAACTCAACGATCGATTCTACGCACTACTGACAAATTGACAACTTACAACCTGTAAGATTTCGTGATGTTGCCATTCTAATAAAACGAATGGCATCGTGTTCATTTATTACGTAATCTCTAATATATATATATAAGTATATATAGGCATTTATTACTGATAAATGCCTTACACACCATCCGAAAATCCTGCAAACCTGGCCGGTTACATTTAATATAAAAACAATTATTCATTAAATACTCACATTCTAAATACTTGGTTTTTAAGATTTTGTGCGTCGAGACGTGCTCGTCGTTCTCTCCCAGCGAGTGCTTTTATTTGTTTCCGTAGAATTGCATTTTGTTTGCTGACTTGTTGTTTTTCCCTTCGTAACCTTTCTATTAACGGCTCCTGCCTGAAAGTGAATTAAATTGTTTTGTAATGCGTCAAAAATATAATGTCTACCCTAAAATTAAGCATCTACCCTCAAAATATAAAAATATCTAAAGGTAGAATAAAATCATTACCATATAGCTGTAGAACTGCTAGGAAACTTCAGGTCATCTTGGTCATTAAGATCGCCCGTTGAACCGAACTTCAGCTCCAGTCGGTCTGAGTCTTGATGTGAGATCGCGTCGCTCGCTTCTTCAACCTCCACAATAGCGGAGAGGTCAAAACTGGGATCATTTATCGAGATCATAGTTTGCATGTTAATTATTTGAGTCTGTAATTAAAACTCTAATTAATACAGCTTCATTGTTACTGTCAGTCTCGTCAAGTAGAAACTTATTGATAATAACAATTTGACTTAAAATGATTGACTTCCTAAAATCTTTACGGAAGTCATAGTCTCTAATATTATTAGGTCACCGTCTAATCATCTAAAATCTAGGCAGGCACTCAGGTCTCTTAGATACAAAAACTTGATATTGCAAGTACTAAGACAATACATATTGTTGCATGCTTTTCAATTAGTAATATTGAATATGGATTAAAATATGCCACACAGGAATAGAGAAACTATTTTTCTAATCTTTGTTATTACACTCAAATGACAATTGGACCAATGGAAAATGTCTTTAGTGAATCATCTTACAATGACGTTTACATTAAGAAACTTACACATGTAATGAATGTAAGTTTATGTTACTAAAAAATGTTTCTTAACCTTCCTGATTTTTCCAACCAGTTTTAGAATTAAAATCCCACATTTTACGTATTTTCGCAGTACTTGTACGCAGTTATTTATAGAAATTATTGGTTCGATCATTAAAATTAATTATTTTAGACTGATAATTTCAAAAAAGGTTTGTAATAAAAGGCAATTTTGGTGCCAGTAAAAAATCAGTCAAACAAAGCAGAAACAATTCTTAGCTTTAAAGTTTAAATAAAGTTATTTAAACCTTATACATTAATCATACAAATTCTTCAATTGACCTCTTTTTAACGTGTCATCTATATGTTTATGTATAATAAGTACAATAGAATATAAAAAAAAACAGAGCCAACACGGAGATAAAAAAGGAAACATTTAAACAATCAAACTACGCTTTATTTCCATCACAAAAGACGAGAGTGTCTTCTCCTTAATAGAAACTGTAATTAGTGTTATAGGACACTTTCTTATGTTAACTAAATTAATTAGCAAATAACATTAGACTTAAATTACTTATTAGTCTAAAGTTACGCTAGATCGTTATTAAAAAAACAAACTTATACGTTGGCTGGTAAGCAATAACTCACCTTAAGATTGTTGATAACGGAGCGAAGGTGTTCGATATGTGCGTCCTTTTCAGCCATTTGTTTTATGTGCAACGATTTTTGTTCTGCGAGCTTATTTCTTAACTCGACGTGTTCGCGCTGAGTTTCATTCAATTGCAGAAGCCAGTGTTCGTTCTCTGCTTTATATGAATCCACCTGTAAATTTATGTATTTATCAACAAAGAAACATAACTGACACATCACAAATACAAAAAAAAATACAGATAAGATTTTTTTTATTACAATTTGGAGTACATGCATAAAAGACAAAACTACAACAACATCGATTTTAAAAAGCGATAGAAAACAGAATCACAAAAACATATAAATATTGAAAAAGTGTTATAGCAATTACACATTATATGTATGAGGGCACGAATCCTGATGTTAGTATGCGTAATAGGTTAATCAAATGGAAGCGAAAAGACCTGGCTGGAACCGACTAAACTTTTATTAGACCGAGGAAAGCGGAGGATGTCAAGTCGGCAGTACAAATTTTTCAACGGATAGTGCAATCAATTAAAGTTCAGCGTTGAAAATAATATTACGAATGTATATCTTTTATGAGTTTAACACAAAAAAATCCTTTTCATACATGTATAATTTTCTGAAGTCTGGTAAAGCCGATTTATTACTTTTACATATAATATATTTATATAATTATGTCAATCTATAAGATCACGTAAAGGCAGCCAAAATCAGAAATGAAATGAAAAATAATTACATTGTGGAATGAATGTCTTATAGAAAATAAAAAAGCTAAAATGGCGATGGTCAGGGCACAAGATAGGAGCAAGTTGTGAGAAAGAGACACTGAATGACAGACCCGAGGTGGTAAAATAAAACGTAGACAGGACAGACAATAAAGGAATGATCTGCATATAAGGGATGTTGAAAGGGCCTGTAGAGACAATATTTTGTTTTATATTATCTATATTTAAAATTATTCTAACGTAACAGAAAAAAACAAGTCTTATTATTTACATAATGTCATCATATAATATAACGTAGAAGAAAATAATCTGTAAATTTTACTATCCGATAAATATCGGCTAAAGCGTTTTCACAAATTGCTAAATTATAGCATGGTTAAATTGAAGATTTAAGATTCTTTGTCGATAATTAGCTCGAATTATAACTCCTGTATTTTTAAATCCAAGAAGTATAAAGTACATAAGAGAGTAAGGAAGTATATATCCATACAGAATCATACTTAGCGCCAAGTCACGGCTCTGAATATTATCCTAATTCTTAATTAATTAATTAATCCAACCACTTGGAACAAAATAATGTACATACTTCTTGGTTGTGCCGCTCCTTCAGTTGATTGCTTAAGTGCTCCATTTTTGTAAGTCTTTCCGAAGCTAAATTTTTCCAACGTTCCAATTCAGCATTACACGTTTTCCTAAATAATTAACATGATTGTTTAACACCTTATTGCTCTTATAGCCTACTTCGGCTTCACGATTGGAAATTTATTTGTCAAATAAATATGTTAGTCTGGTTCTAATGGTAATTTTTTTGCAATTGTTCTAGTAAATTACAAAACAGGCTTTTATCTAATGAGCCAAGAAAGAGTTTAAAATAACACACACTTTCAGGATAATATCATTGTTCTGTCTTAACTTTGCTAAGAAATGATTATTTCAGAGAATCTCAACAATTAGACCCTGATTCACAGAAATTGAACACATATAAATTTTCCTGGAAATACACAATATTCATTATAAAATTCACACAATTCACTAACAGGTCCGACTCGCATGTATCCAATTCCGTGTTCAATTTAAAACATTTATCTTCTAATTCTGCAATTTTTGTATTTAACTTCTCCGGTACAGGTTTCTCTGAGACATTGTTTCCTTTACTGAAAATTTTACGTAATACAAGATAAGATTATCATAGCATCTAATTGATTAATGAGGATGAGGCATCGTTACAAAGGTTCTTCGGCCTTCAATTTGTATGCTCTCGAATAATTATAACATTTCTGCAAATGACGATAATTTATCTACTATAAATTTAATGGCAAAAAGTATTTCCCGACCCTCAACCGTGATCAAGTCAGGTCGTACGAATGATGGAGTTGCACCAATTATATTTTCTTTCTATTAGCGAAAAAGACGCTTACTACGTACAGGCGAACTTCGTGACCGTGACGTGTACGCATCCAAAACTCGACATGTTTCAAACACAGAAGGCTGCTCACCTGCTGCTAAGAAACAGAGACCCTTATAGGGTCACATAGCCACTAAAGTATAATTCTATTTATTTGTGTTTGGTCCCCCATTTACAAGAAATACATTGAAGCAATAGAGAACATTCAAAAAAAGTTTCTTAAGTTTTAAGGATTTCCGAAAGTATAGTAGCTACATTGATTCCTGCAACTACTTTAGAATCTCTTGAATAATAGACGTAAAAAATACGACCTAATGATTTTACACGCTATTTGCAACGGTTTAATTGACTGCCCTGACTTATTGTCGCTTTTACTATTTCACTCCCCTTCATCATACAATACAAGGCAAACCCAACTATTCCAAATTCCTCGGTCTAAAAAAAACTATTTACGTAACTCAGCCATGTATCGTAACACAAATTACCAGCAAATAGATATATTTAATGTCACTAAAAATGCTTTAAAAAAACTCACTCAACCATTAATAATGGCTTTGTTATTCTTACTTTATATTAAATATTTATTATAATTATCAATGAATCTTGGAACTTATAATTTAGAATTTAGTATAAATTTGTACTTTGTTATATTTTTTGTATAAATAGTTAAAACTGGGCTTTATGTTTATGGTTGAATGTGTATTCCCTTTTTGGCTTTTGTGTATAATGTAATTGTTTGAATGAGTAGCTGTAGGTATACTTTAATAAAAAATAGAAAAATTATCTGGAAAGTGCTAAACAGTGTAATAAATTTATAAATGAGGTAAATCAATAAAAGGTCTATTACCCTATGAATCACGAGAGGCAGTACGCATCAAGTATATATCACTTCTAAAAAATAAAATCTACTACAATCTCTTGAAGCACATACTTATCTAATTCTAACTGCAAAACTGCGATTTTCGTTTGAAATTCGTGTATTGATTTTGCAAAATCATCTCTCTCGTTATTCAACAAATTTTTGTATTCCTCTATAATATACTTTTTATCATTCTCAAGCTTTTTGATTAGTAGAAGGCTTTTATTTTCTTCATCAGTTTTGCTCTGTGCTCGGATAGTTTCGTTATTTCTTAAATCATTTAATTGTGTTTGTAATTTATCTGCTGTGGTTTGGAGATTCTGGCATATTACATCTTTATCTTTGTATGAATCCTTTAACCTTCTTAAATTCTCTTCTAAGTCACATTTTTCTTTCGTCAATTGATTTATGTTACTTCGTAATAGACTCATGTCTCGTGATTGTTCTTTATACGTGAGTAAGATTTCATTTAATTTTTGTTCGTATATTTTCTTGTCATTTTTTAAAGTATCAATTTGGTATTTGAGGTCTTTGTTAGCTTGATCACTAGCTTGTATTTCTTTGTTTTTTGTTTCAATGATTGTTTGTGTATGAACAGCTTTTGTTTCAATAATTTTCTCTTGAATTATTAGAGATTTTTTTTCACTCTTTGGAGATAATGTATAAGTTTCATTTCCTAAAATGGATTTCTAATTTAAAAGCTTTAGTCGAATGATTAGAATATACAGGGCTATTAGTAATTCGACTTATTCCCGTCAGCAGTTGATAAGGGTTGCAATAACGTTTGCCATGTTTATTTTGCTATTAGTTTTTTTTTAACTCAAAAATGCAACATCAATTTAAATATCATTTTTTATTCTGATTTATGAAAACGGTTAAACACTGGTTATCTATCAATAATAAAAAAAAACCGCTATCACTTGTCGAATTAAAAAAACCCAAATAATAATAAGTATAAGTATTCTGTATATAATCTATTAAAATTTATTTTCATATGGATTTAATGATTCCTTGTGTATCGCAATATCAAAATCGGTAGTGTAGTTATAACTTACCTTTTTCGTTCGATTCAGAATCAGACTGTACATCTTCCACTTCAACAGAACCGTCATCACTACATAGAGTATTAATGGTCTTTTCAAATGCTTTAGGTTTGAATCCCTGGTTGATTAAAAGTAGTGTTTTTTCTAATTTATTATACCGCTGTAGTAAATGATCACGTGACTGTTCGGTAGTAGCTATCTTTTTGTTGCAATGATCTAGTTCCAATGCTTTGGTTTTTTCCTGTAAAATTTGTATGTTTAAATATTTCTTTTTGTAGGACTTTATATTAGAGCATGATTTTTAAGGGCTCCTAGACGGGTCAATATTTTGAGTATGGTGGGGATATGTTGCCAAATATTTTTTGTATTTCCGATGAATGTTTGGCCGGAACGATCCCATTGCCATCGAAAATACTGCAATATTTCTCAGCCACATAATTGCCGTCTTGCTTTACGGCTGAAGTTCGTCCCTTTTTCATACAAAATGCTAATACGAGAGGTAAAAAACGGACTTTTTTTTTGAATTGGACGTTTAATAATATTGTAAATACATACCAACATCATGTATTTTATTTTATGTGGGCAGGCATCCCCACATTTTGGTTTCAAATTCAGTATCTGATCGCAAACTGTGTGTTTAATCATCAAATTATTCCGTATGTCTTCAATATCGTTTAACTTTGCATCAACTTCAATATTTTTGCGATATAATTCTTCTACACTTTTTAAATAATTCTCTATCGAAATAGTTGGTATTATTCCCTGATATTGATTCCTTAATACTTCTATTATATCGATCATGTTTCTGTAGTTAAATCATATTTAGTTATGAAATGAAAAAAAAATTGTCTTCTATACAATTAATAAATATTAAACTGGTGTCTAAAAATAAATTTTTACCAGGTTAAAACGCAGTTTAAAATGTCTGTAAATATCCTATATACTCTTTAGAAAAACAAAAACGAAGCACCTTAGTAAATTTAGATTCCAAAGTCGATTTCACTTCGAAGATTATTAACATGTATTGCAATGTCGGGAAAGATTTATAATTTTAAATTCAGGGATTTTATGGCGATACAACAATAAATAAAGAGAGATAAACATACAAACCTATTTCTAAAGTAATTATATAGGGGCTGTTAAAGTATTACGTAAGCACTAAAGGGGGGTTCTTTTATTGTCTTATTTGGTGATTACGTCAACAGTAATTATTTACTTTTTTACACGTATTACCCACACATTGTCTATGCTTGAACGCGACATGCATTTTCAAGAATTCCTAAAAAAATGTATACGTTTATGTACTATTATTTTTGAGAGCTGAGCTTACTTTTGCCGACAAGAAGAGGCATGGGGGGGGGGGGGATAAATTTCAGTCAATCTGCTTACGTAATACTTGAATGGTAATAACTAACTATTTTATTTAGAATTAACATTTACCTGAATTGGAGATTATTTCGTGTGACATAAATATCAAATTTCTTCTGTTGCTTACGTAAAATGTCCTCTACGTCTAATCTGAGTTTTCTTTCCTTATTATATGATAATTTAAGACTTTCCACTTTATGCAAGTTTTCCGTCGCTTGCAAATGACATATTAAAATTTCGTTGCTTAGTCTACAAGTACAATATTATAACATAAAAATTTGATATTGTAGTGTTTGATATTTACAAAATTTATTAAAACCGACAAAACTCTATCTGCCTCATCCATACATAATATAGAAGATTTAAGTTTAAGTAATCTTCACGTTACTTGATCTTTAGAAAAGTTTTATACGTATAAAAATTGGACTAAAACTATCATCGTGTTGGTTACTATGGTAACGATATTTTCTTCACGATTCTTCTATGCGATAAAAGTATTATGTCGTATTCCCAACGCCTCAACTCCCATATCTTTCCTGTCTCGTCTCGTACCATTGGGAAGAATACATAAAGCAAGCAGGGTATTAGGATAGCCAATGACAGAGCAACATTTCGATTCCTTTGTCGAGAGACAAGCTGATTAGTTACAAGTTACGTAATGTAAATTATTTGACGTCCTTCACATCAACGCAACGCAAACACTTAGTTTTGTATACCACAGCCAGGACATACAACGATCACTATTAAAGCTTTATTTAAGCTATTACGTTTAAAAACAGTATTCAGAACGCTGAAGAGTGGTTATCATGAGCATCACTGAAGCACCGGAATTATGTATAGTTAGTTCAATGTTTTAAATTTATTCTTTTTTCTTTCCTAAGCTTCGTAACTGTCTGAACCTTTTCGTCTATATTTAGCTGTTTTTGTAGAATAATTATTTTTTAAATAAAGTAAAGTACAGTAAAGGATTTGTTTTAGTCTTTGCTTAATGGATTTATATAACGTTTCAAGATCATGTTGGCTTGTAAGATCAGTGTAAGGTCCATACAAATCCTTTAATTTTAGTTTTTTTTTAAACCTTACCTTGATACCACTGCATTTTGGCCACTTGATTGTAAGTCCAATATTTGATGTCGTAGAAAGTCAAGTTCTACATCTGATGTTAATTCCTTTTGAGTATACGCTTGTAACTGAAATCAAAGCAAATCTCAAAGGAATTATTGTGTTGTTAAGTTATTTATGTATATATTTTAATAAAATTACGAAAAAAATTAAGTATCTAATAAAACCCGAGTAAAATAAATAAAAATTATTGACGAAATGGCATAAGTAGGTTATTGTTCAATTTGTACTAATATTATTAACAGGAAATTTGAATTTTTATAGCGAATGTATTAAAAACTAAAAATTCTTTTACCGATGTATTGCTGCTAATGAGGGTTTTTTTTGGGACTGGCAGTCTTTTATAATGATTTTTTTTTCAATCTTTAAGTGTATTCAAATTCATGAGTACTGTTGTCTCAGTGGCTTCAGCGAACGATTTCCATCCGTGGTCGTATATTCGAACCCCGGCTGGGCAACAGTACTTTCTGTCTATGTGCGCATTTTACACGGGCTCGTGTCGTGCGGAAACGGGCATGCCCTTAAACCTGCTTTATACTTGCGGCTCGTTTGGGGTGCCTACAATTTCATTTATTTCATGTGAAATACCTGTGTGGTGACGAGGTCCAACTCTGAATTGAGATGTTGACAATGTTCTTTAAGAGATTTATTTTCACCTGATAGTGTTTTTAGATCTTCTTTCATCGATTTCACCTCTTCGTTTGGTAATGAAGATGACAGTGTATTTCTGAAACAAAACAATTAACATATACTTTGATATAGTTAAAATTCATCGTAACTAATAATAATAAAATAAAAATTAGTTTAAAGAAATATAAACCCCGATTTACAACGTTTTAATACGAAAGTGAATGCAAGATAAGTTTCTTTGTAAACAAATCAAACAGGAAGAAAAAAAAATATTTTAACTTTATAGGTAATATGCGATAATATCGGGAACTTTTTCCTAGGGCTGTAAAACGTGTAGTCTGTGCGGAAACAGAACGAAATAGGGTTTAAAAACCTTTTTTATGACGTCATATTATTCGACAGCTATCGTGATACGGAATATGAAAAAAAAATCGTGAATAAAATGACATAGCAAATGACAATTGTGTTAATAATAAAACTTTATTCAGTAACTAGTCTCCACTCTATGGAGTTGTTGTGCTTAACTAAATTACTATTGTATTTGTTAAAAAAGCTTTCTTAATGTGTAAGAAAAACACTTTTTGAACGGATTAAAGCTATGTATTATTAATAAAACTTATAGTTATTTACCGTCGAGTCACCGTGACCACGCACGCTAAAAAGCATGCGACCCGTCGAAAAAAATTTGAATATAAAATTATGTAAATAACTATAAGTTTTAATAATAATACATAGTTTTAATCCGTTCAAAAAGTGTTTTTCTAAATTACTATTATTCTGTGGTAGATGGTTTCAACCAATTTATTTAAGAAAGATGGAACACTAAGTATGTAAGACTACTTTTACATAATTAGTGTTACATCTCATAAAACTATTATGTATATATTCTGGAAAGTATTCCAGTTACGTAATAACAAAACTTACATAAATTGATTTTGTGCTTTTTGAAGCTCTTCTATAGTTGTGTTCAGCTGTTGTATTTCTTTGGTCTTACCGTGTAATTCATTTGATAACAAAACGAGTTGTTTTTGAGCGATCGATTTTTCAATCTCAATCATATGACTGCGTGAGTTTTCGATGTTACCTAAAAAAACTATAGATTAAAGGCCATCCATTTACATGGAGAGTTTCTCGTCTCGAAGGTACGATTATCGAAAGAATGTAAAAAAGTTTCTTCGCCTAAACATTCACACTTCTCGCTCTTCCACTTTGGCGACAATTGCCAAATTTGGCAAACATTGGCAAATTTTGTCCGTGTAAACAGAATTTCAAAAGCAATAATCGTAGAAGAAAAAACCTGCAAACTTAAAAAAGACAAAGGCCCACCCACTAACAAAGTGTCCATGGGCTACGGCAGCTATTTCTTAGACTTGTTTATCTTATTTAAAAAAATACCATTTCTCATTTGATCCTCAAAATTCTTCATGATATCTGCTTTAGTTTTTTTCAATTCTGCCGAAAAATCCACACTTTTCATACAATTACTGGTATTATTTTCAATTAATTTCCGATATTTTAAATTACACTCATTAAGTAAATTATTTTGCCTCCAAAATACATCAATAGGTATTGATTGACGTAATCTATCCGTTATACTAATTATAACCGCCATTAAATCTTGTACTTTTCTCTCATAATCAGAAATGGTTATAAGAGATTCCTTTTTGCTGTCCAAACATTCATTTCTTAAATTTTCATTCAATGTCCGTAAATATTTGTAATTCTCTTGCAAGAAATTACATTTTAAATTAATCGCCAGATTTGAGTTTTCAACGAGTCCTGGCGATGGTTCACTTATGTCGTCTTGTATTTCCGCTTTTAGTTTAACTATTTCTATTTTATAGTTTTCTTCTTGTTTGAGCCACTTATATTTTTCTTCTTTAACCGTAATAACTAGATTAGTAAGTTTTTCGTATAGTGTTTTAAATTTATTTTGGAAATATATTAGGCAATATTTAATTTGGTTTTCATATATTTTTTCTCCCTTTGCGAGTATATTTTGTATTTGTTCTGTGTCTTCAAAATCTGTATTGTATTCGGTATCTAATATCCAGGGACCAAATTCGCCATCACTGAAGTTTACCGATTCCTTTTCAGTCTCTACATTAGACTTGAGTTCCGTTAATTCCTTCTCTAGATCAATAGCTTTTTTACTTTCTTTAGACAGTTGATGCATTACTTGGAATGTTTCTTTCCTGAGAAATTATCAGAAATATGAATCACAGGGTTGCCATGGCTAACAATTTAACGCTTTACTCAAGATTTTTATAAAATAGACTCCATTTTAATTATAAAATAAAAAACCAAATACACAAAAACAAAAGACATCTAATTGATAAGCTCAAGAAAAGCTTAATGAGTTAAAAAGGGAAAGGTTTGGTATCCTCTAAGAACAATTTTAGTACAATATTTTAAATCTGAGGTCATCATTTCGTAAACTCATTTTTTTAATATGTAATTTTTGATATCTACACAGTTTAGGCGTGGCGAATTTTTTTTAGTTTTCGTATGTAAAAGATAGATATATATATAGAATAATTATATATATATATAAGATATTTAGAATACCTAAAAAATTTCTACGCAATTCTTCCTTAAGACCTATTTTACCTGGATTCATGTAAGGCAGTTAGGAGTGCATCCCTTCCACCGAGCGCAGTCCTCAATTCCAAGACCGTCTTCATATGAGGAGCAAACCAACCAGCTATCTTACGAGCCTCCATCGACTGTAATACTGAGTCTAGACTTGGACACTCCAATGTTAGAATACCGGAAGTTGTAGTACCTGAAGTAACATAATTATGATGCCCAAAAAAAACCTAACGGCTTATTGTAATTTCGTCTCATTCTTTTAAATTATATTTACGTTATGTGTAACAGAGATGGGTACTTTAGTAGTAACGGTGAAATTATTATTTTTTTTAAATAAAAAAGTTATATTGAAATTTACATTCAGTACCAGTCCCAGTCCCAGTACCAGGTGTTAATATTTTATTGTTGATTAACTGTGCCGTGTGTGTAAAATGGACTATACACTATTTTGTACATAAGGGCATCTCCGCATATTTATGTTAAACGAACTTTATTTTTCATTACAAAAAATGTATTATTGACATATACGAACGAGATACACGTCGGCATCAAGAAAACTAACCATCCAACTTACCAGGTCTAGTGTAGTTTTATTTCTAGTTAAATATAGATGGTTAATGCATTTTAATGCGCTTACTGACACACTACAACCAGTAAACCTACCACGCAACTTCAGTAGCGTTTCTGATTTTAATATAGCTTTCGTACCATGTAAATTGGTATTGAAGTAACCTTGCTTGTGTCATGCAAAGAAATGAAATTAAACCTAAATACGTACTGTTATCCTTCAAACAGTTTAATATCTCAGACAAGCTGGAACGTAGAGCTTCGTTCTCCTCAAGGATTCTTTGATAATCATCAGGCTCTTGGGTAATGGATGAGACGGGAATGTCACCTTGATCGAGGGATTTATTCCTAAAATTCAATTGGAATCATTCTTTTATGAACATGCTACGGCAACGTTGGCAGGTTAGCTGTATTAATATTCATAATATAGTATAGTTAGGAGTTGATATAAGCGTTTTCTATAAATGTGATTGCTTGAAATTTAATTATAGGGAGGTAATTTTAAATAGTTAAAACGCCTCTGCGAAGATATTGTTATAATTAGATTATTGAGTTAAAATATTAATATATAAATAAGTGACCAGTGGCGCTACGCTTTCAGGTCTGGGGCTCAGATTTCGTGATGATTTGTTTTCTCTAATAGGAAAGTAGGTGATCAGCCTTCTGACACACGCTGTCGATTTTTTATCGTATGCAGGTGTCCTCACGATGTTTTCTTTCACTATACGTATGTAATATATGCACATATAAAGACCATTGGTGCACAACCGGGGCTCGAAACGACGACCTCAGGGATAAGACGCTCAATCTACTCTTACACATGATTTTTATAATTAAGAAATAGATCTTTCAAAATTGTTTTTTTAATAAACTATTTTAATAGTTTCCGGTATGAGTCACTCAACCCGCTATAAAATGAATAACTTCTTAAATTATTACAATTAAAATTACCTATTCTGCTTTGAACACGAATCTTCCATACCATCGTCATCATTCAAGATTGTATCCAGTTTTTCCTTTGGATATTGCATAATTTTGAGAACATTAACCAATTTTGTTATTCGTTTATCGTTTAAACGGTTTTCAACTTCCATATTTAAAAGTTTATTTTCAATTTCCTTTAATTCCTGTGTCAGTGTGACGTTCTCTTGTTTCGTATCGTAGTACACTTTTAGAAATCCAGTTGTATTGACTTTTTCATTTATAGGAAGATTGAGTTGTTCCCTGAAATTTAATTTTCAATATTTCATAAATGCTGTTTATTTATTGAGGGATACTCGCTGTTGGCGTTAAGGGCCTTTACAGTTAAGCTAGGGTTGTCTAGCATAGCTCTGCCTGAAGAGCAGCAGTCGGAAAAAATTTGTTAGTGCGATTCAGTCATCCTACAGTAGCTGCAGAATATAAGTGTCGCAACCAAAGACGTGAACATAACACAAGGACGCGGCAATATCAAACAAAAGCGAGCTATCTTCTATCAGCTGAGCTAGCTTATAAGTATAAACGACACAAAACAGAAATAAATTTGTTATGTTCCTTTCATGACTTTTTCGTCGTTAATAGAACCCAGGTCCTCCGAGTTATAGGTTGTTAACTATGATGATACATTTATATCACAACTCATTGGTAAAGCATCACTCCTGCTTTGGGTAATTGTTAGTTGCTTGTACTAACCTCATACTTTCATTTTCAATTTGTATATCATTTAACTTTTGGTTAAGACTATTAACCTCTTCAACTAGGGACTTAATTCCATCATCCTTGACTCTTATCTGTTGTTTCTTGTTTTTTAATCCATTTAAAAGAGTTCTTATACCATTGTCTGTTTGCAATAGTTGTAACTGAGCTGTGATTTCAGCAAGCTACGACAGAAGAATAAGAAATATAGGATTGAGTCTCAAGCTAGATAGTATGGTAGTATTAAACATTGATATTTTAGTGGGTGCTTAATTGTTCATAATTCCCATAATAAAATGTCATGAGTCATATTAGATTGAAGTAACTATAGATATCTCTTTCTATCACAATATTCATAGAGGTGAAGAGAATGAAACAAATGATTAGTGTAATTAAACAGTGGTAATAATACCAAGTATAAGTAATAAAACCTTCAGGTTTTTTTATAAAAAAGATAGACTTTTGTAAATGCTAGGCTATGTAATTATAAGTGATGTGTGTGTAGAGGGCTGTATTTCTAATATACAGCACAATTTATGTTAGGAGGACTTGAAAAAAATTATCTATAGATAAACGGATCAAAAAGTGAAATGTGTGCAATAATTATATAATTTGAATTATCTCTCTCTAGTATAAAATAAGTAATATAAAAAACAAGAAACCTGTAAGCCATTTGTAGCCTTTTACTAAAAGAAACATAAGTGATCTGAGTAGTAACTCACCTCCTTTTCTCTTAAAGCAATCATCTCTTCTGCTCCATGCAACGAACATGTCAACCTCATTATTTGTTTTTGTAAGGTTTTAATTGCATTTTTTTCTTTTGTATCTTTAACATCAACATTTTTTTCATGTTCACAAGGGCTGACTTTCATATTCTTTTTGTGATTATGATTTTCCTTTTTTAATATATTAATGAGTTCCGCTGACTCTAACATTTGTCTTGATGCTTCCTCTAGTTTTTCTTGCAATTCTTTAACTTTTAGTTCTTGGTTGTCATGCTTAAAGTTTAAATTGACATATTATGTCAATATACATTAAAGAATATTTAAGTTTCTTATACATTAAAGAAACTAGCATTTAACACAAATAGAAAGACAAGACAAGACAGATAATAGTTTTATGAATAAGGAGGTAATTGTTTACAAGTTAAATATTTGAAAGGCTAATTAATGATCCAAATAGATAGTGAAAACTAAAGTTAACTTGTTAAAATAAAATAAAATATGAAATTACAAGATATATTAATATACTAATAGAAGTTTGATGAGTTTGAATGTTAAAATTACAAAAAGTAAATGTACTGTAAACAATAACATCATATAAAGAAAACTAATTTTTACCATTACATTGAAGCAAATCAATTGTTACATTAATAAAATGCTATGTTGTTTTTATTTTGTAAGTAATTTCAAATGATATTCGCGTAAATAATAATACCATACTTGTTTTGATGGGGAACCGTTGTTCTTTAGTTTAGCAATTTCCTCTTTTTGATTAATATTTTCCATTGTCAATTGTTTTATTTCATTATTTTGCTCTTTGATAATATCCTAAAACAATTACATATTTAAATTATTTTTATATATTATCATAACATTAATAACTACATATATAGAGTAGTATTGTTGAAGTTACCTTAAATTGTTGAAGTTTTTTTTTTAATTCTTCCTGGACTCCATTTTTCTTTAAACTGTTATCTTGTATTTTTTTGTTTGAACTTTCAATATCTACTTTGTAGCGATTCTTTTCTTCTTCAGAATTTCCTAGAGCAGCTTTATAATAATTTAAGTATTACATTGTTTTTAAATGGTATAAATTCCTAATAATTTATTAATTACGAAATTGTAAGTGAAATATACTTACTTTTTAATTGTGAACATTCACTGTTAAGTGTAAATAGCTGTTCAGTTAAATTTTCAATAACCAATGTGGATTCTTTAAGTTTTTCTTTAAAAACTGACAGCTTTTCCTTAAATGTAACATTTTCTTCCTCAAGTGTCTAAAACCAACCAAGAATTTATACATTATTATACCTTAATGTCTTTGATAAAATTGTTATATGGATTGTTGTTTAAGGATTCATCAGGCAACAGGATAGCTAATGTTATCCAGCCTTACTGAAGAAGTCAATATCTTCGATGTTGCCTAGCCTGTAACGGTTTTCGTTAAACATTGTATATACAAATATCAACTTGCAAAAATAAACACTTTTTACTTGTTTAAAACTCATGGTAGAAGGTAATATTTGTAGTTTATACGTAAATTAAATTAGAATTAAACAAAGTACGAACAACTGCGGTAATCGTTATGGCAAATTGAAATTTGAAAATAATATGAAGTTAGGCGTTTGCTCCTAACACAAGTTATATTATTTAAGAACGGCGAGTCCCGGATTGGATATAGTTTCTTAGGTAAATTACAAAGCAAGCAAAATCACGGCAAAGTATTTCGTTTAACTGCTAATCAGGATCAAAAACGAATTAAATTTAATAATCTTAACATTTGTATCATTCAAATGACATCCACAAACATAGCATTAGTCCATGCAGGAATAAAAATCACCTCTAAAAGGAGCGCGCTTATTTTTAAATAACATTAAATTTTTAAATATAATATATAATTACCGTGAATTAAAATTAATTTATTTACACTTCATTACATTTATTAAAAGAACAACAAATAAATAAGGGACTTAACGGACGACCTTATTGCAACAAGCCTACCTACCAACCCTCAGAAAGGAAAAAAACAAAAAACAATATTGTGGATAAAGAGCAAGAAGCGCATAACTAAATCTTATAAAAAAATATAAAATCACCAACCTTAATCTAAAATAATACAAAAGGAAATTGTAATATAAATTAAGAACTAAGAAGCTAATCGCACGGATTCATGCAATACAAAAGAATAACAAATACAAGAATTACAAAAGTCATGATTGATCAGGATAGGATATGGTTAAGTTGAAGGAGATGACCGCCACGAATCGACTAGCCACCTGAGCTGCTTGCGGAATTTAGACACATGGTAATATTTCCAAAGAACAAATATAAAACGTATGCAGAAATTATGTGGGCGATCGATCTTGTCCAGCAGCTTTTCATTTATATCATTCAGAGGTACATGAGTCCGCATAATCATGAAGGAAGGAAACAGATAGGAAGAAAATTAGAAAGACGTCTCATATCATTAGAAGTGGCGTAAAGTTTGCGCCTCATTTCCATTACGTGATGACCTCAGAGTAACATTAAGTTTTTTAGCAGCCTTAT
The DNA here is from genome assembly GCF_905147105.1 of Pieris brassicae. Classification (NCBI taxonomy): domain Eukaryota; kingdom Metazoa; phylum Arthropoda; class Insecta; order Lepidoptera; family Pieridae; genus Pieris; species Pieris brassicae. The sequence continues at coordinate 5,154,303 of NC_059665.1, read as the reverse complement.
TGAAAGCCAAGGCCACGCCGTCAAGGTATCTGGCGAGGAAGCTGAGCCCATTTGACCCATGACATAAAGAAATGGCTTCCGATGATGATGACTTGGCTTTTGGCAAGATTAATTTTCAGACCAAAGTCTTAACTCCAATTGTCAGTCGCCAGAGGAAGTTCATCCAGTATAGACTGAACGCAAATTTGGAAGTCATCATAATTTACATTTACACATTAACATATTTTATCATTGTTTGGTAACACAGTATTTTTTTTTAAAGTCTTACCTTTACGTCATTTAGTAGTTTTCTTATGTGTCTATTCTTTTTAACTACTTCGTCTTCAAGTTGTGCAATAGCACCCATTTCTGACAAAGCATCGCGACTAGATTCACTATCTTCTTCCATATATTTGGTTTTACGACGTTCTAACTCTGCAATTTCTGAATACAATTTCTCCAATATTTCTTTGTTAGCTTTAACCAGTTTGTCATGATGGGATATTGTTTCTAAAGCGCCTGAATCACTCACAGGAGAATCTAAGAAAAGTACAGATACAGATAGAAAATGCTATAAAAAAATGTGCAACACGTTCGTTGACAACATCGCGTAAATTTATCATACACTGTAAGTACTGAGTTCCGGTGCACAGCGGTTAATCAATTAATTAACCGTAAATGTCATTATTGCACAATTTATATAATTGATTATTATAAAAGTAATCAATCTAAGTCAATAGTATCCTTTAAAAGTAACATACCCATTGTGACAATTTTTTCTTTAGCCTTCCCGTATTTCCGCTTAAGCGTTTCCACCTGACTGAGAAGACTGTGTACCTACACCAATCAATCCACCACACAAAATCACAATTGAACGTAATGCAAGCAAATGTTATATTTCTATAAAATTCATATGTAACTCTATCTTTGAATCAACAGAAGGTTTTTTTTACTTCATAGATGTTTGATCGCTTTTTCTTTCAGGGTTTAGAACCAATCAGAGAAACAAAGGGCTTTGTTTTCCTCTCTTGAAAGTGGAGATATTTTTGGTAGAATACAAAATCATTACAAGTTTTTACTTTAGAAAAAAAAACTTACCTGTTCACTTTTAAATTTCAACATATCTTGGGCAAGTCTAAATAATGATTTTAAATCGGAAAAGTTCAGTTCTATATCATCAGCTTCCATCCATGAGAGGTTTTCACAAAGTTTTTCTTTATCCGTCTGCTTTAATTCTTTTTGAGAGTAGTTCAGAATTTCTCTCCAATCTGTTTCAACCATTATTAGGGTTTTAAGTAATATTAAGACTCTATGTAAATATTTATATTAAGTTATTTAACTTTTCGGGTTAAAAACTTAATTATAACTTGTGTTTACTGTGTGTCGTTGCTAAGAAACGATGACATTTTTATTATTATTTAGGTTTTTTTATATTGGCGCCATCTAGTTTACAATTTATAAGACACGCTTGAACATTGGTAATGTATTTGATGTAAAATAAATTACCGCTCCAGTAAGGCTCAATTAATTTGGGTAAATTTATTGTTCAATAGACAATCCTAATTATAGAAGCACTTTTACAGAAACACAATTTTGGAATATTCTCATATTACGGAATATTGTGAGGTATACAGTTTTTGCAGGTATTTCGTAAGCTTTTAAGCGGTACTGGAACGTGCGTAATTTTTACCTTTTTGTCAAACTTGCAAAGTTACGTGTTGATTAAAGTCTAAATAAAATTTATATAAACTTACTTTGTGTATTAGCTAAAATACATATTTATTAATTATTTCTAGGAGATGATCACTAAAAATAGGTAAATGGGGAACTTAGTGAAATATTTAAAGTATCAAATATTTTAAATGGAAAATGTCACACCTGTAAATTAATTAGAATTGGAATATTGCGTTTCTTCTGTTTAAAGTTCTGATTTGATATGGTAACCTCGTGCCTAAAATTTCGTCGATAAAATTCATTTCACGAGCCTCGATTGGCGCTGCACTAGTCGCCACGTAAAGGTAAATAATACAACAAATAGAAAGATTATATTTATTAGATGTGTCGTTTATGAAACAATAGCCGTTAATGACGATATACAGAGGTGTCAACAACAAATAAAACATTTGTGCTACTAAAATAAATTAACATGAGAACAACAACTATAGGGTTAAGAACTAAGACATCTAAAATCCTACATAGGGCGAGAAATGTTTTTAATTATAGGAAGTTCGATAAAATATAAAAGTAATAATAAATAATTAGAGGATTTCAATATAAATAGAAATAGGCATAAATCGACTAGGTACATAGTGTATATCAGCGTAAAATATTACAAGCTCTTACATATAAAATACATAGACATTTATTTCCATAAAATTACGATATAATAATGTATTGTCAAACGTTGCCAAGTTACTCGCCCTATAACTAACGAATATATTGAGTATTGTATGGTTTTATGGTAACCAACACAAACAAACTTTATATACAATAATTTATAAATTAAACATTTTTTAGAAAATTTTTAGTTGAAAATGAAAAGCCAATTGTGATGCCAATTTAACAAAATGTCCAACTTAAAAGATATTAAAGTTCGAATTTTGTAAATCTTTTTTTTCTTTATTCGCGACTAAGGCAAAATTTATTAAAGTTAGTATGGATTAACCACGCCCAGCTACGCTCTTTTAAAAAAACATTTTAAAAGATGAGCTCATAATAAATAATTACATCTAACACACGTCTCATGTTATTTTGTACACTTATACATTTTAAACATAATTATTCAATAATCAAACTCTTTGGAAAAATAAAACAACTTTGGAAATAAATGGTATGATTTCAAACTGATACTTACAACGATTTCCTAAATTATTGTGCAGTGTTAGGATCTTAATGGCGAAATTAAATTGATAAATAACGAAGTCATGGGTTGATTTTGGTAACAGTACATTAAAACATCTTGTAAACAAATGTCAATATGTGACACATGCCGCGACTACTAATTGTGACGTCATTTATTAGGATCAAAGGGTTTTTATTTAATGATATGGCGTTACAAGAGTTCATCTCAGTTTGCGCGTACAAAGCGTAGCGCGTCGCAGCCGCCGAAGCAGCGAGGTCGGCCGCTATCAAATGCGCTCCACGTAGTTACCTAGAGAATTGAGGGACAATTTATATACAAATAAAACCGCGAATTAATTACACTATTAACACAACTCAGTGAAGATTGATTTTCAGTCATTTTGGTCAGAAAGAGATAGAGAATAGTTGATATGTATTTGATATTATGTTTATAGTCTATTTAAAAGATGCCGCAGTAAAAAAATCTTCAATAGATTAAAATAGACATAATATCAAATAGTTTTACTTAGAACTGGCATAAAGTTGAAGCTGTTGCCATAATATTAAAAAAAATAGTCATCTGTCAACTTGGTGTGGCAGTCCATTGCTAAAACGCGCTCGAAACGCTAGTAAATATCGTCACAACGTTTGTGCGTTTACCTCTATTAACGAAGTTTTATTTATTTATTTCAATTTATGCAATGTAACATGAATCATTTTAGGAGAAAAGATTTGCAACTGACCATCCAAAAAAACATTTACATAAAACGGTTACGTTGTTAATGACAGAATGTATGTATGTATAAATGTGAGTGACAGAGAACTATGAATAATTGTCACAGTTCGATTTCGAATTCAAATACCATAACACGTAATACATTTTTAGGAGATATTATGTTTTTATATATTAATAAGATCGTGATCATTATTTATAACGGTATATGTAGTATAGTATATATAGTTTATATGAGTAAGTACATATAACGTTTTAGTCTACTGATAAGAGCAGTTTCTTCCAAATGCGACATTTAAAAATACTTTTATTTCAGGTTAACAGTATAACTGAGCTATATCTGTAATTAAATAAAACAATATACCTGGGAAAGTCCCGAACCGTCCAGTCCGTTGACTGGATCCGACGTACCAGCCGTCGTCACATTTCTCCAATACATATACGGTATCTCCTTCATTTAACTCTAGTTCGTCAGGGTTCTGGGGTCGGTATTTGTACATTGCACGATATCTTAAAACAGAGAAATAATCTTAATTAGCTTTTAAACTTAAAGCTTTACCGACATTTTGCCTCAACCTCATTTCAGTTTAAGATTGATCATTTATGGAATTTGGTTGACAAATTAATAATTATTAATTCGATTTTGATCATATTTTAGGAAGCGCTGTTGATATTTACAATTCAATTAAGAATAGTATGACAAGAAAGAAATATTATAAAGGTACTTAAATAATATTTTGTACAATAATGCCATCTATATTCAATTCGGTTTAGTTTTAGTTATTAGTTCAAATTTATTCCAATAGGTGGCGGTGTAGCAAATTTTATTTGCATTAGAAATTTGATTGTTTAAACATTAATATAATAATTACAGTCTAGTATGAGAGACTTACGGAACAGCTTCAGCGTTCGTGTCGACATAAAGAGGCTCTGTGTTATTGAGGTTTACACTCGCATTTAATCCACGGTCAGCTGGTGATGAGTGGCCTTTAGCGGGATGACCTGAAATAAAATTATAATAATTCAGAACAACTAAACCAACTTTAAATAGCTCTCAACGGACAAACCTCAGTAGAGACATATACCACAAAAACTACTGAACCGATTTTCATGAAACTTGGACTCTTTTTTTAAGTTGGAGTATACCAGATCGAAACCAACAGTATACAAAGACGTCAAACAATTTTTTTCAAGTTGGTTAATGATCATAAAATATTATTTTTTGATCTGGCAATTGAAATTATAAAACTGAAGACGTTTATAGGCCGCAGGCCTTGACCATTAAAAAGTCTAGTAACTTTTTATATACGCATTTCGTTAATTGTATATTATAAATTTATGCTAGTATTGTGTAGTTTAGTTTTTTTTATTCAAGTATTGCATTTAAGTTAATCTAGTTACGTTATGGTAACCTTATGTGTATAACTATTGATAATGTTTTGTTGTAAGAAGACTTGTTAGTTTTATATTGTAATATTACTACTTTTAAATATGCGGTGTTAGGTATTAATTTTAATACTTTGAGGTTATTATTGGCAATTTATTTGGGTTATAAGCTGATCAATAAATCAATTACTCACCAATGAGTGGTTCAGTGGCCGGTGGGGCGTTGCCGAGTGCTGCGCTGTTGTGTTGGGGGGTGTAAGTGTGAGCCCCGAGACTTCGCTTGTCTCCGTTCACCACGCCGTGAGCTGCTGGTGAAGCTACTGGCTTGTCGGTTGATAGGATCGGCTGCGGTTCTGAAGTACAAAATTTAAGATAGTTATATGATTGATATATATATATATATATATATATATATATTAAATCAAACGTGTTTTATTATACTTGTTTGATTTAATACCACATTATTAAATAACACTCTAGAGGTTAAAGACGTAATCATCCACTCGTAAAGTTGTTGCATTTTTCATAAAAGGTAATATGTTCCCAAAGGGGTAGGCAAAAACCACGTATACCCACTCTCCTTCGCAAATTCTAATAAATTCACTTCTCCATGACAATGGTAGAGACAATAAAGTATAACCAAAAAAATTATAGTACATAGAAAAATTATTGCTATGGAAAAGATGCAACTCGTGTTACAAAAGTTTGACATTGGATGTCACAACCTCTATCAAAAAGTTATGTTTACGTAATAATTCGTATTCTTGTTATAATAAGCTTAATCTATTAATACACTTTGATTTTATAAAGATTTATTAAAACTACTTATATTAGAACAACTAATTATGAGTGCTATCATCTAACGTCAAAATGTATAGTAATGTTTTGTCTATTTACTTGACAATTGTGTTTGTTAGAACGTTGCATTTGGTAGATTGATGAAGTTCATAATATTGAGTATTCACCTTCACAACAAATTACACGCTTTCCACAATTTCTTAGCATGTACAATTAGCTAAACCTAGACAGATTTTACCATGGAAATAAAATTATTAATTCATTTTAATCATTTTTTAATATCACAAAATGTAAAAGACTCGTAATCTATAACACACTCGTCGGCTTCCATCTGTACGTCGGCGATTTTGGGGTTAAAATAGGTACAAGGAATTTCTAGAAGTTTATATAACTTACCCGGCTTACCCTGACTGGGTTCCTGCAGGATGGTGACGTAGCTGTCCGGGAATATTCCCGTCTTGTTCCCCACTCTGCCCTCCCACCAGTTGTGGTCTATACGCCTCGCAAGAACCACTAATTCACCCTTCTTGAGCGGTAATTCGAGATTTGTTTGTGCTGTGAAATCGAATTTCGCCCTCGCCCGACCTTCGAGGATTAATGGCTTCTTCGGAGACTGGGCTACATCGCCTTTTAGTAACTGAAAAAAAACATTAATTATATGTTTTTATTATAGTTTATAACTCTAGAATGGCTGGATCAATTTATATAGTTTTGTTTTTCGATTTGTCTTTGTCCGGAATAAGATATATATTTTATGTATGTATCTATAATAATTATACCTTAAACGTGTAACGCCACGTGAAATATAGTTATGTTAGTTTTATTTATTAACGAACAACAACTATTACTATTATATACATATTTTACCTATACTAGTTTAAATTATGTGATATGTAATCTAAAACTAATTTTATTTAAAAACTCTTAAGACAATTTAATATTACCTCAACATAATTATACGGAAACAATCCAATCCTTCCGTGAAATTCGCCTTCGTACCAATTGTTATCAATTTGCCGCCTAACATTAATAATATCGCCTTTCCTGAAGCTAAGTTCTCTTGCCGTCTGCCCGTTGAACGTATACAAAGCCCTTGCTACCACTCGATCAGCCTCGTCATAGCGATTAAGAGGCACGATTGTCTTCTGAGACGGCATAAAGTTATCTTGATGCCTTCTACTCTGCATATCTTGGAGCTCCTGAAATTACATTAATTTATTATGCTTGTCTACAATAAACCTGAACATATACGATAGTAATACATGCTGCGATGAAATTTAGAATTTTGATAGAAATGCCAATGAGTATAGCCGAATGTTATTTAGCGGTTAAAAGTCAAACTGTGGGCACTCTGTTAATAAAATAACCTTAATGGACGCATCAAACGCTTCTATGTCGATCGGGTGGTAGTCGTTTTCCTGAAATTGACAATTTAGCTATTTAGACGTAAGAGTTATACAGACCAGTGGCTCAATGATGTTAAATACATATTTATGGTAAGGGAAAATGTTAAATATATAGCTTTAACGTAAGCCACAGATACCGCCCTTGACATTTCTTCACATCAATAATACCCGATTTGCGAGTGCGTATTTGCTTAAAAACCACATAAGCCCGGCTTATAAGATCTACCGCATAATAGTACTAGACAAAAATAAAAGATATATAATTTTAATTGTAGAGTGATTATTGCAGAAACATTTAAAAAGAAAACACGTACAAGTTATGTTATTACTTTCCCAAATGTTTGATGACCCAAATATCTCAATACAACGTACATTGATGTACAATGTAATTTTAAAGAGTGTATTTTAAATTTTAATAAACATATTTCTTTAATATTCACATAAATGTCTCATTTATACCAGTATCAGTTTTAACTGGTCACCACCGGACAAAATATTTTTTGGCTTTACTAATTTCAAAGACATTTAAAGTATTGGTCACATTTTGTTATTCAAGGTCAATTCAGAGTCAAGGTCTCTATTTGGTATTCATATATTCGGACAGTCTATTATCGTGAATGGCTTTGTTTATCGCAATACCAGTTCAAAACGCCAATCAGGAATTCATATGGAATTAATGTACTAAAAATCCTAACATTAATTAAAAGAGCACTTGGACACAGGAGGAAGAAGTTCGTGATAGTGGTGGAAAATTTCTTTTATACATCGAAGGTGTTTAATGAATAAATTGAAAAGTTACGTTTGTATTCTTTCAAGGTTTTCTTTAAAATTCAAACTAATCAAAATTTGTATGAATGTGGATTTAGATAAGAAAGAACTTAGTTTTAATAACCTTATCCCAAAAATACGCTTTATAACAGTAGTGTGTTAAGATATAAAGCGTATATAAAAAATACGCCCGAATCGTTTTGAATTTATGTAGCACTGTATAGTATGCGTAAAAGAATCGCATTCTTCTAAAAATGGTATGCTTTTTTGCAAAAGAGTACAGTATTATATTATTTAGTTACACAATGACAGAGCCATGTCACGCTTTCACAATCTAAATGCACTAGTAGAACCAATTCCGTACAATGATACTTTTAAAAATGTTATTTTTTATAAAAACCTTGTATTTTGAATTAATGATAATAAAGTTATTGGAAACAATTAAAATCGTTTTGAGAAGTAACTTAAAATTTATAATGAGTAATTTGAAGTATTTATTATTTGATAACGATTCATACAAATTATTCCAAATTTGTGAATGAAAACGAGTTATTGGAATCAAATGCGTAATCTCATGGTACAATTTAAGTACTGTCACTAGAGCGAGTAGCTATTTCGGCCTATTGAGGACTTACCACAAACACTACCGCGTCATAATTATATAGTACCATTATAGCCAAACATGATCTGTATGTGTGAAACTTTATATATTATCTAGTAAATTTATCTTAGATCTATATGGACGAATGGACAAATTTCACGAACGCTAGATATACTTAAATTGTACTTGTGTGAAAACTATACATTTAGACTTTAGTCGGAAACATATATAGAAACCAGAAATAAAATAAGCAATTATAAATTATAATAAGACAATTACTTTATAATATCTACCTAATGTATGTTGCCCATTTATGTTGGAGAAAGTTACAATACGAAAGTTAATGCGGTTACAAAGCCGCTAACTTCATATAAGTGGATTTTACTTACTACTTTACAGATATAAACAAAAAAATATTTAGTCGTCATAGAAACAGATGCGCAACCGTGTAGTATTATTATTTATTTTGGTCACAGCCCAGCTTTATTTTCCTATATTTTATACGACCTACATGGAAAAATATAGTCGCGTAAATCCTCGGACATCGAGCGACCTTCTTTCAATTAATCCATTAATAGTGCCATTGAGTATTAAGAAAATTACTTAGATAATGATGACTTAAGGGTCAAGTATCGATCAAACTGCATAGCGTGCGTCTTTGAGTAATTTAAATATTATCGGAGCTCGCTTGACTGGCACGGTAATCGCAATTTTCCGTTCGCTCTTTGAATTTTATCACGATTTTCATTTAACTTTTTCCCGTTTCCGATATAAGTAGACGCTATTATAGTACCAACTTTGTTTAAGTTTAATGATGTCAAGTTTTTGTCAAATATGATATTATTTATTCTCTGTATTATTATGACATTTGCGGTTCTTCCCCTCTTAAAACTAACTAATATTATAACGAGACTGAATTCTTATAAGAATATGTTTTCAAAGATAAAAAAGATATTTTCTTCCTCATTTCAAATCTATATTTATACATATAATCTGTTTAGTTAGTAAGTTGATATAAATGTGTCACTCACTTGTAAGTATTTATTCCTCTTCTGTTCTCGGTAGAGCCGTTTCATATGCTCTGCTTGTTGACGGGCCAGCTCTCTCTCGGGCACCAAGGGCAAGGGATCGTGTCGAACTGGACAGCGATAGTGGATATTTACATCGCTCTCGACATAACGACGGCTCGGTGATTCTAGAAAAGTAATTAATAGTATCTTTTCATAATTACAAGGTTTTTTTAAGCGCGTGTGACGTTGAACACAAATTAAATTATTACATTCCATAATTATATTAATTTGTTTTCATATTTTAAAATTCTTCAAACGTAGTTTACGTTACTTTGTAAAATAATATTATTTGGAACGCATTACATTTTTTAAATATTGATAGTTTATTTATGAATGAACGTATATCGATGCGCCATTTCGGTTAGTCGTGGTGATTAAAAATAATTGTTTATTTTACATAACACAGAAAATAAATTTGAAAATAAATGTTTATGGCTGTATCAAACTTTTTTATTCTGTATAATTTTCATACAGATAAAAAGAAATTCATTTCTACAGTTTTTAAAAGTTAATATTGAGCAGCGTCTGACCTAAATTCTCCATTTGGTAGAATTTAACAACAAAATTATTAACTTAAATGAACACTATTGACAACCTATTTACTATTTGAATACATAAAATAATACATCAATATTTTTTAACTTATTTATCAAGATAAACAATAACAAGAAATATATAGAACATCTCGGATTTGAATACATAAAAGAGTGAAAGTGTGCATGATTAATGCTGTAATAGCCATCAGTATAATATTTCGTAGTTATGTGACGATACGTAATGTTATTCACGAGTTCAACCGGTTTTTACTATGTCGGAAGTAGGGCGTAACGAAAGGCTATATTTACCCAGCATATAAAAATATATATCTATCGGTTTTGATATTTTTTTTATGTAAATGTTTTGATTAGTTAATTTGTTGATTATATAATTAATATAAATAAAATAATATAATTTCATACATTATATAATTAGATGTCGAAACCTTATAATTCTCTCGAAACAAATGCTTAAACAAATTTAAACAAAATTGTATTTATACAAATACTAAATGAAGCCATTTCTCTACATGACTTATATTCATCTTTCTTCGTAATAAATACTTGTTAGGAATTACAATAAGAAAATACTTCTACGGCTTGAGATTTAAGAATAATACGTTTTGAATTCAAGTTGCTAGTAACTTTCTTTATCGAGAAAAACGATTTTCTTAAGGAAATGGAAAGCCCTTAGCAATTCGTCTCGGCTTTCTCTAAATAAGTATTTTTAGCACGTGCTGATGCTAAACACAAGTTTCTCGCATCAACTACATATTAACGTGTATGGAAATCATTAAACCCACTTTACAGACAATTGACTTCGCCTGAGTTGTATGTTAATAGTTGAATACATAATATAGAAAACAATATTTGCAAAAGGATTATTAAATCATCTTTAATAATAGAACAAAATCTACATATCTAAATAACAGTGCAACTCAGAAAACGATTGCCCAATTAGTTAACTAACTAAAGGTAGTATAGACAGTAAACTTCTTTAGAATTATATTATATTTATAGAATTATATTTATAGCGTAATAAAGTTAATTTCATTAACATTAACAAAAGACAATACTAAGTTAATTTCTACTAGTAAGCTGATGACATCTTCCGTTTTATAGATTAGATCAAGATAACGCCAGTATGTAGAAACTACTTTTCGCTTCAAATATATACTAATATTTACAAATAATATATGTCTTAAAAAGGAATATTTTAAAAATATTTGTTTGTACTGAGTTGGAGTTTAATGCATCTACTAGTATATACTTTTAAAAAGTAAGAGTAAGATTAAGTCATTAAAATTATACTAAAAGTAAGTATATGGTATACCATGGTATACGTTACCCAGAGATATTGTAAGTAAAGCCAAGTAATTCTAAAATGTTTCAAATACCTAAAAAGTAGCAATATAACATCGGCGTTAATTGCGAAACTAAGAATTTGTTGCAAAACAACTTGTCTCGTAACGAAAATTACGAAATTTGTCAATCATGGCAAAGTGTTTGTTCTTATTTTGAATTTAGGTAATCGCGGACGTACAATGTTTGTATAACTCAGAATTATATTATCAGAATTATATTTTTTTATAATTGTACTTACATTTTATAAATTAAAACTAAGCAATAGAGTCAATATTTTTTACCAGAGAACTTAGTATGAGGATTATTGAATATAAAACGAACCATTGGATGTTATTTTCTTAATTTGTTTCAAAATTCCCATGTCAAAACACAAGACGCGCACGCACAACAATTATATAAAAAGTCCGACCAGTCGGTCTGTCACCGTCGCGATAACTGACGAACACCGTGATTACTTCAAATCACTTTCATCGTCTCCCGCTCAGAGCTTATCGTGTCGCCATCAAACGTTTTAACTTTTAATCATCATTTAATTATTTATCATTAAGGCACGTCGATACGTGTCCAAAATACACTAATGTTTAGGCTTATCAACACGCTTCAGCGTAAATCGTATGTTTTTCATGGAATTTAATATTTTTCATTCATACAAAGATGTTCGTGTATTGGAATGTTGGTCATACTGAAGGATTAAAAGCAAACAATTCATATTGTTACATTAACTGTTACTGTTACAGCATCAAGTGTAAAACACAACTTTAAGGGTTTTGAAAATAGAATTTCAAGAATTTAGTAACTAGTTTTCTAAGAATTCCATCGAAGTACACATTAAAATCATAACAATAAAAATTGTCTAAGAAGTATTGCACATTGCAGCAGTGTTGGCCTAGGGGCTTCAGCATGTGACTCTCACCCCTTGGGTCGTAGGGTCGATCTCCGAGTATTTAGGAAAATATTGTAATTAACATATCAATAACCATATGGACTTTTAATTGTCTGCGTGAATGAATAAATTAATATTATAAAAATGTTGTAGCGCCATCGGTATATTGTACATTATCCACTTTGTTGTAGTTGATACAATAAAATACATTAAAGACTTACTAAATGGCAGTGGTGCATAGACATCTGGATATATATTAGTCCTATTAACCCAATTAACATCGTGTACCGAATGTCGTTGTGATTTTTCCTTAGTAGCCGATCGTCGTTCAACAAAGTTCTCTTCATTTTCTTTAGTATTGCCAAATGTTTGAGAATAGTTTTCTTCAATTAAACAGCGATCATGGTCCTGGTTTGGAATGCTCTTTGAATTGGAGTAACGGCGTAGAGAAGGGGGATTTTCAAGAAGTTGTTTAAATTTATAATCGTCTGTTTGTTTTGTGGGATCGCTTTTGATTTCATCTTTTTCACATACGTCGACATTCACTTTTGAAATGGCAGGGTTATGTATCGTATACAGTTCATTACTTTTAACACTCTCTGTGTCACTTTTAGCCACAGAATCATTTGGACTACTTTCTTTAGAGAAATATGCTCCGTCATTGTTAATAGCTTCCGTTTGATCTTCACTGTCATCATAGAGCAAATTCTTTTTTACGTATTTATTTAAAGCCAACAAGGATTTTGAAAGTTTACCCGAAATCGGAACATCACTGTAAAAGCCATCGTCTTCTGGCATGCACACTTTAGTGTTAGCACTGCTTTTTTGTTCACTCGAGTTCATTTTCACAGATTTTGTTTCATTATTACACACTGTTCAATAGATTATGACTTGGAGGACACAAACTAAACATATCGATATCGTTATCAATAAATACTTAAAGATAATAATTCAGATAACATTTGTAACAAAACCACTTCTGGAAATATTATCGAACAAAACTGAACCGGCCTCGATCAGGAAGCGTGGAGCACTATTTACAATCGAAAAAACTGAGTCGGCAACCTTAAGCTGTGACGGGCTTAAGTGACGTAAACATCTGGTCGACCTTTAATGATCTTAATAAGAAGATTTGTGTTGTACTTATGTTATGGTACGGCGGCCAAAACCACGCACAATCACGTCTACCGCATGACTACATAATTTAGTTGAACAAAGACTATTGTTTCAATTCTGTAGATATTAAAGATATAATTGTAACGGGGCTTACAAAATACTGTATAAACATTTCTCATTCACATCACGAAACAGTTCATGTGTAGTAGACAAATTTGTCACTTTGCCACATTATAAACCAGTTTAATATATAACTAATTATTGTAATAAATCGAGTAATATATGCATTACCTGAATCTGAGAAGCTGCTCTGTGGCATCCTTCGTGGTGGCTCCGGAGTGGAATCGGTTTCTACCAGAATACAATAAAATATGATGGGATGCAAATAAAAGCTAATGTTTGAAAGTGATAATTAACTTGTTTTGAATAGTAGTTTAAAAAGTAAAGAAATTCTTTGTGAAATAAATCCTAACTGTATATCCGAAGTATATACAGTTTTAAATATTTAAAGATACTATTGCCGTTTTATTCATTTTACATTCTTGGAAAATATTGAGTGAATGTAATTGTTGTTTGACTCCAATATTAAACAGTTATAAAATTAAAAAAAAACACAAATATTAACCTTCAAATTTGACGTTATGTCGCGATGGCGTGACGAAGGGTGGTAACTTGTAAGGCCATTCAGCTGGCGGAGGGCGGGCGGGCGATCGGGGAGGTTCATAGCGGCTAATTGGCCTGTGTGCCGATGGATTAAATTCTTGCCCTTCACTTCCATCACTTTTTAAAATTGAGTTAAGTTTAAAGACACCTTTCTTTGGTATTTGTTTCTTAATTTCCTTCTTAACTGGGGACACTTGGCCTCGAACAAACTTTTTCGTATCGAAGACCGACCTATTGTTGTCACTCGGCTTTGGATACCTATGCGCAACCCAAGGTCCTTCCAAGTATGGTGCTATATCTTTAAGTTCACTTACATCAGGAGCGGATGAATATATTTGCCCAAGTAGTGACATGACTTCGAAGCGTTTTCGAATTCGTTCTACTTCCCCAGGTCGACATTCTAACGCTTCTTCGGCTGATCGCGATCTTGGAGCAGTCCTTCTCCTCAGAGCCGCTAATTTTGAAATTATATCAATATGAGGCATAAATCGATTGGTGGATCTAAGTGGCACGCGTGCTACTGTGTATGATGTTTTACATCGTTCTCTATGCCTCGCAGATTTACCCGTACATAGACAACTTCTTAAACCGATGTTGTTTATTTCAGGGTCACTGCGATGCCGGCGTATTACTACGCTGGTGGCAGGGAGTGTATCGAACCGCCGAGCGAGGCGACGTACTTCACCGGCACGCGCCAGTTTTAGGAAGGCTCGCCAGTGACGTTCCGGATCGGGCGACGGACTTCGACTCCGCCAGATTGTCTCGTCACTGGAGAAACGTAGCGAGTCAGGCGATCGCTTATCGCAAATATACGCGTCTGAGTACGGCGAAGTCGATCTCGAATATAGTTCAGGCTTCGATGGTAAAGATAAAAACTTATTTTTATCACTTTCACCAAAAAGTTCCTTAATATTTGTACACGATTGTGATTGAGATATATAACCTGGAGATAAAATATCACAAGACTTCATTATCGGTTTACCTAATGGGATGCTATTTTCAATTTGTATACTATTATGAGGTATTTTTTTTACAGATTCAAAATACTCAACTTTTTTTTTAACTTCTTTTTTGGGTGCCACAAAGATTACAGTATTATTGGATTTATCTGATCCACCCGTCTCCGTTTCACTAGCCGAAGAGGGCAATTCTTCTTTATCTGATGCATAAACTACATGCCTTTTATTAGTAGGAAGATTACATACATCTTTATTTTCATTACTATTTTTTTCACAATACTCTTCAGAATTACTTTTTGTATTAATTCGTCTAATTACTTCTTTACTAAGAGTTTGAGAAATTTGTTTTTTTTCACTTTCACTGAGAGACATCTGTGTATTATTAACATTATTTTTTTTATCCTTTTCAGATGGAACTGGACATATTGCAGCAATCGATTTGGATTTGTTTAACTCTTGTAAGATGTCTTGAGTAGGCGTCGTTGACAGTGAGCTACATCTAACGTGTAAGTTGGAATTGTAATTTTTATCACTTTCTTTTACCTCCATTGTATATTGGTTTATTTCTTTTTGGGATTTCGATTCAAGTTCTTTACTATAAATTGCATTCAATTGACTTTTTAAAGCATTTACTTGGTCTAAGGATAAGCTGCTCCAAAGACGATTTCCAATTCCTATCTTTTTACGAAGTTCCCCTATCGATAAATCTGTATTTTTACTAAGTGAAGGTTTTGTAATAGAATTTGTGTTACTTATATTTTTACATTCATTTTTATTATTGATACTGAATGCAGTTTCAGCTACACTTTTACCCCTCCACAAAGGTTTATAGACATCTTTTTTTTGATTTGGTTCTACATCTTGAGGACAATATGAGGATTTTTGTAACAAATCATCCTTAAGATCTTCAACTGACTTTTCTTTTACTTTCAAACCCCTTTCCTTCTCAAATTTCCAACGAAAATCTTTTATATCTCTAGGATAAAAGAGAAAATCTTTTTCCGTTTGTGCAATGTTTAACTTCTCATATAAAATATTGAGTTCTTCTTCGGCTCTTTCAATTGCTCTAATTTTCTTCCATCGATCAAAATCAATAATTTCTTCATCTTTTTTTCTGTGCCGTAAGTCGGTAATTGAAGTGGCTTTTTCAAGTTCTCCAACCCTTTCTAAATAAGTGTAGTACCTATTTAGCTCACGAAATCTCTCAGATCTATTTTTATTATTTTCAATATCTTTTATATATTCCTCATATTCTGGGTCACTATACTGAGATAATGTATCACTTTTAGACCTCATCTGAAGTGAAGGCAACGTGTTTTTCTTTTCACTATCTACAGTACTACGTGGTCTCGTTCCTACAAGGTTCGCTTTATGTTGGGATTTTACATTGTTAATTCTTCTATACGACGGCGATCTAATAGAAATTGGCGACGTTGACTGGCTTCTAGTAGAGGATGAAGGTTTTTTTGAAACTTTCGGAGATATCGGTCTGGAAGTTTGTGAGAAAAAAAGAGTTGGTGGATAATTTAAGTTAAGATCATCATAATCTTCCGATTTTGAAATAAAACGGACCGGAGTGGCACTGACTGTATTGGAATCATGTGAAGGTTTTAATTTAAGATATTTTTTGGATTTAGACGCATGTAGCGCCTGTTGCTGCACTGTTTTTGAAGGTAAAATATTGATTTCGGAGCTTTTAGAATCTTTGTCATCATGATTTCTGTGAAATATTATAACTGGTGACTTAGGTCTTGAAGTTTGAGAAAAATATAATTTATTTGTCGGTGGTTCACTATTACTGCGAATGGTAGATAGTGACATCGAAGATCCATAATCTTCCTGACACTTTGACAAACTGTCAAATTTTTTGATTTTTCCGTCCATTCGACCGGGCCATGATATAGACCTTGCGCTCGGTATGCTTGAAGAACTATCATTTTTATCCCACATTTTAAATCGTGAAAGAGACACAGGTTTGCGATGTATCAAATATGTATTTACAGCACTTGGACTATAATATACTCCAGTACATAAATTAGATTGAAACATTCGGGCCTTTTCTTTTACAGTATTAGCATGATATGAATCTGAAACTGATAAAACTGGCATAGGCTGGGCATTCTGAAGAAATAAGTGTTGAAAAAAGGAGTCTGATACTATAGCGTCACGACCGGCTTTGATTTCTTTTACATGCAAGTATTTCTGAGATAAATTTTCTTCGGGATGAATTTCATTTACATTATCTCCAAATTGACTCCTACATTTTTCATTGATAATGCTATCGCTTTTCTTTTTCTTATGTCCACTATTTTTATTTACAGTTTGTAGTACCTTTTGTGCTTTTAGTTTATTTTTACTACATTGTTCCTGACTTGGAAATACTTTTGGTTTGATAAAAACAGTTTCTAATGACTTCTTATTTAATTTGTTTGTAATTTCATTCGTCTTTATAATATTAGCCTTTTTGAAATTGTTACAAATATTTGACGACGACTTTGATACATTCGCAAGAGTTTTGATATTTGTTTTAATTTGCCTCTCGTCTCTTTTGTTTACTAAGCATGGCGTTGATTGAGTGTATGATTTTAACTTCTGCACCTTTTCAGAAGTACGAATCATATCACGGCTTCTATGTGTTACGGCCGTAAGTGTTGATGATTTGCTTGATGGTTTATTAGTTGAGATTTTTAATTGTTTATTTTTGTCACATTTACCTTTTAATTTTGTTAAATCTATTTGTTCATTTCGTTTCTGCGATCCCCAAAGTTTGTCAATAGGCGTTACTTTATCCAATATGCTTGTTATAGGAGTTTTTCTTCCTGCGCCTCCTTCTATTACGATTGATGTTGGAGATGTTCTATATTTGCAACGTGATGGTGTCGAATATTCTGTTGGTTGAGTTGTCTTTCTCGGAGAACCAAAACTACTAGTACCGAAATGTTTTACACCGACTACTTTATTTTTTTCCTTGCATGTTGGTAAAGATGTACTTTTATGCCTAATTAACACAGGAGGTGCGGAATTCGAATTATTTCTTCGCGTAGCATTCCCTGTTGAAATGGTTTCTGAGCTTTTAAGAATTAAATGTGTATTTTGTCTATTCAATTTGCTACTTATTTTTTCTTTTATTAAATCCACGTTAGATGGCATTGTTACCCGTTTTGGTGATACTGATTTAGGTTTCGATATGGTTACCAGTTGAAGAGTACGACTACTTCTTGAAGATACTCTGCGTGGTGGAGGAGGTGGCAATAGGACATCCTTCGCTCCTTTCATCGTTGTCCTTTGATCTGTTTCTATTCTTATAACGGGATAACATATAACTTCATGAAGACTTGGTGACTTTTTGTGTATTCTTATTTTCGTTAACGTTGAAGATATTGGAATGTATTCGATTTCAGATTCCTCTGCAAATTCCCACTGTCGTTGATTAATAAACTCTTCTTTAGTTTATTAGATTTGCGTGTATTGTGTACCCTGTTATAAATGGATAAGTGAAAGCCTTGTATTCAAACGTGGAACTAAACGTGTGCCGGAAACTAATTTAAATTTGTGTTTAACAGTGTTTGTGGTTTAATTATGGAGTTTAACAACATTATAATCAACTACTTATGATATCCATGCATTTACCTTTATCCGCAGCCATACCGATTGTCCGAAGTTCCATTATTCAGATTTAAGCATCATGCATAAGTATTGTGATAACTTACCTTAAGCGCAGTTAGTTAGGTATTAATTTAGCCGAAGAGAATATCACCAATGCCTAGATTTTGGCCTTGTTGTCAATAGCGCATGACAAAATAAACGTGCCCACTACAAGTGACCTTGTATCATTTAAATAGGAAACATATTTATATTCTCGTAAAGAGTAAATGTTATAGCCGAAATATTAAATAGTGTATACCACCACCGAAGAATACATGCATCTTAATCTAGATGTTTAAGCCCTCGTCTCTTCAACTTTTTCTTACTTCTTATAAGTAGACACATAAATAATGTGTAAAATTAATTTTGAATTACGTAAAAGGTACAATTATATTGAAAAATTAATCTTATTTTTTACAACAACAACAATTTTTTTTTTTTTTATTGATTAGCATACAACATCAATATAATCCTAATATCAAACTTACCCGTTCTTGGTGGGGCAGGTGATCTGAAGCCCCTAAGTGGGGGTTCGCCCCCCGCTTGAAGATCTCTGTACGCAGCTCGGCGCTCCGCTGGTGACAATGGAGCTTCCGTGTCTTCACGTCGTTTGAACACCAACGTCGAATCTGATTCGTAACCAGACTCTTTCAAAGCCCTGATACAAAGTTTCAAAGAATGTGAGTAAGTATCTAAAAGTATTGAATTAAATAATATACTGAAAGTAAATGTAAGTATATGCTTATGTACTTCCGTATAAAATAAAATGTTCGCTGTATTATAATTATATGCTAAAAAATAATTCAGGAAGTTAAGTTAATGTGATTGGTCAATACCGCCTCTGGACCAAATCCAAGTGACGTTCATTGTTATTGGTCAAACTGGAACACGAATTGCTTCGCGAGTCCCAAAACTAGGAAACAAGACGTATATTAATTTATGATTAACTTCTAAAACATTAAAACTTTCATGGTAGGTATTTACTATTTAAATTAAAATAGACCTAAGTAGACTTTCAAAATACAAACCTTGCCATATTAGACTTCGATAAAATAGCAGAGGTGATGTCTTTCTTCTCCTTTGGTAGCGACGTAGTACTCATCGTGGTACTGGACTTGTTTTGCTGAAACGTTTGTAAAATATGACTTAAAAACGCAAATATTTGGAGTATGTTCATTATTTGTCAGTAGGTGAACGATCTATAATAACCCCGCGATTCAATTGTTTTATCTAAAATAGGTACTCGTTTGTTTGTTTCTGTCGAATTGTATCATAAATGTGACAACAGACATGCGGCTTTATAATCATTTAAGCGTCGTAACGAAAAAGAGGTAACATATTAGTAAAATATATGTATCTACTAATATTAATATTTTACACAAAGAGTTCTGTGAAATTACTGGTAAAGCTACAATGAATTTAACAATGTTAGTTGATTTTTGATATAAAAATTGCGTAATAGGTCCCAATCGTATGAAGATAAGTAATAAGCTAGTAAAAAATACTTTTAGGATCCAAAATTGAGTTCCTTAAAAGAAAATAATATAGTAATTTATTTTAACAGGAACTATTAAATATGACATTCTGAAAATTAAAAATACCCTTATGCTAAAAATTTCAGCAATTCGTGCTAAATACTTCACAAAACACTTCAAATCTACAGAAATATTTAATTAGCACCAATGCTCATCCAAATATTTCTATGCATAACAATATAGTATATTCGAACACCAAGAGAAGAAAATAACTCATATTAAATCGTAAAAGAACCATTCACATAAAATAAGAAAAACAACGAAACAATAATATTTTAATATAGAAAATAATGGAATACTAGCTCATTTTCTTCGATAAATATTTAACATATTACGCCTGCGCAACATGCATGTAAACAAAGCTCTTGTTATTTACATTCAGTGTTACAACAAGAAAAGATATAGGAGAAACATTGTATTTTATACATGCATATAAAATTTTCCTGAGCTTACTGTTTCTAGCTAAGTAAGCTTCAAGTGCATAATAAAATTCACTTAACGACTAATTTGTAAGGACGTTTTTTCATTGATTGGTTCATAACGTCGTATAAATAGAATTCTAAGTCAAAAACATCGAAGGCACAACATGCCAACATGCAATTTTTAAATTAACCTTACATTCTTTTGTATGGCGCGAGCGAGCAATGTCGAATAAGGCGGTAGAGGAGAGTTGTCGTCTAGCCACTGTTAGTGCACCAACGCCGCAACACCAACATATCGTTATTAACAAAACCTCAAGTTAATCCACAGATACAGAATTTATTAATCAATAGAGCATATTACAAAGACAAGCAAGAGTGGCGATAGACAAGGGACGCAGATTCGAAATTTCGATCGGAAAATACTAGTGTTGCCATCAGATCCAAAACGTGCATGACTAACAGTGTAAATGAAAATAGGATTATAAACGGTGTTAGCACAAATACACATATAATTATAAAAGATTCGTACCCCATCAAATATGTCCATGACCTCGTCCCACCACTAGAAAAGAAAAAAAATCTGGATTTCTATACACTATAACAGGCTGTTAGGTTAATGGTGTCTATATTAGATGATGAACCCGTGATATAGTTTTATTTCCAAAGGAACAGTTTTTTTCAAACATTACCTGTTTGGCTTCCTTGTCAACTACTGATGATTTACCGGGCGTGTAGTTCTCAATTTTTCCTGGCTGCGACTTATATACCTCTTGACTTGCTCTTGTCGATGCTAATGTGCTGTACCTAGATATAAGAAAACATTGAATGTGAAAAAAGTTTTTTGTTTTTATATATTACATACATAGAAAACGGGCAGGAAACTGTCCTGCTGTTAAGTGATACCGATACCCATGGCACATATCAATGCCAGATGGCTCGCAATTTCGTTGACGGCCTTTGGTACGCTATTTTCTTGAAGGACACGAAGTCGAATTGGTTCGGAAATACTTCTGTGACTGGTTCTACATAGTGGTGGTACGCGGCATAAAATGCCTTAAAAACGCTCAGTTGTGGAATGACGGACGTCGAGGTGATACGCATGGTATTTCGCATTCTGCCCTGACGTCCGATGACGCACTCAGGTGCATGTTTTAATCCCTACAACTCCTCTAAGCACTCTTCGTGGTAAATACGGTAGAAGATTCAGAGAGACTCCACATCTCTACGCAACGCCAAGGGATCAAGCTGCTCGGAAAGTGACTGGTCGTTTCGACAATTCGAACCTCTGTTCGTTTATTATGCCCAAGTGGAAGGAGCGGTGAACTAGTATCAGTGTTCACAGCCTGAAGCCGGCAGCTATCGTACAATTACCGCATATTGGTAATTCTGGGTCTTAATCATAGTATCCACTAGGATAATGACCAGTAGTACTTTACCATCATAGAACATTAAGAAAAACACGTTTTGAACGGATTGAAGCTATTCAACATCTTTTGTCTTCAGTCACCACGCACGCTGAAAAGCACGCGAAACGTCGGAAAAAAATTAAAATTTAAAATTATGTAAATAATTATAAGTTTTTAATAATAATACCTATGTATTATTGAATCGGATTGAATCTATATTCAATCCGTTCAAAAAGTGTTTTTCTTGATGTTTAAAAACTATGTTAACAAAAGACAATACTATCATAGAACATTATAAATTAATTCCTCGATATTTACTTTTGGGAATCCTGATTACTATAGATTTAAATTTTTATAAGACATTCACGAATACGCCACTAATACGACCTTCAGAAATGAAGAGTACGACTAAAGAAGAAGATCGCCTTCATTCGCATCTTTATTTCTCTTACTGTCCCAAGACTACACACCAATAAATAGAAGTACATCAATGTATGGGGAGAGAATATTGAATAATCATTAGTGAAATATACCAAGGAGTATCGTTAACTTTTTTAGGGGTGTAGCATTTTGTTATAACACTTTAACATGTGTTATAACAAAATGTTGGCCTTGTGCCATCCCTGGGGGATGAGAGCCGCACGTAGGTTTGATCCATTGTGCACCAATGGGCTTTCTATTTATATGCGCATTTAACACTTGCTCGTACGGTAAACATCCTGAGGAAACCGAAATTCCTAGAAAGTGGACGGTGTGTGTCAGGCACTGAATGTTGATCACCAACTTGCCTATTAAAAATTATAGGCCTAGACCTAAAAGGTACATATATCTAAAACATATTTTTTTTATACTGGAGATACAGCTTAAACTTACGAATTACTATAAAACTATTCGTTGGTTTATAAACTCTAATCCAAATCTGCCTAAGATTTTATGAATAAAGGAACAGTATATATAATTTAAGTCCCTTACTTATTATTAGCCAGATACGGTGAAGTGACATCGTTCCTCCTGTCTTCCTGTACGGACGCGGTACGGCGGCGTGGACCGGATGTTACGTCACTATCGTACGCATCACTCCACGTGCCGGACGTAAGCCTACTTAGACCGCCCTCAGGTTCACTCAGATACCCTGAGCGTGGGTCGAAGTACGCGTACTGGGATTTACTGCTGCTCACTCTCTGTGGTTCGTCTAAAAATTATACATTTGATTTTAGTACAACACATTTGTGTATATATATATTAAAATACCTTATATACAGTATTTGATGTTAGCAGTTCAAGTTAAGCGTGATTCGCCTTACTTTGTAAAGAAAAATAAGTCATGAAGGCCTCTTTAAAAGGAGGATTTAAGCCAAGACTTAAATCTTAAACCAACTGCCTTCTTTGTGGATCGCATATAGTAGTCTTGAGTTCATTTCCTGGGGTAACAATTGTATCAGCACGGCTCACATAAATTTGCGAAAAAAATTACAAAACAAACGCAGAAATGAGTCACCCCGTGCCTCATCCGATAACTGGATTCAATACAATGAAACAACTACCTTCACCAATATTTTAGTATTTATTTCTAAGGACGGATATTTATTATTATAGTAAACCAATTCATATTATTGCATAAGCCATTCTAATAGTATAGCATTAGTTAGCAGATTAATATTAATTAAACTTATGTCTTTGTACGTAAGAGATATTAGTTCTTACACTCAATGTGATTAGATCAAACCATTTATAAAATTTAGCATATAAAGTTATAATATTGTGTAAAGCCTTATATACCTATCTGCCGTTAACTGTCTTTACATACATGTATATATTAACGTTTGAGAGTGTAATTTTATTTAAAAATGTGTTTAGATATTATTAAAAATAGCTTGTATATGATTTCAGCCACCGATGAAAAATTTGGAATAAAAGATAGTCACCTCTACGGCTTTTGTATCGTATCGTCACATAATCGTCTGAAAAAAAAATGTATGTTCATTTATTGGGTAGTTTAATTGAATTATTATGCGGAATATAAATCTACTTACTGTCGTATTTATTTTTGTGGATTGTGTCGTACATCTTCTTATACCATCTTGAGGGATCTTTGACTTCCTGAAATAGTCAAAATTAATAATTATTTTCAGTATTTTATACTTTATCGTATTGTTTTTCGGCTCTGTTTTCTATTAGACATATTTAAACAAGAAAATTAAGAAATTCACACAATGTTTAGTTGCGCTACCATTTTTTTTTATTAATTCGCCCTTAAGCTCAAAGTCCTACCATACCGCAACGTCTTATCATCAAAACGTATTAAATGGCGCCAAAAGCCAGCGCATGCGCTAAAGCTGGCGCTGCCATGCAACGCAATAATTAAAAATATATTACAGAGATGGCGCGCTTAGCATATGCGCGTTCGAAAAGTAAAATAAATCTATGGAACTGCGTCAATGACCATACCTTCTTGGACTGAGACTTTGGCTGGTATCATTTAATTTTTGCAAGTAATTTTGTGATAATAAAATATGATTTTTCTGAGACATATCAATCGTTTCCATTTAAATTAACTACAAGTATGTGATTTACCGATCTCAATGTAACAGGCATGCCGTCATTTGTGATTGGTCCTATTCCTTCGATTTTTTTCTGCGTCTCCGCCATTTTTGTTGTGCTCCGATCGCGCCTTTCGCCTTCCCCTTCACTCACGTAACCACGACGTAACGCGTGAACTGAAATAATTTTTACCAAACTCAGTTGTCAGAAAAATAAATGACTATTTTTGTTAAAGGAGTCCAGTACGACTGATTTAGTTTTTATAATTAGATGAAAATATAGCAGTATTTATAGTTCTTTCAAGATACCTCTATGGCCGTGTTGGACCCTGTGCTAGTAAGCTAAGAGCCTGGAGTAAATATGTTATTGTTATGGGCAGTGCGTCAATGTATTTGCATCTTAGCTATTGAAGAAACTGAAACTTGTTGGTAAATATTCAATTTGATTTGAACCAAAAAAACTGGCAGCAATCATTTGAGGTTGGGTTGTTTAGAAAATAATTTGTTTTTCTTTCACTTCAAACCAATTCTAAATCCTGTTTTCCTTTACATTCATAAGTTAGGAAGTTCCAGGAAAGTATTCCCGCTAAGCTAATTTATTCACGGAAACGGAAGTTACGCCACACCCCTAATTAAATAACGAAACCTTAAATATTACGTTAAAATTTGACAACAAAAGTTTAACGATCGTTATTCAACTTGATATGAGATGAAATTTAATAAGGAATAAAAGTTTTCTTTAAATTTTTCCTGATAAAGTAAAGCCAAGGTAAAACTCGGGTTTTTGTTTCAAACAATAAAAAAAGTTAAGGTTTTTATTGAGTTTGATCCTAGTGTTTTGGATAAAAGTAAACGTAAAAGAACCTAGGTTATTTTTTATACTAAAATCAGGCAAATTTAATAATGATTAACGCATTTTTATTTTAGTGGAAGTTTTTGAACAACAAAATCAGTGTTTTTTTGTTATGAATTAATAAAAAAATATTATTTATAATTCGGAGAAGCTAGATTACGGTGAAACCATTTTATTTATTTACATTAACACCCGAGATAAAAACCACGAATCTTCACTTGCCACGGTCCTGATGTACTTTCTTGGCATGTATCGCATCGCATGATCATCAGTAAAGGGTACTTTTAACTTGTCCCTTCTCTAGTACATCCTGGTATTTGGTCCAGGTATGTAAGACAAAGCCTATTCGACGATGTCACCATATCGTACTAAAATAAAGGCGCATTAGCTAATAGTATACAATTTCTTTTAATTACTTACTAGGGTCGCCAAAAGGTGGTGATGGTCTGTCGCGTGGAAGACGGGAATTACTATCACCTTGTACTTGCTGACTAGCTCGTGATAGCTGTCCTTCTGAAATGTAAATATAATTTTTAAATAGAAATATTCAAAATCAATAGCAAATGTTACTTAGTATACATAATGATATATCGTCGAAAATGTTTATTTTTCAAATAAAGGACATTTTTTAAATAAAACAATTTAATTTCACGAAAAATATACTTTTTTAATTTCGCGAATTTGGAATTTGTTCCCGGCCAGCAACTTTTATGTTATTCCAAACACGAAGTTCTATTTTTGAAACAATACAGCACGCTTTTTATTAAAATAAACAATCCATGTTAAACCAATTATAAGTAAAAACAAGTTCCAAACTAATAACGTATGCTAAAATAAATTGGATTTTCTTTAGTGAAATATCTATTTAACTTAATAATATCCCTAAGGACACCCAAGCGTAATATTTGCGTAATAGGGTTGCCATTTGAATAGTTTTCACTCACAGCTTGATAGGAACAGCATGGTGCCTTCCTATGAAAGTTTAATAATAACCTTACCCTTGTCATTTGCCCTACGAATTGAGATTGTATAAAATTCTTGGGATTCTATAAAGTTGGAGACACCAACTATATATTAAGTGCAATTTCATTCATGATCTAAGAAAAAGGTAGATAAGCATGAAAGTTAGGAAATTAAGTCCAATATTTTCAATATATTGGACTTAATTTCCCTTACTTTTCAATCGATCACGAGTGAGCCTGAGTTTGGTTAGGTTTTTGTTTAGCTTTAAAATAAATTTGAATGCGATCTTTATAAACATTCGCCATAGAAGGAGTATATCATGAGGTAGACTGTAAGGTATTGGAGGTGTAATTGGTTAATAAAAAAATTGGAGGTGACAAATGAAAAAGTATAAAGTAGCGCGAATAAATTACAAAATTACAAAAGGTGATTTATTTGAGATAAAATATGGATAGAAGCTAATAAAAACGAATCATATATTTAGGATTTCTCATTCACATCTGAAAACTGAATTTATATAGTGTTTTAACAGTACCAGTATTACTTTAATTCCATCATTATAACCTATATTAAAGCTTGTTGTGTCTTTTATTTTTAAACTTTTAATATATACATATTCTATATGGAAGAACGCTTTGCATTACTATATTCATAACGAATATATTAAAAAAATATTGGACCCATTTCATAAATTCTTTCACCATTAACTAAAAGGCACTATTGCCTGAATAAATTGAGCTTTATTTATTTTCTAAGACTGTAAACTGAAATGGACATAAATATAACCAAAGTACGACAATACACAAGCATTCGTGTCTCTAAGAAAAAGTTAAGATTACCTTTTGTGTTGCTTTAAATGTGTTTGAAAATTAGATCTAATTTAGAAGCAGAAGCTTTGTATTTAATTACTTCGAGCGCGGCGAATAAAGCTTTCCTCTAATCCCATTAAAGGTGAATGACAATAATGCCGACTAATTAGAAAATACACAGATAAGGCAAGCTGAAAGCTATTAGCGATATAGAGCAATTAAATGAAATAGAAATTAAGCCGATTCGCCACAATCTACATTTCAAATGTATTTCGTAATCCGTGATACAGTTTAGTCTCGCTGTATTTTTATCTTAAATCAAGTTAAATTATAAATCTCTGATAGACTTATTTATACATCTGATTCAATTAATTAAAAGTGAACATAATTATTACCGTCTTTTCATGCGTCATCGGCGAAGAGTTGTATTATAAGGCACAACAAACTTCCATAAAATTAATTTAGGAATAAATTGAGAATATTATTCAAGACATATTCTAAGTCTCTCATATATTTTATTATATACCCCTAATTCGTTTAATTCAAAGTGAACGAAATTACTATCGTATTTTCATACGTCGGGAGCGAAGAGTCGGATTACAAAATTAACTTTACTTACGAATAAATTACAAAGTTATTGTTTAAGTAGCGACGCCTTAAAAATGACCTTGATGTTTGAGCCATTAAAGATGTTTGAATTTTGATTTTGTCACGAAATTCATTGTTATTATGTTTGAGTTTGTTTGATCGGTTGAGCGCGCTAATCTCAGCAACCGCTCGTTCAAATTGTATCTTTCTAACCGTCTTCAAAAAAGGTCATCAGTTTGTCGTATGACGTTATTAATGTTGTAGGAATTGAATAATAATTGAGTATAATGGTTAAGGAAGGTAAGAGTTCGTTAGTATACGTTTCCACAAATATATTGAGAGCATATCGAGATGATTTTTATATAGAATTCGTATATTCCAACTTAGGGAAGTTTCACTGAAATCGGTTTCGTGTTTTTTAAGTATTTAAAAAAAACGACTGAAAAAGAAAATGGTATAAAGTAGGTATAAATAATAAAGCCTATAATGGTTTTCTTTTCCTATACTCTTGACTGATACATCATCTAAGCAATATCTATTGAGATCTCAGTTCTTGTGTTCGATTATTTACATACCTCGAGCCTTTTGAAGTAAGGTAACCGTAGGATTCGGTGCTTTAGGCAGCTTGCTTCCCAGTGAGTTGAAGCCGGTCACAGGAGCGCTATGCGACGTTCGAAGACGACTCTCACCCTCAGAACCACTCATGCAACCGTTCGCTTCTTTATTCTGAAAAATAAAACATCTTTTCAATTTCTTCTAAGGTGTAATAGTTCTGCTTATATATTTTTAAAATTTGTACAAACAACAGTGATCAAAGTGAATTAATTAAATTTAGAAGCTGCTGTTGTACTATCATTGTTAAAACTATTTTATGATGTTTGTTAATCATAAGTTATATTTGCGTATTGGAGTGGATTGCCCAGAAAAAATTCAAAGCCGGGATCGAAAATCCGAAGCGATGATTATCGCACTGTGCACTACTAATAACTAACTTCATATTGTGTATTAGGACAGTGTTGCCCTCGTGGCTTGAGCGTGTGAATTGAGTCCTTGAAATGGTTCGTCGAAGTCCGGCTGCCCGCAAAAAGGAATATTCTTCCTAAGTGCGCAGTTAACACACACGTACGGCGAAGGATAACATCGTAATGAAATGGCTTGTGTTAGACTTAAAAAGTCGACGGAGTGTGTCTGGTAAAGGATGATCATCCTTTTGCCTAACAGATACAGAAATCTGAAGCCATAAACAAGAATTGTAGCGCTACTTGCTTTATAGATATTTAAGCTCTTTGGGTCATGAAATTTTATTTTGTTAAAGTATGATCACGGATCACCCAAAAGTACGTGTAACTATACACCTGTATATTCTAGCTTCCTAATTCTCTTGAGAAACATTACCATATGCAGACCTTACGTAGAATAGAAATTATACAAACTGGGTGGCTGTGCTGTTGCCTAGACCGCAATACTCACATCTTGTATAAATTGGATGCCATACAGACTTATTGAATACCTCATCGTATGCATTGATTTGAATTTCACAATATTGCAGAATATTGGATATTTGATTGAGGTTACTTTTGTCTGTCACTATAAGTACTATGTTAACTTTGTCTGCAGTCTTAAAACGACATTTTACACTTTTGGCTACTACTTACATCGACGGTACTCGACCTTTATTTAACAGACTTTTCTTATACAAGATTATAGTAATATCACAGAAACATTATAATTTCTACATGATTTTCAGTAATTTACGTCTTTATGTTCCTTTAAAAATATAATAATAACAAAACCGACTCCAACACTAAACAATATTAAATAACAGTATTTCTATTGAGTGGTCTTAAATCACCAAGACAATTGAATGTATTAAACTATATTTATATACGAAGTATGCAGGTATTAGGCTATTTTGTTTCTTTTTAAAATCGGTTACTAAATTAGACATCACATTGCAAATAACACAGTTATTTCTAGATCTTTCTTTAAGATGGTTCCGTTAATTTGTTTTCCCGAAGTGATAGGCAAAGTCCACAGATACACCTACGGTTTTTATATATCTCTCACTTCATCCACTGTCATGACATCATGCTCGTTGGTTATAGTTACTAAGTTGCCTCTTCTCTAGTTCCTCGTGGATTTGGTCTAGGTATGTACGTTAGGGCCTACCTAACCCGACTTGATCCACGGGTGCGTTGTATATCCTACTTGTCAACTGTTTCTCATTCATCCGTTCTACAAGGCCATACCACCTAAGCATTCCCTTTCGTATTTTTGTTATTACCTTCTTAAATTACTCGTAAATGATGTCAAAACAAAACAAATACTCAAGTTTAGCATCATGTTTCTATTAAAAGTTCTTTATAAGCTTGCTTCTTACACAAACAAAGTGGTTAAAATGAAGGAAATTGAATTTATAAAGTTGCGAGAGGTCATTGCGAATATCTTTGCTATGAAATCACAAACGAGAAGTTCAAAGAAAACTCATAAACTTTGCAGGAACTAGGAAATAAGACCATTAATAGACTATGCTTTTAACTGTCAAGTCGTCGTATATTTTGTGGAAGAACGTCATCCGCACACAACTTTAGTTTGTGTGTTGTACTCACAAGTATTGAGTCTGGTCCGATTTTCTGGAATATTTTAACCGTTCTCACAAAGTGACGTTTAAATGTTACGTATATGATTATATTTTTTAATTAATTGAAAACCAACACATTTTTGATTTTATATTACAAAAATAAAGCAACGGTAATATAATGACGTAAATCAGTAGCGATACAAAGTTTAGAATTTCCATTTAAAACATAAATAATTTCACTTAAACTGTTGTGGCCTGTACTTTGCATTACTCAGAGCTTACTGATAGTTTGTGTATGTACTTAACTGACTTTTAGTTAGTTATAGTAGTGCAGTGCTGTTTGATGTGTAAAGAAATACGAACTTCAAATTTTCTGCGGGCTGGTGGTGACTCCTCGAAGTGTACAGGGCGGAAAGTTTTACGCGGTGTTTGTGGCGATGCTGTGGCGCTGTTTGGGGTCCAGACAGGCGGTGGGGGCGGTACGGGCGGCGTGGCAGCGCTGGACCCGCTGTCGCCCGCCGGCGGCTGCGCCCCAGGCGTCCAAATAGCTGTAATGGTCAAAAGTTATCAGTTACGTCACTATTAATGTCAATTATGACAGTTACAGAAGTTTTGCCGCTTTTTTTAAATTTCTTACAGACTGAAAAATATAGAAAGCAATTAGTATTGTCTTTTGTTAACATAACTTTTACACATTAAAAAAACACTTATAAACGGATTGAAGCTATGTATTATTATTATAAACTTATAATTATTTAGAAAGCAATTTTTTATTTTTAATGTCACTTATAAAAAAAATAATTTGGACCAATCGAACTGATGATGAGCTGTTCAAGCTGTCAACTTAGTTGGTAATTCATATTTTACGGAACGCTATTTGTAATTATGCTAAGCAAAAAAGTTGGCACGGCCGCAGAGCCAGCGGAAAATAATAAGTCTTCCCTCCAACTTGGATTTTGTTCCCTTTGAAGTAAAGAGTCTTGGATCGTGAGGTTCATGTGCACGGGCCCTAATTTAATATTTAAGTTGGCGCCTGGTAGATAGTACTGGTGACCCCAGAGCCTACGAATAAGTATCGCAATACAGTGAGGAATTGCTATTATAATTAAAGGTACACTGCCACAGGAATCACTTTTTTTAATTGTTTAAGTATTCTTTTTATTCAGATTTAATGATTATTATTACTATATAGGGTAGAAATATGGTTAATACAATAAAATCATTTTTTTATGAATATAGTGTTTTTTTTATATTTTGGGCCGCACACGAGTGAATGACATAAAACCTTTGACCGTAGGTTCTGCAATTTTTTTGAACCAGCCATTATTTCCCTCAAATATTATGTTAAACACGACTTATACTAAGTATTAAACAACAAAAAGCAATTTATAATAAAGTGGATATAAAATCGAGCAATGAAACTAAATTCGACGCCCTTCGTGAGCATCATAAAGACAAGATAGAGACAATTTGACTGTTGATAGGTATCTGCCCTTCAGTTGACCTGTCTTATTCGTTCATAAATCAAAGTGGTTTGCAGATTCGTGAACTGCTTTGACGAAAAAGAATCCGCTCTTACTTATATTATATATTAATTCTTTTGCATAATAATGTTAATTAGTCGTTCCTATGCAAATCTAGCAAGGAAACTTGTCGTTGTTAGTTAAATTAGTTTTTTAGGAATCCAAGAATAAGGTTATCTGTGCGAACCACAAGTTTACGAAGTCACTGCTTCGGGCTATAAAATTTTTAAACGGCAACAAAGAAATACGAGCTATGTAATTTCATTACAACGTTAACATAAACGTTTTGATATATGTCAAAGTCATACTTGTTTTATTGCGTGAGCACATTATAGTGATATGACTTAGTGACGTTTTTTAATCTTGCGATACTATATTTAATATATTTACATGTTATACAATGTTTATTAGGTAGACCTATCAAATCCCAGAAAGGGCAATTTTTTAGAATGTTAGTTGCTTCAATCGAACATAATTATTAGAACGCAGCTTATTTCTTTTTAAAAGTATTCATAGATAGCCCACATATTTTTTCTTTATAGAGCAAATTCAATAGCCTTTATAAGGTTCCTGTGTCAGCTACGCCGTAGCAAACCTATGAATAATTCGTAGATAATTTATTAGATCATGTTGAGATGTTATCTAGGTGACATCCTGTCAATATAACCTTGTTTATATAGGCTTTTTAATTGAGTTTATCTACATACATCGTAACGGAATGATATTAACTACATACATTTTCAAGGTTATGATATAAATTTATCCAATTTTTATTTAGACATTTTTATTGATAGGGCTGATCCTACTAAGTATGGTGCATATAACAACCGAAAGGTCCAGGGCTCGATGTCTGGAGGAACGATAAATATTTCGGTGGAGACTGATCATTCACTTTCTTTAAAAATATCAATGAACGCGTTAGTTCTCTGACTTTTTGGGGGGTTTGGGGAACAATTGTTGGTAAATATAACGAATTCAAAATAAAATATGCTCTGTGCAGTGCTAAGTGTAATATCATTGAATTGAGAAACGTTTGCAAGGTAACATAGTAAATAAACAGTAGCGATTCCCCGTGCAGCAATAAACGTAATAATGCTTAACTTGAATATATTGAACAGCTCCAAACAAAATACGAGCAAATAAAGCCGACGTACGTAGGCTTTGTAGAGTACATTTTACGTTCTACAAATATGCACGGCTTAGATCATAGCAATAATTAAATAAATTTACATAAAACCATAGTTTTATGAAAATTCCTCTTTTCATTTGGAAATGCTCTTTTAACAATTAGCATTTTTTACTACATTTTTAGCACGGGCACTTTGAGATTTGTTAAATAAAATTTGGTAGTAGAAAGTACCAAATCTGTTATTGCGTAGCCAAAACCTAGAAATATATGGTTATTTATTATTCATCGCAATATCTTTAACGAAATTTAATTATATTATATAAACCAAAACCTAATCGCCTAATAAATTGGTATTGTGTGTATTTTTGCTTTTAGTTGGGTTCAAATTGGGTTAGTGGGTGTGCCCTGTCGGATGGGGGAAGTGTGACTACATACATATAATGTTTACAATCACTTATAGTGTGTATTCGGCTAATTTGATTTAAGAGTCCGATATCATTTAATAAAATTAGTTATTGCTGTGTAAACATGACTTCTATATTCGTATTTTTAATATACTTTTAAATATAACTTGAATAGTTAATGGAAATTGCGAATTCACATTTATCTAAATGATTACTATGATCTATAGTAATGATAGAGTCAAATACAATAACGAAACAGATTTATAAAGTATTAAATGCATCAAAAAATACACATAATTTTATTATAAAAATATCTCCAGGGCAATAACAGTTATCAGATTAAAATTGCTGAATTATAGGCACGGACGCGAGCGTAATACACGTTTATTCCAGATCACATGCCCTCGCAGGGAATTAATTCGAATTGAGATAATTGGTTATTTATCTAAAACACGGAGCCGGCATCAAAGGAACGTAAATAAATTAAAACTTCCCGAAAGCGAATTCAATTAAGGTAAATCTGAGAAAAATGCAAGCACACGTGATTGTGAATTTTGAGTGCAAAGTGTGAATATTCTGGATTGAAAAATCGATCGTTTTTTGTTGTATATATATATATGCTGAATACTTTACTCTCCAATGATTTTACTGATTGTAAAAATAATACAAAATTATCGTATTTGAATATTTTAGTATGTACATAAAACGTACATTGATTGATACGAAGCTTTTTTACCAATAGTTAATATTTATATAACATATTTCCTTGAATGATATCAAAAGGATCAGCAAAGTAACATGTCAATTTATAAAAAGAATCACGTACGTGGGGCACAAGTTGTCTCCATCTCAAGGGACCGTCTATACTCGTACATTAAGCATTCTTATCACAAGCGCTCGTCGCACGCGCTGGCCGCCTCACTAACTTACAGTTCCTAATTTGATTATATAACTTTAACTGCGGTTCACCATTAATTCAATAGTGCGTCTAAAATGTACTCTGAACTTGGTACTTAAGCCTATATTGTCTCGCTTTGTGTTTTTATAGGTCCAACTGACTTGGGTGACCCAGAACTGTCTAAGGTGCAACCAGGGCGAAATTATGTGTGGTAGCCAGGAGCGAAGAAACAAAAGGGCCCAACCATGGCTACGTCAGTATTTATTAATTCTACTACGATATTGGAATACATAAGCATATAATTAACTAGTTTTAAGACTCTGCCTTGTTGTAGAAAGCACTGTTTAGCTTCAATGTAATCTTTGCACAGTTGTGAAGACAAATGGAATAATTTGCATTACACTGCATAACTTTAGCGAAACGTTTTGTTACAGACGAGAGCAGTAAAAAAGATATTAAATTAATTTAAGAGACGTTAATAGGATCATTATTCAAGAAAAGAAATCCGACAAAAACTCTGTGAATAGAGTAATGGCTCATTTAGCATCGATTCTCTGCTCTCTTTGTGATTTCGATTTATAAATCCAAGTGCTCTGTTTAAGCAGTGTTGAAATAGCAAAGCTATTAGTGAGTTTTCAACTACAAGTTGGCGACAAGATTTGCGAAAAGAAAAACAAGTTTTCTTACATTAATTGATGCGATTTTAAACTTTACGTATACGATTACGATAAGAGATACTGCATCGAAGTAAAACGATTTTAATTGTCGGAAGTTTACAATAATAGCATTATATTTTCGTAATACTCATATACAACTTCAAGTCTATTTTCTATTTAAAAGTCTATTTCTCCTTAATCAGTTAATCATAAATATTTCAATCTCAAATTTATTAACCTTGTAAATCAATTGCAAAATAACATTAGCAATAATAGCTGTTTAGTTTGAGAACTGTTATGAAGAGTTTATTAGCACATAATATCATATTTTAATATATTATTACAGTAAACTTTAGATGGTTATAATTGAAAAGGCGGAAGGAACGAGAATCGCCGTACCTACTTATATTGTTCTTGTAATTATTATCATATGGAAACATATTTAATATTGATAAAAATACTTTCTATTTGTACACACAAAATCAAAGTACACGCTGCTTAACATTGGCAATGAAAACCGTATTCTATCGCGTGATAAAAAGAATGATGGCTGATAAGACTTAGTTTTGATAAGACTATGTAGTGTTTATTATAAATTCCAGAATGTGTCTATTAATAAAATTTAACCAGACTAAAATATATATTAATTAAATTACATAAAAATTATAAATATTAAAACTCTACTAGGTTCCAAAAATCACTGTTATGAATGCTTTAAATTTATTCACAATTTAGTTTTGTTTTGAATTTATAAAAAATAGGAATATTTCTTAAAACGTATACATATTAAACACACAGATCATAATTCAAGTGAGTGGCAATACATTAATTGAAACTAAGGTGAACCTTCACTGACGTAACGTTCAAGATTTGTCGTTGGCTATTTCCGAAGGGCTTTTAGACACAAACAAACTATATTTTATTTTAGTGACTCAAATAGCCATGTTTCCTGCGTCTGCGGTTATATTACGCAAGTTGTCATCGTGCCAATCGCTCAGGTGTGCTAACATTTACGAATCCTATTTGTTATCCTACACCTCATATTATAATTCATTTTTCCTTTTTTACATTTAAAAAGACGTACTGATCACTTGTGTTATAAGTAGTTGATTAAACTTAAACAGTGACACTATTAATGAATTACACTCTACACAGTACCCATAATATTTGAAGAGACATTGTTGAATAAATATGAAGTTCTTCGTATTTTAAGAGAGAATTCGACATTATAATGATCTGTGCATTATACAAATAAAACTTAAAACAATGGTTGAACATTTTCAGATCAATAAAGTTTTCTATTGTATTCTTACTATGTTGTAGGATAATTTGTTCCTGTGAATAGTTGTCAAGTATTTACAGATACACATTTTGAAATCGAAATATTTGATAAAAACGAAACAAAAAATGGTTATAAATATTACAATGACTCCGGCAAACTTTGAGCAATAGTAAAATATTTTATTTTATTTAAATCAAGTCGATAAATATTTGGTATTAAAAATACAATTAAGTATGCTGCGATGTAAGTCTTAATATAGGTCATGTATTAACAGATTGCATCGAAGTTTGACATTCGGAATACAAGCCGCAAAGCCTTCAAACAAGGCTTTGACGCACTGTAGTTGATTACAATGCACTATATTTAGGGATTAATTCACAGCCCATTTCCATTTTCAAATGACGTATTATAGCTAATATATCTAATATTAATATGCGGTTGGGTCAAGATTTTCAGGTCTAGGCCTCAGATTTCTGTATCTGTTTCATGATCATTTGTCAATCTAATAGGCAAGTAGGTGATCAGACTCCTGCGCTGACACACGACACACTTAAAATTGAGTAATGTCCAAGTTTTGTCTATGCCCAACCAATAGACCTTTACTGTATGTTATTAAATTATCAATTAACCAACATATGACATACATCAGTGTCACACATAGTAGCTTCTATTTCTGTCTTCACTCTCTTAATGACTTTGAGTTTCCCACACGTCAAATTTGGCTTAGCATTGCGTAACGACATCTATTTATAATTTACTAGTATGCGACTTCGGATATAGATAATTTTTACGGCTTGCTCTGTGCATCCAGTATATTATTATATAGAACTATACAAATTATATTAAATTATCATTACATAAATATATTAGGAACACAAAGTATATAACTGCCTCTTTTATAAAAGCTACGGTAACAGAATGTATACCTATAGGAGAGACATACATATATTTTTATTTATAGATGACGCGAAATAAACAATGTCCCAAAATAATTTAGTAGTAGGGCGTCGTTATCGAAAAATAATAGATTTTCCACTTCATCATACATTGTCTTCTTTGTGAAGTACAACACAGGTGCATTTATCTATACAGCTCATAGGCCGTTCACTGCGTTAACAGAATACTTGAACGCTTGCATAATGTCCAATATTGAAAACAATTCACCATTATGTACGACCAGTCCACTATCAACTAAGACATGATAATGATTGAACGAGAAAAATAAGGAGACATGAATGAAAATGAGAAACAAAAAGTGCGTGATTAAACTGTAATACTTAATTCATTTCGTATGTGTGATACAAGTTTCTATATACTTATAAAAACGGATACTAAAATTAAGTGTCCTTTTACCGGGTTTTTAATATTTAACTGACAAAACAACATAAATACTTTAATGAATTTAAATTAACTGAATATTCCAGAGTATTGAACTATTTTAATAGACTACCGCATGAATTGCTAATACATAATATCTTACAATATAATACGTTCTCCATAGAACTGTAAACAATGGTATGACTCATCCCTTATGTACCATATACATATAATATACAGCTTAGCACAATATAATATTAATAATGAGCATATTCTATAATGATTTGGAACAGACGTAGACGATAGATTGTAGATGCTAGGAGTAAAACCATAAATAAAAGCTAGTTCACTATAAACAAGTTCAATATAGACGAGTGTATCAGCGAGTTATCGCACAGTGATATTCGAATTATTTGGTATTCAGAGCGTAGCAGTCAAAGCCTTGTACACAATGCAGTAACATTGACCGAATGGCAGGTGAAATGCATGAGCATGCATGAGCATACACGTGGGCTTCGAATATTGCTCATCGCTATGCCTTTATTGGATTGTTACTTGACTGACTTTTATTTCAGTCATTTTAGTTTGTTTTTAATTAATATCGGAGAAATCTCATTAGCTGAGGTACTGATAACAGTATTAATAAGTAAATAAATAATAACGCTAATCTTCTGTAGTAACTTCGAGGATACGCAATACAATATTGACAAAAAACCATGTAATAAAAAAATGTGTGTGTGTGTCAGCTACGACGCACGATTGGAGTTTACTCCTTACGAACGATAATTATGATATAAAAAAGGGTAAATGAACGCATCTGCTAAAATGATAAGAGAAACAAACATATATCTGTAATTATTCGGATTATTTATATTACTTCAATAAAGCGTATTACATAAAGTATGTTACACAACAATAATAATAATAATAACAATAATAATTGTGTTCAATTTATACAAATCCAATTTTAGAGAGAGAATGAAATGAAATCATTCTTTTACACGTTCAATCCTACAGATATATATGTTTGTCTCTTTCTACGTAACGCCTCAACTTTTCGTGTTACACTTGATTTTACTCCTCATAAAATTTCCGTACCGGGCCTTATAACTCATATCCTAAGATTAAGCCTACTTTATTGCTTGAAATTACACCATTTGCTTAATATACGTTTATAAAATACACTATTACAAAACTTACTTTATTGTTTTCAAGGGTCTCCAAATGAGTACAGTTTTTTCTGGCATTAATATTTCTATTGTTAGATGATGATTTGTGATTACTAATTCGAGATGTATAAGAAGTGTTATTGGGAACCTAGTTTTTAGAAAAACAATGTAGGAACGGTTTATAAACGCAAATATATTTGGCTGAATGTTTAGTAGCGAAAAAACTTTAGATGGTATCACCTGACAGATATATTAAAGTAATATTTATGCACATACATTACGTACCACTTTAAAGAAGGCGTGTGTTAAAATTAATTTATATCCGAAATTTAATCTTTTCACGATATCATCATCATTATCGATCATTTTTTAATCGTTTACGAATATATTCTATTTTGTTTTATTCCTTGCATTACTCGTAGTACCTAAAAATAATTACTTAAATCTTTTACGTTATGAGTGGTTGCTTTCATCTATGAAGATCCTATTTTTCAATGAAGTCGGAAAACGTAAACGTGGTGTGAAACGTAGCAGATATTTATAGTGTCCGCGTCGTCTTGGTGCAAAACGTTATAAAACAAAGTAAGGTCGCAGGGCATCTGGTAGCGAACGAACATGTGGTATTTTTATCGCGGCCATTCACAGAACCGATATCGAATACAATTTTTTTAAAACAATTTAACAAAAGACTGTATAGAATTTACAAAATCCTAATTAACATTTGTACATTCGAGTCTTTTTGTGTTCTTTGACAATTTTTCACCGTGCTATACAACTACTCTCAAAACGGTGTTTGATATCACGTATAATTAATTGTAGTGAACGGGGCTAGAAAAACAAATGACTACATTTCATACTATTAAGCCAAATTTTTAGTTATTTAACAGCTCTTCGAAATATATTCATTTAATAAAGTTTAAGCTCATTGTTACATTTATATCAAAATATTAAGTTTGTACGCGAGGTAGTTTTTATTCACATCTCGTTGTAAAGTTTCATTGAGTTTCGTTCAAGCATCTTTTTGCTTCGAATAATATTTTCTTGTAAATCCGAACATCGTAATGGGAAAAGTTGTAACAAGTATTCACTACGTATTATAGGCCATTAATTTCTGGCATCTCTGTGGTACGAGAGAAGTATCAAAAAGAAATTTAGACAGTTTTACCTAGATTCTGTTGTGTGAACATTTTTGAGTAATTATTATCAATTAAAAACCCAACCTCTCTGTGTATTTTCTTTACATAGGCATAAAACAATTCATTGGCATTGTAAGAGTTACACAAAACCACAGGTTTATAATCCTACGCTTTAACAATTGGCCAACGCTCAAGACACAGTTAAGACAAGAACATTTTTAAAAGTCTTAGAAGGGAAGAGAGAAAGTATAGGAATCTTTCTTCATCAAGAACACAGTATGCTTCTTCACATGCGAGATAATATATATAAGTAAGTAATTGGCTTTATTATATTATATGTAATTAAAGGTATTATCTTTAATACAGTTTTATCTAAGAATGGCATGCTATATTTATGTAAAAAAGTTTTCGAGATTTATTGTTTCCTTTTCCGCTTCACTTTGAAGACATAGGTACAATTTTACAAACACAATTTAATTATTCAATTTTCATTAATTTAATAAGATTTTACGGCAGCCATCAAAACAATATTAAGATTAAAATCTATTTATTACCAAAGTTTTAAGAGTTCATTACGTGGCCACAAACGTTCATTAAACGAGAAAGCGATAAAAGAAATTGTTTTACGAATTAAAGTGTTATAAAGACTGTCTTTGTTCGAAGCAATTTTTGTCGTGAAAGCCGGGGTATGACTGTAAAATCTCGAAAGAGGTCTGAAGTAGGATGCCAAGTTACAAGGGATTTCGACATGTGGAGCACAATACGCGTTGTCGATAATCACGAAAAACTAGAACAGTGTTGACGAACTGCTAACAACGGGTTGTACTTCTTATGTACACATATTGAAGGGAGCAATTTCCTTGTTATAACGTCAATTGAATAATTAAAGGACCTTAATGAAGATTGTTCTGTCGTTTTGATAAAAATACCTAATCTACAATATAATATATGATTCATTAAAAATTTAAATTAAGAACACAATATGTAAACAACTGTCTTCAGCTCCTATTTATTTATATGATCCAGATATTATTTAGTTCAATCTAACCGTCAACGGAATTGATACATTATGTTTGATTTTGAAAGTAATAAGGAACCTATCTTTGTATGTCGGGCACAGAAAGTATACATTAATTATTTCTTATTTAAATAAGATTTAAAACAATGAAATGTTGATACACAGACTTTCATGTTAAATGATCATGGAGGGGAAAGCATAGTAAGCATTTATACATAAATGTGAGCAAATCTAAATATTCTGCTAAAAGGGTTTAATTTACAATTTGTTTTGCTAAGCACTTGCAAATAAAAGGCGTTTTCCATTACGGCCCTTTGTTTGGACACAGAAGGGTGATAAAATATTTCGACTGAAGCATCATTGAACTGAATAAATAGCATATTTATGACTAAAGTACTGTCTAATTAAAAAAGTATGAAAATTTTGCGCCGAATTAAATCTCAGTTGATATTAGCAAATTCTTTAGAATTATTATCTCGGATAACCGAATGTTTATAGATATATATGTGAGGTTTCACTGAGCCCTGACCATCCTCCATAGCAGAGTTATACTAGTAGCTATGCGTGCGTTCAACCCTGAGTGCGTTCCAACTCCGACTGAACAACAACGGCTTTGTGTATTTCACACATTCAAAATTGTTCGTACAGAGAATTAAAACGTCAAAAAGAAAATGCCATATACTATTCCCAAAAAGATGATCAGACACTGATCTTGATTAATGAAACATACTGCCTTATTGGAGAACTTTATACTTTTGTTATATGTCTAACTGTTTAAGGACGACTGATAGGTCTCCTCTGGTAAGACCTCTCTTAGGAAATAATAATAAATCATGTAATTTCTAATATTATCGGGTAATAGATTTGAGACGTTTAGTATGAAAACTTTTTAAATAAACTTTGTACAGACATCAAAGTGTCGCACATGACAAAAGACCTTGTAAGCGAAGGACAATGTCACGTACTTAACGCTATAAACTGGTTTTTTATGCGCATTTACGTTAAGGAAGACATTCAAATTTATTTATTAGACTGTAAACTGTCAAATAAATACTAAAAAATTCTTAAGGCCTCGTAGCGATAACATTGCATATTTTTACAATGTAACCTTTGTGGTACTTCGCGCTGCAACTTACGAATGACAATTTTGAATTTAGAAATTTAAAAATGAATAAGATTACTGTGGATTTAAAAAAAAGAATATTTAGATATCAATAAAATCGAAAAATCATGTGTCATGTATTATGTATTTCACTGGATTTCGAATCAAATAAAAAAATAGGGAAAGCTAAAGTTTCTAATGAACCTCGGAAAAGCCGGTGTTTAACATTAATAACCCTACAGATTACACCCGATATCTTCCATTACAAGACTAAGGAGGTCTTTAGCCTACTTTAATCTGCCTTGTAGATTATAGTCTTAATAAATAATGACGATAAAATGATACATGTAATGTGGTTTTACCGGCCTTGGCATATTTATAACAGCTGATATTATATTTATCATTAAGAATGAGCCACGTTATGAGTCATTAATTTTTAAAATTAGAAAGCCACCAATTTTACCCATTGAATTCGAAATCCAAATAATTTTCATATTTGACAGTAGCACCATAGTTGACCATTTACAATTGTCATTAAAAAGGTGCAAAAATCCTTGTACCACAGATTAATGAAGAATACATATCCTAGCAAGATACGGATGCTGTAGTGCATGTTTAGCTGCCTTATCTGTAATGACGCAATATTTACTTACGTCGCGTCGAGAAAGGCCACCCGCAGGCAATCCCGAGCCGACGCGGTTATATGCTAAAATGTTTACCTTCATAACAGTTAGGATAGTATACTTTGGATTATTAAAAGAGACACGATGTTATAATGAGGCCATATGTCTTAAGTTTCAAAGAAGACAACTCTATGTTTGAAGTAGAGTGAAAGGAAATATTCGCATTTATATTACTTGTTTATTTTTGCTCTTAAGGAAACTGCCTTGAAAATAGATTTGCTTAGTGACATAATACTGAATACCGATGCTATGACGTTTATCGAATTTTTATCGAATAGGCCAAGGAGGGTCAAGAAGATATCGTATGACCTCGAAATCCCCATTAACGATATTTAACCGTATTAAGTCGTACACAACTTATCCATTAACAACAATCTACTATTTGAAAAATAAAGTTCTATTAAGAGCCGGTCTAAACATGGCTTTAAAAGGGTGTAAAATTTATTTATCAAAAATATCACATACAAAATTAGTCGAATCGACCATGACGTAGCTTGCTTGAAAATATATTATTGATAATATATGTCTAATCCTAATATTGTCTTTTTCTTTAAATAAAATATAAGTTTAATTTAAGAGTTATAATTGTGTTTACAAGCATGGTACGTCATGCGAACTTGTACGACGCCATCTTGCCTAGGGAAGCCTTTTGGCGGGTTCTTGAAATTATGAATATTTAATTTGAATTTTTAAAGTCAATACTTAACAATTAAAAATAATAATATGTATAGGTATTACAAAATAAATGACTGAACAATAATAAAATTCAGGTTATTCTTAGTGTTGACTTTAGACAGTTATTGTTAACTTATGTATATAAATATTTTAGAATTTCATAACTAAGAATATATTATAAAACTTTTCATCCGTCTAATGTTTCGAAATAAAAAAATCTAATATTAGAGTACGATCTGTAAACCATCAAGGTATCTTATCGGTGCGTCGCATTTTTATT
Source organism: Pieris brassicae (assembly GCF_905147105.1). Classification (NCBI taxonomy): domain Eukaryota; kingdom Metazoa; phylum Arthropoda; class Insecta; order Lepidoptera; family Pieridae; genus Pieris; species Pieris brassicae. The sequence continues at coordinate 5,110,585 of NC_059665.1, read as the reverse complement.
ATTCATAAGGTGCTTTTTACGTCTGCTATACAAATATAACCTTTGAAGTTCGAAGGGAAAATTAAAATGGTAAGAATAGATCGTAAAAGTACCAACAAAACGTAAAAAAACACTAATGTTCTCTTTATGGGCGCCATTTTATGTCACTGTAAATGTTTACAGCAAAATATTTAATAATCAATAAACAGTGTTGTTCACATAATTTTAGCGTTTTAATTGCTAACATACATTGTTTCGGCTTCAAATCAAAACAGATAATAACGAAACTGTGGTCAGTGAAACTTGAACGATTTCTATGTAACCCAAAATCGATGTATTACGATTTCTCGCTGTAATGATTCATGCAACATTATAAACCAATTAGTATCAATTAGTAAATCACACAGTAAACCCACATGGAAACCAAACGTAAAATTAACACTCACATTAGTTGGACGCAAAGAAAATGTATTCAAATAATTTTCACGATTTTCTATCGCCAACGTGGGCGCGGTACAAGGTTATCATACCATTATTATGTTAATGCCTCTACAAATGTATAAAGCCTTTTTATTTACATTGAACATTCATTTACCGGTAATATTTAAATATATACATAGAAGGGAAATTTTATATCGTTCCAAAACCCACCAATTAACTAATTGTTATATAGGTGTACCAAAATATTTTATTATTAGATAAATATTTTATAAGTTATCCTAGGTTTAATAAACCAATTGAACCAAGGGCAAAGGGCGAGGACTAAAATTAATATTGAGCAAAATATTGTTCGGTAGATGAATATTCGAGTCGGAAGTACAATACTTTGGCAAACATTCGATACCTGGTGAGGTAGAGCGCGCTTTGAACGTCGGCGCAATCATGACGGTCTCTGAAAATTGTAATCAAATCCATGAGTCTCATATGCGGAATACAATTATAGCGAACCATGTAAGTGATCGCCAAGCACGCTGCAAAATTTTTTTGTACCTAAAAATAGGTTTCATTGCTTTTTAAATTTCGAACCACGTGAACAGATTTAAACCAATAATGGCGTAATCTGTTTTAATTTAATGAAAACTAATCGATCTGTAGGTTAACGATGTTAAACTTTTTCTAATGTCATTATTTTTGAAGTACAAGACAGTTTACATTGTCTGTTAAGGTGAAGGTGAATGATGTGGGTCAGTCGGCACTTCGAGAATGGTGTTAGGTAAATATTGAATTAACGCGCATGGAATAATTGGAGAGAAAGCCTAGTGCGGCTAGAATAATCAAATAGTGTTTGCATAGTACTGTTTGGTTCGAAATGTTTCAACACATTTTACCCTGCTTTATAATGGATTAGCCATACAAAATGTAACCAAAACATTGCGATTAAACTGTAATAAGTAATATAATACAACAGGGGATTACAGATGGTTTAAATTAACAGCTTGTACCGAGTTCTGGGAATTAATGTAGGGGTCATTCACCCTTCTCAGGGCAGATAACTATCAATGACCCATCAGCTGTTCGCTAACATACATAGATGACCATATACAATAATATAGGTGATGCGATTTTGTTTTTACTTTTTTATAAACTGACATATTAAGTTCTATTATTTAAATTTAGAATGTGGTTAGAACTGAGGCATATTTACTTATTTCTAGATGACCTGGTGAACTTCATTTCAGCTACATATATTTGTGACAAATCTTTATATATTTGTAAAACAGACCAAAGAGATCGGATCTTATGCTATAGCTAAATATAAACCATCACAACTAAGTGAAAACAATATTTTTAAAAAGGCATCAAAGAGTTCCAAGCTAGGAACAGAAGGTCATTTAAGGTAGGGACATTTAATTGTCGTTTTTAGTATTTCTCTTAAATAATTATTTATGTTTCCCAACATTTAAACCTTCTCTGAACTTCCACTTATGTTTCAAGATCATTCATTTTTTAATTAACAAAAAAATAAGGGTTGATCGTAGAGAGGTGAGGGTTAAAGGTTGTATATATTTTTCACGAAAATCGGTCGAGCAATTTCGTAGGAGTTTGATTACAAACACCGTGACACGAGAATTATTTAGATATGAGCACAGAGTTTTAGTATTTTTGTAACAAATTAACTAAAGAAAGATTGACCTATAAAAAATAAACAAAGTAAATCAGTGTAAATATTTATTTCCTTGATAAATTATGGCCCATAAATGAATAACCAATTCCGTTGTCCAATTACAAACTTTTAATGCACAATTAATGGAACGGTGCGGCAATAATTCGTCAATCAATAATTTAACATCGGCGGAAAATAGATTACTTATCATTCCGTGAATAAATCTCCATAATAAGGAATTGCCATGAACGAGACATTCAAGGTTCTTAATTACTAGATAATCATTAATAACAGGTTAATGAATATGAATTTATTTAGATTTATTTGTTATACATAACTATTATTATCACCCTATTACTGCAAAGTCAGTTGGCGCGTTAAAAATCATTAAAAGGTCCACTGCTGTGGAATGTTTTGATGATAAGAAATTTTACACAAATAAAATAAAACACGATTTGAACGTGAAAATGTTTGAAAATATCATATTTGATTTAACTATAATTTTCGTCTCTGGAAAATCTGTTCGTTTGGTCGGGATTATCTAGGTATCACAATTTCCGCTTGAGCACTGCGAATGTCAAAGATCAAATTGAAAAAATGGTTTGATAGCTCTTCAAAGCAGAATTAATGTATTTAATAAATCTAAACTTTTTCTAAAAGTTTTTCTCATGATAAAAAATTGATTTGATACGACATACTATTTTTTGAAGTGAAACTTCTTTATCGGCGTTGGAAAAAATTTACCGTCTGTTCTTTTGGTTACGCGTCACATTTTTCCGTTACGAGCCATCGTTTACTTGTCCCTACTAGAGTTGATTCGAAGAAATTTGAAGCCATTAATAACAAAATTATATAATAACGATAACAATGAAAGTAATAATTCTATTAAAAGTAATGAAATTTTGTAATAAGCTTAGTATTAATAAGGTAAAATGAAATAATTGTATGATTTGTATACATGTCTATGATAATAAAAGTATTTTGTTAAACTTTATCTAATTTATTTTATTTAACCAATTTCTGTAAAGTTGCATATAGTATATCATTTTTCGAAAAATAAGAAGAATAGTAGTAATAAAGAAGTTTCACTTCTTACGTGTGTACACTACACACTAGTACACGCACACATTTTTTAATATCATAGTAATTGAGCCTACGGAACAGCCATAACGCAGCTTCCGCAGGGCATTAGTGCGTGCGATGTCGACTTTAGAAATATAGAATACAATTAAATAAATATATATTGCTACATACACGTAAAAGTGTACATAAACAAAGGCAAGTTTATCCAAGTGAATGCCTATTGTTTGCTTAAACGAAGCATAGACAAGGTAGAGCAAAATATGATTCAGACAGGTTACACATTTGCCAGTTGGCTCTGGCAGCATTCGGCGTGAAATCGAATTGGCTGAAATTCAGAGACGAAAATATCGTGTTCTCTGAAAGTAAAACATATAACTGCTTATTATTATAATCCAAACCACGACATTTAGTTAAATCAGCTGATTCATAATGTTATTTACGGAATATAGATCGCGGAAAATTAATTTAGCAGGCAAACGTGATTGTTTTTATAAACTATAAAAATGGTTCTTTTCTCTCTGCTGTAATGTTTTGTTTCGTTTTTGTGTTTGTATTTCTTTTAAACTATTTAGTTATTTAATTTTTTACTGTGGTGTCACCCTTCAGTCACCAAGGTTAAATCTAGGTTACTTCTCTAGGTTTATATATAATATATTAAGCAAAACTAGTTAAATATGTACTAGTAAAAATAGAAACTTATTTATCATCATTAAATTATATGTTGTCATTAAATATGTATCATTTTCGTGTCAAAGTATGAAAATTCGTACGCCCTACAAAAAGCGTAGTGAGGTCATTGATCTTTGACTATAACCTTTAGAACACAATGGTTATAACTTCAGAAACAATTTTCCTCATGAATACTTGCACTTTAGTAAATTTATTTGATGTGAAATATTAAAGTATATAATAATGCAACAACAATAATAATTAGAGTTGTTAAAAATATGATAATCAAACTTCCGCGATCCCGTTCTCTTTCCTTTTCAACTTTTGGTATTATTATGTACATTTATTATTATATTATTAGATTTTTGTCTAACAATGGTTGAAAACAATGTAATAATCAAAAATATTGTGTTTAATATTTTGGTCGTATTTAGTCCATTACGTTAGCAACATAATATTAATGTATAGGCAAGTTAATTAATTTAAAATTAATTACAAAACTACGTTTATTGCGGCCGAATAGAATGGGTCGAAAATGGTATTTGTCTATTATTTACCAAATATTTTTTACTCTTTATTAACTACATTGGTTCCTTATGATACCCTAAAACTATTAAACATTACAATATCATATAGGCAGTAGACTATGAAGCGCAAATTTCTGACGTAAATTTAAAATGTCAAATCCCCATAGTGTCATGTTGTTGATGAATCACAACAAATAGTTTTGTAGATTTAAAATATATTCAGGGTGCGGTGTCATACATGACCGACGCAGGCGCAGCAAATAGAGCCCAGATCCTGTGCTGCGTGTGAAACGACCGCGCCTATCATTGACAATCACATCATTGATCATCTTATATATTAAAAAACGAGTTCGCAGAAGAATGAATTTTATACGACGGTAAAAGGATGGTCCCTTTTACTTTTAATGGCGTACACTATTTTGTCAGGATAAAGTCAGTATGAGCGAGGCGACTATTTCCTTCGAAAAGGTTTTCAATCTCTTCTTTGGCATATATTACAACTGAGAAGTATGTATATTATTTAATTAATTATCTGTAAAAAAAGATTGTCAAAGAAACAAGAAGAATGTTAAACCATAAACTATTTTTCTGCCATATACAGCATGGTATTGCCTATTAAATTATATATATTGTGTTAAATTTATGGAATTTCCTTTACGCAGATAATGCTATTAAATACGCATAAATAAGATACAAATCTCCGGGAGCCATTTGCTTAATCCCCAAAAGACAGCTAAATCTTACAAGGGTATCTTATGGCAATGGTAATTCTTTGAATGTATAGATTAAACGGAAACGTCAATGTGTCTATATAATCTTTGTTGAATCTGTGTATATATATTGAGAACAAAGTATTTTGTTTATGTAAAAATCTGTGTCTTTTCAACGAAAGAGTATTTAAGTAAAGGACATCTCCCTATTCTTATTAGTTTCCTTGAGGAGTTTGCTTATTCGAATCCACAACAATACAATATGTAATTTTTATTAATATTGTGCTCTCTTGTTTCTTTTCCCAAAAAAGTCTAAATTAACTCTTATCAATAGTTCCTAATGTCCCAATCATCAAGCATTTCTGCATCAAACATTGCTCCATTTCTTGGCTGCCAAGTAGGTCTTCAGCGCCTCCTAAAAATGCATGACATTTTTGTGCGATACACAAATAAACTGAACTGTCACGAGTTCAACTATAACAGTTAATTTTAGCAGTTTAATTAACAGTCATATAATTTCAGCAAACAAACATTGTTTGGTATAGTTCCATTTTTTTTCTGAAAAACGTTGTTTCACTGTTCCGCTTATGACAGTTTCAGTTTGTGTTATAATTGTATTAAAATCTTTATAAGATATGTATTACTTAGATGGCACGCCAGTCAATGACATAATATAATACTCCAGTCTTTGAAGCTTTGATTAATAGCTATGTGAAGAGACTACAGAATTGATTTACTAATTTCACAGATCTAATCAACGCTAATGTCATTTAAGTGCAATTTAGATCAATGACAGCTGACACAGACGGGACGTCCATTCACCTTTCACACAATTTATAGATCAGTGACAGTCGCGCAGAATTTTTAAAATAGTTAAAGGGACTCAACTCAAACCTAATAATTCAAACCTAATAATGTTAACTAAGCTTTGATTATCATGTAAGGTAATTTATTTTGTGTACTCAATAGCGATGAAATACTTAAATTAAACCTTTTTAAAATAAAAACATCTCTATGAACACATTTTAAAAAGATCAGAAAATTTTCCGATTTCAAAATGTCCAACATAGTTGTTTGTTTTTGGAAACATATTCTAAATTTATAAATACAATCTTTTAAATATCATCATCTATTCTTGCATGCCCAACTTAACATGTAAAACTTCTATCCTAGAGACAACAAAAACGTTCTAATTTTTAAATGTCATCCAACATCGTTGTTAGTTCATCGAAATATTCTAAATTTAAAATTACATGTTGGTTATTACTACAAGTATCATGTTAAATAAGAATTTGAAATGCGTTTCATTTCTTCCAGTTTGAACGGATTCTTTTATCTTACTGTATACAAGAAATTGAAGAAATATCAAGACAAGAAGATACCGCGTTTCAAGCTAAATAAGCACCCATGTCTATTTCTGAATGTAATGATAACGCTATTAAGTCCCTAACCTTGACCTTCTATACCTCGTTAGTGAGCCTTTTGTAACGTTTCATACCCAAAATGGTAATTACGATGAAGATTAATTTTTGAATACAGGCTAATAATAATTGAGTAAAATATAAAAGGGCGAAAGTTATTATGTATTGATTTACGAAGCAAACAAGTTGGATTTGATTTTGGGTGACTTTTTAATGATAATCTAATAAAGATTATTACCAGATTAGCCAAACGGTAATAAATATTTTTCCAGAATTGTCAATCTTTTAAATTTCTTAAGACGAAATTTAATTGTGCTTGCGCAATTTATAGACCTCAAGCGAAAATGAATTCGCTCGCTTCGCCAAACGCCTATATCTTTAAAGCAATATTTTTCCAAGCTGCTACATAAAAGTGGAACGGGTTATAATCTTATTTGTTGAAGCCTTTGCTCCAGGAATAAAAAGTTAGGAAGCTGTTATACAAATAATATTCCGAGAACGGCGTTGAAATGAAATGTTGTAATAAATATTGCTTCTTGAGCGCTTAGTTCAAGAATTTCCATGAATGACAGTATTTAAATTACATTAAATTTTCTATACAACCACTATTATATTTTTTATATAATCCTTTTATTAATATTTACGAATTTATTATGCCTTTCGACATTCGTAGTCAACGAGAGACCACCTTATTATGTAAGTAATAAATACGTATCAACCATAGAAAATGTTTTCATTAATTAAAAATAAATTAAATGCCAGAAGGTCCTGAATTCGATGCCTGGGATCTTACTTATGACGAACAGTGAGAGAGAAGAAAATCTGTCCCCGATAAACCTGGGGGATAATGGCACAAAAAAAATTCCTGTGACATCCAAAGGAGAATATACATAGACCCAATGGTTGCCTTGCATCTGCTGCAATAATATGTTGTCTTAATGGAAATGTTGGCAAGTCGTCAATCTTTGTATACTATTTGATATTTTCTTTATCGTCAAATCGGATTCGCTATGCCTGAAGGGCTTACATTTTAAAAATACGTATCCTAACTCCAATTGGTTCAGAAATACTTTTAAAAGGGTACTCCACATAAAGGTGATGCGCGATAAAGCTTACAAAACGCTTGGTTGAGGAACTACAGACGGGATGAGGTACCATTTCTCAACGAATATAAGACATACACAGTAAACGCACGATGTCGGAGTAAAGAATCGATTTTAACCACTAAGACTGTCCTCAGACTGAAGTGATCAAAAGTGTTTCTATTCATTGGGTAGCGATTAAGAGCACGATATCTTTAACAAAATCATTTTTGAAGCTCACTTCCGTTTGCCCTAATATATTAAACGCGTCGACTGTTGTACTAATGAACATTAATTTAACAAATGAACTCACTTGTGCACTAGGGAACATAACTGTTACATTGAATAATTGTTCACAAACTATTCTATTGTGTTTCAATTAAATCATTTCATTTCAACTAATTTGATAGTTGATATTGAATAATTACATTTTTATCGATATTTTAAAGCAAAATTTTTCGAGTTTGTTCCTATTATTTAATTATTATTTTAAATTTACAACGAAATATTTTTACATGAAAAATGCGCGTTAAAATGAAACTATTCGTAAAATAACAACTACAAGTGTTACAGTTGACTGTAGAATTAACTAGAGTCAGTCGCGGTTCCCATAAAAAATCATATCTGTCTATAAATGGCTTTGAACTCTGAACCGTCAAATTATAATGTCAACGTAAAACATTAAACGCTCACCAAAAAGAGTGTTAACTGGTTTGCGTTTTTCAATCTTTACATAATCCGGTCAATCTAATCATCTACCTTGACCTAACTCCGTTAAATGAACGGATAGATCACACCCACATTATTACACCTACTGATAAGATTATAAAATTATGTGTATTTATAAATAATCTAAAATATTACTTAAAGTAACAAAACACATGACAGTGTTGGCCTGGCGGTTGTGCGCAAATGCATTTTTATTACTTGCTTTTACGACGAATATATTTTATGACAAAATTCGACTGCATGAAGGATAATTACTTACCTATAAAGAAATCTAATTAAAGAAACAAATACAGAAATCTCAAGCCAAGAGTGGTAGCGCTATATTTTTTTTAATTATACGAGGGTTAATCATATCTACGAGTATGGTATATAAGCGTCTACAAGTTTGAAGAACATAAACAATTTATGAATGAAGTCTACAATTCTGTTTCCAAAGACATGAGAAATTGTTATAAATAACCCTGACACTAAATAGAATATATATCTTACGTATAGATTTTACTACTATGGTTTTTTTCCCTATAAAGATTTCCTTATGATTTTCCACAAAGGCTTTTATCCTTGTTACACAATTTGTATTGAACTACAAATTGCCGATAGCAATTAATCCATTAGCAGAAATTGATCGCAATTTTTAAGCAATTTATTTGCAACAGTTCTTACGGTACCTTACGACGGGTTTCATTAATGGATTATATGGCAATAATAAAAGCAGAACATATTATATAGGATTAAAGTTATTTAGAATCTGAAATGTTTTATAGATCAGAATAATTCTCTATGAAACTCATGAATAATTTGAATTAAAAGAAAATTTAAAATTAAAATTGACCTTCACCAGTGACTTTAGCGTAATCGTCGTTAATCTAATGCTAATTAAACGTTAAAAATATTTATGGGAAATATTACACTTACTTTAAATCCTTAGATAATGATCACAAAAACACATGTCATCTACGTTAACTAATAACTTTGAACTAAAATTGACTATACTAAAGATATATATACATTATAGTACTAACTGTATACAGTGAATATAATGAAAATTCGCGGAAAATGTATGGCTAGACCGCGTACGTGTGTCGTAGCAAGCGATCTCTAACGGACTGATGAAACTCGCATTGATAACGCGTTGTGACGTGATATCTACATAGGAAAATAGAAAACAATGAGAATGGTACTCCATCAGCATGTAGCCTTGGTATTCTTTGGATTCAAATGAGATTTACATATTTATAGATACGTGTTTTATTATTATTTATTTAAAAAGTAATACATGCAGACTTTGCAGTCCAATTTCATCGTTTTAACCGCTCATTCAAAGAATGAGAGCTGTAATGAAAAGTGACAGACCAGTCTATAATTTAAAGCAGTACAATAACTGATTTAACTTTTAGGGGATAAGTATGTCCCCCTCTAACTCAGTCTAAATCAGTCTGCATTCTTTCAACTAAAGTACTATTTTATTTCTGACTCAGATTGTATTAAAGTAATGAAAACAGACTAGGTCCAAATAGACTGCTTTAGTTTTTAAGTATAAGGGCTTGTATTTGAATAAAATAATTTACAATATAAGTCTCTCACAGACGTAAAAAGTATTCGGAATGTATGTAAAATATGTAATATATTCACGCTTATATTATCTGTAGAAATATCATTTGTATTTTTTTTCAGACAGGAAGGTCCTAAATAAACCGGAACAAATATACTGAAATAGCTGTCACTAGTCCAGCTAGTTCCATTAGATGCATAATTTGTTATTTGTTTATAAATGAATGAAAAAATTGTAGGACAAAATCAATACTTTTGCATTTTTTTGAAGTATATTATTCGCGAGCGACAAAGACCATAGCGTCACATATATAGGTATATTTCCGTTTCCACGTGAAGGTCAGGCACCGGCTACTGTACCAATTTAAATTAGTACGTTTCTCAATTAATATTTACTTTTGACATATAGATTTAAAAATGAAAGTACATTCTAATGTTTACACGTAAAATCAATTATGATTCATAAAATATTATGTTTTAGTCACGGACTTGTAAAAAACAATTGTTGGAGAGAGTTAACAAAGACGTAATAATGTGATGTTCCTACCAGCGATTGAAACTTTCCCCTCCTTGTAATTTCTAACCATAATTTTTAACGTTTAGTAATTAAAATGAGACTTATATGGGTCTTCATTCATAGAAAGCGCAATTAATACCCACCCATTCCAAGTAAAATAAATGAGTCGGAGTAATTGATATTACTCTTTACTAAAATATTACTTATATATATATATATATATATATATATATATGAACTATCTATTTAACAATTCTTTTAAACTGTTTTGTTTAATAAGAGTTGCCTGTATCCTAGTAAAAGGACTCTCGTTGCACCAACCCGTTGTAACTTTTTAAATGTATTATTATTATTAATTTATAAAGTATATCCAACGAGTTTATACAAAATATAGTTAAATACTTAAAACAAATTTTAAGTCCCGTAACCCCAATGGCAAATTAATACTGTTATTTTTTTTATATAGTACGGGGGGCAAACGGGAGGAAGCTCACTTGATGTTAAGTGATACCGCCGCCCACGGACATTCTCAATGCCAGAGGTCTCGCGTTGCGTCGCCGGCCTTTTAAAAATTGGTACGCTCTTTTCTTGAAGGACCCTAAGTCCAATTGTTTCGGAAATACTTCAGTGGGCAGCTGGTTCCACATAGTGGTGGTGCGCGGCAAAAACTACCTAGAAATCGCTTCTTGTAGCCAAGTATAAGAACCACCCTGAAAATATGCAAGTGACTCGAAAAAACTAGGAATATAAATAAACGATTTGCCTAATTAATTCAAATAAGGTTCTAAACTATAAGCTGATCTATTTGGTATAACAAAGGGTACCTACATAGATAAAAGCTCAAAGCCTCCAGATAACTCATTGTAAACCGGGATCTATAAGGAAATGGGATATTAACCTTTGGTGTTAGTTATTACGGTCGTAAGATTGTAGTTACCCGTTCATTGTCCGAGTGGTTATAGACGTTTTAACCAAAGAACCCCTTATAATAAGTAATACATAAATGTCGAAATTTTCAAGTAATTACATTAATTATTTCACAAAACGATATTTTTAAAATTACGAAACAAAATGCACATCGGGTTATGACACGATTGCCGGACCGTCTATTCTACGAAGATTTATTTCGACAGTAGATGCAGAAGACTATACTATGCCCCATTTCTCATTGGGACACTATAAAAGATAGGCAGACATTTTACTAATCAACTGATTGCTAGTATTCGCTAGGCTTTTGTCGGTCCCATGGTTCCAGGGACTTTGCTATCTCTAATATTTTCTTGTATACATGTTTCTTACCCAAAAAATATTTATTATTTTATATATCGAGATAAAATAATCCTCTACCGTACCTGCTTGTATAAGTTTAGATATATATAAATGGGCTATTAAACTCAAAGGCACTGGACGTCCAGGGAGCGTGTTGGGACGTTATTAATTTAACCACAACTCTAATTAATCTTACCCGCTGCGAGTTCACACGACCGCGGTTTTAACTATAAATTTTGACTGCCATAATTTGTATAATATTGTTATGAAATTTCATTGCGTTATTGGTGTAGGTCTGAATGTAAACAGGGCGTGAGTCACGAAAGCGGCTTGTCCTGATCGAAGTTAAACAAAATATATGTAGTAATAATAATAATCCAGTGGCACTACAAACCTATATGTTGTGGTTTTGGGTTCTTAGATCATTTTGAATTCATAGACACCTGGACCGATCAGATCAGATCAGAAGACTGACTCACAATGTTGCCTTTTTGAATCTAAGGCATGGCGCTATCCTCCCTATTTTTTCTTTCGACGTACGAGTGTTACATGTATACAAAGCCTGTAAGTTCATTGGTCCGGACATGGAACCTACGACCTCAGGGATAAGAGTCGCAGGTTAAAACCACTACGCCAACACTACTTGCAGAACAGTATTTTAATGTTTAAAATAGTCTATTAGTTTCTAGTAATGAAAAATCTCTAAACTTGTGATTCTAAGATCTTTTAAAGAATTTTGTAAAGAGCGACATCTATCAACCACCAAAGAAAGTTTTCACTATAGTAATAAAAACCGCCAATAGATAGCGCAGTTGTGCATAAATACAATATTTAAGTATTAGTTTTTTTATTATATAATTGTATTATATTTTTCTATATTCAACTTTGCGTATAAAACGTAATCATATCAAAATACACTCAAACGGCCATGTTATAATCTAAATTGAAAATTATTTATTGCTGACTCATTAGAGTGTCAAATGAATAACAATTATTGTAATATCACAAGCATACACAATTGCAATAATGTCGGATTTATACAGTTAGTAATGATATAAAAGGTTATTTATTTTTTTATTTACCTTATTTAATGTTTTATTCTTTATGTAAAGGGGGTCAAACGGACAGGTGGCTGATCACTGATGAATCACCTGATGTTAAGAATACCATACCATAGATACACTCAATGCCAGAGAGCTCGCGAGTGTATTGCCGGCCTTTTAGAAATTGGTACGCTATTTTCTCAAAGGACCCTAAGTCGTATTGGTTCGGAAATACTGGGGAGCTGGTGCCACATAGTGGTGGTGCGCGGCAAAAGCTGCCTTAAGATTTAAAAACCGCTCACTTGTGGAACGATGTTGTTGATGTTCAGATGTTCCAACGACATCTCTATAGAATTAATAAATGGATTTTACTGTACGTTTTTCAAAGACCGGCAACGAACTCGTGAGCTGTCCCTCTTAGTCACCTGACACACACCGTCGTCTTTTTTGATTTAAGGCATACCAGTTTACTAAAGATCTTTTCCTTCATAGAACGTTGTTAAAAGCGCACATAGACAGAAAGTCTATAGGTGGACAACTGGAGATCGAACCTGCTACCTGAAAGAAGGCCACTAGGCCAATACTGCTCCATACACATCGAACAAAAAAAAACAATTTTTACAATACGTCATAACATAATACGTCAAGAAATCCAGATGTGTGATATGAATTTCTGCCCTTGGGATCCTGTACAAGGTCCGATTTTGATATTTGTTAAATTATATCAAAACAATAAATTGTAACAAAACAATAAATTGTAACAAAACCTTGGACCATTTCTTATCTCATTCTACATTATCCGTAGATAAACTTATCAATTATCAAAACTTTATTCAATTGTAAGGTCATCGCATCTAAGACAATACACGATAAGAGAAAAATAGGTTAATTTCTGTATTGTGAAATGAAATAGCGGAATAAGTACGTTTTACAAATGATTGGGGCCCGGCGGGACGTCACTTCCGCTGTCAAAGAGCTTCCGGGGACTCTTTGTTAGGGTCTGTCATTTTAAATGACTGGTCACATGTAATGCTAGCGTTGTCAATACAAAATCGTAAAACATTGTCAATGTAACGATTAATTACTTGGAAAATCTTTAACTAGATCAATATTTTTATAATTATTAGCAATAATAGTTGATTTTAAACTTCGCAATAGTTAACTTAGTTTTTAATAAGTCATTAAAATATATACGATACATCTTCAAAAGCAGTATTGGCTTAGTGACTTAAGGTTCGATCCGGCTCTGCAGCAATGGACTGTCTATGTATGTCTCATATTGTAAAGAAAAACAGGCAAAAGACATGTCTCAAAACCATAAATCAATATGTGTCAAACTAAAGGCTGATCACCTACTTGTCTATAAAAAAAATAAGCAAAGTAACGCATATATTACAATGAGTTGTATCCACGACTTTTAACACAACGCTTAGCTCTTGATGACCTTCAAACAAAAGTTAAAGAATATGCTCTTGCATTAAAACATTTTACGTCGTGCTTACAACAGTTGGCGAACGATTTTTAAAATAATTTTACTTTATTTAAGTTAAATTAAAAAACCTTTCGCGTATTTTACAACACATCCATAAATTGTTTGTGTAATATTATTAACATTATAATGTTCAATAAAATAGGAAAAGAGAAAGCTTACAAATATATATTAGATCATAAACAGTTCATGAAAAAACAGTGTATTACTGTCCATTACGTATTGACGTAAACATCAGCTTGCCAATGGTATGGAGCCAGGTTTAAATATGTTTTGCCTATCTTTACGACTGACTGAACGGCCAAGCACAGGCAACACTAGACTTTGCCAGAAAATGGAACATCTTAGTCTTCATCTATTTTTAGACAAATCAATACCAAGAATATAAAGATCTTCAATAGTTTGATCTTTCCGCTGGCTATAAATTACCCTAGAACAGTATCAACGCATGTTTCTTACTAATGAACTAATAAAGTTAATTACAAAACAAAACGTAACACACACATTTACTCAATAACTATTAAAACTGGCTGGTTACGCTTTTATACGAAAAGTATTATTATTATCTTTTAATACGTGTTAATACGAAATCCCTAAAAAATATATAAATGCAATTGAATACATATTTAGTGAGTCATATACATTTATATGTACTCTAAGCTAGTAACGTGTAAAATAAGTCAATGTAAGAGGATAGTAATAATAACTTTTGTATGGACTATATGGAGATACGATGTACGTTCGTTCAAAAAGCATTCGTAGACTATACAAAAATACTATACAATACTTAATACAATTATTGAGCTACCACCCGCAGCTACGTCCGTATCAATTTCGGCATCCGTTATATTTCAGTAAATTTTCATAAAACCCTAATGAATACATCGAAATTTTCCTCAAACATCACATCTGTGAACCATGCAAATACCGTTTGGTTACTTTGATCGTTTTATATATATAATTTCAGGATATTGTATACGATTCTCTCCTTGTTTGTAAAACAAAAGACTGTTAAATGGTTTGATTACAAAATAGAACCTCTACTATGCTCGCTTTGGAATAGATAATTATAATTGAAATTTCGACCCTCATTTATCAGGGCTTAGATTAATAATTTAGAGTGCACGTCGATCTCGTCAACAACAGTATTACATCACTTTATCATAATGGAATTTAGTAAATATTTCATATAAAATGTAATCTAAATAGTACAATGTATAGTAAAATAGTAATAGTAAAATGTAGTCATAAGTTCATAAGTTCAGTGATATTTGTGATTTCCAATTGTAAATAATTATATTTTTATAGGTATCTTATCCAGGGTCTACGGTTTACTCTGTGTATCATAAATGTAATTATTTACACTAAAAAATTAAAATAAATTTTGAGTTTCAAGAATCGAAAGCCAGTCTCAATTATGATGTTGATTTAGTATCAATCTCAATAATATCAAGGTGCCACAAAAAATATTATCGCTTGATACATTTTCGAATAAAAACTAAGAAACCGTCGCATAAAGATGAAAATGTTAGTCACCAAAGGCCATTTCGTACGAATATAGCCTGAACTAAATATTTTCACGGGCATTGCTCTCTTGCAAATGATATTTGGTAGTATAAGCTAAATCAGTTTTTCATAAATAATATTTGTAACAATTCACTTATAAACACGTTGATATAACACAACACATTTACACATTTACCGCATTATATTCTATAATTTAGACACGTTTCAATCCGACAACCATATCCTCTAAATATTTTCAAATAAAAATATGAAGTGTTCTGTTCAAGATCCAATTCATTGCATAAATGTGACAAGTTTTGATAAATTAATTCTATAAATAAGTAAATAAATTCTAATAAAACAAAAGCCTCCTACAAAAATCATTTTACAAAATAATGTTTATTTAGTAAATCATCACAAACACACAGGTACTCATAAACACATACATACGGACAAACAACTCCAATATTTATAAGTACATATTCTATATTATTACTAGGGAAGGCCATTTGGTTTTGTAATTTGATAAAAGCCTATGGCTATCTAAATAAATAAAAAAACATTTTTGCCAACAAAAATAAACCTAGTATCGTCATGTTAGTAATTAACTTGTTTATGCATTTGCCATTTTGATAACACAGTTATCTAGCAAATGCTAATTTCCATACGTAATCAAAATGCCTATTATATATCTACCATGAAAATTGATAGAATGTAATGATGACTGTAATATTAAACCACTAACAATGTAATACATAATTTTATTCTAAATGCCAACAAGCTTGTTAAATCTAATAAAGAAATCCATGACTCTTCTAACTTAACTATGTCTTTTAATTTAATATTACGCAAACATTTTTTTAGAAATAAAATGTATATTAATGGATAAATAATGTATTTTCCTTTTTTATCAACAGGGGTAAACGGACAGGAGGCTTACCTGTTGTTAAGTGATCATCACACTTGCAATTGCAAAGGGCGCCAGTGCGTTGCTGGCTTTTTAAGAATAGGTACGCTCTTTTATTGAACGATTCTACGTTCGATAAGTTACAATCTTAATTTGTTATTTAACATTATTTTTAAATCAAAACAGGTAGCGACATATTGATTAGAAAATTTTATAGAACTATCTTACCTTAGTCATTTGCGTCTTCTCTAGATTAATTTCGCCATTTCTACAAATTAACACTTATAATAACATCAAAACATGCGAAATATATCATGCTACTACTACATTAAATTGTTTTAAAAATCCATAATATACATCAACGGCGGAATAACCGAAATATATATTTAGTTATTGTTAATATTAATATTATCACTGCACACAAAACCACACCATGCGAAGCAGTTTCTTTGGATTCTGACTCACCAGGACTCTCACTTTTAACACTTTTGTCTTTTGCTCGAAACTTCACAAAGTCTTGTAAATGATTAGGCAATTTTTGAACATCTTTTTCTTCACCCGAATCAATCACTTTTATTTTATGTTCAATCACTTTTGGTTCTCTATAAGAGTTTCTATCATATTCATCTTCCGTTTCTGGATCCTTAATGCCTAACTTATTCCACCTATCCTTGGCTCTGTCAATAAATTCTTTTTCAATGCGATTGTTAACTTTGGAATCGTAAGTGGTTAATTCCGATGAACTCTTAGAATACGAATTAATTGATGGTGTTTTAGTTATTTTAATAATCTTCTTTTGTTTTCTTTCCTCGCGTTCTGCCATTTGGCTGAGATATTCAGAATACATTTTATTTCTTAATAATTCTTCTTGGCTTTTACTAAACACTGATGACAATTTTCCGGGACTTGGTGAAATTATCGACGGTAAAACCCCATGACTTTGGCTATTTCTAATGCGATTAAATGACGTAAAAGATTCCCTTTCAAACTCTTCATTTAACATAGGAGCTCTAGGTCCTCTTTTATGAGGCGTATTAATTCGTTCCCTTTCTAGTCGATAAATTTCTGCTTCAACTTCTTTTTCTTTTCGGCGAATATATTCCATTTGTTGATCACATAAATCTTTAGGCAAAGATGGACGTCTTGGGTGTAGATCTTCTCTTGCTTGCCTAAACATGTCATTATAATGTCTGTGCATATTTTGAATAGAGGAAATATCATCTTCTATCTCTTGACTTAAGTTACCGGTCGAGAAGTGAAAATATTTTTTATGATTTTTCACTGACTTAAAAGAATTATCAATAAAATCTGATGACTCATCACTTTCGTACAAAGATGATGAATATTTTCTCGGCTTTGGCGGTGGTATAGGCTTAAAATTATTTGAGGTGCTATGAAGTATACATTCTTCACTTGTTGGCTTAACAGGGAATTCTATACCACTCACTGATACTTTATGGCCTTGACTTGTATGTGTCTTATATATATTAGAAATATTGTCATCGTTTGATTTTGGTTTCTGTGAATTGGTAGTCACTGATGGGTTACGTAATAATGCTAATAAACGACTTCCAGTTTGAGATTTAAATGGCACATCAATCGTATTATTGTTGATTGGATTAGACAATTCCTTTTTGTTTTCTACGTTTTCTTTTTGTTCGGAAGTTTTAGTATTTTTAAGATGAGATAGTGAGTTTGTTGTCTCCATTAACATTTTTTGCGAAGGAGATAGACAGTTATATCGCATACTCTCTGATTTTATAGAATTCATTTTTAAAGTATCGTCTTGATTAATTTTTAACGAAGATTTGCGAGGCTGTACTGCAGGAGGCGTTACAATTTTGTCGCGTGATATCGTGTTGACATTAGATCCATTTTGTTTTACAATATTGGTATCCTTAAAAGTTGTGATTCTTGATAAACCAATTGGAGCAGCGTGGTCACTTAATGTTTGTAATCGTTCCGATACACTGGCTAATTCTTCTAATATTTGTTCACCATATGGCAACTTACAAATTTTTTCCAAACACATATCTCGAAGACTTGGGGTTTCTATGGCCTTTTCATGTGTAATATTATGATTTATATTTTGAACATTTGTTATGACATCTTTAACGTGACTTTTATTTTCGCTTGAGCATATCTGGGATTCATTACTTTTATCGCTTTCATCAAATTCAGGCATAGAAATATCATTAAGTGAAGAACACTTAGGATTATACTTTGCAGTACATTGGGAAGAGCCAACGCTGCTAGATGAGTCTTCCCGTTCTAATGAATCACTGCGATATTCTTGCGTTGCGTCTGTTTCTGAGACTACTTCCTTTATTAAATTATTAATAGCATCGTTAAGTTCACATTTCAACACTTTTATTTCAAGATCATATTTGTCTACCACTTTTTTGGTATCCACCGATGGCGTCGGTATTTCAGAACTAGGCTTTTCTACATCTTTTACGAATAGATTGGTATTTATATTGTCTGTTGATAAAACAAGAATCTCGTGATTTTCTTTTGAAATATTCTTATTGTTTCTTTCATTTTGTTCGATTTCAGAATAATTATTGTCAAAATTCTGATTTAACTTCTCATTATAATCTTCTATGCTGTTATTATTTATTTTATGTTCATCTTGTGACTTGACAATGTTAAAATTATAATCATTTTTTAAGAAATTATCAGTATCAATAACTTCAATAGTCGGTGTTATAATACGAACAGATACATCACTATCGTCATGTTTTTCTTCAATATCATTATTATCATAAAGAGAACTAGTGCTACTAGATGAGTCAGTGAGATATACAATTTCAGCTCCTGTAATTTTTTCAACAGTTGATGTCGTCCAGGAACCTCTCGCTTCAGTTATTTCTGGATTTTTAAGTTGAGCATCAACACGTATGCATTCTTGACTTATTAAATTATTCGATTTGCGCCCCTTTCTAAACTTTATTTCTGGTTTTGTTTCATTTGTTGCATAAAATACATCATCGTCTAACTCCTCATCCTCACTTTTTTTGTCAATAAGGTAAGAATGACGACGCGAAACTGATGAAGATTCCCCGCTTGCTTCTTCATCAATTACATGTAAAGATCTTGCAGGTCCTGTCATAGACCTATAACTTTCTTCAGCCTGTGGTTTCTTGCGTAAGCGTTGTTTTATATCATGATTTACTTGCTGCTCTATTTCTGGTTTTATTTCCAACTCTTTAAAAACGCCTGTATTTGAAGATAACTTTAATGTATTTAAATATTGTCTTAAAGATTTCTCTTCTTCTGGACTCATTGATTTAACCTCTTCACATTCTGCTACGTGAAGTGGTAGAGTAATTACAGATAAGACTCCTGGAGGTACATTTTCTTCTTCGATGTAACTAATTTTTTTTATATCACATGTGTTTTCCCATTCAACCTCCGGCTCAAATTCAGTTATGAGAATATTACTTGAGTCTGCTAAGGAACTGCTAAGCTCATTTTTATCAAGGCTTTCAACTATTTCTACAATAATTGGTCGATCATCATTATCAACACTTTTACTTTTTATATCACTTCGTAATTTTGGTATTGATTTTATAGTTTTTTCTGGAGATTCTACTTTATAAGCTTCGAATAATTGAGTATTTTCTTTAGTTATTATGCCTGCAGCTGACGTTGATTGGTAGGGTGGTATAGCACTAGAGGATTTTATTTCTTTTGGTAGTTCTTTTAAGTCAGTTGAGATTTCAGAAGCAGCGTTTGAGGTCACTGCTTGAGTAGTAGTTTCAACAACAAGTTTTTCTTGCGATTCCGTAATTTCGTCTCTTGTTATTGGCGAACAATTAGTTTTTTTTAAACATTCTGGTCGCTGGTTACATGCTTCAGTTGAAATACGTGAATTATTATTATTTGGTTGCTGCTGCCCTTTGTTCTTCCTTTTATTTTTATTATTCTTGCGCTTTTTATTTTTATCAGGCATATCGAGATTCTCACACCAATACTTTAATCACTGATAAGAAACGTTTATATACAATGCACAAACACAAGCACGATGTGTTAACGTATAAAGTACACGTCTGCGCCGGTATCTTTAGCGTGGGTGCTAACGTTGACGTAATATATTACGTAGGCACATTGACGTTAGGGATTTAGTTTCGGCTTTCACAAGGGCTTGTTAACTGGGCTCGGAATAGGTACACAATCGTTTAAAACTTTGTATCGCGAGCGACAGCTAAGCGCGGCAGTCATGCGCCCGCACCGCGATTTACTAATAATTATAAATGGGTTGAAGTACGCAGGCGCGCTTTAGAATTATTTTTACGCTGAGACGTGTACGCGGTGCGCGTTCGTCGAACGAAGGGAAGTCCGCTCGGCGCGCCGGCTACTTCATACTAACAAACAAATGTATTATCAGCACGGGCGATTTAAATTGTTATTAATTAAAATTGCATAGGCGTTTCTTATCCATTTTTGGCTTACCTAACGGAGAAAAACAATAGTCTATTTGAAACTAATAAGGAGGTAGCGGATGGCACGTATAATTTCGTAATTAAATTTTGAATTACTAAATATTGAATAAAAACTATTTTATCTAAAATTAATTGACCCACTTACCTGTTCGCTACTGTATACGAAAGAGGGGCATACGTTTCCAAAATAAATATTTCAATTTTGGTTTTAATGCGCTCTAATTTTTGTCAGAAGGTATTCAAGATTTTTCCTTGTTTTATTATTTATACTAGTATAAAAATCCACAATTTTTATTATTCTAACAATCATATCCAGCAACGGCGTAGTTCATGTTAACAATTGACGGTAAGGAAGTGGGTGGTTACAAATTAATTCGTAACAAAAGTGGACTAAAAGTAGACCAGTTGATCTAGACTTGCAGGTCACCCAGACTGATTGGACACTTCCACTGCAGTATATATAAATTACGGATGTGGTCACAATGTATTTAAGAAACCGGTTTACAAAGAACAAATTGCCAAGAGAAATTCAAGGTAACTTTGTGTATAGTTTAATTTTACCAAATTTTGCTGCGAGTGACTATCATGCAAGGCGAATACCTTTTTCATTAGAATCTGGATTAATACCTCCCAAATAACTAGATAATACCAATGCGTGAATTCGTAGATACACCTTGGTTACTATGAGGGCCCTAATTAGTAAGAAGCACGTTGATATCGCGTTGCAGGTAATCATGAGACGCGGTTTCAAAGGTAATTAATTGCTTAAGAAACTTAGGGAAATAAATTAATGTGCGGTACAGTTTATGTTATAGATATTACTAGCAACAACTTATTAATAATACAAATAACAGAATGACTAGAGATTGGTGACGTATCCTATGATCATATGATAATAATGGCTTACAACACTTGGCCTTAGATTACATCTGTTTTTTTGAATATTTTTATTTTATAGAATATAAGTCTATATCTGACACATACCTACGATTTTTAGATTGGACATGCCGGTTGCACCACGATGTTTTCCATCGCCATACGAACGATTATTATATGCGCACACAGCATAGTCAAACGTTGCACAGCCGGGGATCGAAGTTATGATCTCAGGGAAAAGAGTCGCATACTGAAGCCCGTACATATGATATCATAAATATGTCCGTTTGTTTAACCACTTTACGGCAATGATGATGGTCATATATCCATGCTGATTTCCTAATGTATTCATTCACCACAATTGTGCACATTTAAAAAAGACCATTGACAAAGTCGGGTATTAGCCCATGACTTTAAGCATTGAACAATATTAAAAATCCGTATATTATAAAAATAAGTGTAACACATTCCACACTGCAATGTCAGATGCATAAAATTATTTTTAGTCGCTGCCTAGTTGTTTACAGATTTGACGACGATGACGATATACATTAATAATAACGTAGAGTAAAAAGCCTGTGCTATTTTCCAAGGTTCAGAATATTATATAATTGTACAGTAAATTATTTTTTCTTCTAGACAATTTGTCCAAGCTTAAAAAAACTCTCAGCCGTACTAAAAGTACCTTTAAAGAAGTCAACAAAAAATTCTGCTGTTTTAATATTTTCTACAATCTACTCGAAACATTGAAGATAAAACAACTAAAACAAATACATAAAGATTCGTTATATCAATATATTCTGAAACACTGCAGAGGATCCAGTATAATGAACGAAAAATAGGTCAAGACTTATAAAAAGCTTTTAAAAATAGCAACATTCGTAACATTAACTACATACAACTTACGTCACATTATAAAATATATCTGTTTTTTAACTCATTGATTATATGTAAGTATAGAAAAGGGTCAAAATTTATTAACATTCCTACCTAGCATTCAGTTCAATATAATTCTTCGATGTAATTAAATTTTTTGCGTATATCTATTGCATAAATAACAAAAGCCCAATAATAACTTACAAAAATACGAACAGCCCAATTATAATTCAGAATAAAAGTGCACACCTTTTATTCTGAAGGAGGAGGGTAAAAAACAAAAACTTTGTAACATTATGTGTCTTAAGGAAAAATTATGGATAACATTAGTCGGTATAGGTTTAGTGCAAAATCCATACTTAGAATGAAAATTACAAAGCATATTAAAGGAGCAGATGTCATAAATCAAGCTCCCGAGGGTGACCTTCCAGGAATATCACAAAATGACACCCGACTTTCTGCATGCATATTGAAATACTTCTATTTAAACGAATTTTTTGTAGCATATAGATTGAACAGCTAACTTAAAACATAAATAAAAATCTTGTTTACAAAAACGTAAAAGTAATAAAGTTACCAAAAGTGACCAAAAAGAATTAAAAAAAAACTGTTAATTTTGTAATAAGAAGAATACGAAAAAACTGCGACAAGGATATTAATACAAAACAAATTAGTCCATGACACTGTTATCAGAACAGTAATTCCTACAAGTCCAAAGACAAATTTTACAGAAAATTAAGTATTTCTGTCGGAAACATTCTATATACATATAATGTATGTAATGAACTCGGAAGGCAACTGGCATGTTTGATCTCACAAATACGTTAAAATATGTCTCTTTTTATGGGACAGGAGGCAAAAGAGCAGGCGTGTCACCAGCCAGCGGATGAATTGCCGACCTTCCAGGGTTTTCACTGGTTTCTTGAAGGCCCATAGGTGGTTTCGGTTTGTAAATATCTGTACCGGCAGCTGGTTCAACAAAGAAGTGGTGCGCGGCTAAAGTCCCTCAAAAAGCACCACGCGTCGAGATGGAAAGAATTTTGCATTCTGCCTTAAAGTTCGATGATGCAACTCAGAGGCAGATATTGTTGGTCCGAACAATTATTTAGAGTACTCCCTATAAATGCAGTGGAAGATGCTGAGGGGACCAACATATCTGCGCAAAGTCAAAGGATTAAGCCGATTGGAAAGAGCGGGATCGTCGACGCTTCGAGCCACCCTGCGCTGGATGCCATCAAGTGAAAGGAGCGGGCACTAAGAAGCTTACGCCCAGATGTAAGAAAAATATCCTGCTTGGGAATATGTCTGCTCTATGCTCTATGGTAACATGCAATTTTTGAATGGGTACTGTAAAATTAAACTATGATTTCAAGACAAATATTGGCGACTCGATTGGCGACTGGAAAGCAGACGAACTACGATCCATGACATAATCGCCGCATAGATCCGGACCGTTGTGCCAAAAACGCACGGCCGATAACTTCTGCCAGTTTTTTGGCAAACATTCAAAGGGTAATAAGGTAATTGTGCCGAATGCAACTTATAACATTTCAGTTGCACGCACTCGATTATAAGAAATCTAGCCTTGTACTTGCGTGTAAAATATTCGAATTATATACTGCGTTCGCGTGCATTCATACTATTAAGAATATTATACAGTTTATAAATTTGTTGGAAGTGATCTGATACGAATAAAATGATTATTAAATTTATTTAACCAAGACTAATCTACATTCCTGGATAATTACAATGACAATTTTGATAGTAATGAAAAAAGAGCAAAAATACTGTAAGAAATAAAATAGCATTGAGCAAATCATTCTGTAGTCTATGACGCTGTCAATATATAAAAAAAATCCCATGTTAATTAGTATTTAAATAAATTATTCTATTACGCCGAATTCATTATTAAGTTACCTGAAAGCAAATCTCGAATCCGTTTAATTCGAAAAGGTCTAAATCGTTTTTGTGGAGATCGTTAGTGAGACAAATCCGGCTTAGCTTTAAAAGAGTGACATAAAATTACTCCGTATTTAGATTAACGAGCTTCGTCAAGGTAACGTGTAGATTATATTACGACCTCTATAGGGTTACATAAACGGGTGTTTTTTTTTAAAAAAAAATGGGACATGTCCAAACATGGCTTGTGTTGTTTGTGATATTGTTGTGTTTGGCTATTGTTTAAAATAATCAAATGTTATGTTATCATCTACACATCGTATTTATTATAGTTAAATGATTTAGTATCGTTAATGTCCTGTCTTTCAAATTGTATCAAATTTCTAATAATGGTAAGTATTCGTTAGATGACAGACAGTCTATGGAAAATTTAAATATCGATTATAATATAAACGGACAAATATTTAGTAGCGCATTCAATTCACGTTAAATCAAACAAAACTTGCCCAGGAGGTTTAGATATTACCGCACCCGTCTTAAAATCTCTTCCAAACAATGGAAATTCACATATCAATTGCTACAGAGATTATTATTTTATATAAAACTGTCTACTCACGTTTGCTGGTCGGACTCGGTGTAAGTGTAGAACTAGGAGACTTCAGTGGAGGTTTAGAAACGTCAATTGGCTGTTCATCCGCTGAAATGAAATATATAGTATAAGTAAGTCTACAAGTGTTGACGTCAGAAAAGTTTTTAAAATTCAAATGCATAACTTTTCACGTTATGTGTATTTTACAACAGTCACTAAATTCAACAAATCAATGCACTTGAATTCGTAATTTTGTTTAAAAGTGAGTTTTCATCATACAGCAAAATATAGCCCGACCATGATGGGACCGTGTTGCTTAAAACCAGGACAAGAAAACTCAAGACGATAACTAAATACAGGACAATATTTGTTAACATGTGAACAAAATTCTCTCGCCTTCAAAATATAAGTATAGACCCATGTATGTGTATAATAAAAATAAATTTAATACAAATTTGGACCTATCCTCCCTAACCTGCGATCGTAACCTCGGTATGTGTGTACATTATGTTCATAAAGCGCCAACGAAAAGTGAATAAAGTGTAAATTTGTATTATACGAGGAAAGGGAAAAAGGAGTTCACAAACAATAAATTATACCACAGCCGACACTCGCGCCTTCTGTGTTTGTTTGACATCTACTACAGTCGACGAGTCGTAAATATACAGGAGAATAAATATTAGAAAACAAAAAAAAAACATAAACGTCGAATTGTAATAATTCGTTTATAATCATTCGTTTTACGAACGTAATTAATAAAAAATGAAAATTTTATTCTAAATGTTGAAAACGTGTTGTGTTCATGTTATGATTAATTATCTGTACAGTGAAAATAAATTTTATAATGCGTTCATAAAACAATATAAAGTAATATTGACATAACCTAATTTTAGTCTAGTTTAGTCCAAGACCTAGCTGTTGACCACGCGCTTTCATTCGTGAAAACAGGAATCACAATCAAATCAATCTATAATTAGAGAAAGTTTGCGATTTGCTTTCCATTTCGTGGAGTGTAAGATCCTAAAATCAACGATGTGTATCAGGTGCACTAGGTGGATGAGGTTATGAAAAAAGAAGAAGAAACGTAATTATAATTTATCAAGAAAAAGAGACCGAAATCTGGCGGCATTACAATGCGTTCTAGAGCTGTTTTTCAAAGAAACACATATTAATCAATTTATACTTAGTAATTTAGCTTAATATTGATAAGTCTCCCCTATCAAAACATTTTTAGAAATTCGACAAATTATATGTTTCATTTGTTAGTTAAAACAAATATTATACATTTAAGGCAGAGGCACCGAATACCACTGGGGTTGTAACTTTGGTGCCTGAAAATAAATAAAATTTGATAAATACCTATCTATAAACTTAAATATTGATATGGAACTAAGCAATGCTTCTCAAAATCAACGATTCCCAGTAACACTAAAAATACATCGCAAGCGTGATTGTATATGTAATAATTGTAATTGATCGAATTCGTTTCCGTTCAGTGTTATTGTTCTTATTTATAAATAATTCAATACACTTACACCTGTGTTTCTGTGAATTGTAAATATTTGATTTTAATAATTAAATTATAATAAAGTAATGTAAACTATATCTCTATATATATAATTTTTTTGTTCCCATACTCCACCGAAACAGCTCGATATTCAGTAAGTCTGAGAATCGGCTACTATTTGTCTTTCAAACACCTAAGTGATAAGGGGTGTCCACCACAAAAACATTTATTTTTATTTTTAAGACAATTTTTGTGTGTTTATTTCTTTATGATACAGCATACATAATACATACAACCCTTAATTGTCACCCCACTACGACCAACCCCTATTATTTATTACAGTTAATAGGTTATTTTTATTGAACTTAAAATAATGTTCCCTGGAAATAATATACATGGCAAAACGACATTTTCCTGGTCAGCTAGTAATGATATAAATGAGTGGTCTAATGTAATAAACTTGTAACATATTTGATAGAAGTAGTCGTACAATAATCAGCCAGTAATAACTAGATAATTATTTTGAAAAGCTTTAATTTGCTTTCTTAACTGTTGTCAACAACAACAACGCTCAAGCGTAAAACATTTCAAAGCACAATTACTTGAGTTATCTTAAATCAGAAATTATCTTATTAATATTTGTTTAACTAATATAAATTAATCATTATGAGCCCTTAGATTAGCGTTCACATATTATTATTATTTTTTGTGTATTTAGGTTTACTAAATTAATTTATATTACGGACATATATAATAAATATATATAAATGCATATAAATACAAATGCATATAAAAGTAGCTTTTCAACTTACTTTTTATGTTGGTTAACGTTAGGCTATCTAATAACTGACTGGGTCGTCCATTTATTAGCTGCGGTAGCAAATACCTAAACGTTCGCTCGCCACATAGGTTGTTAGTATTTCTAGTGTGTTAGTTTTTGTAAATTGTTGAAGCACTTTTTGTACTTTACACTCAGTTGGTGTTTTTTTCTTTCCCTACCAGTGTTGTCTGGAAGGAATCGCTTGTTAGTGTAGCAGTTGACTAATAACTTCCGTAACCTTTTTTATACTAAATATTGATATATTGATTACTTAAGGAAACTCGAATTTGTTTGCAACATCTAAAGATTCAATCAAACTATCTGGATGGTCCTTCACAAAACGTCGAGTTTATTTTTCGAGTACCCGATTGATGTTGGAAATCGATTGAAACTTTTCAACTCGAAGAAGATTAAATTATCCGTCAAAGGATTACAAATTAATCGGATTACTTAAATATATTGTTATGAAATCCTGATGACGATAACTTCACCAGTACGATTTTCTGGTCTCATATAAAAAAAACCTCAGTTTTGAGTTAACGTTGGGGATATAAGCCCAATTAACAATCAATTAGTTAGCCACAAATTAAATATACCTTAAAACCAAATTTAATACAAATAGGGTCGATGTTCATGCTTCCACAGGAAACACGTTTACAAATAACTTAACAATCATTAAATAAGTTATTTCCCGATGTCCTAGTGTCAAGCTTCAGGCGCAAAATAATGACACCTTCTAACCAGACATTACGTACGCCGACCGTTATATCATAACTTTGATTTTTTTCTTTCTGACCAGAGACGGCGCGTTTAATTACAAACA
This sequence comes from Pieris brassicae, assembly GCF_905147105.1. NCBI lineage: Eukaryota > Metazoa > Arthropoda > Insecta > Lepidoptera > Pieridae > Pieris > Pieris brassicae. The sequence continues at coordinate 5,082,164 of NC_059665.1, read as the reverse complement.
AAACCGAACGCTTCTCACCTTTAACTTCTATACTTCCACATATTAAAAACCACTTGTACAATTACACTTAACCACGGGTCAGGTCAACCTCACTAACAGAGGGGCACTGTCACAGTGATCCTCTACAATGGAACCCGAATGTGGAGTACAATAAAATAGCCGCTTTGTACGTTGATTACGACATGCGACACTAAGCACGACCCGACAATCACGAAATATTGGATTCAAATCAGTACTTTTTGGATTTCATTTTACGAAAGCATAGTGCCAAAGGTCTATACTAGTACGGTACCATATCGCGGTAAACTACTTTAGAATACGGTCTTAGTGGCGATGTTTTTATATAATTATTTTAAGAACCTAATTGAATTTTTTTTGTTAAGTTAACCAGATGTTTTATAAATTTTATTACAAAACCATATCATTTGATTACCGTAGCGTAGTAGAGATTTTAAATTATATATCTCCAATAAAATTATCGACAATTTAAACTTGTACCTTGGTGAGACAACATCATCATAGCCACAGTAATGGATTTTTAAAACTTTTGCATTGAATAAGTCGTCGTTCACAAAACTACACAATTAATATTGGATACAAGACATAAAGATAGAGTTTTCATGGTAGCGAGAAGTTTATAGTTTGATAATGTGAAAAGGCCGGCAACGCACTTGCGAGCCTTCTGGCAATTTGAGTGCCCAGGCGGCAGGCACATTTAACATCAGGTAAGCCTCCTGCCCATTTGCCTCCTGTTAACAAAAAGTTTAATTGTAAGCCTTTACAATATTGAATTAATTGTAATATACTGTTAAATGTATACTAGGTATAATTTCACTAAACTATTTCATTATTATGTTGTTCCGTTTATATATAGAAGGAATATATGAGAATCTGCAATAGCAATTGATGCATTAAAATGTATCAAAAATAAATACAAAAATGGTGTTTTGGCTCGGCGATATATTGTCATATAACTGCGCCAAGGTGCGGCATGTCAATTTGTCAGTACAAAATGCGAATGGTGGCGTCAGCTTTAAGCTCATCCATCATTTACATTCTAGGCATTCAAAAACATCCATTAAGCTATCAAAACTAACACGTAGGCTTTCTGTAATTTATCAACTGTTACGTTCATTTATTATTTTATGCATACCCTGAAATATTACTATAAATTGAAAGTATTGAATAATTTCCAGTAAATTTTCTTATAGACTCTAACTTTAGGTGGACGTTCTAAATGCTTTACAGTAGACGTGGTTAGGGACTGACCATATCAAGGTGACTGATAACAATAATTAAGATAAGTCTGGTAATAGGTTGCCGTTTTAACGTCAATTATTTGAATAAACACTTAAATATGTTGAATTATTTTAATGTGTAGTATTCGTGTATAAGTGGGTAACACTGAAAATGTTTAGAACGGGCCAGTTAGAAACATTGCTTATGAAAAGTTTTTTGAATTTCAATTTTTGAACTCTTTAGTAACCTAATGTCAATGTACTGAATTGTCATTTGTTTTTATGAATTGGCAGCAAATCTAAAACTCTTGTTACACGTGAAAATGAAACCAACGCGAGAAAATTTTCGGTCAATGGTTTATTATCTCAACAACAAAGCTATGATAGGCTGCGATTAGCATTTCTTAATGAAGCCCCATTTCATGCCACTATTTACAATTGATTTAACTATGGACCATTTAAGCGGGTACGTAGCAATCTCAATGATGATCCGCGTTAGGGACGTCCTTCAACAGCGACTACTGAAGATAACATCAGTGCTATGCGATGCATGATAGAGGAAGATAAGAGAGTGACCTATCAGCAGATACGGGTAAGCCTACGCATTGGTTTGAGTCAAGTTCAAAAAATATTACACCAACATTTAGGCGTCCGGAAGTTTGTACCAGATGGATTCCCCATACTTTAACCAACGATCAGCAACACCTTCGCATGGACTGATAAATATTTGACTATGTCAGGTGTCGAGATAATGAGTCATCCGCCATACAGTCCCGACCTGGCGCCCTGTGACTTTCATTTATACCCAAGAACTAAAGATAAAATTCCAGGTATTCGCTTTACGAGCTCTAAAGATGCGGTGAAAGATACCCCTAAGGAAGAATGGGCCCACTGCTTTTCTCACTGGTTCCACCGAATTCGACGATGTGTAAAGAGGAACGGAGATGTCTCCGAAAAACAATGAAAGTATTGGCAACTTTCTACATGAAGCCGTTTTTCATTTTCTAAACATTTTTAGTGTTATATATACGTACCAATAGACATATTTTTATAATTATCCATAAGTTTTAAGATATTTAATATATCGGGCGTGAAGAACTGGTAGGACACTTTCCGTCAATCTTTTTAATAGGCATGTTTTGGTGTTAAAGGGACCGACTGCAACCATTACGGCTTGATTCACTTGACATGAAACAAAATGTTATAATAATATAGTTACAACATCAACGAGCAAACTCGAAGATCGCACTAAAACAATATTGAGAACAAAACAAACAGAAGTATGTCTTAAACTATTCTAATTTCTTAGTAAACAAGTTGTTTTGGAGGACAAAAAAAATTGTCTACTTGTGAAAATCTATTTTTAAACTTTGTAAAAAATAATATATAATTCTGATTTACCTCTAGTAACTGTGAGATTTAAACATAGTTCTCAAATAATATACGAATAGTATGAAAATTGAGAATTGTATACAACGGGTATACACATCACGCAAATATTCGATATAAATGAATTCAATGAACCAAATTACACAAAAATTTAATTCTCGTGGGAAGAGCTCTGTACGTCATTTCCTCGCAATTTTCAAACTCGCAAACATTTCATTGCAATCGTAGAGTGTAGTAATTGCGATAAGACAATGAAGGTCATCCGTCCAAAGGTTATTCTGATCTTAAATGATGGCCTGCGTCTAGGGATGGGACTTCCAACTTCGGGGGGATGACAATGTTAAACAAAAGACGAAACGATGGCTCGTTCTCTTTGATTACGATTGGTCAACACCGGCTCTCGTACTACAGGTGTAGGCACTCGGCATGAATCTTCATGCCAGTGAATTTTCTGATTCAAAGGAAGCTTATAACGCGATTTAATGACTAGGTATGCGATGGTGAGGATCGAGAGCGTTACGATTATTGTGTTACACACACTTAACACATTGTTTTTCCAATACACTAGTAAGCCAAAAAATACCTGCTCGTTCGGTGACGGAAAACATCGCGGAGAGATCACAAAGCCACAAATTTGACGGTGAGTTAATCACCGTTTCATATCACTAAATAGGTGGTTTATTCTAGAATGGGTTTCTTTATACGCAAATTCCTACAAGGAAAATGATTAACACATAAACAGAAGACTGTAGTGGTAGAACGTCGCGTCGCTAGGCAACCAGAGCAGTACCAAACTTATACATATTGTTAATAAAAATAGAAAATTTAAGGTAAAGTAGGTCATTCAGTAACAATTAGGTCGTTATTGAATAGATTGCAGCAATAAGATGTGGCCGGATGCAGAATAAAGGTTTCACAGCGCAGTGGGGTGCGTCTACGCATTATTTTGACAGCCACAGTTCCGCCTTTTTCATAGCAAATATACGCTTCAGTGCTTTAACATAAATGTGATTTACCAATACATTGCGTGATTATAATTGTGAAATAAATGCTTTTAATTTGTAATTTATTCCTTAATTATAAAAAATTTAATGTACAGACAAAACTACACAGTAATGGAAGTATTTATCATCACAAAAATTATTATATTTGTATATACTAAGATATGATATGAAAGTGTACGTATAAATTATTACATTAACTAAAGGGATAGGAAGAGGTTAATATGTATACAAAAAAGTCCCCAAGTTTGTTTGATGACATCTGATCTACTGACTCTTTCCGTAGGTCTGTGGAGCCTATCATTAAGGCTGCATGAATTTTCTGCATCGCGAACATTGATTTTAAACCACAATTATATTCCAGTTATTGCAACTACAAACGCATCGTTTTATTGAAAACGTTTCATACAAATCCTATATTTGCAGCGTAATATGAGAAAATAGAATGTAAACTGCGGTGTACATTTCAAAGCAACATAGTACGCGTCCGTTGACCCAAAACAAATAAATCGTTGGCCCATTATGTCAATATTCGCATGCACATTGTGCGATATTTAATGTAGTTAAGTAATTAGAATTCTTTACTTGTCGTATGGAATTGAAGATAGAGAAATAAAATTAAAATATATCTCAACTTTTTGTCTGAAATAAAGGCGCATTTTCATGTTGTCAATCTAGCCTAATCAGAACAAATTAGCAAAAGGTACCGTCATTGAAAATAGACATAATACCAGAATTTATAAAAAAGTGCCTGCGCACAAAGTATACATGTCAGAAGTGAAAGTTCTTTGTAAATTAATTATTACTAAGGTAAAAGCCCCAATAGATGATCTTGTACAAGTATATGATCTTGGACCGGTATATGATCACTCTATGTATTTGTATATTTATATTCACACTGTTTACACACTGTATACGTGCTAATGATAATATTAATAAATAAAAAAAATCTGCGTTTACAGCACGACGTTATGTGACAGAATTGCCATCTAAAGTTCTAATATGTAACTACTAAACGAATACATCAACCAATAGGGTATATTTTTTCTCGATCTCCCTTTCTCACTCTCTCTCAATCGGTCTCAATCGCGCTCTCTCTTTTCTTCGACAAAAACGCTACACATCTTCGTGACGTTTCATCCGTAAAAATTTCACCCTCATGCGCCTAAAGAAGTTTCACTTCAAAAATTCTTCGTATCTTACATGAACCATCTTAAATTACAACTTACATTTTTCTTAAGTACTTTGTATTTATAATTAATTATTTCTGATTCTGATAATTAATTATACAAATGAATTATTATCTACCACAATATATCTTTGAATTATACTAAAAATATATTTTTATATTCTATTTACTAACGTGTAATCTATAATGTACGTATGCAGTCCTCAATCTAAAAAATCTAAATATAACAAAAACTTTATCACAAATATTTCACCGAGATTGAAGGGTCTATTTATTATAATATTTTTGCATAGAACCTTATTATACGATACACAAAATGTTGCAAAGGCGACCGATAAAGTATCTTGAACCTTTCTTACATACAATAAGATTATGATAATTTAACTAGTCTATGTCCGTATTTATAAGCCCAAGCCCAAATAATGTTACATACGATTTTTGGGCTTTTTCAACTTTTTAATTATTTTAAATTTGGAACATTATTTTAAAAACTTCTTTCGATTTTTTTCATTTCACAATTTTTTTAGTGTTCATTATCAAATTACAATATGGAATAGGGGTGTCAAAGAAAATGTAATGTAAGCATTGCAGTGATCGCCTTGCACTAAGTGGGTATGGCACCGTTGGTCACATTCCAGGCACTTCAAAAACCGTATGTTCGTATACCGTACTATCAACATACATACCAAAACTTTGTTGGTCGAAGACCAAAAAAGATCGGGGTGACCGCGTCCTTTACAAAGTCTGTTAATTTAACAGCATTAACAGCCAGTATTCGTTGAAACCCCATTAGGAAGGAAAAAATCTTATCGCGAGAATTATATAACCCAACATTTTTTAAGTTACATATGTATTTTAGTTAAATAATTAGAAACGTAAACAAATGTAAGCAATCGTCGCACACTTGAAGCCAATATGAGCTCTTTAGTTTTTGTAGAATGAGTGTATAATTGTCAATTAGATTTATGATCTCTTAGATAAGCCAAGTTAGTTTTTTTAGCGTCGCAACTCCTCTTCCCATAATTTCGTGTTAGTTATAATCTCAAGAAAACCATTACAGTCAGTTGTTACTTGCTTCAAACAGAGAGTTTTATTTAAAAATATACCCATACAAAAACCGCTACCAATCTTAAATCGAGCCAAAAAGCAAAACAAGACAAAACAAAACGCTATATAACAAGACCTGAAGTTCGGTGCTTAATGTGGATGTACAGGGCATGCCCTAACTCAATATTTATGATTAAAGAGAGTGGATCGATCAAAACGCGATACGCAGGTGAAAAGCATACAAATATTCTTTTTACCGATGAAATAAATTTCACGATTGAAGAACACTACAATAATCAAAATGATAAAGTGTACGCTCACAGTTCTAAAGCAGCTGCTCAAGTGGTCGGTAAGGTACAACGTGGTAATCTTCCTGCGTCAGTGAACATTTGGTGGGGCGTGTCCTTGTTAAATCAAAACAATTGTTTTTTGTGTTTTTCACAAAGCAATACACTTCTTTTTGGAGTGAAAACTTCACCCAAAGTGTGATGTTGTGAAACCTCTCAGCAATACACTTCTTATAAAAATTACCGTGGACTTTTCAGCAGGATTCTGCACCTGGTCACAAGGTACGAACTATCTAAGCATGGCTTGAAACCAACAACGTCTTAACGACACGGCGACATTGAATCTCTTAAAAAATCTTTGGAACAAGTAGTAGCAAAATTTCCCTTGAAATAAAGGCCTGTATAAAAGTCAAATGTTGCCATTTCGTATACAGTATTTTTTGCTGCGACTTTAATAAATATATAGGTAACATTTAAAAAAATTAAACGGTGGAAATTTAACGGTGAAGGAAAACATCGTGACGAAACCGGCTTGTCTTAGACCTAAAAAAGTTAATGGTGTGGCACAGGAGGCTGATCACATACTTGCTTATTAGATTGACAAATGATCATGAAACAAGGCCCAGGTCGAGAGACCCAGATTGCAGCGCCACAGATTTATTTTTATTTAAAAAAAATCATAAATAGATAATAAGTGTGTATGTATATATATATATATATATAAGAAGATATAAGCTATAAGAAATAGACCTCGATATTTAATGTGTTAAACTTTTTTAGAGGTTGTAATGGACTTTAAAAAAATTATAGGTACTTCAAAGTGCATTTTTAAATTATTCATAGCAGTTGATCTTGTCAGTCATTTAAAAGGTAAGCGTAGTTAACAATCGGTTTAATAGATACGAAATGATCTTTAAGACAAAATATTGATTTAAAATATTTTGTATTGTAAAAAATATTATTAAACATATTTTATAGTAATACCTCTTCAGACAAATATCTCCGGACGGAAATATTTACTGCAATAAAAATTTACAATTTCTAATAACATTTACAATAACACCAAAATTGCTTACCTTTTGCTCGTTTGTCTGAGTTAGCCTTCTTCACACTCACACTTCTTTTTATACTGCATGTTAATCGTTCAATTGCCTTAAGTATCTTTTTACTAACTTTATTAATTGTTCTTCGCTTCGGATCGTTATATTTCGTTCTAAACCCTTCCACATTTTTTTCACAACCGGAATCAGAACTATCATCAGTTTCAGAAGTCGAACCATCCGAAATTGTATGAAAAATATATGGACTACTCGCGAAACAGGGGGAGTTCATTTTACAACGCAAATCATTAAGATATGCAATTGGTTATAAAGTCTTGGGGACAATGACGGAACTGAGAGATTTTTTCGCTTACAAGACGTCTTTGGAGCGTGACACCGCTCCCTTTGACAAGCCCAAGACCTTGGTCTTGTTGTTCCAATAATTACCCATTATTACTAAATAGCAATGAATTATTTGTTTATGTCATTTTCGTATCATCTTCGGTTTGTACGAGAATTTATGTGTATTAAACATTAAAATAAAACATAATTTAAGTGAAGTTTCTCTCGTCTTTGACTGACCGCGTTTGATGAAAAGTACTTAAATCGTGTATATACCTAAATTAATTTTTATATAAATATAACGTTTTCATAATTGAATTATATATTGGCAGAATGATAGCAAAGTTTTATATGAGTCTTTTGATACTTCCTGGGCTATAAATAATAATCCTCGATGGTACGTCGGACATTTGCAATACCGCCATTGTTTTAAACCCTCTGGATCGCTTAACAATCTCTTTTTATTGTGCATATACATATACATATAATATTGTAAAACTGTAAATACTAGTAATTACATTTTATTATAAAATTAGTCTTATTAGAATGTATTGTCTTAGACAAATTTTACTAATTTATTTAATATTTTAATTAGATTAATGAATAGAAAAAGACATTAATTCTCTTGTTTAAAATAAGGAAGAAGTTGTTTCATTTCGAAACAAATAAAAATAACAGATTACTAATTCTTACAAATACGTTTCCTCTACGAGATAATGTAAACTATAATTTGACAATGTGCCAAAATGTTGATATAAAGTAGGTGAATGGTGTATCGAACTTGATTATATTAACGAATCAACGAGCTTTAGAGAACTCTTTATATTAATGATTTTTTCAGACTTATAAATCCAAAAATATAAAACAGATGCAAAAATTCATTTTTTACATTTCAAAATTAACCCTTTTTTGGCATATAATCGCATAATCATTGTTATTCATCCAAATTCACTCCCTTTATATAAGAATTTATCTGTAATTTCGTGGCCAACATATACAAAAGTTATAAAAACGAATTATTAGCATTAGACCTTAATATACAAAATCCCTTGTAATCCTGTCATTTAAATTTGAATGTTAGTTTTGTTTATGCTAAAAGTTATTTGGATTTCCATTATCCTTTTTAACCGCAAAGTGAAAATGGAAGGGACCGGGAAAAGCTGTTAAGCGAAGATATTTATTATTAACATTAAGAGGTATTTACGAATACAAAATAACGTTGATTATAAAATTACAGATATAATGTGTTTTAACCAAACTTTATTCATTTGACACCGCGATTGCTAAAACGCACTTGTAGCGTACGTAAACAATGTAGTAATGCGCTTAAATGATTTCACACCGAAGACATTATAACGTATTTCTATAAATACTTGCATCAAAAATATCAAATTACATGTATAATTTAAAGAAAAGAAATGAATCAGCCACAATATATAATGGTAACAATTCTACTAATAAAAAAATTACCATTATACATTTTTGTTTCGGTATTTAGTTCTGAAATAATAGAATACCTACTGAAGATGTGAAGTGTGAATTAGCCTTATTTTATTAATAAGGCTACAATTTAGTACTTCTAGTTTACATCGTGCTAGTGCTACGAATATTTAAGCTTGGTGAGAGAAATCATCGTAGGAAAGTTTTATTCTTTCATGCCCAAATTATTATGATTACTAAGTGTAAAATGCATCAACAAATAAATTAGTTGAATTCATGTAAAACACATTCTCTAATTAAAATTTTAAATTATACCAAAATAGGAACGGAAGCTTTAAAACATACTTTGCATACCCCAGTAATTTTGTCTAAATAGTTCATAGTTCGTTTGAGAAAATCCGCAGGTAACTTCATGCATTTTCATACAATATTATGAGAGTTTTAACTTTTACAAAACAAGTTTCGTAATCGCAGTCGCGCTCAGTCCTCTTCAGACTAAAACATTTCACGTTGGTGACTTAGCTCCAAGAGGTTTAAGTAAGGAGGTACTCTATAAACTAAAGCGAACGTAACTGTATTTTAAAATAACATTTCTATTTACTTCACCGGCTCTTAAACATAAGTGTAAGAAAATTTCAAAATGAGATTCGGTTATCTTTGTATTGTTCACGGATAATTTTGTATACAAGATGTTATACGATTTAGATGTGGATATTAGTGTGTTGTAAGTATATTGTTTCGTATCGGCTGTACGTATACATCTTTTTAATAATGCAATCAAACATAGCTAATATATATTATATATACATTACAAAATTATATTAATAGATATTACAAAATATTGTAGAATGGGTTAAATTGTAAATTTTTAAACCTAGGTTTTATTTTTGTTACACAAAATTATGTGAACTGGTGGCATTGCTCTACTAAAACAAGCAGGCGCATGAATTACGACAGTTTAGATTTGTATTATCCAACGTATCTATGATATTCTATAATTTAAATCAGTACCTTTAATTCTATTTTATATAAAATATCAGAACACTAAATATAGAAATAATAATACTAATTATTAAAATATCGTAGAGCTGAAGTAGGGCTGGTGCAATAGCCACCATTCGAAAAATAAAATTATACAATCGTCATCGTGCATTAATCTGAAAGTGTTAGAAGGTATTAGAATTAGAACACTCACCTTGTGGCTTGTAGTGATTTCTCGGCGACTTGTAAATTACTGAAGAACTTAATCGTCTTTCCAGATTACCACCGTTCTTATTAAATTCGTTATAATTCTCAAGAGTTGGAGTAATTATGTACTCATTTTGGCTACTGTTTCTCAAGTCACTAACCTTCGAGTGGTTTTTTAAATGTTGCAAACCGTTAGATTTATCAATCGCATCACTAGAGCCGTTCAACACCATTTTCTTTATCGTCTTTACTTCTTCTATTTCACTGAATTTCTCTTCTATTACCGAATGTTTGGTTATTTCTTCTTTTGAATAGAAGTCTGTATCGCTTTTAGAATTCAACATATTGTGTGCATGAGTCCCATTTGCTTCGGGTCTATGATAGTTTTCAAAAGGGTCACTGTTGCGTTTTGTCTCAAATGGATTTCTTCTACTGTCTTGCGCTGCCGATTGAGAATCATTTTCAGTGCAATACATATTAGTTTCTCTTGTAATCGGTATATTTACAGACCTTGACTCAAATATTTGCGACTGACTTAATTCTGATGCATTGGGTAACGTCGAATTAAACTCATAATTAGATTCTTTAGATTTGTTAATTGAGTTATTCCTATCTAATGTAGAAAATCGACCGTTTGGTATCGGTAACCTGGAAGCACTTGTACAATTTAAAGGTAACGTGGTGTAAAAGGGGTTTGTTGGGTGAATCTTCGGTGGTTCTTGAGCGATTGAGGTATATGTTGTAGGCGGAGAGCTAAGTGATCTTAATTGCGGGGCTGTGGGCCTGTGTTGTGGAGGTCGGATAGTAGCGTAAACAGGAGCTTGTAAGACTGCTTTACCGTTGTTAAGATCAGCCAACAGTTGTGATGGTCCTGTAATAAGAGAAGATTGTTCGAAATTCGAAAAAAGCATTTTAAATGTTTTGTATATGCAACATCAAAACTTAATGTTTACCATTAAATATTAATTCCTTAACCTCGCAATAATTAGAATTAAAAATTAAATTCTCTAACACGGCTGTTGTTTGACAGCTTTTATTTCATGAAATTAAATACCATTAGCGTCACATCTAAAAGTTAGCTATTGTTACGTTATATCCTCGTAGCTCATTCATATTTTGATGTTAATTCAATGTTACAAAGTTATTTGTATAATTGGTGAATATTGTTTTTATGACGCCTATTAACCCATTATGGTTGCAAAATATATTTTTTTTTGAATTAAGCAATTCAATTTTTGTTTTAAAAGGTTTTAAAAATTAGATAATAATTCCTTGTTGTATTAGAGAATTTATATTTATGGAAATAAGGTCACATATAGCAAATATACCAGACATTCTTATACAAGCGAGTGAACACTGGCACACAATAAAGCTTAAATCCTAAAGATGAAAGTTTGAAATAATATTTCCTAGAGCACTTCCATTCGCATATCGGCTTATGTACGCTTTTAGAAAATGGAATATGCCATACAAATACCTTCACCTAGATTTCTATTCATCAATTGAATGACTAGATAGAACTACGAGACTGATCGTATTCATAATTTTTAACCATAAAAATACAGGATAAGAAAAAACTTTGAAACTCGAAATTTATAGTACATGTTATGAATCAATCAATAAAATTTTCCTTTTTATTGGTTAGTTACAAACTGTCACAAAACTCTGACACTACTTTTGATCACAAAGTTTTTAGTTTTAATAAATGGCCAGGGCAATCATTACACCATCTGACATACTGTAGCAATAGAACTTGTATGGAAGAAATATTATTTATAATGCGGTATAAGCAACTAATATTAGTAACTACTAGTTCCTCTGTAGTGGCTAATACAAAGGTTTTACGATCGATTTTTGTCAACAGTAGAGTCTAAACCGATAATTACCAACAAAACTGAATCAGAAACGTCCTATGCCATAATAGTTACGTGAAAAATATATATAAATATTTTATGTGACTAATATAGGTAAAATGTTTTCTAATATTTTAGTAAAATAATTCCCAGTGAATAAAGGTGAGCTTCAAAATATTTTTTCCCTACTAGATGATCGAGTTTCAAAAGACAAACAAGCTAACTTACTTTTCAAGTCCGCAGCCTTCCCGATGGATCTTCTTCGAGGTGACATCTCCTTGTCTCTGACAACAAGAAAACTTAGATTAGAACTTGAGTTGGGAGCAGTGTAATATAACTTTTCTTTAATGACTAAACTGTTTTCAACCATGACATAATTCCTTATTTCCTACCTATTTTATCGCCACATACTATGTATATTCGCGAATATATAAGTGTAAGTTAATAATTTCAAATTCCATAAATGTGAACGTAACACCTTACGCACACAGAAATAAATTATTTAGATTTGGGACGGACAATAAACAATAAATACATTTAAATCATTTTTACCTTTTAAGTTACTACACTGATTATTTCTCAAGGAATAGAACGTTAGGTTAAATAAATATCAAGTTACTAACATCACACCTTCGAATCAACATTAAACTAATCCGAGTTCTTTTTCTTCATGTTTCATCTCATTTAATATGCCTGATGGTTCATGTCTGATGTCCAAGTCTCGTGAAATGGCGAAGAGTGATCGGATTAGAGTCAATCCTCTCCGGGTTAGTACGTGTGTGGAATATGATAGTAAGCTGGTGAGATTTTTTTAGCTTACAATCTCATAATTCAGGAAAACAATGTTTGGTATGATACTACGATATATATATATATATGAGAAGTGCACTTTTTACATTTCACTAGTGTAACTCTGATTAATTTGACTCTGATAAAAAAATGTATTAAAAATATATAATAAAATAACCTTGACGATTATACAAGTTTTATTATTGTTATTGTTGTTTATTCGGGAAAATTAGGCTTCGGATCGTAACTTTTTGTGCATCAAGTAATTTAGGCAATAATTATACTGATTAATTATACGAAATATAGCTTAGGTGGATTAAGCTCGGAGGTCTTCACTTCCAAAAAAAAACAATATTTTTTTTCCGCTACTATCGTCTACATCGATTATTCGATCGCTTATACTAAAAATATTTATGAAATAGTACTATCCGCTCCATTCACCATTGGTGCATCGGTAATTCATACCAAAATACAGCATAACTGCCCCCACTCATAAATTTGGGATTTCATTCAGTAGGAAATAATAGAAATATAACTAAATTCTTACAAATGAGATTCAAAAAGGCAAGTTATAGCATAATATGAATAATATCAAAGCTCAGCATGTAATATGTATGTTTACATCTCCAAGAGCACGTAGCATTCAGTGCTCTTGGGTACAATGTAGATTTCACAGACTAGAATACCTAAATGTGTTGTTAACATAAGAGTTATTTTTCGGCTATTAAATATGATAACTGAGATCTTCTGTGCCCATTTCCTTGTAAAGTTAATTTTAGATGCTAATATTATAAAGTGGAAAGTTTTTGTTTCTAACTAATAAACTCAAAATTGGCCGATTTCAAAAATACTTTCACTATTAGTTTGCTTTATCCCTTAATAATATATTAATTTCTAAAGTATTTCAAAATAAAATGTCTAACCGTCCGAGGGATATTCTGAGGGAAGCGCTGCTGCACTTTTTACATGGCTTTCACGCGGTTATTAAAATAAATGTTCTTATTCTAACCAAGTTTTAAGACCTGTTTTATGCCGTCATTAAATCTCAGTGGCGTTAAAAGAGAGAAACTAACAATTATTTAGGGTACGATTCTGGTAGGGTATTATTCCGCACGGCTAATACCTAGGTAACACTGAAATTGTTTAGAAAATGAAAAACGGCTTCATGTGGGAGTGCGATGCTGTTGCTTTTTAGTGGGAGTGCCATGCTGTTGCTTTCGGGCTTCAGCCAATCGGGCAGGCACGACCGGGGCAGTACCACTGTCTCACAGAAAACCGGCGTGAAGTGATGCAATAGGTTCATCTTATTGTACTCGCGTTTCGTGCGGTGAGTGAGACTCCCGGAGCCCATCAATTCCCCCCTCCCCCAGAATATGAAGATGCAGTTTAAACAGAGATTACCCCAGGGGGGTACCACACGTTTCCGCTGTGGAGAATCCCCCTCTGAGCGTCCATCATCGGAACAATCAGTATTCGGTGGTGGATGCACAGGCTGCCCTTCGTATTCTGGGGTGGGCAAAAGCTGCTCAAAAAACTATAAGTTTCGATCTCGGGGCAAACGGAAGAATTTACCGAAGGCATCCCCTTCCACGCTCTCAGTGGACTTTACCAATGTTAGGGGGCTCAACTCTAATCTTAACGCGGTTCACTTTCACCTCGAAACTGCGAAGCCGGCCTTATTCTTCCTTACTGAGACTCAGATATCCTTCCCGGCTGATACTTCCTACCTCTCCTACCCGGGGTACAAATTGGAACATTCATTTGTGCCGCGGGCGGGAGTTTGCGTGTACGTCAGAGAGGATATCTGTTCTCGTCGCCTCGGGTCGCTTGAAGGAAGGGACCTATCTAGCCTCTGGCTGCGCGTAGACTGCGATGACCATCCGCGATTCTACGCATGCCTGTATAGGTCCCATAGCGGAAATACCGAAACTGAGCGACTCATTGAGCACATCCAAATGGCTACAGATTCCCTGCTCGAAGGGGTTCCTACCGCTGAAATCGTGATACTTGGCGATTTTAACGCTCACCATGCCGATTGGCTCGGTTCGGAAACCACCGATCACGCGGGAAGATCCTTTCACGACTTTGCTTTAGCTTACGACCTGTCACAAATGGTCCCTGCGATTACGCGAATACCAGATGTGGATGGTCATAAACCCTCTTTGTTGGACCTTCTGCTGACCTCACATCCGGAGACCTATCAAGTCTCTGTTGACCCGCCATTGGGTTCATCGGATCATTGTGTGGTCCGGAGTACTGTGCCTACTACGCGCCCTCCTCGGCCCCGTTTTTCGGGTTGTCGTCGTATTTGGCACTATCGGTCAGCAGATTGGGATGGGATGCGGTCTTTCTTTGCGTCCTACCCTTGGGGGCCTATGTGCTTTTCGTCGGAAGCTCCAGATTCCGTCGCTGCCTCTGTCGCCGAAGTGGTTCTGCAGGGCATGGAACTTTTTATTCCATTCTCTGCGGTGCCGATCGGTGGCAGGTCACAGCCCTGGTTTAAGCGTTCTTGCAAGGCGGCATCGCGTCGAAAGCGAGAATGCTTTAATGCATGGGCGGAGGCGGCAATATCTCGTGATGCCAATACCAGCGAACATAAAAAAGCATATAACTCAGCCTCCAGGTCCTTCAAACGGGAAATCGCTAAGGCAAAGTCAGAGCACATCGCCAGATTTGGCGAGAGATTGGCCCAACTCCCTTCTGGGACCCGAGCTTTCTGGTCTCTCGCCAAAGCTGTACAAGGGAATTTTTGTCAGCCATCGATACCACCGCTGCACAGAGAGGATGACTCGCTCGCCCACACTGCGAAGGAGAAGGCCGACCTCTTGGGCTGTCTCTTTGCGTCCAACTCGACTTTGGATGACCGGGGGAGATCACCACCGGCGATTTCGCGGTGTGATAACTCAATGCCGGAAATCACATTCCAGCAACGTGCTGTTCGCAGAGCACTATCTTCCTTGGACATTCATAAGTCGAGCGGGCCGGATGGTATCCCTCCAATTGTGCTGCGTACATGTGCTCCTGAGTTGGCTCCGGTCCTGACGCGCCTTTTCCGGTACCTGTACTCGCTCGGCACTGTCCCGAAGTGCTGGAAGACCGCTTCGATACATCCGATCCCTAAAAAAGGCGATCGCACTGATCCATCCAACTATCGCCCAATCGCAATAACCTCCTTGTTCTCCAAAATAATGGAATCCATTATTAATGGCCAGCTCTTGAGTTATCTAGAGGGCCACCAGCTGATTAGCGATTATCAGTACGGCTTTCGTCGTGGTCGTTCAGCTGGTGACCTTCTAGTATACCTTACTCATAGATGGGCAGAGGCAATTGAGTCCAAGGGGGAGGCACTAGCGGTTAGTTTGGACATAGCGAAAGCCTTCGATCGGGTGTGGCACAAAGCACTGCTCTCGAAGCTACCAGCCTACGGGCTTCCTGAGAAATTATGCGACTGGATCTCCAGCTTTCTAGCCGATCGGAGCATCAAGGTCGTCGTCGACGGAGCATGTTCCGACCTTAAACCCGTGAATGCTGGGGTCCCACAAGGCTGTGTTCTGTCCCCGACCCTGTTTCTTCTGCATATCAATGACATGTTGCAACTTAGCAACATTCATTGCTATGCGGACGACAGCACTGGGGATACTCTTTACACTGGCCGGGCAGGTATTTCTCGGGCAGTTGTCGATGAGTACCGGAACAAACTTGTGTCTGAAGTCGAAACTCTTTTACGTGGAGTCTCGGACTGGGGTAGACTAAACCTAGTCCAATTTAACCCCAAGAAGACACAAGTTTGCGCGTTTTCCGCGAAAAAAATACCCTTTGTCGCTACTCCTCTTTTCGAAAACACTCTTCTTGAAGCCACAGCCAGCATCGGAATACTTGGCGTTGACATATCGAACGACGTTCAGTTTCGCGGTCATTTGGAGGGAAAGGCTAAATTAGCCTCCAAAAAGCTTGGTGTGCTCAGCAAGGCGAGACGGTACTTCACTCCGGGCCACCGCTTGCAACTCTATAAAGCGCAAATACGGCCCCACATGGAATACTGTTCTCACCTCTGGGCGGGGGCTCCCCAGTACCAGCTCCTTCCACTTGACCGTATCCAACGAAGAGCGGTTCGAATCGTCGATGACCAATCCCTCTCCGAGCGGCTCGATCCTTTGGCGTTGCGTAGAGATGTGGGGTCACTCTGCATCTTCTACCGCATTTACCATGGAGAGTGTTCAGAGGAGTTGTTCGGATTAATACCTGCAGCTGAGTTTCAGCATCGGACGTCGAGGCAAAATACAAAATTCCACCCGTATCACCTCGACGTCCGACGTTCCACGACTGAGCGTTTCTCAAGGCAATTTTTGCCGCGCACCACCGCTATGTGGAACCAGCTGCCCACTGAAGTATTTCCGAACCAATTCGACTTAGGGTCCTTCAAGAAAAGAGCGTACAAATTCTTAAAAGGCCGGCAACGCACTCGCGAGCCCTCTGGCATTGAGAGTGTCCATGGGCGGCGGTATCACTTAACATCAGGTGAGCCTCCTGCCCGTTTGCCCCCTATTTTATAAAAAAAAAAAAAAAAAAATGTAGAAAGTTGCCGATACTTTTAATGTTTTTCGAAGTAATCTCCGTTCCTCTCTACACATCGTTGCATTCGATGGAGCCACCGCAAAAGCAGTGCGACCATTCTTCCTTAGGGGTCTCTCCTATGGCATTTTCGTACGCTTTCACTGCATCTTCAGGGCTCGTAAAGCGATTACCTCAAATTTTATCTTTAGTTCTTGGGAATAAATGAAAGTCGCAGGGCGCCAGGTCAGGACTGTATAGTGGATGACTCATTACCTCGACACCTACCATAGTCAAATATTCAATAGTACGTTTTGTGAAGTGCGCTGAAGCATTGTTGTGGTGTAGTAGTACTAGTCTCTGTTAAAGGACGTCGCTTACTCGGATCATCATCGAGATTGCTACGTCCACACTTAAACTCGTTAAACCAATTGTAAATAGTGGCACGTGATGGGGCTTTATTACCAAATGCTAAACGCAGCCTATCATATCTTTGTTGTTGAGTAAGCCCACAACGAAAGTCATAATAAATCGTTGACCGAAAATTTTCTCGCGTTAGGTTCATTTTCACGTGTAACAAGAGTTTTAGATTTGCCGCCAATTCATAAAAACAAATGACAAATGAATTCAGTACATTGACATTAGGTTACCATAGTTCTAAAATTGAAATTCAAAAAAGTTTTCATTAGCAATGATTCTAACTGTCCAGTTCTAAACATTTTCAGTATTACCCACGTATGTATTGCACGGAGGCGCTCAACCTCGGTGGCAATTGTAAATGTTGGTTGGCCTAAGTTCTGGGTTGTTATTGTGGCATTAGGCTAAGGTGTTACCTGCCTCCGCTCATTAGCGAACTGAAGGCATCCGTCGAGTTTTAGTTAATTCCTACTGGAATAAAATGCCGCTGGGATATGCGTTCCTGACTTTAAAAAAAGGGGTCCATGACCCAGACATTTTTATTACCAATGTAAGAGATGCAGAAATGAAATCCATAGGAGTTTACAGGACTAATAATATAAAACTTTATTTTGTAACAAAATAAATTTATATGTTGTTAACATACGTTTAAGCCGCTAATCGAATTTTGGTTAGATGTATACTCAGACTTAAAGCCCATCGCCTAATATGAAAGTAAAAAGGTCTTAGCCAACTTATACCGAACTTTTTATATCCATTAACGAAAAATCCTTAACTACAAAGAGCCAATAAATTTAGCACTTGTACTTCTTCACATGTTTTATTATTTTTTGTCATTCAAGCTGTTCAGTTAATCACTGTTTAGATACTAAGCTTATCGAACAACATCGTATTATTTAAAACTTTCCGTCGACTCTCAACTAGCGCTCTCAACTAACTCTATTATACTATTAAGTATTATTACCTTGATCGTGAAAGAGCCGTAACACTATTTGAACAATTTAAACACTCACTCATTAAGTCCTAATCTCATGCTAGGCCCGGCAGATCTCAGAATGGCATGAGCTTCTGAATTAGTCATGTTCTTAGTGGACTGGCCATTGATTGAGGTGATTACATCACCCTCACGAATGCCGCTGAGAGATGCTTTCCGACCCGGATTCACCTGGAATTAAAAATAAAATAGGTAATTACTTTTATTAATTGAAGGGCTGGGGATTTTATTTGTGTTAGGGTTGAAAAACATGCACTTATTCGATTATGGAACTATGGATTCATTAAAAAAAACGTATATTATTTTCTATTTGCGGTTTACTTATATGGTTTATTTGTTTGTGACTCTAAACATAAGAATGCACACTAAAAGTAACTGTAATAATAAAACCAGTTAACATTTCAACGGGTAATTTAATATTTAATTTTGAATTTGTTGCGTATATTATTTTCAACAAAATCTTATTGCAATACTTTTTTCAAGACACAATCTACATAAGAATTGTCAAGGATTGTAAAGTACGTACCCGAGATAATGTAATTTTAGTGACAGCAGTTCATATTATGTATTTAACTATACACGTAGACATTCTCAATAAGTTTCATTAAGTTACAAACCGCATTTGTCTCACGCCGGCGTGCAGCCGGTGAACAAAACTTCAACATGTTTCCCGGAAATCTCCGACCAGCCTTAACATAATCCCCACACTACATCACTTTTGTTCTTTATATAATTCACGAATAAAACAATATTAAATTAACCTACTACTATCAATATAATTAATATAACACTGTTTTTAATTTGATAGTCTTCGCAAAAACATTTCTAACACATAACTTTAAGTTAAAAGTTACGTAACACGGAATTCTAAAACTTCCCTTCCCGCACGAGTCAGGGGTTATACTAAGTTAAGGTAAATGTAAAAGCCAATTTCATCAAACATTATATGGACATTATTCGAATATGCATGCGCCGTGAGGACGTGGCTATTGTGTTGGGGGTCGTCACTTGCTTCGAATATTAATCTTGTCCACGGCAAATCGTGCTTTGGTAGCGTTCTAATAAAGCCAATGAACTTTGTATGGTGATATTTCTATAAAGAGAAATTAACTGCTGCAGAAAACCTTTAAATGTATGGGGATTTAGCTCATTAATATTCCTTGCAAAAATAAAAATTGAAATCTAGTATTTATTATTAATAATATTTAGACATTAATTGATTCTACTTAAATAGAGTCTATAAGGTTAAATTTAGCTGTATTTTTTCTTATTTTTCGTTGTTATCAAAGTATATTTAATTATAGAAAACAAAACACATATTATTATTACGTCGATACTCGTGATTAATTGAGCGGTGTAACCCCAGTGGCATTATTCTACGATTGTCGACCTTGAGGTCGTGCGTATGATGCACGACTGTAGGCAATTTTTTTTTCTGTGTGTGTATTTAATACTCGCTTGTACTGTAAAGAAAATACACCGTGCGGAAAACGGCATGCTTTTGACTATAAAATTGACAACGAGTCAGGTTGATCACTTGCCGATTTAAAAAAAAAGACATCAAGAAACTACACATTTTATTTGCATTGTAACAGAAAAATCGTAAATGTTATTATTTTACTAATTAAAGTTACGAGTGCGATAAAACTGTATCTCGGCTTTAAAATGCTCATTGCAGTGATCGTGCGTGTTACGAGCACTTAGCTTTAAGTGATAACCCCATAATCATTTACATACATGCCTTAATTTTCATACATTTGTACGTGATTTTCAGTATTATTCTGTAAGGAAATGCATGTAATTTCGATTGTAAATTTCATAGTCTTACGCTGGGGTTACCCAGAATAAGTAAGGAATGTTTGAAAGAAAAACGTTTCATAGAAAAATATTCAAATAAAGCGTATGTAAAAGATTACAACTCGTAACAATTACCTCTAATATTGGATGTAGAACTCGAGCGTAAGAACAGTGAAATGAATAAATTAATATTTCTTGAATTCCTTTTTCGATTGCTAGCTTGGGCTTGAAGTAATAAATGATTACTACATATAGTGAAAAAGTCCTAACGTATATCTTGTCTGTATAAACTAAAAACATCAAATTCAGTTCTTCAAGGTAGAAACGAAAACGTTTCGTTTCGAAAAAAATTAAATTGTATGAGAATCGAGGGTAATATTATGCAGAAATTTTTAGAGGCAATGAATATCGAAGGAAGCTTAAGGAAATAAAAGGTCTTCAAGTTCTCTAAGAGTCTGTAAGATAGTGTAGATAAGTGCAGATAAACGCTTTGTGAGCGCAGCGTTCGCACTTATTGAAAATTTTATGATAATCACCTCGTTATTTGTACATTTAAAATTTAAATTTAAGTTCTAATACTATTATAATATATTACAAAAACGTTTTATATATAATTAACCCAGGCTCTCCGTAAGGGTAGACCGCCATTTAGTTACAAAAATCGTTCAACAATACAAAAAAATATTTTTTCGTTACAATGCATTCCGAAGACTAAATCTAATCCACTAGTGGCCGTTATAGTTATTCAAAGGATGGCGCATTAAAAGATAAAGCATGACGTAGTTAAAATTTACAACTTGAAAATCACTTTGATTTTTTTTTCAAGAAGAATAAGTTTCTCCCTAACCGCCCGCCCTAAATTTATTCGAAAGCTTGATAAACGTAAGATACGCCTATATTCCTATACTAGTAAATGTTTATTACCAAATAGAAATTCCAATACTTTTAGAACATACCAGAAATAGTTGTATTAATATATTAAGGACCAGATTTCAAAATCAACACATAGCTATAATGTTTAATTCAAAGTGAGTATCTACTTTGTGGCTAGAAATTTTTGTACTAATTAGTTGGACGAGGTGTTTTTAATTTAACTCTGAGTAGTACATTTTAATTAATATTTTCTTACTTAACAAAGTTAAAGTAGCAAAAGTTTCTAGAACTAACATTTGTCGTCATTTTAATTAAAAGTGTGACTTGAGCGATCTTAAATCAACTTCCGAGTTTGTGTCAACATATTCTTGAAAGAAGGAATCTGTAGAAACATACAAGCCGGGTCCAAACCGTTCAAACAATATTTTTGGCTTACTACAGCCAGACCTGACTAGTTGTAGGTAAGCGGTATATCTTCTAAAATAGTGTTTTTACTCGCATTGAAGTTGGGTTAGGTATTTTGGCGGTATGTTGTAATTAAATAAATATTAGTTTTCTACTAATAAGAAAATCATACAAATCTATATTATTCTTTACATTTTTATTATACTGAATACATGTTTTCAATTAAACCATGAATGTACGTATTAATAAGGAATTTGCTGAAAAGTAACAATATAGGAAGCGACGTAACCAGAATAACAAGGACCGTCAGAGATTTGAGGGTACACAGTAAATCTGTAGTTGTATTAGCGATGTTGAGATTATAGTAGTTCAAAGCTGCCTGGTCAGTCAAACTATTGGATCGGAATTCCTTGCACGTATGACCCGTGACTGAGACGCACGTGAGCCATTTTACGATATCAGTACGATAGGGATATACTGATAAACGCCAAAGTTTGTTAAGCAGGATGGTTTTTTACATTTAATATTAAAGTGGTAATCAAATTTGACGATTTAAATCACCAGGTAAAGTCAAAGATGTATTGGCACACTAAAACCTACTAGTACCAATATCTTTTATATATATGATATAGAAAAAAGAGAATTTATGTTTTAAATTGTTAATAATGTTACAAGAAGTTCTATGGAACTAAGATGTAAGTGATGCATCCATGTTATTGCAATACAACTCTTATGAGATCTACGATAAAAAATGGCCTATGGACTTGACAACGTGTCAGGTGTCACAACGAATACTCATTTTTTACCCTACTATAACATACCCAATTATATACTGTGATAATATAAAAACATAATAACTCATTAAAAAATATTCAGTAAGCTGAACTATTTTTTAACTCAAAATCGTATTATTAACGCTTATAACATTAATTTAATCGTTTAAATTAAACCGTCTTTTAAATGGACCGATAATTTTGGTGATAATATTATCATGAATCAGCACCATAAGTGTCAGATCTGTCATAAAATATTGAAACTGACATCGTAAAATATTTGCAAAAGTAAGCTATAACTTGGGTTTAACGGGAACACCTTCTTCAATTTAATAAAGGAGGGTTGGATTGTGGCCAAGGATAATGCCGTTTGGCTGAAGGTTTTATTGCTATTAACAGCCTAACGAAGACGTTGATACAAAATTGTTGATATGATATTTGATTGGAATGTGCATAGAATGCATTAACTAAAATAACTTAAATATTTTTACCTTTATGCACTCTGTGTATGCTTTTGTTTCACAAAGCTTTATTATAAATAATTAATTACAAATTTGTTTTTAAAAACCAAATTAATTAAAACTTACGAGAGCAGATAAATATAGATTCACTAAATGTTTCATAACTGGAAATACATATAATTAAATTTGAAAAGAAATCATAATAATCCTAATATTTATTGCTATTGATTGTTTTGTCCTTATTCTGCACATGGGACTTTTAAAATAATATAACATAACATGTTAAAACTATTTGAGGCTTATATGGCGATCATTTAAAGCCTAGATAATGTATTTATTTATTTACTATTTACATTTTCATTGTTTCAACTATAATTGTACCACTAAATAAAACAGAAGTGATATGAGAGCACGGTTAATACTGTTTGTTCCAAATTTAAAAATTCCCCAGTATTACCTAGCAGGTAGCAACCCACTGCAATCCTCAAACACATTTATCTTTGTGCAGCGGAAAAATGCGGTTTTAAATCAGGCTTGGGGAAAGCACATACAATAAATTCCTGCACATTTACACCTCAGTGTCAACTGTCAAGTGAAACGCGGAAACCATTTCAGTCGACGCGACGTTAGCGAAGAAGCCTGTGCGAATACGGTGTTGTGAGTTCTTTCATTTTAAAAGATGGAAGTGCCATTTTCCGTATGGCAATTAATGTCCAACACTCAAAACCCAATAATTAAAACAATAACATTAAATAAAAAATACTTTTTCCTTGGACAGTTTTTAATTTTTTTTGCCTAAACATTATTAATAATTTAAAACAAAAAAATCACAAGTGGTTTAACCTTGGTGTATGAAGAGCTACACCAAAGTACGACATTCTATAAATTCCTCATAAACTGAAGCATTACAAAAAAACAATCAATACCAAAAAAAAATGGTTACAGCATACATTGGGTAGCAGATAGAGAGAGAAAAAAACGGTTTTATACCTTATACATATATCATAAAATCCATCTTAAAATTATAGAGCCAAGATTGCACATCCCACAACTCTGAGGTGGTTATTATTTACCTATTTCTGTTCTATATGGGCGTATAGCATTTGCGTACGTCGAAACGCGCGTACGCGTGCGTACGGAAAAGCATGGAAACCCAGTCATATAATTGTTTAATGCCGGCAACGCAACGATTTGGCATTGTTTATCATTTAACAATGTCACCTACATTCCTGCCCATTTCCCTGTACTATAAAAAACCGACATGTACACGACCCACAGAAGGCTCACTCACCTACTTGTCTAAAAAGATTCAACGAAGTTGACTCGTTCAATGACTATTCATATATGAGTTTGGAATTATTATATCGGCACTTCTAGTGCTCTCTCTGCATGTGTAACCGAGCAATTTCCATTCAACATCTACTTTTACAGTTTTACACCCTCTAGAACCACTTGAAGTATAAAGCAACATTAAACATTCAGACCAAAGCCGTCAGGTAAAAGACGTTATGAGTGAACAACTCTCGTTTCCCGCGTCATATAATTGTTGTACTGAGCAATAGGACCTTTGTTACATTTTCTTTGTATACGAGATTTATATGAAATCTTAGTAGAGTAAAGTGTTGCTGACCCAATAAAAACTTATTTCTAACTGTTGATCACAGTTTAGATATTTAATATATTATATTACATTCGAGTGCTTCAAAACGAGTTGTGGTCAGCGAGAGATTGCTTTAAATCAGTTTTAACGACTTATAAACAATTTAATCAATCGCTTTAGTATCTGTAATTAGAAAAACATTTAAATCTCATATATAAAATTCTCCTGTCACGGTGTTTGTAATTTAACTCCTTCATCATTCCTTGAACTATTTTCGTGAAATTTAGGTGGTGTTAGGTGCGCATTTCACATCGGCATGCCGTAGACCCAAAAAGTCGACGGCATGCGTCAAGCACAGAAGGATGATCACCTACTTTTTCGATTAAAAAATGATCATGAAACTGATGCAGAAATCTGAGGCCCAGACCTAAAAAGGTTGTAGCGCCATTGATTTATTTTATCGGTTAGGTCTACGAATCGGATCTGTATTTTTCATCCCACTAAATGTTAAGGGCTATCTATACCCCCTAAATTTAGACAGCGTTTTTTGGTTTTATATTTTATGATACAGCATAAAAAAATACATACAACCCTTCATTTTCATCCCTCTACGATCAACCCCTATTTTTTATTTGTTGATTAAAAATTTATGACCTGAACTCTGACAGTCCTGAAAAAACTCTGTTTATTTAAAGAAAAATTCACAGAAAAACCTAAAAAGTTTTCATTCCGGAAAACCGAACAGTCTCTTGGGTCAGCAAAATGTTCCATGTATGTACTAAAAAGTTAGGTTTAGTAAAATCACATTAAGGAGAAACGAAGTACACGGCGGCAGCTAGTAACTAATATTAAGGAAATAAAGTAATGATAGAAATGAGCAGGCCATGAAGGTAAAGTGACCAATCATAGATGCCTACAATGCCAGTTAGCTTGTGAGTTCGTTGCACTCTTCGCATCTAAGGTAACTACATATTTTACTACGATTATCGGCTATCGGTGTTAAATACACGCTATTGTTATATAGATGGGTGATTTAATTGATTATAAATATTAACAAACAGTGTTATAGAGTTATTTAGTCACTAAATGTAAAAGCTATGTTGATGAAAAGCAAGTAACGAAGTGGCACTCTCGTTAACTAAAAAGATTGATCACTGTGTGTTAAACAAACAATTCCGTCACAATTTTACTCACATCAATTCGTTCCATTGACTCACTGAAGCTCTGAAATGAAATTACCCAATTTGAGAGATGACAACCACAGATTCGTTTATTTTCGAATTAGCTAAGTACACACTCTATTTAATTGTCTGTTTTTAGAATAGAATCTTTTTAACTAATATTTTTCACCAACTTCAAAATCGTAATAGGTTCTAAATTATATATTTATTAATAAATAATAATAAAATAATTAATATACATTTTTATGTGTTCGCGGATTACTTCGTTGTTTATGAACTGATTTTGTAGTTATTTTTTGTTGGAAAGGATAATACGATAACAATAAACTAGAATCTGATGATTCTAGTTCATTGTTATCGTGACCCAGAGACACCGAAGGACCCCTTCTGTAATCTGTTCAAATAAAAAAATGATTATCGATATATATATATATATATAAATCGAAAGCCGAATATTTTGTTCGAAATAAGTAATTTTAGTTTAATAAATCTTAAAGAGGAATCTTAAATATTTTTTTAACTTGGCCGATCGTCATATTTTTTGGATTGACATACTGCTTTGTTTCACTTGGATTATGTTAGACGCAATTTTATTATGATTTATACCCTTTTGTTAATAGTTACGTCTTCCATTTTATTATTTTATAGTGAGTGGTTTGTGCGTTTTGTGAACAAGGCAAGGTATCAGTAGGTTATCAGTCTAACCTCTCTTATTGTTCCCAAACTTATATAATTTCTCGATATCCTTACGACGGACAATTGTGACAATTTCGTTTTGGTAAGGCTATATGGAAACGATGTATGTACTCAGGATCTATTATTTCACTGATCACTGACATATTTAAATTATAATCTTTTTCACTTGCGAAACTCCCAAGCGAAATTTGAAACTTATCAGTGAATAAATTCTTAACTCTCGTTAAACGCAAGTTAATCAATAAAGCTTTTATACAATTGATGATTATTTAAATGATCCTAATACTTGGGATTGATTAACTCCAATTCAAATAATTTGTATAACTCAAAACTTGTCAATTAAAAAGAGGGGCTAAGAGTTTCTGGCCAGTTCTTGATGCCCGCTCTACGCACTTGAGAACTGGTAGTTAATGTAAATTTAGAATAAATTTCACATCTTCTCTGTGGACGTTCATAAGTGTACTTGGTTACCTATATGAATAAAGTTATTTTAAGTTTAAGTTTGAACACTAAGACCAAACTCCGAACAGGATTGAAATCTCTTTTCAGTATCAACGATGCTTTATAAATAATTTTGTTGTTAACAATAATGATTATGTGGACAAAGAAAGTCTTTGAAACCCAAAGTTTGCGCTATTTTAATATGGGCTAGTTGGCACTGTTTGGCAAAAGAATAGCCACAAAGGACGTGCAAACAGATTGTACGTCTAATGAACACTGCACAAAGCAATACACTTAACAAATTACGCTAACATTCCGGGTCTTCGTACATTTTCGATGTTTTTTTACAGCGAAATCTTCTATGTGTAATTAACTTCTAAGATTTTAAAATCTATTAAAGCAACTTAACAATTTTGTGTGCTGAATTCATAAGTTCGTGCTTTACGGCCTGTATTATCACGGTTTAACGTAACAAGCTATATTGAATTTGTAAAAAAAAATATCTTTTTAGTAATTCTTATTATATTATTTATCGATATCTACATAAAATATAATTAATAAT
Organism: Pieris brassicae; assembly: GCF_905147105.1. Taxonomy (NCBI): domain Eukaryota; kingdom Metazoa; phylum Arthropoda; class Insecta; order Lepidoptera; family Pieridae; genus Pieris; species Pieris brassicae. Next base: position 5,054,610 of record NC_059665.1, on the reverse strand, counting down.
AGTATACTTAATTATATTTTACATTATTATCTTTAATGACTTAAGTATCCATTATTTTTAATATATCGTTTATACCATTCAAGCTGAGGCTTTTACAACTCGTCGTTACCTTTATACAAGCTATACAAAGGAAAATCTAGTCTGAAAATAACATACCCGTGATATGCGCAATGGCTGGTTTTGATCGAGGCCGCCGTGCATACGAAAACCCCACGGCGCGCCGCCTGTCAACTCCACTTCCTTTGATGTCATCGCAAAATTTTCACTTCATAGCTCCCATTCAAGCGAAGAGAATTTTGAAATACTTTTCCACACATCAATGGATTGCTTGTAATTACAAAACATATTTCAGTCATCGATGCATCTTCGTCGATATTCGCTTTCAATCTGAAACAAAAATAACTGATCAATATTGATAGGTGAAATAAGCCTCTACGAAATAGAATTTATAGCTCTTAACCACAACGTTAACAATCGTTCTAAATATAAGCTAATACTTCAGGTTTAATGCTTTCAATATTAAATAGAAACCCGGATTTTCTCAATCATAAGAATTTTACTCATTCGCTTATTAGAGTTATTGGTATCTTAGATATTTGAATTTGAAACTATTAAACAGCGCATTATTGGCAATAAAAAACAAGCAATAGTTGCAAGTAGACTAGTAATCGGTGCTAAGTATTGTAAATTATAAAATAAATTTAAAGACGATTTTAAACATAAAACTTCCAACAAGTGACATTGAAGTCCGCACCAATACGTGCCCTAGACTATAAATCCATGGACTTATGTCAAAATTTTCGACATTTTAATATAACAAAGGAGTGAATGAATGGACAGATCTTCACGTAAAATTTGGTTTAAAATAATGGCTCAGATACTGAACCAGAAATAGCAATGACAGCTATATGTTAGGTTATTTAGAGAGCCCTTACGTAAGCTAATATCAATGTTACAGTAAATGCAGGTATATTTAGTTTAAAGACCAGTTTAATTCCTCTTAAACATTGGCAGTAAAAAAACGTTCAAATCTTGATACTCAACCTCATTTTCAATCAGAAAGTACAACAGCGAAGTCTGTAGAAACATAAGAGCATTTTTAAGTGCCATCGTTATTCAAATGAAATACAATATTTTCTCCATCTTTTCAATATAAAAGGCTTCCTAGAACTTATCAGTGGGAATCCGTATAAATGAAGAAACATTGATTGAGTTTTGAAGTTCAATTTCCTTATTCAAATTACATTTATCACTGCAACACACCGCTGAATTCGTTTAATGTAAATAAAAATATTGATGATTTTGTAAACACCTTGTTTGTGTCCTTTTTTAGGTTTAATGATGTCCGTATAGGACTAGGATTTAGTTTTAATGTATCGAACCTGAACCCGAATTTTTTTTTGCACGATCTTTAACAATTTTGACAGTTCTCTAAGATTAGAAGAGATACGAAGTAGAATATGGACAGTCTTTTGAAAATATTTTCGAGTTGTACAGTAAAAATTTTATGCAAACTAGTTTGTTTCGGTTAATATCTGGGTAAAGTGGTGAATCGTAAAGTTATATTTGTTAGGCCGAGGCCATTTTGCTTTATTATTTTCAGACTATGATCTCAACGATCTGAGTAGAAGGTCAAATTATCGAACTAGTATCGGCCCACAACTCCAGGTGTGTGGCGTATTAATTATAGTATGGTATATTATATTATAGTTATATCGAAAGCACACATACATATTTAACCGTCAAACCCAGCTTTATTATATTTAAAAGCTTGTTTAATAAGTTAATAAAATACGATGTTTATTAAGTCCTCTGTCATAGTTATTATTTATGTTAGTTATACGAGTTTGTAGTTAGAGCTGGTGCTTTCATCAACAAATAAATATCGCAATACAGTGAGAAAATTCTGCCAGCATTAAAGGTACACTGCCACAGGGACCAAACTTTTAAAATTTATTTTAGTTTTCTATATATCCATTTTTAATTACTATTTAGGTAGGTTTAGAATATTGTAAATACTATACGATTGTTTATAAATAGTGTTATAACGAAGAGATCTATAGCGTATATAGCAGGGGGTGAAGTAGTTACTTCACGTTAGTTAGATAGTTATCTAGACAAAAAAATTATCACGACCACTAACAACAGAGAGGATGATTAAGAAGAATCACTGTTGGCCTCGTGTCTTGAGCGTGCGTCTCTCAAACCAAGGGTCGTGTGTTCGAATCACAGCTGTGCGCTAATGGACTTTCTGCCTATGTACCCATTTAACACTCGCTCGTATGGTGAAGGAAACCGTTGTGAAAAAAATCCGGCACGCCTAAAACCAACTAATCGATGCCTATTAAGAAAAATTAATGATTATGAAACAGATACAGAAATCTGAGGATAAGGGCTTGTAGCGCCACTGTTTTTTTAATAGTTTGTAAAAATTATTAATCTCTCAGTGGCGCTACAATCGTTTATGCGCCTTAGTCTCCATCACAATAATCCTCCACGGGTCAAAAAAATGTATTTTCAAGATTAATATATGAAAATATTATCATAAAATAATAATATTAACGATTTTAAACGATACGAAAAATTTAGATCCAAGAACGTTTATTAAAGTATTATTAATCGGTTAATATACATGAGATGTTTGCTAACATTCCGTTCGAAATTATCCGCATACCGTCGTGAATTTAAGAATTAAGGAATTCTCATTAAATATCTTGAAGCAGTCATCCCTATATTATATAATTTTAAAAGCTACTTATAAAGATTAATTATATTAAATAGACACATAATTTAATCCTACTAGCAGTTTTATAAACAGATCAGGAATAGGCGCATAACCTAAGAAGTACGCACGACCAAAGATTGTTTGAGCTTTGGCATTCAAGAATTATTAATTATATTATTTTTCTATGATATATTAAATTCTTATAATATTGTAGGAGTCTGGATAGCAGATGCCCATTTATTACGAAAAATAATATGGGTAAAATTGCGATCATGCACGTGTGCCAATGGATCAGATCTTTTTCAGCTTTTAAACAGTAATATACAATACCTTTGGTTAACATAGCTTTTACACATTGAAAGAAAAAATTGAATATTAGACGTTTTGATTTGGAAATTTCTTTCGTCTTCCTTACTATTAAGGTTTAACGTCAAATCATATAATGGTTGAATCTTAGAAAAACACGAATTTTGTCGTGCTTGCATTAATACACTTATGCAATATGGAACTTGGAACATGTTCCAATTCGTTTAGTGAACATTTACCGGACTTTGTTCTTGTTCTTTTGTCCATGTTATCTACAAATAATTATTAATTATTCCACGTTTACTGTGAAACAGTTTTTTTAGATATTAATTACGCATGATCATTCTCACCAAATCAGGCCCATTCTATTATTGAATACGTTAATACGAAATACGGATAATAGATTTATAAATACATATAATATTTAAAAAAAATCTATATTAAGGTGTCGTTATACAGGTAAGAAAATACCCACCAGTAATTTAACTTAACGCACCTTAAATACGTTAAAGAAGATACGAAAAATAAATATGCCTAACTAAGAGATATGATACATATACGGATCGAGAAGGACAAAAAAAGCTGTGTGAGCCTGGGTATCCGGAAGCTATATCCAGGATGCTCCCTTCCCTCGGTGAAATAATATGCGCTGGTTCGGCTGTCGCGTGTCAGTATAATAAAAAAAAGGAATCCAATAATCGATAAGACTGAAACTAGCACTTACCATCAACAGTGGCGTATCTCACTCCAAACACTGGATCCTTCAATGATGAATTAAAAAAAGTAAATGCTATACGGTATGCGGTATATATTTAGTGCGCATGCGACAGCGGTTAAAATTTAACTCTCTTGCGCCATTACCCCGGGACACCACCTACCATCTCCGGTTCGTGTGTCAAAGTCAAATCGACAACTGTCATCCTTCTTTCATAGACACCGATTTAGCGCGAACAGTGACCATGCATGCTGTAAAGCACGCGAAACGTCGGAAAATTTTAAAATTATGTAAATAATTATAGGTTTATAATAATACAAATAGCTTAAATCCGGTATAAAAAAACATTGTTTTCTTTCAAAATATAGAATACCCATAATAGTAGTATATCAGGCGCACGATACAGTTTATAAAGTTCCACCAATGTTGCTTAACGGTGTTTTTCTTTATGCAATAGGAGGCATAGGGGCAGGACTCCAGGAGTTTCATCTGATGTTCAGGTGTTGTTTTCATTTCGGTTATAAACGTCGCGTATTAATTCTTGTAATCGAAAAAGTGCAACGCGCTGTCGCGTTACGATGAAACATTGACGTAGTGCTTGTTATAATGTACTTAATTAAGACGAGGTTTTGTCTTTATAATTTAAATTTATTAAGTTTATGCTGTCATCTCCAAATATTATTGAAATTAAAACCCAAAACGAGCAATTACTAGTGGGTTTACCTAAAAAAGAAAGAGATCGATGCTCAGACCTGGAAACTATTATTCATTAACTTAAATAACGAATAGCTTAGCTCAAACTAAAAGTAGACCAGCCCTTGAAACAAAAAAAGTATTTAAAAATAATGGCATGGAATGCTAAAAAATCTACCTTATTGAATATAATTTTATGCTTAACACAGCATACTAATTAATTCATAATATAAGTTTTTAAACCGCGCTGTACGCTGCCCACCCGATAATGTAACCACACATCAGACTGTCCATCTGTTTGGGTAAAATGTTATTTTATTTATTTCGGTTATAAATGCAAATATTTTTTTCTCATTTACAACGTTTATTTTGTAAATACGAAATTAATATTAGGCCGACAACATACTCGCTATTCTAGACACTGCGTCCATTAGCAACGGTATCACCTAACCTGCCCTTTGTTTTATCCTCCTGTAAATAATATCGGACGATATTATAACACAATTTCTATTATTTTGATGTGGTAATTTTTGTCAAGACAGCATTAAAGTATATATTGTCACAGAAAAAAACTAAAGCATACATATACGAGATTTATAACGTAACGTTTGAGCCAGGTAAGCCGCAACACAGGCAAGTGTTGAGGTTTACCTGTCTATGTCAATTTTGTCTGGTTATGTGATAACGATAGACCTCTCTGACTGTTCGTAGATTTTGGGTAAAATTGTCACATAGCATAGCATAGCATACATGTCCCATTGGATTGAAATGTTTTATATAATAAACATGATTTTGTCTCTTATAAATGAAGTGAAGCGATGAAAATAGCCTGATGCAAACCCGATTTATTACGAACGCTCATTCAGAAAATAAAATTCTTTGCCTAGTTAAAACGATTTATTGCTTTTATCAACTGGATGAATCGACATCGGCTCTAGAATCTCAGGTTTGCACCTGTTCAGTGATTAATTTATCCGTATCAATAAAATACAAGGATTTAACTGGATTCAGACCGAGCTTTACTAACTACATTAAGGGAGATATTTTAAATTTCTAATTATATATCTAAAACGGGAACTTAAATCTAAAAACCTTTTTTTTTTCAAAGAACTGTCAAAAGTGTATCTTAACTTAGTCACTTTTTAACGAGTTATATCATATTTCGGCCATATAATACGCAGAGGCGATGAGAACTTGGAAAAACTGATCGTGTTTAGTAACACAGAAGGCAAATGACCACTTCGCCGATCATCAACCAGATGGACCGATGAAATGAAAAGCTCATCATCATCAAAACTATTAAACGTCATTTAAATTGTCATCAAAGCTAATTGATAAGACATTCCCTATTCACACCTTCATAACCGTCGCATTGTATGTAAATAAACCCCAGAGAACGGAAACACTGAAAGGCATTTAAATCAGTACGCGCCTTAAAGGGGTGTCACTCACTGATATGGCCCTGAAAAGGGTTCGGAACATACTATTATAGAGATCTGGGAGTAAGGAAACAGGGGTAATAAATATCAAAGGTCGATCACCTCATTTTTTCACAGAGGGGTGTTATAAGACTTGTATTTGTCTGACGGTCTACCGATTTATATAATGCATTCAGCTGGTTTAGAGTTGCCAACCATTATCTGTTGAAATCTGATGTTTTTCCTAAATCATCAATTTATATAAATCACATTGTAGGTAGATATGTAAGAGGCTTCCGGTCTGCAATTTAATAGTCTAAACTTCTACAGTCGCACTCTTCATTTCTGAAGGTCGTGTTAGTGGCCACTAACTTCTTTGGTGAGCCTCTGCGCCTGGGTAAGTACCCGTAAGGGCTTTTACTTGTTCGGTCCAGTGAGTAGGGGATCGGCCTCGAGGTCACTCTGCTAATCACGATGAGCTTTTCTAGACTTTCTGTATATCTTTGTTTTACATGTCCAAAAAAAATCTTAGGATGCGTTAGTAACAAATTGTCGAATGACGATTTTTTACCTTAACTTAACTCTAACCGTCTTAGTATTCACACGTTCAGGGAATCGTTTAGAATCGGCCTCCAACACCACATTTGCAGATGTCGGTATTTTCCAGGATTCAGCGCTATAAAGGATCGGTAATACCAGACTCTCAACCAATTTCTTCTTTATTTTTAAGAAAATATTCAGGTCCTTCCATAAACACAACTTTTTTCATTGCGTCTGGTCATCTGGGATGTTCTTCGGTTTTCGTTTTTACTTCCTCCTTGACTGTTTATCAGGGAACCGAGGTATATAAAATCGCCTACTATTTCGAAGTTTTTCAGTTTACCAATGCGTGTGAGTTTTCCTGATTTATCGATTATCGTCACTTTAGTTTTGGATTTATTTATGTGTATAAATCTATTCAATATTAAGTAAAAATCTTGTGAGTGATAAGAAAAGTGATAGAATTAACCTACATACTAATCACCAATTACTTAATATGTCAAACAAGAGTGCGCAATTATAACGAATTTAAGGCCGCCGCGTGTGACGCCTACTTGCCTATAATAAGGAAAGTACATAGGTAACACTTATTGCTAAAATTAAAAAGAAATTTGCTAGCCGTGCGAAACCGGAACCGCTGGTTATCAATATAAATCAACAAGGATTTTCGAACCTGCAATATTTTTACCACAGATCACGAATCGTTTATTTTCGAGGCATATATCAAAACCGACTACTCTTTGATCAACGTGCAGCTTTGCTTTTTCCTTTTTTTAGTTTTGCTACAATAGCGAGCTGCAGCACAAACGAGTCTTAAATTTTAGTCTACCTTGAATATATTTTAACTAATTCTAGTCTGATATAATCGTTCTAAATTTAAAAGTGACTTTGTTTATTGTTACACACATACAACAAACAACATCTACGCATCTAATGCCATCCAATACACAATGATCTTTATACCGGCAATTATTTGACCGGGAACTATCGCAATCCTAGAAATCATTCCAGGTTTCATCCGCACTACCTCGATGGTAGGAAGTCTTCCACAGTCGGCTTTTCTAGATATATGATTTTGTGACTTGGCATGATGTGAAATCAACTTTCAGTGGATCTTTCCTGGAAGATCCAGACAAAGAAAGTACACCTCTTCAAGGCCGCTATCGCTCTTAACATGGGAGTCTACGGGCTGCGGCAGCTACCTCTTATTATACCCTGCGTAACCTCGCTGGCATATCATATAAAAAAATATAAAATATTAATAGCTAGGCAGTATAACTAAAGTTTCGTCTTGGATCCTATTTATCTAAGAATATAATTCAAAATCCTAATTATGTAAAATGGTATGATCAACTTCAAAATACATAATTAAAGTCCCTCTCGACGCGTTTCTTGAATAATCCACCCAGACAATTTTTCCCCAATTAATTGAATACCGAACCTGCGGGGTGTCATATAAAGCAAGCCATAGACGCTGGAGACGTAAGTAATTAGGTCACGTTACATTTTCGTGTTTTAATTATTGATTTGTACTACGAAACACGAGTTTATTTGTGTAATGGACTGAGCATCGTCCAGTGATTGATAGGTTTATTTAAGTCGGCTTGCGTCAAAATGTCGGTACGAAGATCCCGAGATGAGTCACGGAGCATTACGTTAATCGAAGGTTATAATTAACTCTGCAGTTGTTTTACAACTCAGGTTATTTAGATGACCTAATGACGTTTTCAGCTATTTCAAAATATATAAAATGTAGCTATTGACTGCGGCTGTCGTGAGTAAACATTGAACATGACGAGTTTCCATACGTTTATACCTTTCAACTGTATATAGTTACTTTGCCAAAAAGAGAATAGAAATTATGTCAAAATTTGTTTAATGCGATAAATATGCATTATACGTAATATGTATTACCAACACTATTTTTAATAAAACGTATATCGTTTGTACTAACATCTTCAGTATACTTATCAATAATTAAAAAACAACCTATACTGACTGACACACAAAGTTCCAAATAAATATATATAAATAAAAATAACTTTTAATTAGATGGAAGGATGTTTGTTATTTAATGCACAATTATTCTCAACAAATGTCGCTCTTAACCATTTGGGTCGTCCTCTCTTGTGAAACCAACGAAGGAGTGGAATTCCTTGCCTCTTCAATATTTCCCAAAGAACATAGGTTCATTCACACGCCACCTAAATGAGCATATTCGAGACAGGCGTGCCAATAGGCCGCATATCATTTAATATTAGGTGGGATTACGGCCAAGCGTCTGTCCAGTTCTGTATAAAAAAATATATTATCCTGAATATCTACTATGGAAGTATTTTGAAAATTCCACTCCAAAGGTACAGTACAGTAATACGAGGGAGGTACACCGCAGTCAATTCCTATAAATATAGTTTATGAACACGAGAGATCTAGGACCTATTCCAAAATCTTTGATGACTATGAATCCATTAAAGGGATAATTCCCTTTGGTATAACCTGACAATAATTGTATAAGATAATAATAATTAACACTTGTTCATTTCCTTTCTATTCATACAGGATTGAAGAGGGTTTACCCAAGATAACACTTTATTTCGTTGAACACAAATATTATAGCCCCTTTTTTTTAAATAAATCTCTAATTAAATTTAATAAAAGTATTTGTACCATAAAGAACGGTTTGGTGGCCGTCGATATACAATTTTATACTAGAATAATAAGCCCTGACGAGCGAGCGAGGTATGAAGTACATACCTCGTTACAATATCTTACCAGGAAGAAAGGCACACAATATTATCAGCCGTAAGGATTTGGAGAAATTCTATTAGTTTGGGAACAAAGAGAGGTTAGACTGATGCTAATACCTTGCCTCACGATAGTTCTCATAAACGCACTAAACACTCACTATAAAATTCTTAATAGTGGACGTAACTGTTATAAGTTATAATTAACGAAAAATATATTTCAAAATAAAAATGTGTCAAACGTAACCCTAGTAAATCTCAACAATGACTTAACTAATAAATGTGACAATCGGCCGAGAAAAAATATTATGGATTATGGATCATCAAAATTTATTAAATTGAAATTATGTATTTCGAATAGTATTCATGTATGACAAAACTTTCATAAGATGGAAGTGAGCTTAGAACGAAAGACCTACGAAACACAAAACGTTCAACTGTCATATAATTGGAGCCTATCATTATTCAAACGCTATAAGGTCTCTCAATCACCTATTGACAATCTATTTAGATGAACAACTTTGCCAGCTAAAAATATATTGATTTAAAAATCTAGTTAATTGTTTATATTATTAGTAGAAAAATATTTTAATCCATTAAAGCATTAATGTTTTCTTATAGATATAAAAAAGATTGCACGTGAAAAATTAAAGCTACGAAATTCGTGCGCCGGTCAGCAGGGACAACTAAACAAAATCTCAAGAGTTTGATTCCAGCCGTATTTCTAGGACAATGAGCACATTTTCCGTAGTTTTCGCAATGACCACTGGGGTTGCTTTAGGAATTTTATTGCTTCCAACTTGCCTAATGATCCTGCGAGGGATCTAGGGGCCTCGACTTTATCCCGTGTTTTTGTTATTTACCTGTTTATTTCTACGTGATAAGTTTAAACAGGGTTTACAACTTAATTTCTCAAAATAACTTTTATATTATGGTATGCCATCTGAATTCTATATTCATTACTCTTGTTCAATGCATATTCTCTGTATTGTATCGTACTGTCCAACTTTGCTGGTATAATAAAATTAGTAGTTGCAACGGAAACATTATTTCATAACATTCTTATACAATACAACTTTAAATCTAGAAACCTAATAAAAATTATATCTATATGACTTTCCAATGTCTGTATGCTCAGGTCTGCGCAAAAAATTTAATGAGATTTTTATAAATAGTACGTCTATTTATAAAAAATCTCAAAAATTCAAGAAGGAAATGTCCTATAGTAAAAAATCCGTTTTCCGTCGTCTGATTGCTTAGATCTTTTAAAATATGCTTTCCTGTTATCACGCCAACGAAAACGGACAACATCTAGTATAGAATAAAAGTTATGCGTGTGTACGAAGAATGCGTGTGGCGGTTTCCATATGGAACTGTAAATTAGGTCAATCTGGATTAGTTGCTCGTATGTAAACATCCGTGCGTGTACGTTCTATTTGAGCAAAAATAAGGCGGACAAAGGACTCATCAATAGCCGTAGAACTCTTGCTAATGAAGTTGAAGTTGTTTATAAAAGTTTATTTTGATTCAATGCGGACTTTGTCGTTGGGTTTGAGTAGAAACATTTATAAGTGTATACTTTATTAATACAAAGGAATTTAATTGTATAGGTTTGCGTATGATGATTTTATGAATGTACTTTAATATGGAGAATACCATCATTGTACATCCTTTAATGTAAGAAATTTTAAGTAGAAGGTGTGTAGAGCTTTAATGGTATTGAAATCTTTATATACGGATTGAGATACTGAGCTACCAATAAAAAAATTGTATGGTCTTAAAGTATTAAACTTTAGAGTAAGAATTACACAATAGTCCCATTGTGGTTAATAATTTTATATTCGAAATAATTCTGATTTGGGATTCATAGTTGGGTTTGTCGTAGTGTTATTTTGTAAGTTTTAATTTTTTTTTAAGTTTTAAATTGGTCCACTACCTACTTCCACGTCATTTCTATATTTAACATCTTATGCTTAGTGAAGACATCCTATCAATATTTTTAACAAGCTAATTTCTATGTGTCTCTCAAGTGTATTCCCAAGATTCTTGCAGTAATCAAGCTATATGCGGCGATCAGTCTTATCGCTTGTAATTGCAATCATAATTACGAACAGATGGTGTAATTCCGCTGCGAGATCTGGTTATATGTAAGACTCCTTGTACTCCGTTTAGTCATTGAACTACTAATGCAGTTTAGTCCTTTCTACATTTTAAACCGAGCAAAACAGAGACATCCTTTACTCTAAGTCATATCCGTACCGTACGTAGTCATTACGTATTGAAATTGTTTTATTATATTGTTAACCCAGCGGTACGACAACTCATGTCATTATTAATTATTTTTTCTGGGTACTGCTGTGACTCTCTTCGACGATTTCTCTGTACTAAGATATGCCGGTATCCTCACGATGTTTTCTTCACTACACAAACATCTTTAAATTTGTTTCTTTTTTATAGAACAGGGGCCAAACGCGTAGGAGGCTCATCTGATGTTAAGTGATACCGCCGCCCATGGACACTCTCAATGCCGTAAGGCTTGCGAGTTTGTTGCCCAGCTTTTATTTTATGAACATATAATAGAAATATGCATTGATTGCATATTCCTATGCAGTTGAACATCAATGCAATGAAGAAGGTTGAGTTCGTACATTATTATATTATAAAAGTACTTATGTATTTTGACTCTCTGCCTGATTATATACATTTTAGACCTAAATCCTAGACTAAAACGTAGTTATTTATCAATTTACATGGCATTTGCTTGTCTTTTATGTCGAAAATGTGTGCCTGAAACACTTTAATAAAATGATATATTAAAGAGTACAGCTATAGTTTCGGTCCAGTATATCGAATGTTCAGACAGTGAAAAGGGTTGGGTCAGCAATAGATAAGAGAGCAGTTAGGAACGTCTTTGCCAGATCGTAAAGCCATTCCATGGGACCCTACTTATCAAGATATCTTTGTTCAAATTTCAATTTGAAATGAATCCATGAAACTCTATACGATTATCTCGGAACGGGATATATTCTATGAATTTTAAGATTCGTCTAACCTTAGCCTGCTTTCTGCTATAAATTGTTTATGTAATTTCGCGATGAAGTATGTGCTATTTTTAAAGAGAACTTTATAAACCAGTGCTGAATCTAAGGCAAAATGTTTAGTACAGAATCACCGTGGTTTCTATATTACCGCTTTACCAATAATCTCTCCTTTGAAAGATTAAAACGGCCCATTGCAAACGCGCCAACATAGAGAAAAGGAAATAAAAAGCGTGTCCTGATATCGATTAAAGTAAGACCAGAAAGTATGTACGAGTAGTTTCTAGAAAAATCTGCAAATAATAAGTGATTATTGTTCGTAGATTTTAGCAAATTTTTAAGTAAGGCCCGCAATATCGCTTAAGCGTGTAGGTATAATAGGGACACTTACCTCGAAAGCCTTATTAGTATCGTTTACAATGTCCTTATTTTATAAATATTTTCATTACATTTAAAGAAAATACAACGAATTTCAACATCGGGCACACTATAGTTACAATTATTCTTAAAATAAGGTGGTTTGGATTTTTGCAATATTATTGACAAACGGAAATTTTAAATTATAATAATTAAAGCATCCACAAATTATGCAATATAAATAAATAAGTACTAATAATATCGCAACAGGTCAACGAAATTAGTAGGTACCGAACAGTGGCTTATTATAACTAGATCTAAATGATTGGTCGACACCAAAGGCTTTATAGAACAACGGTTCTTGGTAATAACGAAATAACAAGGCGTGCGATAATTACAATTAATTAAGGGTAATTTAAAGTAATAGCGGTTGATAATGTTTGAACTTATGTTTAGGGCCACCTAAAGAGCCGTTTCTCATATATTCTTCAAGAAATAAAATCATTATTTTAAAATTTACTATTTTGCTTAGACATATACGACTTGTTATCAAGATTAGCCATAAAAAATTAAATTAAATATACAAATTCTAACGACATTACAGTCTAACTACACATAATATTGCACCAGTCGTACTCGTAAGAATATTGGTTACAAAATCGCGCGTGATGGCATAATAATTGATCTTATTACTGAGATGTAAATGGATATGACTAAGGTCTAAACTAATTAGCTCTCAGACCCAGAGAAGAATTATGTATAAATCGAGTGCATATATACTACAATTTAATTGAAATATGAACTACGAAACTAACTAAACGTGGTGTGATTGAAATTTATTCTATTATTATTAATGGATCTATGAAAAATCACCTTAGGTATTATATTATTTACGTGATTTTTAATATTATTTGTTACATTTTATATTGTTTTTAACGTACCTGATATCCTGATTCCTGTTGAGATTTATTGATGTATTAAATAATTACACTCAACTTATCTCTATCGTACGTCTTACACTGAATTAATTTTATCCGTGCGAATACAATCAAGAACTACATCACTGTTCCAAATTACGAAACGCGAGTCAGTCTCACTCGAAGCCGGCTACACTGTTGTCTTTCAATACATAAACAAACCGACTAGCAAACTGAAGCTAGCTACGAATACCGGCATTACCACATGTTCTACAAACGCTCATCTGAAAATATTCACAGAAATCTTTAATTACGAGCCGAATATCAAAGACATCTAATTCGTTTGGTATATCTACCCGAATACAAGGAAGTAATAGGTTATTTATAGACCGTTTCAGCCTAATAAAAAGATAAGTAAATTTTAAAGGGAACACCGAGTAGGGGTCATATTAACGCTAGCGGCGTGACGTACGGACAGCTTCCGCGGCTGCGCTTTAAGGGGCAGGCGCCGTTCACATCTGGACCAATTTGTACACTGTGACCTTGCAACAGAGTTCATTTAAAAATGCATTGTTTTACCTAGGAGCTTATCTAATTCTGCTTTTGAATTTTCCACTTTAAATAGAGGTGATAAGGTCGATTTTCAAACCTTTGGTACAGATACTGCATGGGGGCCTAATATGTGATAGTAGTAAGCGCACCCCTCATGTCGTATAGGATTTCCAGCGGCGAGCATTTTATTATTCCAAACACGTAGGAACTTTATACTTGGATTACAAAAGAATTTAATATATCTAGCACAAAATTGCTATCGTACCAATAATTGCTATGACATGTGTTTTGGTATTAATGCGAAAGTATGGAAGCATGTTAATCAAACACATCATAACGTCTGATAATATAGATAGATTATAGCTATGAATACATAAGTTACTTTCGAGCTAAATATTATACTAAGTGTCTAAGATCAGCTAGTTTCAGTTTCAAGAAACCCATTAGCCTTAGGTCCATATTCGTATCTCAAGTCACAGTCTCGTCTTGAGCCCTGTCAAATTTCATACAGTTAAAATGATTTGTCAGTCCTTGAAACTAGATTAGTGTTGTTACTTTAGCCCTTCGGCTCTAGACCTTGATTAATAATGCATTGGTCTAACGTGTTGTGGAAGAATTGAGAATTGTAATGCCAAAACTTACAAAAGAAATTGTTTAGTAGAAACTAAGAATGCTTGAAATAACTTTTCCGTAAAAACATGTAAGGCTTCTTAGTTTATTTTTACTTTGAAGGCATTATCTCTAGAATTTAAGGATCGCACTAAAATATCAATCTAAAGAACATTAAACAAAATGTCAACAATGCATTTGAGCTCAACGTTACGCCTGAAAAGTTCTGAAATTTGTATCAAAAAATTAAGCTAACAGTCAAGACTAAACATTAATTTTAGTCATTAGATGTGACGATATAGATATACCTGGCAGCCCTAACGTTGCGACTTAGATATGGCAAACATTTAAAATTAATTTAAAAATTGAAATCTGTAAATATTTCCCAACCTTATTCATAAAATCTTTAGATAAAATGGTGCAATTACAATGATGATTTTTATGTTAAGAAGAGGGTTAGTATAAAAGTATAGGGAAATGTAAATAAAAGACAATTTGAATAGTTTAAAATTATTTTCAAAATACATTTAAAATAATGACAATTTATAAATAAATTTACACTTATAAAATGGCAGCTTGGTCAGGAATGTTCAATTTAAATATGTTTTACTTAGGGTCTAATAATATTTTAATAAATGCATGTCATATTTGGCTAAGTCAAAAAGTTTACATCTAAAATTTGATATGGATTAAAAATTGATTCTTACAGCGGTAATAATGTCAATACTGAAGATAAAACCAGCATAATATATTTGTGCTAGTAAAACACCCGTGTATATAACAAATAAAAGGGCAGCATACAAAACCTTAACTAATTAGAACATTCTCATTAAAATTAAGCGATATTTTTACTTAATTACTTTTAATTCTTTGGCATATAATCGATTTGGTGTCTCCTGTTTCTTCCTCTTTGTATATAACTCTCGTAAACTTTAGAATAAACAAAAAACATATTATTAAAATTTAAAAAATAGCAGTGACTAGATAAAACATCTTTGGCAAATTATGAATAACCTTATTCACATTTCCTACAAAAAAATATGAGATATTAGTTGGATGTCTGTCGTATTTCTGCTAACGTGTTTTTTTTTATATCTCAGCCTATTTTATACGGTAATACTTACTTAGAGCAGAAAAATGGACATGAAAATCTTTATCTAAATGTACCTAATTTAAATTCGGGTGGGATTCGCATTTTTTGAATGGGTGTATGAACTCCCACTCTTTTAAATTTCAACCCAGTTGGTACTACTGACTTATGCCAAATACCAAAAGAATTCGAATGAGTAAAGAAAGCATTATTAAATGTCTACTTTAAGTTATACATATCGGAGTTTCATTGCGAAAAAAGGTTTTCCGTCGTTGAAGATAGATTTTGGTCCTTCGGAATTCTGTATTCAAAACGCAATCAAAACACAATTTCAAAGTAGGACTTGAATCATAAATATTTTTCTGTAAGCAATAACTAGTTCCATTAAATATAGAAGCAACATCATTTTAAAATAAGCACATAATAACAATATTTAAAATCTTATAATACCCTTGATAATATTTAGTAATATAATAAATGTCATATCTTCTCTAAACTCAGTGTTAACAAAATACACAGTAATGTATAGAGTAATAAGATTGTCTGAGTCATTCCCCTCATTCATTTAAGCTAAACCTGTTACACTTACTAAGCCATTGATGTCTCTGTTAATCACAGTCTAAAATCAATATGACATAAAGATGAAGAACTGTCATTTCATAAATTTTCTCCATCATTTTATATGAATAAGGGGAATCAAAGACAATTTTAAGTGCAAACTAACTCTTATATCTGTTAAAATTTGATTAGAATTTAACAGATAGGAGAACTGGTTCACGATTTAGAATTCCCTAGTAACCGACTTTATGATAACATCTTATAATAAACATATAAACTCTAGAAATTCTATATTTGAAGACTTAGCAATTTGACGAAGTTTGGCTATAAACACTGATGACTAAAATCTATAATAAATAAATGTAGACCGCAAAACTGTCCGAAAAGTTTCTATATAAATAAAAATCAGTCTATTAACACTTAAGCATAGGTATACAGTAGTAGTAAGTAAATACAGAGCTATCAGATTAAAATATGGTATATTGTCTATGACAAAATTTAGGGGTAACAAACTAAGCGTTTTGCCAAATTTTTAATTCCCCGTTAATTTTTACAATTATCTATGCGCCAAGCCCAGAGTTTAATAGTAATAATAATAAATGAATTACATTCACGTAGGTCCAACTTTCAAGCATACTATTATTTCGACATACATCTGATAAAACTGTATTCACTATGTAATAAGAGATATTAAAATTGTAAAAGCTCTGTATACATTTAGATTGTATATGAATCACAGGATCAGCCAGTTATCATGGCTTTTATAATTAAATTTTCTTAATAATTTTTCATGAAAATATATATGATTATAGATATTAAGACCAATTCATTTAAATACACTGTAATAAATTACTATTACTATGAAATATATATTATAAATGGTATAATCAAATATTGGAAATTGGTCCAGTAGCTTTGCGTTTTTTGAAAATTTTGAATAAATAAATGTGATGTAAATTAATATTACTAAAATGTTGTCTCGCTTTAACAAGAACAAAACTTTCGGTCCTGTTTAGCTTGGAGCTTTTGCAGGGATTGACGACGGCGTCCAGTCGCACACAGCATTGCATACTCAACTGAAGTCTCCATTCTGTAACAATGTTTGATTAATATTAAACAAGAAAAAACAAAGGTTAGTTATTGTATTAAAAAAACGGATAAAATGCTTTAAGATGCTAAGTTCTGTTTTAACATAATAATCTGATGTAAACCAAATTATGAAATTAGTTGACCCTCACAGTTAATAATGCAATTCCTAAACGGTTGTGAATATATTCCATGTATGTTTTATATACCACAGACATTATCTAGGGAATATTAAAAGGATAACCTGAGAAACATGGCATGTCTTAAGCCATGCTACATAAACTTCAGGTAGGTTAGCAAGAAAAGGCAAGGAAAAAATATAAATAAAACAGGTACAGGACTGTCTTCTTTCATGCCCCATAAGGGGTTATGAAAAGTTCTACTACACTATAGTAACTAAGACAATATTTGAATACATTCATGAGATTTTAAGTTAAAAATATGGCATATATGAAATTATTCCCAGTTTCTGCACACCTGATTTAAGAATTGACAGTATTCAGATATATAAAAAAATTAATTGAAATTTTATAACTGAATGTGAGCTTAAGTGAATATTGGTATCTAAAAAATATCTTGATTTGACTTTGACATATAGAGAATTACCTGAACATGACTTTATCAAGTAGAATCTCAATGGCTCTATCAATATTCTGTCCAGTTTTGGCACTTGTCTCCAAATATGGAAGATTGTAGTTTTTAGCAAATTCTCTTGCTCGATTTGGGTTGACTAATCGCTTTTCTTGAAGATCACATTTATGCCCACACAGTACTATATCTGGGTCATCACTAAGGCTGTGTGTCTGAATAAATAACAAGTACTAATATTAATAAATATATAATTACACTCTTAATCTTAATTAAACTTATATGCTGATGTTAGCTTTCATTTTAATAATATGATAAGAATCAATAATTTAATAAAGCTTATCTCTTGTAAAGATAAAACTACTTATCTCTTTATTGTAGTGAGACTTGACCAATATTAAAAGAACTATTTTAAACTCTCCAATGCAACACTCTATTTACATCCTACTATCCTAAACATTCTTAAAAACTTTTTTTATAATGTATTAATATAGGTCAGTTGTGCATAAAGCCCTAGGGAAAATTAATGAATATTTAACAATCAATCAGACTTTAGACTTCATCAAAAATATTATTATTAAAGCTTTATTATAATCAATCCATACAATAATTGTTTAGTTTACATTTCTAAATATCAGTACTAGTAGTGTTAATATAAGGCCTAAAATTAAGGTTAGTTTAATTAATGAGTATCTTAAAAAGGGGTTATATAAATATAATATGGTCCCTTTTAAGGTAATGCAAAGTCATGGCAGAGCAGACTGGAAAAATATGGAGATATTTTCACAGTGAGTCACCATCAGAAAAACAGAAAGTTAAGAATGTTATAAAAAACTCACCTTTAATTGCTCAATCCAGTTTCTCACTTCAAGAAATGATGCCTCATTAGTCAAATCAAACAACAAAAGAAATCCCATAGCATCACGATAAAATGCTGTTGTCAAACTACGGAACCTGGAAATGATAAATAATAGAGATAAAGGAATAAATGTTGTAAAGTTATTGAATTTTAAAAGATTAATGATTATTACAATTATCTCTAAAAACACTATTAAAATTTAAGATTACATTAAAAAACTATTTTTAAGAAGAGATTATTTTAATCTATATATGAATCAGTTAAATTACTTTTAAACAATCAGTAAAATTTTTAAACAAATATTCAACTTTATTTTACCTTTCCTGTCCAGCTGTATCCCAAAGTTGAAGATGTATACGATGCTGTCTTCCATTCTGTTGATAAATCTGAAATAAGGAGTTAGCTTTCTTATTAAATAAGATATGATCAATGTCGATTAACTAATAGATTTTCATCAATTTCCAGATACTACAATGTTTAAATATTTTAATACATTCTAATAATAAATTGTAAATAGTCAATAATATAGTACGCACCACAGTCTTTTCCCTGAAATCTATTCCCACTGTGGATATAAATTGAGTGTGAAAAACACCGTCAGTGTATTTATAAAGAAAGCTCGTTTTACCTACTCCTGAATCACCAACACATAATAATTTTATAAGGTAGTCGTAGTCCATATTGGATTTGTCATAAGGTACGTGCCTTAAGTGAAAGGTAGGATCTTTGTAATTAATAATTGCCAAAAAAATTACTTAATGTTAACTTAATTTTTCACTTTAAGTCATTTAACAAATTAACATTAATCAAATATTATCATATTTTGTTACTAACTAAACCCATCTGTGATCTGTGCAGTGCTGTGATTTATATTTGACATAGTCACAGATAAGACACAATAATTTTATTTCAGATTTTATCAAAAATAAACATAGAAACTATGCTAAAATAAAATAGTAAATGCAGAAACATATTTGTACTATCGCCATACTAATACGTAGAAAGGAGATGAAACAAGATTTGTCATGTTTTATCTAGATTTTCTTCCTACATTTTTTAATCCCTACTATATATATCTCTATCACTATCTACTCTTTGGAAAAAAGTAACAGACAGTCCACTGTCCGACTGTCCAATCAGCTTTAATTACATAAAAAATCTTACTAACATTGTTGAAATTTCAAGAAAGTTTATTGACAAAATGAATATCAAAAAAATATAATATTTAAATTTTAAGTTTAATAAGGATAATGGAAACAAAAACAGAATTGAATCATAAAATGATTCCCAAAGTTGATGTAGAATATTGGTTAGTATATTATATAATATTTAGGGCCTGTATAATTTACACAATAATGTTGGTAATCGTATTAGAATAGTATTATAATTTATACTATACAACATTATAATATACACTAAAATCTTTTAGTGGAGCCTGTGACTATGGAGGGCATTGTTTGACATTAGCAAAAATGATTAATGAAAAAACTCCAGGTGCTAATATTTATTGTAAAC
Source organism: Pieris brassicae (assembly GCF_905147105.1). Lineage (NCBI taxonomy): Eukaryota > Metazoa > Arthropoda > Insecta > Lepidoptera > Pieridae > Pieris > Pieris brassicae. The sequence goes on along the minus strand of NC_059665.1, from coordinate 5,034,300 downwards.
GAGGTCGACAAGGTTAAGTACCTAATTACTTTAACTTTTACAATTTTTGTTTATTAATTTGTCATGTAAATCACTATTGACACAGACCAGTGAGTTCTCACACAAAACAATTACTTCAAAGCTGTATCAAATAACATGCTATGGAATTTAACTGCTTTTTGTTAAAACATTTTATTACAAAGTACTTATTTCAGGATCATTTGAAGTAGTAATTAATGATAAATTAGTGTATTCAAAACTTCAAACTATGGCTCTACCAGATTATGAAGAAGTTGTAAATGTTGTTAGTGATGTCTCAAAAGGGTTGGAACCCAAGGAAATAAAAGGCCAACAGCCAATTAATTGTGTCATTCAATAGATATATTCAGAAAATCAACAACATCATCAAATCTAGAAATGGTTGACAAAACACTTAAAATAAAGTAAACTGTAAATGATGAAATATATTATTTGTAAATATAAATACATATTTGTTATTAATTTTAAAATACGTACATATCAAGACAACAAAACAAAAGTAACAAGTAGCTAAATATATGTCACCTGAAAGATTATGCTTTTATAGAATTCTTTATTCATCTATAATACACATCTTTCATTAAATTTATATAAAGTGTAAATAGTTAAATCACAGTTTATTTTAATAGAATATAAAGTAATATTGGCAAGACAAAACAATTAACAACCATAGTGCAAATATAAACTATAAAAATATAGTAGCTATTAAATCCATTACTATCAAAATATAAATTGAGAACATCTGTATGTTAAACAACAAATATGGTACATCTCTAACCATTTCTTATAATGCAAAATCACTCTTACATACTTAAATTTATTTAGCTGTAATAGTTTTGTTATACTAAATAGAAGTAACTTCTTTCATTTTAACAATGTATAATGGAAGGCAGCACAAACCCTGTTATGTAATATTCTATATACTTAATTTTTACATTTAGTTAACACTAATTATTTTTTATTAAATTCGATTAATTAATCATAAAAAAGGTAAACTTCAACTCACAATCTAGAAAAATTTGCGAAGCAAAACTATCATAGCTTCCATGAAGAGAAAATATTTATTAATAGTTGCGGAGAGAAAAGGGTGTAACAAAAAATCTAAGCTTAAAAACTTGACAATATTTCACTGTTAGTAAATTTGAATAAAAAATAAAAAAAAACTAATTAACCCTACCTACTAGTATTATTACTAACATCATTGTATATTGGCACTACTTGTGCGTATCGTTTCAAAATCGAAGATTTTGAACCGTTAACTGTGCCAGCGTAGCTCAAATAAATTCCGAAGCGAAGTTTTCCAGCAAATTGTTCAGATATTGTTCTCAGGGGCTCAACTGTCTTCTGTCCTGTTTTTTGATCAATGCAAACCATCTGGCAGCGTGGACACTGGCCATCAATCTGTAATTATGATAATAATCTTAAGGAAAAGCGTAGTACGACGTAAAGTATACGAAAATATAGTTGTCGTTACAGTTTAAAACAATTCATAGATAATGTATACAAACTACAAACATACACATGTGATTCAAATTGGCAGATAACAAAACTTGGGAAGTAAATCCTATGTCAGTCGTTAATAATATGAATTGAGTGTTATTTTCTTGTCACTGCCCTCATAAATAGAAATACCAACGACTTGTTACAACTGTGCCGTCATACAACTTGACTCACGTTAAATAAGTGATCTCCTATAATAACTTTTTGCCACTCCTTTTCTGCTAGCTCTTGTGCCATATCTATTATCAAGTTACCTCTGAAGCGATCAGTTAAAGAATCTATGTCGTCCGTGAACAAGGGATCATCTATTTTATTTCTCAACCATTTTACTGTAGCTTTATTTACGAGTAGAAATTGGGCTTGGTTACTCAATGATAATAGTTTATTACTCCCATCATTCTTTTTCTTTTGTGATCGAGTGTCGTTACTCGACTGTCTTATTAATCTCAGAAATGCTATTCCTAGAGCATTTGAAATCCAATCAGCTACAGCGTCGCCGCAATCAGTCCCCTTTATAATATCAGTGCATACTTTACTATGACAAAGTGATGATTCTTTGTACTCATTTGTTGAGATTTGCTCTAATGGTATTGATATTGAAGGCATTCCTGAAATTCAATAGTACAGGGTTTAGAAAGTGTTGAGTAAAATAATTCTACTCCGGTTGTGTATCTGTTAACAAATTATAGAAAGTGCTCGAATACAATCGGAATTCCAAGTGGGTGACGTCTTAAGCACCAACTAGATTAAGACTTATTTCCTAGAAGGTTATTTTATTACATTATTATATCCAAGTTATATAAATATATATACCAAAAGTGATAATGGCAAAGTTGATACCACACGAATAGTGGTATCAAAACATTGAATCTTTCAATTTTGCCTTGCAATCAAAGAAGAAGTTGTACACCTGAACTTAGTTGGACACTAAGATAATAAATAGCCTAGCAAAAGTCACCACATACTTGATATAAATAAAAGGGACTTGAGACAGCATTTTTAAAAGAAAAAAAACTATGTAGGCTTTAGAACCCGTAATAATATGAGTTTTCTTAAGACTTTTTCCTCATTTAACCTACCTTGACAATGTAACATCATAGATTGCCTTTCCAAGTTGATTTCAGGGCAAACTGTACACATTTGTGGGCATTGTTTCTGTGTTAGGCAAACACCATTATCCTTAACAACCATCCATTCTCTATCAAATTGAAATCCCTTAGGTCCGATTTTCCAGTGTCTATTAATTTTAAATGCACCACAAGATTTTATTGGAAATATAGCAATTTCCATTAAAGTAATATCTGCTACTCCTGTATAAGTTATGGAATAACATTCTTCATTTAATTTACAAATATTTTCAAGCTGCTTTTCTATTATCGGTGTTTGACTGCTTTTATAGATATTCAAAGTTCTTATAGGCTTTTCAATTTGAATCTTAACAAAGCATTTACATATCATATTAATCAATTTATCAACATCTCGAAATGTGTTATAATATCCAAATGAGACTCTTATAGCTCCAGTAGGTTTTCCTTTAAGTAAATCAATATCATCTCCACATTTATGTCCAGCATTATACATAGCCTTCATACTTTTATTACTGACATTTAAATGCCTTTGACAAGTGCCAGAATTGCAAAAGCATCCTGTTCTCACACTGATGTTAAATAAATCGGCCATGTGCTGAAACTACATACAAAATGTTTAATGAAAATATTATATTTAGTTAAGGGATTTTAAACCTGCTGGTAAGATATTTGAAGGATTGAATAAAAGAAAAGAAGTTTTATAGTTGAAATAATGCAGATTCTTATTTTCTTTTGTGTGTTAGAACTATTAACAGTTTTATTACCAAATATTGTATTCTAAAATTATTTAATATATTATATGTAAACATAATATCTTTAGGTCTTTTTCATTTATATTTTATTGTATATAAAATGTCATATTTGAATCAAATATAGTGTTATTAATTTACAGCATGTCTATGCTGAATTTAACCTATATATAAAAATATAAATTGTTTATTTAAAGTGTAGTATACTAACCCTACAAATTTTACTAACAAAGAATTTGGCTACAGTATTACAATAGAATAAATCTTGTTGTGCAAGAATGATTATTGAATATTATTATAAACAAACCTCAGCATATCCAACAAATAATCCATTCTTTCTCTTTAAATTGAATGTAACAATGGATCCTTGCTTAGAAATATCTGTAAAATCTGAATCCATATACAAATGTCCAGCTTTATTTCCATTTTCATGTGTTAATATCTTCAGTTGATTATAGAAGTCTTGAGCTAAATAAAATGTGTGATGGGAAATAGTCTCCATAACATCGTTATTTACAATTTTTGGTATTAAGGAATATAATGTGTCAAAGCAGTGCTTTAAAGCAAGAATAGATAAGAAAGAAACTGTTCCATCTTCATACCTGAAACAGAAATAAATTGGATAATTATCCTATTTCAAACCATAGTGTAGGTACATGTAGTTGTATTATTTTATGATCAAGTTCTAGATTATATAAAATTAATACAAAATTACAATGTTTAACCAATTCAAAGACTCAACACTGCCATCTTCTTGCAATACCTACCTTTCACATATTGTTTCTCTCTTTATGTGGAAGTCTTCACTACTTAAAACAATGTCCACTGTACCACCACCAAAGTATTTCTTCCCATTTAAAACAGGTATACTTTTATTTTTAACTATAAGGGCTCCTAGTCCAGTTGGATATCCAAAAATCTTATAGAATGATAGACATACAAAATCAGGTTGTGTCTTTGATAGATCTAGTTTATTGGTAGAGACATATGAAGCTGCATCAATTAGAATATACCAGTTGCAGCTTGTTCCACATAATTGTTTTTTTAGATAACTATTAAGACATCCATTTTTAATTTTATCTATGCAATCTAAGGGATATTTGTAACCATTAAAATTATTTTGAGCTGGATATACAAGAAGTGAATTGCCTTTTCTGTCACTTGACGCATTCAAAGATGTTACAGAATTCTTAATAGATTTTAAAAACTCCTCTTGAGAAATGTGTATAACATTAACATTTTTTTCTTTAGCTATTTCTCTTAAACCAATAACAGAGGTATGGTTATCTCTTAAGTACACAAAGGAACCTTGATTCAATTCGACTTCCTCACTTGAGAATTGAAATGACTCTATAACTAGTTTAAGTGACTGTGTTGTACCAGATGTAAATATCACACTATAATTTGATGGATCAGTATTAAAGTGTTTTAGTATTAAACACCTTATTTGTTCAATACAGTCTTTGGTATATTTATCAGAATGTGGATTCATATAAACATTATTGGTAAAATCTTCATTAATTTTCTGAAGAAGTGAAGCTGGGTATAATGCAGCCCCAGCATTTTCTAAATAGCACCTTTCTGAAAAACATAATTAGCAGATAAATGTGTTGAATTTTTTTAACTCTTGCTATTTGGATGTAAAATTTATTTATTACCTCTTAATCTGCTAAATTCTTTGGAAATATCTACCATTTGGTCATAATTCAAGACTTTGCTGAGCGAAATCATGATTCTTGATACCTAAAAACACACATTGCATTACATAAAATAGTTTGGTTAATGATGAAATAATAACATTCAATTAGAAATTCATTGAATTCTGTGACTTACTGAGAAAGGTTAACAACACAAGAATATAGCTACCTCTTTTAATTGTAACTATTACATTATCAAACATGATACCCTGTTATATCAAATATTTATTCTCGTAATTAGTCGTTTCCTATTCATTGCTTAATATTTTTAATGTATGTACTTTTTTGTGATAACATTTGGACTGTATGTAAGTGTTAAAAACTTAAATGTTAAGTATTTGTTTGTAGTTTGTACCACAACACAGATAACAGATATATAGGCTATGCAATTTGAACATTGAAGTTTAACCTACATAGTACCACAGATATAAGGGCATACACTGATATGGTTTGATGTTTGAAGTCTGACCATTCGTGATTTTTTGCGACAAGTCTTTATAAGTCAATAGGAAGAATCTTTTACATTCTTTAATATTGGCGCGCATTGACAACATTTTGGGCGAAGTCCGTTATTTTTGAAAACGGGAAGCTATTTTCAGAAATTAAGAATCTGTTAAATGCCAATGCCGAGTACAGCAAATTTTCAGCTTTTTTATTTTCCGTAATAATGAAGAGTTCGTTTTGCTTAGTTATGAGAATTCATTGTCTGTTCGTTATAATTGATTCTCCATTATATACATAAAATTAGGACAAAATATTGCTTCCAATTTTACATTTGACACAAAAATGCAACTTAATATTTTACCATTCCAAATATCACCCTAGGAATTAATATTACAAGAACATATACCGATATAGAAGCACCTTCCGCAGCATCGCCTTACTAAATTGAGTTACGGCAATTTAATTATTGCTTTTATGGAAGGCTTTTAGTAGCTTTTAGTAGCAAGCGGGCGTGATCGACTCCTCCTAAGTGAATTGACGTCCGTGGTGGAAGACACTCAACAGTTTTACATGAGGTAAAGACAGGATGAGCCTCTTAAACAAACGATTTACATTGCTTCATAAAACAAATCGTAAGGCGTCAAAAGCTATATATATTAAGCTATAACGAATCTCTAAATTATTTTAAATTTCATTATTTTTATCTAGTAAATATTAGGTATGTAGATTATTTGTACCTTTTAAATACGGTTTAGCTAATTGACTTGAAATAATAAAGGTATATTGCCTTATGATTAAATTATTCCGCTCATTCATTGTTTTTAAATTCTCAGAATATTCCTTGTAGACTTTTTAAATTATTAGAAATAGAGATATTAAAAGTTCCTCTTACTCAGTACTTTATTGTCTAAAGTCCACCCATGTAAATATTGCCAAGAGTTTTGTTTAAATAGTTTAATTATTATATAATTATAATAATATTGAATAAAAAATAATAAAACATAAATATATGGCTAAAAATATATTAAATTTTGTAGATTCAGTACATAAACCGTGAAATACGGAAATACTTATTTGCAAAGATAACAATGCGAGGCCACCTGTTATGCGGAAATAGGGGTCATCAAATTGTATGCCACATATTGTATCTTCAATCATAACTTCTAATTATTTTTTTTATTAAACATTTACTAATATCCTAATTAGTATATTTATAATGTTTCAAAGACAATTTAAAAAAGTGAAATGTTGAGTTAGTTTTGAAATTTCTCTTCTCCAAGACTCTAAGCACTGTTACTCCGTTCAGTATATGTTTCTTACAAATAGCAAAACAGCTGCACAATTATATAATACAATTTGTCCTACTCTTTTCTGTATTTTATAATATTTATTTGTTTAGCACGAAGGTCACCCATAATTGTCGGAAAGTAAGTTCTAGGTCATTTTAAAATTAAAAACAAAAATTCACTCACGTATATGAAGAGAAAAGTCTATGAAACTTTAAAGATAAATAAAAATATCACTTACATAGTTGAAGGCTCAATAGAAATCCAAACTATGGTAATTTTCAGTGGAATGATGTAGGGTGACCGGCACAATGATGCTTTTTCCGGCGTGGGTCGATATTTATGTAATTTTCTTTAGCTATAAGTATCATCAGGTTAATAATGGCCATTTGTGACAGGTAACAATGGTTGACAATAATGAGATTGCTCTCCGTTTATTGACAGAGGTAGCTCATACCACTTGAACTGAAATGTTTACAAACAACGTGGAATATTTGGTTTGCGCGGTTGTTTCTCCTGTCAATATAATAACTCAGTGGCGCGTCAATAGTAAACATGGCGTGTGAATGTTAATTTAAGGCAAACGAATTCATTTAATTTTCTATTTAGCTATTCATATAAAGGGATAAATACGTATTTGCTAGAAATTATTTAAGTCTTAAACTATTGTAAGATACTGTGGTTCGTGTCGTTTAAACCTTGAAATTTCATGAATGATTTTAAATAGACATACATGAACGTAAATAGTTAAATAATACATATAAATTTTATTTGTTAATAAGTAAAATGTGATCTTATTACGATCAATATAATAATTAAGGGCTATAGCACCAACGTATAGGAATAAGGGGGATAGGATAGGGAGTGAATATAAAATTAGGAGTTTTTCACTCATGCGAAATGCAGTTGTATACGAAATAGTTGACCAAATGTTTGAATGTTTTTATAATTACAGCGTCGATAAGAAAAATGTTATACCGCGCGTTTCCGAGGCTAATAAGTTCACTTTTTTTAAAACTTGTTTTTTTCACCTTGCATGGTCAAGATAACTTGACATTGGTTTTGGCCACAACGTGTCAATAGCTTCGTCTACTCCAAACTGTTAAGTCGTTATTTAGCAACTCGCGAAATGAGATTTGTTCACGTGATTGATATGGTGATATTTTTGCTGCTATCAATGGATATTACCTGTTCTCTAATAAAAATTAATTTGGACGACGAGACACGCAATCCAAAGTCGGACATTTATCTTGATTCCATACAATTAATTGAGAGATATCATTATCCAGTTGAGAGTCACGTCGTATTGACGGAAGATGGTTATCTCCTAAATACCATTCGAATACCGCGAAACGGACCCCCGGTTTTATTGGTTCATGGTATTGGTGATAGTTCAGATTCCTGGTTGGTGCTGGGACCAACCAGATCTTTGTCTTTTATGCTAGCGGATGCGGGATTTGATGTCTGGATTTACAATGCAAGAGGAAATAGATATTCCAAGAAGCACGTTAACGCAGTACCGCCTGAGGAGTTTTGGGACTTCAGTTTTGAAGAAATGGGCACTCTCGACATGCCAGCTACTATAGATTATATTCTGGAAAGAACTAATATGAAGACATTGACTTACATTGGTTATTCACAAGGTACAACAGCTTTTTTCATAATGTGTAGCACAAAACCAGAATATAATGACAAAATTAATCATGCTATTCTACTTGCCCCTGTTGCTTGGTTGACGCATACGAAGTATCCATTTATAGCATTTTTTAAACAAATTTTGAGTGACCTTATGCAGTTCTCTAAAAAAAGGCACATCTACGAAGTGTTTCCATTTAATAAAAGATTGAATTTTTATCACGCTAAGGTGTGCAACACTACGGCGTCCTATAGTTTATTATGTCACATCGAATTATATTTGAATTTTGGCGTGAGGAATTTATTAGATTTATCACCCGAACGATTACCTATCATTACTAGTCACATACCAGCTGGAGTTTCTGTTAAAACTTTGTTTCATTTCCTTCAACTTTATGGCAGCAAAAGATTTCAAAGATTCGATTATGGTATGAATAAAAATAGACAAATTTATTCATCTTTGATCCCACCAGAATATAATGTTTCGTCCATTACAGTTCCTAGCTCAATATTTGTTAGTGAAATAGACTGGTTTAGTGATGAAAAAGATACGAATTTACTGAAAAATAAATTGAAATATATCAAAAGATTTAACGTTATAAATAAGAGTAACCAATTTACACACCTGGAATTCGTATACGGTACGAGGGTTAAAGAATTAATTAATAACCCAGTGATCAACATATTAAAAGAACTAAAAGTTTTGGACACTATTGATATTAGGTAATTAATTGTGATTATTGTTATAAAATCTGTGATTGTTATTAGTGTTATGAGAATAAATTTTTATAAGTGAAACCAAAGATATAATAATTGCGAGATGCAGTAAGTATTAAAATCAAATTATCGTATTTCTTAATTTTGTACCTCTTACAAATACTATTATTATTTTATAACATTATTTTCTTGCAAAGCTACACTCTATAAAGAATAATTTATACGAAATTTCTAACAAAAGTTTAAGTAGGCCGTTTATTGCGTGACTTTATTGTCCATGGTAGTAAAAAAATGTTTTTTAAATAATAGAAAATGTACATCAATTGTTTTTGTTATTTTATTGCATATGAAGGTCGTGGTTTCATTACTTGTTAAAAGTTTTTGTGACATGAAATCTTTTGGAGCAAGTTAATTAAGATGTTACGGATTATATTAATTGCCGTAATTACGCAATTGATTCAATTGATTACGCTCGCCTCTTATGTATTGTCATTGGAGGAAAATTGTCAAAACCTATTACAGTTAGTAAAATATTAACGTTTCAAGAGAAACAAAGACAACTCGTTAACAAAATTCCATAGAGTTCAAAATACAATGCGGTTTTCGGCGTCACGAATGCAGGATTTTAATTGAAAAAATGCTTGACTGTCGGCTGTTACGTCGTATGCAGACCATATTGCCTCTCTACACCCAATTTAACGTGAAAACACTCTGTTTTGTTCAGGTAATGAATGTGAAGTCCATGTACCGTCAACAAGTACTTTATCAATGTCATATCGTGATTATTTTGGCTGATTAAAAATTTATAGCACTTGGCACGTTTTAATCTAGTACTCTTTACTTAATTAGCGTTTATTCGTATTCATTTACAGTTGATAAAAAACACCATGTTCGGTGATATTTTATTTCGTAATAGGCAAGTAGACCCTTCTGTGCCTAACATACGCTGTTGATGGTCTAAGACATGCTGGTTTCCTCATGACATTTTTCTTCAACGTATGAGCGAGTGCTACATTTGCATGTAGAATGAAAGGTCCGGGGTTCGAAGCAACGACGTCGGGAATGAATATCACACGAACAAGCTACTGCAACACTGATTTTACCACTGTAGTCTGAAGTAAAACAAAATAATATAACTTTAATTTTGATTCGCATCTTCATTCAAATTAAATAAATGTTTCAATTTGCTTGTGTTAGCAATGATACATACTTAACACTACAAAATTAAATTACATAATATATATTATATATCAAAAAAATATTCAACGTATTTTGTAAGTAAATCAAGGCTCGGTAATCGGTATGCATATAATAAGAAAAATACATATAGGATGGATAAACGTCGTGGTTCTGTGAAGGTCGGTTGTTAAAGTGGCCTAAATTCAATTTTTTTTAAAACTTAATTTATATCATTGCCAGCCGTGTTTTATCTGTATCATATTTATTGAATTTAAATTTGTCTGTTTACTAAGGGGTTATTATAGGTCTATTACAGAAACAGGTGAAAAAAACAAAAAATGCCGATACGAATCCGGACTGTATAGTAATACATTGGTTACGCCAGCTTGTGCTTACTAGGTTGCTAGTATGACAGCACAATCTGGTTTTAAGTTGATGGTCAGAGCCTAGATCACGGCCACGGCCTTTCTTGTACCGGATCGAGAACGGTGTATATTGCGTAATTTATATTATAGTTATGTGATTTTAATAATTATAGATAGTAAAAAATTTAAACAAGGCGAATATTTGCTGTTTTTGATGAGGCTAGTCTTACGATAATATTACGAATATAGTTTTCATAATATATAATAGTTTTCATATAAGTCATTTAAATATAAAGGGAAATAAATTGTTTCTATAACTCCTAAGTTCTCCCCAAAAATACATAAACCTACCCATATTAAAAAAAAAAACTAAACCGATTTTAATGAACCCTGTGTGTTCTCTAACCTGGAATATCTGATTTAAATCAAAAGAACTTCTCGATTGTTCGACCTTTTTCAGCCAGTAATGCAGGATATCGGTTTAAATAAGAGAAAAATAGATTTGATAAATATTCTATATTTGCACAGTTTATACTTAACAATTTTCGTGTGAATCTCTAATTGTTCCCCAAATTATAATACCCACCCGAACCTAGCGCCTCCCTTGGTTGTTCCGCCCTTAACCAATTAACGCCTGAGACCGCTGAAATTTTCCCGCGTCATAACTCGAGAATCAACAAATCGTGGGGCTTGTCAATAGAATTATTATTTACTACATTAAATATATATTTTACGTATTTTACATGCTCATAATTTAAGACATTAATAGTACAAATCATCCATTTATTAAATTAACTCATTTATAACAAACTAGTATTTATTGTAAAAATCACCGGAAATTGAATAAAGTATGAAGTACCACAGACCAAGCGGTTTCTGTGATTGGCTAGCGCCTTCGCGGGAAATATTAGATATTGTAACGTACTCATCATACAATTTTAGAAACCGTAACTCGATATGTTTTAAAACTTCAATATTTTCCAATACCCACACTATCTCATACATACCATGTTACAAAAACCCTGTTTATTATCGGCAGGTTAACTCTCAATTTCACCCGCCATTCCCATGGCCTATAAGGAACCTTATCTACTGTTGCTAAAACTGGAAAAAATGGAATCATAAATAAAACATGCCATATATAAACGTGTACATGTCCTCCAATGAAAGAGAGCAGAGCGCAAGGTGGAACTTCAATGTGAGTGAGTGAGATTCCACCCTTACCGTCTCCGTTGTTCTCACTTTAATGTGTCTACATGCTCCCATTTCGCCATTATTACTGGTGGTAGAAGTTCAATGTTTGTACCTTAACATTAAATGTTCATTCATTACTGTTCTTACTGCAGTGTGGCTCTCGTGATTTAGCTCTTAATGAAAATTTTGAGACATTTGACTTTGTTCTTAAGTCATAAGTTACTAGTTAACTTAATTATATTTGTTTTATAAGTGACCTAAATTTATATTATTTGGAATCATACACAAATTTAATACATTTTCTCCGAAATAATCTTACAGGTATTGAATGTATTCTAGTCCTAAAAAATTAAGGAAATTAATTCCCCTTAGGTTATCTATCTAATAAGCCTTTGAACTTGTGCGTATTACTTAGAATTAAGGGGCTTTGCACTACAATCAATTAGCGATACTTACCTCTAGGGTCTGAGTGCTTTGTAATGTAATATTAGAGTTATTAGAAGCATACTGCTGCTTCTAATATCTCTTGATATAAAACTATTTTCAGATATTGTATAAAGGATAACGTATAGGCAAAGGAACTTCGGACAACATACAAAGAACAATATTAATGAAATCTGTTTGCAGGATCTCAATATAATAACTAGTCGGGCCATAAAAACGTTTTTTCAACGTTTTAATTATTTTGAATTTGTAACACGTATATTATTTTAAAACCACATATTTTTTCGTGTTCATTATCAAATTATACGGAATGGGATGTTAAAGAAAATAGGATTGCAGTGTGCAAGGCGACAAAGTGGGTATGGAGCCGTCGGTCATATTCCACATACTCCAAAAGCTTGGTATCAGCCGTATGTTTGTATATCGTACTATCAATAGATACAACAACACTTCGTCTATCGAAGACCAGAAAAGATCGGGCCGGCCGCGTGCTGTTAGAACTACAAAGGCTGTTAATGCTGTTAAAGCCAGAATTCGTCGAAACCCCACCAGGAAGTAAAAAATCTTATCGCGACACAGGCGTCGACAGGCGAAGACACAGGGTCATTGAGTCTCTTAAAAAATCTCTAGACCAAGCAGTAGCGAAATTTCCCTTGGAAACAGTGCGTAAGTCCATGGATTCGTAGCCTAACAGATTAAAGGCCCATATACAAGCCAAAGGTGGCCATTTCGAATAATATATTTTTTCGATGAATTAATAGCTAATACAAGATTAGATTCTTAAAATACAAATCATATTATTAAAGTGATTTATGAGTCATAAACTTGACAATAGTTATGTATATTATTTATTAAACATGTGTACATGAAACAAATGACATTTACTTATTTTCTATATCTTCGTCAATTGAATATTATGATGCATATTCCTTTTGTGAACTAAAGTCTCTATAAACGTTTTGAAAGGTAGGTTATATTAAAGCATTTACATATATTTGTATGGGGACGTGACGTGAAACGCTGCCGTGGATTTGTCGGCAGGCTTTATTTCCGGTAGTCGCGTGGAAATGTGATAGCGGTTATATTTTATTTCCAATATTTCAGTAATCGAAATAGAAACTGCTGCGGGTTTGTTAAACGTGCCTTCGTATCTCAGTTTTGAACAGCGCAGATGTTTTTTCACATGGACTTCGCTGCTTTATACGATTGTTATGCATGGCACAATTATGTAATGTTTTTGAAAAAAATATTGGTATAGAAATAAAAACTAATACAATTTTTTTTGAATATCGTGTATTGTGCAATAATCTATGTATTTTTAACTTGTTAATGGCAATGGCATTTGATTAAGAAATAAGCAATCAAAACCTACATTCAAACTGTCAATATCATATACACGTGAAAAACGTGTTATGCAAAGGTAGCCTCTGTTGAATTTAACAACATATTATCGATAGAGTTATTTAGAATCTTTATAGTATTAGTAATCTATGAACGTGATATTGGACGTATGCCAAGTAAAGCTAAGCTTACGGGCCATCATTGTAAGCCCCAGGTAACCAGAGCATATAACTATGTTTGCGGCTAAGGTTTCTATGTACAATTACGCTGTGATTTTTCCTTACGTTTTAAATGGAAAGGAAATGTTATTTTTATGCCAATAAATTGTATTTAGCAATTGAAATAATGGTTCTTGTCACCTTGTTGCTGTCTTGATTAGTTGTTTTATATGATCAATATTTTTTTATTTGTTTAGTTTGTCCGCAGTTGAAGTATTGTGAGCTGTGTCGTCCTAGTGCGAACAGTAGGTTCGGATCGTAAACTCGAATTCATTTTAACTTCTATATGCGCCTTTAGAAGTTGCTCGTACGTTAAATTAAAACATCGTGAGGAAAGCGGTATGGCTTTGACCCATGTCGATGGCATGTGTTAGGCACGTAATGGTGATCACATTATTAGCCTCCAAGGAGCTTGGTGTGCTTAGAAAGGCGTGACGGTATTTCACTCTTTACACACATCTCTTGCAGCCGTATTAAGCGACAATGCACATGGAGTACCTACTGTTCTTACCTACCGGCTCCTTCTGTTTGACTATCATCACGAAACAGATACAGAAATCTGAGGCCTGAGACATAAATGGTTGTGGCGCCACTGTTTTTTCCTGCATTTTACTGCGGATTTGCCTAGCTATAATAATTGTAAGTCTCGTTCTTCTTGAAACTATAAACCAAAACAAAAACATTATATTCAGTTCTACAGTCCATCACTTAGATATTTATGTATTGGCTAAAGGATTTAAATATCTAACAGAGCTTATATCCCTTCGAAAGGATTTATTTACATTTGTCACATGGTTTCTTTGTTCAATAACACGTTATAATTTGTCTAACATGATTAAGCAGCTCACTGGTTGGGTGGATCTTTCGCCTAATTAACCATACTAGGTTTGCCTCACTTCAAAGTAAAATAGAAATAAAACGTATTAAAGTAATGCTTATTGAACCGTTAAGCTTAGTGAGGTGTCCCCTACGCTCAGCTTGACATATGGGTTAGTAGCGTTGAAAAACAGTCGCCATTTTTGCAATAATGCAAATTGAACGGCGTTATTGTTTCCGATCCTTTTTACGGTGGACGAGCCTAAAGTTCACAAGAATAAATTACACGAATACTATGGAAGATATTTTAAACCGGTTGTCTTAATTGTTGTTTTATACCTACTTTGTACTTATTTTTAAAGTGTTTATGGTATTCTTAGTCATAATAGAGCATGCGTCAAAATTCAATGATTAGAAAACACGTATTAGTTTGAAGTATACTATTCTTCTATTATTACCAATCAGATACATCTACAAGCCAATAACATTTAAAAAAACCTTAATAATTCTTGAAGAAATAAGCATTTCCAGCTTCCAGATTAACCCATTAGTCCAATTATTTTATTACTTCAGTCCATTATACTCGTAAAATACATTACGGAAGGCTATATGGAAATTGAAATTTTATTGACCTTATTTCGTTGTGAAATACTAAAAACAATTACTGAAGTACGAAAACAATACCAGTGTCAATGTAAAATGTTCAATAAATCAGCTCAAGTGATTTTAATTGTTGATACGTTTTTAAGTTTCTTATTTCAGTCGACAATCAGATGTCTGAAGCTGCTTTATTACCACTATTGAAATAATTTTTCACTTACAATTTAGATATAATCTAGACTTGTAAAACAAAGCGTCCACCCTGTGATTAAATTTTAAATTTTATTTTAAATAAATTAGTTTATATAACTTGTTTTTTTGATACCTCCGGTGGCAACCATCATTATTGTTTCCGTAATGGGTCTTATTGTTTTGCCCACAAAAATATAATGCTTTACCTTTAACAGTAATCTACCTACATACATATTTATATGACCTTATATTGTTTTATTTGATTACTTTGTACATTTCAGATTTAACTGAAGGATTACATACTCAAAATCTTTAAGTTATACTAAATTTTGTTTGAAATGCTTTGAAGTTGAAGTTACAAATAACTTCGTGTAATACTATCCCGGGAACTATCTACATTATATTTATTTTAATGATAATAGCTATTATTAATATAACTTCCTAGCAAGGAAATATACCCTTTATGTTTACGAAATAGAAGTAAATGATATACTATTTTAAACATATCATATTCACACGCACAGGTATTCTATGAGCACCAGTTCACCTCGTTTCTAGTCAGGAAGCCTTAGGAAGTCTGGTCACCTATATGCCTATAAATACAGGTCAATGAAATATTAAACTTCCTACATGAGGAAGGCAATAATTTATTACTGTATAATTATATAAGAGGTTCTATTAAGATTATTTCATTATGTGCCATTATCAGAAGGCCATTATATTGATTAAGTATTTGTTATGAATTTTTAAGAATGATGCCACCCAGCTTTAAAGCCCGTCTAGTGTTATCTTTTTAGTTTGGATTGGATGGGTGAACTTATTTATTCTACCAAGTCATAAACTCATTTTGACACACGGTCATAGTGCGCGCTTCGTCTGGCTGTCTGTGTCTGTGTCTCGGCAGCTCTAGGTACTGTTGTATACAATAGAATGAACTATTTATATAAAATGGACTTTATAATTATATTTTATTGATATTAATTCTAATTGAATTTTACGTAATCTAAGCATTGTTGCCAAATAATAAATAAATAAGTACTCTGGGGCTTTTCCTTATACGCCTTTCATTTAACCTTGATGATTATAAATTCTTTCATATTATAACTTAGAACTCAAATATTACCTTAATTACATGAAAGGGGAGATGTAAAAGACGCTTATGTTCACGAGACGCCGGAGAATGTTGCCCAACAGCGTGTGAAGTCGTTTTCTACACACGGTAACTTTCTACCCTGTAACAATTTACTTTAAACCACTTCACTTTTTATAAGAAGACTTGTGAAGTATTTAGTTTAAATCCTCGCCTTGTAATAGATTTTTCTTTTTAAGTTGCCAGTTTGTGTCTATGTTCACGTCTGTTAAGATATTTCTAAGATATTCAATCTTATACTTCGACGTTATTTAGATACTGTTCGAGAATTTTTAATACTATTTTAATAACATATATTAATCGAAATTAGGCTAAATAAAATACTGCTAATAATTGTTGTAATTTTTAAGTTGCCTTATTCAAGTACTGTCTTTTGTCCTTTAGCTTTAATCCGTTCAAAAAGTGTTTTTCTTAATGCCTTATACAAATCAAAAAAATCGCGTCCATTTAGTTCTCCATAAAAGCGTCAACGTAGATAAAGCTCTTTCATAGAATGTAAAGTGTGGATGATACCCGACAGTCAATTGAAATAGTGCCTGCGACGTTTCTCAGGAAATAAGGTGTCACTCAATGGCCGGCGATGGCCGCGCTGTCACATGTCCTCTAACTGTCATAACTTCCTCATACAGCTATATCAAGCCATTATTTACATGAAAATTTGTTTTCAGTTTGAATTTTCAATGTACTGAATGTACTGTAATGAGTTTAAAAAATAAGGTTTTTTCATTGTGTGTAATTTCTTAATCTTGTTGACCCCGGTACTAATGAACTATATGGTGTTACGATCAGGTCTGAATCCTGGAGAAACCAAGAGAGCCTTTCAAATTATATAGACATTTAAAGAGTTTATTCTACTCATTCATTTGTTTGTTGATGTCCATCATTAAATAATTAATATCAAATTAAAGCTGTATTGTACTCATGATTAAAATTTGACTTTTAACGAGTAAACTAAGTTAAAAGCTACAAGAATACACGTGTATTTCGTAACAATGGATTAAAAATAACTCGTTTTTGTAGAAAGAAAACAATTCAATCGTGTGTTTCACTGAAAAATCTACAAAAAATAACCGGACAGTATTAATATTTTATAAGAACCATTTTCAGAAACAAAGGGTTGTGATGTTGTTGTAACAAGAATAGACAGATTTTAATTAAAACTAAACGTTAGAACAATATACGTAGCAAAGGTTAGTTCGACTTGTGGGTGTGTACGCAGGATATAGTAATTGACATGTCATATCCAGTTACGCTCACAAAGGATAGAGATTGTAGAAAATTTGTCCCGCCGATAATGCCAGTCCGACAAATACGTTGTGTGACCACAGCCCGCATGTGGTCGGCATCTCTTGGATGCAGATATTTCTGAAACCTAAAAGTAAAATTACCTTATAATGAGTTAAAAGTTTTACTTGAATGTTACATGCTAAGATTAAATAAAGTTTACATTTACAAAGGGGATACCACCTTGTCAAACACCCTAATTGCACTTTCATTGACAAAAATAATCTTTCGTCTATGAAATTGTATTGTGTATTGTATTAAAATAGACAGATGAGTACTTTAGTTATAAAGGTTTAATTATAATAAATTCTTTTTTGAGAATAAGTAGGTTTGGAACACCTACTAAAGCATATGGAACAAATAGTCGACGCGTCAAGTGTATTGATACGCACTGCTGATTTTCAACTATGAGCAGCGAGGCATACGAAGCGCCTTATATAAAATACAAATTATACTCATATAAATCGTCTATGTTTGTAATTAAACGATTGGACCTATTTTAATGAAATTTTATGTGTGCGTTCGTGGCTTCGATTCGAGGATTCTAAATCTCGTGGATTCGAGAATGGCAGATTTACAATGAGATGATTTTTATGTGTTTAAGATCACTCGGCTGTCGGCTCCTCTAGTATCGTATAAATGTTTCATAGTTTTAGTGGAAAATATTATGATTACGTTATATACTAGTTCTAGATTAAATGCCGCACATTTGATACTGCTGGGTGACACCGCTTGTGCAGGCCGTTGAACAAAATTATCGAATCTTCAGACACGAAACTTGCCAGATTTTATTCTCTATATGAAAACGTCAAAATATAGGGGTATTTACCTCCCCCATGAAAAAGGCGATAAACAAATGAAAAGTGGTAATTCAGCTTTATATAGTAACTAAAGCAGCTTCTCTCGTAGCCACCATAGAAAAAGTACCACCCTGATTTTCACCCCAGCATTTGTAACGAAGTCGGTAATCTAATAGAATATCAAACGGAATTTAGAAGAGTACTAAAAATTTTACAAACATTGCTCGCATGTCCGACAATAGATGAACTTAAAAGCCGATGTTAATTGAATTGGCTTCAGATTGCAGGATGCCGCCAGTGCAGTGGTAATTGTGTTAGCAGCAAACATGTACCCAACCTCTCAACTGCTAACAGGCCATTTAATTTGTCTACTTTTTTAATACTACTTGTGAGTAATACTCGATAAAACAGTTTCGAAACCATATATTGAGTACGAAAAATATATTTGTTGTGCTCAATAATAATTAACAATGGTTACTGTTAAATATTTGTATTTTGTAAAAATAACATACCGATTTAAAAGACCGTGCCTATCTAGTTCTTCTCTTCCGTTCTATGCCGTTTGCAGAAATGGCAGTAAATGTGATTTTAAAACCATATTTTTTTGTTGTTTATTAAGTTACCTATATAAATGATATCTTGATGTTCAATTAAATAATCTTTATTGTTAAATTTCTGAACACGTACTGTACAATTTTTTTTTAAAGAAGAAAACACCTAAATAATAAGGTCATTAACAGGATCTTTAGGTAAAATAAAGTGCCTAGTGCGCATACTAGGATTGTATATAGGGCAAATAAGCCTACGGCAGGCATGCCATTCTTCTAGCCATCAAGGGGATGCGGATTAAATTTTGACTTTATACGGATCCTACGTTGATGAAATGAGGCAGGAGGAACCTATCTTGATAATTATCTTAGCCCTTACGATACGAAGTATTGCTTGTAAAGTCAAAGCAAATTCAAACTAAAAGTTCCTTTATTATACTTTACTTTAAATTTATCAATTTACGTTTAAGTAATAAATAAAATCATGTGCAGCTAAATGTATGAAGGTAATGGAATAAAAGTGCGAATGAAGCTAATCTTGTTTCATGTTTGCATCCGACAACGGGCTTCGTAAATGGATAATAAAATGAACATGCATTATATACCGTTTTTACATAATACTAAGGGATTATGAACGTAAAATTGTTGCTGTTTTTGTAATATTTTATGGTTGTTTGTTGGTTGCTTCAGTTTCAGCTCATGTCAAGTAGTAATTTACCCCAGTTGGATGTATCATAGGTTTATTTATGACCCTTGTGAGGAAAAAAATAATGTTACCAGACTTCAATATATTTACTAAATATCAGGAGAATCGGTTATACTAATAATTAAAAGTCTGGTAAGTAAAGATACTTGTTATAAATTTTTTATAAACTTTGTTGAAAGAACCCCCGATCTTTGACCTCAAAGTTTTGTCGGTCTTAAACTTCGCTTACCCCGATTTAGATTAGAAAACAAATAGTAAGTGGTCGGGACAATTAAGAAGTACTACAGATCATAAACTAAAGTTAAAGAAAAATTGCGATCTTTATCTTAGACCTGAAGAGATGCTTGAGTTTTTCTCTTATTCACTTCAATAGGGAGAACCAATTATAAGTTGTAAGTAATCCTCTTATCAGAAACTCTGCGAGTCGGCGCTACCCGCCACTCTGAATATAATTCACTTTATCCATATTCAATATCAGATCGTGCGACGGCGAGCAAATAGAGCGATCCAAGTGAGAATTATTATTGGATAAAGCCCGCCTCTTTTCTCCTTGTCTATTTTCAATGTTCGCTCGAGTGTGATAATTTACGTGTTATATTCGATATTGCGCTGGAAATGTGTTGTTTATTATGTCTTTATTGGCTCTTCATTCTGACTTATCGGAAGTGCGAACATAAAAATAAATATTCACGTTTTTCCCTTTCAGAATGTCAGCTTGTTAGTTTATTAAGCCGTATTGATGCTTATTAGATTTTTCTACATCAATGAGTTCGTAGACGAGTTTGAATTAATGAAACTCCGCGTTCAAAACTCAAACGCAGATTCTACGTAATAACTGGGTAATACTGAAAATGTTTAGGAAAATGAAAAACGGCTTAATGTAGAAAGTTGCCATTACTTTTATTATTTTGCGAAGTAATCTCCGTTCCTCTCTACACATCGTCACATTCGATGTAACCACTGGAAGAGCAGTGGGCACATTCTTCCTAACGCTTTCATCGCATCTTCAGGGCTCGTGAAACGAATTCTCGAATTTTATCTTTAGTTCTTGGGAATAAATGATAGACGCAGAGTTCCAGGTCAGGACTGTAGGGTGAATGAATCTTGACACCTGCCATATTCAAATATTCAACAGTCCGTTTTGCAGAGTGCGCGGCATTGTCGTGGTGAAGAAGGACCCTGCTTCGAGGGCACTGCTGTCTTCCAAGGCAACAGGCAAACAGCGATTGACATACCAGTCTACAGTAACCTTCCATCTTCTAGCACAACTGTCGCGAAATGACTTTTCCGACTAAAGAATGAGGCAATCATCTTTACTTCTTCCTTCTTTACCTTAGGTGGCGGATCCTCGAAAGGAAACACCCACTGAGCTGATTGTCGTTTGGTTTCGGGTTCGTAGTAATATATTCAGCTTTCCTGTGACGATATCAAATACAGCATTTGAGTCACCGCCGTTGAACTTATCTAACATTTGGCGACACCAGTCCGTGCGAAGGTGTTTCTGGCCGTCGGTTAAAGTACGAGGAATCCATCTGGTACAAAGTTTCCTGACGCCTAAATGTTTGTGTAATATTTTTTGAACTTGACTCATACCAATGCCTAGGCTTGCCCGTATCTGCTGATAGGTCACGCTCTTATCTTCCTCTATCATACGTCCATAAAGGATGTCCCTCACGCGGATCATCATTGAGATTGCTACGTCTACGCATAAACTCGTTAAACCAATTGTAAATAGTGGCACGAGATGGGACTTCATTAAGAAATGCTAATCGCAGCCTATTATGTCTTTTTGTTGAGTAAACCCACAACGAAGGTCATAATAAATCATTAACCGTAATTTTTTTGGCGTTTTCACGTGTAACATGAGTTTTTGATTTGCCGCCAATTTACAAAAACAAATGACAAATGAATACTATATTAGGTTACCAAAGAGTTCTAAAATTGAAATTAAAAAAAATGTTTTCATTAGCAATGTTTCTAACTATATATAACTACAGTTCTAAATATTTTCAGTGTTACCTACGTAATGGAGACGTAATGCATTTGACTCGGAGGTCAGGGAGCCGGTTTCAAACCCCGGTAGTAATCATTGTTTTTAATTGCAATGCATTGATTAATGATTCCATAAGAAAAGTGTTCAATGAAAGAAATGGAGAAATTACTCTGACCAATGTTTTTATTCGGTATTTCTCAATATCTTATAGTAATATGACAGCATATGGACGCATATTTTAGTTGTTTTGTTTTGAAAACAATTCAATACAGCGTTGAGTTCTCTATTGTTCGCATTTATGCCCTGAGTGGCTCTTGATATCTTGTATCACGATGATCAACCTGAATTTAACCTGATTATTACAGAAAGTACAAATGAATATGTTTGCACGTTGTAAATATTGTCCATTTGTTGTACAAGGTATGTCTCTGACGACGTTTTAAAATAAATAATACACATTTTATTTCCATACAAGTGCAGTTTAATAGTTTATCTTCTAATAAATGTTAAATACGTAATCAGAAATACGCAAATTATTTTGTGCTTTTAAATTTTCATATGCCTCAACATATTGTAGAATGAATAGGCGGACGCCATTTTCTGCAAATAGTTTTTTTTATATGCATCTAAAAAGTGATACTTAAACCAAAATTGTTTTTTAAAATTAAAAGTTGGTATCTTTAAAATATTCTCTTCTATCTTTAGAATATTATTGCTGTTAAGTTTCATTAGTCCAATCAATGTTAATTTTAATTTCTCGCACCAAATTCGGTGTACAAATTGAAAAAAAAATGATTTTTATCGGTATACAAATTCATACATTAACACATTTTGCTTACATTCGAAAATGTTTCGATTGAAACCTCTTCGAATCCTGAAGCTTTTATGGGCAATGGTCTCAACGATCGTTGCATAATAAGCACTATGTATGGACGAATGACTGGAGTCGCATTCCAAAATGGAATATTCCAGCACGCGTAGCAAATAGAACTAACCTGAAAAAAAAGTACTAAAAAGTAAATTGCAAAAAGGTTAGTCGACATCATACGAGGAACATTCAAAGGGGGAATGCTTCCAGTATCTTTTGAACCTTGCCTACGGACGGAACGGACTCTTTTAAATAATATATTTTAAGGTTATTTATTGTTTTTGTTATATTTATGTTAGCAGTTATTATGTTATTTTTATTTTATATTGAAATTATTTGTTTTACTAACATAATAAATAATGTGAAGAGTTTTATGTTGGCTTTCACAAGCACGATAAACGACAACCCTAGAAGGGTTGTATAAAATAACCAGTGGCACTACAACCTTTTAGGTCTTGGCCCCAGATTTGTCTATCTGTGCCGGACACACGCCATCGACTTTTTGGGTCTTAGGCATGCAGATTCCTTACGATGTATTTCTTCAATTTACGAGATCTAATAAACTTGGTTATGTCAAAGAAACACTTAACTTACCTTTATAGAAAGGAAATTGCACAAAAAACTTGGAATAAATACTGATATAATAGTTGCAATACATAATATTATTAATATACCATTAATTTCTCCAGTTTTTTCCATAATCTGTAATAATATATAAAATATAACTGGTAATGTTTACTTGATTTTCTGTTGGAAGTGTAATTGTTAGTGTAGTGCGGCGTGCATAAGCTATAAGCGTTGTAACAAAAACAATGGTAACACTTGCAAATTAGCGTTTTTCTTGTATGTGAGCAACGGCTTATCTGTTTCGTAAGCTTTTATGTGATGCTTAAAGTTAGACGCTGACCTGATATATCAGATAATAGTGTTTGAAGACTGAAAATTAAAAGAACACGCTGCAACGCTAAGCATCCATTGTTTAAGCTTGATCGTAAAATATAAAGCGATTTCAAAGTTTAATCTGCATATAAACTTAACTCAAAATATCATAACAGATTTACAAAACAAAACACTAACTGTTTAGTATAAAGATTACCTCTAAATCGCAGAAAACAAAATAATATTTTCCCTATAGACGAGAACAGTGATTTTATTATTAAATAAAAATTGATACCATAAATTCTCTCAAGCTTTCTTTGCTAAGTGAATTAAAAAGCAGATAGAAAGTGAGACCTCGGTGGCACCGTAGGCGCTCAAACAAACGACGGGCGCGCAAACTTTTTGCTCAAACATTAATAATTTTGTATAGACTCGGGCGTAGCTGGACATGAGTCTGAAAAATAAAATCGGCATGATCTACTTTATTTACATATTGTGTAAATAAAAGTGTTTTTGTTCGTTACCAAAATTATATCATTTTTTATACTCCTGATATAAAAAGGCATTCTTAGAAATTGTTAATAACGCAGCTGATTTGACTATGACAGGTATGACGTATATAAGAGTCACAAAACTATGTTGAATCTGAGTATCTTGTAATTTTTCGCGCAAAATTGCGCATTTAGCTTGATAATAATGGTTGATTATGTGTAAAGAATTTATGAAGACACAATGGCAGTTACAATATTTTGTTTTTACTTAATTAACATCAAGATTTGTGACTACTACCAATAATAATAGTATTATTATGGTCTACAAAGACTAAATAGCAAAAAGGTTTGTCGACACAAAAAAATAGTCTAGCTATTCAAAGGGGGAATGCTGCCAGTATCTTCGGAACCTTGCCTAAAGGAACTCTTAATAATATATTTTAGTTATTATATTTTAAGGTTAATTATTGTTTTTTATATTGTGTTATATTCATTTATGTTAGCTGTTACTACAATCTTATAAATATATATATATATTTATATATATTAAAATAGATATATTGTAACGTATACTATGGAAAATTATATAAGACTAATTAGGTGAGCTAAAACGATTGAATATTAATTTATAAATAAAGGTTTTTTTTATACTAAAGGTTTAATTTATTTAAATTAACTTACTCTATCATAGACTTGTGAATTTTAACAATTTCCTGCATACGTTGTTTTAGCAAAGTTGAAAAATACAACTCCTCTTGTTTGTTGAGAGCCGGACGAATTCCATTCATAAGATCTTCAATACTCCAAATAACTAAGTCAGCCTTGGTAGCTATTTCGCCTATCCACAATATTTGGATCTGCATCATAACTGTTAAACTATTGTTAGTTTATTTGTTCGTAAAAAGTTACTCACAATGAGATAAATTAAATATATTTTCTCGATAGACAATTTAATTTAATTCTAAAATACTTACATATAAAATTTAAAGCATATGTCACGACACAGATATTTGAATATATAAGACATACTTCATACAGTGGTGACTTCCCAATATCGACGTGAGGGGCCCAGATCGGAAAAGGCAAGGGTCGTGTACCATTTTCAGAATCATGAGTCTTTAAATACCATATCAATGATGCTATCGAAAATGTCATCATTCCCAATGCAATGCAAACCAAAAAAACTATGCTGATTTGACAGATTTTCCAGATTTTAAGTTGGTTTTGAAAAAATCTTTCCCTATAATAAAATATATTAAAGTTTTAATAAATCTTACCTCAGAAAGAAAAACATTGCAAGGACCGCAAGCTTTAGATTATAATTAAAACAAATGCCGCGTTGTTTTGTTTTAAAGATTATTTATTTAAAGAAAAAAGTTTCGATAAAATTTGTAACGCCTTAAAAGTGTTACATTTTTTAAGGAAGAGCTGGGAAAGATCAAGTTAAATTACCTATTTGTGTGAAGGTCACTCAAGTAGGTTTTTATACTAACCCGAAAATCTAATAATTGCAACACATAATTAGATTCATTGCAACATATAATATAAACAAATATTAATAATACAAATTGATAATTTGGTAGATTAATTTGGTGTTACTTTGACTTTTGGAAATAGTAGTTTTTCGGATTAAGAGGACTCACTTGAGACAAAATCAGTCTTTTATATGTTTTCCTCACGCCAACCGCTTACAGGATTGCTCCGTGTTCCAGAGTTACAGATTTAGTTAAGTTTACAAAATGAACCTGTATAAACCTCAAACAGCTAATAAATATTTCCGTTCCTTATTAGTTTTACCTTGCAAATAACTTACAGTTTTATATTTATAAATTCTTACATGTCTTTAATAAAGGAATAAAATAAAAGACATCCACTGGTCTCTATTAAAAACACAAACTGAAGATGTACCTGTATATCTTCCCTTTGTCACACACATATTGAAAATCTTCCCTGACAATTTGTAATAAATTGTGATAGTCTGGCAAATTGAAAACAGTGCATGACATAATCAAAAGCTTGTAAATCATAATCAGAAAATAAGTTCCCGCCTCTGTCATATATGGGAGATCGCGGGTATCAAGTCCATGGTAAACCCCAAATTTTAATAGGGTTATTGCACTCAGACCGCAGAAAAGTATTAAAGCTTTCAGCAAATATCTGTAATATTAAGTTAAGTTAAAATAAAAGTGAAATAATTTGTTATTTACAACACGGTTTAAGCCAAATAATAATATAGAAACCGATTACAAAATGCACAAAATTAAAAAATCACATCATACAAGTTATCTTAAACCAAGACCCAATCTTTAATGGAAATAATAATAATATCCATTTTTTTTACATTCCAATATAACAAAACAGGAGAAAAAATGTAAGTAAAAGAAGACAAGAGATGTAAATGGGTGTCGTTACTGCTAAAAGCAGTAACTAATCAAAGAATATAAAAACAACTACGAAATGTTATGCCTGCATAGTAAGCAACTTATTCAGAAAAGCTTTCCTAAATAAGCTTTCGATTACGTAAGCAATATTTAATGTTCCAAGACTAGATATAGATAAAGTTAAAAGTAATTAAACATATTGAATGTTTCGTTATATTAAAGTGCTTTAAATAAAACTAAAAAAATGCTTACGTCCATTTAGGTATTGCCCCATCCCAAACTTGAAAAGCTTTAAGAAACATGTAGCAAGTTTTGTGAAATTCAAAGGGATCGACGTAGCCGGTAGAAAAGTCGAAATTTTCCTTGTTATAAAACCTTTTTACTTTCAGCATGATTAAATTTCTTGATATTGATAAAATAATCAAAACGAAGGCGACACATAAGTCAAACACATGTACTAAATCCTATATTTTTGATTAAACACAATCTATGAAACTATTTTATGACACATGTGTTTTATTAAATTTATTTTATTTATAAATCAGTTTGCCGTTCGAATCCCAGCTGAATGTATCTTATCCACTAATATATTCGTTCTCTTACAGTAACGCGATACTCGTTAAATCCAAAAACCAACGATGTTTGTTATAGAAAAACGAGTTATAGAAAAGTGACCATTACCTTGCCTATAAAGGCAAAACATAATTATCAACAAAACAGATGCAAAAATGTAAGACGACTTGAAAAATCGTCACAGCTCCCATTGGAATTTTTGGGGTACTTGCAAGCATATTTATACATGTCAAAATATTTATTTAAATTGATTCAGAGGGAAAACTGTTTTAAATATCACTTTGACCTTAATATTGTTTGGTAAAATAAACTAACAACGACGAATATTCATTAAATATTAATTAATTTTAAGAATCGTGCTAAATGATTATTCTAGAAGTCCTAGTCTTCACTAATACGCGAACGATATTTCTAACAATAATACGTTGAGGCTACTAACGACCGTGACAATTTGCTCAAATGTCTTGCCTTTTATTACGAACACATTTTCCGGATAATAATTTCTCAGCCAAATTGTAGCTGTTCATAGCCTGGAGCCTTGTACAAAGTAGTTGTAAAAATGTTCTTTCATTGCAATTATGAAACATTAATGAATAGCGACCTAACTTTAGACACTGTAATAAAAAGTTGTACCTTGTGAAAGATTTATACTCTGTCTTTTGTGATTTTTCATAACGACGTTCAACAGGAATTTATTTTTTCTAATTGATTTCTTTTATGTAGACATTCTATCGTTTTCAATTTAAATTCGTCGTAGTTTATTTAAAAAAAAAACAAAACACAACAATAGCTAACTTTTTGTTTCAAGTTACATGAAGAGTTTTTTCTAGTTGGAACCTACAAGATACAATCGGGGACATATATACAAGGACTGATTATACTAGTCAGGACTACACATACGTAACATAACAATCATTCGTGAAATCAATACGCTATTAGTTTATTTATACACTATATGACTACAAACTTACAAAGCTTAGAAACTTACAAAGCTTAGCTTAGATACAAATTGAACATCTATTTACTACGTAACTTCCTTAAATTCGTCAGATAGACAGCAAATGCAACTAAACACCCATCACTTTAATACAAAGAGCAGTTAAATTACATTGAAACAAATTGCATTGTAATAGTACGCGTAGGGTAAAACTGAGGGCGAGAGCGCAGCGATTTCGCTTCACCACTTTGACTTAAAGTCAAAAGTCTTCGCACAGTGCGTCCTAGCAGTGATGAATTATGGCTCTGACACTTACTTCAAGCCTGATACACAATTACAAAACGTTCTCGTTGGTGATTCTCTACACAGTTTAATTAGAAATGGTAGACATCTGTAGAAGAACTAACTGACACTAAGTCACTGACATAGCAAAAGGTGCGTATACGCTTAGATTTCAATGGGTGCATGAAGAGCGGATGGTTGATGGGGAAAAAAATCTAGAATGGAGACCGAGAAAAAGGCAGCAGAAAACCTGTAAGGATGGAGGAAAGGCGTTGGATGCAAAACACGAGGAACAGATCATACTGAAAATTAAGGGGAGAGTCCTATGTCCAGCAGTGGTCGTCAACAGGCAGGTAATTTTCTTTTCTCAAAAGTCGCAAATACCACTTGTTGCGATCGTGATTTGTCTTTTCTCATAATCTTCTCTTAAGATGGAGTTCCATACGAGTGTTGTTTGGGTTTCTAAGTAATGAAAAATTTACGACGAAGTGATAAAATTGATTGTGTCTAATGCAATTTCTTATGTGTGACATAAGATTTGGGAAACATAAGTAATTTTTTTGAATAAAAATGCAAGTCAACAAAGAACCTGATAACTAATTGTTATTTTAAGTTTATTATAGGTTTTTATATAATTCTATTTCTATATTTGCGTGTAAGTACTTTCACACAGTTTTTGTAGGTATATGTTAATTCTATACAGCCTCTATCAGTATGGCCACAATCTAAAGTCGAACACTTACAACTCGCTAGACGCAGCTGGTCGCCGTTAAACCATGGCTTTATGTTACCAGCATTTCTATTAGAGACATAATTATTATGTTAGCTCCAAATTTGTGCTCTTGAAATTGCTCCAGTTACGACAGGTAAGCTGAATGTAAGAAATATTGGCAATTCTAATGCTGCGCCACGTTTATTTACTCAAAATTGATACTAAATAAATTGCAAACAACTTCTATTGGAATAATATACGAATTAACATAGAATTAAATACATATAAAATTTTCTGAGTTTTCGAGGTCGAGGGTGAATGGCGGCGAAAGTAAGCGTGTACTTTGTTACGCTTTTACGCTTAAACAACAGTTTTCTATGACTTTTAGAATCAACGATTGGTTAATTACCGATATACATATAAGTTATTTTTCAATACTGCATATTGCTCTCCAACAGTTGATCATAGACAGTTGATTATAGTGTTATAAATACTGACTTTATTTTTAAGTTTTAAAAAGTTTACAGTTTCTGTGTTTCGGACACGACACATTTTTAGCAACAATCAATTTATAGTTTCGGATTTCTAACTAACCTAACTTCTATACTTTAAAAACTAATTTCTTTTTTTTTGTTAACAAATTATATATATACATTTTTGTAGTACTAATTGTACATAAAAGAAGTCGAAAGGTATAATAACACTCCTACAAAACAAAAGGAAAAATCCTCTAATGCTTTATTTATTAGTCTTGATGTTCGAAAGTTGGGTCCGGAAAGAATAATATTACCGTAACGGGAGACTTGATTGATTGTAATCCCCTACATCAATGGCTGCTAATTTGAGATCTTACGCTTTTGGCCAAATAAGTTGCTTCGTTAATTCTTCATCCTCTTGGGCTTTCTCAAGTTGTGGTACTCGAGGAAATGTTAATGTTTTTACTACTATATTATGAAGGAGTGGGTTAGAGAATTATTTATGATTTCTGTTTCTATTATATTCTACAGTTAACTTTACATGTTCTGATTCGTCACAGATCTGAGTACTATGTTATGAATTATATAAATTTAACAATGATATATATGTTAAAGATGATAGTTATATACTTGTTTGAGATGTTTCATTTGTTTTACATTTTGAGGGTAGAGGCCGATACATAAACGTTTTGTTATCAGTTGAAAGTATTTATGTAAAATAAAAATTATATTACGTTTAAAAATATTTTTAATTGCATTACATTACGTTGAATTACTCTCTATTCATATCTTGTTTGTTGAAAACAAGTATATTTATTTATTAACAAAATTCGTTAGGTTCTTTTTAATTTAATAAAAACTAATTAAATTCATTCTTAGAGTGGTTAAAATCTACAACCCAGTATCAAACATATGCTTGGAGGCTCGAAAATTCACAGTCCAGGAAATCTGAGCAGAGGCACGTAAATTAAGTTGAAAACGGGCTCAGTGGTGGAGCGAAGGTGGGAAAGCTCAATTATATGCTGGGGGCCGGATGTGAAAAATTAATGTGCTCCGTACTCACAGTTCGTACTATTAGCAGTAAAGCCAATTAACGGTCGAGCTCGTACGTATTTTATACACTCGTAGTTTTTGCTTGGTGCAAGAGTGCGACTCGACCCTGAGGTCAAATTCCCGTGCACTAATGGATTTTTCTGTCTATACGCAAAATTAACACTGAACGCGAAAAAAATATCCTGAAAAAACAGCATATCTTCGATCAAAAAATCGTATATTAGACTAATCAAAAAAACAGATGCATATATCTCAGGTCAAGACCAAGGTTGTAGGAAGCCTAGTTATCCTAAGGTATGCAGTTTTATACATTTACCGGCTGCTTTGAGTTTGTGTATGTAGTAATATATATCTCATTATTATTTCTGTAAATAAAAGAATTATTACGTGATCTTATAATTTGGTTTAAGATCTTAATGTACTAGCCGAGAGGATTTTGGGTTGTTTGGTGGGCAAACAGTGTTTTTCGGTATTGAGGTGGATAATTATTTACCATTGTACTCAAGACAGTCAATGTGTTGTCACAACTGTGTTACTGATAATAAACTATTTTGTAGAGGGTACTTATATAGTTCCTAGGTACTAGGTACGTTTGCGGGTAGGAGAATGAAAGGTGAGACTAATTGTTACAATTCATATATTTAATGTTTAAAGCTTTAAATAAAGAGTTTAACAGTAGAATCTTCTTGTTAGATTTCGGATGGACTACAAATAAATTATCATAATTCAGTGATACCGCCTCCTTGTATATATAACATAATCAGAAAGTCGAGATGCAGTTCCCGTTGGTTGATCATCTGTTTGGGTGTAAAATGAATAAATGACACATTGAATAAAATTTACACTGAACGAAGTATTACGGACTACAAATACAGTTTGTGATATCTGCCCATATGTAGAAGCTATGATTTTTAATAGA
Source organism: Pieris brassicae (assembly GCF_905147105.1). NCBI lineage: Eukaryota > Metazoa > Arthropoda > Insecta > Lepidoptera > Pieridae > Pieris > Pieris brassicae. Next base: position 5,002,765 of record NC_059665.1, on the reverse strand, counting down.
CAATTTCGTATATACCACTGTTTGAATACTTCAGACTATGGTTATAATATGCCGCAGAGGCTGGTAACAGAGACCGATTGCCGGCTACCGGGGGTTTTACTGCCAATTATATCATAACATGTATTACATGCCCAATTATTATTACGGTTTATGATTTCGTTCGGAAATAGGCTCGTATAAAAGATATTTTAGTTTTGATTTTGATGAGGGTATTTCTAGAAAAGCCTACGATTTCAATTTGTGACAATATATACTATATATATCATATGGAAATTGCATACGCGTCAGGGTAAAAAAGTCGTTTAAATAAGACTTATAGTGTTCTCCTAAGTATGTAACCAACGTGTTAATTACGTCGGGTAATTAATGAATATAGCGCCACTTAAATAACATTCAACTATTAACCCACACAATCACAAATTACAGCATTAAAATATAAAACAGTAAGCCCATTTTAATTTTGTTACTATGTATAGTTCCGATAACACAGCTTATCTTAAACAGCAGTTAAACATATTCGCGTATATAAGCTCATGAGACGAGTTTGCGGAAGCATGGAGCACACAATTGTTCAAAGTTAGCGTAATGAATACGTGACTTATCTATCAGTCGCAGGCTGAAGAGGTATCACACTCAACAGCTTGCCCCCTTTCAGTCGAACTTACCCTGCTGACACGATTCGTTTATTATCATATTAATACTAAATTATTAAACTTAAAAAAATAAAAATGCGCCTATCTGGTACCTAACCCGCATTGTTAACAAATTACTAGTAAACTAAAGTTTAGTTTTTTTAATAAAGTTTATGCCATAATTGTCATGTATTTTAGAATAGCTTGTAATATATGCTGTAGAAAATGCATTATATATGATGTAGTGTACTTTAATAAATAAATGAAGCTCGTCGCTCCAACAATTTAGTATTTTGTTTATTAAAATTAAAGGGCGCATGATAGACAATTGCTTTAAAAAGCAAAAGATCCAGCCACTTCCTAACATGCGTTTTCCGACCTCTTTTATATGTAGCCTGGAGCTGTAATTGAAGAAAACAATTTAATCATTTTGGGTTATCTATTATGTGATACAAAACATTACAAATTCTTATGTAGCCAAGTTCACATTTCAAGGATTGTCATGCTTGCTAAAAGTCATTCCTTGTCCATGCGACGGGTTGTCTCTCTCCCTATAATATGGCGAGTGGGCCGATGGCTGGCCACGCATGATACTCGTGAACGGGTGCTACTTGTGGTGACTGGTCGTACTTGAATTCGTGTATGCAGTGATGTTAGTTATATTTGACTATGTATTTGCGTGTTGTTCCCACGACAATGTAGGTGCGTGCTCCTATTTCAGCATGCCTCCTGCTGATGTCATGTGGAACATGGTGTTTTGGTTGCAGTTCCTTACAAACTATATGTAATATAAAAAAAACTTGGCGATTAAAAATAATGGTGGAGAGTTTATTGCCCGTTATTCTCTTCCGTTCTACGCCCTTGATTTGAGAACTGGCAATAAATGTAAAATTATAAGCATTTAATGTATATTTCCTTTTTATTGACGTTCATAAGTGTCATTGTGTTACCTACATGAATAAATTATTTTTGACTTTGAGCATATATTTTAGAATTAAGGTATTTTTAAGGCTTTAAAAATTCAATAAATATTCTGCATAATGTGCACCATTGAGGAAGACTTCACATATAACATACAAAAATAAGAAACCTCTACAAGGTAAAAAAGCATGAAAGGTTAGTATTATACCGTAGTACGAATTTTACTCAAGAACCAACTTGAATCAGTAGCATTTAGCTAATGGTAATTATAAACGAAAATAAAAAAGTAAAAACCTGGTATTTGATGAGGACTAAGTATAGTTGAGCATTAAGTAAAAGCTCCGACGCGCTGTCTCGTGGGAATCGTTTTCTAGAAAAAAAGCACCAACTCTCAATTAACGTCTTTAGCGAGTCTTACGATTTAGCGTCTCATTAATGCTCTTTAGATATACTTACATTTAGTTTAATCTGTAACTTAGCTTATATGAATGATCACATTTATGTTATTTATGTGTTTAAGATATTTTCTACTTGCAGTAGTTTAAAAGGAAAAATATCTATTAATACACTATCTAATATGAAATGACTAAAATTGTTAAAGAAAATATAATATCATTAATATTGTGTATATATGTATTTCTAACCACGAGCTTCGAGCTTTTAAGAAAAAAGAGTAGTCCAACAGAAACCTGGAATAAAAGGGATTGCGTCGAAGGAGGTGAGGATGCTGACAAAATATGTAAGAAATTGGAGGAGGCCTTTACTACATAGGAGCTCATGTACTAATGTTAATCATAATATATAATAACAGTGTTATTTATTATTAATTATATGACATATATTATATACATAACATAATTTATGTAATCGACTACTCGAATAAAGGATATTTTTTGTATTTTATCATATATATATTTAGCTACGTTTGCTTGTATATTTTTCTGTGTAAATACTTTATGACCCGTCGTACAGTCGAGAAGATCCTGCTTAAGTTATGGCATTGGCTTATGAGAAGGTACCTTTTCATCCAAGTGTACCGAAGTAACCAGAAAATCGTAACACAACTTGTTTAATAAAAGCAGAAACTAGAAATTCCTTCGATGCAAGGACCAATTGCGTACTGAATCAAATATCGTCCACTTTACTTCACTTTGGAGTTGTTATAACGGCATGTCTTTGAGCTTGTCTCAAGTGGATTCCCTATAGGAGATA